>NC_140592.1:137995444-140395444 GCF_964204655.1 Triturus cristatus
ACACCGCGGGTGCACTGTTCCCACACTGCCAAAGTTGTATGACCACCGCCCACCAGATTACGAATTTTCTCGTGTCTGGAGGGTGTTTCTTTGGCGGGGCCTCTGAAAAGGGACACCGCAATGGGAGCGGCAAAGGCAGTTCCTGCACGGCATGGACTCTACAATCCATGGCCTGCAGGAACTGGGGTTCATGCACACATGGGGGCACAATATGTGCAACCCATGCATGCACCCCCGTGCACAGGGCCATGAGGGGGCCTGTA
Source organism: Triturus cristatus (assembly GCF_964204655.1). NCBI lineage: Eukaryota > Metazoa > Chordata > Amphibia > Caudata > Salamandridae > Triturus > Triturus cristatus. Next base: position 137,995,708 of record NC_140592.1, read on the forward strand.
GGGCCCCCTTTCTTTCATACTCGCAGTTAGGAAGAACCTCCATGAGACTGCTGGTGGGGAGTAAAGTAATACGCTTGGCAGTGCCGTAGGGCACCACAAAGTATATTGCGACCATCAGACCGCTGCGTCACTGCCAGGGATCTACGATCCCTGGCATTTGCAGCGGTGCCATGGTGGTCCGACCACCTAAGTTGTAATCCGTCAATCAAACCGCAAGTGCAGTGGAGGCCAGACTGTCAACGCTGAAACACCGTGAATTTAGTGGATCTCAGACCGCCAAACTCATAATTAGGCCCAAAGTGTTTACGGACTGCTGCTGAAGTGCATTATTTATTCAAACACAAAAACTGGATTGTCTTTTACAGAGTGGCACCTTTATATTGATGATGTAGAGCTCATATGTGTGTTTTTGCACCATTATTATTTCTTAAATCTAGGAATTATTAAACAAAGACAAAGTAGGCCTCATGCTACCGTCTGATACTTTTATTTACTGTCACCAGACAGGGCCACTGGAATTATGTGAATTTGCGGCTGTGGCGTTTTCCACACAATAGATTGTGCAGCAGATAATGGATTGTGGCTAATCAATCAGCAGATTTTAACAGAAAAATATTGGTTCAACCTCAAAAGGATCAAATGTTATAAAGAATGCGGCGACTAGTGCTGCTGTGCAGTTGGAGGCCGACCGCAAGTTTGACCGTCCATCTTTCTGTTATTTTTAAATTGGGTGTTAAATTGCCAATAATGAGGCAAAACCTTTGCCAAGATAGTGTTAACTTGTAAAATTGACTGCAAAAATGAAATTATACTAAACGTGCCACATTATTTGTCTTTTGTTGTTTCATTATTTAGTCAACTCTGATGCATAGTTGGTCCTCCCCGGTCACGTAATTCCAGTGGCCTTGACAATAGGTAATGGAGGTTACATGGATTGCGAACTAACACGTTTCAGTGGGCATTCTCACAAATAATTGTCCACCTTTCAAGGTATACATCGGCAATGCAAACTACTACAAGAGTGAATGAATATCAATTACCTCATTTATGTGGATGTTACTCATTCTATTAAACATTTTCCATGGGAGTTGCAGGGCCTTCGAAAACTCCTTAGGAATATTAGCTTTAGAAATGGTAAAACCATGCTCAGTTACCTAATGCACTTGCTATGCAATGTCAGGGGACAGCTGGTGTGCAATAACATCATAAGAGGTACCTATAGATGAGCCAAGCTGCATTGGTCAGGGGTGAATTGTGTAATCACATAAGCCACTGTTGTACAAAGCAGGTATTTGCTACTAGTTAGTCCCCTCATCATTCTATTTCTTGCATGTTCTAATAGCATTTAGACAGTCAATTACAGCTGGGATACCTTGGTTTGTCATTGAACAAAATGTACTGTCTCAATATGGAAATGTGAAATCAAAATGTTCAGAAATAGTCTGTGATGATTCGATGCCACCATATGTTGTATCAGATGGTGAAACTTCAGGTTAGTGCACCTGGGGCTGGGCAGATATGCGGAGAAATGAAAACAAATTAAAGGGCTGCATTCATGCAGACCTAGCTCCCAGATTTGTATCATCATCATAGTGTGTAATAAGTATACCGCAAATGTTGAACCACAATCAAACTCACAATGGCAACATTACCTTTGCAAAAAGAAAAGAAAAATAGGTTTACATTCACAGGAAACATTCACAGGAAACAAGGCATTCTCAATTGACTGAATATCAATGGAGAACAAGCAATGGAGAAATTGCCAAATTCAATAAGTCTGGCATTGGCCGACAGCCTTTTAGTATTTTCAAAGCTTGTTTTGTATGTTTTTTTAAAAAAAGTTATAGTTTGGGGAGCAGTTTGGTTAAAAGTATTTTTTGGTTTGAAAAAGCATGTCACTATAGTAGGCTCTGGCTCTGAAGAGAACTACTATGTGTGTGGCCCTGTGAAAGAGCAGAATGCCATCGCTCACAGCGAGGGTAGCCAACAGCTGAGGTGGGCTTGGCCCATTGCTGTATGCTACAGTGGGTTGAAGAAAAATGTGAATGACAACACTAGATCAATGGATGAAGAGGGTTGACTGAAAGCCTCAACAAGTGTGGCATATAATAATTTTAATACAATTAAATGATGTTGGCTAACGCCAGACATAAAATCTAATGCAGAACTTAACCTCACAATGGAGGTATGTGAATACAACAAACAATTGTTTTGATATATCCTCTTAAAAGGTTATAAACAAGTGTTGATCAAACTTTTATGAACTACAGGTACATGAATAAACAAAAAACATACCGCCACTTGTCCACCTTCATCGCAGAGGTATCGTCGGACATCATTCAGAGCTTGTAAGGCACACTGTCTTCAGAGGAGGAAAAAAAACAACATAGCTAGCACATGCAATCTTGACAGTCATAGCAACTAACTTTTCTAAATACATTTGTGGGGTCTTGATGGCAACACACCTCTAATGTACAAGAATGAATGTTTAGTTAAATATTTTAATAATTGCTGGTGTGGGCGGTAGAGCACATTTAGATTTAAACATTTAGTCTTAACCCACTCACCCTTTATTCACATTTACCATATGCAAGACTTGGACAAACAAAACCAAAATAAGTCCTGGTTAGCTGCCGGTGGCAGTTTGGCCACTGTACATCATAAAAAAAAAAACAGGCACTGACACACCTACAAAATTAGGCAGGCACTTTTTTCTTTGTATTTACCGATCCAGGTTGGATAGATGAATAGTTTTTTTAAGTTATCACAAAAGTAGCAATGTGACATGCAGAAGCACACAGGCGTGAGCCCAACAAGGAGAGGGGTGAGGGAAAGCACATAGGACAAGGGTGACAAAGAGTAACATGGAGTGCGGGCAGTGGGTGGGAGGGAAGAACAGTACATATGGAGGACTGTTGGAAAAAACATACACTTTCATGCACTGCTTAACGAACAAGCATTTGCAATGAAATAGGTCTTGCATTTGCGAGATTTAGAGCTATTGGTGTTGTAAATGATAATGTCTTTTACCCGTGTGCTTTTTGTTTCGAGTGTTGTGGATATATGTGGAGTGGAATTATGTGAGTTGGATTAGACTAGTTAGTTGTGGAATTATGTGGGGTGGTATTGTGTGGTGCAATTGTGTAGTGGAATTATGTGGCATGGTGAATAGATAGGGTAGGAAGTTGCAGATAATAGATTGAAAGGAAGATGGAGAGGGATAAGTAGTTTGTGCACAAAGAGGTGAAAGAACTCCAGGTAGAGGAGCAGAAAAGTGTGCGAGGCAAAAGTGGACAGCAAGCCATAGACATATAAAGAGGGAGTGTTTGTGTACACAGAAGACACCCGAAGAAGAGGAGGAGAGAGTGGGTTTGAGGGATGGAAACTTTGAAAAGGTATGGGAAAGATTGTGCTTGAAGACCTCAAGTGAACCATTTTAGAGAGGTAGGAAGAGTGCATGAGAGAGCAAGAGAGGGGTGAGATATGGTACAAGAGAGAAGGATGAGTGGGTGGGGTTGAGGAGGCCAGATCTTGACTAGTGTACAGCGCGAGGAGGTATAGGAAGTTTGCATGTGTGAGCAGGTATTATAGATAGGAGATAAGGAGTGTGAGGGAGGGATGAGAGGGGCAGTGGGATTGAGAGATGAAAGGGGGTATTGGGAGGCAGAGAGGAGAGCGGTAGTTGGTGTGTTGTGGAGAGAGGATAGGGTTGGTGCAAGTGTGAGGGAGAGATGGGTTGTATTGGATTTTCCTATTGTTGAATTATGAGGCGTGGAATTGTGTGGTGTGGATTTCTAAGTAAATTATTTATTTACGGCTCAATACTTTTATTTCCCAAATGGCTATATATAAACCATTTAGCAAATGCAAAAAGTTCCTGGTAGGAAAAAATTGCTATGAGAAGATTGCATGGATTTCTATTTAAATTATTAATGTATAGATGAAAACATTTGTTTATGTTCCAAACAGACTGTGTTGGTACATTGTTTCAAACTGTCAACATGGTGCAAAATCGCACTTAAAACCAGGGTCATTGGAATTATGCAGCATGTACGACAAAAATTTAGTGTAATGTTAAATAAATTATGCATACAGAAAAGGTGATAATTCACCTTGTATCGACAAATAATTACTTCAACACTGTGGCATTGTTTTGGTGTTCATGTTGCATAATTACAATAACCTTGGCCTTAAGTGCAAATTTGCACCATAAACAATAACCACATATTAGTACCACACTAAAAGTCATATGCAAGAGGCACATAGCTTTCTTTTTAAATTTCTATTTTGTTCAGAAACCGTGACACTTGTATTGAGAACGGCGCATCAAGGCACATTAGATTCACAGAGCCCGTTCGCACATTATTTTAATAAATTGTTGAAGTCTGCTACAATTTAATTACATTTACGGTCATATTGTTGGATTGAAATGATAGATTTGTTCATTTTGCAAATGGGTTAATTATGTGATTAAATGCGCAAGAAAAAGGAGACCTTATTTATAAGTATGTATTTGCGTTTTCAACAGTGCATTACTGGCATGTAAAACACACATGGCTGAAAAACGATGAAACATTAAATTAAATAAGGGCTTCCTTCCACCGAGCACCAAACCACACAAACCTGATTTTTAGTAACAGTGCAACATGGAAAGAAACAACTGCTACAATGTAGCGGCGAAGAGCTAATTCTCCAAGCAATATACCAACACAATGAATTTTGAACATGAATAATCATAATCACCCCTAAATAATTACATAAAGAAACGTTCTAAAACAAATATAACTAATTAGGAATAAGGCCTGTTGTAACTTTCATTAATCCCACAAAAAGACGAAATGTGGCTTGCTATCTGAAACAAACAGCGAGTCATCTTGGGAACTAGATGCCAGCCTCTGTGGGACGCACCCCAGCCCGGGTGGTCACACCACGTTTACGTGCCAAGAAATCACATATGGTAGTGTTCGCACCGATAACGATCTTCACAGTGATGGTAATGTGCTCCTTTATAGCATAGCCATTTCCTTTCACAATAACGACAAAACTAATCAACGTTCTTCCAGCATTGCCATCTCGTGGTCGTCTCCTAAACGCTTTAAACAAGAATCTTGAGCCCCAGGGCTCCAGCGACGTCACTAGACTTGCTTCTCGAGTGATAGATGAGTTAATACGATAATGTGCACTACTCCTGAACAAATGTTTTTAATAAGTTCAGTCAGGGCTTTAAGTGGGCCGGGTGTAGTATACGGTTTGTGTAATTCACTGTCTCTTTAAGTCGGTGCATTCTATGTTCAGAATGGTAGTATGTCATGTTAGGTTCTAGTCATTTTGCCAGTTACTATGATGTTCCTGCTATCTTGACAGCTGTGTCCGTGGGCTCTTTGTTACTCCTTATTTACTGCTTTTTCATGCATAAATAAAAGACCAGGATTACAACCAGGAGTTCCTGTTCCCTGTCTTTCCTGCACACCACAATTTGGTACCAGGTGTGGGGTCTGAATTTCATCTGCGGATAATTCATCACGAAGGAGCCCACCGGAGCGAATTTCGTCAAGATTCATACCAAGGTGCGATACCTTCATCGTTCAAATTTTAAGGGACTTATCCACTCAGGTCAGTGGGATCAAGTTTGCAACCTATTTCTTAACGACTCAACTTTAAAAACTAGGCGCGAGGCTAGCGTATTCAAAAAACGCTACTTACTTAAGCCGGTCTCGTCTCGTTCCATAACCGAATCTGCAGGAATCCGGTCACTGTCTTCTCTTTGATGCCTCATCGCGCACTGTCTGCCGCGCAGCATCCTGTGAAAGCGTAATTGCCTCACACGCTTTGGCGGCCATTTTCGATTGGGAAGATATTAATTTCATTTCGAGGTCTCACCGGGTCTGAGCACCGGCAGTTTTTTAAAGGGGGCTTTGAAACGGGTCTCTGTCGGGCTCGGTTTCGTGCCTGCTGTCACTGCAGTCCGGAAAAAAACAGACTGCAGTGACAACAGGCACATGATGTGCACGTGCTCACACTAGTTACGGCATGACAACATGCCAGGTGAGCATTGTAGGGGAAGGGACATCCTTTAAAGAGAGTCATTATCGTTCTGGATTTCTCGTCTCTTTTTAAACTGGGGAGGAGCAACACTGTCCTGGTGTCATCAGGGCTCTAAGGGGAAGCTTTTTCAATATTATATACAACAAGCCATAGTTGCTGCTTATTTATCTAATACAAATAACCACTGACCGAGCCATTAGTCCTGAATTTTTGTAGGTATGATGTTACTTGTTGTATCATATATCTGCATGCAATGACAAACAGCAAAATACAAATTGGGTGGCACACTATGCTAAGCACAGATTTTTTTAGCTTAAGTGTTTAAGCCATGCCCTTAATTACATTGGTCACGCCCCTTTCGGAGCCCCTCCAGTTTTATCATCCCTGAGTTCAATAGATAAGTGTTGTGCATTTCTGAGCAATTTCTTAAAGACAAACTAAGCCTGCAGTCCTGTCCTTTAGCCCCGGTACACACAAACTGCCATGGACAGTGTACAGGTGTTAAGTGCGAGGAATACAAAGGACGGCAGGGCCCTTTTGTACCTGAAATGGGGAAGAGTCCTTCAAGCACTCCTCAAAATCAACAGTCACCTTCATGCTGTCGCCTCGGCCCTCCCGGGCGATCAAGGTGAGTGCAGGAATAAGGAGGCAGCAGCAAGAACAGGGGATCTAAGCACAGCAGTTGAAGTCCGTCTCACTTAAGGCTGCTTCACCACCACCCAGCTCTCAGCCCTCTGCGCTTCGTCCACTTCGGAAAATCCACTTCTATAATCATGTCTGGGAGCCTGCTGCAGACGTTCCAGGCTCCCGGACGTGCATATAGACAATGGACAACAATACTAGAGTCGGAGCGTCAGACACAAAAGAAAAAAAAAGTTTGTCGTACGCTAAAGGGTTCCACTCAGCCTTGCCTACTTCTACTGAGCCCAAAGCAATCCGAGCTGCTTGACGTAAATTACCTTGGTGGCGAAAAGTAATGTTTAGCGCCGAGTCATAGGACATAGTTATATTTTAAAGAAACGCAAAGAACACTTTCAAATATGTAAATTTAACTGGTCTATTGTACCGTTTACATTGAAGAAACACAGCCACGTTTGAAAATGGCAGCCAAGGAAGTCCTGCCGAATGGCAGAACTCCTCCACTGTCGAACGTAAGCAACTTTAAGTACCAAGTTAAAACGCTGGTTTTAGAAAACCCTAAAGCCATTTTTTGACTACTGTATGTGAAAAGAATGTTTGTCTTAATACTAAATATTAATCTATACAATGGTATAATGCAAAAAGAATACATATGGACACTGGTATTTTTATCATATCTTTTACAACATGACAATTGTCATGAAAACAAAACTTTTAAATGTAAATACATGACGATCCTCACGGAAACAATTTGAGGAACACTCAACAATCCTTAGTTGAGCACGAGGTCACGAGTGGAGGGAAAGGAAACAAGCCCAATTCCCCTTATATATCCTACCAAAAAAGTCCAACTCATGGTAGACATTGAAAATTGCAAAAAGGCAAAACAAGCATTAAAAATTCAATAGGCCTCGCCTTTTATTAAGTTAAAGCCATTTGCTTTGCTATATAATACCATTAGCAAAGCAAATGGCCTTAACTTAAATCAGAGGCGAGACCTATTGCATTTTCAATGCTTGTTCTATATGACGGCCTGTGATTCCCACCTGACTCGTCATGTACTTGTTGTAAACGTGTTCTCTAAATATGTAAAGCGCTCTGTTACCTTTGGGTCGAGCCAGCGCTGTACAAAATCAAAAATAAATAAATATGCCTGTGTGAAGGCTTCTCCTACTGTATGAACGTGGGTGCTCCAAACTGTAATTATTCAACTAAAATATAAGCTTGAAAAAAGGAATAAGCACAGTTTCTTTTATCAGCTGTGAGTTATGTGTTTTTTTAGCAAAACTTCCTGTTCGGTTACAATCCAAAGGCAAAGCACTGTAGAAAAGTCTCCGTCAACACTAAAGTTAGGATTGCTGTTTTTAAACCAAGTTTCTCTAGAGTCGTTAGTAGAGTTTCTACTTTGATCTTGTGCGATTAACTTAATTTCCAGTTAATAACTATCACGTTATCTGCTCTTCCATTTCTGTAAATCGTGAGAAAGGAGGCGCTAATCTAGTCGCACTGAAAACATGTTTAACCCCCCACAACAGCGCTTTCGCCTGGATCTGTGATCTGCAGGGAGGGGCGGGGAGGGACAGCTTTGCACGCAGATAATGTGCGCAAGGTTTTCTGCTTGGCATGAGGACAAGCTACATATGTCACCCAGGTGCCCAAGGTGCTGACAGCACGGCACATGTGCTTGTAAACTGTCTGGGCGACTGTTGACTCTGATACTGGCAAGTCATGGGTACTGTCCTACTCACAGAATAAGTGGGTATCTATGATAGGGCGATCAATCAGTGCCATTGACAGGCATGCAAAATACTGAGGGGCACTGAAGACGAGGGTGGCGCAGGGAGGAGACTCCCAAAGTGTGACCTTGTCATTTCCGGGACGGCCCTTTCCACGATGGCGTCATTAGCAAAATGCAGACGAACGTAGCAGATGGGAGGCCTTGACTCTAAAATGTCACACGGAAAGCAGCGCACCGCATGTGAGATGCTGTAAACCCCCGAACTGCGCAACGTCAAGTCTGCCGCGGGCACAGACGAGTGCCTCCCTCTGCTAATCCGTTTTAGATGTTTTTGCATGCTTGTATTCTGGATTCCCAATGCCAATATGTAAATAATAGATAATATATTTCATGTCTGTTACATCGTTATCTTCGCCTCATTTTCCACCAGTCATGCTTCATCAACACTTTCCCGTCAAATCTGCCTTTGTGCTTATGTTTTGCTTTAAACAGCCTTTCAGTTCAAAATATAGTTCTAAAATAATTCAACAATCAAGCACACAGTTACAATAGCGCCGGAGAACAAAGCGCAGATTGCTGGAGATCCGCAAATCAATCACTGCATCAGTCGCAGAGAACAGACCAATCAACTACGAAGCACAGCGCTCGCAAACATACACAAACCAAATCCACAAAACAAAAACATCTACACATCTCAAAGTAACGCGCATTAACAATCAACCAATTCAACGAACGACATAACCACTAGAGAGGAAAGCCCACGAGTACTGTGTCGCAACCCTTCGTATTTATAAGACTCACGACGCCTAAATACTGTCGCCCAAACACCGACTCTTGGCGGGGACAACCTACGCCACGCAATAGAAGCAGAGGAAAGACTACCGGCTCGGCAGCTACGCTAATGTTAGGACAATGAAAGGGGAATGGCACTGCTGCAAAGTACATTTCAACCGAACTAAGCAGGATGCTGAATTAAAGGTCCATCATTCAACCTGCATTTTAAAGTACGTGCACCCCCACCCCGGCTCAGCCCCCCCCGCCAATCTACAGTAAGGTTCAGACGGGCACATTATTTTTAATCTGAACTCTCCGCGGGTCAAACGGTCAGCAGGGGATTACTGATTAAAATGGTCTCCCTCGCACTGCACTTAAATAATGGAGGTTTTATGTGTGCAGCCCGGCACACAGTCTCCCCGCGGCGACGCCAAGATTCTGTTTCTACATGTGGAGAAAAGTACTGAACTACGTTTCTCTATCCCTTACTGCTTGCTCCTGAAAAGAACCAGTCAGCCACTGTTTATTTTTGCATCGCGCGGTCACTTTAAGCGTGATGCAAAAATAAACATGCGGCCTGCTTTACTTCTGCCATGAAAGGTTTCTTGTCTTTATGGGGCCATGTGTTTGAAACACATGGCCCCATAAAGATAAGAAAGCTTTTACCACACACGTAAAGCAACCGAGTCAGTCCAACTGGGACGGCTCTAAAAGAGAAAAGTGTACGTCACTAGACGATCCTTTCCAATGGCTGGCCACCAGCCAATGGAAAAGAGGGGCGGGGATTAAACCCCGCTAGTGAAATCTACCCTAACTCATTAAATCTCGCCAGCGAGACTGTGGATGTCTGCGCAGCCTACGCCAGGCGAGACCTAAAAAATACAACTAAGGGAGCCGGAGGCAGCACTAACTCAACTGTGGCATTAAGAGGAGGTGGAAGGGAGACATACTATAGTTAAACCTAAGCAGCTATGGCGCCAAAGTTGAACTCAGTGAAACAGTAAAAGAGCCGGAAACCAAGAACACAAGAACACAATAATCCCCCAGAGAACTAATAAAGAACCATAGTGTAATGAGAGAGTACTTAGTCCCTGCTGCTGGGAGGAACAGAAGAGAAAAAGGAGGGACAAAGAGGCAGGACTGACCATTGACATAGACAAATGAAAAGCAAAGGCAAACAATGGGTGGAGTTGGAACTCCACAAAGCAAATACAACAGGGTGCTAAGCGACAGTTGCGCTGTCTAGGCTCAACCTAAAAAGTACTGCTTCAAAAGTGAGCAGTGGGTGGACACAAGTAATGCGTCCAAGCTCTAGGGCAGGGATACTCAAAGTACGGCCTGGGGGCCGCATGCGTCCCTCCTGACCTTTAACTGCGGCCCCCTGGTGAACAGCAGCACTGGGCTGCTGTTCACTTGACAGAGCAGGGACATTGAGATAACTGTCAAAGAAATGGGTTTCTTTTATTTACACATTAATTAAAGTAACAGAAAAGGTGTCCTGGATAGCTTATCTTTAGGAACACCTTTTAAAGACATCTTGCAGTAAACATGTAAAACCATGATAAACTCTGCAAATTCAAAAAAAGTGTATTTTATTAGCATGCCTTGCTTTGACTTTAATTCTTAGTGCATGCCAATAGAAGGTTGGTGGCAGACAGACATCCGTGTAGGTTCGGTTTGTTGTCTACACCATGCTTATGTTTCAATTTCTCCCCCCCCCCCCCCATCCTTACGTCCACCTTTCATCCCTCCGACCATTGCCCTGCTGGCATCTGCGCAGCCCTCGGGCATGTCAAAGACAGTACTTTGTGGCCCCCAGGGAAAGGTTTGTGAGTACCCATGCTCAGAGGTACAGACAAACAAGAAGGGGATGTAAAGCCCACACATGCTGATGAAGAAAAGCAAAGAAATATCAGCAACAATACAACCAACCAACGGCAAGCAATGGGTAAGCTCTAAGACCACTGTCAGTTGACAATAGGTCTTTTCGCCACAAGACCGCTTGCTTTGGGAGGCAAGACGTACAACCATAGAAATTCACTGTAGAAAAAAAAACAGTTAAAGATTAGTCTAGACAAAATGAGACAGCGGCGCCCGTGGAGGATCAGGGTCCTGGGTGTGTCCTTGTATGCCAGTGCTGCATCGATCAGCCAGGCTAGTTTGATTCCAGTAGCAAAGTCGATGGACTGGTAGCACCAGTGACCTTTTGAGGCTGTTGGAAGGAGATAGACAAAATGAGACAGCAGCGCCCGTGGCTGAACCAGGGTCCTGGGTGTGTCCTGTATGCCAGTGCTGCATTGAAAGCGGGAGGACTACATCAGTGAGACTGGATCACAAGCAGTGCGCTCAAGAAGGTTTTGGGGGCCTCAGCCAGAACTGTATCTTCCTGCCTTACACACCCGGACTGATATCCTGCACAGCACCACAACTGCAAGCTGCATAACACCCTACTATCCATGCTAAACTTGTTAGTGGGGACAGTTTGGTCCCACAAGTCAGAGCCATTGATGCAACACCAAAAATAAGAACGACTTTTTCAACCCAAAAGTATCATTGAAAATTAGAGGCTTCAAATGGCAGAAGAGAAATCCGAATCAGAGACAGAATTAATAAGTTCAAGCAAACTGTTTTGATGATTCTAAATGCACTCCCATGCCACTTGAGCAGAAACGGAATAAAATAGTGTCAGTGATAAGTGCTGAGTAGGGAAAGATGGAGGGCTTATCTAATAGTGTGGCGCATCTCGAACAAGCATGTCTTGTGAGGCTATACCAGCCATGTGAACTACTGAACAATGTGAAGAGCGGATCCCAGTTGACAGCACTGCAGTGCAGATTCCTGGGTTAGTACCTGAGGAGTCTTTGATTCACGTTGTCGGGGAGATTTTTAAAGGACTGTTGGAGGAAGACACACTCCAAGTGGTGTGCAAGGCTTACGTTATCCCCTCCCCCAGGTCCTCACCAAGAAATATAATGAGACCTCAAGGATAGGGGAAGACCGATGGTAGTCCTGGACACTCTTGAAAGGCAAGAGGCCACATTGAAGTCTAGGACAATTACTAGCTGCATCTCTTTCCTGAGTCCCCATTTAGGAAATGAGAACCGATGAAGCTTCAAAAACCACTGTTGGCCAGAGGATTAGAGTCATCAATGGATTTCCAACCTTACTGTAAGTGCTTTGCAAAGGAAAAATATGTTTTTTTGTAGTGGGACAACGATAGATCGTTTCTTTAGAGCCTAAAGGGATGCAAGGTGAAAACAGGAAATTCTAGTCAAGTAAGTTGAAAGTGGCTGGCGGTCTGACCTTGGGGTGATGGGGGGAGGGGGTTACATTCTGATGAATCTTTTTTGGGTGGGGCTAGGTTTTCAGTGGAAAGAAGGACATGCAATTATTTAATAAAATGTTCTTTTGTATCTCTGCGTTGTCCTACGTTCAACCATAGGCCCTCATTGGGCTCTTGGGGGTTGCAAAATCTGCTTGGAGCTCATAATAATGCTTTGAAGTGGTGGTCGTTTATTCTGTGCTATGGGGCAACTGGGGTTTCAGCCCTTTCTATCATGATTATGCTAAATTTTTCAAATACAATTATTTAAACAACCTGTGGAAGGTGCTGCTTTAATAAAAGGACGAAATTATGGGAGCAGTTAGTGCAAATAATATTATTTTTTCAGGAAACAGTCTGATAAAACATTCTCTTTTCAACTGGAAGAAAATAGCTGGCCTAACCGAGACCCTCATTCTGGGGACCATGGATATGGTAGCCCTCATTTTGCATTTCTTTTTATCTGCAGCCTGAAAATACTTCTTAATTTAAACTCTCTGCACCTATTTAAAATTAAGCCTCAAACTATAAACTGCACATGGTTGATCTCTAGGTAACGTTATGGATAAATGTTGGCCAATAAAATTAAGAGTTTCACATTCTCCTTCCCCTATTGGGAGCATTGGTTTTAACTGAGGAAAACGTTCTCATTAGACAGGTTGATAACTGTATATCAATTGTACCAAATTACACTGAAGTCAACACACTGGGTGCTCTATTGAAACAAATCTGCATAGGACGAGCAAGTGCAACGTCATATTGCCCAGTCCTACCTCAACTTGCTTTAGGTAACAGCAGGATGCAAGGCTACACAAGGATACGGGTTAGGGCTTTTACATTTTATTCTAATGTATTACTCACAAAGACTGGCTACGACCATCTGTCCCAATACCCCACCCTGCCTCAAGGCATAGGGATATAATGTTTTAATGTAAAGATCTATTTGAAAACCACTGTACGATTAGCTAAGTTAATAGTACTGCTACTTCAAATCCCTATTTAACATTCTTTTAGTTAAGGCCACATACTTCAACAGGATGCCATCACATACTTTTTGAAGCAAAGAAAAGTCTACTAAACATGCAGTTGACCCAAGAAGTTACAAAAACATAGCATGATTACATTTTAATAAAGGGGAACAGTTTATCTTCAAAACAGAACATCTATCCTGCCCTAATTTCAACTATTTCAGTTTTTACCTGCAGGTTTCCTACTTGACAAAATATTTAACATCTTTTAAAAAAAATTCTCTAAAAAACCATTACCCTTTTCATCAATTTATTATATCCTAGGATTCCATTATTTCACCATTCCACAAATGCAAGACACATATACAACACGTACTGCTAAAACACATTGCACTTACTTCCGTACTTTCAAGCCCTCTTCGTTATCGGGAAGGAAGAATTCAAAGGATTTGAAGGTTTTGACAAACTCGCGTCGATACTGGCCAACATTAAATGCTATGAAGAAGAAAAAAAACACTAATTAGTAGCAAACTAGTGAGACTGTCTTTTTATATGAATATATCATCCATCATATATATATAACAGACGCTTAATGAACTACCAAAGCCTTTGCATTATTGAAAGGGAGAGACAATATTCCCTCAAATGCACGGCAATGCAAGGTCTGACATCAGCAGTGAAAGAATAAATGCGACCTAATCAAAAAGTGTTGAGACCTGAATACTCCTGGGCAGGACAAACAAGAATAGGAAGCAGAGGCACTGAATCACAGGGAAGTGAGGTAGACAAAACCATCCAATGTTGGATAAACAGCTGACCACATCCCACTCGCTGAATTTTATTGTTCACAAAAGGTCTTTAACAATAGTAAGCTACAGCAGTCTGCAAGGGACCTGTAATGAAAAGGAGCGGTTGTGGCGAGAGGATCCACAGAACATATTCTGCAAGATCACTGGCGGATAGGTTGGTTCTGGGACAGAAGGCAATTGAAATACATAATTGAAGCTGGTGCTTGTAAGGGCTTACCTTTGGTAGGTACTCCAATCCAATTTAGATAGCGTGTTAATTTTTTGGAGATGTAGGTTTTTCCTCTGGCAGGAAGACCTACCATGACAATTAGAGTAGGGCAATTGGTCATGCATACTGAAAAAGAAAAAAATAACTTGGCATTAATACTAAAGCTGAACAACTGTTGTAGATGTGAAACTTACAAATAACGAAAAAGACATGACAACAAGCAAAGCTGTAACTGAAATAAGTGTGACTGTTAAACCACTTCATTATAAGTGTGCAAAAAATGAGCCAAGAACAAACAGTGGCCAAACTACGCCATTAAAATACATGGCAACCAACTAATAGCATTTAGTTTTATTTTGCCTAGCAAAATCAACATGTCACTTTATGCAGATGTTTTGTGAAGGTCTCAAGCCGGCAATCTCCACTTCAGAACACTGCTGAACAGAAAGTTGGAATAAAAGCCTGTTGCAACTCAATGGAGTAGAGGGGTGGTCCTCCATTCAGAAATCATCTGCTGCTGCTCAGTGGCAGCATCGTCAGTAAAAATAACCAATCAGAACCAATTTAGAAATGCCAGAAGATTTGAATGCTCTGGACCCCTACCAGAGGGCAGCAGTAGTGTTGGGCACTAAAGTCCCACTGTTCGGCCTTCATCAAATTTGTTCTTCAAGAAATTGTTAATGTTTCGGTTGTGATGTAACTGGGATGATGATTCTACCATGAACATATTGGGATGATTTGCAGGTATCCCATTAAATTCAGGTGCATAATGTAGGGCGTACCCAATCTGATCATTGAATCCACTTTGGTACAGTGAATGACTTTCAGGATGGTTTCATGTGAATATCTATAAACAGAGTGAGACTAGTCAAGGACGCGAAGCTTTGAAGACTTTGCAAACAGTTGGTGAACGTTTCTTTAGTAGGCTCATGGAACAAGAATTTAGCTGTACCAATATCAGGCCTATTCTTAATTCTACCCAGTGTTCATCTGCAGAAGCGGGAAGGTGTTTTTCAATGGATAGATGCTTGTCAGTCTCCTTCAGCACAACATGATTTCTGGATCAAAAGTGAATTTTGCTTCAAAAATTACTCACAGGTTCTTTTCTTTACTTTCCGGGAAAAGCAAATTAAGTCACTCGAGGCCATATTATGATTGGCTAAGCTACTGTTTTTTGTGCAAGGTGTCTAACGTATTTACATATCACTTGGAATTTCTCCGAGTTAATGTATGAACTTTAAACAGAAGCCGGAAACAGACAGATACAATTCCCTGCTCACTGTTTTTAACCTGTTCGGTCTGAAGTTCAAGGATTAACGCAGTAATTCCAAATTATTTGTTTGAACTTTAGATACCTCGCAAGGCACATAACAAGACCATGATATGGCCCCATGCCTGTGGGCAAAAAGAATGAATAGTGTTCGGGGGAAGGGGACTCTATATTACATCACAGATACCAAAGACCATGATCAGAGACATGAGACTGCAGTCCATATTATAGAGGACATAAAATTCTTCCAAAAGAAAAACGCCTATAAAATCCAACACACATACAAAACAAGGAATGCAACAAGCAACTACACAGCCTCCCAGCGATCTAAACATTCTTGAAGTGATGCTTGTGACCTATAGCATTCCCATAAATGTATGCACATGAATCACCGAAATCCCACATTTTAACCATGAATATGGTGTAACACATGCAAACCTTCGTCGACCAATGCTTAAATACAACCAAGATGTGTAGCTACAACCCCTAGCCTATCCACGATAGCCATCAATAAGGTGAGACGCACGTGACCACAAAATCTGTTCACAACGTATAATTACATTGACATACATACTTAACAGCAACAAAATCCATGCTTAAGCCTAAACTCCAGTACTGGACCAACAAGCATTGGAACAGCTAGTAGATCCTGCCTATGGTTGAGCTATTGACTTTGCTAATGAGGTGGGAAGGAAAATGGGAGGGCAGGTGAGTGGAGGCAACAGAACGGTAAAAAGAATAGCTGTGAAATACCCAGCGCTGGGCACTTTTAGTGGCATGGCAGGTGGGTGATAAATAGTAAGTAGGGACACCGAGGGAGGGGTGGAGAATATGTGGGTGGTTGGAATAAGCAATACTGCTGGGGTTGAATAAGCAACATGGCCTGGGGGTGGGTTTGAGGAGAATAAACAACCCAGCTAGGCCATGGTAGGGTGAATAAGCAACGTGACCGGGGTTAGGGGAATAAGCAACACGGCCACGGGGGAGCGTATTGTATGGGTGGGAGGGGGAAATTAGCATCACAGCCAGAAAGGGGTGGGAGGAGTGGATGGGAGGAGGAATAAGCAACACAGTTTTCCGAGGGGGAATAAGCATCACTGCTGGTGGGGGCGGGTGAAAGGGTGAATATGGAGCTCTCACGAGGCGGTAGGTCGGGGTGTATGAGGGGTATAAGCAACGTGGCCTTGGGGAATAAGCAAAATGGCTGAGGCAGGGTGGTAGGGGAATAAGCAACATGGTTGAGTGGCGGATAATCAACAACTTGGCCGTGGGTGGAGTGGTAGGGAAATAAGCAACACAGCTGGGGAATAAGCAATGCGTTCAGATGCGGGTGGGGGGGGGGGAAGAGTTGGGACGAATAAACACTGCTGTGTGGGGATCAAAAAACAACACAGCTGAGGTTGGGGCATGGTGTGGGGATCCAGGTTTTGGGGGTTTGGCAGGGGTTAGGGGGAACTGAATAAACAACATAGCTATGGGAGGGGTAATAAACACAGCAAGGTTTGGGGGGGGGGGGGGTGAAAAAAAAAAAAAAAAAGGATAAACAACATGACCAGGTGGGGTTGAAAAAAAAAAAAGAAAATAAAAAAAAAAGACTCAGCAAGGGGGGTTTAAAAGAAAACAAAATGGCATTGGGGGTCGAATAAACAACACAGCTGGAGAGGGGCACTCAATAAACAACATAGAGAGGATAATAAACAATATGGCCTGAAGGGTGGAGTGGGTCGGTGCAAGAGGAATAATCAAAAGCATACATTTGTGAAGATTAAAGTTCTAGGAATCTATTCTCTTCCAACAGCGTACCTTTTTGACATTAGTAAGCACAATCGTCATTCCTATGCTATACTTTAAAGGACATTTCTAAAACGGATGCTGTAACTGCAATTCACAATCATTTCCAGATGTCCATGTACAAGGACAAGCAGCCACATTCAACAATTTCTCCAAAGAGACTTCATTTGATGCTAGTGGTACACAGTAAGCCGTTTAGGAATCCGGTTTTCGCATAGACCATTCTGTGGGCAGGCGGGTAAGACATGTTAGCCAGACATATTTGCCAGCGGGGTATCCAGCTGCAGAGATTTGCAGTCACACGTATGAATCAACGTTGATAAAGTTGGCTGGATAATAGAACACATTTGGATGCGAGCTAGGTCAATGGTCAGAATTCTAATCACTCCACTACTACAACAACATGTGGGTAGGTGGAAAAAAAAAAAGGATTAGTTAAATCACTTTATAAATAATTTCCGGGCGAGGCATGGCTCCTAAATTCACTTTTGAGCTGACAGTTATGTGGCAACCCTCAAGAAGATTCCTAGCAGCGCACCAAGTAAAAATCATTTTTTTTTTTAATTACACATATGTTTTAGCAAATCAAAGGTTATGTGATCCAACACTTGGCAAGTGGAATGAGTTTAATAATCAGTTATTTTACAACCTTTTCGAGATGCATTTGTAATGAAGGAGCAACAAAAGTTAAAACCTTAATATAGAGATTTTCTTTCAAGATCACCAGAGTTCCAAAATATGGATATACTTTCATAAACTAACCTACAATACATTATCTAAATTTAGGGGTATCGCTGTCGCAAATAAAATAACAGAGGACCCTGTCAAATTAAATTAGGAGAGGAACTGAACACAGATGGGATCTAACAAGCTGTTGTAACTCTACGCATGGGTATGGAAAATCAGAGAAAAAAAATCAGCCCTACTGCAATGATCTTCAGCGTTTACCGCTGGGTGCACATATGGTCACAACCAGACAACTTATACTCTCGAAGACACTTGAAACCCACCTTTTCTAGCAGCTCCAACATAACGTAAGCCCCCCACCGCTTAATCATGCGATAGACAGCCACGACAGAACCATCAACTTCCACTTTCTTCCGCCAACTGTAAACTGAATCCCACCGATTTAGTAGCTTTTCCAATGTGTTACCAAATAAGCAGCATAATAAAAGCACATTTGTGAGGAATAGAAACACATGCCAAAATCAAGAACTGGCAAAGCCAATAATTATGGCATTGACTGCCAACCATTTGGATTTCCCTTTTGCTTTCCAATGCTTATTTTGTTTGTGAAGGCCTTTGTATGAAGGCACATATTGTATGAAAAGTCCATAATAAATATTTTTTTAAGTGAAGCCCGC
This sequence comes from Triturus cristatus, assembly GCF_964204655.1. Lineage (NCBI taxonomy): Eukaryota > Metazoa > Chordata > Amphibia > Caudata > Salamandridae > Triturus > Triturus cristatus. The sequence continues at coordinate 138,014,636 of NC_140592.1, forward strand.
ATTGCACCAGTACTCCCAGGCACTGATTGGACTACTTCTTGTGCATTGAGCAAGAGCAGAATACAGTCAGATAAGCAAATGGCTGAAATGGGCTGAGCCTGTGGCATGTGCTTTAGTTATGCTGTAGTTGGTGGACGTTGAAAATGACACTCCAGCTGGTCAATGGATGAAAAGAACTAGTTGAAAGGCTATGCAAGCATGCATAGTACATTTTTATTAAAACCAAGAGGGTTGGGTATAGCAGATCTAAAAAGGGTAAAATACTAAATAATGTGTACCTTTCTTTTTCAAGAAACCTTAACAAAGCGAATCTTCCACACCAACAGCCCCGTTTGTCGTAAGAGGGTCTGGTCTGGGTGTAATGACTACCTTCACCACAGGCTACTTTCATCTCACCTCCCTCCTCAGCATCCTTTCACTCAGTCACTCCACTGTGACATACATGTGGCACCGCAAATGATGCTCCACACGATTTTACGTAATGGTGAACCAGATCTCTTATGATTACATTTAGGTTAAAATGAATGATATAAAGAAAGGAAAGGAAGTAACGGACAGGAAGACTAAAAAATAAACTTGTGGCAGGGTTTTCAGCGGATTCCATTTGATAAAAACACATTTTAGTTTCTGTTGAAAGACCCAAGTTTGTCAAATCCGGTGCAATGTAATTCCAAAATGTGTGTTTAATGTCTACCAAGCAAGGAGGCTGAATGTGCTGCCAGTCGTTGTGCAAGTTAACATGGAAATGGTCCACAACACATCCTCGCCATGAACATGCTGCAGTAAAAGCTCCAATTTTACTGTATTAGATGTGTGGATTATAATTGGAGACTTCTAGTTCCAGCAGAAGTGCTGTTATGGGAGACAGGTGAAAACCCAATGGTTACCGCGTTTCTGCGACGCATGCACAAAAAAAGAAATGAAACACATGACATTTAATCATTGAGTTTGCACACTGATCCTTCACATACAAGGACGACTACACATTGTCTTCTGATGGTTTACTTTTCTATATACTCACCAAGTCATTTGCATCCTACAATACAATTGCAATCCAACGTTTTGGGGTTTCGGACCTTAGAAGGCCGTCTCTACTTACATTTTTTGGTTTAAATCTTTTTATGGATTTTCATTTTAACAAAATTCCCAATTAAATGGGAAGAGCACTGCGTATGATGCCCATGAATACAGCAAGGAAGGTCAGCATTTGTCATATAAAAATAGGGCTATACGAGTGGAAGTAATGAATAAGGCTTATATTGACATTTCTAGGAAATACATTACTCAATCATTGTACATGTGTCTGGTTACAGCTGACCATCAGCCGCAAAGCCAGGAATGACGACTTCTCGCTATTTAATGGCGTTGCAGTGCATCAAAGTGTTTAGAAAAAAAAGGACTAAAAGTATTGCGAAATAACAATATGACACCCAGCTTGGCTCATCCCGGGTCTCCACCACCCTTCATCGATCCCTGCGAGAATAGTGAAGACAATATCATTGTGCACAATTCCCATTAATGCCCTCTCTACCTTCATATGCTGATATATGGACAACCATTTGATGCAGCTAGACAAAAAAAAAATGTTCATACCCCAAAGGAGAAGATTAAACAACCTTCTTGAGTGAGCCGCTCCACCCACCCTCTAAGCATTAATTGACTGGAGGGCTTTAGGAGGAAGAATATCTTTTGGCATAAAGTAATTATAGAGCTGTGTAAAGACTACGTGCACACACCTAAGCATGAACATTTGAGAGGGACATCATGCTGGTAACCATTGTGCATACACAGTTCCTGTACAGACATATCCAGATTCAAAAACTGGTCCCATTGATAGAAGTTCCAGAAAAGGAGAGAGGCGGAATGGGAGGACCAGGCCACAAGCACAACTCCTTGTTGCTTATTTCTGGCCTGGCCCTCCTTGCAGCAGAAAGGAGCGGGAGCACTCTAAACACCTCAATATCCATGGACTCCCATGAGCATGTGTGTTCAGTGACTGAAGCCTGGACAGATATTAATATGTACAGGCCTGATAGGGTCGTCAAGCATGTGGATGCCCTGAATAAAGGGAAGAAGTGAACTTGCGTTTCTACAGTTAAATCTGGCAGAGCACGCGGGACCTGTAGTGCTGAAGGGGACATTTTTGTACCGGATCAGGTTTGTGCGTCATTTGTACAGAAATGGAAAGGGGTGGTTCTGCAGGTGCACACCTGAACACATGCCTTTCTGAATAAGGAATGCACATAGATAAGCACCTGACAACATACCGACCCTGCTGCCCTTGAACCTAAACAGACCTTTTGCATGCGAGGTATTTAAGGGGTGCAAATTGGCACCTGCAGTGCATTTTATGCATGAGCAGTTACTTCTCCATTAATCTGTCACAGAATGTCCAAACCATATCTTTGTGTGATAACAAATTGACCTGAAAACCAAGAACGGACGAAAAACGTCCTTTTAAAGAGATATTAATAGTATATCAAAGACGCGGTGTACCATTCAGCATGCAGATGCTAAAATCAGAGGCACTGGGTATTGCAATACCGAAACGAACATCATAATGTCATGCTGAATAGGCAGAATCACCTGCAAAATTACCCGCAACCGTGGCAGAAAATGCAAAAGCCTGCTTTGCTCCTTTCTGTATGAACAAGGTGGAACATTAAATTAACAAAACCCAAAGCCAGCCAGCAAGGGCAATGCGGTAAAATCTGCACATTTCTGAGCATTCAGCAGATTCTCTGCTTCGGGCCATGAAACGTCATTACTGAGCAGCGCCATCTCAGTGACCTAAACGGGGGACAAACGGAGGTTGCGCAAGTGCGTGAAAGTGTACCCAGGGAAACCTTCCAAAACGACAATCAATGGGCTACAATACAAGTTCTATGAATATACTGAAGATCTGACATACTGCTTACTCACCTCTTCAACCCACATCTGAACGTTACTTCTCTATTCCTTTCACACGCTTCCCCCACTCTTCTGTTCCCACCTTCCTTCCACTTTAGAAGATGATAAACTCTGTACCAATCAGGATACTATTATGACACCCTACCGAACAGTTTTTTCCCTCAATGTTGTACTGTAAGGAGATCTAGTTCTCTATAGTCTACTACCTGTCTTTGGGTGCAGCACCACAATAAAAATAGGAAAAATGAATAAACAAACAGAAGTGAATGCATGTCCGTGTCAGACATGGCATGGCTGTAAACTAGTCGTAAAAATAAGATTGCAACCTAATCTGGTCTGCCCCATCCTTATCAGTCTATGAGGCACTATACCACCAAGACTGTGGCCCATCTTCAAAATCTATAAACTGGAGGGCCTTTGGTATAATCGCGGCGGAGACTACTCAGTCTACACCATGATCAAACCCCTCTGATGGCCCTACGGAGTAAAGGCCATCGAAGGCAGACACCCAATTCCGCCAGCCTAATTTCGATGGGTAAAATTAGAGGTCAGTTATCACTGCCCATCACCACGAGAAAAACCCTGGCAGTAAGGGGCAGAGAAAATTGCTAAATGCTCCCCAATACTCTCAATGGTGAGGGGAGCATTTTCTTTTACATGTTCAAAAGAAAATCCCACTATGGGATTTTCTTTTTGAGAAAAAGAAAAGAAAACAGTTTAGTGCATGGCTCCGCCATGTTGGAGCCATGCACCAAACAGTTAACAGCTTTGACAGGAACCACCGTGACGGCGGCTACGCCAATGGTTTGGAAATGACAGCCACCTTGGCTTTCATTTCTAATTAGCCAAGTGGCATAAAATAAATCAAGCCCATGGTCACCAACCTCATCTCAAGCACTACTGTTATTTCAGTATTTAGCCAGGTTTGTTTATAAAAGCAGTTTAAGATAATTTACATTACTGGTCATGGGAAACTAACACGCATTCATCATCGTTTTCATGAAAACAAGTTGGAATATTACTCCTGAGCCATCCCAGTTCATGACGTTGAATTTTAGAAATACTTTTAGAGCAGAAATGCGGCTTCATATTCTGTATCAATCACTCTGTGATAATCAGTTGAAGACTAATTGATGTGCCCGATCTCTCAGCAATCCTGACTGCTCGGTCAACCAATGGGGGGGGGGGGGGGGGGGGGTGGGGGGTACTAACCTGTCAGTATGTATGTTTGGACGGGAAGTCCATATGCAGCAGTAGGTGTCCATGGCTGCTTGTACATCAGCGTGCATGGGTGCTTGGATGTCGCCTGGTGTTTAAGTCTAGAACTAGTTTGGTCAGGGTGTGCACAGGTGCATGTGGCAGCCTGTGAGCATGAGCCTTTGTATAGGACGGAGCAGGGTTTTGCAAAAATAAAAACCTGCTCACATTAAACCCTCCGTAACATTCATTAACAGTGTGCTGTGAAATTTGTATTAATTAATGCTAAAATAAGGGGAAATGTTTTTGCGCATGTGTGAACTAATGTGTAAACTAATGCATGAAAACTAGGCCGCCAGTGCTTTGATAAGAAGATTAATGCGGTTTCAGTGCACGATTAATAATATTTTGCTAGAAATAACAAGGATTGTGCATGGGTTAGCGCAATGCTGGGATGGTGTGCAATAAAATTACATTTCATGAAAATAATAATATTATGTGTTTGTTTTCTGTAAAAAAAGCACGCATGGGCTTAATCTTCTGCATGTCAGTTTGAGGATAACATTTGGTAGAAAAAATAAAACGACCAGAGGCTTTTGAAATGAGAAAAGAGAACGAAAAGCGTCTGAATAAATAAACTTTGTGGTGTGCTGTATGACTGCCAAGCTATGAAAAAAAAACATTTGATAAACAAATGGAAGCGTGCAACTTCCTCTCGAGATGGCAGAGGCAACCAAAGGAAGCGCAGAGATTTGCAACATGTAGTGAACTGAAGGAAATTTGAACTATGATTGTGTTCATAATGGTTTCCTGGGAAGGATATGTCGTAATGCTGAAAGTTTACGACTAAAGGACATTAAATAAAATAGTCATGCTGAGAGTGCTGTGACAGAACACCCCCATCCTTAGCCAATGAGAGACGGAGTTTATTCTCATATTGAAACAAATGTGGGTTGGACATTTGGGTTTTAGGGTATAATTGAGGTGCCCAGTGGGCACGGGGTGTTGGTGAGCTAGCGGGAGATTGTCGCTTTGCTGTTTCCAGATACAGGCCTACCCGTTTCCTGATTACTGACTTAATCTTTGCTACTCGACTCTTCTTGAGGGGCCTTGCTGCCCTTTGGACCAGAGGGTCGATTTCCCGGTTTCTAACTTGGGTTAGTATAGATAATACTCTGGATTTGCATAATCATTTGCAAATGTATTTTGTCTCTGAAACTTTTCTCTTTTCGCCCATCCACTCCTTCAATGCATTGTTTGTCTGAATTGAGTTTGTTTCTATACATTGCTAATGTTTTCTCTCCGTGATAATCTAGGATTTGCATTTGTGTGACTGTACTTGATGAGCATTTTCATTTAACATCATTTACGATAAACTAACATAAAATACATACTGAGTGTTATTATTTAGTAGTATTGATAAGTAAATATTATTGCTATCAACTTCTCAACACTAAAAAGGTTCATCGTCACAGTTATATACATATTGTATGGAGAATATGCAGGTTCTATTGTGTATTTTGGTAAGTTGGATATAAACCTGAATCACACGGACACCCAGCGTGAAGGGATTACTTGGGTGAAGTGAATGGGCCTTTGTTTGTGTAGGAATTATGGATCCCTGGATCTCATATGTGGCGCTTTGTCTGTGCGAACCTACGGTAATGGTCTTGTCCTATGTGTAGATGGATGCTTTGGGTCTGTGTACATGCGCACTTCAAAAGTCAACCTACTGGGTTTTTCCATACGTTTTTGTTTTTCAGATTATATACATCCTTTCACCTCCTAAAATGAACACAAATGGGGTAAACGGCAAGAAAAGATCTCTGCCAGCTACAGAAAAGAACAGGCAGTATAGCAACAGTATTGGGGAAAGAAACAGAAATCATTCAGATGAACAGACTGCCGCGGGAAAAATACATGGCTTCACAAGACAACAAATATCCAGCAAGAAAACATTTCACCTTAATTGTAATGAACAGGTCAAACTGTCCTAGACTGGGAGCTCATTTGTTAAAATACTTTAGGAAGGAGATAGCTGACAGAGTAGCTGGCGATGGCAATTGGATATTCTGGTGTAAAGGAGGTGACAACAGGGGTCTCAGAGGAATCAGTACTGGATTTTTCGCTCTTCAGCTCCTTTAGAAGTAACATCAGACACTGCATACTTATTTGTAGCTAATAAGATGAGCTCTCACTGATGTGCAAGGGCAACTCAAACGTGGCAGTGATTTTCCGTGAAATCAAGACAATCATTAGCCCTGATGAGAGAAATTGCGGGGCACCAAATTGCAGGTGGATCCCAATGTCATTCAGGTGACACGGTGATTTTACAATACAGAGTAGCTAACCTTATTGTAATGTTAAATGCTGAAGGAAGGTTTAGCAACGTGAAAGAGATGAGGCGGTGTTACCATGGTACACACAACTAATGTGGCATTCAGTCCAGTTCTGTAGACTACAGCTTAGGAATCATAGGCAGAGACAGAAGGCGGATACCCACAATGGTACATGTTCAAACCAACAATTTACACAAGTGCGTGGTGGAATGTAGAAAAGGACGATATGCTCAGGAACATTTAAATTGAGGTAAATCCAAGTTCTCAGTGACAGGTGCAAAACTGGAGTCTTCCTTTACGCAGTAAACAAAGCTTACTCCAAATCAGAAAGATTTTAATAGTCTCCCTGTTGATTTGTTTTTAGAGTTTTTTTTTCCCTTTTTATGTCTCGGCTAGCATAGGATGTGCAGACATGCGCAGTCTCACTGGCGAGATTTTGTGTTTTTGGGTAGATTTCACTAGCCGGGTTTAAGCTCTGCCCCTCTTTTCCATTGGCTGGCGTCACTGTTTATGCTAAACGGTGGCCAGCCATTGGAAAAGAGCTTCCAGCGACGCACACTTTTCTCTTTTAGAGCCGTCCCAGTTGGACTGGCTCGCTTGACTTACGTGTGTGGTAAAAGGTTTCTTATCTTTATGGGGCCATGTGTTTCAAACACATGGCCCCCCATAAAGATAACAAACCAAAAGCAAAGCCTTTACAATCGGACAATACAATGCCTGCTTGCACAAATAGCGCGTCATGTACACTCAAGAGGGACGTATTCGTAAAATTCGAAGTTGCTATACTGTAACCCGCACACATAGCTTGATTATTTAAAATATATTGATTTATATTATTCTCTGTCGTGCTACATTAAGATAAGACCGTACAAGGCGGGGTTTTTAATGGCATGGAGGTGGAGGTTTTGTTAGAAGTGCGTCACCCAGTTAAGCACCCGCCTACTTCCCCAAGCTCTCGCGTAGTTAGGTGCAATAACCTGGCCTGTTTTGTACATTCTGCTGAAACTGATGTCTCCAAATGGCGTAGGTGTTTCTTCTTTGCGGGAGGGTGTGCTTGGAGTAGGCGCTGCGCTTCCACTACGTGAATACTGCTATAGCGCGTGGCACGCACTATTTTCCTTAACATCCCCTTAAACCTCCTTGCTTCCCTTATTGCCCCCTCTTCCATGCGTACCCCTTGTTAGACAAGATGGTGGCTGGCGTGCTCTGTGCTAGTCTATCCTGCAGCTTTAGCCGTGCAAGTGTAACGGATACCGCTCCCCCGTACTTTGCGCTCTCCTGGTATGTGGATTCACATAGGAAATAATATCCTTTGCTTTTCTGCCCTAAATTGCATTGCAGCGTGTTGGGAGCACTGTCGCCAGGGCAGGGAACTCCCCGGTTAGCGTCTAGAGGCAGGCTGGGTCCCAACGGGGCAGAAGGAGTCAGCGAGACGCAGGTCTCGGCAAGTTTTTTAATTTTCCGTCCAGTTTTGGTTTTGTGGCGGGGGTTTCTTTCGAAATGTTCTGTTCATTGTGATGCCATGCAGTCTCGTGTTGGCGGGAGATTGTTCTCCCGCTTTGAGTGCATGAGGGCGGGGTGGGCTGTTGATGCTCGGAGCCTGACTTTCTGAAGCCGCTGCTGTCTGCAGGTAGTTGAAGCTGTGACCGCCTTTCTTTGTGTTTTTTTCCATATATATTTTATTATTTGCGTGACTGATCTACTGCCGTCACGCCAAAACCAAACTATTGAGCTGTGATCCACCGTCGTGCAGCCTCGGAGGAGCCAAAAAAGGTTTGGTTATCAAGGGTCTTGGTTTTCATGTCGCTCGCCTACATGGGACGGGCAAAAATGGATACATAGGTCGATGGGCGTAATCTAGAATAGCTTCTCTCTGGGTGGCCCCTGCAAAATGACACCCTTGCGTAAAATTTGCGGCCAATTTGGCAGTGTTCAAGCCTTCGTACATGCATAGGTATAGTTTCAATTGCCTCTATTTGCATGTCTTTTACATCACATATATAATGTATGGCTCGCGCGCTATGACGCCGTTCCAGGGATGCCCGTGTATCATGCGCTACCCAAAGACTGCATATATTGGTACGTAATGGACACCCTCCCCCCCGACGCAAAGACTATTTAGTTAGTTCACAGTCAGATTTTGGTGTTATAGTTACTCCACTGCAGGTTATTTAAGTAAAATGTTATAGGTTTTTTTTACCTAAGACATTCTTCCCTCATTCACCAGCTGCTCTATTCCACCTGAAGCGCTTGGCCCGGAAATGCGGCTGCTGATGCAATGGTATGTTCTGCCGCCAGCATTTCAATCGATAGCTCGAGTCACAGAAGTGAACTGAGCATAGCGCTTGAATTGGGTTTTATTATTATTTTGCAGTTTTATACAGCGCAAACTCGACCCGAAGGTATTGGATCGCTTTACAAGAGCACCAAGCCATTACACAAGAAAACGTTCATTGTTGGCAGGCACGGCCGCACCAGGAGTGAGCGAGACTCGAACCTGGTTTCCCAGCGCCAAAGTCAGCAGCTCTGGCCCTTACGCCACACGAGACTCTAGATACTTCAAATATTCTGTTCCAGATTCATTACAAATCACTCAATCAGGATATTAAAACTCCCTGAGAAAAAGCAACACAACCAGAACAATGAGCCTTGTAATTCAAATGCACCAGCAGAAAAGAGGTGACTGGTCTCCCTGCCATCAATATACAATATGCCTGTTTGGTGACCAGTGTGCGCTTGCGCAGTTGCTTTGACATTATGGCGACAGCTAAGAAGACAGGCATTGAAAATGCATAAGGTCTCGCCTTTTATTAAGTTAAAGCCATTTGCTTTGCTATGCAATACCATTAGCAAAGCAAATGGCTTTAACTTAATCAAAGGCGAGACCTATTGCATTTTCAATGCTTGTGCCCCCCCCCGCCCCTAAGTTTAAGGTGGTTATATTAGTCTCTACAGTCGAAGATTTGCGATCGTGCACTAAACAAACTTGCTTATAAGACCCTTCCTCAAACATGAAAATAAACAACATGCAAGTATCACTCGGTCTGTGCAAGGTTTATGACGTGCTGTTCTTTTCAAGTGTCGAAGTTACAAACCGGGATCAAAGAGGACTAGATAAAGGGGTCGAATCAATGCAAGTAAGATAAAGTATTAAATAAGGGTTCTGTTATTTTCCTCAAGGGATCGCAACACACAATATGAGTCAGTCAAGCAGAATTCTGACAATAACATGCAATCCGACCTTTATACTTGCAATAAAACTGCCAGGGCAGGGTTATAGTTTACCTGCTGCCTACAGAATATTTTACACTGTATGATGGTTCACATTATCACCATAAGAGCAATCAAATCCAACTGCTTCTCAGAATCCCACGTTAGATTTACTTCGAAGAATTGCACAGACATTGAACTCAACAGTGCGATTTAATTTGAGACGAGCTCTCTACATGGGCCTCGTCCTTTGTGATAGGGTTCTTTTGTTTCCACGTGTAAATAACCAGCGTGCATATTTGCTACTTACTGTTCTTGTTAACTAACTTATTTTTTATGAAAGACTTCCATAGGGTCTCTGTACTGTGAAAAACAGATTCTACATCTAGTTATTCGCTGCAATGACGTAGCAAAAGTGGGGGATATGTTTTTAGGTCACTGCTATCGTGGCTGCGCACATGCGCAGCTCGCTCGGCGAGATTTAATGATTTTGAGTTAGTTCTATAAAGGGCTTTAAGCCCCGTCCCTCTTTCCCATTGGCTGGCATCACCGTTTATGCTAAACGGTGGCCAGCCATTGGAAAAGAGCTCTTTGTGACGTTCACTTTAGGCTTTTTCAGACGACCCACTTGGACGTGCTCGTCTGCCTTCAGTGCGTCGCAAATGATTTTCCATCTTTATGGGGCCATGTGTTTCAAACACACGGCCCCATAAAGACAAACTCCGGCGCGATCCTCTTTCGTTTTCGGGCCGCGCTTGTTTACTTTAGAATAGGCACGTCCTCGGTGCGGGCCTTGTGAGGACTTTTGGAGCTGTATTCGGGGTCGTGAGACAGAGTACTCGCTGCTCCCTCAGCTCAGGGGTCTTGCAAAGGGTTCATCGACTTAAGCCGGGCAGCGCTGTGTCTGTCATATGTGGGAAGAGAACTGAAAGTGACCTGAAGAGACCCTGGCCCCCGCCTCGTGCGGGCGTTTCAAGAGGATTTGGTGACTGGCGTTTTGAGCCCTGCTAATCTGCATCAACAGTGGCGGGTGCCTGGCTGCGCTGGTCATTTCCGGCAGACTGCAGCCCCTGGCCCGATCCACCTGCAGGAGATCCCGCACTGCACACCTGTTCACTGCAGAACCAAATAGATCAACTTCGCTTTTCAGAAACTGACTGGAGAGCAGCCTGCACTAAAGGACACCGAGAATCCGCCGAACGAGATCCACCTCCCGATCAGATAACAGCAACAGATCAACCTGTGTGAGGGAATCACGCAATCCGACCTGCATCTGGCTATCTGGGCCTGTTCCACACAGCGGGCAGCTCCTCATCCCTTAAGGTAAGCGCGGCGCGTTGTTGTACACGTGTGACGGTGGGACACTGGCGACCCTTACGCTCCAACACCAGGTCTGTTCCAGTAGAACGCCACTTAGTTCATCCCTTCTTTGAGGGTAAAAGGTTGAGTTGGTTGTGCTGGTGTTTGAATGGGCGTCCTGCAAGTTACACTGGAACTGGCTGTTTGCGCCCAACCCACTGAGCTGCTTTAATGGCCATCCACGGCGAACGCGTTTTAACCAGGTATACACACATTTTACAATAATGATCCACTCTTCGCGGTTTCACACGGGGCGTTGCAAAAAAAAAAAAAATGTGGCAGCGATAAATGATCCAGCCTTGGACAGCATTGGTTTTTGTTGTATTCGAGTAAAACCTCTGAAGATGGCGCTCAGCCGTTCACCCCTCATACTTTGAGTCACTAGAGGGGGCGTTGCAGTGCTGTCCATTTCCTGCAGATGGTGCCCGCCCTTGGGAGACTTCTAGGTGGAGACACGGCACTGGCATCCCATGGACCCTACAGCACGGCGAGACACTGAGACCCGGTCCGCGGCATGATGATGGGTAAGAGCCGAGAAGACACCCCCGCACCCTCACCAACGCTAACTACACAGACCATGGTGTTAGAGGCCCTCATTCTAGCTCCCTGAGGCTCCCATCCGTGCAGAGTATTCCACAGATGAGCATGGTAACACCCCCACACCCTTTGCAGTCTTATTAGCACCCTGTACAGACCCATAACTCTCCGTCTTTAGGACTCTGTGACTTTAGTGCTGGTATTTCCTTTTAAAACGCATCCTCATGTGTGTTAAGGAGAAAGAAGCTAGTACTACAAGCCCAGAATGCATCAGACCCTCAAAAGTAATCCTATGATGGGCATTATGTTGTGTTGGTCTGGAGGCTGAAGCCAAGTGGAAACCCTTCTGCTCCTCTAAACTGACTTCCATGGAGCTCTCTTACACCTTTTCTACACACAGCCCCTCCTCCTGCTTATAGGACAGAGGTTGCATAGCTGCCAAGTTTTCACAATGCATGTTTGATTTATTGCATTTTTATATGGCGTATACTTGGCCCAAAGGCATTCGAGTGCTTTACAAGAGAGCAGGAAGGGGGTTCTGGTTAACAAACATTATAAAACCAGAAAACAAGAAGAAAAAAAACCAGTTCATACCATCAGGGACATAACAGGAAAAGTAGTTACCTAACCACCATAGGGAATAGCAGTAAGTGACCTCAAGAGCAGTAAAAAACACATTTTGTAACAAGAAAGACAGGCCTGTTTGTGGCATATTCATGACGTTTATCTGTTTGCAGTGCGCCTGTGTTTGACGTGTACGACTCCTGTATTGGACTTGATTGCAAGCGATTCAACCGCAAGCCTGGCGCAATGCCAAGGTCGCCAGGCTCGAATTATTTTGTTTCCCTTCGTATTCAGATCCTTGCAGTACTTTCCATTGAAGAAAGTAGCAGAACTGCAGGTACCCCATTGCAATGGAATGTATAGTATTTGATGGAACTACTTCTGCCTGACATAGTTGAGATCTCTGAAGATGGCCCCTCACAGGTCACACCATACTTTGTTTATGTTATGTGTACTTAATGAGTGCTTGTAGAAAAAACTTCTTGGTATTATAGGGGGGGATACACAGAGACTAAAAAACAAAATTAATAGAAGATGCACCAGATCAGTCACTGATAAGGAGCATTGGCAAAGCCAGTAGCTCTCACCTGTTGGCTTTGGTAATGATTTTTAGTCATGCTGTACAGCAGGACAGCTGGTGTACAGCGTGCATGAAAATGCTAAGTTTTGCGTCATTTTGTGACCACGCTCCAGCATGCATGTGCACACCTTTAAAATGAGTTCAGCATTTTTTCTTTTTATTTAATAATCGGGGATGGATTAATAAATAAAAAAAGTTGTGCAAAATGCGCTTGTTTGATATAGCGCTAATCCGTTTTAAACAAAACAAATGGGGAAGTAGGTTGGGGTGGGTAGTGTACAGGGGACGAAGCAGTGGGAAAGAAGAACAAGCAAGAGACAACAATAGGGAAGCACATGGACAACCGTGAGATTGGAGGGCGTAGAAGAGTACAGACAACGGAGAGCTTAGGGAAACACAAGGACAATGTATGGTGGGTTGGCTGGTGAAGCACATGGACAAGGGAGGGGTAAGCACACATGCTAGAGTGGTTGGGGATGGGAAATCGGACAAATGAGGGTGGGCAGGCTGGATGAGGCACTAAACGGACAACGGTGGTAATGGGGAAGTGCACGGACAACAGAAGGGGGTGGGAAAGCAAGAACTGCAATGGAAGGTGGGCGGGTGGGGAGGAAGCTTGAACAGCTAATGAAGGAGGGAAGTCTAGGGGAGAAACACATGGGTGGAAAGAGGAACATGAGAGAGACAGCTGTAAAAAAATGCACTCTTGGAGTGCTTAACAAACAAGCATTTCCAATGCAACAGGTCTCGCATTTACGCGAGTTTAAGCTATAAGCATTGTAAATGACTGTTTTATTTATGTTTCAAAAACCAAAACATACATAAAAGATATTGTCATTTACAATGCAATAGCTCAAACTCTTACAAAGGCGAGACCTATTGCATTGCAAATGCTTGTTTCCCACCGTTGCTAAGTCATAAATGAATTTCAAGCTGCACTTGCAGGTCTCTCAGAGATGCTGTTAACGCAGCTGTGGCTCAAGCAAGCATTGGGAGGAAGCGCATGGGGGGAGGAAGCGCATGGGGGAAGGAAGCACAGAGGTAGGTGGGCTTGAGGCACAAAAATAACAAGCATTTTCAATGCAATAGGTCTCGCAATTGCGAGATTTTAAGCTATTGACATTGTAAATAATAAAGCCTTTCATTTATGTTTTTCTAAGTAACACATATACAGAAGGCATTATCATTTCTAATGCTAATAGCTTAAACTCATGCAAATGCAACACCACTTTCATGGTGGTCGCGCCCCTTTCTTTAGACGCTACCAGCCATATTCAGGTTACAGTGAGCAGCGTCTAAAGAAAGGGGCACGGCCAACATTAAAGTGAAAGCGTGTATGGGGCTTTTTTACACAAAGTGTAAAACTAAATAAATAAAGAAAGCTTTTGTAGCGCGGCTGCTACAGTTAAAGTGGACCGCGCTGGAAATGAAAACATGCATGACTAATAACAATATAAAAGGTGGCGGCATGCTGCCATGTCATGGTTGGAATTGGGTAGGTCAAGAAAATAGTGCTCACCAATTAGATAAGACATTACAAGAGACACAAGAGAGGAGACTCAAAGTTGTTTTTTCAAATGCGCCAATCGGCGTCATATATTTGGCAGATCAAAGGAGTTGCAATAATAAGAGCACAACAGGGTATAAAATACTCTGGCAACCCTAGTGAAAAAGTGTACAAGTGCTCGTGCTAGTGAAACAACGGCGCTAGTGACAACGTGAAAATCCACAATAGAAGGCGCATAAAGGCAATATATACAATACAAGGTCCATATAACAATTTACTCAATACTGCAATTGGTTTTTTTCCTTTTTTGTTTCAATGAACCAGGTTTGTGTGCGCCAAGAACGTTTAGGCTGGTGGGTAATGGTCGACGGCGTTTCGATCCTGTCATTTAAGGATCATCATCAGGACCTGGGTCGCCTAAATTGGGAGTGCTCTGTAAAGAAATAATTACCGGATCAGAGCGGCAGTCAGGAGGCAAGAGGAAAGGAGAATTAGGGCAGGAAAAAGCCAGGAGGGATGGGGCGTGAAAAAGGAGTGGGAGAAAGGGAAGCGGGATGGGAAAAAGGGGATAGAAACGGGGAAGGAAAAGCAGGGAGAGAATAGAAGTGAAAGAGGCAATGACTAGAGGCCTACCTTGTGCATGGGCAGAAGGCTGGGTGTTCAGCAAAGGTGAATATAGAATTAAAGGACACGGGGAGAAATTCCCTCGGATGGCTGTGAAAAAAAGGGGGGAGGGTAAGAGAAATTACGGGTGGAAGAGGAAAATTGAAAGGAAAGGGGAGGCAGCAAGGCTAACGGGGGCTTACCGAAGTAATGAATTGAGGAACTTCGCAGGAGGGGCAACCGATACAGGGGGAGGAACGGTATGGAGCCTAGGAAAAGGGGGAGAAGGAGGGCAGAACGTTACCGGCTGTACAACGGAGAAATGACTATAACCGAACAAGGATCAATGGAAGCTTACCCAAAGTAAATGGAGCAGCAGTCGGGGATTTGGTCGCGCAGTAAATTGGCGATCGGCACCAAAACAGGAATCAATCCAGAGCGGGAGACCAAGAAGAGCCAAATACGTGTGCACCCACTCGGTCGATTAGTGACAGTGAGATGAGGGACGGAGCTACCTAGATGAAGGCAGAATGGGCGTGACGCGGAGCCGTCGTCAATAGGACGCTAGTGACGGGAGGCGGGGAATGAGTCAGCGATCTGGGAGTTAGGGTGGTTGCTAGGGACGCTAAAAGCGCGGGGAAAAGAAAGGGAAGAGTTGAACGGGGCTCGAGTAAGTGGAGGAATGACAGAAAAGGTCCGATAAGGGGAGGAAACGAGTGGAGCGACCAGTTAGTGGGTAAAAGTGTAGCATGAAAAGGGAGAGGAAGGAGGAGGAAAAACAGGGAGGAGGGAAATCTGACTTTATGAGCAATACAGTTGCGGAAAAACAACAGTGTAATGAAGACAATTATACAAGAACACACCATGGAGAGAAAAAATTCATAGGTAGAAAAAACAATGTTTTAAAAATTACGAACTACCCTTCAGGGTAAGAAGCCAAAGGAATTCTGAAGGTTTCCACCTCTGGCAACAATTTATCAAACCATCTTGTCCATGCCATCACCTGGCCCAATAAATCGACCACAACCAATACCATCACCTCAAGTTGGGGTCTACCACCCATACTGGGCCACTACAAATGTCAATCATGTAGCGTATGTGAATTAACAACCAACTCCAAGTATTTTAAGTTTAACAACCAATCACATACCTTGAACACATTTACCAACTGCCGCTCAAAAATTTTGTTTTATGCCATCGAGTGCCCTTGCCATCTCGTCTACATTGGACAGACCACTCAGATGATTAAGAAAAGGATCATCCAACATAAGAGCAGAATCAACTGTAAAACCATTACAGCACCTTTGGTCTCACACTATCTGGAACAAAATCATGATGCTCTGGACATGAAATGGCAAGTGATAGAGCAGCCCCGCCCACCTCCCAGAGGTGGAAACCTTCAAGCTCTTCTTGACAGAAGTGAATGCAAATGGATGACTCGTAACTCTGTACATCATGGCCTGAACACGATTGATGAGTGGAATGGGACCATTCATTATACCACCTGATATGCAGTCCCTCCTAATGACATCCACACCATATCTTTGCCATTCTGCATTCCCATGTTCCTTTCCGGTCTCCTCCATGTCCTTATAGATCCAGAATTCCTTTGGCTTCTTACCCTGAAGGGTAGTTCGTAATTTTTAAAACATTGTTTTTTCTACCTATGAATTTTTTCTCTCCATGGTGTGTTCTTGTATAATTGTCTTCATTACACTGTTGTTTTTCCGCAACTGTATTGCTCATAAAGTCAGATTTCCCTCCTCCCTGTTTTTCCTCCTCCTTCCTCTCCCTTTTCATGCTACACTTTTACCCACTAACTGGTCACTCCACTCGTTTCCTCCCCTTATCGGCCCTTTTCTGTCATTCCTCCACTTACTCGAGCCCCGTTCAACTCTTCCCTTTCTTTTCCCCGCGCTTTTAGCGTCCCTAGCAACCACCCTAACTCCCAGATCGCTGACTCATTCCCCGCCTCCCGTCACTAGCGTCCTATTGACGACGGCTCCGCGTCACGCCCATTCTGCCTTCATCTAGGTAGCTCCGTCCCTCATCTCACTGTCACTAATCGACCGAGTGGGTGCACACGTATTTGGCTCTTCTTGGTCTCCCGCTCTGGATTGATTCCTGTTTTGGTGCCGATCGCCAATTTACTGCGCGACCAAATCCCCGACTGCTGCTCCATTTACTTTGGGTAAGCTTCCATTGATCCTTGTTCGGTTATAGTCATTTCTCCGTTGTACAGCCGGTAACGTTCTGCCCTCCTTCTCCCCCTTTTCCTAGGCTCCATACCGTTCCTCCCCCTGTATCGGTTGCCCCTCCTGCGAAGTTCCTCAATTCATTACTTCGGTAAGCCCCCGTTAGCCTTGCTGCCTCCCCTTTCCTTTCAATTTTCCTCTTCCACCCGTAATTTCTCTTACCCTCCCCCCTTTTTTTCACAGCCATCCGAGGGAATTTCTCCCAGTGTCCTTTAATTCTATATTTACCTTTGCTGAACACCCAGCCTTCTGCCCATGCACAAGGTAGGCCTCTAGTCATTGCCTCTTTCACTTCTATTCTCTCCCTGCTTTTTCTTCCCCGTTTCTATCCCCTTTTTCCCGTCACGCTTCCCTTTCTCCCACTCCTTTTTCACGCCCCATCCCTCCTGGCTTTTTCCTGCCCTAATTCTCCTTTCCTCTTGCCTCCTGACTGCCGCTCTGATCCGGTAATTATTTCTTTACAGAGCACTCCCAATTTAGGCGACCCAGGTCCTGATGATGATCCTTAAATGACAGGATCGAAACGCCGTCGACCATTACCCACCAGCCTAAACGTTCTTGGCGCACACAAACTGGTTCATTGAAACAAAAAAGGAAAAAAACCAATTGCAGTATTGAGTAAATTGTTATATGGACCTTGTATTGTATATATTGCCTTTATGCGCCGTCTGTTGTGGTTTTTCACGTTGTCACTAGCGCCGTTGTTTCACTAGCACGAGCACTTGTACACTTTTTCACTAGGGTTGCCAGAGTATTTTATACCCTGTTGTGCTCTTATTATTGCAACTCCTTTGATCTGCCAAATATATGACGCCGATTGGCGCATTTGAAAAAACAACTTTGAGTCTCCTCTCTTGTGTCTCTTGTAATGTCTTGTACATACCTTTCTAAATAATTTAGTACATCCTGCTGAGATATTGTCGCATTTACAAGTATTTACCCAATCTCAGTTGGGTCTATGGGTATAACTCCTGTGATTATTCTACACCAATTAGATAAGGCAGACCGTGTTACATCACAAGTAAAAAGTCCAGTCG
The DNA here is from genome assembly GCF_964204655.1 of Triturus cristatus. Taxonomy (NCBI): domain Eukaryota; kingdom Metazoa; phylum Chordata; class Amphibia; order Caudata; family Salamandridae; genus Triturus; species Triturus cristatus. The sequence goes on from NC_140592.1 coordinate 138,032,734, forward strand.
TTATGGGAGGTTACAAATGCAGACAATGCGGCTCTAAAGAAGGACTACTAGGCCTATTCACGAATGAAGAGCAACGATTTCGAAAGGGCAGTAAGCGGAGCCAATTGAAACGATGGGCGGGAAATCCGCGGAGCTTCTATGCCATACCTCAATACAGCATGCCCCGCAGAGCAGCGCATGCGCTGCCCAAGCTCAACCTTAGAACATTTGGGACAGGAAGGAGGCTGTGATATGTATAGCACCCTAATACTCTTCTGTCCCAGTGTAGCAGCTGAAAGGGGAGGCAGATGATTTGGGGCAATACACAGCAAAGTTATAGATAGGTAAAAAGTGAATAACAGGGATGTCACTGCCTGGCAAATTAATGTGTGTTAAGTAACAGAGGCAGCAAGCGTCACCTGGACAGCCGAATGCCCAGTTAGTTGCATAGTTGGCTGTATTGTGCATAGGTTCAAGGTCCTGTTTTACCGCGTGCTGCTAACCATTACTGAGGCAGAGAAGGGGCACAATGACCTTCCCTCAACAAGAACAATATATAAAACACTGTAATATGCACATGTGCATAAATAGTACGTAAACTTTTAAAAAGCAATTATGCTTTTATCCTCAGTGAATTAGTCATTTAATCAATGCCTTCATAAAATTGAAAGACTTCCAACAGAACCATCACTTCGCTTATCTTACCACCAATCGCCAATGTCCAGCTGTACCACAACCCCACTACACCAGGAGCTTTGTGATCCCATAAACTCTGAACTTCACCGCACCCTCTCATTTAACAGACTCAAATAAATTGGCTCAACTTAGGAAATTGCATAAACTAGGTTACTGGCTCGAAACCCATCCCTCAGTTTAGATCCATATCTAGGGGCATTTCCATTTTTGATGTAAACATTTTATTTGTTCAATATGTGCAGTTTGAGAACTACACGAAGTTCAAGTCTTAAAATTATCAAACAGACAGCATTATGGCCCTGTGAGAAGTTAATTAGAAGAATGTTTCAGGATTGGGCAAAGGGTGGTTTGTGAAGAGAAATGGAAATTCAGAATCAAGTAGCACCTGGATTGTACATCATTTGTGGGGGTAGAATTGAAGATGCTTAAAAAAAAATGCTTATGTCCAGTACCAATGCTTTGCCTACTTCGAAGTCATGATTAAGTCAAAAGACAAATGCGGTACTTCTGGATTTGGGGAAATTCTGACCCTTTATCTATCTTGCTTATAATGTTTTATAGAGCTCTAAATGTCATCCTGTGATCCCTTCAGAGCGCTAACTCGTCAAGTGAAATATCGGGTTTAAAGGCATAGCCTTCTCTAATTGTGGTTTCCTTATTGGTTATCCAGACTCCGGTGTAAAAGGTCTTGGATCAGTCTTTCAAAAAAATGCTGAGAGGGATGAGCAGCTTAAACTAAGACCACCAAGCCCTATGAGACCATTCATTTTGTATTCCTAACATGCAGACACAAAGTAAAGGCAGCAACTTCCACCCCAACACCATCATGACTGCCCAGGGAGGGGAAAAAAATCTGAGCTGAACTGGGGGTTCGAACATACCCTAATAACTTCTCTACCCCAAACTCCCAGCCCTCATACCTACAACAACCACGAATCCACAGGCACTGTAGAGATGTTTGTGGGATAGGATAAGGGGCACGCTTTAAAAGAGGGCACCAACAGCATAGACCTATAACTCAGGCTCAGGGTCTTTAACAACAGTTATACCCCCACCAGCAGACTATAATACTATATTCTGGCTCCACAATGGCCGTTGAGCTTACTGTACAAAAAAAAAAAAAAATAATAATAATAATAATAATAATAATAATAATAACAGTGTACGATGGCAATATTTACAATAAAAGTATCTCTTTGCTTAAGGCTTCGAGCTCAATATCCTGTTGCGCACTTAAATGTGCTTGAGAGTCCCGAGTAGATCAGTTTCTTGTGTTTTCAGAAAAGTGGTTTTATGAAGTGCTGCATGGCTGGATTTCTCTATTATTTGTAACTGTTCAAAAGCATTTATTATTCTGTTAAATCGATTGCTTTAGAAGTATGAAGCTGTCCATCCAGTTTGGGAAGCCAGGAAACGGATTGGTATTCTAGAAATGTTACACAGAGATACAAGACAAGTACCAACTCATATTCGCTAGTCGGTAACAGTTGAAAATATGTTTGACAGTAACAAACGTTATTTCCTGACTGTAGCTTCTTAGTGGGCACCGCTTGCTCCATATATGCGATCAATGACTCGCTGAAGCACCCAATCACTTCACCAGCCCGGATCAATGGCCATGGCCGGCTGCAATGCTGCCGTCTCGCGATAATTGGACGTGAACTCTGAGTCAATCCCCTTCCTTGTACACTCACATGATTGCCATATGCACATGTCGGAAAATGCCGGTTCCCAGCACAGCTGCTCACAGGCGAGCAGGCCGCGAAAGCACACAAGCCAGAAGGACAAACAAATCTTAAAAGCAGAGACTATATGAAATTACACCGATTCATTTCCGAGCTTAAATACATTACCGCGGTCTTGAAACCAGTCTGTCGTATTAGATCTGGGCACTGGGTGTGAAAAACCACCAACTAATTAAATTCACCTGCAACACTCATATTTTCAGCTGCTTTCAGAGCGTTCAAATTGCCAGTCTGTGTTTAATGCCACCTTTTGCAGCACCCTGCAGGCCAATTAATAGTTATACAGGGTTAGGAACTGGACAGGTGCTTTTAAATGGGTTTATCCACATTGATCTTATAAACAATGTTCTTGTTACTATGTTTTTTCGCACTTACTTCCGAACATTAAACCTAATTTCAAATACATATTGAGATATACGCAACTCTTGCTGAAGTTCAAAAAATGTAAAAGCATATGATTAAAAATAAAGGTAGCAAATGTAATTTCTTGCCTTTTACACAACACTTGCTTCCTCTGTTTAGGCACTTGATACCGAAGCTAAAATGAGTCACAGTTATCCAAGTGAATAGTTCTCACTTTTGCTGCCTCCAAAAGGTTAAAGGCGGAGTAGGCGCTGCTAGTCTAACCTGCGACTTGTAAGCTGTACACCCTGGAGAGTACAGTGCAGCTTACACGTGGTTTACATATATACCAATGAAGCAACCAATGGAGGACTAACGAGAGGATTCAAGTTCTATAATAAACGGTTATATGTTTAACCAATAGTGTTTCCCAAGGTTCTTGCAGGAATAGTATATATTGATTCAACATAAACCCTTGTGTTAGAGGCAATTACAGCTATGCACTATGATTGTTAATAACCAATGTATCAAAAAAACTATAATATTTATTAAAGAAGCACCAGTTGAAAGGAGATTATAAATTAAAAGCTACAGATCACTAACTCTGCCAGTTATGGTGTGCAATGTAAACATGCCTTCCCCATCGCATTTTGGTGACCCATCAATTACCTCAATCATAACATCGTTAATATTTATAGTGTTTTATATACAGAAACTAGACCCTGGAAGGGTATCAGAGTGCATTACAAATGTTACATCAAATTGAGTGAGAACTAGGAGCATAAATATGAGTAGACAACAGGAGAACCTACATTTTGTCAGTACTCGTTGTAGATCCAGAGGGTATTCAAGAGTGCGTTAGCCATTCGTGCTTAGAGTTCAGCACAGATCCTGGTATGTGAGCTGCGTCTGGTTGGTACCCAACTCGCTCAAGAACTGGGATCAGGGTAGGATTTTGTTCATTAAAAGTAGTTTGACTTCTTTTTTAAAGGAAGTGATTGAAGGGTTCATTGCGATTGCCGGGGGGATGGGCATTCCAGACCCTTTAACCACTGGCTACTTGAATACTCAAAAACCCATTCGCCACTAATTGATCAAAATAAAAACAGTTGTCTCAGATCAACTTTAATTTCTGCCATGGCAAAAAGATAAGCAATGGGTTATTGTGGATGGGGGTAGTCTGCCAAGCAAGAGGGAAGATGCCGGATAGCTCGGGGGTAACCTGAAATCTGTTATCATTCAGACGGCATTGACGGGGTAGTTACCTAGCCCTGCACTACGAGCAACGGCTAGATACCGGGGCAGCCAGTGGCACCATTAGTGAACGCTGCATGAGCCCGCTGCTGATTTGCGGCTTCCTAGGGGTCTTGTGGATCGCATCATTTGGACCCGGATTAGGTGTGGGCTGTAAAAGCACCGGGCGGGTTGTGGCCCAGCTCCTTACGGGCAGTGGGAACCGCGCAGGTGCTCCAGCCCTCCCCGGCAGCTGCAACAAGGAAGAGGGGCGCCGGACTAAACCTGGGGCACATAGACCTGAACTTATCCCTACAGGAGTGTGGATCCAATCAGAAAAGGGCGCACAGAAGGGGATATGGACTGATGGGGGAGTCCAGGAAAACCCCTTTCACTCTGTGAGCACCGGAAGGACAGGCCTGGATCCCAGCATGAGGCCTACAAGAACTCCCTGCACAACACTGTGCGAACCCAGCAGCGTGAGAGAGGAGACAATGACCAGACATGCCAGCTGTGCCCGACCAGGAAGTGGTGGGGTCGTTCAGGTGGGACTGCTTGTGACACCCTTGGTTTGAAGGTGCCTGCACTTGGGTCTGGGGTGAGACGGGTGCCAGGGCCTACTATCATGTGAGCGCTGATGGCGCAGAGGTGATCCGGATGCGACTGCACAACTTGAGGCCAACTACTCCTCTGCCACTTCACTGCACGTTCCTCCCTGGACTGGCCCACGCTACCGGCCAGTTCGGGGGACTGGAAGGTCCTCTTGCGTGTAGCTACTGCATTCATTTGACAATCTTCCCCAGCTGTGAGGAATTGAGACGTCATGAGGAGGGGCGCCTAGTGTGTGGGACGCCAGCAGACTGAAGAGGATTGACCACTGTGGTCACCAACTGCTGGACATTGTGCTAGGTGCCTAGGGTCGCCACCCCCCCCGATGGTGCAGACGCCTACATCCATGACTGCACCAGACCAAGCGATGGCAATGCTGGATAAAATCATCACAGACACCAGGCAGGACCTTGATAGCAGAATGGACACAGTGGTGATCGAATTGAGCTTACTGCGAGACGATCAGCGCAAACTCTAGGATAGAGTTACACCAACTTAAACTGCCCTCAGGACCATTCACCTGACCACCGTGAGCCTCGAAGTCTGTGTTATGTATTTTTGGCTTCCCAGAGGGCAGAAAAGGTGCAGTCCCCATTGTCTTTTTGAGATCTGGTTGATCTCCTCTGTGGCAGCCAAGGGCATGTCTCTCTCCTTCACAGTGGAACAGGACCACCAAGTGCCCATGGCCCCCCCCCCCACACCCAGCGGTGGCTAAACTTTGCTGATTATACCTCAGTGGTCAAGCACCGCCGGGCCTCCTTCCTGGAAGTGAAAAAGATGTTAGGAACTGCCAGTCTCACCTAGTCTTTGATATTATCAGCAAAGCTGAAAGTCATTGTGAAATAACGCCTATTTTTTCACGGAACCTGGTGATGAATAGGACTGGGTGGAGCAGCGGGGCTATAAGTCACGGTAGTCCGAATCCTCACACCACGCCGATGCTTTGATAGCCTCCAGTTCTGGCGAAGACGACATCGCCACAGTGGAGCAATGCAGCCGGTAGCAGTGCGGCCATGCCAGCCTTTGCCAGGGAGGATCAGATTCTGGCTCTGGTAGCTGCAACCAGCATACAAGATAAAGAAGTTGCCCAGGCTACAGATGACTGGGAAGTCTTGCTTGGAGACCTGGTTGTATTCTTCGGGCTCCAGCAGTGTCTTGGTCCTCCTCCCCATAGTTACGCTAGAAACGGCTGACATAATTGCGAAACAGCTGCCAATGGCATACAGAACGCTGCAACCTACATGGTAACAGCCACATAAGCATCGCTGTAGGTTAGCGCCCTGCTGCGCTGGCTCGCCGCCATACATCATACTGAGTTCACAAGACTGGAGCACCTGCTGTGTCGAATCCGGATGCCTCCATACACCCAGATTAACAACACAGAATAATCCTCTCCCACGCTGCAAACCACACATATATGATAAGACTGCCCAAGCGGAACCCCCCCCCCGCCCCTCATCCTTCTCCCGTCAGAACCATATGGTTATTGCACAGCTATGCTTCAGGACACAATCTCGAAGACGTGTATTGCTTTTTTGGGCAGTAAGGTGTTGCCGTCCTGGGAATACGAGTTAGGTAATTTGTTTGATGTTACACTTGAGCTTCACATCATGCAATCAAACCTACGCGCAGACTGCTCATTAGTTTATCTTTCCAGTGGCTGGAGCCCTAACCACCTACCTTTCCCTTAACTGCACATTTGTAATTAATAAAAGTTGTTGTTCCTAACCTGGTATATCAAAAGGTACCGGGCACAGCAAAAAAAGCACCACTCTCTCCACCAATGTCAGGAGGAGAGGAGCCCATATCGCATTTTTACAAGAGACTTATGTCACCAGAGGAGAGGACCGCCTGCTCCAAAACCGCTGGAATGGCAAATGTTTCTGCACAACCTAATTGGGCTACACCAGGGGGAAACTTGTATGGATATGGCAGTCAGTACCTTCTGAGAGTACAGCTATTGAGACTGACCCAGGCAGGGCATTACTTGTGTGTGAAGGGTCAACAGGATAGCAGGACTGAGCTACTGAGTGTCTGCCTATGATGTTGCACAGCAACAGTTGTAAGTTCACACATCATTACCTGTGACCGATTGGTCCCATCTGGCAGGGATTATTGGAGGGGCCATCAATAGCATCCAGAACCAACACGTATATAGTCTCCCCACCCCCACACTTCACTACAACGCAGGTCATACTTGGCACGATGGCTCACACACTGGCTCTTAGTTGGCTGTTGACGAACACTATATCCAGCTGCCGGGCACTACTACTCATCACTGCATGATTTTCACGCTCCCCTCAAACGTATCATTTGTCACTCCACTATACATACAATTTAATGTCACAGAGCCAGAATATTTAAGTAAGAACCTTTCCGGTCACAACCTGCTTTTGAAATGTGTCATGTGGAGGGGATCCCATCCCAGCAGTGCCAACCGGTTGCTTAGAACAAATGGCGCTAGAGAAGCTCACGTTTTGCTGAATTTGGATTGATCATTGTGCCAATATTCTACCAATTTCCTACGTCACAAGAATGCAGCTATTGGCTTAGATGGGAACAGTGAATGCCTTTAAAATTTGTTGAAACCGGATTCTTGCAGGCACCATATTGGTCGTGCACGGTTGAATTTTAAAACATAATCGCAGTCTATCACTACCTTGCAGAAGGGATTGTCCTACTAATTTCCTATTTGAAGCAGTAGTCAAAATCTCTTGATGAAAAATAATGTGGTTAATTTTAATGTAATTTTCCTCAAAAAAAGATATTGTATCAAGAAAAATTAAATTAAAAGTTTTCAAGGTGGGATATTTGCCATGTTAGCCATACTTTGCAGGCATGGTATGAACCTGATCTCTCTCCTTTAAAGCTCTGTAAACTTTCGAATAAGAGTTATGTTGCACTACTGGCATTTGTAAAGTGCAACTTGCCTCTTGGGATGGTCTGTTTCTGGTGTCTACCGTCCGAGATTTTTATTACAGCATGGGATACAAAGATGTATAGATTTGTTTCAAGGAAAATCTGCAGAATTTAAAATTAAATAACATTCTTAAGTGTCCAAAACATCTGGAAAATATTTGCAGAAATTTCATGTGATCGGCATACTGCAAAATCAAACAGTGCACTGTAAACCAGAGAAAAATATACACAGAACAATAACATAGTGCACGGATCCATTTTCCAGAAATATTTGTTCAAATTAATTAAAACTCTATACGATTTTAAACAAAATCATAAAAAGTACAAGCACAACAAAGTTCATATAGCAAAATAGTGACCTCAAAATCGCAGTGACCAGAGACAAATAGCTTACAGAACATTTCCTAAAATCTAAAATGAAAATTACAAATGGTCACAATACATCGCACTTAAAGAAAATGTAATAACATAGAATACTAAAACTTCTATTAATTTACGTCCTCTTACTACTGCTTTATAAACAAGCATTTGCAATGCAATAGGTCTCACATGTACACGAGTTTGAGCTAGTGACACTGAAAATAATAATGCCTTTTTTTGTTGTTTTAGTTTTAAAAACATAAATAAAGGCATTGTTATTTACAATGCCAATAGCTGAAACTCTCGTAACTGCGAGACCTATTGCATTGCAAATGCTTGTTACGTTTGTATTGTTGCGCTACAAAACATCTGTTTTCCCTGAAGGCTGATGTACTGCTCCCACATACTTTTTTCTCCCAGTTAATCTCTTAATTAATGATCATGTAATAAATTATAGGAGAGTGCTCACCTGTTCACAGAGGTGTCTCTCTCTAGGTCCACACCACTGTAAGATGACTGGTGAAGAAAAAGAGCACTGCGGTGAGGAGGACTAAGGTATGAATACGTGGAAAGGACAACAGCCCACTAAGTTTTGATCAGCAGAAAATGACTGTAAACAATAGGAGATTCTGGTACCTGAAATGACTCAACAGGACAGCAGTTTCTTTAAAACTACATCTAAAAACTTTTGTTAGTTAAAACCAGCTCCTGAGTCGGCAGCTCTGGCTGTTAACTGGCGCTCGTGTAAAGCGCTACAATACCCTCCGGAGCGAGTTCGCACTATATAAAACTAGAAAAACTAAATTTGGTTAGTATACAGCACCACCTAGAACACCTTATGTGCGGAGCAAGACTCCTGGGATTATCGGGCGTTAAGGGGCAGCCAACCCTCACCACCTGGGAAGGAGTGTACGCGCGCGGTGCTGAAGAGGCTGCACATCAAACTGTCAGCAACAGTGCTACATAATGCATGGCGGCTGTAGGCGGGCAGATGCAAGGTTCTTGAGGGGACAACATCACATGATGACACACCATACAGTCCGGGTGCCTCTCGTCATCGTCAAGCTCCTCACGCTAGCAGCAGTCCACAGGAAGCAACTCGCTGTTGACGCATGCACAGGCCGGGTAGCTCTCGGTGGCGACTCAGCGACAGTGGTCTCCCTGGTGCCTGTGCCGTGGATGCCGCTCACTGAAAGGGACAGGTAAGAGTTGGGAGGCAGCGGGTGCCAGCAGCACGGTTGTCTGGAGGCTGGTTCTAGCTGTCTCGGCGGGTTCCACCAACCCCTGACAAGCAACATGAGTCTGCGGTACCGTTCTCTCTCCCATCCACCCTGCAGAAGGCCCCGTCGGACAGCGGCTGAGGTGTTTGCTGAAGTGTTCTCACCTGCTGTACTTTATTGGGGCAGTTACCTGCTCGTGGCTGCACAGGTGTGAGACTGCCGCCAGCATCCCTGCTGGCTGCGCCGGCCCCATAACCCACATGCTGCCAGTGACACGTCAGTAAGTGTTTTGTGTGCTTTACCAGTGTATAAACGTGTTACTATTCGGACCACGCTACATCCACCACCCTCCTCATCAGCAATCTACACTGTGATGGGCAGTGTTTCAGTCAGTCAGATTAAAGGAACAGTTTCAATGAAACATGCGTGAGAACAGCCAGTCTCCCTGTGATGGATATTTGTGTTAGTCTCACGCTGGATGCGTGAGCCTAGAGGTTACTGGGTTGGGTCACGAACTGCCTCGCATGAATTTCCCAGTGTCCGGGAAGGGCATGCTCGTTTAAGTGGACCATGTGGCCAGTGGCTGTACTCAATGATGGGGCTTGTGGGTTGTATGTGGGAGGGATGGAGCAATGTCTACCCTACCAGAGGTGTACTTGGCTGTGGCGGGTTAACTCTCAGGTGTCTGCTCTGCTGATGTTTTTTTATTTCTGGTATAGCGCTGGTAACTTAAGCTCATGACCTTGCATTAAACTTTAGTATTTGATCAGTATGGCTTGCATTGTTATATTGGTACTTGTCTGTAGTGCTTGGTATGCGTATGCACCTTGGTCTCGTGAACGCTTGTACCTGTCTTCAGGGCTCTATCATTCCATGGCCTACGAGATTCCAATTGTCAGTTGCTGGCAGTTGGAGACTGAATGGCATGGAGGTGGGTGCTGCTGGGAGCGCTGTTTGACTGGTTGGTATGGGGCAATTGCCTTCTCTAATGATACAATCAAGTACCAGGCAACGAAGTTGAACAACCTGTTTTTTAAGTTCATGAAAGTAAGCTGAAACAAGCGGCAGTGAAAGCGATCGCAAAAGCGATCGCTATTGTAAAACAAACAAGCCCGCGAGTGGTGCGCACACGCGCGCCACAGCAAAACATGTGTTTTCAATTATCGCACCCGTGTCTGGGCACGATAATTGAAACCACATGGCCTTTGGTGCGCGTAATAGACACCAATAGGCCATTGGCGGCGCAATGCGCCCGCCTTTGGCCAATTGCATGCTGTCTTTCATAAAAAGATGCACGCAAAGGCCAATTGCGTGGCACAAAAGGAATCGCACACGCACGAGCGTGTGCGATTCCTGGCTCGATTCTGAAACCCCGTACAAGAGGTCTCTCGCTGAGCGAGCAGTGTTGCGCACTGTAACGCTACGCGCGAGACCTAAAAACACTCAACACGAACACATATCTTGTTGTGATCTAAAAGTAGCAGAGAAGGCAAAGATCTTGTGCAATCACAAAGCTTACATTTGAAGCATTTAAAAAAAAAAAAAGTATGTTAAAATACAGCATGAAATAAATGTAATAAGGATTGAGAAGAAATGTCATCACATTGACAAGCTGGTAAGCTACTGCTATACAAACGTGACCGAAGAGGGAAACAAAGTAAACGTCAAACTGATCACACCCTGAAGTGGAAAAGCAGGGACCTTTCCCACCAAGTTAAGGGTAAATCTAAAAACAAAACTGTGCCACTAATTCTCCTTAGGTCCTAAGTACATATAAACCTTTACAGAGGTTTTGGCAAGTTCATCCCTTAGCCTCTCAGATGAACTATATACTCTATGAACCTAAACTTTACCACCAGTTTGCCTTTCTGAGAATGGACTCTGGTATCTCAAGGAATCCAGAGAAACCTAGCTTACTTAAGAATCCTTCACATAAGCTAACCATGATAACTTCCGCCCTTGCTCACAGGATAGGCAATCATTAATAATTACCTTGTTCAAGCCTGCTTCCTTGGAGGTCCACATAGATACCCAACGCATCAGATGGACCAAGTCAGAGATCTACTGCAATGGCAACTCTGAATGCAGGTGTAATGTGAATTGCAGGTGGGGATAGGACGGCTGCAAATCGGTTTCCTCAATTTGGAGTGGTGCAGGATTCAAATAACCCCATATGCCTTCCCAATACAAGGCAGTAGGAGGAATGCAGTGTGCTTTGTAAATAGACAAAGGCAACCTTTTTGTGCACCCTTGAGGCTGCGGCAAGTTAAATATGGCACCTGCTGATCTGGACATTTTCAGCCAGATGTTTTTAATCAGTGTACGCCAAGTACCCAAGGAGTCAAAAAGAGTTCCTAAATACGGGAAACTATTGACCCTGGTCAAGATATTGCTACCAATTTGAAAATTCGAAATTTTACTTTTGCCTGGCCACAGATCATTGTGTGATCTACTAAACTTTTCAATTAGGTCTAATTCCCCCACGACCGATACAAAAGAGCCTACCAGCTTACAAGGGGAATTACGAATCCAGGCAATTAATACTGCATCATATGCATGTAACAAGGCTCGGAAGCAAGCATGATGCCCCCATCTCGGGGATATCCTCAGTAGCCTTTGTTATGTGGGCAATAAGATTATTAATGTAAAGAGTAAACTATAACGGAGCCAGGACACAACCTTGGGGTTACGCCCAGAGAGAGGATAGAAGGCCTGCCAAGTCCCCCAAAGTGCCATAACGATTTCTGGCAACCAAATTTGCATGAAGGGTGTGGAGAAAGCTAACTAAAGAAACCTTAACCCCCAGAAATATTTGTTATACTATACACCAATTAAAGTTCTCTATTACTTCCCACTGTAGGCAGATTATGAATACATGTATAATGACAAAAAGGTATGCAGTGCTAACCAGAAACTACAACTTCTTTGCAAGGCTTTTATTTCGTTTAGGACAAAAAGTAAACCATTATACACAAAAATTTGCATAACAACATCTTCTGGCATTTACGAAGTTACTGAATTTGTGGCCCTTCTGTCCCCAAAGTCCATTAAGCTGCACCTGAACACATTAAATTCACATATCAATACAGCGTACTACATTTTAAAGTCAATCTCTTCTGTTCCAACTTCAAACCCAGTGATGTGGTGTTCAGCACTTGTTCTACGATCAGATGGACACATTGTTCTGATGCCAGAAGTGTTATCAATGTTCTTCATGTCATGTTTTTCTCATGGCCAATGTTGAAGGAGACATGTAGCTTTTGCAAATATTGTCTAATACCACAGTGAGTGCCTGGTTTGTCTTTTGCCTCTTGATCATACCTTTTCAGCGATCTAAAGTCCGTACAGGTAAACTCTGCTTTATAAAAGGTAGCTAATAAATCAAGTAAATAATATGAAGTAAATAAGACTTAGGACGTGTCAAGCAAGATGCACAATTTAGAAGGCATCTTGCTTTGGACACTATCTCAAGAAACTGCACTCATCTCATATGAATTTCGGAATCGGGCATTTTCCCGCATTAGATAAAATTATGCAATTGGAGCCAGAAACATGAAGTCAGAAGAAAATCCAGCAATTTGTGAGTACTACATAAAAGCTCTAGAAAGATCTGGTTAAATCCAAGACCAATCGGAAGAAACCACAGATTCTCATACGTTTATTTGAGCTCGTAATCAATGTGGGCATCAGACTTCCAGTTTTTTTTATCAATTCTGGTGCACCAACAAGGTGTTGAGAAGAGTAGAAGATCCATATGGCGTCCCCAGCTTCAAACAAAGGAACAGGTCGGGTAGAAACGATACAAGAATCTCACGTCAACAGTCTAGTACTGAGATGCCCAAAGTATGGCCTGGAGGTCGCATGCGTCCCTCCTGACCTTTATATTCAGCTTTTTGGTGAGCAGTAGCTCTGGGCTGCTGTTTGACGGAGCACGAAAATTCATAAAGCATGCAAGCATTTATTTCAATTCTGAATAAAATAATGGTAAGAAAGCTAAGAATGTGTTCTGCACAACTTATCTTTAGGAACACATTCACATAAGGCACCAAAGCACACACATGCCAATTAATATATCTCTTAATCTTGTCTTTGTTCAATTTTTTTATCTTTTTCAGACATCTTACACCAACCAAGTAAAAATATGAGAAACTGTACAATTTTCAAAAAAAGTGTATTAACACGAAGAAGCATTTCACTTTCGATTATAGCGCGCATTGAGAGGCGTTTATTAAAAATTATATTTTTCAAACTAGAACTTTGTAACATTAATGCTGCCCAACCTCACAATAATGCCATTAGTGAATCAAGAGGCTAGTCATTTGTCAGGTGCACCTCTGAGGCGCCTAGACTGTTATAAATGGAACAACATTATAGTTCATAAAATCAAACACAAAATAAGGTTTTGTACAGCACCCATACTGAACTTGTGTATTTCAAGGTGCTCTCATATGAGGTAATAGAGAAAAGGAAGGCAACGAGAAATAAAACAACTGCCTAGGATCACACAATGTGGTCAAGTCAAGTGAGGAGGTCGAGACTGCTCTCAGGATTTCTGGTTTTATAATGTGCAATTCAGCCATTAGAGGAGTATCTCAAGTTTTACATCAAAAGTTAATGCTCTGTCTTTCATTCTTTGCGCATGATGTTATAGCGTGGGTAGAAGACAGGCCATGTGAAGGCTCGGTTGCCCACAACATTTATGTGCTTCGCTTTCCACTGCACCCACCTTACACCACATTTGACCCTCAGATGCAGCCCTAAGGCATGCAACAGACCATACCTTTTGGTACCCAGGGAAATGTTTGTGAGTACCCATGGTCTAGTAGAGCACGTTTCTGCTCAGATGGGATCACTTTAATGTGTGAAACGCTGACAGTGAGCTATGTGGACAAGAGGGCATCTATCTACTTCTTTCAGCTCAACTAAGACAATGCCACCTGAAAGCACTAGATACCTGGGATTCGCATTTGACAAGGGGGCAAAAAATTACCTAAATGGTCACAGCAAGGCAAACAGAAAATTGCTCAAAATCATTCTTTTCTGAGGAGTTAAATAAGTCACCCCAGAAGCAAAATGTAAAACCAGATTTCAATCCTTAGTTTGATCTTTGGTGGTCTATGAAAATACCCAAGATACACCTTACTGTCAGCTTTGATCACACAACCTCTGTTCTGATCGCACTACAGTGGCTACCCACTAAACCTATAATCTTATGCAAGTGCGCCTTATACACACACACACACACACACAAGGTACTATACTCGGGAAATCTGACTTATGCAACTACGAAAACTGCTATCTCCAATATCCTTAACTTCCCTTTAAAGCGTTGACATTCTTGTACTGGAAAACTCTAATTAAAAAGATAACACCCTCACAATCCTCCAGATGGACTGCTTTTAGAACCTGGAATTCTGTACTCGCGGGGATACCGACCCCATCGGATGAAAAGTTTTTTTGTTTTTAAAAGATCAGTCACCTATTATTCGATCTTCAGTTCCAGCACTAATTTTTTTCTCTATGCTAGAATTTCGCAGCATTCTCAGCAATTGATTGTAATTTAAAGAAACAGTTTAGATGAGTTTGGATTAATCTCAGTTTCAAGTTTTTTCATATAACCTGTCATTCTTAATTGTGTTTCTATTTTTGTACACTGCTATTACTTATGTCGTTCCACATGTTCAGTTCAATTTGCAAAACACCCCGACACGCACACGGGAGTGTTAGGTGCTACACAAAACGGTTAATAAATAAAACTGCTATATATAAATACTGGGTCAATATTCAGGCAAAGCTTTACTAGGAGATTGGGGGTACAGTGAGCTAATGGATGCACATGAAATCTCCCATGCTCACTGAACAGAGTAAAAATAACAAAAAGAACATTTGAAACCAATCTTCCAATGTGCAAACAAAAAACACAGCCAGGCAGAAGCACCCGTGCCCAGCTAAAGCATTGCGCGGAGAAGCACCATTGCCAGAGGATGCTCGCTGCTCAGTTTCACTGGACACCGTGTCCCTCTTCTGTTATGCGACAGCAGAAGTATCAATGCAGGGTTCTTGGAAACATTACCAGAGCCCAAGGATCTCATGACTCATCAGAATGTGTGCAAAAAACCAAGCCCAGACTGCACAGGCGTGACAAGGGAAGCTGCTGCACAGAACGACTATTTGTTCAGCCTGCTTCACAAACACAAGAATTGGCACTAACTTGGATAGAATCATGAGAAATGTGTACATCCACCATCAGATGGGCACCAAAACTTAGCATTTTCTTCCTTATTTTACTTATTTCACTAAGAGTGAAGCAGTCCCGATTAAAGCATTCAAGAAATCACTGTGTTCTTGAGATCTGCAAAGAATACCATAGGTAGGCGATGCGGAGAGAGAAACAAGATTTACTTTAATGTCCTAGAAGCTATCTGCACAGGCACAGAACACCTCACCCCTTCATTTCTTGTGGTAAAACGCGAGGGAATATGCCATTTAAATCAAATGGACACACACATGTATTTCCAAACGTGAAAGCACCACCAATCAGGCTGCAGTGTTGCCTCCAGATACCACAAATGTGAAAATATACGGGCTCTTTTGAGCCATACTATGCTTAACTTTTGCATCCATTTCCACCCAAAACTGCTGACTTCAGAAAAGGCCATCTGCACTGCAGGTGTGGACTAATTTCAAAACCCTGTAGTACTGTGACCCTCATGACTAGACCTGGTGCTGTGGAAGGGTCAGCTGCTGTGCCAATGACGAAGAGGAGGCGTGATGCCCCGAGCACAAAAGATATGCCCCTCACTTGTGGACTAGATTTAAAGTTCCAGCTTACCTTTTTTTGCGGCTCAGCCAGAGGATAAAAAGCCTGCTCAAGATTGGACAATCTCCTCCTGAATGGCTGTCAGAACAGCACCAAGAACAACAACTTTCAAGACAGATTTCTTTTTAAATGCATATTGATGCCCTCAGGGAACCAACTTTAGGAGGTTAAATATTTAGGGGAGAGGATGTAGCCTAACGGCTAGGACAGTCGATCTCTAATCTGGGGAACCAGGTTTGAGTCCGGCAATGACGCTCAACATCCTGTGATCATTGGCAAATCACTATCTCCCCGTGCCTACTAAAAATGAATGTGTCCTTGTGTAATGCAACTGGTGCTCATGTAAAGTGCTCTGATACCCAATACCTCGGGGTGGGGTGGGGGGGGGGGGGGGGGGGGGGGGGAAACGCTACGCAAGTTCCAAGGTACCCTTTACCAAACAAATGAAAACCTGGTTCCCTAAATTTTCCAAAACCTTCTCCCACAGAGGAATGCTCACTCAGTCCCCTTCTAATCTAGAAGCACTGACTGCAAATCTGGTACCCATGAGTCATTGTTTACCAGAAGTCCAACACATGAAATCTTGGTGCTTTCCCCGATGGAATTTGCCCACTACAAAACTGCAAGAACTACAGACAAGCACTGATTTTCACTAGGACCTCACAAGGGCAGTGATTTGCTTAACCTTTATCTAGATCACAAGACCAAGATAATATTTATAAGTCACACACTGATCAAAGACCAGCTTACTAAGCACATACAGGTACGGCACCCTACATCTTTAAAGTGAAAACCTACATCTTTAGTCCTTGGTCTCAAAATGTTGATACGGGGCCATCAATAATGAGAATAGAATCTGGTATCTTAGGAAATTTACTATACTCTGGAAAAAATGTATCAGGCAGCGATGAAGATAACTTCATGTGCTTGCTACCTTCATCTGTTGCTCTTAAAATAAAACTTAAGTATGGTATATAATACTGCCATGAAGAAACCTTTCAAAAGGAAAGGAATTTACATAAATAGTGCTGGTACAACCATCCTAGATTTGAGTCTATAGGATATTAACCCCTTCAGTGCCCATGACGAGCTGGACTTGTCATGGGCCGCGGTGGCGCTGTGCCCATGACGAGTCCAGCTCGTCATAGACCCCGCCCGCTAATACAACGGCCAACACAGGGCGGGGAAAGGGGCGGGCACTGAAGGGGTTAAAATACAGAAAGAACAAAAACAGACAGTGGCGTAAGCATTTCACATTCGGATTGTAGTGAAAACTGAATCAAATTGCAAACTGCAAACATTGTGTGTTCCTTTACGTGCCAAAACTGTTTCTTTGAAAAAGGCTACACAAACACTAGTTAAAAAGCTGCACATTTATCTTTCAGAAGTCATTGATCCATGGTAACAGGGTTACATAAAGAAACATTGCAAAATAAGTATTATTTGTATTAGCATAAATAAAAACAGGATCTCGCTGCCAAACAGAAGCTGATAATAAATCCTACAGCGGATGAAATGTCAAAATCGAAAAGTTACGGCCCGTGAGAGAATGGTTTTGTGGAATTAATGATCACTAAATACTGCCTCTCTTTGGGCAAAGATGCCACATTCTTATAGTAATTATGGAAAAGAATACCTCGGCAGTATAGGTGCTCAGTTTGGTTCTCCCGTGAGTTTTCCGGGATAGCATACTACTTAGTGAATGTAGATTCGTTTTCAACACAACATAATTATTTTTTTTACTGCAAGCTTAACAAGCATTGGCATAGCCAATAGGTCTCGCATTTGGGACCTTATAAGTGTTTAGCCATGCAACAGTTGCATAACTAAATACTTATAAGGTCCCAAAAGCGAGACCTATTGGCTATGCACAGCGGCCGCGAAAGTGAGAGTGATCGCGATCAAACATCAAAGCGGCCGTGAAAGTGAAAGTAATCGCGGCAAAGCGCCTGCCCACTGTAGCTCTAGGCTTGCCTGGTAGCACTTTTTGGAGCCCTCTCAATAAGTCTCGCCAGACCAGCGCATGCGCTGGGTCAGGCGAGACCTAAAAACAGCAGTTACATTGTCATAGGATACTATCAACTTCTCTTCCCGTATGGGCTTTTTCATTGCCACACAGGTGGGCCTCATTCACTCCGGTGATGAAAGGTACACCATGAACTTTATCTCATTGGGGCAAATGGCCCAAAGATGTTGGCCTCATGCCAAACTCATCTCCTTTATAAATTCACCATTTTAGCACAAAAGCTCACAATGTATGTACTTTTAGTTTACATGAGCAATTTTGGCTGTTCTTGAAACCACCAGGCTGAGCTTTGAAGAGCAATGCGCCTCCCGCAACGTAGTGGAAGAAAGGATTAAGAAATCTGCTTCGCTATTCCTATTGCTTTGGCAGAAATATATATTCATTCCTCTTGGCCACTGGCTGCAGACCAGGAAGAGGGGGAATACATAAATTCAGTAAATAAGACTTTGTGGTGTATTTGGTTTATCTTGGTCTCACCACGCCTTTTTAAACAATAACATTACCATGTAGGGCCCATCTTTTAAAAAGGGACAATATACGTGAATGTGTACGATTATTTGAAGACTTGGTTTCTATTGCATGGATAGTTCGAAGATGGAGACAAACTGATTGAAGAGACAACAAGGATAAGATAAGTTTCTCTACAAACAACCACACAAATGAAATTAGTGTTTTTAACTTGTAGAGTAGGCACATGTCCTCCATTATTGATCTTTGCTATTGACCAACACGCTTTATGGAACCTGCTGTATCTGGTCAATAGAAAAAAAAAACAGACAAAAAACACTTGAGTGAAGAGCCAGCGATTCTGATTGCTGCCACAAACGATAAAAGAACTGTGCCCCATAGTTTTGACTGCAATTGGTGAATTACAATAGAAAATAATTATTGAATAGGCAGGGCCAGACGTTATCCTTAAGTATCAGTAAATCATCCCATATGAAAAGAACGTGTGTAAGTATATTTCACGTTTTGAGAGGGAACCAAATCGGTATGAGAATTTGAAAGGAAATGCGTGAAGAAAAGGTTTGTCATATTTTTGAATTCGTGAGTGGCTGGCAACAGCCAGGTCTGTGCCAAAAGAGATGAAGAAATACTGAGTTAACATAGGCCCTTTTCAAACATTATCCACGAATTTCAGTACCTTTTAATAAAACATTCAAAATGTAACTGGAAACTAAGAATGTGTATTAGTCTCTGATCAGACACCTTTCCTTTAAAGCTGTACTTCTGTGGGACTTGATTTTTAGTCCTTTGTGTGTGGGGTTGGGGGGGGGGGGGGATGCTCCCTTAACAGACCCTGCTCATAGATATATACTAATGAATATATATTCATACAAGCATAATTTTCCTGTGCCACTTGGTGATGCGCCATTCCGCTGGGATATTTAACTGCCCTCTTACCTGACTATTTACTTTCTCTAATACGTTTACTTTCAATATCCCCTGGTGATAAGTTTCCACCCCCCCATTCCATTCATAATGAACTGCATTTCCCCTGCTCATATTGGTCACTTACTTTGGCTCCAACAGCCATCTTGTCATCTCATCCATCACCTGGAAGCTACGATTCAACTTGCATTCTAGATATCACATCCTCGTTTTGGGTAATTTGCTGATTTCGCAGCCACCAAATCAGGCCTCAAGAAGCTTCTCGCCCACACGCTATAGCGAGTCAGATTTTATCAGGGCAGGCTATTTTTTGGGCCTATTGGCCCATTCTAGAGAGTTGACAAAGAGCAGGTGTTCTTTTCACTAAGAAAGAGAATGAGCAATAAAGATACCTTTAAATCTTGTCACAGTTGCTCTGGGTTCAGAGACAGAGGTCAAATGTCAGCTTAAATCTTCTTACAATATGCTATGTTAGCCAGGAGGTTGGCGTTTACTTTTCTTTCTTTGACTTGCACAGTTAGAGGATTTTGTACAGTGAACTACCTGACAATCGTGCTATACAAAGAATGAAATGAAAGACTGGAGGATGTCCATGTTTTTGTAAATCATCACAACATTTAAATAGCTTGTAAATGAACTGTACAAACATTTTAAAATATATTTCAGTAGTTATGAAAGCACATTTTTGCAATTCATGAATGATAGGATTAAAACAGATCAGAACACTACTTGGTGATGTGCAAATGATAATTATTTTTGCTGAAAGTTTTCACAGATTGTCTATGCACAACATAGCTTAAACTGTAAAATTGCATGTTAGTGTGAAAGTTTGTGGCTATTTCAATTGAAAATGTGCCGTTTATAAATGTCATTGATCTATCACATCATGCTTTAGTAATGTATTTATTACAAATGAGTTTTTAAACATGAACCTAAAAAAACATTCCTGCCCCCATCCTGATGACAACACTATCAGTGAGCTAAGAGGCAAGTCAGGGGTCATGTCTACCCTATATCAGGGCAAGATTCTTATACTTGGAGCAAAAGTTTAGTCTATTAAATCAAACAACAGAGTTTTTTTTTAAAAAGAATTGCGGAACTTGCATACTTGAAGGTGCTCTCATATGTGATAATGAAGAAAAAGGCAACTCTGTAAAACAATATGCTTCCCTGGGATTACACAATTTGAAACCAGTTTTTCCAATCAAGTACATTACAGTTAGGTTGAGTAGATGATTCAGGTCACTAGACCTGCAGGTCTGGTAACATTTTTAGGATTTTCAAAGGTGAAGCAACCGTCTAGAGAAGCTAAAATCATTGCCTTCCTCCGGTTCATCACTGGCACTGCTTCCGGTCTCGGACTTTCGTGTGAAAAATCATTCATAGTTTTAGTCTTATTTTGTTTTTACCAAAGTAATTGGATAAACCATAAAAATGTATGACATGAAAAATCTGCACAGAAGACCGTGTAAATATTGCAGCTTCTATATACATATGGATGTTTGTATAGAGGGACGTACGTAATCAATCAGGTAAAGCTGGGAAGGTAATCCCCTTCCCAGCCCTTCTCCGTCTGACTGATCTCAATCCTCATAGTACTTTGAACTCCGAAACATCCTTTTCAATCTCCCCCCCCCCCTCCTTTAAACCACAAAACAACTCACTACTTCCCGTTTTCAAATCCACTCCTTTCATTCTTTCCCTATCCAAACTCTCCTTAACACAAAAAATTAAAACCACAATCCTTAAACAATACACAAGTAACGCACTAGAAAAAAAAACACACAAAAATATACTAATTACTAATCTTGAGTTCTGGAGTAGCGTCCTACTCGCCGCAAAATAAGCGCTTCAATGCCTCGCAAGAGATCATAAGCGCTATATGAACACAATTACAACCTGAAGACAACGGTATGTAGGTGGAAAGCTAGGGGCTTGAAACAGCGTCCCTAATGACCTAGGGGTAGGCGGGGGGCATGAGACCCTCCAAGTATTAAACTTCCCATTCTCAAGTAAGGCAGCTCCCAGCCACTCACCCTTCCTCTGCGATGTGTGCTTCCCGGGCAGCCCGTTGTTGTAAGGCATCCATATTTTCTTGAGCGGGTTCTGAGTGAGCTCCCGTGGTGACATCGCCATCCTCGCCTATGCAGTGAAGCTCCTACTGACACTCCTGGCTGCCACGCTCCCTTCTGTGCAGCTGCAGAGACTGTTTACTACCCGCAGCTCAGCGCCGTGTTAGCTCCTAGGACAGCCCACTCCAGCGGCGCGGAGGCAGGCCGTCGACACGGAGAGAGGGCGGGCTGAGCACAGAAGCGTCAGCGGCGTAGACACTCACGGCTGAGATGGATCAAGCCACACTGCTTCACTGATTCGTCTTCAAATGAGAATTCCTCCCATCGTTCTGACGCATAAGTTCTAGATATACATTTATTTGATATTGTATGATTTCGTTAGCAAAATCCTAAATGGAGAACATGTATGATACTTTTTAAACTAGGTTATCCTATGAAGGACAGTGATCACACGTTTGTTTTTCTAACATTTGAATCTACAGAACTCCTCACTGAATGCGACAGAAACGACCTTTAGACATGGCCGCGCCTTGCTAGACCTGAAACGTTCAGGTCCCAAAAGGGGCGTTACCAACCGTCGTCCCTTTTCTGTGTCTGTGCCCGAACAGCGAGATATGAAGCGCAGCGAGGCGGGGGGTGATGCAGTTATTGCTTCAACGCAGAAATGAATTACGCCTTTTGATCATTACACTCTGGAATTCCCCGGACGATTTGAAAGTCATAGCGTCTTTTTTGAAGCTTAAAAAGAACTTCGTAGCCAATGTACTATTCATTGGCATTGTTACCTGAAAGGTCGACGGTGTGTTTTATGCTTTCCATTTAGATGAAATTAACGGAATCTTCTTTAAAAGTAGTGCAACGCAAGAGTCGAATATCGATGTATTGTTGTTTCCTTAGTTCTGGACACAACTGTTATACTGAATCCCAGTGGACATGTATTTCCTCTTATTTAAGGGCATTTGAAGAGTATACTCCACCGGCTCTGCCGCCAAAGGGACGGGCTATTTAACGGCTTTTACTAACAATTAAGTGCAATTACCGTTGAATGGAACAGAAACCTACAACTCTGCCCGAAAATGGCTGACCCGTTTACAAAAAAGAGCCGCAGTCTTCTCATATAACGTAGTGGTCAGTATATGCAGAAGGTGTTGAACAATTTGGGAACGAGTAATAATTGACTAAAATCGACCAGCTCTGCCTGACTATGTGAATCAGAGCGTCAACGAGCAGCATCACTGTTGCCGCATTAAAACACCCTGCTGGTTTACAGACGTGGCTCAGTGTACGCTCCTCCCAAGCACTAGGATATGCGCTGCTGAATCCAGTGTTGCAACTACCTAAGCAAACCACGATTAGATTAAGACAATGGGATCATATCTTTAGTCCGTCGTTAACCTGTTATCTAACTCTACAGACCCAACAAAATAATTCAAATTAGTTCATGTACATAATTTGCTACCCGGCCAAATCTACGGATGTTGATTTAATAGAGATTTAGGTCCCCGACGCATAGACTGAATGCGAATTACATTAGTTGATATTTGTGTTGGGTCTATCGCATCCCATTTGGTCGACAGCAAATAACAATGTATCTTGCCAGTTAATCAGCGCCACGCTTTCATATAGGCATTGTGACAACAGTACTACCTGCAGCCAGAGCACATGAACTGTGTTATCAACTGAGATACCTGTACTAGGTGTAAACTGTATACAAACTGTGAAAATAAGCGCAGGTTTAATTTGGTAACTTCAATTGCAGAATTTGGATGCAGTTTTACAAGCAACGAAGTAATACTTTGCTTTATGCACAAGACTCGAAATGCAGTCACCATATTGTGAATGAAAGTCAAAATGGACACGTGTCTTTTAGCCACACCCTTGTGCATAAATCTAGCATTGCTAACAGTGGGAAATTACAACAGCAGCCCCGTAGAAGCAAAATATTTTCCTTTGCCAAAGTGCAAAGCCTTTGAGTCAGTTGTGATTTGTGATAAAGTTATTTTGCTGGGTTCTCTGATAAGAGAAGCTTATGTTAGATTTCGGCTCAGTCTGCGTGAATTGTGTTTCACAGCTGTAAACTCCTGCCTAAAATAAACTCAGGTGTTGCTTTCTTCCACATTGCATGAGCCTTTGCGGATGAGTAGCAAGCTACCCACCTTCTTTGCATGGGAGCCCTTTAAGTGGCCTATATGGGTTGTGTTTCAATAATATGCAGGAGGTCCAGAGTTGTGTTCTTACAGTGCTTTGTCACCACTCCATGGAGTGAACTGAAGCAAAACACGTGATGAGAACAATAAAAGAATGTCATCCAAGTGCAATACGGCCAAGGTGAGAAGTGTTTTGTTGTTATTCGAGTGTCAGGCATCGCTCATGTATGTGGACAGCAGGAAAGAGCCCTATCAGAGGACTAAACACGAATATCGTGGCTCTGAATAGAAGGCTTCTGAATATAATTCTCGGTGAATAAAAACATACAGGCCTTCAAATTAAAATGTATAATGAATTACAGCCATTCAGAAAGTGAACAATGTAAACACTTATGTCATGTGTGGGTCTCCAGGCTCACTTGTCCACTTCTCTGCCTCCTTGCTCTCGTTTTCCCAGCGACATTCGTTCCCAGTCTATGTGACAGGTTTTGAGTGTATTATAACTATATTTCAATGAAAAAATACTTTTGGACATAACAGGCAAACACAGAAAACTGAGAGAACCCCGAAGGCAGTCGTCGGATGCCTGCCGTGCAGCTATAAACAAATTAAGTGGTTTTCAACTCTAAAGCTGCCAAGCGACCTCCTGTGGCAGTTACTGGTTACGCAGTAAATATGCTACCACATGGTTGAGAAATGTGTCAAAGCAGTCTTGAAAACAATCATCGGTAAAGCCAATAGGTCTGGCTTTAGTGTGCCTGTGCGTGTAAACATTGGCCTTCACAAATGCTGCTTACATGCGTTGCAGGCACAAATGCCTATTATCACATTAAAGGCTGAAAAATAATGATTTTAAACAGTTGTTAGCAATACATCTTGATGACAGATGCGCCGTCAACTCTGACGAAAAAATAGTACCAATAGTAGGTCTGCGATAACCCCCGTTTCCAGTGGTATAGTTCATGGCTCAAGAAAGCTATTGGAATGGATAGTGTTATCTCCAAGTTTACACACCAGCAAAGGTTTTCAACACATCTCATTATTGCACACTCGTTGGTTTAAGCACTGGATCAAGGGTCTGCTTCATGTTCGAACACTGGCTTCAGTTTTCCAAAGATAGGCAAGTTCTACACATAGTTGGCTTGAGATGTAACACTCAAGACCCACATACTTTATTCACCCCCTCATAATGCAAGAACATCATTGCCATTTTTATGTGTACAGAAAGAGATGCAATAGTGACTCGCACCACAGAGAGTTCTATGCCCCTGCCTCCCATCATGCCCACGCTCGACACCAGGACACAAGAGTTCTACCCGCCCTAGCAAGCAGGCTAAAACCTGGCCTTGATGACAATATAAACATGTTAATGAAGTCTGGAAATGTGCAACCAAACTAGCAGCAGGGTAAAACTCTAGTACTCTGCCAGAAGCACACCAAAGTCCCTCCACTGGCTACATTTCACACAAAGGACACAATTGAGAGCACTCACAACTTTTCACAAGCGATCTGTGGTTTCAGACAGGAATTAAATACATCTTATGTGGCAAACTGAAACCCTTAGCAACTTTGAAAGCATTTTTGTTTTTCACTAAGTCTTAAAAAATTCACTTCCCATAATCTCTCACATGTAAGTATGCCACTGAATGTTCCATATTTCACTATGCATAGACGTAAACAACTTACCACAGAGACTCTCTTTTTTTAAGTACCATTTTAGGTCAAATTCAATATTATCCAAGTTGTCTGTCTGGAGGCCAACGAGTGTGCTGTGTATGATGCTACGGTTCTACCATTCACCTAATTGGGGTGAGAATTGATGAAGTATAAATTAACAGATATGACCAGCCTCCTCGAGGACCTGTCCAAACTTTAATTCATCAAGTGAGCGGAAGGCCCGAGCACACCGCTAGACATGTACTGGCTCTCATCTTCCCCAACATCACAATAGACAAACCCACACCGCTTACCTGGTCCGACCACACCCTCATCAACTTCAGCATACTCATCCCCTCCACCGTAGAAACACCGTCACCAAATTTTCAAGTTGGAACTGGAACAAGATCTCAGAAGCATCCTTGTTTTCTGAACTCCTGCTCCATTGGCCTCGACACAACAATGAATCTATCTCCACCTTCAACACTTGAATCACCCACCGCCAGTGCAGATACACTGGCTCCTATCAAGCCAACAAAACCACAAGATTAAGACCACAAGCAAGCTGGTACACAGAAGAGCTCAGGCTCACCTAACACCGCTGCAAGCAACTTGAATGCAAAGGGAAACAAATTCCGAACAAGACTGACAAGAGCACCTGCAAATCAGGCTCTACCATCAGCAGATCAGAGCAACACTCAGTGCTCACTGACAGCATCACAAGAATCACCAAAAGCGGCAAGCAAACCCTTGCCATAGTGAAAGACTTGACCTCTCCGGCAGCAAGCTCCACCAGTGGAACCCCCTCTCAGGACCTTTACAGCCAGCAGCCCTATTCTTCAGCAACAATATCACCAGCATCTATTAAAACTTCAAACCCTAACTGAACCCTTGCATCCACACAGAGGACCACAGTGACCACCTAGCCCACCATCACTACTCAAGAAACCGCAACAATCATGCAGTCCATACACTCCGGAGCACCCTCAGACCCCTGCCCTCACCACGTCTTCATCAAAGGATTGGTCCCCATCAGCTCCGCGCTCACCCCGATCCTGAATGACCCAATCATCACAGCCTACTGCCTGGACACCTGGAAATATGCCTCAGTACTCCCCCTCCTCAAGAAAACCTCAGCAGATCTGGAAAAATGCTAGCCAACTACCGGCCTATCTCAATGCTATCCTACCTGGCAAGAGTAATGGAAAATATGATAATCAAACTCCTAGCCACCCACCTCACTGACAATCACCCCCTCAACACCAGTCAATCTAGATTCAGGCCCACAACAGCAGAGAGACCACCTTAATCGCTGCCACAGATGACATCTGGGTAATAATGGACTGAGGTGACCACACTGACTTCATCCTACTGGATCTTTCTGAAGCCTTCCACACCATCTCCTACCCAATCCTTATCCAACTTCAGGAAGCCGGCATCCAAGGTCCTGCACTCCTTCCTGACAGGCCACACCCAGTCGGTGAGCCTGGCCCCCTTCAACTCAGACGCCATCAACCACATCTGCAGAGTCCCACAAGCATCCTCACTCATTTCCACTCTGTTCAAAACCAACATGATCCCACTCACCAGCATCATCCTCGTCCACAGAAACAACATCATATCCAATGCTGAAAACACCCAGCTCATACTCTCCTTTTCCAACAAGACGCTAATTACCCAGATCAATTTCTCCGCCTGCATGACCAAATATGAAAACCAACTGCCTGAAGCCCAACACAGGCAAGACGGAAGTAAAGACATCTTGCTCTGGGACTCCACTTGGTGGCCTGCTATACTCAGATCCACATCCAGTGGACCTCTGTCTCTTTTCTCTCGCTCCGCTTTTCACTCATTTTTACCCTCATTTTAACCTCTTTTCTGTACTTTTCTGCTCTTTTCTGCTTTTCTGCCTTATTCCACTCCTTCCCCCTTTATTCCTCCTTTTCCTGCCCGTTCTCCCCACCGCTGCTGCCCCCGCGGCCCCTCCCCCCAGCGCGACCGACCCAATCCAGCTCCCCGCTTTTGCCTCCCAGCTGTCCAGCCCTCCCCGACCCCTTCTTAATGGCAGCCGCGCGCAGCGTCTGCGCCCGTCCGCGACCCGCATCAGGAACCCTGGACCTCCGCACCGCCAATGCTACGAAGCAGCGGCGACACTCTACGCACTCAACCCAGGCCATAACAACAACTACAAGCTAGCTTCACCAGCCGACACCCATGGACCCTTCAGCTGTCACCGCTGCCGGCACACCTACAGCACCGCCAAGAACACGGACCCAGCACAACCCGCCCACAAGAACACAACCGAACCGAAGACCCTGCAATGCATCATACTCAACGTTCGATCCCTCCACAAACACACCACCAAAATCTGGGACCTCCTCGACAGCACCACCACAGACGTCGCATTCTCCACCGAAACCTGGACCAACACCACCTCGGGACCGGCCATCGCCATTCCCCAAGGATACAAGATCTCCAGGAAGGACCGCCCCACCCACCCGGGAGGAGGAATCACCATCGTCCACAAATCCACCCTCCGCCTGAGCACACTCCACTACGAGCCCACAGACCTGATGGAACACCTTCACTTCAAGATACTGGCCAGCCCTACCACCACCCTCTGAGGAACCCTCATCTACCGACCCCCCTGGACCTCCCGGACCTTTCGCCAACTCCATCACGGACATCATCTCCCCACATGCCATCGCATCCACCAACTACACCCTGCTGGAAGACCTTAACTTCCACCTCGACAACCAACTGGACCCCAAAACCACATCCCTCCTGGACAACCTCCACAACATTGGACTCTGCCAGATCGTGACCGAACCCACGCACTCAGCAGGACACACCTTCGACCCCCTCTTCACTACAGGAAACTTCATCACCTTCAGCCACACCACCGAACTACCATGGACTGACCATCGATGCGTCCACTTCACCTTCAGAACACCCACCATCCACAGACACCAGCACCTACCCCTACAAAGAAACTGACGGAATCACCGCCGATCAGCTCACCTCCTCACTCAGCAACTCCACCCCAACCATTGTGGAAAATTACTACTCCAACACCGCAGCCCAAACCCTGCATAGATGGATCTCCGACAGCGCCAACACCATTTTCCCCCATCCCTGTGCTCTATGAACAAAGGAAAAATGTGTATAAAAGAAGGGGCTGTGAACCCATGATAGGGTTCTCTGTTGCTCCTGACTTGAGGGGGGCCTGCTGCTGCCGGGCTCCAGGAGGAACCGCCACAAGGGACTGCCTCCCTGCTGGAGGGCCCTGTGTGCTGGCCTGCCTGAGCCCAGCCTTGTGCCCCCCTCTGAACTTTGCCTTTTAGCTGGAAAGGCGCTTTGCTCTTTCTTTGCTGGAAAAAGCGCTCCATTTCTTGCCATGACCTTTTCTCATCCCAGGAGCACGTGGGCTCCGCAGCACTGAGCTGCCTCATCTACAGAGGGAATCCCAACATAGGGATGCCCCCGCCATTGCTATTCATCAAGCAAGTGCCCACCCTGCATCTGTGCGCTGGACAATGCATTTTTGCTGCATTTCTGCATATGCCACAAGCGGGTGCCCACCCCACATTATGGCTGCCCCTTTTTAATTAAGTCCTAGTAGCGGGTGCCCACCCCGCGTTTATGCGCTTTTAGCGGGAGCCTACCCCGCTACTAAATTTATTTTATAGAAAGCGGGAGCCTACCCCGCAATTACCGATACCCTCGAAGCGGGTGCCCACCCCGCATTGCTGCCTGGAAATCACCACCGCAGCCCAGGATCCAGAGGAGGTACTGCCGCGGTGTACAGGAAGGCAGGCGGGACTGCCTGGTTGGTGGCAGGCGAACCGGAAGCTGTGCGGGCTGCCAAATCACAGCGGGGCCCAGGAGAAGGTCCCGGAAGTGCTGCCTGCCCAAGCGGGGCTCTCGTGAGCAGGAGAGAGCCCCGCCGCCACCGGAGAAGTAGGAGCAGCATGTGCTCCATGCCAGCCGCCCCCACCGCCTGCAGCGAAGCCTGGAGGCGGCCTGTTGGTGTGCGGGGCTCCCGTAGCCATGAGGAGAGCCCCGCAGGTCTGGCACTTGTCCTGGTTGCGGCGTGCAGGAAGCCTACTGCAGCGCGACCAGTAGGAAGCAGGTCGTCCCGGGAGATCCACGCGTATAGCCTGAGCCCCGACAGAGCCCCGGTGAGTGGGGGCTCTTTGATGTATGTGGCGAGGGGCTCACACAAGCATTGTTGCGGCCTTCCCCCCGTAAAAAGACAGGTGGCAGCGGTATCTCGATTAAGGATCCCCTTGGGGCTCACCCAAGCATTGTTGGCACCTTCCCCCCTGCAAGAGAGACAGGAGATGGCGGACCCAAGCCCCGGGGAGTGGGGCTTCTCTTGGGCATTGTAGGAACCAAGTGAGGGTTCCCAGGGCACCGTAGTGCCCAGGCATTTCCCCCAGCTGCCCCGCGTTTTAGAGGGCAGCTGCAACGTTGCGCAGCTCTGCTACAGAGGGCACAGTGAATGCCAGTGCCCATCTTGGTGATTTTACAGCTGCCCAGTAAGTAGTGGGCAGCTGCCACGTTTAGGCCTGAACTTTTGCGCACTCTACTTTCGCTGCATGCGCAGCCAGCCCCGACACTGTTGGACGTAGGGCATTGGAGCCCTGTGAAAGGCCAGTTGGCCTGGGGACAGTTTTCATGTGTTGTGCCCCCGCTTGTGGCACACTGTGTTTATGCTGGTAATTACATAATGTAATTGAGGTGATGTTTTATACCTAATGTGATGCCTACAATGATTTAGGCATAATGCGTTATGCTAATGGTTATTAGATCTCATGTGTTTATGTCTACAGTGATTGCATACTGTGTTTTAGGCCTAATGTGAGGATTATTGCATAGTGTGATTTACGTTGCATGATCTAGGCCTCAGTTCAGTATTTCACCAGTAGTTACTGGTTGTGCTCTATATTTATTATTTATGCTACGTTTACAATTGGTGATTTGTGATGGTTATGACAGTGGCCCCAGTGGCCCTGTCGTGTGTAAATAGTCCCCTGTAAATATTACCCAGTGCCAGTTGGCACAGTGTATATTATGTGATTATGTTTCTAATGTATTTATGACAATACAAAGGCTATATTTATATATTATATATTTATATATTTATTATATATATAACCTTGTGTGGAGTTACTTTTGTGGTGTGCCTGGGGTATTGTTGCTGTGTGCGTGCGCAAACGCTTTACACATTGCCTTCGGGATAAGCCTGACTGCTTGTGCCAAGCTACCAAGGGGGTGAGCAGGGGTTATCTTTGGCGTGTAATTCCCTCGCCCTGACGAGAGTGGTGGTATCTGCCTGGCTTTGGCGCAAGCCTTAGCCAACCAGAAATCCCATTTCTAACAATCATCAAGGAGTTCGCCCAACCCACCAGTGAGTCTACGGACATCTCTCCCTCACAAGACCTCTGCGACAAACTCAGCACCTTTTTCCACCACAAAATCAAGAGCATCTACGACCACGGCAACCAACACACTGAACCATCACCAACCACCCCGACACCCTGAAGCCAGTGATTGACAACTGGACAGCCCTCACTACCGAAGACACACTGAAGACAATGAAGTCAATCCACTCCTGGGCCCCCACAGACCCCTGCCCCCACCACATCTTCAACAGAGCCGCCAACACCATCGACTGCTCCCTGGCGACCGCCTCGTTCCCCCACGACTGGAAACACGCCGAGGTCAACCCCCTCCTGAAGAAACCCTCGGCGGACCCCACCGACCTCAAAAACTACAGACCCATTTCCCTGCTCCCGTTCCCAGCGAAAGTCATCGAGAAAGCCATCAACAGCCAACTCGCCACATTCATCGAAGAGCAGAACATCCTCGACTCCTCCCAGTCCGGCTTCCGAAAAAACACAGTACGGAAACCTCCCTCCTCGCCGCAACAGACGACATCCGCACCCTACTGGACAAAGGAGAAACATCAGCCCTCATCCTCTTTGACCTCTCAGCGGCGTTCGCCACAGTCTCTCACCGCACCCTAATACGCAGACTCCGCGACGCAGGGATCTGCTCTTTCTTTTCCGGCAGAACGCAGGCGGGTCAGACTACCCCCTTTGCCCTCGGACCCTACAACAGCCACCTGTGGAGTCTCCCAGGGTTCCTCCCTCAGCCCTACGCTCTTCAACGTCCACATGGCTCCGCTCGCTCCATCGTCAGAAACTACGGACTCAACATTGTGTCATACGCAGACGACACCCAACTCATCCTCTCCCTATCCAACACCGCCAGACACAACTTTTGCGAAGGCATGGTAGCAGTCGCCAAATGGATGAGAAACAGCTGCCTACAACTAAACACCAACAAAACAGAAGTACTCATCACGGGCCCAAACCCCGACGCCTAGAATGACACCTGGTGGCCCCCCGCCCTCGGAAGCCCGCCCACCCCCACGAACCACGCACGCAACCTGGAAATCATCCTGGACTCCGAGCTCAAAATGGACCGCTAGATCAACTCCATCTCGTCCTCCTGCTTCCAAATCCCTCGCCTCCTACGTAAGATCTTCAAATGGATCCCCCCCTCGAACACAGAAAAACTGTCACTCATGCCCTGGTCACCAGCAGACTCGACTACGGCAACGCACTCTACGCGGGAATAAACAAAAACCTCACCCGCAAGCTACAGAACATCCAGAACGACGCCGCAAAACTGGTCCTCAACATGCCAAGACACTGCCACGTCTCCCAGCACCTGCGCACACTCCACTGGCTCCCCATCGAGGCTAGAGTCACCTTCAAGATGCTCACCCATGCACACAAGGCCCTCCACGACACCAGCCCAGTATACCTGAACAGCCAACTCAAATTCCACGCACCCCAAAGGATCTACGATCAGCCCAGCTCTCCTACGCCGTGGTCTCCCGCACCAGAAAGACCAGATCGGGAGGCCGCTCCTTCTCCTTCCTCGCGGCCAGAGCCTGGAACACCCTTCCACTCCACCTCAGACAGACATCGCCCCCATCTTCGCAAGAAACCTCAAAACCTGGCTCTTCGACAGTCCCCCTCCTTGATGGACGGGAACCTGCACCCGCCCCCAACGCCTTGAGACCCTAACTGGTGAGTAGTCGCGCTTAACAAACGCTTGATTGATTGATTGACATCCCACCTGCCAACCCACTCAAAGAACCTTGAAATAGAAATCAACAACCAACTCACCAAGAACGGCCAAGTGAATGCATTCTCTGTCTCCTGCTTCCACACACTCAAGCTGCTCAAGAGGATCTTTAAATGACTCCCCACCAACACTTGCAGAATCGTCACTGAAGCCCCAATTTCCAACAAACTGGACTGTGGCAACATACCCTATGCTGAAATCAACACTCAACTAACCAGAAGAATTCACACCATACAAAACTCCACGGCCAGGCTCGCCCTTAACATCCCAACCCATCCCGCACTCATGTCACCTAACAAGCACTTTTCAACGTCCTAATACACACATTCTAAGCCTTACACAAATTGTCCCCACATAGCTTGAAAATCACAATAAACTGCCACAAACCTACCAGACACCTCTAGTCCGGATCCTACTTGCACATTGCCCACCCCAAACACAGAACCAGTTACGTCTGTTGTGCCTTCTCCTACCTCACTCCTAAAGCCTGGACCAACCTGCCCATGCACATCAGAGCCACCTCCTCAGTGCCTGAATTCCGCAAGAAACTGAAGACTTGGCTATATATCTAGCCCTGGTCACGGCTCTGTCCATAGGGTTCCTGCTTCACTGCCAGGATACCATCCTGGGTGAGCTGTGCACTATACAAATACACATAACATAACAAAGGGAGGCTCAAACTGAGAGAAAACACTGGGAAACAGAAGTTTGAACTGATGGTATCTCAGTTCTCACAAGGGAACTCTCTGGAGGCACTTCATTACTGCAGTTTGACAGAGGGTGTGTCATGCAAATTACAGACTTTGGTTTGAAACAGAGCTTATTATTTGGCATCAGAATTCACAAAAACATCTCTTCAGCATTTGGCATCAGAATTCACAAATACATTTCTCCTTCAAGTGAACTCTAACATAGGAAAGAAAGCAATAGATAAATGTGGTGACCTGTGTGTGAGGCAAGCTTGCTTTCACCGTGAATGTCTGAGGGTTCTGCCTTTCACCCAGGTTATTTCCTGTCTATGTGTCTTGTTGGCCCCTTGATATGTATAGTGACGGGAATGGGATACCATGCAGTGTAGAGCCTTTTCTATGGGCAAGCGTAGCAATTCCTTGGGGTGAAGTGGGCAGGACTTAAAAGGACAAAGGCTCCCGGCTTCAGGTAATTTTCCATGTCATCATGGTATTGATCTCTTGAGGAAGACACTCGAGAGTGATATGACTGCAGTTCTATCGGTATCAGATGAAAGATGTAATTGTGAAAAACAGTTCTGTTGCACATTTTTTGTCAATCTGATTTCCATTATTTTTTTGCCATAAGAGGCATTCACCATTTTGATGGTCAACCTAGTGAATCTACTTGTAGAAAATTCTTGAAAAACAAATGTTTTCAATCTTTTTAATGTTCTCACCCAATCCTTTTGCACTCCCACCCCCTTTCTACAATGCAGCCTTTACACATTCCTCCTTCTGCTTCTCCAACTCCCCCACCTACCTTTTGTGCCTTTCATTCTTATTATTTTTTACAGCCCCCCAAAATTCTCTATTCTTATACTTACCATTTTCTCTTTTTGGGGTCTCCTAACTACCAAGCTGCTTTTCTCTGCAGCCACTATAAAGTACATCTATTGAGTTCCTCTCACCGAGGCCTTGTGGTGCCAGAGGTTCCCATAGCACCCTTTTCACTAACAGCAGACTTTTTTAAGGTATGTCCTCACTACTACCCCTTTAAAGATAAAATGCAGGCCTCCACTTGTGCACAAGTGGCTTCATATTACCTCAGACCTTCGGGACCTTTTGGGTTATAGTTAGG
The DNA here is from genome assembly GCF_964204655.1 of Triturus cristatus. Lineage (NCBI taxonomy): Eukaryota > Metazoa > Chordata > Amphibia > Caudata > Salamandridae > Triturus > Triturus cristatus. Next base: position 138,066,923 of record NC_140592.1, read on the forward strand.
CTTTCCTGTTTTCAGTTTCTATTTTTGGTAAATTCTGGTGGGGTTTTTTCAGTGTTTTCCAGTGACTTCAATACCTTAAAAAAACAGTGGTTATCAGTGGTTACACATTTTCGTGCCATTAAAAACAACAGAAACAGTGTTTTCCCGGTGTTTATGGAACCCTTTGCTTTTATTATTGCTTGCTTTCTGCAATGATAGTGAATAGCATATAGGCAATGTACTTCAGTGTTTATGGGGTCCAAACTATTTTTTTACAAATCAAACTTATTGTAGTACAACATACAACACTTCTTCAGTGAGTCTTTGATCATGCGCACTCGCTCTTTCCTTCCAATGTAAACTGTCATCTGTGTAAAGGCCCTCTCAACATTGCCAATTGAGACGGCCAACGTCAAAACAGCCAGTACACAATTTGCTAACTCTGGTCACTGACAGCTTTCCATGCCAATACTGGTGCACCTGAAGATTGTGATTCTCTGGGACAGGTGCTACAACAAATGCATTGAACTGGGTGTATATGCCCTCAGATTTATTGAAGTAGTCAAAAATGAAGCTGCACTTATCAAAGTCTTGAGAAAACTCACCCTTACGGAAGGGATCTGGAACTTGTGCAGATTAGTAGAATGAGCTATGGGATGAGTCAGAGTAGTGGTAGAGAATATAATGAGTGGTATAGGGTAGTGTATTGGAGATGCTGAATTAGGAGTAAAGATAGAAATATAAAGATACATAGGTACATGGAAGGTATATGTGTAAGGAAGGTAATATATCTACTCTATAGTTTGTTCACTGGCCTCTATAGGGCAAAGAGAGACTGGGGCTACACGATTAAGTGTGCTATCTAGTTTAGAAATGAGTGTGGGTGCAGAACTGTCTGTGCAGATAATCTGTCAGCTACACTTTGAGCAGCAATGCCAACCCAGTAGCAAGTATGTAGGCAAAGACTCTGTAGTGCTGCAGATGTGCCAATGATTGACAGCCTGCATCTGCTAAAACAGGAGTGTCCAGCACAGGCTGAGAAGGCCCAAATCACAGTTAGATCTTCAAGACCTCCTGCCAAGCTGATCTGACGAAATTGCATTGACACGGACCCAAAAATTAGGTTGCTCCCGTTCTGAGCTTTTCTGCAGCATCAAATCCAATTCAGCTGGACCTGGTGTAGAAGGTATTTCACCTTGCAGAGCGATCTAAGACTACGGCCTTGCCCCACTGGAAGAATACGAGGTCCATGAAAGTGACTATGTCCAGAGGTTGAAATCCTCACTAGCGAAGGTGCAAAAAGTATCCAACTGGCAAGAGACCTTCTTTGGGTATGAAATTCAAATCAATCTCAGTTAGAGATTTTCAACCAAATGTCAATGACTTCACCCAGACCTCGCCCAGCAGCTATCAAACAACTAAGGCCCTCTTCGGCCACAGCCTGTTGCCTTGCCATCTGAGGATTTTTTACTTCCATTTTAACTCCATTGCTGTCTGCCATAGCTTGTGCCAAGGTACCAGTCAAATGCAACCAGATGATCATGCATGGCACTTAAAGATTTTTAGTGCTATTTTCACACTTAACATAACTCCAAGTTTCCGTTATTGGATTTTTGTTGTGGTGGTGTCAGTTGTCATTTTCATTATTAAAATGTACTCTGTTTTTCAAAATTGGGTTGGGTTTTTTTGTGTAGTGTTTTGACTTTATTGCTGTTTTAGTACTGCACAAATACTTTACACATTGCATCTAAATGAAGCCCATCTGCTGTTTAGAATAGCTACCAGGGGTTTGAGCTCAGGTCAATTTAGTGACTTTAAGAGTTCACCCTGACAGGGTTATGGGTATTACTTGAGAGGAGTACTCACCCCCTCAATAAATGTCCTACAATATTATGGTCATAGATTTACGGGAAATCAGGATTACAAATGTATATACTGATTAGGGTTATCTGTATTGTTTCCATCACATTTCTGTTAAATAGATAACGATGGATTTGATTGTGATTGTCCCCCAATCAGCCTCTGATTCTAATGTTATTTAGAGACACAGTAAATCTTTGTTATTTGTGCTGAGTGAACTTTAATTCTCCGAAGTAGCGTGCTGTTTGCTGCTGCAGAGTGCTTCAATGCCTTGCTAGGGATAGTCAGAGCTATATAAATACAATTTACAGTTGAACCAAATGGTTTGAACAAATAATTGCATTTCTCCTAACAGAACTTTTAAGGAAGACATTGGTCTTTTGTGAATATGCATTACATGGAGTATGCTTTCTCAGTGTGGTTGTGTGATTTGAAAATAGACATTTGTGACATAGGATAAAATAGTGCTATGGTAACAAGCATTTGCGTAATTAACAATCTTTGAACATTGGGATGGAAAAATGTATCACTGACAATGCAAACCATTACCGAAGTGTTTTAATTGGGTGGAAACTTAAATTCTGTAGAAATTTTATTACACATTCATATTGATGTTTTGCAGTAGAAAAAACACACAACTACTTTTGCTTTATTTGCTGCACATGTGAATGTATCGAAAAATGCTAATTAAAATATGTAGTATCTCAAACTTGAACACATCTGCCTAAAAGCACGCATGTTCACTGCTTTCATTTATTTGGTACAGATGAGGCACAGTCTCTCCATACTAAGTACTAACCTTTAAAGGAGACCGCGTTCTAGATTATTTTTACATCAGGTGAAATAACGTGCTGGTTGAATTTCACGTTTATAAGCGATTAAGTAAGTCTCCAGCCGACTAGAACACAACGTGCCAGGTGACCTTGCTGTGGTGAATGATTTTCACTATCCCCTCGATCCAGTTGTAACTGGAAAGCAGTTACTGAGCGGTGGTGTGGCAAGTTTTTCACACCTGTTTTTAAGCACATTTCAATATTCCCCTCCCTCCACAGTGGCGAATCCCCTCCCCTCCTCCATGGGCTTTCAGGAAATGCACCCTGGCGTCATGGGTCACATTCAATTACTAATGAGGTCTATTGCAGAGTCAGCCCCCAGTCTGTCACCAGCGTGACTCCGGTGCAGCACGCACTGCACAGTTTAAATTAAAACTGTGTACGTTTTTAGTCAGAACGAGGGCTGGTTCCTATCTGCCATAAACATTAAAAAACTGATTATGTTGGCATTAAGAATATTAATGGAAAATGCAAACGTAAGCAGCTGCAGGGATAACAATTGTGGAGGACTTCTCAGGCGCAACTAGAGCCACATTTCGGGGGCTGGGGGCTAATTCTTCCAGAAATAGGCAGAGTGGAGAGGAAGGAGCGAGGAAACAACAAAACCTCATTAACACGTAAATGGTCTTTTAAAGACCTGTGAAGTACTCGGTGCGGCTCAAAACCTGTCTCTGTGCGTGCCCGGGAAGCTGTCTCAGCCCGGGCTGACACACACAGGGAGGGGGTGGGAGGGTGGGTTGGGGGCTGAAGCCCTTTGATCCTTTGCGCTCAGGGTGAAGACTAAATTAGCGCTTCTCCACAGATACAAAGGTGCCCCTCCAGAAGTCAGCATGCTAACAGCTCTTGGGGCACCAGCCTGAGCTCCTGTACTAAAAAAGACCACACGTGCACACTAGCCAAATCCGCACAATTTAACGAGCAGCACAGGGAAACAAACAATGGAAATCCCTCAAAAAGAGCCAGTGCAGGCAGCTGAGAGGTTTCCGTTGTTCTAAACTTCCCAGAGCAACCTTTTCAGTACAGTTCAGCTTTGTACTGCTTTGGCTCCCTCAAGTGGCCAAGCAGTATAAGGATGTGGAAAATCAGTGACACTCGGTTTAAACCAGGTCCGCTGATTTTTAGGCGGTAGGGTACTGTCGGGGATAATCGGTTTAAACCGAATTCCGGACAGCCTAGTTATAGTTTAGAATGTTTAGGAACAACCTTCAACTCTCCCTTGACTCTTCAATCAGAAGATTGTAGACATCTGCTTCGAGGGTGTCATAGTCGAGTCTTATTTATGTGCTATTCCAGCGTTATAAGTACCATCTATCTCATTGAAAAGAATGACAACATTAGCACTTTAAAAAAAAAGGTCATATATTCCCACACAAAACTGGAAGGTATTCACCACCCTTTTGCCTTATAGGAATATGACCTACTCACCAAGCTAGACCTCAAGGATGACTATCTTATGATACCTATTTGGGTCCCTTACCAGCTCCCCCTCCTCAAAAAATAAGTTCACTGGTCAATTGATCCCCAATTGACCAGACCTTTAGCACCTCTGTAAGTCCCTAGTAAGGGATATCCCTGGTACCTGAGGCACAGATACTAAAGAGGGTCCCTAAGAGCTGCAGCATATATTCTGCCACTCTAAGGGACCAAGCACCAAACACATGTAGACTGCCACCTCAGGCTGCGTGACAAGGTGCTCTAAAAAGTGAAAACATGACATGGCACACACCCTGTGTGCCATGTCTCCTAACACCGCATGTAATATTTGTATGTTACCCCTACAGCAGTCCTACGGTCCCAAAGGCAGGGCACACTATATTACTGTGAGGACATATATACATGAGCAGATATGCTCATGTGCTGGCTAGTTCAATTACTGACGGTACAAGTGAACAGGGAAGCCATCTTAAGGTATGTACTGGGCACTGGTCAAAACAAGTTTCCCAGCTACATAATGGCTTAACTAAAACCTATGGTGCTTGGTATCAAACACCTCATATTAATAAACCCACACTGATTCCAGTGATGGATTTATTAATACATGCACCCAGAGGTATCCCCTGAAAACCTACCAACATCTAGTGTGTTGGCAGACGGTTCCTCTCTAGCCTGCCACCCCAGACTTGTTTCTGGTCCCCTGGAGGCGAGAGCCCACGCTCTCTGAGGTGGGAAACAAAGCCTGCCCTGGCAGGAGGTGTTGTCACCTCCTCCAAGCAGGATGACTAATAATCTGCGTATCAAGGAAGAAGGTTTCAAAGGCCTCCACTGCCTGTGATATGCAACACTGACTTCCCCCCAAAACAGGGAAAACACCACCCCATGTGTTACTCCGTGGGCCCTGAAGTATTGCCCCAGGACTTGCCTGCTTCCGCTTTTTACTTTCTGCTTAGGGACTTTTTTCACCATGTTTTCAGTGGCTACGTGGGTGCCTATTCTTTTGCTATTTGATTCACCAGCACTGACAGCATTACTGCAAAAAAAGCACACAGCCTAAAGGAAGTGTGATAATGTGCCTGCTAGTGTCAAAGTTTCCATGTTAAAGAACAGAAGATGCTGCAGCACCCATGATAATGTGCTGCATGTCTAAATACTTATAAAGCCCCAAAGGCATGACCAATTACATTGCAAATGCTTGTTTTTAAGAGTACTTTTCCTGCCACATCACACATTATCCTGCAGTCACCCGCATCACCTACAAGTGGTGCCTAATGATACTACAATGGGTTGAAACCCAGATGTAGGCATTAAATGGCCCAGTCTTAGTCCAATGACAATCTGGATCTGTGCGCACGCAAAGGTTCAGTGAGTAAAAAGACAGATTCCATATTATGTCTCATATTGAAGACAAAACTCTATATCTGGGGTATTGGTGCACCCAGTGATTACCACACCATGAGGTATTTGTAACTACTTGGTGCAGTATTCCCACAGTTATTCCCACACGAGTTATAGTGAGCACCTTAGAAAGTCGAAACAGCTCTCACAGCCAGAGCCAAAGTCTGTCTAAGGATATTGCAAGCCACTGATGGGTTTAGTGAACATAGAGAGGAACAAGGCCAAAGGATGAGTTTCATTAAAAGGAGATCAGAACAAGTCTGTTCGGTGCTCCAAGCTTATGATAATTTTTAAGAGCTGAGATGTGGGCAATTTCAAAGATCCTGCTCATGCATACAGGTCTCCTAGAGTATCTGCAATGCAAACATGGAGTATATTCACTGAGTGGCAGGTGCAACCTTTTGAATATGGTGAGGTGTAAAGAAGGAATGAGGCGGGTCTTAGAACAGATACGTAGGGTGTCACAGTGCCATCCAAGTACATAAGAGCAGGGGCATTGTAAACTGAGTAGAGGTTGTATGATTAAAGAAGTTGCCTAAGTTTTAAGGGTACCGTTAGTCATACAAACTATCCACATGGCGTTTTATGGACTTAAGAATGGAAAGAAGAGGGTTCACTAGTAACTTATTTGCAACTATGGCTATTTCATCTCTAAAAACGAGCAACAAAGGGTGGGTGTTTCTTCGCTTTTTACAACAGGAATATGTAGGAACCATAATTGCAGATTTGTGACATTTTCTGTTGATAAAAAAGTTTATCTTTGACCGCAAATGTTAAGTCAGTGCCCAGTTTAGATGTTAATCTAGTATCTAAAATGTAGAAACTCAAAGCAAAATATAACCTCCGATAAATTTCACAGTAATTTATGTGGAAGTGAGTTACAGCATACTATTGTCACATTATTATCTAGAAGTTGTGTGTTGAAATAAACTTCTTGTTTTCTAATGCAACCTCTTTCAAAACGTTTTAAAAAGTGAAGTTAGCAAATTCAGGAACGTTTTGTGGTTCACAGAAAGCACACTACAAGAATTGTATTTCACAAAAGGATAGCGCTTTGTGTATACAATATTCGGTATTCAAAGCTTTATTGTTTAGATAATAAAAAACATTCAAATTGAAAAAAAATCAGCTAAAAACTGTTAAACTATTCAAAGTGCAGTATGCAATGAGCCAATGAGCAGTTACAGTAAGCAGCCAGTGCTTTACTGAGGCGGCTACTAAAGTGTCCAACCAGCCACCAAGAACCAGGGTGTTGTGGTAGGACCCGTCCTCACTTGCTGGATTTCCACCAAATAGTATAAAAATTGCCATGTTCAAAAGACCATTGTGCAGATACTGTGGACTGTCAGTACTTTACTAAAAGGCAGTTACAATATTCAATGTACAATGAGCAAAGGAACAGTGTGGAGTTGCTGTGGGTAGTCAGTCCTTTACTGAAGCAATTGGGGGGGGGGGTTGAGATAGTGAACCATTCACCAGGAAACAGTCATACGATAGAATTGAACTGGATTTGCTGGGATTCCCCCAGTGCATGAAAAGTGTATTTTTGATCGACTGAACCCCAGGATCGGAGTCTCCCATTACTTCTAATCCTTCCCGACAAGGACTGCTTACTTTTTTATTGGGTTTTGCCCTTGGTTGTGGCATGGTGTGGTCGTGGTGGTTGGGGAGAGCTGTGTACACAACATTTATTTCTTCAATTTTTTTTCTAGACCATTAACAGCTTCTGGTATTATTCTTGTCACATCAAGGGCACTTCTGATACCGCCACAAGAGCACCGAGCAATGGCAAAGCAAATAGTCCTGGCATTGGCTACCAGGCTTTTGGTTTTTTCATAGCGTATTTTGTTTTGTCATGGTTTTTGCAAAACTTTATTGTTGAGGAAGCTGTGCGGCCCTCATCATTCTAAAACAAAAACTTTGGCTTAAAGTAAAAATATTTATTGCTCTCAAAAAGCACACATTGCCATTGCTGTTTGTGGCACTGAAGGGAGCTACTCTGCATGTAAAAGTGCTCCTTGTGAAAGTGCAGAATGCAGTCACTCACAGTGAAGTTAGCCAACGGCTGTAGTGGGCTCAACCTTCATGCTGCTTGCAGTGGGCGAAAGAAAAATGTGAATGATACAATAACAGACTAATGGATGAAGAGCAGTATATAAAGAGGTGGTCCCAGCACAGTTATATTTAAATATAGTATCGAAAACAGTATCAAATAACAATAACAGAGAAAAATTAATTAGTGCTAAAGTGTTGTTTAATCACACAAAGCCCCTGATTGCTTTTGATTTAAGGCAACAATTTATAAACAATGTTAGAATAAAAGATGGTTGGAATGCCCAACTGGGTGAGGGGGGGGTGAGGTAGTGAGGCGAGTGACATATAATACTCAGAAGCATCACAATCAAATTGTTAGGCATGTTACTCAATGCGACATAATCACAATGACATTTTTTTTCAATAGTTTACATTAATTTACAAAGCCATGTACAATAGAAAAAACAGTGCACAGTGCACTATTGATGGTACTGGCATCTATGATTATTACACCCAGGTCCCAGTGATTTGGGGTATACCCTTCTTTATAACAATAATGGATGAAGAGGGCTGGCTGAATGCCCCTATAAATATATCATACATATAACGTTATCAAAATCAAAAGAACCTGGCAAATGCAGGACCTTAAAAAGCTTCTGCCCCCTGCAGCCATTACCTTGAGACGGTGTCAGTCACATCTTGGACTAGCCCACCCAGAGAAGAATTTTAGTTTCATGCACATGCTATTAGCTTTTTGGCTGTATCTTTCCATCTCAGTACTTTCAGTGTTATGCATTACACAACTCACAAGTACACTTAATCATCGCTCATTTTGTCACATTTAATCCTTTACCTCACATATGCATTTTGTACATGAGGCAGCATCTTTTTTCCTAGCTGTAGCAGACATCTTTTACATGTTTTCCCAGCAATAAAGTGTGAGCCTGACTTGAGTATGCCCTTCCCAATGGCATGTCCCTTGGTAGGTCGGCACAGCTTGACCTCAAGTACTCTTCCCAGCATTCTTGCATCATTAGCAACAAAAGGCATGATCTTGTGAGACTTCAGGCATGCTCCTTGGGGTCAGGCTAGCTGCTATCCACCAGGCTTACCTTGCTGCGGTGTGTGAGGCATCTCCTCCTCATTCGACCCCAGACCACTGCAGCCTTTTCGTATACGCGGCAGCTTTTTTCTGTCGTGCCACCAGGCTGATACTGCTGTTCAGTACAATTGGCAGCTCCTTCCCACCCCACCACTGGGCACCACTGCTGCTGTTCAGCATGCCCAGTGGCCAGGGCTTTAAGTGAGATGGAAAAACTGGGTGGCGGGGGTGGCTCTCAAAGGGGCATGGCTGATGTAAATAAGGGAGTGGCTTAAAAACACATGAGCATAGCATATGGTGCCACCCGACTGATATTTTGCTGCTTCTGTCATCGCATCCAGATATAGAATTCCACAAGTAACATTGAAATGCTCACTCTCTAAAGTTTCCACCTGGCAACAAGCTCTGCTTTTTTAAATGCCCAAAATAAAAGCTCTGGTCTTTCAAGTGTCCAAAATAAATGAATACCATGCCATAGTGCATCAGGAGAGTGTACCTGAAATACAGCTTGGAGATGTGCCATGAAAAGTTGCCTTATAATGTAATATTATTTGCCTAAATGCATCTTTTTTAATCATCATGAACGTATGTTATCGTACCTAAACAAAATGGATATTATCATTCTCATTCATTTTCTTTTGCGTAAATTCTATTCTTCCGTATTGGTGGTCACAAATATTCACATATAAATATAAAGTCTGCTATTAGTTGTTATATATATATATTTATTTGTACCACGCATGCCCAGAGCCTTGCTCCCTTCCCTTCTCTAACCACGTACAATGTTAGTTTCAGTATTTCCTTTTTTTTTTTTTTTTTTTTTTTATTCATCATCATCAAGAATTATATTTATTTAATGATACATTTCATTATGCAGTTTCGTCAAAAAGAAGAAAATAAAAACACAAAAAATTAAAAGTAAGAAAAACAAAACATGACAAGAAAGAAAGTATGGAGGGCTAGCCGATTGCCCCCAATCAGAAACGGAGAGTGCCAATATTTTAATCTTTTTCAAGCCTCTCTTTCCAGTTAGCAATAGGGGCCCATATCCGATTCCCCATTTGTCTTGTCTTCCATCCTTTTTTATCGTACAAGGCTTTTTCTAATGCATATACCGCTAATAATCGTGATAGCCATTGTTGGAACGTTGGCGGATTTGGATCTTTCCACATTGTTGCGACACAAAGTCGACTCAGAATCATCGCTATATATATAAACTCAAATTGGGGTATTTCTACTCCATCCCTAGTTACCCCCAGAACCATGACTTCGCTAGTTATAGTAATTTTGATCCCTAGTGCTCTATCCAAAAATTGCTCTATTGAGTTCTTAAACAAATCCAAGGCGGGGCATGCAGCAAACATATGTATAGTATCTGCCTGTGTTGCCTGACATCTTGGGCAAACCACTCCCGTCGTTCCACCCCATTGAGCAATTCTATGTGGGGTGTAATAGAGCTCGAACATGGTCTTGTATTGCTGGACTTGTAGGGTGGCTACTCTTAACACTGAAATTAATAACTTGAAAGCTTTTTCAGCCTCATTCCCAGATAAATTCAATTTTATATTCCATTTTTCTATAACCTTTGCACTATCGTCCTCCTTGTGCCTGGTCAGTTCCCCGTATACCTGGGATATTGAGCAGCCCTTCTTATCTCTTAAGATTTCCATGATTTCTACTCTCCGATAGTTGATATCCCCTCCCTGTTTTTTTAACAAAGCTGATCTTATTTGAAGGTATTTGAAAAACTCCCTACGGTCTAAGCTATATAGCTGCTGTGCTTGATCGAATGTTATGAGACCTGTTGCACCCATAAGGTCGCCGATCGTTTTTACCCCCATCATATCCCACCTCCTCATAACTGGATCGTGAAAGACCTCTGGCAATAGCTGATTATTAAATAACGGGGTGTAATAATTCATCCTCCCCATTTTCATTTTCTTCCTGGCAGTTGACCATACAGCCATTGCCGCGCCTAGAGTCTTGAACTTGACTTTTTTGTAATAGCTACCTTCATTAAACGAGAGAAGCCACTTATTAGAGTCCTTGATCAATAGCTCATATATATCAGGGACGCTTTCTCCTACTCTCCACCGATCCTCCATACTTCCACCCACTAATCCTCTGATATATTGCAGGACAGTCGCCCAATAATAAGCCCTATAATCAGGTGCCGCCAGGCCCCCTCGCTCTCTCGGTAACGACAGAAATTTCAATGCTCGCCGTGTTTTGCCTTTGGCCCAGATAAAACGATTTGTGAGTCCTTCTATTTCACAGAACCAACTGTTATTAAATTTTAGTGGGATGGTGCGGAACAGATATAGTACTTTGGGCAAAAAGATCATTTTTACTAAATTGCATCTGCCAATTATTGTTAAGTGTAGATTATTTAGTCTATCTAAGTCCCCTTTAGCCTTTTTTATAACCGGCCCCAAATTCATTTCCACTACCTTCGAGAGATCTGAAGTTATTGTTATCCCTAGATAAGTAGCTGAGTCTGTAATTCTTTGATCCACCATCGTTACCTTTTTATTAATTACTATTTGAGTTTTGCTCTGGTTTAATTTATACCCCGAGAGCGCCCCGTAAACCGTTGCTTCCCTTTCTATTTCTAGCAGCGCTGCAGCCGGGTCCGTAGATGTTATGGCTAGGTCGTCAGCATACCCTAAAATTTTTGTTTCAAATCCATTCAAGACAACAGGTTTGATATTTTCATTTAACTCAATCTTTCTTATGAAAGCATCTATATAGAAGGCAAAGAGTAGCGGGGAGCAGGGGCACCCTTGCCTGGTGCCCCGTCCAATCTTTATTATCTCGCTCTGCTCTCTCATAATCCTTAATCTTATCGTGGGATTCTTATATAGAGCTCTCAAAGCCCCAATACAAACATCTCCTATGTTTGCCTTCCCTAAAGCCGCCCAAAGGAAGCCCCACGAGACCCTATCAAACGCTTTTTCAGCATCTAACAATATTAAGGCCATAGGGTCTCGTGAGGCTGCCGTCCCGTCAAACAATGCACACACCCTTCTAATATGGTCCGCTGTGCCCCTTCCTGGGATGAACCCATGCTGTCGGGGAGAAATAATCTTGCCTATGACTGCACTAAGGCGATTAGCTAATATCTTAGAGTAAACCTTAGTGTCACTGTTCATCAGGCTTATGGGTCTATATGACCCGGGGTCGGTTGAAATTTTGTTCTTTTTTAGGAATACCACCATAGTTGCTTCCCCCCATGATTCAGGAGGTATCTCCCCTCTTTGTATAGCTACCATTAGTTGATAAAGATCCTCTTCTATGCTAGGGAGGAATTTTTTATAAAATTCGAGCGGTATAAGATCAGGACCCACAGCTTTTCCGGCAGGTAAATCCTTAATTGCTGCCCGTACCTCTTCTATCGAGAAATTAGTCTCCAACTCCGCTCTATCCTCCATTGTTATTTTCTCTACTAGCGCGCTTTCTAAGTATTTCTCTATTTCACCATCTGCAGCGCCACTTTCAGGATTATATAAATTCTGGTAAAACTCTTGGAAAACAGAGCATATCCCCCTTGGTGTTGTCGCCGCTATCCCTGCCACGGAATTAACCTGTAAAATTTCTCCTTTAGTGGCCGCCTGTCGTGTCCTAATAGCTAAGATACGCCCTATCTGTTCGCTGAATTCATATTGGTCCTGTTTCCACGCCATATATTTCCCAGCCGCTTTGACTGCAAGCGACTCACTCACTGCTGCCTTTGCTATTGCCACCCTTTGTAATATTCCAGCGACCTCTTGCCTGGCCTCTATTGCTTTAATTAATTCTTCTTCGACAGCAGCGACTGATCTCTGTTTTCCCTCCATTTCTTCTTTCTCTAGTTTATTTCGTTTTAATGTAAAGCTGATAGTCTCCCCCCTTATGCCCGCCTTCATAGCATCCCAAACTATTCTGGGGGAAGCAGATCCTCTGTTTACCTTTAAATATTCTTTTAGCCAGCTATCCATCTGGGTAACATACTTAGGATCAAACAACAGAGCTCTCTCGAAGGTCCAGCTAGATCTCTCTTTTTGTTGATTTGAGATAGCAATATCTAATATCAAAGGGCTATGGTCTGATACCACCCGTGGCAATTTTCTAACCTTAGAGATCGTCGTCAATACTGCTGATACCAGAAAATAGTCCAATCTAGCTAAAGATTTGTGTGGCGCAGAATAATAGGTGCTTCCCCCTCCCCCAGTATTTTGCTGTTCCCATATATCCGTCAGCCCGTTATCCTGCATCATCTGTATTAGTGCCCTATGGCTTTTCTTTTTTCGACCTGTAAATCTAATTGGATCATTTTTCCACAGACCATATAAGCCATTGATGTTCAAGTCTCCACAGACTATAATCGGCATAGGCCAGTTTGTCAATTGTGCGTTGATCTGATCTAAGGCCTCTGGATCATCGACTGTTGGAGCATAGATGGAGCATAATGTAAAGACAAACTCTTGCACCTTGCATTCTATTATGACCCATCGACCTTGAGGATCTGCCTTCTTTTTTTTTACTGTCACCATGCCGCCCCGTGCCAATACCGCCACCCCCCGTGTCCTAGACCCTTGCGTTGTACATATTAGGAGTTGATACCCTAATTGCTCTAATAAGAATTTTTGAGATATCTCAATATGTGTCTCCTGTACACATACTATGTCAGCGTGTATTGCCCTAAGATATTCTTTCAGCTCTCTCCGTTTTTTAGCATCGTTCAATCCGCTTATGTTGATTGTGACTATCCGCATAGAGTTCGAGTTTTTCTCCCCTTTTCCCACTTAATCCCTTCCTTCTTCCTTCTATATGATGGTGATGTCATTTTCTCTCTCTTTTCTCCCCCTAGACCCCCCCCTATCCCACCCTTCCTACAGGCCCCTCCCCTCCCCTCCCTCCCTTCCCTCCACCCTGTGAGGCAAGCAGACCGATAGTTTCAGTATTTCCACAAGCAAAAACGATTTCATAGGGCATTTTCTTTCTAGTTGAAGTAACCATGTTGCGTCTTTGCATAAACGTCATTTGTAATGTCATTGAACTGTGTATAGTTACGCAAAAGTGCTCTACATGTATAAATATTACCCAGTTACTTCACAATTTACACAAATGAGCGCCCAATTGCTGCAACTGAAATAAACCTCTTGTCACTATATGAACATGTATTTTGGAGCGCTGCGGGCAGATCTTCTGTCGGGCACTGTCAGTTTTATATTAAGGACCCTGAATGTGAGGGCAAAAATGCAGAGCCTGGTAGGGACCCATCTCAGCACCTGCTTTTTAGAACTGCAGGTTCCCTATGCACCTGCAGGACCCGGCCCATTTAAAGCCCTGCCGTGACACTTTCTTATCCTGCTGTCTGGCCACTGTTATTATGTTATGGCAAAAGCAATTGGACTGTCTTAGAACTAGGGCTCCCAGTTTTACGGTATTTATTGTTGGACATTTCCTGGTGTATTTATCCATATTTCTTTTTTGATAATTTTATCTGTATTTTTCCATATTTGGGGGGTTTTATGACCAAATTAAGTTGAAACTAGTCTATTTCCACATTTATTAAAACAATAAATATACCCTGATAATTCAACACCTGACAGGTTTCAATGACAAGAATACCCATCAATGATAAATCAATACACTGGTATTTACATTTTAGTATCAACCTTGTACACATCTAGAGGTGTTTAAGCCTCTATAAGAAACTTTCTATCTTTTATGTCCTAATTATCTGTCAATCTGCACAACTATTGGCCTGGAAGTCATGACAGTCAGCATTTAGAATCACTCAAAAAACAAAAGAACTTCTGTTTGTTGATATTTAAAAAGAAACACGGACATGAAAATAGATAGTTTTCTGTCTGTATTTTTCTGAAACAAATGAGTAAAAACAGAAAACTGGGAGCCATGCTTATAATGGAAGCCTGATCTATTGACTCTTTCAATGCTTAACGACTTGTAGAAAGGACTAGAGTTTTTAGGTCTCGCCTGACCCAGCGTGTGCGCTGGTCTGGCGAGACTTATTGAGAGGGCTCCAAAAAGTGCTACCAGGCCAGCCTAGAGCTACAGTACATGTGCGCGGGCGCGCCGCGGTTTACCGCGATTACTTTCATTTTCGCGGCCCCACGGCCGCTTGGCATAGCCAATAGGTCTCGCTTTTGGGACCTTATAAGTATTTAGTTATGCAACTGTTGCATGGCTAAACACTTACAAGGTCCCAAAGGCGAGACCTATTGGCTATGCCAATGCTTGTTGATTTTGTTGCCTGTGCTTATAAAAGGTTAGTTCTGATAGTGAAAGACAAAGAACGGGTAAAAGAGGTGGAGATCGGATTCATATGAGTAATTTAGTTGGAACAGTACTACCACCTTCTTTATAGGTAGCAGTGGGTTCCTGGTCAGAAACAACAATAGCAAATTATACAGAGAAAGGGATGGGCTGTTTCTCCTTCGAAACTCCTCATTAAGAACCCATCAAGATGCAGGAATCAGGAAACACTTGAATAGCCTGCAATTAGATCCTCTAAGGAGTGGTCTTTTTAGGTCATGTTTTAACAGTTCATTTCACACCTACAGAAATTCTTATGCAAGCCTGTTGTTTCACAGGAGGGCCCTGTTGACACTCGCATACAGAAACATTGCCCGCTCATTATTACTTTGAACAACAGTTTTCTACAACTACAATTATTTCTGAATTCTACTGAATAAAATGACGACCACAAACCCTGCTCTCATAATTGCAGAAGAGCATTCTGACATTTATTTCTGTAACTTTTTTTCCTGTTATTAAACCGAAATCCAAGGGTGATACGATATGGGAGCTTTATGTACTAACACATCTCATTGTGTGCCTGACGTCTCCTGGCAGGAGGGCGAGTAAAAAGGCTATTTGAGTTAGTTGCATTTTCGCTCAGTCAGAGGGCGGGGAGAGGCGAGGGAGGAATGGGGTCTGGGGGATCCATATGCCAGATTTTTAGTGCACTTCCCTGAAAGGAAGACGCTACCACAATTCTTATAATATTACATTTGACCTTGAAGACATTAAACAAAGGGTCATACAAAGTTTGACCCTCATGATAGGCTTATGGATTCTTGTTAAAACATCGTTCATTGAAAGCTCAACAAAAAAGAATCATACCTGTAGCAGATAAAAACTGATAGTGTGTCACTAGCAACTAGGGAAGGGTCTGAGTCATATATGAAAAACCGATTGCAATGGACAGAAAATAAGCATCACAAAATAATTTGAAACAATACACAGAAAGAAGAACCTGGAATCAAAACGAGTTAAGCCCTAATTCAAAGTTGATAACACAATTTAAAAACAGACCGGACTGTGGACTTTTTCCTAAAAAATATCTTTTTTTTATTTTACATAACCTGCAGGCACGGTTCGTTGTTAAAAGAAGTAAAGGGCCTGAAATCGGCAACTCGAAGTTAACTTCCAGTTAGATATAAACACGGTAGGCGCTAATTGTGGCATTTGACTTAGAATGATGACTCAGACACGCTGCAGATCTCCGAGGAACAGCTGGCAAACTACATAAACTGCTCGGGTCACTGTGGTGCTAATCTGCAACGATGTCTTCGTTAGCACTTTGTTAGATACTGATCTGATGTGCTCTCGTGTGCTCCACTTCTAATAGGGAAGGCCAGGGATCTTTTGTTTGTAGGAGGTGTTATAAAACTAATCATTTTAATAGTGAGCGGCGGAAACTGAATGGTCCAGCAGGTGGCAGTCTTACCCTTCACGCGAATATTCATACACAAAACTAGCTTTAAGCTCTCGTCAGACTGACATGCACGCAGCTCTTTCCATTATGGGCGCGGTCCAGGGATCCCCACTCTTGAATCTGTTGCCCCACAGGACCAAGAAGCTATTGTAATGAGGAATAACCGAGCATAGCCGGCCATGCCACCCCAGCACAGTTCACGCCCCTATGTGTCCCACTCCTTCGATTCCATCTTTCAATCCTAAAGACCTGTGCAGTCTAGATCTCGCGAGACTTAGGGATGGCGGGGCATCATGGGGAGGGCTTCTTATTAGGAAAACAACTATTATCATGAACTTGGGGCCAGATGTATCAAAGGGATTTACCCATTCTGTGTCTATGAAAAAATGTGTTCGTACATATGGCCCTTGACCTTTTATTTCCCCTCCCATAACATGCTCTTCATCTGCGCCATTCAGTGGTGATGGTTGAGAGTTGGGCGTAGTTGACTCTACTCACTCAATTGCAGAGGTTGTGGCCCCGATCAAAGAGGGCTTCTTGCCTCCAGGTGGTGTTGCAAAAAACTTTGGGGAAGACCAGGAAATAAGCGCAAGCTAAGCACTGCTCACTTTATGGAGCACCATATCCCCCAAAAAGTTACTCAAGATGCCAATGGTACAGACGGGGTTACACTGACCTACCCATTGTGCGTGTGTGTTTTATATATTAGGTTCCAATTTTAGGCTCCATAGCATGAAAGGTATGGAAGTGGAGCTTTACATGACTCATCATAAAAATCCAATACCACTACACTGTTATTTGGCTGGTTATAATACAGATGGGGATTAGACCAGGGGCCTCCAACCTTTTCTATAACAAGAGCTACTCATGTTGAATAAGAATCTTGCAGAGCTACTGATATTAGAGTTGTATAGACAACATTACGTTAGTGGCCACCCTATGGAAGACTGCCAGCGGGGATTACCTCAGTGCATCAGGCAGGGTTGCCAGTAGTAATGCAAGAAAGGTTTTATCAACTTGGAATGTAAATATCATTTGAAAATTCAATCCTTTTTCTCCAAACATCATCTTAAGAGCTCGGAAAATACACACATTGCAATTTTAGAATACATATGTTAATTCATCCAAGCAATAACCTCTAATTTACATACAAGTAGCTGGAGAGGTACCAGTGGCTTACAAGCTACTCATTGGAGATGCCTCGATTAGACCATTTGATTAGGTATGATGAAATAGCTGAACTTCGCCCTTTTGTATACATTATTTGCTGAGTTGTTTCTAACCTTTACAATCACTCTTCCACATACATAGATAAATAGTGCATAATAAATAATTGTATAAAATAAAATAAAAATAAAAATGTTAGTACTGATTTTGGGGTTTATGGCGGGGCTCCACAGTATCACCTACAGATACAGCTTTTGTTTCACTCGTAACGCTCCCACATAATCTCGTAACTCAGCGGAAGAATGAGAGAAAAATACCAATTTTCCTTTTCTCTAATAAAGTTGCAGTTTCCCTTTCTAGCATAGGAGATCTACTGCGTGTGACCTCAGTAATTCCCGGGCAGCACATCAATAGGAAAAGAGGGCGTGGCCTGGGCATTAAAAATGGTGGACATAAATTGGGTAACCCCTGCACCTACCTCTTAATCATTCATCATCTGAACAGTAACTAAGCCCTGACCATAGCCGTATGGCTATCTTGGACGCGCTCTGTCTCTCCCCAAGAAAGCCCCTGGGAAATGGGGATTGATCTAAAGAGGCCTGGACTAGTCAACTAGAGCGAGAGAGGTGCATTCGGTGAGAGATGCTGTGCCTTCCGACTGTGGCCATTTTAGAGAGAGGCCTGCTCCACCGCCGGGTCCTCTCTTCTCTCCTTGGGTGGCTCTGGACACCGCCACCATCTGATGCTCCCAGCGGGGCTGTGGAAACCTCCTGGGAGTGCTGCATCAGCCTGGTCGACGGCCAAGCGATAAAGCGCAACCAGGCCTCACCCACGATTAGCGCGAAAGGGACAAGACAGGGCACAGCCGCCACTCATCCCTGCCTGGAAGGCCCAAATCTCGGGTCCATGCGAACTTTGCATTCCGGCACCAGATTCAGATCTGGTTTGCTCTCCAGCTGGGGGGGTGGTGGTGAGGGGGTCTGAGGAGGTTGTGAAGACTGAGCCAAGTGCTCCTGTAAGAGTTTCCCTGGATTGCCGGATTATTGCCTAGGCCTTGAGCTGCACATACCCTCCTGATTGGAGCACAGGTGTAGGGCAGGCTCTGGTTGGAACCTGGGAGCGCAGCATTACATGGGAACAACCCTGCACCTTGATAAAGAACCTAAGTGGCGAAATTGCTTCCACACCCCAAGTGAACTTGCAGACCGCATCGAAAATGCTGAGGTCACTCCAGAAGAAATAATATTTGGATTGTGGGTGTGCCAGACGGTACCAAGGGAACCCAGATAATACATTTCAGCACAACATGGCTCCAATCCTGGATCCCAGTGGAGGTCGTGTTACCTTTTCATCATTGAACAAGCTTTTATCACTGCAAGACTTTAATTGCCTTCTTTCTCAGTTACAGAGACAGTGATGTGGTCTTCCATGAAGCAAAGAAAGGGACAGCTTCCACCATTGGGTCCAGTAAAGTTATGCTCTTCTCCGACTGTACCGTCAAGGTCTAGCATTAATGCTGATCCTTCCTGGAAGTCAAACAAAAACTCTTGTTGATGGCACTGAAATAAATGTTGCTATTCCGTGCACCCCTTACTCCACGCAGACAAAGCACACTTCTTTGAAAGTCCAGAGGATGTATGGGACTGGCTTGAAATCCATTGTAAAGGTGGGTGGCCTGGTGGGCTGGATGGTAGGCCTCCTCGAACCCTCAGTGTCCCACAGCCGCGCTGTGCCATCGGGCTCGAGGTGCAGATGACACACTGCTAGATGCAACAGACTGATGGACCAAGAACCGACCAATGAGATATTCCTCTTCCTACCCTGTAGGGCGGCGACTGCTAACTCAAAACCTATACATAAAGTACACCACAATCATCACCACTTTCCAAATGCACATTCACTAATGGTTGACCTTGATACAATTGCAGTCCCATCCTCCTGTGTGAAGTGTTTGCTACAAGGGCTACAGGGAAGCCTCAAAGATACTGCATCATCTATGCCCCCACTTCTGCTACCCCCTCTGCCCTCTCCTCCGCCCTCTCCTCCTTGTTCCCTCCCTCTTTCTTTTAGACGTTGACTGCTACTGCATTGAATGATAAGTACAAGTTTCCTTGTTTTTGCATTCTTAATTGTTGAACGGGGCATAATGGGCGACAGATGCTTCTGGGGTGAAGTGCAGGGTGGGGGGACTTGGAAGGTATGGGAATCTGTTTGTTATTGTTTAGATGTTTCCTGCCTGACTATTTCAGGCTACATAAACTGCTACCACACCACTCTCAAAGACCTAAGACGTACATGGTCTATAATGGACCACATGAATTGTATTCGCGTAATCTCGTGGAATGTTAATGGATTAAACAACAAGATAAAACGGGGAGATTACACAGCTGTAGGAAAGTGCCTCTTTTGACATGGTTAGCCCTCACTTTTTGCCAGGTGCATGATGTGATTTCAAATGGAAAGTGCATTGGGTCCCTGCTAACAGGCTCCCAGTGGTAGATCACTTTCCTACAACTATACCAAGACTGGCACAACTTCACCAACCCCTGTAAGTCCCTAGTAAATGGTACCCCTGGTACATAGGGCATTGGAACTGAAGAGGGTCCCCTAGGGCTGCAACACAAATTGTGCCACCCCAGAGACCCCTAACCAAGACTATGCAAACTGCCATTGCAGGCTGCGTGTCTTGGTGCAGAGAAAACCAAAGAGTTGATGTGTGCCATGCCCCCATACACTTCATGAGGTATAGGTAAGTCACCCCTACTCCAGGCCTTACAGCCCTAAGAGAAGGGTGCACTACATCCCATGTGTGGACATATCTGCATGAGCAGATATGACCCTATAATATCTAAGCCCTTTCTTGGATATTGTAAGTGCACAGGGAAGCAATAAAGAGTACATGGGCTAGATACTTGTCATTACGAGTTTCCTAGCTCCATGATGGCTTTACTGTACCCTACGATGTTTGGTACCAAACATATTGTGTTAAATCCAAACTGATGCCATTGTTGGATTTATCAATAAATGCACACAAGAGACACCCTAGAGGGTCCCCTGCGGACCTACCAAGCACTGGTGTGGTCTCTGAGTAGTCTTAGCCAGCCTGCCACCACCAGCTATGTTTCTGACCTCATCGGATGAGAGCCGTCACTCGCAGAGGAAAGGAAAAAAGCCTGCTCTGGGCAGAGGGTGCTTCACACTGTCCACCAGGCCAGGTGGGCCTTCCAGGGCTGGAAGCTTCACAGGCGATGCTGCCTTTGAATTGCAACCCTAGCAGTTCCAGCTAGTGGAGGATGCCAACCCTGTTGTCCTGCTCCACATTTGGCAGGAGGACCGACAGGAAACTTATTTAAATTAAGAGGGGTGCCCACATTCAGCCAACACCACCCCTAAGGTGGGGCAGGTGATGTGGGCATGACTTTTCCAAATCCTCCATCTTGGGATGGCAGGAATTAAACTATCAGGGCTAGGGTAGTGCCCCTTCCCACAGGAAGCGGTCACTTAGAGGGTGTAGACATCCTAAAGTTAGGTAGCCCATTGGCTACTACATGTCATCCCCTTTAACGACCCTAAATTTAGTATTAGGTAGAATCCCTGGACCCTGAACTTCAGATCTGATGGATAAAAAGAAAATATGTACAAAGAAGAGCTGCTGACCTGAGAAGACCTGCTGCAGAATTTTGGCGCATAACCCTGCCTGCTGTTCCCAGGACTCAACAATCATGGTGTGCTGTCTCGTCTTGCTGCTGTGAGGACTCCAAGAACCACAGAGCACCTGCAGCTCTTTGCTAATCACCAGAGAACCCCTTTGGGGTAGAGGAACTACTCTCCTGCACACCGCAGGCAATTAACCCGCAGAGTCTGGTTTATCGACTTGCAGCTCCCCAGCGGGTCCGACGCAGCACCCAAGTATAAAGAGGTACATTTGCTCCAAAGGGTCATATCTGTCTCCCCACCAAGTTTTGAGACACCAGGACCTACCACAGCCATGCTGCACCAATACCTGGGGTACTGGACCCCCTGCAACCTATACCGAGATGAAGAGTCCATTCCAGACTCCAACTGCCCAGTAATCAAGCACCTGTTGAGGGATGTCGAGACCCCTGAGACCCATTTAATGAGTGGCCCAGCTGTCATCTTGACACACGCCACCCGACTGACCTATCTGCTCTGCACCCAGCCCGCACGGCCTGGGAACCGACAAACCAGCTGTGCTCCTGTGGTCCTGAGGCCCTTGCAACCGGCTCCATCAACTTACCTTTAAGTCCCCTTTGTAGTGTGTTTTCAGTTGGCCACCTTGTTTGTAGCGCACAATCTAGCAACGACCTCACCACCCTGTCCCCAGCTGAAATCAGGGCGCTCCAGAGAAACTGCATTTGGAATATTATACCTGGCCTTGCTACTTACCGATATGAAAAATTCATGACTTGAGAAGTCCTTAATGTAAAAAAAAGGTCTGGGTCTGAAAAAATATATAAAAATGTATGTTATTTTTGCAAATTGGTCTCTGATTTTTTCTTGAATGAGCATCTTTTATTGCCTCTGTGAGTAAATGCTTAGCACTACCCTCTCATAAGCCTAACTGCTCGCCCACACTACCACAAATAGAGCATTAATATTATCTACTTTTGCCTCTGTATACCAATCTGTGTCTTGCTGGACTCTCTGCACAGTGTACTTCATTTCTTCATTGCTGTGCACTATATAGAGAGCCAGCTTCCTACAACAGCTGTGTTAAACCCCGACGTGTGCACTTAGGTTAGGTCCTAAATACTCTAAAGCTTATTTATACAGACAAGGCAACAGCCAGGTCAGCACCAAAGATCCTGTAGCACTTAGGGGCATCCTGCTTAAGGAGCACCGAAGATGCAGTGCAAACTTTGTTTATTTTAAGAACAAAATGTAAAGCTTAGATCTAATTTAACCTTGTCGCAGGTCTGTTCACCGCTTCCACTCTTTACCATAACTCAACCACATTTAGCTTCCAGGATACCCTAGTCTTGTGGGCTCATTGATTTGTGGATAAGAATTTAGCACTCACTTTTTTGTTCAGCAGCAGCGCTATGTATCGATGCCAGTTAGAAGTGTTTTAATTGTCTTATCGAGCTTCGCCACCTTGCCTCAGTATGGAGTCCTGAATATGAGCCGGTCTGATTCTAGGACACAATAAATTCACAACTTCAAAACTTTACACTGGCTACCAGAAAATGAAACAAATCATTGCAGAACCTCGACTCTGGTTTTCAAGAATTGTGCCAGTCTGGCTCCAGCCTTCACGCACCATCCAAGGTCACTGCTTTTCTATTAAACGACCGCATTGTCATCTATCTACTTCTTGTGCTTGGGTCCACACTTCACTTGGTTCTACTTTGCGTGGTCATTTCTTTTCAGGAAGTGTGTAACTTTGAGGAACCCCTTGCGTCTAGGTGGTAGAGGTGCCACATACCATATTGTTCTATGGAGGGTGCCTGCGGACCCTGTTGTTCAAGAGGGCCTGTGCTGCTCCATACCTGAAGCTTCGACTTGAATATTCCCTATATGGCACCTATCCTGGTTCCAGTGATAAAGATACTGACATCAACTGCTGGGTGAGGTGCCAGGTGCGAGTCGTTTGATGCACATTTTTAATTTTGAGAAAAACAAGGAAGAGTGAGAAGCCAGCGGAACTCATCAGACAAAGGGTAGACCTCTTTCAGGTCAAGAACACTTCTGCGACTCCAAATCTGGAAGTCATAATTTCCAGCCAACAGCCCTAAGCATGGTAAAGCTTCTAGTTTCACCTTTCCCTTTATGGCTGTGTGTATACGTTACTTCATGTTTAACCTCGTCTATGCCCATGACGAGATAGTCTCGTCATGGAGCACGGTTGCGCTGTGCCCATGACGAGACTATCTCGTCATGAACCCCGCCCGCTAATGTAACGCCCGGCACAGGAGGGGGAAAGGGCGTGGCACTGAAGGGGTTAATGCTGATAAATGTCTAGTCAAATAAAAAATGCGGACAAATCAGTAGGTGTAAAAAAAGCTCGAACATATTAGAGCTCCAACATAATTTAGGGTGTCAGTCTCACCTATGGAGAGGTACAAGTTAGACAAACTGTACATTGATTACATGCAATATCCGCAAGAAATACAAAAATAACACTTCAGAGGAAAAAAAGGTATCTTTATATCTTCATAAAGTCATCAGGCGTGCAGAAAGCAAAACTCACACCTTCTAAATGCACTGTGTGTACCCTTTCACATTACATCACTTACACCAACTGAAATGATAGCATTTACAAAAAACACTTACGGCATCGCAAATTACATCATTTGTGAGGACACAGTGCATGGTAGAGTTGAGGGTTATAGTTAATGTTGTGTGGCTACCGAGTTCAAAACACTGTGTATGGAGGTGTACAAGTTATAATAATTTCAAGGTGTTGCATAAATCATAAATTTAACGTATTTAAGTATACATTTAGAATTTAGAATTTCTGTTTGTATGATTTAGGTTTGGTTGTATAGAAAGAATTAGTAAAGGTATAGTAATTTTAAAATGGTACATACATTATAAATTTATGGTATAGCTATAATTTTTGAATTTCTAATGTTTGTGTAGTTTAAGTTTGGTTTTATAGAAAGAATGAATAAACGTTTTCCTAACTATGACTTCAGCTTAACCTTCGGGTTTTTATTGAATTTTAATGTTTAAAATGTTTTTAAATGTGTTTCAAATTGTAGAGTCTATTGTCGTTGAGAGGAGTGTCATACAGTAGAGCGGAGGAGAGTGTTGTACAGTGGAGTAGAGTGAAATGGAGTGGTGTAGTGTACAGTGGTGTAAAGTGTCAGTGTGCAGTGGCATGTTATACAGCAGAGTGACGTGGTGTACAGAAGAGTGGAGAGGTATAGCATAGAGGCGAGGCAACTGTTATGAATTTGAGTGGCGTCTTGCACAGTACAGTGGAGTGGTGTGTCAGAGTGTTGAAAAGTGTCGTAGAGTAGAATAGTGTGTTGTACAGTGCACAGAAGGGGCACAGAGTGGAGTAGAGGGTTTTACACTGCAGTGTAAGGGCATATGGTGGAGTACAGTGTAGTATGGTAGCACAGAGTCTAGTAGAGTCTTGTAGAGTGGAGTTGCATAGAGTTGAGCAGAGTGTGGTAGAGTGTCGTACAGTGGCATAGAGTGGGGTAAAGTGTTGTAGAGTGGAGCAGTATGTTGTAGAGCAGAGTGGCATAGAATGGAGTACAGTGGACTGGCGTAGCGTACAGTGGACTAAAGTGTTGTACAGAGGAGTGGTGTGTCATGCAGTGCACCGCATCAGCTAAACCCCTTATTAGACTCTATTACACCTTACTTTGGGGCGGGTAGGTTCAGTACAATCTTGCTGTGGCATGTTAATTTGGCCCTCAGGCCTGGGCGTTTCAGCTGTAGAGCAATAGTAGCATTTTACTGGCTCCTCCTGCCTTTCCTGTCTGGCACAATGGTTTGTGGTTCTTAGGCCTTCTTGAGTCACTTCATCTCAACCATTCTTGCTGCAATATGATTACCCAATGTTTTGACAGCAGACGTTTGCAGACAGAAGGATCTAAAGGTGACCACTTTTGTCTTCATATATTATATTTTTAGTTTTAATGAAAAGTACATATTTTACTTTTGTTGTAACTTAGGTTCAGCGGTATATCATTTTTACAGTTTTTGAGACTAGGTAGTGCAATACTTTTTTTGGACGGAGCCCAACTTGAACCTACACTGCATGGTGTCATGGTGTGGCACAGGTCCTTTTGAGAGTAGATAGCTCATCCCTGGATGCATGTATCCTCCCTGCTAAGCTTGAAGGAACATATAGGTTCATATTTATGAGGAGAAACATGAAACTAGACGTCTCAACGTGATTAGGGCTTCCAGGTTTGGAGTCTCAGAAGTGTTCACAACCTGAATGATGTCCATTTTTTGTCTCCTCTGATGGCTAATGAGCCACCCTGGCTTCTCAGCCTTCCTTGTTTTTCTCATAATTAAAAAAAGTACATCTATCGACTCCTACCTTGCACCTTACCCAGCAGTTGACATTCATGTCTTTGTCTTGGAAAACGTTAATGGGTAACATTTCAGCCCTGAATGTGATGTAAGCGTCCTGAAAAGGTGTGTACAGTTTGTATTTCTCTATGGACCTCCAGCCACTCGACCATCAAAAATATTTTTGCTTCATGAGCCACGTGTTACCTTTTAGGTAAAACAGAATATAAGGAAGGTATCAATGAAAGGGGAGATTCTCCTGATTCCAGTGCTACACCAACCACCCAACAAGGAGTCAAAGGTTTACACTACACTTATTTTCAACTTGCCGCATGTCTTGAGGCTGACCTTGAGAAATGTATTGATGGTTTAATCTCATGGAAGTTATGAATCCAACCAATGGGATTTAGAAACCATAATGTGGCGAATGGGAGTAGAGAGGGCGATCAGGGAGAGACCAAAGGAAATACAACTGGGCATCCAGCAGTTGAAGAATAGCTCTGGGGCTCCAGATGTGGTAGTCAGAATTTAAAAATAATATAATCTATTAGAGTTTAAATCTGGTGCGAGATTATTTTCACTTTTTTGAGTACTTATAACCACCCCGAAGAGCTGAGGTGAAGCACTGCCCATGTTACAATGGGCATAGGATGCTGTAGGACAATGTGGGCGAGGGATGTCTACGTGGCTGCCAGGATCCTTCTGTCATATACGAGCATCTTCCCTGGTTCCAGGTAGACCTTCTCTAGATAAAGGATGCTGATCATTATAAATGCAAAAACAACAATTGCAAAAACAACAATTGATGGACAGAATGCAGAACAATGTCATACATTCACCCCAGTACAGAGATCTGGGCCTAAATCCATCGTTTTTTTGCTCACCATGCCATTCCAGTTTGAACCCAGCCATATGCAAATCAGTCTTGACCCTGTGCCCCATGGGAACAGTCCAGCCCGAACTGCCAAGCCAGGTCCTCCCTGGACTGGAAACAAGCATCCTAGGACCGGTTTCGGGCTTTCAGCCCTTGTCAGCCAGGATCATTATAAAGGCGCAGACCTCCCTAGATGATAAGGTAGTAACGTGCAGATACGCATTGTTCCCTGTATTTCTTTAACATTGCACACTTGGTGCACGTAGGTAAGTACCAATGGATGAAGATTACAGAAGATGATCATTTAAATATATACATTATATTTAACAGGTGCGCTACCTTCTATGGACGCGCAGTGGTCGCTGAGCAAGTGCTCCAAGACAGCTCTACCCAATAATTACTGCTTTTCAAAGCTACCTAAAAATACCATCATAGCACAAAATATCTTCTATTTCGAATTCCAAGCGCTGAGCCAGGAAATGATAAAACAGCACGTGTGGAGTGCTTCGGCAGGACACTGACTGAAAATAACCGAAGAATCTGCACACACCAGTTATCACCCAGCAGCTCCGCTTTCCAAATGACCTTTCACCCAATTGTAGTTGGCACAACGCGAAAGAAGCCATGCAGCTGGCCCTACCCGCAGAGAAACTGGGCCGAGAGCCAGGTGAGTTAATCCATGTGCTCTTGTTTACAGCTTGCACTCTGAAAATAGGGTTTAAGTGTCCTCTGTGCTTAGCTTTCCTTACCAAAGCTGGCTGCTTTAGACTCATGGACTCATTCTAATCGGGGGGGGTGTCTCCTACAAGGGGCTGAGCAAATACCATGTTAAGCTTGGCATGGCCACCAACAGTGGAGCGCCCCACCCACTCGAGTACCAGTCACCTAACTTGTCCATGAAGTTATTATGCGTTCAAATACCAAGCCACAAGTTCAAACACTTTAAAAAAACATTTAAGAACGCTGAAAGTGACGGAGACAGAGAGAGAGGTAAGACCTGTAAAACGACTGGCACATAAGACACTTCTGGGAACAAATAGGTGCTCTTGCAAACCCAAAGCTGTTTGCACAAAGGAAAGTGCACAGCTCACTATTTCAGGTTTTGCTACAGCGCTATTATAGTCTGACGGGAAATCTAAGCACATTAGAATTCACGTTCATTGGTGGTCAAAAGGGCTAAAGGCAACTGAGATGTTCAAGAAGGAGTGACTTTTCCATCAAACGTATAGCAGGTGGTTATTCTATTAAACCTACAGCAGGCGGTTATTCCATCAAACGTATAGTGGGTGGTTATTCCATCAAACGTATAGAAGGTGGGTATTCCATCAAGTGTATAGCAGGTGGTTATTCCATCAAACAATAGCAGGTGGTTATTCCATCAAACGTATAGCAGGTGGTTATTCCATTAAACCTATAGCAGGCGGTTATTCCATAAAATGTATAGCAGGTCGTTATTCCATCAAGTGTATAGCACGTGGCTATTCCATCAAACGTATAGAAGGTGGGTATTCCATCAAGTGTATAGCAGGTGGGTATTCCATCAGACGTATAGCAGGTGGTTATTCCATCAAACGTATAGCAGGTGGTTATTCCATCAAGTGTATAGCAGGTGGTTATTCCATCAAACGTATAGCAGGTGGTATTCCATGAAACCTATAGCAGGTGGTTATTCCATCAAACGTATAGCAGGTGGTTATTCCATCAAACGTATAGCAGGTGGTTATTCCATCAAACGTATAGCAGGTGGTTATTTCATCAAACTTATAGCAGGTTGTTATTCCATCAAACGTACAGCAGGATGGTTTTCAATAGCTGCTGCAGAGGTGAAACTGCCTTTTGCCGGAGAGGACCTATAGACACAGTTCGAAGAGGCTGCAGTTTTATCAAAACAGGCATCGTTCGAACATCCATTTTAGAACATGAAGACCAAGGAACGATGTACACAGAATGAGGAATGAGGGATGATGGCTGGATCCAGAGTAAGGATGAGGGGTCCGAGAAGAAGGGCGAGGGTGGAAGCATGATCAAAAAGGGGTGCATAAATAAGGGTTGATAATTGTATAGTGAGGGGTAAGAGGAGCTATGACTGGAGTGTGAGGGATGAGGAATGAGGGTTGAAAAATGAGTGTTGCTGAAATAGAGTTGAGGAGTGTTGAGTAAAGGTTGCAGAGCGAGGGATGAAGAATGGGGGCTGACGTGTGATGGATGAGTAACCGCAGGCCTTAGCACAGTTCAAGTGTAGGAGCTCGAAGAGCAATCAAGGAGGATAGAATCTTGTTACTGTAGCTCCTGGGGTAAGGAGACAGTGGCGGCGAGCATTTACTAGTAGAGGGAGGCTGGCGCGTGCGAGCAAGCGCAAACAAAAAAAAATAATAATAATACAAAATAAACAATGACGGAGACTTCCTCGGCAGCCCAGTCACCAGGAAACTCCCTTAACCAATCCTGGTGCTGCTCTCATCCCATGACAGCAGTGCTAGGATTGGTGGGAGCGGCTTTATTCGGCACTCCACCGCACTCTGTAGGCTTTGGCTTGCTCCAACCCAGCTGTCTTAAGACATCTGGATTAGAGCGGTTTAAAGTGTGCATGTGTTGCTGGACATCGCAAGACGGCCGGCCAACAGACATGGGTACTTTAAACAGTGCTTTTCCAGCCCACCCTTCTCCCTGCAGAGTGACATGCTGCTGTCGCTCAACAGCGGCCCAGCTCCACCCTGTTGCTCTGTTCGGGACGGGCCCTGAAAAATAAAATGGTAATGAATTACCATTTTATTTTTAGTCTCTGGGCTTTGGGAATAATTAAAGTGGGGCAACACTACTCCTCTCCAAAAAAGTAGCCGCCCCCGCCAAGAGATGGAAGAAGACTGTTCCTTCAGTCTATTTACAGCAAGTGCACTTGATGAATTCCTAAAATGTCCTAACTGGTTCCAAATCACTCACCTTGTATCACATTAGCCCCTTTCCGCATAGTATGTATATCATTAATTTGAATTTATTACATCTAAATCGCTTTACTTCTTTTGTACTTCTTATGTTTTTATACACAATTTTATTTTGCTTTTAGATACCGACAGATCCTAGGATTTGTGAGCGAGAGAGTAGTAACCGTATAATGCATTCAAGCATTGTGGTGTATCCTTCATTTAATGAGTATCACAACTATACAAAGTTCATGGGCAAGGTTTTTCTCTCATTCATTCAGCGTAGCTCTCTCATTTTTATTCTGCCTAATTCTCTGTATCAACCTGGGGAGCCCCGTGGAGACGCGGATCCCTCCTACTCCCAGCTTAGCTTATCTGTCATTTTCTACCACTTTGAGTTTTTCCTTACGTACTCCACTTTTTCCTTCAGCCTTTGTTTTGTTATTCATTTTTTCCTGACCCGATTAGCCACTTGTGCCGCCAGCTTTTTGTTACTTTGCTTTTCTGTTTCCTTTTTCAAAGAGGAACTCTACGCTATTTTTATCTACCGGTTTTTCCCTTCTTTTTTCTTGTTAATTTTCTTTCCTCATTCCCTCCTTCCCTATTTTTCCTGCTTTGAATTTTGAAAATGTCAACATTATTTTTAAGGAGTATCGCCTTCGGAGTGTTGTATTGAGAAGTGATACATTTGAAGTGTATCACTCCAACCTTTTCTATAACAAGAGCTACTCATGTTCAATAAGAATCTTGCTGAGCTACTGATATTAGAGTTATACAGACAACATTACGTTAGTGGCCACTCTATGGAAGACACACAAAAAGCAAACACACTTTCAAATTAAGGAGTTGGTTGAATGTTGAATGTTCCCCACACAACATCAAAAAGTCCATGTCTTTCGCATCTGTTGTAATTTGCGGTTTCAAAATTTACCCTTTTGAAATTGCAGAAGGTGTTATTGCATGCAAATGTGCAACAAGTAAGACACCGGTAAAAGATTTAACAAAAAAATGAGCAGGAACAACTCTGTGCACTATTGAAGCATATTACCTCAAGCAGTCTCTCCTGAGGAAAATACTGGGGCAGATCCACAATTCACAAGACCGTCCTTGTTTGTGGAGGAGGTCGCCGTCTGGGGTGCCTCCACATTCAGTATATGATGTCTAAACTTCTCCATCTTGGAGCACTGATCCCCTCGCTTATCCAGGCAACATGCCTGTTCTGAGACATGGTACTTCTGGGCGACAGCCTCATACTGACAAGACTGTCAGGTGGACTTGTCCACCATCCTGTTCTATGCTTGTGAGATGAGGAATAGACTAGAATCGCACTGACAATGTCATCAACGGATTATAAAAACTCCTATGGATCAAATGACTTTGCGAACTCAAGCAGAAGTGCAAAAGATGAAAAAATAGACCTCAGTGTATCATGTGTCATCTTAAGAATTTTTGGCGCCCGGGCAAGACATACTTGGATGCCCCCACTGTTCAGAACAACTTTGAGTTTTCTACTAATTCAAGCGTGCAAGATACCAAACATTGAATTATAATTAAGGCTCCCTGTTTTACGTTTTTACGGATATTTACAGATAAATACAGACATTGTTTTCTGTTTGCATTTATTTTAAAAAGTAGATAAATACAGAACATTGTGCTTCTTTTAAGTTACTCTCCGTGCTGTCTTCCATGAATTATAGGCAAGCAGCTGAGCAGATAGACAGCATGGGAAATTTGAAAAACACAGGATGAAATTTCTTTAAGTAATGGCATATGTCAACATAAATGTATGGTATTGTTAAAAATAAGCAATGCGGCTGACCAGTGTTCAGCACCTCAACTTGAAGGTAAATACAAAAATTCTTAGTCTGTGCAAACAACGTTCGGAGCTAGCCGCACTTTTGCTCCACTGAAGACCAGATACACAAATCTTTGAAGAAAGGGACGGTGCACCAAAGAGTAAAGTCAGAAACCGCTTCCAATTTATCCAAATTTATCCTTTATTCTTTGTTTAAATCTTTAAAATTCAGACACAGCAAACGCATTTAGTTCCATTGGAACTTCGTCAGGGCTGAAAGAACATAGATATAAACATATATATAAAAGTCCACAGAACACAACACAGAGATCTTTAAAAAGATACAACATACTACATGTATATAAAAATACACCAAAAAAGCAAAACAAATTAAATACAAAGATCAAGAAAACAATTATAAAGACAATAAAAACATTGAATAAGAGACCAACAAAAGTAAAAACAAATCACTTGATACGTAGAGTTCAATAGTCTTGTTCATATCAATGTCACAAACATTGTCAATATATGGTTAGCAATTCAAGAAACGGGAAAGAACATAAAAATCATAAAGAGAAACAAGGACAGTCCATTGAAAACGGAATTATACCTGAACTACAATGCTAAAAAGTACAGAACATACGAAATATAATAACAAGCAATATACACAACATATCAAAGTCCATTAAGTGAACCATAAATAAAACATAAGCAAAGAAAAAGAAAGGGAAAAAAGGGAAAACAAGGAAGAGAAAACGAAAAAGAGACAGAAAAAAGAGAAGCGAAAAAGAAAAGGAAAAGACAAGATAACACCCATGGTGAGTTTCAAGAATCCGACATATCTCAAGAATAGATCTGAGAGACATCAAAAAGACTGAAACACTTATAAAGATAGGCCAATTTAAAAGGATGAAATATTCTTACCAGAAAATTCACAAATAGTTAAGTCCAAAGAATTCATAAACAATTAAGTCCAAAGTAGTAGTGATTCCAACATCTAAAATATTCTGCAACCTAATTATGAACAAGATAAAGAGATCACATTCCTCATTTAGAAATCTGGCAAAGGAATTAAGAAAATATTAAATCCTGACTGGTAAGAACATGTACCAGTAGGTTAGTGTCTTACCTCTCTAAATAATAGAAGCCATAAAGTCGCAATGATAGACCCCTGGATCCGTACGCATCAAATAACCTCAAATACCGGTCAACAGACGTAATTATAAACAAAACAAAATCAAACCACCTATAAGTAAATAGATATTACCATCACGCGTAATAACCCCACAAAGACTTAATATGGGGCCCATAGCATTAGAAGGCAGCATCTGACGTCCGTAAGCGATGTGCAATGGTCAAATTAACAATGTAGTTGTATATTAAAAAGACAAAATCGTGGCCATCCTTCCTAAAAAGAGAAAGCGGGAATCGCCATGAATAAGCGTTCACCACCTGCCCTAAATTACGACAATGTCATTGTAATATAAGCAAAATATAATGAATAGTAACATTTTGTCTGCTGCAACAGACTCAAAATTGTAAGAAAAACCTATCAAACATGGGAAAGATATACAATCCCCGTGTATTAAACGCAATGCTCATTGCACGCAGTATTCATAGGATGTACCTAAGTAAATCCCGCTTTTAGCCAGGCCACATATATGTCCCAAACATTAAGTAACACGTATAGTGAAAACGAAATCGCCAGTTAACTGATCACGGTTCACCCGCTATAAAAGGTACATATAAAATGTGTCCTTCAATAGAACACGTCTTAATATCAATGATCTCCGTAAAGCGTGCCCGATAGTGGAGCTTTGCAAAACGCAGCTTCACAACGAAACGGTCCGGACCGGAGCAAGAATTTATGGTATAATGCTAGCATTTACCAGTGGATGGATTGTTATGTAATATTTGGCAGCTTACATAGCTAAATCACAACAGACAAAGTATGAGTGCTCCTCGATCAGTTAAATAAATATGGAAATGGGCAGTTTTTCAACTTCACTCCTACGCAAAACAGAAAATAAATATGGATAAATACAGACGGAAATGTTAAAAATATAAATACCGTAAAACCTGTGAGCCCTAATTATAATTACATTATGGAAAACAGGGTCACACAGAACCAGCCAAACAGGTCTAGGCTGGGGCTCCAAAATCCTTAGGATGATGCTGGGTAGAGGGAGTCGGAGTCATCGGTAGAGGTAATCAGACATGAGCAAGGCATGGTTGGTGGGTGGGGGGAGGGGGGGTGGCAGGTTTGGAACATTGTTGGCCTGCGTAATTGCCCATTTTGTCCATGCTTTAAAACGTCTCTGGTCTGATTCCATTATGCCCACTTAAACAGCCATTGACAATCAAAATGCAGCACACTGGTCAAGGAAAAATGCTCCTCTGGACTTATCCCAAACGTGACCGACATCCTCCGAGGCA
Source organism: Triturus cristatus (assembly GCF_964204655.1). NCBI lineage: Eukaryota > Metazoa > Chordata > Amphibia > Caudata > Salamandridae > Triturus > Triturus cristatus. The sequence goes on from NC_140592.1 coordinate 138,100,480, forward strand.
ATACAGGAAGGGCGCTAACCTAAATAAAGCAATTGCTTAAAGAGGCTGACCCAAAGACCGATAATGAGCTACGAGTGAAAATGCGCACAGCTTCTGGTGGCCCGAATTTCCATATCTGGGAGGAGTCTCCACACAGATTTATTCTTATTAAGAGTTAAATTACACAAAATGGGGAATTACTGCAGAGATTACTTTTTTTCTGCTGGAATGCTGCACAGACTTCCCAGTTCCGTGTGATTTAACATACACATTGGTCACCTGCATAGAGCAGGTGGTAAATGTGTATGAAGGAATTGGTGCAGGGAAGGAGCTGGGAGAAGCATGGTAGAGGAATGGGCAGGAGTTTGCCTGGCAGTGTTTCTTCAGAAGGGATCATATGGAGGACCAGAGAACAGATGGGCTGGCCTGCAGTACATTCGCAGTGCAAGTTTACTGGCTGGGTTTATCGTTCGGTAAAATTGGTTCTAGTTTTCCTGGAACTGGGTAATCTACGTCCTGGATAATTATCCAGAACAGAATTCCACGCAGATATTCTGCTCCGGTCAACTTGCAATAGAGGGCTATGTGTTTTGCTCTGGTTTGCAACCTAATGCGGTCTGTAGCCAGACATAAAAACAAGCATTAGAAATGCAACAGGTCTCGCATTTTTTTTGAGTTACAGCTATTAGCATAGCTCAACAGCTACCGGACAGAAATTGCCACTTTGCAGGTGCCGAACAGGGCATAGCTTGTAACGCGGCCTTAAAGCCTAAAACGATATTGATAGCCTACAAGATAAAAAGGCAGATCAGGATGATCAGGAGGAAACTGGGACATATTGGGATGGCTAATGCAAGTAAACAATGACTGAAATCGCCTGGGCGTGACCCAAGCACGCAAAGGCGGGAGAATCAGACTCACTCGATGCACCAATAAAAACCCTGTATTTCTAAATGGCACAACAACGAACAAATGGCAATTCATGGGCGTGCCAAAAGCCAATAGAGGAGATAACAACATGTCTTGCATAAAACGCATGCACGCTGCCTAGGCCCGACCTAAAAAGACACACTGACACACGATGTTGAACAGGACTGCGGGGGAGGAAGGAAAATGCAACCCAAGTTTCTCCTGAGAAATGTTACATTAAGCATTTCTCTTTTATCACAGTCATGATGATAGAGAACGACGACATACTTCACAACGAGCTCTGTTGGTTTTTTTATGTGTTAAACGAAGGAACCCAGCCATACTTTTAAGTTTCTCCGTTTTCTGCGTTCACCAACAAACTCACAAGTCTACCTCTTTCCTACCAGTTTGAGTGACAGCAGAATACCACATTCACTGATTGGCAGTGCTACTGTATGGGCATCTGTTACTGTCTGGGAGGGTTGACTATTTTCAAATACAGTTTTAAGACAAATTATTACTTATTACAATATCTTCTCAATAACATTTTCAATTCATGCATATGCCTGGTTGCTAAGCCCCGCTGCCCAACCACAACTGACTGAGTGGTGGAGATCAATGCTGAACGAAGTGGCCTAGAGAGGGTAACTTAAAGATAAATTAATTGTTCAACACAGATCAGCGACTAAACCAACTCTGGAACTGTTTAAAGTGATGAGCTTTTGTTTTTTTCTGCCCCTTCCCTGTCTTAATACATTTTACAAGGTTAAACCCTCATTCCAATGAAAACGCCAAAGGTACAATACGCCCCCTTCATCTCCAACACTTCCATGTGTTGGTGATAAGTTACAAGATCACACCTCCCCCCACCCCATCTGAGGTGAAAACGTGCAACCAGCAGCCAGAAGTCAGGAGAACGCAAGCGCACAACCAACTATGAAGGTAAGCACAATGGGAGCAGGAAAATACACATTAGATTGACAGGGTAAAACAATATGGATGGGAAACCACAAATAACGGGGGTGAGGGGCACATAGACACAGGATGAGGCTGGGGTCACAAGACCAGGCCCTCCATGACTACACACACCGGTTTGGGGTGACCTATCATCAGACTTCGAACAGTGACAAAAAACTTTGACAATGGCACAGACAAGCTGTTTAAAAATAGCAAATCAGAACATTTGAGAAACAGGCCTGATAATTAGGGGTCAGCACTAGACCAACCTTATAGTATTCATTATTTTTCAGCACAATAGTGGGGTTGCTGCTTTTAATGTAAATATCTTATGAGATCTCTTAACCAGGGCTACAGCAACTGATCCAACACTCGTCAACAGCAGGAATTCACCTTCCTCTCAAAATTAGCTTTAAGTCACCTTTGAACAATATTCCATTGTGCTAAATACCCTTTTGATATAAAAAAATATATATTAATCTTCCAGCACGGATTACAATTTATATCAATTCAGCATCTTCTGTTTCAATACAATTCTGTTGGTAGGGCGGCCTCAGCAACAGCACATCTTTCAACAGCCCCCAGGGGTCTCCAGGTTGCTACACCGATTGTCCTACTCTTAATGGTAGAATGATGAATGCGTGTGTGCCTGCATGCTTTCAGTCTGAGATGTGCCCAAGCAGCTCCTATTGACATCTGGCCTTCTTTACACCTCTTCCTGTTATGCTGGCTTTTGCCAGATCTTCTGAAGAATGACCTTGTTTATACGCTGTGGGCATCAATATGGCCACCTAGTGTTTGAGCGATGGATGCTAGGGGGTGAAAGTTCCTTCACCCTGTTCTGTGAAATAAAATTGGGGCAGCAGTTTTATATTTGTATGAATTCATTAGTTAAGTACTTGAAACATAAGTGCTGTAAATAAACCACACTACGAAAAAGCCAACAGAAAATGGTATCTCAGGGCCAGTGGGGTTAATGGATAACAAACGATTAAGGATGCTGAATGGTACATACATTAGAACCCATGAAGTGATGATGACATTCAATGCACATGAGATATCGCCTATAGGGGTCGCATCAAGGGAAAGCTTTTTAGTTTAAGGAAAAGATTGTATGTGGTTAATTTGGAAGGACTCAGAGAGGTGGCAGCAGCCACATGGAAGCAGGAGGTTGTTTCAGCATAGCGGGGCTATACCTGAAACAGGGCATATATGTTTAGAGCAAATTAAGAAATGTTGGCTTTGTGTTTGAAAGGGCGAAGTCAGTGATGTAAGGAGATAGTGGGTGTAACAATGGCCAGAGAGACTATAGGCTGAGGCAAACAGTGGAAAGAGGAATTAGCTGTTCTGATGCCAGTCTGTATCGGAACATGACATCAAGAAAGTTGGCAGCGCGTGTGTGGGTAAGATGTGTCCTACATTTCAAGACTTAAAAAGAAGAAAACCTGGAGGAGAATGTTTAGGGGCGATTTAAGGCTGTTGCAGCAACCCAGATGGCCATGGTCTGGTGCACTGGTTAGTGTCTTGGCAAAGTGAAAGATAACAAGGGTGTTTGCATTGTCCAGCATTCCGTCCATCAATGGTTTCTTTTGCACCCTCTGGTAGCTTGGCACAGAGCAAGCAGGCTTATCATAAGGGGAAATGTGTAAAGAATTTGTGCAACACACACAAACACACACACACACACAATGAATACACCACAAAAAGACTCCACACAGGTTTATAAAAAGAGGAAATATTTATCTGTATAAAAGAAGACCAAAGTATAAGTGTAAAGCAGTGCTCAAAACATCATCAATTATTTAGGTCAGGTTACTGTTGCTGCTGCAGTGAATACACAGGCATGACGAGTATTGTTGCAGACTATAATTGCTATTATTGTAGCCAAAGCAAATTAAGGCTGGTTCCTTGTGGGAAAAGAATGGGTCATTAAACTGAGTCAATTGTAAGTCAGGCGGTGTGGGCCTGTAGCTATCCCCTTATGGGTTCCCACTGTCCCCAGTACCTTTAGGATTCAGAGGTCAGTGTCACTCAGGGCTCTGGGACACGGCGGTGAGCTCCAGTTGTACTGGCTGGACCCACGTCATCAAGCTTGCACTCAGAAGGAGGAGGGATGGAATCAAGCACAGCGTTGTGCTCAGGCTCCCTGGGTCGGGATAGTCGATTGGCGCTGGCTTCACTTACATCATCCTGGCAACCATGTTGTTGAAAGGGGCCTGGTGAGGGCCAACAGGTGGTGTCTTCACTTGGCATGTCGTATGCAAGTGGTGGTGGTCACAATTCCCCTTCTGGGGAAGAGGGGGTCGTGCTGGAGAGGAATTTCCCTCGGCCAACGAAGGCTATTCCCGCAGAAAGACTCCGATCGGCCTGGAGATCGGGGGCACTGGTCGCTTCATCTCAGGGAGACAGGCGTCACGAGTCAAGAAAGTCGCCAAGGGAAGTTTCAACTAGTTACACAAAGCTTACATGCTGAGCTCAGCGTGATAGTTAACCACATGAGGCTCTTGGCTCTGCCAGAGCGGAGTACTAGTTTCTGTAGGAAAGCTCCGGTAGGTGTGAAGTAGTTGAAAAGCAGGTAGAGAGGTCTTTGATATCCCTGAGACCTCGGGGAGAACAGGGGAAAAACCATCAAGCCCTTGGAGTCACACTGTGGTTTAGTCCTTGGTCCTCTAGCAGGACAGAGGTCAGAAGGCCACAGGGCAGTTCAACAAAGCAGGGAAGCAGTTCTTAGAACAGTGAGGCACAGCAGAGTGGCAATCATTCAGCGCAGCAGCCTTTACTCCAGCTGAGTTTCTTCCAGGTCCAGTAGGGTACTGTTTTGATAGGGACAGTGCCTTAATAATTATTCTCCAAAGTGCCTCTGATGTAGGGGGTGACTTGAAAAGAGCCTTCTGAAGTGCATAAGGGTCCCTTTCAGCCCAGCCCTGGCTCCAGACTACCAGTATGGGGTAAATCGGCCCTTTGTGTGAGGGCAGGACACAACCTATTCAGATGTAAGTGTGAACAACCTCTCCCTACCAGAAAGACTATCAGTATGCAGAAGAATACAGATGTAGCCCCTGTTACACCCAGCCCTTTCTGTGTTGTAGCTGTCTAGAGAGTATGTGTAACGTGTAGCTGTTACCAAGACTAGATGTGTATTGGAGACAGGCTGCAGGCACACAGAGCTAAGCCAAGAACACAGAAATGTTAACTTTTTAAAAGAGGCAATTCTGGAATGGTAATGTCAAATCCAACGTTACCACTAAAGAGGATTTATCATCACCATTCCAAAGAAGGTATTTTAAGGAATCCCCAATGCTAGCCTATTAGGCCTCACAGCAGTGAGAATCAAATGTATCTGTTTGTCACGGCCAGGGAATGTAAAACTTAAATGTACATGTCCTGTCTTTTACTTACATAGCACTCTGACCTTAGGGTCACTTAGGGCCTGCCTTAGGGGTGACTTATGTGTAATAAAAAGGGGAGCTTTAGGGGTTGGCAAGGTTTTAAATGCCAAGTCAAAGTGGCACTAAACTGCACAAACAGGCCGTGTAATGGCAGGCCTGAAACAGGTTTGAAAGGATACTTCTGTGGGTTTCACAACTAGTGCTGCAGGCCCACTTGAAGCATTTAGTGTACAGGCTCTGGGTACATTGGGTACCACTTTACAAGGGACATGCAGGTAAACTAAATATGCTAATCAGGTATACACCAATGTCACCATGTTTGGGGGAGAAGAACATACACTTTAGCACTGGTTAGTAGTGGTAAAGTGCTCTGTGTCCTAAGGCCAATAATAAGGTATACCACAAAGTGGGAGGCAAAAGGCAAAACGTTGGCGGAAGACTACCCTAAGGATGACAGATCTAACATGGACTTTCAGCCGGGCCAAGAATAGTCGAGTTTAAGTGTGAGAAGACAGTTTCAGAAATATGATGGAGCATATATCAGTGTTTGGTGTGGATTGTCTTATAGCAAGCTATTATCCAAATTGCTTGCTCATTGCTGGCAGACTGGTCCAAGGTAGATGTATAGGCTACTCGAATGCTTTGGGGAACAGAAAGTTCTTGGGATTATTTTACACCATAGGTTTCCCAAGTTAGTTCTTTTGGTTTGATTGTTTTCTTCCTATTCTACTCTAATAGCTAGTTTTTGGTTTTTTTAAATATTGCACTTCCTTCACACTTCTGTTGCTATGCACGATTCATGGCAACTCTTGATTGCACTTCATGAGACCCATTAGAGAGGATAGAAATGGATTTTCTATTAAGTCATGCTCAGGTCTCATATTTGTTATCAATTATGAGATACATCTCTGATAAGCACAGAAGGTAACGGAGGCCAAGCAGCCCCTTTATACTTCACTTGCCTAATTGCTACCCGCAACATCACAATAAGGGTTGTGCGTTTCATGTTCGCAGTATCAACATCAACACCTTTTCTAATACGTGGTTTCTAATGGATCCAAACATAATTACGGGAAAGTTTACATCAGCGAAAAAAACATGAGTGTTCTGCCTCTTTACTGCCCTGTTGACCTGAAAACCAAGCTGAAGCGTTTAGCAGCTGCAAGAAGATGAAACACCAACAAGCATTGGCTAAACCATTATACCTTGCATAGCTTCTGTGCAGTACAGATGAAGGTTTCTTTTTTTTTTTTTTTTTTAAGTGCTATGGAGGCATCATAGTGCTTTAAAAAAAAAAAAAAAAATTCATTCGTGCTGCTGTCTAGCATGGCTAAAAGATTGGCAAAACCAATACCTTGGCTATCTGCAGCCCATTCGCTTTTCTGTGCTTGTTACCTGTGATCTGTCTTTCTATGGTTTTATCCGATTATCGCTCTCACAACACTGTTTTCCAGATCTTCCAGTCACCCCTCATTTGATTGGTGACTGGCTCCGCAATCATTGATAAAGCTGAAAATATCTCGCCAAGGGAGCAAACAGATCTTGCTTTGCATTCTTAGTCTCCTCCTTTCTAGGGTTCTGGCATCAAAATCCGTACTGGTTCCTTGTTGAAGTGGCTACATCAAGCTAGGTCTTCAACAAGGACTTCATCTTTGGTCCTCGCCTGACTCACTTTCTTTAATGAGTTTTTCTATTTTGGAACTTCTCTCAGTTGACTTTCATTATTTCACCTCCCACAGATCTTTATTAAGTCTCCTGGGCTTCACTGGAAAATGGAAAGTCCCTTGGGCTATTAAGGGGATAAACAGACTTTCTAGTCATGTTTCTTCTGTACAATCCTTGAAGCTCAGATGTTTTGTTTGTTCCTGGTGATGCCCTTTTATGTGCCGCATGTTGCATCTGCATAACGTATGCAAAGTATGACAGACCCCTCCCTTCCAGGAAAAACTAATATCAGGTTAAGCGCATGTAGATCACCCAGGTATGGTTTAGAAGCTGTTCAACTGTGTTTATTTCAGTGTTTAAGGGGTTAATTGTTTTCTCATAGATCTGGGAAACTTCCAAATGCCCGACACTGGAACCACACCTGTCCCAATTACATTTCCTAGATTGCATTACAGTGGAAAACACATTTTCAGACACACCCTATGAACTGAGCAGTCACACCTTCACCATGAGGAAATAAAATAAGAGGGGTGCATGTCCTGAACACAAGAGGGATGATGTCACGTCAGGGGAAGACAGATACACAAGGAAACTAGATCAGGGGAACGTCGTATTGTAAAGCACGTTAGTACTACATTTTAATTTCTGTAAAATAAAATGGTGCATTCTGGAATTTCAAGTGAAGGGGTAGTTAGCCTTCCAAACGGAATACAGAAATGAAATACACCTGAAATAGTTTGTGTTGTTGCAGGGATTCTGCTGATACACAGAACTATGCGAAGAACCCCAGGACCTCAGTGAATTGTGGTGTACCAGAAACTCACCTCAGAACCCAGAACCCAGTATCCGGCTAGCATAAGTGTCCCATTCGTTATCCGAGATTTAGCTCGGCGGTCCCAATGTGTAGACAACCCAGAACAAGCGACTCAGTACATACTCAGGAATGGTGGGAATCGGAAATACCTGTTCGTATATTATTCTCACATCAGTCCACAACAATAATCAACAGAGACACGTTGTAAATAAAAGGGGTTTATTTTTATAGACCACGTGTCCTAAGATGCAGTACTTTGGCTAATACAAGCAGACAAATGATTAATATCAAAACCAGCAACATAGTTACAATACCATAGAATATAAAAGGGGTGATCATATTATAATGACAGTGGATACTACCACCTTCCCTTTACTAAGAAGCTAATATTATTATTATGCTAATAGAAGGTCTCTTAGGCTTGAATAGGGGACCCCATACCTCAAAGATCAGCTTAGTGAAATCACATCACAGGAGCATCAGGAGACTTCTCGCAGGAAGGCTCGTCTTCGGTCTGAATAATAAACATGATGTCTGTGATACTAAAAGCACTAATTTTCAGGCATTTGCAGCTGCGCGTGTGTTATGGCTAAATAGTGGGCCGATCAACCTAGAGTGAAAAACATGCATTGTGTAATACCCCAGACTGTTTGTCACACCATGTACAGACCAAGGTCGCTGCGCAGAGCTTGGGATAGTAACAACAGATCGCGCTTGTGTGAAGCAAGTCTCGAGTCAACAGTCTGTTTTAAGAAATAACATGTAAACGCAGTGCCGTGTGCAAAAGCAAAAAGATGGCTTTCTAACATCTAACGTGGTTATGCTAACTTAACAATGCCTGTACGTATTCAGAGAGAACTCACTACACGCCCCCTTGATCGAAGCACTATTTAGTAGGCAAGAAAAGAGAGAACGCAGAGTTCAGTTTCGTCAGAGCAGAACAAGGCGTAACCAATTCAAAGGTTCAGAATGAGTTAAAGTCTGAAACGAAAAAAATTGAAAAGCAACAGGGGAAACTGTGGAGTCCGGAAAAAAAAATATAATCAATTTAAAAAAACTCAAAACAACCATCAGGGAGAAAATAAAAAAGTGTATATGCCGCGGCAGGGTGCTGTCCAGGAGCGACAGGCGCCAAGGACGATAGTTCAGTCAATCCATGAATGTATAGGCAGCATATGTGGCAACCGCTTCCAACAAAAAATCATTTGCAGGGCCAGCGAAAGTCTCAGCCATCCAATCCATCAACGAGAAGGAACACACGTGTTCTTCAATCAGCGGAGCTTCCAGCACGATCAGAGGGCACCCGGAATGTTCCTCCAAATAGCTCATAGCCAAGAAGTTGTAGGCAGCTGTAGAGATGTCCCAATTACCCAGGATCCCATGTGCTGCTCCACAAGCCATTATCCGGACACCAGAACAGGTCAACTCGTGAGACACTAAGGGCCTCATTAGTCGATCGAAATCCGGCACCGGAGACACCAGGCTGGTCAAGCACAAATCCAAAGGCCATTCAAAGGGGCAATCCAGGCAGTGTAGCACAGGCTGTACGCAGGTGAAGTAGCAATACCGGAAGGACAATCCATACGCCAGGCTTAATGTCGCCAATGGCAGAGTTCCATAAAAGTCAAGCATCCTATCCCGAAGAAGCTGCAGGCGGGACAGGTGCACGAGTGGCACAGATGGAGCAGCCATTTCGTAGTATGAAAAGGAAAAGCAGCACACCTGCCACTAGCGCCAGAAGTAGCGGAACACCTCCAAAGATGCTCGAGAAAAGGGAATGAAAAAAGCCCGGAACCACACCAAAAATAGTTTGGAAAGAGGTCACGAGACCCGAGCCCACAAGTTTAAAAAAATGAGCCAGGCCGGTCGTGGACGAGGCATTGAAAATAGTTTGGATCAAAGAGCCGAAATGTAGGGGGAGGTCAGTATTCAGAAGCGCCTGTACCTCTGTGCGCGTATTAGCTACGTGAAGGTCGAATGTTTCACGAGAGGAAGTCAAAGACACCTCTTTTTGGGACAATAAGGCTCTTATTCTGCTCAACTTGTTGAACTCTGCTTTCAAGGTTGGAATCGAAGGCCAGATAGAAACATCCAGCCGCCCATGCGGGGGTGGAAAGAGAACATTATTGCAGCAGACAACTTTCTGCGAGACAGTTACTATGTATGGGATTCCCACTAACATCCCACAGCAAGCTTCATTATTCAAAATTAAATAACTACCGTTAGCAAGCAGCGTGAAAGAAGGGGTAATCACAGGCACTGGGATACCTCGCAGAACGCAGGCCAAATTCGGGGCTTGTACATTGCACGCGCCGTGTAATTGAATGTGCCTACAAACCAAGGAATGGTCTGGTGACGTGGTGCATTCCTCGCCTTTCAAATAAACCTCAGTTCCGTCCCTAGTACATCTATACGTAAAGGGGAGGGACCAAACCTCGTGTATGAAAGCGGTGCCTAGCGGTTCATATCTACCTAAAGCATAATGTTTCATACAAGACGTAAACTTAAAAAGCGCAAAAGGGAGAGTTATCAATCCGTGTGCTAGCCACGTAGCCGAATTGATCTCCGCTACTGAGAAGGGCAATGGCTCTAATTTTTCAATTTGTAACAATGAATATGTAGCATCCTTCATGGACATAAAGCGCTGCTTGTCAGTAAGGTTAAAGGGAAGGAATAACGATGTAGTGTTCAAATAGTCCCAAGGGACCCTCCCTGCCTTTAACGTCTGCAATGTCCACGCAAACTGCATAACAGAACGCAACTGGTTTTGACCATGATATAACACAGACATATCATCATGCACAATATCAACAACTGACGAAACAATATTATCTAATGTATAAATCCTAGAAGAGAGAGTGCTAATGCTATTATCTATAACGGCTAAAACCTTCTCCATGTTTGCTTGGTCAATAGCTCTCAATCTGGAAGCCGCCTCAATCTGTGACAACTTCCAGACTTCGTTGTAAATAGCATACGCCCACCTTTTGGTTCTGCCGCCCACAGGACCCTTAACAAAATCATTCAAATCTATTCTGTCATGTAATTGTGATAAGTGATCCTTGACAGACGCCAAAGTGGAATGTCGCAGCCAAGATTGACATAACTTGCCCACAGAGTATGTAGTGACAGTATGTGACAACTCAAACCGAGGGTCTACACGTTCTTGAGTATACCCCGGTTTCAGTCCCAGAAAACGTCGTTGACAGATATCTGAACTGCTTTGCCAAATTAACCAACCCTCACTATTAACTTTCGAAATATTGAAAGATGTATTTGAAACTAAGGATTGCAAAGCAGCGCGGGACAGATCTGTGTGGTTATCCCAATTGGGATAAGCGCCCAGATCTGGCACAGAAGGTGACTTTAATTGTTTAGAAGTAGCCAATCCGAAACAGGTGGTTTGGAAGATGGTGGAATTTAAAAATAAAATATGATTTGGTATAAGACAGGCACGATGTAAAGCCTCTGTACCCTGTACCTGCCACGGCTTGGAACCCCAAACCGACTTTAGATCAATAGTAGCCTTCCATACATCATAACCTTTGATTGACAACTCGTCCATAAAGGACTTAGAATAAAGTAGCTTCGTGTGTGTCAGTCTAACCTTTGCGGCAGACTCAGGCAGCACCTTAAAATAAAACGCCGCCGGGTTGGAAACACTGAAATCGGTAAAATATGAATACTTGTTAACCAGTGTTTGTGAACTTCCGAATTCGGGAGTAGGACAGTGTTCCCATTGGGTAAAATTTACAAAATTTCTAAACGTATTTGCTTTATGCAGGAAATGATTGCCATAATGTTGAAAACAATACTGTTCCGCATAATTAGCCGCATTTTCGTATAAATCTTCAGCATCAAAAGCGGCATAATATTTCAAATCAGAAAACAGTGATTCAATGGCGTGTACATCCCAATCATCAGAACGTATGTTCTGCCTAACCACATCACCCATAGAAACACGAAATACATTAGGTACATTAATGACCTCTGTAGGCCCATGAATTTGGAATTTAACAGCATCCCATGCGATTCCATCCAAGACGGGCCAGGCAGTAATATTCACAAAAGTCTGGTCCCTCTTCATGATGTGGGACGAGGAGTGGGGGGCCAAAGTTCCATTGATAAGTCTAATTGTCGATCTCTCACTCAGATAGTGGCCATCCACAAGACGGAAAAAAACTATTACAAATCCAATGGACATAAACAAAAAAACACTGAAAAGCAACAGCCAAATGTATGTCCAAGGGGCAATCAAAAAATGTCTCTTAAACCAGCTGAAAAAAACTGCAATGTTCGATGGGGGGCTTGAGGGCAATGAGTTAGTGTCAAAGGAGAAACGGGACTGTCCAAGCGCCGTAGATTGTAAAACAGGTGAGGGACCACGTGTAGGATAAGCATACTCAGTCTCTTCGGGCAAACCACCAGCCGATGGTATCAACAAGGGATCAGTAACCGATTGCATCTCGATGGCAACATCAGGCAAGGTGTTAGAAGCAAGAGTCAACATTGAATTTCTTTGCATCGTCTGGCATGAAACTGCTGGAGTCACACTAAGAAGTATCGGCCACTCGCTGAAGTTTGACATTGTCAATAGAGATGTACCTGTTTTCTTTGCGACCAGGAAGTGGAGGTAAAATGACTGTTCTTGTACCCTGCACTCCAAGCACTGGAACTGGTGCACGATAAGAGGGGCCGAACTCCTTCTTGTTCTCCACCTTCTCACGGACCAGATCACCAACTCGGGGTAGCCAGCCGACTACCGGAATCTGAACTTCAGCTTCAGATGTGGAGGGCATGTGTTCCTTCGATAGAGTGTCTCTGGCTTCTTGCAGAGTCTGTAAAACAGCACAGTGATCATCTACGTCAAAGGGTGCGGTCGACGCCGCCATGTCTAGACCATCAAGGTCTGGTACAAACATTCTGATGCCGAAGAGCATCATGTACGGGGTCCGCCCACCCAGAGACCTTCTAGGGAGATTATTAAGTGCACGTTGAACGTTATACAAATGGGCGAGCCAGTTCCGGCCTGTGCCTAAAACACGGGCTGTCAATGATTGCTTTAAGTCACGGTTCATTCGCTCCACCACACTATTACCCTCAGGTCGGTAGGGGGACGAAAATTTGACTAGGACCCCCAAATTTCTCATAGCCTCCTTGTAAGCCTTAGAGGTAAACGCAGGGCCCTGATCAGAATGGAAGGTACCACACGCAAAAGTTCCCACAAAGACACGCAAATCTCTGATGACAGTCCGCGAGTCAGCACTCCTTTGTGGCCATACCCACAGAAAACGTGTGCACGAATCCACTGCAACCAAGATGTACTTGTACGCAGTATCAGAAGAAAAAGGACCGCAGTGATCCAAATAAACACAACCAAATGGTTTATTGGATATGTACAACTGTGTTTGTGATGGGCGCGCAACAGTAGAAGGTTTAATCTGTTGGCAAATGTCACAATCGAGAACATAAGCGCGCGCTTGTTTATATAAACCGAACCACCAGTAACGTTGTTGTAGCAGAGATATAGTGGCTGACACTCCGGCGTGGGCTGACGCCAACCCCTCATGAGCAGCCAGAATCAGTGCGGGTCTGCAGTCCGCGTTGGGAATAATTCTGTCACCAACGTCGTTAATCCTCACTAATGGGACATTGTCAGGACTTAAATGGTAAATGTAACGAGAAGGAAAACCCTTCGGGTAATCGCCTCCCTTTTCTGTAGCAGCAATAGCTGCCAAGATGTCATCATCAATCTTACTCTTTGATCTGGTTACTGCTGCCACTAAGTATGTAGCCACTGCTGTTTTTGCTGCCTCGTCAGCCAAGCCGTTGCCGACAGCATGGACACCAAGTCGTTGGTGACCAAGAGTGTGAATTACATTCACGAGTGGGAGACGTTCTTTAAAGTCTGCCACTCGAACCCAAAGCGTTTTATGCTTAATTGTGCCACCTTTTGTGTCTCGATAATCATTCTGAGACCAGAAGTGTAAATTGTCATTATAGGACTGGACACAGTAGAAAGAATCACTCACAATTAGAGTAGTGACTCGGGGATCGGCAAACTCCAGTGCAAGCACTAGAGCCCGAAGCTCCGCCAATTGCGCGGTACAATCGCCCAATGACTGCGTATGCACTGCATCAGATTGGAATTCACCATTTACGAAAGTACCTACGACAATTGCGCAAGCCGCTGAGTAGGCGTGCTTTGATCCAATTGCGGGCTGCGCAGACCCGTCAGTGTATATGACACAATGGTATTCTTCGAGCGGGCGCAAAGACAGAGGAGCCGGATGAACGAATTCATACTGCAAGAACTCTTGAGTCTGTAATGAGGCATCAAAGATGTAGGTGACGTCTGGCGACGTCAGTGTTGTGGCCCATTGTATCCACCGAGGATGCAAAGCTTTAGAATTTGGTACACTTGCCTTTGTCACCGCTTCTAAGGCGGGATAGGGTGTTACAACCAGAATCTGTTTCCCATGTGACAGTGCGCGTTCTTTAAGGATCGCCATCTGTACAGCAGTCAGAACTTTTTCGACCGCGGAAAAACGTAATTCAGCAGAGGTGTACAAGTGGGATTTGTACGCAATGGGGACTGTATCGCCCTCATTAAACGTCAAATACGTGAAACCCACGGCGCCTGGCACTATTCTTATTACCAGGTTGGTGCGGTTATCACGTGTCAGCAAATATTGTGAAGCAAGAAGGTCAGCCTGTAAAGACTGTAAAATTTTAGAATGTTCCAGCTGCCAGCTAGACTTCGAAAATGTGGGTTGTACCAAGGCGTAAAGCGGCTTGATACGCTGGGCATAATCAGGAATGTACGTACGGCCGAAATTCAGAAAGCCCAGTAGAGATTGTAATTTCTTTAGTGTCGTTGGCGCACTCAAGCATGCGCACTTCTCCAGAAAGTGGGGAGCTAACCCCTTTCCTTCATTATTGAGCTCGTAGCCCAAAAACAACACTGTATATTCCGCGATGTGAGACTTCGCAAAATTGAATTTGTAGCCATAGTCAGCAAAACTCACTACAATATTGTCGACTCGAGACAGATGCGGCAACAGCTCGTCATCCGTGAGGTAGATATCGTCAACATAGGAGTATGCCTCGGGGTCTATTCTTTCTAAGAGGGAAACCACGCGAGCGGAAAAGACGCCAGGGCTATTTTTGTAGCCCATGGCTAATCTCGTAAACTGTTTTTGTTTACCGCCCGAAGTAAACGCTGTCCACTGGCTACTCAGTGTGGACAGGTTATGGCTAAAAAAGCCATTGGAAATGTCAAGTGTCGTTTTAAATCGTTTACGCACGAGACTGTCGACTAGAGCCGAGCTATGTGTATTTTGTACCGCGCAGGTCCGGCAATGGGAGTTTAGGTGCCGGTAATCCAAAACTAAACGGTACGAGCCGTCAGGCTTCGTCACAGTGAATAAAGGGTTATTCATAGGGGACACACATGTTTCAATTACACCCTGATATTCCAATTGTTCAAGGATCGCCGCGACGTGAGGTCTAGCCTCACGACGCATGGGATATTGGGGCTGAGGCTGGGGCATAGACCGCAATGGAATCTCATGGCAGGGGGACAACCGGTCCCAACCCACCTGAGTACGATATACCGCTGGCGCAAGCGCCAGCGCCCACTCACCAGCGTACATTTCAGCTTGGTCCTTAGGCACCGTGTGCGCAAAGGACGGGAGGATTTTCTCCTCCCCTCTAGGAGCTTCCAAAATGAAGGCCGGGGGCCAATCTGCCTCCGCTAGGAGGATATCATAGGTGGTGGTCAGATTATCCCAAAAAATCCCTTTTATAGTACGTTGTATGTCACCCTCTATTAATAAGACTATTTCATAAAGTCTATCAGGGGGAGCCACTCTGGTGTCAGCTGTTTCAACAGTAACCAATACATCAGTTGCTGTCGCCGCCAGAAATGGACGCAGAGCTTGACGGACTATGGTAATTTCCGCTGCGCTGTCTAGTAGCGTCAGCGCCCATGTCCGGTTCTGAAGCTGTGTCCGCACTATCTGAGGCATATGTTGCCGTCAGAGCCGCCACTTTCTTCTTCTGAAACGGGGGTCTTTGTCGAGCAAACTCGTCCTGCTTGCCTTTACCCTCAGTCTGTCGGGGTTGGTCACGCTGTTGTGGAGCACCCCGACCTTTGCCACCGCCTCCGCCACCAGACTGTGTAGCCGATGTTTCCTGTGAAGAACGAGGAGAACGCGGTTCAGAAACCTGAAATCTATCAGGAGACTTAATAGTAGCACGATCTCGCAGATCATAAGTGCGTTCACTACTTGACTGTACGGGAGAGGCAGGCCGAGAGCCCTGTTTCTGCTGCTGCTTGCCCTGTTGTTTAAACGGCCACTTTTGTTTTGGAAAAAAGGGACGTTCATCCTTACCAGAAGTTCCTGCCTTACCCTGCTGCTTAGAATCGGGATTCTTGATCACAGGCTTAACTCCTAAAGAGCTACGACCCAAATCACGATATGCTTCTGCGATTATTTTAGCAAATTCCTGCGGCTTGTCCTCTTCAGCAACCTTCTTCAGTTCATTACGAACCTGAAAGTGCAACGCATCACCCTTAAGGTTTCCCATTATCATGGTAGCCACCAGGCCAAAATCTCCGAGGAGCCGCATCCCCAATTCTATCGCAGACTCCGCTCCATGGTCCTCTTGAACCTGTTTAATGATGGAGGGCAGCTGTAACATAGACGGAGTGCCGAAGCACTGCGCGTACGTCGCAGCAAAAATCTTACCCCAGGATACACAGTCATCTATATGGGGAACGAAGTCTTTAGGCAAACTAATGGTGAGGATCCTGTGTTTTTCCACAGGAGTTGTATGCGGATAAACCGCCTCTATTTGGTCAAATTTTTCAGCAAGCCAAAAAGGATAATCATCCCTTGTGAGGGGGCGCTTGCCCACAACAGAATTGACCATAACAGGACTAATGACCACCGCGTGACGATCACTAGGTTGTCCCGCACTAACAGGCGCCCCCGCCTGTACAGTGCGCGACACATACTGCACTAACGCCCTATATACTGTTATAAGGGCAGTGTGTAGTACACGCAATTCATCCACCGTCACCGTGAGGTAACGGGGATGAGGCGTAAATCCGGCTAGTACCGGCCAAGTGGCCCCCGCAATTGATAAAGGGCCCATTCTCGGCGGTATAACCACATGGGGGAGGGCGCCATTAAACCAAATCTGATGTTGCCAAGCAGATATTGGTATCTCCTGTGTCCTATAAGGCGCATAGGCGGCAGGCACGGCAGTGGCAGTGTAAGAATGAAATGTATTATCATTACCACTGACTGCCGGAATCGTCACCCAAGAGTAGAACAACTCAAAGGGGTGAGCCGCATCGGCTCCCACCACAAAGATGACGTCCATGCCCGCGTCCGGCACCCCATACTGCGTCAAGTGACGTTTCAGGGCCGCACGGCTATGCGCCGCAATATTAATTGCCATAAGGACAAGCTACACTTCAAGTATTCAGTAGCACAAGGGTTCAATAACCTTTTTAATAATCAAGCTTGAAGGAACCTATATCAATAGAACTAGGTAGGTTTGAAATCCGTCAGACTTGTTATCCGGAAACAAGAATGAGGGTGCTGTGGACTAAATGTAAGCACTACTAAGGCGTTTCAACTCATAGACCAAACGTTAGGTGCGCCATGTTGCAGGGATTCTGCTGATACACAGAACTATGCGAAGAACCCCAGGACCTCAGTGAATTGTGGTGTACCAGAAACTCACCTCAGAACCCAGAACCCAGTATCCGGCTAGCATAAGTGTCCCATTCGTTATCCGAGATTTAGCTCGGCGGTCCCAATGTGTAGACAACCCAGAACAAGCGACTCAGTACATACTCAGGAATGGTGGGAATCGGAAATACCTGTTCGTATATTATTCTCACATCAGTCCACAACAATAATCAACAGAGACACGTTGTAAATAAAAGGGGTTTATTTTTATAGACCACGTGTCCTAAGATGCAGTACTTTGGCTAATACAAGCAGACAAATGATTAATATCAAAACCAGCAACATAGTTACAATACCATAGAATATAAAAGGGGTGATCATATTATAATGACAGTGGATACTACCACCTTCCCTTTACTAAGAAGCTAATATTATTATTATGCTAATAGAAGGTCTCTTAGGCTTGAATAGGGGACCCCATACCTCAAAGATCAGCTTAGTGAAATCACATCACAGGAGCATCAGGAGACTTCTCGCAGGAAGGCTCGTCTTCGGTCTGAATAATAAACATGATGTCTGTGATACTAAAAGCACTAATTTTCAGGCATTTGCAGCTGCGCGTGTGTTATGGCTAAATTGTGGGCCGATCAACCTAGAGTGAAAAACATGCATTGTGTAATACCCCAGACTGTTTGTCACACCATGTACAGACCAAGGTCGCTGCGCAGAGCTTGGGATAGTAACAACAGATCGCGCTTGTGTGAAGCAAGTCTCGAGTCAACAGTCTGTTTTAAGAAATAACATGTAAACGCAGTGCCGTGTGCAAAAGCAAAAAGATGGCTTTCTAACATCTAACGTGGTTATGCTAACTTAACAATGCCTGTACGTATTCAGAGAGAACTCACTACAGTGTCTGGGCATGTGTCCCTACCACAACACCCGAGTCAGAGTTGTCACACAGAACGGCGCTTCAAAAAAAACAAAACATTTAAGTATCGAAACTCCAGAAAATTCCCCAACTCTCTCCTATGTTAATTACTTTTTAACCTTGCAGGGTCTAGCGGGTACTTAAAAAAAAAGCCCTCTATGAAACATCAGTACTGCTGTGCGGCAAAATGTTTGCCGAACGCAAGAGAATGAAAAGCACATGTAAATCACATTTTACACCTCTCTGGAAGTTATAAACGTACAACTTTAGAGAGGCCGGAGGAGTGGTAGAAAAATCCAACTCAAAATACCCATTAAGAGCAGTAAAGTGTTGGCAGTTTTTTCCACCACCATGTGGAGCTACGAATCATTATTTATTTAAATTTGAATAATGATAATTATGTGCAAAATAGGACTGTACTCAAATGTAGTACTAGGCACATTTTGGTCACCCTATATTATAAAGTGTTGGGTAATAAACGTATTAAGACCAGAACTAATTTTTTGCACATGTGTGCGGGCCACACTTTCAGGTCAGAGATGACAAGAAAATTAAAGAAATATAAAGGAGTAGTGAAGGCACTGGTACTAAGACAGGGCATGAACTGGGAGTCATCTGGGTGTGGGTAGTTGGTCTAGGGCATGTCCAAAGACTGTGCCCTAGGCTCAGTGCCCATGGACATAGCCGCAGGCATGCCCTTTAGATACTGCAGGGTGGGGTGTCTATACCAAGCCATGTCTGATGGCCAGCATCTATGTCCAGAGAATGGTGGGCATGACCTGAACGTCCATGCCCGTCTAGTTGTCAACAATATAAGTAACAAGGGAACCCGATAAAGGTAGCTAAGGACCACGGGTAAATTCGTATTTTTGAGAACAATGGTCCCTAGCGTAATCTTGATTAGGAAGACTAGTTCAGCATAGACTTAAATGAGACCTATGTGTGTTCCTCCTGTGTCCAGCCAGACAGAGGAGCATTTAATCTTGAGTTTCACAAAATTATAAATTAGAATAGTGAAGACTGATGAAACAAGGGCACAATCCTGTACCAAGTTTTCAACAGAGAGAAAAGGGGAAGATCAAAAATAGAAAGAAATACAAAGAAATAACAGGCAAAAGGCTTTGGAGCGACCATGGGGGCTTACAATACAATAATCAACTTAAGTAAGCTCTGGCCAACAGCATCCACAAATCATTTTCACAATGGATACAATGTGGAACTGTTATAGAAAGTCGACGTGACGTTTCGATCCCTAGCTCCTAGTATAGTGGGATCATCATCAGGACTAAAGAGTTTACAAACAATTGCCTGGTATAAATGCAAAGCCTAGATTCGGTATCAGCGGGAACGTCCACCGAGACTCCTACGAGCTTGTTTTTTAACACGGACAGCCATTGCAGCTGCCGCCCGCACCCTATACCAGACGCGCAAAAATTCAATGCGCGAAGAACGATTGTTCCCTTAAGCCCATCCCCTTGCTCAGTGATCGCCGCTGCTAACTCCCGCAATCCACGCGGACGTTCCCGCTGATACCCAGATTGGAACTCCCCTCTAGAGCCCATCAGTAACTTCTAGGAGCCTCCGACCGCTCCCCGCGTCTCCACCTGGACGCATCATGACTATATGCATTCGCCGAATCTAGGCTTTGCATTTATACCAGGCAATTGTTTGTAAACTCTTTAGTCCTGATGATGATCCCACTATACTAGGAGCTAGGGATCGAAACGTCACGTCGACTTTCTATAACAGTTCCACATTGTAGCAATTGTGAAAATGATTTGTGGATGCTGTTGGCCAGAGCTTAACTTAAGTTGATTATTGTATTGTAAGCCCCCCATGGTCGCTCCAAAGCCTTTTGCCTGTTATTTCTTTGTATTTCTTTCTATTTTTGATCTTCCCCTTTTCTCTCTGTTGAAAACTTGGTACAGGATTGTGCCCTTGTTTCATCAGTCTTCACTATTCTAATTTATAATTTTGTGAAACTCAAGATTAAATGCTCCTCTGTCCGGCTGGATACAGGAGGAACACACATAGGTCTCATTGAAGTCTATGCGGAACTAGTCTTCCTAATCAAGACCATTGTTCTCAAAAATACGTCTAGTTGTCAAGGCATAGGCACTAGGCACAGGGCAGGGATGCAGGCAATCTTAACCTCTCTCTCAACTGGACAGAATTATTTGCCCTACAATACATATCACATTATACCTTCAAAACCCCCTCACATTGCTTAAATGAAACACAAACTGCTAGACGAGCAACACCGGATACTTAAACAATATTCTGATTAACACTAGCCAACAGACTTTCAACTCCCTAGACCCAGACATTGGTTGACTTTGACACTCTCTTAACCATGCACAACTCTACTCTTCAAGCCCTCACTGACTCCCGGCTACCTTCTATGGCAAAATGGCTAACCCAAGACCACTGCTACTCTGAAAACTATAGCTCTATGAATCAGCACACGTTACTAACAGCACCTAATTTGCAAAGCCAAATCAGACTTCTACTTAAAATAATCTTTTAGTAGAAAGTGAAAGTAACGCCTCATTCAAAGCATTGAAAGACTACTCTACTACTTCAACAAAATACACATCAGTGACAATAAGCTCTTGACCTACTATCATAGCACGCATTGTGATCCTCCTCGACTACGAAAGCATTGTAGCCATGTTCTGCCCTGCCCTGCATTTATTCTGCCACTGGAATCAACAATCTTCAAGTGTGACTGGAAGTGCTCCATGATTTTGGTGAATTTCAGTCATGCCCCTAGCAATAAGTAAAGCTGCATCAGGGAAATTACCTATGATGTATATAAACACAGGTGATCAGGTGTATGTTACCTTGGCCTCAGGTGAAGCAACCACCCTTTTCACTCACGTAATTGGAAACAGGCTCTGGGTAAGCATGTCACATTTGTATTAGGAAAGGTACGCATTAGTAGTGACGTCACTTCCAAGATATACCCTATGAATGACTCAAGTGCAGCATCACTGTCGAGCCGAGGCTTGCGAGGTACATGCAAGGTGTAAGAGTATCAGCCTTTTAAAGTCTGTGTGCTCACTATCACATTCCACATTTATCAGCACAAAGCTAGGATCCCTTCCTATGAGTTGTGAGCCTTCGTAATATAGTGGAGTCTATTGCGTGTTGTTCATTTTGAATGTAAGGGGAGCTTAGATCGACACTGTGTTTGGGGATGAATCTCTGGGTTTGGATTTACCTAGACTGGACTTGTACAGTGTTAGTCTCCTCCATTTTACTTGATGGTTTATTAACAGACTCTTTTTGTCTATTTCTTGGGGGTTCACAAACTTGTTCTTCGGTAGAGTTTGGTATTTTTGAAATGGCACGAGTTGGGTACTGCAATGCCTTCATAACTTCCTTACTTTTGTTTTAGGTTATGATCGGTTCGGGGTTAGATGTGCGATCTTCTGGGTGCCACTGACTTCATTTATCGGTGATCTAATCTACTGGTCCACTCTTGGGAAATCTTCTATCCATTTCAACATCCTATTGCTACAATTCAGATTCCTTTTCAGGCATGCCTTTACATAAGGGAAGCCATGGAAGTGTTGGATATGTTTGAAGGTTACAGAGTTCCTCCTTTTGTCCTTTCAATCAAGGATCAGTCGCAAGTATTGGATATTCTCCAATGTGAACTGAGGTAGGAGTCATAAATGGAGTGTGCTGGACTTGAGCCATGTTTGTTGACTTCTGCAAGCATGCAATATGATGTTTACAAAAATCCTTCTGTTTTGGTCTGTGAGTTCAAGGGTGAAATGCAAATTTAGAACATGGTCATTCCATTTGGCTATAAATTGCATCAATAGATTTTGGAAATAGAAAATCTACATCACCAGCTCATGTTCTTTGTGTTGCAAATTTTCAGAGGTCTATTCTCCTCCTTTGCTTCTAATAATCCATTTTGAAAAATGCATAGGTTGGCACAAAAAAGGGTACCCATAAGCGTCCCTGTGAGTGGATAGTAACTCAGAGGACTGAACAAAAGTCATCTATTAATCACATAGAACAAAAGCATGTCTAGAACTGAAAGAAGGCGAGTTATGCAACTGGAAGGCTTTGCCCTCAGAATATATGTCCATGCATGAAGTCTTGAATATAAGGAAATGGTATCAGTTGTTGGTAAGTTGCCCATTTTCAAAAATTTCAAGCAGAACTTGAAGCTAAAATGCTTCCAGTGAAACCGCTATTTGGAAGGGTCGGACAGGGCTCTGAGGCCCACAAAGCTTGAAGTGTGCAGCGTAAGAAGGCGGGGCATCTGATTTGCCCTGGTCGGGCGAG
Organism: Triturus cristatus; assembly: GCF_964204655.1. Lineage (NCBI taxonomy): Eukaryota > Metazoa > Chordata > Amphibia > Caudata > Salamandridae > Triturus > Triturus cristatus. The sequence continues at coordinate 138,123,133 of NC_140592.1, forward strand.
GTTAAGGAGGATTTTTTCCCTGCGGTGCACGACTCGCTATTTGGAAGGGCCTTGCAGAATTCTAAGGTCCACATGGCCCTAAAGTGTGCAGCATGAGAAGGCAGTGCACCGGATTTGTGCTGGTCGGGCAAACTTAAGGAGTATTCTTTCCCCATGGCGCAGGGCACGCTATTTGGAAGGGTTGGGCAGGACTCTAGAGGTCACAAAGCCCTGCAGTATGCAGCATTAGAAGGCGGTGCACCTGATGTGCACCGGTCAAGCGCAATTAAGGAGGATTCTTTTCCCGGCTACTGGTATAGGCCCAATCCTGCCACGCCCACAATCCCACTTTGTCGATATAATCTCTGTTTAGACCATATTCTATTGCAAAACACAACCGGTTTTCATCTTTAGCGCAGGTCAACTGACTACAGTGCAAAAAGGCACCAAATGGACCATGCAACATGACATTGCAGGAACAGGTACAAAGGAAAAGGTTAAGAGAGACCAGAAAGGCTCCAGTGGGTACAGCTTCTAATTCCTCAACAGTCTGTCCAAACCCAAAGTGTGGTATGATCACAAGAGACATTAATTAGTCCTTACAAGCGCCACAAGAACGTTGATACTGCTGTCATGAAGCTGTCTAAAAACGTAATCTCATCTGACTTAGAACCTCCTGCTGAATCAGAAAATGTTGGTGCAGCGCCAAGCCCTAAAACGTGCCTTATGTCATCTGTGTCAAATCTTAATCTGCTCTTTTGGAACGTGGCCGGCATTGCTAGCAAGTTGAATAATGCTAATTGGATTAACATGATTACAGATTATCAAACTGCATGCCTTCTGGGGACATGGACTTGTAACAGCATACACGTCAATGGGTTTTATTCTCGATGGCTGCCCCCTCAAGATCAGGACACCATAGCGGTGGCCTGTTAACCTTAGTTTCTGTTTCTTTTGTGCGCAAAATAATCCAAACTTTTCTTAATTCACCTGTTTTTCAGATAGTTGTTGGTCTCTTTCCATAACTCAGTTTATTGTTTAGATTAATTTTTATCATAAAACTTTAACTGCAAATACACTTTAATAGTGGAATCACTTGATGTAGCACTAAGCTGACACTGTGGATTATCTACATTTCAAACATAGTCCATGTGGCGATGTTCTGAATAGAACTGTGTTCAGATAAGATCTAGTACTCACAATGGACATAGTCCAAGCTGAAGCTACAAATCAAGTTACCTTTACTGGGAGGGGCACTGGAAGCCTGAGTGATTTTATTGCTATATCAAAACAGTGGGGCATCAAGGTTTCCAATTTTACAATACCCCGGAGTTTACCGAGTGATCATAAACCTCTGGTCTTGACTCTGTTTATCGGCCTCCCCCAACCACAACACGTTCTTGTTGCTCTCCCAGTAGTGGCTACCGAGAAGAGACATAAATTGTCTGGTGATCTATTGTCAACTCTGTTAGACAGAAGCTGGGAACACTTAGGGCCTCATGTAGGTAGCGAAATACCGGTCGGTAACGGCCGATTTTCGGTAAATATGCCGTTACCGACCGGTATTCAGACAAGTGAGATGTAGGAGTCCAAAAACCACTTTTCGGTAAATATGAGGCGGTAAATACCGATTCATAGTTACCGAATTCTAAAATACCGATTCATATTTACCGAATACATAATTAACGAATCGGTAAATATGAAGTGGTAAATATGAAGTGGTAAAAATTTAAAATGACATGTAGGAGCAGTCGGTAATTAAGAAATCCAGGAAAATCGGTAAATAAGAGTCGGTAATTAACACGGATTGAAAGCAGGTGGTAACCATCAACAATGCACATAAGCAATCCCAAAATGCAACAGCGTGGACAACATGGCCGCCATGTACGTCATTGCAAGGCGCCTACGTCTACAGGCAGCAGGACTGAGGGTGTGGCGACGGGAGGAACAAATCTACAGACAGCGCATCACACTATTACAGCTGACTGATGCAGAGATACATGAGAGGTACAGGCTACACCCCGAAACCATCATGGACCTGATAAGGGACCTGCACCCACTCCTGGACCAGCCAACAAGAAGGGCGCACGCCATACCACCACATGTGCAGGTGCTCTGCAGCCTACATCTACTGGCATCCGGCAGTTATCAGGTGGTGATAGCTGCGGTGGGTGGTGTATCCCAGAGTTGCCTGTCCCGTTTCTTCAGGAAGTTCCTGGATGCCATGATGCAGAGAATGCACCACTACATAAGCTTCCCAAACACACAGGCTGCACTGCAGAAAACAAAAACAGACTTTTATCACATGGCACAGTTCCCCCATGTCATCGGCTGTATTGATGGTACACACATCCCAATCTGTCCACCAGCTGATACAGAGCACATCTACAGGAACAGGAAGTCCACCCACTCCATCAATGTGCAGGTGATCTGTGATGCAGGGAACATCATCACAGATATTGTTGCAAAGTTTCCTGGGAGCACCCACGACTCTTACATCTTCCAGAATAGTGGGATCTACACACGACTGAGTGCCGGCGAATTCGGAGAGGGATACCTGCTGGGTAAGTAACAGTGACGCCCCTTGAAACCTGCAAATCAGAGTGTATAGAGGCATGTAACTGATGGTTCCCTATTACTCATCCAGGCGACAGTGCATATGCATGCCGTTCATTCATCCTCACTCCCTACCTACACCCAGCAACCCAGAGTGAGAGACGATACAACGTGGCCCACAAAACAACACGCAATGTGGTGGAGCGCACGTTTGGACTACTGAAGAGCAGGTTCCGCTGCCTCCACAAGAGCGGAGGCGCACGCCAGTACAAACCCATCACCTGCTGCAAGATTATTGCCACTTGTGCAATGCTGCACAACCTTGCCACGAAAAAAGGTACAGATGTGGAACTAACATATTTTGAGGACAACGAGGATGAGTCAGGCCAGCCAGAGGGCAGCGCAGCTAGAGTGCCAACTGCAATCGATGGGAGAGAGAGACGGGCAGAGATCACATGCAACTATTTCTGAGTAAGTGAGGGGACACAGCGATTTGTGAGAAGTCATGACGTAGTTTAATGTGGCACCACGCCATGAACACATGAACAGGCCAATCTGGCAATATACCATCTATACAAGGAGTATGTCCAGGGTTACGTCACCCAATGGGAAGTGGCTAAGCAGGGCCACATCAATGTTTGCGCATACGCGCTGCAGTGGTGGATTGCACGGCCTGTGCATCCTCACTAGAGCCAACCCCAAGCCGCCTGCTGCTCCTGCGTGCTTCGGGGACGGGGGGTGTGATGCTGCTGCTGGTGTCGATGCTCTCCGCAGCATCCCCTGCAGCAGTTGTCGACGCCTGACTAGTCAATAGCACCCCTAGTGCACTTGTCACCTGCACCATCCCCCGAGACAGGTCGCTGCAGCACTGTGTTAGGCCCTCCTGCATCGTCACAGAGCGCCGGCAAAGTAGGGAAGTCGCAGTTGCCAGACGGTTGAGTGCCCTGCTGGTAGTGTCCCTTCTCTGGCGTTCCCGGCGCCGTGCTTCGATGTCAGCATCTAATTTGCTGCACAACTGCTGGATTGACTGGGACATGTCCCGAATGCCCGCAGCCATGCCGCCAATGTTTGTGTCCATGTTGACTAAGCTTGTCTTCATCACCCGCATGTGCCTCTGGACTGACATAACTGCCTTTGATTGCAGGCGCTGTTGCTTCAACATTTGGCCCTCGAGCCCCAAGAAGACACCATGGCCGTCAGTGGGTGCTGGTGGACTCTGGACACGCGACCTGCGGCGCCCTCTTGCTCCCGTCTGTGCTGCCTGTGAGGTGTGGGGCACAGTGGGATGGCTCCCTTCCTGGGGCCCGGTGCGGTCTTCTGGGCCCATGCTGTCGTCTGACGAGGTGTCGAAGGCTCGTAGCCTGGCTGCTGGACGCCTCCTCATTCTCACACCTGCAAGCGGAGATGTGGCCGGTGATTCGAACAAGAGTGGCGATGCTGGCTGTGGTTGTGGTGATGCTGGCTCTCGGTGAGGTGATGCTGGCTCTGTGTGCGGCGAGGCTGGCTGTGTTGGTGGTGCGGCTGCCAGTGGGCCTGCTCCCTGGTCTGAACTCGTGCTGGCTAGAGGTGATTTTTGTGGCCGGTGTGCCGTCTCCCCTGCAGCATGCCCTGTACTGCATGATGTCACATCTGTGGACAGAAAAACAACATTGGCTCAGTGTCCCCGAAGGGCTGCATTGCAAGCGTCACAATAAATCATTTCACATTCCAATCTGTCCTCTGTCTCCTTGTGCCTCGAGTGCGTGACATGCCTTGTTGCCCTGTAACATTTACGTCATGGTTAGTGTTGCCCTGACTACATCTCCCGGAATGCATTGCCTGTCTGCACTGACACGTGTGGACTGCAGTGTGATTCTCGTTTCACAATGGGGGATGTGGGATAGGGGTAGGGGAGGCTACATTGCTGTGCTTTCGTCTTACCTTGGTGTGTTGCGGCTCTGGCAGAGCTGTCGGCGTCCCCAAGACCCACGACGCTCTCTTGCTCGATTGTGGCCGCCACCAGCTCCTCCAGTTCGGTGAGGGCAGGTGCCCTGTTGGTTCCACCTCCGGTCTGGCTGGCCTCCTTCTGGATGTCGCCCATCTTCCTCTTGGTCACAATCCTCAGGTCATACCAGCGCTTTTTGAGGACCTCAATGTCCCTGTGGGTCACTCCCACAGCATTGACCTGCGCCTGGATGGCCAGCCATATGTTGCGCTTTTCGGCCTCAGGCACTTGCAGGGATTGCCTCCCAAACAGCTTCTGGTGCTGCTTCACCACCTCCTCCACCAGCACCTGGAGTTCCTTGGGGCTGAATTTGAGCTTCCTCCTCCTTTCCCCTCCGTCTTTCTGTGTCCTCTGGCTGGACATGCTGTTCGTTTCCCGCTCGCACATGCAACTGCTCCCTGCCTCTCCTCTGCACTCCAAGCCTCTCCAGGGTCGGCTAATTATGTACACCTGCCTGGGTGTGGCCACTTCGGCTAATTGTGTACACCTGCCTGGGTGTGGGCAGTTCCTGGTTGGGTGGGCTGTCGTTGCACAGGATTAGCTGTTTCGTCAAGTCATGTGATGTTATTTACCGAATCCGTACATACCGATTCGGTATTTTCCGATTCGGTAGATACCACCTCGGTATTTTCCGATTCGGTAGATACCACCTCGGTATTTTCCGATTCGGTAATTATCACCTCGGTATTTACCGAATCGGTGAATTCCGATTCGTATTTACCGAATGTTACCGAATCGGTAACTGTTACCGAATTTTTTCCTACATATAACTTACCGATTCTAATTTACCGATTCGGTACGGCTCGGTATTTAAGAACCGGTAAAATTTATTTACCTACATGAGGCCCTTAATGACTAGTCTGGGACATGATGAAAACCAGCTAAGTATTTTGGGGGCTTATCATGAGACCTGTACATCCTTAGTAGAATTACTAGTCCCAACACAATCCCGTGGGGAGCCCAAGAAAAGGAAATGGTTCAACAGGTCTTGCTCCCAAGACCAAAGGTGTCTAAACAGGGCTCTAAAACAGTCACAGAAGGAAATGCAGGAAGTAAGACTGTGCAGATTACGCTATAGGGAAACAATCCAGGAGAGGAAAGAAAATATAAGACGGGAGGCATGGGAGCACTTACGAATGGCAAGTGATTTTAATAATGTTTCTCTATTTTGGAAAATTGTAAACTCCACTTTTTAAAAAAAACACCCATAACACTAACCTTGATGTGATTATACCATCACATCTATGGGTGACACACTTCACAAAAGTTTATAAATCTAATGCATTGACATACACAGTTAGCAATACAGTGACGAATACTCCATGCTGGAAATGCCGACTTTCCGCGAATTCCTCTAAAACAGGTAATTTCGGCAGTAGAATGGACCCGAGTAATAAGGCATTTGACCCAGATGGAGTGCCTATCGACCTTTAGAAAAATAATTTAGATTTTTGGGCCCCACTTAATGTACTGCATAGCTCAATTTTTGACAGTCCACCAAAGTCCTGGTCGAATGAAATTATTGTCCCGATTTTCAAGAAGGTGACCGATCCGTCCCATGCTATTATCGTCCCATCTTTCTTATTCACTCCATGGCAAAAGTGCTGGGTAGAATTCCGTTAGATCAGTTTGAGTCCTATGCCGCTGAAAAAGGCATCTTTTCAGACGCGCAGTATGGGTTTAGGAAGGGCCTAGGTACCGTAGATCAGTGCCTGAACCTTCACCTCCTGATTAGCAAGTGCTCCAAAGCGAAGTGAGTATGCCGACATCTACCCTTCATGTACCTCAGCTCTGGGTTTGATAATACTGACAGATATGGGGGAAGATGTTGGAGATGGCAGACGTACCAAGGGTGGGAACCAAGCATTTTCTGGTACTTATATATGGAGATGATTACGCTATACTATTTAGAACTGGGGGAGGCCTGCAAAAGCTATTGGATAATTTTTTATTTTTCATGGATGGTCTGGGCCTGACTACTAACAAATCTAAATCATTCACCATGGTCTGTGGCCAACCACTGAACAAGCGGAGGACGTACCATGTTAGTAACTCCATAATTGCCATGCGTGCCAGCTTTGACAGATCTGGGGGTCCCCTTTGAAAGCAAAGGCTCCCGGAATAATTTGGTATAACTGAGGTAGTCTCAACTAGAACAGTCGATTGTTGCAATATTTAAGTTTGCAGCTAAATTGGGCTCATCGCCCCTTGGACGTGATGATCAAAATATGTAAGGGAAGATTTATATTAGTTGTGACATATGTGCAGGTATTTGGGGACTCTGTGATACCATTAGAATTAGACCATCAGTTAAAGCCACTGTTAAAATTGATCTTCTGTCACGAATGTTGAGGAAAGAGAAGCATCCGAGTGTGGCCAAGAAGAAGGTGGTGGCCCAAACACTACTAACCTTATGGAGCCCTACTTATACACTGTACCAAGTTACCAAAGGTATTATATGCTAATTTTCCACTTTGATATTGCCCACCTATTGGTTTCCTATCCAAAGAGAAGTGTTTTGTGAAAATAATCTTGTGTCTTGTCCATGTGATTCAGAATCTACAGAATCCTTGCAACATTTTTTTATATGTGAATTGAACACAGTACCAAGGAAACTTTTACTAATCCCCTTACTCATGTTACTTAACATTAGCAGATGCAGACCAGCCCTACTATATTTACAATCATTACAGTCCAACATGGTCTGTTTTATGGTATGCAGATTTATTGGGGTACGCTGAAAGGTTGTGTAATATGGTGGCTATGTACCTCAATCTAGGCACAATTTGTCTTTACATCGTATGAAGCAACCTGCATGATTTGATTGCAGGGTTGTGTAAAACTGTCACTTTTTCAAATGCATTTTTTATGTGCATTCTATACATATTATTGGATTGGTTTTATGTATGATCTGATAAGCTTTTAGAGACCCATATTATCCTTGTGACTGTACCGTATGTCATGCACAAATCACATTATGATCTACTTGCATAATGTTGTTTATGATCTAACAGCAGGGTTGTATACAATTGTTACTACTTGCAATGTTATGTGCGTTTTATATAGACTACTGAATTGGCCTTATGTACGACTTGATAGGTTTTAGAGATTTGAATTACCCGGGTGACTGTGCCGAATGCCATGCACAAATCACCTCGTAATCAACCAGCATGGTCGTACTATGTTGTTTTATGTTTATTTGCAAATAGATTGATGGAAGGATCTTTTACTTGTCGACTAAGTTGTCTATGGGTTTAACTCTTCATTGAGTTTTATTTCCTATAAAATTTTGTATGAATGAATTGTATCCGCTTTTGTTTTTTTTACCGAATAAAGATTTACTATTGATGATGATGATGATTCCAGTGACTGGTCCCAATGAAAAGATAAAGTTCTTGTTTTTACTATAGGGAATATCTGCAAAGATCTGTTATTTTTCAATGGTCAAAGAACGTCCTCCTCGATATTAACCTCAACAGTAGACAGCGGCTTCCATGCTGCAATAAAAACATCTTAATTCATTCAGTTCCATACTCAATTACCTCACTTCCAGTGGGACTTCTTAGGTAGGAAAGCACAATATAACCTCTTAATAACCATCACTGACTCCTAGACAGGTATATATACATAAATCGGGTATAGGAGAAGGGTTACCATGCGGCTTTTGTCTCACATTTTGATGCCATACCAGTGAAAATACTCGTGAACCAATAAAATAAGTAATTTTAAATAAATTTACTAATAAACATACATGCACACATATATGGCAACAGCACAAATGTCAAATTCCATGAGATTAAAATAGTAGATTTTAAACGACTTCAGAAAACACAGGAATGCCAATTAAAGCAATACTTCACATATTCCATTCTAAAACCATTTCACAGAAGAGAAAGACATGGGCCATGCTGACAAGGTCCATCTGTTGTGATCCTATCTCGCTGCACACATTCGACCATTGTGATCTGGTTATAACTAAAAAACCTTGTGTATAACTACTCTTCAGGAAAAGGGATTCAAGTGGCATAATTACCCAGTCAGTCAGTTTACTTTATTCGATGCTTATAGTATAAGTTCATCAAAGTACAGAAAAAATACAATTAAAAACATCTATATAAAAAGAAGAATTATATACATAACAAGTTAAAAGGAAAAAGGGATCATACCATTCACAGTTAAAAGACAGTCAATAAAAACCAGCTGATAAGGAAAAATAACAGCTTAAAATTCATTCTCGAGTTTTGTGCAATCGCATAATCTTTCGTGATTGAATTAAAAAAGGACGCCACAGAGAAGCAAACCATGGGATTAGGCAGAGATTGTAGCAAATACATTGAGCAAACCATCTGAGCCCTGATGTTTTATGGGTCATTTTTTTCCTGAATAGGTGAGACATAGAGGTCCATTAGGATGACGGGCGGAAAAGCACCCTGAACGCCATGGTAGCGGGAAAACACCGCCCGCCAGGACCGCGGGAAAACCGCTGGTCCAATTATTATGCTCTGCAGTGGAAATCCAAGCACGGCGGTCGGATAGCGGCAGTTAACATTGTGGCGGGCGGTGCTGCCAGCAACACCGCCGCGATGTCCAAACAAGCATGTCCTGCATGTCCCTGCACTGTGTTGCAGGCACTGCACAGTGCCTGCCACCTGGTACAGGGACATGTAGGGGGGTACCATGGGTACCCCCCCTGTTCACCCACACACACACCCAACATATTGGGGGTCCGCAATGGACCCCCGGAGACATTCTCTGCATGCCTTTCCATGGCGGTTCCACCGCCGCGGAAAGCTGGCTACCGCCGGCATCATAATCATGCCGGCGGTGCTTGGCCCTGATCCGCCACAATTGTAGTGGTCCAGCTCCGCACGCCAGGCAAGCAGGCGTACTGCAACCGGCAGAAAAGTGGCAGGTGGGAAATCACACCGCTGCGGTCACGACCGCCATGCTAATTGGACCGGTGGTGTTCAGGGCTTCAATGGCGGGCGGATGTCCACCGCCGGTCCGGCGGCTGCTACCGCCTGCCCGGCGGAGGACATATGCCCTCCATCCTAATGGACCCCTTAATCTCCAATAGTAGACTCAAAGGCCATATTTACCTGGGTTGGATTGGATGCTGTTTCTAGGCACATTAAAATGGAATTTTGAGTCTTTACAATTATATTCGGGACAAGGAATGATTTATCTACTAAGGCCCATTTTAGGGTAATCCCATTAGTTTTTATTATCGTTAGTTTAACATGCCTTAACTACTCCAAGTGAGTTCCTACCCAGTTCAGTTTGCCAATAATGGCAGTGTGGTCACTGAAGTTTAGGTACTTAATCTCGTAGCCGGAAATAAGTTTTGAGGGGGTTCCGCTATAATTATATAATCAATTGTGGTACCCCGGGAGGATGTACCAAATGTTTTTTGCAACATACCAGATGAAATATCAATCGGGTTACACATTTCTAGGTTATTAATCACTAGTTATCTATTCAGGGCTTCCCCATAATGATTATGACTAAAATGATGTAAGGGATCACCATGATCATTAAAACCACATGCGGGTGAATTTGAAAGATGACAGCAACGTGCGTTAATCACCCAGCCACAAAATGTTTGGAGTATGTTTTAAAGTGCTGAGACAATTATTAATATCTTCATCCAACTAATCTACAACCTTTTTCATATCCCTTGAGAAGTTGCTATTATAAAAATTAAATAAGATAATTGGGTCTTTATCTGGATTTTTTAAAAGCAATAAGTGATAAAAAGGAGAGACGTTAGAATATGACACAATTTCCAGTCGTAACGTATTTCTAACTAAAGTTAAAATCCCTCCCCAGGCTCTTCCTGATCTTGATGGAAGGGCAGCAGTGTGAAAAGAGCGGCAACCATCTAAATCAATCAGCTCGGTTTCCCATGTTTCCTGGAAACAAATCAAGTCATATATAACGACAATATTTATCCAATCTGGATTTGACAATTTACTGCTCAGGCCAGCAATATTCCATGACATGAGTGTGATGGGTTTGGCCTGATCGCATAATTACCCGTTCGAGGTGTCGCCTCTCGTGAATCATAGCACATCCATCACCAAAGTTAATAACTGGCATATTACACTCTGCCCACAGTGGCGGCTCCTCCGCTAAGGCGGAGGAGGCCCACCCCACTGCTTTTCAGCAGTGAAAAAATAAGAAAAATGATAAAAACAAAGGTTATTTTAATTGTATTTTTCCTCTCTCACTTCCTGCAGCCAAGCCGAGGGCGGACAGTCCATTCTGACATGACACAGCTGCAGGAAGGAGTAGTGGCACTACTTCAAGTGACCGTTCGTTCGGCCAGCCGTCTAAGGCGGCCAAACAGTGATGCGCTCTTCGATCTCTCCACCCGAGCCGTGCTGCATAGCTGGGTGGAGAGCAAGGGTTGTAGTCCCTTACTGAGAGCCTAACTAGTTCACTCACACCAATCATGGCGCTGCTCTCATGCTGGGTAATACCAGCATGAGAGCAGCGTGTAGATTGGCAAAGGGGAGCCTGTGGAATGCCGGGAGTCGAGAAGCGGAGGCCAGAAGAGCATAGACACTGCAGATGGCAGGTAAACCTTTTTTAATTCTTTTCCCCGTGCTGCCGCCCTGCGCTGCCTCCCCCACGCTGTCCCACCACTTTATTACCTCAGCAGCCGTCACAGTCTGCCCATCTATACTACATATACGTTACATACAAAAACTCATCTACATTATCACAAGTCGTGAAAAAGTCTGACAGTGCTGCCTACCTGCCTCATCCTCTGTCCCAAGTTTCTCTCTAAATCCAAAAACATTTCATTTTAGAGTTGCTAAATAACTTACATGAGACTTTGTGTTTCACGGTCATCCCAGGGACGGATGACCTGTCATCTGGACTTCATTCATTTTCTTACTCACTTACTATGCAGTCCCTTTGTAAATATTGTGTCTATCATACACCCTCATTCACAATCCAAAGCAATTTAAGCATACAACAAACCAAACCCTCAAGCAAAGCAGTTGCCTTTGGCACATAAGAATAATTTGGTGACATGCAGAATTGCCCACAGAGAACTATCAATACCAGTATAGTTTTCCAACCAGGGATCCAGGCGACACCAGACAGACAACAAGTAGCATGTGTTGTCACTCGGGAACCGACCAGGAGGTGGAAAAACAATGTTATTTAAAACTAACCAAGGAACATATTAGGTTGTATATGACCTGCCCCAAAATCCTATTACCCTGCTCAGCTGATCCTATGGATCAGCTGCAAAAAGGCAGGGGTGTAATTTGGAACCCATTTACAACATAACATTACCACCCTCACGGCCTCTCACCTAACGCTACTCCAAAAATGATACTAGACTAGTCCTGCTAGACACAACCCCACCACCAGCTGGCCATCTCTCCCCTGACAAAATCACTCTGACTCACGTAGCCAAAACACCTACAGCAAACCTTAAATACATCCTCCTCTGTGAATACCATTCTTAGCATTTACCACACCCTTCTGATCGCTCCATTTACCCCTTCCCACTCTTGCCAATAAAATACCCATTGAAGCGAGGAATGTTATTCCCAACATGATTCCAGACTACCTGTACAAAATAAAAGGCACCAGATTCGCCTCTCATCGAGCACATACCAAATATATTAATATATATAATAGCACATTTCCTATCAATTTGAACTACCCCAAAAATCTTGACAATTCAAAACCGCTTGCCCACTGCAATGGAATATTTCATCTATCCATGCACTCAAATTACAAAAGCACTTCCATTCGGGCAGGTGGAGATAGTACCTCAGCTTAGTAACCTCCTAAATGTCACTTGACAGACTATATCACGTGATTAATTCCTCTGGGGAGAGGAGGATTTTTTCCCATCTAATCTTATTGCTAGTGACGTCTCATCGTACTGCTCTCCTAAAATATCCACATTAGAAAACATACTCGGGTTACTCTGGACTACCTTTCCACTACCCTCCTATCTCAAAATTCCTACCACCTTTTCCTCTCAATTCATCTTCTTTCCCCTACCTCAGCTGCAGGTCTCTCGCCGTACGTGCATCAGCCAACTCATTGTGCTATGGGCCTGGTCATTTCATCCCACAACTAATTAAACGACTTACACACCCCTTTGTCTCCAGTCTTGCCTGGCCATCTTCTTGAATCACTCCTTACTTTCTGGTAAGAGTGCTTTAAATATGTGGTTACCCTGCCTTATAACTGCTAATCCCCCTTCTATTTCAATTATCAGTTTGTACCTCAATGTCCTTTTGTCAAAGCTCTAACACTACTACTATTACTACTGTAATTCATCTAACTGACCTCTTAACTCTGCACTGTAACCAATCTTCCACAGATATCATTCTACTCAACTACCCTCACACATACAAACGTTATCCCTTCTTGGCCCAATTTTCTTCTGGTCAGGGCTTTGTTAAATGGGACATCATCGGCATCTCTTAGCTGAAAAATGTGGTCTCCAAATTTGATCTTTATTTTCTCTGGGACAAACAAAGTGAGTTTTGCGCTTCACAAAAGTCACTTCTTCAGCAAACTCTAATAATGTCAAGCCATTGCTCCCTATCTTAAGGAGGCAGGCGACTGCAGATTTCATTCCACTTGAAGTGAAGATCACAACAGAGGAATTGGCAGATAAAATAGCTTACATCTACAAATCCCAGGTTCTCAACTCTCCTGGCTCATTTTTTTCTCTATGAGTGACATGGAATGGCCACATGAGCGAGCTGTCTGAAGACGAATGGAAAGACACCTTCAAGGCCCCGTCAAAGTCTGCAATATCTACCAGATTCCAACTCATTCAATTCAAGTATCTGCCCAGAGTCTACTGCAAAAGATCCTGTCTGTAAAAAATGGGATGTAAACATATTTTAAGTGTCACTACAAATAGCTACCTTTTCCCACAATGTTTGGGAATGCAGTCATCTAGACTGCCTGTGGAAAGGCCATGGGCACTCTAAAGTGAGTCTTGGGCTGGCAAATCCCACTCACCTTTACATCCATTCTCCCCCATAATTTGGAGGATTCCACCATAAATCTCTAATAGCACCCAGCCCCCCTGGCCTCCACTCCTGGCACTCCATGCCCAGTGTTTGAAGGTTCCTATTTCCACTACTGTTGTATGCGTTCCCTGACCCCAGGGGCAGGACTATGACCGCTGACAACTCACTTTATCAAGCTTGGTCACTTGACCACGGCTCCAAAATGTCATCTCTTCTCTCAGAGGCCGATCTTGCTTCGGGTTGTAATTCCATAATCCTGTAAATATGTCTTGAGATTTCTTTTCCACATGAACACATTTCTTGTGGTTGTTTACTCATTTATTAGTCTCACATTTCATCCAACTCTTCATTCTGTGAGCAACCTCCTAGCTTACATATTTTGTTACATACAACTTGTTACTTTGAAAAATCAATCTAAGTAGAAGAACTTAAATCTCAAAAAATACAAAATATGCTTCTCAGCTTTGACCTTTAGCAGCAGTCCCAGTACCTGCACGAGCTCACTATTTATTCTGGTGCCTGACAGTCGAGACCATAAATCACACACAGATGAGCTACAACACAAAGTACTGACAAAGAAGGAGTGTTTTACCAGAAACATCCCCGGGGACAATTTCCGGCTGATAAACTCATATGTTGTTACCAACACAGAAAACGAGGATCGATGCACAAACACACACCTTAGTAGTCCCCAGGAACTTTCTCTTTTATGTGAAAGTAAAAAACACGCCCAAATTAGAAAACATTGCACAGTAAAAGTACTCGCGCCCCGAGGTTGGCTCGCGCACACAGCAGCTCGTGAATGCTGTATGAATTGCATCGGGCGGACAACTGTAACCGATAAGAAGGTATTTTATCTTAATCTATTTAAAGCTGAAAAGCTTGCTCCACTACATGACAATGAAGAGAAGCAAGTGCGGGAAAAAGGAAGTCTGTGCAACATACGGGCTCTTTCAGAAAGGAAGCCAACCGCCCACTAATTTAAGAAGGTTTAAGCAACCAAGACATCTGTGCTTGCAACATTTTACGGAAGGAGGTGTGTGCAATTGTCGCTCCAAAAGAAGGCGCTTTTCTCTCGTTCTCCGGTTGCCAAACGAGCAGCCCTAGTTTTAACCGTGCCACTTGCCAAGTTTGGGTGCATTTTTCCAAAATTTTTCTAGGTATAGCGATTTACAAATACTTCTAATAAGGAACTGGACCCACCATTCTTTCTGACATAGTATCTTATTGTGTTATAAACAGCCTTCAGGCCGCTCTCCCTTGATTTCTAAACACTATAAAAATAGGGGCTTCTGTTACCCAGTTTCTCCACTGAGCTGGCAGTGGTGGGAGTCGAACACGTGATCTGCACGCAAACGCATGTTTTAGAAATAAGCTTTCTACTCACTAAGCCATTTTGCTAGGTTTTTTTATCCAGCTTTTGAACTTTTTGAGGGGAGATTTGTGACAGAAGATCCTGTAAACACTTCTGTAGCTAGAGCCTTTATAATTCTACACTGGGCAATGTTATTCAAATCATTCTATATCATATACAAAAAAATGTAACAATATTTAGAATGGTTCTCTACTTAACATTCCTCTTTTTTGTTCAAGCCGTAGAAGCCCACTTGTTGTCCTTACCTGGATTTCATCTCCCGTTTCCAAATATTTTTAGGGATAATTGATTATATACTCAAAAAAGTTAGGGGGGGGGGGGGGAGAAAAGCAGAGATTCTTTCAGCTTCCGAATTTAACCATCTCATAATCAAAGTGGAATTAATCACTTGTGTCTATATACCAGAGTCTCAAGAGAATTGTATGCGAGTCCCTCAACCACACATTCACAGTATGGTTTGGTGGATAGTATCATCATTGGGGATAGCACTTGAGTGTTCTGTTCTCCAAGTGATCTACTGTCCTCCACCAGGAGGGAGACTGTCTGGGTAGCAACAGTCGTGAAGAAAGTTAAAAATATCTTCTTGCCTGTATATAATGATCTATTAACATGGAAAGGGATAAGGTTAAAATAAATGGTGGTGTTGAAGTACATGAGTTATTGATATACAACACCTAATGGTGGGTCAACATGTTTCGACCAGGAAATGCCCCTGCGGGTCAGGTGCCCTTCATCAGGACCAATATGGAAGAGGCCTAGTATTAGAACACTCTATGCGTAGTGAAAGTAAGTTGACTCACTTACCACTCTTTGTCAGTGAGCCCATTTGCTCGGATTTGACATATGTTACAGGCACAGACTTTTACCCATAACTATTGGAAAAACAGAAAGCATAGTAGACAGTTTATTTCAATTTTAACATTAGTGTGCTGGTTTTCCTAGGTCAAACTCAGTGTGATACTTAAATGCACACTTCGTAAATACAAATAGTGCAATTTGAATAGATAATTTTAGAAAAACAGTCAGAAGGAAGTGCTGGCTAACTGTGGAACCTATTAGTCAAAAAGGCTCTACTTCCGATCACAAATGTATGTAAACATTTGTGATTTTCTGAGGGCGGATGCAACTGCTGTGATGGTGTTGAATTGCGAGATCTAGACTAGATATGTGTGCATTTCCAGAGATAAGGAAGATGTCTCATTGACAAGGCTCACCTGCAAGCGTATTCCTTGATAAAAAACAGGAAGCCTCAAATATTGTAGGTCATACAACAAGTGTGATCAATAATATGGGGTAGCGTTAGTACATGTATAAAATGCTGTGCACAAAGTCATGTAGTCTTGACTTGTGCGGATTGTACAATTTATGCACTATATTTGTAGACAGAAAAATGAGGTAGCATTAGTGATTGCAAAGATGGTTGCGCACCAAGTCGCATATTGGAAGAGAACATTAGCAGACAGTTTACGACTAACTGTGCGTTCATGTGAAATGTGTGTGCCTTTGAGAGGTATGGTGGAACGCTTTGTTGAGGGCTTCATAATCGCTCTTGAACTCTTACGTTCATAGAAGGGGATTAGCAGGCAGGTTACTCCTAACCATTGTTTTCTAGTGTATATGCTGAAATTAATGAAGGCTCGAAAAAAGCTGTATGATTGTGCACAAGCTAGTGTGATTATGGAGGGGACAACCAAGAAGTGTTATAATGGGTGTACTCGTACAGCACAAAAAGTTTTGGTGCTTGGAAAAATGGCAGATGTTATTGCAATTAGAAACATAGTAAAACATCCAAGGCATCTATATAGTGTTGAATATTAACAAACAATATAGTTTACCTTTCAGAGGAGGTTAGTATCTTCCTTAGGGTGCAGGAAGAAAGAATATCTTCATAAATGTCAGCTTATACGCTAGAAAACACCATCAGGTATAACCTGCCTGCTAATCCCCTTCTATGAACTCACGTAGAAGTTACAGGTTAAGTCTAAATAGCCCCACCGGGAGCCGCATCCTTTCTGTCGAGCCCATTCTCTCCAACTGACTTTCATACCAACTAGGCACTCATCAACATTGCATTACATCACACTCACACTGGCTGAGCAGGAGGGAACTGGGAAATATGGAGAGGATGCATTGCAACAACAAAA
Source organism: Triturus cristatus (assembly GCF_964204655.1). Taxonomy (NCBI): domain Eukaryota; kingdom Metazoa; phylum Chordata; class Amphibia; order Caudata; family Salamandridae; genus Triturus; species Triturus cristatus. The sequence continues at coordinate 138,140,194 of NC_140592.1, forward strand.
CAGGTTACAACATATCTCCTCCCCTTAGAGAAACAACTGAAGATACCAACAGGCGTAAGAGGAAAATAAACAATGCATCAGAACCCTAAATATTTGACCTAATAAATCATCAATTACAAAAGGACAAAGGATGGAAGTAAATGATTGATCAGTCCTATAAACCTCTGACTAATAAATAACCAACAGGAGCAGCATCCTTGCTGCTCAGCCCACACTCTCCAACAGACATTCATACCAACCAGGCACTCATCAACACCCTAGGTTTTTTGTATTTTGGTTCAGAGAAGATCTGGCTTGGTAGTTTAGGCTGTACTTTTTCCACTGGAGCAGGGTCAAGACTGATTGGCATATGGTCAGGTCCAAACTGAGGTAGGATGTTGGGCGACAAACGATGGACTGGGATGCGGCCAATAGCTGAAATTAATTCAAGCATTCCTTTCTTCACCTTTATAGTGTTGCAGCTAAGGGCTACAGGTATGCCCAGATGTGGGTCTCACGCTAACTGTGCCACTGGAATTAAGCTATACCTGACTGATAAGCACTTATCACGGTGAAACCGGTCCTGGCTAGGCTGTTGGGCTGGACTGTTCCCAATGAAGCAGGGTCAAGACTGATTTGCATATGGCTGGGTTCAAACTGAAGTGAAATGGTGCGCAAAAAACTATGGATTGGGATGTGGGCCGAGCAATTGCCAGTGGCTGAGATTAATTAAAGCATTCCATCCATCGCCTTACTGTTGTTGCCACTTTCTAAAAGTAGCATTTCAGAGTTGTGACTTAAAATCTGACTTTACCATTAAAGAGGATTTTAAATTACAATTCTTTAACCACCCAATTTGACATCTCTACCTGTTTCCAAACAAAGTGTATCACTTATTAAATGTAACAAGGAAACACAAATGTATCCTGTAGGAGAGGTAGGCCTCAGAGTAGTGAAGAAGGAATTTGTGAGTTTTTCACTACCAGGACATGTAAAACTTTAAAGTACGTATCCCACTTCTTAAATACAATGCACCCTGCCCTATGAGCTCTTTGGGTTTATGCTAGGGGTCATTTATATCTACTATAAAGGGTGCTTAAGACTTTCTAAACGTATTGTTTTGTCAAGTCAAATCAGCAGTTTTAAACCACACACAGGCTGCAATGGCAGGCCTGAGACATGTTTAAAGGGCTACGTTAGTGGGTAGGCTAATAAGTGCTGCAAGCCCACTAGAAGCATTTAATTTACCGGTCCTGGAAATACAGAATCCTAAACAGTTTAGCACTGGTTAGCAGTGGTAAAGTGCACAGAGTCCTAATGGCAACAAAAACTAAATTCAGAAAAAAAGAAGGGTGGAAGCAAAAAGTTTTGGGATGACCCTGCAGACAGTTCAAGTCCACCACTCCAGCCCTTAGAGCCCAAGTTGAATGTGGCCGAAGACTTCTACTATCTTGAAAATGCCCAAAGTGCATACAGTTGGCCTAGGAACGTTTATGCGATTGGTAAGGGTACACCTAGAAGTCATTCCCATCCACCAGCTCGTACCAGGCATAAATGTGACACCCTCCAGACACCCACTTCAGAACATTCCTGGACCTGATGAAGATCAGAATAGGACTAAATCTGCTGTCTGCAACCTGAGAAGAGCCCTGAAAGGGATGGGTCGGCTTTCTCTTGTACCCTGGACAAAGAAGTGGATTCAAAGGGTCAAAAGGCTGATCACCTGTTATAGCCTCAGGGACGCAACGGGCTACAAGACGTCTTTTCCTGCAACTGTCCAACTGGCCAGTGGCAACTGAACCTGGACTGGACCCTGCTGTTTGGTCTGACACCCTGTGAGTCTTCAAGTGCCTCCCCTGAGGTCCTGGGGCGGCTTCAGAAGAACTCCTGTGATGATTGGGAATTAAATATAAGAAGGAAAATATTTGACCAGGATGAATCTGGTTTGCTGTATCCGGCCCAAGCTAACAAGCAACTCACATCCCACCTCGAACTTCACCATCTTCTAGACAACACACAATCAGGATTAAGAAAGAATCACAGCACTGAAACAGCACTCATCATGGCCACCGACGACATTTGAAACATCCTGGACTGAGGAGAAACAGCGGGCCTCATCCTGCTTGACCTCTCCGCGGCCTTCGACCCTGTCTCCCACAGCACCCTCATCCAAAGACTCCACAAGACTGTCATACAAGGATCCGCTCTCAAATGGTTCTGTTCCTTACTCACATGAAGAACCCAAAAGGTCAGGCTGCCACCCTTCACATCAGAGACTAAGAAACTGATATACGGTGTCCCACAGGGAGTGCCCCTCAGTCCAGTCTTTTCAACATTTACATGACACGGCTCGCCAGCATCATTCGATTACAAGACATCTCCATTATCTACTATGCTGATGACATATAACTCATCCTCTCCCTGACGTACAAGACAAATACCAGCAGAACTAACTTCACCAAGTGCATGACCATGATAGCAGACTGGATGCAAAACAACTGCCTGAACCTCAACTCTGAAAAGACGGAAGTATTGGACTTTGGCTACAAGATCTCCCCATGGGGGATTCCATCTGGTGGTCGTCGGAGCTAGGACCAACACCCACAGGCCAATCAAGAAATCTAAGGATTTTCCTAGATGACAAGCTCAACATGACAGCTCAAGTTAACGCAGTGTGCACCTCCTGCTTCCACATCCTATGCATGCTGTGAAATATATTCACATGGTTGCCTCAGAATACCAGACAGACAGTTACGTAAGCATTCATTACCAGCAGGCTGGACTACGACAAAATGATCTATGCCAGAAACTCCAAACAGCTCCTTGACAGACTTCAGACCATCCATAACACAGCTGCAAGACTCATATTCGACCTCCCACATCGTACCCACATCACATCACACCTCAAGAAGCTTCATTGGCTCCCCATTCACAAGCACAGCCAATTCAAACTTCTCACGCACACATACAATGCCCTACACAACAAACACTTTCACCAACCCACCAGACACCTACGCTCTGCCTCACTCTAACTCGCACACTCTCCCTGCATTCACAAAAGCAAAACTGGAGGTCGCTCATTCTCCTACATCGCACCCAAAACATGGAATGACCCATCTCAACACATCAGAGGCTCCTCCACACTTCTTGAGTTCCGCAAGAAGCTGAAGACCTGGCTCTTCATAAAGGCACATCGGGACTACACACTTACACACTATACCCAGCGCTAGGATACCCTCTTGGGTGATTAGTGTACTATACAAGTCAACATAACACGCTCCTTCATTGTCAGTGTAACTATTGGCTATCATTGGCACTTTGTGTTCTTGGCACTCTTTTGACTTAAAGCTTTCTAAATTCATTTCTCTGGTCCCCTTATTGGACTTTTGCCATTTTGGTGTTATTTTATTTATAAAATTTTACCCGTTATTCTAATTTATTTCAGTATGTTTATTTCAACCTTATTATTGCTTTGGTTCTGCATAAAAACTTTACAGTTTGCCTGTCTGGTCTGTGCCATATCTAATTTAGGTTTACGTGCAGTTTCATTTAGTGGCTATAGTGGTTCATCTTGGCAAGGTCTGCATCAATCCTTGAGGTGGGGAGTCACCCAGGCTCTTCTCTCTCTTGCTCAGATACACTGCTTATCACTGGGTGGTTGTTCCGGCTGTTATTTTTTTCCACTATCTCAAACATGCTCCCTGTCCTCCTCATTGTGAAAGACCTTGCCTTCTAGACAAAGCTGAAAACCTACCTATTTCCTCTTGATCAGGTTTTGTTCATTGTTACAATATAGCAGTGTAATCATGTAAATGTGTAGCTGTTAGGTTGTGGGTTGCCCTTGCAACAGGTCTAGACTTTGCTGGTAGTCATCTCCCCCCCTGGCCTCCTACATATCTTTACATTGCTCCTGCTTCCTCCCCTTTCTGCACATAACATGGTTACCAGGACGTTCTGTGCCTTGTTTGGTACAGCAAACTCTTCCGCAAAGCAGAGAAGAGCCTATTGATTTCACTACGCAGATGGGTACAAGTTCAAGCGGAAAAGTTGTGTTAAGCAAGCAGCAACACTTCAACATAGCTAGAAGCCAATGGCACGGCTAATGCGCCTTCAGGGAAGAAAGGCATGCAACCTCTGCCCACTCTCCTATCCTTTATCCAGTTTAGAAAGATCAGCTGCACTTCCAGCAACAGCCTTCGATTGACTGACGACTGTCTCTGGTGAATACACCATGAGCACGTATTATTGGCTGTTGGCCGTCACCATATATTCTGTGACACCATGTTTTTTTAGAAGGTCTGTCCCAACACAGAGGGAAAGGCTGGAGCAGATGAACAACTGTCTTGCTATCCTCCATGAAGAACCAGGGACAATCTTTAGACTGAAGAAAGCCTACTGTTTGCATGGTTCTGAGAAAAAGAAGATACACTCCTCTGTGCGGCGTGTGTTCTGGAGTGGCGTAGTGGGCAAAAGAATAATGGATTTAACCCAGATCTCTTGACTGGGGGAGAATGTCTGCATTGTCAGCATTCCGTCCATCATTTGTTTGTTGTAACGCTTTTCGCCCTAAGTGGGATGGGTATTCCCTGACGTGGGACCCATGCTCACTACGCCACTGGAGTCAAGCTATCCTGGCTGATGACGGCTGATAGCCAGAAACCGGTCCTAGGATGCTTGATTCTGGTCCAGGGAAGACATGGCTTGGCAGTTCGGGCTGGACTGTTCCCATGAGGCACAGAGTCAAGACTGATTTGCATATGGCCATGTCTAAACTGGGGTGGCGTAGTGGGCAAAAGAATAATGGATTTAACCCAGATCTCTTGACTGGGGGAGAATGTCTGCATTGTCAGCATTCCGTCCATCATTTGTTTGTTGTAACGCTTTTTGCCCTAAGTGGGATGGGTATTCCCAGACGTGGGACCCATGCTCACTACGACACTGGAGTCAAGCTATCCTGGCTGATGACGGCTGATAGCCAGAAACCGGTCCTAGGATGCTTGATTCTGGTCCAGGGAAGACATGGCTTGGCAGTTCGGGCTGGACTGTTCCCATGAGGCACAGGGTCAAGACGGATTTGCATATGGCCATGTCTAAACTGGGGTGGCATAGTGGGCAAAAGAATAATGGATTTAACCCAGATCTCTTGACTGGGGGAGAATGTCTGCATTGTCAGCATTCCGTCCATCATTTGTTTGTTGTAACGCTGAGAACCTGGTCCAAGTCATGTCAAGAAACTGTGATGTCTCAGATGCTTCTAGCCCAGTGGTTCCCAAACCGTTTAGAACTATGACCCACTTTGTAGAACAACATTGTTTTGCGACCCACCTACCTTTAATGTAACTAAAGCATTGTGTGGTGGTGCATTGTCATTTACAGACAGCACATCTTCCATTGAAATGGCCACTAAATTTGCCCAGTCATACAGTTTAAATGATAAAACTATATAGCACACAAATGATAAACTGTGGAAATCATATATTTCAAGAGTCCTTCTGGATTGCTGAAGTCTTTTTAATGTCTTTTTTAATGTCTTCTTTAATGTTTATGTTGAATTAATGTTGTGATAGTTATCTGTACATTGTGGCGTCCAGTTGTTTTCTGGAAAGATGAGGTTTTTTCAGACTTCAGGAAATATGTTTGTAGCGATTTTTTGTCATAAATAATGATTTGATAAATTCGCAAAACACACTGGATTATTGTGCATGTTGCGTTTTTCCAAATATTACTCTAGGACCAAGTGGGGTCTTGTTATGTAATTTATATTGTTCCATCCATGTCATCATCTTAACAATACATCTTGGACAATACAGCACCCAGCAAGACCGCTTTCAGAGCTCCATCTGATTCTGAAAACTGCAATTATAAGCTTCTTTTAAAACATTTGAATTTCACAAATGTTTATTCAGACTCAGTGTCAGAATACTAACTACAAAGACGTTACTATATACATAAGGACATATTTCACAATGACGCCTTATCCCCACTTGAGGACATTATGGTACTGGCTTCCATGTCTCCAGAAAATGGAAGATAAATATTTACAGGTACCCATTCCAAAGGAGACAATAAATAGATTGGCATCACAGTTCTTCACACACATAACCATGAACAATAGTATCTCAGGTTCAGTCAAGCACAGTAATCTTATCTGTTACAAAAAACTTTGTGTGGAGCCAAAGAATTAATGCAAAGCTTTTTGCTGAGTAACAGTTACTTGAAGCTCTAAAGCGAAGAAATGGGCGTATGCTTCAGTAGTAAACAATGACCTCAAATGAACAACATACCTGGATTTGTAATCATAGAGAAAATTGTCCTGGACGCTGGGCTACAGATTTGTCTCTCATTAGAACAGATGTTGGGTCGCTCAATAGCATGTACTCCGCCAGAGATGTTACGGGTGGTGGACACATGATTATTCCAAGATTATTTCTCAAGTGCTAGGCATCCTAGTGTGCTTTCTGCTCTACGGACACCCATCAGCACTGTTCTTTGTGGTCAATGAAGGTTCAGGTCCTGGGACTTCGAAATTGGTAGTCAAACTGAAAAAGAACTGGACTTTGACATTCATTGCCACATAATATATGAAATCCTGAGATTGCACTACCAAATGTATTACTGGACCCAGAATAATTCCCAACCATCCCATTTTGAGTAAACAAGTGCTCATAATCTGAAACAGATGCGTTGTTTAGGGGCTCCAGATACATAAACTAACCTATACCCATGGATAGATATAGTCTCACAGAACCCTTTAAAAATGTATTATTGTTCACTGTGCAAGTTATGACTCAATTGGCGGCACATGCTCTCTAAACATACACAAAAAATGCACACTATTTGGAGGTTCACTAATTGTGCAGCAAAAGCTGTGATGAATTGTCCAAGCAAGTAAGTGTATGTCGGTACCATTATGTGTAGCTTTAAAGACCAATCAAAAGAATAGACACTAGCTAAAGGCAAAAATACGTTTGGTTTCTAAAACTACACATTGCCAGTGTAGTTTTGTGCACTGAAGGGAACTATCTGTGTGTGTATGTGTGCCTAGTGAAAAGGACAGAATTCTGCCACTCACAGTAAAGTTAGCCAAAGGCTAAAGAGGCTGACCCACTGCCCCAAACAATGGGTGGAAGAAAAATGTGAATATACACAATAGTAGTCCAATGGATGAACATGGCTGTCTAAAAGCCTTTTTAAGTAAATATATCATACATATAATCTTAGTATTATCAAAAGGCCTTGGCTAAAGCCAAGCCCTAAAAATAAGAAACATGAGAAGTAAGAGTAGACTAGCACTGAAACTTAAAACTACTTGTCCTGCAAATAAAAGTCTCACTGTACAGAGCTTTCTACTGACATTCTGCGGTTTCTGGCGAGGATATAAAAAATATCTGCATCTACTACTGCATCATTTACAGGTATGCGCAAAGTGCAAAGAAATTAGGCACAAATGGTTTTTGCTCCTAGTTTTGGACTTTTCAGAATATTGTGCATCCAATTTTCTACAAGTGCTACTGGAGGGGACTATTTGTGCCAATCTGTGCAGTAGCTACAATGCCATGGGCAAAATCGGTCAGAAAAGAACATTATTCCCCCGTAAATACCAGAAGTATTATTGATCAGCCAAACGAAGGTGGGTCTACAGCGTCTTCTTGATATCACGTTTGAATGCTCTGAGGCCAACGACTTAAATATTAACCTGGAAAAAAACAAAGCCATAACAATTAAAAAGAACCTTAAGAAAATACCTGTCTGGTTTTGGGATAAGACTCGAATTGACTCAGTTACAGAGCACAAATATTTGGGGGTAATCATTGACAAAGGCGGGCACTTTGTAACCCAAAGAGATACAATTAAAAAGAAGGGCACAGCCCTAGCCGCCTCAATGAGAAACCTCAATTTCAAACTGACGGGTCCCTCACTTGCCCCACTGGTTGAAGTTATACGAGCACAACTCCTACCCACAATAACTTACGGGAGCGAGGCACAGAGGGGAAGAGATTCGAAGCTCTTGGATGATGTGGTCGCAAAGGTGTATAGAATAATTTTTGGTTTACCAACACGAGTCTCTCCAGCACAAATCAGGCTCGAGTTCGGGGTTCAAAAACAGACCATTGCAAGAAAAGGTGCGATAGTTATCTTCCGGGACAAAGTAAGGAAATCTAAATCAGGTACCCTAAATTGGCACTTGTGGTCTGAGCAACAACAAAAAGAAGCAACACCAGTGGCAAAATATTTAGCAACTAGTGTGTCCACTCTGGGTCTTACCGAACTTTGGGCAACTCCTACAAGTTATTGCCTCCTTAAAAAATCAACAAAGAAAATAATAAAGAATCAATCTTGGATTAAAGAGAAGGCAGCCCTAACGAGGAGGTCGCATGGCTGGGTGATCTTCAGCTCCTATTCCTCCCTGGTTGCACAAAAGTATCTAGCTTCGGGTTTTGCCAAACATACAAAAATTCAATTTTTAAAATACAGATTAGGCTCATTGCCATGCACAAAGCACTTTCCATATTGGCTGAAAACCCAATCTGATCTCAATTGTCGTTTATGTGGTACACCGCAAGAAGATATGCTGCATCTCCTCTGCACATGCAAGGAGCTAACAAAGGAAAGGAGACAGCTTTCAAAACTACTTTTTAACTAGAGAAGTATTCGCACACGGAGACAGGCTGTGCTGGCATGTTTTGCACCCGAGGACACGCAGCTTAGCTGTCGCTTTGTAAAATTCTTAAGACAAGTGGAGAAGAAAATGCCTAGTCAGAACAGCAATACAGCTGGCAAGGAAAAGTTGGACGCTGCTAAATAACTGCTTATTCTTTTAATGTACTGTAAACACCATTTGGTTATAATGTCTTTTAATTGGTTTTTAATATTTTTAATAACGGACGACACATAATGAGATATTTTGTAGCAATGGTTTTAAGTAACTCTGCTTAATAAAATAAACTTGAAACTAGTAATTGGTCACACAAACAGACCTGATATTTGTGCAAACGTTACTTGTACCAAAGTGCTATTAAGGCTGTTGATGCGGTGCAACTTAGAATAAGGCCATGTGGCTCAAGCAGTCTGATGTGAAGGACTGACACTTAATGCTTAATCAATTAACATATAATACCACTACTTGCTGAATACCAGAGTCATTTGCTGCTAGTGCAATCAGTTTATCGCATCAGCATTTCTAAGTCAGGTAAGTCTGGAAATACTTTCTTTCTCAGTACCACCCTGAACACCTGTTGTAGTCTTGTAACATAGTGTATGTATTCCGGACAGTTGTCAGGAAACAAGGTAAGTTTGAAATAAGTTGTAGGGATCAGAATGTGCCCCATCCCCCATCCTACCTCAGGTTTGTATTGTGACACCAAGTCCGATCTTTGCTTAAAATGGAGAAATCTTGACAAAGCACACTCCTCAGGCCAGAAAACTCACCAGATCAACATCACCAAAGCATTTGTCAATGCAGGTATGCTAAACTGTTTCTAAGCTTCAAACAAAGCAACTTTCATAGTATGCATGGACCTGTTGAGACTTGCCCGCTGGCAGAGTACCGAAGGAGCAACCACATCCTTAGCCAGAATCTAGTTTATTATGTGCCTCACACTAAAGGAGAGCATAATACTTGGGACAATGTTGTCAATAAAAACATCATGCATGTTTTTAAGAAATAAACCTGTGTATTTGAGGTTGAAAAATAGATTTATTGTTGAGGGTGGCAAACAAGAGAGACACAATTTCCCCCAAACAGTCTCGAGGTTGTGTGCTGCAATTAATGTAATTGCGTACAGTCAAGCAGGGTGCCAGCTGGATGAGACTACAACACTATATAGGCACGCCTTCTTTCAAAAATGTTTCTTTGAAAATGAAAAACAAAATTTCTATGTTTGGCTTGATACAATATAAAATGCAAAAAAGTACGCTTAGTAAGAGAGACGGTAGAAGTAGGTCTTTGTGTGGGAAAAAATGAATTGTTTAAGGTCAAGAACCTTCACCCACCCAAAGGTGGCATGCTTCATCATTGGGTGCCCTCCTCACACCAGGTCCAATGGTATTTGGTGCGGGCAACAACTCTCCAAAGGAGAGGAGCTGAGGTGTTTTCTTTTCAGAGGAGCGCCAGGTATGGGTGAGGGGCAGAGGGATATATGTTACATTTTGTTGAGTTAAAACTCCTGGTAGGCTAAATACCAGTTTTGCTCTTGTGTCCCCAGTGCAAAGTGATAAAAACAGTGAGAGGGACTTTGGATATAAAATTCCCCTTATACAGTCGACATGTTTCTGCCCTCTAAGTAATCCACTACAGGGTTGAGGGCCATTCTTTAGGCCAGCGTTTACAGTGACTGTGATGGAAAACAAACACAAAAAACCTAGAATTGGCTTAATGGTGGTAAGCCAAATGATACGGAAGGCAGCCCATAAGCTCCTTTTTGTGAAGGCCCACCATCATAGAACCGTAAAAAGGAAACAAAGGACAACTTTGAAGCATTCAAAAACATACAAAGAATGTGAGCAGACCTGACCCAATGATGAAGCATGCCACCTTCTGACTGGGTGAGGGTTCTTGTCCTTAAAAATGAATTTTTGTCACATACATAGACACGCTTCTACCTTCTCTATGACTAGGTGTATGTTTTTGGGATTTATACTGCCAGGGAGTAGTACTTATCTGGTCTGGTTATGAACTCTCATTAGACCCCTTTTGTGTTTTGGCTGGATACTATCCCAGAACTGACCTAATAATAACGGAATGAGAAGTTAAAACCAGGGGTGTCCAACGTATGTCCAGTAGTGCCGGTGCTTTACCAAACTCTCAGATAATCACGGATTGTTTAAATTAATTCCATTAAACTCACAGTATGTACTTTCTGCTTGTTGATATAGAAATGCACCCAGTTCTGAGTGCCTAACTGTATGTGAAACTTATATCAGGCTTATTTTGATCCTAGCATCATGCTAACCTAGCCTATGCACTATGGCCTATGCCTTTCCTTGGTAATCCATGGTTCAAAACCTGTTCTAGAGTGCGAAACATGCACTAAGAATGGCTAATATGACGTCTGTCCTCGACCTGGGTGAACAGTATAAAGCTGTGTGGTGAGACCTTTTTTCTGTGTCAAGGAGAGAAGAGTCCACTGACTCTCTTTTGTAAAGTTCTGTTGTTATGTGAACAGTGGAACCTTGCATTATGTGCATATTGAGTACATGTATGAGAGTAAGTGTGAAGCACATGTATGCTACACACTCTGTAAGTGGCATGAGTCTAAGTACTGAGACCAATGGGATCCATTTTTATGGATCCTGGTTTAGCAAGGCACAAAATGGAAGGTGATATAGATTACCCAAACAGTGAAAGTGCACTTTCTGCATTTTTGTTGCAGAAGGGTGACGATCGAGACACTAAAGTGAGGGTAGTAAAGGCAGTGCTGCCTTTACAATTGCAACAAAGGCCTTTTAAGCAAAGGCTTGCTGTTTAGTTCTTCCTTAGTACTGACATTAGGAAAATGGTTGAGTTAAGGGATGGGACTGTAGTTTCTGCTATACAAGGTGCGGACGTTTCTGGGCAGGGTCTCCCCTTTTGGATCTCCTCGATTACTGCATCAGTAAGGCTAATGACAGCCAATGCAGTTATGTCACTATTCGGTGTGCCCTTGTCTTGTATACATGTTCTTGGAGCCAGCCCCACTGCTACCTGCTGTGAGAGCTGCACAAGGTTGTGTCTGAAAAACAGACAGAAAAATGACATCAGAAAGAGCACTACCTCAAACAGATTCTGAAACCTTAGACATTGGATCCACATCCCCTGTCAGGAAAATGTCTATAAAAGAGGAATCCAAACACCCCCATTTGTTCCAGTTCCAAGTTCTTCATGACCAAGGAAGGAAGTTCTCGGCAGAGTACTCGAAGAGCTGGTGTGCAAGCAGTGCTTTTATCTCCCAGGAAAAAGAGGACACCACCTAAAGTCTGCACAACGTGTTGGAGCAGCAGAGTGTCTGACCAGCATCGGGAAATCAGTCTGCCTGTTTAGAGTGAGAGAAGGAGTGTGCCTATCCCTGCATGAGGAGAAACTGCCATGGAGTAGCCATCTCTGTATCAAGCTTGCAAAAAACCCAGAGGTTGCTGGCTGACCTTGGGAGCAAAGCCATAGCTGACCAATTTATTTTTTAAGGGCTCTCCTGGTCCCCCCATCATAGCCCATGCAGTGGATGGACTACAGAAATCAAGCCCAAAAGTAATCCCATGCTGTCGGGTACACCTGCAACAACTGAAGGCCTGGAACTGCTCAAGCCAAAGTGAATCCAGTGGAGAAGCCACTGCCACAGCCAAAATAGAAGTCTGATCCCAGCCCAGAGAATGCTCCTGCCAAGTGAGTGCGGATGTTATCCAGGCCTGGAGGCTGCAACTGCCCACAATAGCAACCACCGGAACCCGCCGGCCTTGAGAATGCCCACCAATGCACCATGGCCACAGCAATCTGAGAAAATAACAGGGCATCACAAACGAACGGCTGAGTTAGACAAGCAGACCGTGTTCTGTAGAAAGAACATTGATTGTTACCCAAACTACCCATTTTGAGCATGAGCTGTTGAACTAATCTACGAAATACTCTGTATGAGTAGAGACCTAGTTAACTGCACCGCTGCCTTATCTATGCCCATGTCAACGCATTAGTAGAAGTCCCATAGACACAGAAAAGCTCCTGGAATGGGGAGAGGGTGGCATAGGGAGTTTAATCACTTTTCTATGAATCGTAGCTGGAATCAAAACCCTACACCTTTGACTGACTGGATTGTGCAGTATTAAGTTTTGCTACGTTATTAAAGTACTTTATTTATATTAAGATAGACACTGGGTTGGACAGAGTGCATTATTGTGCGTGCTGTTTGATTCTTGAGTTCAGAGCTCCCTGCCCCCCCCCCCACACTACCTCCCTGTGAAGCCTCTGACTGCTTGCCTCGGTCTACCTTGAGAGTGGTAAAGGTGTACTTGTCCCAGTTTGCAGAGCCATAGTACAACGGACCCCTGGACACCAGTGGCAAACAACCTCCACCACCAGGATTGGGGCCCAGTAGCCTCCCAAACAGGTCTAACACTGCTTATCTGGCTATACTACTGTATTTGTTTTGGAAAATGCAGGTGTGTGACAGAAGTCAGTCATTTTGCTGCCCTGCAACCTTGCCTGACTCCTGAACCCCTGGACCTTTGGTGGATGCCTAAAATTCAAACCACTGTTTATTTGTATTTGCAACCATTTCCCAGGGTATTGTTGAAGGGAAGTATATGGTGTTGTAAGGTAAGCAGGATGGTAACAGCCTGTAACAATTGATCTCAGCCTGCCCTTTGACGTAATGCTTGGACTCATAACAAGCATTGGCATAGCCAATAGGTCTCGCCTTTGGGACCTTATAAGTGTTTAGTTATCCAGCACAATATCCTTGGTGCAACAACATCAAGTGTTGCATGGCTAAACACTTATAAGCTCCCAAAGGTGAGACCTATTGGCTATGCAAAATCTTGATTTGAGTGAGTGGCTCGTGCAGGTATGCCACTGTGAGGTAGAGATGCTGCGAGTGCTTTTACAGGAGCCCCTATGACATTGCGCCTCTTCAAAATGTATCTTGGGTCTGGTGTAATACTTCTAGCCCCTATTCCCGTCTTCTCACACCCAATGCATCCTTAAATGTCCCATGTACAGCCGGGGTTGACACTCCTATTACCCCTGCCCTCCAGTGACACTTTACCTGTCACGGGTGGTGGTGGTGGACGTGGTGGTGGTGGTGGACGTGGTGGTGGTGGTGGACGTGGTGGTGGTGGACGTGGTGGTGGATGTGGTGGTGGTGGTGGACGTGGTGGTGGACGTGGTGATGGTGGACGTGGTGGTGGTGGACGTGGTGGTGGTGGACGTGGTGGTGGTGGACGTGGTGGTGGTGGACGTGGTGGTGGTGGACGTGGTGGTGGACGTGGTGGTGGTGGTGGTTAAAAAGCTGCGTAACATAGGGGCAGAGCACAGCCCGTGCTGGGGTGTGCTGGGTCCCCACCTGTAGAGGGGTGAGCAGATAGACTTTTAAAGTGGTGCTTCCTGCCTGTGATGAGGTGTGGAGTCCCTACTTGTAGAGGGGTGAGCAGTTAGACTTTAAAGGGGTGCTTCCTTTGCTAAGATGTGCAGTGTCCCCACCAGGATAGGGGTGAGCAGATACACTATTAAGGGGTGCTTACTTTCCATGATGGGGTGTCCAGGGTCCCCAACTGCAGAGGGGTGAGCAGTTAGACTTTAAAGGGGTGCTTCCTTCCTATGCTAAGATGTGCAGGGTCCCCACCAGGATAGGGGTGAGCAGATACACTATTATGGGATGCTTCCTTTCCGAGCCTGTGGTGTTCAGGGACCCCACCAGGATACGAGTGAGCAGATACACTATTTAGGGGTGCTTCCTCTCCGTGCCTGTGGTGTGCAGGGTCCCCACCAGGATAGGGGTGTGCAGATACACTATTAAGGGGTGCTTCCTCTCCATGCCTGTGGTGCCCATGGTCCCCACCTGTAGAGGGGTGGGCAGTTAGGCTTTAAAGGGGCGCTTCCTGTCCCTGCCCGGGTGTGCATGGAAGACTTCATCTTTTCAAAGGAGGACAGGTGATCTGCCGTCTGGCCACGTCACAGTTCCCGCCCATGATGAGGCAGGTGGGCTAGGCTGCATGGTGTGTGGTGAAGGGCAGGATGGTACTCGCGGATGAAGGGGTGGTAAGCAGCGGGATAGTGACTCTGTGGCTGGCGCGCGCTGGTGGGTGAAGAGAATAAAAAGACCGTGGTTATGAGGTGAGTGTGACACATGTTTAACAGGGCAAACGTCAGTTTGAGTAACCCACCGAACCTGGCATTCCTCAGGAGAACAGGGCTGGTTCAACAGCAGAGACTGGTACACTTGAATGGGAAACTGACAGGTACCTCGTACATTTTTGCATAAATTAACGATTGCATGTGCACTGAAGAAGCATAATTCAACGACGCATACATTAGTGCAGGCTTTTGAAGCACTCAAGTGGGCATCTGACAAAATTACAGATATGATGAATTAATTATTCTAATGAAATATTCTAAGAATTCTATTGAACACAGCATGTTACTGCCAGAGATGCAGGGACGCCCCGTGAGCCTCGCTCTGAGCAGAGGCACCAGGGGCTGATTAGCTCAGGAAAACAAGCACGCGAGAGGTGCGCACGCACGCACCACAGCGAGCGATCTGTTTTCAATTATTGCGCCCGTGTCTGGGCACGATAATTGAAAACAGATGTGGCCTGTGCGGGTAACCGCAACCAATAGGCCGTGGGCGGAGCAAAGGCGGGACATGCGCCCGCCTTTGCCCAATTGCGTGTGGTCTTTGTTAAAAAGACGCACGCAAAGCCCAATAGCCTAGGACGAAACCAAAAGCACACGCATGAGAGTGTGCGAGCGTATGGGGAGATTTCAAAAGCCCTTACATAAAGTCGAGCAGAGCAGAGCACTGCGCTAGGCTCGACCTAAAAATGACTGTCTTCTACATACACAAGCATCAATCCATGTACTTCCCCAGACTCGGATTAGTTCTAAAATATGCATCATAGTGAAGTACAACAGCTGGTCAGATAAGGACGTAATGTATATTAAGATAAACACATCTAATTGTACAGAAAAGTTGTGTCTTCTCAACGATAACCTTTCTTTCATATACAACGCCCCCATTTTGAATGATTCTCAAAGTGGTACCTTCAACGGGTCTAAACACAACAAACAAGCTGAAATAATGCTGTCACAGCTAGAGCCACAAAGCTCACCCAGGGACTTTTCATGTATCTACAATGCATGTATAAGTGCACACAAATTAACAAAGTAGACTATGTACTTTATTCAGCGCAGGGTGCATGGATCGCCAGTATTTCAAATGATGTTTTTCATGTAATCCAGTTGCGTTTTTTGGCACTTGTTTTGTGGTGTTTTTTTTTTATGAAAAAGGGGGTGGGAGCACACTGACTTCACATCGCAGCGTCATTACCTCTGAGCATCGTGGTAGATGTAGTTCATTGTTTTTGGCACAGGACAAAGTTCGAAAAGTTTCTTGGCTCAATACCATATTTTTCAAAGCGTATCCCTAGACACGTGTTTCTGGATTTCTCCGTCATCAGTAGGGAAAAAATAGTAGGTTGCTGGACATGCTGCCGCTTAATTTTCTCAGGCACAATTCCACTCTGGGCATGCAGGCGCTCCCAAGCTCGTCAGCTCAAGCGGCTCGAGGGAGCCTTTTAAATTATGAAAAAGGGGGTGGGAGCACACTGACTTCACATCGCAGCGTCATTACCTCTGAGCATCGTGGTAGATGTAGTTCATTGTTTTTGGCACAGGACAAAGTTCGAAAAGTTTCTTGGCTCAATACCATATTTTTCAAAGCGTATCCCTAGACACGTGTTTCTGGATTTCTCCGTCATCAGTAGGGAAAAAATAGTAGGTTGCTGGACATGCTGCCGCTTAATTTTCTCAGGCACAATTCCACTCTGGGCATGCAGGCGCTCCCAAGCTCGTCAGCTCAAGCGGCTCGAGGGAGCCTTTTAAATTATGAAAAAGGGGGTGGGAGCACACTGACTTCACATCGCAGCGTCATTACCTCTGAGCATCGTGGTAGATGTAGTTCATTGTTTTTGGCACAGGACAAAGTTCGAAAAGTTTCTTGGCTCAATACCATATTTTTCAAAGCGTATCCCTAGACACGTGTTTCTGGATTTCTCCGTCATCAGTAGGGAAAAAATAGTAGGTTGCTGGACATGCTGCCGCTTAATTTTCTCAGGCACAATTCCACTCTGGGCATGCAGGCGCTCCCAAGCTCGTCAGCTCAAGCGGCTCGAGGGAGCCTTTTAAATTATGAAAAAGGGGGTGGGAGCACACTGACTTCACATCGCAGCGTCATTACCTCTGAGCATCGTGGTAGATGTAGTTCATTGTTTTTGGCACAGGACAAAGTTCGAAAAGTTTCTTGGCTCAATACCATATTTTTCAAAGCGTATCCCTAGACACGTGTTTCTGGATTTCTCCGTCATCAGTAGGGAAAAAATAGTAGGTTGCTGGACATGCTGCCGCTTAATTTTCTCAGGCACAATTCCACTCTGGGCATGCAGGCGCTCCCAAGCTCGTCAGCTCAAGCGGCTCGAGGGAGCCTTTTAAATTATGAAAAAGGGGGTGGGAGCACACTGACTTCACATCGCAGCGTCATTACCTCTGAGCATCGTGGTAGATGTAGTTCATTGTTTTTGGCACAGGACAAAGTTCGAAAAGTTTCTTGGCTCAATACCATATTTTTCAAAGCGTATCCCTAGACACGTGTTTCTGGATTTCTCCGTCATCAGTAGGGAAAAAATAGTAGGTTGCTGGACATGCTGCCGCTTAATTTTCTCAGGCACAATTCCACTCTGGGCATGCAGGCGCTCCCAAGCTCGTCAGCTCAAGCGGCTCGAGGGAGCCTTTTAAATTATGAAAAAGGGGGTGGGAGCACACTGACTTCACATCGCAGCGTCATTACCTCTGAGCATCGTGGTAGATGTAGTTCATTGTTTTTGGCACAGGACAAAGTTCGAAAAGTTTCTTGGCTCAATACCATATTTTTCAAAGCGTATCCCTAGACACGTGTTTCTGGATTTCTCCGTCATCAGTAGGGAAAAAATAGTAGGTTGCTGGACATGCTGCCGCTTAATTTTCTCAGGCACAATTCCACTCTGGGCATGCAGGCGCTCCCAAGCTCGTCAGCTCAAGCGGCTCGAGGGAGCCTTTTAAATTATGAAAAAGGGGGTGGGAGCACACTGACTTCACATCGCAGCGTCATTACCTCTGAGCATCGTGGTAGATGTAGTTCATTGTTTTTGGCACAGGACAAAGTTCGAAAAGTTTCTTGGCTCAATACCATATTTTTCAAAGCGTATCCCTAGACACGTGTTTCTGGATTTCTCCGTCATCAGTAGGGAAAAAATAGTAGGTTGCTGGACATGCTGCCGCTTAATTTTCTCAGGCACAATTCCACTCTGGGCATGCAGGCGCTCCCAAGCTCGTCAGCTCAAGCGGCTCGAGGGAGCCTTTTAAATTATGAAAAAGGGGGTGGGAGCACACTGACTTCACATCGCAGCGTCATTACCTCTGAGCATCGTGGTAGATGTAGTTCATTGTTTTTGGCACAGGACAAAGTTCGAAAAGTTTCTTGGCTCAATACCATATTTTTCAAAGCGTATCCCTAGACACGTGTTTCTGGATTTCTCCGTCATCAGTAGGGAAAAAATAGTAGGTTGCTGGACATGCTGCCGCTTAATTTTCTCAGGCACAATTCCACTCTGGGCATGCAGGCGCTCCCAAGCTCGTCAGCTCAAGCGGCTCGAGGGAGCCTTTTAAATTATGAAAAAGGGGGTGGGAGCACACTGACTTCACATCGCAGCGTCATTACCTCTGAGCATCGTGGTAGATGTAGTTCATTGTTTTTGGCACAGGACAAAGTTCGAAAAGTTTCTTGGCTCAATACCATATTTTTCAAAGCGTATCCCTAGACACGTGTTTCTGGATTTCTCCGTCATCAGTAGGGAAAAAATAGTAGGTTGCTGGACATGCTGCCGCTTAATTTTCTCAGGCACAATTCCACTCTGGGCATGCAGGCGCTCCCAAGCTCGTCAGCTCAAGCGGCTCGAGGGAGCCTTTTAAATTATGAAAAAGGGGGTGGGAGCACACTGACTTCACATCGCAGCGTCATTACCTCTGAGCATCGTGGTAATTGCGAAGTTTTTTACAGGATCACTTGAAAAGCATGGACCATTATAACTTATTTATGAGTACCAGCATTGTTTCATAACTCAAATCACTCTGATACAGCACTGACATCTCCCCATCAGCTGCAGCCTGTGCAGGTAAGAGCGGTGGGGTGGTGGCGCCCAGTGAGGGGGGATTTCGACGGACGATGAAAAGAGAAAATTAAATAAGTAATACATTTTCCCTCGTCATAGTCCGTCGAAATTCCCCCCACCCTCCCCTCTCTTCCCAATCGCTCTTACCTGCACGGGCCACAGCTGCTCCCCACCCTCTTTCTCTGTCACCACCATCAATGTATGAAGCATTGTGGACAAAGTATTCAAGTCATTCTGCTAATTTATCATCTGTCCTGTCCATTTTCATCCCGAGTTCTTCTGCCATCACCCATTCCAGAAAGTCTTCTTCCCAGGATGCCGTGGTTGGGCTGCGTGGTTTAAGCCAGTGTAGAGTGATCCAACGTTTTACCAGCACCAAGCCCAAAATTGCAAAATTGTATTTATTCAGAGATTTCTTGGGTTTATGAATAAGATTAAGAAAACAGTGCAACCCACAATGTCACATAACCTATTAGCTACAGATTGCCAATATATTCGCAATTGGTCTCAATTCCAGGTAATATGTAAGAAATCAGCTCTACATTTAAAGCATGCAGACGTCCCTTCAGAGCATATTCTGGACAATTTCAAAGGAGTCAAACAACTGCGATGAAGTAATTAAAATATGTCACCTTGACTGTGGCATTTCTAAAGATCTATTGGACATGTCTAGGCCCATTCCGCATCTGCTATCTGTGTGTCCAGTTCCCCTCTCCTATCTGTTCCATCGGCGGAACTGTCTTGTGTCTGTCAGCTCCAAATTCTTTGTAATGTCGGGACACCGCATGGGCAGAAATGCCCATTGCCCACAGCACCATCAGGACCACGGAGTTGAGGGAGACGCAAGGAAATTCTCCTATACTTCCATCGTTGTCCTAGGCAGCCGGGAGTACCGTAGGAACTACCATGGCCCCACTCCAAACTGGAATATGACTCCTCAAAGGTCAGAAAATTGTCCCCAAGATAGAGGTCACCTAGTATGGTGCATCCGTTCTTGCGTCACCGTTCCAAAGACATTTCGTGGGCCATCCTCTTGAATGGCTGATGCCTAATCAGTCTGCGGAGAGCAGCGTCCCACACCATAGCAGTGTGACAAACCACATGGGCGTAGTGATACAGCACACCTCGTCCCCTACATCAACAATATAGGGGGCATCTCTCCTTTACAACACTCTTTCAGTAGTCCCTACTCCCAATTTTCTTCCACATCGCACCACCGCACGGCATGCTGAAGCTGTGCAGCGATACAGTTTAATTCCGGGTCAGGAAGTCACAGCCCACCCCCCTCATTCTGTCTAGTTTGAGGGTGAATAATTTTACCCTACTACTTTTACCAGCTCAAACTAAGGAATTCAGTAGGGAATCTATTTCTTTAAAATTGGAGTGCGGGATCTCACATAATGTGTTTTGTTAGTGGTATGGACAGCGCGGTAAGAACAGAATCTTTGCAAGGCCAACACAACCAATACTACTTAGCGGTAGGATATTCCGGAAAGTAATTGATTCCCGCAAACCCTGGAGCATTCTATGTTATTCTCGCACTGGTGTGTGCATGTACGTGCTACTTGAACACCCAGGTATCCAAACTGTTCCAATCCCCATCTTATATTAAAATTCTGTGGTGCACCCAGTGCATTACTGCACGAAGTTTAACTGCTAAGGGCTCTAAGGCGATGGCGAATCATAGGGACAATAATAAGGACCCATGACGATGCCATGCTCAGTAGACCATCCATCCAACACTACATTCCCCAACCTCACCTGAGCGTCGGGTTCTGTATAGAGGAGTTTTCCCATCTTTGTAGGACTGGTCAAAACCCTGTTTTTCTATAACATCTCAAACACGTGTTCCCATGTTGTGTTGTGGTGGCTACATGGTATATCTGCGCAACATAATTGAAACATGTTCTGTAAATTCCTATTCATCTTTCCTCTTTGCCAACTGTCGTTGACTGTCAACAGTTTTTGATATTGCACGTGTAGACCTAAAACAAGCCTGTTGCACTGTACAACTGCACGTCTTCCTGTATAAAACATCAATTAGTTTGAGGTGAGTTTTTGACGCGAGGTAAAATAACACAGTACTCCAACATATATTTATTCAGGGTAAAACAACTTTAAAACTATACCAGGTTTCCTATATAGCAGCCAATCTCGAATAGTGCAAAACACAGCAAACAAATGTTACAACTGCCAATGCTTTTTGCAAAGAGTTTTTAAGCCTCCTTCTTAATTATTCACCTTTTGTGAAGTGTCTTCAACTCATGAAACAAAAAGTCTCATCGAAGGCGAATAGGAAGCAGCAGTGTGCATAGCCACTACAGCAGCAAAAGGTTAAAAGTAAAAGGCTGTGTTTCTGTGTTAGTGCACAGTCACCCCCTGGTGTAATGTTCTGCTTTAACTGAATAAAATAGCTCACAAAATGGAAGACAGCCCTGAAAGCATGCCTACAAAGACGTTTATATTAGATAAATAGAATACTTCTTTAATGTGGTGGAAAGTACAATGATTGTAGTACGGCCTACTAATTTGATTTTGGAGAAAAAATGCATATACTCTTTAAAAGAGTTGAGGGGAGGTCAGATCTAGCCTGGACCAGTGGTCGGACATGTAAACAACCTCTGTTGCTAATCCCAAAGTCTGGGCAACCAGCCATGACATGGGAGCGAAAGCTCATTTATCAGGAAGCCTGAGACTTTGGAACCCGTGAGGAGCGGGACGGTCCAGTCCTGAAGCATTTCTGATCACTAAATTACAGCATGCATTGGGTCCTACAACTCCTATGCCGGAATACCCAAGACTTAACCGCTGAGTAGCAAACGTGGCTGAAGGAGTGGCCACAGCATGACTTCAGCCCTAAGAGCGTCAGAAGAGACAACCACAAACGCCAGTGAGCAGTGGCGAAAGACCATTGTCTAGAACAAGCAATTGCTTCCTCATATCAGCCCGATCTCGAACTGGGAGGCAAAAGAATCCTACTCCAACCAATATACAACTCAAAGGGTCGCTTTGATATACTAAATAGAGAGAATATCCTGCAGTTACGCCATACTACCCCCCCTAGCGGAACTCACCTGTTTGTACATTGAATCTGTTGAATTCCTCAACCCAAGGCTACTCTGGTTACCAGTGCGTGGCAGGCAGTAGCAAGTCAAGTCCTGAATGAAAAAAATGCTTTCAGCAATGGCGGCATAGACACCACCATGCACACCATTTCCAGTTACCCTCATGTGTAGCACTACCTGAAACAGCACATATAAACAAGTCTGTACAGAAAACAAATCCCAGATGCTTTGGGTGGGGCAACCACAGGTAACAGATGAAGTGCAGAGATTAACACCACAAGTTGAATGGGAGTGGCTGAAACCTGCACTTCATAAAAAGAACATGCAATGACATGTAGCCTTATCTACTCCTACTTTCACTAATCAGAATAATTTCAGTATCAGCTCTTGGAACATAGGTGGACTAACAACCAAAACACATGGTAACAACTTAACTAGTTACTGGGAAAAGAATCATATAGTAATCCTAAAAGAAACATGGTCAATATCTTCACTTTCACTGGCAGGATAGATAGAATTATTTAGCCCTGCAGTTAAGTCATTGAAGCATGGACGCCCTAAGCCTGGGTTAGCAATCTATATCTCATCCGCTCTGCAGTAGGTAGTGAAATCCAGACCCAATGAATTCTTTGTGTCTCTACTACGAACCTGTTCGCAAAAACTCCTAAACAAAATTTACTGGACAATGTTCACATACACCCAAATTCCGGGGAAAAACAAGAACTTACAGACAAGTTCATTTCAATGGTCATGGATACTAGAAAAAATTTGCAAATGCCAGAAATTTTAATTACAAGGTATTTCAATATGAGCTTCATTTTCTCTCTAGACCTCGATGATATGCTCGTATCCTAGAACCAGCAATGGGACTCCCCGCCCCACCTGTCGATACATCATCACTGAAATGGAACAGCTTGGCCTAAGATTAGTAAACGGTACATTTCAAGGCGATTCTCCACCCCGCGCTGCAATGCATCAAAATTCAACCCCATGCTCCACTCTTGACTATCCCATAGCCAGCTGGCCATTCTTCATATACGCCACATTATTCCAAATAGAGGAAAGGCTGGAAAATGATCATTCCCCCCAAATAACTCAACTGGCTGTTGACTCACCATTTCACCCTCCAGTGAATAGTCTACCTGGCACTCTATATTCTGTAAATTTGAGAAAACTATAACAGATAGAAGAATCAATCACTGCAACAGAGGCCACAGCAGTACAAGTACTCGAAAACAGCCAAAGACAGGATCTCAATGCCCTCGAAATCGGGGAACCGGAACAGAACAGCTCCTAGACAAGTATACCAACAATACACTGCTTTAGGCTGGCAATGTTACTCCAGCAGGAAAGGGGATGAAACCCAAAGTTAAAAAGCTATCAACGTGTGCAACCTAAGAAAATCACACAAAAATTTGCTTTGTGATGAAAGAGGGCTGAAGGAGAAAGGTTTTGGGTCAAAATCTTATATCTTAGCAAGATGCTAAATTGAAAAGGATTCTGGAAGATAGTGAATGGCATCAACAAAGCCCAATACTCAATCAACAACTATAACATCGCTGAGGCTTCATCAGTGCTTAATTTGAGCCGATGGTTGCTCGTGGGGAACACCAGCACTTATTTTTGGGGACTGGCACTTATTTTACAGTATCAGATATTTACAGAGTACAAGGGAAAGAAAAACACAGATTGGAAAGATGGAGGAAGAAAAAGACATAAAACCATCACAAACAGACAGCAGTAACGTGCAGGAGCGACATAAGGGTCAGGGAGTGTCTAGTAGTGGATTACAGACTACCAGCCTTGGTATTCAGCGCGCTGACATTTAATGCACTTGCGACCGCCTTTTGAGCAGAGCTTTGGGTACCAACACTCTTTCTTTCACAAATTAAGCACTGGACAGCTTACCTCACCAACCACTTTAACCCTCAATTGGGTGAGCTGCTCGGGAACACTGCTCGAGACTGTGGCTCCATCCCTAAGGAATGTATGGACTATAAAACAAGTGCTAATAGCAATACACATTTAACCACAGCACTCAAATGTGCTAACAGTCAGGCAAGCAGACCAATGGCTGTCTTGACAATGCTGTCAGCCAAGACAATAATGAAGACACATCCCCACTGGACCTCCCAACAGACACTATTAATTACAGCTTCAAAAATGGCCTCGAACACCTGATTGTCGAAATTATTCAATATTCTATCGAGAATGGGATGTCAATCCCCCAGAATATATCCAAGGTAATGGTGGTCAGCAAGAACAATCAATAGGACAAACCACAAATGGTATCTGCAAGGGCATTTGTTTATGAGTAAAAATATCTTAGGTTCATTTTGACACAAAAAGGTTCCTTCCAGCCCCAAAAATCATATCTCTCGCTGAAAAGCAATTAGTTGACATCAGTTTTTTACCCTTTATACCGCACCTTGAAAGGCCTAGCCTACCCCTCTTTCTAAAGATTGTTTCAGCTAAGCTCTTACCAACCCTGACCTATGGCAGCGAGGCTCTGCGCGGCCGCACTGTACACAATAATTCAAAAGTGCATTGACACATTTTTAACCTACCTAAAAATGCATTGCCACCAGAGATACATCTCAAATTTGGATAATCAAATCATCCATTGCAAGACAGGGTGCCTACATTAAATGTTGCTATAAGCTTATGACCAAAACAGACAAAACTCTCAACACAGTGTTATGGCCAGCGGTGGCCAAAGGCCAAGCCACACCAGCATGGATATTTCTGGATTCGGCCCTACATGCCCTTGTAGAGAAATCAAATTGGGATGTTAAGAATACATATGCTACTTAAAAAAAAAACTAACTGTTCTTTGAAGCAGCTTTGGGTGACCTTGGACTATGCAACATTATCAAAAAGGTCACATGCCTGGATGCTTTTACACAGTTAGAAGAACTATTTTTAGACCAATTACTCAGTGTTCATAAAATTTAAGTTCATGTACTTTCGGTTTGGGCGCCTACCTTTGCTCCTGCACAGGTGGAACATTGACAATCATTTGTCGTTCATAAAGGGCCAACAAACAGCACCTGGTCTAACTGGGAAACAGCAAATTCAAAGACCACCGAACAACGCGTTGCCTTTGCAATGCGGGCGGAATATTTAATGAGTGAGAAGCACGCATTACATTTACAAAGCAAGTTTTTACAATGACATGGGTTAGGTCAAGCGGTGTTGGACTTTAAAGTCCAACGCTTTCCCTACTGTTACGGTGACTGGTGTTGGAATAGTAAATTATACTATTCCAAAGTCCAGCAGTAAACGGAATGCGTGGTTCAGACACATTCATTTTTCCGCTAGCGTTGTCAAGAAACGTGTGGAAAATGAATGTGTGGTTGTGTCATACAACAGGTCTAACTAGTATGTATTTGCCCTGCACTTTTGCAGGACAGAAGAGAGCAGCTTTTAATCAGTGCAGTATCCCTTCCTGCCGACAAACAATTTTCACATGTTTCAATCCAACAGACACAATCATGAACTCTTTGTTGTTTTACTAA
Source organism: Triturus cristatus (assembly GCF_964204655.1). NCBI lineage: Eukaryota > Metazoa > Chordata > Amphibia > Caudata > Salamandridae > Triturus > Triturus cristatus. Next base: position 138,165,644 of record NC_140592.1, read on the forward strand.
ATTTGTATGAAGGTTCGTGCACAAACTGAAGAGATCTCCTTGGGTAATTTAAGGAAATTAGCCATATCTGTACATTTTATGGTTTTATTCATGATCAAGTTTAATCCTCTTTTTGTATGCAATGATCTTAAATAATTAAGAATAATACATTTCAATCAAAGGTTGAAACCCTTTGTCCTGAACTGGACCTTGCCTCAAGGGAAGATCTCAGCTTCACATCTACTGTGTGGTAGGAGAGTGAGTCCCTGAGTAGAGGCAAGGCTATGCAGGGGCAGCTCAGGACTGTTATGACCCTAGGGATCCTTTTGCTGCATGACAAGTATAAGGATTTATGCTGCAAATTTGAGAAGCAGTAAAGAAACACTATGGAAGCAACTTTGAGTGGCCACCACAACCCAAGGAGCAGGCTAAGAAGTCCACAAAAAAATGCATCAAGTACAGAAAATATTTTTTCAAATAGAGAAAGATGCTGTTGCATCGCAGAGAAGGGAAGACCCAGAAGTGACTAACACGGCTAACATTCAATGGCACTTTCAGATTTGTGACACCTCTGCCAGGGGGTGCTGCTCTGTGAGGGTGATGGTGTTCATGTGCCAGAACCGGTGCCCATGTGCAAGCGCTGGTGCTCGCGTGCTATGTCTGGTGCTGAACTTCCATGAATAGTGCAAAACAATAAACCGAAAATATTGAGGCAGCATCAGAAGCACTCCAACTGCAACAAGGACCTCCTTCCACAGCCAACTGCTTACTGCCTATAACTCACTGTCTGAATTTAAGGGTATGAGCTGGAGCTAAATATGAGGGTTTCACCCATTATAAGAAGCAATTACATGCCAGCAGGATGGCTCAGGGAGGTAAATGACTGCATCTGTGGTGACCTACTAGCCACACATCTGAATCCCAGCAAAGCCAACACTGCATTCCATTGTCCAACTTCACTTACATTATACTCAGTAATAAAAGGCACCCGTCATTTACAGCCCTCAAATGGGAAAGGGTATTAGGAAGATAAAGATAAATGTGAGTCAACTAACAGAGCCAAAGCTCGGAGTGACACCTGCCAAAAGGATCTAAAGAACATTATCTGATGAAAGTATATATGCAGGTATACAGCAGATGGAACCAAATTGGAGGTTATATACCATACCCGGAGCACGACCACGAAAATACTTGTACAAGCCATCGGCAACAACAGCTCGGTTCTACGGCAATCAAGGTAGAGCACTTTCCCTAAACCAGGGGTCTCCAACCAGTCGAAGGCGAGCTACCGGTAGCTCACAGACACCCTGCGAGTATCTTGCGACACGGTATCTCCTTTCACCACGGTGTACCCTGTCTTTTTTATTTTGTTTAATTTCACGCCTCTTTGCAGCGTTTGCCCATCATCAAAAAAACCAGCTGCTCTGATTGGCTCAATTGAGTTTAGTTGGGGGAGGGGATGACAGAAGCAGGTAACATCATTGCTGAAAGTTTGACTCCGGCATGTACAGTGTTAGACTATCCAACGGGAATCGTGCCGCATCCTTCTGCAGCCAGGCACCACGATTCCATCCGACACAACCTGCGTGGCCAGCCTGGACACTGCAGCCTTATTATAAGCCCCGGGTTTTCTGGTTTCTATACTGGGCAGGCGGTGCGGCACAGGGGGCAAGAACGGAATTAGTGAAAAGCCCGGGGCAGCTATACTTTCCAACTTGAGAGGTACGCAGTCAGAAAAATGTAAGGAACTTTTGTTTTCAAAAATGCAAAACAGAATTTTTAAAAGATTCATTGTTATCAGGCCCAGTTTAAAGCACAATTATGTTGCATTGAACAGGCTGACTTTTCTGTCTTGATTCGGCATTTTTTTTCCCCACGCTGGAGGTGTAAATGGATATGAGAATGTTTCTGGCGTGTGTTAATTCTTGCCCTATAATAGGCGAGAGAGGAGAGAGTTTGCAATAAAAATATTGTTGTTTGTAATGCACTGGAAGCTGATGAGATGGAAACGTTTTTAGTTATTGAACTGCCCACATGAAACTTCGTTCTTCTCCGCTGTGCATGTTTAACTTAGAGTGAACTCCCTGTTCAACCTCAGAGCTCATTTATTGTTATATAATTCACAGTTGTCTTGACATTGCCTTGAAAGGGCTGAATTTTCTTTCTTGATTCAGCTTTCTTCCAAGCTGGAAGTATAAGCTGAATCAGGAAAGAAAAGTCAGACTGTTCTAGGCAAAGCTGATGCAACTGTGAGTTATATAATAATAAATGAGCTCTGTGGTTGAACAGAGAGTTCTCTTTTAAACATGTACAGCAGAGAAGAATTGAGTTTCATGTGGGCATTTCAATAAATAATATCATCGGCTTCCATTGAGTTCAAAACAGCACTACTTTATTGCAAACTCACTCTTCCCTCTCAATACTATAAAGAATGGTGACAACACAAATCCAAGTCATTCTTATAAGTGTTTCTAGGGCACTTTATGCATTTCGTTCAAACGCTGTATTCCCTCCGTAGAAATTAGGCTTAAAGTCAGCAAAGCTATATGTGGGGGGTCTGTAGGAACAATGCGCAAGTTGCATGGCCTTTAGTAGCTAACGATGATTTTCACTAATCCGAAGTAGCTCTCTCTACAGAAAAATTGGAGACCCCCCCGACTTAAACCAAGGGGCACATCCTGGTGCTCAAAGATAATTATCCTAACTGCACTGGTGTGTAGCTGCTGAAGATCTCTGGAGCTCACCATCACTAGGAAATGGCAACCCACAGCTTAGAGAGAGGCAGTTGTGCACAGGGGGCTCCTACTGAACTTTAAAGAAAGGCTCAGTGTAGAAAGATCTGCCAGGAGTAAGCAGACCACACTGAGTCTCAATGTGAGACACTATGTGCTAATGGCTGTAAATACGAAAGTCCACACATGGTTATGGAGGCTGTACTACTGAATTCAACTTTTTCTGACCCGCCCTGTATTTTCCCACCAGTCAATTCAACAAACAGAGGCCACTGGAGGTGCTTCGTGTTTTGCAAGGTTCTGCTGCACAGAAGGAGCCCTTAATGTGTACGGACACCCTTACTCAAGAGTAGCTACTGCCCCCTCATGCCAAACCATGAGGTGAATGCCATTTGGTGGCAGCAATTTCTAAGTTCAAGGACACAAATTTGTATAACTAAAGCACTAGTGGGGAGAGAGCATACCAGTCCTCTACCCTGTAAAATATGTGAGGTTTCACATTACTGTGGTCCCCAAGTTCTCCTTTGCTTGGTGGTGTGTTCTGTGCTGTGCGTGGTACGTTTCATGTGCACTGTGTGCAGGGCGAATGATGCCCTAAGGAGGACATGGGCCAAAGCCTGCACAAAAAGGCTTTGAACCATGTCACTTTATTTTTCTCATGTGTATGTGACACCCAGCATGTAAATTGTCATGGAGATCCAGACCCTAAACTCTGTAGTTGTTTGGGGACTAGGATAATAAACATATGATTCCTTGCTAGCCAATTCTGACTGCCACTTTTACTTTAAAGGCCCTCAACCTTCCCTGTGTTGTGCTGGGTATCATATAGCGAAGTAGAAATGTGGCTAACAGTATCTTCTAGTGGTTTTAGGCCAATGTTAATAGCGTGGCCTCTGTCATAATCTGCTATACAAATGCCAGCAGGATGCACCCTGTCCTGATTGCCAATGTTCATACTTTAAACAATGTATGTGGATTGGTTTTGAATTTCTGCAAGTGCCGTAAATTAGAAGAAAACTGATCCCTCTCAGCAAGTAGATATATTTTATTAGGATTTCAAGGAGATTCTGTTGCAGTATAAAAAGACGATTGCCAGGAACAGGGCCCGCAGAGATGCTATTTCCTTCCAGGCCTGGCCTAGACCTAGAAACCTCATGCCCTGGAAGCAGAGGAACCTGGAAAGCACAGTACAAGGAGAAGAGCAGGCCTTTGAGCAGAAGGACAAAGAGCAAATCCTACTGATTGTAGCTAGCTTAGAAGTTGACTCAGAGGAGTGAGCCACTCAGGCACCGGTAGGGTCTTCCAGCACAGCTGTAGAGAACTTATCCAAGAACCATCTACACAACCACCGCAAGGACTTTACTCTTCATTTAAGGTCTTGGGATCAAATCATATCGGGTCTGGTTTCTTATTCTGCGTCCAGGCAGAGACTTTAATTTTGATCCCTTATAGCTCTGGGGAGATCGTTTTTGCAATTGGACTCTAGCCCTAAATCCAGGTTTCAAACTCCTAGCTAGTTAGCTTGAAGGTCCAGTGAGCGCCTCTAATCTTAAGGGTTCCCCGGGAACCTGGCAATCTTGAACATGACCATGACTAACCCAATTTGAGATACGGGTGGTGAATTTTGATACCCACATGGATACATGTACTTTGGGTGCTAGAACATCTCAGCACAAAATATTTCTGCATCAACTTTGGATCAATTGGTTCCCTAACTAGTCTCCCAGAGCTGTACGGTGGCCAGGATATCAACCACCGGGTCAACCACAGAGCGATGAACTGGGAACGACTTGTGATCTGTCCCACTGACATACTGAAACACGACCTTGGACACTGGAGGAACCCCTTTTCTTGTAAGGTAGTGAATAAATAGGGGCAGAGTGCAGGCTCATCATAGCCCTATACTTGTTTTGGTGGTGAGAAACTAAGCAGAGAGCTCACTCTGAATATGTTTGTATACTGTGTGGCACCTCTAGTACATGGACTAGAGTTTGTATACAAAGTCAATAGTATTCAGAAAGAATACCCTTTCTCATAGGCTCATATTTTCAAACTCCTCTCACTTTGCAGTCAGAGAAAGAAAAGTAAAGCACATTGTGTGACAATTTTGCTGGGGTACAGATAGTGTGAAAGGAAAGGCTGTAGGATGTCATTTTTTGTAACACACAACAAAATGTAAATAACTATAAATGAAACGTACACATTCCGCAGTTAAGAGAGCAAAAATGAAGCACTTTTGTAATTCTGAAGTGTGATGGGAACTAATATTTTAATAGGATCAAAACAATCAAGACACTTTACTTGATGATAAACCAATGATAAATATTCACTGAACCCCGATTTCCTCACATTATCATCTGTGTGCAGTATAATTTTATCAGTAAAACTGTATGTCTGTGCAAATTTAGTGGCCATGTCAATGGGAAATGTGCAGTCTGTAAATGAGAGTCCACTACCACACAATGCTTTAGTTACATTAAAAAAAACGCCTAGCTCATGTCCATTAACGCTAAGTGGGTCACAAAAGTTTGTTGCTTTGAAAATTGGCCAGTGTTTCTAAAATGTTTGGGAGGCAATGTGCAAGGTGTTCTAACTATTTCGCTTTGACAATCACTTTACTTCTCCTACCTTCTCAATATGTAACTTAAGGGAGATCATATACATTTGAGGCTGAGATATAAATTATGTGTCATGCAATGCCTGGTTCCAAACCTCTTTCACCTCCAGGAGTAAACCGTGACTGCTCAATCATCTACCTTTGGCAGTCAAGTCTTCTAAGAGAGCAGTGCGGATATCTAACTTCAGTGCAATGGCACATGAAGCACAGGACGCGAGTAGGAAACATGACATTTCTTGGGTTCCGGTTTACGTACTATTAGCACTATGATAAAGCCCCAAGACCATACAGCATGGTGCACTGCATATGGCAAAATGAGGCAGCTATCATCATTCAGCATATGGTACTCTACTTGCGCTAATGGGGAAGTCCTGCTTCCTGCTGTCAATAAGGGAAAGTTTCCACAGCTCAGTTTGACTTGCTCTGCTGACAATGAGAAGCAGCTTCCAAAGTTCAGAGCAAAGTAGTCTAGCTTCACTAGAAAGCAGAGGTCACAACTCATGGTGGGGCAGTCTACTTCCGGTGAGGTGCAGCTATTGGAGCCTAATGTGAAGCAGTGCACCAGAACATGGAGTCTGTAAGGCTCACCGTGAGACCATCGACCAAAGACTGATTGTGGGGCATTCTAGCAGCACTTCTGAGACTCAGTCAGGTTTACGAGAGCGATACACTACCTACAAAGGAGCAGGATTCTTTATGTGTGTGCAGTCGATCCAACTCTACGCCCTCTCAGTGCACTCACAAACTGTACACGAGCTCTTCATGTGCACCTCTCCTTAAGGCTCATCACCTGCACAATGTCTCGGCCTCTTCAATATGTCCACAGCTGGACCCATATGGCATCTCGAATACAGTCAATGGCAGGAAAAGCCCCTGTGATTCTCCAAGTGCTCGCTTCCTGAGGTCCTCCTACACTCGTGTCTATTTCAACTCACACTTTTACAGAAAACAGCAAATCAGCAGCTTAAAGAAGAGTCAAAGTCAAGTCAAAGAGTGACTCGCTGAGATAAGCTTCCAGTTAGCTGAAACTTCTTGCTGCTGCTGAACACACAGTATGACCCAGCTCACTCTTTCCAAACAAGGCCTGTAAGACCAAGCAATATTTTCTGATTTCATAGCAGTGAGGTTCCCTGGCCTAAGGAAAGTGTCTCTGGAAAAGTTACTGACTAAATTGCCCAGGCACAAAGATCTTACACAAATCTATGCATGTATATATGTATGTATGTATATGGTATTTCTGTAGCGCAAACCTAGCAAAAAGGCAGTGGAGTGCTGCACAGGGCTCAGATCCCATAAGAACAGAAGCAAAAAAGCTGAGGTTACAAACAGTGCAGCTGATCAGTAAATTGTAAAACCACAGCAAAAGGATGAAACCAGTACAGCAAGAGGCACGCACAAATGCTGATTAAGTGCAGTCACGCACAACGCTGAATGCACACATTTGGACGGTTTTAAAATTGTGAAAGTTACGTCGCTCTGAATTTAGAAAAACAGGCTTGAAGAAGGAGGAACTGCATTCTGCAGAACACAAACTACATTGATACAGTCAGAAATAACTACGTGACTGATTGCTGTAGAATCAGTAGGATGCGCATCGCATCCATGAAAAACTAACTACCCATTTACAAATCATCTCTGATGTTCTGAAATTATAGACCATGAATGTTTTATCTCTTACTGTCAATCAATTTTGTCTGAAGGAAATTCTATAGTTCGACACAGTAGTGTGCTCTAAAATAGATGTCAATTTTAAGATGTATCTGTTAAACATCTAGAGGTAACTGAGATATATTGATACAACCATCCCAGATGTCCTGAATGGCACGGGAGGATGACAATATCAACTATAGGGCACCAAATATACCCCCAGGAATCTGCGTACATGAACACAACACATGGGCTTACTGAAGGTAAATGCATTTTTACTCTATGTAAGAGTTACTCTTTTAAACAAGTCAAATGAACTCCAGATAAGCTCAGGGAATAGAGCCTGAAGAGGCTACTTTTTCCTTTTTATTTAAGGACTCCACAAGACTGCATGCGTTTTCCAGCTGCCTCCCTCGTGTGCTTCTATCCCCCTTTTCGCGCTGCTCTTTCACACGCATGTAGTTATTCCCCACCCCGTTCACCATGATGCACTTGCTTCTGCCACCCATGTTGTTTTCTCCAGTTGTGCTTCTCTCTCTTTCCCAGCTCCCCCTGCTGGCTCACTAGCACCCGATTGCTTCTCTCGACCTGCCCTACGTGTTGCTCTACCTCTCACACTTTTGCTACCCTTTGCGCCCTCTGTGTTGTTCCCGCCAAACAGCACCCTCAGTGTTGCTTCTGCCCCCACTGGCCCCAGTATTGCTTCTGTTCCCCCTCCCCGTGCTGCTTTACCCCACTCACTTTACTCAGTGCTGCTTCTAGGCCACCCCTGCTAATGTTGCTTCCCCTTTGACCTTTAGTTTTGGACCCTTGTGTTTCCAGAGAGACCATTTTTGCAATGTGCAGATGGTTCCTCGTCCTAAATCCAAATTCTCAAGTTCTAGCTAGAGAGCTACAGGCTCCAGTGGACTGCTGCCCCCGTGTGACTGGTGATTTCAAACAACTGGCCCCAGTAACAGGTGGCTGTTTGGCCAACTTCGACCTTTCACAGAGCATTACATTTCCAGGCAACCAGCCGGTGGCAGCTGTGCAAGAGCAGGCACTGCAATTGGAAGAGAAAGTGGGCTCAGACAGAGGTCGGGAAGGACCCATTTTCATCCGATGGGTAGACTAAGGTGAGTAAATTTGACATCCCCGATTTGTGCTATACGCTGATGCCGCGACTGACCATTAAATGCATGGTGAGATATGTCTGAGAGCCAGTGTGCACTTCTTAAGCACCATGTTTGCAACCATAGCACTAACAGTTACAACAGTTACTGCTAATAGTTACAACAATGTGATGTTGGTGTAGTAGATAGGGCTGGTGCAAATAGGGCACCAGAGAGGGGGGTGGTATGCTTTGTAAGTCATGGTGCGAAGACTGAAGGTTTGGGAGAATATTTTATTTTAGTAGATTCCTGTAGGTCATTTTGTTGTTAGAAGCTCAGAGCTGGAAGGTTTTAGGGAAGCCGGTCTTGACTCTACATGGCCCTAAATGTGGTTCAAGTGAGGTCAGGGCTTTAAGTGAGTCGGTTTTTCCCAGGTATCAGACCCCACAGTACTTAAAGCTATAGGGCCCTATATTCATGTTCTTACATTTAACGGCAAAAACAAAGAATGATTCCTCAACTATGACTGAACACCCTTAAGGCAAATTCATGTCAGCAATGCAGACCTTGTTTACATTTCCCATGCTTTATTTACTTTATCTTGCATGACCTAAGATTATTTACTTTAACAGATGTTTTTCGGGACAGTCCTTCTAAAACTGAGAACATACGGTGAAATCTGCAATATCTTTTCAACCTACAATAACAGAGTTTGGCACGTTGAGTGAAGCACAGGATTTTGGCTTACATTTTTAACGCACACCCTTAATTATGTAGGCTATTCCTCATTCTAGGTATGCTTCCTTGGCCAGCTCGCCCCTCTTCATCCTACATAAAGCACTGGGCTTAGAACGACAGAGGAATGTGGTGGCTCTGGTGTGTTTTTTCAGTGTTAAAGATTTTCTGAGTGACAGCATCATATATAAAATTGATTGTGGAACAATGCTATTTACAGACCATTCATGATCCTCCGGAGATAGTGATTGTAGGACTTGGCCTTTTGGGCTAAAGTTTCCTAAACTTTTTGCTTTCCCCCTAGACCATTTTCCTGACATAGAGTTGCCAATTTAGATGCTTTGGGTACTTTGCCACTGTTGATCAGTGTCAAAGTACAAGTGTTCCCTATGTATAGTGTAATGGTAATTAGTTGGCCATGACTGGTATGTTTGCCCTACTAGTAAAGTCCCTAGTGATGTGCACTGTGTGTGCCAGGGCTAGTAATGCAAAGGCGCGTGGAAAAGGAAACTCAGGCCTGTAGTGTAGGGCCTGCGCGCAGTTTGCTAAGTTAGCATGTTGTTCTGACAAGTGCAACCTGCCTTCGAGATAGGCCTGGCTGCTCGTGCCAAGCTACTAAGGGGGTGAGCAGGGCTATCCCAAACGGTGTCCTTTCTTGAGCTAACGTTGAGTGGGGAGCCCCGGGTCTCGCACTTGGTGACAGTAGTGCAGGACTGGGACTCCGGCTTCCAACAGTGATTAATTTGACTACAAAATTTGGGTTAGTGTCAGTGTGCATGTTTCTTAAATCCTGAAAGTGAAAAACAATACTACCTGTATATTCGCTTTCTGATGCTTAATAAACGTCAAACTGCCAAGACCATTCCTTTACTATCCTGCATTGCTTGGGAACTGCATTTGTTATGAATTCTCGCTCCGCACATACATTGCTTCTATAATCCTGCAGTTCCGTGCTTATGCCGCAAATACCTACAAACCTGATAATGTGTAAAAGCCTATCCTTGCTTTTAACGTTCGTGAACTCTACTAATTCCAAAGCTTCTTCCTACTTGTATTCTCAAGTGAACTTTGTTCATCTCGAAGCTTCTGCAACTAGTCCACGTGTTAATCATTTTGCGCTATTGAGGTAGGTCAGGTCTGTCTGCGGGAAGCTACTTTCGCTGGGTTCCGTTCTGATGGCGATTGGCAAGGTGTTCCAAGTTTTAGCTGCTAGGTACCTGAAAGAGCGGGCCCCCATTCAGGCTCTAAATATTCGAAGTCTAAACAGTCTAACCCTAAACATTAGAAATTGCGTTGGTGGTAATGGAAAAGGGAATGGGGCGGAGTCATGTAGCTAGGGAGGTGGGGGATGTGACGGAATGGATGACAGGTTGATGAATTCATAGGCTGAAGAATAAAGGCCCAAAAGGGAGGCTGGTTTATCTCTCCAGATGATCATGTTGAAAAGATTGCAAGTTAATTATTGCGGATAAACTGTGGGGATTGTTGAGAATAGACCTGTTGGCTGTCAGACCATACACCGTATAATGTTTTACATTTCTGTGCCATGGGACTTCTGCTGTGGGGGGTGGGAAGTGCCAAAACCCTGGTAGACAGTCTATGGGACAGAAATAGGCAATCCGGAACCCCGCTCCAGCAGTCTGGATATCAAGGACTATCTCTTCTCCTTCTGCTCTGACTGGATCTCCCTGAGCTTTTGCCCTCAGTCCAACTCCTCTTTTTTCCATTAACTTCAATTACTCCTTTCAATACTTTTGCCCTTTCCTGATTATCCTCTGTTTTATGTCTCAACTACTTTCCTTGTGTTAGTCTTTGGTAAACTTTTTCTCAAGCATCTGCAGCCTGAGAACACCCTACATCAGATCAAAGGCTGGGCCAATCTATATACTCCATTGTTTGAAGCTGCTAACCTTGAGCGTGGCACCCTGACATACAACAGCAGCATGCGGTCTCTGGAAATGTCCTGGCAGAAAATATTTGACAGAACAAGGCACTGAATAGGAAAACAGCTTCTAAATTCTAATTGTTCGTGTGCAGATACTTTAATTGCTACTAACAGTCCAGCTCATGAATATTACAGTGCATCATTTACAGGTTACAGGATTGCACCAAAGCCTTTATCACAGTATGTGTGAGCTGTTTCATTTATGACTTACAGGATCATGTCGCTCACGAATAATATGTCCATTGCCATATTTTGTATGATGTAAGTATTGATGATGGACGTCTGCGAATCTCCTGCAGAATGCGCAAAGGAACCTCAATTCCATTAAGAAAGAATGCCAAGTACATTACTTGGAGACTTGCTGGCGTAGAATTGATATGGGATATAGCTTCGATTAATTATACAGCTGCCAGTTAAAGGTACAATGAAGATACTATAATAAAGCGCATTTGCCAAACAACGTTATTGTTTTTCTGTAATCACATAGTTGAAACTGCATATAGCCTTCATGGATAACACCATATTGGCACTGTTCTCAGTCTCCTCAACGCAGCCCCCATTATGTAGCGGCACTTCCTGAATGTGGAAGCTGGGTCTGTTTCTGGTACAAAGAGCACGGTTTTGCAGGTTTAAGGGATTCCAACCATATCAATTCCTGATGTGGGATGTACTTTCGGCAGGGGAGAGGACCATATCCTCAGTTCGACGGTCAGAATTAGAATCCAAGCTGAGCATGGTGATCACACCTGGCACTCCAAGGGCGGGTGTATAAGATCATGTGGTCTACAAGAAGGAAATAGCTACTGCTGTTGGGATAGTCATCCCTTTAACCTGATGAGACAGAGAGGAAAGTGCTGTTAGAGAAAGACAATAGTTGGCCTTGGCTCACTCTCTGGAGCCGTGGGATTGCTGATTCACGAATATTTATCTATCATTTTACTTATCGTTTTTATGTAGTGCTGACTTAGACTGGTGCCTGCTTCACATTACTCTTTATTGGTGGGATAAGGATGGGGAGAATGAAGATCTAGTGCTGCGATCACTACGTGTAGAGAATATGTCTTACGTGGCTATTTAATGGGTCCATTGACATTTAATCGAGATGCAGTTCAAGACCTGTGAAAATAAGTGATTTGCGGGACTTTACGGTCTAACAAAATCTCAGAAAATCTGCTTTGAGGAAAAATGGCAGAGATGCCTTGTACAGATATAATTCTGCCTCAGACAAGCTTACATCCATCCTGGTGGCAAGCAAATAGGCCTGGGCAGGAAACTCTGCTCAACTTGCAGAGTACACTGAGTTTTTCCCACACTGCGATCCGTGTAGATCGCGAAGTTCCTGAAAAACTCCGCAGAGCTGAGTTTTCCTCTCTCGCAGCTCGTCAACATTAAGTTGGCGAGCGAGAAAAATCCAACGCTAGACCACCTCCCAGCGAGCTTTCTCAACGTGGGGGTCGCTGCAGGTCGCTACCACTCGTGTTGAGAAACCTGCTGCTCGCATGGAGGAAGCTGCTGCTCAAGTAGAACATCTACTCAAGCAGCAGAAAAGCTGTGCCCTCTTGCGCTATGCATGGTGATGTTCGCGCTGATTTTACAGCATGGGACAAATGCCCGGCACTAAAAATCAGCACGAGCAGCGTGACTTACCTCACTATGCCGCTTGCGGAACTCTGCGGAGCGCAGCAGTGTTTTTTTGTAACTTTTTGGAGTTCTGCGTCGAACTCCGTGAACTCTTCCCAGGCCTATTGATTTGTTGTGTCAGAAATGGTGGAATGCCAATAGAGAGAGAGTAATTAGATAGAAACAATGTGCGCTCCGGGCAAAACATAAAATGGGCCTCATGGTTTTGTGTTCTTTGCCATCTGATCATTGTCTGGGCATGTAGGACTCCATCTCCTACATAGCAATAAATGATCCTGGATGTTACCACAGACAGAACAAAGGGTAACACTTTGCGGTAGAAGAGGCAGTATTCAGCAGAGGATGTACAGGTAATCATATGTATTTTTAATCATATTCATCTGCAGAATGCAATTAGAGTGGCTTCCAGGCTGCAGAATTTTGGAAGAGAACCTGGAAGAGGATACATGGAAGGTGGCCAGTCAAAAGGAAGAGCGGAATAGTCATCGGAGTGTGGCAGCTGGGCCTCTGAGTAGGATGCATTAAGGCAGCCGGTTAACCACCCCGTTTTGGATATGCGTTAGTCCTATTATCGATCCTCAGACTCTTTGGATACTCTTCTGTGAATTTGGGTGGGGTTTGCCTACATATGGTAGTCCATGTTGAAACTGTAGATAATGGCGGCTGTGAGTGAGCTTTAGTGACAATGCATATTCTTGAGGTACCCTGTAGATGGTGATTTTGAATAAGCTGGATGTGCATATCAAAATCATCGTTTGAAGGTGACCGACGAGGCCAAGTGCCTAGAGTGTAAGGAATCTCCATGTGTGAAAGTCTATAGGTTCCTTAGGCTGGAACTTATACATTTGATAAGCAGGATCCCCAAGTATTCCTGCCATCTCCATCGTTCCTGCACATCTATTAGTCTGGTGGGTTACAGCTTTGGGAATCATCAGATCCGTTTTCCCTTATCCGTCTGCAGATCCTTCCCATGCCAGTGTAAGCTGTGGCAACTGGCAACCACATAGGAACAGGGCTTCTAGGCACTGGGACAACTCTCACTACAGCACCCAGGCCAGAAAGACCCCCAGGTATAAATAAAAAAGAGGGGGATTCTGCTTGTAGAGGACCTGGCACGAGTCGGAAAGACGCCACATATAAACAGCTTTGTTCCAGGCAAGCTGAGGAAGAAGGCACTATACACCACCAAAAGCTGTGCTTCCATGCTGGTTAGGAAATGGAACCTCCGACACCTCCTTCGGGCCCTAGGCAGGTCAATGGAACACTGGGGACCAGCCCATGTACTGATGTGGTACTCTGCAATCAAGAACAAGTAGAACACATCACACCATAACTCATTTGAGCTCTCGTTGCATCATATGGAGGAAAGGTCCCAGCAACCTACAGCGTGGCCAACTAGTTGGGTTATCCCAAAAATTAGGGGCCAGGTACGGGAGTAGCTAGGATCATATAAGACACCAGGACATCAGTATGGGCTCTACAGGGGGATGGGCACTCAATAAGGTCAGCTTGAAGCTAATTGGTCCGAGTTGCCTTCTTCTTCAGTAAATGCCTTTAACCACAAAATGACATTCTGTGGGTAGGAGGGGATGAAAGAGAACTTGAACAAAGACTTGTGTACTTGTGAGGGAATATGTATAATTACAGTGCAAATACCAAATTCCTTAATATATCTACCGCACAGCAAAACTGACATGAGAAAGAAAATGCTGCTTACAACTAACAATGACGTGACAGACGAAAACTACTCCACCAATAGTCGAGGCTTGTTCAGTGTGATTTTATCTCAGTTCATAGTTGTAATCCCTCGTATCCTGGTTATGTACCTTTGATTATAACTAGTATACATGACAAAGCAGCATGCCATAAACCATATATGCAGATCTACCTTGAGTAATAGGCTATGTATTAAACATTGTTTTGGGACATCATGCTCTATTCCACACTTCACTGCTCATGAGTCATGGCCCTCTCCCCACACCCAACACTAATAAAGTGGATATTACACTCTGTGCATCTGTATAGGCATATATCACCACATTAAAGTAGGGAACTCTGTACAATACATCGCAGGCCTATTTTACATTGTACTCAACCAAACCCAGGTCATTTACCACTCGCTAGGACGGTCACCCTCAGTCAGGATGGCAAGCAGGAAACTCTTGTTTTTGGCCATGTTCAGTCAGATAGCACAAACCATCCACTACATCTGATCTCATTTCTAAAGCACTTTAACATCATATCTACAGTACAGGGCGTCCCCCCCAAAGTATGGAGTTTTATTTATTTTTTACAAATGTTGTTTCAAAATAGATGTGATACTAAAACCAAACTATGGGGTCTTTTAAGCGAATCCTTGGTCAATTAGGAAAAACTTAACAAAAAACTAAGAAAAACACGCGAAGATGTCAAGCAGAAGGGTAATTAAAGAAGGTGGTGGGATATCTTAAGGGGCACAACAATCAAAGTAGGAGCAACTTCAATGCGATAAACTGCCACGGATACATTGATTATCGATCTATCGATGAGTAAGGCAGTTTCTACTAATTACGTTACCCAATCAGTATACAGTGAAACATATCTGGATAAACTATGTTTGCAGAAATGAGTTTTATTCAAAATATGAAACTGCTTTTTAACACCCAACTTTATGAAGAATATACTCAAGAACAACCCGTTGGACAGTGGACACTAAATAAAACTCATTTCTGTCACCCAATCACTTAATTCTAAAGACAAACATTTCAGATATTTTAGAAAGTTCTTTGCTAAGTTTGGGTTAATGTTAAAATGGTTTCTCGTCTGGTTTGAGTGGCTCTTCAATCTTTTGAATCATCCCCAATAAGCAGATAAAGGAGTCGAGGCGAAGGGATTTTTTAAAAAATAAATCAACATTTTTGAAGAACTTCAAAGCTATCTGTTCATTTTGTGTTGTATAGGAAAAGCTTGCTAACACCTACGGGGAGACTGGTAAGTTGGGCATAGTCTATTTGAATCCTTGCACTGAAGAAAACTGTTGCCTGAACTTTACACATTCAATCAATCAATCAGTCATTTGTAAAGCGCACTACATACCGCGAGGGTCTCAAGGCGCTGGGGGTGGGCGCTACTGATCGAACAGCCAGGTCTTGAGTGTTCTCCTGAAGGTCAGCAGGTCTTAGGTCTGTCGTAGGCTCAGTGGGAGGGTGTTCCATGTTTTGGCGGCGAGGTGGGAGAAGGATCTCCCGCCGGTGGTAGTTCTTTGGATGCGCGGGACGGTGGCTAGTGAGAGGTCGGCGGAGCGGAGCTGGCGGTTGGGGATGTAGAAGGAGAGACGTCTGTTGAGGTAGGCAGGGGCGGTCTTGTGGAGTGCCTTGTGTGCGTGGATGAGGAGCTTGAAGGATATCCTCTTGTTGATGGGGAGCCAGTGCAGGTTTCTCAGGTGGGGGGTGATGTGGATGTGGCGTGGTACGTCGAGGATCAGTCGTGCCGAGGCGTTTTGGATGCGTTGTAGTCGTTTGAAGAGCTTGGTCGGGGCTTCCGCGTAGAGGGCGTTTCCGTAGTCGAGTCTGCTGCGGACGAGGGCCTGGGTGACTGTCTTTCTTGTATCTGTTGGGATCCATTTGTAGATCTTGCGGAGCATGCGGAGGGTGTTGAAACAGGAGGAGGAGACGGCCTTGACTTGCTTGGTCATTGACAGCATTGAGTCGAGGATGATTCCCAGGTTGCATGCGTGGTCTGTGGGTGTCGGGGCTGTCCCCAGTGCCGTCGGCCACCAGGAGTCGTCCCAGCTGAAGGGTTGGAGCCGAGGATGAGGACCTCCGTCTTGTCCAAGTTCAGCTTCAGGCGGCTGATCTTCATCCAGTCGGCGACGACCTTCATTCCTTCGTGGACGTTGGCTTTGGCGGTGATGGGGTCCTTGGTGAGGGAGAGGATCAGTTGAGTGTCGTCGGCATAGGAGATTATGTTGAGGTCGTGCTGTCGATCAACGTGTGCTAGCGGGGTCATGTAGATGTTGAACAGTGTCGGGCTGAGGGAGGATCCCTGGGGTACGCCACAGATGATCTCGGAGGCTTCGGATCGGAATGGGGGAGGCGGACGCTCTGGGTTCTGCCTGAGAGGAAGGATGTGGTCCATTCCAGAGCCTTGTCTCGGATCCCTGCGGCATGGAGGCGTGCGCGTAGTGTGCGGTGGCAGACGGTGTCGAAGACGGCGGAGAGGTCTAGGAGGATGAGTGTTGCGGTATCACCATTGTCCAGCAGGGTCCGGATGTCGTCGGTGGCGGCGATGAGGGCGGTCTCGGTGCTGTGGTTGCTGCGGAACCCTGACTGGGAAGGGTCCAGGATTCTGTTTTATTCGCGGTATCGGGTTAGCTGTCTGTTGACGATCTTCTCGATGACCTTGGCCGGGAACGGGAGCAGAGAGATGGGCCAGAAGTTCTTGAGGTCTCTTGGATCTGCCTTGGGTTTTTTGAGTGGGGCGTTGATCTCGGCATGTTTCCAGCTCTCTGGGAAGGTCGCGGTCTCGAGGGAGTGGTTGATGACGTTGCGCAGGTGGGGTGCGATGGAGCTGCTTGCTTTGTTGAAGACGTGGTGCGGGAATGGTTCTGACGGAGAGCCGGAGTGGATTGTGCTCATGGTCTTGATGGTGTCATCGATGCTCACGCTGGCCCAGGCTAGCAGGGGGTCGTGGTCGATTATGTGAGGAGAGTCTGTTGTGTTGCTGTCTGTTGGGGCTGTCTGGGTGTTGACACTGTCGTGGATGTCTGCTATCTTGCGGTGGAAGAAAGTGGCGAGGGAGTCGCACAGGGCTTGCGACGGCCGGATGTCGTTGGTGTTGAAGCTGGGGTTGGAGAGTTCCTTCACGATGTTGAAGAGCTCCTTGCTGTTGTGTGCATTGTTGTCGAGGTGGTCTTTGAAGGAGGTCCTCTTGGTAGCCCTGATGAGGTGGTGGTGGTTGCGGATGGCGTCCTTGTGTGCTGCGTGGCTGTCCGGGGTCTGTTCACTGTGCCGTTTCTTCTCTAACTTCCGGCAAGCTTGCTTGAAGGCTAGGAGTTCTGGGGTGAACCAGCTGGCCCTCTTGCTGGTGTCTCTGTAGGGGGGTTTCTTCAGCGGGGCAAGGGTGTTGGCGCAGTCCTCGATCCAGCGCCTGAGGCTGTGGGCAGCGTCATTGGTGTTGGAGGGTACGGTGGGTGGGCTGAGAGCGAGGTTTGCATTTAGTTGATCTTCGGTGAATTTGCTCCAGCAGCGGTGGGGGATCTGTTGGGTGCGGTGGTGTGTGGTGGGTTTCTGGAAGGTGAAGTGGATGCAGCGGTGGCCGTCCAGAGGAGTTCGGTGGTGTGGTTAAAGGAGACGTGCAGGCTTGAGGAGAAGACGGGGTCGAGCGTGTGGCCGGCGGAGTGGGTGGGCGTAGGGATGAGTTGCCTCAGTCCGAGGTTGGCGAGGTTATCGTTCAGGATTGTGGTGTTGCTGTCGTTGTTGTTCTCAAGGTGAAAGTTCAGGTCTCCGAGGAGGATGTAGTCGGTGGAGGTCAGGGCGTGCATGCTGATGAAGTCGGCGATGGAGTCGCTGAACTGGGGGCGTGGTCCGGGGGTGTCGGTAGATGAGGGTGCCTCTGAGGGTGGAGTTAGGGTCTGTGTGGATCTGGAAATGCATGTGTTCGCGGTGCTGAGAGTGTCGTCGGTGCTAGTCGAGACCCTAATGCTGTTCTTGTGGACGATGGCGATTCCTCCTCCGACTCCGTTGGTGCGGTCTCTGTGGGTGATCTTGTAGCCGTCTGGGATGGCTATGGCGATGTCGGGTGCGGAGGAGTTGTTCATCCATGTCTCTGTCAGGAAGGCGACGTCCGGGGATGTTGTGTCGAGCAGGTCCCAGAGCTCGATGGCGTGTTTGCGTGCGGAGCGGGTGTTCAGTAGTATGCATCGGAGGTGGTTGAGGTCTTTTTTGGCGGGAGGTTCGTCTGCTCTGAGGCTGGTGTAGCTGCAGTTCCGGCAGGTGAAGGGACCGTGTGTGCATTTCAGGGCGGCCTTGAGGCAGGTGTGGGTCCGTCCAGAGTTGAAAGCGTGCAAAGTGCTGGCATCGTAGTGGCGGCGTTCCTTGTGGCGGGTGCGGGGCCCAGGGGTTCTGGCGCTGGGCGCGGTCCAGGCGCGGACGGGCGCAGACGGGCATGCATTAGGCGTGGCCACGCAGCGGCCGGCATATATGGGGAGGTGGGAGGGAGGAGCAGGTGAGAGGTGGGGGCAGCGAATGGGTAGTCAGGGGGGCGGGGCCACAGGGGACGCAGCGGCGGGAGCGGTGCGGGACGACGAAGGGCACAGAAGGCAAAAAGGCACAAAATTAGAGGGGCAACGAGTGTTACAGAAAGCAAAAAGGCACAAAATTAGAGGGGCAACGAGTGTTACAGAAGGCAAAAATGCACAAAATTAGAGGGGCAACGAGTGTTACAGAAGGCAAAAAGGTTACAGAAATATGGAGGCAGCGAATGGAACAGAAGGCAAAACGGGCACAGGGTTACCAAGAATGACAAAAGGCGTCTTCCAACATTTGACAAAGGGATTTTCATGAAAAATAAGGTGAATGTATATATGCAGATTTGAAGCTGGAGGCCTGAAGTCAGGACTGCCATCCTGGAAAGAGAGCTGGAAAGGATGAAGAGATAGAAATGAGGGATCAACGCTTTGCTAAATGTACTACTTCCTGGTATACACCAGAAATTTACATGGGGAAATGTTGAGTAATTTTGTCCTACTCGTTCTAACCATGGCCCCATCCTCCCTAAACCACGAATCATCTTGAAAACAGAACAACTGATATCTACCCTGTTCTCTGCTTATCCATCATAGCAAATATATGTTGACATTGTCTATGCGTCTGATCATAAAATAGTGAAAACGTTTATGTTAGGGAGGAAGTCGTTTTATACACTGAAAGGATGCTCTGTATCAGATCATGTGAGAGGCGTCAGATCTCAGCACAGCTGAACAACTGCCTTTATTCGTCTCTGACACGTAGTGTGTGGGACAGAGTGTGGGGTTGTTCTAAAAGGGTGTTTCATTGGTTCAAAGAGACATGGCCTCTGCTCTGATGAGCCCAAGGGAACTTCATCACAGATGCTGGTAAACCTAACTCCAAGTCCTTGGACCAAACTTTCAATTAGACAGCGCGTTCATTAGGGGTGTGTAACACCATACACCCACCCCTCTCCTCCAAAGAAAAGCAAAGGGGTGAAGGGTCATGGACCAGGGTCAAAACGGACTCGATAATTCTCGCCTCGGTACCTACTCTAACCAGGAACACACTCGGCAACTCTGGGCATTAAGCTTGCATCATCTCTACAACGGCCCCCCACAGACGCCGGGGATGCCTGGTTTCACCTTGGAGATACCCAGAAAGGGACCATCTCACAGGGAAAACCAGGACGGGTTCCCCAGTGGTCTTCAGCGCCAGGATACTCCATGGAGTCACAGTGCGCTTTACAAGTACACCCACACACACACACACACATGGGGAAATAGGTGTTTTCAAGAAAACAGTCTGGGGATGAAGTACATGGGTGAGCTGCGATTACAGGAAATGACAAATGTCATGGACATGAAGAATAAATATTTGAGGTTTTGGAGATAAATCACTGTATTCTTATAGCTGATTTTCATTTCTAAAGTGCAAAGCCTGACATTTGCACGGCCTCTAGGGGCCACAGACCATTTACAAAATTCTTATAGTAACTTTAGGAAACACTTACGGCTGTATTCATAAAGGTATTTTTTTACAGTAAACATATGTGTACAGCCAAAAAATTCTTCCATATACGGAATTCACACAGAAATTCCAAGCAGGTGTAAATGGATTTACTACTGCGGATTTCTCCGCAGTCAGTGGAAGGAAATCTGCAGTTTTAAATCCCCCTGAAGGGTTGAGAAGTTTGTGCTCCAAGGAGGGTTTGCCTTGGACATTGGATTAAACAAAGCAACAAACATGTATGTTTATGGGTATTCCCAATCTCCGATCAAACCCGTAACCACCATGAGAAAAGTGAGAAATATACTCCACTTCCTGGATAGAAAGAGGGATGAATCAACCCCCAGATTTTCTACAAACCAAAAAAATGTGCATCACAAGGAGGCTTCACTCCAGGGGCGGAATTCTATGATATGTAGAATTATGCATAGGATGAAAAGAACCACGAGGACATGTACAGAGCAGGAATGTTCTAAATCTGCACCCGTAGATAGAAGTACTTGTGTAGATTTACAACTTTTTGGACTATAAGGCCCATAATATTAGTCTACAAGGGGCCTGATAACGAGTGGGCTGGTAAGGTCTGACCCGTGCGTAAACACTGTTAACGCACGGGTCGGAATTACGAGCTTAGCTGTATTTAATGCATCCGATAATTATCGGATGCACTCAATACCTCACTTGTCCTTAAATTTCGTCATGTTAAATGTAGGAAATTACTTGTCTACTATTCTCCACTGTACTCCTCTGTTAGAATGTTTCATGACATCATAGAATGCCCGAGTGCCTCCCTGGAGGAGACTGTCAGTTGGTCAACTCAGGCTGAGCTGTTGGGAGCCTGCTCCTGGTGGGCTATCTCTGTATCATCTATCTTCTCCTACCATCCTGACCACCTATGCTGGAACCAAGCTACTAATAAAGAAGTAACCTACTTGTACAGATGGACTCTGTATCTTCCTTTACAACATTAAACCCGCTGAAGTTTAACCCGGAAACTGTATGGTATTTACCATACCATGCAGAATTTGGTGCGTTAAATAAACACATAACTCCACACGTTATTCCCCACAAACTCGTAATAGGTGTACCCCGTTGTACCTTTATTTACCATGCATGATAAATAACATCTAAACTCGTAATCAGGCCCGGAGAGGCAGAAGGCCTTTCATTACGTGCGATGACAGCGCAGCTGCATGCAAAACAAAAGGCACGGGCATACAACTGGTTTAAAAATAGAAAAAACATTTATGTGATTCACTCAGAGCTATGATAGCGGGGCACATTCATAAAGAAAGGGAAGCATATGAAAACAACAGCCTAGAAAACACAAGGGGTAAAACGCTACAATAAACAACACTTTAAAGTGTTTTTTATTTCAGAAAGTGCCTTGCATGTGAAACGTCCCGTCTCTGTGCTCATGTGTTCAAAAGAGCAGTAAGACATTGAAGGGACGCCTGCTCGGCAGCAGTGCCTGAATGAGAGCAACACATGGCTGTTGTTTGTGTTGGGTGACAGCGCGCCCTCCCTCTCTCTCCGAGAGGCGAGGCTAGCCGGGAGCATCAGAGACGGCTGCAGAGCTGCACGTCCACACGGAGGCAGCCCCGGCGCCGCTCCTCCGTCACATAGTGACAATGTACCCAGGAATGCCTGACCCAGTCAAGGACGCGCAGACCCCGCTGCCTGTGCCCTCTCAGGCCAGGGGGCGTGAAGGCCTGGCAGCAGCCCTCTCCAGCGAGGACGTGACCAACGCCTGTTTACTTCATCCCGTCTCATCTCTTCTGCCCGCACGCTCAACAACTGTCCGCCCCCTTCAAGTCACCCCCGCCGCAGCCCATGGCTGCCCCGTGTCCTACCTGCGTTAGCCACAGCTTCCTTGCTGCTGGGGCCACTTGCGGAGTCCTTCATCCTTCACCGGTGCCAGCCGGGACCCTGCGAAAGGATGGCAGCGGGGAGCTCAGCAGAGGGATGGAAAGGGAAGCCCCACTGGCATTGCTGGTGGCAACTGGCTCAGCTCAGGGCATAAACGAGTCCTTAACGCCCTGTGGGAGCTTCTGTCTCCGATCCGCGGTGTCCTGCAGCCACATTCTGTGCCCGCAGCGCGGAGGATACGCCTACTGCCGCTCCTACCACACCAGGACTCAGTTCACAGGAACGTAGTTTGTTTGGTTTCTTTTTCTCTTAACCCCAGTCTCGGTAAGTAATACAAGGGGGCGGTGCCAGGGGGGT
Organism: Triturus cristatus; assembly: GCF_964204655.1. NCBI lineage: Eukaryota > Metazoa > Chordata > Amphibia > Caudata > Salamandridae > Triturus > Triturus cristatus. The sequence goes on from NC_140592.1 coordinate 138,187,972, forward strand.
GGCCTTCCTCTCACGGGGGGAGGGGCGTGCGGAGGCGTGCCGCCGCCTCTGCGCCACAATGAGAAGAAATAAACAAACAGTCCCTGCCCCGGTGCAGGAGTAAACACTACCCCGAGAAGGTGCCACGCTTGTGGGAGTGAGAGTCAGCTGCAGGCTTCGATCCGCGTTTTACAAACACTTCATGGGCAGCTGACTGCTGGCCTAACTGCAATACTTGAACAACACACGCACAATAGATGTTCTTCATTCCCTTGTGTAGAGGGCAGCACCAGCCAATTGTCCAAATTGTGCAGACGTGCTTTACGGCTTGACCCTGTTTTCTCAAAAACTTGATAAAATGCTCTCGTTTCTGATAACGGTTACCCCGGTGACCTGCTTGTGATGTTTCCAACTAAAGCAATAAAAGAACAGACAATAACAAAGCTTGGTGGGTTTGGTTTTGCATACCTATAAACTGACAACACCCATTCGCTCATAATGACCAAGCACACATGCACATATCGACTTAGATGAAGACGGCCAAACACCCTCAATGATCAGTGCTTTAAATGGAGAGCAATGAGTGCAGATACTCACCCACTGAACTCTGTAGGTATGGGGGTGAAGAAACAAGCATTCAATAAATCTTCTCTTCTTTTTTTTTTAAATTTCAATTTACTTTATTGTATTCTGCAAACAGGAGCAAGACAGTGGCAAAAGAAATAAATACACAATCTGATAGAGACTTCTAGCTGCAGATTCCTTACCTTAGAATTTGTATATACAATTGGTATCAGTGCGCAAGACTGCAAGCCAGAGCCCAGGGGACACACCCCAAACACACGAGGTTGCAGCTAGGTTACCTTAGAATTTCCCATGTGTCAGACTGGATCCGGAAACTTTTGCTAAGCAATACCCCTTCCGCGCGACATCGGATGGCTCCATTCGACTCTGCGTGTCATCGTAAGCGTCGGTTATGACGTCGCGGTGCCTATATAGGCACCACCCAGGTGCGCGGACGTCACTTCTTTTCTTTCCGTGCCAGTTAAGCGCCAATCTGGGAAGAGCTACCCCTCTGCCGCTTTTTGGCAGGCTTTTTTCTCGAATTTTGTCGAAAGTTTTGAAGATTTCATGTGCGAGAAATGTCGGGTAGGAAGACAGGTTTTAAACCGTGCAGGACTTGTTCCCGCACGATATCGGTTTCCGATCTCCACCACGTATGTCTGTGGTGTCTTGAACGCGACCACGATTCAAAGTCGTGTTCAGACTGCTGGACGATGGCTCCGAAGACCTTGCGGGCATTGTAGTTGCTCGCGGCCAAGCAGTCGACACCGTTGAGCGAGACTCCGAAAAGGTCATGATCCCGTTCGAAGAAGAGGAGGTCGCAGGATCGCTCTCGGAGCCCTAAGTCCTCTTCCTCCCATTTAAGGTAATCTGGACACTCGGGGAAGAGGCACAAGAAGAAGAAGTCCAAGCGGACTTCGACTTCACCTCAACTGGCGTCCGTTGTCGAACGAGGTAAGGAGCACCAACAGTGTAGGCATGGTTCTGCAAAGCCGGAGCCGACTTTGCGCCTCGCTCCATTTCCGGGAGCCAGAACGACTCCGGCTCAAATTAAGGATTTTTACGAGGCCATGCGACGCGTATTTGAGCAGATTGACCCCGTTGGTGAGCCCTCGGGCCCCGCAGGGTCGGATGGGGCCCCATTGGGTTCGATGTCGTCAGCTTCAGCCACGGCGCTGGTGGGGCCTCAGGGATCCGATATCGGATCCGGTTCCACTCTGGTCGTACCAACGCAACCTTCCCCGATGTTGAACCTGAAGTCGGTGCCAGCAGCGTCACTGGCGGGTGTGGGTGGCGCAAGCCCCATCCTCATCCCTGATGACATGGAGCCGTAACGGCGTTGTTCAACGCCGATTCCGACGTCGACAGAACCCAGGGGTTCTATGTTGTCACCTGAGCACTTTGTGGACGTGCTAGACTCAGGAGAGGAATGGGAGGAGTCTGGAGACCCTCTAGAGAACCAGCATGTCTCTGAGGAGACTATGGACTGGTATGGTGAACTTGGGGAAGCCAGTGGTCTGGATACTTCCCCAGACACTGGCATGCTCTCGCCACCTACAGTGGCTACGGAGGAGGGGGCGTCCTATGCTATGGTGGTTAAGAGGGCAGCTGAGGTCCTTGGACTGGAGCTGCCCTCAGTGCAGGTCAGGACTAATCTCCTGACTGAAGTGCTTCAACCTGGGGCTTCCACCTCTGAACCCTTTTTGCCCTTTAACGAGGCACTTACGGGTGTCCTACTGGAGGAAGAAAACAACTTCTTCCCCATAGAGTCCAGACTCTTGGATTCCCTCTCCAGAGGGGCGGAAGGGAATGCGCCCAGGGAAGTAGAGGCCTGCACCACCAAACTTTCTGGGGTGGGGTGTTGGCTGAGGAACTTTGGGTCGCCCGGTGCTGGGCGATGGCGGCAGGCAATCGTCCAGTTCACAGGAGCCCCTGTGCTAACTTGGTCCAAACAAGGATCTTCGACCCATTTTGGATCTTCGGATCATCAATCTCTTCTTCTAAAAGGAGAAATTCAAAATGCTCACACTTGCTCAAGTCTTGTCTGCCTTAAACTAAGGAGGCTGGATGGTAGTGCTAGACCTGCAGGATGCCTATTTTCACATTCCCATCCTGGCGGGCCACAAGCGTTACCTACGGTTCAATGTAGGCCACAAGCACTTTCAGTTTACCGTGCTCCCCTTCGGCCTTACCAGTGCCCATCGCGTGTTCACCAAGGTGATGGCGGTGGTTGTGGCTCATCTGCGCAGGTTAGGGGTCTTCCCCTACCTCGATGACTGGCTGTTGAAGGCGTCCTCGCCCCAGGCTGTCGTCTCCCACCTTCAGACTACGGTGGACCTCTTGCATTCTCTGGTGTTCTCTATAAACGTACCGAAGCCACACCTAACTCCTTCTCAGACATTGAAAGCATTTCTTCCATCTGTCAAGGGGAAGTTGGTACATGTCTTCATGGACAACACCACTGCCATGTGGTACTGCAACAAGCAAGACGGGGTGGGGTCATGGACCCTTTGTCGAGAGGCCCTGCATCTCTGGACATGGCTGGAACATCGGAGCATAACCCTGGTGGTTCAACACCTGGCAGGTTCTCTTAACACCAGGGCAGACCACCCCATTTTTCTTCCCCACAGCTGCTGAGTAGGCAGCCTCTGAGTTGTGATAATTTGCGAAATTCTGGGATAGTGTGTTTTCTAGCTTGGTTTCTTGGAGAACAATTACATCACCTTTTTGCCTGTTCAAATCTTTCTCCCCTTAATTGGATGATTCATCCCTTTCACATTTAATGATACAAGCTTAATGCATGGGTTTATACCCGCCATTAGTCTGGGTGTATACATTTCTTCTTCCCAACGTCATTTTCTTGGGAGATGGTGCTATTACGACCATCGACCTATAGTAGGACTTGCCTTTGTATATGTTGGTTTGAAATGAGACATAAGGTACACAAATCAGTATGCAAGAGAGCCAACAAAAGATACAGTAAAAAAAAAGTAAACCCCATCCCTTGCAACCCCCCCAGTCGCCAACAGGCGTAGCGATAAGAGGAAAAACAGCTCCTCCGGAGAAAAAACATTTAGAACTTCATCTTTTTGGAGATACACCTTATGAGCTTAGGGAGGTCCATCTACTATATGTGACCTCACCTTGAACGATGATTACATGTGTATTTATATTCATTAGGTATCTGTGTTGAGTGCGTCCATCAAGTATGTGCTAGAGATTGGATTATGTAAGATTACGTATAATGGGATTGAAGTGTTTTGGATCAATGGGTGTACATGTATTCATTTACATATAATAGGTATATACGATGGGCATGTGCAGCAAGGATATGTAAGGGATTTAGCTGTGTGTGATAGATTTTTGTTGTTCTGGGTCAATGGTTGTGCATGCATTCCACAGTTTTCAGTGTTTTAACGATGGCAGTAACTGATCTGTCAATGTACTTAGACCCAGTAGATTATTTTACAAGTTATCTTAAAGGCTGTCTTACCACTTTGCGCCGAACATATGCAGATATATGCAGTACAAAAGACAGTACCCTACATGTTAGCATTCAACAGTCGTTTGGATAAGGTCAGGTTCAGATACAGGTTCAGGTTCAAGTTCTGGGTCGGGATCAGGAGCAAGATCAGGCTCAGAATTGTTTTTCTTTTTAAATTGGTATTGTTGATCAGCTTGCTCATGGAATTTTTCTTATGGCCTTTACCCTTTTCGACGAATTAGGTTGTGTTAGGAGTGTTGTTGACTGGTTGTAGAACCCGTGTCCTTGAACACCCAGGTATCCTTATGCATTTCTCCTTTTTAGGTCGCGCCTAGAGCAGCGCATGCGCTGATTGCTCGACTTTTAGTAAGGGGGTTTTCAAAGTGCTACCACTGGCCTCAAGCTTGCGTGCGCGGGCAAGCGCGCAGCCTCCATGTGGGTTTCTGTCAAGGCTCATTAAGCCTTGCATGCCTCTCTCCGCCTTGCAATTCCCTCCTCCTTCCTCACCACAGAGCGCGTCCTGAAAGACAACACTGTGTGCATTTCCTACACTTTCAATTTGAGCAGACAGGTAACAGGTTAAAGCAGATGGCACGATGTCGAATAGCGTCCAGCGTTTGTGCATCAAAAAAATCATGGGATCTTGCTTTGAGTTGTATTGTAGCAGCAGAATATGGAAATGTTCCCAGTGCTGCCGGTAATGTGCGTTTCCTTTTATTCTTTAACTTTCTTCTTTTATTCATAGATGCTTTGGAAGGGGATTCTTCTTTAGCTTTTGGTTGACTTGAAACCTTTGAGGAATTCTGTTGACTGAAGTGAGTTGGTACATGTCATGCGAATCCCCCCTGAGAGGCAAAACTTGTATTGCAACCTCCAACCACACACTTGAATGGCTTATCCCCGCTATGGGTCAGCATATACCTCTGTAACCAGCTTTGACTTGTTGAAGGTGGGTTGTATACTTTGCACCCTTTCCACAAACAAACAAAAACCCCTCCTCGCTGTCCATCCACATGTATTGAACGAATGAGATCTGCAAGATCAGGGCTGGAGTTGAAGCAGATCTGGCACAGGTCCCAGCAGCAGTTGTATGATATTTGTTTTGATGCCGAAGTTATGCTTCCTTGGCCATTCATCATTCATCATTGCTGGAGTTGAATGGCCACTGGAAATGGTGCTCGCGCGCGCCTCGCTCTGCCTCTGTTTTGCTCGCGCTTCAACTCCCTCCCCCTCCCTCAGGCCACTGGAAATGGTGCTCGCGCGCGCCTCGCTCTGCCTCTGTTTTGCTCGCGCTTCAACTCCCTCCCCCTCCCTCACCACAGAGCGCGTCTTTTAACTTTCAGCCCGGCCGGAGATAGTGTGGTAATCTGCCTAGTTTCCCTCCTGGTATGATGGGGTAAAATCTGCCTGATCTTACTTTTTCGATGCGCAGTTTGCGTAAGACAGTACCTGCCATACACCTACAGGCGGAAAAACCAACAGATTGCCATAATTAATTTGCACCCAAATCGATATTTTCTGCGCCATTGGAACGAGCACTGTGGGCCACCTTTCCATGTCAGTTTCAGTTATGCCCACAAAAGTTAACAAAGCGGTACAAAAGGGGGTGGTGATGGCGGAGCATCAGAACCAATCAAACACTCACACCCAGTCAACAGATCTGGGTTTGATCCATCACCGTTCTTTAGCGGTACAAAAGGGGGTGGTGATGGACGGTGATGGATCAAACCCAGATCTGTTGACTGGGTGTGAGTGTTTGATTGGTTCTGATGCTCCGTCCATCACCACCCCCTTTTGTACCGCTTTGTTCGCCATAAGTTGGCAGGGTATGCTCAGACGTGAGCCCCTTGCTCACTTTGCCACTGGATCCAAGCAAGCCTGGCTGAAGACGGCTGAAATGCCAGAAACCGGTCCTAGGAAGCTTGTTTCTGGTCCAGGGAAGGCATGGCTTGGCATTTCGGGCTGGACTGTTCCCATGAGGCACAGGGTCAGACTGATTTGCATATGGCCATGTCTGAACTGGGGTGGCAGAGTGGGCTAAAGAACGGTGATGGATCAAACCCAGATCTATTGACTGGGTGTGAGTGTTTGATTGGTTCTGATGCTTTGTCCATCACCACCCCCTTTTGCACCACAAAAGTTAACAAGGCACTAGCTTCCAAATTTGTACACAGGACCAACAGAGAAATGTTACTTTGCGGAATCCAAAGTCGACTACGGTAAACCACAGACCTCCTCCAGGGAAATTTGCAGCCACCCTTGCGCTCCCGCTCCGCCTCGGGCACATTATCTGCTCTGCTTCCCTAATCTCCCTAAACACATGGCCCGAGGAATGCAGGGGCCCCGCAGCCCTTCTGCGGCACTGAAAAGGCCTTGAGTACGTCCCTCCCTCACTCTGCGAACTTAGTCTCCCTCCCCCCTTCATCCCAGCACAAACTCAGTCTCCCTCGCCCCTTTATTCCAGCGGGTCGCCCCCATTAGACAAGCATTGGCATAGCCAATAGATCTCGCCTTTGGGACCTTGTGAGTAAAAAAAAACCTGAAGTGTAAGACTTCACGTTTACATTTACTGCATCCTAAATACGAAGTAAATGTAAACGTGAGGTGTTATACTTACTTATAAGATAAATACATGTTTGGCCCTGCTGAACTGTGATGCATGCTGAGAAACACTTTCGTAAAATTCCCTCTGGCTTCCAAATTCACACAGGTGACGCAAATAAATCCTACCCTAGTTCAGATAGTGTGAGTGAAAAATAGGGAATAGTGAAAAAAAGTAAAAAGGTTCAATAAGTGAATGTTCGGACTGGTGTCTAACCCTGTTGATGTTTAATGTGTACTTTGAGCAATACATCATGAAAAATGAATGTGCACGATGTGGATATATTCACTTACTGATCCTTTTCAATTTTTTTCACTAGTCTCTATTTTTCTCTCACACAAGCTGCGCTGGTGAAGAATTTATTTGTGTTGCTTATTACTATATGTGTGGATTACATTGCATACAGCACGATTTTTCTGTATGTCAACATGGCTACTATTCGTGCACTCAATGTGCTGAGGACCACAACAGTAGTTTCAGGCACGAAAACAGACCAGTATATTACTAAAGTGAGCCTCTCGGGTTTTGCATGCTCTATTATCACATATATTTTGCTGCTTGCATTAACAAGCCAGAAGATTTTCCTTTCCCTGCTGCTATTCACATTTCGCAGTAGATGGGGATCGGCTCAGCAAGTGTACATGGCATTTCATGTTTCTGTATCAGAGGAACATACAAAACCAGCAGCTTGCGTGTGCTTTCTGAAGTGAGTAACGATTTACCATCCTGTCTACCAAAGACAAGCAAGTCCCTCCTCGCTCTATTGACCACCACATATGAAAAAGGCATAAAAAGTACTTGTGACTGGGATGAGGCAAGGCAGGGGTCTGGTACTAAAGGGCCACTCCGAGGAAGGCCTCTGACATCAGGTCACAAGACATAAAGATGCGGGGCTTTACATGACTATACATGAGATATTCTGAATTATTTAAGATGTGAATAGAAGACAGGAATGGTTCAATCTAGTTGGTTACGAATGCGTTATGAAATATTATAGGGGTGTATGTAGCACTCACCCTCACATACATTTTGATTGCTGAATTATTAATAATTATGGCAACAATGCTTACCCACATTATTTGTAGGAAGAGACCACCAAATAAACATTAGTTTATTGCAAAATGCCAATACCTGTGTGTGGGTCTGTATGTACTGAGTTCGTGATTCAGGCTCCATTTTCTCCTGCAGATGAGAGATATTCTGACTGGTTTGTCTGATACCCCTTCCTACAAGAGAATAACTCTGTGGTAAAGGTGAGAGACACCTGCCAGGTTCCCATTTATCGGGAAAGGTCATAGTTCAGTTTTGGGGCTTATTAAGTCTACCGGGTGTGACCACAATAATTTCAGGGAATACACCAAGATGGCAAATAGAGGCCGGCATCGACCACATCAGCTGGCAATGGCCAATGCTCTTTTTGGCCTGTAGCCTGGAAGGAAGAACATGCGTCAACTGGATGGAGGAGTTTCTCCCCGCTTAACCAACAGATACACCACCCCCGCCCGAAAGGAAGCAAAAGGGTGTCTGGAAAGACATCTTCAGGGGATCCCACTACCATAACCTTCTTGTCCAACTGGAAGCAATCAGACTTCGTTTTGGTCAATGTTGTTATGTGACATTACAGCTTTTATTTCCCTGATCAACCAAGGGATGATGGGCATCGGAGAAAACACATAATTTACTTTCTAGTCACGGCTCAGCACAGAAACTCCATTTAGAAAGATCTCCAGAGGGATAATCTCTTGAACAAAACTGATGGCATTTTGTTTTCTCTCCAGTGACAGCACTTGGATCCATCATCACACAAACAGAAGGTTCACTACTCCTTGCCAGTCCTTCCACTTGTGTGATGCAATATTCATCTAGTTCATAATAATGACTTAGTCTTTATATATATATATATATATATATATATATATATATATATATATATATATATATATATATATATATATATATATATATATATATATAAAAAGGTTCAGACCAGTGGTACGCGGCATCTGAAGAAGGCAGGAGTTGCCGAAATGCATCATGCCTAGATACCATCAGTGAATAAAGGTTTTCCTTTGCAACCCCCGTTGAGTCCTTGGATTGCTGTTTTACAGAGTGGTCGTTCAGTCATGTTTTCGCGTCTGTCAGAGGCGCGCTACAAGGACCCGTCCATCCAAGCGTCCTGGGAGTTTTCTGGCATCGAACTTTCAAAGAAATCAAGGGATTGATTCTCGCAGGACCACCACAAGAACGGGCCACATCAAAGGCTGCTGCCAGCCGGCAGACTGTAACTTTACAGGGGGGACGGCTCATTGCAGCTTTCTCCGCGGCCCGGTTTGTTTCGCAATTGTGGCATTGGACGTTGGGGACTCGAGGGAATGCCCAACACATTTAATTCTGGACTGTATCTGTCACTACACGGCCCTTCCTGCAACAGGCAATGTCGCGCTTATTTAACAGCTTAATTATTCCTGCTTACGGACTTCCAACGTATTGCATGCTGGGGGTTGTGGTCTGTCACTTGATCACAGCTGCCTGATGTTAAGCAGGAACAGCTGACCTCCATCTACCGGGAGTGCCTCACAAAAGCACAGGAAGGAAAAGGTTCAGACCAGTGGTACGCGGCATCTGAAGAAGGCAGGAGTTGCCGAAATGCATCATGCCTAGATACCATCAGTGAATAAAGGTTTTCCTTTGCAAGCCGTTGAGTCCTTGGATTGCTGTTTTACAGAGTGGTCGTTCAGTCATGTTTTCGCGTCTGTCAGAGGCGCGCTACAAGGACCCGTCCATCCAAGCGTCCTGGGAGTTTTCTGGCATCGAACTTTCAAAGAAATCAAGGGATTGATTCTCGCAGGACCACCACAAGAACGGGCCACATCAAAGGCTGCTGCCAGCCGGCAGACTGTAACTTTACAGGGGGGACGGCTCATTGCAGCTTTCTCCGCGGCCCGGTTTGTTTCGCAATTGTGGCATTGGACGTTGGGGACTCGAGGGAATGCCTAACACATTTAATTCTGGACTGTATCTGTCACTACACGGCCCTTCCTGCAACAGGCAATGTCGCGCTTATTTAACAGCTTAATTATTCCTGCTTACGGACTTCCAACGTATTGCATGCTGGGGGTTGTGGTCTGTCACTTGATCACAGCTGCCTGATGTTAAGCAGGAACAGCTGACCTCCATCTACCGGGAGTGCCTCACAAAAGCACAGGAAGGAAAAGGTTCAGACCAGTGGTACGCGGCATCTGAAGAAGGCAGGAGTTGCCGAAATGCATCATGCCTAGATACCATCAGTGAATAAAGGTTTTCCTTTGCAACCCCCGTTGAGTCCTTGGATTGCTGTTTTACAGAGTGGTCGTTCAGTCATGTTTTCGCGTCTGTCAGAGGCGCGCTACAAGGACCCGTCCATCCAAGCGTCCTGGGAGTTTTCTGGCATCGAACTTTCAAAGAAATCAAGGGATTGATTCTCGCAGGACCACCACAAGAACGGGCCACATCAAAGGCTGCTGCCAGCCGGCAGACTGTAACTTTACAGGGGGGACGGCTCATTGCAGCTTTCTCCGCGGCCCGGTTTGTTTCGCAATTGTGGCATTGGACGTTGGGGACTCGAGGGAATGCCTAACACATTTAATTCTGGACTGTATCTGTCACTACACGGCCCTTCCTGCAACAGGCAATGTCGCGCTTATTTAACAGCTTAATTATTCCTGCTTACGGACTTCCAACGTATTGCATGCTGGGGGTTGTGGTCTGTCACTTGATCACAGCTGCCTGATGTTAAGCAGGAACAGCTGACCTCCATCTACCGGGAGTGCCTCACAAAAGCACAGGAAGGAAAAGGTTCAGACCAGTGGTACGCCGCATCTGAAGAAGGCAGGAGTTGCCGAAATGCATCATGCCTAGATACCATCAGTGAATAAAGGTTTTCCTTTGCAACCCCCGTTGAGTCCTTGGATTGCTGTTTTACAGAGTGGTCGTTCAGTCATGTTTTCGCGTCTGTCAGAGGCGCGCTACAAGGACCCGTCCATCCAAGCGTCCTGGGAGTTTTCTGGCATCGAACTTTCAAAGAAATCAAGGGATTGATTCTCGCAGGACCACCACAAGAACGGGCCACATCAAAGGCTGCTGCCAGCCGGCAGACTGTAACTTTACAGGGGGGACGGCTCATTGCAGCTTTCTCCGCGGCCCGGTTTGTTTCGCAATTGTGGCATTGGACGTTGGGGACTCGAGGGAATGCCTAACACATTTAATTCTGGACTGTATCTGTCACTACACGGCCCTTCCTGCAACAGGCAATGTCGCGCTTATTTAACAGCTTAATTATTCCTGCTTACGGACTTCCAACGTATTGCATGCTGGGGGTTGTGGTCTGTCACTTGATCACAGCTGCCTGATGTTAAGCAGGAACAGCTGACCTCCATCTACCGGGAGTGCCTCACAAAAGCACAGGAAGGAAAAGGTTCAGACCAGTGGTACGCGGCATCTGAAGAAGGCAGGAGTTGCCGAAATGCATCATGCCTAGATACCATCAGTGAATAAAGGTTTTCCTTTGCAACCCCCGTTGAGTCCTTGGATTGCTGTTTTACAGAGTGGTCGTTCAGTCATGTTTTCGCGTCTGTCAGAGGCGCGCTACAAGGACCCGTCCATCCAAGCGTCCTGGGAGTTTTCTGGCATCGAACTTTCAAAGAAATCAAGGGATTGATTCTCGCAGGACCACCACAAGAACGGGCCACATCAAAGGCTGCTGCCAGCCGGCAGACTGTAACTTTACAGGGGGGACGGCTCATTGCAGCTTTCTCCGCGGCCCGGTTTGTTTCGCAATTGTGGCATTGGACGTTGGGGACTCGAGGGAATGCCTAACACATTTAATTCTGGACTGTATCTGTCACTACACGGCCCTTCCTGCAACAGGCAATGTCGCGCTTATTTAACAGCTTAATTATTCCTGCTTACGGACTTCCAACGTATTGCATGCTGGGGGTTGTGGTCTGTCACTTGATCACAGCTGCCTGATGTTAAGCAGGAACAGCTGACCTCCATCTACCGGGAGTGCCTCACAAAAGCACAGGAAGGAAAAGGTTCAGACCAGTGGTACGCGGCATCTGAAGAAGGCAGGAGTTGCCGAAATGCATCATGCCTAGATACCATCAGTGAATAAAGGTTTTCCTTTGCAACCCCCGTTGAGTCCTTGGATTGCTGTTTTACAGAGTGGTCGTTCAGTCATATATATATATATATACACACACACTCTCTCTCTCTCTCTCTCTCTCTCTCACACACACACACACACACACACACACACACACATATATATTACTATAATCCGATTTAACAGTGATAAAGTTACCACTGTAACCTTGAGATGCCTAGAGATGTCAGTGGTGAGTGTTAATTCTCTAAATCGTCCTCTGGGGTTAATTTGGTGTTTTGCCAACCTCTGCACAATTGCTTGCACACACCAATAAATTGTGAACAATGGCCCAAACCACATGCTGGCTACTTTTCTGCGAGGGTGGAAAGATCTCCTAGTATTTATTACCCATCAAAACTTGCACCAAACAATTGCGTAGGGAGTAAACCAGGACCAATCTAATATGTCTCAGCTCTAAGAGGAGACACGACACGGAGTCTCTTGAGCTCTCCAAAGTCTGCTCTCTGACTAGCAACCATTTCAACCATCACTGTGTTAAGCATTGTCCGTAAATCTCTTGCAAAAGAACGAGTTTCTGTATATGCCACTGTGGACAAGCTCCAGAGACTCAAACAGCACTGTTGAGGCTGTGGGCACAGAGGGTCCGGGGTTGGCGGGTGCATTGGCATAGCCAATAGGTCTCGCTTTTGGGACCTTATAAGTGTTTTTTACTATGCAACAGTTAATGTTGTTGCACCAAGGATATTGTGCTGCATAACTAAATACTTATAAGGTCCAAAAGCGAGACCTATTGGCTATGCCAATGCTTGTTCATTCAGGAACTTATTGAGCATAGTTGGGTCAGAAAATACATAAGGTATGCCTTGGACGGTGATCCTGAACTTTATCGGGCTTATGAATGACCCTTGTATTTCAGATGATTTCATCTTAGGACGAAGAGTTAGGAATCCTTAGCGTATTTCAACTGTCGCCTTCGAATAGTCCTGTGAGATGAAAATTTTTGTGCCTTTCTATAGTATGTGGTTGTGTTTCCTCATATGGGCTAGGATGAGTTCTACATGTTGGTATCTTAGTGGTTTGCACACTATGGGTCACGGTGTTTTGTGGTTAGGAAGTATCCGTGCTGGGAACCTGTGGGCCCTGTCAAATTCCAGCTCCTTTTCGAATTTTAAGTTGGTTGCTTGAGTGAATTACTTTTCTAGAAAGGCAATGCATGAGTGGGCCGATTCTTCTTCACCTTCCGGCATGCTGAAAATACGCTAGTTCCCACGTCTATTTCTGTCTTCTAACTCTGATATTTCCTTAGCAAAAGAACAGGAAGCATTATTGAGATTTTGGATGTTTTTTTTCATTGTACTCCCATTATCTTCCAGGTTGCTGACCCTGTTTTCAGATTCTGCAATTCTGGTATTTGTTTCCTTCATGTCTTTACGAATGGCTGCATTTTCATTTTGCATGATGTCAGTGTTTGTTTTTGTCAACTGAGCCAGTTCGTGGACATCTGCAAGTCTTTAGGATCATTGTCGAGTTTATGTCTTGTTTTGTTTTTACTGGAGAGTTTGGGTGCGGAGGGTCCGCTTTCACACTTTTCAGAGATTGTTTAGTGTCCTTTTCCGTCATTTTCACAGTTTGACTAATAGAAATTTGTTTTCCTGGGTTCTGTCCTTGTGAACTGTCGAACTGCATTTGCCTTGCTTCAATTGAACCAGTTGAACCAGATACCTGTTGCTGGTTTTAGTCGCTGTTGATGGTTTTAGTTGATTGTGCTTGTGAGCAACCGAGGGTGGATGACTAGCTCCTGTTGTACTGTGTTTGTAGTGTGCTTGCGCTGTAATTGCCTCACACTGTTGTGTTACCAGTTAAACAATATCGGACTCGAACATTTATTGACACTCGTCAGCTAGCAGACATTTTACCTGCATAGCTGGTAGCTGGTAGTCTTTGGCAGTCATTTTACGCACACATTCACTGTATTCCACCCAGCAGAAGCTTGTTGATCTAACCAATGAGGTAATGACCCATGGTTCTTATAGAGCTTGGTACATTCCCATGTCTCCTTGTTATATCCAAATTATTTATGTGGAATAGTGATTACTTGCTCTGACTTGCACAATCAGGATCGCCATCTTAGGATCAGGCATCAAGGTCAGGCAATCGACCACATTGTGCAGATACACAAAGTTAATGTGATTCCGACATTTATATCCAGCAGGCTAAGGCAGTCTTATCTAGGAGCTGGGGTTCAAAGAACTTGTGAGTTGCTGTGATGGACGCCAGTTGAACTACTCTATTTGCCTCGGGAATGCTAGATGGCCCTGCTGCTCCCGCATTCCGCTGTCTGTTAACTGAGTCAGGGCCGGACTGACCCTAGCGGGTACCGGGCGTTTCCCCGGTGGGCTGCCAGGGTGGTGGCCGGTTTTGGGCCTCTAGGGGGCCGTTTTTGTTACCGGGGGCCAGCAATATCGGCCCCCTGTGACAAAATCGTCCGAAACCGGCCCTAGCACACAGCTCGGCCGCACTACCCTTGCACCACAGGGGGGCCGGCCAAGTAGTTTGCCAGGGCACATTTCGGTTCCCAGTCCGGCCCTGCACTGAGTCGTGATGTGGACAAGACTTCTATGGATTTTCTTGGTGCCACATGGTGCCCCTGAAGTTTATTGACTCAGAGCCGCCTTTCTATTGTTGTTGTGCTCCAACAATATAGTTGTTACTTGGGCAGTTTCGTTCCTCCGGAGCAGAACCAATAGCTCACACCGCCATCTTCCTCAGTCTCCAAACCACGCCCCCCAAATCTTCTTCTCTTCTAATTGTTCTATAATGAGGTACATTATTTCCGTCCACACTCCTTATGTCTTGTCCCTTAGCCACTCCTTTATCTCACAGGTATATATTTTTCCTTTCCTTTCCATTTCTTTTCCTCCACCTCTTCATTTTCTTTCAACTCCCTTACCACTTTTTTCGTTTTCTTTCCCTTTCTCCACGCTTTGCTTCGTTCTTCTCCCTCTTTCTCCATTGTTTTGTCATTGGTCTCTATTCCACATCTTCCTCAACTTAGTTACCTTTTCCCTACTAACCTTTCTCTAGTCCTCTTGTACCCATGTCCCCTCTGTTTTTCTTCTTTACACCTCGGTCTTTCGCCAGCTTCCATTTCCCTTTATTTTCTTTCTGTTGACAGCTTTCTTCTTCTATATTTCGTTTTATCCTTCTTTGTAATAACCTTAAAACTGCTATTCCCTTTTGCTGTTCCTCTCCTTCCTTCATTTCATTCAGAACAAATGGCGCTCACTTTTTGACCTATCTCAACTACCTTTAATCTCTCATAGCATGGCTGAACTACACATGACATGGAATAAGCTGTTGGTTCGAACGACAATGAGGGTGGGGAAGGGTCAGTTTTATTATGGTTTACACAAGATTTGACAGTTACTGGCCCAACAGACGTTTCCTAGGCTTGGCTCGTTGGGGGGGTTCTATTGTTGTTTCTGTTTTAGCTCCAGTTCAGTACTTGGGGCACTTCCAATTCACCTGTCTTCCCAATGGACATAGAAAGCCAGGCAATGATCGGCTGTGCTAAATTCACATGGGAGTCAAATGGGAAAAAGAACCCCAACCAGAAACGTACTACTCCCTAATAAATCAAGCACACACAGTACATCTGGTACACAAGGGGGAAGGGGGTAAGTTAATGTTGTACATGGGAAAATTATTTCTTTAGGACAAGAACCCTCACCCACCTGAGGGTGGTATTCTTCGTCATTGGGTTCCCTCCTCACTCCTGCACCTATTGGTGCTTTGTGTGGGCTACAACTCTCCAATGGAGAGGAGCGGAGGTGTTTTTAGTTACAGATGAGCAGTACTTATGGGGAAGAGACAGAGTGCTAGCTATATATATTTATAAATATTACCTAGTGGCGGTCAGCAGTAGGTAGTTATATTTAGGACCTAGTTTCTAGAGGAAAAGCGTTTTTTGACTTGCCTGTATCTTTAGCACCGGTTGACAAATCTTCAAGAAAGTTCTCCCAAAAAGTGTCATCATAAGTCTTGTTGTGCATGGCAAGTTTGGGGATGATCCGACAAGCAGGGGCCGAGAAAAAAGGAGCAAAAAAAAAGACGTTTTCTCATGTTAATTTCATAGGACACATAGTCGAACCTACAGCCCGAACCGCTGGATGGAATTACACCAAATTTCGCAGCAAGGCAGATGTTGTTACGCAGATTGAGCTATTTGTTATTTGGTGCAAATCTGTTCTGTAGTTTTCGAGAAATTTAAGAAGAAAAGGTTAGTGATATCTGTGGACAGCGAACCTTCGCGGAAAAAAATACAAGCTTCTGCAGGGAAATGCACAGCTCTGGCTGGCTGCCAACACTTCAACCAGGAAGTGCTGGCAGCCAACTTTGGACTCGGATTTGCCAAGTAAATAAAGAGGAAGGGGCAGTGTAGGAATAGCCTGACCTCCAAGCCATGGTCTTGGGGCCCTTCTAGGGATCTCACAATGCAAAAAAAAGCATTAAAAATATATTTTTCTGTGAGGTCATGACAAATTTGCGGTAACAATAAAATAAAAAAACACAAGTGGGACTCCTGCGCTTTTGTTTAAAAAAGCCCCTGGGTGGGCCAAGTCCAAGGGGCATATATAATATTGTGCGTGGTGTCCATGCAACTCCCCAGCAGCCCTGGGGATGGCCACCACCCAGAACTATGAATTACAGAAGTGTGAGGGTGCCCGAGTACCCCCGGGGGCAATTAACATAGAAAAGAAGTGGGCCCGTGCGCCCCCTTGCAGCCCCGGGGACTGCCACCTCCCTGTGGCTCGAATAATATAATGTAGAAGGTCAGTTGCCGCCCCCTGGCCCCGGAGACCACCATCTCCACAGGGCTAAACTGAAGATTGGAGGGGGGCCACTCAGCCCCCCACGTGGAGCCATTGATGGCCCTGGGGACCGCCACACCCCAGGGCCGGCTCCTGCTATGCCCTGGGGTGCCCACCCCGGGACATAGCTGTTTGTTATGGCTTGGTGGGAGATTACCGCTCCCACCAAGCCATAGCAAACTGTGCTAGTGGAGCACAACTGCTTTGACAGAGAGGGAGCTGCATGTTAACATCTCCCTCTCTGTCAGAGCAATGTCAGCTCCCGCAGGAGGTGGGGAGACGGCAGGGGAGCAGGGGCGTTGAGGCTAGTCTTGTGGTCCCCAACACTACAAACTGGGTGCCCTGGGTGGGACTAGGGCACCAACATTAGAGGCCAAGCCCTGGGGGATGATGTCCCTGGGGTATAATCAGCCCTAGGAGCGGAGCTGTGCAGCCCTCTCCCATTATATATTTATTTAAAAAAATGAAAAGGCTGGGCTCCAGGGGATGGGGTCCCCGGGGCTGCAATTGGCCCAGGAGGGGAGCCGCTTGGCCCCCCCTCCTTTTAAGTTATTAAAACAATTTTTGTAAATGGCTGGGCCCCGGGGATGGGGTCCCTCTGGTGTAAATATTCCGGAGGAGGAGGGCCATGCAGTCTCCCTCCCCTATTGAATATAAGCCTGGTCCCGGGGGATGGGGTTCCTGGGGCCAGGGGGCCACGCAGCCCCCCTCCCTGAATAAATGTAAAAAAAAAAAGACCTGTAAGTCGCTGGAGGCTCCGCCCCCTTACTTAACCACTCTTTAAATGCGCCTCCTGGCGCACTGTTGGTTGGGGGATGAAGTCCCCCTGGATGCTAAGGACCAATGGGGGCCAACGAGCCCTCCTGTTACCTCCAGTAAGTTCCAAACAGCCTGATTGCTCAGAGGACTTCAGATGCCATGCCTTCTTTCTCCAGCACTCTACAAACGCACCTCCTGGTGTACTGCTGGTTGGGGGATGAAGTCCATTTGGATGCTGAGGGTCCTTGAGGGCCAACAGGACATCCTGTTACCGCCAGTAAGTCCCACACTGCGGGATTGCCAAGAGGTATTGGGAGGCCATGCCCCTTTTGTCCACCACTCTGCAAATGCACCTCCTGACACACTGCTGGTTGGGGGAAGAAGTCCCCTTGGATCAAGAGGGTCCTTGAGGGCCAACAATGCCTCCTGTTGCCTCCAGTAAGTCCCACAGAGCACAATTGCTGAGAGGACTGCAGAGGCCATGCCCCCTTTCTCCACAACTCTGTATAACGCGCCTCCTGGCACACTGTTGGTTGGGGGAAGAAGTCCCCTTGGCTCTAGAGTGTCCTTGGGGGCCAAGAAGCCCTCCTGATACCTCCAGTAAGTCCCACACAGTGGAATTGCTGAGAGGTGTTCAGAGGCCACGCCCCGTTCTTTACCACTCTGCAAACGCCACTACCAGTTAAAAAACCCTAGAAATTCACTAAAAGTTACAGGGACATTATAGTTAGGAAATAGAATTTGAAAAACCTTAGAAAAAGTCTTTAAAAAACCATAAGGTTATAGGGTCATTATAGTTAGGAAATAGAATTAAAAATACTTAGAAATTCAATGAAAAAACCAAAGGTTACAGGGACGTTTACAATTAGGCTCAGATTTCACTCATACAAAACCAGTGAAATTCAGCAGTTATAGTTACCTGAGCTAACTATAACTAACACCAACTCAATGCACTGCTTATGAACTCACATATTACATCACTCATGACATGGTCAGTGAGATCACTGATGATATCACTGATGATATCTCAACTGACTCACACCCCATACAACCACTCATACACCCACTCATACACTCATGCAACTTCTAAAATACCCATTTACAGACCCATATCAGTGCTCACACACCCACTCACTCCTCCATAGAGGCACTCACTCACTCACTCACTCACTCACTCACTCACTCACTCACTCATACAGCCACATATACAACCAGTCACTCACCCGTAAAGCCAGTCACATTGCCATACACTCACCCATTCAGCTACTCACACAGCCACTTATTTACCTACTGTTAGAAATGGGGGTTTCTATTTGGCAATGGTTTGCACCGTTGTCCAAAATGGGACCCTTCTACCTCGTCAGGGTAAGGGGGATACACTTCTACAATAACCCCTGCTCACCCCCTTGGTAGGTTGGCACGAGCAACAGGCTTATCTCAGAGGCAGTGTGTAAAGTACTTGTGCACATATACAATAATATAGTGAAAACACTACAAAAGGACACCACACCAGTTTAGAAAAATAAGTAATCTTTAACTAAACCAAACAAGACCAAAATGACAAAAATCCACAATACAGTAATAAAAATATGACTTTTAAAAGGTAGAAACAGTTCTGTTCAAAGCAAATTGTAGATGAGACACTTTCAACACACTGGGGCAGATCTACAAGGAAGTGCCGCAGCGGGGCAACGCAAGCTCTTTTTTCTGCGCCACGCTGCCGCACTTCTGAAGAACAGGAATGAAACATATTTACAATAATATGTCACATTTCTGTGCTCTCCCCTGCACCGGTGCACAAACTGCAGCCATATGCCAGCGCAGGCACCCTTGCACCATGGTGCAAGGATGCCTGCGTCATGGGGAGATTGCTACTCACTCACCCATATAGCCACTTACACACCCAGTCACACACTCATACAGCCATTCAGACACCAACTCACTCACCCATACAGTCACTACACAAGTTACCCACCAATAGAGCCACTCATACCGTAACTCACTCACCCATACAGACACTGACACACCCACTCACTCACTCACCAATACAGCAACTCACACACCATTTAACTTACCCACACAGCTACTCACACATCCACTTAGACACCCTTACAGCCACTTACTCACCCAAACACACAAGGATACATACAGTCACACAACTACTCACTAAATATATGTTATAAGCAGCATCACTCAGTAGTAGTGCACCTAGTATACTAATTTAACTTTTGTAATAGGTTAGTATAT
Organism: Triturus cristatus; assembly: GCF_964204655.1. Classification (NCBI taxonomy): domain Eukaryota; kingdom Metazoa; phylum Chordata; class Amphibia; order Caudata; family Salamandridae; genus Triturus; species Triturus cristatus. The sequence goes on from NC_140592.1 coordinate 138,207,624, forward strand.
ATATTTAACACCCATAAACTCTTAATGAAAAAACACTTATACTTACTGGATGATGTAATCATTGATGCCATCAGTGATGTCATTTGAGATGTCATCAATGATGCCACTGTCGGGGGAGGAGCTTAGCGCGTGATCAAGATGGCCGCGTGAGCCTAGAGCTCCCGAGACCCTCGCTCCCTCCGGCAGATATCCTGTCTATTATCCTGCTTTTGACGCCCGGAATATTGGAGGGGAGCCGTTGCTGAGGCGAGAGCCGCTGTCCGGATCGAAATCGCCCACCGGAGACCGAAGTTGTACTGCCTGGAAGTTTGTGGCCTACTCCCCGGAAGGTGCCCGGGACTTGCGTTGGCACAGTGCCCGTGCACTAATTGAACAACAGCGGCCGTGCGAGGGGCGAGTCGTCGGAGGGAAGGTGTCCTCACTTTCACTTTCACTTTCCTGTCTCCGGGCGGATCGGGACAGACACTGGAGGCCTTGAAGGACGTGTCGCCCCCCTCCGCGGAACCAACCCTGCAAGATATCATGGGGGCCATCGAGGGGATGAAGTCCTCTATCGGGCAACAATTTGAGACCCTGGCGCATAAAGTGGACGCCATGTCGATCGATGTCAATCTGATTCGGGCAGACCTGGGGAAAACTAATGAGCGGGTTCAGTCCTTGGACCTCAAGACTGCAGGCCTCCTGGGCGACGTCTCCGGCCTTCAGCTGGAAGTCCGTACCTTGCGGACTGCAAATGATCACTTTGCCCGACGGTTGGAAGAGTTCGAAGGCCGTGCAAGGCGCAATAACGTGCGCATTATTGGGGTCCCGGAAAATTCGGAGGAACAGTCGGTGGACCTGTTTGTGGAGGACCTGGTGGTGAACCATCTGGCGCCCAAAGGCCTTAGTAAGTTCTTTACTGTTGAGCGGGCCCACAGAGTCCCTGGCGGGAGGCCCAAGGTGGGGGCCCCTCCGAGGCCGATTGTCGCCAGGATCTTTAACTTCAGGGACCGGGATGCCATTCTGCAAGCATCACGGGTGTCCGGCCCGACGCTATTCCAGAACACCACTGTAAGTTTCTATCCAGACTTTACCCAGATGGTGCAGAAGCAACGACAAGGCTTCCTGGCGGTCAAGAGAAGGCTACGAGAGATGGGACTGAAATACGCCATGCTCTTCCCGGCCAGGTTGCGTGTGGTGTTCGAAGAGCGGACTTTCTTTTTTGAATCACCGGACATGGTCGGAGATTGGCTGGACACATTGCCCCAAGGACGGACTAGCGTGGAACGCTCCGGTGGAGCAGACGGTGGCGGTGATGAACAATGAGCCAGGACTTAAGTACTAGATCTCCGGTTCCCCCGGGAGGGTGACAGTCCGGGGGGTAGCGGGGGCAGTATGGGAGCTTTTTCCTCCTCTGGGGTTCTTTTTGTAGATTAGTCTTTGTATGGGGCGACAGGCACACTGCAAGTTGGGGGGCATTTTAGAGCTTACGCAGGGGTGCAGGGTGGGGGGTGGATTGGGGTTGTTGTTGGGGTTGTTGTTGTTTTTGGTTATGCAAGGCGTAAGGATGCAAGCTTATGTGACTCGAGTGCGGTTCCACGCGGGGGGTGGTGGTCTCCTTACATGTTGGGATGGGGGGTAGGGGCTTAAAAATACTCAGTTGGAATGTAAATGGCTTGGGGGATCGTATTAAGCGTGGGATTGTCCTGCAATTTCTGAAGCGATGTACCCCTGATATTGTCTTATTGCAAGAGACGCACTTGATTGGTAACACGTGCTATGCACTCAACAGGAAAGGCTACAAATTTGTCGCACACTCCGGGTTTTCCTCGGGGTCTAGAGGGGCTGGAATACTTGTCAGGTCCTCTCTGCCATTCGAGGTCGACTCCACTACTGTTGATGATAGGGGACGCTTTGCGGCTGTAGCGGGGAGGTGGGAGGGCAGGACGCTGGTCCTGGTGTCGGTTTATGTCCCTCCTGCATTGCAACCTTCCACACTTGCGGACTTAGAGAGGACTTTGTTGGATCTCCCAGAGGGAATGTTGGTGGTGGGTGGCGACTTCAATGCGGTTGGCTCCGGATTGTTTGACAGACACCCGCCAAGGAGCTCGGGGGGGGCTCAGAAGTGGCTTACGGACTTTGTAGATACCCTTGGTCTGGTTGATTGTTGGAGACTGCTGCATCCCACACAGCGGCAATACACTTTCCACTCCGGGGCGCATGGCAGTCTCTCCAGAATTGATTATGTGCTTACCCTAGCTGCACACGCCTCCTTTGTCTCTGAGGCCAGGCACATGGCACGGGGTATTTCTGACCACTCGCCGGTGTGGATCTGTATGGATGTTGGTAGAGGAGTGGGGGGTAGGGTGGCCCCAATTAACCCGTGGTATTTCAGGGACCCTACGATTCGTAGTGCGGTGCTGTAGGCGGTCGATCGTTATTTCCAGGAAAATCTCGGCTCGGTCACGTCGGCGGTGTCTTTGTGGGAAGCGTTCAAAACAGTGCTTAGGGGAGCGGCCCTCTCCTTGATAGCAGCGGCCAAGCGTCGGCGAGACGCGGAGGTCGCCCAGATTGAGGCGGAGATCGCGGATCTGGAGCTGGCATTGGAGGGGGAGGTCACGGCGGCGGCGCTGCACAATTTGACCCTTAAGCAGTCGGAGTACAAGGCCCTTGTGACGGACGCGGCCAAAGCCTTGAGTAGGGAACAGCGGGGCCGTCTGTACGACGTCGGGGACAAGGCCGGGAAATTAATCGCGTGGCTGGATAAAAAGGAGCGGGTCAATCGTGTTGTGCCAGACCTCGTGACAGAGGATGGCGTCGTTGTCGCGGAGCCGGATGGCATAGTCCAGTGCTTTGCGGATTACTTCCACACGGTCTATACCTCCGTGTCGGACAGGCCAGTGGGGGATTCGTGTGAACTCCTGCGTGATCTTGCTTTGCCTTGCCTTTCCGACATAGACAGGGACGATCTTGATGGCGATATCACAGTCGACGAAATCGCGGGGGCTATCCGTTCCTTGCGTCCGGGCAAGGCCTCGGGCCCGAATGGCCTGCCAATTGAGTTCTACAAACTCCGGCCGGATAAGATCGCTCCGCATTTGCGAGCTATGTTCGTGGAGGCGCGGGAGACGGGATGCCTCCCACTCGACCAGCGCCTGGCAACAATCATGGTCATACATAAAGATGGTAAGCCCAGGAACAGGTGCAGCTCATATAGGCCGATCTCGCTCCTTAATGCCGAGCCGAAGATCCTCGCTAAAATTCTCGCTAACCGATTGGTCAGGGTGATCGGTGATCTGATCCACCCTGACCAATCCGGTTTCATCCCGCATCGTAACACCGCGTTGAACCTTAGGCGCATCCACGGAGTGATCGCAAGGGTGGGGACGATGCGGGAGCCGGCCATTGTGGCAGCGCTCGACGCAACGATGGCTTTCGATACAGTAGAGTGGGCATACCTGTGGGCTGCGCTTGCGAAATTCGGCTTCGGACCCGGATTTGTGGGCTGGGTTAGACTATTATATGAAGGACCCCTCGCTAAAGTTGCGGTCAACGGTAGGGCGTCCCGTCCCTTCGAGCTGGGGAGGGGTACCAGGCAGGGCTGTCCTCTGTCGCCGCTGTTGTTTGCTCTTGCTCTCGAGCCGCTGGCGGCCTGGATACGATGGCACCCAGATGTGAGGGGGATTCGCTGGTCACCTGACCACGAGGACCGCATCTCCCTTTATGCCGATGATATCCTGCTCTATCTCACTTCACCCCGGAAGTCCCTCATAGTTGTCTGCGACATTTTGACTTCCTTCGGGAGGAATTCGGGACTAACCATTAACTGGGGGAAGTCATATCTGTATGCCCTGTGTGGAGACGTCCCGGTTCCCCCGCGGAATTGCCCGATCCAGATCGCCCGGGAAGGTTTCAAGTATCTTGGGATTTATGTCTCTACCGACCCAACGGTACGGTACGAGAGGAACCTGGTCCCTCCGTTGGCACGCCTGCGGCGGGATGTAGCGGGCTGGCGGCGGCTGCCGCTTTCCCTCCTTGGCCGTGCTGTGCTATTCAAAATGATGTCTCTTCCCCGTTTTCTCTATGCCCTGCAGAACACCCAGGAGCTGGTTCCGGCCAGCTACTTTCGGGAGGTTGAGAGTCTCCAGCGCTCGCTGCTGTGGGACGGCCGTCCGCGTATAGCGATAGCAAAACTAACTCCTCCTAGGTACGATGGGGGTATCGCGCTTCCCGACATCAGAAGATACTATTGGGCCTCCCAACTGAGTGCGATCAATCATGGAGTCTACGGCCCGGAGCTTAGCCCTGGCTTTGCTATGGACCGGTGGTTGCTGCGTGGGGGTGGCTACTATAGAGCACTTTACTCGAGGCCCCCGGTTGGGTCCCTCACGGGGCCGACCGGGGTGGCGGTGAACGTGTGGAAGACAGTCACGAACTCGTTGGGCTGGAAAGATAGGCTCACCCTCGCCACTCCGTTGTATGACTCCGATATGCTGGGGAAACTTTGGCACTCTAAGGGATTCGAGAAATGGGATCTGATTGGCATCTCCAGGGTGGGGGACCTGCTGGCCAAGGGGCGGATTAAGTCGTTTGACGAGCTACGGACGGAATATGCGCTGGAGGGCACGGAATATTTCCGGTATGCGCAGGTGCGACATGAGCTGCGGTCGGTCCTCGTTGAGGGGGAAAAGGTGCCTGAGTCCTCTCCCTTGGAGGACCGGATCCTGGACGGCCATATGCCGGAGAGCATAATCTCCCTAATCTACAAAAAGCTTGTGAACGTCCGGACCGACCTCCTCCTGGGGGTGCGGGATCAGTGGACTAGGGACGGCCTTGAGCTGGACGATGAGGATTGGCAATACGCCGTCTCCTCTCCTAAGGAGGTCGCGATCCCCGCCAGACTACGGCTGGTCCAGCTTAAGATACTGCACAGAGTTTACGTCACTGGGCCCCGGCTGGTCCATATGGGTTTTTCCGAGGATGGGCTATGTAAGAGGGGCTGCGGGATGGTGGGCACCTTTCTACATATCATATGGGAGTGTGGTGTGATTGCAGACTTTTGGAAGCGGATTCACGTTGTGATGCAGGAGGTCACGGGTATTGTACTGCACCCAGAGGCGCGGCGCTGTCTTTTGAATGTGTGGGGTCCTACAGATTATGACGCAGCGCAGACTCAATGGGCGACCCTAGGCAATATGGTGGCTAAGCGAGATATAGCACGACTGTGGGGCTCTCATAGCCCGCCCACCCTGGATGCATGGAAGGACAACATGGACTGGAGCATGTTTCGGTAGAAAACGGTGTATAGTGCACGGGGGAGGCCTAAGAAATGGCATAAGGTATGGGGAAGTTGGAACCAATATAGGGGGGGCATATGTCTGCCTCCTGCCATTGAACCACCAGAGGAGCAACTTTCCCCCTAGCCTCACTTCCGACTTGGGTCTTTCTGATGCACCTCCGTTAGAATGTTAGCGCCTCTGCTTCTCCCTCATCCTCCCGATCGGTGGCTTGATTTGATGTTGGAAATGGGGCTGCGCCCCCGTTGGGAACTGGCACGAACTTGTGGTGTATACTGCCTTGCTTGTTGTGTTTATTGTAGGTAGTTTTCAAAAATGAAACCGTTGTCTTTATCCTGCATTAGAGCTATGGAGGACTTAATGTGTCGACTGATTAGCTGCCGAACCTCCGGGATGTCGGCTGAATAGCTGTGTATCTGACTTATACGAATAAAGGTTTTTTAAAAAAAGAAAAAAAAAAAAAATGATGCCACTGTCTATGTCATCAGTGATGTACTATGTGACGTCATAAGCAGCGCATTGCAGGGGCGTACGTTGTAGTTCACTCAGGTAAGTATAACTGCTGAATGTCACTGGTTTTGTACGCGGGAAATCTGAGCCGAACTATATATATATATATAAATATATATAAACTATCTCCTGGTGGGTTGAATATCAGTTTTATTCTGGTGCCCCCTCTGGATACGAATAATAAAGAGAGAAGTGACAGGGAGTTTGGAAGTTTTGAAAAAATACTCCCTTTGCGAGGTCAACATGTTTCTGCCCTAGTGTGACCCTATCTGGGGTTCAGGGAATTTGTCAGGAGCTATTGGTACTGTCACTCGTCAATAACACATCTAAAACCTGATCCCGGCCTCAAGATACTAAGCCAGGTGATACAGAAGATTGAATACAATGTCTTTGTCATTGGGGTCCACAGTCATAGATCTGATTCGAATCCACTACCAGGGACACGGAGACTTGAGTCAGCTCTGTGGTATAGGTGGCCTATTGAGGCTTGAGAGGGAGCAGAACTCTTAGGTTAGGGTACGACAGTAGACCCTTTCAGTTCAGGGTTTATACCATGAGTGTGAACATGTACCTGACAGTTCAAGGCTTCTTAGCCAGACACACAGCCCCCCTCAAGGGTGACGCACTCTGTTTGTGTCATACAAAAAGGTCTGTCTAGCACAAATCTCCTATCCTCTGTCTGCGCAGGCAGCACCTCCAGCTCAGAAGTGGCCTCACTAGGGTCAGTCTTAGGTTGATCTCCCCCTACAGCAGATAACCCCTGATTTACTAGTCTTTCCATTGTGGATGGCATCCATCTCTTACCCCTTATTCATTGTATGGGCCACAGTACCCTCCGTTTAGGGACAATACCCATAGAATTCTGTGTTTTGGTGGTTCCCTGGGTGACAGCCCTTCCTAGCTCTTTTCTCAGTGATGGGAGCTCATTGCCAAGGATGATTCAATGTACATCTGGGGACTGACAAGGACCCTTCTCTGACAAGTACCATCTCTCATTCTAAGTATACCATGGCCATAGCGTGTGAAAATCCTGAAAATGTACTGGGTCACCATACGGACCTGTCTTGGCAGATACTGTTCGGGGGAAATCAGCGTTCCTACCACCATAGTCTGGCTGGCACAAGTATCTTGCAGATCAGTGACAGAGACCCCGTTCTGTGTATCTCCTGGAAGTGATGGCTACAACTATCTGGGATCATCAGCTTACCTCCTGAGCCATCTCCCAACTAAGGGATATTTAGGCATGCTCTGTTCTGTCCACATTGGAATACCCTGCCCTTAGAGCTGCTTGGCGACCCCTGTGGCTGTCCCACCTGTGGGTGGCATCCTGAAATATACAGAGTCTCCCTTCTTAGGCCCTGACTGAAGACAATCATAACATTGTGGTGGATGAAAGGGTGCCCTGGATGTCCATCCATGGAAACCTCTCCTCCTATACTCTGAAGAGATCTGGGAATCCTTTCCTTCAAAACTCTTTTGGGGATTCTCTGTATTTACTTGGCCTTCCTCTTCCCTGTGCAAAGTGAAGCCTGAATCATCCTTCCTGTGGTCACTCCCACGTACTTTCCTGGCACTCTGGTGCTGATCCAGAGGTCACCTTCTTTCCCAAGCTCTCTGGAGACAGTGAGCTTGGTGCAAATCAGGTGCTAGCACAGCTCTGTTAAACAATTACTCAAAATGTGCTCCAGCATCAACAAATTATAAAGTCCATTGTAATTGGAATTGTCCATTTGCTGCTCTTCATCCAAACATCTAGTGCTTTTCTGTGAGAATCCAGAAAATCAACCCATGACTGGTGTGTATTCCATGAACTTTAGGCGATACTTTTCTGGGATTAAACTAAACTTAATTATAAGGGCTTCCTTCTTGGGGTCAACAAGATATCCCTCCACGGAATGGGCAAGTGCTTCCTCAGATTAGCACCCATGTCCTCCTCTGGCAGCATATGCATATGTAGGGCTGCCTCACATGCAGCAAACCACCTATTTATATCACCTACCATTACATAGCTAGGCACCAGGTCTTAGGGGATATGGACTCTTACCTCTCATACTGTCACTGCCACTATCTTCACTGGATTCAGAGGCTCTTTTGGCTCTCAGATCTAGTTATTGCTGGTTCCTCTCATGGCCCAGCATTAGCTTTTTTCCTTCAGAACCACAGTCAATTTCTTATCCGCCATGACCATAGTGACCAGTTGCAGCTTCAAGGCCCTCTCCACTTGTCTGTCCTCTAAATCTGAAGTGGACAAATGGTGTAAGGATATACTCCTCCCTGATCTAGACAATGCAGGCGATGCTGCTCGTGGGGGAACATATGTCTCTGGCACGTGAGCCTCTACACTGTCATTCACATTTCCCTCCTCCATCCACTCTTCATCCTCATGCTCTTGTGAGGTGGATTGAAGTAGGCATACTTCCTCCCTAGCTCCCAGAGATGGACTGGCCTATAGGGCAATCAAGCAGCGCCCCATGGTCTGCTTTGACAGGCCAGTGTGTGGGCTGTTTTTGGGCTGTTTTTAGACCTGGTTTATGGTCTGCTGGGCTGGTTTTTACTGTTGATGTCCCTGATTTTAAAATTGAAATTGCCAGCATCAAGCTAAAATCCATGCAGTATTCCATACCTTGAAAAATACTTATAGAGTTTGTCTTTACAAGTTCAAAACTTCCCCCATTTGCAAACGTGGGCCTAGTTTTTAGCTGTTAAATTCACTAATGAGGGCCTCTTTTATTTTTGTGCCCAGGCCTATTTTCTGTCCCAGTCCAACCATGCAAGTTCTGTGGCAATGAGGTAGCCCTCGTCCTTGGACTCTCTGTTCAGCCTTAGCCTTCTGTCCTTGTACATCTTACTTGGCTCTGCCGTGCTGAGGTTCTCCATATTGCTCCGGTCTACATCCATTCTTTCAAAAATCCCAGGTGCAACACGTTGAGATAAAGAGTAAGTTTATGAAAAATCAAAAATGACCAATTAAAAATAAAAGGGAAATGTAAAAACCCCAAAGTCGATTTTTGATGTCACTTTAAAAAGGGATTTTAAATTTTAACTTAAATCTATGAGTGGTACTGCAAAACACAGATCCAGGATCCCACCGGTGAACACCAATGTAAGAAAGTGGATTATTATTCGCGGTGGGTGACTACTCACCTCAAGTAATAATCACAGTCCTTGTCAGGATGAACCCTTATAGTCACTAACTAAACCGAAGCTCAGGGACCTGGTAGCAATGGCAGAGAGCAGACAGGCTCAACATAGGGCAATGTGTAAAGTATTTATGCAGTACCAAAAGAGTAATTAAGTGGAAATACAAAACAATAAATAACCCAAATTGAAACCCACCTCTGTGTCCTTGGTAGAAGAGGGAGCATATCCAGTCATTTAGGGCTCCAGTCTGGTCACAGAGGGCAATTCCATTCCTCTTCTGTTCTTTCTCAGGTCCAGGAGTTTTCTGAAGTGGGTGCCTGGAGGCGACACATGTATGCCTGGCAAAAGATAGTTGTTGGCATGTGAGCACGCCCTAGCTAACGGGGTAAAGGTTACAGGGGCCAACCCTACCAAATACAGTTTTTTTTCAAGATGATGGAATTCTTTTGTTTTACTAAACTTTGGCTCTGAGAGCTGTGGATGTGTGTGGGGAGTGTCCCATGGTAATCTTAGTTTCTTCCCACACTAAAATCCAGTTTTGGGCAGTGACAGTACCCTTAATAAACACAGAGACAAAAGTCTGGTAGAACAAAGCCAGGTTTTCCAGCAACCGGACTGTGGATACACAAGAAGTGTTTTAGCAACCTGTTTCTCATATTTTCAACTCTTCCCATTGTTATATGTAAACACAGAGAGACAAACATCTGGTAGAACAAAGCAGGTCCTTCAGTAACCAGGCAGTGGATATACAAGAATTACTTTGACATCCTGTTTCCATTCCTTTCAAGTGCACCTCCAGTGTCATATGTAAAAACCCAACAGGATTTGATATTCAAGCAGGGTTTGGCACTATAATGTGAAAAGAAAGCTCAGAGCCCTACCCTGCAAGTTCAGATAAGTTACCTCTTCATATTCAGACCAGCCTATTATTTTCTCCTGAGAGACATTTCACACACTTTTACCTCCTGTTCAAGTGCTAATTACTGGCTGGAAAAAGTGGGAGAGCAAATGCAAATTTAGCCTCCAGGAACTTCAGACAGGGAAAAGGTAACATTCTAAAATGTACTTTTCCTTAATATTTAATAAAATCTGACTTCATCATTGAATTTTATCTTTAATGACTATTAAAAATAGTTATTTAATTCGGTCTGGGATTGGCGAATCTGAATCTTTCGGTTCAAGACACTAGAATTGGAAAGACGTAGCCGGGTCGGAAGTATAACCGGGAACTAGGCATTGAATGGTCAGTTGGGTAGCTATACAGCCCTGAAGAAGTCGAGGGTCATTACCCCAACGATGAAACACGTGTTGGCTGGACCTTGTGGTGTTCTCTGGAATAAAGAATAAGGATACTTACAAAAAGACTATACTGGCTTTGATTTTCAAGTTTGGATAAACTTTCAAACTACACGAACGCGTGTGCACAGGATTTGACTTTAGGGAAAAGGTAACATTCTAAAATGTACTTTTCCTTAATATTTAATCAAATCTGACTTCATCATTGAATTTTATTTTTAATGACTATTAAAAACAGTTGTTTAATTAGGTCTGTGAATCCTTCTCCTCAAAAGTGAAGCGTTAAAAAATCTATGATTGCCAGTGGAGATCTTGTGTTAATCAAGATCGTCATTAAGGCAGAGAGTTTTGGTCTGTTTTGAAATGTTGATGTAGAAGGTAATCATAATGCAAGGGACTCAAATAACAGCATGAAAGAGAGCAGAGACTGTGTTGGAAAAAAACATAATTTGCGTGGTAGCCCCCAGATTTTTTGCCTTCTTTTGCTAAATCTGTTTTTGTTGCTCACAGGACTCTGCACCTGGGGTAAAGTTCCTCACCCCAAAACATGTTAAAATTGGTACACACCTGATTGGCACATTTAATCAACTTGTAAGTCTTAGTATATGGTACTATGTGTACCAATTGACTTTAAATTAAATACTATTAGGATAATACTGCTGTGTCACACTCTAATGTAGTACTATAAACATATCTCCAGGCCATTCCTTCCGCCTTGGCATACGGTTTAAACTGTCATTTTGACTTTGCAAAATAAACCTTTTGCAAGACCTAAACCTCCAGTTCCCCCTTAGGTAGGCCCTAAATCCCATAGGGCATGGTGCATGGTATTTAAAAATTAGGGCATGTATATATTTTTTTTTACATGTCCTTGTAGTGAAAACCCTTCAAGGTCATTTTTCACTATGGCAAAACTGGCTGGCAGGAAAACACTGAGTTACAACTTATAGTGCTTAATTGCAGTTTAAGATTTGCTAGAAAAATAGTTCAACGACCCATTTTAATAATAATTTAAAATCCAACTTATTGGTCAAGTGGATTGTTAGACCTCTCATCCTTAGAGTAATTTCCCTCAAACGTTTTGCCTGCTTTCCTCCTCTTTTTGCTGATTCTTTTTGGCCTTAGGACTCTGGGCACTTTACCACTGCTGACCAATGCTAAAATCCATGTGCTTCTCCCCTAAACATGGTAACATTAGTTTATACACAATTGTTTTATTTATTTTACTTGGAAGTCCCTTATAAAGTGATATATTATATACCCAGGGCATGTAAATTAAATTCTGCTAGTGGGCCAGGAGCACTGTTTGTGCCACCCACACAAGTAGCCCTTTAAACATGTCACAGGCCTGCCACTTCAGAGCCTGCATATGCAGTTTTACTGCCACTCAGACTTGGCATTTAAAACACTTTTGCCAAGCCTGAAACTCCCCTTTTGTTACACCAATATCACCCCTAAGGCAGGGTGCTGTGTAAGTAGAAGGTAGGACATGTGTTCTTAAGTTTTGCATGTCCTGGTAGTGAAAAATGCCTAAATTCATTTTTCACTACTATGAGGTATTCTCCTCTAATAAGTTAACATTGGGAATTCCTTAATGCACTTTTAAGCTTTAATTCCCGAAATATTAGAAAGTGTAATAGCAACAAGGGGTTTGGCCCTAGGCGGTTGGACAGGGCCGTATAATTGACAGGAAAATAGGTGTCCTAGCCGTCACATTCAAATGCTGTTAAAACAATTTAACAGACCAAGGACCATAAATACAATTACTATGGACTTCAAGCATGTATTTGCTACTTCATTCTTTTAACCTTAATCCACATTTTTTCATGGGTCAGGTAAGTGCGATACGTTTCAATTAGTACAAATTATGCATATTAAAGCAACAACTATGACAAAAACACACAAGCTTTGTGAAAACGTAATGTGATAAAACAAACAATACATGAAGAATGATGCACAAAAACAATTATATAAACAATATATCACAAGTCTTAATTCACAAAAGTAGCAGCCACTAGGACAACCTTTAACATTTAAATTGTATGTCACATTTAGAGTGGTGTTACCCGCGGGGGAACAGTCATTAGGCCCAGTAGTAAGAAAATCCAAATAACATTTCTACTAGGAGGAACTTAATTAGATGCAAGAGTCCCCGGGTTGTGTACTGCCGACGTGTTTTGATTCTCAGGGTGGTTTGCGGGATTCTCTTCAGGGCGTGGACTAGTTTATCTGATCAAACGGAGGAATAGTTTCGCACGTTGCAGGTGCGAAGAGCCAAGTTAGGATATAGATGGCACAATTTTCGCCGATCTGGTGGCTCTTTTACTAATGCGTTAACATTGCTTGCTGCCGATTTATTGGAAGCCAAGTTAAAAGGCACAATTTTCGCCAAGCTGGCGCTGCTTTAGCTAAAGCTTCTCTGTTGCTTGCTGCCGATTTATTAGAAGCCAGTTCCTGTTAGTATGGCTTAATAGGGGCCGCTATGGAACAGCTTTCAGACAGCGGTAAAATGGTTTACTTCGATCTGTGATTTCAGTTTGCACAGAAATAGACCGCTTAATGTCTCTTTTTGTTCAGCAGAGTGCAAGGCGTATTCTCAAGAGCGCATTCTCAGTTTCTCTCTCTTTTAGAAAGTGGACATTTCTCGGCACTTACAGCTCTGTGTGCCTGCAGCCTGTCTCCAATACATGTCTGGGGTGGGAAATAGCTCAAATTTGTGTATTACCTCTAGACAGCCACAAACACTGGAAGGCTATTTGTGTCTGAGTACTCATATCCATTCTAATGGCTCTTCTTGGGCAGGAAGGGAGGGAGGAGTTGACACTTACACCTGAATAGGAAGTGTCCTGTCGCCACACAAAGGGCTGATTACCCCCCACAGCAAGTCTGGAGCCAGGGCTGGAAAGAAAGTTTTTCTGTGCATGTCAAAGACGCTTCTTTGAAGTCACCCCCACTTCAAAAACCAGTAGTGATGTGAATAAATTGTTATGTGAGTCTTGAAATACAGTGAATCCAGCTGTTTTTGTCTCTTGTACTCCAGCTACATCTGCAACCCTCAAATCGAAACAGCACAGTTTAAAACTACAACAGCGTGCCGATTATTAAATAACACTCACATGATTTCAAAATCACAGCTAACTTCTGATCAATATTGCTGCTCCCATATGTCATGACATTTTTAGAAAACATAGCCATTTACCAGCCTCAAAACTTCTTCACAAGTTACGGCCCTGATATCTGCACTAGGTGACAACATCAGTGACTAATGACAATAGAACGGTAGCAGACAATGTCAACATTGGATCCCCATCAAAATGTCTTTTTTTAAATTTCAACTTGAGAAAAATATTTTTATGTAATTTAATATATTTAAATTAAGTAAAGATTTAATTTACAATTAAGTTAGTAATGCTGTAGATTTTGTATTTTATCCTACATTTAAAATAAATGTATGAAGTTAATTTACATTAATATATAACATGATGATATTTGTATTGATTTATTACAAAGGCTTCATAAACTGTAGATTTTCCCTATACTTTACAGTAAGGAGATCTCCACTTCAACTGTAAAAAACATGTTTTTTTTTTTTCAAGTTAAAATATTTTTTATGAGAACCATTAATGTAAACTAGTTTTCTACATGTATTTTAAAGAAATATAAAAATGCTGCAGCCCTATTCACATAAATATTATTCGAATTATTAAAAACTATAAATATATAACATTAAAAATATTTTTCTGAAGTTTAAATAATATTTCTTTATTATGCATTAAGAATTATTATACGTGATGTATAGAATTAATACAAAGTAGTTTAATTCCATTTTAATACAAATTAATGGTGCATTAATTTATACATTAAAAAAGGTTGTTATAATATGCTACAATTAAATAATAATAATGTTTATTTTTAGATATTTCTTAACATTACATTATTTTTATTTATATTTGTAACTATTTTAAATGATGTTACTTAATCGTTTTTAATAATATGTCCATGGGGTTTTATTTTCAGATCCTACCTCCATTCTTTTGTATGGGAGAATGTTGCAGACCCAGTGCTTTGCTATATGTGGTGCTGGACTTACTCTAGCTCTGAGATGGAATAATTTACTACTGTCTTGGGTCCCCTTTTACCTGTTGTAATTTTAGAAGTGCAGTTTCTGAATAGCAATGGATTTACACTTTTGTGGTTGGGTGCATATTCCTCCATAAACGCCTCCTTAACCCTCTTAAAACCCTTCTTTCTCCTCCTTCTTGGAGCCCTCCAATGTTGTGGTACGTATGCCTCTTTTTCCAGCCACTCCCCCGGTCCCTCCCACATTTATTAGTAGGTAGTGAACTTACATGCGTGAGGATCTTCCCATAGAAAAGATGAAAGGTGGAAACTTATACTTGTAGGTTTGTGGTCCTTTAGAGGTACTATTGTACTCTAGCACTAAAGTACTACACAATGCAGATTGCGAATAGGCCCCAGTGTGCCTCTAAAGTAACAGTGTTACAGTGACAGCCCCAGTGGTAGAACAAAAGCCCCCGCAGCCCCTGTGGGTCGGGGACCCTACCATACTAGCAGGTCCCTGGCCTGAGAGCTCCAGGCTGGGTCTGGAACACGAGGGGGCCCTCTGCATGAACTTTGCAGGGGGGGACCCCATCAAGTTTTGTTACGCCACTGGACAGCCACTGAACTCTAGTATAATACAAGTAATTATGTCCAATAAGGCTAGGCTATATGTCCTGCAGTGAGGTGGGGGCAGATTTCTATTATACAACATTTGGAATAAGGCTGTCACCATACTGACTAAACCATGAAGAGGTAGAACTGGGAAAAAAGTGCAGGGTGAAAGAGGGTTACATGTGAGCACACAGCATTAGTGAGTCCGGTTCCAGTTGCCAGACAAGAAAAAGTATTAGGCCCTCACCCTGAGGGCTTAAGCTCTACCTGGTAGTAAAATTTCTCCTTAGGAAATCTGTTACAGCACTTTGGCGAGAATCCCCTTACCAATATCTTGCAAATACAAGATTTGTCTCCAGAATGGGAACCAAGCAAACACACGCTGGAATACTAGGTCTTTTTTCAGCGCTTTTTCATATTTTAGGTATAAATCTACTGACATTTTCTGCCTTCTAAGAGCAGGTGGAAAATATCAGCGGCAAGCCTGATGAGGTTTGTGAGGCAGTGGAGGGATGGTCAGGAGAATCAGCCCAGGTCAGGGGAGGGTTTAGGGTCGGGAACCGTATTTTTTATTCCATGGGTGCTCCACAGGGTTTGGTGGGGGCCGGCTCTGCTTCACCCACAGCGTTTATCCGTGTCCCCCCAGTGATTTCACCAAGTGCGCATCCGCATTCAGTAACAAACTAAGGCAAAGCCAATAGGTTTCGCCCATTTGTTGGCTTTGTCAAAGTTTTTTTTACATGTTGCACAGTAGTGGGAGCTGCTGTACTACATAGCTTTAAGTAAAAACATCGATATTAAGTGGCCAGACCACGTTATATTGCTTTTTTTTACTTTAAGCTATGTAGGTAAAAACAAATTAACATTTTTATTTTCCCTTTACTTAGGTGCCGATTCAGGTCCGGGTTGGAAAGCACTCCGACCGAGCCGGATCTGGAGTGTTTTCCTGACCGAGCCGGAGTTCTGCAGTCCGACTGAGCGAGTACAATGCGGCCGTATGCTGCCGGACTCAGTTCGGTCGGACTCCCATAGAGGTCAATGGGAGCCGGTCGTACGACGCGTACATGGGTTCCCATTGACTGAATGGGTACTTCTCGTGCGAGGGCGCCCCCTACAGTGGGTACGCGTTGTTGCCATCTGCACCGTACATGCCTGTGTTGGGGGGACCCTTGGGTCTCCCTGTGTGTCTGAGTCATAGGGCTGCGGGTGACAGAGGGTCCAACGCGGACCCCCAAAGGCAACCACCCAGACGTTTTGCGATCCGGACACTCCGGCTCGCACAGGCTGTCCGACGCGTGCATCGTACTGGTTCGGTCGTAAATTGCATCCATTGCACGCCACGGTTAGCTTAGGACCAAGACATATGGAGTGGTTCGGACCCGGAAACGACTCGGTCGTTGAATTTCACGTAGCTCGCATCGTACTTGCTCGCTCGTACAGCTGTACGAGTCGGGCGGAAAACACACGTAGGGCTTGTAGTTTTTCCTGCTGGATCTCGTTCGGTGCCCTTCCGACCTGGATCGGAATCGGCCCCTTAATGTGCAGTTTATGTTCTTGAACACATGCCCATTGCAGCTACTAGCATGTTAAAGTGTAGCTAGCTTGAACACTGAGCATAGAAAGACTGTGATGTCTTGGCCAGAGCTGCAGACTTTGGAGCTGGGGAACCAGGTTTGAGACTGGGCGCAGGCTCAACATCCTGTGATTTTGAGCAAATCACTTAATCTCCCAGTGCCAGTAAAAATTAATATGTCCGTGTGTAATGTAACTAGCGCTCAAGTGAAGTGCTTCCAGTCGACTTCGTGCTATATAAAATAAGCTATGATTAGCGACGGGGTGGAAATGGAGCATTCAGTGACAGGTGTGAGGTGGTGGTAGGGAGGGGCAAGCAACGAACAGAATGCAGACACAGGAAAGTAAAAAAGAAAAACAAGTATGTTGCAAGTGCGCAGTCAGTGGAAGGACACTGGCTGCCAGAAGCAGTACTTGGTCCAAGCTCCACAGCAAGGTTGAAGATGTGAAGCCGAGCAGGAAGTTGGAGGCAGAAGGAGGGGCTGACCAACAGGAAGTAAGGAAACAAGAGTGACGTGGGAGCCAACCAATGGAAAGTAACGGTAACTAATGGCTGTGCTCTAAGTCCCTTTTATGTTTTTATTTTTTTGTTCCAAGAGATTTTGCAGTCATGGAGCAAACGCTGTATAGGCAAAGCGTTAAAAGTCTTAAAATGCAATGTTAGTGACCAATTTGGCATTCTTTAGAATTGTGTGTTTTCTTGTATAAGATGCATTGCTTCCAAAGATGTAGGTACATCATAGTTGAAACTATGGACTCAGAGAAGTCATAATTTGATAGAATCCAAGGCATAATTCCTACGTTTCTGGAACTGACATATAACTTACAACGAGGGAGTCTGGGATGTTTCCTGCTACAATGCTCCTCTTCCATAAAATCCTAACTCTGAAAGACAGTATTATAAGCAACCCAGTGCAATGTATTATCTTACAAAGACTTTTTCTCGTCCAAGTCATCATCCCTGACCTTTCACTCTCTGTCAAAATAGAAATATTACCTGCAGTGTGACAGCTATTTATTGTTTGCTAATACGGTACAATACACATTCTCTCAAAAATTCCACAAGCTCTCTTCAAAACTGAAATCACAGCATTGTCCCATCGGGGTCTTCCAGTCGATTAATGAACACATATTAAACCCCACTAAGATGTGTTAAGTTAACTCCTGCACTACGCAGGAATGCCATCTATATTGTCTCAGAAAGACTTGCGAAATACTTTTCGGGTGGAAACGATAATGCATTGGCCTTGAAAGCTGCCTGGAAAGTTTCCTGTCCGTCATACATAGCTGTTGCCTGTGCTCTGATCTGTCCTTGGGGGACCCGAAAGGCATTATGGGACAGCGCTGTCTGACTGCAGTGATCACAGCTTGTCACAGAATGTTCGGAGTACATTCAAATGACGTTGAAGTGGTTCGAATTGTCGCCTCTGGCTTTCTGTAATATCTGTGTCTATGGACAATCAGTCTCAACATAGCAAAAGAGAAAATGCCCCGCGGTTTGTGAGTTGGAAAAAACACAGTTTCTCGTCCTGGAAATTGCAACAATGAACAACTCGGATTTATTTAATTATTTGATCTATTGTGGCTGGAAAAGCAACAGGGAAAACTCTGAGCATGCCAGATGACCCTAGCAGCAGTAGCTCGTGTTTGAAATGTTCATGCTGCAATAAGAGGGGAGAGCTGCCGAAACTGGGGATTTGAAACTGGGGAACCGGGTTCGAGTCTCGGCGTCTGCTCAACTGGTATTCTTGGCTAATCACTTAATCTGCCTGTGCCTACAAAAAATGAACGTGTCCTTGTGTAATATAACTGGCTCTCATGTAAAGCAATCCAATATCTTCGGGTCGAGTTCGCACTATATAAAACAACTGCAAAAAATAAATAAGAATGCTCTTTATAAAGCCTTCTTTACTTGGGGCCTTATTTATAACATTTTGGCATAGGGCAGCGTAGCAAGGCACCTTGCTGCCCTGCCCTACGCCAAAGTAAAAGGGCAAGAATGCACCGTGTTTGAGCAATACAGTGCATTCATGTCCTTTCTGCCTGCGCTGGCACCGTTTCGGCAGTCTAGCGCCAACTTTGGCACATGGTGCCTCAGTTGCAGGCAGGATTGTTTTTGTACAGGAAGGGAGATCTGGCAGAATGCAGCACACAGAGAGAAAAAATGACAAAAAATGACAAGAAATTGCATATTTCATCTTGTTACGCCTCACCTCAGGAGGCGTACGGATTTGATGCTTGCCCAGGTTTACATAGCCTTGTAAATCTGAGGCAGCGTCAAATTCCATGCGTGGAAAAATTCACAGCAATGCCCATGTAATGCCTCCCGTGCACAGAGTAAGGCAACGCAGCGATTTTCAGTGCATCACCTTACTCATGAGTTATGAGACCACTTAAAGCCATGCAGGGTGGCTTTCTGTGGTTTCATACATCTTTATGTACCACTTTACGTGGTGGAAAAGTGATGTAGGGCTCTCATAAATAAGCTACCTGGAGTGTATATGAATTAAATAGATATCTATGTGGGGTGCACATAAGTCTGAATCTGGTACCTATAAAGGAACAGGACTGCTTCAGCGTATGGCAAGGACAAGGAAGTGTGAGGAGGGCTAGTGTACCAAGCACTGGCAAAGCAAGAAACTGGACCCTGAAAAGGGTATTAAATTAGATTTTAAAATGCACCAGCTCTGAAACCTGCAGGGGCAAGCAACTACCATGCTGGAGGGGGGTGGGAAGGAGGGAGTAATCAACAGGAGAGAAAGGACAGGGGAAGCAGTAACGTTGTAGGAGGGGGATGGGACAGACGATGAAGCAAAAAAAAGCGGGAACGGGTGGGAGTGCCAGGGAGGGCTTGCAAACACATGCACTCCTACTGAGTGTTACTTGTAAAAATTAACTAAATGTATCCCTGCAAGAGGGTGGCTAGAGGAAGGACACTCTCCACCAAAAGTAGTACTTGCTCCACGACAGGCAAGAGGAGGTGCTGACCAATAGTAAGCAAGAAAACAAGAGTGACGTGGGAGCCAGCCAATGGTAAGTAAAGTGACGTGGGAGCCAGCCAATTGTAAGTAATGGATGGGCTCTAAGCCCCTTTTACAATTTTTTTTTAATACAAGAGATTTTGCAAGCACAGTCAAGCGCTATGTAGGCAAAACCTAAAAATTGACCAGTGTCTCCAGGCCCAGAACTATTGAGTCCACATTGACTTGGCCCATTAAAATGGCCCGTGCATAGGTGCTGGAAGTAGGGGTGCGGGGGTGCTGCTGCACCCCTTGAAATAACTATGTTAAAGTTCGGAAAATGGCTGAGCAATAAATATGCCTTTAGATTTTGTTTTTATCTTGTGACACTTCCTGCCCACCAAGACAATGGTCAACTGTCAAGTGACAATCGTGGCGGAGTCCAGGAAATGATAGAAATCGCTGCAGGATGCCAGATTTTTTTTCTCCACAAAAAACAGCATTTAGTTTCCACAAATGTTTGTCCACTGTATAGTTTTACCAGTAAAACTGCATCTCTATGTAAATTATGTTGCCATTTCAACGGAAAATGTGCTGTCTGTAAATGACAGTGCACTACCTCACCATTGATACAAAATGCACCATCGGCTACATACCCCACCCTTGCCAATCTTCTGCTGAATGGGCGTGGCACGTGAGCCACAAGTTTTTAGTATGACACTTAGTTTTTTTACAGTTCCTATGACTTCAGTGATATAACACTAATGACATTGTTCCAGCGCCACTGGCCCCGGGTGGCATTTCCCCCAGAGTTAAGTTCCGCAGGCAATACTGCCACTCATAATGAGGACTATTTAATCTCCTTATTTTGATTTTCACAAGTTGTACTGTGTGGAATAACAAGTGGTTGTGATTTTTTACCAAACATTATAATCACACATTTTTACCATTACCAACTTGTAAAATTTCAAATGGGGAAGAAACATGTTGCAAAAATCCTTTATGTTGGGGCGTGGCTTGGCGCCCGCGAGAAATGGCTGTCCGCGGCTGAGGCGCTCCGGAGGAACTGGGAGTTTCTGCGCTTTAAGCTGAAGCCCGGCGGAGTCCTACAACAATGAAACGTCGGAACGTGCGCTGAACACTTTTAACACTTCGGCGCTCACGGGGACAGCTTCCAAATGCTTTTTCCTCTCAAGTGAGTTTACTCGGCGGCGCCGCTATACAGCGGCCACCATTTTGGATTTTGCATTTGCGAGCGTTTGGCAATATTATTCAATATAGAGCGCTCCTACTCCTCTTCTGTCCTCCTGTTGATCCGCTCTACGTTTATTAGAGCTGAACTGAGTCTCAATGCAGCTGTTGAAGAGTAAGGAACTGTATGCCCGTCTTTTTTCTTTCTGACTGGGAAAAGTTCCTGGCGGCCATTTTCTGTCTCTCCTAATGCCCCCTTGCTGCACTCAAAGTGTTTTTCTGTCACACATCAATTGGATATCCTTCTTCAAAGCAGTGAATTGATGCTTTTTGGACTATATTGCCTTCATACCTACATATACATATATATATATATATATGTTTCTTTTTTTTGTGCATGATTAGAAGTGGGATTACGCATATTCTGCCTCGCTATCACTAACCGCTCCAATCATATTTATATTTCTGCTATGAGTTGGGCAATGTTTTTTCCTCTATTGTGCCTCCACATCTCAGTCCTAGTCTTCGCCTATTCTTTACTTGGCGAGTGTGCTGTGTCCTTATGGGCGGATCGAGAGGTGCTCTCTCCACAAAAACGCAGCAAAAACATATTTTTATTAAAAATTCTAAGATTTTCACGGCTTACTCCCAACTTGAAGATTCTATGCAACCTACAACAAGTGTCCCGGGGACAACTATGGACCATTCAGTGGTGCCACCAACAAAGGCACTCACTAAACGCCTCAAGCAAAATCCTCCTTCGCCTCCTAAATCAACCTCACCGGTTTCTATGGAGCTGTTGTTGGATGAAATAAGGGCCCTTCGACCTTTTATGGAAGAGACTAATTCTAAATTACAAACCTTAACAGATAACTGGTCTCAACTTGATACAAGGGTCACTGCAGTGGAGCAATCCGTTTCCTCCTTCAGGGACACCACTTCGAATGTCTCTCAGCTGCAATCACAGGTCGAGGATCTTGAAAATCGTAGCAGGAGAAATAATCTACGCATTTATGGCCTGGCGGAGGGAAGCGAGGGAGCAGACCCTATCAATTTCTTTGAATCTTTTCTTCCTAAAGTGCTGCACTTGGCTGAGGGTGTAAATCTCAACATTCAAAGAGCACACAGACTGGGTCGTCTTTCTTCTAGCACGTCATCTTCACAGCGGCCAAGAGGAGTCATTATTTATTTCCTGGAGTATACTGACTTACTAATGGTGCTGTCGGCGGTCAAGTCTACTCAGCGTATCACTTGGCCTGGCTCAAATTTATTTTTCGCACAGGACTATGCCAGGGCCACTGCAAACAGACGTAAAGCTTTCCTCGATTTAAGACCAGCTCTCCGCTCTTTGGGAGCCCGCTATGGTCTTTTCCACCCATGCTTGTTTAAGGTTACATACAACAATAGAACAATCACATATGATGATCCAGCAAGGTTGCAAACTTTCATTAATTCTTGCAATTCCAATGCCATGGATACTCAAAGGCCTTCCTCTTCTAACAACAGATGACTTTATGACTGTGATAGGAAAATATAAGGCTTAACTCATTTGGTTTAGTCGTTACAATGCCTCTTTATCTTGATTGTGATGCCTGTTATCCGACGGTTCGCTTTGTTCTTGTGGTTCTTTGTTCTCATTGTTCCTTTGCTTATGTTGTTTTCTTTTAACTACACATTGTTGGCTCATTTGATTTACAGATTTTCAGTTACCGCTCTCGTTCCTGTTATTTGTTGGTGCATTATCTGCCCTTCTGTATGTTTAATTATTTTTCCTAATTCTTGGTCTCCATTGTCCTCACAGATTCCTTATCTCGACATCGTGGTCTCTCCTGGGCTCTCCGTTCGTCTCTTCCCAGATATGTCATTCTCTCCATGTGGTTCCATCCCCCCTCACATATCTTCCCGGAATTCCCTTTTTGTAAGTATGTCGTTTGTCTTTGTATTATTTGTGCTGTCCTCCGTTTTGCGTTTTGCATTTTCTCCATTTATTTTCCACTTCTATCATAACAGTTTTATATTTTTCTCTTCTCAGGTGACTTGCTTCCTATTTCATTTTCGTCTTTGTTTTTCTACTTTCTATATCTCTTATTTTCCTAAGCTCCTTTTATTCAGCCTATCTTCTTATCCCTCTCTAAATCTCTTTTTCCTTTTCTATGAGGAATTGAACTTTAACATTACAAGTTTGGATTCTTTTATTGATAATTTTTTTACTTTATTTCGCTGGAATGTTGCTAGAATATGTTTCTTGTATATTAATTTAGTATGTCATGCCACTTAAATGAGTTTCATGGAATATTAGGGGTTTAAATTCTCCTATCGAGAGACAGAGGGTTCTATCGCATTTAGCTAAGTTAAATGCTGATATTGTTTTTCTACAGGAAACACATCTTACGGAAAGTGAGTCTTTGACACTGAAAAGAGGTTGGGTAGGGAAGATTTACTTTTCTCTCGGAGATGGTAAACGCAAAGGAGTTGCAATCTTATGTCGTAAATCTCTTTCAATTATTTTACGTTTGCAGGAAGCTGACACCGATGGGCGATGGCTTATTGTTCAATTATCACTAAAGAATGTACCAGTTTCCTTTCTTAATGTTTATGCACCTACAGACGGAGATGCTTCTTTCTGGTCTGCCTTAACAAAGAAGATTTCGAATTGTATCGAAGATAATTTTATTTTAGCTGGAGACTGTAATCAAGTATTAGACCCTTTTCTAGATAGAAACTCTAAAGTAGCTTTCATACCCAATAAAACGCATAAATCTTTTACTCACTCTATATCTCAATATAAACTGCTTGACACCTGGCGCCTTTGTAACCCTACCACAAGGGAATACTCATTTTATTCCTCATCACATCACACCCGATCCAGAATTGATTATATTTTTGCCTCCCATAACATCTCGCAATCCCTCACGTTTGCAGATATTGGCCCTATTCTCCTTTCAGATCACGCACCTGTTTCCATTGGCTTCGATATCTTGCCTAAAACCAACTCTCCCAGAAAATGGCGTTTCAATAATACTCTTCTTCTCGACCCCAAATTTTCTGCATCTTTTATCCCTTTCTTTACCGATTTCTTTGAAAGAAATCACACGGAATCTTTATCGCCCGCAATTATTTGGGATGCATTAAAGCTTCAGCAAGAGATTTTATTATAAACTTTGTCGCAAGGAAACAAAAATCTGCACATGAGACTACCGCAGCTCTACTTCAAGATATTAAAGCCCTAGAACACTCTTACTATGAGTCCCAATCAGAGGATTGTTTGAGAGCCCTTATTAATGCTAAACTAGAATTTAACAAAAAATCAACAGAAGACGCCTCACTTTACTTATTAAAATCGAGTGCAAAATTCTATGGAGGAAAAAACAAAGCAGGGAAAATTTTAGCCAATTACCTAAAGGTCCGCCAAAATAAGTTAAATATAGACTCCGTTCTCGATGTGCACTCCGTCTTAAAGTTTAAAGATGCTGAAATTTTGAATGAATTTTCCCTTTTTTACAAATCCTTATACTCTTCAGAAACCCAGCCCACGGATCACTCATTGAAGCAATTTTTCTCTAACATCCAGAGACTTCCACAGGCAACTCCAGATTTATCTCAATTAGAATCTGCTCTCTCCAGCAAGAACTTCTCCATACTCTTCAAAACCTAAAAAAAGACAAAGCACCCGGCCCAGATGGTTTTACTGTTGAATTTTATACACATTTTTCTAAGTTTTTATTACCCAAACTGCACTCACTTATAAGCTTTTTCTATTTATCTAAAAGTTCCTCTGGTTCCTTTTCAGAAGCGCATATATGTCTTATTCCCAAGGAAGGTAAAGACCCCAAGCACTGTAAAAATGATAGACCTATTTCACTGGTTAATATCGACTATAAGATTTTTTCTAAAGCCTGAGCCATACGCTTGGATTCCTATTTACCAGACCTACTGGGGAAAGAACAATCTGGTTTTGTTAAAGGACGGGTTATCACGGATAATACAAGGCTCTTTTTTGATGTTTTATCCAAATCATCACATCTTAATCATTCCTTAGCGGCAATAGAGTTGGACGCTGAAAAAGCTTTTGACAGGGTTGAATGGAAATATTTATTTTATGCTCTTACATGGTTTGGTTTTGGCCCCAATTTCATAAATTTGGTGTCTCTTCTTTAGTCTAACCCTCGAGCAGCAGTTTGTGCAAATGGTTTAATCTCCCCTTTTTTTAATTTAGGCAGAGGTGTACGCCAAGGTTGCCCTCTCTCTCCTTTTCTTTTTAATTTGGCATTGGAACCATTCTAGTCCAAATTACGTCAGAATCCTAGTATTTATGGCTTTCATGCATCAAATGCTCACCTCAAACTTGCAGCATATGATGATGATATTTTACTCTTTATATCTAAACCTGAAGAATCTATTCCCGCTTTTTTAGAGGAGGTGAAATCCTATTCTTTCATTTCTGGCTATAAATTAAATAACGATAAATGTGAGATATTGCCCTTAACAAAGTATACTTTCAGTTCAGACTTTCTCCTATCCCGATTTAGATGGAGTCCAAAAAGCATTAAATATCTAGGCCTTCATTTTACATCCTCAATCTCAGAGACAGTAACTTTATATATGAATAAATGTCTCCAAAAGATTTCGGACTTGGATACAATCAAAATGATGCTATCACCCATAGTTTTATATACTATTTCAAATATCCCAGTCCCAATCACAACCAAGTTATTTAAACAAATTAATTCAACTCTATCCTCCTTTCTGTGGTGTAATAAAAAACCCTGTATGTCTTTGCTAAATTTTAATTCGCCCTAAGTCAGAAGGAGGAGTTAACTTCCCAGATTTTCAGGCCTATCAGAAAGCCTTCCTATTGCGCCAGGCGTCTCTTTGGTTGCTTGATTCTACGGATGTATCTCCTCTCTGGACCTCAACGGAGCGCTCTTTTTCATCTCCTTACACATTTCATGAATATCTCTCTTTCTCACGTAAACTTTATTGGAGGGCTTGGAGAACAAGAGGTTTGATTTGGATACACCAATTATTTTCAGAATCATAATTCATATCTTTTCCGACACTCAGACAGCTATTTAATCTGCCGACTTCTTTTAATCATAAATATGCCTTACTCAAACATACTGTATTGGAAGCCTTTTCCCATTTCTCTACCCTGCCCACAACCCCCAATATCTCTGATCCCTCTTCTAAACTCCACCCCCTGTTAGCATCCACACCCAAGGTCTCTACTATTTATAAATATTTGCAAGACACAGCCATCGTTAGACGGAAGACAAAAATTAAAGAGGCATGGGAGCGCGATTTCGACACTTATTGGCCTTTAACTCTTTGGGAGGGTATATGGAAATATGGATTTTTCTGATCAGTTATGTCCCCTATCTTGGACCCCAACGGTTTCATGTATACATCACAAGTACATGTATGTTCCCTCCAGTTCCAGTTATAAAGACGCAAACACATGTGCGTCCACCGCCAACATGTCCTCTTTCAGATCCGCCTCGAATGGGCCGGATATTCCATTCCTAAGTATGAAAGGCCACCGGCTTTATATGGTTCACTTATGCCATTTTACAGTCCAGGCAAGTAGGCCCTGATTCTGCCATCAAGCCTTTTCTTGCCTTCTGCCTCTGAAAGCTCCAGTCTGAGCCTGCATCTGTATCCATGAACTTTGTCCTCATTCTCTGCGCAGCTAACGGTGCCTGACATCAGCCTGTTGCCTGCCAAAAACTGTATTTCACCTTCGAAATTATCTGCTCCGCTCCCTACCCAATGCATTCCTGTCTAGTAGTTTAAGTAAACATTCTGCCAGCTACCGAGCAAAAGGCCCGGCTTCTCCGTCTTTATGCAAGTAATTCATAGCCCTGTTACTATGGACGATTTCTGCCCCCGCATATTGTGTAGACACTTAGACGCTTGTACACGCACTAACAGTCAGTATAGTCAGTATAGAATAAGATTCTACTCTAAGAGACTTCTCTTTTGGATAACACAGTTCTTTAAACATAGGATGTTAGATATGATTTGGGATTAGGTTGACTTGACCCTCCAGACTTCTGTCGCCACATGTAGAGCTAAATGTCAAGTCCCCTTCACCCCCTAGTTGCACGTCAATCACACGTCATGCTGCTGCGCGCGCATTTCTGCCAAGTATTTCTGCTGACATTGCGAAATTCTTTCATGGAACCACCCTATTATGACATCATACCTGATGACGTTCTTTAGTTACACCCACTTTTGCTACGCATGTATGTTTTATCTTTACTATCAATTGTTACGCCTCCTCCATTTGTTTCACTGTAATGCCTATTGTATAAAAATGATTACCTGTCAATAAAGTACGGTCTTCACTTCCTGAACCTTCGTGGTGATGGAATCTGGAGCTCATCAATTTAAATTGATTTTGGAATAAAGCCCGTTCCGAACCTCTAATACCACGGATTCTGCCTCTTATTTTACTGAGCTATTGTCATAGATTTTCCGCATCAAATTAAGTTCCGGTAATTAAATTATTTACCACATAAATGGCGCCCGAACAGGGACACTTTCTCATCTCACGCGCCGGCGGTGCGTTGCAGGCCCGGTCTCCTGTCACAGCTGGACGGACAACAACGCGTACCCACAGGATTTCCTGTATCTCCCTCGTGCCGAGCGGGGGTAACTGAGGCTGCGATCAACACCCAGACGAGGCGGTGAGAAGTGCGAAGTATCCCGACCAGAGCCTAGCCGAGAGAGCAAGATCCGAGGTATACAGAGGCCCACCAGTTTCCGAAGTTTCCGAAGTCCGAGTCGAGTCCAGTCCGGTTCAAGTTCAGTTCAGTTCCGAGGCCTTCCGTTCCGAGCTACCCGGTGAGTACCATTATCGGGGAGGCGTTCTGACGTGCACATAGGTTGTGCCGGTCAAGACGGGTTTGGGTACACAAATCCGGTCTGCACTGTTTCAGCAGTGTATCTGTACTGTTTAGCAGTATATCAAGTATGTCTAGTATATAATTCAGAATTACCTAGTTAGTATCGAGTATTATGCTTAGTGACTAGTTCCCTAAATAGCCATCATTGTCTATTTCATTTAAAAGTAAAATGTTAAAGTGTTTTAAATACGTTCTGTATACTGTGGTGTGAATGACTGTTCATTATTGTGTTTTATGGTACTAAACGTGTTCAAAATTAGGTATCAGATCAGTTCTCAATATGCCGCTCTTTTCGAAATTAAGACAGATCACAACTAGAAAAGGGGTACTCGAAGAAGCTGTTCCCATTCCTCCTAGGGACACTCCAGGGTACTTCATGTATCATAAACATGGCCTAGACGCCATATTATTTCTTGATCTATGGGTAGACTACACCAAGGAATTACCAGAAAGTCAGAGGTGGCCCGCAGCTGGGACCTGGGATGCAGATTGCATTATGAAAGTAGAAGAAGAATTATGGAAAAAGAAAGCTAGACAGTCACAGAAAGATGCCATTGAATTATGGCGTAAAGAATCATATAGACGTACAGAAAAAGCGCTCAGACAGGAAGAGAAAAGTAAGGAGAATTCAAACAAAGTTCGAGAAAGTGTATTAATTGAAGAAGGTAATCGAGTAAAGTCAGAACAAACGGACAGACAAAGAAATGCCCTTGTGAATGGTATGTATCCTCTTCTGGCCGAAGGATTACCTAAGGCTACTCCGGAAATACCAAAAGACTTGCCACCCCCATTGTTTCCGATAAAAGTACATCCCAAAGGGCATCCCAGATCCGCAGAAGATGTTTTTCTTTCCTCTTATTTAGACGACGCAGCTCCCGAGTATGCTAATGCTGCGCCACATAGACCGTCTGCCGAGGGGGTTCAACGCCAAGACCCTCCTCCGTCTGTACCTCTGCAACAGCAAACCCCGACACAAGTTCCGGCAAGCACATCTGTTTCTACATCTGCATCCACACCTATGGTTGCTATATCCCGTTCAACGAATCCTTTCACATCCAGCACCCCAGGTGGTGCTACCGGAGGTGCATCAAGCATTTTTTCTACGCCACCCAGAACAAATAAACTTTCCTTTCAAGAATTAGCCCACCAACGTACGCCCAAACTGGTAACTCCCAACACGCTCAAGGAACTTCTAATAGATTGTAGATATGACCCAGTGCCCGGAAAAGGGGACGAAATGATGCTGGCATCATTACGTATCCGACGAGCTGCAATATACTTAGGGAAGCTACCAGGAATGACTGCACATTTAGAAAATATATATCATTTTGTTCAGTCAGGGCGAGACCCTGAGAGTATTACCAGAGCCATGGAGCACCAAAAGGTGGAAATACAGGGGGAACTGTTACGTTTCCTCATAAACTGTGTGATCAGAAATCAAGATCAACCAGGGGTAAGTCCGGGAGAAATGCAAATTCTTACCACTTGGGGTAAGAATATATCAGAGGGGAGACACGATAAACGATCATGTATAGTAGCTATGAGCCGAAAGATCCGCAAGGAAATAGAACGAATACACGAAGAAAGATTAGCAGTAGACGAACCTGAACAAACCGAGGATGAGGAAGAATTAGAACTGCCCACAGGACAGTTAGAAACCATGGCCTATGTAGGTAGAGGAAGATCTTGCAATAATACTAGATGCTTTACTGATCCGATATGTCCGATACGTCCAGATAATAACAGAAAATTCCAAACTCCTATAATAAATATAAGGTCCCCCGAACATTCATTCCAAGCCGCTGACAAATTACTCCGAGAACGAAGGGGTTATCATATACTCGATTCTATGGATGAACAAGAATTAGCCAGGTCAGCCGTACACTGGGTTGATAGTCCTGGAAAATATGGTGATGATACACTAGCGCATACGTTTTTGAACCTCGCCCCAGATGAACAGCGTTTAGCTGGTATCTATATGATTCAACAACTCCTTATATTATATAAAAGCCAACACTCCGATCCTGGCCCCTTACCAGATATATTGACTGAATTACTCACGAATAAATGGAGAAGCCGGGCCTAAATGGGCCTAAATGGAGAGGTTCCGGTACTAAGTTAATTAGAGAAATATTAGAATACAGAAGGCAGTACATTCTTTTTGAATGTCCTGAACATGTCTCACTGCCCATCAAGGAAAGAACGACGTATTACATGGATAGACAAAATCCCTTACGAGAAGTGCACCCGATAAAGGGTGATGACAATGAGTTTAAACGTGTGTTTGTATACATACCCATATCCAAAATAGAACTATTAGAAATGAAGAAAGTGGTACCCAGTCATGACAAAGACCCAGCGGGTTTCCACCGTGAAATTAAAGATATGTTACTCATGGGAGAATATACCTACCCCGACATTATGACAATATTGAAGGTATTAATGCCTGCGGGCATTTACGAAAAACTCAAGGAAAAAGATTGGGAGGTGGGAGACCAGAAGATAGATTGGACAGCATTAGAAAACGAAGAAAAAGCTCGAGGTCCAGGTTCAGGGCTCGGGGACAAGACCAAAGCACTACCAGGTTTACTAGTACAGGTATTGCCACGTTTATTAACTACGAAAAAGGAAGACTGGGGTGCAATCTCAGCCTGTAAACAAAAATCAGATGAAGACCCTAGTGATTTCTATTCCCGATTTGAGAAATGTTTTGGTATAAATAGTGGAATAAAAGCAAATAGCGAGTCGTATCCACATCTGTTTGTGACAAAATTGGTTGAAAATGCCTTGCCCCAAGTTAAGAATAGAATATTGAAGTTCGAGAGTACCTGGCAAGGTAACACTCCATCACAAATGTTACAAATGCTACAGTACCATCACAATAGAATTAGAGAAGAACAAGAACATGAACATAGACGCATGAAAGACACGAAAATGAAAATGCTAGTTTCCCAGACAGTGCCAGCCGACGGTCATAAGAAGGGTATAACACAGTCCAGTGTTTCAACAGGTCCTGTAAAAGGGACGTGCAACTATTGTAAACAGCCAGGTCATTATGTACACGATTGTCCAGTTTTAAAACATAATATTGCCATAGGTAACGCAAAAGAAAGACCACGACCAATTAGACAGGATCAGAACCAACAAGGAGTCCCGCAGCATGCACAGTCCATGCCAGCTCCGCAACAGTCTATGCCAGCTCCACCACTGCAGCCTATTGCTGCCACACAAACAACGACCCGACAGATGTATCAGACCGCACAGTATGACTATCCTGATTATCAACGATACTCATGAAACAGCCTAGAGAGGGAAGTTGGCTTACCCCTTATTGAGGTCCCTGTAGATCAAGAAGGACCTTATGTACACAGTGAACTGTTAGGTCAAGATAGAAAATTCTTACTTGATACAGGGGCAAGTCGAACAACAATAAAACGTAGTGAAGTTCCAGGGGCACCCCTCTCAGGCACACAGAATATTTCCCTTGGCTTTTCAGGAAAACCCATCATTAACGAAGTAACACAGCCTCTTCCACTTACGATCGGTCCCTTGACACGAACTACAGATTTATTGCTTACTAAATCATGTCCAGAAAACTTGTTAGGTATAAAAACTTTGAAAGCTCTAGGAGCTATAATATGTTGTTCTCCGGAAGGAGTAAGATTGTTTTTACGTGATTTCAAAGGGCACTACGTGTCCCGAGACATGGATCACCGATTACAGACTTTACCGACACATTTATGGGCACAAGGCCCTACAGATGTTGGTTGCATGAACATTACACCATATCGAGTCACACTAAAGGCAGGAGTGGTACTTCCACGAATGCGACAATACAAGTTACCCCCAGATGCTGTAGTGGCTTTACTGCAAATCATTGACGAGCTTATTACCCAAGGAGTGGTTGTGGAAACTGACTCCAATGTATGTAATTCACCGATAATTCCGATTCTTAAACGAACCGATCCAACAGCCCCGCCAGTATATCGATTGGTTATTGATCTGCGCGAATTAAATAAATGCATAGTACCACAATACCCCGTAGTCCCAGACATTTCTTCATTACTGACAGCCATTGATTCCGAAGCAACATTCTTTACTGTAATTGATCTCAAGAATGCCTTTTTCAGCGTCCCAATAGATCCGGAAAGCCAATACTTGTTCGGATTTAGTTTAAATGGACGTAGCTTTAAATTCACACGCGCACCTCAGGGTTTTACTGAAAGCCCCAGTATCTATAGCCAAGCACTGAAACGAGAACTCGACAGTATCCACATGCCAGTCAACACTGCCCTGCTTCAATATGTCGATGATCTGCTGATCACCGCTAGAAGCGAACCTGAATGTGAAAAAGCCTCACTGACGGTTTTACAATTTTTGACCGAAAAGGGGCACAAGGTGTCCCCTTCTAAGCTGCAATTCTGTGTCCAGCGAGTTGTTTACCTTGGTCACTCGCTGTCCAAGGAGGGAAGGCAGCTTACACCAGATCGCATCCAGCTAATTGCTAATATGCCAGTACCCAAGACACAAAAGGAGGTGCGGGCTTTCATAGGCCTCACTTCATATTGTAGGCAGTGGATCCCTCAGTATGCATTTCTAGCAAAACCACTCATTCAATTGACAACACAGGAGGCAGCCACATCGACTGTTCTCCCTTGGACTCAGGAACATACACAGGCTTTTGAAAGCCTAAAGAAAGCCTTATGCCAAGCACCTGTTTTAGCAACACCATGTTACAATAAACAGTTTACACTCTTCGTTACAGAACGCGAAGGTACTGCCTTGGCAGTACTCACACAGGAACAAGCAGGATCACACAAACCATGTGCTTATTTTTCTAGTACATTAGATCCCGTAGCTCAGGCTTTGCCTGCGTGCCTGAAATCAGTGGCAGCAACGGCTTTAGCAATCAGACAAAGCGATGCCATAGTATTAGGACATCCATTGACAGTACAAGTACCACATGCAGTAGAGGTTCTCTTGAACCGCACACAAACACAACACTTGACTATAGCACGACTTACTGGTTACGAATTAACATTGTTTCAGCCACATATAGAAATCAGACGTTGTAGTACATTGAATCCTGCCACACTGTTACCTATAAATGGAACAGACCCACTAGCACATGATTGTATTGAAGTTATCACTATCACGACGAAACCCAGACAAGATTTGACAGACGTCCCATTGTCAGACCCAGACCTGACGTTATATGTAGATGGTTCATGTATGAGAACAGGTACAGGAGAGCTAGTGGCCGCTTACGCAGTCACAACAGACACTGAAATCGTTGAAACAAATTGCATAAATACCTTGTCAGCTCAAGCCGCAGAGCTCATCGCTCTGACACAAGCCTGTATTCAAGCCACAAATAAAAAAGTCAACATATACACTGATTCACGTTATGCATTCGGAGTTGTACATGACTTCGGCGTGCTGTGGCGAGAGAGAGGTTATTTAACTTCTCACGGTGCCCACATTCAGCACGGACCCCTCATTCATGCCTTACTAGATGCAATACATCTACCCACTGCAATATCAATTATGAAATGTAAAGCTCATACGAAAGTTACTGATATCATTTCTCAAGGCAATGATCTAGCTGACAGAACAGCTAAACAGACTGCTCAAACTCAAACATCCGACATGACAAAGACAATAGTCCCGACACCAACATATTGTATGACGGTTAAGGATCCCGCTCTTGACGTAATTGACATACAGACACATGCTACACCAGACGAAATAAAGAAATGGACTGAATTAGGAGGGATCCAAACGGATCAAGGATGGATGACGAAGGAAAAATCTGTGTGGTTCCTTCCTGATTCAATGGTCCAAGTCATTATTAACACTATACATAGTCCAGCGCATCTAGGAGAAAAAGCTATGCTAGACAGCATTCAACACATTTGGTTCAACAAACATTTACGAGCAGCAGCTAAACAAAAAGTTCGTACCTGTATGATCTGTTGTCAGTTTAACCCAGGAAAAAGCATTCCCGTAGAACAGGGTGGATTTCAGCCGCCTGATCACCCTTTTGAAGTCCTCCAGATGGATTATATCCAGATGGAACGATGTCGAGGATTCAAATATGTTCTCGTAGTTGTCTGTGCTCTTTCCCGTTGGACAGAGGCATACCCGGTTTCAGATTACACTGCCCCGACTACTGCCAAACAGTTGGTTCGAGAATTCTTCCCACGGTACGGTTTACCACGTGCTGTCTACTCAGATAACGGCCAGCCGTTCTCATCCGAATTAATGAAACATGTTTCACTTTTGTTAGGCTATCAGTGGAAATTTCACTGTGTCCGACACCCCGAGGCAGCAGGTCTCGTGGAAAGACATAATCAGACCCTGAAAATTAGATTGTCCAAAATTTGTAGAGAGAAAGGTGTCGACTGGGTAGTAGCCTTACCCGTTGCACTCTTTTACATGAGAATGGTAGCACACTCTCGAACAGGGCTATCCCCTTATGAGGTGATCTTCGGTAGACCACCAAATATGTGGGGGACGCCTATACCACGCAAAATAACTGATATTGACTGTAATATGCTGACAGATTACTTGGCTTCCTTGATGTCTGCACTACAATCTTGTCGTTCACAGGTAGCTGCAGCCTTTCCCGACAACACCGAGGTGAAACCCCATGATGTAATTCCAGGAGATCTAGTTTTAGTGAGGAACTTTGATCGGAAGTCTCAGCTGGATCCTAGGTGGAAGTCGCCTCAACTCGTATTGTTAACGACGAGGACAGCCGTGAAGATCGAAGGTCGAAAAGGCTGGATACATTCAAGTCATATCAAGAAATTTCATGGACTACCGTCAGACGTAAACGACACACCTTGCGTGTCTTCACCGATTGACTCAAAACTTCCTTTGGTTGAACTGAATAGCCATGAACAATACAAACTAAAACTTAGGTCTAACAAGTCAGGCAATTTGATTGTTTAAGTCCTCTCCAAGGTGAATCGGTCGAATTTGTCTCTGACATGTATCCCTTAGACCTGTATAGAGAGAGAAACAGAAGGATAAAACTGAAACGACATGCGTACTGTAAATCACTGCGTAGTCATTGCACAGTGACGTTATTAATTTTGTTTTTCTTAAGTCTTTTAATAATTACTGCAAGTATATTGTTGCACATATATTATCCTATTTCTAGACATGTTTATAATGTTACTGCTGAACATTCTTTTAGTGAATTACCTCCACATGAGTTGTCTTATAGATTTGCGCTGCGCAATAACACATTTATTAGTATGTTACATCATTCCCATCAGGTTAGCAATGCTACAAATTGTTGGATATGTGGCCGACTCCCTCCCTATCAGAACTATAAAGGAATTTTACCTCTTTTTCCATACCCATTCACACACAATGGATCCTGTGGAGCATGGTTTAGTTTAAATAATTCCCTAGATTCAAATTCTGCAGTTTACCAGAATAACTGGGTATGGGGAAATTTGAACTTAGTTTTACTCAAAGTCTGTCACCCTAACAAGGAGGGACTTCCCAAAAGAACAG
Organism: Triturus cristatus; assembly: GCF_964204655.1. Classification (NCBI taxonomy): domain Eukaryota; kingdom Metazoa; phylum Chordata; class Amphibia; order Caudata; family Salamandridae; genus Triturus; species Triturus cristatus. Next base: position 138,242,682 of record NC_140592.1, read on the forward strand.
GAACTGATCTAGAAAATGAAGTATATGGATTAGGTAATTTTACGCTTAATCTTATGATCCTAAATGTCGAATCCGAAGCTACTCCAATTTTGCCCGCCATGTCAGTATTTCCAGTAAAAGGTGAATTATGTGTAAGAAAGAATGGTTCCATACATATGGGCCATAGTAGATGCACCGCTGTAATAGAATTTAGTGATCAAGGCAAGTCTACATTTAGAGCTTCCCGCCATTCCTACTTCATATGTGGTCAGACGGCATATATACGTTTGCCACTAGATTGGGATGGTACCTGCTACATCGGATTCCTTTTGCCACCTGTTTTCCTAGCTCCTCCTGATTATCATAGAAATACTCATTTAGTACACAATAGAGAAAGGAGAGATCTCCCAATAGTCGATTACACTGAGACCGCATGGGAAAAATACACAGATTTCAATAAAGGTCTCTTTTCCTATATAGGTACAGTTACCAATAGTAAGCTGATACGTAGATTAACCAGAACCCTTGAAGCAGTAGTGAACGAAACTATTTCCGCCTTAGGCAATTTAACAGAAGAGCAGTCTGCTATGCGGATTGTTGTGCTTCAGAATCGTCTTGTCCTTGACGTCATCCTGGCCGATAGGGGCGGAGCTTGTAGGGTCATCGGATCAAGTTGTTGCATTTTCATACCAGAAAATTCGCCATCTGTATATAAAGCTATAACTCGTCTTCATAAGATTGTAAGCCAGATACACCAGAATCCAGGCACCTGGACTTGGTCCGGTTGGTTTTGGAGTGTATTATCTACCTTTGGATGGAAGGTCCTATCCTTCCTAGGTATTGGCTTCCTCATATTATTCAGTTGCTGTCTATGCCTACAATGTGGACCAGCGATCTGTGGTCTGTGTGCCACATCGTGTATTCCACCACCAAGATTTCATTCATCTCAGAAGAAAAAAGAAGAACAAATGATGCTATATGAACAGATCAACGGATTGATGAAGATTGATATCTCTTAACGGGCAAGTAGGGGACAAGGAGGGAATGTGGAAATATGGATTTTTCTGATCAGTTATGTCCCCTATCTTGGACCCCAACGGTTTCATGTATACATCACAAGTACATGTATGTTCCCTCCAGTTCCAGTTATAAAGACGCAAACACATGTGCGTCCACCGCCAACATGTCCTCTTTCAGATCCGCCTCGAATGGGCCGGATATTCCATTCCTAAGTATGAAAGGCCACCGGCTTTATATGGTTCACTTATGCCATTTTACAGTCCAGGCAAGTAGGCCCTGATTCTGCCATCAAGCCTTTTCTTGCCTTCTGCCTCTGAAAGCTCCAGTCTGAGCCTGCATCTGTATCCATGAACTTTGTCCTCATTCTCTGCGCAGCTAACGGTGCCTGACATCAGCCTGTTGCCTGCCAAAAACTGTATTCCACCTTCGAAATTATCTGCTCCGCTCCCTACCCAATGCATTCCTGTCTAGTAGTTTAAGTAAACATTCTGCCAGCTACCGAGCAAAAGGCCCGGCTTCTCCGTCTTTATGCAAGTAATTCATAGCCCTGTTACTATGGACGATTTCTGCCCCCGCATATTGTGTAGACACTTAGACGCTTGTACACGCACTAACAGTCAGTATAGTCAGTATAGAATAAGATTCTACTCTAAGAGACTTCTCTTTTGGATAACACAGTTCTTTAAACATAGGATGTTAGATATGATTTGGGATTAGGTTGACTTGACCCTCCAGACTTCTGTCGCCACATCTAGAGCTAAATGTCAAGTCCCCTTCACCCCCTAGTTGCACGTCAATCACACGTCATGCTGCTGCGCGCGCATTTCTGCCAAGTATTTCTGCTGACATTGCGAAATTCTTTCATGGAACCACCCTATTATGACATCATACCTGATGACGTTCTTTAGTTACACCCACTTTTGCTACGCATGTATGTTTTATCTTTACTATCAATTGTTACGCCTCCTCCATTTGTTTCACTGTAATGCCTATTGTATAAAAATGATTACCTGTCAATAAAGTACGGTCTTCACTTCCTGAACCTTCGTGGTGATGGAATCTGGAGCTCATCAATTTAAATTGATTTTGGAATAAAGCCCGTTCCGAACCTCTAATACCACGGATTCTGCCTCTTATTTTACTGAGCTATTGTCATAGATTTTCCGCATCAAATTAAGTTCCGGTAATTAAATTATTTACCACAGTATATGGACCAAACTGCGTACAGCTTCCAGAGAAGCAAACATAACTCAAACACTATTTTTTGTTTACAATAGACTTTTATTTACACCTGCTACTTTACATAAACGTTTCCCATCTAGCACGGATACATGTTGGACTTGCTATTTCCCTAACGCTGATTTGTTTCAAATGTTATTCACATGTTCACATGTACATAGCTTTTGGAAACAAATACGGTCTCAGATTAATTTAATATATAACACAGATTTTCCCTTTTCTATTGTGCACATTTTCTTGGGAAGCCTCTCCTCTATCTGGAATGATGTTTCACTTAATGTCAAGATTATTGATTTGTTATTAGCAATCGAATTTCAACAACTTACTGTCAACTGGAAAGATTTTTCAAAAATCTCATATAGGGCCTGGTGGTACTCTATATGTCATAATCACAGACTAGACACTGCTTTTGTTTTCCCACTTCACATGGCTTCTAAACGTGCTGATTTGTGGTCGCTTGTCACGATATTTTTCGATATCAGTGCTCAGCATTATTCCCAACCTCGTCCCTCACAACAGGAGGTTTCCAAACCTCCTTGAACCCCCTAATGGTTCCATTAGCTTCGTTCTAATATTTAACATATATCTATGTCTTTTTTGGTATGCATTCGCTGTTTCCTTTTTGTATAAATTATCCAATTCTTCTATTCTTTATGTATGGAGCTTGGATTATGATGTTGTATAATTTTATTGTATATTGTATTGGTCACCAAAAATTCTTTTTCAATAAAATCATTTGAACTTAAAAAAAATCCTTTATGTTATACCTAGAGGAATTTTTTTTGAGATAATATTGCGGATACAACCACAATTTGTGTGAGACGTGGAATCAAATATTGTGTCCGATTTTTAAGACTCAGGAGAGAGGCTTACATATTATGGGCATAGAGGCTCAAACATTTAATCATAAAGATACAGCTAAGACATTTCTTCTCCCCATAATCCATCTGTCTATTTTTTATGGCCATAATAATGACATTTTCTCTTTTGGTGGATTCCGATATCTTCCCAATGACAAGATTGTATGTGAACGTTATTCACTAAATGTTATGGGGTTATAAAATTCTAATTAACTGAGAAGGGGACATGAATGTAAATTAAAAAAACAGATTTGGTAAAGGAAAATTCCTTTAAGTTATGTAAGTGAGCATGTGCCAAATCAGCGAACGACAGCTTTGAATCGAAGAAGCCAACTCGGCTGAAGGACAGACCTTCTCATTTACAATGTACCTTTTTACTAATAAATGTATATATTATTCATGTGTGGTGTCCTGAATTTACACAGTAATGGTCTACCATCTTGCAATCAAAAATGACAAGTATTTAACTTGCTGAAAAGCATTTTTTATAATAACACAATAGAACATTGGTCTACTGTTTGAGCCTAAGGTCTGTGTGATGTCACCTATGTGCAGAAATTAATATAATATCCTTATCTGACCCTACAAATATGAAGGGCAAGTTTGGGGGATTTTTGTGACAGACCAAAGGTCTTCTTTGGTTGCACACATCAATGGGCTGATTTGCAGGGATCCTTTCTCAGTAGTCAGTTTCATTGTTATCAAGAACTCATGTGTTTACTGGCAATCTGGTCCAAAAGGTCCACCTTGCTCCTGTTTACCACACATCACCATGATGCTGGGGATAGTGGCTTGCGACCACACTTATAGTTCGAACAAGACTTAATGAAAGAGACAACACTTATATCTCTAAAGGGCTTGACTTTATGGTGGAACACAGACTCCAGGCATGTGTAATGATGCAAAATCTGCAGCATTTGTGCTAGATATCCTGTTAGTAGAGTGGTACACTACTGCTACAGAGCCTCCTGGTAATTTTTAGAGTCATTTCGGTTTTCTTCCCAACTCATACACTGGAATGTGGTGCTAGGTTTAAAGATTTCTGCAACTTGACCTGACATGTCCCTGACCTGCTTTGCTGTAGCATTTGTGGCTGGTTTGCTACAAGGTATTTGACTCCTGGGTGACTTGCTCTTGCCTGTACCGCTGTCTTGACTTGTCTTCCATGTGATGACTTATGCCTGCCCTGGCTCAACTGGGATATTTCACTGTAGTTGCTGACCTCAACTTTCTTTCTTCAGGGGTAAGTGGATGTGCACTTATCAACCTACTACAAATACAGCGCTCTCACTACATCCCCCCCAAAAAATATATATGCACATCAAGTGAGTACACTACATGCACTATAAAAAAAAGTATGTGGCATGAACCCTAAAATTAACTACAGGTAATGCACCCTAAACAAATTGACTCCTCCATCTGTCTCGCAAAGTCCCTTCAGGTCTATGAGATATGCCCCTGCTGCTCTGCTGAGAGTCACACAATATAAGGGGTCCGGTGCAGGTGGAGGACTCTTTGCTATTCTGGCACCAGAACTGAAGGACCTTCCCTGCCTCTTGGTCTTGGATCAAGTAAAACGAAACTAAGATGCCGAAAACTGTTTAATACCCCCACCCCTTCCCATCCAACATGCCCGCCTGGACTGTTCATGTCACTGGATGCTACTTGCTTTTACATTTTTTTCTTTGCAGCGCCTAGAAGCTTCCAGGCATTGGTCCTATTATTCATTGTTGTGTTATTATAAAGCACACTGTACCAGAGGGTATCATTGTGCTGTATATTTAACAACTGGGTGACAGCCAGCATCCTTCACATGTTCAGGATGCAATATAACCATTAATTTATTTTGAATTTAAGAAAAATAAATCCAGAAAGAAGAGAGCATTGGAAAATCACATTGGAAGGACTAAAAGAAAAGAGTGCACCAAGAAAGAGAAGACAGAAGCTCTGTAAGGAAGAAGTCAAGGTGAGTGGATCAAGAGTGAAACGAGAGGAGGTAGTAACAGGGGAATAGGGCTAGAGTCAAACCTCCAAGGCAACCATGGGGTCAAAGAAATGTGTCTGAAGTAAACGCATCAGAACAAGTAACTGAGAAAATATGCATTCTTTTTTGTGCTTTCCCACTCCCCACATAAAAATAATTTCATAGGGCAACCCAAAATGGCAAACACTTTTTTCACATTTATTCCACAAAATGTTAAATTCTGCAAGTAATCTGAATGCTTTTAGAGACCACAGACTTTAACAAATAAAAGCAAAACGGATATGCAGTAGTGCTCTGAATTTAGCACACTAGATGGATGCACTGTGAAGCAAACCGAGCAAGCCAAACTCTTCAATTGGATTCGAATAATCCAAAAGCAATGATCTGTGTTACTTTTTTCTTATAACACCTCCCATACATACATGGATTAAAAATATATCGTAACCAAATAGAACCAAAATGTGAGAAGGAAGTTTTACAAAAAATATTATTCTTTTTTATCCTTTATTTTTCCATTATCATAGCCTGAGGAATTCGCCCCACGCCATCTGTATCACTTTCAGCTAGTTCTGACATTTGAGCAAATTAAGCTTTTTAAGCTGGTCTTTTACAGCCCATACATACAATGCTAAACACAAAACTACAAACCCCTTAATGCAGTGTGATGTAGGCTAAAATACCAAGAGTGGCTGAAGACATGGGCAACTTGGCAACTATGAACACATTTAAACCTTTAAACATTGTAGTCATCTTCAGTTGACCATTTTAAAGGCTCATTTCAATAGATGACTGCCAACCTGCCATTAGCAGGCATTTCACCATAGACGTGTGCTTGTGATCCGTTGGGTTAGCCTGGATGCTCACTTTGACACCTACTCACAATCAGGTCATGCCTTAGAAAACATTACTGATTGCCCAGGAGAGATTTACCAACAGCTACCCTGTTTGTCTTTGACCATTTGGAGGCTCTATTTTAGAGGGTGATGTTTGTCTGCATTCTTCAGGGTTGTGGTAAGTGCTCCTGTTTGTTGCCCCGTTTGATATAATATTGTTGACGTAAACAAACTTTGTACTAATTTCTAGAACATTTATCTGAACTCTTCAGAATGGGGTTGTATATGCTAGTAAGCGGTTACCTGATAAAGAAACGGGACAGATTCTTTGAGTGGACTAAATTGCATATGTATATATGAATGCCATGTACAAAGTTCTCATAAGTAAAGTAGAAACATTAGCTCATCTTCCACAAGAGAGCTTACAATGACAAAGCTTGAGTGTTCAAGAATTACCAGTTTTATATACAAGTACAGAGAATTGGGTACACAGTAATATTGCTATAGTATATCTCTTCACAATTACAGTTACTATTAGCACTTCTAATGTCAAGTTACTTCAGCTATCTCTTTGTCTTGTAGAGATCCGTTACATCATGCAGACTTCCTTTTAAGTTCAAGATTAAGTTTATTGAGAGAAATCAAAATGACAAGATAGAGGATAATACAAAACAACAAAGCATTTTCATACATGAGAAGAAAATTGAGAAACAAAAATATTATAAGTATAAACATGATAACACATCTTCAAGTAGAGAAAAGATGGCAAGGGTATGCAAGGTAATGATGCAAAGGAAGAGAAATTATTATTCATATATAAATGATAATATAAACTGTATAATAACCAATTGCTATAATAATATCTTGAGGAAAGTCAAGTATGTTTAGGAACTTCTTGTTGTATTGGGTAAGGAGAAAAGGAATGTTTAGAACTAGCATCAAGAAACAGCGTAATGGGTAACCATAAGTTTGAACGTTTTGTTGCCATGTGTATGGGATAAACAAAAGTTGTATCCAATCTATGATTGTAACACACAGCATACCACCAACCCTTATATGATAATTTGGAAAAGTCTTTCCAATTTTTGGTTATTTGCTGAAAAGCCACTGCTATCAATAGATCTATGATGTTTGTAATAGAGTTAAATTTCGCCCAAATAGGGGATAAGCTCTCCAAAAAAGTGTGAGAAGTGGAGAAAAGAAAATTGTAACCAAAAATTGAATTAATTTGAGTCCAAACCTTTCTCCAAAAATTATGGACTAGCGTACATGTAAATAGTAAATGGTGTAAATCTGCGTGAGGGGGGAGACACGTCCAACAAGTATTTGGGAGTGTAGTGTGTCTTGTGTTCAAAGTAATCGGAGATAGAAAAAGTCTGTTATTATCAAAAAAAGAGTGTCTGATTGGTGTTAGCTGCTCTAGAAGATTCTCTAATATTAGTCCATATCTTGTTCCATAATGTCGTGGGGCAACAAACCTCTAAATCGTGTTCCCATGATATTTCCACCTTAGTTTTGTCTCGTGGTGCAACTGGAGCATGTAAGTAATTATAAATAACAGAAGCTTTGGGGTTAAGACGTAGGAGAGTATGTAAATTATTAGTACTTGAGGAAGATGCAGGACCATTAAGAGAGTCTGGTAATATATATTTGACATGAGCGTCTAAAATGGCCTGTTTCAAAAGGTGATATTTGGGGAGATAAGATTTAGGTAAATCAAAAAGTCTACTATCATGCAAAAAAGGCATGGTCTCACTTTGTATGTATAGTTGATGTATCCAAATTAGACGTTTTTTCCTCCACAATTTCCAATAAAAAGGTTTATCACAAATCAAAATCATGTTGTTGTACCATATTGTGGAGTTGGAGAAGGAAGTCCAATCCATAGGTCCCAACGGAATTTTGGGAATTAAAATTTTTGATGGATGTTTAAGTATGGGAGTATACGCAGACTATGGTTTGCAGGAAAAAGATAAATATTCTTGAAAAGAAAAGGGGGATATAAAGGACCGTTCAAGTTCAGCCCAGAGCGGAGATTGTACGGTGGAGTCCACTAACCATCTAGATGCCTGGCAGAGTAAAAAAGATTTGTGGTATATAGGAAAATCGGGGAAATTAACACCGCCCTCCGACTTTGGACAAATTAATTTTGATAGAGGCATACGTGACTTTTTGTTGCTCCATAGAAAGGTAGATAATATAGAATTAATTTTTATGAAAAAGTTTTGGGAAATAGATACTGGAATGCTAGAAATTGTGAAGAGGACTATAGGGGACAGCATCATTTTTATAGTACTTAGACGGCCCCACCAAGACAAATACAAAGGATGCCATCTGGTGGCTAGGGAAGATAATTTCTGTACACAATTTTCCATGCAACGGGAGACTGTGCCTGAGATAGAGGGGGTAAATTGTAAACCTAAGTATTTATTCTGCTGAGGACTCCATGCAAAACCAGAGACAAGAAAGTCTTCTTTGAAAGTGTATTTTGTTAAGGGTAAGATTTCACATTTGTCTCTATTTAGTTTATAACCTGACTCAGCTGCAAAGGAATTAACCTCTTGTAAGAATGCGGGGAGCGAGGATTGAGGTTGTGAAATAAAAAGTAAAACATCAGCCGCATAAGCTGCCATTTTAATTTTGGTATCTTTGAATTCAAATCCTTTTTTGTCATTATTTTGATGATTCCTTCAAAGAAAAGGCTCCATGGCTAAATTAAAAAGGAAAGGAGATAATGGACATCCCTGTCTAACTCCCCTACCTAAATTAAAATAAATCATGCAGATTTCCTTGACCAACAGAAGTGACAAGGCAGAGTGGTTAAGTCCCGTGTCTCTGTTTTCTCTCTTATCATTGACCCTCAGTATGTGGTCATAGACCTCCAATGTATGCGGCCATTAGTAGGAGTGGTGAGAGATGGAAGAGGATTGGTTCTGTTGGATCCTGTACACTAGATTAGTTCAACCGGACAGAGACTTCGAGTGGACTTTGTGCCTGCCTCTTGTTCCTGATTCAATAACTTTCCTGACTGTTTCAGTTCACTGCTCCTGATTCAATGGCTTTCCTTCCACTTCCTGTGTCTGTCTCACCCATAGAGTCTTTTGGTCTCATTGTGTTTTGATTGGGTAAGTTGTATCCTTCCACTACTGATGTCAGAACCTTCTTTTGTAGTGAATAAAGGACTATTATCCCTCCATCTATTTTTAGAAATTATTAGCCCTCCAAAGTACCCGCTTGTTCACCAGCCCATTCAAGTACCCATCACCATTTGACTCTGTACCAGCATCCATAAATGGATTGAAAATCATTTCAAGATGGCCAATAATGTGAGTCCATGTGTGTTGGCCATCATGGAATAGTTTTTCTTGTTGTTTCGAGAAAGATCAGTCCAATATGTCTTCTTTGGGTGGGCATGTATGCCCAATGGCCATCTTTGAATTATATTTCTTTAAAACAAACAAAAGCCCATTCCAAGTTGGCCACAACACCTACTTGCACCCACAGGGCAGCCAACAGTAAAGACATAATAAGCATTGGCAAAGACAATAAGTGTCATGTTCGAGACTTATCAGCTTTGCCTTTGCTTTTTTACATAGGGCTCAATACAATAATATTGTCGAGTCACCAGATGTACAATTCTAAAAGAGACCTAAACAACATCATGCATAGGGAAATGGGAAAACAAGGCAGTGGAAACTACACACATGCAGGAGAAATACTTCCATGGCATTATAGTTCAGCACACTACACCAGTCACTATGGAGCCAGCCATGGCACAGATCCGTTGCAGATCAATTTAGGCAGAGTTGTATAAAGACCTTCCAAGACCAGTGTTACAACTCCTTCACTTTTTATGCAGTTCAAACCATGTCTTTTGTCCCTATATCTTTGCTGTTTTTGTGTCTTCTTGGTTCCCTCGATCGCTCTCTCTTCGGACTTTGACATGTAGTTGCATTGTTGCTGCTTGGGTTATTATTTGTAGTCTTCATTCTACCAGTGCTGCACAGTCCACCAATTTTCATTTAGTTCTTGGCAAAGATTCCTCTGCACTCTGTGCCAGGTACATCTAATTCCTGTTTGATTTGTTGATTGTGTATCTGTATTGCATATTTGTAACTTAAGATGTGGGGGTACCTTTTTGTTAGGGAAGATGCAGACGCCATGCTCCTGTTCAGTTGCTGTGCCATCACAATTATTCCTGCTACTCCATTCCAGGTATTCCAACCGCCTAACTGCTGGAATGAGTGTTTTCCTCTCGCTTTCTCTCCAAATCCACTTTTTCCTTACATAAAGGTTCCCTTCATCATCCTGATGTCTCACAGAGGAGGTGGGTAGACCCACATGAGGAGAAGAAGGGGCTTATCTCGATATAGTGCACATGATAGCAGGGGCGTAACTATCCTTTCAGAGGCCCCTCAACCCTTCAAGGGGGCCACATTTTGCCCAAGATATGGGAGACTAAGGGGCCCCTCTTCACAATCTGCAGGAGGGCCCCATCATTTTGCGTTATGCCACTGCTTGAGATTATACTGGTCATAAACATTTTAAAGCCTTCATTCATTAATGCATGCATCCAATGAACAATCTCCTGGATTGACTCAGCTGTACACAGAGTGTAATAAACTTAGAGGGGCAAGTAGGTGATTTTTGTGAATAAATAATAAGGTGGCGCAAAATATGTAAATAGTATTTTGTGTTGAACACCTTGAGATGGCAATGATGTGGAAACAGCAGAGTTATCCCTCAGTCATGAGCAACCTTACTCAGTGATGGCTGCTCCCGGGCAGTAGTGGTGGGGCGAGACGGGGTGAAAAAAAACCAAGAAAAGATCACTTACCTGCCGGCCGGCTGGCTGACTGGCTGCAGCCTCTCCTCCTTCCTGTCCTTCGTCCTCTCCTTCGGAGACCTGGAAACACACAGGCTCCCAGGCTCCCTTAGCCAATCACAACGCTGTTGTCACCAGGATGACAGCAGAGTCATGATTGGTCTGAGTGCCCTGGTTCAGCACTTAGATGGAGACTGAGAGTCTGTGCATGCTCTCCACCCAGGCTGTGCAATACAGCCAGGGGAGAACATGCTAAGTGTGCATGACGTCGAATGACGGCTGGCCAAACCATCATGCGCACCTAAGTGCGCTCACCACTCCTCACCTTGCTGGCTGTGACGACAGACAAGCCCCTCCCACCCCAAAACTGGCTTCAACACAGAAAAATAAAATGATAATAACATTGTGTTATGATCATTTTATGTTTCCCTTTTCTGCACTGCTAAGAAGCAGTGGGGTGATGCTCCGCCTTAACGGAGGAGCCGCCCCTGGCCTTACTCCCTGCCGCATTACCAGTTCATGGGTAATTTGTTTGCTCGCTGAACTGGTTTACTGCTCTTCATATCATTTGAATGCACTAAATGCATACATTTTCACTTTTCTTAATAGATTAATCCTCAGTGTCAACTTTGCTTCTGGTAAGTTCTAATAAACATCCGTATGCCTTGGGCAGAATGCTGTGGCCTGACAAAGATGAAAGAAGTGCATCATCTAATGCTTTTGCATAATAATTGTGAGTGCACAAGATTTAAACACACACACATCCTGTTGATTCTCCAGCTTGATTTGTTTGTAATACTTGATTTTCTTCTCGTTGCTGTTTCATAGCCTGCATCACATTTGTGTAATCTACTGCTGAGCATTGCAGAAGCCTGTCTGTTATGGAGACAGATGCAACACAATGGACAATTTAAACCTCTTACTGTCATGTTAAGTAATGCTGAGTGAAACCTTGATCCCATTATGTTCATACAGGATGTTCTTGTATGAATCAGTCAGAGCAGCAAAACTGCAGCGGTGATTAGTAACAAGCTTAAAATGCATGCAGACCATAAACCGCTAATGTCCTGGTTGCAATGAGTGAGGCTTGTATTCAGATGCCAATGCAACCTCGTTTATTAACATTCGTTTTTGCAAAAACAAAATTATGGTGACGAAGAAAGTGGTATGTTTCTTTTCATTCCTCATTTCTTCAACCAAATTACATTTGTGTATTTGTGCTATATTTGCTTCTTGAGCTGGGGAAGCAGGATACAATATCTCATTTTAAGACATCACTTTATCACAAGCATTAGATAAGACAACCGGTCTAGTTTTTCTACAGCATGCACATTCTTGAAACTCAAGAAACTTGAAAGAACGCTACGACAGAACAAGGAAACTCTCCGGCAGCTACAGAAAGCCCGAAAGACCAGTTAAAGTCAAAGCTGGAAAGACAATCATGGTTAACAAATGCCAAAAATAAAGATGGGTGGAGCACTTTGAAGAACTGCTGAACCAGCCAGTACCACGGTCTCCACCAGACCTGCAGCTGGCTGACAAGGACTTGCCAATCGACTGCAGGAGACCAGCCAAGGAAGAAGTACGGCAAACCATCAAACCTCTGAGAGATGAGAGGGCAGCCCTACCTGCCAACATTCCTGCAGAGGCACTGAAGGCAGACATTAAAACATCAATAGACATACTGTACCTCATGTTCAGAAGGATCTGGGAAGAGGAAAATGTGCTATCAGTCTGGAAGGAGGGGTATCTTATAAAGATCTCCATGAAAGGGGACCTCAGTAACTGTGGAAACTACAGAGGGATACCTCTTCTATCAACCCCAAGCAAAGTGTTCCACAGAGTCATCCTGACCAGAATGACGGAACAAGTCGATGCTCAGTTACGAGACCAGCAAGGTGGCTTCTGCAAAGATAGATCCTGCACAGACCACATTGTAACACTGCGCACCATTATGAGCAGTTGATGGAATGTAACTCCTCCTTCTAACTTGCGTCCAAATGGCGGTTTCTGGCATGTCCAGTGCAAACAAGGTGGCCCAGTCGTTGAGGCTGTTGGGTGGTGGTAGGGGGTGCCATCGCTTGATGGTTGCCCTGCAAGGAAGGCTGCTGAAGGGGTCAAGGTGCTGGGAGTCCGAGGAACCAGGTTCCCAACCCAAAAAGAAGTCATCTAACTAATGTGATATGTGTTCATGACCCATTTACCATGTAAAAGCCATTGTTAAAAACGTACTTAAGCAGTCGAAGAGAGCACACAAAATGGAGCAATGCATTGAAAGTGCTTTGTCCACATACCATCCGTTCTCAAATTGTATTCCTATGAATAAAAGTCAGCAGGGTGTACCAGCAACAAATGGAAAGCTGACTCGATGTTGCTGTTAGCCATAAGCGCTCCTGTCCCACTCTTTCCCCTAAGGCTAAGGCCACATCCAATGCGGGGTATGTCACAAAAACCTATTCCTAGGGTATGAAATCGTTTACAGGCTGGCCCCCTGGCAAAGAGAGATGCTGAATCAACCTAAACTGCCCCCGTTTGTTTTTTGGGTACCACTCTCATCGGAGACACTATTAGGTGTTCAATAGGCCAACCATGATGGGAGCCACCATCCTACCTTCCTGAATCTCCTTGAGCAATTTGTCTCACTACCTGTCTGTGGTACGCTGGCTGATTTTAAGGTAGCCACTGAGCGGTGCACTCTCTGGTCTCGGGCCCTCGTCACCCAGTCAAATCCCCACACAAATCCATGCAAATGTAGCCTGGTGTCGTCCTTCCAGCCCTAATGGGAAGGCCAGAATTCCAAATGTGAATTGGCTGGTTTCTTTCGGAGTGTGCGTTTGAAGCTTTTTTTTTAGGACAAAGAGGTCCAGGACAAAGGGGACGACACAGGGCTAAAAAAACACTCGACCTTTGTACCTAGTGTAGGACAATTACCCCCAGAGGTGGGTGTTTTTGAACAAGCAGTATTGAGGGCGGTTGAACTACTGGAAACCTCAGAGAAGATTAAATCATTCTCAAATCTCTCCAAAACTGAGAGAGAAGCCCTTAATGAATTAAGGGATGACCCTACACTTACAATAAAACCTGCCGACAAGGGGGGAGCGATAGTGATCTTGGACAAAAATGTGTATAATACGGAATTTCTCCGTCTTTTGGGTGACAGAAGAAATTCTGCAATTCTGCCTGAAGATCCAACGGAGGAACTACGAGTTATGATCAGTACTTACGTAGAAGAGGCAGTTGGAAACAACTGGATCAGTCAAAAGGAAGCGGCTTTCCTCTGTAAATTACATCCAATAGTGCCGTATTTCTACATCTTGCCTAAGGTGCATAAACCAACACGCCCCCCCCCTGGACGGCCGATAGTGTCAGGCACCAATTCGATATTAGAACCTTTGTCCAAATTTTGTGACGTTTTTCAACGCCCTCTTGTCCAAAAAATGCCTGCCTATCTGAAAGATACAAGAGAGGTTTTAAATCTGATAACTCGATATTGAGTCGTTGTATACGAACATTCCGCAGCAAGAAACATTAAGGGTTATTGAGAACATACTCTTTGCTGAGGAATGGAATTACAACACACCACGGGCATTCATCTTAAGCCTTTTGGAACTGGCCCTAACAAAAAACTTTTTTAAGTTTGAAGACCGTTTCTACCTACAAACCCATGGAACGTCCATGGGCAGTTCCTGTGCCCCCAGTCTGGCATGCCTTTATGTCTCAAATTTTCAGAATGAGACGGTGTTCACAACAGCCAACCCTTTTTTAGAACATATTAGGGTATGGCGTAGGTACATCGATGATGTTCTCATCATCTGGAGAGGTAGCAGAGACCTGGCATACACCTTTATGGATTGGCTAAATCATAAAAATTCATTTCTATTTTTTACTAGCACACTTACAAATGAGGCACTACCTTTCTTGGACCTCTGGATAAGAGCAGAAAATGGAGGCTTAGCGGGTAGTGTTTTTCATAAACCTACGGACAGGAACAACTTGCTATCCTTTCAGAGCTTCCATCCTCGCTCACTGAAAGAAAATTTGCTGTATGGACAGTTCCTGCGTCTTCGCAGGAACTGTTCCGCTATTGGGGATTACAAAAAAGAGGCGAGTATTCTGAGTGAGAAATTGAAACACAGAGATTATCCTGAGAAAGTAATTTCTAAGGCACAAAAGAGAGCGAGAAATTGTAACAGGGAATCCCTCCTACAAACACAAGATAAAGAAAGAGTTGAGAGCAGTATTTGTGTTTCGACGTTTAACACAGCATCTAACCACATAAAAAAGATAATACAAAAGAACTGGAGAATCTTGAACTCTAATGGGTTAGAACAACCTCTCCCACTATTCTCTTTCAAAAAAAGTGCAAGCATAAAAGACACTGTTGTCAACACTCGTCCGAGATCATCAAGGGTTGGCAATAATGGTTGCCATCAAGAACATTTCTTGCCTCCTGTGATGGGACATTATGCTTGTGGCTCCTGTAGGGCATGCCCCTTGTCTCTAAATGGAAAAAAGGTGGATATTGGGACAAAATACCCTTGGGAGCAGAGAAAACATACCACATGCAATACTGAGAATGTGATTTATCTGATACGGTGTCCGTGTAACCTATTGTATGTTGGAATGACCACGCGCCGAGTAAAAACACGCATTTTGGAACACCTCAGTACAATACGATGCGGAAAAACAAATACAAAACTGACAGCTCATTTCCACCAAAAAAAGCATAATGAACATGATCTAAGGTGGACAGTGTTAGATAAACCCTTTATACCACCAAATACAGTAGATATTGCTAGTTTTCTGTTTATCAGAGAACAACGGTGGGTAAACAGACTTAAAAGCAGTATGAGGGGTTTAAACGACTCTATCCCATGGTTCCATGTGTATGGGCTAGGTAAAAAATGATGTGAATTGGATGAACACAATGGGATTTTTAAAAATATCTCTAACGCTGCTAAGCTTAAGATCATGTATAGTAAGGCTGTTAGAAGAGGGATTTGCATCAGGAAGAAGTCAGGGTTTGGTCGACCGTCACGGCACTCAATCATTGTGGGATCGGATGGTCTTGTGTAAGTCACTGTCTTTCCCATGGACCATCCCACTCGATGTGAGTGTTTATAAGAACGAGTGGCACATGAGTCCGTGTTTTATGTTTGTTATTTGTTGAGGTAAACCTAAAGTTGGCTCATGGTCCCTAACGCAATTGCACAATATAGAGACGGTTAAATAAGGTATTTCCTAATGTTGGAATATAGACAATGATAGAGAGCCCTCGTTGATCGTGGGGGAGTTAGGACTTCTAAGATGTCTGCGGGTAGTTCCCGTACTAAAAGACTCGCATTCGGGAGATGTCAGTCTTTTCTTTCGCATATTGCTTGATGGCCGGAACTACGAAATAACATTGCGGTTGGAGAGTCTTTACCGGGTGAGGCAGTTCGCACGCCACCTTTAAAGGGAAGGTAATCTGGTCCCGTCATCATCGACGGAGGACCGATGTGAGGACGACTAGTGCCGTGTGTCTTTGGAGTAGTAAGTAATAATAGTGGATGTAGTATGATAGAAAAGTAATTACGGTGAACTACGAGTGAATGGGAAGTCGAATTGATGTAATGATGGTTTTGCACGTTCCTTCCTTTTCGTCTGGTAAATAGAGTGTGACTATAGGACCACGGTTCCTCAACGGTCCCGGGTTTGGAGATTTTCTAATAAACCCTTGTAAGTCCATTTTCTATTATATTTTTTTCTTCTTCATACTCATGGTATCTACATGTGCTTTGGGTGACAAGCAACTAGTAGCATGGCACTTTAATACCACGAAGATGTGTTTGTACGTGGGTTTGAGGTGTTTTTGGAAGACAACTTTGTTCCTTACATCACGGGTGCAATGTATACCTGTTTTCGTGGCCTGTGTCATAGCCACTTAGGGGTGAAGAGTGGTGTGTAATCCTGGGTGACACGATATTCTGTGGTATAACAGTCTAGAGGAAAGTTATTTTTATGGAAGGTATAGGAGAGAAGTAGAACGATAAAGATTATGTTCTACTCTTTTTCAGAAAATTGTTCGCTCTTGGAAATTGTCCAGAGTACAGGACGAAAACCGTAAACGGCTGTTTGTCGTTAGAAGGTAATGAATCCCCAAATAGGGGTTAGACCAAAAAACTAAGGGACCAACACCCTGATGAATGCCAGTACGACTCATATGAGCGTTTGATGGTGGCAGAAACATGTTGGTAAAAGCAGCAGGGATTTAGAGGTTTTTACCTCCCCTAACCATCCCGATAGATTATTTTAATCCTGCCAGGGGGTGACAGGAATAAAACTAAAGATAGTCCCCCTCCTAGGCAGTTTTAGTGTATATGTCTGCACTTTTGTGGTCCCTTCTTTAGGGAATATTTTCCTTGTTTTGTTTTTGTTGTCACTATTTGTGTTCTTTGTTGACACCTTTCATCTTTCTGTAACCTCACCACTACATACTTCATTTCTTAAAACATTGCGCTCCGCCCTATGTGTTGGTCTGCACGGGGGCGTTCGACGCGGCCCAATGATGAAGCATGACACTGCAAAGTGTGTGAGGGCAGTATTAAAAGAATAATGTTTTTTCCTTCTGACAAATACCCTTGGTTTTTTATAGTAAGGGATAGTATTGTGTCTCTTTCACTATCAGAATATTTTGTAACTAATACGTTTTGTGTGTAGTTCTTCTCTGTGTAGTGAGTTGTAACATATGTTAGGGGAGTCAGAGAAGGCTCGTGTTCTCCCTTGTCTCTCTTCTTGGTGATATTATAAGTTAGCACGGCCGCTGAGCCGTAGAGATTTTTACAGGGATTTCCTGTTAACCTCCTAAAAATTTAAACAAGGCGGTTATATTTTATACTACCAATGGATGAAAAAGGCCTCGCCTATGGGGATGAAGCCGCCACTAGGATTTTATCTTGTCCCTCTCTTTTGGGGGACGCCACACTCACTCAGGCTCTGACACAGGTAGAAGGTTGGGACACATTAACCGAATTAAAGAGGACCCAAGTTAAAACTTTTTTACATGGAGCAATTCTTACGGAATATCTCCGGGCAAATGCTGCCCCAGGGGGATTACTCGTGGTTAATGAACCTCTTATCTTTCTGGACAACGCTTCGTTCAGAAAGGACTGGTCATTGATCGCGTGGAGATGCTCCAGAGATTGGCTCGTCTTAATCATAGATACGGCGAAAAAAATCTCTGACGATCTTCTGATGCAAATCCAAATAAGTGAGGATAATTTAAAAACATTAATACAGATCTCTGTGTTTAAGAAAAAATTAGAAGAGACAAACAAAACAGTTAATGAGTATAAGGATTATCTCATGAATTCAAAGGTGCACAAGTTACAAAAAGATCTAAAAAAAAATTCAAGAGAGAAGGTGTATCCTTATATAAATGATGAATATATCAATCTGAAGGAAAACCAAAATCTACAGAAGAAGACTACAAAAAAATCAGACAGACACATCTAGTTCTGGTAGTGAAAGCAGTGATGCGGAATACCGACCAAGATTTAGGGGTAGGGGCTGGTCAAGGGGGTATTCGCGTCCTTACCACCCACCACCTCAGATGGGATTCGGATGGCCTCCCATGTATCCACCTGTGGGCCCGCCTCAATTCTTCCAAAATGAATACCCACCTTTTTTAGAGAGAGGCAGGGGGAGGGAGAGAGGGAGGCAGAGGCCACAGAAAACCGAGCGGGTTCAATGGGAGGACATGAACCAGCGGATAACACGCAGCATGGCACGAGAGGCAGAACCGAGCACCAGCAGGGAACACACTTAGTGATGAATCTAGGTAGCAGGTCATTAACAGAAACACAAGAAATGGTCCTTTCTAAGGGACTGGGTTTTGTTCCTCCAAACCAGTTAGATTCCTTCAAACTTAAATGTGAATTGGCTGGTTTCTTTCGGAGTGTGCGTTTGAAGGTTTTTTTTGAGGACAAAGAGGTCCAGGACAAAGGGGACGACACAGGGCTAAAAAACCACTCGACCTTTGTACCTAGTGTAGGACAATTACCCCCAGAGGTGGGTGTTTTTAAACAAGCAGTATTGAGGGAGGTTGAACTACTGGAAACCTCCGAGAAGATTAAATCATTCTCAAATCTCTCCAAAACTGAGAGAGAATCCCTTAATGAATTAAGGGATGACCCTACACTTACAATAAAACCTGCCGACAAGGGTGGAGCGATAGTGATCTTGGACAAAAATGTGTATAATACGGAACGTCTTCGTCTTTTGGGTGACAGAAGAAATTCTGCAATTCTGCCTGAAGATCCAACGGAGGAACTACGAGTTATGATCAGTACTTACATAGAAGAGGCAGTTGGAAACGACTGGATCAGTCAAAAGGAAGCGGCTTTCCTCTGTAAATTACATCCAATAGTGCCGTATTTCTATATCTTGCCTAAGGTGCATAAACCAACACGCCCCCCCCCTGGACGGCCGATAGTGTCAGGCACCAATTCGATATTAGAACCTTTGTCCAAATTTTGTGACGTTTTTCTACGCCCTCTTGTCCAAAAAATGCCTGCCTATCTGAAAGATACAAGAGAGGTTTTAAATCTGATAAAAGACTTGGAATTCGACCCTGATAAAGACTTGATGATGGGACTCGATATTGAGTCGTTGTATACAAACATTCCGCAGCAAGAAACATTAAGGGTTATTGAGAACATACTCTTTGCTGAGGAATGGAATTACAACACACCACGGGCATTCATCTTAAGCCTTTTGGAACTGGCCCTAACAAAAAACTTTAAGTTTGAAGACCGTTTCTACCTACAAACCCATGGAACTTCCATGGGCAGTTCCTGTGCCCCCAGTCTGGCATGCCTTTATGTCTCAAATTTTGAGAATGAGACGGTGTTCACAACAGCCAACCCTTTTTTAGAACATATTAGGGTATGGCGTAGGTACATCGATGATGTTCTCATCATCTGGAGAGGTAGCAGAGACCTGGCATACACCTTTATGGATTGGCTAAATCATAAAAATCCATTTCTATTTTTTACTAGCACACTTACAAATGAGGCACTACCTTTCTTGGACCTCTGGATAAGAGCAGAAAATGGAGGCTTAGCGAGTAGTGTTTTTCATAAACCTACGGACAGGAACAACTTGCTATCCTTTCAGAGCTTCCATCCTCGCTCACTGAAAGAAAATTTGCCGTATGGACAGTTCCTGCGTCTTCGCAGGAACTGTTCCGCTATTGGGGATTACAAAAAAGAGGCGAGTATTCGGAGTGAGAAATTGAAACACAGAGATTATCCTGAGAAAGTAATTTCTAAGGCACAAAAGAGAGCGAGAAATTTTAACAGGGAATCCCTCCTACAAACACAAGATAAAGAAAGAGTTGAGAGCAGTATTTGTGTCACGACATTTAACACAGCATCTAACCACATAAAAAAGATAATACAAAAGAACTGGAGAATCTTGAACTCTAATGGGTTAGAACAACCTCTCCCACTATTCTCTTTCAAAAAAAGTGCAAGCATAAAAGACACTGTTGTCAACACTCGTCCGAGATCATCAAGGGTTGGCAATAATGGTTGCCATCAAGAACATTTCTTGCCTCCTGTGATGGGACATTATGCTTGTGGCTCCTGTAGGGCATGCCCCTTGTCTCTAAATGGAAAAAAGGTGGATATTGGGACAAAATACCCTTGGGAGCAGAGAAAACATACCACATGCAATACTGAGAATGTGATTTATCTGATACGGTGTCCGTGTAACCTATTGTATGTTGGAATGACCACGCGCCGAGTAAAAACACGCATTTTGGAACACCTCAGTACAATACGATGCGGAAAAACAAATACAAAACTGACAGCTCATTTCCACCAAAAATAACATAATGAACATGATCTAAGGTGGACAGTGTTAGATAAACCCTTTATACCACCAAATACAGTAGATATTGCTAGTTTTCTGTTTATCAGAGAACAACGGTGGGTAAACAGACTTAGAAGCAGTATGAGGGGTTTAAACGACTCTATCCCATGGTTCCATGTGTATGGGCTAGGTAAAAAATGATGTGAATTGGATGAACACAATGGGATTTTTAAAAATATCTCTAACGCTGCTAAGCTTAAGATCATGTATAGTAAGGCTGTTAGAAGAGGGATTTGCATCAGGAAGAAGTCAGGGTTTGGTCGACCGTCACGGCACTCAATCATTGTGGGATCGGATGGTCTTGTGTAAGTCACTGTCTTTCCCATGGACCATCCCACTCGATGTGAGTGTTTATAAGAACGAGTGGCACACGAGTCCGTGTTTTATGTTTGTTATTTGTTGAGGTAAACCTAAAGTTGGCTCATGGTCCCTAACGCAATTGCACAATATAGAGACGGTTAAATAAGGTATGTCCTAATGTTGGAATATAGACAATGATAGAGAGTCCTCGTTGATCGTGGGGGAGTTAGGACTTCTAAGATGTCTGCGGGTAGTTCCCGTACTAAAAGACTCGCATTCGGGAGATGTCAGTCTTTTCTTTCGCATATTGCTTGATGGCCGGAACTACGAAATAACATTGCGGTTGGAGAGTCTTTACCGGATGAGGCAGTTCGTATGCCACCTTTAAAGGGAAGATAATCTGGTCCCGTCATCATCGACGGAGGACCGATGTGAGGACGACTAGTGCCGTGTGTCTTTGGAGTAGTAAGTAATAATAGTGGATGTAGTATGATAGAAAAGTAATTACGGTGAACTACGAGTGAATGGGAAGTCGAATTGATGTAATGATGGTTTTGCACGTTCCTTCCTTTTCGTCTGGTAAATAGAGTGTGACTATAGGACCACGGTTCCTCAACGGTCCCGGGTTTGGAGATTTTCCAATAAACCCTTGTAAGTCCATTTTCTATTATATTTTTTTCTTCTTCATACTCATGGTATCTACATGTGCTTTGGGTGACAAGCAACTAGTAGCATGGCACTTTAATATCACGAAGATGTGTTCGTACGTGGGTTTGAGGTGTTTTTGGAAGACAACTTTGTTCCTTACATCACGGGTGCAATGTATACCTGTTTTCGTGGCCTGTGTCATAGCCACTTAGGGGTGAAGAGTGGTGTGTAATCCTGGGTGACACGATATTCTGTGGTATAACAGTCTAGAGGAAAGTTATTTTTATGGAAGGTATAGGAGAGAAGTAGAACGATAAAGATTATGTTCTACTCTTTTTCAGAAAATTGTTCACTCTTGGAAATTGTCCAGAGTACAGGATGAAAACGGTAAACGGCTGTTTGTCGTTAGAAGGTAATGAATCCCCAAATAGGGGTTAGACCAAAAAACTAAGGGACCAACACCCTGATGAATGCCAGTACGACTCATACGAGCGTTTGATGGTGGTAGAAACATGTTTGTAAAAGCAGCAGGGATTTAGGGGTCTTTGCCTCCCCTAACCATCCCGATAGATTATTTTTAATCCTGCCAGGGGGTGACAGGAATAAAACTAAAGATAGTCCCCTCCTAGGCAGTTTTAGTGTATATGTCTGCACTTTTGTGGTCCCTTCTTTAGGGAATATTTTCCTTGTTTTGTTTTTGTTGTCACTATTTGTGTTCTTTGTTGACACCTTTCATCTTTCTGTAACCTCACCACTACATACTTCATTTCTTAAAACATTGCGCTCCGCCCTATGTGTTGGTCTGCACGGGGGCGTTCAACGCGGCCCAATGATGAAGCATGACACTGCAAAGTGTGTGAGGGCAGTATTAAAAGAATAATGTTTTTTCCTTCTGACAAATACCCTTGGTTTTTGATAGTAAGGGATAGTATTGTGTCTCTTTCACTATCAGAATACTTTGTAACTAATAAGTTTTGTGTGTAGTTCTTCTCTGTGTAGTGAGTTGTAACGTATGTTAGGGGAGTCAGAGAAGGCTTGTGTTCTCCCTTGTCTCTCTTCTTGGTGATATTACAGAATTCCAACCTACCTGACTTACTTGGCATACGAGCCCTTCCCCCCACAGGTCCCTGTCTGCCCTGTAGCCGGTTACCTGCACTTGCTGCTGAGCTCCTATAGTACCCTGATGCATATGGCTTGCTGAATAACTAGACTGCCTGCCCAGAAACAATTGACCAATGGATGTCTGCCTGTGCATTTGAAACCTTCATGATGGAACTTACAATATTCCCTTGTGCAGAGTCCCTTATTGAAGTTCCAGCAAGCTCCAAGTTGGCTAATCTGTCCTTTCCTTGATACTTCAACCCCTCCCCGGCAGGGGCACCCCTGAAAGGGCTGGTTTGCAAACAGGAAAAACAAATATTTTTCATAGCTTTGCTGGACCCATAGTATGCAACCATAGGTCACTGTTGATTTCACCCCATCATGCCCCTGGATCCAAGGCCGTACGGGCCTGGAAATCGTCATCGTATTGTGCCCAAGCATAACCTCTGCAATGCATCTGGGATTTTCTGATGGTGTCCATGTATTTACATAGTGATATCGACCTCTCTGGGTACTTATCACAATACACACTAGCATATAGAAGAAATGCTGCTGTCCAGTTCTCTACTGTCACCGGCACCCTTGGCTGTTTGGACAACTCCATTCCTTCCTTCCTTGGGCCTGAGCTCCCCATGTAGTAGTTTCAGCATCTGTACCTACTTCCCCTTTCCATATCTTCTCTTTAGTAGCCAACATGAGGTGAGCTCCCCAATGGTTTGGATGTCCCCATATAAGGCAGCTTATTTATATTTAAATCCTTACCCTGCAGTTTGTCCGTCTTCCCTGACTTCACTACTGTGTCCTCCTGTGCCTGCCCCTAAACTTTGAACCCACACTCTTGTCTGTGACTTTAATAGAAGACCCAGGTTGCTCCTTACTCATATCCGCTATCTCTGTGGACCCAAGTATTTCCTACTTTGTGTCCAAGAGTGTGCTCTTTTGTACCTCCACCAGTGTCTCTCATGTATATACCTTCCTTTAGACGGGCCTCCCCACTCTCCTTAGGCTCCTTCGCCTCCATCCCAACAGGTAGCATTTTATCAGTTTCTCTGCCATAGCAAATTGTCCTTCGGAGGGTCTCCCCGCTCTCATAAACACCATTTTGGCGGTGTGTCTCACATAGAGACCTGTCCTTTGGCAGGCCTCCCCACTCTCCTGAGGCTACTATGCCTCGACCCAAACGCATACCATACTGGCGGTGTACGCCCCACAGTACAGAGACCTTTCTATAGGCTGGCCTCCCAGATACCATATTGGCGGCATTCACCTAATCCCGTGGCACCTTACCTGGCACCACGCTCGGTGCCTGCATCGCCATCCTTTTCTGCCGCCAGGTTCTGCTTATTCGCTTTGATGTTGTAGGGCACCTGCGTCCTGTAAAATACTAGGGGCTGATTGGTTAGAGGTACCCTTGCCTTGATCCTTCCTGCCACCAACTCGATTTCACAGCCTGTATCTTCCCCTCCCCATACCAACATTCCTCTTCTTCCAAGCTTTCTTCTTGACAATCGAGGTTTGAAGACTCCAGAGCATGTTTTACAAGCACCTGCTGTGCGACCTCGTTCTCCCAACCTTAACTCCAGCAATGTGTTACCCAATAGTAAAACACAAACTTTGCAAAACAAGTACAAATAAAGGAAAATTGATGGCTGTAAATAGTAAGATCTTAATGATTCTGACAAACTTCCCATTGAATCATTAGCTTGCTTGTGTGTGCCATTACATAGTAAACAAATCCATGGCTTCATCCGAAAAGAGATAAAAAAGCCAAGCCCGAACAGCTGGGCCACATCCTTGGATGGGAATATAAGGATGGGATGTGGCCTGCAACTTAAAAAAAAAAAAGACTGAGCATTTTTGGCGAGGGCAAGACAGATTTGCAAGTAGTTGGACCCCTTCAGTAATGGAACAGACAAGCAAAAATACAATAGAATGGAATGCTGCAAGAGAACTTCTCAGTGGCCATGATTAATTGTAGCATTTAAAATCAACAATTTTGAAATGCCCAAATATAAAATAAAACATTCAAATAACCTTATGATAAAAGAAAAATAAAATCATGGCAAATTCAAGCACAATGCTCCTTTCATTCTCAAAATATTTAGGCAGATCCCACTAGATGGTGGTACAAGGCTTTGCGTTGCATGTAGGAAGATGGCTCGTTGTACAGTGTGCCAACATAAAGTACACTGTGCAGAGAGTCCAGTGAGTCCCCAATTGGTATACAGAGGCAAAAGTAGATGATACTAATGCTCCGTTTGTGGTAGTGGGCGCAGTTAGGCTTGTCAGAGGGTAGTGCTAAGCATGTCTTGTATTCACAGGGGCAAACAATGAGACACACACTCAAGAATAAATCTGAGACCAATTTGCAAAAATAACACTGATTGCTTTTCAAGATCAAGAAATTAACAGGCAAGTATTTTTTTAGTTATGAATTTTCACAGTTCGAAAAATAGCTCACTGTTGTGCTCAATTATGCACAATGAAAGTCTATGGAGAAAAAATACAAAAGTGCATAAAAATTCATGCAGTCAGTTCCAGGGCTTCACCTTCACGAGTTAGGGTAGCAGCAGGCCAAGATACAACATTCCACCAGCATATCATCAGGAGCATCCAAGGTTCGGCCAGGAGCAGGGTGCTGAGGTTGTTGGTAGCTGGAGAGCTATGAAGAAAGGGGATGCCCTAAACCAGGCTGCACAAGGGGACTTACAGGTAGGTTCAGGGGACCTCAAATGAGAGATCAGGTCACAAGAGCCTCATGACCACAGTAGCACAGCTGGTTTGTTGGTACCCAGACCAGGCGGACTGGGTGCAGAGTGGATAGGTCAGCCGGGCTCTGTGCGTCAAGATGTTCTCTCGGGGAGAGGCAGGTTGCCAGGATGATTTAGGGACAGCTGTGACACTCATGAAGTGGGTCTCAGGGATCTCAATGTCCCTCGATGGGTGCTTGCTTCCAGGGCAGTTGGAGTCCGGATTGTACTCTTTGTCTTGGTGTCAGTTGCAGGTGGTCTGGTACCTCGGGTATTGTTAAGACACGTCTATGGTAGGTCCTGGTGTCCTCTCACTCGGTGGGGAGCAGATCTGACCGTCCGGAGCTGGAGTACTTCTTGCTTGAGTGCTGTGTCGAGTCACTGGGGAGCAGCAAGTCGGGAAACTGGACTCTGCGGTTTTGGTGCCTGCAGGGGGCTAGTTCCTCTACTCCTAGGGAGTTCTCTGGCAAATGATTCCTGGTCTTCTTTAACTTCTGTGTTCTTTGCCTCATTTAATTTGGTATTTGTCTGAGTTTTATGTATCTTATTGAAGAGTTAGTGAGCTGGTGTGTGCTCCCAGTTTTGGCAGTTATTGAATATAATGTACAGATGGGATGAGAGGATTCACCCAGGATCACACAGTCCTACAATTGCAAAAGCCATGTTTAGAATTCAAGTTACACATAAGTCTACAACTTCTCCACGCGTGTTGTGCCATGGGAAAGTTAGACTACCACACCAGCTCTTTTTAAAGACTAAACTTTGAACCATATCTTTTTTGTAGAGATGTTAAAGCCGTGACCACCTGAACATCTCATAGGGGACCGCTTCAGAGCTCCATTAAAGTGCATGTTTTATTGGGCTTTAAACAGAGGCCACACATAAAATTATTTGTAAAGAATTATTTTATGTGCCACAACCGGATTTATGTGTCATGGCAGAGGATTTGCATGTTTCAGGAAGGAACGTCAAAAACAGCTGCACGATCAAAAAAAAAAAATCATTCAGTAAATCAAACAGGAAGTGAACCCGGGGCAGGGACAGGGGAACACATTAATGCAATGAGAAGCAGTCTTTCTGCGTAACACAGAACACGTTTGAACTAGTTTATTGAAGAAAAAAAAATCCAAATGTGCCATTTACAACCTTTAGTTCGGTGGGTTTATTTTTGCATTTCTCTATTTCCCTCTTATTTTTATGAAAGAGTAGACTTTTAAACGAGAACCTGCCTCATCCTCTGACCGTGGCAGTGTCTCATTTCCCTAATGCACCCCTGTACCTGAACATTGAGCCACCCGGATAAGATGCTGGCGAACGCATCATGATAATTACCCCAAATGTCACAGAAGTCTGAAAAATGCTCCACATATAAGCTAGAGGATGCGAGATGGGCAATGTTGGTGCAGTGTGCACATGTGGAGATGAGTTTGTGCTTCAGATGGCATATGCAGGGCCGGACTGGCCGTAGCGGGCACCAGGCAATCCACCAATGTGCCGCACGGGTGGGGGCCAGTTTTGGGTCCCTGGGGGCCGGTTTTGTTGCAGGGCCGTTTTTGCAGCATAGCTGCAAAATTGGCCATGTAACAAAATCGGCCGAAAACCGGCTCTGGCAAAGAGCTCGGCCGCACCCCTAACCGGAGGGGGGGGGGGGGGGGGGGCGGCCGAGCACTGTGTCAGGGCCGATTTTGGTTCCCAGTCCGGCCCTGGGCATGTGCGTTTTCAAATATTGACTTGGGTTTCCCAAACTTGAATTGGGGTATTGGTGTTTCAAACAGTGTGTGAGCAGATAAACATGGCTGAATTTTAAATACACAGAACTGGTTGGGGGGGGGGGGGGGCTTCCTTTTTCAAGTGCCACTCTATGCTGTTCTGTAGACTCAGGATTTGTGCAGATTGACACTCCTCACAGCAGGGCTGTTTCACCCTGGAGTGCCCACAACAGAGGCACAAAGAGGTTTGAACTCTCTGCACCCAGGCAATTCACAGTTACAAGACCATGGTCATGAAGGAGACAAAAGGCTGGCCTCTCCTAAAGGACCCGTCTATCTCTGAACAGAGATTGCAGCCCCACCTTTCACCGCTACCATCTACCAAGGTGCCAGTGGTACAGAAGAAGGATTAGCAGCCCTTTCAACGAACGGATCTAATAGAATTTTTATAGGAGCCATGTCTCCTTTGGCCACCCCTTTAGTATCTAGATGTTCGCCTTCCTGGTTCAGGAATGTCAGCAATACACTCCCACTCTCTGGGAAAATCACCTCATGCCCATCTTGTGCACAGATACAGGCCGAGGGTGTGGGGGGCTTCCAAGAAATGGGGCCATCGGGCCTCCATGTCTGTGCTTCACTGAAACGAGCAATGCATGCATCACACTGGCCACAAACACACACAACATACACTTGGGATATTAGTACTAGCCATCTTTCGCATCAGTGGCTGCTCTGTTGTGCCACAGAAACACCTAGAATGGGATTCGGGAACAAAACAAGGCACAAATCTGACTACACTTTGGTGAGAGTGGCTCAGGGAGTGAAACTTCCTTTTAATACATAATCATTTGAGAAGATCATTAAATGAGACTTTCTAAAGAAGGCATGTCCCTAAAGAAGGCATTTGTGCCACCTCCCCCCTGGCAGTGTACAGACCTTGCACCAAGCTTGGGGAAATCCTGTGTTTTAAAGGGATGCCCTAGGCTTGTCACACAGCAGGCTCGGGCATTTAATGTTTAAATGCTGTGTACACTTAGACTTGCATATAAAAGCTGCCTGCCCCAGACATGGAGCACTATTTAGAATGTGGTTTCCTTCTACAGCTTATATCTTCAGATTGCTGGCTCTCTCAGAAAGCGTTCCACAGTACGCCTAAAACTGCATGAAAAATTGACCTTTACTTCTTTCTACTTGACTCCTCTCCTTTCTTTTTCCAGAAATGTCCTCTTCATACCCTCCACCCTCTGCATGCCTTCTGTTTCTAGGTGTAGCCTCCTCTCAGTCTCATGTCTGTCGGTCTTAAACTCTTATATTATTTCTGCAAATAGCTGATACAACATTTCATAGATCACCTCTCCTTCATAAAACTCTACTCCTGCAACCTTACACTATCTAATCTCCGGCAGCCTATCTATCTCACAAACCATTCACATGAAACCACCGGGCCCTCACCAATGCTAACACCCAAGTGGTATTAGTATAATCCATCACAAATTAAGTAGAATAAATGCAGGTGATTTTTTGCTGAGCACTCATGACTAATCACAATAATTAACAATAACCACTGGATGAAACCCTTAACTATGGTTTCCGAGGTAACGTGCTACTTGTCGTACAGGGCTTTAACGCCTCATCAAGGGTAGTAAGTGCTATATAATTACAACTACAAAATTACATTGCACGGTCTACACACTTAGGGAAACCCAAATCCACGGTTGCGCATTTGACCCCATTTCCATAAACGGGTGCCTAGTTTACAAAGTGCACTGCACCCAGACTTCACATGTGCAGTGTCCTCTTTTTCCTTTACTAAGATGTAAAATAATTCAACATCCCGACAGCCGGTCATTCTTTCTAAGTTAGCTCAAATTTACCTAAATGCCGAAAGTGCAGATTTTACTGTGTTCTGACTAAGAGTCCTCTACAAGCATTTTTAGGTTTTGCCTACACAGTGACGAAATCTTTTGCTTTTGATACAAACTTAAAAGGGACTTACATCCCACCTCCACTCTTTCCTGGCTGCTCATTGGCTCCTGTGTGTGCCACTTACCTTTCCTCCATTTCTATTGGCTGTAGCATATTTTCCTACATTTACCAATGCTTGTTCCTTCTCGGATCAGTTTCCCACCACAGAACTTCTGTTAACATCTGCTTTGGTGGAACTATATTTTTATAAGTTTTGTCTTTTACTATTCCAGCATATTTATATAACAAATTTATCACCCAGAGAGATTGGGTGATTTGCATTGAATTAAAGGATATTGCGGGGCACTGCTGAGACTCGAACCAGGATACCCAGCTCTCTAGTCAGCAGCTCTGGTCACTGTACCACATCCTCCCCACTCCCGTGTTATCTGTCAGGGAGCTATTTCCTTCTCCCCGAACGATGATTGATGAAAACAGCTCTTTATTTGGCAAAACCGATGCATTACCAATGCTTATTTTTTTATTTCAGCAGGGCCGTACTTCCGCAATAGCAGCAAGACGAAAATATATTTGTGTAAAAAATGACAATATTGTAAGTAAACCATGTTTTCTAGGTTAACATTAACTTTTGGCAAATAGCTTTTATTGCCATGTAGGTCTCTGTCTTTCTGAGGAAGTGGTTAAGTGGCTCTAGGTAAAGGTAGGGCCGATAATACATTATTCTAGTGAGAGTACCCTTCTTGCTATATATCACGCTGGTATGTAAACAACAACCTATACCATAAGGAGACTGAGATTCGTCAAGAGTTTGTCTAAGTGAATTGCGAAAACCGGTAAAGACTATTCATTGAACGCCTCCATATTAATTCCAATGGTGCTTTTTTCACTAGAAGCTAGATGAGAGGACTTTAGGGACCAGTTTCGCTGTAAATTAAGCTGGCTCTGCCAATTCCTCTTCCCACCAAATGGAGAGTTGTTACTAGCCTCCCCTTGCATTGTCTTTACTTTCCCCAGTCACTCCCTCCTGTAATGTAGGGCTGAGAAAACAGACGCCAGGACCTCCTCGTCCAGGGAGGCGTGGACGGGGCGGAATCAGGGAGGGGACAAAGGAGATGCCCGGGAAAAGGGCAGAGTAGAGTAGGCGATGGAAGAAGGAGGTTGTACAAATAAAAATAAACGTGAATCTGACCTCGTGTCCGAGTCCTGTGTACATAGGACACTACAACTGGCGACGCAGGTGGTCACGGCGCGCGTGGTGTGTGCCCTGGTGTCTGCAGCTGCCTGGAGGAGCTGCGCGAGCGAGGAGTGCTCCGGTCTGGGCAATTCACGTGGCGCGAGTCGGGAGCCTACCCCGACCGTGTTTGATTTGAGCGGGCTGCGACGCTGGTGCCCACCCCGGTCGCTTATGGAGCACTGACTGCTGAAGCGGTAACAGCGAGCCCCGACGCCAAAGTGGCGGAACGTGTGAGGTTCGTCTGAGGTGCCCCGGTGGTGAAACAGCGTGGAGGTCCCACGTTTCTGTGAAAGCAACGACGATCTGGGAGCCCACCCCAGTCGCATGCTGCCTTGTGCCTGGAGACCCGTGGTGAGTGCCTTCCTTGTATTGGCACGATTGGAGATAACCGGATTGCCTGGGACGCTGCAGCCGGTGTGTGTAGACCGAGTCTCGAGGGGCGTGTGTGAGCGGGGCGGCCATCTTTAGGTCAGGCACTTGCACCAATCCCCTGCGAGAGAACCCCGGCGGCCATTTTGGAGTCAGGCGAAAGCTGGAACTTGGCAACAAGCATTGATTCAAGCAATTGGAAACACTGTAAGTCATCAAAAAAATTGCTAACAACAAAGAAAAGAGCCTCAAAGTCATCAAGCACTGGCAAATGTAACAAGACAAACCTGAATGTCCTCAAGCATTTGTAACTACAACTAAGGGTGAAAATTACTCAAGCCTTGGCAAACTCAACGGACATTGAGTTGAAATCTTGTCAATAGCGCCTTAATCTCAACAAAAGGCCTGGGTCCTCAACATGGCTACCTCACTGGTTCGCCCATCAGGCTCCATGTCCACCAACGCTGGACAGATGGGGATGCTCAGAGTGTCGTTTTTGCGCCCACCCAAACCGCTGGTCCTTGAAACAGGAGGAGGCATGGGTCTCCGGTGGAAGGAGTGGCTCGAGGACTTTGAAGACTTTATGAGAGGGTCGCAGGTGACGGATGCCGGTCAACAGCTAATTGCACTACGCAATCTCATAGGCAAAGATGTCGGGCAAATCATAAAAGAATTACCCACAGCCGACGCAGCGTCTTACACGGATGTGTGCGTAGCCCTCAACAGGAAATTCTTCCACAAGAAAAACATTGATTATGAAAAGGTACACGTTCAATTTAGCGGCCCAAGAAAAAGATGAACCCATGTGCGCTTTCATCACTCGCCTTAGACGTTTAGCACGCTATTGCGAGTTTGACTCTCTCGACTGAGGATGCCCTTCACCTGAGGGTCATTGAAGGGTGCCAGTCCGAATCTCTAAGGCGGAAACTGTTGAAGAAGAGCTACTCGCTGGATGAAATAGAAGAGATGACGCGGGTGCATGATCAAGCCGAAGAGCATGCAAACAAGATGGAAGCTGGGAGAAGTGAGAAGCGCAAGCAAGCCTTCAGACTTCAATTTCACAACGGACGCAGATACTCTCCAGTGAAATCAAGGTCTTCAAGGGCTAAGAGGCAACAACAGCCAGTGTACCGGCGAAATCGTAGCCCCAGTCGAACAGACGGAGGGAACAGCATCTCAAATGCTATCGGTGTGGCTATGATTTTCCCCACACGGACGGATGCCCCGCCATGGGTCAGTCGTGCCGGAAGTGCGGAGTGGAGAACCATTTTGAAAACGTCTGCGGAAATTACAGGAAGAGTAAACACAAAGATCAGGAAAGGTCATCTCGATCCACAAGCACGCGGCATCAGGCCAAAGCAGTACGTGATCGCAGAGATTCGTCAACAGATTCATCAAGCCACTTCCACGACTAAGCCCGGCTCATGTGAAAGTATACACGTGTATGTCAAGAAAGCCACTCCCCTGGCTGGGGAAGTTCTCAACGCAGCTCACGTATAAAGATCGGACTATTCCTGCGTACATCCATGTCATTCAAGGGCCAGAGGTCGACTGCCTCCTGAGTCTTCCGACCGCCGAACGGCTGCGACTGGTGGACATTCTGTACCGTGTTGATGATGAACTTGATGTGACGCGGAAATTCCCAAAGCTATTCACTGGCCTGGGGAAGATGGCTCATTGCCAAATTCGACTACACATTAATGAACAAGTAGCGCCTGTCGCTCAACCCCATCGACGGGTTCCTTTTCATCTTCAACACGCAGTCGAACAGGAGTTACAAGATCTGCTTGCTGCGGATATCATTGAAAGGACGGATGGACCCACACCCTGGGTTTCTCCGGTAGTTGTAGTACCAAAGAGAGGAGAACCTGACAAGGTCAGGCTGTGTGTTGACATGAGGGGGCCCAACACAGCCATTGAGAGAGAAAGGCACCCAGCGCCACATATCAGTGACATGATTGCGGCACTCAATGGAGCTCGGATATTTTCCAAACTGGATCTCAATAAAGGGTACCATCAACTGGAACTACATGAGAGGTCGCGCTACATCACGACTTTTTCCACCCACATTGGCCTCTTCCGATACAAACGACTTAGTTTTGGCATATCCTCCGCGGCTAAAATCTTCCAAGAAGCCATTAGGAAGAGGATTCATCACATCCCTAATGCCCTCAACTACAGTGATGATATCCTGGTATATGGGTCCACCACACAAGAACATGACACTGCTCTGGAGCGAGTCTGCCATGCACTAATGGAAGCCAATCTCACCTTAAATAAAGCCAAGTGTGAGTGCCACAAGTCCACGCTGAAGTTCTTTGGCCACATCATCTCCCAAGCGGGAATGAGACCAGACCCAGATAAAGTGGCGGTGCTGAATGACACCCCCAGCCCCCGAGATGTAGGGGACGTTCGTTCTTTCTTAGGGATGGCCAGCTACTGTGCTCGATATATCCAAAACTACGCAACTATCAGCTATCCACTGAGACAGCTCACAAAACAAGGTCACCCATTCCAGTGGTCAGCGGGGTGCGAACAAGCCTTCAATGAAATCAAGGCAGCTGTGGAATCAGCCGACAACATGGCGTACTTTGATCAAAAAAGGAAAATGGAGATTACGGTAGATGCCAGTCCAGTGGGGTTGGGAGCAATTCAAGCCAAATATGAATCGGAAGGTGATCAAAGGCACATAATTGCCTACGCAAGCAGGAGTCTGACGGAGGCCGAGAAAGCATACTCGCAACCCGAAAAGGAAAGTTTGGCCGTTGTCTGGGCTTGTGAGCACTTTCACATCTTCGTATATGGAAAACACTTTACACTAATTACTGATCATCAGGCTCTCATCACCATCTTTGGCAATCCTCGGGCAAAAATGCCACCAAGAATAGAACGCTGGGGCCTTCGCCTCCAAGAGTACACATATACGATTGTGCACAAGCCGGGGAAAGCTGAAAACCCTGCTGACTATATGTCAAGGCACCCCAAAGTAACAACAAAGTGCAGATCGTCGGTAGCAGAAGAATATATATGCTTTGTGGTGGACTAGGCCCGGCCACCCGCGGTCCCGTTAGAAGCCACTCTTGAAGATGCTACCCTGCTAGAAGTAAAGCGACGTACGCAAAACAATGAGTGGAGACACCTAGATGCTGACAACCCAAATAGTGCCGTTGACAAACATGAACTTGCAGCCCTCAAGCATGTAAAGGAGGAACTGTCAGTAGCCACAAACGGACTACTTTTAAGAGACAATTGAATAGTCATCCCAAGACATCTACGCCAGGGCGTCATCAATCTGGCTCATGAAGGCCACCGAGGCATTGTGGCCACCAAGAGAGCTCTGAGGGAAAGAGTGTGGTTCCCGGTTCTCGACCAAATGGTAGAGAATACACTGAAAGACTGTCCCCAATGCCAACTGGTCAGTCGACCTGATCCTCCCGCACCGCTACAAATGTCCCGATTACCGGAGGGTGTGTGGCAGCAGATTGCCGTAGACTTCTTTGGGCCATTTAAGTTGGGACAGTACATCCTGGCTATCATGGACGAATACTCTCGGTTCCCTATTGCACAACTCATCACATCAACCAGAGCGTCAAGCACAATACCGGTGTTGGATGATGTGTTTGCTACATGGGGTATCCCCAAAATAGTGAAAACGGACAATGGGCCCCCGTTCAACAGTCAGGACTTTGCAGACTTTGCCAAACACCTCAACTTCAAGCATCGCAAAATCACACCTCTGTGGCCGCAGGCTAACGGAATGATCGAGAGATTCATGTCCACCCTAAAGAAAGCCATTCAACAAGCAGAGGTGGCGAGACAAGACATCCAGAAAGTGCTAAATGAAGTCCTGCGGGCTTACAGGAACACGCCCCACTCCACAACGGGCAATTGCCCTGCAACCTTAATGTTGGGCCGGTCCGTGCGCACTCGTATACCTATGGTTGACTGGACTTTTAAAGCAGTGGGTCATGAATCTGATTCTGATGACATTTCTCACACGGACCAACTCAGGAAAGAGAAAATGAAGACGTATGCGGATCATCGCAGAAGAGCTGCCCCGTCTGGGATTCAGGAAGGCGACTGGGTATTGTTGAAACAAGAACAGCAGAAGAAGACTGACTGTCATTTTAACGAGACTCCACTGGTTGTCGTCAAACAAAAAAGGACTATGATCACTGCGGAATCGGATGATAAGAGAATAACCAGGAATGTGGCGCACTTTCAGAAGTGCAATCCCAAAGTCAAAGAGTTTCTCGATGGTCCCATCAGAGGAGAAACTAGACTAAGTGAAACTGAGATCGGCGCTCAGTCACCGAGAGTAGCTCCTAATGGAGGAGAACCAGACTATCCTGAAGTCAATGTTCATCCTCGCCGGCACATCAAGAAACCGGTTCGCCTGATCGAAGAACTGTAACTATGTGCCATTACTCGGGTATACATAAAAAGGGAAATGAAGAGTGATTTAATTTTGTTAAGAAAGGGGGAGATGTAATGTAGGGCTGAGAAAACGGACGCCAGGACCTCCTCAGCCAGGGAGGCGTGGACGGGGCGGGATCAGGGAGGGGACAAAGGAGATGCCCGGGAAAAGGGCAGAGTAGAGTAGGCGACAGAAGAAGGAGGTTGTACAAATAAAGATAAACGTGAATCTGACCTAGTGTCCGAGTCCTGTGTACATAGGACACTACACCTCCCCCCATCGTTGCTTGCCACGCAGGGCAGGAGCAGAGGCAGTCGCATGCAAAGCTTTGCTCGACATGCAGCTGAAGTTGCCCCAGCTCTCTTGGCC
Organism: Triturus cristatus; assembly: GCF_964204655.1. Lineage (NCBI taxonomy): Eukaryota > Metazoa > Chordata > Amphibia > Caudata > Salamandridae > Triturus > Triturus cristatus. The sequence continues at coordinate 138,278,160 of NC_140592.1, forward strand.
TGTTTGAGAAACTATCCTTTGGGTTAGATGCCCATAGAGTGAAGGTCTATGCAGCCTGCTGGTCTGGTTTTAAAATTCCTGCAGGGCCATCCAACATGGCTAAAAGACATTGACAAGGACATTAGCTCTTTCATTGATTTGACCTATTGGCCTTGCCAATGCTCGTTTTATATCTGGCTAGATACAGACTTAGCTGTGTGCCTCAGCTCATGTCACCAAAAATAACAGAAAAAATAAGACTGCCTTTGCGTCAGGCATCATCAGCCATTGGTCTTTGTAGGCCTCCGCCCTTCAGCCACTGATCATTACAAGTATCAGCCGTAATGGGTATTGCATCTCCTTTTATCTGGTATAGAGCAGTTTCGTTAGCCTCACATTTCTATGTATGACTGTAGAGAAACACATGCACCACACTGCTAAGGAGTCTGGGGCGGAGCCACCACAACATCCATGCCGTACATGGATCTGGCTCCCACAGCACCTTCTCTTCCAACCGCAACATGTATGAACATGTTTTCCTTTCAAGCTGTGTATGGCCAGCACTTTGCATGGGATGGGGGGGGGGGGGGGGGGGCGGGACTGAAACACCCAGGACACAAGCCTCATCCTTATCCTGTCGTGGCCATGCACCCATTTAAAGATGACCTTGTGCTCGGCGCAGCCTATGCACCCACTGAGCCTCAATCAGTAGAAGTTGTATCCCCTGGTGACAAAGACGCATCGCTGCCCTGTTCATGGTTTCTGAGCCACATCAGAGTCACACGGTGCATACAGATCAGCATCCCTCCCAGTCTGATTTACCTTCTGGAAGGGTCTCTTGGGTTGCACTTTATGGCATTTTGGTAGGAGATGTGCACCATTACTGGTCTGGTGTTCTCCCCCAGGGAACCAGTTTGTGAAGAACTGAGAAATCTCAAATGAGCAACGGCTTATTGAAGCATGGCAAATGCAGAGGTTGTTCGGGGATACGGGCAGGAAGATTGTTAACTGGCCAATACTCCAGGACAGATCAATGTTATTTATTAAAACCACACTAGCTAGTGCAGAGTAGGTACCAACCGCGTCAGATCTCTTTGCGAGAGGCAAAAGTACCTTGCACTCAACATTGCACTTGCCAGGCTGAGTGAACTGCTTTGAAATTAAACATCCTGGAATGTATTTCTGCCCCCCCCCCCCATACACTGCTTCCACATACTAATCATGTAATGACCATTGTGGGTATGCTCCACCCCCTTGTCATGTTTGTAAAGGCTTCGTGAGTCATTGGACCTGCTGTATTCTATTCTGTTGTAACATCCTTTGTTCGAGCAGCAGCGTCACCGCCCCCAAGCCACATGAAAGGTACTACCTGCCTCCACCTACTTCCGGCAGCGATGCTCCCTTCGACGCAGCTGTGTCCTCCTCGTCGACTCATTAGTGATAATTTCCACTGCGCCTTCTTGCTTTTCTAAGAACAGGAATTAATTTCCTTTTCCAGGGAGGAGAGAGGATTGTTCCACGTCCAAAACCAGGCATATGTTTCACAGCTAAGAAAACCCTCAAGGACTTGTAAACACACTTGAATTTATAAATAGTTATTACCTGTTCGCACCGAAAACCTACACAGTGTACAGCCACGCCATGCAACCAAGAATGAACCCAGGTTAACTTCAGAGGTTTCAGTTCAATTCTCAAAATTATACCTTTATGTAAAAGAAGTGTCCCTTTAAGTGAGACTTTGTATACACATAAATGCGTTTATGTATACACATATGTATATGTTTGTGTGTATATATATCCCTCCAAAACGTAGCGAAATTGGGCTACGTGCACACAGACCTGGGCTCGTGGAGTGCATACCCCAGTAGTCCATAACGATATCAAAAACACAGCTCGATCCTTCAAAGACCACACAAGCCTTACTTGAATGGACTGTAAAGAGATAAGCTTTATTTTCTTAATTCCTCGTGTACATCTCATTCCAGTAAAGATATTCCCACTGGCTATTTGTGTAAGGCTACTATGGTCCTTTGGGGAACAGGGCTGTATAGATATATACACAAGCTCACATATATATGCAACACAGTTCAATCACCCCCAAAGAATGACATATGCTATATTAGTTTGGGAGGGGGAGAGAGCCCCTCCCAAATCTGCCCTTTTAAATAAAATTATTAAACTAAAAATGTAAGCGGTAAAGGGAGGTTTCCTCCTCTAAACACCAAAAGTACCCACATCTCCCTTAAAACTGCCCTTGTCTCCATTTACCTCTACCCATCCCTAAAGCCTACAATTATCTTTACCTCCCTTTACTTCTATCCACCCCTAAACACTACAATTACCCTTATCTATTTCATGCTATAAGCCTAATCTGTTTACCACCCATGACCTCTGCCCGCCCCTAAACTCGAAAAAACTCGAAAAAAAAAAAACTTACCTCCTTTTACCTCTACCCACCACTAAGCCCTAAAATTACCTTTACCCCTACCCACCTGAAAACCCGATTACCCTTGCCTCCACTTAACCACATGGGTACCTGCAAACCTTTTTCCAAGTGCCACAAATGCTGGTCTGTGATGTGACCGAGGGCTGCATCAATGCCAGCAGAGTGACAATCCAAAGGGGGTGGTAAAGTGGGTATCGGGGAAGCAAAGCATGTACATCTATTGACTAAATTGTACAATATGAACCGGAAAACCGGGGATTAATCCCAGCTTCCCCACTTTTCCAAATTGTTTGATCCTAGGCAATTTTTTTAATTTCACTTTCCTCCTTTTTCTTTTATTACCACATATAAGAGGACCTTGAAATACATGACTTCAGCATGTGTGCAGTACAAAATCTTCTCCTGTTCTTGATTTAATAAACTATAATGTGGTTGATGTATAATAGGAGGCCACCCTAAGAGTGCACATAACTGATTTGCCACTTAGTTCATAATTGCCATTGTTGCCAGTTTTGGCGGAAAGAATGAATGTTTCTCTTTTTTTTTTTTAAGTCTATATATCGTCTTTATTTAAAAAATTTCTTCACTTCAGACATTATTCAAAGTTCACCATTTAAGTACATAACTTCCACAGCCAATCCACCATGTGTTTAGCGAGTTTCTTGCTTCTTCAGGGCTTTCAATATTATGAATCAAGGGAATACTTCAAGTTTTCAAGCTTCCATTCTTTCTTGTGATCACGACCAAATCATCTGAGATGACATTTGTTATCTTTCAGGGCTGCAGCCATGGTCTATTTCGTATAACGTTCAAACAAATAAGGCTCATGGGCTACTAATGATGTTTAAAATAAACAAGGAATCAAATAGGCAAAACAGGGACACTGAGCAATAGGGCGAAGTATGTTATGATTTTGAACACTGAAATATTTTGTCACAAGATTCAATTCGATTTGCCACAGCAACCTCTTCGCTTAACTTTATTTTTTTTTATTTTTTATTCATGCTCGGAAATACATACAAACTGGGGACAGACAACATTTCACATTTTCGGATTATACATTAACACTTCAAATACAAAGATATTACTATTATCCAGCTATCAGAATCAAAAAGAGGAGAAAAATATAGCTTTTGTTAGTCAAGTTCACTAATCCAGTCATTAAGTGGTCTCCAGATCTTAAGTCCCTCGATTCTCCCTTTTCGGATATAGAGGGCTTTCTCCAAATTAAATATATGGAGCATACGCATTTTCCATTGACCAAAAGTAAGCGGTAGCGGATCTAACCACGAAGAGGCGATACATAATCTAAGTATTGACATAGCAATAAATAAAAACTCTGTACAATTATCTACTGGTGTAGATACACCCAATAGCATAAGTTGGGGGGGTCTACAGGAAATTTCTATTCAAAACATATTGCAAAAATATTGTATCCTCCTGCCTTAAATTATCCAAAACCGGACATGTGCATCAAATCCGCCCCCAAACTGTTGCATCTGAAACAATAGATACCCTCCGTGCCACCCCATTTAGCAATTTTCGAAGGGGTAATATAAAGATCAAAAAATGTCTTATAAAATTGCACCCTAAGATTAGCTGTGGTTAATACATTATTGGCCAAAACAGCTCTTTCCAACCCTGGGTCTGTAATCTCAAGCCTTTCCTGCCATTTTACAGTAGGTTTCTCAATATCATCAAGAACCCCTTCGAGAAATATTTTATAAAGTTCAGAGATTGATGGGGGAGCATCGCTGGTAATGGCCTGGAACAGAGGTATCACAGAATAGCCTTTCATACCACCTCTTTTTTTTAGTAATTAAGGGCCATATGTATGAACACATTTTCCCATAGACACAGAATGGGTAAAACCCTTTGATACATCTGGCCAAAAGTCCCTTAATTGTAGAAATTTAAAGAAGTCTCTATTACTGAGATTAAATCTATTTTTAATTGTTTCAAATGTGGCTGGTTGGTCACCGACCAGTAAATCCGAAATCCTACAGACCCCCGCCTTTATCCACCTCACTAAATATCCGTCAAACAGCATTGCAGAAATCTGAGTGTTATCTAGGAATGGGGTATATCTACTAAACCTGCCCATGCCAAGTTTTTTTCTAACGTGTGTCCAATTTTTATATGCTGTGATCAAGATCTTAAATCGTGTCTTTTTAAAGTAACTAGGCTCATATATTTTTAATAGTCATCCTCTAGCATCCAAGCCCATTAAGATCTCGAATATAGAGGGAACATCTTTCGAGATCAGAGAAGTCTTATTATCTGCTCGAAACATAGGCCAATAGTATTTAAATGACGCTGCTAGATAATACAATCTAATATCGGGTAATCCTAATCCTCCTCTTTCCACTGGGAGTGTTAAAAAACAGTTTGCACGACGTGTTTTTTTAAAAGACCAGATAAATCTAGCGATTTCACGGTCAATCTGCCGGAACCAAGTATTATGAATTTCTAGAGGTATTGTGCGAAAAATATATAAAAGCTTTGGAAGGACAATCATTTTGATCAGGTTGCATCTCCCTATTATAGATAATTTCAGATTATTCCATCGACCCATATCCTTCTTGATTTTCGAAATTATAGGGGTAAGATTAACATCTACTATTTCCTTCTTTTGGGCCTTTACTCTGATCCCGAGATATACAGCCTCCTCTACTAGTCTTTCATCCGTAGAGACCAAATATTTATTTAGTAAGATCTGGGTTTTACCCCTGTTAAGCTTGTACCCAGAGATTCTGCCAAATTTTTCTGGCAAAGTTTCAACTTCGACCAATGTATTCGATAATTCCGAAGTCACAATTGCGACATCATCTGCATATGCCAAAACTTTCGTGGCAGAATTGTTCAAAAGGGGATATATTCTCAGAAGCCTCCAAAAGTCTAAGGAAAGGATCCATATATAACGCATATAGCAAAGGCGAGGATGGGCAGTCTTGTCTTGTCCCTCTTTCTATAGAAAAGGGTTCAGAAAGACATCCCATAATCTGAACCTGTGCTACAGGTTTATGGTAAAGAGCCTGTATTGCCCTGATAAAACCTCCGCCTAAATTATTCGCTTCCAAACATTTCCACAGATATCTCCAGGAAACGCGATCAAATGCCTTTTCTGCATCTAAAAAGGCAACCGCTAAGGGAAGTTTTGTAACATCGGAGGCATCCAATAATGTAATAAATCTTCTAATATGATCCTCTGTCCCCCTTCCCTGGATAAATCCATGCTGCCATCGAGAAACAAGTTGTAACATAACTCCATTAAGGCGTGAGGCAAAGATCTTAGAATATAGTTTAGTATCACTATTTAAAAGAGTGATTGGTCTATAGGAACCCATATTTAGCGGGTCCTTCTTCTTTAAAAATATAACAATATTTGCCAGCCCCCAAGACAGCGGTGGAGCCTCTCCACCCTTAACAGAGTTAAAGAGGGCTAAAAGCTCCCTTCGTGTCTCCTTAAAAAAAGTTTTATAAAACTCCAATGGTACGGCATCTATACCCATAGCTTTACCCGACGGTAAATCAAATCGCGCTTTCTGTAATTCCTCATACGAAATTTCTAAATCAAGATGAGATGCCTCCTCATTTGTTAATTTTACTTTGGGGAGAAAAAAAAAAAAAAAAAGAGTCACAGCCTGCATCCAATGAAGTGTCTGCTGTATATAAGGCCCTATAGTAATCTTTAAAAGAGTCTCTAATTTCTTTCTCATCAGAAATTATATCGCCATTGATATTTTTAACTTGATCTATATGTCGAGCAGATATCTGTTGCCTGATTTTAACTGCAAGTAATCGCCCAACCGTCTCGCTGTATTCGGAACAATCTTGCTTTCTAGCTAGGTAGATGCCAGCTAGCTTATTTAAATACAAATCACTTAGAGCAGTTTTAGTTACTGAGATTGAGTCCAGAGTTCCTATTAGTTCAGTCTTATTTCTCACTTTAGCTATTAATTCTATTTCCAGCTGAGAAAACTTCTGATAGTGATTCTTAACTTGCGAGATACGTTTCTTCTTTTTGAGCGCACCAAAACTAATAGTTTCACCTCGTATCCAAGCCTTAAATGTGTCCCAAACTACCCCTGGAGATGCAGTACCATTATTAATGCTGAAAAATTCCCCTATTCTAGTTCTCATATAATCTCTATATTCTTTGTCTGAAAGGATAGCCCTTTCAAATGTCCATTTTTTACCTATATTTACCATACCATCCAGAGGAATTTGCAGAACTAAAGGGTTATGATCTGATAGAACCCTTGGATACAATTCAATTTTTGCTTCCTTTAATAGCAAAGGGGAGACTAAAAAATAGTCAAGCCTGGCAAATTTCTGGTGGGGGACTGAATAATACACAAATCCCGGATCCGGGCCCCTTAATTTAGGCCAGACATCAATAAGTCCCAAATCAGTTATCAGATCGTTAAGTGCCTTAGGTGTTTGTGGTTTGCGTTCTGCAGTTACTATACTATCTGCCTTTTTGGCACCATTTATATTTAAATCCCCACATAAAACATAAGGTGCTGGCCATGATGGAAGCTCCATTGCAATATATCTCAAAACTGAAGGATCATCTAGTACAGAAGAGTATATTGAGCCTAAAGAAAACCCACTTGATCCACATTTAATGGTCATTAAGGTCCATCTTCCCAATCTATCCACAATCTTTCCATCACATCTAATGCTGCTATTTCTAGATAATACAGCAACACCCTTTGTCCTACAATCCTGTGTAGTATGAACAAGTCTTTTAAACCCCAAGCTATCTAATAGACTACTGTCTCTGCTAGCTATATGTGTCTCTTGCAAGTCTATATCCAAAAATGTAAGATCTTCTTGGAGCTTTCTTCTTTTGTTTTTGTCATTAAGACCGCATATGTTAATAGAGGCTATACGAATACCCGATCTAGCCATTATTTACTAATATCAGCTTTCTCGATATTATCTTTGCCACTAGGATAATTTTTTTTTACATTGCTAGCCTTATTTTCCAAAGGCTCATTATGATCAATAGACCCTTTGAAATTCAAGTCCAAATAGAAAAAATAACACAAAATAAGAACACATAGCTATCCCCAGCTGTACAGAACTGAGAATACTTGTATCAATTATGTCAAAAACAAGCATTTTTTTATCCAACCCCCCCAGATCTCCCCTCCCCCCCCACTCCCAAGCAAATCCCCCACCCCCCAACCCTTATCAGGCACCCATACCCCCCCAACAATGCGGTCTCAGCCGAGACCCCATTCTCACCCAGCCCTCCATCCCCTTCAACGAGGCATTAGGACCAATGGTCCCAAGGATGTATCGAGCCGAGCTGCCCCGGACCAACCCACCGCTGACTGAATGAATATACACTTAAAATAATTTGTAATCTGCTAAATATTGTTTCTATCTGACAGAAAGTACACCAAGCACCCAATTAATATGCCAGAGATAAACCAAAAAAAAGGGGTACCTTTCCAATATAGTGTTATAGTGAAAGTAAAAATATCTTAGCTGCCGCTTCTGAGGTGAAAAACTTTGTTTGATTCTTGCTCACTATCTTAAGTTTTGCAGGATTTAAAAGATTCACATGGGCTCCTTTATTATTTTGAAAAGGTGTAATAAGCTGTCGCAGCTTCCATCTTGTTTCGACTGTGTCCGGACAGTAATCCGGGCGCACAAAAAACTCAACCCCATTACCCAATTTTTTTTCTGTCAGGGCGGGCTAAATCATATAGGGCCTCTAGCTAGAAAATTATTAACAGCGATTAAAATAGCTCTAGGGCGAGGGGCACCTTGTGTTTGATTAGGTCTAACTCGTTGAGTAAAGGGAAATCTATGAGCACGCAATATCTCTGTTTTCCAGTCCCATTGAGCTAAAGTAGGAAAGGCTTCAGTAAACAGATCGATAATAAATTGTTGAGCATCAGATCCTTCCAACCCCTCCGGAATATCAATAACACGTAGGTTTTTCCTGCGCAAGCGATTTTCCAAGTCGGTTAATTTCCACGCAGTATAATTTTTTGATGCGCTTTAAGTCTCTGTAATAGTTTTCTGAGCAGCTAGCTCATCTTCTAAACTGGAAATTCTCGCTTCAGCCTCCGTAAAGACCGCGCCGTGAACTCAGTGCAGGATTTCTCTATGCGTCTCACCGTATTCTGCAATTTGCGGCAAGCACCCTGCACCCTTTGGCTTTCCGCTCTAGTTTCTTCCCTGTGTGCTTTTATGCTTTGAAATATATCTGCCAAAGAAACATTTTCAGCAGCATCTAACGGACTCATAGCACTAACACGGACAGCTCCAAATTGCGGTGTAAATGAATAATCCCATTGTAGTTTCTCTAATTCTTCTTCAGGAGTAGCAAGAGTGATTGGTCGCCTGTAGCTATCCTTTTTCCGTACAGTCTGAGGGTTTCCAACAACAGCATTACTCCATTTTTCTTTTTTTCAGCCTCTTGGCACTCACTAGCCGGACATTCATTTGCTTTTGCCACAGGGCTCTCGCTATGGGATAAATCAAGCTCACCATCAGATGTATCTGATGAATCAGAGAGAGAAGAAAAAAAAAAAAAAAAAAAAAAAAAAAAAAATTGCCAGAGTCCAGGTCCTTACCACCCTCCTGCTGTGGTGCCTTAACAGGGTGTTTTAAAGCTTGATTACCCACCGGCATCTGAGTACTCATTATATTGTCTGTATTAGCGGATGCTCCATCTCTTTTACCTTTTTTCCCCCTCCAAACAATCTTTAGTTACACCATCTCCAGCAATCAATACTGCTCCTAATATTGGTGTTTCAAATGTAGTTTTATCTGTATTTGTTAGCTCAGTCTGGGATTTATCTGAAACATCGTACTCTGGCATTTTCTCACAAATTACAGCTGCACTCTGCGAGAGAAGATTAAGTCCTGCTGTTTTGCTTTTTTCGATGTTAACGAGTAATGGAGCAGCATTTTTCTTGCATTTATTAGTAAAGATTGTAGGAACTAGGGGAATAGAGCGCTTACCCCCTTCAATCTCACTCTCCGCCGGGGTCGTAGCTTTCCCTTTGGTGTTTCCTTCAAATGCCGAATTGCTAGCAGCTGTGCCGCTAGTAGTCTCACTCTCGGCTGCTCCGCGAGCTCTGCCACGCCCAGCCTTCTGCGGCATCCTGAAGATTGTTGCTGGCTCGCCGCTGCCCCGCCGCGGCCGTCCTACGACCCGAGCTCGCGTCCAAAGCCTCCTTGTAAATGTTGTAGACTTGTAAAGCGCACAGCTGCCCCAGCAACGGGGCGTCCCGGCGCTGTAGACCGCTGGGGAACCCGTCCTGGCTATCCCTGTGAGATGGTCCCTTACTGGGTATCTCCAAGGTGAAACCAGGCATCTCCGGCGTCTGTGGGGGGCCGTTGTAGAGATGAGGCAAGCTTAATGCCCAGAGTTGCCGAGTGTGTTCCTGGTTAGAGTAGGTACCGAGGCAAGAATTATCGAGTCCGTTTTTGACCCTGGTCCACGACCCTGCCACGTCGGGAATTGAACCCTGATCCCTGGCCGATTCTCTGCTTACGGGTCTGCCGCCTCTAACTAGTGAGCCACACCTCTCCTTGCCATGGACCGTGATGGAGAATGCCGTAGAAGTCGCCAGAGCATATCGGTACACTATACGGTATTTTTTTTTTTTCCCCCCTCACTGCGTCTCAATGCATCTCACTGCTAAAGCGCTGCTAGCTTAGTGAAATAGGCCAGTCCGCCGTCAATCCGCCATCATTCTGTCCCTGGTCAGTCCGGAGCGGTTAGCTCTGCTCACACAGCCGTATCTACGGCCGCCATCTTGCCTCAGTCAACCACATCCGAGAATGAATGTTTCTAAATTCATATTTGAAAACTATCACTTAAAAAAAAAAACTTTAATTAATTGATATGATCTGATATACTAAGATGAAATGGTTCTGCATGTTAAGGGAACACACATTTCCTTGAAGAGACCTTCTATATATTTTTTTCACACATTTGCTGGAAGACTGCTTTGAAAATGGAGGTGTTCCTAAAATTAAGTGGTGCAGAACAACTTAGTTACTTCCTTTCTTTAACTTCAATTAACATTTAAATTAAGCTTTGCGTGCATATTTAACATCTTTTCAATGTTAGTGCTGAGTCGAGTGAACGGCAGTCCCGTGCTGCTGTTGATCAGGGGTCCACATGTAAAGGTCAGGAGGGTCACAAACTCCCCCGGCCATACTTTGAGTATAACTGTTCTAGCACATAGGCTGGATGCAGATGCTATCTGCATCCCCACAGCAAAACGTATATCCACACTTCTTCCTTGGACAGCAGCACGCTCCCAGCACAGTAAACGTCACCTTTAACACAAACACCAAAATACGCACACAATACTACACAGGCAGTTCTCACTCGTTCAGGAAGCTTTGCTGCCTGCACAAGCAGGGGCAGCTGGCATGGCTCACGGGACAGGTGGTCGAGGGGGACGGGTGTGAATAAAACTAAGCATTGGCATAGCCAATAGGTTCCACCTTTGGGACCTTGTAAGTGTTAAGCCAGCGCTACTGGCTTTGCCAATGTATTAAAGTTATGGATGATGTAGAGCAGTGTGGCTGTTGTCCAGCAGGTTAGAAAAACTTGCAACAATTTTTTATGATGACTTTTCTTTTCCTTAGAAAGGGAAATAATGGTGTCCTAGTGAAACTCGAATAAAGCCAATTTGGCTAGTCTGACTGGCCAGCCGTCTGCCAGCCATCCCTAAGGCGTGACACTCTCACTAAACGAGTGAGTCTCAGATTTTTATTTTAAAAGATATACATTGCAGGAAATGCGTTTTGATAAACATGCCAGTCTTGCGTCTATTTGAGAATTAATGATCCTGAGGTCCAATGGCCTCGTGTAAATACTGTTTTTCTCTTCGAAATAGGAACTTGCTGTGGATTGTGATGGGGAGATCAGACTTTATGACCATTCGGTCTCTAACCTCTCTGCTGAGGTGATATCAAGTGTGGCCATCTCAGCAGTGGGTCTTGATAGACCCTCTGCGGCTCCCTCTTTTGCACCATACTCTGCTATGCCTCCACTTCTCACACGCCCACTTGTATAGTCATTTCTAGTTTTAGCACCTTAAAAGTAAATTCAAATAAATCCACATGCTTGAATTAACAGCAATGTTTATGGTAACCATCTCTGGTGGCTCTGGGCATACCGACAGCCAGGGAACCAGCTGAGAGCAGACGAAGAAGTGCAATAAAGAACAAGTAGGAGGAAACAATAAATAAGGGCCATGCGGCCGCAAAAGTGACCGTGCTAATTGAAAACAGATAGCACCCTGCGCGCCGCCACTGCTCGCTCCCGCAAGCTGGAGGTTGTGTTTTCTGAAAGTCTGAAGTGATTCCAGGAGGCCCTCTCCTAGGGCAGCGCATGCCTGCTGCGCTAGGCTCGACCTAAAAAATAAGCTTACCCTGAAGCCTGGTCCTGCGTCTCTGGTACTGCTCTCGCTCTCCTGCCTCCAACTGACAGGAACAGGAAGCAGGCAGCCAGGCTTCCTCCCCTAAGCCAGTCATAACGCAGTGCGATAGTATGGAAAGTTTGCTGATTGAATGCTTGTGATTTGCAGCGCAGTGGCTGATAAGATCAGGGAGTTAAAATGAAATGTGCTATCAGTTCCTATAGGGATTATCCCATTCCGCTGCACCCCCCCCACCCCCCCACCAAGCACTGCCATAGTGCTGTGTTCTCCATGTGAGTGGTTGTTGCACCAGCAGGAAGGCAGAGGAGTCTGAGGCATGCTTGTAGAGTTTATTTATTTTATATAAACGAGCCTAAACAGGTGAAGAAATTAGACCCCCCCCCCATTCTCTGCCATGTGTCATCTGGAGCGTCCATTTAGAAAATGACATATAAGGCCAGAACACACTGAACGATCTAGTCTGCACAACAAAGACTAACAATCCTTGGCAAAGGCAATTTACAACGTTGTACACAATATTCCTTTGTTGTCAAAAGAAAAAGAAATAAAGCAGGTGAAAATCAAAAAAATACAAGAGTAGCATTAGTAATACTATAAAACAAATTAAACTGAAGTTAGAGATTAATAGTCAATGTAGTTGCGTAGCTTTTCAGGCAACTTCACAACTCATCTTCCAGATTGTTGTTTAATAATCACTCCATCATCCATTTCGGTTTGTGTACCAGAAGCATAACCATGCTCTGTGCTTCTTAAAACACCAGTAGTAGTACTGATGTTAAAAACATGGGACTATCACCCTTTGTAGATCAGATGGAACCTTTACATTAGAATCTGTCAGTGACATAGTTTACACGGTCTCCTCGTAAATCAGATGCAATCTCTCCACATTAGCATCATGGGAGCCAAGATCCCCGTTATCTGATGCAGAATTTGGGAGAGTATATCTGGTTTATAACATCAACTGGTACCATGAGTCATCCTTCATACATTTCCCTCCTTTGAAAATGCTTTTCTGATTTGTTTTCATCTATACAAACCCTTTATTCCCCCAAACTGGTCCTTCCAATGGTACACCACTATTACTCACATGCAACGCTTCATCCGGTTCAGTAAGCACAAAATTCCTTTTTACCAAGGATGACTCCATCTTTGATAATGTGATAAAATAGTAGATAAAGAGTTTACGCAGGGGCGTGTCAGCCTCAGAAGTAAGTGAGGCCAGTGTGCCCCTAGCACCCAAACATGGACAAAATCAATAACATTTCATGGAATTACGCTCTATAGAGTCCGCAGCAAAATGTAAACCCTGAAGGTTTATAACAATATTAAAGTACAAGCATAACAGATGACAAAAACAGTCATAAAAAAGAAAAAAAGAATTAGCTTAAGGCTCAGTCCAATGCAGCATCAGGTCGGACACCGAGATTCAACCTCAACATAATCCTAAATCCAGAGCATAGAGTAGACCTGCATGGATCTGCATCCAAAAGACAGAGCAGCCAAGCCTGCACCCACCCCTAAATGAGCCTATTTATACAGGAAAATACAGAGCAAAACCATCAATTCAGCAGAAAAAAGGCAGCATGTTTCACAGGTTAATCGCTTTACAGAATAAACACAACATGACCGAGTACACAAACCCAATTTGGGTCTTAGATCAAAGGGTGCGGCAGTACAAACCTTCCAACAAACACTGCAAAGGTACTCAACCAATGAGGAGGCTTGGTCAGTAGAAGCGGAAGAGTCTCATTAAATTCATTCAGGAAGAAAGTTAAGTCACCAAGAACAGCAAATGTATTACTTTTGCAACATTTCGCTCGTGCACATTTTTTTTTTTAAAACAATTTTTATTATTTTCTTTCACAGTACAATACACCAATTGTTGATCACTTAGTCATTTTCCAGCATACATCAAGATCGCAAGCGGCTACTCATGCACATTTTTAAAGCGTGCAGACCGAAGAGAAATTAAAAACAAGAAATTACTTGAGCGATTACAAGATGGAGTCATTTGGGCTACCCCTGTTCTGCTTTCTATAAAATAGTATTTACAAGTTAGAGAAATATTTGTACTAAAAACAAGGCAAGAGTAAGATTTGTTTTTTGCGCCAGCTGAGGACAGCTGAAAGTGCTACACCTGCTGCTGGGATGCATACAACCTGTTGCCACAATGCGCTCAGCGTTTTACCTATTGCCAGTGGCGGCCGCTCCCGGGAAGTAGCAGCGGGGTGGGGAGAGGTTGTAAAAAAAAAAAAAAAAAAAAAAAAAAAAAAAAAAAAAAAACCCACACACCACACTTACCTGCTGGCCGGCCGAGTACCGCCTCTCCTCTGTCCTCTTCCTGGCTTCACTGCAAGCAGGAAGCACCCAGGCTCCGCTTAGTCAATCACAACACTGCAATTGGTCTGAGCACTGTGGTTCGGTGCTCAGACAGAGAATGGGAGCCTGGGCATGGTCTCCACCCAGGATGCAAGGCATCCGGGTGGATAACATGCAAAGTTATCATGACTGTTCGGCCGGCCCGAGAGAGCCAGCCAAAGCATCGTGCACACTTACATAGTGGCCACCACACCTCCCCTTGCTCTCAGAGCAGAGCAGATCCACCCAGCCAGGATATTGCAGCAGGAACAAATAAAATGATAATGTTTCGTTAATTTATCTTTCCTTTTTTTCACTGCAAAAAGAAGTGGGGCGCGCTCCTCCATCATAACAGAGGAGCCGCCACTGCCTATTGTGGAGTCAAAGTATTATAACAATTGGCTAAGAAGCTGCAGGCATATTGCACAAACCTTCTGCAAATCAACACGTTTTACTCCCATTGAAACATACAAGCCAATGGACAAAGTGAAATGTTTCTATTTTTTAATGCATCATTTTAAATAAATAACATGGCAAAAATGTTATATACTTGACGGTTCTTTAGAAAAAAACGAAATCAAAAGTGCTGGAGTCGTGTAGAAATAATTTAGCATAGATATTTGAAAACCTTTTACAAAATCTAAAATATTAATTTTATTGGCAACATCCCTCTGAAGGATTGTTTCCCTTAAACACTTGTGAAGGCGTCGAATACAATTCACAGTGCACCGAGCCATACTGTGGAGTTTTTAAACACTAGGAAGCTCCCATCACCCAAATTCCACTTCTAGTTGCTGTGAATATTCGCATTTCAATTTTGTTTACTCCTCCCAGCCTTCTTCACAATCGAACTCTTCACCTACTGGATAAAATGAAATGGTAAAATAAATATTTAATGATGTGGCAAATGCAATGAGTGGTAAAAGAAGAAAATGGGTACAAAAAGAGCAATTACATCATGGATTTACATGTAGTTTAGCACCTATTCACCCATCATGGGCACTCCCAGACACCATCGACTTCCTCTAAAAGCCAGTTCAGGCTCAGTCTCTTGCAGCGATTTCTTCTGCATGAAGCTCCAATTCAGCTCAAGCTCTCAAGTAGACTAGAGGCAATGACCCGACCCCCCCCCCCCTTCAGACAAGTTTACAACCTGAACTGAACCCCAAAAGGCAAACGTAACTTTAACAGGCCTAGTATTTATCTACTATTCTGGTTAGCCTACTTACTGGACTGGCTTGTGATCCCAGCACTTAAACGATTCTATAATATTCTCCAGTATTAGACCACAACATTCCTGTGAAAAGTTAAATATATTGATGGCCTGGTGTTCTCCTTCATCCTCTAGATATGACTAGGCCTGGGCTGTAAATTCCGTTCCTCACAGAATTTGCGGAATTTGGGTAATTTCGCATTCTGCGGAGAACGCGACATTGCCCAAAATTTTGCGATCCGCAGCCTTGCGAAATTTTTTGCTTGATCGCGCTTTCAAAATGCGTGTTTGTGAGATATTTCTCCCCGAGCACGCAAATAGCGTTCGCGAACAGAAAAAAAGCATTGCGAACGGAACAAGCAATTCCGTGTGTTCGCGGAACTTTTGCGTGCTCGTGGAGATTTTTTACCGTTTCATGGAGTTTTGCGTAGCTCGACTACGCATATTCCGCCCACCCTTAGATATGACCTCTGCTGTGGTGAAAGGCCTGCTGATCAGGTCTCAGTCACAAGATGCTTTCTGTACACTTTTATTCACTAGTTGCATCCAGAAATTGTTTAAGCCCATCAGGCTGACAGCTGTCAAGTATTCAAGTGTCACTTTATAAGCGAACTGCAGTAGTTCAGGGACATACCAGACCAGTTACTTATGTGTTGGTTATCAGGTTAAAGAACATTCTCCCACAGCCAAACATGTTAAGTGGATACAGTAGGACAGCCAAGTAGCAGACAGACATGCAGTGCTTCCTTCAGATCTCCTAAATTGGATTTTTTTCTGTTTAAATATTTGTAGCAGCTAAGGGTTCAAAGTCGACTCAACGTGGCCTAAAGCGCTCAACCCTGAAGTCATTAAAGTTAATTGTTCTCAGATCCCAGTGGTACAATATTAGACATTTCAGCAAGAGTGATATCATGGATTCATTCTATCGTATGGCCTGTGGAGAACACTGGGGAGATTTAGTAACATTTGACACAACGCAGTGAGACAAGTTGCTGGGCTGAATAAAATGGAGAGGGCAGGAATGCAGCTTATGTACTGAGATGTGGTGCATTCCTGCTCCCCATCTGTGCTGGCGTACTAGTAGCTGTCAAGTGCCAATGCAGGCACCCTTCCACCATGGCGCCTGCATTGCAGCCAGGATGGGGTTTGTGCAGAAGTGAAACCTTCCTGCACAAAACAAGGCTCTAGGTGTGCCATAGTATGTATCCCATGTAGATAGAGGAAACAACAAGGCACAATAAACCTATTTCTCCATATTCTGCCTCCCCTGGAAAGATGTAGCAGTTTGATGCCGTCCCAGGTTTACTAGTGTTAGTAATTCTGGGAATGCGCTAAAATCCATGGGTGGATGTATAGAAACACCCATGTGCCACACATGGAATGCTGTCCTAGGGCAGAGTACCACAAGGCAGTAAATCTGGAGTGACTCAAGGCAGCGCAAGTCACTATGCCACAAAGGGTGGCTCTGCGTGGCACAGTAAATCTCACTTTAGGGCTTGCATTGCACTTGTGTCACCTTTTGTGACGCAAGGGCAACAAGTTCCCCTGATAAATCTGGCCCCCAGTTACCACAGCACAGGTAAAATGCAGCACTGCTTTCGATCATGCCAATATTAAAAAGATTCCTACACAAACATATTACCTACTGGAGTCCAACCAGTAGGTAGTTAAAGTTAGGACCCAGTTTCCATAGGAAAAGCGTTTGTTTTGCTATAAACTTTGGCGCAGTTTGACAAATCTTAATGACATTTTCATAACTAGTTTGCCACTCACTTCAGCTGCTGTTTGGAAAGTTTCAGGGTGATTCAAGTACGGTCCACGGAAAAGGAGGGGTCCCAAAACAAGTTTACCCCATGCAATTTCCCATAGGGATTTTGAACGTGACTACCGCCCAAACCGATGAATGGAATTCTCCAGAAGGCTAGATTTTGGTCCAGAAAGATTTGTGATTTCGTGTAAATCTGTTCAGTAGTTTTGGAGTTACTAAAGAAAAAAAGATTTATGCATTTTCTAGGAAAACAAATACTCTGCGAATCTGACAGATCTCATTGTGAGATCAGATCGGCTGCCACCACTTTAAGCAGGATGTGGTGACAGCAGTCTTGGGACTCGGACCCCACCAGAAGCCCAACATTTTTTTCTCCATGAATCTGCAGAGTATCATCTGGAATTTTGTTTTAAAAAAGCCCTTGTTTTTCACTAGGCATGGGTGGGACAGGTCTCTGGGGCAAATTAATTGATATATAATGAGGAGGGGGGGGGACAACATGGCCCCCCTTCCAGGATGCTTTTGGCCCAGAGGACCTCATCTGGCAGGACCCCTGTAAAAAACAGGGGGGGGGGCACGTAGCCCCCTCCTCCCAGGTTGATTTTGGGCCCAGAGCGCCAATCCCCAGGGGCCCAGCCAATTTAGAAAGTGGGGAGGCGGCAACATGCCACCTCCCGGGCTGATTTCGGCACCAGGGACTCCACCTCCCCGGGCCTGGCCTCTTTGAAGAACAGGGGAGGTGAGCTGCATGAAACCCCTCCCGGGCTGATTTTGGCTTCAGGGACCACATGGACGAGCCTTAGAAAAGAAAAAAAAAAAACACACCCACATGGGGGCGCACTTCTCCCCCCCCTCACGGACCACATTTGGCCACAAGGACCATATCCCCCAGGGCCCAGCCATGCTTTACATAGTAAGGGGATGATTTGGGCCGCCCTCCTGAAGCCATTAATGGCCTTTGGGACCCAGAGTGCCAACTCTTGCTATGTCCTGGGGGTGTCCACCCCAGGACACAGCAAGTTCCCTCCTGCACCTACGTGGGCAGGGAAACTTGGGTTTGCTCCCACATGGCAGGAGCAATTTAAAAGCTGCCGCCAAGCAAGAAGAAACTCTAAGTTCGCTCCCAATGGGCAGGAGATTGAAAAATGCCCCTGCCCGATGGGAGTGGACTTTTCATCTGTTTAACTGCCCGCACTGAAGCGGGTAGGGAAATGAATAAAATATTGCTCCTGCTCACAAGGAGCAGCATTTTTAGCTGGTCCCTGTGGGCAGGAGCAATGCCAGCTCCTGCAGGAGGCGGGGGAGCTGGCTGGGGCCAGGGTGGGGCCTTGGGGCTCCCACATGGCCAACAAAAATGAAGTGGGTGCCCTGGGTGGGCTGTAGGACACCCATCCTTTATTAGCTGTGCCCCAAGGGCGTTATAGTTAGGGTCAGATTTTACACAAAAAAAACCATAGCAATTCAGCAGTTCTAGTAATACTTATCTGAAGAAACTAACTCATGCACTAAGGTAACTAGGACTCACATCCTTGCCATGCACTGCTAATAACCGTAAATATTACATCAGTTGTGACATCATTGATAAAATCACTGCAACATTTCCAATAAAATTGATGAGCAAACTGCATGGCAGGGCAGCGAGTTAGTTAACTTCGGGCACGTGTTCCAATTTCTTCTAGATAAGTAGAATTATAACTGCTGAATTTCTATGGTTGTGTGTGTAGAATCTAACCCCAACTACAATGTCCCTGTAACCTTTGGTTTTTGATGTAGAGAGATATATTCCTTCATGGCTACATTACTGAAAGATGCTGGCCTGTGCTTGCTGTTGCTTCAGGAAGGGGAAGGACTTCCCTCTCCGATTCACTGGCTCCCTTTAACTGGCCCATAAGAACCACTGTAGTGAAACAGGGTGTAAAAACTGTCTGAAGGGTGCAAGATACATATACCACAAGGCATTGGTTTGTCCCGGGGAGATTTGCGGAGGATTCCCAGTTTTCCTACAGCAAATTGAAATGAGTGCAACCCAACTTTACGTCAGATTGTACCATGAATTATTTTTGTAATGTTTACACAGAACAAATTCCTCCACGTGTTGCCTGGAAGGACAGGCACATGCAAACAAGTGCAGGTGGAAGTAGTTTCCACAAAATATGAGATTTCAAACAGTTTTTTTAAAGTTAGGGGGGCACGCGTAACGTGACCTTTTGTTAAACGTCTGTTAAAGTTACCCTTCGTAAAACCTAGTGGCCTTTCTAGGTCCTATTGGGAAGTGTGGAGCTCAGTCACAGTGAACAACAAGACTAATTGTGCCCTCTTAGCCCCATAGTCTGTCCATCATTCCAGACAGAAACCTACACCTTTATTCTTGATAACCTGAAATCTAGGCAGTGTTCAATATTTCCCAGTGGACACCACTGACTAGTGTAAACATTGAGTGAGAGAGGTATGGTATTGAAGCACATTTTCCAGTTCAGATTGTAATGGGGGCCACAGACTGTCAAGAGCATGCATGTATGCCATGTCTAGCATCAGCCTCATTCTGGTCAAGTTATTCCCTCAACAAGGAGCCAAAGCCATCCTCAAGTTACCACCATTCACAACAACTTTTGAGGTAATTAAATGAGCCAGCCTCTCCCCAGAGTACTCCCTGAATCTGAATATAACTGGCCCACTTTTAAGGATGCTTGTGGGCACGTCACAGAACCTCAGCACCTGCAGGGTGAAAGTTGACATCACCACAAATCGAAATTATGGTTTTAAACTTCGCTAGGGAATGAACACAACAGTGTTAAAGAGCAGGCTGAAGTTCCTAATCCAGCTACCCCCCAAGTGGGTCAAGCACAGGTTTTTTTTTTTTAAGCATTACAGTTCACTTTTCCATACATTCTATAGTGCCTATACTGTAGTAATCCAAGTGGATGTGCACAAGCGTCAAATATTAGTTTATACTAAGCCGAAGAGTTGTTTATTTTCCATCTTGAGCTAACAGTACATTCATTGACCGTATTCTGTGCCCCTTAAAAGAAGAGATAAGTCAAAGTGCACAGTGTTTATGATTGAATGTATAATGCACTACTAGCTTTAGTTTCCCAAATGTACAATCAGTTGCTATAGAGGTACAATACAAGCATGTTAGCTCCCTATGAACTGCTCACCTTCCATCCTCCACTGGTTTGGAAATACCTATCAAGTACAGGAATTCAAAATACTCATACAAAGATAATAGAAGCTGCCTCTACCCCAGTGGGTCGCAGCAAAAAAGCAAAAGTAAAACACATTAAAGGTAAACAGAAAACTAGGTTTGCTATTGCTGGTTTTGATGCACTGCCAAAGATAACAAATGTCCCTTGGTGCCCCATTAACTACAAGGATCTGTTCTCCAAGTCTAGTTCTTAGTTTGCTTTTTGTGCAAACCTAGTACTTTCGGCTTCCATCTATGTATGAAATTAGTGCACCAGCATTGGAGTTGGATTTGTTGAAAGTCGACTTTTATGGTCATTTGAAGTGGACTGGGCCAGCAGCAAGTTAGCCCATTTCATTGCTGCATTTTTAAACATACAGATAGCGACTTCGCAATGCGATATTTACCCATTAACAATAGACCGCGATATGGGGGCGATTGGTGGTACCAACAATGGTGCAGAAGACACAACGGAGACATTTGCGACATGCGACGATATAATTTGCTTAGCAAGGCCACTGTTACTGTCCCTTTCTACATCCCACGAAGGCAAAGGAGGAAACATGAAAAAGCCTAAAGAGCAGGCTGCAAAAGGTGGTCCCTCTCCGTATGTCATAGGAGATGGAGGGAGATCTTTGCCAGAGCATCAGACAGTGAAGAAGCAAGTGTAAAATAGCAATGTGTGCCCACACGATCATTTATACGGGAATAGGACAGAAGTGGGGGTTAACATGGATAATATGCTGAAAGTGAGAGGAGAGGCAAAGCCACCCAAGAACCTAGCAAGCAAGGGGTGGGCTGGGGAGGGGGAATGTCAAACAAGACACTGCAAGAGGATGGAGCAATACGGATTCAAGCCTGTGCCATCAGCAAGGGCGCCTGAAAGAGTCTGATGCACTGGTCCACTTATGGTGGTGTGGGAGCCATTTTTCTTCTTTCATATTAAAACGCTTTATAGACCGATTACGCTAACCTAGATTGTTCGTACATGGTCCTCTATCTTGCACCAATGTAAATATACATCCTGTGAGGACTGTTGTGGTACTTGTTCTAAATAAAGCACTGCTCGGGTCCGCGCTAATAAACCGTGTTCCCAGAGACCTTCAAGTATGTAACCAAGGATGTTTCAATTATCCCAGGCTATTGCTTTCCAATGTATTAAGTGAATTGCTCTAAAACGGAGAATGACTAAAACCAATGCATTACTATCATGAGAGAATCCTTGAACGTAGTCAGTAGTAAAAGGTTTCTTCTTGCTAGTTACATATTGGTGCATATCCTGAAAACCATGTAGAATGTGTAAATATCTAAGGCCTGTAAAAGAAGATGTTATTTTCTGTATTCAGGAAACCTTATTCCCCCACCCTTAGAAGGCGATCGATGCCGGATTTCACTTAGAACTTTGAGTTCCTGCTACTTATGATTTGTATGCTTTGCTGCTAAATTTATTTATGGTATGTTTTAGGCAATCTGCTTATTAATTCTTTATATAAAGCTTTGAAACGACAACCCTTGTCTGTCATTCTTACAGAATGTTTCAGCATCTGCTATTGAACTGCATCTAATAGAAATAGTGACAGCTCCAGCCGGGGAGCTCCAAAGTTCATATCAGGACTCCTCCGCTCCCGGTCCTAGTCATTGGTGTGCCCCAAGAGTAGGATTCTAGGATAGGTTTGCACGCCAACAGTTTGAGATAGTAAACTTTTGGCCACTGCTTGGAAGTGGAGCACCAGGCCATCCCAGTGCATAGAACTAGGATGCCTCTGGAGATCTCTGGCCTCCCCAGCCAATGATGCATCTTAACATCACTCTGGAACTGAAAGCCAAACACCAAGAATTTTACATCAACGGGAAGATACCGAGACAAAGGTTACACAAACGCCTTTATTTCCTAAGACCAGTAGAAGTATAAATGTTAGAAGTACTTCAGTATTTGTTTAGTAATGTGAGAAGTTATGAAGGTAAGCTCTTTACAACTTTAAGGGCTTTGTGGAAAAAAGAAAAAAGAAAATTGCCAACTTCATAAAGTGCTTAGCTGATTAAGTTAAATATATATTGCATACATACACGCATACACACGTGAAAAGTCAGAAACTTGCATTGCTAATCAAGGATTCAAGAGCAGCTGCAATGTGTAAGATTACCTTCTGCTCCATAGTCCTGACTATGCCACGGCGACTGAATGCATGTAATGGCACTGTTCAGGTAAAGACTTTGCGCAATGGAAAATACTGTGTTTCCCTCTATCACTCAGGACATCAGCAAGAGGCCGCAGGGACCTCTCCAGCTGTGAAGCAAATTCCACGCAGCCTGAAGTCTCTTCCATATTTAGCTGGAAATCAGTGAACAAGGAATGGTAATCGGGTAAAGAGACCTCACCGAGAGCAAAGTTAGCAAACCAACCCAGTTTTTAGAACAACAAAAATTTGAGTCTCCACTGGCAACGTTTTAATTTCGCCAAGCCTTCTAAGTGACACTCCTGCAAGTTCTCCTTCGGGATTAGTCACTCTTGTAGTACAGAACCTCCTAAATTTCCTCTCCAGCATGAAGCACAGAATTGGGGAACTCAGTTAAGCTGAACCAGAGGTTTGACTTCTGTTACCTTGCCTATCAGGTTATCCTCAAATAAAACCAATACACAATATTTTTGGATGCTTCCAACATTTGGCTGTGGAAAACATGTATTGTCCTTCTACATCCTCTAAAGACAGCTAAATCTAACTCTGCACACCGTCAGGAAGAGTCTCGAGACCTGGCTTCGACTAATCCGGAGCTTCACCCCCCCCCCCCCAGCTCCTTCAGACCCTCACGGGTGAGTAGCGTGCTTTATAAGACCCCTGATTGATTGATTACCCCAAAGAGAGCTCAAGCCACTTTAAAGTTTGCCTTTGGTGTGGGATATGAACTATTATCCCTAGTTCTCACAATTCATAACTAAGACACCAGTCTGTTGATCAAGAAAGGCTGCACCATTACATACAGTTAAATATAGACCAAGGCATCACACTACAAATAATTATGGTAATGCAAATAAAAAGGTTTTAAAAAATGTATTAAAATAAAATTATTGTACAAGTGATACTTAAGTCGTATTATAGTAGAATTACAAATACGTACACGACAACTTAAAGGCTAAATGCCTCCTCTGAATCACATCCATAAGTGCTGAAACAATCCCTTCATTTTCAGTGGGAGGGAGAGAACTTGAATCCGCCACTCCGGTTACCTATGAGAAACAATGAAACAGCAGGTTAAACTTCAGTATAACATGGTTTATTAGTCTCGGCATCCTTAAATGAAACGAGAAACTGCTTTGAGGCAGCAGGAGGGCAACTTTACATACAGACTATTCTGAGTAATACTGTTGTCTGCTCAAACGAAAGCTGGTGAGATTGTAGACCACTTGCAACACAATAGTTTCAAAATGAAGGCAAGTGAGCAGAAGGAAGGAATTCCAGAGAAATAAAAAAAACGGGGCAGAAGATTTGGGTGGGAAGTTCATCTTCTACATTGGATCAAGGGGTTGAATTGGAGTAAACTGGGAATGTAGGAGGGTTCCCAGCCAGGTAAACCTATGTGTCAGAGACTGATCTTAAATGAATGAAAATCAACTGCTCAATGTCTGGCCTTCAGGGCCTTTGAGAACTGGAGAAATCTTGCCAAGCAGAAGCTTGGACAACATGCCCATTCTTCGGACTCCGGACTGGTGGCCGGATACTTTAGGTCCACTACCTTTCTCAAAACAGACAATCAAAAGCATAGAAGTTTGGCTCAACAAAAACCCAGTGATGCAGCTTCAAGTACAGGAACTGACACTTTGCTGCTTTGGCCTCGAAGAAGAAAAAAGTGGTCTATGACCTACCTCTCCACATCCTAAAATCCGTGGTCCAGGCCATCACCACTTCTCGATTGGACTATGGGAATGTGTTAAATGTTGGCATGGCACAGAATTTGCAAAAGCTACTGCAGACCGCCCAGAATTTGGCTGCCTGTTTTTTTTTGTATTCCCCAACATTAACCAGTCTCTTCATTTAGCATCTAGCCCCTCGCCTGGCTGTCAGTGGAACGAATAAAATTCAAAACTGTTTTATTCTGCACATTCCACAGGACAGGTCATGGTTCTCAGCAAGTCGAATCAGAATTATCCATCAAGAGATCTTAGGTCGGCCCACTCAAGTCTTGCACATGTGCCCAGGATCAGAGGAGCTCGAGTGGGAGGGGCTTGTCCAGCACCTAGTGCTGAACTAAGGAACTCCCTCCTTCGACTGAGTACAAGCCCGAATGATTCAGCATTTAAAAGCCAGCTCAAAACCTGGCTTTTGTGATTCAATGTCGGGTCAGGGATGAAGCGGAGCAGGTTCATTCAGTACTGGGAAGCCTGGAGCTCTTTAAAATCAAACAAGCAGACAGGCAGAATAGATTGTGACTCAGATTAAGCATTTGGCAGGGAGCCTGGTGTAGATGTTGGTGCACTGGCTGAGAAGCCCTAATAAATTGGGATCAGTGCAATCTTTTGAAGGAAGGGGTGATGCCAATCAGGGGTTTGAAGCAGTATAATCAAGTTTGTGGCAACACGGACTTGGGCATAAAGGGCTAGTCAGAATCAAAGATTACTAAAATTCTGTAGAAGGGTGTGTGGCAGGCATCTTAGTAGTCAATCTTTATTGCACGATTAATAAAAACCTTTACAATACAATGCAGGTTATAACACCCGTGCAAAGTTTGTAGGGTGGAAGTGATGAATAGCAACGGTGTAATGGCAGGAAGACCAGCTCTCATCAGTCTGCAGAAGCTGGGTATTTCAGCTGTTTAAGGTTTATTATTTGAGTGCTTCACATACTGAAGGCCATTTAAATGTATCCTTCAACTTTTGATGATCCCATAGTAGATCATCTTCACTCTGATACAGGCAGCTCTGCCTAAGTTAGCAATTTTTTTTATTAAAGTGCTAAATGCATGCATTCAGAGACTATATGAATGCTTTTGTGGTCTGCGCTCGAGATCACTCGATTAGAGGAATTCTTACTCATCTTCCAATAGGCTCATTAGTCTGAAGATAAATTACTGCATATTTTCTAGGGTACCTTGAAGAGTAACTGCCGAGGGTGTCAGTTAGGCCAAAAAAACTCTGCCGTACTACGTGCAGTTCCGCAAGATGCTGAGTGCGTTAGGTCGCGCTGTTCGCACAGATTTTTAGCACCGTAGGTTTGTCCTGATCTGGAAAATCAGAGGGAATGGCACCAAACGCAAGAGGGTGCTGCCTCTTTCTGCCACTCAAGTAGATATTCAACTCGAGCAGCAGCTTCCTCAGTACGAAAGGGAGGTTTCTCAACCCAAGCTTCAAAATAATCAATTTGCTCCCAGGTTACTGCCTTAGTTTTTTTTACTGTTATTTTTTGCAGCGCCGTGATATCCTTGTAGGATGAATGTTGCGCTATACAAATACAACTAACAATAACAATAACAATAACAAGCGGTCACAGCCTTCCACGACCACTCGTGTTGAGAAATCACGACAGGAAGTGGTCTGGAGTAAAGTTTTTCCACGTTGGCCAATGTAACGTTGGCGAGTAAGGAAAAAAATTGCACGCTACGTTGAGCGGGAAAAACTCCCCAAACTTTGAGCGGAATTTCATGCCCAGGCCTAGTCAAAGATCGATCAGTGTCTGATCCCTCAACTACATGCATTTTCGTAAACTTAATATATCGGCACAAGAAGCTAGTAGTCCTTTTTCATTTTAGTTTTTTTTGGGTGGGGTTGAGGGGTGCACCTTTAGGGTTTAGTGCACAGATTAGTCATTGCATGTATTTTAACATAGCCAGGTGCATTCGTTAGTATCAGTTCAGTTCTTGGTGTATGGAGTGTTGGCCAGGGCCATACAACCTCCTTACATAGAAGGAGTGGATTCTCTTCTTTCTCCTTCACCTCATTCATCCGAATCACATTGTGACCAACAGCTCTATTCATTTCTAGAAGGCCCTTCTTTCAGGCTAATCTTGCAGTTCTGTACCAGGTGTTCACACTGGGGTCATCCCTTATGTATGGGTATTGGTGATGGTTCCTATAGCCTATGCTGGACAGTAAGATTTTTGAACTGTGTTGGGTCACCTCCAGCTAGATTTGAATGGTCAATGCGACTGCAGTGGTGTTGGTAGTACACAGGACACATTCCTGATGGATTGGGATGGGGAGTTGGACAGTCCCAAACACAATAACATCCCCATTGCATAAAACCGATTAACAGCAATTCACAGAGACCGTATCAAGCCATTTGCCTGCAAACACACACAAGGTAGGACGTTGGCAGAAGGGCGTGTGGTGTACAATCCAGAGGGAGATGAGTAGAAAAGACAATACATGGTAAGGTACCCCATTAGCATCACTAGAGGTAAGAAGAGGCATCCAGAATCGAGATAGGAAAGATCGTGAACAAATTGAATTAGACTAAACAAGGCCAGTTTCCCGAGAAACCAAAACCCACAAGTCCCAATAACCCAAGGACCCTACCACTTACTTCCTCCCCAGAAACCCACAACTCAAAGGGTATTTAACATCCCCAAAGAAGTCAGCCACAAAAAAAAGACAGCACACAATTAATTCTTACTTTACGAATTCAGAAATATAGGAATTTTAGGAAGAAAACAAAATGCTGGTATTTTCTTAATGCTCAGTGACCTACATAACATGTCCAAAGTGGATCGCCCAAAATCATTTTTTTTTTTACTCCGCATGTGCATTTACCATACCTACCTTTACAATGATTTTCGTTGCGTTTTAAATGCACATGCGGAGTAAAAAAATGCAGAGTAATGGTATGCGGGGTAAGTGCACTATGCGGAGAAAAGGTATGCGGGGTCAAAGTCCGCGCTGTAAAAAAATCGTTGTAAACTATAGTTACCCTTGTAAATGTCTAATTCGATGACTGAATGTGACTTAGATGAGAACTATGTGCAGGAGCACACCAGAGTCAGGAGTTTGGGCAGGGTTACATGCTGAGGTGTGGTGAGATGCTAAAAATAAGTAGGGCTTCCAGTTTTATGGTATTTGTCATTTCCGTCTGTATTTATTCATATTTATTTTCTGTCAACTATCTGTATTTATCCATATTTTATTATGGGTTTTGTGAAAAAAGTAAAGCCTAAAATGGTATATTTCCACATTTATTGAACCAATAAATACGCAGTCATGCCTGAATACCTGCCAGGTTTCAGTGAAATGAACCCCCACAGAAGATAAATCAATGCACTTACATGCAAATATGCACATTTCAATATCGGCCTTGTGCATAACTACTGCTGTTTGAGCCTCTTTACTCTAATTCCTTTTTTTTTTAAACCCCCTTACCTATCAATGCACACAGTTATTGGCCTGGCAGTCCTGGCAAACTGTATTTAGAATCACTCATAAAGCACCCAATTTCCGATTTTATCCACCTTTAAAAATAAATACAGACAAGAAAATGGTTCGGTCTGTATTTATCTGTAGAAACGGAAAACGGGGAGCCTTATTGATCAACATTTCTACGTATGTTTTTGCATCCCAGTCACTTTAGTAAAATTGGGTATTTAGAGCAGTGATTCTTAACCTGTGATCCAAAGACACCTGGAGGTCCACAGCGGTTTAGAATATTAAAAATGCAGATCACTAAAGTACAACTACATAAAATTGCAACGGAAAATGCTCTGTAAATATGAATAAATCTGAAATCGGATGCTTAAAATTAAGTTGGCATCCTGATCTTGACATGTGGGAGCAGCAAGTAGAGCAAAAGGAATCTAGTCTGGGCGACCAGTGCCCTCAAATGAAGTACTTGTGTGTCTACAATAAGAGCTTGCATTGGAGCAAAAGAGACGGGGTGAGACGCTGGCAAATAGCCTTTCTCTGTCTTTAGCAAATCAAACTACCTTTTTGAAACATTCCAGTCGTCTGATTAAAATGTCGATTTTTGCATGGTTTGGTTAGTGAATCAAATGTTTCATAATGTATGCATTTGTTTGATGTACACTTGTTTCTGTGTGTGTTTTCTATTGTTTTGGGGGTTCAAATCCTAGATATTTCATAAGAGGCGGTACCGTCTTCCAGCGGTGATTCAGTGGGGGTCCACAGAAGGCAAGATTAAGAACCGCTGCTTTAGAGAATCTAACCATCCGTCTGGAGTGACATCAGCAGGGCATAGAACACTAGAGGTGCAGTGTTTGCAGACAACTGACATTACAAGATTATTTTTGGGGGAGGTTTTTGTTTTGGTTAGAGGAGTGCTTTTGAAAAGGACTTGCAATAACTCCGTGGCAAAGGCAATAGAAACCGGACATAGCAGGTCTCAAACTGCTTATTCGATGGTTTATTACTCATCTGGGCACTGCCATGCTTCTCGGATAGGCCACCTCTTTACCAGCGCCGTTCCATGTATACAACCGCACATTTCTAACTGACCTCCGATGAATGGAAGATCTGATGGGATTGGAGTGGTCCTGCTTTCAGCACTGCTTTGAGTAGGCTCTCAGTTTACTCTTCTACAGGCTTTGCTCAGATGTTTACATTAGGCTACAGGACAGTTCTCGTATAGGCTGATTTGGAAAAAAATCTATCTACTGCAGATGTGATCCCACACATGATCCAGGGCGACTTAACGCACTCAGCCAGTGCTTGAGAGCTCTTTGTTGCAATCGAAGGGTTCTTATTCCTCACCTGTCTAGGAGTCCAATACTCGACCTCTGCCACTCACATCTGCAATAAACAAATGTCACTAAAATAGCCCCATTTCAAAAACTGGCCCCAAGGAAATCTAATGCATCACATGGTGGCGGGTAGGGATTAGGGGGGGCACGGCACCTCAGATGCAAATAGAGTACAATAATCTAAAGACTGGGGAAAAAAGATGCACTATACACAGATGGTAATAGTCTACCACAGATGAGACTGGCTTCACTAAACTATTTCAGAAGTTAAAAAATGGTCTCCTGTCCATGGGATGGCTAAAGACTCCGCCCCCACACACATACTCTGGTTATTGAACCAGACTATTTCATCCCCCGCCAACTAGAGCCGTCATTCTTAACAGTTTGACTTCTGTGGACCCTACAGGAACCTGGGACCCCCACTGAACCCCTATTGGACTCCCGGGGAGCTGCACTGAGTCATTGCTCGAAGCTGGGAGCCCTGGCCTAAACATTTTTGATGTGATCCTCGAAACAATGCACTAAAAAAACTGAAGCGAGCATTCATCGAATAAATACACAAATGATGAATATTAAAATTACTTAAAAACGAATATTAAAAAAACTATTGGATTAAACGTTGGAGCTATTCTGAATCGATTTGAGGCCACTCCTCGTCCATACGATACTTGGTTTGATTCACTTGCACCGCTCCCAAGAATAGATCTGAAACGAAGTACATTTGTTGCCTCCAAATTCCTTGACATTTACAGAACGTTCTAAAATGTTCAACTTTACAGTTTGCTGCTTTATTTATATACAGTTTATTAATGCGTTAATATTTAAAGTTCTAAGCAGTCCCCAGGCCAAAGGTTACCCACCCCTGATCTAGAGCTCTCGACAATGCATGCCACCTGAATCCTAATATTTGCATACATGAGAGGGATACATCAGATGATTAGTGTGCTATGTGTACAGCATGGATAATCTGCATGCCGCTTTAGTTAGTCCACATCTGTAGAGTAAAACATTTTTTGCCAAACCGACTTTGTAGCCCCCTGCAGATTTTGAGGAGTGATTGTTAGCGGAGTAGCGTCATATATTCATTTACAAGTAGCGCTTTAAGTCTCTTGGTGATGGTGGGATTGCTATATTGCAGAGAAGTGAATATCCCAATGTGCGTTAGTGCAATTCAATTTTTTCCAGCCACAACGCGCAGCAGTTCAAATACAACAAATGCAAAGGCAACGCAAAGCGGGCTGCAATGAACTGCTTCGTTACTAGCCTGTCAAATCGCCTGTGAAGAGTTACATTGATGGATGAAGTCTGCAGCACTTCGGCCATGCACTGGGTCCATCCAATGTGCATGCATAGAGCTGCACAATCATTTATGTGGTACCTTAATCACTGTAGTATCCTCGGTTAGCTCGTTCATTACCTAGATCTTTTTGTGCTGTAACTTTGACTAACTAATACACATGCCCATTTCCAAGCTGGTGTAGTCTTACCTGAACATCCACAGCTTTCAGCGGGATGCCTCGCCGGATCTGTTCCAGTAATCCCGGCTGCTCCATTTGCTTTTCACTGGCTGCCTCATTCTTTTCTTTTGGACACCCCGATCTTTCTGACAGGGATGGGTTTAGAGGTTGGGGAAGCAGTTTGGAGTCATCTGAAGGTACATGAGTAAGGGGTGATGGAAACAGCATTCTAGAGTCAACTGGAACCGAAGGAACGCAGGGAGGAGAGGATGGTGGTGAAAGATTGATCCCCACATTCGACACCTCGTTGCGGTATTTATCAATGGTGGAAGCATTGCGATCTGGTGCCGGAAGTGGCAGGAGAGTGGGGGGCTCAACCGGTGGACAGTTATCGAAAGAGGGAGGATGTGATGGAGCCAGAGAATCAGAGGTCAGATTTTTTACAAATGGAAGTGGTGGGGGTGGTGGTGGCATCACAGGGACCGAATCAACAGCCACACAACCAAAAGAAGTTGGAAGTGGTGGTGGTGGAGGAGGAATGTGGGCAGAATCAACAGTATCGCAGTTACCACAGGGAGGGGCTCTTGAAGACCGGGCAGAATTTGAGGTGAGCCATGCCAAAGCCGGTGGAGGTGGTGGAGGGATAGAATTAGAAGCAATCTCAGAATTATCAACGGTAGGTAATGATGGTGGTGGGGGCGGAAAGTTAATTGAAGAGCAAGGATTTAAAGGAAGTGGCAGCACTGGTGCACTCCTAGGATCTCCTGAAATTTTTGAAGATGACGTTTCTGATTGAGAATGACTTGATCTCGATTTATCTGATAAAGCTGTAGAGAAACGAAAAACAGGATCATGGTCATCAGCCAAAGTGGAGAAATAATTTTGAATTTGAAAAACCACTCTAACAGCGAGGAGGTTTTGAACCACATCGATCATTTAAATTCACTACTTCACCATCACTGGACAACTTTGTGTTAGTACATGTGAAGTCTCTATAAAGGATGCTGTGCCCGGTAGTGTATTATATTCATACATGAAGACTTGAGTAAAACAAATTGATTTTGTCAGGGCTTCCTCAAAATGAACTGAAAGGAGCAGAGCCGGACTGGGAACCAAAACCGGCCCTGGCAAAGTGCTCTGCCGCGCGCCCCCCCCCCCCTCGCAGGGGGGGGGGGGGCGATTTTGTTACAGGGCCGATTTTGCAGCCCAAAACCGGCCCCCGCCCGTGCGGCGCACCTGGGGATTGCCCGGTGCCCGCTACGGCCAGTCCGGCCCTGGAAAGGAGACACTTTAATGAATGCACAAGTCATGAAAGTGATTTATGTAGAACTTCAGCTGTTCTTGAATGTATTGTGTGCCTCAGTGGTGGGAGGCACGAGCCCTCTGTTGAATAATTTAAAGTGGTCACCCATCAACGCCAAAAAAAAAACTGGTTAGAGCTAGTCAAATACACCCCTCAAAGATGGACGGTGTAGTGTACACTATGTAGTAGAGTAGAGACAGTTCTGTTTTCCCATTTTGAAGAGGAACCATCCTACATTCCAAGGAAAGGACATTTCCGTGAAGTATCTATAGTGGGTCCATTGGTTTACTCAGAGCATGGGAAGCGCCAGCTTTTAAGTCATTAGATACATGTGTGAGAAAGAGGTTGTAGTCTCAATACATGGATTTACAGATCCATTGTGGGTCAGGTTTGGTGCCCAGAAAAGTGTGCAGGCCCGCTAGGCAGGACCTCAAGTACTTGAGGTCTGGGACGAGAGTTATTCAGAAAAATCTTGCTGGCAAAGTGTATTGGGGTAAATGAGAGGAATAGGGTCTGCTTGTCAGGCTGTGATTCACATAGGTACCAAGGGAAGATTAATTGAAGAATAAGGTGTCAGCACCACACCGAAGTGAAGACCTACCCTTATAATGCAGCAAAAAACAGACTATTTCTCAGATATGTAGAACTGACTATGAAGGGACTAACTCAATCTATAGGTAGAATTAATCACATTATGCTTATGTGGATTTTGGAATCAAGGCTATGACTATTTTGTAAGTTGTGGCCTGGTGCTTGATTTTTAAGTGAAGAGAGTTAAAGGGTTTTCGGGTAGTAGAGAACTTACCTGTAGCTGCATAAAGGGTTTTGGGGACCCACTAACTGATAAAGAAACAATATTTCCACCGTCTGTTGGCAAGTCTGTGCATACATGTCTTTTTCCAATGTGCATGGGTTGTACAGTGAGTCACGTGACCCAGTGGCATTCTCCAGCATCCATTCGAACTTGAACCAAGGATGGGGAGCCTTATCAACGTTACGTAACTACCTTTAAACAAAGTCTGCAGTGAAGACAATTGAGTTATCGTGGAGAGACGATCTCCCATCTGAGAAGCAGAGGCTTTAGTCTGGTGTCTTATGGAATGGCGCATCTCATTGTTTGATGGACCCCTGCATTACCCGTTGGTGCTCTGGGGTTACTCTTGCTAGAATGTCAAAAACTATGGTGGTTTAGACATCCTTCCATCTTAGTTAGAATGCCCCCTGATATTGAAATCTTAACCTGAACAACTTTTTCAGAAATTAACAAAAAGATTGACTGTGTTTAAGCAGTTTTACTTTCCAGGATCACTCACTCAGTCCTCCTAGGTCCAGATATTTCCCCAATTCAAAAACTCTATAGCCGTGTCGAAATCTACAATTGCCACCTAGGCAGCCACTGGCCCCACCCTCTACTGAAGAGACGAGTACCTTTGCCTCATATTCCTTACGGACTCTGTCCCAGTCACAGCACTCTGGAATCTTCTTTTGCCTAACTTCTGTGTATGGGGTGTGCTTCATCCCGCTCTTCCAAAAATGCTCCAGTACCACTGCTCCTCAGTTTGCTGATGTTGCATTGCCACTTCTATAGCCCTGCTACGCTGACCAGTCAATCTATAGCCACTCATTTTGTTTGCATTATATACACACAGTTATTATACACAAGTCTCCTAGTGGTAGGTGTAACACATCTGATCTAGTCAAGTCCTTCTACTGCCTCTTCCCGTTTGATGGGTGTACTTGACACTTCCTTCTGCCTGGTGATGTCTGGCAGCTTGAGTTCATCTTATCTGATCACAGAACCCTTTTGCACTAACATGTGGTACTCTTAAACCATGGTCCACATTTTCATGTTGAAGAAAATTCGATGATTTTTTGTTCAATGGAGCAAGTCTCCAAGTTAAGTTTGTTAAATTCTCTGGCTCTTGAGAATACTACATTACAGATGTTTTCCTCATCCAACAGTATTTTGTGAATGAGGAAGCATACAATGCATGTTCCTGGCATGTTCATTCCTGGGAAGAGGTACAATGACAGAAAATCGTTTGTGTGCTTAAGTACATGAAAGTCTGTTTATCGATAAATCTCTATTGTTCCATAAATCTTGCTTACATCTTTTTTTTTATTTCGGTTTAATATTAAAGTTGGTGAGAATTTCCTAATAGACAGTTGGATATAGTACTATCTGTATTAACAACCTGGATCACAAAGCGTTCCCCCTTAGTATAGAGTCTTGAGTAGTATTTCTAGGGGGAGTGCATGGGCTTCCCCTATACTGATTCCATTTTCCCCAGACCCTCTCCCACTTTTGGGGGCATCCTCTACTTTCATACACTGTTTTTTCGGCTACCATGCATTGGTCCAAATTTCTTTTCCAGCATTGTAGGGTAGGGGCAGGGATTGCCCACCCAAAGTTGTGTGATGTTGCGTTTGGCTACCATCATGCCCAGAGTAGCCCATGCTTGTTCAGCTCATCGTCTGTGGCCTCCCAAACATTAAGAAAACACCATTCAGTCGAAGGGGACATGGACACTCCCAAAACTTCACTTATGCAAGTTATCACTGCCCAACAGAAGGCCTGGACCACAGGGCAACCCAAGAGGATGTTGAAGAATGTATCCACTTGCCCCCACACTTCCTGAGACACACTGCATCTGTTTGCCTACCCATCTGTACCAGTATGGTGTGGGAGATCCAGGCCCTGTGAAGGGTTTTTAGTTGCACTAAGCGGAAACGTAGCCGGATAGCAACCTCTCGTGGCGATGTGAAGGCCTCCGGCCAGTTCTCCTGCAGGTCACCCAGGTCTGCCTGCCAACATTCTCTGAGATGGGTTAAAGTATCGGGGTAGTTATTCTTGAGCTTTCGGTACACTAGAGAGATTGCTTTGTTAGGGAGGCATTTCTCCAGTAATCTATTTGAGGGGGGCGGGCGACTCGGGAAGGTATTCTCCCGTGGGGCACGCTGCTCAAAGAGCATGTCGGATTTGCAAGTATCTGAAGGTCTGAGGGAGAGGGGGCATCAGTTTTTTGCAGGTCTACAAATGGTATTATCCCTTCAGTAGTACACGAATCTCCTACAGTTGATATTCCTATCAAGCCCCATTTATCGAACCCTTGCCTCTTCACCATAGTACCAAGGAGTTCGGCGTTCCACAGGGGGGTGGCGCGGGTAAGGCTCCCTTACCATCCTAACTTTCATATGGTTGCATGACAGATTGATCGGTGTGGTTGGTCCCTCCAAGTGGAGGTGTCAGGGGTTGGTGTAAAGTGCGCAATGATATCCTCCTGGCTGTGGGACCAGGCGGTCCATATGGTAGGCAGGGTTCTTCTCAAGCTGGTGGACCCAGTGATTGATGGCCGTCAGTTGTGCCACCTTATAGTAGGATTGTAGATCTGGTAATGCTATCCCCCCTCAGAACACCCCCTCATCAGTTTCGCCAGCCCAATGCAGGGGGGCCTCCATTCCATTTCAAAGTTCTCACCTTGCTGTCTATTGCCTTAAAATATTCATCAGGCACCGGAAAGGGGGTGTTTTGTAACGCATAAAAAGAAGGGCAATGCCATACATTTAAAAGAGTGTGTCTCTTCCCAATAGAGTCCGCGGAAGTGATCTCTAATGGCGGGCTTCGCTTTGTACATTTTTGGCTGAGAATATGTCAGTCCGTTGTAATGTGAATGCCTGGATACCAGAAACTTCTTTCCACTAACCGGGCCTCGCATCCCTCAGGGAGGCGAGGTGTCGGTCCAAGCAGAACAAATATTACAGATTTGGAACAGTTGATTCAGAATCCGGAATATTTCCCGAAAATTAAAAGGATATTCATCAGTCTAGAAATAGATAATCATGGGGAGGCTACATAGAGGAGAAAGTTGTCACCATAAAGCAATATTCTTACTTCCCGCCGCTCAGTCTATCGCAGGCCTCGGATCAGTGGATCTCCTCTGAGCCATGCTGCTGGGGGTTCAAGAATCAGTGCAAATATTAAAGGGGATAGGGGGCAGCCTTGCCTAGTTCCCCGGTGGAGGGAAAAGATTCTAGATGCCCTGCCGTTCACAACCACCTGTGCCAGCGGTTGCAAATACAACAGTCGTAGCCAGGATAAAATTCTCGGGCCAAAGCCCATATGACGAAGTACATCAAAGAGATACGCCCATTCCACAGTATCAAAGACCTTGCGGGCGTCAAGGGATAAGATCGCTGCATCTTCACTGATTGTGCGCGCCTTGCTTGGAGTCATCTCAAGTTAAGCTCTGTGCTACGCCCGGCTATGAATCCTGATTGGTCTGGACAAACCAGCTTGGTCATTAGCGGGGTCAGGTGAAGACCTAAGGAGGTTAGCTAGAATCTTTACCTCTGCGTTGAGTAAGGAGATGAGTCTATATGAGGTACAGCGCTCAGGAGGGCAGCCCTCTGTGTATTACTAGCACCAATAAGAGTGTTCTTCGGGTAGGATGCCCACCTCCCTACTTCCTTCAAACATTTTAAGATGATATAGCCCTCCGGTGGGTGCTCTCAGTTTGTATAATTCGATGGAGATACCATTGGACCCTGTTGCCTTGCCGGATTGTAGTGCTCAGATGGCCTGCAGCACTTCCTCCTCAGTGAGGTCACTTTCCAATGATGCTACTTCGTCTGGAGCAAGAAGAGGGAGTGGTCTAACAGCTATAAAAGCCAAAGCTTCCTGCTCGGAGCTAGACACGCTAGAGGAGTAGAGTTCGGTATAGTAAGTTGCAAATGTGTCTGCGATGGTTTGTGGATCACTTAGGGATTGACCGTCTGCATACTCTAGCGCCGCTACCCAGCGTCTCGCCCTGTACAGTCTATCCAGCCAGGCCAGTAGTTTGCCTGTCCCATCTCCTAGTTCATACAGCCAGTGCTGCGTAGCACTATATTTTATTCTAGTTGCTTCCGTAACTATGTCTTTATATTCTTGCTGTTTTAGACTTGGCTTATGGCGCGGATCCAGATGTATACACAGTAAATGACCTGTTCACACGGTGATATCACAACTCATACTCCTAACATGGTTGTCATATATTTAGACAATCTACTGAGTCAGTGGTTATACCATCTGTACTTCTACAGGAGCGGATCACCAACAAAGCGAGAGAAAGAAATTAGAAACTATCTTTGTAACCAATAATCTGTGTCTCTAAAAACCTCAATGTGGTGAGAAAGATGTGTGAATGGAATGGTGGTGCCTCACGGTAGCAACACCAGGGAGGATAAAGCAGGAAGGTACTCGCCTGCTACCTCAAGGTCTCATCATCAGCTACCACCACTCCGAAAGGAAAATGTGAACTTCCTATCATGAATCGTGACCGAGTCCGTGTCCGGTATTGACTCCGCACCGATGCTGAGTCAATACCGGACACGGACTCGGTCATGGGGAGTGATTTTCTGATCCCCAGGTCCTAATTGTGGGGTTGTATCTGGTGCACAAATTATTGCACAGCTATTTTTCATCACACACCCTAGCACCTTGTCTGTTTGGGTCTTTACCCATCTCTCCCCCTTTTTTCACATTTTCCTTTCGGAGTGGTGGTAGCTGATGATGAGACCTTGAGGTAGCAGGCGAGTACCTTCCTGCTTTATCCTCCCTGGTGTTGCTACCGTGAGGCACCACCATTCCATTCACACATCTTTCTCACCACATTGAGGTTTTTAGAGACACAGATTATTGGTTACAAAGATAGTTTCTAATTTCTTTCTCTCGCTTTGTTGGTGATCCGCTCCTGTAGAAATACAGATGGTATAACCACTGACTCAATAGATTGTCTAAATATATGACAACCATGTTAGGAGTACGAGTTGTGATATCACCGTGTGAACAGGTCATTTACTGTGTACAAGTCTCAGAGTGGGGGGAAGACCAGTTCTCTGCCCCTATAGCTCCTTATTGTGGCGGATCCAGATGTGCCAGCTCCACCTGCTGGGCCTCCAAATCCAGGATTTCCTGTCCTAGTGTCTCTGCTTTAGCATTTCTCTCCCTTCCGTGCCACACCATCAGCGCCAGAGCTTGACCCCTAATTAAGGCCATGAAGGCCTCCCACGGTGTCATTGAGGAGGAGACAATGTTCATTCTCTTGAAAATAGAGAGTAGTTTCTTTTAGGAGACCCTCCTGGATATTTGGGAGTCTCAATCAAATACCATGGAGAATGTTCCTCTTTCCTGTGGAGTACCCTGTCGTACCTCACCCATCCATCCTTTCATCCATCCATCCACCCACCCTTTCATCCATCTTCCCTTTCACTCATCCATCCTTATGTCCATCCTTTCACTCATCCATCCTTATGTCCATCCTTTCACTCATCCATCCTTACATCCATCCTTTCACTCATCCAGCCTTACGTCTATTCTTTCACTCATCCAGCCTGACGTCCATCCTTTCACTCATCCAGCCTTACGTCCATCCTTTCACTCATCCAGCCTTACGTCCATCCTTTCACTCACTCATCCAGCCTTACGTCCATCCTTTCACTCACTCATCCAGCCTTACGTCCATCCTTTCACTCACTCATCCAGCCTTACATCCATCCTTTCACTCATCCAGCCTTACATCCATCCTTTCACTCATCCAGCCTTACATCCATCCTTTCACTCATCCAGCCTTACGTCCATCCTTTCACTCATCCAGCCTTACGTCCATCCTTTCACTCATCCAGCCTTACGTCCATCCTTTCACTCATCCAGCCTTACGTCCATCCTTTCACTCATCCAGCCTTACGTCCATCCTTTCACTCATCCAGCCTTTCACCTACCCTCTCACTTATTCACAGCCCCACCCTTTCACATTACTTATAAGCCTTTCTCTGCCAAGTTACAGACAGAAGCGGATCATCAATAACTCCACCCCCTGTAGCTGCTAAAGCGGGGGTACAGGACAACTGAAAGAAACATACATTTTGCTTTTAGCGTTATTACAGTCAGGCATCACTCTGTTGTGCAGTCTGCTTGTGTGTTTAAGGAAGACCTGAAATACACACTAAAACCCAGAAGATTAAAGACTTTTTTGAAAAATCCTTTGGGCAGTCAGACTGAAGCAAGTAAAAGGTGTAACTTAACTCCAGACAGAGGAATGCAAGATGGTGATCCATGCCAGACTCAAATGCATTTGGTCTCATTAAAATGCTGAATCCAGAATCGAGGGAACTCTCCAGCTTCTCATACTTCTAAAGAACCCTACAGATGTGCAAACACATACCTAGTCATTGAATGACCAAGTCAGATTGGTACTGTGCCCAGCCCAACAGAACAAAAGGATTCCTCAAAGCCTGCATGGACGCAACCTTGTCAGGTAGTTCAAAACAGAGCGTTGAGCATCTGTTTCCTGAGCAACTGGAGAAACCGTATTATCTGTACTTCTACGCTCATGTCTAAGGGACCAACCGGATGAAGACAAGATTGCATAAATAGTTCTCCATCACACTCATTTGGCCTTCAGCTTTTCCAATCTGTGCTGGAAGCTTTTATTCTCTGCCTTAATATTCTACTCATTGAGCGTTGGCTTAATTACTTCCACTCAAAACCGCTGTATAGTCTTTCAGCATTAAATGGAATAAATGTATTTTGGGATGACAGTTTAGACCAGGAGTAAATCTGGGATACCCTCACCCAGGATTCGCCTAGGGGGAACTGTTCATTCTTTGGTGTCAACAGGGCCTGCCCTGCTCATTGCAAACAAGTCAGCAAATGCCGAATGAAGTGGTTTGGGGTGGTCAGTTTGCCACCAGATCCCTCTTTCTCATAGCCAGGAATATGTTATGGTTTCAGTTTACTCTGTAGGCAGAGGCCTTCCTAGGATAGTTTGTAAACACCCCTCACTCTGGTTCTGCTTACGTTTCTCCGGCGTTGCCACCTGCCCACAGAAAGAATGTGCAGGACGGAGGTAGCAACTTTGATAGAGTTCTGGAGTAAACTTGTACTCATAAACATTGGCTCATTTAAGCTGCCAAATACCTTATTTTTGTTGCCGGAGCACCTCTCTGCTTTTACATCTGTGCAGGTAATTTAGTTGGTATGAACAAAAGCAGTACTTACGATTGCAGCAGAGCAAGCAATTTTGATTTGACTTCTGTGGCAGTGAAGCTTGTGACAAATGAAAATATGGGGGGGGGGGGAGGGGGGAGGCTCAGGGACACTACAGGACCCCTGCAGTCCAGATGTGTGAGGGAAGAAGGGGTTATGAATAGAATTGGTGGGGGGGAAAATGACGATTCCCCAATTATCATACAGAGAGAAGCTTGGTTTCATTAAAGACAACGGAGGCTAACATTATGCAATAACTTTTATTGCTGCCAGACATGCAGCCCTTTAAAGAATATGTATTACATAATAAGAAAAATATTTCATAACAAAACGTCATGGTAACTATGCATCTTCATCTTAGGATAGGATGTATGTTTTTAAAGCGCTCGAATGACGTGGCGTCTTGGCGCTGGGGTGAGTAAAAGTGTTACAGCCTGTATCGCAGGCCTATGTTACGGCAAACAGCCAGGTCTTTAATTCTTTCCTAAATACATGTCTATTTGATTGAAATTGCATGGATATTGGCAGTTTATTCCACAGCTTCGCTGCGCAGTAAGAAGGCTCTTCCACCCCATTTCACTCTCCTAATCCTATCAATATGGAGAAGACC
Source organism: Triturus cristatus (assembly GCF_964204655.1). NCBI lineage: Eukaryota > Metazoa > Chordata > Amphibia > Caudata > Salamandridae > Triturus > Triturus cristatus. Next base: position 138,318,614 of record NC_140592.1, read on the forward strand.
CAACGTGCTGGATCTTAATGAACGAACTGGAATGTAGGGTCTGAACATTTTTTGAATAGCCTTAGCTCCCCCACCATAGAATGCTTTGTGGACAAGGCACAAAGCCTTGAAGTCCACCCGCTGCTGAATGGGAAGCCAGTGAAGGGCTCTGATTCCGGCGGAAGTTGATTGGCCTCTAGGTATATTTAGGAGGAATCTAACAGCAGCATTCTGCAGTGACTGTAAGCTACTCATCTGGAGTTTATTAATCCCCAGTAGCAGGCCATTGCAATAATTAACTTAAATAGCAGAAGAGCCACTACCACTGTCTTTTGTAATTCCTTCCCGATAAAGGGAAATATATTTCAGAGTTTTGATTAAAAAGAAACAGGAAGAGGTAAGATTTACCTGAGCAGAGAAATTTAATTGACAATCAAAAATAACTCCCAGGTTCCTAACCTTAGAGGCCGGACTGGGGCATTCTCCTGCTCTTATTGGCCACCAAGAAACATTCCAGTGGGGTTGCCCCTGGTCAAACTCAATGACCGCCATCTTATCTTAGAGCTGCGACAAGGTAAAGTAAGTGTAGATTCGACTCCTTCCATGTTAATTGCACCGGATAAGTAAATAATTCTCACAGTGATGCAGAGTCTGCAATAGATATTACTTGATCTCCTTTTCTTTTCAAAGTAAATCAAAAACTATAAGACAAGGTAAAATGTAAAATTAAATCATTACGTATGTACAAAAGAAGAATGCAAATCTCTTAAAAAGATATATCCACCAGGGAGTGGTGGGAGGGATAATGTTAGCCTCCATTGTCTTTAATGAAATCAAGATTCTCTCTGTCTGATAATTGGAGAATCATCATTTCATTACAAGACCGGAGGCTACCATTGTGCTAGTTCAAAGATTTTCAATGCTATATTGCTTATATGTTCCACAGGTTTAAGGTTAAATTTAACAAAGGTGGAAGCGTTAGACCAATCAGCAGCTTTGGGAATATCTGAAAGGGATCCTCCACCCCTGAACACCTTACTGGCCACTGCGCCACTGGATGAGTGCGCCAAACTTGGATAAATCTATACCTGCTTCCAACATTGCTGTTCTAACCCATCTCGAAACTGTAGCAGAAGAGACTGCCTTATAGGCTATAACATAGGATATTCGTAATTGACTTTCATTGCTAGGTCTAAAAACAATCATTTTCCTTTTGTACACTTTCATAAAGCTCACCACACAGTTTGGGACAGTCCAAGAAATAAGGGTAAAAAATATTTTCAGACGGTTGTGGTCGTTTCCCATATTTGAAACAGTACTCCATCTGGGGAATAGATCCTATTACAGGTTTCCAACGCCTTAACATCGGACACCCTTCTAAAAAGATATTAGGCAAAGTAATGTTGCTAACTTTATGGATAATTGTTTCCTGGAAAGAAAACAGTTATCTGGCCAAGAGGTGAAAAGGTTGAAGATAAGGTTAACCCTCCATAATGAATCATACTTGGCCTGTGGGGGACTTAAGTCTTACTCCCTTCATTATTCTACGTATTAAGGAGTCGGTACCAATAGAAAAGTCATTTAACAGTGACTGGCCTGCTGAAATTGCAGATCAGTAGCAGTTTACGGTTCCATAGCATAAACCTGAATTAAATAGACCTGCTAGGTAATTGGCTTCATCTACTGCAGGAGCATCCACGGCACCAACTACACCATTTTTTCCATTCACCGGTGTATCTTCTCCTTGCTCCCGAAGCCCATGACTCATCCAGTAGGCTTTTAGCCTCACCAGAAAGGCCAGAGTATCTTCTTGAGCCACCAAAATCTTCCAGGCAAAAAGGTTCATGTTTCCCTCTAAGAAAAGATGATGTACCTCTCCTTCTCGTCCCCGCAGAAGGCCTAAACTCACTGGGACAAGACGTGTGAACTCCATTGCCAATTCCATCACACCTGGAAACCATATTGGAGTATTCCAAAAGGGTGTGATTAGAACAGTTCGGCAACGCTCCATTCGAACTTTCAGGAGAACTCTCTGGATTAGTGCGAAGGGGGGGGGGGGGGGGGGGGAAGAGGCGTAGCATCTCCATTGGTTCCAAGGTTGGACCAGAGCGTCTACTGCAGTAGCTTGGGGGTCTGGCCTCTGTGAGAAGTTGGCCTGGTATATGCTGCTCACTAATTCTAGTGATCACCTTGTACCATGCCAAACAACCCTTATGGTGGTGGTTGAAGTCAACCTTGATAGACCAGCTATCCTAGTGGTAGCGTGGACAGTGCAGTCTGCAGGCTAAACTCTTGAGGGCATGTGAAGCCAGCTGTTTTACCATATGTAACCTCCTTGAATATCAAATGAAAGGACACCACACAGATATATATTCAAAATATATATGTATTTATTTACTTAAAAGTATCCCCTATACTCTTTATGAGCACAGAAGCACATTCGTTAAAACAAGGCAGTGTTTAAATATACAAAAGTTGCACAATTATGGATGGGCCAGGTGGCCAGCTAAACCATATACTAAAATAGTGGTATAAGAACCACGAATAGAAAGGAAGGAAGGCCTAGGGCCTTGGGAATCGCTGGCACGACAAGAAGCTAACTGTATTTAGTGACCAGGAGGCCCACAGGATGCGTGTGCAGTGTTAAAAGTTACACGCGTGCACCTATTGATTTCAATGGGTGCGTAAAAGTCACAAAGTTAAAGGAAAAGGAACCTTCCGGATGGACTAGAACCTAACAACTTGAAACCTAGACACTAGAGATGTTTCTCTACCCAGGAGCACCGGAGTGCCAGCGTTACCTCACCTACAGGAAGCGGGTGCATAGGTGTCAAAATACGTCGGGTTTTGTCGTGCAGGTCTATGGAGCCTGAAGATGAAGATGCTGCAGGCGGCCAGGCAGGAAGAGTTCGGTTGGATCCAAGGGTGGATCTGAAGATTAGACGACCTGTAAGCAGAGGGGACAATGTTCAAAGTCACTAGCCAGTGACCAGCGTGGAACCAGGAAGGAACCAGGCGATGTCGGGTGCCAACAGGTGAAGAAGGGAAGCTGGTCTCCGCAGCCACGTGGAAGTGAAGGGATCGACGATGACCAGGAGTCACACATGAGCTGTCCCACGAAGGCTCTAGCTGATGGCAGTGTCGGCTTCTCGATTGGAGCAAACAGGCCTTTGCTAATGCAAGCCACGCAGGGGTCGATGAAAGCTTGGTGCTCTAACCAGCAAGGTCAGAGGGGCTGCTCCTTTTCACAGGAGCAAGGGCCAGTCTGGAGCAACCAGGCCAGTGGTGTTGTTCGTAGATTGTCGCCAAGATGGCCACTAGCCAACGGGCCAGTAACCGGGATGACGCGTCGAGTAGCAAAAAGCAAAAAGGGCCCCATGCAGATCTCGTGGATGCTGGAGGGCTGATCTTTGGTGCAAATGCTGCTCGGTGTTGGGGCTTCCCAGGGCCCAAAGCACAGCATTGAGGATGCCTCAGGTGCTGCGCAGTCAGCTTGTCGTGGACGTTTCAAGATGGCCGGTCCCACGTCTCTCGGTGCCTCCACGGGTCTCTTCTTTGCAGGGACTGTGGATCTGGCTCAGAGATGTCTGGGAGTCTGGGTCTTGTCGGGCTCTGGGCTCGGTCTCTGGCGGGAGGCGGCGGCAAAGCAGTCATCGAGTTGCTGGATGGTGCCTGTATTTACAGGGTGGTCACTCCTTGGCCACAAGGGAGATTCTCTTCAGTCTTCTGTGCAGCAGAACGTCGAAGTCCAGTAGTAGTTCTTCCAAATCTAGAGGCCGGATTACCTGCTAGGTCCCTCCTCTGGGTGGGACCAGGAAGGGGGGTGGTTACACCCCCTTTCCTTTGTCCAGTTTCGCGCCAGGACTGGGGCTGGAGAGCCCCAGCTCCGGTTTGAATTGGCATATGCACAGGGACACCTTGTGTGCCCCAGGCATGTCTCAATCTATTCAGCCCTCCCAAACCCACTACACAAAATCCTGTCTGGGGTGGTGCAAGCACCTCCCTTGACAGGAAACCCTTTGTCCACACCTCCCAAGCTGGAAGGACTCCCAGCAGCAGGAGGGCAGACTTGTGTCCGTGGTAGCAGCATCTATTTTGTGATGCTGAGGCTCTGTTTAACTTTACCCGGGTTTCGGGTTGGGTACATGTCGTGTCCCTCTAGAAGGGTGGAATGCTACCCCCGTCACCAGAACTGGCGAGGGGGTAGTATTCCAAATCGTATGACACCTTACTCGACATGTTTTGATGAAGTCAAACCAAAGTTAGCATTTGACCGCGAGGTACATAATGCACTTAAGAGTATATGGTATGGCAATATCATGAAACAGCTAAAGGACGTTGTTCCGAAAGCTGCAGACAGGCTCAGCTCATGCCAGAGCACCATCTCACATGAAACCAAGCACTCTGCCTCCAGGATTGTTAAGGCCTGCCGTAGGAGTGACTGATAGGTTACCATGTGTCCATATATGTTAGATATAGATATACTATATCTAAGTAAGAGGTGATTACACCAACTTACCCCAGCTGAGTGATCAGCCAGTTGTGTCAAATAGTGAGGCCAGGCCAGGGGTGGCATAATACATGCTGCGGCCCCTGGTAGGCCTTGGATACACCTATGCCCTGGGTACCTGGGGTACACTGTTACAGGGTCCAATAAGGTGAACCAGTTCCAATTGGTAATGCACCTAGTGTGCATTGGCATTAGTTTAGGGAGAGAGCAGCAGGGCTGTGGGTCTGATTAGCAGGCCCACAGCCACACTAAGTCATAAAACCAGTGAAGCAAAAGCAAAAATTTGGGGTGACCATAGGATAGCAGACCCTACTCTCCTACAGCCTCCAGCTGAAATACTGATCTATCTGGAAGGTTAATCTGCTGGCGAAGAGATCCACCTGGATAGGGCCCCATAAGGCTTGAATTTGAAGACTATTGGATTCAGTTTCCAATCGCTTGAGTCTCTTAGGAAGCTTGAATTCCAATCTGCCCTTGTGTTTAGATGGCCAGGAATTAATTCTGCTTTCAGAACTATTTTTTGACTCCAGCAGAAATCCAAACTCTTCTTGGCTAGATCTGCAAGTAACCTTGACTTTGCTCCTCCCAAGCGGTTGATGTAAGAGACAGATGTAAATTTGTCCAGTTTGATCAACACTATGCCGTTTTTTTTAGAATTGACTTGAAGCTCATTAAAGTATTCAAGCTTGCCAACATCTCCAAGCAATTTATGTGCATAGTGAGTTCTTCTTGGGACCATTTCTCCCCTGTTTCCATCTCTCCTTGTCTGGCACCCCAGCCTAAATTGCTCGCATCTGATTCCAGAGTGTGAACCGGAGTGTTCCCGAATATTGCTTTCCCATTCCAACAGTCTAGGTTGTTACGCCACCATAAGAGGTCTTTGATCCTCCAGAGACAGGGGAACGCTGTCTGAGTACCAAAGGCCCTTCTTCAGCCCGAAGATTTTAAGTCTCTGTAAGGCCCTGTATTGAAGAGGTTTTGGGGAGATTGCCTGAATCGAAGAGAATAAGAGATCAACTACTCTCGCTAGTTCCTGCAAGCTCACTAAGTTTTTGGATAAAACATAAGTTACTTTCTTCTTTATTTTTGACCAGTTCTTTAAAGGGAGTTGTAGTTGGGCCCAAGTTGCGTTTACCTGGAAACCTAGGAATTCTAGGTTTTGCGATGGGTTCATAATAGACTTCTCTATGTTGATAATAAATCCTAAACCTTCTAAAAGGTCCAAACCCAGACCAGTCTGATACTTTGGAAATTGCCCCTTTTGATAACATTTGACTCATCTCGGTCTACTAGAGTACATTGTTTCTGGTCGAACATAAGTTCCCTGGGTTGGATAGTCTGGTAAGGAGTTGTAACAAAATCTATTTTGAATCCTTTTATAGTGTCTAGTACCCAAACATCGGTTTGTTAGAGACCAACTCTTGTAAAAAAGGCAAAGCCTTCCCCCTACCTTGGGGAAGGAAGAAACAGAGGGAAGAGTCCTTACCTTGTTGTCCATGGCTTTGGAATTTGCCTCTGCTACTTCCACCTTGTGTGCAACTGTTGTGGCCTCTTTGCAGGAAGAAGGAATTGCTCCCACGGAGATTTCTTCCATAGCTGCGTTGATTCTGCTGGTAGAAGGGGGACCTATAGTATCCACGGCTAGCAGCCTGTCCCGTCCTGTCAGCCCTTTCAAACATTCTACCTTCAAACATGCGTCTCATCTTGGACTGGGCCTTACTGAATGCGGAGAAGGTGGAAACCCTACTTGCCCATGGTTTTAAAAGTTCTCGCCAAAGAGTAACCCATTTGGGTCACCCTGGACGTCTTTGTTGGCCAGGTCTCCTAACTTGGGGTTCATCCGCATCAGAATAGCTCTTTGCCTTTTCGTGGTAAAGCATGCATTGGCATTGCCAAGAAGGCATAGGGTGCGCTGGCTCCACCCTCATAGGAGTTTGGTATCTACTGGAGTGCCTTCAATAGAGAATTCCTCTGTTAGGTCTAGGATTCTAGCCAGGGGTCCTAGGGTGTCCAGCAATTGGTCTTGACACTGCTTGAGGCAACGTTCCAGACCTTTCCTAGGGTACCTTCCTATTTTAAAACAGGAAGGTCATTAATTCCGGGTCTAAATTGGGAGTCATACCTGACTTATTATCCAAAAAGCGTCCAGGGCATTCTGACCTCATAAGATTGTGTATCTTTCGCAAGTCGTTTTCTTATCCAGAATTTAATAAACTTGGCTACATGGTCCAAAGGGCATCAGTCAGATCACATAGGCTGGGTAATGCGAGACAGGTTAAACCTCTTCATCCCTGCTGGGTCGTTAATGGAGTTAGAGTTACTGGGTTGTTCTAAATACTCATCAAGGAGGTCATCGTCAAATTTTGCGAGGGGATCGAAAATATATTTGTCTGCCTCATCATCCGTGTTGGACCTGGCCCTTTCGGCAGGTTCACCCCTAAACTTTTTGCATTTATCCTAGCCTTTTTCCCTATGTAGTGTTAGTGGTTTTAGGCCTCTAGGCACTTTAGCACTGTTTCCAGTGTAAAGTGCGTGCGCTCTGTTTTACCTTTAGTGAGACTGGCCTGCCCTCCCATAGGAATGCATAGGGGAAATGTGTGTCCATGGTAATTCCTGTTTAGTATGTGGGAACTCGTGAGAATAAATGCTGCGCAATGGTGTGTGCAGATTGATTGTGACTGGTGGAGAAGTGCCATTTTTAGAAGTTGGCATTTGTGTGTGCTGCGTGTCTGCCTGCCAGATGTGGAGTGCATGTCTGTCTTGTGATTGACAGGTGCTGGATGGTGTGGGGAATTCCAGGAGCCAGGGCGAGTCAGCCCAGTGGTGAATAGAGAGATCTGCATCTAGATGGGAGGGAGAAGTTGCACCTGGGACCGGAATAGGACTGTGCCTTCCCTCCACAATGCTGGCTCCACCCCCTGTGGTGCGTCGGAGCACCTAGCCCCCACCTGACAATTGAGAGGAGCGGAGAACAACAAAGTGCTCCAAAGCTCCCCCAAACCAGTTGCATCTGGTTTCCCCCTGGCCCTGCACCTTTGTGACAAAGGAAATCTGGGTGAAAGAGAAGGGGCTGTGACCCCATGAATTTTGTGCTCTGTTGTGCTTGTCCTGACGCTGGGAGCTGCTGCTGCTGCTGGACTCCAGGAGGAACCGCCACAAGGGACTGCCCCCCTGCTGGAGGGCCCTGTGTGCTGGCCTGCCTGAGTCCAGCCTTGTGCTCTCTGAACCTTGCCTTGGAAACCCAGGACCTAGCACCTGGAAGAGCGTTTTGACCTTGCCTACTTGGAAGAGCGCTCCATCTCTGACCCTGGACTGTGATTCTAGCGCCGTCGGAGCGCTTTATTTTTAATTTATGATGAGCACTATTACCCTGAAGAGCGCGGGGGCTTTGCAGCTCGGAGTTGCACATTGCGGGCAGGGGATCCCGAGCGTAGGGATTCCCCCGCATTTGCCAATTCTTGAAAGTGGGTGCCCACGCCGCTTGGTTGTGTCGATTTGTGTTAACCGGCGGGTGCCCACCCCACATTCCTGAGATCTACGAAGGAATCACCGCCGCGACCCGGAAGCCAGGCAGAGCGGCCGTGTTGTGGGCGGGGTGCTCTGCAAAAAGCAGGAAGCAGACTTGAGCCTACCCTGCGCTCCTGTGCCCCCAAGGGAGAAGGAAGCGTACGGGAGCCTACCCCGCGCTCCTGTGATCCAAAGAAGCAAAAGGCACCGTCCTGTAAGAATCACTAACATGGTTTTGCGTAGCTAAAGCCTGTAGCCTCACTGGACGGACTTGCTGAGACATGCCAAGCCGACAGTGCTAACTCAGAGCAGAAATTGCTCTTATTCGAGGCTAATGCGGTGTAGTGACATTTACCTATTTAGCTGTAAATTTCCTGGTAATTAGAAGGCGACTGATGGTGATGGGATCTGACTGGTGCAGTAAGGCCTAACTCGAAGGAGCTGTGAAACGTCCCTGAATTGGGCACTTCTAGGAAGAGAAGAGCTACTGCCAAAACATGTACAGGACCAATTGATAATTGTGAGATCTATCGCACTCGGCATTTAAAGATACCACTTTCAAGCAAATTTGTGCTCTTTCACATACCAACTACGCAGCCATAAGGATCTTGCTTCTGAACTAATACGCCATTTCACAGCCATCATTGACTCAGTGGAAAGGGCTATCCTACCCCTTGAAAATGTACACATCTCGTGACTCAAAATTTCCGGCAGGATTTTTATTTTCTTACTGGTGCCATCTCGCTACACGTTCAAAGCATTTCAAGTTCAAAAATATGTTAACCTTGATAAACAGATGGCTTGGTTGTTGTGAAGAGGAACATCATTACGAGGGAAGATAAGCTTACAATAGTTTAAGAGAATTTATCAAATTGTAATTCAGGCGGTTACTTACGTAGTGGGAGGGAGAGGTGCTGGAATTAGGGGTGGGCGATATTTGCGAAATCCACTTTCGCAAATTATCGCGAAAATGTTAAAAATTATCGCAAACACGCGGAAATATCGCGAAGATGCGGAAGTTTTTTTCCCCGCATGTTCGCGAGATTTTCTGCATGGTTGCGGCTTGCCAACTTACCCATGTGGTTGCTCGCGGGCGCGGCCATCTTGTTTTCAGTTGTCTCGCGGTGCATGATCGCGAGAAGAAAGACGTGATCGCGCGACGCATGACATCACTGCGGGCGCGAACTGTCGCGAGACAGCGCAAATGGCTAAAAACAATACAATATCTCATGGAGAACGCGACCGGATCAAGAAAACTTGTCGGCGAACGCAGGGATTCAGGTAAGGCGATCGCGCGAGAATGTATTGTTTTACAGCGCGAGCAAGAAACAAATTATCGCCAAGCTGCGGAATGCGGAAATTTTGACATTTTCGCGCTCTCCGCGGAACGCAAAAATGTCAATTTATCGCAATTTCCGCGAACGGAACGAAATTTTCGCCCAGGCCTAGCTGGAATATAGACACATCATATCTTCCGCAGTTTCAGAGATCCGGACAGTGCAGTGGAATTATCACTTTCTCACTCACGTTTGGACTAATTTGTAACTTGGCTTTCAAGACTGCATGCTCCACCTGCGGCCATTTCTTGCAGAGGCTGTGGCGAGGGGTTCAGCTCACGGAGGACTGGTTACCCCTGAATAGGGGATTTGTGGCAGCTTGAGTGAAACGCTGCACATGGAGGGATTGTTGTAACATTCAGCAGAGTTAAATGTAATGCACCGTGATCCCCATCGGGGAATGGATTTTAAGATTCTGAACATATGGGCTCAACATTTCCATTGTTGGGGTAATCATGGTGCGTGGATGGCATGGAAGCCGTATCAATTTTTGCTTCTGACATTTACAAACCTCCCATTGTGAGTGTCTACTACTCTCTGGACTCGGACTGCTCTTAAAGAGAGACGTGCTGATTTCATTTACAAAAAGTAAACAATGCTGAATTCTGCTACTTTGCGACCAGTTTAGTTGTTTGTTAAATAAAAAAAAAAATCTGTGAGTGAGGTACTCAGAGATGCATTGTATCTCGAAGTCTGTTATGAAGCTCTGTGGTTATACTAAATAAGCAGCTACCTATTTTAGGACATCTCTATTAATGTAATAACTGCACTTTCACAATTGCTTTATTAACCTTCCTGCTTTCTCAAATTTGCTTGAAAATGCACCATTTTTCTCCTCTTTTTTCAAAATGTTCCCCTTATGATGGTTCAGGCTCGCTCTCTACGCTCGCAACGGTGCAGTATGCCAATCATTTTACGCCTTACCACTTTCAAATGTCACCAGCCGCCCCTGGTTATTACTCAACTTCCATTGGTCGATTCATTTCAAATATTTGAGACTTGAACAGAAGTGCAGTGGTGACCTTCAACATTGAAAAGGTGTGACATGGGAGCGGATGTTCACTGTTCGTCCATCCTTTCTGGGTTTAGCATACCTTTACACAGGTGACAAACAGGGGGACAGTTAAGGAGATTTTATACCACTGGGTCTTGGAGAAGAACACTCGACAAGGTATCTTGTCTCCACCAACTACACTTGTATTCTGGCTGCTCGCTCTTGGTATGGAGTCACACCTCTCACAAAGACCTATATGAACAGGGGGACAGTGATAGGTGACAACGCACAACGGGTCACTTTAAGCTCATGATAAATTGGTCTACTTGAAGCAACAGAAGGCACTTTTCCATTGATGGAGACATTCCTTGAGAAGTTCTTCGGGGTGTCAGGCCTTCGTGTAAATGCATCCACCTCATATTTGTCCCCATGGGACATCTGGTTCGGGCTTAGGAAGTTTAGCTCCAAAACCTGGGAATAGATTGGCACATTAGGGAATAAATATTTGGATATTAAAGTGGTCCTATGAGGAAACAGGGGAGTTGCATAGGAGGAAAGTAATGGATGCATCAGGAACTCTGAGTTCTTCTGGTCTTCTCTGCAGCTGAAGACAATGCACAGGATAGCGTTGGGGAAGAAGTCTGTGCCCTCGAGGCGCTTACATGCGTTTCAGCGCGTGGCGTGCCAGATGCCCAGGGTCTACGTCAGGGAATTGGGACAGTTTACTGACTGCAGAGAGGGGCAGGATGAACAAGAGTGCCACTCAATGCTCTGGCTGTCGAGTGAGAGGACAGGGTCAGGTGGGCCGGACTTGGATTTGGCAACACGGATGCAAGATTTAGTACAAAGGTGTGAGGAAGATCCAAAGTATGAATAGACTGCCGGTTGCCATGGTAACTGAACTATGCATCTTTGAGGATAAAACCAAAAAATGTACCCTCAGGTCTCATTTGTGTCGAGAATGCCACAAATATGGTAATAGGTCATAGTAAAGATACTGAAGAAAATCACATTTCATCAAAATGCACCTTCTTGGGGTGCACAGGCCGTTTTGGGCCTGTGCAGAAAAGCAATGTTCACTGGATTGGTGTCAAGAGGCTGTAAACTGAGGGCGGATTTGGCTTAGAACGGTCAGGTTATTGCTCTTGTGGAAGCAAAGGTTCTGGGGTGGAGCGGGAACACTTTGTTCTTTCCCAGAACCATATAGGAGTCCGTTCCTAGTAAGACTGGAGCCGGAGGTCATTGCAATGATTAGAGGGGGGGGGGGGGGGTCATTGCTTTTACTCGTGTTGCGTTGCACTCTGCAGAGCCATGAGGCACACCTACAAATTAATGGTGGCAAAATTACACCGAATACCCATTGTTTGATAACTAGTGGGCCTGGGCACTCAGACAGATTAACTCGCGATTTAAACTTGCAGTGGAAACACCAATTTACAGCACAATCTAGGCTTGCAAGACACTAGCTAATGTCTACACCCACACATCGTGCACGTCTCTAAATGGGCTTTAAACAAAGCATTTTCACTGCCTGGGATGTGAGCATGCCCTCTAGTAAGAGTTTGGGTGGAAGTAGCGGGTAAAGTTGATGGGCAACGTGTTATTGCCAGTTCAATTACCACGGAAACAACAATCTAAATTTCGGAAGACAAAACAAAGGGAAACACCGGGGGGTTAAGCGAAAATTAATGAAAATAGGTGAAGATAAAAGAGTAAAGAAGAGTTTTAAAAATTTTTTTTTTTTTTTTTTTTTTTAAATGCTGGTCGTTTAACAGCGCTCCCTGTAAAATGAAAGAAAAATTGACAAACGCACTGGATTTTTTGCGCCCGGAAAAACCTGCCGCATTGACCCAATGCAATAAAGTATTGCTTTCTAATATAAAGCATCTAGTAGATAAAGGAGAGTAGGTTATCATTTAATGCACTTCTCAGAGGTAAAGTTGAAAGTCAACCTCTGGTAGGAGGCAGAAAGATACAGCCAAGAGCAAGAGGTGAAGAGGTTCTCTTCTGGGTGGAGCCCAAGCCCACTACATAGATTCATTAATTGGTAACACCAACGCTGTCAAGGCAGACGTAAAATAAATACATCACTAACAAAAACACAAAGTAGGTTTGTAGACGGCAGAACACTGCCATCTACAGACAAAAAGTAAATTAACACTGGGCGAAGACAAGAAATTTCAACCAATTTAATTCCCAAATAAATAGAAACAAGCAGGATTTGAATTGAATTAATGCACGATTATTCTTAAATCCGAAATAATTACCCTATTAAAAAAATCCTCCAAAGTAGTAAATAGTCTGCTTAACTGTACATTGAAAAACACTATGCTCGAACTGTATACAAAACTTAATAATAACAAGCATTAGCAAAACCAATAGGTCTAGCCCATGGCAGAGCTCTTGGCTGTGCCAACATCTTCAAGCCAGGGTCTACCGCAGTGTGGCTGAGCAGCATGGATAAAAATAAAATTAGAAAAAAGCGTTATGACACGGCTAGTGCTGGCTCCGCAACCTAGCTCTTTTTTCTGGTGTGATGGGCAAGCAAGGGCGACAGGGAAGGGTGTGTGGGTGGTGTGTGTGTGTGTGTGTGTGTGTTACTATCCTTGTGGGGACTTGATTGCACTGTGGGGACCTGAACCTAGGTCTCCACAAGGCAATGTCTTCTAAATGATAAAAAAGGACTCCAGAAACATCTGTGTCGATTTTTGCAACTTTTTAAATAATTGCCTTGTGGGGACCTGTGTTTCATGAAGCGTGTTTATATTTTTGCTCAGCAGTACTGCAGTCTTAAACACACTTTCCTCACAAACTAGCAGCAGAACGACAGACATACCAAAGTAAAAGCTGCATAACCCTGTGTTTTTCCAAATATTTTCCATTCAAATTACCCTTCTCTATTGATTTTAAACTTTTTGGGTCTAAAAATTATTAGTGGCCTTCTATAGATTGCTAAAAGCAATTTGGGTCACTAATGCCATTTGATACCTATCTGCAAATAAACAATGATGGTGCAAGAATATGCGATACAATTTAAAATTAATAGATCGTTTTTGGCAAGTAGCATTAAGGCATCAATGCTTATTGTTGCATTTTAATGCTTGTATCAAAAATTCAGGATCTGTATATTACTTTGTTTAAATATTAATTTGCACCATGAATATGTTCTTTTAGATGATGGCTAGATGAATGAGTTACTAGCATTGTACTGAAGCAATGGGGATGTTTATTTTTAACAGAAAAGGCATGTTGTTATAATTACAGTGAACTTCTTAAAAGATGTATGCAAATATTGCCATAATATGTTAGTGCATTTAAAACATTTGAACTGCTTGGTTTAAAATTGGTTCCTAAAGCTTACCAAATTAAAACAGTTTGTTCTTCATCCACCCTTGGGAATGTCAACAATCATAACACGCACTGGCAAAGCCAATAGGTCTCACCTATGCAAGAGCTATTGGGTTTGCCAATGTGTTCTTGTACACCAGCGTGACTGCTGTTTAGCATGGCTAAACGTTAGTGGCGTGGAGTGTCAGAGTGGAGTGGAATACAGTGAAGTAAAGGGGAGCAGAGCAGAGCAGTTTGGAGCAGAGCAGTTTGGAGCAGAGCAGAGCAGTTTGGAGCAGAGCAGAGCAGATTGGAGCAGAGCAGAGCAGAGCAGATTGGAGCAGAGCAGAGCAGTTTGGAGCAGAGCAGAGCAGTTTGGAGCAGAGCAGAGCAGTTTGGAGCAGAGCAGAGCAGTTTGGAGCAGAGCAGAGCAGTTTGGAGCAGAGCAGATTGGAGCAGAGCAGAGCAGATTGGAGGGGTGGAGAGCAGAGGGGTGGAGAGCAGAGGGGTGGAGAGCAGAGGGGTGGAGAGCAGAGGGGTGGAGAGCAGAGGGGTGGAGAGCAGAGGGGTGGAGAGCAGAGGGGTGGAGAGCAGAGGGGTGGAGAGCAGAGGGGTGGAGAGCAGAGGGGTGGAGAGCAGAGGGGTGGAGAGCAGAGGGGTGGAGAGCAGAGGGGTGGAGAGCAGAGGGGTGGAGAGCAGAGGGGTGGAGAGCAGAGGGGTGGAGAGCAGAGGGGTGGAGAGCAGAGGGGTGGAGAGCAGAGGGGTAGAGAGCAGAGGGGTGGAGAGCAGAGGGGTGGAGAGCAGAGGGGTGGAGAGCAGAGGGGTGGAGAGGGGATTAGAGCAGAGGGGTGGTGTGGTGGAGAGGGGATTAGAGCAGAGGGGTGGAGAGTGGTGGGGTGGAGAGAGGATTAGAGCAGAGGGGTGGAGAATAGAATGAGTGAAGTGGAGAGTGGTGAAGTGGAGAGTGGTGGGGGGGGGGGAGTGGGGGGGTGGAGAGTGGTGGGGTGGAGAGTGGTGGGGTGGAGAGTAAAGTGGCATGAAGTGGCATAGAGGGAGATACGTAAAGTGGAGAAGCGTGCCTTACAGTGTTGTACAGTGGGGGATGAGGAATGCAGTGTCATAAAGTGGAGTGTTGTAGGGGCATAGGACCAGATGTATTAAAGCATTTTGCATTCGCCAATGGTGTGAATCGCAAAATTTGGCAGTTTGCCAAATCCCTAATGCATATGCAAGAAGCCTTTCCTAAATGCAAACAGTGAATTTAGGAATTGCCAATTACCATCAACTTGATGGTAACCATGTAGGAATTTTGAAAAATGCATTATTCAAAATGCCATGCTGCACACACATGCCCTTAGAGCATGTGTGCGCTTTACATGTGCCCAATTTGAATTTTGAGGGTGCTTCGGGGGTGGGGGGGGGCTCATACCCCTGGGCACCCTTGTCTTTGCATTCACTAATTTGCGATTACCAATTAAGTAATTGCAAATTAGCAAATGCAAAGCCATCCGCAACTATGGACCATTTGGCCCATAGGAACGAATGGAGTCATATTACCTAATAGCGATTCAGTATTTACCTGATCACTATTAGGTAATATTAAGGAATCGCTAAATATTTTGCGATCCTACCTACATAGCATTTTGCAATTACCAAATCGCGATTCAGTACAAATCTGGCATAGAGTTAAGTAAACTGGTGCGGTAAAAAGTGGAACGTCGTGTCGTACGTCGTGTCGTACGTCGTGTCGTGTCGTACGTCGTGTCGTGTCGTACGTCGTGTCGTACGTCGTGTCGTGTCGTACGTCGTGTCGTGTCGTACGTCGTGTCGTGTCGAACGTCGCGGAACAGAGCGTCGCGGAACAGAGCGTCGCGGAACAGAGCGTCGCGGAACAGAGCGTCGCGGAACAGAGCGTCGCGGTACGGAGCGTCGCGGTACGGAGTGTCGCGCCGTGTCGCGGTACGGAGTGTCGCACCGTGTCGCGGTACGGAGTGTCGCGCCGTGTCGCGGTACGGAGTGTCGCGCCGTGTCGCGGTACGGAGTGTCGCGCCACGGAGTGTCGCGCCGTGTCGCGGTACGGAGTGTCGCGCCGTGTCGCGGTACGGAGTGGAACGCCGTGTCGCGGTACGGAGTGTCGCGTCGTGGTACGGAGTGGAACGCCGTGTCGTGGTACGGAGTGGAACGCCGTGTCGTGGTACGGAGTGGAACGTCGTGGAATGGAATGTCGTGGAATGGAATGTCGTGGAATGGAATGTCGTGGAATGGAATGTCGTGGAATGGAATGTCGTGGAATGGAATGTCGTGGAATGGAATGTCGAGTCCCGGCAAGATGGCGGCTGGTCAGTCAGCCGAGTGAGCTGGGCGAAACGGGCTCCCCTGCTAATGTCTCCCAGCTGATTGTTTACGGAAAAATCACCAGTGAAACGACTCTGAATGATTTGGCATTTGGTTTTGGTTTCACAAGCAGAGCTACAGTCCTTGATCAGAGCTCTTTGTCTGTCTCGAGCTTTGCAATCAAAGAGCTCGGCTGTGTGGTCAGCGCTACCTGGTATGGCGCCGAAAGCTCCCCCAAAGAACGCTAAGACTCGACAACCTACAGGAGGCACTAATAGCCCGGCGAAGGTGTCTAAAAAACTGCTGGTAAACGGCGTATCGAAGGAGGGGACACCCAAGACTGCTCGAACAAAACAAGGTGTCCACCCACTCTTTAAGTCACAGAGCGCGAAGAACGATAAAAAAATTGGCAACCGCACAGGACAATAAGACAGAGAGCTTTGGAAAGGAAATGAAATCAAACTTCCCACCCGCAGTGGTAGCTCTGGATATAGCTGCAGAAGGCTCTGCAGAATTTAGTCCCTTACCCGATTCACCAGTTGGGCATGCAATCTCTATGCCGGCTGCCGATCCTGGAACAGTTTTACCTGTGGATGAAGAAGATGGGAGCTGCGGTCCAGGTCAGTGCACTAGCGAGTGCAATAAAGGCATTGTGGGTCCTGTAGTCAAACCGGTAAACCTTGGGACTGCACTCGAGAAAATTAGCTGCAATAATGTAAGTGGCACAAGTACTATGGATGGAGGCGTCTCTTCTGTGGGTGCTTTAGCAGATGCGGGATCAGAACATTCTAAGGAGCTGGAAATGGGGGATACATTTTACTCGATGTCCGATCCTTCTACGTCGTCAGAAGATGGCAGTTTGAGCAAAGAAGGGCGTGAAGAGGATAGTGACAGTATTGGTTCTCTCGATGAAGAAAGTCAATTAGGAAAAAAGATACCGCATGGGCTAGGTACAATCCGGAAAGCTAAGGTACAGGGGATCCTGGGAGAGCCGTCTGTTAATAACATTCAGGAGTCACTGGCCTGGGACTATTCGTTCTCTAGTAACATTACTGATGCAATAACTAGAGAAAGGGGCGATAATCTGAGCCTTGGTGACGGGGAGCAGGAGGCCCCTAAGGACGTCACTCTTCATTCTATCTACCAGCTCATTATGGCACATAGAGCAGAGACCAGGGCAGAAAGCTCAGGGGCCCAAAGCGCCTGCCGCAAACTACAAAACTCAATTAAAAGAGTCGCCAAAACTTGTGCAGATAAAGCAGCTAGAACATGCGAAGTCGAAGAGCGGATTTCAAAACTTGAGGATGAACTGAGTGCACAGAGAGGGGTCACAGAGTTTGAAAAATCAGAAGGAGGATGTTGCCTGGAAGCTCTCGGACTTTGAGAACCGAATTAGAAGGAACTACCTTTGCATCCTTGGTATACCGGAGGGGCTAGAAACCTCAGACGTTCGTCAGTTTGTTGTAGAGCTATTTTCGGAAGCATTTCCAGATTTAAAGAACTGGGATTGGAAGATTGAAATACAAAGAGCTCATTAGTTCCCCTTTAAGATGCAACAACAATCAAACCAAGATAATGTGCTACCCCGTGCCATCCTGATCTCTTAATAATATCTTGGCTCGAGAAGCTGTTTTTGATGCAGCTAGACCTAACCGGAAGAGAAAAGGAAAGGGACAAGAATTCTTTGTTAGGCCAGACTTCTGCCAGGCTACAGTTGAGTGAAGGTGGCAGCTTCGCTCACTGATACCGCGGTTTCAGGCGACAGTTGTACAAGTATTCTTGCCTAATCCTGCAAAGCTAAAAGTACTGCATCAAGGACAATTATTTTTTTTTATATATCGGAGATACAGGCCAAAGAATTTCTAAATACAAAATAACAGGCTTGGGTGGCCCGAGCTCAATATTTATCTGTCTTCTGCTCTAAGAATCATATGGCTTGATGTTACTTATTTTTCCTGATAGTCTAGTCAGCCTCATGATCACTATGTATGAGCTGGTGTTTATTGGGTATTTTGGGGATATTCACAGGGGAGCCCCCGGCTCCACATCACTAGGGACCTCTGGTCCTTTTGCCGTGCTCAGAGGGGGAGGGAGTAGGGGTGGGGGATGGGGATGGGGCGAGCTGGGAGCTCGGGGTCTGGCCAGGGTGGCCAGAGGGGGTAGGGGGGCAGGGTGGGGGGGGGGGGGGGGAGAAAAATATAAATTTCTTTTTTGGTATAGATGTAAGTACTGTAAGCATTGTACAGCTGGAGGGAGACATGTTTTTTTTTCTAATGTGTTATTTCTGGTATTCGAATATTAATATTAGCGGGAACACTGTCTATACTAAGTCTTTAAATAAGTAGGCCAGAAAATCAAAAAAAAAAAAATCACTCCAGACCAGTATGACTATTCTGAGGGAAGTAATATTAGTAAATAATGGTTAGCTCTCATATTCGTAAAGCCTCTATAAACATATGCGGTCTTAACGATAAGAATAAAAGAAGAAGGGCACAAGAAGACCTCAAACTCCTTGGCGTAGACTTGGTATGTCTGCAAGAGACACATATAGCTATTAAAGATTATAATTTATTAGACACCTTGGGGTTTAAAAGACTTGCACACACCACTCAGGATTGTAGGGCAAGAGGAGTTGCTGTGCTATGCAGAAATAATAGTGTTAATTGCAATAGAAAAATTGTGGACAAACTGGGAAGATGGATTCTTATGGTTATCAAATGTGGTGTGGGAGAGTAGGGTCTGCTATCCTATGGTCACCCCAAATTTTTGCTTTTGCTTCACTGGTTTTATGACTTAGTGTGGCTGTGGGCCTGCTAATCAGACCCACAGCCCTGCTGCTCTCTCCCTAAATTAAATGCCAATGCACACTAGGTGCATTACCAATTGGAACTGGTTCACCTTATTGGACCCTGTAACAGTGTACCCCAGGTACCCAGGGCATAGGTGTATCCAAGGCCTACCAAGGGCTGCAGCATGTATGCCACCCCTGGCCTGGCCTCGCTATTTGACACAACTGGCTGATCACTCAGCTGGGGTAAGTTGGTGTAATCACCTCTTACTTAGATATAGTATATCTACATCTAACATATATGGACACATGGTAACCCATCAGCCACTCCTATGGCAGGCCTTAACAATCCTGGAGGCAGAGTGCTTGGTTTCATGTGAGATGGTGCTCTGGCATGAGCTGAGCCTGTCTGCAGCTTTCGGAACAACGTCCTTTAGCGGTTTCATGATATTGCCATACCATATACTCAAGTGCATTATGTACCTCGCGGTCAAATGCTAACTTTGGTTTGGCTTTATCAAAACATGTCGAATAAGTTGTCATACGATTTGGAATACTACCCACTCGCCAGTTCTGGCGACAGGGGTAGCATTCCACCCTTCTAGAGGGACACGACATGTACCTAACCTGAAACCCGGGTAAAGTTAGACAGAGCCTCAGCATCACAAAATGGATGCTGCCACCACAGACACAAGTCTGCCCTCCTCCTGCTGGGAGTCCTTCCAGCTTGGGAGGTGTGGACAAAGGGTTTTCTGTCAGGGGAGGTGCTTGCACCACCCCAGACAGGATTTTGTGCAGTGGGTTAGGGAGGGCTGAATAGATTGAGACATGCCTGGGGCACACAAGGTGTCCCTGTGCATATGCCAGTTCAAACCGGAGCTGCGGCTCTCCAGCCCCAGTCCTGGCGTGAAACTGGACAAAGGAAAGGGGGTGTAACCACCCCCCTTCCTGGTCCCACCCAGAGGAGGGACCTAGCAAGTAATCCGGCCCCTAGATTTGGAATAAGAGTAGGAGCTGTGTCCCAAGACTTCAGATCATCCTGAAACTCGACTTTAATAAGAAGAACTACTGGACTTCGACGTTCTGCTGCACAGAAGACTGAAGAGGATCTCCCTTGTGGCCAAGGAGTGACCACCCTGTGAATACAGGCACCATCCAGCAACTCAACAACTGCTTTGCCGCCGCCTCCCGCCGGAGACCGAGCCCAGAGCCCAACAAGACCCAGACTCCCAGACATCTCTGAGCCAGATCCACAGTCCCTGCAAAGAAGAGACCCGTGGAGGCACCGAGAGACGTGGGACCGGCCATCTTGGAACGTCCTCGACAAGCTGACTGCGCAGCACCCGAGGCATCCTCAATGCTGTGCTTTGGGCCCCGAGAAGCCCCAACACCGAGCAGCATTTGCACCAAAGACCAGCCCTCCAGCATCCACGAGATCTGTGTGGGGCCGTTTTGCTTTTTGCCACTCGATGCGTCATCCCGGTTCCTGGCCCGTTGGCTAGTGGCCATCTTGGTGACGAAATCTACAAACACCGCTGGTCTGGTTGCTCCAGACTGGCCCTTGCTCCTGTGAAAAGGAGCAGCCCCTCTGACCTTGCTGGTTAGAGCACCAAGCTTTCATCGACTCCTGCGTGGCTTGCATTAGCCAAGGCCTGTTTGCTCCAATCGAGAAGCCGACACCGCCATCAGCTAGAGCCTTTGTGGGACAGCTTGTGAGCGGCTCCTGGACGTCATCGATCTCTTCACTTCCACATGACTGCAGAGACAAGCTTCCCTTCTTCACCTGTTGGCACCCGACATCGCCTGGTTCCTTCCTGGTTCCACGCCGGTCACTGGCTAGTGACTTTGAACCCTGTCCCCTCTGCTTACAGGTCGTCTACTCTTCAGATCCATCCTCGGATCCACCGGAACTCTTCCTGCCTGGCCGCCTGCAGCCTCTTCATCCTCAGGCTCCATAGACCTGCACGACGAAACCCGATGCACTTTGACCCCTATGCACCCGCTTCCTGTGGGTGAGGTAACGCTGGCACTCCGGTGCTCCTGGGTAGAGAAACATCTCTAGTGTCTAGGTTTCAAGTTGTTAAGTTCTGGTCCATCCGGAAGATTCCTTTTCCTTTAACTTTGTGACTTTTACGCACCCATTGAAATCAATAGGTGCACGCGTGTAACTTTTCACACTGCACACGCATCCTGTGGGCCTCCTGGTCACTAACTACCGTTGGCTCCTTGTCGTCCCAGCGATTCCCTAGGCCTTCCTTACTTTCTATTCGTGGTTCTCATACCACTATTTTAGTATATGGTTTAACTGGCCACCTGGCCCATCCATAATTGTGCAACTTTTGTATATTTAAACACTGCCTTGTTTTAACGAATGTGCTTCTGTGTAGTATAGGGGATACTTTTAAGTAAATAAATACATATATATTTTGAATATATATCTGTGTGGTGTCCTTTCATTTGGTATTGAAGGAGGTTACATATGGTAAAACAGCTGGCTTCACATGCCCTCAAGAGTTTAGCCTGCAGACTGCACTGTCCACGCTACCACTAGGATAGCTGGTCTATCAAGGTTGACTTCAACCACCACCATAAGGGTTGTTTGGCATGGTACAAGGTGATCACTAGAATTAGTGAGCAGCATATACCAGGCCAACTTCTCACATGTGGATCTGGGGCGTTTACGCTAGGTTCAGTATATTCTCCAGTGGTAGATGATCCATTAGTTTTGAGATATTTATCGACTGAGCTTCCATCCTGGCCAGCGCCTTATGTACTATGCGGGGATCGAAGTGTTAATGGGGCTAAAGATTCTGGCAGCATTGTAACTGCAGATTGTAAACCACAAGTACGTAAGGCACTAAATGATTTGATATTGGATTTGGGGCTTATTGACGTTTGGCCTAAACTAAGGGGTTTGGATCCAGGATTCACCTATTATTCAGCCCCCCATCAAAAATATGCCAGGCTAGATTACTTCTTAGTTTCACCATTGCTATTAAAGGAAGCAAAAATCGAATTATATCCCAGGGTTCTATCAGATCATAACCCATTAGTCTTTGAATTCCCTTTGGATGGGACGGTAAATATACATAAAAAATGGACATTTGAAAGGGCTATCCTTCTAGATCAAGACTCCAGTAAATATATGAGAAGTAGGATAGGTGAATTTTTTAGTATCAATAAGGGCACTGCATCTCCAGGAGTGGTCTGGGATACGTTTAAGGGCCGGATACGAGGGGAGACCCTTAGCTTTGGAGCGCGCAGAAGGAAGAAATATACTCAACAAGTCAAGAGCTATTATCAGAAGCTTTCCCAGCTGGAAACTGAATTAACAGCAAACATGAGAGATAAAAGGGAACTAACTGCAACCCTGGACTCAATTTTAGTGACTAAATCAGCCCTAAATGATTTGTATCTAAATAAGCTTGCAGGCACATATTTAGTCAAGAAGCAAGACTGTTATGAATATAGCGAAACTGTCGGGCGATTACTTGCAGTCAGGACTAGGCAACAAATATCTGCTTGACATACAAGTCAAATAAAAAACATGAATGGCGTTATAATATCTGATGAGAGCGAGATTAAGAGATTCTTTTAAAAGATTATTATAAGGCTCTATATACAGCAGATACATTACCTGATGAAGGTTATGACCCTCTTTTTTTACCTAAAGTAAAATTGGCAAAGGAGGAGGCTTGTCATCTTGAATCAGAAATCTCATGAGGAACTCCAGAAAGCGCTATACGATCTACCATCGGCCAAAGCCACTGGCACGGACGCCATACCGTTAGAATTCTATAAAGCTTTCTTTAAGGAAATAGGTGCGGAGCTTCTTGCTCTCTGTAATATCGTTAAGGGGGGAGATGTTCCACTGACTTCTTGGGGCTTGGCAAATATTGTAATATTTTTAAAGAAAGAGAAAGACCCCTAAATATGGGCTCTTATAGACCAATAACGCTTCTAAACAGTGATGCTAAATTATATTCTAAGATTTTTGCCTCTCGTCTTAGAGTTATGCAGCAATTTGTTTCCCGGTGGCAGCATGGATTCATACAGGGAAGGGGGACAGAGGACCATATAAGGAGACTTCTCACACTATTGGATGCTTCTGATGTTTTAAAACTTCCTTTAGCAGTGGCCTTCCTAGACGCAGAAAATGCGTTCGATCGTGTTTTTTGGAACCATCTGTGGAAATGTCTTGAAGCTAATAATCTAGGAGAATGCTTTATCAGGGCAATCCAGGCTCTTTATTATAAACCTTTAGCTCAGGTTCAGATTATGGGAGGCCTCTCTGAACCTTTCCCTATAGAAAGAGGGACAAGACCAGGATGTCCATCCTCTCCTTTGTTATATGCTGTAGGAGAGTAGGGTCTGCTTTCTATGTTCACCCCCACTTTTTGCTTTTGCTTTACTGGTTTGACTTAGATGTGGCTGTGGGCCTGCTAATCAGACCCACAGCCCTGCTGTTCTCTCTCTAAATTATACTATGTACTTTAGGTGCATAACCCATTTGGATAGGATCACCTTATTGGCCCCTGTACAGTGTACCCTAGTTACCCAGGGCATAGGTGTACCCTAGGCCTACCAGGGGCTGCAGCATGTATTATGCCACCCCTGGCCTGGCCTTCCATTTTGACAAAACTGGCTGATCACTCAGCTGGGGCAGGGTCGTGTAATCACCCCTTGCTTAGGTGTAGTATTCCTATACCTAACTTACATATAGACACATGTGTACCTATCAGTCACTCCTATGGCAGGACTTGAGAATCCTGGAGGCAGAGTGCTTGGTAACATGTGAGATGGTGCTCTAGCATGAGCTGAGCCGGTCTGCAGCTTTCGGAACCTTGTCCTTATAGCTGTTCTATGATATAGCCTACCATATACTCTTAAAGTGTCTTATAATCTTAGACGGTTATGGTAACTATGGTTTGGCTTTATCAAAACATGTCGTGTAAGGTGTCTAACACTGTGGAATAATACCCCCATGCCATTTCTGGACATGAGAATATTATTCCCCCCTTCTAGAGGGAAAGACATGTTAAAATCATACTTCAACTGTTAGCCTCTGACCAAAGCCTCAGCATCACAAAATGGATGCTGCTGCCACGACACAAATCTTACCTCCTGCAGCTGGGAGTGATCCCAGCCAGGGAGGCCTGGACAATAGGTTTCCTGCTTGGGGAGGTGCTAGCACCTCCCCAGACAGCCTTTAGTGTATTGGGGCAGGGTGGGCTGAAAGGAATGAGACATGCCTGGGGCACACAAGGTGTTCCTTGCATAGTCCAGTTCAAACCGGCGCTGGGGCACTCCAGCCCCAGCTCTGGCGCGAAACTGGACAAAGGGAAGTGGGTGTAACCACCCCCTCCCAGGTCCCACCCATAAGGCATGACCTAGCAGGTATCCCAGCCCCCCAGATTAGTATAAGAGTGGGAGTTGGGCCTCAAGACTTGAGATTATCCTGAACCTGCAAAACTGAACAGAAACTCTGGACCTTCGACATTCGACGAAAGAAGAAGACTGAAGAATCTCCCTTGTAGCCAAGGAGTGGCTACCCTGTGCAAACAGGCACCATCAAGAGACTACCCTTTGCTTTGCCCACGTTCTACGAGGAACCGACTGCAGAGCCTGACCAGAGCCTTGACTTCCAGACTTCTCCGACCCTGATCCACATCGACAGCAGAGCTGAGATCCGTGGAGGCGACGAGCAACATGGGACCGGCTACCTGGAAAAAGTGGCTAGTAACTTAAAGCGCAGCTTCTGAGGTACCCTCGAAGTTGTGCACCGGGGATTGAGAAGCCCCAACCCCAAGCACCATCTGCACCGAAGATCAGCCCCCCACACTCCACTAGTCCTGCGTGGGGCCCTTCAGCATTTTCCTGCTTGCCGCGTCTGTCCGGTTGCTTGCCCGCTGGCTAGTGGCCTTTGTGACGACGCACCCTGAAATCTTCTGCACTGGTTTGGCTCCTCCAGACTGGCTCCCGCTTCTCTGCAAAGAAGAAGCACCCCAGACCTTCCTGGTCTGCACCAGAAGCAAGTCCTCCGTTCTTCGTGGGTTCCGCTTGCCAAGGCTTGGTGAGTCCTAGTCCAACTTAGACGCCGCCGACAGCAAGAGCCTTCGTGGGACAGCTCGCCTCCTGGTCCTGGTTGTCCTCGACGCTTCCTGGTCCTCCTGGCTGCAGCGACAAGCTTCACCTTCACCTGCAATCTTCACGACGTCACCTGGTTCCTTCCTGGTTCCACGTGGTCACTGGCTAGTGACCTTGACTCTGTCCCTTCTGCTTGCAGGTTTCTTCTCTTCTTGATCCCAGCCTTGGGATCCACCGGACACTCTCCACTGACTGCCTGTCAGCATCTTTCTTCAGGCATCCATAGGAGTCGACGACGAAAACGACGCATCTTCACCCCTATGCACCCACAGCCTGTGGGCTAGGTAACTTGGGTACTCCGGTGCTCATCAGGATAGTGACTATCCTAGTGTCTAGTTTTCAAGTCTCAACTTCCTAGCTACTCCGGAAGTGTCCTAAATCTACCGTTTTCTAAACTGTACTATTGCTATTGACTTTTACGCATTACGCGTGAGTGTTTCCACTCTGCACACGAATCCCTTGGGCCTCCCACTTCCTAACTAACGCTAGTGTAGTGTAGCCCCAGCGATTCCCTAGGCCTAGGCCTATTCTATTTCCGTGACAGTGGTTCTTATACCACTTACTTAGTATATGGTTTGTGTGGCCCCTAGGGCCTAACTGTATTACTTACCTGTGTGACTTAATGTATGCTTAAATAAGACTGTGTTGTACTTACCTCTAATCTCATAAAGAGTGCTGAGGGTTTGACTAGAATAAATACACTTTATTTTATATATATATCTGTTGTGGTGTCCTTTCATTTGGTATTCAAGGGATTATATATGGTATCACAGCTGGCTTCACATGCCATTCAGAGTTTAGCCTAAGACTGCTCTTGTCCATGCTACCACTAGGATAGCTGGTCTATAAGGTTGACTTTACAACCAATCACCATAAGGGTATTTGGACTGATATAAGGTGTACACTAGAACTAGTGACATCATACATCAGGCCAACTTCTCACATTGGCGAGCAGCGGTTGGGATCTGAGCTTGCTGTTGTAATACCATTGTAATCTTGAGATACTAAATTGAAAGATCACACAGATGTTGTCTAGGTACATATAACATAGATTATAATACTTAAGTCCTACTGGACTTTGTAGTTGTAGGTTGAAGGGAGTAACACACCCGGACTACAACTACTAGAGAGGTTTAGTAGATACAACTAGTGTAGGTAGGTGCACACACCACACCCTCACTAGATCATGTCTCTGAGAGGAGATCAAGTAGATGCTCCCTCAGGAGGATCAGGTCTGCAAAAGACCCCCTCTAGATATGATACCTTAACATTCCAGGAGATGAGACACTTGTGTACCTCCAGAGGAATAAAACAGGGTGCAAACCCTACCCTCCTTCAGTTAAGACAACTCCTAGAGGAGTATGACATTATTAGGGCATCTCAGGCAGGTACCCTAGGTACAGAGGAGGGTCTACCCACCACAGAGGAGTCAGAGGAGACTTCAGATGAAGAGGTAGACAGCCAGGGCCAAGTAGGAAGACTTAGCCAGGCTAACCTAAGCTTACATGGGAGTTTGCATGGGGTCCCCCCTTACAGACCCCCAAGTAGGCTTACACAGAGAAGCAGGAGGGACAGATCCCCTTCAAGGGAATCCATCCACTCCCATGTCTCTAACATCTCTAATGCTTCCTCTCACAGGGGAATGACTTCCCCTGAGAGAAAGGAGCATGAAGCCAGAATGAGGGAAGCTAATCTGAGGATTCAGAGGGAAGAACTTGCCCTTGCCAAAGAGAAGCTTGCTCTGGCTAGAGAACAAAAGTTGAGTGGGTCAGAACCCACTGGTGGCAGCAATATCCCCAAGGATAGAGACAGGCACTATGATAATAGAAACCTGAGCAAGATTGTCCCTCCCTACAAGTGTGGGGATGACATCCACAAATGGATAACTGCTTTGGAGAGAGCTTGCAAAGTACAGCAGGTACCCCAAAGTCAGTGGGCAGCTATCTTGTGGCTCTCCTTCTCTGAGAAAGGCAGAGACAAGCTCCTCACAGTTAGTGATGAGGATGCAGATAATTACACTGTCCTGAAGAGTGCTCTGATTGATGGGTTTGGCCTAACCACTGAACAATACAGGTTGTTGTTCAGGGATACCCAGAAGACACAGACTCAGGACTGGACTGACTTTGTAGATTGTGCCACTAAGGCTCTGGAAGGCTGGCTAATGGGAAGTAAGGTTAAGGACTATACAGGATTGTATAATTTGATCATGAGAGAGCAAATACTTAACAACTGTCAAAACCAGCTATTGCATCAACACCTGATTGATTCTGATCTGACTTCTCCCCAAGAATTGGGAAAGAAGGCAGATAGATGGGTCAGGACTAGAGTTAAGCAGAAAAACCAGAACCAGGGCGGTGATCAGAAAAAGGCAGACCAGAAGGGTAATGAGCAGAAACAAAAAGAGCAGAAGTCTTCACCAGGCCCCCAAAAGGCTCAGGGGGAGGGTGGTCCCAAAAAGGAAAAAAAGAAAGATGGCCAAAAGAAACCATGGTGCAACTATTGTAAGTCCAACTCACATTGGTTTAGTGAGTGCACCAAAAAGGATAAGCCCCCAGCCACCATTGCCCCTAAGGCAACTGTACCCCCTAGTTCAGCTGTAAGTGGTGGTTCCCAGCAAAAGGGTGTAGTAGGGTTAACCCTGGGAACTGAGGAGGATTCTGGCCTAGTCAGAGTACCTACTCAGGCTGTTCTGATCTGTGATGGGGACTTAGCTTTGTCCTCTACTGTAGGCCCCAGTAACCTGGGCAAGTACAGACAGACACCTTTTATCAACCAAAGAATGGCTCAGGCCTACAGGGACACTGGAGCTAGTGTCACAATGGTGACACCTGCTTTTGTGGACCCTGGACAGATCATACTAGGTGAGAATTACCTAGTGACCAACGCTAGCAATGCCACTACCTCCCATAGTGTGGCTATTGTTAACTTCTCCTGGGGAGGGGTAACTGGCCTCAAGAAAGTTGTTAGTTCAGACCTTCCTGTAGAGTGTTTACTGGGCAATGATCTTGAAACTTCAGTTTGGTCTGAAGTGGAGTATAGGACCCATGCAGAAATGCTGGGGATAGATGCACATGTCCTTGCTGTGACCAGGTCACAGGCCAAAAAGTGCACCACTGAACAAGTGCTGGATCCTGAAACTATGGACCAGTCACAACCCAAGAGAAAGAGCAGTAGGGTTAAGGCTGTGCCTTCCCCCCCTGCCTCAGGTGGTGGATCAGCCCTCCCAGGAGGATGATTCTGAGAGCCCTGAAGGAACTGTCCTAGAAGAACTTGAACCTGATCAGGTTGAGTTTCTTGGGACAGGGGGACCTTCAAGGGCAGATCTGAGGCAGGCTCAATTAGACTGCCCCTCTTGAACCCCTCAGACAGCTGGCTGCTGCTGAGGCTGCAGGGAATGCTCAAGGTACCCATAGAGTGTATTGGGATGAAGGGCTACTATATTCAGAGGCTAGAGACCCCAAGCCTGGTGCATCCAGGAGGTTGGTCATACCACTGAAGTTCAGAGGCTTCCTTCTAACCATGGCCCATGATATTCCCCTTGCAGGACATTTAGGCCAGAACAAGACTTGGGACAGGCTTGTCCCTCACTTTCACTGGCCCCGTATGTCAGAAGATACTAAGGAGTTTTGTCGCTCCTGTGTCACCTGCCAAGCCAGTGGCAAATCAGGTGGCACCACAAAGGCCCCCCTCATACCACTACCTGTGGTGGGGGTCCCCTTTGAAAGAGTGGGCATAGATATTGTAGGACCAATGGACCCACAAACAGCATCTGGGCACAGATTCATACTGGTGATAGTGGACCATGCCACCAGGTACCCAGAAGCAATTCCCCTGAGGACCACAACAGCCCCTGTTGTGGCAAGGGCCCTGCTTGGAGTATTCTCCAGAGTGGGCTTTCCAAAGGAGGTCATTTCTGACAGAGGTACTAACTTCATGTCAGGATACTTGACTGCAATGTGGAAGGAGTGTGGTGTTAACTATAAGTTCACCACACCCTATCACCCACAGTGCAATGGGCTTGTTGAGAGATTCAACAAGACCCTAAAGGGAATGATAAAAGGATTACCAGACAAGCTTAGGCGAAGATGGGACATCCTTTTACCCTGCCTTCTGTTTGCTTACAGAGAGGTCCCACAAAAGGGGGTTGGCTACAGCCCTTTTGAGCTTTTGTTTGGGCATCCTGTAAGAGGACCCCTGTGTTTGGTGAAGGAAGGATGGGAGAGACCTCTCAGACAACCCAAACTAGACATAGTGGATTATGTACTTGGTCTCCGCTCCAGGATGGCAGAGTATATGAAGAAGGCTTCTAAAAACCTTGAGGCAAGCCAAGAACTCCAAAAAGCTTGGCATGACCAAAAGGCTGTACTGACTGTTTACCAGCCAGGACAGAAAGTGTGGGTGTTGGAGCCAGTGGCCCCAGCAGCACTCCAAGACAAATGGTCTGGACCCCACACTATTGTTGAGAAAAAGGGAGAAGTCACCTACTTGGTGGACCTTGGGACTCCCAGAAGCCCCCACAGGGTGCTTCATGTCAACAGATTGAAGGCATATGTTGACAGGGCAGACATGGGGCTACTCATGGCTACAGATGAGGGGCAGGAGGAAGAGAGTGACCCTCTCCCAGACCTGTTGACTCAGAACCCTGATGATGGCTCAGTTGATGGTGTGGTCTTTTCTAACAGCCTCACTGTCCATCAGCAACAGGACTGCAGACAGGTTCTGCAATCCTACAGACATATGTTCTCTCTGACCCCAAGTCAGACAAACTGGTGCACCCATGAGGTGGACACTGGTGACAGTCTGCCTGTGAAGAGTAAAATCTACAGGCAACCTGACCATGTCAGGGACTGCATAAAAGTTGAGGTACAAAAGATGTTGGAGCTGGGAGTCATTGAACCTTCAGAGAGCCCTTGGGCTAGTCCTGTAGTTCTTGTGCCAAAACCTCACACCCAAGATGGTAAGAGAGAGATGAGGTTTTGCGTGGATTACAGAGGTCTCAATGCTGTCACTAGGACAGATGCCCACCCAATACCTAGGGCAGATGAGCTCATTGACAGACTGGCAGCTGCTAAGTTTTTGAGCACATTTGACCTAACAGCAGGCTACTGGCAAATCAGACTAGCTGAGAGTGCAAAGGCCAAAACTGCTTTCTCGACCCCAGGAGGACATTACCAATTTGTGGTAATGCCCTTTGGAAAGTGGCAGGTGCATTCTTCAAACCAAAGGTTGGTGAATCAAGTCCTTACTGGGTTGGATGATTATTGTGCAGCTTATCTTGATGATATTGCTGTCTTTAGCTCCACCTGGGAGGATCACCTGGTCCACCTGAGGAATGTTTTAGAGGCCCTGCAAAAGGTAGGCCTCACTATCAAGGCCACTAAGTGCCAGATAGGGCAGAGCAAGGTTGTATACCTGGGCCACCTAGTTGGTGGGGGTCAGGTTCAACCACTGGAGAGCAAGATCCAGACCATAAAGCACTGGGCTCCTCCAACTACCCAGACTCAGGTCAGAGCTTTCTTGGGCCTGACTGGGTACTACAGAAAGTTTGTTAAGAACTATGGGTCCATAGTGACACCACTTAATGACTTGACCTCCAAGAAGATGCCAAAGAAAGTTCAGTGGACAGTAAGCTGTCAAAAAGCATTTGATGACCTGAAGCAGGCCATGTGCAGTGCACCTATTCTGACTACTCCAAAGAGTTCATTGTCCAGACAGATGCTTCTGAGTTAGGTGTGGGAGCTGTTCTTTCACAACTGAATGTAGATGGTCAAGACCAGCCCATTGCTTTTATAAGTAGAAGGCTGACCCCTAGAGAGAAACGTTGGTCAGCTATTGAGAGGGAGGCCTTTGCTGTGGTTTGGGCCCTGAAGAAGTTGAGGCCATACTTGTTTGGCACTCACTTCAAGATTCAGACCGACCACAAGCCCCTCTTGTGGCTAAATCAGATGAAGGGTGAAAATCCCAAACTTCTTAGGTGGTCCATTTCCCTACAGGGGATGGACTTCACAGTGGAACATAGACCTGGGACTGACCATGCCAATGCAGATGGACTCTCCAGATATTTCCACTTAGAACATGAAGACTCAACTGGTCAAGGTTAGTTTAATGTCCCTAAGTTTGGGGGGGGGGGGTTGTGTAGGAGAGTAGGGTCTGCTTTCTATGTTCACCCCCACTTTTTGCTTTTGCTTTACTGGTTTTCGACTTAGATGTGGCTGTGGGCCTGCTAATCAGACCCACAGCCCTGCTGTTCTCTCTCTAAATTATACTATGTACTTTAGGTGCATAACCCATTTGGATAGGATCACCTTATTGGCCCCTGTACAGTGTACCCTAGGTACCCAGGGCATAGGTGTACCCTAGGCCTACCAGGGGCTGCAGCATGTATTATGCCACCCCTGGCCTGGCCTTCCATTTTGACACAACTGGCTGATCACTCAGCTGGGGCAGGGTCGTGTAATCACCCCTTGCTTAGGTGTAGTATTCCTATACCTAACTTACATATAGACACATGTGTACCTATCAGTCACTCCTATGGCAGGCCTTGACAATCCTGGAGGCAGAGTGCTTGGTAACATGTGAGATGGTGCTCTAGCATGAGCTGAGCCTGTCTGCAGCTTTCGGAACCTTGTCCTTATAGCTGTTCTATGATATAGCCTACCATATACTCTTAAAGTGCCTTATAATCTTAGACGGTTATGGCAACTATGGTTGGGCTTTATCGAAACATGTCGTGTAAGGTGTCTAACACTCGGGAATAATACCCCCCATGCCATTTCTGGACATGAGAATATTATTCCCCCCTTCTAGAGGGAAAGACATGTTAAAATCATACTTCAACTGTTAGCCTCTGACCAAAGCCTCAGCATCACAAAATGGATGCTGCTGCCACGACACAAGTCTGACCTCCTGCAGCTGGGAGTGATCCCAGCCAGGGAGGCCTGGACAATAGGTTTCCTGCTTGGGGAGGTGCTAGCACCTCCCCAGACAGCCTTTAGTGTATTGGGGCAGGGTGGGCTGAAAGGAATGAGACATGCCTGGGGCACACAAGGTGTTCCTTGCATAGTCCAGTTCAAACCGGCGCTGGGGCGCCCCAGCTCTGGCGCGAAACTGGACAAAGGGAAGTGGGTGTAACCACCCCCTCCCAGGTCCCACCCATAAGGCGTGACCTAGCAGGTATCCCAGCCCCCCAGATTAGTATAAGAGTGGGAGTTGGGCCTCAAGACTTGAGATTATCCTGAACCTGCAAAACTGAACAGAAACTCTGGACCTTCGACATTCGACGAAAGAAGAAGACTGAAGAATCTCCCTTGTAGCCAAGGAGTGGCTACCCTGTGCAAACAGGCACCATCAAGAGACTACCCTTTGCTTTGCCCACGTTCTACGAGGAACCGACTGCAGAGCCTGACCAGAGCCTTGACTTCCAGACTTCTCCGACCCTGATCCACATCTACAGCAGAGCGGAGATCCGTGGAGGCGACGAGCGACCGGCTACCTGGAAAAAGTGGCTAGTAACTTAAAGCGCAGCTTCTGAGGTACCCTCGAAGTTGTGCACCGGGGATTGAGAAGCCCCAACCCCAAGCACCATCTGCACCGAAGATCAGCCCCCCACACTCCACTAGTCCTGCGTGGGGCCCTTCAGCATTTTCCTGCTTGCCGCGTCTGTCCGGTTGCTTGCCCGCTGGCTAGTGGCCTTTGTGACGACGCACCCTGAAATCTTCTGTGCTGGTTTGGCTCCTCCAGACTGGCTCCCGCTTCTCTGCAAAGAAGAAGCACCCCAGACCTTCCTGGTCTGCACCAGAAGCAAGTCCTTCGTTCTTCGTGGGTTCCGCTTGCCAAGGCTTGGTGAGTCCTAGTCCAACTTCGACGCCGCCGACAGCAAGAGCCTTCGTGGGACAGCTCGCCTGGTCCTGGTCGTCCGACGCTTCCTGGTCCTCCTGGCTGCAGCGACAAGCTTCACCTTCACCTGCAATCTTCACGACGTCACCTGGTTCCTTCCTGGTTCCACGTGGTCACTGGCTAGTGACCTTAACTCTGTCCCTTCTGCTTGCAGGTTTCTTCTCTTCTTGATCCCAGCCTTGGGATCCACCGGACACTCTTCACTGACTGCCTGTCAGCATCTTTCTTCAGGCATCCATAGGAGTCGACGTCGAAAACGACGCATCTTCACCCCTATGCACCCACAGCCTGTGGGCTAGGTAACTTGGGTACTCCGGTGCTCATCAGGATAGTGACTATCCTAGTGTCTAGTTTTCAAGTCTCAACTTCCTAGCTACTCCGGAAGTGTCCTAAATCTACCGTTTTCTAAACTGTACTATTGCTATTGACTTTTACGCATTACACGTGAGTGTTTCCACTCTGCACACGAATCCCGTGGGCCTCCCACTTCCTAACTAACGCTAGTGTAGTGTAGCCCCAGCGATTCCCTAGGCCTAGGCCTATTCTATTTCCGTGACAGTGGTTCTTATACCACTTACTTAGTATATGGTTTGCGTGGCCCCTAGGGCCTAACTGTATTACTTACCTGTGTGACTTAATGTATGCTTAAATAAGACTGTGTTGTACTTACCTCTAATCTCATAAAGAGTGCTGAGGGTTTGACTAGAATAAATACACTTTATTTTATATATATATATATATCTGTTGTGGTGTCCTTTCATTTGGTATTCAAGGGATTATATATGGTATCACAGCTGGCTTCACATGCCATTCAGAGTTTAGCCTAAGACTGCTCTTGTCCATGCTACCACTAGGATAGCTGGTCTATAAGGTTGACTTTACAACCAATCACCATAAGGGTATTTGGACTGATATAAGGTGTACACTAGAACTAGTGACATCATACATCAGGCCAACTTCTCACATATGCATTATATATGGATCCATTTCTTAGGCTTCTGGAGGCTTCAGAAAATATATCTCCCTTTAGTCTGAATGATAGGGATACGAAAATACTGACATATGCCGACGATGTGGCCGTTGTCATGTCGGAAGTATCTAGTACATTGAGTGAAGTCGAAATGCTGGCAGAGAAATTTGGCCGAATTTCCAGTTATAGGCTTAATAGGGAGAAAACTTAGATTGTAGCCAATAAATTCATGATTTCTATAGACGATAGAATAGTGGAGGAGGCGGTGTACCTGGGTATCCGAGTCAGGGCCCAAACTAAGGCAGTAGTAGAGGCGAATCTTACCCCTATAATGTTTAAAATTAAGAAGGACATGGGTCGATGGGACAACTTGAAGCTATCTATTATAGGGAGATGTAATCTGATTAAAATGGTTGTTCTGCCGAAACTATTATATATTTTTCGTACAATACCTTTGGAAATACAGAATATATGGTTTCGGCAGATCGAGCGCGAGATTTATCTGGTCCTATAAAAAAAAACGCGTCGAGCAAATTGTTTCCTAACACTTCCCGCTGAAAGAGGTGGACTAGGACTACCAAATATCAGATTATATTACTTAGTGGCGTCATTTAAATATTACTGGCCTATGTTTCGAATAGATGATAACATGACCACGACTTCAAATAATGTACCTTCCATATTTGAGACTTTAATGGGCTCGGGAGCTAGTGGCTGTCTGTTAAAAATATATATGAGCCTAGCTATTTTAAAAAGACCCGATTTAAGACTTTTATACCTGCATATCAAAACTGGACCCAGGTTAGAAAAAAACTTGGTATGGGCAGGTTCAGCAGATATACACCATTTTTGGATAATAGTCAGATCTCTAACATTGCTGGATGGATATTTTGGGAGGTGGATAAGGGCGGGTGTGCTTAGTATAGCAGACCTGTTGGATGGAGACCAGCTAGCTACTTTCGAGATCATTAAAAATCGGTTTAATCTTAGTAATAGAGATATTTTTAAGTTCTTACAAAGAAGGGATTTTATTATTAAGAAAAATAGTGGCATAACTGGGTATTCCGTGATTCCCCTGCTGGAGGCTATTACTGGTAGGGGACCCCCCTACAATCTCAAAGCTTTATAGGATATTTCTTGAAGGGGTACCAGATGATATTGAAAAACATTCTACAAAATGGCAAGAAAGGTTGGAGGTTACAGACTCGTGTTTGGAAAGAGCTATTGTATTGGCTAACACTGTACTATTTACAACAAATCTCCGGGCACAATGCTTTAAAACATTCTTTGCTCTTTATATTACTCCTGCTAAAATTATTAAATGGGGGGGCATGGAGGGTATTCATTGTTTTAGATGTAAAACTTTGGGTGTGGATCTGGTGCATATTTTTTCTACATGTTCGGAGCTGGAGAAATTAAAGCTCGAGGTTACTACGTTTCTGCAACATGTTTTCAATAGAAGGATACTGTTAACCTCCCAACTTATGTTACTCGGAGTATCAACACCAGAAGATAATGTAAGGAGTTTCTGTTTATTGCGATGACTATACTTACATTATGTATTGCCTCCTCGTGGCTTGATCCTTTACAGCCCACATTTGGGCAATGGAAAATGCGTTTGTTACATATATTCAACTTAGAGAATGTCCTCTATGCCCAAAAGGGGAAAAGAGGAAAAATCAAGGGATTTAAGATTTGGAGACCACTTAATGATTGGGTGCAGGGCCATTTCTACCATTAGGCAAGACTAGGCAGCCGCCTAGGGCGGCAATAGGGGGAGGGCGGCAAACAGTCCTGACAAGTACCATGCATCAGGGCCCCCGGGAGTTAGTCTAGTGCATTTCAGTGTGGTGATCAGCATCACCGCACTGAATGCATTAGTCACGCAATATAGCGCTGCTCAGCTGTCAATGCAGCGCTGTTTCTGGTAGGCTAAAGGGCTGGCAGCTCGTAGCTCTCGAGCACTGTGCTCTTCGCTACAACAATGTATCCATGTTAGACACCCTCACCCCCCTGGCCCGATACACGAGCGTAGCTGAAGTCAGTCTTTGCCCAACCAATCATTGCTTGTTGAGGTGTTCTAGTCTAAGGTCAGTGGGGGGTGAGAGTCAAATGCGGCGGGGGGGCGGGGTAACAGATTTAGGCAGAGAGCCAGCTCCTCATCGCTGCCGCGGCCGGCATTTGGAACGATGTGGATGGGATCCTGCCCTGGCCGCACGACTTGACTGCAGCCGACATGGCCGCAGAGCCTGCATGATCATCAGTAAGTGCCAGAGTGAGCAGCAGACGTATTTATCCAAAGGTAATTGCAGTAGTAGTTTTTGGCAAGTTTGCCTTGCAATTCGGCGGTAGCAATAAGCAGGAGGAGCCGCAGGGGTGCTTGTGCCCTGCTCCTCCCTCCCGCTGTGCAGCTGTCCCCTGGCCCTCCTTTCTCCGTGGTTTTCCCCAGCTCATCTGATGGAGTCTCTGGAAACGAAAGTTGCCAGTGAGTTCTCGGGAGGACCCGATTTTTGACTGCGCAGTAGGTTTTGGGTGAGTAGAGATCCGCGCAAGTCATTAATAATAGCAGGCGTTTTTCAGTTCTCGCCTAGGGCGGCAAAACACCTAGAAACGGCCCTGATTGGGTGAATGATTTTAAGTAACAAAAGTTAAATACTGGAGTGGTCTTCAGCCTGGCTCGGCTTTTTTTTTTTCTTTCTTTCCTTTTTCCTCCCCTTTATTTTTTTTAGATATATGGACAGTAAAAGTTCGGTCTCTTGCTTCATTAGCTGAAGAAGGTGGAATTGTCGATACTGTATCCCTCCATTTTGTACTCGCTTATCAAATTAGGTTGTAATTCAAAAATACTTAATAAAAATGATTTTTAAAAAAAAGGAATGTCAGGAATGTCACGTAATGTGAGGAATGTCATGTCAGGAATGTCATGTCATGTCAGGAATGTCATGTCATGTCATGTCATGGACTGTCGTGGAATGCAATGTCATGTCGTGGAATGCAATGTCATGTCGTGGAATGCAATGTCATGTCGTGGAATGCAATGTCATGTCGTGGAATGCAATGGAATGGCATCTCGTGGAATATTCAATGGAATAGAGTGGAATGGAATGGCATCTCGTGGAATATTCAATGGAATAGAGTGGAGTGGAATGGAAAGGCATCTCGTGGAATATTCAATGGAATAGAGTGGAATGGAATGGCGTGGAGTGGAATATGTCGTGGAATAGAATGCAATGTGGTGGAGGGGAGTGAGTGACATGTCATGTCATGCCGTGAAACCGAATGGAATATGTCGTGGAGTGGAATAGGTCGTGGAGTGGAATGGACTGGAATGAATAGAATGGACTGGAATGAATAGAATGGAATTAAATGAAATGTCGTGGAGTGGAATGGCATGTCGTGGAGTGGAATGGCATGTCGTGGAGTGGAATGGCATGTCGTGGAGTGGAATGGCGTGGAGTGGAATGGCATGTCGTGGAGTGGAATGGCATGTCGTGGAGTGGAATGGCATGTCGTGGAGTGGAATGGCATGTCGTGGAGTGGAATGGCATGTCGTGGAGTGGAATGGCATGTCGTGGAGTGGAATGGCATGTCGTGGAGTGGAATGGCATGTCGTGGAGTGGAATGGCATGTCGTGGAGTGGAATGGCATGTCGTGGAGTGGAATGGCATGTCGTGGAGTGGAATGGCATGTCGTGGAGTGGAATGGCATGTCGTGGAGTGGAATGGCATGTCGTGGAGTGGAATGGCATGTCGTGGAGTGGAATGGCATGTCGTGGAGTGGAATGGCATGTCGTGGAGTGGAATGGCATGTCGTGGAGTGGACTGGCATGTCGTGGAGTGGACTGGCATGTCGTGGAGTGGACTGGCATGTCGTGGAGTGGACTGGCATGTCGTGGAGTGGACTGGCATGTCGTGGAGTGGACTGGCATGTCGTGGAGTGGACTGGCATGTCGTGGAGTGGACTGGCATGTCGTGGAGTGGACTGGCATGTCGTGGAGTGGACTGGCACGTCGTGGACCGGCACGGCACGTCGTGGACCGGCACGGCACGTCGTGGACCGGCACGGCACGTCGTGGACCGGCACGGCACGTCGTGGACCGGCACGGCACGTCGTGGACCGGCACGGCACGTCGTGGACCGGCACGGCACGTCGTGGACCGGCACGGCACGTCGTGGACCGGCACGGCACGTCGTGGACCGGCACGGCACGTCGTGGACCGGCACGGCACGTCGTGGACCGGCACGGCACGTCGTGGACCGGCACGGCACGTCGTGGACCGGCACGGCACGTCGTGGACCGGCACGGCACGTCGTGGACCGGCACGGCACGTCAGGTCGTGGACCGGCACGTCACGTCAGGTCGTGGACCGGCACGTCACGTCAGGTCGTGGACCGGCACGTCACGTCAGGTCGTGGACCGGCACGTCACGTCAGGTCGTGGACCGGCACGTCACGTCAGGTCGTGGACCGGCACGTCACGTCAGGTCGTG
Source organism: Triturus cristatus (assembly GCF_964204655.1). Lineage (NCBI taxonomy): Eukaryota > Metazoa > Chordata > Amphibia > Caudata > Salamandridae > Triturus > Triturus cristatus. The sequence goes on from NC_140592.1 coordinate 138,356,892, forward strand.
GACCGGCACGTCACGTCAGGTCGTGGACCGGCACGTCACGTCAGGTCGTGGACCGGCACGTCACGTCAGGTCGTGGACCGGCACGTCACGTCAGGTCGTGGACCGGCACGTCACGTCAGGTCGTGGACCGGCACGTCACGTCAGGTCGTGGACCGGCACGTCACGTCAGGTCGTGGACCGGCACGTCACGTCAGGTCGTGGACCGGCACGTCACGTCAGGTCGTGGACCGGCACGTCACGTCAGGTCGTGGACCGGCACGTCACGTCAGGTCGTGGACCGGCACGTCACGTCAGGTCGTGGACCGGCACGTCACGTCAGGTCGTGGACCGGCACGTCACGTCAGGTCGTGGACCGGCACGTCACGTCAGGTCGTGGACCGGCACGTCACGTCAGGTCGTGGACCGGCACGTCACGTCAGGTCGTGGACCGGCACGTCACGTCAGGTCGTGGACCGGCACGTCACGTCAGGTCGTGGACCGGCACGTCAGGTCAGGTCGTGGACCGGCACGTCAGGTCAGGTCGTGGACCGGCACGTCAGGTCAGGTCGTGGACCGGCACGTCAGGTCAGGTCGTGGACCGGCACGTCAGGTCAGGTCGTGGACCGGCACGTCAGGTCAGGTCGTGGACCGGCACGTCAGGTCAGGTCGTGGACCGGCACGTCAGGTCAGGTCGTGGACCGGCACGTCAGGTCGTGGACCGGCACGTCAGGTCGTGGACCGGCACGTCAGGTCGTGGACCGGCACGTCAGGTCGTGGACCGGCACGTCAGGTCGTGGACCGGCACGTCAGGTCGTGGACCGGCACGTCAGGTCGTGGACCGGCACGTCAGGTCGTGGACCGGCACGTCAGGTCGTGGACCGGCACGTCAGGTCGTGGACCGGCACGTCAGGTCGTGGACCGGCACGTCAGGTCGTGGACCGGCACGTCAGGTCGTGGACCGGCACGTCAGGTCGTGGACCGGCACGTCAGGTCGTGGACCGGCACGTCAGGTCGTGGACCGGCACGTCAGGTCGTGGACCGGCACGTCAGGTCGTGGACCGGCACGTCAGGTCGTGGACCGGCACGTCAGGTCGTGGACCGGCACGTCAGGTCGTGGACCGGCACGTCAGGTCGTGGACCGGCACGTCAGGTCGTGGACCGGCACGTCAGGTCGTGGACCGGCACGTCAGGTCGTGGACCGGCACGTCAGGTCGTGGACCGGCACGTCAGGTCGTGGACCGGCACGTCAGGTCGTGGACCGGCATGTCGTGTCGTGGCCTGGCATGGCATGGCATGGCGTGTCGTGGCCTGGCATGTCGTGTCGTGGCCTGGCATGTCGTGTCGTGGCCTGGCATGGCATGGCATGGCCTGGCATGTCATGTCGTGTCGTGTCGTGGCCTGGCATGTCGTGTCGTGTCGTGGCCTGGCATGTCATGTCGTGTCGTGGCCTGGCATGTCATGTCGTGTCGTGGCCTGGCATGTCATGTCGTGGCGTGTCGTGTCGTGGCCTGGCATGTCATGTCGTGGCCTGGCATGTCATGTCATGTCGTGGCCTGGCATGTCATGTCGTGGCCTGGCATGTCATGTCGTGGCCTGGCATGTCATGTCGTGGCCTGGCATGTCATGTCATGTCGTGGCCTGGCATGTCATGTCATGGCCTGGCATGTCATGTCATGTCCTGGCATGTCATGTCGTGGCCTGGCATGTCATGTCGTGGCCTGGCATGTCATGTCGTGGCCTGGCATGTCATGTCGTGGCCTGGCATGTCATGTCATGTCGTGGCCTGGCATGTCATGTCGTGGCCTGGCATGTCATGTCGTGGCCTGGCATGTCATGTCGTGGAATGTCGTGGAATAGAATGAAGTGGAGTGGAATAGAATGAAGTGGAGTGGAATGAAAGGTCGTGGACTGGCAGGTCATGTCATGGAATGTCGTGGAATGGAATGGCATGTTGTGGAATAGAATGCAATGGAATGTCGTGGAATGGCATGTGGAATGGAAAGTCGTGGAATGGAATATGTCGTGGAATAGAATGCAATGGAATATCGTGGAATGTCATGTAAGAGAATGGAATGCCATGTCATGGTGTGAAATGGAATGGAGTGTCCATGTCAGAATGGAATGTCGTGGAATGGAATGTCGTGGAATGGAATGTCGTGGAATCTCATGGAATGGAATATCGTGGAATCTCATGGAATGGAATATCGTGGAATGGAATGGGATGGAATATCGTGGAATGGAATGGGATGGAGTGTCGTGGAATGGAATGGGATGGAGTGTCGTGGAATGGAATGGGATGGAGTGTCGTGGAATGGAATGGGATGGAGTGTCGTGGAATGGAATGGGATGGGATGGAGTGTCGTGGAATGGAATGGGATGGAGTGTAATGGGATGGAATGGAGTGCCGTGGAATGGAGTGTCGTGGAATGGAGTGCCGTGTAGTGAAATGGAATGTCGTGTAGTGAAATGGAATGTAATGTCGTGTAGTGGAATGTCGTGTGGTGAAATGGAATGTCGTGTGGTGAAATGGAATGGAATGTCATGTAGTGGAATGGAATGTCATGTGGAATGGACTGGAATAGAATGGAATGAAATGTCAAGTCCCGTCATGTCATGGAGTGTAATGTCGTGGAGTGGAATGGAATATCATGGAGTGGAATGGAATGTGGTGGACTGGAATGGAATATCGTGGACTGGAATGGAATATCGTGGACTGGAATGGAATGTCATGTCATGTGGTGGAATGGAATGTCAGAATGGAATATCGTGGAGTGGAATGGAATGTCATGTCATGGAATGGAATAGAATGGGATGTGGTGGAATAGAATGGAATGGAGTGGAATAGAATGTCATGTCATGGAATAGAGTGGAGTGGAATGTCATGGAACAATGCGGTAATTAGCACATCTCTTCACCTGGGCTAGGCTGCGCGGCACACCCTTCCTTCAACAGTAGCACAAAACATGAGTTGAAGGATTTCATTAACATAACTATAGTTGCCGAGCAACTGCTCCCATCCCCCACCAGAATCTCCAAGCATTAGCAGGACTTCAAGATGCAATGTGCCTTTGGCCTCTCCAGAGCAGCAGTGTAAAGTGAATTTCAGAGAGAAGACTGGCAGGTGTATACATCCTGTAGGAAATGCTGGCTGTAGTTAAATCATTTACAGGTATACGGCCTTAAGATTTGTTTTATTATTAAATATACATTTTGCTACTGTGTGTAATAAAAATAGTTTTAAAACATAGTGACTCCTTCAGTTTGTAATACCTACAGATAAGATGCTTTAACTCATATTACTTGTCCGATCAAAGTCGCAATGATTTTGTATTGTAGAGAAATATTTGTTTAATCAATGGTGTAATTAAAATGTCTGTCAAGCAGTTGTATTGCAGTCCACAGCGTTTGAAATTATTGTAATGCACAGAAGCCATCCTAGTTAAACTCTTCTGTGGTTCCATAAACTGTTTAAAATTACGAAAATATTCTTATTTTTTTTTATAATCGTGCACATTTTCTTTAAATGAAAATGCCAGCAACATTGAGAGGAAAAAGAAAGAAAATGCGCACAACCTTTAAAAGCATAGGTCGTAAGCAATCCCCAGTTTTACTTTCTCAGCTTTGGTTTACCATTCAACCTATTGCAACCTAACATACAGAGATAATGTGAAATGGCCTACACAAACTAGCCATTAGTACAATTCGACATTACACTAGCGCGAATATAATTTGCGCACACAAGCAGTCTGGCAATGTTGCGTACTAGAAATACATAGCACCAAAAATGATTTTCCTATAGCGGAGTGCAGAAAGTGAGTCATTTGAACATGCAAACCTTTTGCACATGTTTACTATATAGAGCACCAGCAATGTAAAATACAAAATGTTCTCTGATAAGATAGGTAATGCAAAGGGGTACGTTGGTCCTGGTTTTAGGTTTTGAGATAGATCGAAGGTTGGTACGAACAGAAAATATGGTATGATATGGATATTGTGTAGGGCTAATACCCAAAGTGCTGAAGTGACTTGTAGACAGATAGTACGCTAATCTATATGAGGAGTTGCAGGTTATCATGCACAACATTTACAGATCATGCTTTTATTACATGGTTGATATGCATTTGTGTCACTGATTAAATGGATGAATATTACAGACTGTTCACACTTCACAAAAGGGATGTTTTCTATATTGGAAATGTTGTGTATAGTAAATTACAATTGTTACACTGTGTATCACACAGTTGTCAAGAAGTCGCCAAAACCTTAAATCAGAAACTTATTTCCAGATGTACAAATCTATTGCTGTCAAACACACCTTCCGATTGGCAAAGCGCCAGACTAACTGACCTATTTTGTGATGTCAAATTCGCAAATTAGCTGGATTTGCAAAGACAAACTAGGTTTTCCCTATCTATTAATCAGGTTTTAGGAGTCTGTAAACTTATGCCAACTCCTAGATTGGGATTTAGAAGTGCTACCAACTGGGCTGAGTCACAATTTGTAACCTATGTCATTAATACTAATGAGGTAGGTTGGATTTTGAACCACTTTATACAGGAATCTTGCAAAATCGCTTATTAAAGTATAGGTCAGTTTGTAAAATTGAACTGGAATCACAGTGTGACTAGTTCTGGTGAATTCAATCTTAGATCATAAAAGAGGTGTGATGAATTACCAAACCCTGAGTTGGGGCAGTATCTGATTCGCAAAGGGTACACTCTCCCCTTTTTAAATCGTGCCAGAGCCATTGGGGGCAGTAGAAAGTGGTCCAGAGGAAATCTATTTTTTTTTTTGTTTGTTTTTTTAAACACAGGACTTGTGCTTTAAATGGACATCAACTTGCTGCTTCTTAAAAAAAATGAAGGATGAAGGTCTGATATACATACAAGTCGTTTTGCCAAGTGGATTCTCCTTCAGCACATCCCTTGTTAGTGAACGGAAAGGATACATCTGACTAAAGGAAATGTAAATTGTCATGATGTTCCTGCAAAGGGGTTACTGACTGTCAAGCTCTTTATCCCATGATTGTAATGCTGGGTGTGACAATCAGCATGCAGTTTTTTTGTCTCATTTGTTTTATATATATCTACACAGATTGCTCTGCACATTTATATAAAATCATTCTCACAATATTCCTAACTTTGTCATACATAAGGAAATTGGTTTGCAATGCTGTTGTCACATTAATGCAATTTAGTTGGGTATTTATGGTTTTTGTATGCAGCTATGCATTATGTACTGTCTTACAGAAGAAGGTAAAAAAAAACCTGTCATTCATACAGCACCTACAGTAGTAGAAATACTATCCAGTTACGGAACACTAGCTACTATCCTAGCAATATTTGTAGATGCCTACAGTAGTAGGTCTGAGAGGCCCACTTGGTAAGGAGTAACTACCCTAGCAGGGTGTCTCCTGAACGTGGCTTTCTGCTGTCCCTGCACGTACCTGGGGCCTGGTCGTCATTGTCCCCGAGTGTCCTGCTGTTGCTCTGTCCTTCCCCCCCCCTCCCGCCGCCGCGTGTCAAACCTCCGTGGCCGCAGCGTGGAGGGAGGGCGTGCAAGGACTACATTACCCAGGATCCCCGGGCCCACCTCGGAAGCAGCGTCACCGGATTAGCGCCCGGAGGCGCTTAAAAATCGTCATCATACCCGGCGGAGTGGGTGTCTCCTGAACGTGGCTTTCTGCTGTCCCTGCACGTACCTGGGGCCTGGTCGTCATTGTCCCCGAGTGTCCTGCTGTTGCTCTGTCTTTCCCCCCCCCTCCCGCCGCCGCGTGTCAAACCTCCGTGGCCGCAGCGTGGAGGGAGGGCGTGCAAGGACTACATTACCCAGGATCCCCGGGCCCACCTCGGAAGCAGCGTCACCGGATTAGCGCCCGGAGGCGCTTAAAAATCGTCATCATACCCGGCGGAGTGGGTGTCTCCTGAACGTGGCTTTCTGCTGTCCCTGCACGTACCTGGGGCCTGGTCGTCATTGTCCCCGAGTGTCCTGCTGTTGCTCTGTCCTTCCCCCCCCCTCCCGCCGCCGCGTGTCAAACCTCCGTGGCCGCAGCGTGGAGGGAGGGCGTGCAAGGACTACATTACCCAGGATCCCAGGGCCCACCTCGGAAGCAGCGTCACCGGATTAGCGCCCGGAGGCGCTTAAAAATCGTCATCATACCCGGCGGAGTGGGTGTCTCCTGAACGTGGCTTTCTGCTGTCCCTGCACGTACCTGGGGCCTGGTCGTCATTGTCCCCGAGTGTCCTGCTGTTGCTCTGTCCTTCCCCCCCCCTCCTGCCGCCGCGTGTCAAACCTCCGTGGCCGCAGCGTGGAGGGAGGGCGTGCAAGGACTACATTACCCAGGATCCCCGGGCCCACCTCGGAAGCAGCGTCACCGGATTAGCGCCCGGAGGCGCTTAAAAATCGTCATCATACCCGGCGGAGTGGGTGTCTCCTGAAGGTGGCTTTCTGCTGTCCCTGCACGTACCTGGGGCCTGGTCGTCATTGTCCCCGAGTGTCCTGCTGTTGCTCTGTCCTTCCCCCCCCCCCCCCTCCCGCCGCCGCGTGTCAAACCTCCGTGGCCGCAGCGTGGAGGGAGGCCGTGCAAGGACTACATTACCCAGGATCCCCGGGCCCACCTCGGAAGCAGCGTCACCGGATTAGCGCCCGGAGGCGCTTAAAAATAGTCATCATACCCCGCGTCGCGGGATCGCGCGCGCGGGTCGGCGCCGGGCTAAGCCCGGGCAAAGGGCGGGCCGTCTGTGGCCGTCCGGGGACGAACTGGGTCGGGTCGGTCTGGTCCTTGACAACGTGTTTCAGGTTTACCAAGGTCTGTATATTTGTCATCTTTTCTTACAGCCATGGGCAAAAGGAAAACCCCTGAGGGAGAATCTGACTCTTCACGTTCCCTGCCTGTGAATACTAAAACAAGGAAGTCTAGAGCAAAGAAAGCTCGCCAACATGCAGCCAGTAACTGTGTAATGGACCGTATTGAGGTTATAGTCGAAGAATGCGGGGAACTACTTAATGCCACCCCTTTGTCGGCTATTGGTGGTAGAAATGTGTCTACTAAAGGTATTGTTATAGTCCCGGATATGTTCCTCTCGAAAAAGGGTGGGGTGGAACAAACAAGTGGGGTAAGGGGCAAAGCTTTGGTCCCTATCACCCCCACAGTATTAACGGATGCGAGCCAAGTTCACTCTGACAAATCCCTTTCTGACTTCAACGGTCCCCCGGGTATTGCATGTAGCAATAGGTTTTCCATTCTGAGCGAAGTTGATACTGATGCTATTTGTCCAGCTCTGCTTTCTCCTGCACGTCTGGATACAAATATAGGTCCTCTTCTACCTCAAGATAGCTCTACCATTATCCTGCCCGAGGGATTCATAGGGACTGAATCCTGTAAACATGATATAAAATCTGTTTGTTCTAGTGAAAAACCTGCACTCCCTGATTGAGACTATGCAATTCAAGATTGATACATTATCAACCACTGTTACGAAGTTGGGTGAATCTAAGTTGGTTGCTGATACTCATTCTAAGCTAAACTCTGTTAATTCGGAGAGGGGTTCGGTAAAGGCCCCCGTAGAGGTGCCTGATGGGCCGCCAGTAACATCTAATGTTAATGCTAAGATTCTGCCCCATGTTTCTCACCCCGTGAATATTCAGTCTCGTCTCCTAGCTCCATCAAGGGCTAACCTTGCTGCTGCTTGCACCCCACCTTCTGTTAGACATCCTATCAGAGCCTCTCCTGGTATGCCTCAGGTATTACCATGTGCTGGAAGACCTTCCCTTATTAATGAGAGAACTGGAATCACTCCTAGAGGTAATCCTTACCGCCAAACCCAAAGATATGGGCCACACAGTCGTACTTTTCACCCACGAAAGGTCCTTATGGTAAATGTTCCAAGATTGTCCTCTGGGTCCCAATTTGAAACCAGTGAATCTCTGGTTAACAAGGTCATACACTGGCTCAGGCATGTAAGGGGTTGCTGCTCTGTAATCAGAGCTGACATAGAGGGAGCCAGAAGGATTTCTCAGAATGGTAATAGGATGGACCTTATAGAGGTCACTTTTTATGATCCCACCATAGCAGATAACCTCATCAATCTGGAGTTCAGAAGTTGTCCTCCTGACTATTCTACAATCCAAATCAAGTCCTCCCCTATTCAAACTTCTTGCTCAGGTGGTGTTTGGCCTCAGCCCTTGGGAGAGTCCGGCCTAGAATTAAATGATTGACTTTGTAAAGAAGTTAGGCTAGTGGTTTCCCCTGTTTCTTCTTTTTTGCCTAACAAAGTCCTTAATATCAGTACCCCGGCTAGTAGGGATAAACAATATGCTTCCATAGATCCTGTAAGGATTACTTCACTGAACAGTATCCCAGAGATTAACAAAGTCCCTATCATTGGTAATTTGGGTAGTATGGATAAGCAATGTTTCTTTGTAAACCCGATAGAGATCACTCTACTGAATGGTATCCCGGAATCCATTCAAGAAGATAGTGTAACCCTCTCTGAGCATGGCACACTTCTGTCCTGGAATATCGCAGGATTGAAATCTAAGTTGAATGATCCTAATTGGGTACGATTTATTAATTCTTATGACATTTGCTTATTCCAAGAGACCTGGCTACTGGAGGCTCAGTTTGTACCGGGTTTTTTGAATTTTAACGTCTTGGCCGTAAAGGGCAAAAAGGGGCGTCCCTCAGGTGGTCTCACCACCTGGATTAGACAGGACCTAGGTATTATTGTTAAGGAGCTCCCCACCTCTCACCCAGATATCCAGCTACTCAAGCTTAAGTTTAGAAACGGTAAATCGCTGGATATCTACAATGTCTATGCTAGAAGTACTGGGGGTAAGAAATCTGATATTATAGCACGTTTGGAGGAACTCTTGCTTCTCCACTCCCAGCACTCACATGTAATCGTAGGTGGTGATTTTAATGTAACCTTTGAACCCCTTTCTGGTATTGATTGGAGTATCTCGGAGGCTGAGGATGGCTTATGGGGTGTCCCATGTTTAGACCTTGAACCTGTCACTCGTTGGTCTGAACTGGCAATCCAGATCAACGCCCTTTGCTTAAGCAAGGGGCTTCGTGCAACTAATGGAAGGACTGAACAGGATAAATCCGGATCAATCACCTTTAAGAGTGGTTCCCGTACAAGCAGGATAGATTACATCCTACTATCTTTAGATCTATGGGAATCCCTGAAGGGCATGGAAGTTATAGCCAGACTGGAGAGTGATCACAACCCTCTCTCTGACTACTTCGTTTTGGGTGACTCCCATTGCCCATAGTAATTTTTCTCTTCAGCTCCATCAAGACGTGGTTATCTCTAATGATATGCGTCATGTAAAGTGGGCAAAGGTTGCTCAAAGCCAAGAATGCCTTACTCATATTTTTAATAGATTAGTGCTTGCCATTCAGGATATGGGGGCCGTACTTAACCAGTGCCCCTTGGCATCTCATTGTAATCTGGGAACTTCGATCCATGAAACCTTCTTCTCAGAACTTAAAGATATCTTTGTAAGACCCATTAAAAAAACTAAACCCAATGACGACTCCCCACTACGTTGGTATTCTACCGATTGTAGAGAAGCTCGTGCTAATCTGGGCACCGCACTGAAATCTGGTGATATCTCCTTAGTTCGTCCCGCTAGGTATGCATATAAGCAAGCAATCTTTAAAGCCAAGAGAGCATGGGACTTCCAAAGATGGCAGGAACTCAGGGAAGCAGGTGCCCATAAAGACATGAGACGATTCTGGTCAGTTTTTAAATGGGGGGCTGGGGGGAACCCTGATAAACCGCAAAACTGGGTCTCACAAGATGATTGGGTTAAGCATTTTGAATCCCTATATGCCATTGACGAAAACACATGCCCATCTTCAAATTATCAATATACTTTCTACAATGAAGATGTCTTTACTTTGGGTGATGTTGTTATTGCCCTCAAGTCATTGGTTCCTGGGAGGGCTCCTGGGATGGATGGAGTTCCTGCTGATATTTTCTTCTGTAATAGTGAGTCATGGGGTAACTACATTTTAATTTTAGCCAATTTGATTGCTAGAGGCGCTCCGATTCCGACGTCCTGGAAGGGAGCAGAAATTATTCCAGTGTTCAAGAAGGGGGACAAGTCTCTCCCTGCTAACTACCGTCCTATCAGCCTGATTGATACCACACAAAAGATCTTAGGCAGGTTGATCCTGAACAAAGTGTTGGATTGGGCCCTAGACAATGCAATCCTTTCCCATCTACAAGCCGGCTTTAGAGCAAGAATAAGCACCATCGATCAGGTGCTGCATTTTGCTATGCTCTATTGGAAGGTAGTTTACTTGGGGGGAGGCAGCCTATATGCAGCTTTTATTGATCTTAGGGCAGCCTTTGACTTAGTCCCTCGGAAAACCCTATGGGCTGTCCTAGACAACCTGGGGATGCCAGCTGTCCTAGTTTCTCTAATTGCTAGACTCCATCTAGACAATTTTGCGCAGATTAGATGGGGTGGTGTTGGACAAGTGACCAGGCAGTTCCCCATCCAAAAGGGGGTCAGGCAGGGCTGCGTCCTCGCGCCAACCTTATTTTCTCTGTATATCAATGACATAGCAAAACTATTAATAGATGCGAAAGTGGATGCCCCTTCTCTGGCAGGTGCGAAAATTCCCATTTTAATGTTTGCCGACGATTGCCTTATAATTTCCAAAACCCCGAGTGGCCTACAGAGGTCCTTAGGTTTGTTCGAGGAGTTCTGTTTAGCCCGTGGGCTCGAAATTAATGTTTTAAAATCCAAATTTATGTCTTTTAATCAACCAAAATCTTTTAAATGTAAGATATTTATGAATAGTTTGTTACTGGACCAGGTCCAAGATTTTACTTATCTGGGCATTTGTATTCAGCATGATTTGAGCTGGAAAAAGCAGGTTAACCTGGCATCTCTTAAGCACTCTCAACTCTCTGGTGCTTTAAGCAAGGAACATGCCAAATCTCTGACCAAACCTATTGATCCTGCTCTTCGGGTGTATGATGCCAAAGTGGTTGGAGCTGCACTTTATGGAGTTGAATTGTGGGGATTTGAAAATGTACATAAGCTATCTTCCTCTGAAAATAATTTCTTTCGAAATTTAACTAGTCTACCTCAGAGTACTCCCCTTTGCCCCCTATTCTATGACCTTGGTATGAGACCGATAGCATTAATTGCCTCATTCCGCCCTATTCTATACTGGAGGCGTTTATGGGTCACCCCCGAACTTAGGCTTTTTGCTCTTGGCCTCATGGACATTATTAAACTGGACATTTGCCGAAAGGTCAAGTGGCTCCGTAGGATTTATGAGTCGCTTCGGGACCTGGGTCTAAAAAACCTGTGGGAGGATCCTCAAAATGCTTGCTTCCCCACCAAACAAGTCCTGAAGGCTTTGTACTGGGAAATGGTAGCATCCAGAGTTTTCAGATCAACAGCACCGCTTTCACTATCTGGCATCTTCTTGGACTTTAAGGACACCATTTCCCTGGCACCCTTTTGGGATGATATAACCAGTCCTTTGGACAGGAAGCTTTATTTTCAGTTCAGAGTTGGTAGTCTCCCAGTAAGAGAGTTTACATCTAGATGGTCCACAGAAAATGTACTCAATTGTCCTGGTTGTACTGCATCTATTGAATCTGTTAATCACTTTTTGTTCCAATGCCCTTCCTATATAATCCCCCGACAGACCTGGCTTAAACCAATGTGCCGGACCTTGGGTACCAGGAATACCAAGGTGGCAGTTCGTATTTTACGATCTGCTGAAACTTCATTTGTTTATATATCTGTTGCAAAGTTTCTTGGCAGGGCATGGGTGATTAGGAGCAAAATGTTGTCTTGATTAATTTTCCTTCCCGTGAATTGCTCAATCAGTCTGTAAATATCTCTATTTATTTATTGTTTTAAACCATTTTAAAATATCTTAAAATGTTTTATCTTGTAAATGTATGGTACATATATGCTTTTATGACAATCGTCGAATAAAGCTTTCTTGACTTGACTTGAGTAGCTACCCTAGTGATAGCTATAAAAGCCCATAGAGAATGAAGCCTTAGGTTGATAACACCCATTCAGGACTGGAAAATTTGCTATCTTATGACGACCATGAAGTAACCCAAGCCCACAGGTGTAAGACAAACCTTTTGAACCAAGGATGTCATGGTACTGTGAATTGGGTTTCCTTCCAATTGAACAAAGATTTGTTTGGGAGCAGCAGTAGCGGCTGCTACTGAGCGGGGGTGGTGGGTGGGAAGGAAGAGCAGAGGAATAAAAAATAAAAAAATACTTACCTGGGTGCCAACGGCTGCCGCCTCTCCTCAATCATCTTCTCTGAGCCGCAACAGGAAGCACACAGCCTCCCAGAGTCCCCTGGCCAAACAACGCTACAATGCAGCGTTGGTATTGGTCTGAGCATCGTGGTCCAGCACTCAGACGGGAACATTTAGGCTATGCATGTTCCCCACCAGGCTGTGTAATGAATCCTGGTGGCTAACATGCAAAGTGTGCAGGACTGATTGGTCGGTCCAAGAGGGCCAGCCAAACAGGCCTGCACATTTTAGAGTGTGCTTAACACTCCTCCCCCTGGCCCCTGCTCTAGCCAGCCCACCCCCACCCACCGCCCCGCCGCTAAGCAGGAAGGAAAACGAAAATGATAACTATTATCATCATTTTCGTTTTTCTTTTTAAACTGCTACCAGAGCAGATAGGAGACGGTCCTCCGCCTTAGCGGAGGAGCCGCGGCTGGGAAGCAGGGACTCCAAAATTGATTACTCAGAAGTGGTGTGCCTGTATCAGAAAGAGATAACCATTGTAGGTTTGTGGCCTGCGGCTCCATCGCATCCTAAAAAGTTCAGGCATGGCCGTTGTCGCAGGAAGAAGCAATTCATTCAGGGATAGCACTGGGATTTTACATAGCCCCAAAAACCCACCAGTTCCAGGAAACAGTCTTTCCAGGTTGTTTTCCCACAGGTTAATCTAAAACCTATCATTGTTATAATTTATGATTTTTCAGAATTCCCGGTCAACCTGGGGCCGTAATACGAATATGGTGCATTTTCTTTGTTTGCGCCAGGGTGCACCTTTCAAAAGGGGTGCCCTGCGCAAATAAGAAAGTGTGCCATATTAGGATGAATGCAAAAACAACAGTTGATGGACAGAATGCAGAACAAGGTCATACATTCACCCCAGTACAGAGATCTGGGCCTAAATCCATCACTGCGTCACTGGAATCAAGCTATCCTGGCTGAAGAGGGGTGAAACCCCCGAAACCAGTCCTAGGATGCTTGTTTCTGGTCCAGGGAGGACCTGGCTTGGCAGTTCGGGCTGGACTGTTCCCATGAGGCACAGGGTCAAGACTGATTTGCATGTAGCCAGGTCTAAAGTGGGGTGGCATGGTGAGCAAAAGAATGATGGATTTAACCCAGATCTCTTGACGGGGGGTGAATGTTTTGATTTGTTCTGCATTCTGGCCATCAATTGTGCGTCTTTTGCTTTCTTGCCCTAAATATTAGGATGAAAGGCACTGCCTCCAGGGCAGCTGCCCCTAGAGCAGCGCATTCAAGTGAAATACACAGCACCTTTAAAGCAGCTGCTCCGTGTTTCACTGTGCAGGTGGCAAGCCACCTGCACTTTTACGAGGGGATAGAGAGCTGTATGCAGGTGGGTATAGTGAGTGACAGCGCCCGCCTGTAAGGGGATGTCTGGGTGTGGGGGGGGGGGGGGTCTATAGAGCCCCCTTTACCCCCTCCAGAGGTCGGCCATTAAGGGGTGTACTGACTGTGTGCTACCTTTTTGTGAAGCACTCTCAGTGCACCTCCTGAGTGCTTCTTTGTCTTTGCGCCCGCAGTACGGCATAGAGGCAAAGAAACTCCCTCCTTTCGATGGGGCCATGCCCCCATCCAAATGAGGGAACAACCTTTGATGATAGTGCAATAAATGCACCAGTGCCATCTGTAGTACAGAAGGGGCGGCACAAGCATTTGCAGCATCTTCTATAATACCAAAGTGACTCGGACGCGCAAACCTGGTGCAAACGCCTGTTGCGCCCCCGGGGCACTTTGTGTAATAAGGCCCCAGGTGTGCTCTTGCCACCTTGTATGTTTTTTTCCCACCATTACCTGTAACACACCATGCGATGTGGCACGCATGCAATACATGATAACCCCTATTGTAGTGTAGTGTGCAGTACTAATCCCTTGTACTAACTAGCTCTTAGGATATGACTTATAAGAGTAATTAATTAATGATGTATATTTTGGTTGAGTGTATTTTGCTACATATTAGTGTATCTAACAGAAATTATTTAATCAGCCTGTGTTGTGCCTATAATCACATAAGCTATACAATCTCTATCCGTCATACTGGCTGCCATGCCATTCTGCCCACAAATGGCTTATTAAATGATTTACTCACCAATAGGTGTTCCCAATCCTTACGCAGCAAATGCTAACCAAGACCTTCATCTTGTAGTGGGTTGCCATCCAGACTAGGCGCCATGGTATCTTGGAAAAAAACCTATATTACCATGTTTTTAGCTAGTGAGAGGGGAGGAGGACTCTTTCGACACACCTGCAAGCTGTGCCAGTCCAAATACATTTTGCACTAATTCGCCAGAATCCCAATTAGACAACAGGAGGGGTCTGCGATACCTGGCTTTTTCTCTTTTTCCGTAGAGTCATGGCTATTCCCACCTCTCTGGGGGCTGTGGATGTTTAACTGGGTGCACTCCCATACAAAGAGTGGACATGCTGAACAGCTAGCTGGAAAAAACACCATTGGTACCTCTGGAAGGTCCACTTCAGACTCAATTTTATTTGACAAAGGATGGTAAAGAAAGGGATGCTTACTTTTTGTGAGGTGTGCTTCTTCTCACAACATTTGCCATGATGTCTTGTAAGCATAGGATTCAGACTGCACTTTACTTCAAAAAGTGGATTTGTGCACGGCTGGTGTTTCTTTAATTTACACACAGTTACATTTTCCACTACCTTCACATCCCAACTCATTGGCTTTATAGTTGACTATCCCCCTACTGCCTTGTGATTACATAGTTGTCTTCTACCTCATGGGTGTCATAATATTTGTGAAACCGGATATGTTACAAGCAGCATTATACACTTAATTAAAATATGGTTTTTAATGTGTCTTCCAGTTTGCTACTGCCATGAGTATTTGGCTCAGATACTTGTAATTATTAGGGATGTGGTGAATTTGCACAACTTATTTTTCCCCCAAAGTTACGCAAAATTTCAGAAAAATAGTTGGTCAATTACACAATGTGCACCTCACATGACTTTTCTGGGTGATCGGTGATGGCGGTGGGCATACCCAGAAGAGAAAAGTTACAAAATGTGCAGACAGACAGATTGGCTTAAGCAGAAATTGACTAGTTCATGGATAAAAGGCCTCCCTGCTAGACTACTTCTATTCAAACCAGCATCCAACAGGCGAATACAAGTATAAACTTTACATCATGTGAAATGGTGCGCATTTTGCACATTTTACAAAATGTGACATTTATAAATTACTTAGGATTTCACCCAACTAATGAAGATTATGCATGGGCCTAAATGTTACTTGACACTTCGACAGCTCACAGTTTACTAGGCAAAGTAGCACTTGATCTGAAACATTGTACTGACCTATGATGAGTCAAACCTTTTGGAATGGGAAATAACTATGCAGATGCCAAATTACAGTGTGGAATTCTGCACATTATTCCCAGCTAGTTTTAGCATATTGTAAGTAGAAGCGGTGGCTTCCGAGTGGGTGGAGGAGTTTGGAAGGTTGGGGTGACAAAGGGAAAAACAGTTCTGGCAGGGGGGGCAAGTGAATGCTTCCCTGTTACCAGACAAAATGCTTGTCCAGGATTGGGGATGAGGATTGTATGCTGTTGCAGCCAAAGCTTCATTCAATTTTTCCAGCTGGAAATATCAACCAGGAAAATAAGATCTGGTGTTCTTGTACCCAGGAAAACTACGTGTGTGAAATCTGTCCCAGTCGTGATAGGGCAGATCTGATTTCCAAATGAGAATTCTGCTCTGTCAGCCACATAATCAGTACCTTACAGGTTGTCTTCATTACCCACTGTCATACTCTCTCATCACAGGCCGTACTAATGAGGTGGATTACACCTCAGAGAAAATAACTTGCATTTATAAACACTAAAAATCTGTAGAAGATAGTTTTCTTGCTCACCAAATAAATTTGCTGAAAGATGCTGCCAATTATAGAAGCATTCCAGGCAAAGCAAAGTTCTAGGTGGAAAGAGGCTTGGTAGGATGTAAAGACTATGACAAAGAAGCTTGGACTAGAAGAATTGGAGATTACCATTAAGCAATCTAGGCTTTACATAAATCCTGCTATTCTCCGTCACATTCTTACTAATCAGGGGGCATATTATCAAGACAGGCAATAAAATTAATCGCTGCTTTAGCGGCAGAAAACTGCCGCTAAAACTGAGATAATGGGCTTGATAATATGCTCTTTGGAATTCCTATTGAAGCCCATGTTAGACGTCCTTCACATTTAACATGGGCTTCAATTGGAATTCCATAGAGCATATTATCAAGCCCATTATCGCCGTTTTAGCTGCAGTTTTCTGCCGCTAAAGCAGCGATAATTTTATCGCCTGGCTTGATAATATGCCCCCTAGTATGTTAAATTAGAGTTGTTCTGGCCTCAGACTATCCTGTACATGAACTAAGAAGTTTGAACCTGCTTTGGAACTGGGCCAAAGTAAGCAGCTCTGCGGCAACACCACATCCTCTCTCCTGTAGCACTCTGAAAACCCATTGTGGTTCAAGGTTTCTGACTTGACTTCAGTCTAAGTAGTCAGTCAGCATTGTATTTGTGGAACAACAGGGCCAGTGAATGTTACATTTTAAGACCGCAATTGATAAAGTATGCAGCAATCTGAAGATTTAGACCTCCCTCTTTCTTCAAACGCCAACATATTCACATACCATCCATAGTAAAGGAAGTGTTGCTGCTAACAAATACCATAAATGAATTATAGTGACCTGACAAAGCAAGAAGTAAGTCAATATAACAAGGACACTGAGTTAGGGGTGACACTTAGACTTTTCCTTGCTTCCAAAATTATGTGAATTTGAAGGGCAGTGGCAGATCGCCTCCAACTCCTTACTTACCAGCTGCTTTGTGGGTCAGGCTGAAGTATTCATCCATGTAGGTGTATGGAGTTATCCTCCAAGTAGCAGGAAGGCTACTACCTCAGACAGAAACTCCATGTAAACCTGTAGGGTGGGTTGGCTTGAAGCCAACAAGTTGGACCACATACTACTAATGACAATCAAGAGTAGCAAACAACATGGATGCCTTATGCTGAAATATTTTTAACACAGCCAAGAATCAACTGAGCAGTTATACTGTCAGATTTCTCTTTTATCGTTCTGGGGATCTTGATGGATCATATCAGAGTGTCTAGTTCAGCCACCAATCTTCAACATACTGAGACTTTGTATCTAGCAGGTCGGCAGAAATGTTTTACTGTTATGGTGTATTGGTATCCGAAGACAAGGCAATTTCTACACTGAGCCTAGGAAGCTCTTCAAGAAGCTTACTTTGATTTAATGTTAGAGATTCAGTCACTCCGAATTCCATGGTTTGGTAGAAAAAAAGTAAACACAATTAAACCTCCTGCAGATATTTGAGTCTTGGAGATTATGCTTGGAGATTATGCTTGATTTGCATGGCCAGATCAAGGAATTACTAACAACTCTATCAGTCTCAAACTATTGTTGCTATCCTTAATTAGTTCCCAGGTTGTACCTTCTGTACAGTTTCACAGTGCCCGCTTGCTGTTGCTGGAAAGGATGAAAAACATACATACCAGAATACAAAGATGAATTCAGTTAAAGTCTCAAACTAGAGGAGTATTCCATGTGAGGATTAATCTCCTCTAACTTCTGTGCAAATCATTTTGATTGCAGTAGAGCCCTTTTCAGACCTGCAAAGGTCCATCCAGATACCAGATTCCAATAAGGAGGTGTTGCTATTACGGTTTCTGTGAACAATGTAATACGTTCTGAGTGGGTGAAGGGCAAAACTTGCACAGATTATTAATCTGCTATCTATTTAACTCTAAACATGTACACCTGGGTAGTGTGCTACTGGTCTCAAAATGCATCAACGCCTCATCTAGGGTAGTAAGCGTTGTATCAATACAATTTACAATTACATGACAAAATATGCTGCCATATTTCTAAATATGCAGATGTACAAAGTAAATTATGTTATTTTATGTCATACTTAAGGGAGGGGCGTCCTGACTCATGAGAACCCAAAGACAATGTTGACAGATTTGTACCCTGTCCAAGTAGGGAACTTTCCTTCTAGTCAGGGTAAGGGGGCTTACACTTGTAAAATAACCTTTGCTCACCCACTTGGTACCTTGGCATGAGCAGACAGGCTTATATCAGAGGCAATGTGCAAAGCATTTGTACATAAAACACATAGTAACACAGTGAAAACACTACAAATGGACACCACACCAATTTAGAAAATTAAAATACCTTTATCCAAACCAAACAATGACAAGAATCCAGCACACATGTATCAAGATATCACTTTTAGAATGAGTATTGCAAAAATAACGCTTGTAACATATAGGTCCAACTGGAGCTATTACGACATCGTGACAGGCACAAATCCCAAGTATGCCGCTGTCTGCAAGGTGTACAGGCCGGCCACTTATTCACATTGATCCCTAAGTAACAGTACCTTGGAAATCCGAGTCAATGGATGGTGCACAGCATCACGGAGGTGAAGCGTCAATGGGCCAAGGCGAGGGCCGGCTCCTTACTGCCACAGGGAGACAAGATATTGAGTCCATGAGGCATCGATTCCATTCAGCAGTCAGTGTCGATGAGTTCAGGAAGTCACCCACATCAGTTATTGGCTTCGCGATGAGGAGATGCAGTCGCTGGCGATGTCAGGTGTCAGTGTGAGCGCTGGCGTCGGGAAGAACGATAACTTGCAGGTATCGGCGGTTGTCAGAGCTGCGGTGCAGTCAGGGCAGTGCGTCGTATAGTTCACGAACAGGTGCCCACGGCCTCGGTGTATGTTGCAGCATTGCAGGTAGCATCGCTCCCCCAGGATCTGGAATTGGCACCCTTTGGCAACCAGGAGTCCAACAGAGGAAGCCAGGAGTTGTTTAGCAAGTTGCAGGTAAAGTCTTTGTGTCCCCGAATCAAGCTCTACTTCAAGCCCTTAGAAAATCTTCTTAAATAGGATACCACAGCAAGGCAAAAGTCCATCCTTTCCACTGCCCACAGACAGAAGCAGCTACTGCAGGCCAACCCAACAAAGCGACACTTGTTCCCATCGCTCCGTGAGCTGCACAGTCCACACATTCGATCAGCATGTAATATGCACACATTTATGACCCAATGCCATGCGATGTGAGAAACTCACTGCCCTCACCTTCAACTACAAAACCCTCAACTGAGCCCCAATAGGCATTGCCATCCCCAACCCAAATTCACCCAGACACCTATGGGTGACTCAGTTCACAGTATGCACTAGACAAGAATTCTATGTTGCATGAAAAAAACCTACACAAAAATAACATCTGGCAAAACGAAATTACACTTGGGGAATGCAGAATGAAAAAAAAAAATGTGAAATGTAAACAGGGACTGCATTGATCAGATGGATTACTGTTGGTCTAGTTCCAAGGCTTAAAACTGGTTACCCAGTTGCACAGTCTACAGCGCTGGCCATAACACCACATCCTGGGAAGAGGGAGTAAAGCAGGCAAAACCCACATGAAAGATAGACTTTTATTTGGATCAAGGTTCTAACAGAACTTCAAGCTGATTCAGAGCCAGCATTTAGGCTCAAGCCAGACTCAAAATTTCAGTATCCTGAGCCATCTCTAGTTTGTTTGATTGGAGAATCAGGTCTTCAGCTTCTTGCAGAATTCAAGAAGAGAAGAAAGAAGGAGGCTACTATGTGGAGTGGGAGGTCGTTCCGCGCTTTAGGAGTGATGTAATAGAACACACATCATCCTAGTTCTGCGTATGCGTGAAATGTATGCAGATTGGAGTCCTGTGGAACAGTGGTGTCTAGTCTGTCTGGTGGAAGGAGATGCAACTATTCAGATACGTGGTGTCTAAGTTGGCTAGTGCCTTCAGTGAGTGTGTGAGGTGTTTAAAAGGAGTGTGTTTGTGCATCAGGAGTCAGTGGAGCTCCCTGCGGTGTGGTGTGATGTGAGCACTATGTGGGATGCTGTGGATGAGTAAGACTGCTGAGTTCTGAATGGATTGTAGTCTTCTAGTGAGTTGCTTGGTGATCTCTGAGAAGAGGCTGTTCCGGTAGTCTAACTTGCTAGTGACCATTTCTCTAGTGTTGCTTAGAAGCCATTTTGAAAATACTCCTCAGCATTTCCAGAGTGTGGGGATGGTTATGACTTGTGCATTTATGTCCAGTATTCTGTTGATGATTGAGGTTCCTGGTATAGGTGCTGGGTGTGGTTGTGGGTCCGAACTTAGCTGGTTACCAGTTGGAGTCCTATGGCGAGGTGTTCTTTATGAAAATCACTAGTTCTATCTTATCAGTGTTAAGCTTGAGGCAGTTGACTCTCATCCATCTAGCAACTTTGGTCATGAATGCGGTGAACTTGACTCTTCTGTTGGGTCTCTTGTCGGAGAGGGAGAGAATGAGTTTTGTGTATTCGGCCAGTGGCAGTTGGTGACATTTAAAAGTAGCATTTTGTAAACTTTGGTTATGGTTTTTATGTAGGGAGCAAAGAGAGCAAGCTTAATGGACAAACATGAAGTTTAGGTGAACCTCCTTCCAAGAATAAAAAAAAAAAACAACTGGCAAATGGTGAAAACGAATTTAGTGAGAATGCAAGGTTTCTAAAGCAGTGGAAAACAGTCTTAAAATATTAAACAAATTGAAAATGTCACCCGAACACCATACCCAAACTAAACCCTAAAAATTCCTTATCACACAAAAGCCCATACCCACCCTAAACCATATAATTTCCCTTGCCCCACAAAAACCCACACCCACCCAAAACCTTAAAAACTCCATTGCCACCCAAAAAGCCATGCCCGTTAATCATACAAAATCCCTTGCCACCAAAAATCCCACACCCACCTTAAATGATAGAAATCCATTGCTACCCATAAAAACCCATACCCACCCTAAGCAAAAAATAAAAACCTCACCACCCAAAAACCCATACCCACCCTGAACCCTAAAAATTCTCTTGCCACCCAAAAACCCATAGCCACCCTAAACCCTAAAAAAGCTTTCCCCTCAAAACCTATAATCAACCTGAACCCTAAAAAATACCCTTCCACCCAAAAACCTATACCCACCCAAAACCCTAGAAATTCCCTTGCCACCCAAAAACCCGTAGACACCCTAAACCATAAAAAAGCCCATGTCGCTTTAAAAAAACATACCCACACTAAAACCTAAAAAAATCCCTAACCAGCCAATAGCCCATACAAACCATAAATCCTGAAAATTTCCTAGCCACCCAAAAATCCATACCCACCGTAAACCCTAAAAAAAAACCTATCACCTACAAACCTATATTCACACTAAACCCGAAAAAATACCTTCGCACCAGACACCCATACCCACCCTAAACTCTAGAAATTCCCTTGCCACCCCAAAATTTCCCTTGCCACCCAAAAACCATACCCACCCTAAACCCGAGAATTTCCCTTGCCACCCAAAAACCCATACGCACCTTAAAAAGCCCATATCACCAAACCCCTACCCACCCTAAAACCTAAAAAAAAAACCTTACCAACCAATATCCCATACCCACCATGAATCCTGAAAATTCCCTTGCGACCCAAAAATCCATACCCACCGTAACCCATAAAAATTCCTGTGCCTCCTAAAAACCCATACCTACCCTAAAAAAATATCACCTACAAACCTATATTCACACTAAACCCGAAAAAATACCTCCTCAATTCCAAACACCCATACCCACCCTAAACTCGAGAAATTCCCTTGCCACCCAAAAAGCCAAGCCCACCCAAAACCCCAACACAAACCTCACAACCCTAACATAAACCTCACAACCCAAAAACTCACCGTACATCCTAAAAATTCCTTATCACTGGAAAACCCATAGCCAACCTAAACCATAAAATGTACCTTGCCCCCAAAAACCCACACCCAATCTAAACCTTAAAAATTCTCTTGCCACCCAAAAACCCATGCCCGCCCTAAACCCTAAAATTTCCCTTGCCACCCAAAAACCCATATGCACCGGGGGTCTGCGGGTGGAGGTGGGCCTCGAGTTCCTGACCAAAGGTCAGCAGCAGGAACAGGGGCAGCAGCAGCTACTAGGCAGAGCTTTGCTATGAAGGGATCAAGTCCACTAGAAGGTCAGTGTTTGCTACTTCCACTCCAATCTAAGTAACAGTAGGGAAAGTGTTGGACTTCAGAGGAGTTCAAATGGCCATTTCCACTCCAGTCTAAACAGTAGGGAAGGTGTTGAACCTCTGAAGGGGTCAAATTTACTATTACCATTCCACCCTAAGCAAAAGTAGGGAAAATGCTAGATTTACTATTCCCACTGCAATGTAAGCAACAGCTGGGAAAGCGTTGGACTTCAGAAGTATTAGATTTGCTATTCCCACCCCAATATATATAAAAAAGGAAAAGTATTGGACTTCAAAGGGGTTATATTTACACTTCTCCTTCCATCCAAAGCAACGGTAGGGAAAGTGTTGGACTTTGTAAGGGTTATAATAACTAGCGCCACCCCAATTAAGCAGTAATAAGGAAAGCATAGGAATTGGAAGGACTAGATTTACTGTTCCCACCCCAATTTAAGAATCAATAGGGAAAGTGTTGGACTTCAGAAAGGTTACATATACCATTCCAATACAGTCATTAAAAAAATATTTAAATACCTAAAAACATAAAATGACTAACCATAGATAAATAAGAAAACATTGTATACATTTGAATAAAATGCACAATTTATTATAAATATACAAAATAAATGCATAATTAAATGAAATATTTAAATAAACATAAGTAGAATTCACTTCTCTCACTACTACTGAAAAACCCCACAAACACCAAGATGATAAATTAAAATATAAATAAAATAATAAAATTAAAATAAATTAAACATAAAAATTATAAATATAATACACTTGCTGATATGTATTACTAATTATTTCTTGCAAAGTCTAAATAAAACTATTCTTTCATTTTAAAGAGTAAATGAAAAATTATATAACGATTCATACATTAAATATTTAAAAAACAAAAAATAAAGAACTATTTTCATTTAAATAATTTCACTCTATTCCCCTACAAACTGAACATGCTGCTAAATTATCTATAACAAATTATACCATAAAAAATATAAATTAAAAATCTGAAATTAAACCCAAATAAATGAAAGAACAATTAAAACATTACATACTAACCATTTATATATTGATTTTACCATACATTACTTAACTTTAAAAAAATTGTTAAAATGTAATGAACCTCCCACCATATTCCCCTAAAAACCCAATATCCCCCAACTAAATTATTAACTACTTAACATAGGTATTTGTAGATCGCACATTAACTCTTAAGTATCTTGGCGCTAACAGGTGATTGTTACCCAATAGTACTGAGCCACCAGACCCATCTAATTACCTATTGAAAATTCAATTACACATTTAAAATTGCAAACTATATTTAAAAAAAACCAAAAAAAACGACAATTTTACTATATATATATAGCAGAAGATTGCGGTCGCGTGAGTTATAGTTGCCTGCACTAACTATAACGGGGGAATTTCACTGGTTTTTTATCAGTAAAATTTCCGCTAACTATAACATGTGTGAAACCTATGGTTTTTTCAGTGAATTTGCAAGGTTTTTTAAATGCTAATTCCCAACTATAACGTGTGTGAAACCTATGGTTTTTTCAGTGAATTTGTACGTTTTTTAAAATGCTAAGTTACTTTACGCCATTCGTGGCGTGCACGCCCACTTAACGCAGTTCGTTCCGTGCGCGCACGGTGCGCTTCGCGCACCGCGCGCCCACTTTACGCAGTTAGTGCCGTGCACGCACGGTGGGCACGCGGTGCGCTACGCGCACCGCGTGCCCACGTTACGCTAGATGGGCCATGTACGTACGATGCGCTTCACGCACCGTGCGCACATGGAGGACATCTGATGCACTTCGTTTTGAAAGGTAATATTTTAATTTTTCGTAATTTTTATAAGCCATGCACAAATGGTGCCCTTCGGGCACCATTTGCACACGGGGTGGAGAGAGTGTGGATAATTTTTTCTTTTATTATTTTTTTAAAAAATATTATAGTTTATCACACCTCTTATAAGCAATGCACAATTGGTGGCCTTCGGCCACCAATTGCACACGGGGTGGGGAGAGTGTGGATTGTTTTTTTTTTTTTAATAATTTTTTACCGTACGCGTACGGTAAGCGTAATCGGCGAAATTAGCGAAAAAATAAAAATTACATTTTTGCCCTTGGGGGATCTTTGGAGACTCCCTCAACATGGCTATGTGTGTGGGAGCTGTCTAAACAGCCCCTTTACATGTTTTTGGGCTTTATTTTAAAACCTAACTCTCAGTGCGAGAGAGAAAATGGCGGCCGCCGCTTCCTGGTTTCGGCCGATTCGAATGTTTACTAAGATCTAAGAGCCAATCAGAATCGCGCACGCCACCGTACGCGTACGGTAAGCGTACCGTAAGCGCACCTTAAGCTGGCTCAGATATATATATTGATTTAAAGGCTATTTTCTCAGAATCTACTGAACAGATTTACACCAAACCTACAAAAGGCACTTCCTTGACCTGAGGACTACCTCTCTGCCAAATTTCTAGTAATTCTGTTCAGCCGTTCGGGCTGTAGCCCTGTCTAAAGGTCCTATGGAAAAATGCATGGGAAAAACGCGTTTTGGGACCCCCCTTTTATCTCAGCCCCCGCTTGACGAATCCCCCCGAGACTTTCAGGGTAGGAGCGGAGCGTAGCGCCCCACCTATTTTGAAAAATTCGCGAGGATTCGTCGACCGGCGCCAAAGTTATTCAAAATAGAATGTTGCGGATTTCCTATGGAAACGTGGTCCTAACTATAACTACCTACTGGCGACCGCCAGTAGGTAATATATATATATATATATATATATATATATATATATATATATATATATATATATATATATATATATATATATATATATATATATATATTTAAAAACAAGGTTTATTACAAGTATACTAAAGTACCCAATATTAATTACAATGGTCTTCATTACCATATTGTAGACAAGAAAACCTGCATTCTTAGGGGCCGATTCCGATCCGGGTTGGAAAGCACTCCGACCGAGCCGGATCCGGAGTGTTTTCCGACCGAGCCGGAGTCCTGCAGTCCGACCGAGCGAGTACGATGCGGCCGTATGCTGCAGGACTCGGTTCGGTCGGACTGCCATAGAAGTCAATGGGAGCCGCTCGTACGACGCGTACATGGGCTCCCATTGACTGAATGGGTACGTCGTTGACAAGTGTGCCCCCGCACCGTACATGCCTGTGTTGGGGAGACCCATGGGTCTCCCCCTGTGTCCAAGTCGTACGACTGGGGGTGACAGGGGGTCCGACGGGGACCCCCAAAGGCAACCACCCGGACGATTTGCGAGCCGGACACTCCAGCTCGCACAGGCTGTCCGACGCGTGCATCGTACTGGCTCTGTTGTGAATCGCATCCATTGCACGCCACGGTTAGCTTCTGACCGAGACGTATGGAGCGGTTCTGACCCGGAAACGAGTCGGTCGGTGAATTTCATGTAGCTCACATCGTACTTGCTTGCTCAAACAGCTGTACGAGTCGGGCGGAAAACACATACGGCGCGTAGTTTTTCCGGCCGGATCGTGTTCGGTGCCCTTCCGACCCGGAATCGGCCCCTATATTTTGATATTCGGTTCCATTTTATTTTTGCAGTGGTGATATTTTTGACAGCATATTTATGTCACATGATATTTTGGAAGGTTTCTTTTCTCACAAAAACAGCTAGTGCATGACTATCAAATTGTCCCTCTCTATTCCTGAACAAATGATTCACCGGCTCCTTTTAGGAAGCCTAGTTTTATACACCACACACAACAAAGCACAACATTTGGGCGGACTCCTCAAAAAAGTTGTTAACATTGTGAAAGATTCCTATAGTTAAAGTAGGCACATTCTGAGGTTTTTATTCCCATGCAAAAGACAGCTGCATGACAGCCAAAGTGACTTTCTCTACTCTTACATTATGAGCATACAAGCTCAGTTCAGGAAAACAATTTGTAAGACTCTTATATAAGATTTGCCCTTCAAATAAGACCATCAACACTGAGAAAGTATCTTGTAGCTGACATGGACACTTGAGAATGTTTGAGCCTTGTTTAAAGATTTCTATTTTACACTCCAGATATAAAAGGCTAAACAAATATAGGTTTCAACTTTGTGAAAGTTTCCCATGTTTCACCTTGTTTGGAAGGAATATAGGCTGAGTGGTAGCACCAGGATTCAAACATGTCAGAGAGTGGTCAAACACATCCCTCAAGTGGATTCATTCATTTAAGCCACCAGACGAATACGATCTGTATGTGTTCTCCAACAAACCTATCAATACACACATCACTGTGGAGACTTGACTTGAATAGGACTGTAATCACACATTATCACTGTGAGGACTTCAACCTCACTGTAATCGCACAATCTCTATGGGAGGACTTGTATATGACTTTAATCATGCACCATCACTGTGTGCTATCCGCGTGCATCCCATTAATCATCTCTGTGGGGACTTGGGCAGGTCTATAATCACACACATCCTCTTTGGCAACCGTGGTAATACTATAGTCACACACCATCTCTATGGGGACCTGGGCATGTCTATAATCACACACCATCTCTCTGGGGACCTGGGCATGTCTATAATCTCACACATGCTTCTTGGCGACCATGGTAATACTATAGTCATACACCATCTCTTTGGGGACTTGAGCATTCCTGTAATTACATGCAAGCTCGGTTTTGGCTTGAGGATCATCAGCTTCGCATTCTCTGTATGGGACTATGTGAATACAGAAAAGTAGTAAAGTTAGACTTTTGGTCTAAGTTTACATTTGTGAAACTGAAAAGTAGAAAAGTTAGATTTTTCGTCAAAGTTTACCTTTGTGAATAGGGCCCTATTTTAATGAGGACTTAATCACAATCATCTTCATGCACTCTCTCTCTGTGGGGACTAAAGCATCGCTATAATAACACAATATCTTTGTGGGGACTTGAACAACACTGTAATAACACCATCTCTGTGAGGACTTGAGCATTCCTGTAATTAAACACAAGCTCTGTTTCGACTTGAAGCTCCAGGGGGTGCCACGAGGCACAGGGTCCAGACTGATTTTGCATATAACTGGGTCTGAACTGGGGTGGCGAAGTGAGCTAAAGAACGATGATGGATTCAACCCAGATCTGTGACTGGGGGTGAGTGACTTAAAAGTTCCAGCACTCCGTCCATCATCTCCTTGTGTTTGCTTTGACTTGAATATCATCAGCTTCACATTCTCTGTATGGGGATTTGTGAATATTGAAAAGTAGTAAAGTTAGACAAAAAGTCTAACTGCACTACTTTTCAGTATTCCCAAACGTAAATGTAGACCAAAAGCCTAAGTTTATCTTTGTGAATCGGGCCTTATTTTAATGAGGACTTGAACACAATCACCTTCATACACTCTCTCTGTGGGGACTTAAACATCGCTATAATAACACACTATCTTTGTGGAGACTTGAACAACACTGTAATAACACCATCTCTGTGGGGACTTGAACGTCTCTATGATAACAGACTTTCTTTTTGGGGACTTAAACATCGCTATAATAACATACCATCTCTGTGGGGACTTGAGTGTTCCTATAATTACACACAACCTGTGTGGACTTGAACATAATTAGCTTCACACTCTTTACAATGGGATTTAAGCTTTGAATGTACACACCATTTTTATGGAGACTTGAGCACAATGATATTCACCCACTATCTCTGTGGGGTCTTGAACATCTATTTTGGCAAAAATGTAATCAGGTAATCAAGCTCTGGACTCCACTTGACCATTTTCCTTGGTTCCATATGTTAATTTCTTTATGTATTAGTTCCATTATCTCCTAAGATTTTAAGCAGTAATAAATAGGTTAAATACTGCTTTAAGTGTCTCTTTAAGCACGATATGATATTTTCTGGCACATTAACATAATCTGTCTTTGATGTATACCTCTAGTATATATATATGCATCAATTCATATATGAATAGATTATAATGTTTGTGTATATTGTTGATAAATAAACATTTAGCCATGTGCCTTTGACTGTATTCAATCACAAATAGTGTTACAGACTAGGTCCCCACAAGGATGGTAGCACGTGTTCAAGTCCCCACAAGGATGGTACTGTGCGCACGATAAAATAATATATTTGCAAATTTGAAGCAGGATCCTGTATCATTAATTTTTTCTTAACATTCTTCTGTTATTAGTGTAGTTTAAAAACATTGGGAAAGGTTAGTCCCCACAAGGCAGGTATTCACAGATAGTCCCCCACAAGACTTGTAACGTGTGTGTGTGTGTGTGTGTGTGTGTGTGTGTGGGGGGGGGGGGGGGGGGGGGGGAAACACAAAGAAGGGAAAGAACAAATAATTCCTCAATCACAGCACAAGCAGGGGGACAGACACTAATCAAGAGGAAGCACTCTGTGCTTGGGCCATGCTCCACTGAAAGAAAAGAAGTGATGCCCATCAAGAGGAAGCAATCTGTGCTTGGGCCACGCTCCACCGAAAGAAAAGTGATGCCCAGCAAGTGCCAGTCAAATAAAATTAGGAGGCAGCAAAGAAGAGTGAAAATGAAGCCAATGAATGCAAAGCTATGCTTAGGCTCAAATATTTAAACAGAAACAAGAGTAACCCTTCTGTCCATGTGAACAGGGGTTTCGCGCAATCCTCGAAACAAGTGTTCATATGGAACCCATTCTTGGAAAGGTTTTTTAGTATCACAGATCTTTGTGTAGAATAAATCTTTAAAATCGCATATTTGATTCAATTAACAATGATCTTAAATCAGAATTTGTGAGAAGGATTAGAGCACAGTATTTGTGAGTAACTACCGTTCAGCCGAACCAAATTTTTATTTAACGATAATTTATAAGGATTTCTCAAGGCAAATCGAAAGAATGAGGATCACAGGTGTAAGACAAACCAAAACCGAAATCAAAGAAAAGTGAAGTAAAATATGAACTAAGATGGTGTTTTGGTTGCTTTATATCAAAAAGACCTCATTTTGTATTCATTACAATTAAAAGGCACAGGAACTAAATCATTGTATCACAATAATGGAAAATAGACTCTTTGTACATGTGTCAATGGCGTTTCGACCCTTGGAAGGACTGAAATTGCCTGGGGTTAGCTGGGATTGTAAAGAATGACCCACAAGGTAGGGGACAATAGTGAGTAGGAACAGGGATCATTCCTGGTTGGCAAAAGATCTAATATGGACATGTAGGGGGCAGCAGTCCCCTTATTAGTTCCATAGAAGAAAATGGAGAAGCCACGATAGGCTCTTTAATATACGAGAGGTTGAGGAGTTAGATTAGAATAACCAATTGGAAGGGCTATCTTGAATATGGCAATTCTGTATAGGGCAAATGTATGCTCCTATTGAACCGCCGTGTGGTTCTACGGGAGGGCTGCTCTCCCTGCGAGATATCAATCTATGTATGTTGATGCTATGGTACTAAGAGGAATGCCGCCCCCACATGTCCACATTAGATCTTTTGCCAACCAGAAATGATCACTGTTGCTACTCCCTAGTGGCCCCTACCGTGTGGAGCAGTTCTTCTACAATCGCAGGCAATTTCAGTCCTGATGAGACCCCTTTATCCTTCCAAGGGTCGAAACGCCGTCGACACATGTACAAAGACAGACTGTTTTTCATTATTGTTCTACAATGATTTATTCCTTGCGTCTTTAATTGAAGTGAATATAAAGTGCTGTCTTTTGATCTAGAGCAACCAATACACAGTCCGTTCATATTTTACTTCACTTTTCTGCTGTTACTGGTTATCCACTGTGACGGAGCTTAGACATCGGAGGACACAAATTACCAATAGCGTTACCCACCAGAACCCCAGATCCTAGCCCCTACCTGTACTCTGCCCAGCTATTTGGGGAAGGAAGTGTGTCTCTGCTCCCTGGACCAAGGGCACACATTGAGCCCATAGGCAAGCACGTCTGGGCCCTTGCACACCATGACCGATCAGCATCACACCAAAGCCAGACCATTTATTGCTACCCCATAGGGTCTGGTAGGTATCATTACATTTGAAGCTTTTAGTGGTCTATGGATGGTGGGCGTCAATCTTCCCACCAGGAGATTGTCTCCATGGCCGGCCAGTACAATCGTGTGGACCTCCTAGCCCTTTCCCAAACATGTAGTTCGAACCCGGGGGAGGGTAATAAGTTATTTATTTTGGATGCACCCAATGACAGGCACTGTTGGTTTGTCCACCAAGAGAAGGAACTACCCTTCAGTTCACCAGGATCAGTAACTGAAAGGGCAGACTAAATTAGACAGTGGTGCATCCAATGGCTCCTGGCAAGGTGGTTTGAGAAACATTCCATTGAGGAGGTGCGCTCCTTGAGAAGAGAAAGTTATACAAAAGTTCAGTTTATTTTCTCCTTTGGAATTGGGTAGATTTTTTAGTCATTCTGATGAAGGTATGAAGGAGCCGGATGACTGGGCTCCGCACTTTTAAGAGGAGACCTCGGTGATAACATACCGGCTGCCATATTGCTGTTGTTCAGTGTAGGTCTCGCTGCCACTGCCCTGGAGGGGGTCCAGAGAAAGGATGGCACATGGTCCTATAGTGGAACAACCCACTGCACGCAGTCCCCCTCAGTGCTGCGTGAGTAGCCATTGACCGGTCTGCCTCTCCAACTAAGCCTACATCTAGAGACCCTCCTGTCTGGTCACCCAGGTAAATTGCAACAGCAGCGCAGCTTCTGATAGATTAAGTCTTTCTATCTTTTTACCACCTGAATTTGAACTCCCTGTGGGATACATGGGAAGATCCACAGGGTATGGATTCCTAGCTGGATGGGATTGGGCGGCTGGGGTTATCAGTCATATCCGTGGAGAAGGGGGCAAAGAAAGAGGAAGTTTATGGCTGGATTTTTAAACACCTGGGTAGTTTCTAGAGTCCCACTCACAGAAAAGACTCTTGTTTTGGGCATGCTTCTTTGAACCCTGCAGGCTACCCATAGAGTCGGACCGTCATTAGGCCTGGCCCCCACTCCCTAGTCAAAGGAGTTGACTGGTGTGCACAAGGAATACTGATGTACTTTCTGTTCTTGACCACCCCCCACTGCCCACACACAACCGGGAAGAAAACTATAAGAGTCATTAGTATTTTGATTTCACTTAAAAAAACTTCTACTTTGGGAGTTTGTGTAAACAAATAAAAGTTGCTGAGCGGGTTCATGAAACCTGGTGGCTTCTCAGCAAACTCTGCGCCTTCAGAGGAGTTGCCATGGCAGCTGCTCGTTGAAGCTACAGAGCTGTACCAGACTGGCGGAGTTCAACAAATATGGTGGGCAATAGGTCACCAGGGTAGCGGAGGTAATTTACTCTACCACCCTTGTGGACAGCGGATGTCCAAACTAGGAGGTCCTATGCATTTACATCCCACTCCAGCAGTCAAGCATGTTCTCCAATGTGCCCTTAAGATACTTTTCCAGAGTGCACCCTTAGGGGTGCTAGCATTTCAAAATACCAGGACCTGTGTTCCATTTCAGCCAGACTTCAGTCGCAGATATGCCTGAATGTATAGGGATTACATGTACATATATGATGTAGAATATTGTGTACTGTCCACCTGATCCACATCCAACATGGTTTACATAGTGGAGGGAGTAGTATTTACTACAGGTAATAGTTTGCTTTAAAGTGCAGCATTGCACCATTTTTCTTCTGGGACCTGTGTCCATTTCGCTTCACAGGTCCCTCTCCCCTTTGCTAATCCCCTTCAGGCTCAGGCTTGCTTTTGTCTGTTCTGGAGAGGGATGTAGCAGCCTCCTACTCCAGGGAATAGAACTCCAATGGAAGCATCCGAATGTGCATTACAGAGCTCCATCAACGAACCCCAGGTCTTGCATCCCTTTCCCTGCAAGGCCAACCACCTCAGTCAGAGGCAGTCTGCATTATGCACCTGCACATTGTGTCAGTGAGCCTCTACACACACACACACACACACACACACACACACACACACACACACAGTACAGTTGATTAAAAACATGGCATAAACGAGCTAAATTTATTAGAAACGAACAGTTGATTCAAGTAGCTCATCGTAAACTCATACTTTTGTCGAAAGCCCTACCCAAGCTCAAGGCCTCCTGTCGCACAGCTTCCATCCCTCCGTTTCTTTCAAGAACCTCAAAAATCCTTTTGGAAGTTCTTCGATCCCTCAGATCCTCTTCTCGAACACCAGCTCTGCTGAAGAGAATCTGCAGATCTGGATTCCCAACATACTATTGGAAAAACAGAAGTCGCATTTATGGACAAATCCTTCAGCAAAAGACCAAGACCAAGAACAAGGGCATTAAACAAACAACCCCCCCCCCCCCCCAAAGAAAAAAACAAAAAAAACCCAACAAAAAACACACACATTATTCCTTAATTCAATCCAATAATATCTCATTTCAAGCAAACCTTACCCAGCACTGGATAAACACTCCCTGGCTGCTCTGAAGGCACAATTGGGTTGTATGTTTAACAAAGTAGATTCTATTATGCTGATATAGTTAAATCTGGCAGAATTTCAAACGTGTTGGATTGTGCTCTGCTCAAAAAAGTGGTCCAGCATACCACACAGTTTGTGCGCCATGCCACAAAAAAATACAAAACTGAGAAAACATACTAATATTTTGTGCTGGCATTTGATGAAAGACCATCATGGCCAGATTAGAAATTCTAGACCTTACATGCAAAAAGGAATCCCATGGATGCTTCTGTAATACTAAATGCACAATTCCATTGGAGCACATGCACGCCCTATACATTGGGTCATGGTCTCACATACGCGTGATATGTTACAATTAAATGAAGTGAAAAGGTAGAGACCCAGTGGAGAAATGAGATGAATAGTCTATATCACCAGGGAGAATGCACGCATTTAGTGTAACACTTCAAAAAGGACTTGAGGGATGCATATAGGTCCACTTCCATTGGTGGATATGCAGTTACATACTTCAATACCTCTACCTTGTGGAGGATCTTCCCTTCTACAGAGGCCCTGATGCTCATGCACACAAAAAGCCGCCCGTCAACAGGGAGCGTGCTGTCAAAATCTGGGCACCTGCAATGTAGTCTTAACCGAAGTAGGGGCACAGTCGACCTACATTAAGACTAATGCAGACAGATTGTGCTCTTCTGTGGTAGTCCTTGTAGGTCTCCCTCTGGATCCTGTCTTACAGGTTTCCTTTCAGCAAGTTTCTCCCCTTCTACCCTCCTGCACCATCAAGCAGAGTTAGATTTAATGAAGAGCATGTTTAAAATTAGCCATCATTGCCCTACACACAAGAAAACATCCACATACTAATAGGCACTCATTTCAAGACCATTCTATAATGTACATTGCAGATCTTGTACTATTCTGGAACAATTAACATACCGTGTGGGAAAACAACAAGGATGGGCTTTTTCTAAAAGGGGCCTCAAAGTAATTAGAATGTGTGCCCTCCCCATGCACTGCTTCTACCCTCGCATATTACATCACTTGTGGCATGTTCAATGGCCGCATCGGTAACTTAACTAATGACATCTGAAATTACAATAACACTGACCATAGCGAGGTGCAAATTATAGTTACTTTAGCGCGTAAGTTAGTTTCTGGAGATAACTGGTGAAATTCTGTGGTCTTCTTTAATTAGTATGTATAACATACGTTTAACCTTTGTTTTTTTTCCAGACAATTTCTAGTTTTCTTTGAATTATAAAGTGTGATTAACACAATTACCAACAATAATGCCACTTAAACCTTTGTGTGTGTATTTTTGTATCCACTAAGAAAAAAATGGCTTAAGTGACATATAGTTAGGTAAAAAGGTCAGTTAAAACATACAATTTTAAACTAACAAAACCACGGAAAGTCACCCGTTATCTCAACCAACTAGAACTCTCATCCTGCCATGCATAGGGTGTCATGAAGGATGCCATTTCAAATGTTGCAGTGAGGTTATCAATTACGTCATTGAACACGTCACGAGTGATGTAACGAGGTAATTCGCACTGCATGGCTGGTGGGCAAGTTGGTTAATTTAAGGCTCAAACTGAATTTCAGTGTTTGTTTCTTTAAAACAGTATGTTTGGACTGTTTCAACAAACTATGTCACTTGAACCTTTAGTTTTGTTTTCCCAGAAAATGTCTACACTTTGTTTTTTTAGATGCAAAGCAAGATGTTACCATACTTAAGTAGAACATCTTTTTTCTTGTTTTTTTCCAGTGAATTTCTAGTTGCTTTTTTTGTAACATTTTATTACCATACGTAATGCTGTGCACTATGTGGGGTTGGCTGCAGGGCCTGGCTGCAAAGGCGGTGCTTCCAAAACCTCGCTGGAACCCTACCCTGTGTGGCTGAGAGCACTCGGCCTTTGGCAATGCGCGGTTTTGGGGTGGCCACAGGCCAAGTATTGTGCCCAACCCCCGCTGCTGCCGACCCCCCCCTACACCCGAGCCATGGGAAGCGAGGGGGGATGGGGGAGGAAGGGTTGATCACAGGGCCCAGGTGTTATTTCAAGTTAGACAGACCTACTGAATTTGTTAAAGGAACAGAACACCACAATTTAATAAAAAGTGGGCCCATTGGCTTTATGAAGTGATCAGGATAGTAACATATATATGAAGCAGATGTATCGTCTTTGTTAAAAAATGACCAATAATTACAATGATAAATTTCAATAAGTCACAGTGCAGTTTTTTAAAAATTACAAAAATAATTACTAAAGCTTAATTAAAAATGAAAACCAACATGACTAAACTTTTTTTTCAAGCTGCAAAGTGAAGCCATAGAACCCACCACAATGGGCTCTACACTCCTGTTGAAGAGTATAAATCTCCAGCTAGGAGTGCTTTAAAAAATATGTTAAACTGTCCTTGGGCCACGAGGTTAATAACCCAGGAGAGTCCGTTTTTTTTTTTTTGTTTGTTTTTTTAACGTTACTGGGGTGACCCAGCTAGCCACTCCCTAAAAAGCATGTGGCAGTAAATAAAATTTAGAAAAAACACAAATCTAATTTTTTTTGTTTTTTTTTGTTAAGTTTCAGAAACCCTCGCAGGCCATTATGGGGCAGTCCTTTAAGAAGCAATGTTCCAGTCTCCAACTGGGACACCTGGATCTTTATTTGTGCTGGGGACTGTGGGACCAGCACCAGGGCCCTTGTGCCCTGCCAGCTCCCTTAACTGCACACATCCTGGGCGCTTGCAATTCTTTATTTTTCCTTTTTTTGTTTTAAATTATTGGGGGGGATGGGAGGTGCATGCCCCGCCCCCCCAAAAAAAAACTCCCGTCCAAGCCAATACTAGGGCCACAGGGGAAGCCTCAGGTCCCCTGCACTCACTGACTCCCCTGCATGCACCTATGCTGGGTGCAGAGGGAGTTCGCGTTGGGAGTGATGGGAGAAGTTTTTTTCTCTGCCCCATCAGACATGAGCAATCTCACATTTCCTGCTTGCAGGAGCATGGTCATGGAAACCAATGTCAATTCCCACCAGGCAGGATCATATATGCAGCTCCCGCCAAGTGGAAGCATGGGACATGTTACTGGAGCTGACCGTGGGGGATGGGGTCCGAGGCCTAGTCGAGGCTCTGGGATGGGAGTCGCATGTCCTCTTCCAAGAATTATGCCCCTGGGAATGGAACCCCCTGGAACTTTGCAGGCTCTGGGAGGAGGGGTCCATGAGCCCTCCTCCCCTATAACCAATTTGTGCCACACTCCCCCGGGGCCTGGCCCACCCTGGGAGGTTATTTTCTTTAAAGCATGGTGTCTGCACTTTTTTTGTTTTATTGTACTGCAGATTCACGGAACTACAACAAAAACTTGCAGTAAACATTTTTAAAAATAGTTTTTTTTGGCCCCAGTCACCCCCTCCCCAACAGAGGTAAGGGGCAAAGGTGTCTTTCCTCATCTTTTTAAAATGCTTTTGCTGAGACTCTGGACGGAGTCCCCAAGATTGCTTCCATCAGATAGTTATTGATGTGGTGGCAGCCTATCAGATCTTATCTTGAACGATAGATATCTATATTTTGTTTTTAGCCTTAATTTCTCAAAAACCACTCAATTGATTTTCACCAAGTGCCAGAAAACACACTTTCTGGACAATGATCTAGCTTTCTGCCAAATTTGATGTAAATCTATTCAGCGGTTTTGGCTGTAGCTGTGTCCAATTTTCCCATGGACAAATGAATGGGACAAACATGTTTTGGACCTCCCTTTTTTTAGCCCCTACTTAAGAGATTACTTTTCAAGAAGAGCAGAAGTTTAATCAAATGGTGCCAAAGTTATTAGAAAACCATAAAATGTTTTTCCTATGTAAATGTGTACCTAACTACAACTTCATACATACACACATACATAGAGCGCAATCAGCAATGTTGTCCACATTTTGGGGCACACTTACAGCTGGTCCCAGCATGGAGGCTGGACACCGTTTCCTCAATATTTTAAATCAAGGAAGTGGACAGCCAGCGTTCCAAATATTCAAACTAATCAGTTTTAGACAGCATTATCAGCACAAGTATTAAGCATCAAGGATTTGCTTTGCAAGTCCATCTTTCACTATTTATAATGTATCCGACCTATTCATAATTGGGTGTTCTGGGATATGTAGTTCTCAAATGTGTATTTAATGGAAAGGAAAAAACAGAGAACCTGGTCATCAAAGCCCAGATCTTTAACTCCATTTTCCTTACATGTAATAGGGCGTTACATCCATTCTGTTATTTTATTCAGTTCCCTCATATTCAACTCTTATTTAATGTAGGATTTCACAATTAATTCCCCCAGGATTCTGAATCACGTATTCATAATCAGCAAAAAACAGATGTTTTCCGACCATCAAGGTCTTAGTCACAGTTTATAAGTCCATCTCTTTCACCAATTACAATGCAACCAGTCCTACTCATAATGGGGTTTTCTGGGATATGTACTTTAAAAAAAAAAAGTTGAAAAAAGGGAGCGGAGGGATTCACTAATCCACAATATTTAACTCCATTTCCTCACATCTGGAGGCTTCGATTATTATTGGTTGTTGCATACAATATCATGTTATTTTAGCCAGTTCTATCTCAATCAGCTGTTGTCATTTAATGTAGGATTTCTCAAATAATTTACAATTAATTTTCTAAATCACATTCATCATTTATTGGCCCTTCAATTATCGGGATTGCTGTGCTTGTATGACCATAATTAAAATAGATTACATGGTCATCCAGCCTTTTCTGCTTGTGCGTTTTATTTCCCACTTTTATTACTGCGTTAGTGTAATCCTAGGTCTTTAGCCAGATGGTGGGACATTGATTTTTCATAACCCATTTTGCACTCTTATGCCTGCCTTAGTGGCAGTCTGTTTTCACCAAATGGTAGGACATGGGTTTTTTAAAAATCTATCCAATCATGGGTCTCATTTGATATGGCTTTGATTACTGGAGAATTGTAACATTACTCATCCATTTTGATTTACAATTTGTGGTTCACCTTATTTAAGTTCGAGATGTGTGTACAGCTCTTCACCGCTTCTTAGGCAGAGTGGGATTTTTGTATCTAATCAAATGATATTTTAGACTCCAAATAGTGTAGTTGTACTTTATCCCCTTCTCGTTCATGTTTTGGCATTACATAAATTCCACAATGTGAGAATTTGGCCTGATATATGATGTCACTAGTTCTATTGTACACCCTGTATCAGTCCAAACAACCCTTATGGTGATTGGTTGTAATGTCAACCTTATAGACCAGCTATCCTAGTGGTAGCATGGACAAGAGCAGTCTTAGGCTAAACTCTGTATGGCATGTGAAGCCAGCTGTTATACCATATGTAATCCCTTGAATACCAAATGAAAGGGCCCCACGACAGATGTATATAAAAATAGAATGTATTTATTCTAGTCAAACCCTCAGCACTCTTTATAAGATTCGAGGTAAGTACAACACAGTCTTATTTAAGCATACATTAAGTCACACAGGTAAGTAATACAGTTAGGCCCTAGGGGCCACGCAAACCATATACTAAGTAAGTGGTATAAGAACCACTGTCACTGCTATACTATACTACCAAAGGTTAGGAAGTGGGAGGCACACGGGATTCAGGTGCAGAGTGGAAACACTCACGCGTAATGCGTAAAAGTCGATATAAATAGTAGTTATTAGAATTTAACAGTTTTAGGACACTTCTGGAATAGCTAGGAAGTCGAGACTTGGAAACTAGACCCTAGGATAGTCAATACCCTTGTGAGCACCGGAGTACTCAAGTTACCTAGCCCACGGGCTGCGGGTGCATAGGTGTGAACTTGCGTCGGGTTTCGTCGTTGACTCCTATGGATGCCTGAAGGAAAGTTGCTGACAGGCAGTCAGTGAAGTGTCCGGTGGATCCCAAGGATGGAATCAAGAAGGAAGGATACCTGCAAGCAGAAGGGACAGAGTCTAGGTCACCAGCCAGGAGCCAGGAAGGAACCAGGAAGGAACCAGGCGATGTTGTGCAGAAGCAGGTGAAGAGGTGAAGCTTGTTGCAGCAGCCACGGGTACCAGGAGAGGTCGAGGACGACCAGGAGGCGAGCTGTCCCACGAAGGCTCTTGCTGTCGGCGGTGTCGATGTCGAGTCAGGACCCAACAAGCCTTGGCAAGCTTAACCCACGCAGAATGGAGGACTTGCTTCTGGTGCAGACCAGGAAGGTCTGGGGTGCTTCTCTTTCACAGAGGAGCGGGTGCCAGTCTGGAGGAGCCAGACCAGCAAGATGAAATCAAAGGTTCGTCGTCGCAGAGGTCACTAGCCAACGGGCCAGCAACCGGAACACGTCGAGCAACTCCGGTGCAGAAGGGCCCCCACGCAGAACACGTGAAGTGTGGGGAGCTGATCTTCTTTGCAGATGGTGCTCGGGATGGGGGCTTCTCAATTCCCCAAGCACAGCCTCGAGGAAGCCTCAGAAGTCGCGCTAGTCAGTTACTAGCCACTTTTCCCAAGTCGCCGGTCCCACGTCCCTCGTCGCCTCCACGGGTCTCAGCTTCGCTGTAGATGTGGATCTGGGTCAGGGGTGTCTGGAAGTCTCAGCGCTGGTCAGTCTCTGCAGTCGTCCCTCGTAGGATCAGTTGCAAAGCAAAAAGCGCTCGCTGGCTGGTGCCTGGTTGCCCAGGGTGGTCACTCCTTGGCCACAAGGGAGATTTCTTCAGTCTTCTTCCTGAGGTCGAATGTCGAAGGTCCAGAGTTTCTGTTCAAGTTGCAGATTCAGGTTAATCTAATTTAGCAGGGCTCAGCTACCTACTGATATACTGGGCTAGTGGGCTGGGCTACCTGCAAGGTCCCTCCTATGGGTGGGACCAGGAAGGGGAGTGGTTACACCCCCTTTCCTTTGTCCAGTTTTGCGCCAGAGCTGGGGCTGTAGTGCCCCAGCGCCGGTTTGAACTGGACCAGTGGCGGACGGTGACATTTGAAAGTGGTGGGCGTAAAATGTTTGTCATACTTCAGCATAGCGAGCGAGCGTAGCGAGCGAGCCCGAACAACCCAAGGGGGTTTCGGGCGGGTTCTCCCCCCGAGAAATTTTTTTAAAAACAGAGTGGAAAAATGGTGCACTTTCAAGCAAATTTGAGAAAGCAGAAAGGTTAATAAAGCAATGAAGAAAGTGCAGTTATTACAATAATAAAGAGATCATGTCATTGTCAAATTAAATCATTGGGCCCTGGCACTGACGTTCATTTATTTTTAGGAAAATGAAGGGACACGCGCGCCACCCCCACTGCATAATGTTAAGAGGGGCCCCGACCCCGAGTCGCCCACATCTCTCAGATATTCACTGGCCTTGGTCGACATGGCCGGGGGGACCTCAGTCGAAGGGCTCGATCTCCAGGCCCTGGCTCCAAATGCTAGTTTCTGCGGGCAGGCTGCCAAACAAATATTGCTGTATGCTGTTTCTGGTGCTGCTATTCTGCTAATGAATGATTAACTAGGGCCGGAGGGGAAATGACATCACAGAGTCAGGCCATGTTCTCTCCTACTAGAGGTAAATGTTTATCGGCAGAAGGAAAAAGCTCCCTGACAGATAACACGGGAGTGGAAAGGATGTGGCTCAGCGGCCAGAGCTGCTGACTTGAGAGCTGGGGATCCCGCTTCTAGTCTCGGCAGTACCGCGCAACATCCTGTCATTCTATGCAAATCATGTAATCTCTCCTGGTGATAAATTGTTATGTAAATATGCTGCAAGAGTAAAAGGCAAACTTTATGAAAATATAGTTCCACCAAATTGGATGTTAACTGTATTTCAGTACCGGGAAACTGATAAGAGAGGCAGGCGAGGAACAGCATTGGTAAATGCAGGGAAATATGCTACAGCCAATAGAAATGGAGGAAAGGTAGGTGACACGCACAGGAACCAATGAGAAGCCAAGAAAGAGGAGATGGGATGTAGGTCCCTTTTAAGTTTGTATTAAAAACAATAGATTTCTCAAGCACAGCGCAGGCGAAACCTACAAATGGCCCATATTTGCAGACTGGGTTAGTTTTGAGCTTGGAAAGACTCGGTGTGTAAGTGTTTTGAAAAGTATGAAAGACTGCATGGATTTGAGCTTGCTACTGGCAATGTTTGTTTTAATATAAGGGAAATCAATAGTAAAAACCAGCCCAGCAGACCATAAAACAGGCCCACAAACAGCCAAGAAAACGGCCCAAACACTTTCCTGGCAGATCAGCCCGTTGGGCACTGCCCGATTGCCCTACTGGCCAGTCCAACCTTGTGTATTACAGCTCTGACTACCTGTTCTTTTGCCTCCTTCATCAGCGCCTGCAGGCCACACTTCATCAGCCATGCAACTCCCAGCCTATCATCCAAGGAAACCTCATCTGACACTCCTGGACAGACAAGGGTCAAGAATTGTTATATAATGCAAATTACTCAAGGTCGATCTATCCCCAATCTGGGTGGACGTACACGGCCAACCAAAAAGGAAATGGATTCCAGTTCAACCCACGTTGAAATGAACTCCACCTGTGCTGCTGCAAAGTAGACTTTTCTATGCATCAGTTTGTACATTTTATCTGTCTACTGATGGCTAAACTGAGATGTTCTTGGGTGGTTGAGGGCCATCCTGGATGTTTCTGTGGACAGGCTGGGATTCTCTGGGAACTCATTCATGGCCATAGACACGGTTACCCATGATCTCCTTCTCCACCACCTTTCGACCACAGGCATCCATGACAAGTCCCTCCATTGGCTCTATTCGAATGCCTCTCTCCACTCTCAAACTGTTGATTGCCCCTCCCCTCTCTCAATCTGAATTCTGCCTCTAGAGAAAGTAAATTGATCTGCTTGGTCAGGATTGGATCTTTGTCAGCAAAGAGCTAGGTTTAAAACATTTTTGAAAACCATGTGGCTTGCTTCAGAAGGAATAGTGAGGAAAAGAGGATGCCACCTGAGGAAATATGAATTTTGTGATCAGTTATGTCCCCTATCGTAGACCCCAACGGCTCCATGTGCATGCTATAAGTACATGTATGTTCCCTCCTGCTCCAGTTTTGAAGGCGCAAATATATGTGCGTCCACCGTCAACATGTCCTCTTTCAGATCCGCCATGAATGGGTCAGATATTCCATTCCTAAGTATGAAAGGCCACCGACTTTATGTGGTTCACTTTCCACATTTCACAGATTCAGGCGAGTAGGCCCGAATTCTGTCATCAAGCCTTTTCCTGCCTTCTGCCTCTGAAAGCTCCAGTCTGAGCCTGCATCTGTGACCATGAACTTTGTCTTACTCCCTGTGCGGCTAACGGTGCCTGATCCAGCCTGTCGCCTGCCAAAAACTGTATTTCACCTTCGAGATTATCTCCTTCGCTCCTCATCCGATGCATTCCTGTCTAGCAGTTTAGGTAAACATTCCTCCAGCTACCGTGCAAAGGGCCAGGCCTCGCTGTCCTCATGCAAGTAATTCATAGCCCCGTTACCATGGAATATTCCTACCCCCTCGCATCTAGTGTAGACACTTAGACGCTTGTACACGCACTAACAGTCAGTATAGTCAGTATAGTCAGTATAGAATAAGATTCTATCCTAAGAGACCTCTCCTTTTGGATAACACAGTTCTTTAAACATAGGATATTAGATATGATTTGGGATTAGGTTGACATAACCCCAGACTTCTGTCTCCACATGTAGAGCTAAATGTCAAGTCCCCTTCACCCTCTAGTTGCACGTCAATCACACGTCATGCGGCTGCGTGCGCATCTTTGCCAAACATTTCTGCTAACATTGCAGGATTCTTTTATGGATCCACCCACTTGTGACATCATGTTTAATGACGTTTCTTGAATTACGCCCTCTATTAGCTACGTATGCACCTTTTATCAGCTGTTACGCCTCTTGCATCTGTTTCACTGTAATGTATTTTCTATAAAACTGCCTGTCAATAATATATGCTCCCTTCCTTCCTGAACTTTCGTGGTGACGGAACAGAAGGCCCACAATTCGAATTGTCTTCCTTTTTATAGGAATAAAGCATTTTAAACCCTCTAATACCACGGATTCTGACTCTTATATTTACTGAGTTATTCTTGATAGACTTTACCGCATAAAAAATAGTACCGGTAACGAAATATTTACCACATAAATTGGCGCCCGAACAGGGACACTTTCTCATCTCACGCGCCGGCGGTGCGTTGCAGGCCCGGTCTCCTGCCACAGCTGAACGGACAAAA
Organism: Triturus cristatus; assembly: GCF_964204655.1. Taxonomy (NCBI): domain Eukaryota; kingdom Metazoa; phylum Chordata; class Amphibia; order Caudata; family Salamandridae; genus Triturus; species Triturus cristatus. Next base: position 138,399,880 of record NC_140592.1, read on the forward strand.
ACGCGTACCTGCAGGATTTCCTGTATCTCCCTCCGGCCAAGCGGGGACGACTGAGGCTGCGATCAACACCCAGACGAGGCGGTGAGAAGTGCGAAGTATCCCGACCAGAGCCTAGCTGAGAGAGCAAGATCCGAGGTATACAGAGTCCCGCCAGGTTCCGAAGTTCCGAGTCCAGTCGAGTCCAGTCGGGTCCAGTTTCAGTTCTGTTCCGAGGCCTTCCGTTCCGAGCTACCCGGTGAGTACCATTACCGGGGAGGCATTTTACGTGCACATAGTCTGTGCCGGTCAAGACGGGTTTGGGTACACAAATCCGGTCTGCACTGTTTCAGCAGTGTAGCTGTACTGTTTAGCAGTATATATAGTAATATAGTATGTCTTGCATATAAACAAGTATTATCTAGTGTCAGTATAATGTCAATAACTGGTTTTCTATTAGTTATCATTGTTCGTAAAACTGTTAAGCGTTAAATGTTTTAAATACGTTCTATATATTGTGGTGTGAATGACTGTTCATTATTGTGTTTTCTTGTATAAAGTGTGTTCTAGAAACAAGATCTAAAAATGCCGCTCTTTTCGAAACTAAGACAGATCAAAACTAGAAAAGGTGTACTCGAAGAAGCTGTTCCCATTCCACCTAGGGATACTCCAGGATACTTTATGTATCATAAGCATGGTCTAGATGCCGTATTATTTCTTGATTTATGGGTGGACTACACCAAAGAATTACCAGAGAGTCAGAGATGGCCCGCAGCGGGGACCTGGGATGCAGATTGCATCATGAGAGTAGAAGAAGAACTATGGAAAAAGAAAGCCAGACAGTCACAGAAAGATGCCATTGAATTATGGCGTAAAGAATCATACAGACGTACAGAAAAAGCACACAGACAGGAAGAGAAAGGTAGAGAGAATTCAAATAAAACTCGAGAAAATCTATTACTTGAGGAAGGTACTCGAGTAAACTCAGAACAAATAGATAGACAAAGAAACGCCCTTATGAATGGTATGTATCCACTTCTGGCCGAAGGGTTACCTAAGGCTACTCCGGAAATACCAAAAGACTTGCCACCTCCATTGTTTCCGATAAAAGCACACCCCAAATCACATCCCAAAACAGCAAAGGACGTTTTTCTTTCCTCCTATTTAGATGACGCTGCTCCCGAGTATGCTAATGCCATACCACCCACACCGCTTGCCGATGGTGTTCAACACCAAGAGCATCCATCTGTATCCCCGCAATTACAAACTCCTACACAAGTTCCAACAAACCCGTCCGTTTCTACAGTTTTTCCCGCATCTACAATCTCTATCCTACGCCCAACGAATCCTTTCGTGCCTAGCACCTCAGATGGTGCTACAGGAGGTACGACAGACATGTTTGCCACTCCGCCGCGAAATAAACAGACTCTTAGAGATCTAGCCCTCCAACGTACGCCCAAACTAGCAACTCCCGACATGCTTAAGGAACTTCTAGTAGATTGTAGATATGATCCTGTGCCCGGTAAACGGGACGAAATGCTGCTGTCATCATTACGTATTCGACGAGCTGCAATATATTTAACAAAGCTACCAGGAAGGACTACACATTTAGAAAATATGTATCACTTTGTCCAGTCAGGGCGAAGTCCTGAAAGTATTAGCAGAGCCATGGAGTACCAGAAAGCGGAGGTACAGGGACAACTGTTACGTTTCCTCATAAACTGTGTAATCAGAAATCAAGACCGGCCTGGGGTAAATCCGGAAGAAATGCAAAAACTTGTCACTTGGGGTCAGCATATATCAGAAGGGAGACATGATAAACAGTTATGTATAGTCGCTATGTACCGAAAGATACGCAAAGAAGTAGAACGAATACACGAAGAAAGATTAGAGGTAGACGCCGCTAACCTGAACAGAGAAGGAGGAGCAAGAGTCAGAGCAAGTAGAAACGATAGCTTATGTAGGTAGAGGAAGACCCCATAATAATACCAGAGGTTTTAATGATCCGGTACGTCCAATACGTCCAGAATATAATAGACATTTTCCAAACCCTATGTTAAATACAAAATCCCCCGAACACTTATTCCAAGCCGCTGATAAATTACTCCGAGATCGAAGGGGGTACCACATGCTCGATTCCATGGACGAACAAGAATTAGCCAGGTCAGCAGTACAATGGGCTGACAGTCCCAGCGAATACAATGACGATGTACTTGCACACACGTTTCTGAATCTAGATCCATATGAACAGCGTTTAGCTAGTATATACATGATTCAACATCTCCTTATATTATATAAAAGCCAACACTCCGATCCAGGACCCTTACCTGACATATTGACAGAACTACTCACGAACATATGGAAAGGGTCAGGTACTGATTTGATTAAAGAAATACTAGAATCCCGAAACCAATATTTAAATTTCGTATGCCCAGAACACGTTCCAGTTACCATTATGGGAAGAAAAATGTATCACATAGATAGACAGAACCCGTTACGCGAAGTGCACCCAATCAGAGGTGCCGGTGATAATTTTACACGCGTATTTGTGTACACACCTATAACTAAATTAGAATTATTAGAAATGAAGAAAGTAGTACCCAGCCATGACAAGGACCCAGCAGGTTTCCACCGTGAGATAAAAGACATGTTGCTCATGGGAGAGTATACCTACCCCGACATTATGAAAATATTAAAAGTCCTATTACCCGCCGGTGTTTATGAAAAACTCAAAGAAAAAGAATGGGAGGTCGGAGACCAAAAGATAGATTGGACAGCATTAGAAAACGAAGAAAAAGCCCGAGCTGCAGGAGCAGGGCTTGGGGAAAAGACTACAGCACTAGCAGGATTACTAATACAGGTACTGCCACGTTTATTAACTACGAAAAAGGAAGACTGGGGTGCAATCTCAGCCTGTAAACAAAAGCCAGACGAAGATACTAGTGATTTCTATTCCCGATTTGAAAAATGTTTTGGCATAAATAGTGGCATAAAAGCCAGTAGTGAGTCATACCCACATCTGTTTGTGACAAAATTAGTTGAAAATTCTCTGATACAAGTTAAGAATAGAGTATTGAAATTCGAAAGTACCTGGCAAGGTAATACCCCATCACAGATGCTACAGATGTTACAATATCATCACAATAGAATTAGAGAAGAACAAGAACACGAACAAAGACGTATGAAAGATACAAAAATGAAAATGCTTGTTGCACAGTCAGTTCCAGCCGATAGTCATCAAAAAGGTGATTCCGCAGGCCCTGCGAAAGGGACATGCAACTATTGTAAACAACCAGGTCATTATATACACGATTGTCCAGTCCTGAAACATAATATTGCCACAGGTAGAACGCATGAGAGACCACGTCCACCTAGACAGGATCAGAATCAACAACAAATACCTCAGCATGCACAACCTAGGTTAGCTCCGCAACAACTAGCTCCGCAACAGGCAGCTCCACAACGGACTATAGCACCACCACCAGCGCAGCCTATTGCTGCAACACAAGCAACGACACAACAGATGTATCAGTATGCACAAGCAGATTATCCCGATTATCAGCGATACTCATGAGATAGCCTAGAGAGGGAAGTTGGCTTACCCCTTATTGAGGTTCCTGTAGACCAAGAGGGACCTTATGTACATAGCAAATTATTAGGGGAAGACAGAAAGTTTTTACTTGATACAGGGGCAAGCAGAACAACTATAAGACGTAGTGAAGTTCCAGGGGCACCCCTCTCAGGCTCACAGAATATTTCCCTTGGATTCTCAGGAAAACCTATAATTAATGATGTAACACCACCTCTTCCACTTACGATTGGTCCATTGACACGTACTACAGATTTATTGCTTACTAAATCATGTCCAGAAAACTTGTTAGGCATAACAACATTGAAAGCTCTAGGAGCTATAATCTGTTGTTCTCCGGAAGGAGTACGACTATTTCTACGTGACTTTAAAGGTCACTACGTATCCAGAGACATGGATCACCGACTGCAGAATTTACCTACACATTTATGGGCACAAGGCCCCACTGATGTTGGTTGCATGAACATTACACCATATCGAGTTACACTGAAAACAGGAATAGTACTACCACGAATGCGACAATACAAGTTACCCCCCGATGCTGTTGTGGCTTTACTGCAAATCATTGACGAGCTCATTGCACAAGGAGTGGTTGTCGAAACTGACTCCAACGTATGTAATTCTCCGATAATTCCGATTCTTAAAAGAACGGATCCAAAAGCTCCACCAGTATATCGATTAGTTATTGATCTGCGCGAATTAAATAAATGTATTGTGCCACAATACCCCGTGGTCCCAGATATCTCTTCATTACTAACAGCTATTGACTCAGAAGCTACGTTCTTCACTGTAATTGATCTCAAGAATGCTTTCTTTAGTGTCCCAATTGATCCGGAAAGTCAATATTTATTCGGATTTAGTTTAAATGGACGAAGTTTTAAATTCACACGCGCACCTCAAGGATTTACAGAAAGCCCCAGCATCTATAGCCAAGCACTGAAACGAGAACTTGACAGTATCCACATGCCAGTTAACACTGCCTTGCTTCAATATGTCGATGATCTACTGATCACCGCTCGAAGCGAACCCGAATGTGAAAAAGCGTCACTGACGGTTTTGAAATTTCTGGCTGACAAGGGGCACAAGGTGTCCCCTTCTAAGCTGCAATTCTGTGTCCAGCGAGTTGTTTACCTTGGGCACTCGCTGTCCAAGGAGGGAAGGCAGCTTACACCCGACCGCATCCAGTTAATCGCTAACATGCCACCACCCAAGACACAAAAGGAGGTGCGGGCTTTTATAGGCCTCACTTCATACTGTAGGCAGTGGATCCCTCAATATGCATTTCTAGCAAAACCACTCATCCAGTTGACAACACAGGAGGCAGCCACATCGACTGTCCTCCCTTGGACTCAAGAACATACACACGCCTTTGAAAGTTTAAAGAAAGCTTTATGCCAAGCACCTGTCCTAGCAACACCATGTTACAGTAAACAGTTTACACTCTTCGTTACAGAACGCGAAGGTACTGCTTTGTCAGTACTCACTCAGGAACAAGCAGGATCACACAAACCATGTGCTTATTTCTCTAGTACATTAGATCCAGTAGCTCAGGCTCTTCCGGCGTGCCTGAAATCAGTGGCAGCAACAGCTTTAGCAATCAGACAAAGCGATGCCATAGTGTTAGGACATCAATTGACAGTACAAGTACCACACGCAGTAGAGGTTCTCTTGAACCGCACACAAACACAACACTTGACTATAGCGAGACTCACCGGTTACGAATTAACATTGTTTCAGCCACATATAGAAATCAGACGTTGTAATACGTTAAATCCTGCCACACTGTTACCAGTGGGCGGAACAGATCCATTGGCACATGATTGTGTCGAAGTCATTACTATCACGACGAAACCCAGACAAGACTTGACAGATATCCCTTTGTCAGATCCAGACTTGACATTGTATGTAGATGGGTCATGTATGAGAGCAAGTACAGGAGAGTTAATGGCCGCTTACGCAGTCACAACAGACACTGAAGTCATTGAAACAAATCGTATTAACACTTTGTCAGCTCAAGCAGCAGAGCTCATCGCTCTGACACAAGCCTGTATTCAAGCCAAAAATAAAAAAGTCAACATATACACAGATTCACGTTATGCATTCGGAGTCGTCCATGACTTCGGCGTACTGTGGCGAGAGAGAGGTTATTTAACGTCTCACGGTGCCCACATCCAACACGGATCCCTCATTCAAACCCTATTAGATGCGATTCATCTACCTACTGCAATATCGATTATGAAATGCAAAGCTCATACAAAAGTTACCGATATTATTTCTCAGGGTAATGACCTAGCTGACAGAACAGCTAAACAGACTGCTCAGAATCAGACTCACACAACTGACATGACAAAGACAATAGTTCCGACGCCAACACATTTCATGACAGTTAAGGATCCCGCCCTTGATATAATTGACATACAGACACATGCTACACCAGAAGAAATAAAGAAATGGACTGAATTAGGAGGGATCCAAACAGATCAGGGATGGATGACGAAGGAAAAATCTATATGGTTTCTTCCCGACTCTATGGTCCAAGTCATCATTAACACAATACATAGTCCAGCGCACCTAGGAGAAAAAGCTATGCTAGACAGTATTCAACACATTTGGTTCAACAAACACTTGCGAGCCGCAGCTAAACAAAAGGTTCGTACCTGTATGATATGTTGTCAGTTTAATCCAGGTAAAAGCATCCCCGTAGAGCAGGGTGGATTTCAAACTCCCGATCATGCTTTTGAAGTCCTCCAGATGGATTATATCCAGATGGAACGATGTCGAGGATTCAAATATGTTCTCGTAGTTGTTTGTGCTCTTTCCCGTTGGACAGAAGCATACCCGGTCTCAGATTACACTGCCCCGACTACTGCCAAACAGTTAGTTCGAGAATTCTTCCCACGGTACGGTTTACCACGTGTTGTCTACTCAGATAACGGCCAGCCGTTCTCATCCGAACTAATGAAACACGTTTCCCTTCTATTAGGCTATCAATGGAAATTTCACTGTGTCCGACATCCCGAGGCAGCAGGTCTCGTAGAACGCCATAATCAAACTTTGAAAATTAGATTGTCCAAAATATGTAGAGAAAAAGGAGTCGATTGGATAGTAGCCTTACCAGTTGCGCTCTTTTACATGAGAATAGTAGCACATTCTCGAACAGGGCTATCCCCGTATGAGGTGATCTTCGGTAGACCACCAAATATGTGGGGGACGCCTATACCTCGTAAAATCACTGACGTTGACTGTAATATGCTGACAGATTACCTGGCTTCCTTGATGTCTGCACTACAATCTTGTCGTTCACAGGTATCCGCAGCTTTTCCCGATAATACTGAGGTGAAGCCCCATGACGTGGTTCCTGGTGACCTGGTGCTGGTCAGGAACTTTGACCGGAAGACCCAACTGGATCCTAGGTGGAAGTCACCGAAGTTGGTTTTACTCACCACAAGGACAGCCGTGAAAATCGAGGGAAGAAAAGGATGGTTGCATTCGAGTCATATCAAGAAATTTTATGGACTACCACCCAGTGTAGATACACAACCCTGTATTTCCTCAAAGACAGACTCAAAGCTCCCCTTGGTTGAGCAATCGAACTCAGAAATTTATAAACTAAAATTGAGGTCTAGTAAGTCAGATAATTTGATTGTTTAAGTCCTCTCCAAGATGAATCGGTTGAATTTGTCTCCGACATGTATCCTCTAGACCGGAATAGAGAAAAATCAGCGAAAGCAGCTGAAAAAGCATGCGTATTGTAAATCACTTCGTAGTCACTGTACAGTAACATTATTAATTTTGTTTTTTCTAAGTCTTCTGATTATTATTTTTAGCATACTATTGCACATGTATTACCCTATTCTTAAACGTGCTTATAATATAACTGCAGAACATTCTTTTAGTGAATTTCCTCCGCATGAGTTGTCCTATAGATTTGCGCTGCGCAACAACACATTTATTAGTATGCTACATCATTCCCATCAAACCAGCAATGCCACAAATTGTTGGATATGTGGCCGACTCCCTCCCTATGTGGAAATATGGATTTTTCTGGTCAAGTTATGTCCCCTATCTTGGACCCCAACGGTTCTATGTGCATGTTACAAGTACATGTATGTTCCCTCCAGTTCCAGTTATGAAGACGCAAATACATGTGCGTCCACCGTTAACATGTCCTCTGTTGATCCGCCATGAATGGGCCGGATATTCCATTCCTAAGTACGAAAGGCCACCGCCTTTATATGGTTCACTTATGCCATTTTACAGTCCAGGCAAGTAGGCCCTGATTCTGTCATCAAACTCTTCTTGCCTTCTGCCTCTGAAAAGCTCCAGTCTGAGCCTGCATCTGTGACCATGAACTTTGTCTCATTCTCTGCGCAGCTCACGAAGCCTGACATCAGCCTATTCTCTGCCAAGAACTGTATTTCACCTTCGAGTTATCTGCTCCGTTCCCTGCCCGATGCATTCCTGCCTAGTAGTTTAAGTAAACATTCTTCCAGCTACCAAGCAAAGGGCCCGGCTTCTCTGTCTTTATGCAAGTAATTCATAGTCCTGTTACCATGGAATATTCCTACCCCCTCGCATTTAGTGTAGACACTTAGACGCTTGTACACGCACGCACAGTCAGTATAGAATAGATTCTGTCCGAGAGTCCTTCTTTTGTGGATAACATAGTTCTTTAAACATAGGATGTTAGATATGATTTGGGATTAGGTTGACTTGACCCCCCAGACTTTGTCTCCACATGTAGAGCTAAATGTCAAGTCCCCTTCACCCCCTAGTTGCACGTCAATCACACGTCATGCTGCTGCGCGCGCATCTATGCCAAGTATTATCTTATAGATCCACCTATATATGACATCATAACCAATTATGTTCCTTTTTACTCCTTATTACACCCATTTTCGGTTACGCATATGAATCGTCATTTTCCTTATCAATTGTTACGCCTACTGTATTCGCTTCATTGTAATGTATGTACTATAAAAGTCATTTCTTGTCAATAAAGTATGTACTTCACTTCCTGAACCTCCGTGGTGATGGAACTTGGAGCAACCGATTATAATCGTTCATTGGAATAAAGCCCATTCCGAACCTCTGATACCACGGATTCTGCCTCTCATTTTACTGAGCTATATTTATTATGTTTCCGTATCAAATTAAGTCCCGGTAATGTATTTTATTTACCACATGAATGGCGCCCGAACAGGGACACTTTCTCATCTCACGCGCCAGCGGTGAGTTGCAGGCCCGGTCTCCTGCCACAGCTGGACGGACAATAACGCGTACCAGCAGGATTTCCTGTGTCTCCCTCCGGTCAAGCGGGGGCGACTGAGGCTGCGATCAACACCCAGACGAGGCGGTGAGAAGTGCGAAGTATCCCGACCAGAGCCTAGCTGAGAGAGCAAGATCCGAGGTATACAGAGGCCCACCAGTTCGAAGTCGAGTCCAGTTTCCGACGAGTCGAGTCGAGTCCAGTCCAAGTCCAGTTTCCGAGGCCTTCCGTTTCCGAAGCTACCCGGTGAGTACCATTGCTGGGGAGGCATTTCTGACGTGCACATAGGTTGTGCCGGTCAAAGACGGGTTTGGGTACACAAATCCGGTCTGCACTGTTTTAGCAGTGTATATGTACTGTTTAGCAGTATATCAAGTATTCCGAAGTATCTAGTTATTGTCAAAGAATTATGCTTGGTGATTAGTTATGCAGACGATCATCATTGTTGGTTATTTTAAAGGTTAAAAAAATGTTTAATGTTTAATGTGTTAAACGTCCTGCATATTGTGGTATGAATGGCTGTTCATTATTGTGCTTTTGTACTAAGTGTGTTCAAAATCAAGTATCAGATCAGTTCTCAATATGCCGCTCTTTTCGAAACTAAGACAGATCACTACAAGAAAAGGGGTACTCGAAGAAGCCGTTCCTATTCCTCCTAGGGACACTCCAGGGTACTTCATGTATCACAAACATGGCTTAGACGCTATATTATTTCTTGATTTATGGGTAGACTACACCAAGGGATTACCAGAAAGTCAGAGGTGGCCCACAGCGGGAACCTGGGATGCAGAGTGCATCATGAAAGTAGAAGAAGAGTTATGGAAAAGGAAAGTCAGACAGTCACAGAAAGACGCCATTGAGTTATGGCGTAAAGAATCACATAGACGAACAGAAAAAGCACGTAGACAGGAGGAGAAGAGTAAAGAGAATTCCAATAAAGTTCGAGAAAATCTATTAATTGAGGAAGGTATCCGAGTGAAATCAGAACAAGTAGACAGACAAAGAAATGCCCTTATGAATGGTATGTATCCCCTTCTGGCCGAAGGATTACCTAAAGCTACTCCAGAAACACCGAAAGACTTGCCACCCCCATTATTTCCAATAAAGGTACATCCTAAGGGGCATCCTAGAACCGCAGAAGATGTTTTTCTTTCCTCATATTTAGATGACACAGCTCCCGAGTATGCTAATTCCGCCCCACATAGACCGCCTATCAGGGAGGATCAACGCCAAGACCCAGTACCCGTATCCCTACAGCAACAGATCGTGTCACAAGTTCCGACAAGCACATCTGTTTCTACATCTGTTCCTACAGCTGCTTCTATAGCTGTGTCCACACCTATAGTTGCTGTGTCACGTTCAACGAATCCTTTCACACCCGACACCCCAGATGGGGCTACGGGAGGTGCTAGTAACATTTTTTCTACGCCACCCAGAATAAATAAACTTACCTTTCAAGAGTCAGCACATTCACGTACCCCCAAACTCATAAATGCCCGTACGCTTAAGGAACTTCTTATAGATTGTAGATATGACCCTGTGCCCGGAAAAGAGGACGAAATGACCCTAGCATCATTACGTATCAGACGAGCCGCAGTGTACTTAGGGAAGTTACCAGGAATGACTGCGCACCTAGATAAAATATACCATTTTGTCCAAACAGGGCGAGATCCAGAATGTATTAACAGAGCTATGGAATACCAGAAAGTGGAGATACAGGGGGAACTGTTACGTTTCCTCATAAATTGTGTGATCAGAAATGAAGACCGACCGGGGGTAGACCCGGAAGCAATGCAAATTCTTACCAGATGGAGCCAGAATATATCAGAAGGTAGACATGATAAACAAAATTGTATAATAGCCATGTGCCGAAAGATCCGTAAAGAAATAGAACGCCTACACGAAGAAAGATTAGCGGTAGACGAGTTCGAACAAAACGAGGAAGAAGGATCAGGACTGCCCACAGGACAGTCAGACACTATAGCCTATGTAGGTAGAGGAAGATCTTGTAATAGTAATAGATGTCCTATTGACCCGATACGTCCGATATGTCCAGATAATAGCAGGAATTTCCAAATACCTATAATTAACATCAGGTCTAACGAGCATTCGTTCCAAGCCGCCGACAAACTACTCCGAGAACGAAGGGGTTATCATTTCCTCGATTCTATGGATGAACAAGATTTAGCTAGGTCAGCTGTCCATTGGGTTGACAGTCCCGGAAAATATAGTGATGATACAGTAGCACGCACATTTTTGAATCTCACCCCAGATGAACAGCGTTTAGCTGGGATTTATATGATTCAACAACTCATTATACTATATCAGAGTCAGCATTCGGACCCTGGTCCCTTACCTGACATATTCACTGAATTGCTTATGAATAGATGGAGAGGTTCAGGTACTAAATTAATTAAAGAAATTCTAGAATCAAGAAAGCAGTATATTCTTTTTGTATGTTCAGACCGTGTCTCATTGCCCATCAAGGAAAGAACCACGTATTACATGGATAGACAGAATCCCTTACGAGAAGTGCACCCAATAAAGGGCGAGGACAACGAGTTTAAGCGCGTATTTGTATATACGCCCATATCAAAAATAGAATTGTTAGAAATGAAGAAAGTGGTACCCAGTCATGACAAAGATCCAGCGGGTTTTCACCGAGAAATTAAAGACATGTTACTCATGGGAGAGTATACCTATCCCGACATTATGACAATATTAAAGGTATTGATGCCTGCTGGCATTTATGAGAAACTCAGGGAAAAAGAGTGGGAGGTAGGAGACCAAAAGATAGAATGGTCAGTATTAGAAGCAGAAGAAAAGGCCCGAACTGCAGGAGCAGGACTCGGGGATAAAACTAAAGCACTACCAGGTTTATTAGTACAGGTACTGCCACGTTTATTAACTACGAAAAAGGAAGATTGGGGTACAATTTCAGCCTGTAAACAGAAGCAAGATGAAGACACTAGTGATTACTATGCCCGATTTGAAAAATGTTTTGGTATAAATAGTGGCCTAAAAGCAAGTAGCGAATCATACCCACATCTGTTTGTAACAAAATTAGTAGAAAATGCTCTGCCCCAAGTAAAGAATAGAGTATTAAAATTCGAGAGTACCTGGCAAGGTAACACTCCATCACAAATGTTACAGTACCATCACAATAGAATTAGAGAGGAACAAGAACATGAACACAGACGCATGAAAGACACAAAAATGAAAATGTTAGTTTCTCAGACAGTCCCAGCTGAAGGACATAAAAAGGGTATGACACATTCCGATTCAGCTGGACCTGTAAAAGGGACATGCAATTATTGTAAAAAGCCAGGTCATTACGTACACGATTGTCCAGTTTTGAAACATAATATCGCCATAGGTAAAACACAAGAAAGACCACGGCCACCTAGACAGGACCAGAATGAACAAGGAGCCCCGCAGCATGCACAGTCCATGCCAGCTCCACCACAGTCTGTACAGTTTGTGCCAGCTGCACCAGCGCTGCCCGTTGCTGCCACACAAACCACGACACGACAACTGTACCAGACCGCACAGTACGACTATCCTGATTATCAACGATACGCATGAACCAGCCTAGAGAGGGAAGTTGACTTACCCCTTATCGAGATCCCTGTAGATCAAGAAGGACCTTATGTACATAGTGAATTATTAGGCCAAGACAGAAAATTTTTACTCGATACAGGGGCAAGTCGAACAACCATAAAACGTAGTGAAGTTCCAGGGGCACCCCTCTCAGGCTCTCAGAATATTTCCCTTGGTTTTTCAGGAAAACCTATTGTTAATGAAGTGTCACAGCCTCTCCCACTTACGATAGGACCTTTGACCCGAACTACAGATTTATTGCCTACTAAATCATGTCCAGAAAATCTGTTAGGAATAAAAACACTGAAAGCTCTAGGAGCTATAATATGTTGTTCTCCGGAAGGAGTAAGGTTGTTTTTACGTGATTTTAAAGGTCACTATGTATCTAGAGACATGGATCCCCGACTGCAGACTTTACCTACACATCTATGGGCACAAGGCCCTACTGATGTTGGATGCATGAATATTACACCATATCGAGTCACATTAAAGGCAGGAGTGGTGCTACCACGAATGCGACAATACAAGTTACCACCAGATGCTGTAGTGGCTTTACTGCAAATCATTGACGAGCTCATTGCCCAAGGAGTAGTTGTAGAAACCGACTCCAATGTATGTAATTCACCGATAATTCCGATTCTTAAACGAACAGATCCAAAGGCCCCGCCAGTATATCGATTGGTTATTGATCTGCGCGAATTAAACAAATGCATTGTGCCACAATTTCCTGTGGTCCCAGATATCTCATCATTACTGACAGCTATTGATTCCGAAGCGACATTCTTTACTGTAATCGATCTCAAGAATGCCTTTTTCAGCGTCCCAATAGATCCGGAAAGCCAATATTTGTTCGGATTTAGTTTAAATGGACGTAGCTTTAAATTCTCACGCGCACCTCAAGGATTTACAGAAAGCCCCAGCATCTATAGCCAAGCACTGAAACGAGAACTCGACAGTATCCACATGCCAGTTAACACTGCTCTGCTTCAATACGTCGATGATCTGTTGATCACCGCGAGAAGTGAACCGGAATGTGAAAAAGCATCACTGACAGTTTTACAATTTCTAGCCGAAAAGGGGCACAAGGTGTCCCCTTCTAAGCTGCAATTCTGTGTCCAGCGAGTTATTTATCTTGGACACTCGCTGTCCAAGGAGGGAAGGCAGCTTACACCCGACCGCATTCAGTTAATAGCTAACATGCCAATACCTAAGACACAAAAGGAAGTACGGGCTTTCATAGGCCTCACTTCATACTGTAGACAGTGGATCCCCCAATATGCATTTCTAGCAAAACCACTCATTCAGTTGACAACACAGGAGGCAGCCACATCGACTGTCCTCCCTTGGACTCAGGAACATACACAAGCTTTTGAAAGCCTAAAGAAAGCTTTATGTCAAGCACCTGTTTTAGCAACGCCATGTTACAGAAAACAGTTTACACTCTTTGTTACAGAACGCGAAGGTACTGCCTTGTCAGTACTCACACAGGAACAAGCAGGAGCACACAAACCATGTGCTTACTTTTCTAGTACATTAGATCCCGTAGCTCAGGCTTTGCCTGCATGCCTAAAATCAGTGGCAGCGACAGCTTTAGCAATCAGACAAAGCGATGCCATAGTGTTAGGACATCCATTGACAGTTCAAGTACCACATGCAGTAGAGGTTCTTGTAAATAGAACGCAAACACAACACTTGACTATAGCGCGACTTACAGGGTACGAACTCACATTGTTTCAGCCACACATAGAAATCAGACGCTGTAACACATTGAATCCTGCCACACTTTTGCCAGTAACCGGAACAGACCCACTAGCCCATGACTGTATTGAAGTTATTACAATAACGACGAAACCTAGACAAGACTTAACCGATGTCCCATTGTCAGACCCAGACCTGACATTGTATGTAGATGGTTCATGTATGAGAACAAATACAGGAGAGTTGGTGGCTGCTTACGCAGTCACAACAGATACTGAAGTCATTGAAACTAATCGTATAAATACTTTGTCAGCTCAAGCCGCAGAGCTTATTGCTCTGACACAAGCCTGTATTCAAGCCACAAATAAAAAAGTCAACGTATACACTGATTCACGTTATGCATTCGGAGTTGTACATGACTTCGGCGTGCTATGGCGAGAGAGAGGTTATTTAACTTCCCACGGTGCCCACATTCAGCACGGACCCCTCATTCATGCCTTATTAGATGCAATACATCTACCTACTGCAATATCAATTATGAAATGTAAGGCTCATACGAAGGTTACTGATATCATTTCTCAAGGCAATGATCTAGCCGACAGAACAGCTAAACAGACTGCTCAAGCTCAAACCTCCGACATGACAAAGACAATAGTCCCGATGCCGACACATTGTATGACAGTTAAAGATCCTACCCTTGACGTAATTGACATACAGACACATGCTACACCAGACGAAATAAAGAAATGGACTGAATTAGGAGGGATCCAAACGGACCAAGGATGGATGATGAAGGAAAAATCTGTGTGGTTCCTTCCTGATTCAATGGTCCAAGTTATAGTTAACACTATACATAGTCCAGCACATCTAGGAGAAAAAGCTATGCTAGATAGCATTCAACACATTTGGTTCAATAAACATTTACGAGCAGCAGCCAAACAAAAGGTCCGTACCTGTATGATCTGTTGCCAGTTCAACCCAGGAAAAAGTGTTCCCGTAGAACAAGGTGGATTTCATCCTCCTAATCACCCTTTTGAAGTACTCCAGATGGATTATATCCAGATGGAACGATGTCGAGGATTCAAATATGTTCTCGTAGTTGTCTGCGCTCTGTCCCGCTGGACGGAGGCATACCCGGTTTCAGATTACACTGCCCCGACTACTGCCAAACAGTTAGTTCGAGAATTCTTCCCACGATACGGTTTACCACGTGTTGTTCACTCAGATAACGGCCAGCCGTTCTCATCCGAATTAATGAAACATGTTTCACTTTTGTTAGGTTATCAGTGGAAATTCCACTGTGTCCGACACCCCGAAGCAGCAGGTCTCGTAGAAAGACATAATCAGACCCTGAAAATTAGATTGTCCAAAATATGCAGGGAGAAAGGTGTCGACTGGGTAGTAGCACTACCAGTTGCACTCTTTTTCACAAGAATGGTAGCACACTCTCGAACAGGGCTATCCCCGTATGAGGTGATCTTCGGCAGACCACCAAATATGTGGGGGACGCCTATACCACGCAAAATAACTGATATTGACTGTAATATGCTGACAGATTACTTGGCTTCCTTGATGTCTGCACTACAATCTTGTCGTTCACAGGTAGCTGCAGCCTTTCCCGACAACACTGAGGTGAAACCCCATGACGTAATTCCGGGGGACCTCGTCCTTGTGAGGAATTTCGACCGAAAGACTCAGCTGGAGCCCAGGTGGAAGACACCCAAGTTGGTCCTGCTGACCACAAGGACAGCCGTGAAGATTGAAGGCAGGAAAGGATGGATTCATTCAAGTCATATCAAGAAATTTCATGGACTGAAATCAGATGTGAATACCACACCTTGTGTGTCTTCACCCATTGACTCAAAACTTCCTTTTGTGGAAAAAAGTGACTCCGA
The DNA here is from genome assembly GCF_964204655.1 of Triturus cristatus. Taxonomy (NCBI): domain Eukaryota; kingdom Metazoa; phylum Chordata; class Amphibia; order Caudata; family Salamandridae; genus Triturus; species Triturus cristatus. The sequence continues at coordinate 138,415,907 of NC_140592.1, forward strand.
ACTTTATAAACTAAAATTAAGGCCTAGACCGTCGGACGATTTGATTGTTTAAGTCCTCTCCTAGGTGAAGCGGTTGAATCTGTCTCCGACATGTATCGCCTAGACCTGAATCATGGACAGTCGCGAAAAATGATGAGACAGGCGTATTGTAAATCACTGCGTAGCCATTGCATAGTGACATTATTAATCTTGTTTTTCTTAAGTCTTTTAATAATTACTGCAAGTATATTGTTGCACATATATTACCCTATTGTCAGAAATGTTTACAATGTTACTGCTGAACATTTTTAGTGACTTACCCCCGCATGAATTGTCTTATAGACTTGCGCTGCGCAATAACACTTTCATTAGTATGTTACATCATTCCCACCAGACTAGTAATGCTACTAATTGTTGGGTGTGTGGCCGACTCCCTCCCTATCAGAATTATGAAGGAGTCCTGCCTTTCTTTCCACATCCGTTTACACATAATGGCTCCTGTGGAGCATGGTTTAGTTTAATCAATTCCATAGACTCAGATACAGCCGTTTACCAAGACCAGTGGGTGTGGGGAAATCTGAACCTAGTTTTATTCAAAGTCTGTTACCCTGACAAGGAGGGTCGCCCCAAAGGAACAGGAACTGATCTAGAAAATGAAGTATATGGATTAGGTAACTTTACTCCTAATCTCATGGTTCTAAGTGTCGAATCCGAAGTTGAACTAGTTTTACCAACCATGTCAGTATTCCCAGCGAAAGGTGAATTGTGTGTAAGAAAAGTTGGTTCCATACATATGGGCCATAGTAAATGCACTACTACAGTAGAATTCAATGATCAAGGTAAATCTTCATTTAGAGCTTATCGCCACTCCTACTTTATATGTGGTCAGACTGCATATATGCGTCTACCCCTAGATTGGGATGGTACCTGCTACATTGCATTCCTTTTGCCACCTGTTTTCCTAGCTCCTCCTGATTATTATAGAAATATTCATTTAGTACACAACAGAGAGCGGAGAGATCTCCCAATTGTCGATTACACTGAAACAGCATGGGAAAAATACACAGATTTCAATAAAGGCATCTTTCCCTATATAGGTACTGTTACTAATAGTAAGCTGATACGTAGATTAACTAGAACCCTTGAAGCGGTAGTGAATGAAACTATTTCCGCCTTAGGCAATTTAACAGAAGAGCAGTCTGCTATGCGGATTGTTGTGCTTCAAAATCGTCTTGTCCTTGACGTCATCCTGGCTGATAGGGGCGGAGCTTGTAGGGTCATCGGATCAAGCTGCTGCGTATTCATACCAGAAAATTCGCCATCTGTATATAAAGCTATACCTCGCCTTCATAAGATTGTAAGCCAGATACACCAGAACCCAGGCACCTGGACTTGGTCCGGTTGGTTTTGGAGTATAATATCTACCCTTGGATGGAAGGTCCTATCTTTCCTAGGTATTGGCCTTCTCATACTATTCAGTTGCTGTCTATGTCTATGTCTACAATGTGGACCAGCGATCTGTGGTCTGTGCGCCACATCGTGTATTCCACCACCAAGATCTCATTCGTCACGGAAGAAGAAAGAACAAATGATGTTATATGAACAGATCAATGGATTGATGAAGATTGATATCTCTTAACGGGCAAGTAGGGGACAAGGAGGGAATGTGGAAATATGGATTTTTCTGATCAGTTATGTCCCCTATCTTGGACCCCAACGGTTCTATGTGCATGTTACAAGTACATGTATGTTCCCTCCAGTTCCAGTTATGAAGACGCAAATACATGTGCGTCCACCGTTAACATGTCCTCTGTTGATCCGCCATGAATGGGCCGGATATTCCATTCCTAAGTACAAAAGGCCACCGCCTTTATATGGTTCACTTATGCCATTTTACAGTCCAGGCAAGTAGGCCCTGATTCTGTCATCAAACTCTTCTTGCCTTCTGCCTCTGAAAAGCTCCAGTCTGAGCCTGCATCTGTGACCATGAACTTTGTCTCATTCTCTGCGCAGCTCACGAAGCCTGACATCAGCCTATTCTCTGCCAAGAACTGTATTTCACCTTCGAGTTATCTGCTCCGTTCCCTGCCCGATGCATTCCTGCCTAGTAGTTTAAGTAAACATTCTTCCAGCTACCAAGCAAAGGGCCCGGCTTCTCTGTCTTTATGCAAGTAATTCATAGTCCTGTTACCATGGAATATTCCTACCCCCTCGCATTTAGTGTAGACACTTAGACGCTTGTACACGCACGCACAGTCAGTATAGAATAGATTCTGTCCGAGAGTCCTCTTTTGTGGATAACATAGTTCTTTAAACATAGGATGTTAGATATGATTTGGGATTAGGTTGACTTGACCCCCCCGACTTTGTCTCCACATGTAGAGCTAAATGTCAAGTCCCCTTCACTCCCTAGTTGCACGTCAATCACACGTCATGCTGCTGCGCGCGCATCTATGCCAAGTATTATCTTATAGATCCACCTATATATGACATCATAACCAATTATGTTCCTTTTTACTCCTTATTACACCCATTTTCGGTTACGCATATGAATCGTCATTTTCCTTATCAATTGTTACGCCTACTGTATTCGCTTCATTGTAATGTATGTACTATAAAAGTCATTTCTTGTCAATAAAGTATGTACTTCACTTCCTGAACCTCCGTGGTGATGGAACTTGGAGCAACCGATTATAATCGTTCATTGGAATAAAGCCCATTCCGAACCTCGGATTCTGCCTCTCATTTTACTGAGCTATATTTATTATGTTTCCGTATCAAATTAAGTCCCGGTAATGTATTTTATTTACCACACCTATCAGAACTATAAGGGAGTTTTGCCCCTCTTTCCCTATCCGTTCACACACAATGGCTCCTGTGGAGCATGGTTTAGTTTGATTAATACCTGAACCTAGTTTTGCTTAAAGTCTGCTACCCTAACAAGGAGGGACTTCCCAAAAGAACAGGAACTGATCTAGAAAATGAAGTATATGGATTAGGTAATTTTACACTTAACCTCATGATCCTGAACGTTGAATCTGAAGCTACACCAATCTTGCCCGCCATGTCGGTATTCCCAGTAAAAGGGGAATTATGTATAAGAAAGAATGGTTCCATACACATGGGTCACAGTAAATGCACCACTGTAATAAAATTCAGTGATCAAGGCAAGTCTACATTTAGAGCTTCCCATCATTCCTACTTCATATGTGGCCAGACCGCATATATATGTCTACCTTTAGATTGGGATGGTACCTGTTACATAGCATTCCTTCTGCCACCTGTTTTCCTAGCTCCTCCTGATTATCATAGAAATACCCATTTAGTACACAATAGACAGCAGAGAGATCTCCCAATTGTCGATTACACTGAAACGGCATGGGAAAAAAACACAGATTTCAATAAAGGTTTCTTTCCCTATATAGGTACAGTCACTAATAGTAAACTGATACGTAGATTAACCAGAACCCTTGAAGCAGTAGTGAACGAAACTATTTCCGCCTTAGGCAATTTAACAGAAGAGCAGTCTGCTATGCGGATTGTTGTGCTTCAAAACCGTCTTGTCCTTGACGTCATCCTGGCCGATAGGGGCGGAGCTTGTAGGGTCATCGGATCAAGTTGTTGCATTTTCATACCAGAAAATTCGCCGTCAGTATATAAGGCCATAACTCGCCTTCATAAGATTGTAAGCCAGATACACCAGAGTCCAGGCACCTGGACTTGGTCCGGTTGGTTCTGGGGCGTGTTGTCAGCCTTGGGATGGAGAATCCTATCCGTCCTAGGTATTGGCTTTCTCATACTATTCAGTTGCTGCTTATGTCTACAATGTGGGCTAGCGATTTGTGGTCTGTGTGCCACCTCGTGTATCCCACATCCAAGTTTTCATTTGAGATCCCGGAAGAAGAAAGAAGAACAAATGATGCTATATGAACAGATCGATGGATTGATGAAGATCGATATCTAAGGGTCCGAAGGGGACAAGGAGGGAATGAGGAAATATGAATTTTGTGATCAGTTATGTCCCCTATCATAGACCCCAACGGCTCCATGTGCATGCTATAAGTACATGTATGTTCCCTCCTGCTCCAGTTTTGAAGACGCAAATATATGTGCGTCCACCGTCAACATGTCCTCTTTCAGATCCGCCATGAATGGGTCAGATATTCCATTCTGAAGTATGAAAGGCCACCGACTTTATGTGGTTCACTTTCCACATTTCACAGATTCAGGCGAGTAGGCCCGAATTCTGTCATCAAGCCTTTTCCTGCCTTCTGCCTCTGAAAGCTCCAGTCTGAGCCTGCATCTGTGACCATGAACTTTGTCTTACTCCCTGTGCGGCCAACGGTGCCTGATCCAGCCTGTCGCCTGCCAAAAACTGTATTTCACCTTCGAGATTATCTCCTTCGCTCCTCATCCGATGCATTCCTGTCTAGCAGTTTAGGTAAACATTCCTCCAGCTACCGTGCAAAGGGCCAGGCCTCGCTGTCCTCATGCAAGTAATTCATAGCCCCGTTACCATGGAATATTCCTACCCCCTCGCATCTAGTGTAGACACTTAGACGCTTGTACACGCACTAACAGTCAGTATAGTCAGTATAGAATAAGATTCTATCCTAAGAGACCTCTCCTTTTGGATAACACAGTTCTTTAAACATAGGATATTAGATATGATTTGGGATTAGGTTGACATAACCCCAGACTTCGGTCTCCACATGTAGAGCTAAATGTCAAGTCCCCTTCACCCTCTAGTTGCACGTCAATCACACGTCATGCGGCTGCGTGCGCATCTTTGCCAAACATTTCTGCAAACATTGCAGGATTCTTTTATGGATCCACCCACTTGTGACATCATGTTTAATGACGTTTCTTGAATTACGCCCTCTATTAGCTACGTATGCACCTTTTATCAGCTGTTACGCCTCTTGCATCTGTTTCACTGTAATGTATTTTCTATAAAACTGCCTGTCAATAATATATGCTCCCTTCCTTCCTGAACTTTCGTGGTGACGGAACAGAAGGCCCACAATTCGAATTGTCTTCCTTTTTATAGGAATAAAGCATTTTAAACCCTCTAATACCACGGATTCTGCCTCTTATATTTACTGAGTTATTCTTGATAGACTTTACCGCATAAAAAAATAGTACCGGTAACGAAATATTTACCACACACCGAGAAGAGCCCTACACAAGAAAGACGCATCAGCTTTTTGCTTTCGCCTAAATCAGGTGTGGAGCGAAGCCTTCGAGATGCAGAGTGAAGGGAACCACTGGGAGAGCAGGGAGGGCTTGAGTTGTGAAGAGTGGTGTGGACAAAAGGGAAGATCTTGAAATCAATATTCTCCCACAACCATCCCAAGTTAATTCCCTCATCACATTAAAAAAAATTCGGAAACATTTCCTTTTTTTCCCAACACCATGTTCTGGTTCACGTCTTAATTTTCCATTGTTATCCAATCATGTTTTCCTTCCACATCCAATTTTCGGCCAAATTGTATTTCTTTGTCGCAGTCTGCTTTTGTGTGAGAAATCTTACTTTTACTCTGCTGCGCCGCATTCCATTTTTTTCTCAACCATGTTGTTTCTATCTAGATTATTCTGTACCTCTCCATATAGCTCTAGCTGCCTCTGAAATATTATACCTATCCCTGAAACCTATTCTGAAAACCTTTCTGTGCCTAATTAAACAGCAGGTGAGCAAAAAGTATGGTCTGCGCCCATACAACCATTCCTTGATTCACAGAGGGCGCAACTCCTTGTTTCGAAAAGCATGAATGGAACTTAATTTGGGCCGCCGCGGGAACACATTGATTGATTCCTTTACATGCAAGCAACAGAACCAACGATGGGGAATAAAACTAGAGTGAATATGCAGGCACAATTTCCCAATGACACTGTCAGTCAGCCACCTTGAATGACTATCTTTTGTAAACTAACAGTAGCGGTGTGTGTGACACAACCAGGGCCAGAAGCACACAGTTTCTGAAAAGATAGCATAACAAATCACAATATATTAAAATTGGCGTTGACTGTACAAAAATTTTAAAATAAAATCAATCCTATCTGACCAGGTCTGCGCCGCCGGCCTCGGGTCCGTTCTGGCGCCACCAGGAACAGCCGCATCACTGCTGGGAGGTAGCAAGCCCCTCTCAGCCAATCCTGGCGCTGTAGCAGCACCAGGATTGACTTAGAGCAGGCCAGGGCAGTGTTACGCTTTGCCCGCCTGCCCATTAGGAGACAGAGGTTCGCTCTCCTAATGGGCATGCGCCAGCCTGAGCAGGCACCAGTGCGCATGACTGGGCACGGTGCAAAAATTTGCCACCATGCGCACTCATGCGCACTTGTGCTTGTGCTGCTGCCTGCCCCTGACAATCATGACTGTCAGTCAACAGGACGCCAGACCGCCCACCCCCTTCAGACTCTGAAGGGGGTGGGCGGTCCGACGTCTGACTCATGCTGACTGACAGTCATGATTGTCAATTCTCCCTCGGAGCCGCTGCGGCTGAACTTAAATAAAACAATAGTTTACGGTGTGGGTGCGGGTGCCGGGCGGGGGGGCAACGCCCCAAATGGACGCACCTATGCATGGGACACCTTGTGTGCCCCAGGCAGTGTCTAGTTTCTTTCATCCCTCCCTGCCCCAATACACCAAGTCCTGTCTGGGGTGGTGCTCGCACCTCCCAAGGCAGGAAACCTATTGTCCAAGCCTCCCACGCTGGAAGGACTCCCAGCAGCAGGAGGTCAGACTTGTGTCTGTGGCAGCAGCATCAATTTTGTGATGCTGAGGCTCTGGTTAACTTTAACCGGGTAAGTAGGTTTCAACATGTCTTCTCCCTCTAGAAGGGAGGAATAATATCCTCATTGCCAGAAATAGTATGGGGGTATTATTCCAAAGTGTTAGACACCTTACACGACATGTTTTGATAAAGCCAAACCATAGTTACCATAACCGTTTAGGATTATAAGGCACTTTAAGAGTATATGGTAGGCTATATCATAGAACAGCTATAAGGACATGGTTCCGAAAGCTGCAGAAAGACTCAGCTAATGCTAGAGCACCATCTCACATGTTACCAAGCACTCTGCCTCCAGGATTGTTAAGGCCTGCCATAGGAGTGGCTGATAGGTACACATGTGTCTATATACAAGGTAGGTATAGGAATACTACACCTAAGCAAGGGGTGATTACACGACCATGCCCCAGCTGAGTGATCAGCCAGTTGTGTCATAATGGAAGGCCAGCCAGGGGTGGCATAATACATGCTGCAGCCCCTGGGAGGCCTAGGGTACACCTATGCCCTGGGTACCTAAGGTACACTATTCAGGGGCCAATAAGGTGATCCTTACCAATTGGGTTATGCACCTAAAGTGCATAGTATGAATTTAGAGAGAGAACAGCTGGGCTGTGGGTCTGATTTGCAGGCCCACAGCCACATCTAAGTCGAAAACCAGTGAAGCAAAAGCAAAAAGTGGGGGTGAACATAGAAAGCAGACCCTACTCTCCTACACACAATGTTTCATGTTTCTTAAAGAGTCTCTCCAAATCTATATACACATACGTATATTTACATTCACAACATATTCTGTGCCTGCCACTGTGAGAATGAGCTGCACACTGGTGGGAACACTTAAATCCAGGTTCACTTCTTTCCCATGTATGATGTGTGCTGTCAAATTTGATAAGTTTTTAAAATAATGCCTTTAAAAGACAAAACCTCCAATTCGTCCTAACATAAGTTTGATCCCAAATAACTGCCACACAGACAGATTAGGTTTTCACAAAAACACAAGAAAGCTGAGAGTAAGCCAAATTGTAACCTGGGGCAATAAGACAATAAGGTTTCCTACTGTATGTAATTAAACAGATTGGTAAGAGATACTATGAGGTGCACACTAAAAAATGCGCAACAGTCCCTACACTGTGCCATTTATTGTAATAAAGACCCCACCAGAAATAAAGTGCAGACAGTGATGAAGTGCTTGGCGCTCATGGATGCATCACGTAGTGTGTAAATATTACCACAGGCATTTTATTTTCATTGTACACATAATCTGTCACGATCCAAATCAAAATAAAACCTTTCAGTGGTACTGGTCTCTGAATGTAAACATTCTTTCAGGAAGAACGAATAGGAGGGTCGCCAGCAGGGCATACATACAGTGCAATCAGTTAGGATGAAAGAATTTAGAAAGAAAATACATTCCTGCACTTTAATGAATGAGTGAATGAACTGAAGACTACCGAGGCGCTTAGAATGAAGAAAAACTTGGTACCAATTCCTGAATTAATAAATTTAGTAGAAAAATTAACGGGGACGTGCACAGAAATGAAGTGTGGCAAGCTGTGAAAACTGTACTTACAAGTTAAAGATAGTCCTGTAATAAAACAGGAGTTAAGATGGAACGTTTGATACGGAAGCGCAATAATCTGCTACACCAGGAAGGATAACTACTAGGGACAGGCTCGGGATTCCGTGATGCTGCGGAGCGCCTGCCACATTACAGATATTTACTTTCAGACATGACACGGCCAGTCAGGAGTCAGAACACTCATTACGAGAGCAAGTCTCTGACCAGGCCCGATAAGGACATGTGGGGCTGTACCCGACAGAATAGCAGGATGGCAGCTATAACCTGGTCACTGTGGCTTGAGGAGCTGTCCTATAGTCACAGATGAGGCCTTCACTACTCTATATGGGGGCAACTCTGTTAAGGTGACATAGCGTTATCTTGAAGCTGCCAGCCGAGTCCACTTTCGACTTCCTGGATATAAAGGCATGCCCTCTCTTTCCTACAGAACATTATCTTTATCTCTATTCGGCGTCAGTGCCTCATCTCCCTGGAGGAGGTCTTCACACAGGACACACACACCAGTGTCCCTCCTCGCCTTTCAAATATGTTCTCACAACAGTACTTCTCTGCCTCCATCTGCACATCTGACACAATTATTTTATCCTCCCTGCTGAAGGTCTCATCTCCTTACAAAACGTGGTCCCTCATCGTACAGCAGGTCTCCGGCCTGTCAAAATAAATATTGATCTTCTCTCCCCTCCCAGCATAAGTCTCCTCAGGACATGTGTATTATGCATTTCACCTGTTCCTGCAGGACAGGTCCCCTCATCTCTCTGCATATGAAACTCACCCTACAGGATCTAATTTCTTCCCCCGCCCTCTTTGCGCAGCAGCAGCAACAGGTCATACGTGCATCTCCCATCTTCAAGTGTGTTGAATTTTATCAGCTACCTGCTTGCCAAGGGGCATGGACCTCTTTTAGGGAGGTTTGAAGGGGGGGGGGGGTGAGGTTGTAGCTGTAACCTCTGGGCTCTCACTTGCGACCCCTGGTCTACGTATTAACCAAGCAGCACCAGGAAGACAAACCTACTTCCAGGATACTACAATCCCCTTTGAAAGAAAGGAGAGCAAACTGTGGCTTGGAGCTCTGAGATTGTAAACAGTTGCACAGAAACTAACAATTGTTCTGTTTACAGAGGAACCCACCTTGCAGGCCCAGGGTCCACGGGAGCGTCCCTGCAGAAACCCTTTGGCACAAGACTGGACACACTGTGTCAACTTGAGTGAACTCATCCAGAAATGACAGCTTCAGAGAACACTTCGTGCTGAATGAGGGAGTGTCAGTGGGCAAATACTTTATGAAAGAGGCTATAATCTTTGGTGGCCTGTACTTTTTTTGTTTTCAAACAATTAACTGCATTATTCTTAATGTATTGCAGCCATTCATGTTATACCAAACTTATTTCTTGCCACCAGAGTTACGTTTCACTTTACAAACGTGAGCTGTAGATCAAGGGCTACTGTTACAGGGCAGCTGGAAATGGTCATCACAAAATACAGCGATTGATCTGCCACAAACAGACACTCATCAAAATTGGGGTTCACCCATATAACCCTCCACGACCAGGGCAGATCATATAAAAAGCAAAACCCAGTAAAGTGTTACAGGGACGTATTCAATAGTTAAACCACGATGGAACGTAAATTACCACCGGGAAACATTTAATCAACGATTATTTTTTGCATTACTTCAAATTAAGCCCATCTTTGCCAAACAATCCGAACTGAGGCACTACCCGTCACACAAACGTAGAAGAGGTGTGATTTATGTTGTAATGTTAAATAATTGTGATAAACACGATTGAAAAATATTTTTAACAATCCTTATTGGAAAAGATAATGTCCATCTGCTCTGTATTTAATTCCTCAGATTACGTGGTTATAAAGTCCCCTCCGCACAGTACTCAGACCGGACAGCTCCGGATTAAATTCTGAGCTCGGGCCCCTCTGTGTACCGTGCAGGGAGGCCCCTTCAACTTTCGTTACGCCACTGCGTGGAGCAGTAACTGGACAGCATAGCACAGCAATCTGGAAAATGGTATATGCTTCTGGACACAGGATGGCTGCATCCCGGATAAGAATGTAGCCCTATTGGAATATGTGCAAACACCAAAACAAACTTGTACCTCCTCCAGTATTTTAACCCTGGTTTTAATTTTGCTCATTTATTTTTTTCACTTTTGTGATGTCACTACATACGATATCGGGTTCAAAGCTCACATGACATGACTTTCTGTAATACTACTGCTGGAGCGGGTAATGCAAAATTTTGTATACCCTCCCCATTTGCATGTTTATACCAATTAGAATAATTAATTAATTATTACCGTACTAATTGTTGAAGTGATTTACTAAATCAACCTTACTAATATATGAATTACACGTGGGATTTGCATTTGCATGACTTTAATACGTAAATTAAATTATGTACGCATATTAATAGTAGAGAAATTAGAATATTGCATGATATACGTTGCTTTGGTGATTTATTTCGTAAGTATAGACTGCTCTGAGTGTTGCTTCTGCTAGATAAATACACACACATGGGTATTAGCAAGGGAATAACATTTTATTAGCCATTTCTATGTTTTAATTACGTTTTTGTGTTTCTATTGCTTAAGTTGCCATAGACAAAATGGCTGAACGAGACATTGAACGCGACTGCCCTGACAACTTGAGGTTCTGGGTGATGTGCGCATGCGTCACCGCCAGCAACAGTGGCCTGGACCTGACCCCCGGAGAGCATGTACCCTTCAAGGTCTCTCCGGGAACTTTGCCAGAAGAAAGGACAATGGACAATTTAAAAACCGGAATCAGCTAGTGTGATGAGTTTATTAGTTCGACACCCTGAGAACCTTTCCCCGCAACCACAAGTCGACCAATCAGGACTTTCTAAACCCCGATCTTGATACTTTTTGACATTATTTTCATTATAAAAGTAGGTAGGGAATTGAACTAAAAAAACTTGCTCTTCTCTGACGAACTCTATTTCCTGACGTTATGCTGACAGAGAGGACGGTGACACTGCTGGACAGCTGTTATCCTGAATCTTTAAGAGACTGATTTGCGGCCTAATTTACCGATTAAAGATTATTTCCATGACGTGACTGACTTAGAGGACGACTTTTAGCCAGATTAGGTAAATATGATGTTCTGCTATGCTGATTTAACGATTTTGCAATATTTCTTAGATAAAGAATATTTGATTAATTGTTAAATGTGTTGTGTTGATTATTTAAAGAAGAGTGTTTTGTTAAGTATGTAAAGTGTATATCATTAAACCATATATAACAACTAAATGATTCATCCCCTTCTGAGAGTGATATCTTAGGGTTGAAGTCAACGTATCTGGAGTAAAAGGTATAGATATTCCTTTCATGTCAGCGTTTCGAAACTTATTCCTCTAGGGAAACATATCAACGGAGTGTGAGTATTGGTGTCATGGGTCCCACCAATGAATGCCTTTGAGTGAATTTGCGGACCAAAGGTATCTGGTCTGTGACGTAGGGAGGAATTTGATGTTCCACGCTGCGGCAGTTTTTCTGGTAGCAGTATGATGGTTTTTATTGTTTTGGTTGGGGATTATTGCTTGTAAATAGCTTATTGATTATTGATTGTTGATATTGGTTTATGTACTAACACTATGTTGACTTGCGTGGAGTTTTATGTTGTTTGCACGGCTTCTGGGATGTAGGAAGTCGGAAGTTTGTAACGGTTCCATAGTAGAGCAGAGCTAAGCGCTGTTCTTGGGAAAGACGGAATTGTTGTTATCCTGTAGGTACACAGGAGAAACGTGTGACGATTGAAGTTGCACGACGCATTGTCTGGGTTCGATTCGGTGATATCGTCATGTGTTGCCATTAGAGACATTTTCTGTATGAGAGAAGTGTGTATGATAGCAAAGGTTACCTGTGAAATTTTGGTCTTCGGTACCAGGAATCCAAATGGCATTCCGATAACGCTTATCACTGAAAAGATAGCGGGTGTTATCTGAGCTTGCTAAAAGGACAAAGTAGAGGGAAGCGCTGCTTTGTTAACGAGTGTTATAATTCTGTAGTAGGGCAGAGGTAAGCGCGGTTCTCGGGAAAGACAGAATTCTGGGTGATTGTACTACCTTTTTCTTGTGTGAAAGTGCGTGCATGAAAAGGCATTCCGGTTAATTGCGAAACTCTGGTTTTATTTCTCAGGAGCATTGGGTCTCCAACTAGGTGTCTAAATTCTAGAGAAGCTGTTAGCTAATGCTTGCTAGAAGGGCAAGGTAGAGGGATGTGCTACTTTATCAACGGAAGGAACGATTCCGTAGTGGGGTAGAGGTAAGCACTGCTATCAGGAAAGACGGAATTCTTGTGAAAGAGGTCTTTGTACTATTCTTTGGTTAGCGAAGCGGACAATGGTGGTGTTTTTATGTAGTTACTAACAGAATTGTAAATTTAAAAAGTTTTGGAAAACTTACCAAGAATTTTTGTAAAGGAGGGGTCAGTAGAAGCAGGAGCAGCGGCTGGTGACGTCAGAAAGACCGCGCTAGGATTGGCCAGTTAGCTAGAGACGTAGACGCTCCTGATTGGTGTGTTAGTGTGAGTCGTGCTACTATTGGACAGAATAACAGTACAGTTGTAAGGAGAGATTAGTGATACACGGAAGACAGGAAAATGTATTACGATCCACCAGAAAAGGAGAAAAAGTCATGGTTTGGAAAAATTAAAAGGTGGTTTAAAAAGGACAAACCGATTGTGACAAGGGAAGGACAGTTACTTCCTCCATCAAAAACCCCTGCATACTTTATGGTTGCGAAATATGGATATCATACTTTTATTTGGTTAGACAATTGGGTAAAATATATGAAGGACGATATAGTCCTGGCTTTCCCAGAACATGGTTCATTTAATCTGGCAATTTTGAGAAACTTGAGAGAAAATGATGAATTTAGAACCAAGACCTAGACCGACGCAATTTGAGGCATTGACAGAATGGGAAGAGGAGATGCATGAACGAGAGAGACAGAGAAGTGGTGGAAGATATAGTTACATGTTTGGCAGGTCATATGGACATGAGACTCATGATGATCGAATGAGAAGGTGGCGGAATGCAAGTATGACTGAGGGTTTGTTTCCCATAAGAACTACAGGAGAGAATGAAGGAAGAAAGTGTGTAGAAAAGAGGCATAATGTGGAATCAAGAGGGTATGGAGTGAACGAGTCAGAAGATGATGTTCTTGAGGATATGTTTTATAAAAATCCACAACCGTATCGACCAGAACCAGAAATGTTAACGCCAAGTGCCCCAATGAAAGAAACGTTACGAATTATCAAGACCGAAACTATGTCACCAGATTTAGGAAAAAGTAACTCCATTAGAGAGGTAGAGAAGAAGTCAGAGAATAGAAATAATGGTGAAATTCAGCGGAGTTGGCAAAAACTACTCTAGAGTTAACAGAGAAAATAAGAGAATTGACTAAAAATCTAGAGGCTGTAACAGTTCCAGTAACGATAGGTCCAGTAATGCCCATATTCGATAAACAAAAAGATATCAAACATTGTTTAACAATTCCTTATAAAAGCCATAAATCGGTTGAGAATCCAGAACCGAGTCAAAATGAGAATCCATGGAGACAGACAATAAGTATGATTGAACCAAATGTTTCAAATAATCCATTTAGAAGTCAGAATTACACTGAAAAAAGTAGAATGACTGTAGAATCCTTATTAGAAGCACAAAAGAATTCAGAACAAGGTAGCATAGAGAAACCAGTAGGACCATCTACAGAAGAACTAAGTGAATGGTTAAGAAGTTTGCAGAGAAAAGATAAAGAATCCCAATCAATTGATGTGGCCAAATTACGAATGGTATTAGAAGAGTTAATAGTAGGAACTATCCCTACTGAGAAATTGAAAATTTACCAGGATGAGGATTTACTATTTTTGTGTAAAAGTGTGACATGGAGAGCGAAAAACTTACATGAAAGGTTAGAAGAAGTAGCAAATGAAATGGGAATAGACATTGAAAAGGTAAAGGCTTTGCAAAAACCCTATCAAATTGATTTCACTGAAAAAGATATTGAAAATCTGAACACCACAGGATGGATAGGTCAGATTAAGGAAATAATTATCTTAAGAAAATGGGGAGATGTGGATAAATGGAGGAGCAGGTGGTATAGAAAGCGTGATGATGCCTCAGATAAGACATTTTCAGCATTCCCTGTAAGAGAAAAAGAAAAAGTAGTGACAGAGTGCCCTATGAGGGAGATTCCAGGAGGAGGATACGTACATGTCCCATGGACAAGACAAGATATTTTGTCTTTTACGAATGATTTTCCTCGACTGCGTGAAAAGCCTGTCGAGTGGTACAGGCAAGTAGACAGATTTGTGAAATGGTCTAAAGTACTATGGATTGATTTGAACAGTCTATTTGACATAATAGTACCAGCAGATTTATGGACAGAGTGCAAGCTGATGATAAATTTGCCAACTCAAGAATACCCTAGGGATCCAAAAACAGGGGCTCCAGACCCTGAGGTAAGTTATGGCATTTTTGAAAAACAAGGTACCTCCTAAAGAGACAGACTGGGTAAAAATTGACCGAACACATCAAGAAAGTAAAGAGTCAGTACATGCATACTATGAAAGGCTAATATTAGCTTTTCAACAGTTTAGCGGAGACGAGAATCTGAGTAAAAAGGATTTGAGTCATTTCGTATACAGATTTGTATATGGTTTACGTCCAGAAATTAGTGAAATGATAAAACATACTGTTGATTGGCAAAATAAGAAAATAGATGAAGTATTGAGACATGCTAAATATTTCAGTGATGAGATTGAGGCAAAACAGCGAAAATTGAAAGAAAAGGCTATGTGGGCACAGGTAAAGGTAGCGGAAAGACAGGAAGCTCAATTAGTGGAACAAGCAAATAACACAGGAACGAGACAGAGATTTGGCCCTGGGAAAGGCAATATAGAAGAAGCTAAAAAGAAGTTCCCATGCCAGAATTGTGGTAGGATAGGGCATTGGAAATCCGAGTGTAAATTTCCCCCAAGTACAAACAATGAAAATCCATCATTGAATCCACAGGTGCAGAATGAGGTGAGTGGTCAACTGCAGCAACAGCAGCAGGTTGTTACCCCACAGAATCAGGTGCCAAAACAGCCTTTTCCGCAGAGCAGAAACTCTCAGAAGTATAGTAGTGAATCGGGATTCTACAATGAAGAACAGGTAAATAAGCTGCCACGCGCTAGCGCTGTCTCGCAGTATTGGCTGCAACGCGATGAAAGTGACTCAGAAGAAAGTTATTGACGGTGCCGAAGGGAGGAAGAAGAGTGCGTACTTGGCGCAACTCTAGAAGTAGACCAGACGGGACCATTTGTAGATGGGAAGGTTAATGATGAAAATATTACTTTCCTAGTGAATACTGGTGCTACTCTATCAACTGTTTGATCAGCTGACGTTAAGAATCTTCCTCTCTCGGATGAAACGATCCAAGTAGTTGGTGTATCCAACACACAGATTAAAACGTACCTTACAGAACCAGTGAAAGTTAGTATAGGGAAATTTTCTGAAATGCACCGGTTCGTTGTGTGTGACACCAGTCTTGTGAATTTGTTAGGTAGGGAACTGTTGTGTAAAATGAATTGCACTATATTTTGTACCCCGGATGGAATAGCATTTGAAACACCAGATGATGTACTGTATAAAATGACTGTAGCTAATCGAGAAAATGAGGTTACTGAAACCTATGCTGTATTCAACCCTGATGAATTACCTAAGGAATTGAAACAATCCGTAAAAGCAGAAGTTTGGGATTTCACTGGAGATGTAGGATTAATGAGAAATGTAGATCCAATAAAAATAACTGTAAAGGAAGGAGTAAGCTATCCAAATGTCCCTCAATATAAATTGACACCCGAGATAATTGAAGGAGTAACTCCTATAATAGAGAAAATGATCAAACAAGGAATTTTGAGAGAAATAATGAGTAGTCCATGTAATTCACCAATAATGGGACTGAAAAAGCCTAATGGGAAATTCAGAATAGTACAAGATCTGAGAAAGGTGAATAACATTGTTGTGTCATGTTGTCCCATTGTACCAAATCCATCAGTGATTTTATATCAGATTCCCCATGATGCAGAATTGCATACAGTGATTGATCTATGCCATGCTTTCTTTTCTATTCCATTACACCAGGACAGTCAGCAAAGTTTTGCATTTCGTTTCGGCAAGTGTATTTTGGCTTGGTGCCGAATACCACAGGGGTATACAGAAAGCCCCTCAATATTTAATCAGCTATTGAAGAAGTCTTTGGAAAGTCTAGAAATGCCCGAAAACTCAGTGTTAATTCAATACATCGACGACCTTCTTGTGGCGTCGAAAACACGTGAAGCCTGTGAGATAGACACTATAGCATTGTTGAATCATCTGGCAAATGGAGGACTGAAGGTGTTTTGTTCGCCATAAGTTGGCAGGGTATGCTCAGACGCGAGTCCCTTGCTCACTTTGCCACTGGATTCAAGCAAGCCTGGCTGAAGACGGGTGAAATGCCAGAAACTGGTCCTAGGAAGCTTGTTTCCGGTCCAGGGAAGACATGGCTTGGCAGTTCGGGCTGGACTGTTCCCATGAGGCACAGGGTCAGACTGATTTGCATATGGCCATATCTGAACTGGGGTGGCAGAGTGGGCTAAAGAACGGTGATGGATTAAACCCGGATCAGTGGACTGGGGGCGAGTGCTTGCAATGTTCAACACTCCGTCCATCATTTCCTTTGGTTTTTGGACTGAAGGTGTCACCATCAAAATTACAATTCTGTAAGAAGGAAGTACAGTATTTAGGGCATAATATTGAGAAAGGACTGAGGAAAACAATAATAGACAGAACCAGGATCATAAAAGGAATGAGAGCTCCCATGACCCAAAGAGAGGTGAGAATGTTTCTGGGAATGGTGAGATACTGTCGTCAGTGGATCAGCAATTTCTCTTTGATTGCAAAACCTTTGGTACGACTGACGAGAAGTGATGTGAAAGATTCCATTGAGTTGCACAAGGAAGAATTGGCGGCATTTAAACGATTGAGAGATGGTTTGTGTGAAGCACCTGCATTAGGTATGCCTGACTATTCGAAAGAGTTTGAACTGTATTGCAGTGAGAGAAATGGATGTGCACTCTGTGTTGATACAGAAGCATGGAAAGATGAGACCAATTGCATATTTTTCATCAATGCTGGACCCAGTAGCTGTAGCCTTACCTGGGTGTTTGAAAGCAGTAGCTGCTACATGTCGAAGTTTGGAGCAGAGTGAAGGAATTGTGATGGGATATCCATTGAAAGTGTTCGTACCTCATGATGTAGCGAACCTTTTAACAAGGAGTCGTACTCAGTATATGACACTTAGTCGTCTGACTAAGTATGAAAAGGTCATATTAGGCGCAACTAATGTAAGCCTTGCGAGGTGTTTGAATGTGAATCCTGCAACATTATTACCGGATGCTGAGAATGTGTAAGTAAGAGATGAAGCGGATCACGATTGTTTGGATGTACTTTATTTTTGCACAAAACCACGACCAGATATAAAAGATGTACCTTTGCCAGAAAGTGATTTTGTGATGTTTGTTGATGGGTCATGTTTGAGAACAGATGAAGGAGTGCTGAGTGCAGCATATGCAGTATGCACAGTCTCAACAGTAATGGAAGCATCCTATCTGAAAGGAGTAAAATCAGCCCAAGTAGCCAGAAGTATAAGTCACGGGAATGGACGTATGTGGCTCAGCCTGAAAAGGGAGAAGAGGCAGATAGTTAAGGAAATCCAGAGGAGACTGTACTGAAAGTGGTTGAAGAAGAGGAAGAATCAGAAATCCTGAGAGTTTTCTTATCCGACATTGGGGAAGAAGAAACGGAAGTTCAGGAAATACTGTATTTGGATGACGAAAGGAAAGTGAAAAACGACGAGATGCCAAACTGAATAGATCCATAAAGCTGTTGATGAAGAAATAATAAAATAAGTAAAAAGATAGAAACTGGTAGAACCAAGTAGGTGCTTAGAGCCTTGGGTTAGAAAAACTAGTCGTGAAGTAGAAGAGGCTAAGTCAAAAGACACGGTCCATTTTAGCAAAGATGGCTAACTTAGATAGTAGCGAAGGTAGATGTACATTCATGAAGAGATGGTGTAAAATGGGTTGTTGTTGTACAGGATTATTAATGCTTCTATGGAGCATACTTGCTCTTTTGATTTCTTTTAAGGTTACTTTAGACACACTAGAAGGACATAGTGAAAACATAACTAATATAGGGAAGATTCAAAAGGTAGTTCCGACTAGAATAGATGACCGTCATTTACATAAAGACAGATCTATAACAGATTTTTCTAATAATGTGTTCAAAATTAATTGTATGAATATGTAAAGACAAATGGACATAAGGGACTGCTACGTTTGCATGCAGTTACCTGCATCTGTATCAGAAGGAGTGACTTATCACCTTCCAGCAACATATGGAATAACATGTAGTGTAATAGGTAGTTTATTTTATCAGATGGGAAAATTAGAATATTATTTTTCAGATGTAGATAACATTTTTGCGCAAGTGCCTGCTAATAATAAACTAAACAAGGTAAAACCTGCTAAGGTATTAGGTGAATTTTTCTTAGAAACTAAAGTAACATTAGAATATATATTTAGGAACAATTTGACTTGCAGTTTGAAGAAAGAGGAAAAGACATTTTTAGATATAGTCGAGGAAAGGAGACTGAAAATGCAAAGAAAGGCATTAAAGGAAAGGTGGAGAAAACTGTCTGGGATGTAGAGATGGAAAAACATTTGAAGGGTGAAGCTAGTCCAACTCTGACTTTAGATTGCCTCAGAAAGGGAAATTGTGTATTAGAAGGAATCAAACTGTATATGATAATTACTTTCTAGGTAACAGTAAGTGACATGATACATACCGAATCATGGGTGGATGGGGATTTAAAGGTGGAAGAGATCCAGTTTATCCTGGACTATATTTTATCTGTGGGAACAGGGCATATTATCGTTTGCCAGACCATTGGTATGGCACATGTTCTGTAGGCCTGGTTTTTCCAAAAATCTTTCACATGGATAGAGGAGAAGATGG
Source organism: Triturus cristatus (assembly GCF_964204655.1). Lineage (NCBI taxonomy): Eukaryota > Metazoa > Chordata > Amphibia > Caudata > Salamandridae > Triturus > Triturus cristatus. The sequence goes on from NC_140592.1 coordinate 138,435,326, forward strand.
TGTACATAGTTTAGGTAATCATTTAGTACGTAGTAAGAGAGAGTCTTGGACAGAAATTGTAGGTGAAATTTTTGGAGCATTGATACCAGCAGTGGAAATATATCTCTGGATGCAAACAAAATTAGAAAATTATCAACGGTAGTGGATCGCTTGTCAACAAGCACCGCTGGAGGATTCTTATAGGTAAACACTGAAATGGTGGCCATGCATGCCATGGTGTTGCAAAATCGACTTGCCCTTGATATACTAATGGCAAAAGAGGGTGGAGTTTGTGGAATGCTGAAAGTTCAGCATTGTTGTACTTACATTCCTGATGAAAGTAAAGATCTGAAAATTTATATTCGAAACATTATAGAATTGCATGATGAAATTACACCACTGGAGGTTGAAGGTGTTTGAGAAAAGATTGGAAAGAAGATATCAGCTATTAAGATTTTTTTTTTTTTTTTTTTTTAATTCTTTTTTTTATTAGAAACCGTTGGTACACGATAAAATACAGACAAGGGCCTACAACCACCAGGGCCGGCCGCTATAGAGCCCGAGGGCCCGCAGTGCAACGCCACACATTCAAATGAACCAGAGGCAAAGCTCCCGGCAGTTCGTGAGCACATGTAACAGGCCGTGGCCATAGGCCAGGAGCAATCGGAAAAAACAGTTTCATTTTCTATCAAATATAAAACACACTCAAGGCAATGAGAGTCCGAAATAGCAGCGTGCTCTTCCCAGGACGGGGAACAACGTACAGTGTCCAAAGCAGTTCTTGTCTGGAAGCGGTAGTGGGGGGCAACGGGAAGACAAAGCATGAAACACACCTCACACCATCCCGCAGAATGCGTGGCTAGGGGGACAAAGCAATATCGACCTCTAATGGCAGAGGCGGGGTGCAGATACGCCCACGATATAAATTCCATGGACCCCATACCTTAGTCCATTTCCCTGGCTTGCCTCTCGCCACATACACCGTCTTTTCCCTAAACATACACCAGTCCATATTCTCCTTCCATACCTCGATCGTGGGCGGCCTCGGGGAGCCCCATAGCTGTGCAATGTTACGCTTAGCCACCATGTACCCCAGAGTCACCCACTGCGTCTGTGCCGCATTATAATCATTCGGTTCCCAGACATTCAAACACCTCCTAGCCTCTGGCAACAGAGCGACGTGCGTAACCTCCTCCATTACGGTGTGGATACCATTCCAGAATCGCACAACCTCCGAACATTCCCATAAGATATGAAGGAAGGTACCCGGGAGGCCACATCCACGCTTACACAGTCCATCCATCGAGTAAGCCATACGCAGCAAACCGGGCCCCGTGACAAACACTCTATGAAGGATCTTCAGCTGTACGAATCGTAAGCGGGCCGGGATCGCCACCTCTTTCGGGGAGGCCACCGCCGATACCCAGTCCTCATCGTCCAGTTCCAAGCCATCGCCCGTCCATGCCTCCCGCAGACGGAGCAGCAAGTCCGCGCGATCATTAATGAGTTTCTTATAAATCAGAGAAATAGTGCTGTCGGGCACGTAGCCATCCAACACTCTATCCTCCAGTGGGGAATACTCGGGGATAGCAGCAACGTCCGGAAAAACCGAACACAGCGCATGGTAGACTTGCGCATACCGGAAGTACTCTCCATCGTTTAATTTATATTCAGTTTTAAGCATTTCAAACGTTTTTAAAGACCCCTTCGCCCAAAGATCACCCACCTTACATATACCAATCATATCCCATTTCTCAAAGCCTTTCGATCTCCACAAACAGCCCAGCCGCCCGGAGGCATACAACGGCGTCGCCCGAGTCAAGCGATCCCTCCACCCCATTGCAGCATTCGCCGCATGCCACACATGTACCACAACCTGCGTGGGTCCTGTCAACCGCGTGTCCGGGGTCACCGAGTACAGCGCCCTATTATAATCCCCACCCGGGAGCAGAAATGTATCCATCTCGAAGGCCGGATTCAAGGCAGGACCGTATATCCCGTGGTTCACCGCCGCCAACTGAGACGCCCAATAGTATCGTTTAATATCGGGGAGGGCGACCCCCCCATCGTACCAAGGGAGCGTCAACTTGGCGAGAGCAATCCGCGGCCGCCCGTCCCAAAACAGTTGGCGCTGAAGACCCTCCACCTCCCGGAAATAACGGGCCGGCACGACATCTAGAGTATTTTGCAAAGCATACAAGAAGCGAGGTAGCGACATCATTTTAAACAATGATGTCGCCCGTCCGAGCGGCGAGCGCGGAAGTCGTCGCCACCTCGCGACGTCGGCCTTTAATCGCTGGAGGGGAGGGAGAAGGTTTCGCTCATAGCGGACCGCGGGATCCAGAGAGATAAAGATTCCCAAATATTTGAACCCCAGTGTAGCAATCTGGATGGGGCAATCCCGTGGCAGGAGGGGGGCCTCGCCCGAGAGGACGTAAACACATGACTTGGCCCAGTTGATGACCAGGCCAGAGTTGCGACCAAAAGGAATTCAGTACGTCCACCAATACAATTAGCGACTGTCGGGGAGAGGTGAGATACAGAAGGATGTCATCCGCGTAAAGGGAGACACGGTCTTCAAACTCCGGCGTCCATCTAATGCCTCGCAGCGACGGCTCCCAACGCAACCAGGCGGCGAGAGGCTCCAAAGAAAGTGCAAAGAGAAGGGGTGACAACGGACATCCCTGCCGCGTACCTCTCCCCAGTGCGAAGGGAGCCGACACCCTACCATTCACCACCACCTGAGCCAGTGGGTCAGCATATAGTAATTTTACCCAACCAATAAACTCAGGGCGGAACCCAAATTTCGCCAACACGGCCCAAATATACGGCCACTCCAAAGTGTCAAATGCCATAGTAGCATCTAAAGATGCCAAGATGGCCGGCTCACGTATAAACTCCGCTCTAGCAAGCACGCCGTGCAACCGCCTCAAATTCAGAGCGGTATTCCGATGGGGTATGAAACCGGACTGATCCTGATGAATCAAGTCGCCCACGACCCGAACCAGTCGATTAGCCAATACCTTAGCCAAAATTTTGGGTTCTGCGTTCAACAGCGAAATGGGCCGATAGGAGGCGCAGCGATCTCGCGGCTTCCCCTCTTTGTGTATCACAACTATGTTGGCGAGGCCTTGGTCAGGGGGGAGGAAGCCCGCCGCACGTGCCGCGAAAAACATGTCCCGAAGATACGGCGCTATCTTATCGGGACGCAACTTATATAGTTCGATGGGAAGACCATTAGGACCCACAGCCTTACCCGATGCGATCGAGCGAGTGGCCAGAGCGATCTCATCTGACGACAACTTCGCCTCCATCAATACTGCATCAGCCTCCGATAGGGTTGGCAATGCAATGTCTCTAAGCAACAGATGAGAATCCTCCTCCGAACGCACAGAAACCGGAGAGTATACCCCGCGGAAATAATCCGCGAAGCAGTCAACGATCTCCACCGGGTCAGTCACACGCACTCCATCCATTCTCTCCACAACGGGCACCACCCTGCTCGCTCTCTCCTTCTTATCCAACCAAGCAATCAATTTTCCGGCCTTATCCCCCACATCATACAGTCGTCCTTGCTGCTCTCTACTCATCCCTTTAGCGGCTTCCGTGATTAGCGCTCTATAATCTGATTGTTTGAGGCTGTAAACGTGCAATTTCTCATCAGTAACTCCCCGTTCCAAGTCCTCCTCCATTTCAGCTATTTTAGTTTCCAGGCGAACCACCTCTGCTCTCTCGCACCTCTTAGCATGGGAGATAAGGGACAAGGCCTGTCCCCTGATCACCACTTTATAAGCCTCCCATAGGGAGACGGCCGACGACACAGACCCCACATTATCATTGAAGTAGTGATCAGTGGACTTGACCAGTTCCGCGCGGATCTTAGGGTTACGTATATGCTAACGGGTGCTACTCTCCCCTCTGCCCCAGGGACAACCTTCAATTGCAACCATATAGGGGAATGGTCAGAAATACCACGGGCTAAATGACGCACCTCCCCAATCATACCAGCTTGGATCGCCGGCATAAGCATGTAATCAAGTCTCGAGAGACTCCCATGGGCCCCCCGAGTGAAAGGTATATTGCGCCTGTCCCGGGTGCATCAATCTACAAATCCGAAGGTGTCCAAAAAGCCACCCAACCAGGCCTGAGCCCTAGGGAGATCCCTGGGGGGTGACGGTCCTCCAACCCGGAGACAACAGCATTAAAGTGACCCCCCAACACCAGAACCCCCCAGGGAGTCCCAGGACCAAACGCCCCAAATCAGCAAATGTAGCCGTCTGTAACCCCGGAGGCACATACACAGCAACGAGCGAAACAGTCCTACCCTCCCATCTCCCCACCAGTGCCACATAGCGCCCCCTATCATCGTGAAGCACCTCGTCCACCTCCAATGGGAGAGAGGACCTAACCAAAATGCCCACTCCCCTAGAGCCAGAAGAGAAACCAGAGTGAGCGGCAAGGCGATAGCCCCTCCTATTTAGGGCATGGAAGGAGTTCCCAATCAAAGGTGTCTCCTGCAGGAAAACAATGTCAGGCGAAGTCCGTTTCAAAAACTCCAACACCACCCCGCGCTTGATCCTGTCCCCCAGTCCATTTACATTCCACGAAAGGATTCTCAATCCCCTACCCCCCCATCCCACTCCCGTGCAGGATACCCACATCCCGGAAAGCACAAACCGGATAAGTCAGCAGAGAACTTCACATTGCCTTGCGAAACAAACAATCCCCAACAACCCCCCCTCCCCCACAATCCCCAAACCACAACTCCCCCCTCCCTGCACCCCTGCTTGAGCCCAAACAGCCCCCCCAACTCGCAGTGTGCCTGTCGCCCTAACATATACCACAAAAAGAACCCCAGAAGGAGGAAAGGACCCCAATAAGCTCCCCACAACCCCCAGGCATTTGGAGGGCATATTGTGCCAAACTAGGGTCCAGTTGAGCCAAGGTACAAAACGTCACCAGTCCAGTCCATCACCAGGAACCAAGTTCTAGTCCTGCTCCACCAAATCCTGTCCGCTCTCCGCCGTCCGACTGTCTCGATCCTGTCCCCGAGGCAGGGCATCCAACCAGTCTCCAACCGCCTCCGGACGGTCGAAGAAGTGTGAGCGACCCCGGAACTCAACCCGCAGCCTAGCTGGGAATAACATCGCATACTTCAGCTCCATGTCCCTCAAGCGCCGTTTGACGCCCAAAAATCCCAGCCGTTGTTTTTGGACCGCTTGCGTGAAGTCCGGGTAAAAGCTGACATTAGAGTTCTCAAACTTCAGCGGCCCGGCCACCCTCGACGCCTGAAGGATAGCATCCCTATCCCGAACGTTAAAGAGTCGGGCGATTATAGGCCGCGGGGGAGCACCCACCTTGGGCGCACCACCCGGAATCCTGTGGGCCCGCTCCACCGCAAAGAACTTGCTCAGTCCCTTGGGCGCGAGACGATTGGTCACCAGATCCTCCACAAAAAGATCCGCAGCAGATACCTCCGACCTTTCCGGCACTCCAATGATACGAACATTGTTCCGTCTAGCCCTGCTTTCGGAGTCCTCAAGTCGACGGTCCGTCAGGTCACTGGCTAGCCGCAACCTACGGACCTCCGTCTGCAGGGCAGCCACGTCAACAGTTAGACTCGACGCCGCTTGACTCAAGGAGTCGACCCGCTCGTTAGTTTTGGACAGGTCTGCCCTGACCAAATTCACATCGATCAGGACCGCGTCCAATTTATCAGCCAAGGTATCAAACTGCTGACCCACAGCGATCATCTCCTCAATGGCGCCCACGACGTCCAGCAAAGTCAATTCTGACGATGGGTCTGAGACCTCTTTAGACCTCTCAGGCGATTTATGAGAGCCACCAGGGGATCCCTTTGCCTGCGCATATCGATCCACATTATTGACCTGGGTATAGCCACCCCTCCGAGTTGACTTGGGTTTCGACTTGTCTCCGTCTAGTCTCGCCGCCATCGTCCGGAGGCCACAGAGGTTGGCACCCGCCCGCACCAGGAAAAAGGGGCCAGGTAGCTAATTCAATTGAACACAGCCGTCGCCGACAGTAAGCCCATGTATAGTCCGAGAGGCAGGCCAGACACACTGCCGTCCGCGCCCCTCTGAAACACCAAAGTCTCTCAGCCGATATCAGAAAACGAGCTTGAAAACGAAAGTGAAAGTGCGGGGTCCGTGACAGGTGGAGCCCAGCCAGCCGCTGTTGTTCACTTCATACCCAGGCACTTCACCAGCTCGAGATCGGGACCAGGGCAAGAGCAGGCCGAAAACTTCGGAGTGCAACCATTCCGGTTCCCGGCGTCCGATCCGGATTTGGAAAACTGGTGGCACCTCAGCGCAAGTTCACCTGGAAAACGCCCGTCGAATAAACCAGGATTAAGTCAGGATAGACGTGGGAGGTTGCGGAGGCCCTCGAGAGCCGTAAGCCTACGTGGCCATCTTGGTTGCGCGCTAGGCTCCTCCCCCTATTAAGAATTTTTTAGTTAAGCTAGGTAGTACTTTTATAGGTAAAATATTGTTTCCACTAACATGTGTGATTTTTATAATATTAGTGATAAGATTAGGTTGTATTTGTTGTAAAAGTAAGAAAACTAAGAAAAGCTTAAAAAGAGAAAAATTGAGGAGAAAAGACAAGGAACAGAAAAGAGAATTTGAAGGATTAGAATTGGAAGAGTGGAAGGAGAGTATATATAAAACAGCAAAAAGAGAAGAATTAGGGGAAACTGAATTATGAATAAGAGCAAGAACACATTCCGAAAATTTCCGTAAAGGAAAAGACAAACTTTTTGTTGGTGTGGTGATAAAATCACCAAGGGGGGGGGGGGGGGGGGTTGCTGGAGCGGGTAATGCAAAATGTTGTATACCCTCCCCATTTGCAGGTTTATACTAATTAGAATAATACCGTACTAATTGTTGAGGGGATTTACTAAATCAACCTTACTAATATATGAATTACACGTGCAATTTCTATTTGCATGACTTCATACGTAAATTAAATTATGTACGCATATTAATATTAGAGAAATTAGAATATTGCATGATATACGTTGCTTTGGTGATGTATTTGTGATTTGTGCTTTATTTCGTAAGTATAAACCGCTCTTAGTGTTGCTTCTGCTAGATAACTACACACACATATGGGTATTAGCAAGGGAATAACATTTTATTAGCCATTTCTATGTTTTAATTACGTTTTTGTGTTTCTTTTGCTTAAGTTGCCCATTCCGGCCTAGACAAAATGGCTGAACGAGATATTGAACGTGACTGCCCTGACAACTTCAGGTTCTGGGTGATGTGCGCATGCGTCACCGCCAGGAACAGTGGCCTGGACCGGACCCCGGGAGAGCATGTACCCTTCAAGGTCTCTCCGGGAACTTTGCCAGAAGAAAGGACAATGGACAATTTAAAAACCGGAATCAGCTAGTGTGATGAGTTCATTAGTTCGACACCCTGAGAACCTTTCCCCGCAACCCAGAGTCGACCAACCAGGACTTTCTAAACCCCGATCTTGCTACTTTTTGACATTGTCATTATAAAAGTAGGTAGGGAATTGAACTAACAAAACTTGCTCTTCTCGGACGAACTCGATTTCCTGACGTTATGCTGACGGAGAGGACGGTGACACTGCTGGACAGCTGTTATCCTGAATCTTTAAGAGACTGATTTGCAGCCTAATTTGCTGATTAAAGATCATTTCCTTGACCTGACGACTTAGAGGACGACTTTTAGCCAGATTAGGTAAATATGATGTTCTGCTATGCTGATTTAACGATTTTGCAATATTTCTTAGATAAAGAATATTTGATTAATTGATAAATGTGTTGTGTTGATTATTTAAAGAAGAGTGTTTTGTTTAGTATGTAAAGTGTATATCATTAAACCATATATAACTAAATGATTCATCCCCTTATGAGAGGAATATTTTAGGGTTGAAGTCAACGTATCTGGAGTAAAAGGTATAGATATTCCTTTCATGTCAGCGTTTGGAAACTTATTCCTCTAGGGAAACAGATCAACGGAGTGCGAGTATTGGTGTCATGGGCCCCACCAATGAATGCCTTTGAGTGAATTTGCGGACCAAGGTATCTTGTCTGTGATGTAGGGCGGAATTTGATGTTCCACGCTGCGGCACTACCTTGGGAGAGGTTATGTGTTTTCATTGCCTATGTCGTAGTCATATGTCAAAGGGCATGTGCTGTTGCTTCCACCACCCCTGGCATTTGTGAGTCAATGTCGCTACCCAAGTGACAGTGGTGACATTTCAGAAATCTACTTATTTTTAATTATAACAATATATAGACACATTCTCAGCGCAAGCATTGAGTGGATGTATTATGGTAGCACTCAGCTGTAATAAGACCCATTTATTATGGGATGGTGTAGATTCCAGCAAGGCCCTAATTGTGTCAAAAAAAAAAAGAAAAGAACAAAAAAAGGGAAGAACTTACCTGAAGCCGCCGGCCACCTCCCACGGAGCATCACTCCTGCTGTCTTCTTCCTGAACCCAGCAGCCCCGGAGACAGACTCCCATCCAATACTTGTGCTGCAGAGCAGGGCGGGGCTTAGACTGAGTGGGCTGGAAAGACGCCCAGCTCAAGTCATGGAGTCTGTGGGGTTTTTCCAGAACAGCTGCTGAATGCAGTCGGGCTGGAGAAACCTAAGTGCACATGTATGTTTTGGTCGGCCTGAGATGGCCAGCCAAACACATGTGCACGTAGGGAGTGCACAAGCCCTCCTCCTCCCCCCCCCCCCAACCCTCCCATGCCCTGCCATTGCCTGCACAAGCTGGATCAGAGCCGGAAAACAGAAAACAAAATGCTAGAACAGTTTTATTTTTCATATGCTGGCTCTGCGCCTGTCAGTGGGGCAACACTCCTCCGCCATTGCGGAGGAGCCGCCGCTGGTGCCACCTCTTAATATCAGAGTCTGTATCAATGATATTTTTATGCCAACTCATTGACTATTTGCACTCCGCAAATATTGAAGCCTTATGTATTGGGTCTGTTTAGGCCAGATTTTGGATCACGAGGGCTCCGAATATGTTAACAGCTTCATTATACAGTTGATCATTGCAGACTTTTGGTTATGCAAGCTTTCCAATAAGGTTCTTGCTCCCTTTCTCACCTTTTGTGTAGGCCAATGACAGTCAATTGCATTTTACAGCTAGATGAACTCCAAGGTCAAAATGTCAGTCAAAATGTTATTTGACCAACTCTTTTCAGAAGTAGTTTGGATCACACAGTCAAAAGATGGCTTCGCACTCATGAAGCCATTCATTTGCTCCAACACCAACGGTGAGTAAACCAACTTTAGAAGTGGGTATTGAAGGGCTGGAGTACTAACATCCATGGGTATTCATGGAGTCACTGCCAGAGCCCAGTAACATCCACACAGAGTGGAGCCTGAAGACATGAAGCATAGAACATTAAACCAGGAGTAATCACAATAACGAGGACTGAGCTGGAGACTAAATAGCGTAATGTGCTAGCAGCCAAAGCAGAAGAAAACATGTGGCTTCTCCAGAAGCACCCAAAGACTTCTCTTCACGAGAAACAAATCAAGCATGAGAGCAAAGAGCTGGAGAATAAACCAGGGCAGAGGTCAGTTGTCGGGGCCCAACATGAGCCACAGAGAGGAAGATCTGCAATGCAACCTAGCACACAAGAACCTAACCTCCCAGGGGGTGATCCCAGCATCACAGGAGGACACAAAGGAGGACTAAATGCAATGTAGGCTCTAGTGTTACCAGCAACCAACAGTCATATGGTGCACAGAGCATGACCTATGAACTCAGAGTGGAGGAATCCCAGCTTGAGATCAATGGCAGCGCTGGATACCAAGAACATTATTTATGCAGCCATGATAAATCGGTGGCATACTCCCAAAATGCAGACCTGCGTAGTTATGATCTCGCAGCAAACACACTCTTTAAAGGAAGGTAATCCTGCTGTTAGAACAAAGCTGAAGGTGAAAAAAAATAAGATTATCTAGGATCTGGCATTACCCAGCAGCATCTACACAAAGTGAAGCCTGGGAGTCCAAGTAATGCTGGAGAGCAGAATCTACCAGAAGACAACTGTACTGTGAGCAAAGAGAGCTGAAGACCAAAGAGTATGTGGTCTATTGTCAGTACGCAGCATAATTGACAAAGTGGGATGCTTTGTGCTCCCCGAGAACAAACCACAAACCTCAGGAGTAGTAAATATAGCTTGAGTAAGAAATAAAGCACCGGATTCCCAAAGCAATGTTGTTTGCACTTGCAACCCAGCACAGATGACTGGACATTTGGATTCTAGGGTTTAAGGAAAAGTTGACCTAACAATCATGAATCCATTTACTCCCAGATCATAACACCCCACAACGATGTAACATTACGTTAGGAGTAAATCCCACACAAAAGGTGGGGATTGAGCAGTTCAAGGCATGTTCACCTGTAACAGTAACTGGACGTCTGCCAATACATACTTGTGTCCATGCACAAAGTTCCCCCGAATTGTCTCGCCCTATAAATGGTCAGATATTTATTGAAGGGAAAGTCTGGAATAGCTACTTTATAAGGGTGGGAAAGGTAATTGATGACCTTCAAACCTTGTACCTGTTTAGGAAAGGTGGTTTCTCCAAAGGGAAAAAATCTTCCCATGGATTAAACATTTGCAGGGAATTCTCATCTCCACAAGCACTGGAGATAGTTTTTTGCAGTTTTTTACAGCGCAAACTCGACCCAAAGGTATTGGAGTGCTTTCCATGAGAACCAGTTACATTACACAAGCGTTGCATTCATTGATGTAGGCACATGGAGGGTAAGTTATTTGCTCAGAATCACAGGATGTGGAGCGAAAGCAGAGACTCCAACCTGGATCCCAAATTCAGCAGTTCTGGACATTATGCCACATCTTCCCAAACTTAATCAAGGAGCATTCCAGGATAATTGGTAATACCCCTAAAATATTAGATTCTGTAAATGTGTGCCGGTTTTTATTTTAGAAAGTCTGATAAAACATTCTAGCACTCACTATAAACACTTTCCATTATTAAATCAGATCTACAACTTGGAATGCCTTGTGTGTCGTTCTTGCTGCAGCAGAGTTCAGCTTTCGCTCAACTATCCTATGAAACTAAACTGGCAGCCCATGGGAGTGCGCAGGACACAGGTGGAGCCCACGTGTGAGAATAGAAGTGGAAAATTGCCCTTCAACCAAACAACTGGGGGTTTTACAATACAGAAAACCCTCTCAGCACAGGAGAATCACAGCCCCAAAATCTCACTACAGCGGATTGGACCGTTAGGTTCAGAGCATTTTATAGATGAAAGAATAGAAGCAAGAGGACAGATACTTCTAGAGTAAGCACCGCCTTATGCTCATTCACTTTGATACTCCTGCAGGAGATCACAGAACCAGTTCTCCTTGTAAGTTGCCCAAAAAATCCAAAGAGACTTTACTAGAGATATGCATGCTAAACCAGTGGAGTACCCCACTAGTGTGAAAGGCTAGATTCCCGTCCAGTGAGGTGTACCCGATTTACCCTCATACACTACCAATCAAAATGCGAGGGTACCAAGTGCACACAGAAATCCGCATTGTTGCAAATGGGTTCCTCTCATTTAGTATGCCCAGATTTCTGTTTTTGATTGGCCAGTTTTTGCTTTTGTTATTTCATGTTAATTTGATAGAGCACGATTACAGTCTGTCTGCCTTTTAAGATAAGGCTGCTGCAGCCAAATTAGGGTAAGGGGCGCTGGGGCGGTTACACTTGAACGCGCTTGTGTGCACATGTGCAGGATGCATACGAGAAACTGTGCTGCTAGCAGACTGTGCACAACAGGTAATGTGCCTGTGGCAGGCCTAGACCTTCCTGTAAAATATCAATAAGCCACCCCTATGTAGGTCCTATTGCCATAAAGGCAGACTGCATAATAGTTAAAAGTAAGACATGTAGAAATTATAATTGAACATGTCTTTACAGTGAAGTGCCCACTGTTGCAAGGCTGTCTGCTTCCATAGTGAAGCACTGACAATTTAATGCCAAAATCAAATTTTGTCTACCTGTTGAGCAAAAGTAATTACCATTTCCTGCCTAAATCTTGTAAGCATTCAACAGTCGCCTGGCAGCTGAATGGATCCCCTGCAGGAATGTGTATTGCTCTCACACGGGGAACAGAGGGTTTGCATGTGGCTAGGTACTGCCCTTGCATTGACAGATTGGCCTGCAACTGTGCCAAATGATTAGTTACACTTCAAAGGGGCCTTCCCTGCCACTGGCAGATTAACCTGAAACCAGCCATGTCCCCTTCTTTTATCGTCTAGCCAATTTGGCACCAAAACCAGTGGGAACGGGAGCTAACCCAGAACAGGTTTGGAGTGATCACACTGAAGAGTTTGCCCATTATCATAGGCACACCTTGGGCAGGCGCAGGACCTCTGACTACGGGCGCATGGCAGCCATATTGGACTGTTCCAGAATGCTATGCAGGAGGTTTGGAATAAGAGTAGAGGCATAATATGGCAGCCTAACATTTGCCAGGGGTGCCTGGCATCTATAACTTCCCACCCACCCTTCCAAATTCCTGCTCAAGGAAGCGAAAGAGCAAGAACCTGGAAGGTGACAACGTGACAATTGACAGCTGGAAGGAAAAGACACCAGATGCAACTAACGGACTTAAGTACTTTACCAACTGCCTACACCCAGTACTAGAGCAGTCTCTCCACAGCCAGTGATGCCTGACAGTTATCCTCCCCAACGACCAGTAGGGGTACGATCTGACCTCTTCTGCTTCTCCAAGTACCCGTAAGACAACCAGGAGGCTCTAAGGCTTGAGTGTGGGCAGGAGAGTGTTCTGCTGGCTGGGAGCGAGGAGCTGCACAGGAAGCCCCAACCACCAGGAGTCAGGTGGGAGGGTTGGGGCAGGGAGAATGTAGAATTAGCTCCCTGCAAATGAAAAGCGCACAACTCTAGAAGACAGGAGGCCTGTTGAATACACTCCTGGTGACCAGAGCTGAACACTAAGAGCAAAATGAGCCCAAGATAAAGATAATTGGGCCAACGGGGCCAGATTAAATGCTTCTGCAAAGATCTGCCCATTTTAAAATGCCAGCACCAGAAAGCAGAGCACGTGGGCCTCTGCTTCGTCTCAGTTACAAACCCCTGGGGTGGGCCAGTGCCTGTGGGTCAGTACAACTTGGTGAGATTTCCCTGATGGGGAAGGGGTGTCTACAAGACCGGACTGGCTGTACTGGTAGTTCCCCGGCAAACCCTTTGGGCGGTCTTGGCTGAGATGGGGATGCCCGCTTGCCTACTTAGGATTATAAAACGGCTCCACAACGACAACTTTGCCCAAGTCAGGTGTGGCAAGAGGGGCAATCTGACTCCAAAGTTCCCTGTTAATCGTGGAGTTCGACAGGGATGTGTCCTGGCCCCAACCCTATTCTCCCTTTACACTAACGCATTAGTGCCCCACCTGAGGGGAGTTAAGGACATCGATGCCCCCAAACTCAACAACGAGCAGGTGGTGGCACTAATGTTTGCCGATGATACTCTGCTGGTGTCAAAATCCCCTATGGGGATACAGCGTGCCCTTGACAGCTTTTCTGAATTTTGTTCCCACAGAGGGCTCTAGGTTAATTCCTCGAAAACAAAATTTATGGTGTGCAACCCGCCCAAAAAAAATGGCCCTTATCCTTCTCTTAATGGTGCTACATTGGACAGGGTCACAGTGTTTGAATATCTCGGAGTCACACTTTCGGATAGGATGGAATGGGGTCCCCAGTTAGCAAAAGCTAAATTACGACTCACGCAGACCTGCGGTGGGATCCTCAAAATGTATAGAGCGACCACCTCCAAACCCATAGCACCCACCATTGAGATATACAAAGCACAAGCACGGGCTGCAACTCTTTATGGGGGTGAACTTTGGGGGCACTGCCTAACTGGAGACATCGGCAGATCTGAGAATTCGTTCTTAAGGTCATTACTGTCCCTACCACCTAGCACACCCCTCACACCACTTAGATTGGACTTGGGAGTTAGGCCTATCCAGGATGAAATTGCATTAAGGCCATTACTGTACTGGCGTAGGTTGTGGGCAACACCGGAGCTAGTGAACTACCAAAACGACCTAAAATCACTAACGACCCTTTCTGGCCTAGCCAATATACTGTGGCTGCTATATATTAAAAGGGAGCTTATTAGACTAGGGTTTCCTGCTCTATGGCATCATCCTGAAATAACTGCCCCTAAACTCTCTAGAGCCGAATTGGCTAATGCATTTTGGTTAAACAATAAAAATATGATGTTAGCCAATAACAAATTAGGCCCACTGACTATGGATTTTCTTAACATCAAGGTGGAGTTCAAAATAGAACCCGTTTTAGACCTGATTTAGCCTAATGTCTCTAGAAAATTGTACATGCAATTTAGATATGGCACATTGCCCCTGAGAGCTTTTACAGGAAAGTGGTCGGCTGACAACCCTTCTGATTGCCCAACTTGCGGAGCCAACAGTGAAACTGACTTGCACGTTCTTTTCTTCTGTCCCACATACAAACTAATCAGAAAACGCTGGCTTCTCCAACTCTGTAGGAACATGGGGACTCCACACTGTAAGGTTGCCTACAGAATCTTGAAGACTGATACATCATTACCCATAGTCTTCTCGGTATCGCGTTTCTGGCATGCTGCGTGGCGAAGGAGATGTTCTCTTCTAATGCCTAACCCTCAGGCTCAACCAAACAGCCCCTGATTTTACGTACCACTGTTTTTATAACCATTTTAAACTTTTACTCTTTTGCTCATTGTTTTAATGAATTGCTTATGAATTAATGTAATCTTTATTGTATATACCTTTTATGAATTGTAATATTCTCCCTTTTAATAATGTATGTTTTTTGGATCGATTATCTTTTATGGTCTATGACCGAAATAAAGATTACTAATACTGAATACTGGTAGTTTCCCTGGGAGGCTGGAAAGGTGGGGGCCAGTTTTGCAGCAGTAGAGGGCGGGGTCTGGTTTTATTACTGGGGGCCAGTATTGCATCGTTGCTGCAATATCAGCCCCCAGTAACAAAAGCAACAGTGTTTCACACTTGAGCCCCCTCCCTTCCCCATGGGCTGCTCTGACAAAATTATTAGGGTTGCTTTTGGGTCCCAGTCCAGCCTTGAATGTGCATGTGCCCCCTCCTTGCTGTGATTTCCCCCAGTTGACCCCTCAAATCCCCAGGCGCTGATGCATCATTAAGGGTAACCCTAAGACCCCCCCTCCCCCTACCCCTTCCCCCCCCAATCCCCAGGGCCCAGAACACCAAAAGAGGGCCATGTAGATGCTCCTGTCGCAGACGGGAGCAAGAGAACAAAGGAAGAGCTGCTCCTGCAATGGGAGCAGAAAAGTAACTCCTCCAACCACATCCGGAGCCAAATTGAGGATGCCAGCACCCACACAGCACTGGAGATGTGAGCATAGAGGTATCCGGGTCACGGGGGCCTTGGGGCTCCCACCACAGCCCCCAAAGTGAACAGTAGCATCGGGGTGCACCAGGCGGGACTGTGCCACTTACACCATAAAAAATAAATACATTACAAAAAAGGGAAAAACCCTCAGCATGAAGCCGCATTAATGGAACAGTGGGAAAAACCGGCTGTTTGATTATTCACTGCTCCAGCAAGGGAGCGTCCTATAAAGTCCTGAGTGCTTTGTTGGGGTTACTTCTTTGTGGTGCCCTGAACAGGGGCTTACCTTATGCATATATTTGTAAAGTAATGCATATTAATGCATAGTATTTAGCAGTGTGTGTAATACATGTTATTTTCCTTTTCCAAAGAAAAACACACTGACTGGACAAGGACTTGAGTGTTATTGCATGCCGGCAAATTGAGATTACTTGCCCACACCAACTCTTTGAGTATGCATTAAAGTCCTCTGCTTCCCTACCCTCAGAGAGTCAAGTGGGACAACGGGTACTTGGTTGCCAGTAAGGAGAAAATGACAGAACTATTACTTGTGCAGGGCTCACATCCTGCACAACTGAAAGCCCAATCTCTTTCACTCGCTCTGGAAATGCGCAGTGTAAAGGACTGATCGATTATGGGGCCATGGGGTGCTTCCCGTTGGTCATTGTGCTTCTCTGCTTTCCTAAAAGGCTCACAAGAGTGAAGAGGGTGCGGTGGAAGACTGTCAAATAGGTGAGGGATGAGGGGACATCATCAGAAAAGATCAGTGTACACTGCCTCGTCAGGGTGGGGGGCAGCTGCAAGACACACTAATTTGAGGCGCATAACAGGGTGCAGGTGGTTTGCCTCAGAGGTGAGGGATTACACATGGTGCAAAGTGATCCGTGGGACCAGAGAGCTGGTCTTGGGAGGGGGTGGCCAGACACGAACATGCAAAGATGTGCACACACACACACACACACAAACACAGACTCAAACAAACAGACACACTGGTAGAAAGATACATTCACACATGCACATCCTAGACAGAAAGACAGCCTGGCCTCCCACTACCGGTGCATCAAGATATGCTTTGTAATTGACCAGCTGCTCCAGTGCTCAATCCTGCACGTGGAGACACTGGATTGTTAGGGCAGGCTCTGTTCACTCACTGCAAGGGACAGCACGGACCATTCATTAACAGGAGCACAGGCAGAGTCTTGGAGATGCAGGCCTGATTTTACCAAACAAATACCTTCCCACTGCCCCTGCTACTGGCTCCACCGCTGGGACCTTCAGAATTCAAAATGGATAGTCCATCTGACTCACAAGCACTCAAACGAGTGCTTTTGTAATGTACAAATGTTTGTTAAAATAAAATAGATTACAAATACTCTTTCGAACTCGAACTTATTTTTCACAAGCAAAATTAGGGCATTTTCACTGTCCCTTGGCTTGTATGAAGCTTCTCTGTTGAATTCCCATATTACGAGGCCTTCAGAAAATCCATTTAGTATGCTGCTAATGTGGCTGGCAACCTTACTTCAGCAGTTTAGGCTACAAGAGTTTTTTCAAGAAATAAACACCAAATAAGAGTATCTACCATACTGCACTGGGCCTTCCATACTTGCTCAATCACTACACTGGATCATACGGCTTTAAATGCTGCAACGCTTCACACTATCACTGCAGCTTATTGCACTGTACTGCAGAGCAGCACCATATTGAACTGCGGTCGTGCACTGAACTCCACTAGGGTGTCACCAAGCAGGACACTGTCGCCTCTTGCACTAGGTGTTGCCACTCCAGCCTTCACTACCTCAATTCAAACGATGCAGTATGTGCGATTCTGCATTCCTGGCTCTTGTCGAGGACCGTTTTGATTTTCCAAACTTAAATTTCCAAAAGGGACTTTAAATTAAGGCAGTGTTGAACACAGACATTCTAAGGAGAAGATTTCACCCTGCGTGCAACTAACATGCAGGCGTTATAACCAGAGACCATTATTCTGCTTTAAGCAGAGAGCACCATTTCTACAGAGCTTAATTTGAGCCGGTGTAGCCCTCAGGTACTCGTATTTAGGGACTGCACCCAATGTTCCTTCAACACACTTTGATCCTAAGCAAGAGAGAAACACACAAAAAGGGGGCAAATGGAAAAAGACAAAGATAAAAAATAAAAAAGTGACAGTAGGAGAATACAGATGGAAAAACACCTGCAAGTGTGAGATAAAGAGATGGAGTGTGGTAGTGGAATAAAGAGTCATGGTGTGGAATCAAAACTATAAAGCATCAGCATCTAGCACCCAGACCTTCGATAGCGTCGCCACAGGCTTCGGAGAATCATTTTAGGCCCGGCACTTATTGTAAGACTTAAGCACTGCATTTCTCACCCACCCTCAAAGAAATCCATTTGAAGACTCCACTAGGTTCCTACCTGCTCCAGGGCCGGACTGGACATTCATACTATTGGGCATTTCCCTGGGGGCCTAGAGCAAAGTTTTGAGGTCGAAGCTTTTTGCCGAGTTACTTACTAACTCCCCAAAACTTATGGCACCAAGCACAGCGGAGAGAGGCAGGTAGAGAAGAAAACAACAAAAAAACACAAACACGAAAACTGGGCGGATAGGAACTTTTTTGGCAGGACTGGTTTTGGTTTTAATTGAAAGTCAAATACAATTGTTGCATTCTGAAAGCAATGAATTAACTAGTTGAGAAGCACCTACCGTTGCAAAGCGAGACTCCCACCCAATGTGAGCGACATGTCTAGAGGAAAAAAAAAAAAAATACAACAAATTATAAGCAGTAACTTCAGCCATTTTTGACAGCAATATATGAATAATAACCACAAATGTACTTTGCTGTTCACAAAACCCCAAACAAGATGGCCAGCCAGGCATCACATGTACCTTAAGAGCGCAGATGTAGGCTCCTGCACAAATGAAAACAATACAATAACTGGTTGACATGCCTCTTTTCAGAGACGACCACAAGAAAAAGGTTAGTCCCAGACTATCTATTTAATTCATGAGATGCCTCAGAGCCTTCATTCCTCAAAACTAATTTTATCCTTGTCAATACAAAATAACCAGGAAAACCAGATTTTTTGTTATTTGTGATGGGGTGTATTTGAAATTAGGTCTAGGTGAAGATTTGATACACTGGTGAAATCTTGTATAATTTGGTATTGCAAAAAATTTCCGAAACACCAGTGGCAGTTTTATGGAAAGTGCCCCGGGGGCGCTTGGTATTACATAAAGGGCTGCAGATACTTGTGCGGCCCTTTCTGTAATACGGAGAGCCCTGGAGCACATATAGCACCAGTACCATCACCAGAGGGAGTTTCCTCTGCTCTAGAGGGTTGCAAATGAGGGAAGAGGGACCTATGAACCCCTCAGACATCCCCTTGGAGGCAGGTGCAGTCACTCACTGCACCCACCTGCAATGGGATCTCTAATCCCCCTTAAAAGCGCAGGTGGGTTGCCGCCTGCACTGTGAAAACATGGAGCGACTGCTTCAAAGCTGCTCCGCATTTCACTTGATTCTGCTGCCCCCAGGGCAGCATAACTTCGCGACTGAAATGGGGGCAGCACATTTAACCCCTTCGATGCTCATGACGGAATGATTCCGTCATGAGCATCGGTGCTCCTATGCTCATGACTGAACCATTCTGTAATGAGGACAGGGGCACGAAATCCCTCTGCTGCAGATAGCACAGGGATTTCCTTTTTTCCCCCCAGAGCCTCAGGAGCTGGGGAAGAACTTCCCCAGCTTCCGAGGCCCCCTCCCTGGTTTCTGTGAAAGGACGATCAGCGCGCACCTCGCGCTGTCGTCATTTCACAGCAATTGTAACTAAAATGAACATTTAGGTTCATTTCAGTTTCACTTTCTACCTGCTCAGGGGGCTCTCTCAGCCCCCTGAGCACGTAGAAAGACGGGAGAGGTATCACTGGAAAGGGAAGAATCTCCCCTTTCCAATGGTATCCCCAGTGGATCCCTGCTTGGGGATCGCCCCAGGAGGGTGATCCCCAAGCAGGGATCCACCCACTAGACACCAGGGAGGGGGAAGCGGCCCCTTGGGCAAGGGCCTTTGCTCCCCCATACAAATTTGGGGAAATTATGTCTTTCTGCTCCCCCTGGGAGGCAGATGGGGCAGAAGCCCCCAACCTACCCCCGGGGGGGGGGGGGGGGGGTGAGGCAGAAAGCCCACTAGGTACCAAGGCACCCACCCCTCCCGACAACAATTGCAGCCTTTCTGCCCCCCTGGGGGGCAGATGGGGGCATTAGCCCCAATCAGCACCCCCGGGGGGGGCAAAAAGCCCACTAGTCGCCAGGTTTTTTGCGGCAAATTAGAATTGGGGTGGGGGCTGCCCAAAACCGGTATGCCCATGCCCCCACACCTTCCCTGCAAAAATTACAACCTTCCTGCCCCTCCGGGGGCAGGAGGGGCAGTAGCCCCCAATCTGCCCCTCCCGGGGGGGCGGGGCAAAAAGCCTACTAGACTCCAGGGTTTTTTGGGGGAATTCTTTTTATTGCGGTGGGGGCATTGGCATGCCCGTTTTTGGCAACCCACACCCCAATTAAAGTTTGCCCAAACAAATCCCTGGCGTCTAGTAAGTCTAGTAAGGGCATTAACCCCCAATCTGCCCCCGGGGGGGGGGGGGCAAAAAGCCCAGAAGACCGGGATTTTTTGCACAAATTTTAATTAGGGTGGGGGCACCCACCCCAATTAAAATTTGCCCAAAAAACTCCGGCATTTAGTAGACTTTAAGCCCCCCCCGGGGGGGCAGATGGGGGCATTAGGAATTTTTTGAGGCAAGTTTTAATTATGGTGGGGGCTGCCCAGAATGGGCATGCCAATGCCCCCACCCCCACCAATTACAGCCTTTCTGCCCCTCCTGGGGGGGCAAGATGGGGCACTGGGTAAGGAAACATTGGGGTATCCATGCAAGCCATACCTCCCTAGAATCCCCTGCGTGTCTAGTTTTCAGAAATGTGTGAGTTTGGTAGGTTTCCCTAGGTATCGGCAGAGCTATGGTTAAAAAATGACAGCTAGGCACTTTGCCAATAAGGGTCATTTTTCACTGCGAAATTGAGGTGTGTCCACGTTGCGTTTTGAGCAGTTAACCTGTCACGGGCACTAGGCCGACCCACACAAGTGAGGTACCATTTTTCTCGGAAGACTTCAGGTAATTCAGATTTGTAAAGCAACTGTTATTACCTATTGACTTTCGATGCATTTCTGCCTTCCAAATAAAAGACAGTGTGTAAAAAAGAAGTCATTTTGAAAAATGACCGATAATTCTCATGCTAGTACGAGTATTCCCAATTTTGAAAATGTGCAAATATCTACTGTTTCTAAACTCTATAATTTGTTCCCATTTCAGAAATGCATAGGTGCCTTTCATACAGATGTTTCCATTGTTACATTTTCCCATAATAATTGCTATATACCCAGTACATAATAAAAAGCCATTGCAAATTGCTGCTCAGTTTTTGACTCTGGGTTCGTCGGGGTTCTTGGTGAACCTACAAGTCATATATATCCCACAACCAGGAAGGTTCAGTGGATGTAATGGTATATTGCTTTCAAAGAGCTGTTTAATTAGAAGTTACAGGTGAAAACGTTGACACAAAAGGCTGTTTTTTCAACTAATTTTCAATTCTTCCTTTATTTAACTGTTAGTTTCTATAAAGAAACCTTGATGGATCTACACAAATGACCCCTTGCTGAATTCAGAATTTCGTCTACTTTTCTGAAATGTATATCTTTCCAGGATCCCTTATTACTTTCACACCCATTTCTACCATTAACTGGAAGGAGGTTGAAAGCACAAAACGTAGCAAAAATAGGCTATGTCCCAGAAAAATGCCAAAACTGTAAAAAATGTTGGTTTTCTGACAAAAGTCTGTCATTCCCTAAAAGCTGGGAACATGTGATTTCAGCCCCACAAACCCCTTTTTTTTTTTATAACATTTGCAGGGAAAAACCCAGACACTTCATTTGCAGCCCGTTTTTACAATTTTTCCTCAAAAATCTAAATTTTGCTGTATTTTGGCTAATTTCTGGGACCCCTCCAGGGGAATCCACAAACCCTGGTTACCTTTAGAATCCCCATGATGTTGGAAGAAAGGGACGCAAATTTGGCGTGGATACCTTATGTGGTCAAAAAGTTTTTCGCACACCTACATTTTAGCATGACACTATCAAATACTCTAGCCTTAAACACCTCTATATGCCTTTAGTGGTGGTATATTTTCTTGAACTGCCAAAGGTTTTTACCAACCCCCTCTCCCACCAGACTATTAAGGACCAACTTTGGTTACATTATTCAAAACACCAGCTTGCATGTGAAGGACAAACTTTAGTGAATTTGATCAACTAAAAGTTTCATCTGTCAGTTATATTAGAGATCAAAACAAGTTAGTAAAGATGCATGTATACAAAGGAACACAGGGCTGGCTTGAGGACAGTGCGACCAGGGCAGCCACACCTGGTGCGGAGCTGGGGAGGATGGGGTGGTCGTGCAGCTACACTTGGCGTTGACCTTGGGGGACGCAGTGTTTAGAAATAACTTACTGGTTTGAAATCACCTGCTGCAAAGTTACTTGTGTGTCCAGCAGTTTTCAGGCAACAATAAAAATGTCAAGATTACTCTGGCAATTAATGTTCCTGCAGGAAAGAACAGAGTTGTCTAGTGGCAGTTTTGACTTTTCATAAAATTGTGCAGAGGGATAATGTGCCCGCGGCAAAGAACGTGTACCATGCAGATCACAGAAGTGTATTTTATGTGGCTAGCTCAGTGGGTTAATTTTTGGTCAGATTATTTTGTTACTTGCAGTTCATAAATTACAATGCTAATACAGCACAGTGACCTATGTAGTGCCAAAGAACTGCATGCAGACTAGCTCGTGGGTTAGAACACCCCATAACCTACCCCCCGTCTTTCTTTATCCTAATTTTGCTAAAAAAGGGTCCTAAGAAATACAGGCGGATTAGTAAAACCAAACCACTGTGTTAAATTTTAATTCCTGCCTCTACGGACCAAACTCTTAAACTATACTGCCTACTAGTATGGATGATGGGATTCCTAGATCTTGTAATTACTCATGGTCTTAATTGACACTTACTATAGACTTACAAACGTATGATTGGTTTGTGTATAATGAGCGTGACGTAAAGAGCTCTGACACCCTACACTGGTATGAGTGGTGCTATAAAACAAATTAACTATGTGAGAGAGGGTCTATGGAGAGGTGAGGGGCAATGGAGAGCGGAAGTTAGGGAACCCGGAAGAAGGTGGCGCCAATGGGGAGGAGGCATCAGATCACGCCCTTCAGTCATTATCTACAAATCCATAGGCATTGATCAGCCTTCATTTGATTACATTTTGCGGGAAAGATTTCAAATCAACTGCTAAAAAGTAGCAATAAAAACGGTCCTTTTAAGAACATTATTTCTACAGTGAAGAAATATCAGTTTCTTAATTACTGGAGAAGGCCGTGCATTTTTAAAACTCGAGGATTAGGGACATTTGATAGTTATTACAATGACCAAACATTCAACAAATGCAAGTAATGCCTTTTTGTATGCATCAATACGTTTAAGCAATGGTAATGGAGGCCAAAACACTAATGGAAGAATCACTAAAATTTACAGTAATACTGACATTCATACATACCCAAAACGAGGCATAATTCGTGGTACTGAATACAGCAAAGTGATATATATGTTAAGCACCTTTAAACTTAGTTTGTAAAGTTGGCACAAATGCCAGGAAACTTCAACCTTTATAAGGCAGGCAAAGTTTAACCGTGTCCATGGTAAGATTTCACCCCCCCCCCCCCCCCTCAGCCAGCGGTAATCCACTGCCACAGGATGTACCGCTCATGGAGGAGCCTGTAGGGGGGAGCAGCGTCAGCTCGAAACATGGACCTTTGAGGGGTCTAGGAGAAAGGGGGACCTTGTTCTTCTAGCAGGGAACAATTGCCGCGGGGTGGCAGGGCGTGTAATGTAGTACTAGTGATGTAACTGGTATGTGTAGCTGCTGGACACGTGGATGTGTGTGTGTGGGGGGGGGGGGGGTTTCATAAAGCTGTATACTCTGTGGGTATGCTTGGCATGGTCCCGCGAACTGTGTTTAATAGGAGCGTCGCAGGCAGGCGGGGTGATGGAGACCACCCGCATCCACTGGCGTAACGAAAAGTGAAGGGGGCCTCCCTGCATGGTACATAGAGGGGCCCCCTCCGGGCTCAATCAGGAGCTCTCCGGCCAGAGTGCAGTGCCGAGGGGGACCCTTGGAGCTTGGGGTTCCCCCGCACCGCAGGGGCCCGTGTTACGCTCCTGCCTGCATCGAGAACGGAGTTGTACCCACTCACTGTCTACGTGTCCTCTCGGCTTCAGACCTACGGCCCAGTCAGCCAGAAGGCACACCCTGGCACGCGGTCAGCGCTCCTCCGCACACGGAGCCACCAACACTGCAGTCCTCACAACCCTGAGCTGCAGCTGGAAAGGTTTCCTCTTCAACATTGGGCTAGTAAAACCACCCATATTTAAAAAAAAAAAAAACTGTAGTAAAATGGAGTACCCTGCCCCCCACTGTAGTTTGGGATGGATATTCAAGGTTATCAATCTGAGGGCGCATGGGGTAGGATTTGCCCCAACCATTCGTACACTGCATGCCACTGTTGCAGATATCTGTATTGCGGTCAGCAGCATCCAGCCCAGGAAACTGTTCAACGGTACCCAGCTCCCTACCAACTACTGAGATATTTTTTTTTTATAGTTTCACATGCTCCCTATTTAGGCTGCCCCGGTAACTTAGGACCCACTTTCATAATACAGAAACCATTGGCTGAGCACATTTTTTGGGGGGTATTTTAATGTCCCATTGCAGTATTGCACTCCTGGTGATGGGCACCTTGCACAGTGATACCACCATCAGCCGAAGACTAAACAGATAAAACTTTTTTTATGGGGAACGGCCACAGGGTCCAAGGAAGGAGTCCTGAGAGTTAGTCAATTTGTTTGTGGCCTGTTATGGATGCTCTAATAGTGGTGCCAAAAGTAGAGTTGAATCATTGGGCCAGTGCTTAATTTGAGCCAGTGGCTTCCAGTGTTCAGGACTGGCACTTTATTGTCAACACAGGCTCTTATAACAGCCTGCCACATGGTGGTGCTGTTAGTAAATTTTATGAGGAACACAGTTGTTGCATATTTAAATCTACATTAAAATCACCAATCCCTTCACCCAAAGCTAGAAGAATAGCTTGGGCATTAGTGATGTGAAATGGATATTTAAAGTCTGCATTCTCACACTCGTGTGAGTGTGATAGTTAATTGTGATGGTACAGTCATTAGTCCGACACTCCGGCAGCAAGACACTTTTGTTCTTCACCCGCCTTTACCAGGCTCCATTGGTACACTGTCTTATCCGCCCGTGTGATCTGTTTACTCCTGATTCGAACACCCGTTCTCTACCTCGGATCCTTTAGATGCTTCACCGACATCTCGACTTCCATCCCTTACTCGCATACATCAGCCCTGAAGAGTCACAGATTTCTAGCTGTTGACGAAACACGTGTCGGCTGGCGCTCTTTGTATTGATGGACTCATCTTGAATTAAAACATTCACATAACGACAAGTGTTGAACTACTTTGATTATACTGTGAATGTTTTATTTATCATAAACGTGTGCACAGGACTTGTCTATAATTGTTTTGGCATGGGTTTTTGCGCACACCTTACACAGGGGTTTTGGGTCCTCCCCTGACCTGTTTGCACCGTGAAGCCATTGTTCTTCTTTTCTTTCACTGTACCTGACCGTTTACCTGCCTGAGCGCCATTTATCCTGTTTTCCAAAACCCCTCGCAGTCAATATATGGTACAGTCATTGGCAGTGCTGGCAGGGGCAATTGGTGGTGTAAACTGCAGTGGCTTCCCCGACAAGGGCTCTGGCACTTATCTTTTTTTTTTTTTAATTTTTTTTTTTTTTTTTTTTTTTTTACACATTAAGTACAGCAGTAGGCTGGACCACAACTAGCTCATCGTCAGGAACCAAAGGGTTACTAAACAAAGTCACATATTTCTTCGATTTAGGCTAATAGCTGAATCTATCTTTTCACAACAGTGTGACTACAGGAACCGCCTCCCTCCGGGATCCAGGTTATTCTAAATTATTGTAACAAAAGTAGGTACTTTCATATGCATAGGGACAGCCACACAACTCCGAATAATCACTGAGTTTTTCGCCTAGACTCCGTTCTTTGCCTGGTTATATGAATGTAAAGTTTGAAGGTAGAATTCTAGGATTAAATGCCTACAGTCACCTAGATTTACATGTGACGTTCTGGAGCGTAAAACCCCAGCCCTGGGGGTAAACTTTGTATAAATGACTGAATGCCTGCAGTCACCAAGAACGTCACGCGACGTGCAGGAGCACCAACCCAAACCTTTGGGGTCATAAATAACGTAAATGATCAGATCACACTAAATGCCTGTATATATAGCATGCATGAATGACAGACCTTTTACCCAGTGGCACCAAGTTGTTGGTGCTGGACGATTCGCACGCCGCGCCTAACTCTGCATCCACCATCAACTGTTTGATGTAAGTCGCGGTGTCTTGTATGTTTTGTCTCCATTTCTCTTATCCAGATATTTTCGTTGTAGGTGGAAACCGTAAGTTACGAAGCCACTTTCAATTATGCACACCTTCGTGTGCGTACACTAGAACTGCTTATGGTCTGTTCTGGCCCTAGCAGTACTGGTTCTGAAGAAAGCCACCTGAAACTGGTTTGATTGACTGAAACATGTAGACCATTTTACCTTCTTGGGATGTGCGAGATCATTTTTTCTCTTCCACATCGACCCTCGATTTGAACCCTGCCCCAGGAACTCTAATAACAAAAAGGTTTGATTTGGAGGCAGTTTTAAAGGTTTACTCACTTTATTCACCTTTTCAGCCAAATAAAATCCTGCTCCACTGTAATCAGGCATCGAAGCTCACCTAGGAGGCACTCTACCCCTAGGTGGGAACCCAATGGCGAAGCATGCCACCAACCAGGTTGGTGGGTGAGGGTTCTTTTAAAAACATAATGGGATTTCCTTAAAGGAGATACATTTCATGACCAACAGGATACTGTTCTTTTGAGACTACATTTCGCCCATTCTGTGTTTGTTAGAAGTGCTTTGGGGAGACAGACAAGCCTGGTTGTTTCCCTCTCATTTTTGTTTAGAATTTAGATAGAGGAGCAACATTGTTACCTTGATTCAGCTCTCCAGAGTGGAAAGTATCCCGGCCATGCAGCTTCCCCCCCCAAAAGCGGTGCAGCAGCATGCTCTAAAGGAGCTGGTACAGTCAGTTGTTGGCGTGGCTCAACCTTGTCCCCACCCCCCTCCCCCACCCGGTGACCATCTAACAGCAGCTCAGCTACCAGCAAAATGGCAGTGGGAAAAAGACCAGACTCGAGCGCACCAGGAAACTGTCCTTGAAGATTTTCAAGGAGTTTCAGCACCAGTCGACTAGTCTGTGAGCTATTATGTTGTTGCTATCATAGCTCACTCCAACGCTAACTGTTCTTAGGAAATAAATCATAGCAGACGGGGGGCTGCGAATGGCTGATCAATGTAGATTGCTGCTACTTTTTTTTTTTTTTTAAACAGAGTTTTATATAGCGCAAACTTGACCCTTAGGTATCTGGTATCAGAGCACTTTACATAGCTCCAGTTGCGTTACACGAGGACACATTCTTTTTTGTTAGGCACGGGGAGATGAAGTGTTTGGCCAGAATACGCTGAAGCGGAAAATGCTAATTTTAAGACCAAACAGGAGTATCTTCACACAAAGGTGCATTCCAAACAAAATAAAAGCAACCCCTCTAAAGTCAGATATAACACTGAATTATGGTACATCTTTCAGATGAGATGGGACATTTAGCGGGGTGTACAATTCCTTTCATAATAATCCCTGCTGCAGTCACAACAAGAGGGTATCGGGGCAATATCCATCAGGCCTACAGATCTTGAGGCTATCAACAATTGGGCACAAATTAAATTTATCGTTGTGAAAGCAAGCCGGTCTATTACTGAAGAGGCAACAGTGTTTAATTTGTAAATGTATAAGTGCCGGGGCCCTTGTCAAGAGGAAAATGCAGCTTGCATCACCCATTGCCACTGCCCGTGCTGCCAATGGCACTACCAACATAACTACTAACCATCACACTTAAACAAGTTTGACAACTCCATCTACTGCAGGTCCTCATAGGTTAAAGAATGGCTTCAGCGGCAGGGGTTGGTCATTTTAATTTATATTGGATTAATACACAACTGCTTTTGTGCTCACTTTTAAATTAGACAAAGAGTGCCACCATGTACTCAAGATAGCCTGGCTGATGAGGGTTATGAACCCGAAGCCGGTCCCAAGATGCTAGTTTCCGGTCCAGGGAAGACTTGGCTTGGCAGTTCGGGCTGGACTGTTCCCATGAGGCACAGGGTCAGACTGATTTGCATATGGCCATGTCTGAACTGGGGTGGTGTAGTGAGCTGAAGAATGATGGATTAAACCCAGATCAGTTGACTGGGGGTGAGTGTTTGATTTGCTCAAGCGCTCCGTCCATCATCCCCTTTGGTATCACCATCTACACACGGTCATACTTGCTGGTGTTGACAATTAAGTGCCGGTGCGGAGCACCGGAAACCGCTGGTTCAAATTAAGCATTGAGAGGCACCTAAACATGGCCATATAACTTGATGGCGTCTAATGCTGGCTCTGCTAGGTTCTATCCCGGAGGGACTTTTTTTCCTTTTGAAAAGCAGGTGGATGCGGGCCTCGCACAAATTCTAACAGGCCAGACTTCAGGATTGCTTCCCACCACCTCCAAGGAGACTAGCGGAGAATACTGTAGCAGCGAATAGAGCTGTAGCGGGGGGTGGGAGGGGTGGGGGTGAAAACGGGAACGTGGAATGAGGAAGTGCAGGTGGGCACCTAGCTCCATCTGG
Source organism: Triturus cristatus (assembly GCF_964204655.1). Taxonomy (NCBI): domain Eukaryota; kingdom Metazoa; phylum Chordata; class Amphibia; order Caudata; family Salamandridae; genus Triturus; species Triturus cristatus. The sequence continues at coordinate 138,463,720 of NC_140592.1, forward strand.
CCCCCACTGTTACCTTCCACCACTGTTACCTTCCAAGAGAAGAAAAGCAATTTGCTATATTTTCTGCACAGTGCCCTTGTTCAAGCCAGAATAAACAGAAAACCTACAAGTTTTAAATTAAATGAGGAGCTGTATGCTTGTAGGCACCTACTTGCGTCATCTTATCATGCAAAACCTTTTGCAACCTTATCACAGAGAAGGTCTCTCCTTACTGCATGGCCCTGGTCTTTTTTCCAATCTACTGCACCTCCTACCATGGAAGCCTAGACTAGTCTCCACCAAACGGTTCTTCTTGCCACCCCAGTCATATCGGAAAATCAATGCTATGGGCCTCGCTAACACCTCCAAGTTTCATGGTTATTGTTCACAGCAGCCAGCTGGGGGTGTGTTGGGAATCCTTCAAGTATGTGGTTTTGGGAAGCAGAGAGGGCTAGAGCCCCCTCGAATAACAAGGATCTTTGATTTTACCACTTCGGCAGTAGAATGTACTCACAATATTGCTCGCTTCCACCCCATTCCTCACTCTAACCAACCAAGCTGGTTGTGCCAAAAATGGAACTCGCAAAATGCTACTTTATGCCATGGTTTACTTGTAGTCTCCGAAATGTAAGGTTCATAAATTAAATATCTTAGAGTGCTTATCCAGCACTGAAGAGCCCCAGATTGGCAGGTATAAGAAGGTCAATGGCTATAATTCAAGGCACTCCTCCTGAAAGACAATTAATCTGAAGTCTGTTCACTTACTTGAAGCCACAAGGAGCTCCAATATCCTCCTTGCTGATCTTGGACCCACCAGTTCTTCCATCAACCACCAGTGCTCCGGAACAGGACCCAGACTGAAGTTTTCCTCCAGGAAGGGACGCATCTATGCCCTGAGCCATAGCATTATCAGGCAATTGAGAAGAGGTTTGAAACATTGAACCTGGAGTGGAAACGAAGAGACCTCGTCACTAGATCTGCCCAAAACAGCAATTTCAAGCCTGCTTTATTCCGATTCACCTTTTGATGTGGCCTATGTGCCAACATTCAACTGCATCAGGACAACCAGCTACTATGACAAACTCTTGCCAAACTTACCTCTGCGACAACCACATTTAATCCGCTCCTTCAGTATAAAGTCATCAGATTCTACTTAAACCCAGTACTAGCAACATCTCAAAGGCGCCATGGTGGCAGGGTAGCAGCAGATTGGTAATTGACCAATCTTCATTAGGCTTATATCAGGCACCCACAACAAGAAGCTTTAGAGCTACTGGTAACTCTAGATCTTCCTGTAAGTAGCTCCCCAATGTTCAGCACATCCTTCAAAATTAGAGGCTGCCGCTTGGGTGAATTGCACACACAAAAACACACAGACATATATACACACACACACCAAAATTGAAAAGCATGTATTGGAGATGAAAATGTGTGCCTTTTCAGCCTTACTTCCGAGGTATAGGTTTGAATTTTCAGACAAAGAAAACAGATATTTTAGTGATAAAGCATGTGGTGCTGGGGAGGCTTATTACTACGATTATAAGCTTGGTGCAGGGGGCATTGCAACTAGCACAGTTTTGTATTACACTTGTGTAAGCATGCCAAGTAGCTAAACCTTTTTTGCAATAGGACTGGAATCCCTGCCAGATTCACTGATGCGATCGCCAATGACAGTCATGCATTGGGTGGCCACTAAAGTGATCTCGTCTGAAGTGGTCACTACACACCACTAACATTAGCAACTTGGCTTGATTTTCATCGAACATAATTAGCTCGTATTACAGAAAAGGTTGGAGACCTCTACTTTATATACAGCAGATTGCTTCAGCTAATTTCACTTTAATGTGTAGCTTAGATGCACATTCCAGCTCTCCTTCTGCATAGTGTAGTACAATGGGTTCATCAGTGGAGGGTGCTGGTAGTATCACCAGTGCAAGTGCAGGAACTTATTGGTGAGCTGTCAAAGGTTCATATTATTGGCTCTTAAAAATCCAGTCATTATGACTGCAAACCAATCAAATGGGGCAAGTAATTATTAGAAGACTCAGTCATCGTCAAAATAAATCCCCAAAATTCATATAGTGAGGTTCATCAGTGAAGGGGTTGGCTTTACGTGATGAGTTCCATATTACACAATCAATACAGTAGTTAATTGCTGCACTAGTCTGAATACGAGTGGCCATATGATAATGGAATAAAGCTGTTCTAACCAGGAAATCAACCAAAAAGGTGCAACAAGCAAGGATTTTGACTTTTGTATAAAAAAAAAAACAAAAAAACATTGGCAACCTTCAGTAACGCGCAGAATAGGGAGCAAAGAGGTAGCTGTATCAGGATAGAGTGGCGTGTGGCAAAAGTAAATCTGAGTTGCATGGGAAGGGTGAGGAAAGGGGAGGAAAGCAGGAAGGAAGCACAGGGTGTGGAGGTGGGACTGGCTCCATGAATGAAGGAAATAAGATTTGTGGATAAGGTGTGGGGGGGGGGGGGGGGGGGGGAATTGGGACAACAAAAAGGAAACTTCCAGAATGAACCTCACTTGAGTCAGCAATTAGCACTTTCTTTTGCAGTGGTATCCAGAACAAAGAATGTGATTTGTGCCGCTAGATTGAAGGAGTCGAAATGCTGGTTTCTTCAGGGACCTATTGAAATCTCACTATGTCAGGTCATAGAAGAATGGATAGCTGAAACGCATTAACAATATTAATATAACAATAGGTCTCTTCTTTTTGTGAAGTATACATTGGCAAAGCCGGTAGACTTCGCCTTTAAAGATGAGAGCAAAGCCATTCAAAGTGTTACCCATACATCAGCAGAGCTGCCCAGATGTCAAAACCACAGACACCCCCTAGACTCTAGCAAGCACAAGCATTTCCCCAATGCGAGGGATTAGGAGCACTCCTCGGGTACTAGCAATTGCAAGCATCCCACAGACCCAAACAAGCATAGGTGTTCACGCCACACTATGAACCCCAGAGAGTCCAACACTTGGCATGGATGCTGCAGCACCTGAATGCTCACCTCACCTAAAGAAAATGACCCGCAAAGATCGATGTGATGCAGTTAAGAGCTCAGCTGGGGGAGTGTGGGAAAAAAAGTCTAGGTATAGATTTTCTGAAACTATAGTGAAAGTGAAATGCTGTACATGAGCAAGGAAGCTGCTAGAATTGAGCACGAGGCATATATAAAGATGGAGACTTTGACTTCGGAGTGGAGCTTGACTTTTAATGAAGGAAGAAGTTATGACTGAGTGACAAGGATTTAAAGGCCATGAAATTGTCAGCTTTGTAAATGCTTGTTAAGGAATTGGTTATATAATACAAGAGTGGGGAGATGTAGAAAAAAATAAAAAGGAATCAGTGCAATGGTCAAGAAGGAAGGGTCATATGCGAGAAAGAAAAAAAAAAAAAAAAAAGTCATCGATTTGTCATTCCTCTACATGAGGACAGTCAATAACTTTTCAAGTTTAGATTTCAAGATAAAACCTGTGGTTTTCAGCTCAAGTGTATATAGAAAGCCCCTCATTCTTTAACCAGATACTGAAAAGATACTGAAAAGAAATTAGACCGTCGTCAATGACTTGCTTGTGGTATCAGGGACCAAAGAAGCCTGTACACAGAAAATAATTGCCCTGCTTTACCATCTTGCTGAAAACGGGCACAAGATTCCCCAACAAATTGCAGTACTGTCAGAAAGAAGTTTGGTACTAAGGACATAAAATTGTAAAGAGCGAGGAGAGAGTCCCATGAGCGACCTTTTATAGTCTTAAAGCGCCCTTCCACAAAGAGGGAGGTGAGAATGTTTTCGGAAATGGCAGCCTACTGTCATTATTGGATTCCCAATTTTTCCCTAGTGGCAAAGCATCTACTGATGCTCACACACAATGATCAGTGACCATACCATTTGATAAGGAATACATGGAAGTCTTCCTAGAGCTCAGAAATATATACTTTGTATAGTGCCCACCCTACGAATACCAGACCACAAAGAATTTATGTTGTGCTATCATGAATGTGAATGGTGTGCAGGCACAGACCCACAAGGAGGCAAAACAGCCAGTGGCATATTTTTCATCTACACTGGACCCAGTTGCCTCTACGCTTCCTGGTGGTTTGAAAATCCATTGTTGTGTAGTTCCTAGGACCCCCCGCCCCCAGGACCTGCGCGTTCTGGATGACCTAAACTGAGGTCTTGGTGTGCAGACAGATTCTGGACACCCCCACAGGATGAGTCAGCCATTAGACCCGCTACCTCTACAGTGCCACTTTGACCCCCTGTACTATACAGTGTAGTAGGTAGTTTCTGGCAACCTCTGAACATGACAAACCAGATTTCTCCGGTATCGTGGAAACAAGATGGTATCTTTCGCTCAGTCACTCATGCTTGCTTTTCTCAGAATACATAGAATGACAATTGGAATGGTTTCCATAATTATTTATTGGAAAAGCATCAGTCTAATATGAAACATGGTAGCTGTGAGAATCAAGACCGGAGCAGACAAATATAATCGCTGGTACCAATATCGTAAAAAGTAGATACATTTCTACCATAGTGCTAATAAGATGAATAAAACCATTACATAAAATAGCGTTGGGTCCTCCTACAGGGGTACAACTGTTGGCCATGAATGAAAAAAGTGACGACCCTTGTACAGAATAAATCTACCGTGCGCGGGAACATGTTTTTTGTACGTCAGGTTCAGGGATTAAGATATGGTACCAAGAGCCCGATGTCGGCGAGACAGAAGTAAGCTACTGAGTAAAGGTCACCTATGTAAGACCGTTATGTCATGTCGATGGGACACAATGTATGTAATTGGTATGTACATGATGGGACTAACCCAAGGAACATGACACCATCGATGCTGCTAGTTTGAAAATACAGCATAGTGAGGGCATTGTGATTGGTTACCCACTCAGTGTGATGGCTCCACATTCAATTGAAATAGTCTTGGCCTGCCCTCGACATCAACACATGACAAGCACTTGGATTACTAAATATAAACAGGGGATTTTGGAAGAGAATAACATTTTTTTAAGGCATTCGAATGTGCTCAATCCCACAGCCCGTTCACCCATTCCAGACAGTGATTCTGAAGAGGACGAGTTGGACCATAGTTGTGCTGAAGTGACTGAGCTGTGCACCAAGCAGAGACCAGGCATGCTGGATGTGCAACTTAAAGAATTTTATCATACACCATTTGTATAAGGCCTCTGATAGACACGGTATCTTGAGAGCAGCATATGCAGTTTGTACCATGCATGGTGTTGTAGAAGCGTTTTACTTGTGCCATGACTAGACTGCCAGGTATGGATTTCGAGTCCTGCACATCTCATTTGGATTAACCACGTAATAATGAAAATGAAACGGTCCTAAATAGGTTATAGAACACTGTGCATACCTTTAATGAGCTTCAAGGGCCCCAGATTGAGGTACCTGAAATTGAAAAGATAAAATAGGATAGTGCAGGCTGTGTGAAAGATGCCAGTGAGATCTGGGAGTTTAATGATTGGAAACTAGCCCTGCCCGATTCCATGTTGCAGGCTAGGGTTAACCACCTATATGGCCTGAAGAATGTGGAAGGGATGGAATGTTGCAGACCTTTAAACCGTACAGGTGGAACCCACACTGCCATGCCAGGCTGAGAACATATGTCAAATATGTATTGTGTGTCAGAAAGTCAATGAAAAGAGCAAGACTTGTGAGCAGGAGTCAGTTAGGGAAGCCAGACGGGCAATTCCATCACCTTCAAACCGGTTTCTTGGAGCTTCTCTGCTGTAACTAGCTCAAGTATCTGTGTAGTTAGTTTTCACCCTGGCAGTGGTGGCTGGTGAATTTTGAAATTGGTAAGGCGTAAATCACTGCCCACATTTCTAACAGAAATGAGTGCAGCAAGCAATGCAGTGGAGAGTGCGCAGGGAGTGCCCGGCCCATACAAAAAGGCTTCCGCAACTCTGACATTTTTTTAAAAGTGGGAAACACATGGACATGCAGGGCATTGTACGGCACTTTGGAAACGGATTGACAAAACAGCTGTAGGTTGTACAAGAAATTTGAAATGACATCCTTAGACTATTCCTGTACAACATATTTTATTCCCAGAAATGCTTGGTGTCTTTCCACAATCACCAAAAAAATGAAAACAATGGTTGGAAACTGCACAATTTCTCTAACACAAAAGATAAAACGCAATTTTAGTTGTTCATTTTCTGACAGCAGTGATGCAAGCTTTACTCAACACACATGCACAGCATGTGCAGCAATAAAACCAGTATCTTTCACATACACAATGTGTAGGCAAAAGCAGTAACAGTTCAAGCTTCCCTTATACACAGAACAAAGTTCACACAAGCAGCAGCAATGCAAGCTTCCCTTACATGCTATAGCAAGCTCCACTCACTACTACAGAATGTTTTTACAAAAGGCAAATGCAGAGTACCCTTAACTAGTCTTGGCAAGAGGAAGGTATTTCAAGCAGCAGTGGAAAGGTTCCCTAAAAAAAAAAGAAAAAAAAAAGAAAAAAAAAAAAAAAACACCACAGAAGAAATGGAAATGCAGTACTAGAAGCATAGGTGTATGCTTTCATCATAACAAGCTGCAGTCTGACCAGCTCCTCAAACATACACACAGCAGGGTTGAGACAGAAGTGGTGCAAGCTTCTGTCTCACACAAAGAACAGATGCTGCTGGAAAACCAGTACAGTAAGTTGGCTTAACCCACAATGAGCAAATGAAACGTAGGCAGAGTAGAATAGCGGATGCAGTTTATAGAGCACATAAAAAATGATGGCAAGAAGTGCAACGTTTAAAAATACAGCAAACTTTATTTCTGTAATATGTAATCATAGCTGGAAAGTTGCCCCACTTGCCCTCATGAGTGACTTCTTCAGATGAGCCCTATTTTTTTTAGTTATGTTACTTGCCTGCTGTCTGTAAATCTGGAGCCCATGCCTACAACATTAGAAACAAAAGAATAGGTCCCAGAATGTAACTTGTTTAACTAGCTAAAAAGGAAGGACGGACTTAATGGGTCACTTATGAGAGAACAAGGTCTCATTTTCAGACTTAAGGGAATGACATCAGCTCTCTAAGACAGATGAGTCACTTCTCTTTTGCTTGCTTTCCACTCCATGCTTCTCTGAGGGAGTAAAGACAACATTTTCCTACGGAAAACTCAATTCCACTAGTCCACCCCTTCTCCATCTTTCACGTTCTAAATAGTGGTGTGTGAAGCTGATGTCATTAGATATTGCACCATGTGCAAAATTGCATTTTACGAGTTAATCTTCGCCTTCTGTGATTATTCATGAAAAATAAAGGAGCCCTCATGCACGTTTAAATTCAAAACAGGGAGGTCCCAATGTGGGTACTCCACTTACAAAAAGGAAAATTAACACCAACTGTGACAGCGGAAACCTTTTCTGAAAGTGCCCTTTATTTTTAAAAAGCCATTCATCCATCTCTAACCACAAATCACTCACCAGCGTTTCAAAGTTTAAACTCAGATCCGATGCCCTTAAAACGCCATTGTTTGGGACACAGAGTGCACTCCAGACGGCAGGTCAGGCCAGCTTCGTTGGACCGAATAAGAAAGGAGGCCAGCTGCTTTGGTCGATGACGGTGGCAGAGAATTGGGCCTCAGAAACTTCCAGATTTTGGAGTAACTGGCTGCAACAACTTGTGCAGGTTAGGAAGACCAGTTAACCCCAACCGTTTCCCACAGCGTCATAGGGTGGAGTCCGTAATGCTTATCGACCCCATCCCCATCTTAGGATTACGTTGGGTGGGGTGGGGAGGCAATGATTGGCATGTAGCAACGCCCCAGGCAGAAGCTCATGCCGCCCGGGGCGGCTGAAAAAAGGGACGCTACTGTGCATCATCTAGGGGAGGATACTAAAGGACCCAGATAATGGCAGGCCTGGGCTGTAATGACCCAAGCCCTTGGACCTCTACAATGGCTGGCACATGCGCTCTAGTGTCTGCCTGGTTGCCAGACCCTACGTAGTACAGTGAGCACTCAGCAGCAGTCGTTGGCAATAGGATATCGGCATTGGGTGTGTGCAGGGAAAGGTTTCCTATTTATGTGGCATCCACACTAATAATTAAATAATCACAATACACAGCTGTTAGAACCGGGATCCCTAGTTGGCCGAGTTAGGTACCTTAGGCCAAGTAGGGACCCTCACTTCCACATCTGGGAAAGGAAGGACACCTTCTCAGATAACCCCTGCCCACCCCCTTGGTAGCTTGGCACGAGCAGCCAGGCTTATCTTCAAGGCAAATGTGTAAAGTATTTGCAACCATGCTCCCTGTGACCCAATGGTGACACCACAAAAGGACTCCACACGAGTTCCATATAAAAACAAGTATACGTTTATATAAAAAGATATACGATGAGACCACACCATTAAAAAAAACATATGCGTATTCGTAATATACCTCCTGGCCAGATATTAGGTCAGCCAACAATTGTAAGTTCTGGAGGTATTAATGAGCACTTCTAGGTGATCCTATGCAGTCCTAATGCAAGGCTATGCAGTTCATAATGCTAGAATCAGGCACTTTACAATGCAAGACTAATGCAGTTCATGATGCAAACTAATGCAATGCGTAATACACCAATCAGGCAGTTCATTATGCAGAAATAATGCAATGTGTAATGCAACAATAAGGTAGTTCATTCCGCAAACAAATGCAATGCGCGATACAACAATCCGGTAGTTCATAATGCAGAATTAATGCAATGCGTAATACGCTCCAGCACCGATCACGGTGCTTCAGACAGTCTCTCCACCCCTCTGACTGACTCGCGGTCAGTTTCCATCACCATATGCCCCCAACACAGATCTGGTGTAAACCACAGTGCAGCTCCCCGCTCCGGCCCTGCCACTCCTTGGCACGTACAGGCCGCGACACGACTGGGACAGAGGCTCGCGCTGCCAGAAGGGGAGAGGCCAAGAGAGTCTCTCTCCGAGCCTGCCCCAGGCGCCGACACACGTTACCTAGGGGGTGCGACCTCTCTCTCCTCTCCACCTCTTGCGACTTGGGCCTCCGATGCAACTGGGTTGATTCTGGGCCGATGATAAAGATCTCAGGCTGCAACAGGGCACAGGCACACAGTGTCGCTGAGACTCCCTTGAGCCTAGGGTTTGCATGGTCACAGGGCAATCCTCACGAAGGTCTCAGGCTGCAAGAAGCACACAGCGTCGCTGAGACTCCCTTTGGCTGCTGGCGGCCCAGATCACAGGGCAATTCTTCCGAGGGTCTCAGGCTGCAAAAAGCACACGTACACGGCGTCGCTGAAACACACTGGACCTTCTGGTTCCCACGATCACAGGGCAATTCTTCAGAGGGTCTCAGGCTGCAAAAAGCACATGCACACAGCGTTGCTGACACACACATGGACTTCTGGGGTGCACGGTCACAGGGCAATCCTCACGAATGTCTCAGGCTGAATGAAGCTCACAGCGCCACTGAGACTCACTTGGACGGTAGGTGCCCACGATCACAGGGCACGGCTTATGAGGTCTCAGGCTACAACAAGCACACACACACACAGCGTCGCCGAGACACTTCTGGAAACTTTTGTGTTCCTGAGTTTCCACAACAGGGAGCCAGCTCACCTCGGGCCCTTGTGAAGTTACTTCAGGACACAGCACAGCAAAGTCCTTTCAAGCAGGGTGACACAGCACAGTCCCTTTAGCCTCTTCCTTGGTTAAAACCACCAACTGCAGGCCGCCCCCAGAACACACAGCTGAAGAGACTGAAGGAAAGGACTGACCCTTGCTGTTTCTTCCTTAGCAGAGGTTCCTTTTGACCACAAAGTAGTTTCAATCCTTTGCAGTCTTGATCAATCCAATGTTCAGGGGCTTCCGCTCTCATAGTTATACCCCTAAATGTCTGTGAAGTCTTTGTGTTCAGGGGAGCACCGACCCCTGTTCAAACCAGTTCTGGGTGCCTTCCTGCCAGTGAACCTTCCTTTGATAAGTGGGGATCTGGATTCTCAATCACTCAGCAGGGGATGGAGCCATTGTTTTATGGCTGCAGCCCAGGCCTCTTCACCTCTAGGGGCTACTCCTCCCCCTTACACTCCAGATGAAGGTCAGCCTGTTGCCGTCACACCTCCTCCCCCGAGTCAAGACATTCCCCAGATCCTATCACTTTCAAATCCAGACAGTCAATCCACAACCAGAGACACACAGAAATGTTAAAGCACAAAAGCCAAGCCACTTCTAAAAGAGTGGTTTCTAAACACAACACAAAAACCACCTTCATAGGAAGATGTGTTATTACATTGGGAGTTCAGGCATACTAATCTTCACCTCTCCAGCTTAAGCCTTTGGGAAGATAGGCTGGGAAACATATTACAGTCTCCCCATTCTGTCCTATGGGCAAGATGCCCACAACAGTGAAAAACTAAATGGAGAGTATTTCACTGTCAGGACATGGTACACACCTAAATACATGTCCTACCCTTCACATACACTGCACCCTGCCCAGGGGATACCTTGGACCTACCATAGGGGTGTCTGATGTGCATAGAAAATGAAGGGTAAGGTCTGGCAAGTGGGTGCACTTGTCAGAACATAGTTTACCAAACTGCACGCAGGCACTGCAGTGGCAGGCATGAGTTTCTCTCTTTAAGACTACTTGTGTGGGTGGCACAATTAGTGTAACAGGCCCACTAGTAGCATTTACATTACCATCCCTGGCACACAGTGCACTTTACTAGGGAGTTTACTAGTAAGGCAAACATACCAATCATGGACAACCAATTGCCATTACACTTTACACAGGGAGCACTTGCACTTTGACACTGATCAGCACTGGCAAAGTGCCCAAAGCATCTAAGTTGGCACAACTGTGTCAGAAAAAAAGGTCTAGGGGGAAAAGCAAAATGTTTAGCGAACTTTAGCCAAAAAGGGCCAAGTCCAACAACAGCATGTAATGTGGTTATTATTTTAGCAATGTGAATGCCGGATGTCACAAAGCAGGAAAATTGGGGGGGGGGGGGGGGCGCAGCCCCTCAGCCCAAAGGGAATAGTCACCCCTGCACCCGGAGTAGAGACATGCGACTAGGAGAGGAAATAGTCTTTGTTTAAATAACTGAGCTCATTATATACTGCATAGTAACAATACAATAAGATCAGCAAGGGCAATCAGAAGTGCATAAGCAGTATTAAACACTATTAAGAAAACCATAAAAGTCTTTATAATTGTAAGTGGGAGGGAAAGGAAGAGAAGGGAGGGAAGTTAAAATGAAAATCATAGAACAAATCCTAAGTGTTAATAAAAACAACAATAAATTGCCTCTAGGTTAGCCTTATAAGAAACATATCAATAACCATCTCATAAAATTACTCTAATATAAAAAGGAGGACAGAGATAAATTCCTTGGGGGTGGAACTTTTCAGAGAATACAGAAAAAGTTCTTGATACAACATTTTCAACTTAAGATATGAATTAAGAGGTAACCATAATGGTCTATTATGAGATGATGTACTTTGTATAGCATACATCGTATCTAGCGGATGAGAGCTTACCAAATCCCACCATGCTTTATAGGATAACTTGTCTGGTGAAAAGCTAGCTCTATCGGTATATCTAACAATTTATTCTTAGGGAAGGATGGAGTGAGTGAATTGGATAGTGTTCCCAAAGAAAGATAATATTGAAAGGGCTATCTTAATTTGAGCCCAAATGCTGTATCAAACATTTCAGGTATTGGGACATTTGAATAGGATATGCAATAAGTCCGCATTAGGAGGCGATTGTCTGACTATGGCCAATCTGCTCTCAAGGGAGTTGATCTGGAAGTTTGGCATGCCAGTTTACGTTGAGTCCGATCAAGGCAGTAAGTTTAAAAGTGAGGAGATGCAGGTATTCTGCACAGCCTCAGACAAGGACCTGAAGTTTCACTGCGGTTATAGACTGGAAGCATCAGGAGTGGTAGAGAGGGAAAATGGCATGAATAAAATTTAACTAGCAAAGGCATGAGCCTCCACATTTCTCAAATGGCCCTATGCACTCCTGCTGGTGATTTGAAGCCTCCCGAGCACCACCTGCAAAATAACAGGACTAGCCCTCCCCCCCCCCCCCCCCGAAATCCTGATGGGGAGGACCATGAGATTTCTTTCTGAATATTGTAGAAGACATAGTTCGACTATTACAGAGGACTTGCTAATGTGGTGCGTTCCAAATTCTCATCAGGTTGACTTGGCGAATCCAGTAGTGAGATCCAAACCTTGCTATGATTTGAACCCAGGTGACTGGGTTCTTGTGAAGAAGCATATGCCCAAGCCCCGCCTGGAAGCCTGCTGGAAGGGACCTCATCAAGTAATGCTTGTGACCAACACTGCTGTGAAGCTTGCAGGCTTTCCCAACTGGATACATGCCTGACAAATGAAGATAAACACAAGAGGAAGTAGGGACAAGTCCAGCTGATTCTCCAAGTCAGCTCGATTCTGGGTTTCCAAGGCATCTTAGGAAGAAGAGGTACTACCTGAGAGGTCTCAGCACGCACCACCTTCCTGATCAGCTGGCCAGTGCAGAGCCCACGAGAAAGAAAAATCTCCAGCTCGAGGAGAAATGGAGACCAAGGTTGAAACTCGGCAATCGCCGAGTTCCTGTTAACCTCTGGAGAACAGAATAATCCAACAGAAATGTGTGCACAACCAATTGAAGATAAAGCAGGAGAAGCACTAGAAATAAAGCCATACTCAAAAAGTGGGAAATGTGCAGCATGAACCAGAAGTAACCAGTAAATCGAAGGAGTTAGTGCATCATGAAGACCAATGGCCAAGAAATGAAAATGTCAAAAGGAAAGTTCTGAAAAGATAAAGGCCAGAGACTATTAGAGAGGAAAGAGCTAGAGGATGATCAAAAAAGAGGCGGAACAGGCAGAAATTACGGATTGACTGTGAGCAGCCAGAAATCAAGAGACCCAGAAGACTCAGAAAACCAAAGTATTCAGGCCCAGAATGGACTTACTTTTTGAAAAGGGACACCGACTTAAATGACTTGAAGCAAAGTTGATGAGCGTCCATGAAATACAGAGATGGTAGTCAAGGAGAATGAATTTTGCCAGATTTGTGAAATTTTAGAACCTCACTGATTTTTACATACAGTGACGTGAAGAAAAGGGAGGAAGGTGGCAACTAGTGTCTGCATGCAAAAGCCTCTCATGATAGGCCCTTGTTGTACCCAGATGGAGCCGGGAAACTAAAAATCAGGGATGTGTAAGTGATTTACCATCTCCACTGAGTGAATATCACTATTTTGAGTCAATGTTGCTCCCTTATGGAACTAAAAACCCAGGAATTTTACAAGTTCTGCACTGAACTCTGCCCACATGTTGGTAGTCAGGGGTCCATTCTTTGAATAGGCCTACGTCGTGTCCTTCCCCTTCATGGAGCCTGTGATTTTGCTTATTTATCCATCTGCCCAAGCTTCAACTTTCTGGTGTACACACAACATTGTAATGCTATTAAATTGGTTTAAGAAAACTGGATAATTTGCTGTGTTTGTTTTTCTCTTCCTGTAGTGCAGATGGGAGGAGGGCAGTCATTACCTTTAGACTTCAGAGTTTGGTATTTGAAGCCTAGTGCTACAGTCATCTAGATGGATTTTTAGGTCTGTCTAGACAGTTCAGCTGTTGCTTGACCATCTGTGACCAATCAAAGTTTTCAGAACCCTACTGAGTGTGACTTAGGCGCCACCCACCTGTTCATCTGAGTAGAGGATTCAGATTGGGCCAAATTTGTGTGGAAAAAATAAAAATAAAAAACACGTGGGCTTCGATTGCATGTTTTGACTTGTGGTAAACTTTATATTAGTTTCACCGGGACCCATGTTGGTTATGGAGGCAAGCCAATGACCATGGGTATAAAGAGGACCCATTTATTAAGAATGTTATGATAAAGGCAGACATTTATTGCGAAAAGCAGATGTTAAAGTCAATAGGCATTTAAGTATGGATTGTAATTACTCCATACTATAGCACACAGATAGGTATTTGATCACATGTAGGCCTGATATTTTGTTTGTAAAAAAATCATATGTTAACGTCCATACACGTTTAAGGGTAGTTTTGTTAGTACTCTGTATTTAAGCCTACAGAAGAGTATATTGTTACACGGAATCTCAACGACTGAGATACCAGGCAAGGGTTTTTGTGCTGTTATCCCCTCTAACAAATGGTGTGTATAAAAGATTTGTACTGTCAGAAACACTTATGCCCTCTTAGGAGGTCCAGTATTTTGCTTGGTCAACTAATTTTATAACTGTATGCCTGATTGTTGCCTTGTGGGAAAGCTTGCGCTCTGTATGGCACGCTTCAGTTGGTTATGGTGGCTAACACCACAACAGTATTTGTAGGCACGTTTACACATTGGGACATTTTAGTGCTGAAAAAAACCCAGATGTTTATACTCAACCATCCTTCTTAAGTGTCTTACTTGCTCAACCATCCGTGCACTTACTAATGCACAGAACCATGTGAAAAATACTCAAAATAGCCAAGGGCATTTGCACTGCTGCTGCAGATGTGCTGTACCCCTCATTTGAGAAAGGAGGCTTTGCTTATATTTTCTGGGTTTTACCAGCCCTGTAACAGTGGATAGTTTTTCCTGCTACTGTAGTGTCAGGGAGGGAAGCTTCCACTGGCGTTTACCATGCTGTATGTTTGTTCTGTGAAAGAGAGGAACTTGCACTTCTCGGCACGTTGTACCTTTTCCATTAGTAATGGAAGCCTGCACTCTGGATGCCCAGTGTGTGAGGGATGCTGTGGTGTCATCTGTGAAAATAGGATGCTTGGGAAACTTGCACTGCAGACTGTGTGCTGTACCCATTCTGTGAAGGAGGAAATCTTTATACTTCTGCTTCGGAAGTATTACTCACACCACTATTGTGTACCTGTATGGTGGTGCATCTGACTTAACTTTTAGGAATAGTCTAAGGACTAAAATACTTCACATCTTGCAATTGCTCTTTTATAACTACATTCAAAGATGAAAAATACTGGATTCTGGTGATTGGTTTGTCTGACTTGAAATAAAAATACTGGCCAAACCAATTACCCCGGTTTGCTCTCTTAAAATGGGCGTAAATGATTAATGTTTACCTGCAACACAGCATGCAATGTTTGATCTCACATTTGTAGTCCAATTAAGATCGGTTAGTGAATAAGTGCTTTTGTTCCAGATATCCTTGGGTATCCTTTGCCCCCACTTACTCCCTTTCTTTTGCATACACCTAAAGGCCCCTTCTCTGCTGCACTGGGGGTAGTAGTGGGGGTGTTGAATTAGAGTCCCCCATCCTCTTCCTTCCTCACATTGGTTTAGTTGGTAATCATATTGTGGTGCCCCACCACACTCCAGCTGGTGAGGAGACAACTCCTGGGACTAACTATTGACTACAAGCCATTCAAATGGCTCGGCGTTCGCTAGGTCAGTAGTGCATCCAGCTCAAGACACAATAGTCACCATTCTACAACAACTGCACATATTGGACACAATTCTTGTCACCATTCTACGCACAATACAGCTACTAAGCATACAGTTGTCCAAGTGTTTGCTCTTTCAGTGGTACATTCTTTCACGTTATATTGACAGGATAGCCCATCCTAGACAGATCCATTGTGAAATCTTTTTTAGGAAACCTACTACTCCCATAAACACTTAGAATGGTATCCAAGCCACAGGAAAGCTAACCCAAAACCCAACCACTTGAAGTCAATCAACCAATTTGTATAGCGCGGCTTATCACCCGAGAGGGTATGCAGGCGCTGTGGGAATCAGTCAAACAGCAAGGTCTTGAGTCCCTTTCTGAAGTGAGTCAGCGAGGGTGCGGTGCCAGTTGGAAGGGAAGGGCGTTCCAGGGTTTGGCAGCAACGTAGGAGAAGGAGAGTCCGCCAGAGCAGCAGTGGCGGATGCGTGATATCTGTGTGAGGGCAAGGTGTGCAGAGTGGCAATTCCTGGGAGGTCAGTGGAAGTGCAGGCAGTAGTTCATGTAGGTGGGTTCCTCGGTTTGGAGGGCTTTGTAGGTGTGGATCAGAAGCTTGAAATGGCATCTCTTCGGACGGCAAGCCAGTCAACGTCCTTTAGGTGCTTGGGGATGTGGGTCCTCTTGGGCAGGTTGAGGATCAGTCAAGCAATGGACAACTGTACACCTCGGCAGAACTAAAACTGCAGTGTTCTTCAGTACTCAGACCGACACACAATATTTACATTGTTAATTCTGTGATACTATTTCTATATTTTCTATTAAAAGGGAGAAATTAGGTATCACCAATTCATTGCTGTGCAGCTCACCACTGTGCTAATGTCTTATGGTCTAGGTATATCAAACATCCTTTCCCTGAACTTTTAGGTGTTTGTCAACCTCTGGTAGGTACTCTGCAGCATTTCTCTACAATTTTGCACCATTCATATAGCCTCCTGCCCCTCCTTCTCTTCCATCAGTGGCCAGCTGCACAACTTGGACAACTAAATAGCCTGCTTTGTCTGCTCCTCCTAAGCCTAGTCTGCTGATGTTAGGTATGGGTTTATGCTAATCTTCTCTCCTGGACCAATCTTGCCTACATTGCTGAGAAAGAACAGGACAAAAGTTGACCGCATAGTCCAGACTATCCCACAGAGTCCCTACACTAGCTGACCTTACTTTACCAAATAAGTGAAAACCTACACCACTAACCCTATCCATTATCACCGTACAGTGGCACCAGCCAGCCCCATCCTTTTTAGTTAGGTACACTTTATTGAAAAATCTCAGACTCATCCTGTGAGCATTGACTAAGCTACGCCCCTGGTCCCACCCTGCAAAATGGTCATAACAAGGGCCACTGGAATTATTCTATTGTCACATAATTATAGATTTTCCACAGAAACCATCTGCTGCATAATTAGCAGATTGACAAAAAAAATTGTTTCCATCTCAAATGGTTCAAAAGTTACTAAACATGCAGCAACATGTCGCGCAATGGAAGGCCCTTTGCAAAGCTGGAGAGGTAACCTTTCTGTTGCCTTTTACTATATTTGGGTATTAAACCAACGTCCATACATTGTTGCCAAGTAAAAATAAATAAAATAAATAAGTAATACTATAACAAAATGTGGCACATTATGCCGCATAATTTGGCTTTTCTTGCTGCAAAATTTACTCGACCCTGCTGCATAATTTAGCCCTCTCTTTCGCATAATTCGTGGCCCTGGTCATAAAAATAATTCCCAGAGAGCAATGTTGTAAACTTGTACAAACAAACCATAGAAGTAAATTCATATTAAGTGGTTGTGCATGTAATCTTAATCTGGTCTATAAAAAATGCTGTATAATATAAAAAATATATAAAACAATAATAATACATGGCTAGTTTATTACAAGTGATACTATCAGACAAGAACTCAGGCTCAATGGTTTACATTCCTCATTGCATCCTACTGTAGTTCTTTCTTGAGCCAAGCAGTAGTAGCTTAAATAGCAACCAACATGTTTGCTTTGCATCACCCTGCAAGAAGCCGCCTACTGCTGTAGCTAGAGGTAAGTTGGCATCAATCAGCAGATGCCCAAGATACTTGCCTGAAGGTCAGATTCCAGACTTGTAAGAGTTAAAGGCTGAATGCCCAGAGTGGATGAAAAATTGGACAAAAGTTAGCTTTGGACAACACTGGAATCCATTTACAAGGGCTTCAATCCCAGTCCTAGAAACTCATGAGAATCCATGAGCTAGTGTCTTGGTCCATGCTTTTCGGCCATAAGCACAATTCTCTGCAATACAGGCATTTCCATTTTGTCTTCTCAGTGTAGGCTTTTGGCCAGCCAGATGTTTCCCTCCCTTGGGACAGTATCTAGGCTTGACCATTCGCCTTGCTATCAGAAAGCTGTAGTCCCAATACTTATTCTGTGAGCATGAAGAAGCAAGTACTCAAGTTGGACTTAAGCTGGATAATCAATGGATCCTCAAGCCCTGTTGAAATTTCACATTTAACTCCTCTTCCAAATTCAGGCAACACCCAAGACTTCCGTATAACAAGTTCCACGTGGTAAATTTGAGCTGCAATAGAGAACATTTTGATCCAAGACTCCCTTACAGTACATTTTAGCTGCGATAGACCAATACAACTTGTAAAATTAGTCATACCAATAACTTATTTCATATAGCACTTACCTCACATCAGTAGTTCTGATTTTTTAAGTAAAAGATGTTACTAGTACCCAAATCACAGTACGGAGTGCGATATAAGAGTGATCCGTTCTACCGCGATACAAACTTGTAACCTTCAGATCACTGCAGCCGTTAGCGATGAGCACTCACCTCACCAACAGAGTTGGTTACATCTGTCAAGGTCTTAGAATAGCCATGATAACCTCGTTAACTAACTTTTTCAGGCATTGCTACAGGTAACACCCTAGTAATTCTAGTTACCAGGGTACAAGTCCTAAAAAAAGAAGACGGGGGACTAACCTAGTTAATTAGAATGCAAGTGGCATCACGGCGTGTGAAATCACAGCGATTGACACCACAGCGTATGAGACTGCGGCACGTTACATCACAGCATGTGACATCATAAGAAGTGACATCAGATCTTAAGCCCTCACATATGTTTAACATGTATATCATGAGTTTATTGGAGATATATATATATATATTTTTTTTAAACATTTTTTATTGTCATTTTATATTGCAGCGAGCAGTACACATTAACGTTACGATACAAGCTTTTACAATCCTTTGCAGCTGGTGTGTTTCAGGGTTCACTGTTGTCAATCGCTCAACCTCCTAAGTCTATCTTCTAAGTGAGGCCTTTTGATCCAGTATCACAGCAAGAAGCAGGCCGCAGGTCGACCAGTATGTTAGCATATTTTCGTGTTGGGAGTTCCTGGGTCTCTGTAACCTCAAAGGATATCCTTATACATCTGCTACTTAGGCTAGTGATTTCTGGGTATACGGAGACTATGCCATATCTGAATCTTATGCACAGATATGTTATCAACAGGGTAAAAAACAAGGGTAACAAACTGTCTGTCTAGGTCCGTGAAGTGCTATCTACAAATAAAGTGTTGTGTGTGTCTCAACCAACCCACAGATGGGCCAAGGGGAGCAAGCGGGGCAACAGGGGGCAGGGAGGGAAGAAAAGGGGCAGCCCCTCCCATCCGGATTGGACCGGGATCCATGATCGCCCAACCTCATCTCATCCACATAACCCTCCATCCAACAGCCTCTAGATTCCGGTCATGCTACAAATAAGGGAGGGGAAAGAGGGAACCTTGCAGGGCCATATTGGTGTGATCCAATGGTCGGGGACCTGAACTCTGCAGGGCTCTACATTACGGTGAGGGAGGTCCACTTTCTCCATCTGAGCTACTCGAGGAGGGCGGGGATTCCCAGGCATGCAAAATGTCCCTCCATTTTTCCGCCATGGGCTGGCGGTGTATCCCTCTCAGCTCCTCCGTACGCAGCGCTCTCTTCTGCTCCAACCCAGATAGGCACCTCCTTCTGCCAGATATGTGCTTGTGGCCCCATATGTGCTTTCCATGTGACCGCTACCCGCCTCCTAGCCAATACCAGCACCAGGTCTATGAACTTATTACCCACCTTACATTTAGGTGATCTAGGGAAGAGTCAGAGTAAACAGATGTGCGTGGCATAGTTAAGCGTTCGTCCCAGTATAAGTAAGTTTGGAGAGGACTTCCTCCCAAAATACCTGTGTGACCCTACACTCCCACGTCATATGCAAGGAGTCTACATCTTCTAGATTACACCTCGAGCAGCACCTTGGCTCCCCCCTAAAGGTGACAAAGATCCTATGAGGTGTCAAGTAAGCCATATGGACATAGTTGAATTGAATATACTTCAGTTTTGACCTCCGCGATACCGTCTTAAGGGATGCCAAGACTCTGCCACACTCCACAGCCGAAGTGTCCGTCCCAAGTATCTGTCCCATTTCTCACGCAATCGTAGGCGGGGAGTCAAAGAGGCCTCGCGTAGGGTCAAATAAAGCCATTTAAACTGGTGTCGTGCCATACCCAGGGTGATTAGCGAGTGCAACACACCGTGTGTCTCCGGCTCCTCTCTGCGGGCAAGTCACCGCTCTCTGCCAGTTCCGAGAAGGGGAGCAGGTATTTCTCCTGGTAGTAATCCCCCACATTTTCAAGCCCCACAGCTGTCCAATACATGCGAGCATATTTTTAGTATACAGGGAACCCCTCCCGATTTAGGCAGAACATTCATACTTTTGTAAGCTACATAAAACAATGTTGCCTTTTGTTTGCGTAAACTTACTCTACCCATAGTGCTTTAAAAGAAAAAATAGTGGTACTTAAATTATTTCAACACCTCCTCAGTGATAAGCACTATTTAAATTACATTTATTTTATGTAAATAGAGGGAAAGACCAACACATATATTCGGACAGTGAATGCATAGCTTGTAAACCGGGACTGAACAAAGTGAAAGTACTAACAAGGTGTGAGCCTTTGTTTCCCCTCTGCTGCATTTGCATCTAGGTGTGAGGCTCCTGACCGCTCCCAGCTACGAGACTCCAACAAAAGGAGGTCAGATGACCTCTCAGATTCGGCCTTTGCTATGGGCCCAGCAGGAGTCTGAACTAAGAAAGACCCTCCCCGCCTGCACATTGTTGCGGATCGAAAGACAACGTGCAGGTGCTGCAGAATGTGTCCCAGTGTTTGCAAATTACACCGGGACGAATCCAGCATCTTTTTAAGTGGGGCCCAACTTCTTGGCAGGGTGGACAGCTCCACCCTGTAAAAAAGGCAGGTTGATGCCGTTCACCCGTGTGGATGCCCGACTCAGGCTTTGCTACTTACCTAACATTGAGTTATCCACAGATGCTCCTAAAACTCCTCACACTGCCTATAAATGCAACCAATTCTCAAAGTCCAATTGGTGCAATTTTAATTTCAAAAACATGCACCAGAGACCAGTTACTCACCCTTTGAACAAAAAAAAAAAATCACCCTTGCTCCATAGGTTTTCAGCTGTGTTAGTTCAGTTTCATGAAACAAGACTACAACCCCCAGAATGCACAGTTTTGTTAAATGAAAGCAGGGTCAGGAGATACGTGTACAAGTGACCTACTTACACAAAGAGTAGAATACTAATCAGGAGATAAACAAAACACACACACACACACACACACACGGATTGACCGTTAGAAACTATGACGAAGAGGGCAAGACCACGGTGCTCATGTACAGCGCTCCAATACCTTCGGGTCAAGTTCGCGCTATACAAAAGATGCAAAAAAAAAAAAAAAAAAAAAAAAGTCCACACCATTACTGCTCCGTAACCGGTCCTGACCTTTTCGTCTGCAAGCCATTATTTTACAGAAGCCATCGGATGAACGGCGACCACATCGGAAAAACGACTTCAAAGAAAGCAAAAAGCCCGTTGTTGAGGATTGTTAGAGATGCAGGACTGGGAAAGAGCTGTATTTTTTATACACAAAATGCCTCAGTAAGGTGTGCTAGTCTGATGGAACCGAAAGAAAGAAGACGAAAACTCCCAGAACTCATTTCGTTTCACGCGAAGGTTAGGTCAGGGAACAGTGTCAGCCATGGAGTGCCCTTTTGCACCTGCGGCTCAGACTAAGCCCTTTGCCCATCGGCGAAGCATTCCAAGAAAACGTTTTAGAGCGGCCACACACAATCCTGAAAGTTGGGACAGGGAGGACTTGCGAGAAGGGCAGTGCAATGTTCCTGAACCAAATACAATACATTACTTTGCTCATCACTTCAAGCGCACGATTCGACCGCCTCCTCCACTTGAGCACCTACCCATGAGTTGAAAAATCTCCATCTTGAAAGCAGACCACCGCTAAAACAAATGAGCTGCTCGGAAGGTATCCTATCCACCTTTCACATAAAAAGGAAAACAAACACCACCTGGTTCTCGTTTTAAGATGGAGCACACCTGGGCGCAAGGAACAATCAGCAAACACAATGAATAGTCATTTCTGATTGGCTCTACCGGCTTCCTGTTAACCAATGGTCTCGCATGGATTTCTTTTTTAGCCAGTATGTTTGATCCCATGGTAGTTTAAGAAAAAGCTCGACAATTATGGCAGGGCACTTAGGCTTTGCTTGGAAATAAGGGAACCGAATAAATGTCAGGTTCTGTGTATTTTCGCGTTTCGACCATCATATACTGCAAGGCTGACTACAGAGCACAAGGAAAGATTTTTCTCATTTCAATCCCAAAATTTATTTTGGTACTTGTTGGCTGAAATGTTACTTCATAGAGTGTTTTTCGTTCAATTGTATAATTTCTCTGTGCTAAAAGAGGAGCATAGGTGTCAACTAGCCATGAGCATGACTTTCAGCCAGTCCTGCATTTCTGCTTCCTCGGTCCTGTTATAGTGCATATAAGTCCAGCCCTGCCAAGTTTCCCTGTATAGGTCTCACTAGCTGCTCTAGTTCTGCTTTTATCTTTGCATTCTGGGACTTGTAGTCTTGTTTATGCCATTATAAACCAGGACTATCAAATCACAGGATGCAAAAAAAGGTGACTGGAACAGATATTAATTCATAAACATGGGGAAACTTGCCAGCTATGTAAGTCCAGGCAAGATTAGTGCTTTTGGTAAAACAAAACACAGTACTGGGTGATATGTGCCATTGAGCAGCTATGCAGATACCCATGGTGTATCTAAGCCTAGATGTTTCTATGGTACATGTAGTCGTATATATTCTATAAGGCATCTAGCATTAAAAGTACCTACATTTAAAAAAAAACATAAGACCTCCTGAGATCCTCAGGACAGGAGAGGATTTCACGTCACCCGGGGCACCATGTTTACAGTGATGGTCTAGCAATTACCAAATCAGGGCATTCTGGAAGTTTTGGTCTTGGCTCCATCCCATTGAATTGATTGGCCAAACACACTAGAAAACAATTATTTACCAAAGGAAAGCCCAGGACTGGGAACGTCGTGTCCCTGTACACAGAGCCATATGGAAACCCTCCTACTGGACAATGTAGCTCAGGCGCGGTGCATCCATTGGGGCGTGGGGGCGTAGCCCCCCCCGCCCTCGGAGCCCAGAACGCTGCTCTGCCCGCAGCTCCCTCCTCGTAAATGTCAGTCAGCATGACGTCGGACCGTGGGCGGTCCGGCGTCATGTTGACTGACATGCATTGTCAGACCCCAGGGAAAGGCAGCACAAGTGCGCATGAGTGGGCAGGGAGCTTAATTTTTACTCCGTGCCCAGTCATGCGTACTTGTGTTTTTACTGCCTTGCGCATGCCCATTGGGAGCCCCTCGGTCTCCTAATGGGCAGGCGGCGGGCGAGGAGTAGGCTGTGCCGTCAGCCAAGCAGCGCCAGGATTGGCTGAGGGGTTGCCATGCAGTGCTGACGTCGTGCTGTTCCAGTTCGAAGAGGGAAGAGGCGCCAACGCGGACCAGGAGAAGAGGCGGTCAGGTAAGTGTCTCTTAATTTTAGTTATAGGGTGGTTTGGCTGGGTTGGGGTTGGGAAGGTTTGGCTGGATTTGATTTTTTTTTTTTTTGAAAACCTTTATTCAGTTTATCCGGAACACAGCTATTCAGCCGACAGCCCGGAGGTTCGGCAGCATAGGTGAAGCAACATAGAAATGCATTCACACTGAACAAACAGGAGAATCAAATAAAAGGTTCAATGTTAAAGAAACACCAACACAAACCAAACCCTTGCAAGGCGTTAAGCTTCGAGTGCACATGAGGGGTGCTCATCAGGGGAAGCCCGTCCCATTAGTCTACCAGAAACAATACTATAATGAGGGGAGAGAGGGGGAAAGCAGAGACCCACAATAGGCAATCAATCATCCACAATACGCATATAGCCGGAAAGAATGTCAAGGGGAGAGCTGCTTCTCTGGCTGATCCAGGTCAGGGGGCAGACATATGTCCCCTCTATAGCGATTCCATCGCCCCCATACTGCATGCCATTTCCGCGGGCGCCCTCTAGCACAATACACCGTTTTTTCCCTGAGCATGCACCAGTCCATATTTTCCTTCCACGCTGTCAGCGTGGGAGGCACTGCCGTGCCCCACAGGCGCGCAACATCCCGCTTGGCCACCATGTTCCCCAGGGTAACCCACTGAGTCTGTGCGTCATCAAGATCGGTAGGACCCCAGACGTTCAAGAGACAATACCGCGCCTCCGGTTGCATGACAATGCCCGTCACCTCCCCCATCACTGCATGCACTCGCTTCCAAAACTCCACAATCACGCCGCATTCCCAGATAATATGGAGGAAGGTGCCCACCGTACCACAGCCCCGCTTACATAGGCCCTCCTCCGAAAAACCCATATGGACCAGCCTAGGACCTGTCACGTAGACTCGATGTAGTATTTTGAGCTGGACCAGCCGCAGACGCGACGGGATCGCAACCTCCTTAGGAGAGGAAACTGCATATTGCCAGTCCTCATCATCCAGTTTGAGGCCGTCCCTAGTCCATTGATCCCGCAACCCACGAAGAAGGTCAGCCCGGACATTAATCAGCCTCTTATAGATGAGAGAGATCGTGCTCTCCGGCATATGGCCATCCAGGATTCGGTCCTCCAATGGAGAGGACGCAGGCACCTTCTCACCTTCTATAAGGACCGATCGCAAGGCGTGACGCACCTGGGCATAGCGGAAAAACTCAGTGTTCCCCAACTCAAACTCCGTCCGCAGCTCCTCAAAGGACTTCACCTCGCCCCGAGCCAGCAAGTCTCCCACCCTTGAGATGCCGATCAAGTCCCATTTCTCAAACCCTTTTGTGTGCCAAAGCTTCCCCAGGATATCCGAGTCAAATAGCGGGGTAGCAAGGGTAAGTCTGCCCTTCCAACCCAAGGAGTCCGTCGCCAACTTCCACACCCGCACCGCCACCCCAGTGGGCCCCGTAAGGGACAAGTCCAACGACGTCGTGTACAAGTCCCTGTGGTAATTACCGCCGCGCAGTAGCCACCGATCCATAGCGAAGCCGGGGCTTGACGCCGAGCCATAGACGCCATGATTAATCGCGCATAGCTGGGTAGCCCAGTAGTATCTGCGAATGTCCGGAAGCGCAATACCACCATCGTACCACGGAAGCGTCAACTTAGCGATCGCTATACGTGGTCGCCCGTCCCACAATAGCGAGCGTTGGAGGCTCTCGACCTCTCTAAAATAACTAGTCGGGACCCAGTCAAGAGTATTCTGCAATGCATACAGAAAACGGGGAAGAGACATCATTTTAAACAATGCGGCGCGTCCGAGGAGAGAGAGCGGCAACCTCCGCCATCCCGCCGCATCCCGCCGCAGACGCGCCGGGGGGGAGCAGATTCTTCTCATATCGCAGGATGGGGTCAGTGGAGATGTAAATCCCAAGATATCGGAAGCCCTGCTGGGCGATCTGGATCGTACAGTTTCGGGGGACAGGTGGAACATCGCCACACAGTACCTACAGATACGACTTACCCCAGTTGATAACAAGGCCCGAGTTCCTACCAAAGGAAGTCAAAACGTCGCAAACCACTATGAGAGACTTCTGGGGCGAGGCAAGATATAAGAGGATGTCGTCGGCGTAAAGTGAGATACGATCTTCATAGTCGGGCGACCATCGGAGGCCACGTGTACTCGGGTGCCATCTTATCCACGCTGCAAGCGGCTCAAGAGCAAGGGCGAACAACAAAGGCGATAGGGGGCACCCCTGCCGGGTGCCTCTCCCAAGCTTGAACGGCCTGGAAGCCCTCCCGTTTACCACAACACTAGCAAGGGGACCCTCATAAAGCAACCTCACCCAGCCAACAAATCCGGGTCCAAAGCCAAACTTAGCTAGTACCGCCCACAGATATGCCCACTCCACCGTGTCGAACGCCATTGTGGCGTCAAGTGACGCCACAATGGCCGGCTCCCGCAGCGTGTCCACCCTAGCGATCACACCGCGGAGGCGCCTAAGATTCAAAGCAGTGTTACGATGAGGAATGAAGCCCGATTGGTCCGGGTGGATCAAGTCTTCAAGCACTCGGACCAAGCGGTTCGCCAGGACCTTAGCGAGGATTTTCGGCTCAGCGTTAAGAAGCGATATCGGCCGATAGGAACTACATTTGTCCCGAGGCTTACCGTCCTTATGCATCGCCACTATGGTTGCCAGTCGTTGATCAAGCGGCAGATATCCGTTCCCCCGCGTCTCCACGAACATGGCGCGCAGGTGAGGGGCGATCTTATCCGGACAAAGCTTGTACAATTCGATAGGCAAGCCATTTGGACCGGAGGCCTTACCCGAGTTCAACGCCCGAATGGCCCCCGCCACTTCATCAACCGTTATATCACCATCCAGGTCGTCCCTATCTACGTCAGAGAGGCAGGGCAGAGCAATATCACGCAAGAGGTCACACGAGTCCGCAGTCGGCCTGTCCGAAACCGAAGTGTATACTACGCGGAAATAATCCGAGAAACATTGGACGATACCGTCGGGGTCAGTAACAATCGCTCCCTCCTCCGTCGTTAACTCCGGCACCACTCTATTGACCCGCTCTTTTTTGTCCAACCAAGCTAGCAGTTTCCCGGCCTTGTCCCCAACATCATACAGACGGCCCTGCTGCTCCCTGCTAAGGGTCTTGGCAGCATTCTCCACCAAATCCCTGTACTCCGACTGCTTCAAACTCAGATTATGCAGCGTGTCCGCTTCCACCCCCTCCTCTAGGGTCTTTTCTAAAGCCGCAATCTCATCCTCAATCTGCACCACCTCGGCGTCCGTCCGTCGCTTGGCGGCCACCACCAGTGAGAGGGCCTCCCCTCTCAAAACGGTCTTAAACGCCTCCCATAGAGACACTGCCGAATCCACCGAATCCTGATTGTCCCGGAAATAGTGATCAACTGCCTTCAGCAGTGCCCTGCGCGTCTTGGGGTCACGAAAGTACCAGGGGTTAATAGGAGCAACCCTACCCCCTCCCACCCGGCCAGTATCAAGACGGACCCACACCGGGGAGTGGTCAGATATGCCGCGTGCCATATGTCGAGCCTCAGAAACTAGCGAGGCATTCGCAGCCAGGGTGAGCACATAATCAATCCGGGAAAGACTCCCATGCGCCCCGGAGTGAAAGGTATACTGACACTGAGCAGGGTGCAGGAGCCTCCAGCAGTGCACAAAGCCAAAAGTGTCCATGAAGTCAGGAAGCCACTTCTTAGCCCCCCCGGTATACCTGAGCGGGTGCCTATCGAGCAGCCCAGAACCAACAGCATTGAAATCTCCTCCCACCACCAACAGTCCCTCGGGGAGTTCCAACAAGGCTTGCCCAGATCCGCAAACGTGGAGGCCTGCAGGGCTGGAGGAACATATACAGAAACCAAAACCAATTTTCTACCCTCCCACCTCCCCGCCACAGCTACAAACCGCCCCCTATCGTCAACAATGGTGGAATCAACCTCCAGTGGCAGTGAGGCCCGCAAAGTATGCCCGCTCCTCTGGAGCCCGATGTGAAGCCCGAGTGGGCAATGAATTTGTAGCCCTTTCTATTGAGTGCATAGCACATATTGCCTATAAGGTGCGTTTCCTGCAATAGGGCCACGTCAGGCGAGGCCCGTTTCAGGAATTGTAAGACGATCCCCCGCTTAATCCGATCACCCAAGCCATTAACGTTCCAGCTAATAATATTGAGGCCCCTACCCCCCCATCCCCAAACACCAAGAGGCCTACACCCCCCCCCGAAAAGCCACCCCCAAACCATCCTGACAACAATTACTACGCCTTGCAAGAAAAACCCCCCCAACAACCACCCCAACATCCCATGTCCACCCCCCTCCCTCCACTCCTGCGTCAGCTTACAAAGCCCCCCCAACTTGCAGTGTGCCTGTCGCCCTATCAAAACAAATCTACAAAAAGAACCCCAAGGGAGGAAAGAACTCCTAACGGCCCTCCGCCACCCCCTCATTACTGCAGTTAGCCACAAGTCATTGTCCGGGGGAAAAATAAATGGACTCTACACACGGGGCATCACTCCTGCTCAGCCCGGTCACTGTCCCTTCCCGTGTTACAGTCCCCGCTGGTCCGCCTCCGTGGCAGAGCATCCAACCACTCTCCGGCCATTTCAGGCGAGTCGAAGAAGAAAGTCCGATCCTCATACACCACACGCAGTCTGGCAGGGAAAAGCATAGCGTATTTTAAATCCATATCCCTAAGGCGCCTCTTTACCCCCAGGAAAGACTGCCTTTGCTTTTGCACCATCTGGGTGAAGTCAGGATAAAAGTTCACAGAGGCGTTCTGAAAAGGAAACCGGGCCCGTCACCCTCGATGCTTGCAGGATAGCGTCCCGATCCCGAAAATGAAAAATTCGGGCGACAATCGGCCTTGGGGGAGCTCCCACCCTAGGCCTCCCGCCAGGTACCCTGTGAGCACGTTCTACTGCAAAAAACTTTCCAAGGCCCTTAGGCCCAAGATGGTTGACAACCAAGTCTTCGACGAGGAGGTCCACTGAGCGCTCCTCCGAGGATTCCGGGACTCCAGTAATGCGCACGTTGTTGCGCCTCGCCCGGCCTTCAAATTCCTCCAGTCGACGGGCAGAGAGATCACTAGCAGCCCACAGCTTCTCGACCTCCGCTTGTAGTCCCAATACATCATCCGCAAGGCCCGTAGTCTTGAGATCCAGGGACTTGACCCGCTCATTGGTTCTTGCCAAATCCGCACGGATCAAGTTAACATCGACCAAAATAGTATCCACTTTTTGTGCCAAGGCATCAAACTGTCGCCCGATCGATGTTTGCATCCCCTCTATAGCACCCATAACATCCTGCAACGACAGCTCCGTGGCCGTGGCCGGGTCAGCTTTCTGTACTTCCAACGATTGTCCCGATCCACCAGGGGACCCCCTCTGCTGGGCATAGCGATCCATATTGTTGGACTGGGTATACCCTCCCTGCCTGGTTGTCTTGAGTTTCGGCTTGTCAGCCTCCGCTTTGGCCGACATTGCAGGCTCGAGAGAGACAATTCCGGAGAAAAGTCCCTCACCCAGTTAGCCGAGACAGGCCGGACCGTCACTCAACGACCAAGGCTGGCACGAGTCCTCCAGGTATCCGTGAAGCCTCCGGATGCGCTCTCAGGCCGGATCCAGCACAAGGCTAGAAAGTGAAAGTGAAAGTGCGACGGTCACCATCCGCTCGTTCACACCCCGCTGGCCTGCTGTTGTTCAATTAGAGGCCGGGCATCTTGCCAACGCGAGCCCCTGGCATCTCTCGGATGTAGGCCTCAATCCGCCATCGTCCACAACTCCGGTTCCCGACGGGCGATTTTGGCCCGGAAAGTGTCAATCGTCCCCACGATGACTCATCTGCAAGATACCGTGCATAGATGACAGGATGAAGAACAGGATAATTGACGGAGGGCGCGAGGGTCTCGGGAGCTCAAAGCTCACGCAGCCATCTTGGTGACGCGCTAGGCTCCTCCTCCCGGCTGGATTTGATTTTGATTTGTTTGGGTTGGTGTTGGGAAGGTTTTCCAGTGGTTTGGCAAAATTCGATAGAGTTTTGGCTGATTTTGGGGTGTTTTTGTGGGTTTGCGGGGGGCGCGTGTTTGATCGAAAAGTCGTACCCCTTCCACTGGATGGATTTGTGTAATTCTTGGTGAGATTCTTCGTAATCGCTGGAACTACCGTCCCAGTGAGTGTCAAGAGGATCGAAGTAGGGGAATTGCGAAAAAAACGCTTTTTGTTTGAAGGCTCGAAATGCAATGTTATCCAACAGGCGTTTTTGAGGTGGTGCAGAAGTGGTTTTTAGGGTGTTTCAGTTGCTCGAGAGGAACGGGGCTGCTGTGAGTGGTAGGGAGGGGGAATTCATGGGTGTGCAGGAAGTTTGGGAGGAATCCATCAATGGGAAGTGCTATGTAAAGTCTCATATTTTGTGCAGGCAACTGGTGCAAGTGTCATGCAAGCGCTCCAGAGATACAATAGATTTGTATAGCACAGGATGTTGATTTTGTTAACTTTTCTACAAAAAAAACAATTTCTGAAACCCTAAAAAGGCTATCAATGTGAGGTGTGTGCTGCAACCTGTTTCTGGCACTCATGCGCTGCATTATAATCGTAAAAATATCTTCATCCAAGTTAAGTGGAAGGCCAATGTAAAACAGTTATATAGTTTCTGCCATGTGTCGGGCCTCAGAGCCCTCAAGTTCCTTTCTGGTTGTCTCTTATGAAGGGCTAAGAGCAAAGAAGTCATCAGGCAGTACAGGTGGCTTGGGGATGTATTTTCTACCTGCAGAGAGAGGAGATCAAGCAGTCCTAAAGTGACAGGAGGGGATTTGTTTGTATGTGTAAAGGACATGTGTGCACTACAGTATGCATTCTCTTGCCCGGAATGTAGGACAGCAGGGCCTAGGGAAAGAGAGACTGAGGGAGAGCGGGAGCTTGGAGGTGGCAGAGACAGAGGCTGAGAAGAAACTTGAAGGGAGAGACTGGCAGAGGCCATGGGACAGCTGAAACTTGGAAGCGGAGGAGAGAGTGCAGAGACTTGGAAGTGGATGAGAGAGAAGCTGAGGGGAAGCTGAGGCTTTGAGAAGGATAAGAGAAAGGTTGAGGGAGAGTGGAAGCTCAGAGGTACATTATTAACCTTCTTGCTTTCTCAAATTTGCTTGAAAGTGGCCCCCCTTATGCCAGTAGGACTCGCTCGTTATGCTCACTAATCACAGGCTACTCATCTACAACTTTTACGCCTCACCACTTTCAAATGTCACCAGCCGCCCCTGATGTAGCTTAACCCAAAAATGATATATAAGCCACATATTTTTGATCAGGGACTATGAAAAATTCACTCGCATTATCATGACAGTAGCTTTAGATTCTATTATGACACACAGGAGAAGATCATGTCTTTTCTTTACTAGAAATATCTGGCAGCAGAAAGGTAAAAAACACTTTAAACATGGGCGATAAATGTTCCAAAGAATATTGTGCAGGTGACCCAAACTTTAGGGAGCAATCAGTTACATTTGTGTGCCAAATGAAATGACCAGTTACTTACCAGTAATCTTCATTACTCAAGCTCTACTCTTCCCAGTCACATTCCTTACTCCGAGAGCAATAGCTCCTCCCGCCGGATGTACCTCCAAAAAAAGAGAAACAAGTTTCCCATCCCTCCTTCATGCCATAGACACATCTCATCACATGATATAAAAAGAGGCAATGCCCACCTCACATCCTGTCATACCAAACTAAATGAAGCCTAGCAAATCCTAGAGATAATGAGGATGGGAAACTTGGACTGTGACGTGTAAGAGTAGAACTTGCAGTAATGAAGATTACCAGTAAATAACTGGATATATCCTCCTTGTCCTTTTCCCCCGTAACTGTCCTTACTAAGTGAGCATATACCATAGCAAGCAGAACGGCTTCAAAGCAAAATAGATATGAACATCGAGGCGGAGAAGTATGGCTCAATGGTTAGAGCGGCAGACCCTGATGCAGAGGGCTGGCCCAGACCAGGGTTCAATTCCCGCCTCGGCGGGTCTTGGGCTCAATTTCCCCAGACCTGATAATTCTCGCCTTGGTGCCTATTCTAATCATGGGTCACACTCTGCAACTCTGGGCAATAGCTTGCTTAATCTCCACAACGGCCCCAACAGTGCTAGGATGCCTTGCTTCACCTTGGGGGTGCCCAGGAGTGGGCACTTCACAGGGAAAAGGCCAGAAAGGGTTCCACAGCGGTATGTGCACAGCGCCTGAGAGACCCTTTTGGGGGTGTGCGGAGCGCTATATAAATGCACTACATTTACATTTACATAACAATGCAAAATGTAATCAATACTTCCATGATCACCCAGATAGAAATATATAATTATTCATGATCATATACTTAGCCCAGAACTGAAGCCCCAAATACTACTGAAGAACTTCCTCCCAGTAGTAACCTATAGTGATTTACTAAAATATTCGGGAAAGCCCATCTGGCTGCCTTACAGATACCCTGCATTGAAGCTTCCTTGGATGCTGCCAAGGAAGCCCCCATCCCTCTGGTTGACCTACTCAGGACCACTCCTGAAACACTTTCAACTTTTGACCCATATGCTGAAATAATAGTCAACTTTAACCATCTACTGAAGTAGCAGTAGAAGGCTTCAGGCCTTGACCGGCAAGACCAAAAGTCACAATAAAGCAATCACACTGCCTGAAAATTCTTGCCTTGTCCTGGTAAATCAATAGTGCCTTACTAACATCCAGCAAATGCAGAGCCTTATCCTCCTCAGAGACTGGATACAGACAAAGGTCTGGAAGCACCAAATCCTCTAAACAATGGAACTGATAAACCACCTTTGTGATAAAGACAGAGCTAGGACAGAGAATGTCTCTGTTTGGAAAAATCTCAAAAAAAGGATCAACAGACAAAAATGTCTCCGAATCCCCCAGCCGTCTAGCAGATGAAATGACCACCAAAAATATAAAAGATCTGAAGCTCAGTTACCTTCAAATGCTCAAACGGTGACCGTGTAACACCTAGGTGAGATCCCAAGCAGGTACGGAAGAATGAAACAGGTCTCTTAAGCAAAAATCACCTTAAAGCCTTACTACCAAGGGAGCTACACGCTCAAAATCACGGTCCCTAAACGCTCTCACTGCTGCCCATTGGGCCCTACAAGTGGACAGAGCCAAATCCATGTTGAAACCTTCCTTCAAAAATTCCCATAACTAAATTGTCTCAATCAATTGTCCTGAACAATGCCTCAAAAAGCATTACAAGATTGCCAGTGTCTAAAATAAGCCTTTAAGATATATGGCTGCCTGGATTACTGATCCACCAAAGCCACTTCAGATGAACAACCATTTGCTTCTAAATTCAAATTTTCAACAACCAGGCTCCCAATCTGAGTGTCTGAAGAGCTGGGAGAGAAAAAATTGGAGACTTCAAAGGGTATGGATACCGAGGAATTAACTGATGGGGACACACTGCTCATTGCAGGAGAGTTGGATACCACCCTGGGACCACCAAAAGAAGTTTTGCTCTGCCCTCCTCCACCTTTTGAAGTACCCTGTGAATTAGAGGAATGGGGGGAAAAGAATATAGAAGCTCCTCTGCCCAAGTGGAAGACATTCCATCTACCTCACAGGCCTTCAGAGAGGGTATAATTGTGCAAAAACTTGGAAGGAGAGTGTTTTCTTCTGAAGTAAATATATCTACCAGTGGAAAGCCAAACCTCTACATCAGCTGCTGGATTGTCTGATCCATCAATCACAAGGTTGACACTAAAGGAAAGATCCCGCTGAGGTGATCTGCTGTTATATTATCTTTCCATGGCAGGTAAACCCCCTTCAAGGACAACACATTCTGTTCTGCCCAAAAATGAATTTCTCAAGCAAAGAGGTTCCCTGGTGGTTTAGGTAATTCCTAACAATCCTGTTTTCTGTTCTTATCTAAAGTATCTGATACTGAATAAAATGGGCAGATCTGAGGGGAGCCAAGTGGACTGCTTTTAGCTACCTCCAGTAGAAAGGTGCCCTACTGTCCTCAGGAGGCCACTGACCCGGCTCTGACATCTGATCCAAGACTCCTCCCCAATCCACCAAGCTGGCGTATGTCGTAATCACTTTGGTTGGGAAAACTCTAACAGAGAAACCTTCTGGAAGTTCTCTACTGGCAAACACCACCTAATCTCTTGGCAAATCTGAAAGTCTATTGGGACTTTCTGGTCGTAATTCCCATAAAGAAAGTGTAGGAAAGTGCCTCTTTTGACATGGTTAGCCCTCACTTTTTGCCTGCTGCGATTTCGAATGAAAGTGCACTGGGTCCCTGCTGACCAGGTTCCCATTGCCAGATCTCTGTCCTAAAAGTGTACCACAATTGGCACAACGTCAGCAAACCCTATATATTCCTAGTAAATGGTACCCCTGGTACCTACGGCATTGGTACTGAAGAGGGTCCACTAGGGCTGCAGCACAAACTGTGCCAGCCTGGGGACCCCTCACCAAGACCATGTAAACTGCCATTGCAGGTTGTGTGTCTTGGAGCAGAGAAAACTGAAGAGTCGGCATGCCATGCCCACAGATACTACATGAGGATTAGGTAAGTCACTCCTGTAGCAGGCCTTACTGCCCTAAGCCATGGTGCACTATATCACATGTGTGGACATATGTCCATGAGCAGATGTGACCCTACAATATCGAAGTCCATTCTTGGATATTGTAAGTGCCCAGGGAAGCCATAGAGAGTACATGGGCTGGAAACTTGTCATTATGAGTTTCCTAGCTCCATGATGGCTTCACTGTACCCTAAGATGTTTGGTACCAAACATCTTGTCTTAAGAAATCCTCACTGATGCCAGTGTTGGATTTATTAATAAATGCACACAGGTGACACCTTAGAAGGTCCCCTGAAACCTATCAAACACTGGTGTGGTCTCTGACTAGTCTTAGCCAGCCTGTCACCACCAGACCTGTTTCTGAACTCCTGGGGTGAGAGCCTGTGCTCTCAGAGGCCGGGAACAAAGCCTGCACTGGGCGGAGGTGCTTCACACAACTCCCCCAGGCCAGAATGGAATTCCAGGGCGGGTAGCTTCAAAGGCAATGCAGCCTTTGGAATGCCAACCAGGCATCTCCAGATAGTAGAGGATGCCAACCCCCTGTCCTGCTCCACATTTGACGGGAAAATCAGTTAGATGAGGAGGTGGGTCCCCATTGAGCCACCACCACCCCTATGGTGGGGCAGGTGATGTGGACACCACTTTTCAGTTTCCTCCATTTTGTTTGAGAGGAAATTAGCCAATTAGGGTCAGGGCTGTGTCCACTCCCCAAAGAAAGTGGTCACATAGAGGGTGTTGCCCCCCCCAAAGGTAGGTAGCCCATTGGTTACTACCTATCTCTCCCTTTTTTTAGTATTTGGGTGGCATCCCTGAACTCAGATTCTATGGATACAAAGAAGAAACGGACAAAGCAAATCAGACTGCCTCCCCTACTACTGGGAACGCACGCCTCCTGATTCTGTCCCCTAGCAATTTCACCAGATAATCGCAGTGCTGCTTTCTCATGCTACTCCTAAATAATCAAAAAGAAAATATCCTCACTGCAAGAAGGTGCCTGAAGTGCTATTGGGCAGAGGAGCATTCTGCAAGCCCAGAGGTGCCCCCTTCCAAATCAGAACATTTATCGCCCTAATTGTTCCTCTCTAGCATAGGCTCTTACCTCAGTCACAATCATCTGATGGACCCACCTCACAGGTACTCTTAAGGGTGTTTACAAGTCTAAACACTTTGAGGTCGCTAGAGCCGATACTCTTTCGAGAAAAAGCCCCAAATACACCCAAACACTCTTTTGTACCTGCTACTTGTGATACTCGCGCAGATGAAAGCAAACAGGATGTGTGGTGGGTATTGCCTCTTTTGCATCATGTGACAAGATGTGTATGGTAGGAACGAGGGATGGGAATCTTTTTTTCTCTTTTGCTTGGTGGCACATTTGGTGGGAGAAGCTATTGCTCATGGATAAGGACTGTGACGGGGAAGAGGGATGAGGAGGTGGTTGTGAGCAACAGAACATTTTGTAATATCTGTGCTGAGTGATTGAAACATGAATAAGGTGTGCAATGTGCAATGTACACAATATGTAAACAGATCATATATAATGAAGCTGTTCAGTGGTAAATTGTGAGTTTCAAAGTACAATTTAGGTCAGGGACAGATGCTTAATAAAACAATAATGGCAAACTAAGAACTTTAAACTACATTGCCCTGGAGCAACCGGTCACAATTTGAAGGAATTATAGACCATTTTACAAGGGAGTTGGTGGTTCCCCCTAGATATTTAAGAAATAGTGACAGAAAGAGCACGTTGAAGACATTAAAAAATCTAGTTGTAATTTAATGCCATCTTTCGAGGTGGTTTGGAGATTCTACCAACAGGAACATGTGAAAAAAATAGTTGCAAATAGTAAATATAAAATATATTATATATATATATCCAACGTTGACCATACATTAGTAGAATTAGAAGAGCAGGGAATTGTGTTTTCTCATTAAGAAATGCCAGGTACATTTATAGGATAACAATATATTGGTCTATTAACAATATAATGGGCTAGTAAATTTGGTCAAAATATGGCAGAATATGAAGAACACATTACAAGAGGCTGGGGTTGATTTTGTGGCAAGGACTGTACCATAAAATGTATTTTATAGCATAGCTGGTCAGTAATGTTGCGAAAACCTGGGAGAATAAAAAAGCATTTTACGCTGGGTATTTAGCACCGTTTTCCATAATGCAACAGTCATCACACTTTGCATGTCCTCAAAAAGACTGATTTATGCCCTGCAATATTACACACTGGTTCCAAAGGCCTTCTTTTCAAATTCTATAGTGTTTTTTTTAGACCTGTTATCCTTAGGATGGTCTTCCCCCAGACGTTTTGCCCTTTGTCTCCCATTTTTGATGATTCTTTTTGTTGGCCTTGGGACTCTGAGCACTTTACCACTGCTAACCAGAGCTATAGTGCATGTGCTTCTCCCCTAAACATGATGACACCGGTGTATATCTAATTGGCACATTTGTTGTACTAGTAAGTCCCTTCTAAAGTGGTCTACCATATACCCAGGGCCTGTACTGTAAATGCTACTAGTGGGCCTGCAGCACTAATTGTGCCACCCACACAAGTAGCCTTTCAAACCTGTCTCAGGCCTACTACTGCAGTGCCTGTGTGTACCTGTGTTACTGCCTCTTTGACTTGGCATTAAAAACGACTTGCCAGGTCTTACTCCCCTTTTATTGCACTGATAGGTCTTCCTGGACAGGGAGGAATGGGAGGGGTTGACACTCACACTACAATAGGTAGTGTCATGTCCACACACAAATCACTGATTTATCCCACAGGGTTAGTATGGTGGACAGGCCTTGGTTGAAAGGGATCCTTTTGCACTCCAGAGAGCTGCTTTGAAGTCACTTTCTACATCAAAGGCACTTTTGGCTATAAGTACTGGGTCCGCGATCCCTCAAATTAGACACTTCTGGATCTTGAATTGAACCTCTGTCAGAAGGATCGCTGTGCTGCTTATATGACTCAGCTGGACTGCTTTTCTGGAAAGACTGCTTTTCTGCTTATTGCCCTGCTACCTGCGGCTCTATGACTCTGTTGAAGCAGAGCTGGACTCTGTCTCATCTCCAAGTGATCTTCAAGGGCTTCCTGGCTTGCCCCCTTTTTCTGACGTCTCAGGGACACAGAAGACTTCCTGCAATTGTGCTGGTGCTGCTGGACTCTGTTAACTGTGAGTCCTACCATTGCCTGAGGTGCCCTCTCCAAGTTCTGGGCCTCAGAAGTGGGTTCTTCCAGCTTTTCGATGTCGACGCAGCAGAGACTGTGCGCTGATCGGAAACGACGCATCGCCTTCAAAGCCAAAGCAGCAGCTGCTTGACGACAGATTCTACAGCCAGCACAGCTCGACTTCAATGGACAGCGTGGCTCGACATTGACGGAGTGCCTGCATCGCAAAGGGATTAGACACTGAAGCTTCCATCGATGGCGCGGATTGATGCTTGCCTTCATCCATGGATCGACGAGAACTCAGCACCTCCCCGAATCCTAGGCTCGAGTCTTTGACAACAACGCTTTGCTCTACCCAAGGTACTTTGTCAGTAGGACCTGTCTGAGACCTGTAGATGGCCTGCCCTCGATCGCGGTCAGAGTGAACTTTGGATTTAACCTGTTCTAGCCGGATCTCAAGTAACCTTGTAGCTCTATTGACCTCTAAACTGTTTTTGGTTTCATTCTTTAAAAATTCTTAAGTTCAGTTCTACTTATTGGATTTTTGACGTTTTGGTCTTCTTTTATTCATAAAAATGCAATCTTTATTTTTAACTCTTTGTGGAGTATTTTTGTGGTTTATTCATTGTGTTACTGTGTGTGTGTGCTGCACAAATACTTTACACATTGCCTCTTTAGATAAGCCTGACTGCTCTGTGCCAAGCTACCAGAGGGTGAGTACAGGTTATCTTTTAGTATCTTGTTTACCCTGACTAGAGTAGTGGTTCCTGCTTGTATGGGGTGCATACCCTGGCAACCAGAAACCCCATTCCTAACAGGCTTCTAAAGAATCTATTGATAAGTATAGCTCCTGCAGTAGTAAGTTAAGAATCAATGCAGCTTTGTAAACTTTATGACATTCACTTTGACTTACAGAGAAACCATCCTTGCTTGACATTTACCTAACTGACCCAGATTCAACCAGCATCATGGACAGCACTTTCAGTGTTTACTTGTAGTTGAACAGTTTTTATTATAAAATACATGGGATTCTGCAATCCCTGTATAAATGCCTGTCTATAATTTCTTTATAATCAGTGACTTGTGATGCACCCAGTTGCAGATTATAAAGACAAAACGTTAGAACTTGACTATTATAAGGTTATTATAGTCGAGTTCTGATGTCACAATACCTACTGCCAGAGCTAGCAGCTGAGGCGAAAGGCAAGTGAGGTCACAGAGCATAATTGAAGCAGCTGTTTAAAACAACGAAAACGGAATTGCATTGCATTTCTTTTTTCTGCTATATATTTTTAGGTTAAAAGGACAAGCATATAGAATATGTTTATTTTTTGCACTCCTTAGATAGTTAGGGAAAAATGTAAATCCTTGTGCATGTTTATACACATTCTGAGCTACTGCAGCTTTTTATTTTGTTTTTAAAACTGACTCGTCTTGAACTGTTTCTACTATCTGTTCGCAAGTCATTTCTGACGGATCTCATGCGGTTCGACCAATAACTCAAATGGGCAACAAACCAACAACAAACCAGCCTACCCCCAAACCCCAACTGTCCGATACATCCAACAATTACAAGCTGCCACAGTTGCTCGAACCAAGTTCAAAATCCGTACCATGTGTAGGTGGCAAATCCAATAGCTCGTCCGCTCCTCACACCACTGCTCTCTCTACTATCCAATTACCTCCGGAGACTTCCACGCTGGTCATTATTTAAAAAGATGAACCTACTCTGATAAATGGCCAGTTGGAGACGGAAGCTCAACTTAAAAACAAGGTCATTCATTGGCTATGTACATCTTTGGGAGATATGAGCAGTAATTCTGCTTCAAACAACATCATTATGGTCCGAAGAGTCCAGTGGAGAGGCAGTGTGCCAAAAGGGGAGCAGGGAGATTGCATTATTGTCAACTTCACTAATGTCTGGATAGTGGGCCTTATCCTGCGCAGACTCCCCCACAACGCCCATAACCAACATGTAAATGTGGCTCCATTGAGCTTTTTGTATACACCTTATACTGATAAACATCCACACCTTGATAAGGAGAGTCCTCTAGTCAACAATCTATCACTCGCCTGTTCCCAACTTATAACCGTTTGTCATCACTGGCCGATGTTGACTGTCTGGAACCCGCTGTTTCCGACACAAATCATGAAAGGAGGGGTAACATCGATGACCCGTTCAATACTGATGCCTCTCCCAATCCTATTGCTCAAGAGTCCTCATCCACAGCAGCTGTTTTGTATACTTAGTCCCCATAATTCACAGCATGCAGTCAATTTAACAGCGGAAACAGTAAACAAAGGGTGGGACTCAAGGATCCTATTTTGGAACATAGCAGGGATTGCGCATAAGCTGCAAGAAACTGAATGGCTAGCCATCATTGGTGATCACCAAATTATCTGTTTACAAGAGACCTGGGTTTGCAAGCATCTGAATGAGTTTTATACAATTTCAACTTCTGCGGTTCCAGTCCCACACGGCCACAATAGTGGAGGTTTACTAACACTATTAAGTACGATTCTTCCCTGCAAAATAATGGATACAGTTAATGATTCATCTTTTTTTCAGATTATATGTATTAAGCTGGGGACAATGTTGCAGATAATTTGATCAATTTGTATCACAACAACTTTAATGTAAATGACTGCACTATCATAGAGTCCTTGGGATCTGCGCTTAACAAAATATTTGAAAGTATTCTAGGGGATTTTTATTTATTGTGTGTGTGTGTGTGGGGGGTGATTCTTGTTTGTGGTCTTTGGTACACCGATTCTCCTGATTTAACACACTTTAATCACAGCCCATGCGGATCTGGCTTAAATATTTGTTTGTTAATACACAATTTATTGCTCACTGTTGATTTGTTGAGTGGCCCAAATGACAGACAAGTTTCTTTTACGGGGAGAGGCTCTGGGAGCCTGGTCGATTTTATTGCCATTTCACCTGAGATTTGAGACAGAATTACAGATTATGTCATCCTACCCACCAAAATGAGCGATTCCCACCCACAAGTTATCTATCTAAAACTGGGCTTAACATCTTGTGCAACTACACAGCTTGCACCTAGTGCTGATATTCTAAAAACCAGGGATTTAGGCGCAGGTGGGTGGATGTAGACTAAGGGGAGATCTTAAGACAGTTGTTGAGAAGCTGTAAGAGTTAAATTGATATTTGCCTAGGTTGCAATATCTCCTCAATAAGAGTTGTTGAGGCATCTTTATAAATGTGTGGGCGTATGTCGGTGCTATTAACAACAAAACCACCAAAACGCACAAATAAGGCCAAGAAATGATTTGATAGACACTGTACCATGGCACATACACAACTCAAGGAAGCATTGAAAGTCTCACCTAGGGATATGGAATCCATTCACTCATGTAGACGTATCTACAAGCCCACTCTTGCCGCTAGGAAAGTGAGTTTAAGGACAGAGGCATGGGAGCAGCTGGAGAGGGCCTGCATAGAGAAAGATTCAAACAACTTCTGGAAAGTTGTTAACTCTCCATATTTTGCTCACAATCACAATTGCAATACAGATCTACTCATTCTAGCCCAAACCTGGGTGACCCACCTTAGCCAGGTCTTTAACGACCCCCATCATTGAAATAAAGGGCAACTGTCAACCAATCTTAACGTGGATAGGGGGTTAGATGAAGTTGCTCTAGCTCTTGCAAGATCCCCAATTAATAAAATGCCTGGACCAGATGGGGTGCCAATTGACCTGTTTAAGAACAGCACTGAGCTGTGGGCACCCATTCCAGGTAACATCTTAAACAGTGCTCTGCTGTGTGGGCCCCCCAATTCTTGGTCCAGTGCCATCATAGTTCCAATTTTTTTAAAAAGTGATAGAGGGGACCCTAAATTTTCTTACCCAATCTCGCTCATAGACAGCATATCGAAAGTGTTGAGCAGGATAATTTTGGAGCATCTGGAGAACTGGGCAACCGATAATGAGATCCTGACAACTGACCAATGCCTCAACCTTGCCCTTATCCATGGCAAATATGTACAGGCCAAAAAAGAACCTCTATTCCTCGCCTTCATGGACCTAAGATCAGCATTTGACAACGTTGACAGAGGCAAACTCTGGGTCAAATTGCTGGACTTGGAGGCGGGGTTGGTGCTCATCCTGAGCAAATTAAACGAGGATAGTGAGGGCTGTGTCATTTTCGGCACTAATGGCGATTGTACCCCCTCTTTTAAAATCAGGAAGGGAGTATGTCAAGGGTGCGTCCTTGCCCCTTTCCTCTTCAGTATATATATATATATATATCAATGATCTGGAGAAACATAAAGGTGATATTGTAGCAGATCCTCCAAGAGCAGGGACCTGAGCCATTCCTGTATTAATGTACACGGACGACTGTGTCCTTAAGTCGAGAACAGCTATGGGTCTCCCGAGGTTGCTGGGGGATGTGCAGCATATATGGGAGCCCTAGGGCTACAAACCAACAATACAAAGTCCTTTACTATGATTTGCGACCCCTCTAATAGGAAGACAAGACCATTTAACATCCAGGGCACTAGACTGGAAACAGTGAGTACATTTACGTATTTAGGGTTACCATTTGACAAGACATGTAATTGAAAACACTTGGCATGGGTAAGATGCTCTCAGTTTGAACAAAATGTGGGTGCAATCCATAAGTTTGCTAGGAAACTACTAACCTCCCCAATGGGTGCGCTGCTCAATATACACAAGGCTAGATGTGTTTTAGCAGCTGCCTATGGAGCAGGGATATGGCAAATATATGAGCCCTCCCTACTGCAGGTTTTTTTTGTTGCAGAGTTTTATAAAGCACGAACTTGACCCGAATCCAATCAGGTATCAGAGCGCTTTACATAGCACCAGTTATGTTACATGAGGACACACATTAATTTTTTTTTGTTAGGCACGGGTAGATTAAGTGATTTGCCCAGAATCACAGGATGTTCAGCGTCATTACCGAGACTCGAACCCAGTCCCCCAGGCCCGAGGTCGAGCGCCTTAGCCGTTGGGCCTACTCGGGTCTGTACCGGCATCCATTTGTCAGGAAGAACTAACCTTGACCACATAAGAGATCTCGCTTTGTTAGCCCCTTTAAAGCTATGGATCTCAGTTTGGTCACGCCCTGAAGCGGCATTAACCAAGGTCGTAATCAATGATTGTCTGAAGCTGGGCAAGGCAGGCAGTATCGACTAGTTAAAATATGTTAAAACACAACTGACAATGATAGGGAGGCATGATCTTTTTAATCACCCCGCGAGTATCATCAGAGCCATGAAAACTTTGGTCAAGAAAGAATGGATGGGTTACACGAAGAGAAAAAGAGAGGAGGTGGCGCTCAATAAACGTTCAGTCAAAATATATGGCATGTTACTAACAACTCAATTTATGGAGCCATATCTGCTTGCCACCCCCAGTTCCCATCGTT
The DNA here is from genome assembly GCF_964204655.1 of Triturus cristatus. Taxonomy (NCBI): domain Eukaryota; kingdom Metazoa; phylum Chordata; class Amphibia; order Caudata; family Salamandridae; genus Triturus; species Triturus cristatus. The sequence continues at coordinate 138,506,294 of NC_140592.1, forward strand.
ATTACCTAGTCAGATCCCGCCTTGGACTGTCCCATCTACTGGTTGCCTATCCCTCAACAGCTTGATGTGATCAGGACCTCACAATGTGCCCTGTGACTTGGTCTCTGTTGAATCGCAGCTGCACTTTTTCTTTTTCTACGAGCTATATAAAAGGATTAGGAAGAATTTGCTAGTCCCACTATGGAGGTCGATGAAGATCAAGCAATGCAGACCTGCACTATTATATCTGTAGCTATTACAAACAGACATGGTCTGCCACACCGTTTGCAAGTACATTTCATCGTCTGTTAGTTTACGGAAGCTACTGGAAAAGCAACTATTTGCCATCCCCATGATCCTGCTAGTTATCGCTTAACTGTTCAGCAAGTTTCGTACATAGCTCTCGGACCTTATAGATGTATAGGCTCCATGACTGCATCACACTCAGGGAATGAATGGACTTTTAGTAAACAAGACTATGGTAGTGAGATCCAAGCACAGCAAACCCCAATTCATTTAGCATGCACATTTGTTTTCTTCTTTTTGTTCTTGTATTTATCTAAGTATGCAATGCATGGCTAATTTTTGCAAAAGGGATCGGATGGTCTATTGCTTAGGACATTGATTGAATTTGCTAAATTCTCGAGAATCGTGTGGTACTTGCGAACCTGGGTCCACGTTATGGAATCTCAAGTATATTTTACCCTTTGCACTTAATTGCATTTTAATATGTATGCAATTTTATTATATCCTCTATATTTATCTTTTGAAATGTCAGAGCATGTCTTCCATGCTACTGGTCATAATTGAGGGTGTTTTTTTAGTTTTTAGTAATTTTAAACAATGGTTCTACTGTGAACTCTCCTGATTGGAACACAGTTGAAACCTTTGGCATGCGCGAGTCTGGAGAATGTACCTTTAATTAACTGATATGGAATATGTATAAACTGTATGAGTTTGTATCCTTTATGGTATATTTTTAAACCGAATAAAGATTATTATTATTATCACTTACTATTTGCAACAAATAGCTGACATGTTTTCGATGTCTTTAATTTTGCACTAGAGGTTTTATTTTTATTCTTTAAATTTGCAAAAATGTTTGCTCTTTGATATGAAAGAGCTACACAACAATGTTTCAAGTGGTTTATGGGAAAGGTAATGGTGTGACCATGTATTTCCTATTGTCAACCTGAAAATGCCCAGTCCCAATTCCACATTAACAGGTGCTGCCGTAGGAGAACCAATGCACACAATTTAAGTAAAGTATATATATGGGGTTTCCTCTTAATCATGATTTGATCCGTAGCAGAGATCATGAGTCAACGGATGAAAAATAAGTATTAAAGAGGGCAGAAAAAACATGCACCCATAATTTCCTATAATCTGACTTAACATTTGAAGGTTCTCAATATCACCCTAAGTATACATTTTCTAGGTTGCTATAACTTTCCAGCAAACATGTTTTTTAATTATGTGTAATTTACAGCTAGCACACCTTGCTATTTTCCAAAATGCCACAGCAATCCATTTTGATTCTACATTAATTATATAATTGATTTTTCAAGTTCCAGGACGAAAATAGTGTCTTTGCAAATTCCATAATGCTCAGTTAGTCCACTTCATGAATGTACCTACTTTACTTTAAAAGTTTCCCTAAAGTCCACATGGGTACAGTTTTGCAGCTCTTCATAATACTACAGCAAGCAAAGTGTTCTCTTTAGTGTAATGCACCTAATATGTACTTATAACAAATGCCCCAGATCACACTGTGCGTGGTGTTGCCATGAACCTGGCTGGCTGGCCCTGGCTCCCTTATCAAAGAGCTTTACTACGGTCCAAGCTTTAATGCTGTTTATGTTGTCCAGTTCGGAGCACAGCTTCCACTCCACACTCTGTTTGCAACAGGAAAAGGCATCAGCACCGGGAAGACAAGTGCAACGTGGCAGGTCTAATGCCAGGGGGCAGGAGAGGCAGCGGGGGCAGCTCTATAGCTACAGGATTTAAGGTGAGCATAGGGGTTCTTCTAATTGTGTTTTTTTTTATCTCCAATGCAAGTTCTTCAATTATTTACTGCTGTTTCTGCTTTGTAGAGGCTTGCCTGTCAGGAGCAATTGAGGCCATCGAACCACGGCTGCTGAATGTTCCCATGTTAGCTGCCTGGTTGCAAGGGAGCAGGGAGAAGGTGGCATTTTAAACAGCATGCCACACAGACTAAAGGTGTGTTTCTTTGCTATATGTTATGTGTAGAATGATGCAGCATCTTTCCGAAAATTGGCAGACCATTGCATTGCGTGCATCGCTACTTTAGATTCTTGGTGCTGCAGCCAGATTTTTTGCAGAAGTGGTAAGAGAAATTGAAAGGAAGAGGTTGAATTTGTTGATCTCTCTTCAAGCGCTAACTCAAGGCGCTAGTCTAGCGGCCAGCACTTTGAAGGAACATCGCTTCGAGACTGATGAGACCCCTTTGCTCCTTGATCCAGTGGATGCTGGAAATTCCAGCAGTGGTTACCTAGGGGCTGAAAGCTGGTCTCTGAGGCCATTATTTATTGCCCTATGCGTCTTTTTCCAGATGGAGGGGTGAAAACACTAACATATATCACACAATGTCTATTTGTCAAGGTCTTTCATGGAAGCAGGTCACACCTAAGAGATGTAAGAAGCACAGTAGAGAGAGTTCAGCTTCTTGTTTTCACCCTCTGGCCCCATTTGATTACCTTGCGCCCCCAAAGTATGCAATCATTGTTGGTTATCAGGCCACTGGACGAGGAGACGTTCTTCTATTAGCCAAGACAGCGGTACTCCGTTATTCCACATTTCGAAGACAGCGTTACTCCGCTATTCCACATTTCGGTGATGGATAAATGACTCTTTGGACCCTACTTACAGCTCGACACTACTGCATAGGAAAGCTTTACGCCTAATCTAGCGAAGTTGCGAGAAACCTCGTCAACTATACTGCTATTGAGGCTAATATTTTGCCCCATTTTGTCCGAATTGTTAAACACACACATGTTTTCTGTTACTTGACCAGCTGAACATATAGGAGCCCTGGCGAAGATCCCTCTGGCAAGAATCAGGAACAAAACGCATTGGCTGTGTGCCAGTTTAAAAAGATGTACTGAATAAAAAGAAGTAACTCTGGAACAAATCTTGACATTTGTGTGTTGACTTCACAACGAGTGCACCTTCCATTTCCTCTCGTGAATTTGGCTACTATTGACACCCCTGGATGGCGGGTGTGGGAAGTGACTGCTCCACCTTCTGATTTGACTGTACATACAGACTGGATGTGCTTGACCTTGGTCTGCCGTTTGTTCTTTCTTTAATAATCATCTCTCCTGAATTTGACTTCAGAATTTGACTTCAGAATGTTACCTCAGATGAGGGAGGGGCATTTAAAGACTATTGGCCTGATTAGGATTTTGGTGGTGTGGGAGTTGGCCGCCACGCCAGCACCCCACTCTGATCTATAGAGGGTTTCATAGTAGTCAAGGGGCTGGACAAGCAGGCGGTTCTATTTGGAGAAGATAGCGGACATGGACATCTGTGATTCCGTGCCTGGTAACTAAGTCACCAGTAATGTACCTAACCCTTCCCTATATTCATTGTGCATCTGTTTCAATTTGGCTAACGCCTGCTCCACCTCGTCAATAAAGATAGTGTTGAGAATTCATTTAGCAGAATTGGCACCAACGGCCAGGGTTGATGAAGAATGGGTTCTGCAGACATGACTGTGATTCTCCCAGGTAACCAATACAAAATATGAGCAGTGCTGGCAAGCGGTTTTAGATGCTAGACGGACGAATGAAAATGGTATTAATCGACTATTGTCAGAGGTCTTGTAACGGATGTATGATATTACAACGCATGCTTTTACAACGCATGCTGTTACAACAAAATTTTTACAACGCAAATGCAGTGACAACGCAAGTCTTTACAACGCAAGTCTTTACATCGACTTGCACTAGATGGCGTGCTAACATTAAAAAAGTGTAATTTACTATTCTAACTCCAGTCCACGTAACAGTAGGGAAGGTGTTTGGATAGTAAACTACACTATTTTTAATGTTAGCACACCATCTAGTGCAAGTCGATGTAAAGACTTGCGTTGTAATGGCATGCGTTGTCAATGCATTTGCGTTGTAACAGTTTCGTTGTAATGGCAGTGCGTTGTAAAAGTTGCGTTGTAAAGGTTGTTCCCCGATTGTAACAAAGTGCTTGTCAGCAGTACAAACAAAATGATAACAAATTTCGAAAACTCTGTGACCTGATTCACAAAGGTAAACTTACACTTTTGAGTACGTTTACAATTTTTTGCAATTCACAAAGAAATTGCATGATTGATATCTTTACGACTGCAGAGTCTCTGCACTGTGGCAGAGACTCCAAACATTAAAAGTCGAAAAGATACTTCTCGTAAAATTGCTTTGTACATTGCATAAAATCGTTACCTGCAAAGGGATGAAATTAAATTACTGTTCAAGTGAAAATACTTGATATTTACTTACCATTGAACAAGAAGCTAACTCCTGCTGTCAAAGTAAGTGCCCACCAAGGTGAATGATATAAGTAGGTCAAGGGAACAAGGGGAGAGCAGAAGTAATATTCCCTTAATCTATGTTGATATTAGGACGGGTAGGAGTAATAGCAGTAACATGTCTCAGTATAGAAATACAGTTGCTTGTCAGTCTATCTGGTAAAGTTACTTTAAAATGTGTGTGTTTGGAGTGGGGGTGGGGTTAGACCCAGCATGAACACCTGGAGATACGTCTGCAGCCATTTGATTAAAAAAACTGTTTGGGGAGCAACAAAGTGGCATGTCATAGTCCTAGGCATCTAGTACGCTCGAAGGAATATATGACGTTACTTCGCATGCGTTTAGTACGCATGCCATTACTACGCGGTCGTTAGCACGACCGCGTTTTTAGTTCGCATTCCTTTCCTACGCAATTCGGAACAATGAATTACAGTAGGGGGTGCTGGATGTTGGAATAGTATAATTTACTATTCCAACTCCAGTCTATGCGGACACCAGGGAAGGTGTTGGATTTTAAATCCAACACCTTCCCCCCCCTAACGCAAGTCGCTGTTCCGACTTACTTAGTAAAGGTTTTCTAAGTAACAACGCGTGCGTACTAACGTCCGCGTAGTAACGGCATGCGAAGTAACGCTTGCTAAGTAAACGCCGTTTACCCGCTCGAAGTCCCTATCATCATCATCATCATCTATGTCCATAACAGGGACAGGCTATTGTGGGAAATAAAGTATTGCACAGAAAGCAGCCTCAAAAGTATGGGTGGCCATGTTATCTCAGCAGTTGCAGAGTAGGTGGGGTATTCCTCAAGGGTGTGCCAATGGTGAGATCCCTCACTAGTCCACCTTGGGTAAAAATGTCAGGGGAGTAAGACATAGTGTAGATAAAAGCATGCACAGTGGGTTTTATGGCCCTCCTTCAATGGTAATTAGGAATTGTCCGTATTCTTTGTTAAAGTCTCTACAATCTGATTCAGGCCAGCTGTCAGATGGCCTGTGCACCATCCATGGGTATGAGGACTTGGAAGGCTTTGGGGATGTGCATCTTGTGCCTCATCTGACCATTCAGATTCAGGACTAGTGTCAGTTTCCAATACACTGTTGACTGGTTTCAAGGTCATCGGGTAGTCTGTGGTCTTACCATCTACAGTTATGATTATAAATGCAGGTTTAAGTAGTCCATACTTAATATACCATTGACCTACTTTGGGTTGCTGTACAAGGAAACTTTTGCTCCTGACACTTGCCTCATAGGAGTATTCCGTGGAGACATGCCTGGGACCACACTTTAACAGCAATGGCCTGTTCTTTGTCTTTGCAGCTTGAAGTATAGCTCATGTATGTTGATGTAACAAGGGGCAGGTGATGATGTGATAGGTTCAGCCTTTGAATGTTGGGTTCCGTGCTCTGATCTTGTGGGCTCGTTGGAAATCTGCAGTTTCTGAGAAAGATACCTCTAGCACTTTCAGTAGGATGTCAGTTAAGAAACTGATATGTCTTCTTTCGGGTATGCCAAAGAGGCTTATATAGTCCCAATTAGAAAGATCTTCCAAATCCAAAACTTTATTTTTCATACCAGATAGCACAGCCCCAGTCTGTTGGCAGTAAGCCTTTTGTTGCCATGATTTGTAGATGGATTATGTTGCTATTTGCTTACCTTCTGAACTCCCTTTAGTACTCTTTCCATTTGCTTTCCTGTGTCATTCCGCAAGGGGGATTGAGGGCACACAAGCCAAATGTAAGGGGTTTTCCTTGTTGGAAATTTCAGGACAGCTCCCTGGACACCTCCTGACAGTTTTGTTACTCATTACAAGCTTCAGGTTGGTTCCACTTCTTTTGCTTCTACTGGTTATAATGCTGTGGTGGGGTCTATTTCAGATGCTGTCACTGTCCTTTCTACCACCCTTCCATATGGTTTCTTTTCTTTTCTGTCTCCCTTCAATAAGTCTAAAGAGATGGTTGTTTCAGCTTCAGAGTATCGGTGAATAATTTGTCTGTACTAAAAAAATGTCAGTGTGTATTGCTCTGTGTGGTTTTATATGGTTAGTTTTATCATGTCAGTGCCTGTCCGTAAGGAGGGTGGGACCTCATCATTGATAACTGTGACGATGAAGACCTAGACTCTGACTAATGAAGGCTAATGAAGATTATTGGTAAGTAATCCCAAAGCGACATTAAGCAACTTTGCAACTATGGTTTTACATGCATTTTGAGAAACATATGTGTTTGAAACATAAATTGGGCAAGTTGACAGACCGCTTCCCTTTCACCAGAGGGGTTAGACAGGGTTTTGTTCTAGCCCCCATTCTTTTTGCAATTTATATCAATGACTTGGGCGATTCCCCCAAGTATGGCAGGCATCCGGGCTCCTGCCGTGATGTTTTCAGGTGACACTTTATTAATATCCAAATCGTCAATGGGGCTGCAGAGGATTTTAGATAGTTTTGACACCTTCTGCAGTCAGGGGGGCCTGAAAACAAGATATATGGTCCTCAATCCATGCCACACCATTAGATCCAACCCGAGGCACAATGGCCCCCCATTGGAGCGTGTGCACTCATTTGAGTGTCTAGGACTGACTCTCACAGAGCAGATAGACTGGCGACGTCATATTGACAGGTGCAGGTTCAAATTAGAGCAACACACTGGGGCAGGGGTTGGTAAAATTGCATCGTGGCTCAGCAGGCCTTGGGGAGAGCCCTTTATGGCATAGAGCTTTGGGGACATAAGTATGTAGTGGCTCATACTTCAGTTGAAAATCGATTCCTGCGCCAATTGACGGGCCTACCTGTTAGTACCCCTCTGCTTCCCCTCAGGCTCGATATGGGTCCATCTCAGAAAGGATAGGACTGAGACCAATCCTTTATTGGAGGATGCTCTGGGCCACCACAGAGCTCCTACCCTATCACCAGGGGTTGGAAGAAATACTGGGTTTGCCAGGTTCCAGCAATATCCCTTGCATCAAGTACGTTAGAGAAAACCTTCAAAAAACTAGGGCAGGCTGTTAGTATGCTAACCATCAAGGTCAACTATGGCCAGTATCAAATGAGTTTAATGCAGTCACAACCCTCTTATGGCTCCTCGTCCGATGCATTCCTTTTGGTGAAGGATGAATTTAAGGTGGATCAGTTCCTTGATGATTATGAACCTGTTTTCCTTCACCTCAGGCTGGGCTCCACAACACGAGCAGGACAGGTTCCTGCGATGATATCAACGAAACAGTAGACCATGCTCTGTTCTTTTGCCCGGCCTACGTGAAGGGGAGGAAACAATGGTTACTCCCAGTATGCCGTAATCTGGGGGTCAGGAAATATGCAGAGGCCCTTTGAATTTTGAAATCTGACATGAGACAAAGTCTTGCTTTTGCTGTTTCCCGGTAATTGTTAATGATGGGAAGGACCAGGCACAGTGATGTAGCTAGGAGAGCCGGGAGGAGAATGGGGGGTCAGGGTGGGGGGGGGGGGGGGGGTCAGGGAATGCGGGGGGGGCTGTCCGCCCCGGGTGGCATGAGTTTTGGGGATGACGGCAACAGTAACTCCCCCCGCTCCTCAATGTGTTTGCTGTGCAGAGCGGCAAACACAGAAAATACTCACCAGCACCCCCCACCCAGCGCTTTACTGCGGCCGCAGCAGGGTGGCTAATGCAGAGACCGCCACGGGCGTCCATATGTCTAGCTACGCCACTGACCAGGTTTATGATGTGCCGGCCCAGTGTGGGTCCCGATATAACAGAGGCGCAGGGTGTCCCCATTGATTCTGCCCCCTTTGATGAACCAGCACTTTGATGAAATTGATGTGTTAGACTGTACTTGTTTATTCTATGGCCTACCATACTGAGTTTATAAATTGCAATGATTTTATCGAATAATTAATTTTATTAAAGGATTTTCTCTGTTTTATATCATGTTTTTGCACTGTTCTTGTTGATGCCCACAAGTCTACATCACAATGTTTAAAAATTTTATATTTATGTTTTTATCTGTACTTTTATGGCTTTTAGCCGAAATAAAGATATTTGATGATGAAACAATTAATCAACGACTCAGACACAAAATACAAAGTCAAACCATACAAGATGCTCTTCGGTTTACGCTGTTTGAAGATGAACTGTGTTGTGTAGAATGATTATATTTGGCAGATGCACAAACTGAGCAGGCAGAGGAGGCTGGACTGAAATGACAACAGATTTCCCACTCTTCACATCTCCAATAGGATAAGTCGCCATTCGCAGAGCGGGCCATTTTTAGGTCGAGCTTCAGCATACAGGGGCTGTCTGCAAGACCTGTTGTAATTACTATACCGACTGTAACCCCACCTGCTTCTTACCATAGGTTGATTGCAGCGCCGCTCTTCTTTCCAGCCTCCTAATTGGTTCCCAACCTGATGCATCGCTTTAGTTTTCTTCCTGGGGAGCACCGCTCAAATACAGATTGATTTTCATTGATTTGTAGCCGTCTGCTTTTATTAGGTACTATTTTGTCTAACCCCCTCCCATTCCCCCTTGTAGTGAGGACTCCCGTAATACGTCCATGCATTGTTAAATTAGCATAACCACGTTAGATGTTAGAAAGCCATCTTGCTGCTTTTGCGCACGACACTGCACGTTTACATGTTATTGATTAAACAAACTGCTGACTCGAGCTTTGCCTCCCATGAGAGCAACCTGTTGTTACCATCCCGAGCTCTGCGCAGCGACCTTGGTCTGTACAAGGTGTGACAAAACAGTCTGGGTTTTTAGACAATGCATGTTTTCCACTCTAGGTTGATCGACCCACTATTTAGCCATAACACACAGGCAGCTGCGAATACCTGAAAGCTGGTGCTTTTAATATTGCAGACATCATGTTTAATATTCAGACCGAAGACGAGCCTTCCTGCGAGAAGACTCCTGATGCTCCTGTGATGTGAATTCACTAAGCTGATCTTTGAGGTATGGGGTCCCCTATTCAAGCCTAAGAGACCTTCTATTAGCATAATAGTAATATTAGCTTCTTAATAAAAGGAAGGTGGTAGTATCCACTGTCATTTATAACATGATAACTCCTTTTCTATTCTATGGTATTGTAACGATGCTGATGGTTTTAATTATAATCATTTGTCTGCTTGTATTAGCCAAAGTACTGCATATGAGGACACGTGGTCTATAAAAATAAACTCTTTTTATTTTCACCGTTTCTCTGTTTTATTCTTGTTGTGGACTGATGTAAGAATAATATACGAACAGGTATTTCCGATTCCCACCATTCCTGAGAGTACACTGAGTCGCGTGTTCTGGGTTGTCTTTTCATTGGGACCGCCGAGCTAAATCTCGGATAACGAATGGGACACTTATGCTAGCCGGATACTGGGTTCTGGGTTCTGAGGTGAGTTTCTGGTACACCACAATTCACTGAGGTCCTGGGGTTCTACGCATAGTTCTGTGTATAAGCAGAATCCCTGCAACACCCGGCCCTCCATTTTTCATTAGTTTAATATGTCGCAGCACACCAAACTGCGTGGTCAAGGCTCTTCTGGTGCCCATTTCACAAGGGCGCAGTTTCTCTTTCTTTTCAGTGCGAGTAAGCTCCGAAAACAACCTCACCTTCCTTTTCAGCAGGAGGGCTTCTTATCTAGACTCTGCTTTTTTAGGTCTCGCCTAAGCCAGCGCTTTAGCGCTGCTCTCGCGAGAGCTTTTGTAAATGGGCGATCTGGAAGTGCAAACTAGTGCTTTTCAGGCCTCCAAATACAGTGCATGTGCGCCGGGTGCGCGCACCATTTGGCAGCCTGAAAGCACTAGTTTGCACTTTCAAATCCCCCGTTTACAAAAGCTCATTTTGCGGCCGCTTTGATGTTCTCAGTGAGCCGCGCGGCCACTGAGAACATCAAAGCCGCCGCGAAAGTGCTCACCATTTGCCACCCCCTCCCTTATCCCACTTCCTACTTGTTTCACAATGGCGACAGCTTGTTACAAGTGGAGGTTGGGGACAGAAAACACCTTGCCACCCCCTCTCTTTTACAAGTTTTACAGAAAACACCTCCCCCCGCGCACCACTCTCTTCCGAATTTTCATCTAAAGCAACTGGTAAATAAATGGGGGCAGCCTTTATTCCACTGACTACCTACATATGACCGCTTGTCTTGCTGCCTTTAAAAAGCTCAAATCCCTCCAATTACCTGATCCGCAACTTGTAGTCACCTGTGACGCCCCTTGTCCCCTAGGCAAACCGCATAATAGCATCACAGCACGCCGCAGGCAGTAACAAGCAGCCAGCCTTTTGTTGCCACCACCACCCAAGTAGATGCACAGGGATGTAAGACCTTACAAGTGAGCAACATTCAGAGAGGTCCTTTACCAGACGCATGAAACCAGGGTGGAAACCTACACATGTTCCCGCTGACTATAACAAACTCACACCAGCGAGGCAATACTTTACCTGTTAGAACCCTAATCTGCGATTTTAAACACACAGAATTCACACGCATACGAACCACAGAACTTCGAGCACTTCGTTTCCCAGTCTGAATTTGTATATTGCACGTTTTTAGGAAATTATTTGCACTGCAGCCCTGCATTCTGTGGCCCCCACCCACCCGAAAGTACAAAAATAATCCACACACATATATCATGTAAAAGTGCACATTCCTGCAGCCTCGGTGCAGGTCTGCAGTCTTTCACATAGTTTCACAGCCCAGCGAAGCGCCGCCCACGCCCCGCCCCCAAATACTGTAGGATTTTGAAAACTTTGACGGAGAGCAGGGGGAGAAGGGGGATGTGCAGTTGGGATCTTGTAAGGAATTAGTGCCGCCTTGTTCCTCAATTTGCTGCCCGTATGACCCCCAGACTTTCTGGCGTCAGGAACTATCTTGTGACCAAGGAAAATGGGGGGTGCCGGAAATTAATTGCACTTTTCAGGCTGCGGTTTCAATGGACACAAGCATTTGCAATGCAATAGGTCTCGCATTTATACGAGTTTGAGCTATTGGGATTGTAAATGACAATGCTTTTTATTTAAGTTTTTTTTTTTTAAACTTAAATAAAAGGCACTGTCATTTACAATGCCAATAGCTCAAACTCGTATAAATGCGAGACCTATTGCATTGCAAATGCTTGTCTTTGGCGCTGTTCTGGGGAGATGAAGAGAGAGAGGCCGCTTGCCTTGCACGGGAACAGATGGTTTGTTAAATGCCATGCTGCTTGACACCAGATAGTTTTTACAACTCCGGTTCAAGTCCGAAGACCATCTGCATAAATATTTGCAGGCACAAGCGGGAATGAACTCAAGCCTCAAGATAAAAGGTGTATTTTTACTTACAAACCAAATAGGCACATTCCATTGTGTTACTTTTTTAGTCTGTTGTTTGCACACTGTTGCCCCCTTATCCCCATCCCCGGGCAGCATTTGCTAATCAGGCAGAACTGGCTTTGTAATTTGGAAGAGGCGTCTGATGCACTGTGCTGTGCACACATTTGTTTTTCGTTTTACTGTACCCTCGGGCAGAACCCGAATTAGCTGTTGTGCACTAGAAACACAGTTTGCCCATGGTTACAAAACTGTCGAGCTTGCCTCCGGTTGCAAAATTATATGTGTATATACTGTGAGGCTCCAAAAAAAATGGAGGGCAGTGTTTTATTAGCATTAATAATGCACTTTCCAATTCAGTTACCGAAATCCCCCATTGTTTTAAAGCTTGTGCCCATCCCTACCGTCCCCGCATGTTTAAAAGTAGGCTCCATTGTGTTTTCCAATCCATTGTTACGACATCTTGCTGGAATGTATGTCTTCATTTCTATCACTAACCCCTCTCCCTTCCTTGCCCTACGTCATCAAAAATGCCTTAGGTTGCAAAATGTAGTGAGGAGAGTCCATTGATGGAGGCCAGAAAAGCCGTTCCACTTTACCAAATGGTAAGGTTCATCAGTTCGGCCTATATACGTATCCGCGCTAGCTCCATTAATAATAGATGCCCAGGCCTTGGTAATGCATTCCCTGGTCCATCCCAGTCGGCCTTTTCCCAGGGATTAGGCGTTTTTTAATGGGTCTAGGTGGCTCTTAATGCAGAGAAAATGTCCAGCCCTGCTAGCGCTTTCACAACTACGCATCCACAATTAAAGCACAATATTTACTGCCCTACCCCCCACAGACCCCCACACGGCTGTGAAAGGTGGTAGGGGTGATAGGGGTGCTTGGGTTTATGGACCAGAAATCAGCTGGGAGTTGGCACCCTGCACTCTTATCCTTGGCGCTACTGCAATGGCCAAAAAGAAACGAACGGTTTCCAGCCCATCATAATCTATGCAAGGTTACACATAATTTCAGTTTATTTGTTCTTCCATTTCTGTTGTGTTTCTGACTTTAAAAAATGTCTGTGCTTTAATATGTAAATGTTTTGCTTTATTAACGACCCACTCTCCATACACCTGGCACAGGATTCTGTTGACGTACTCAAACACCCTTATTCTTTAAAACATCTATGGGTTTGTAAAAAATCTTTGCAAATTTGTCCCTATCTGATGCGCTGATAGGAAGTACTTTTATTTAGGCGCCCTTCTGAGTTTTCTGCCCCAGTCTGATTCTATTTCCAGTCATTTACAGACCTTACTACAATAACTATAGAATTGTGTGCCTCGGTGCCAACAATGTGTGTTTGCAGTTCCTCTTCCATTGCCCTTACCGCTCTACTTCAGTTTTAGTTTTGCTTACTTGCCCCATCCTGTCCTAACTTCTGCTTACTGTTTCATAATCCCTACCCTCAGTTAGCTTCTCCTTTGTAGCACCAGCTGAGCTTTTTCTTGTGTGCCAATCCCCTCTTCCCCTGCTCACTCGTCTGGTGGCTGCTGCATTATTATTAATAAGCCGTTCTTGTTCTTATCTGGAACAATTCACATCACCCGCCTCACGCTGTTCTTCTCCTCCTCAATCTCCTTCCTTGTGCCTCACGCTGCTTTTCTGATCGCTCTCCTTCCTTGTACCGCCTGGTGCTCTTCTCTTCACTCTCCTTCCTTGTGACTCACGCTGCTCTTCTGATCGCTCTCCTTCCTTGTACCGCCTGGTGCTCTTCTCTTCACTCTCCTTCCATGTGCCTCATGCTGCTCTTCTCCTCCTCACTCTCCTTACTTGTGGCTCATGCTGCTCTTCTCCTCCTCACTCTCCTTCCTTGTGCCTCATGCTGCTCTTCTCCTCACTCTCCTTCCTTGTGGCTCATGCTGCTCTTCTCCTCACTCTCCTTCCTTGTGCCTCATGCTGCTCTTCTCCTCCTCACTCTCCTTCCTTGTGCCTCATGCTGCTCTTCTCCTCCTCACTCTCCTTCCTTGTGCCTCATGCTGCTCTTCTCCTCACTCTCCTTGCTTGTGCCTCAAGCTGCTCTTCTCCTCGCTCTCCTTCCTTGTGCCTCAAGCTGCTCTTCTCCTCGCTCTCCTTCCTTGTGCCTCATGCTGCTCTTCTCCTCACTCTAGTTCCTTGTACCTCCTGCTCATCTTCTCATCACTCTCCTTCCTTTTGCCTCACGCTACTCTTTTCCTACGCAATGTCCTTCCTGATGCCTCACGGTGCTCTTCTCCTCACTCTCCATCCTTGTGCCTCATGCTGCTCTCCTCCTCACTCTCCTTCCTTGTGCATCATGTTGCTCTTTGCCTCACTCTCCTTCCTTGTGCCTCACGCTACTCTTCTTCACACTCTCCTTCCTTGTACCTCCTGCTCATCTTCTCCTCGCTCTCCTTCCTTGTGACTCACGCTGCTCATTCTTCACACTCTCCTTCCTTGTACCTCCTGCTCATCTTCTCATCACTCTTCTTCTTTTTGCCTCACGCTGCTCTTTTCCTCCGAAAGGTCCTTCCTGATGCCTCACGGTGCTCTCCTCCTCACTCTTCGTCCTTGTGCATCATGCTGCTCTTTGCCTCACTCTCCTTCCTTGTGCCTCACACTGCTTTTCTCCTCGCTCTCCTTACTTGTACCTCCTGGTGCTCTGCTCCTCACTCTCCTTACTTATGGTTCATACTGCTCCACAACTAACTATCCCAATACAACACACATAATTCCACTACACACCACATACACACACTCCATAACCCATAGGTAAAACACATTCTCATTTACAACGCCAAAAACTCTAACTCAAATAAATGCGAGACCTATTGCATTTCCAATGCTTGTTGCTTTAGTTAAACTTTAAGATATTCTTTGAATAATAAGTGGTGTTTAAGTATTGAGTCTTAGGGAAGAACATTATATTTTTTACTTTAGTCACCTAATAAAAACATTCTGCCTTTCTCAAGTCAGAACATACATTATTTTTATTTCAGGGACATTTCCTATTGACTGTTGTCTTGTGCTCTTTTTTCACTATCACTTTTCTTTTCGTGTGTTGCCATCTAGTGACGTTTTAGGGAAGCGCAAGTAAATTCTGTCGAGAAAACAGTGACAGTGAGGATAAACTATTGCAACATTAATGCAACATTATGACAAGTAGCGAGAGAATGTTAGTTCCAGATTTTAGGAAGATGGGGAGCGCGTTTTAGTTTTAGGGCCACAGCCTCCAACTATGCAGGTGTGAACATTACACCGCCTCGCTAGAATACAGCACGTTAGTCGTGCTGCACGTTCGCTTGTACAACAAGCTACTAACTACCCAAATTGCCACCCATCGTATTTACAGTTAAGTAGAAGTGTGGGAGCCTGAGGTTTCATGGGAAGGATGTTTCTTGGAATGTGGGGGCCCTGGGCAATTGCCATCTTTGCACATGCTTTAAAGCTTCTCTGTTTAAGATAAAATGCAAACGCAGCAGTCATGCAATGTATGTGATTGGTAAGAGATCGATTGGAAACAGCCAAAGGGCAGAATGGAGGGCAGAACTGTCCCAGCAGTTTGATGACCTGGTGCAGGCTTCCCAAGGCTGCTGAATCGAGTACCGCTGAACTAGACGGTGGTAAAAACCTTTTTTGACTACGCTACTCAAGTGCAACGCTGCAATGCCAAGCACTGTACAAATAAAGACGCACAGACAGGACTAGGTTAAAAAAGGAAATAGAGTGCGCCATTAGAAGCTCTGGAACATCTCCCTTGTATGTGATTATAGCAAGGAGCTCTAAAGAAGATATCAGAGAAAACACAATTTGGAGATTGCACAGGTCATTTAAAAGCACTTCCGTACAATAATTGTAGATTCCTGATGACTTATGTGAAAGAATTTCCTTCTTACAGCCTCATCTACACTCTGCTGATGTGCAGAAAACATGGGGAAAATATGAGTGGAAACTGTGTACAGGTTTTCTATTACATGTCCCTTATATTTCAACCATATCCATACAAGGTAAGAAAGGCCAGTTAAATCTCCCTAAAGAATGCGGATCTCCACCGTGGAAAGTGAGAACAAAGTGCATTAAAATTGCCCTGATCCTGGATTACTCACCCCTCGTCCATCATAGCGGCCGCATGGACACTGAAGATTATATGTAACCTTTGACCAGTCTATGTACCTGTTGTTGTTTGTTGAAAACCTAAATTTAATATTTTATTACCATACATAAAGCCAACCCCCTGCTGCACACACACTTGGCTGTGTGCAACGTGGGGTTGGCTGCAGGGCCTGGCTGTAGTCTGGCCCTATATACATCCCCACGGGCAGCTAAGCCCCTCTGCACACAGCCTTTGGCTGTGCGCAGTGTGTGGTTGGCCACAGGGCCAGGCCCTGCTTCCAACCCCTTTCAGGCAAGCAACTCCACACCGTGCATGACCATTGGCCATGTGTCGCATGAGGTTGGCCCTGGCTAGACCCTGCGGCCAACCGTTTGCGAACAGCCCACTCCATGGCACGCACGGCCTACTGCCATGCGCAGCACATGTTTGGTCTCGCAGGTCCTGGCCACACTCAGGCAGATTTACTGACTTTGTTAAAAAGTCACTACACCAAAGTGTGAGAAGTGAGCCTATTGGCTTTCTCAAGTGGTGAGCATATCAATATATATAAAGCAGATCTATCATCTTTTTGCAAAAATCACCAATATTCCAATATATATTATAGTAATTCAAAACAATTCAATGTTTAAGAATAGTGATTATTATAAAATATTTTAGTTAAGTTTTAATAAAAACATGTCCATGAGTCTTTCTTTTAAAATACATTTTGTTGGCTTTCAAATATTAAAAGACACACACACACACATATATATATATATATATATATGAGAAAATCAAAAGTAAAATCACATATATATCTGGGCGGAGCCTAACCACACATCTCCTCGTGAGATCTGATTGGCTGTCAGCATTTCATCCAAGAAGTGTTGGCAGCCATCTTGGGACCTATATACATGATAGCACCTCATTAAAAAGCATTGCAGTTAATAGAAGGTTTTAAGACTTTAGTTACATTATAAATCATTTGTTGATAGTACCATACTCATTTTAGGAATTGTGGTATGTTCTAAGGTGATTTTACCATGTGAAAAAGCCTTCTGCTGGGATATCATGAATCATGTTTGAGAGAAGACTATTTTCTCATGCTTTTCCCACAGAGGTTTGGAAGGTGATCTATAAGCTAAACTGAGAGCATATTTTCTGTAAATTCACATTATCTTTCTAAGTCATGTGAGAATGAAGTCTGACATTCTCAGTAAAACATGTACATCCAACAAGGGCAGAGACTGTCAGTTGTTTCCTTTGTGTTCTACTGCAGCTTCCCCGAGTGTTCCAAAGAACAACTAGAGCGCTAACAGTCCTACTTATGATAAACGTATTGGCACACCTGAAGCCATCTTGATTGGAGTAAAGTGGTAACTCTTAAAACATTTAATTTAAAAAGTAACACAAGGAGGGGGTTCATTTTGCCATAGAAAGTATGATTAGTGCTGCAGAAAGAAAAATTAGGGCACATTTTGAGTGACTTCTCAAATCCTCTTCTATTTCATTAAAACATTCTGACATGCAGACTGAAACATGCACTTTCAATACCAGCAACAGACTTCCCTGGTGAGCAGTAGCTTTACTACAGTGAGCTAATGAGCAACCAGAGTGCTAACATTCTGAATTTATGGCAAATGTGTAACACATCTGAATGCCTTCTTGATGGAATCAAAGTAAACAAGCATTGAAAATGCAATAGGTCTCGCCCTCGTTTAAGTTAAAGCAATTCTATTTGTAATTAGGTGGCTTTTAAGCTTTGCTTTTATTAGTGTTTTTCCATCTTTCATGTACATAACATGCATATGCATGCATATATGTATATGTATATGTATGCATGAATTTATATTTGTATTTATATAGATATGCAGAATATATATATGTTTATATATTTATGTATATATATATACACACATACATATATATAAATGCATATGCATATATATACGTATATATATGTGCATATGTGTGCGTGTAGAGAGAGGTAGAGAGAGGTAGAGAGGTAGAGGTGTAGAGTTAGAGAGGTAGAGGTAGAGAGTAGAGGTAGAGGGGTAGAGGTAGAGAGGTATAGAATAGTAGTGAGAGAGGTAGAGAGAGGTAGAGAGGTAGAGAGTAGAGGATGAGTAATAGAGAGTAGAAAGTAGAGAGTGAGTAGTAGAGAGTAGTAGAGAGTAGTAGAGAGAGTAGCAGAGAGTGAGTAGTAGAGAGTAGTAGAGTGATTAGTAGAGAGTGAGTAGTAGAGAGTGAGTAGAGAGCGAGTAGTAGAGAGTGAGTAGTAGAGAGTGAGTAGTAGAGAGAGAGTAATAGAGAGTGAGTAGTAGAGAGTAGTAGAGAGCGAGTAGTAGAGAGTGAGTAGTAGAGAGTGAGTAGTAGAGAGAGAGTAGTAGAGAGTGAGTAGTATAGAGTGAGAAGTAGAGAGTGAGTAGTAGAGAGTGAGTAGCAGAGAGACAGCAGTAGAGAGTAATAGAGAGTGAGTAGTAGAGTGAGTAGTAGAGAGTAGTAGAGAGTGAGTAGTAGAGGGTAGTAGAGAGTGAGTAGTAGAGAGTGAGTAGTAGAAAGAGAGTGAGTAGTAGAGAGAGAGTAGTAGGGAGTAGTAGAGTAGTAGAGAGGGAGTAGTAGAGAGTAGTGGAGTAGTAGAAAGTGAGTAGTAGAGAGTAGTAGAGAGTGAGTAGTAGAGAGTAGTAGAGAGCGAGTAGTAGAGAGCAAGTAGTAGAGAGTGTGCAGTAGAGAGTGAGTAGCAGAGAGAGTAGTAGAGAGTGAGTAGTAGAGAGAGTAGTAGAGAGTGAGTAGTAGAGAGTAGTAGAGAGCGAGTAGTAGAGAGCGAGTTGTAGAGAGTAGTAGAGAGTGAGTAGTAGAGAGAGAGTAGTAGAGTGAGCAGTAGAGAGTGAGTAGTAGAGAGAGAGTAGTAGAGAGAGAGTAGTAGAGAGTAGTAGAGAGTGAGTAGTAGAGTAGTAGAGAGAGAGTGGTAGAGAGTAATAGAGAGTAGTAGAGTGAGTAGTAGAGAGTAGGAGAGAGTGAGTAGTAGCGAGAGTAGTAGAGAGTAGTAGAGAGTTAGTAGTAGAGAGTGAGTAGTAGAGAGTGAGAAGTAGAGAGAGTAGTAGAAAGTAGTAGAGTAGTAGAGAGTGAGTAGTAGACAGTGAGTAGTACAGAGTAGTAGAGAGTGAGTAGTGGAGAGTGAGTAGTAGAGAGTAGTAGAGAGCGAGTAGTAGAGAGTGAGTAGTAGAGAGTGAGTAGTAGAGAGAGAGTAATAGAGAGTGAGTAGTAGAGAGTAGTAGAGTGAGTAGTAGAGAGGGAGTAGTAGAGAGAGAGTAGTAGAGAGTGAGTAGTAGGGTAGTAGAGAGTGAGTGGTAGAGAGTAGTAGAGAGTAGTAGAGTGAGTGGTAGAGAGTAGTAGAGAGTGAGTAGTAGAGAGTGGTAGTAGAGAGTAGTAGAGAGTGAGTAGTAGAGTAGTAGAAAGTGAGTAGTAGAGAGAGTAGTAGAGAGTGAGTAGTAGAGTGAGTAGTAGAGAGTAGTAGAGAGCGAGTAGTAGAGCGTGAGTAGTGGAGAGTGAGTAGTAGAGAGTAGTAGAGAGCGAGTAGTAGAGAGTAGTAGAGAGTGAGTAGTAGAGAGAGAGTACTAGAGTGAGTAGTAAAGAGTAGTAGAGTGAGTAGTAGAGAGTGAGTAGTAAAGAGAGAGTAGTAGAGAGAGAGTAGTAGAGAGAGAGTAGTAGAGAGTAGTAGAGAGTGAGTAGTAGAGTAGTAGAGAGAGAGTGGTAGAGAGTAATAGAGAGTAGTAGAGTGAGTAGTAGAGAGTAGGAGAGAGTGAGTAGTAGCGAGAATAGTAGAGAGTAGTAGAGAGTGAGTAGTAGAGAGTGAGTAGTAGAGAGTGAGAAGTAGAGAGAGTAGTAGAGAGTAGTAGAGTAGTAGAGAGTGAGTAGTAGACAGTGAGTAGTAGAGAGTAGTAGAGAGCGAGTAGTAGAGAGTGAGTAGTAGAGAGTGAGTAGTAGAGAGAGAGTAATAGAGAGTGAGTAGTAGAGAGTAGTAGAGTGAGTAGTAGAGAGGGAGTAGTAGAGAGAGAGTAGTAGAGAGTGAGTAGTAGGGTAGTAGAGAGTGAGTGGTAGAGAGTAGTAGAGAGTAGTAGAGTGAGTGGTAGAGAGTAGTAGAGAGTGAGTAGTAGAGAGTAGTAGTAGAGAGTAGTAGAGAGCGAGTAGTAGAGCGTGAGTAGTGGAGAGTGAGTAGTAGAGAGTAGTAGAGAGTGACTAGTAGAGAGTAGTAGAGCATGAGTAGTAGAGAGAGAGTAGTAGAGTGAGTAGTAGAGAGTAGTAGAGTGAGTAGTAGAGAGTGAGTAGTAGAGAGTGAGTAGTAGAGAGAGAGTAGAGAGAGAGAGTAGTAGAGAGTGAGTAGTAGAGAGTGAGTAGTAGAGTAGTAGAGAGAAAGTGGTAGAGAGTAATAGAGAGTAGTAGAGTGAGTAGTAGAGAGTAGGAGAGAGTGAGTAGTAGCGAGAGTAGTAGAGAGTAGTAGAGAGTGAGTAGTAGAGAGTGAGTAGTAGAGAGTGAGAAGTAGAGAGAGTAGTAGAGAGTAGTAGAGTAGTAGCGAGTGAGTAGTAGACAGTGAGTAGTAGAGAGTAGTAGAGAGCGAGTAGTAGAGAGTGAGTAGTGGAGATTGAGTAGTAGAGAGTAGTAGAGAGTGAGTAGTAGAGAGTGAGTAGTAGAGAGTGAGTAGTAGAGCGGGAGTAATAGAGAGTGAGTAGTAGAGTGAGTAGTAGAGAGGGAGTAGTAGAGAGAGAGTAGTAGAGAGTAGTAGAGTAGTAGAGAGTGAGTGGTAGAGAGTAGTAGAGAGTAGTAGAGTGAGTGGTAGAGAGTAGTAGAGAATGAGTAGTAGAGAGTAGTAGAGAGTGAGTAGTAGAGAGTGAGTAGTAGAGAGTGAGTAGTGGAGAGTAGTAGTGAGTGAGTAGTAGAGAGTGAGTAGTTTAATTTAAAAGGAACACAATGAGGGGGTTCATTTTGCCATAGAAATTATGATTAGTGCTGAAAAAAGAAAAATGAGGGCACATTTTGAGTGATGTCTCAAATCCTCTTCTATTTCATTAAAAAATTCTGACATGCAGACTGAAACATGCACTTTCAATACCAGCAGCAGACTTCCCTGGTGAGCAGTAGCTTCACTACAGTGACCTAATAAGCAACTAGAGTGCTAACATTCCGAATTTATGGCAAATGTGTGACACATCTGAATGCCTTCTTGATGGAATCAAAGTAGAAAACCTGAAAGTATTTCCTACTGAGGAGACTGTAGTAAATGAGGAAATTATGAAAGAGAGTAGTAGAGAGTGAGTAGTATAGAGTGAGAAGTAGAGAGTGAGTAGTAGAGAGTAGTAGAGAGTGAGTAGTAGAGAGTGAGTAGCAGAGAGACAGCAGTAGAGAGTAATAGAGAGTGAGTAGTAGAGGGTAGTAGAAAGTGAGTAGTAGAGAGTGAGTAGTAGAAAGAGAGTGAGTAGTAGAGAGAGAGTAGTAGGGAGTAGTAGAGTAGTAGAGAGGGAGTAGTAGAGAGTAGTGGAGTAGTAAAAAGTGAGTAGTAGAGAGTAGTAGAGAGTGAGTAGTAGAGAGTAGTAGAGAGCGAGTAGTAGAGAGCAAGTAGTAGAGAGTGTGCAGTAGAGAGTGAGTAGCAGAGAGAGTAGTAGAGAGTGAGTAGTAGAGAGAGTAGTAGAGAGTGAGTAGTAGAGAGTAGTAGAGAGCGAGTAGTAGAGAGCGAGTTGTAGAGAGTAGTAGAGAGTGAGTAGTAGAGAGAGAGTAGTAGAGTGAGTAGTAGAGAGTAGTAGAGTGAGCAGTAGAGAGTGAGTAGTAGAGAGAGAGTAGTAGAGAGAGAGTAGTAGAGAGTAGTAGAGAGTGAGTAGTAGAGTAGTAGAGAGAGAGTGGTAGAGAGTAATAGAGAGTAGTAGAGTGAGTAGTAGAGAGTAGGAGAGAGTGAGTAGTAGCGAGAGTAGTAGAGAGTAGTAGAGAGTGAGTAGTAGAGAGTGAGTAGTAGAGAGTGAGAAGTAGAGAGAGTAGTAGAAAGTAGTAGAGTAGTAGAGAGTGAGTAGTAGACAGTGAGTAGTACAGAGTAGTAGAGAGCGAGTAGTAGAGAGTGAGTAGTGGAGAGTGAGTAGTAGAGAGTAGTAGAGAGCGAGTAGTAGAGAGTAAGTAGTAGAGAGTGAGTAGTAGAGAGAGAGTAATAGAGAGTGAGTAGTAGAGAGTAGTAGAGTGAGTAGTAGAGAGGGAGTAGTAGAGAGAGAGTAGTAGAGAGTGAGTAGTAGGGTAGTAGAGAGTGAGTGGTAGAGAGTAGTAGAGAGTAGTAGAGTGAGTGGTAGAGAGTAGTAGAGAGTGAGTAGTAGAGAGTGGTAGTAGAGAGTAGTAGAGAGTGAGTAGTAGAGTAGTAGAAAGTGAGTAGTAGAGAGAGTAGTAGAGAGTGAGTAGTAGAGTGAGTAGTAGAGAGTAGTAGAGAGCGAGTAGTAGAGCGTGAGTAGTGGAGAGTGAGTAGTAGAGAGTAGTAGAGAGCGAGTAGTAGAGAGTAGTAGAGAGTGAGTAGTAGAGAGAGAGTACTAGAGTGAGTAGTAGAGAGTAGTAGAGTGAGTAGTAGAGAGTGAGTAGTAAAGAGAGAGTAGTAGAGAGAGAGTAGTAGAGAGAGAGTAGTAGAGAGTAGTAGAGAGTGAGTAGTAGAGTAGTAGAGAGAGAGTGGTAGAGAGTAATAGAGAGTAGTAGAGTGAGTAGTAGAGAGTAGGAGAGAGTGAGTAGTAGCGAGAATAGTAGAGAGTAGTAAAGAGTGAGTAGTAGAGAGTGAGAAGTAGAGAGAGTAGTAGAGAGTAGTAGAGTAGTAGAGAGTGAGTAGTAGACAGTGAGTAGTAGAGAGTAGTAGAGAGCGAGTAGTAGAGAGTGAGTAGTAGAGAGTGAGTAGTAGAGAGAGAGTAATAGAGAGTGAGTAGTAGAGTGAGTAGTAGAGAGGGAGTAGTAGAGAGAGAGTAGTAGAGAGTGAGTAGTAGGGTAGTAGAGAGTGAGTGGTAGAGAGTAGTAGAGAGTAGTAGAGTGAGTGGTAGAGAGTAGTAGAGAGTGAGTAGTAGAGAGTAGTAGTAGAGAGTAGTAGAGAGCGAGTAGTAGAGCGTGAGTAGTGGAGAGTGAGTAGTAGAGAGTAGTAGAGAGTGACTAGTAGAGAGTAGTAGAGCATGAGTAGTAGAGAGAGAGTAGTAGAGTGAGTAGTAGAGAGTAGTAGAGTGAGTAGTAGAGAGTGAGTAGTAGAGAGTGAGTAGTAGAGAGAGAGTAGAGAGAGAGAGTAGTAGAGAGTGAGTAGTAGAGAGTGAGTAGTAGAGTAGTAGAGAGAAAGTGGTAGAGAGTAATAGAGAGTAGTAGAGTGAGTAGTAGAGAGTAGGAGAGAGTGAGTAGTAGCGAGAGTAGTAGAGAGTAGTAGAGAGTGAGTAGTAGAGAGTGAGTAGTAGAGAGTGAGAAGTAGAGAGAGTAGTAGAGAGTAGTAGAGTAGTAGCGAGTGAGTAGTAGACAGTGAGTAGTAGAGAGTAGTAGAGAGCGAGTAGTAGAGAGTGAGTAGTGGAGATTGAGTAGTAGAGAGTAGTAGAGAGCGAGTAGTAGAGAGTGAGTAGTAGAGAGTGAGTAGTAGAGAGTGAGTAGTAGAGCGGGAGTAATAGAGAGTGAGTAGTAGAGTGAGTAGTAGAGAGGGAGTAGTAGAGAGAGAGTAGTAGAGAGTAGTAGAGTAGTAGAGAGTGAGTGGTAGAGAGTAGTAGAGAGTAGTAGAGTGAGTGGTAGAGAGTAGTAGAGAATGAGTAGTAGAGAGTAGTAGAGAGTGAGTAGTAGAGAGTGAGTAGTAGAGAGTGAGTAGTGGAGAGTAGTAGTGAGTGAGTAGTAGAGAGTGAGTAGTTTAATTTAAAAGGAACACAATGAGGGGGTTCATTTTGCCATAGAAATTATGATTAGTGCTGAAAAAAGAAAAATGAGGGCACATTTTGAGTGATGTCTCAAATCCTCTTCTATTTCATTAAAAAATTCTGACATGCAGACTGAAACATGCACTTTCAATACCAGCAGCAGACTTCCCTGGTGAGCAGTAGCTTCACTACAGTGACCTAATAAGCAACTAGAGTGCTAACATTCCGAATTTATGGCAAATGTGTGACACATCTGAATGCCTTCTTGATGGAATCAAAGTAGAAAACCTGAAAGTATTTCCTACTGAGGAGACTGTAGTAAATGAGGAAATTATGAAAGAGAGTAGTAGAGAGTGAGTAGTATAGAGTGAGAAGTAGAGAGTGAGTAGTAGAGAGTAGTAGAGAGTGAGTAGTAGAGAGTGCGTAGCAGAGAGACAGCAGTAGAGAGTAATAGAGAGTGAGTAGTAGAGTGAGTAGTAGAGAGTAGTAGAGAGTGAGTAGTAGAGGGTAGTAGAGAGTGAGTAGTAGAGAGTGAGTAGTAGAAAGAGAGTGAGTAGTAGAGAGAGAGTAGTAGGGAATAGTAGAGTAGTAGAGAGGGAGTAGTAGAGAGTAGTGGAGTAGTAGAAAGTGAGTAGTAGAGAGTAGTAGAGAGTGAGTAGTAGAGAGTAGTAGAGAGCGAGTAGTAGAGAGCAAGTAGTAGAGAGTGTGCAGTAGAGAGTGAGTAGCAGAAAGAGTAGTAGAGAGAGAGTAGAGAGAGAGAGTAGTAGAGAGTGAGTAGTAGAGTAGTAGAGAGAAAGTGGTAAAGAGTAATAGAGAGTAGTAGAGTGAGTAGTAGAGAGTAGGAGAGAGTGAGTAGTAGCGAGAGTAGTAGAGAGTAGTAGAGAGTGAGTAGTAGAGAGTGAGTAGTAGAGAGTGAGAAGTAGAGAGTGAGAAGTAGAGAGAGTAGTAGAGAGTAGTAGAGTAGTAGCGAGTGAGTAGTAGACAGTGAGTAGTAGAGAGTAGTAGAGAGCGAGTAGTAGAGAGTGAGTAGTGGAGATTGAGTAGTAGAGAGTAGAGAGAGAGAGTAGTAGAGAGTGAGTAGTAGAGAGTGAGTAGTAGAGTAGTAGAGAGAAAGTGGTAGAGAGTAATAGAGAGTAGTAGAGTGAGTAGTAGAGAGTAGGAGAGAGAGTGAGTAGTAGCGAGAGTAGTAGAGAGTAGTAGAGAGTGAGTAGTAGAGAGTGAGAAGTAGAGAGAGTAGTAGAGAGTAGTAGAGTAGTAGCGAGTGAGTAGTAGACAGTGAGTAGTAGAGAGTAGTAGAGGGCGAGTAGTAGAGAGTGAGTAGTGGAGATTGAGTAGTAGAGAGTAGTAGAGAGCGAGTAGTAGAGAGTGAGTAGTAGAGAGTGAGTAGTAGAGAGTGAGTAGTAGAGCGGGAGTAATAGAGAGTGAGTAGTAGAGTGAGTAGTAGAGAGGGAGTAGTAGAGAGAGAGTAGTAGAGAGTAGTAGAGTAGTAGAGAGTGAGTGGTAGAGAGTAGTAGAGAGTAGTAGAGTGAGTGGTAGAGAGTAGTAGAGAATGAGTAGTAGAGAGTAGTAGAGAGTGAGTAGTAGAGAGTGAGTAGTAGAGAGTGAGTAGTGGAGAGTAGTAGTGAGTGAGTAGTAGAGAGTGAGTAGTTTAATTTAAAAGGAACACAATGAGGGGGTTCATTTTGCCATAGAAATTATGATTAGTGCTGAAAAAAGAAAAATGAGGGCACATTTTGAGTGATGTCTCAAATCCTCTTCTATTTCATTAAAAAATTCTGACATGCAGACTGAAACATGCACTTTCAATACCAGCAGCAGACTTCCCTGGTGAGCAGTAGCTTCACTACAGTGACCTAATAAGCAACTAGAGTGCTAACATTCCGAATTTATGGCAAATGTGTGACACATCTGAATGCCTTCTTGATGGAATCAAAGTAGAAAACCTGAAAGTATTTCCTACTGAGGAGACTGTAGTAAATGAGGAAATTATGAAAGAGAGTAGTAGAGAGTGAGTAGTATAGAGTGAGAAGTAGAGAGTGAGTAGTAGAGAGTAGTAGAGAGTGAGTAGTAGAGAGTGAGTAGCAGAGAGACAGCAGTAGAGAGTAATAGAGAGTGAGTAGTAGAGTGAGTAGTAGAGAGTAGTAGAGAGTGAGTAGTAGAGGGTAGTAGAAAGTGAGTAGTAGAGAGTGAGTAGTAGAAAGAGAGTGAGTAGTAGAGAGAGAGTAGTAGGGAGTAGTAGAGTAGTAGAGAGGGAGTAGTAGAGAGTAGTGGAGTAGTAGAAAGTGAGTAGTAGAGAGTAGTAGAGAGTGAGTAGTAGAGAGTAGTAGAGAGCGAGTAGTAGAGAGCAAGTAGTAGAGAGTGTGCAGTAGAGAGTGAGTAGCAGAGAGAGTAGTAGAGAGTGAGTAGTAGAGAGAGTAGTAGAGAGTGAGTAGTAGAGAGTAGTAGAGAGCGAGTAGTAGAGAGCGAGTTGTAGAGAGTAGTAGAGAGAGAGTAGTAGAGTGAGTAGTAGAGAGTAGTAGAGTGAGCAGTAGAGAGTGAGTAGTAGAGAGAGAGTAGTAGAGAGAGAGTAGTAGAGAGTAGTAGAGAGTGAGTAGTAGAGTAGTAGAGAGAGAGTGGTAGAGAGTAATAGAGAGTAGTAGAGTGAGTAGTAGAGAGTAGGAGAGAGTGAGTAGTAGCGAGAGAAGTAGAGAGTAGTAGAGAGTGAGTAGTAGAGAGTGAGAAGTAGAGAGTGAGAAGTAGAGAGAGTAGTAGAGAGTAGTAGAGTAGTAGCGAGTGAGTAGTAGACAGTGAGTAGTAGAGAGTAGTAGAGAGCGAGTAGTAGAGAGTGAGTAGTGGAGATTGAGTAGTAGAGAGTAGTAGAGAGTGAGTAGTAGAGAGTGAGTAGTAGAGAGTAGTAAAGAGCGAGTAGTAGAGAGTGAGTAGTGGAGAGTGAGTAGTAGAGAGTAGTAGAGAGCGAGTAGTAGAGAGTGAGTAGTAGAGAGTGAGTAGTAGAGAGAGAGTAATAGAGAGTGAGTAGTAGAGAGTAGTAGAGTGAGTAGTAGAGAGGGAGTAGTAGAGAGAGAGTAGTAGAGAGTGAGTAGTAGGGTAGTAGAGAGTGAGTGGTAGAGAGTAGTAGAGAGTAGTAGAGTGAGTGGTAGAGAGTGAGTAGTAGAGAGTGGTAGTAGAGAGTAGTAGAGAGTGAGTAGTAGAGTAGTAGAAAGTGAGTAGTAGAGAGAGTAGTAGAGAGTGAGTAGTAGAGTGAGTAGTAGAGAGTAGTAGAGAGCGAGTAGTAGAGCGTGAGTAGTGGAGAGTGAGTAGTAGAGAGTAGTAGAGAGCGAGTAGTAGAGAGTAGTAGAGAGTGAGTAGTAGAGAGTGGTAGTAGAGAGTAGTAGAGAGTGAGTAGTAGAGTAGTAGAAAGTGAGTAGTAGAGAGAGTAGTAGAGAGTGAGTAGTAGAGTGAGTAGTAGAGAGTAGTAGAGAGCGAGTAGTAGAGCGTGAGTAGTGGAGAGTGAGTAGTAGAGAGTAGTAGAGAGCGAGTAGTAGAGAGTAGTAGAGAGTGAGTAGTAGAGAGTGAGTAGTAGAGAGTGAGAAGTAGAGAGAGTAGTAGAGAGTAGTAGAGTAGTAGCGAGTGAGTAGTAGACAGTGAGTAGTAGAGAGTAGTAGAGAGCGAGTAGTAGAGAGTGAGTAGTGGAGATTGAGTAGTAGAGAGTAGTAGAGAGTGAGTAGTAGAGAGTGAGTAGTAGAGAGTGAGTAGTAGAGCGGGAGTAATAGAGAGTGAGTAGTAGAGTGAGTAGTAGAGAGGGAGTAGTAGAGAGAGAGTAGTAGAGAGTAGTAGAGTAGTAGAGAGTGAGTGGTAGAGAGTAGTAGAGAGTAGCAGAGTGAGTGGTAGAGAGTAGTAGAGAATGAGTAGTAGAGAGTAGTAGAGAGTGAGTAGTAGAGAGTGAGTAGTAGAGAGTGAGTAGTGGAGAGTAGTAGTGAGTGAGTAGTAGAGAGTGAGTAGTTTAATTTAAAAGGAACACAATGAGGGGGTTCATTTTGCCATAGAAATTATGATTAGTGCTGAAAAAAGAAAAATGAGGGCACATTTTGAGTGATGTCTCAAATCCTCTTCTATTTCATTAAAAAATTCTGACATGCAGACTGAAACATGCACTTTCAATACCAGCAGCAGACTTCCCTGGTGAGCAGTAGCTTCACTACAGTGACCTAATAAGCAACTAGAGTGCTAACATTCCGAATTTATGGCAAATGTGTGACACATCTGAATGCCTTCTTGATGGAATCAAAGTAGAAAACCTGAAAGTATTTCCTACTGAGGAGACTGTAGTAAATGAGGAAATTATGAAAGAGAGTAGTAGAGAGTGAGTAGTATAGAGTGAGAAGTAGAGAGTGAGTAGTAGAGAGTAGTAGAGAGTGAGTAGTAGAGAGTGAGTAGCAGAGAGACAGCAGTAGAGAGTAATAGAGAGTGAGTAGTAGAGGGTAGTAGAGAGCGAGTAGTAGAGAGCGAGTTGTAGAGAGTAGTAGAGAGTGAGTAGTAGAGAGAGAGTAGTAGAGTGAGTAGTAGAGAGTAGTAGAGTGAGCAGTAGAGAGTGAGTAGTAGAGAGAGAGTAGTAGAGAGAGAGTAGTAGAGAGTAGTAGAGAGTGAGTAGTAGAGTAGTAGAGAGAGAGTGGTAGAGAGTAATAGAGAGTAGTAGAGTGAGTAGTAGAGAGTAGGAGAGAGTGAGTAGTAGCGAGAGTAGTAGAGAGTAGTAGAGAGTGAGTAGTAGAGAGTGAGTAGTAGAGAGTGAGAAGTAGAGAGAGTAGTAGAAAGTAGTAGAGTAGTAGAGAGTGAGTAGTAGACAGTGAGTAGTACAGAGTAGTAGAGAGCGAGTAGTAGAGAGTGAGTAGTGGAGAGTGAGTAGTAGAGAGTAGTAGAGAGCGAGTAGTAGAGAGTAAGTAGTAGAGAGTGAGTAGTAGAGAGAGAGTAATAGAGAGTGAGTAGTAGAGAGTAGTAGAGTGAGTAGTAGAGAGGGAGTAGTAGAGAGAGAGTAGTAGAGAGTGAGTAGTAGGGTAGTAGAGAGTGAGTGGTAGAGAGTAGTAGAGAGTAGTAGAGTGAGTGGTAGAGAGTAGTAGAGAGTGAGTAGTAGAGAGTGGTAGTAGAGAGTAGTAGAGAGTGAGTAGTAGAGTAGTAGAAAGTGAGTAGTAGAGAGAGTAGTAGAGAGTGAGTAGTAGAGTGAGTAGTAGAGAGTAGTAGAGAGCGAGTAGTAGAGCGTGAGTAGTGGAGAGTGAGTAGTAGAGAGTAGTAGAGAGCGAGTAGTAGAGAGTAGTAGAGAGTGAGTAGTAGAGAGAGAGTACTAGAGTGAGTAGTAGAGAGTAGTAGAGTGAGTAGTAGAGAGTGAGTAGTAAAGAGAGAGTAGTAGAGAGAGAGTAGTAGAGAGAGAGTAGTAGAGAGTAGTAGAGAGTGAGTAGTAGAGTAGTAGAGAGAGAGTGGTAGAGAGTAATAGAGAGTAGTAGAGTGAGTAGTAGAGAGTAGGAGAGAGTGAGTAGTAGCGAGAATAGTAGCGAGTAGTAAAGAGTGAGTAGTAGAGAGTGAGAAGTAGAGAGAGTAGTAGAGAGTAGTAGAGTAGTAGAGAGTGAGTAGTAGACAGTGAGTAGTAGAGAGTAGTAGAGAGCGAGTAGTAGAGAGTGAGTAGTAGAGAGTGAGTAGTAGAGAGAGAGTAATAGAGAGTGAGTAGTAGAGTGAGTAGTAGAGAGGGAGTAGTAGAGAGAGAGTAGTAGAGAGTGAGTAGTAGGGTAGTAGAGAGTGAGTGGTAGAGAGTAGTAGAGAGTAGTAGAGTGAGTGGTAGAGAGTAGTAGAGAGTAGTAGTAGAGAGTAGTAGAGAGCGAGTAGTAGAGCGTGAGTAGTGGAGAGTGAGTAGTAGAGAGTAGTAGAGAGTGACTAGTAGAGAGTAGTAGAGCATGAGTAGTAGAGAGAGAGTAGTAGAGTGAGTAGTAGAGAGTAGTAGAGTGAGTTATAGAGAGTGAGTAGTAGAGAGTGAGTAGTAGAGAGAGAGTAGAGAGAGAGAGAGTAGTAGAGAGTGAGTAGTAGAGAGTGAGTAGTAGAGTAGTAGAGAGAAAGTGGTAGAGAGTAATAGAGAGTAGTAGAGTGAGTAGTAGAGAGTAGGAGAGAGTGAGTAGTAGCGAGAGTAGTAGAGAGTAGTAGAGAGTGAGTAGTAGAGAGTGAGTAGTAGAGAGTGAGAAGTAGAGAGAGTAGTAGAGAGTAGGAGAGTAGTAGCGAGTGAGTAGTAGACAGTGAGTAGTAGAGAGTAGTAGAGAGCGAGTAGTAGAGAGTGAGTAGTGGAGATTGAGTAGTAGAGAGTAGTAGAGAGCGAGTAGTAGAGAGTGAGTAGTAGAGAGTGAGTAGTAGAGAGTGAGTAGTAGAGCGGGAGTAATAGAGAGTGAGTAGTAGAGTGAGTAGTAGAGAGGGAGTAGTAGAGAGAGAGTAGTAGAGAGTAGTAGAGTAGTAGAGAGTGAGTGGTAGAGAGTAGTAGAGAGTAGTAGAGTGAGTGGTAGAGAGTAGTAGAGAATGAGTAGTAGAGAGTAGTAGAGAGTGAGTAGTAGAGAGTGAGTAGTAGAGAGTGAGTAGTGGAGAGTAGTAGTGAGTGAGTAGTAGAGAGTGAGTAGTTTAATTTAAAAGGAACACAATGAGGGGGTTCATTTTGCCATAGAAATTATGATTAGTGCTGAAAAAAGAAAAATGAGGGCACATTTTGAGTGATGTCTCAAATCCTCTTCTATTTCATTAAAAAATTCTGACATGCAGACTGAAACATGCACTTTCAATACCAGCAGCAGACTTCCCTGGTGAGCAGTAGCTTCACTACAGTGACCTAATAAGCAACTAGAGTGCTAACATTCCGAATTTATGGCAAATGTGTGACACATCTGAATGCCTTCTTGATGGAATCAAAGTAGAAAACCTGAAAGTATTTCCTACTGAGGAGACTGTAGTAAATGAGGAAATTATGAAAGAGAGTAGTAGAGAGTGAGTAGTATAGAGTGAGAAGTAGAGAGTGAGTAGTAGAGAGTAGTAGAGAGTGAGTAGTAGAGAGTGCGTAGCAGAGAGACAGCAGTAGAGAGTAATAGAGAGTGAGTAGTAGAGTGAGTAGTAGAGAGTAGTAGAGAGTGAGTAGTAGAGGGTAGTAGAGAGTGAGTAGTAGAGAGTGAGTAGTAGAAAGAGAGTGAGTAGTAGAGAGAGAGTAGTAGGGAATAGTAGAGTAGTAGAGAGGGAGTAGTAGAGAGTAGTGGAGTAGTAGAAAGTGAGTAGTAGAGAGTAGTAGAGAGTGAGTAGTAGAGAGTAGTAGAGAGCGAGTAGTAGAGAGCAAGTAGTAGAGAGTGTGCAGTAGAGAGTGAGTAGCAGAAAGAGTAGTAGAGAGAGAGTAGAGAGAGAGAGTAGTAGAGAGTGAGTAGTAGAGTAGTAGAGAGAAAGTGGTAGAGAGTAATAGAGAGTAGTAGAGTGAGTAGTAGAGAGTAGGAGAGAGTGAGTAGTAGCGAGAGTAGTAGAGAGTAGTAGAGAGTGAGTAGTAGAGAGTGAGTAGTAGAGAGTGAGAAGTAGAGAGTGAGAAGTAGAGAGAGTAGTAGAGAGTAGTAGAGTAGTAGCGAGTGAGTAGTAGACAGTGAGTAGTAGAGAGTAGTAGAGAGCGAGTAGTAGAGAGTGAGTAGTGGAGATTGAGTAGTAGAGAGTAGAGAGAGAGAGTAGTAGAGAGTGAGTAGTAGAGAGTGAGTAGTAGAGTAGTAGAGAGAAAGTGGTAGAGAGTAATAGAGAGTAGTAGAGTGAGTAGTAGAGAGTAGGAGAGAGAGTGAGTAGTAGCGAGAGTAGTAGAGAGTAGTAGAGAGTGAGTAGTAGAGAGTGAGAAGTAGAGAGAGTAGTAGAGAGTAGTAGAGTAGTAGCGAGTGAGTAGTAGACAGTGAGTAGTAGAGAGTAGTAGAGGGCGAGTAGTAGAGAGTGAGTAGTGGAGATTGAGTAGTAGAGAGTAGTAGAGAGCGAGTAGTAGAGAGTGAGTAGTAGAGAGTGAGTAGTAGAGAGTGAGTAGTAGAGCGGGAGTAATAGAGAGTGAGTTGTAGAGTGAGTAGTAGAGAGGGAGTAGTAGAGAGAGAGTAGTAGAGAGTAGTAGAGTAGTAGAGAGTGAGTGGTAGAGAGTAGTAGAGAGTAGTAGAGTGAGTGGTAGAGAGTAGTAGAGAATGAGTAGTAGAGAGTAGTAGAGAGTGAGTAGTAGAGAGTGAGTAGTAGAGAGTGAGTAGTGGAGAGTAGTAGTGAGTGAGTAGTAGAGAGTGAGTAGTTTAATTTAAAAGGAACACAATGAGGGGGTTCATTTTGCCATAGAAATTATGATTAGTGCTGAAAAAAGAAAAATGAGGGCACATTTTGAGTGATGTCTCAAATCCTCTTCTATTTCATTAAAAAATTCTGACATGCAGACTGAAACATGCACTTTCAATACCAGCAGCAGACTTCCCTGGTGAGCAGTAGCTTCACTACAGTGACCTAATAAGCAACTAGAGTGCTAACATTCCGAATTTATGGCAAATGTGTGACACATCTGAATGCCTTCTTGATGGAATCAAAGTAGAAAACCTGAAAGTATTTCCTACTGAGGAGACTGTAGTAAATGAGGAAATTATGAAAGAGAGTAGTAGAGAGTGAGTAGTATAGAGTGAGAAGTAGAGAGTGAGTAGTAGAGAGTAGTAGAGAGTGAGTAGTAGAGAGTGAGTAGCAGAGAGACAGCAGTAGAGAGTAATAGAGAGTGAGTAGTAGAGTGAGTAGTAGAGAGTAGTAGAGAGTGAGTAGTAGAGGGTAGTAGAAAGTGAGTAGTAGAGAGTGAGTAGTAGAAAGAGAGTGAGTAGTAGAGAGAGAGTAGTAGGGAGTAGTAGAGTAGTAGAGAGGGAGTAGTAGAGAGTAGTGGAGTAGTAGAAAGTGAGTAGTAGAGAGTAGTAGAGAGTGAGTAGTAGAGAGTAGTAGAGAGCGAGTAGTAGAGAGCAAGTAGTAGAGAGTGTGCAGTAGAGAGTGAGTAGCAGAGAGAGTAGTAGAGAGTGAGTAGTAGAGAGAGTAGTAGAGAGTGAGTAGTAGAGAGTAGTAGAGAGCGAGTAGTAGAGAGCGAGTTGTAGAGAGTAGTAGAGAGAGAGTAGTAGAGTGAGTAGTAGAGAGTAGTAGAGTGAGCAGTAGAGAGTGAGTAGTAGAGAGAGAGTAGTAGAGAGAGAGTAGTAGAGAGTAGTAGAGAGTGAGTAGTAGAGTAGTAGAGAGAGAGTGGTAGAGAGTAATAGAGAGTAGTAGAGTGAGTAGTAGAGAGTAGGAGAGAGTGAGTAGTAGCGAGAGAAGTAGAGAGTAGTAGAGAGTGAGTAGTAGAGAGTGAGAAGTAGAGAGTGAGAAGTAGAGAGAGTAGTAGAGAGTAGTAGAGTAGTAGCGAGTGAGTAGTAGACAGTGAGTAGTAGAGAGTAGTAGAGAGCGAGTAGTAGAGAGTGAGTAGTGGAGATTGAGTAGTAGAGAGTAGTAGAGAGTGAGTAGTAGAGAGTGAGTAGTAGAGAGTAGTAAAGAGCGAGTAGTAGACAGTGAGTAGTGGAGAGTGAGTAGTAGAGAGTAGTAGAGAGCGAGTAGTAGAGAGTGAGTAGTAGAGAGTGAGTAGTAGAGAGAGAGTAATAGAGAGTGAGTAGTAGAGAGTAGTAGAGTGAGTAGTAGAGAGGGAGTAGTAGAGAGAGAGTAGTAGAGAGTGAGTAGTAGGGTAGTAGAGAGTGAGTGGTAGAGAGTAGTAGAGAGTAGTAGAGTGAGTGGTAGAGAGTGAGTAGTAGAGAGTGGTAGTAGAGAGTAGTAGAGAGTGAGTAGTAGAGTAGTAGAAAGTGAGTAGTAGAGAGAGTAGTAGAGAGTGAGTAGTAGAGTGAGTAGTAGAGAGTAGTAGAGAGCGAGTAGTAGAGCGTGAGTAGTGGAGAGTGAGTAGTAGAGAGTAGTAGAGAGCGAGTAGTAGAGAGTAGTAGAGAGTGAGTAGTAGAGAGAGAGTAGTAGAGTGAGTAGTAGAGAGTAGTAGAGAGCGAGTAGTAGAGAGTGAGTAGTAGAGAGTGAGTAGTAGAGAGAGAGTAATAGAGAGTGAGTAGTAGAGAGTAGTAGAGTGAGTAGTAGAGAGGGAGTAGTAGAGAGAGAGTAGTAGAGAGTGAGTAGTAGGGTAGTAGAGAGTGAGTGGTAGAGAGTAGTAGAGAGTAGTAGAGTGAGTGGTAGAGAGTAGTAGAGAGTGAGTAGTAGAGAGTAGTAGTAGAGAGTAGTAGAGAGCGAGTAGTAGAGCGTGAGTAGTGGAGAGTGAGTAGTAGAGAGTAGTAGAGAGTGACTAGTAGAGAGTAGTAGAGCATGAGTAGTAGAGAGAGAGTAGTAGAGTGAGTAGTAGAGAGTAGTAGAGTGAGTAGTAGAGAGTGAGTAGTAGAGAGTGAGTAGTAGAGAGAGAGTAGAGAGAGAGAGTAGTAGAGAGTGAGTAGTAGAGAGTGAGTAGTAGAGTAGTAGAGAGAAAGTGGTAGAGAGTAATAGAGAGTAGTAGAGTGAGTAGTAGAGAGTAGGAGAGAGTGAGTAGTAGCGAGAGTAGTAGAGAGTAGTAGAGAGTGAGTAGTAGAGAGTGAGTAGTAGAGAGTGAGAAGTAGAGAGAGTAGTAGAGAGTAGTAGAGTAGTAGCGAGTGAGTAGTAGACAGTGAGTAGTAGAGAGTAGTAGAGAGCGAGTAGTAGAGAGTGAGTAGTGGAGATTGAGTAGTAGAGAGTAGTAGAGAGTGAGTAGTAGAGAGTGAGTAGTAGAGAGTGAGTAGTAGAGCGGGAGTAATAGAGAGTGAGTAGTAGAGTGAGTAGTAGAGAGGGAGTAGTAGAGAGAGAGTAGTAGAGAGTAGTAGAGTAGTAGAGAGTGAGTGGTAGAGAGTAGTAGAGAGTAGCAGAGTGAGTGGTAGAGAGTAGTAGAGAATGAGTAGTAGAGAGTAGTAGAGAGTGAGTAGTAGAGAGTGAGTAGTAGAGAGTGAGTAGTGGAGAGTAGTAGTGAGTGAGTAGTAGAGAGTGAGTAGTTTAATTTAAAAGGAACACAATGAGGGGGTTCATTTTGCCATAGAAATTATGATTAGTGCTGAAAAAAGAAAAATGAGGGCACATTTTGAGTGATGTCTCAAATCCTCTTCTATTTCATTAAAAAATTCTGACATGCAGACTGAAACATGCACTTTCAATACCAGCAGCAGACTTCCCTGGTGAGCAGTAGCTTCACTACAGTGACCTAATAAGCAACTAGAGTGCTAACATTCCGAATTTATGGCAAATGTGTGACACATCTGAATGCCTTCTTGATGGAATCAAAGTAGAAAACCTGAAAGTATTTCCTACTGAGGAGACTGTAGTAAATGAGGAAATTATGAAAGAGAGTAGTAGAGAGTGAGTAGTATAGAGTGAGAAGTAGAGAGTGAGTAGTAGAGAGTAGTAGAGAGTGAGTAGTAGAGAGTGAGTAGCAGAGAGACAGCAGTAGAGAGTAATAGAGAGTGAGTAGTAGAGGGTAGTAGAAAGTGAGTAGTAGAGAGTGAGTAGTAGAAAGAGAGTGAGTAGTAGAGAGAGAGTAGTAGGGAGTAGTAGAGTAGTAGAGAGGGAGTAGTAGAGAGTAGTGGAGTAGTAAAAAGTGAGTAGTAGAGAGTAGTAGAGAGTGAGTAGTAGAGAGTAGTAGAGAGCGAGTAGTAGAGAGCAAGTAGTAGAGAGTGTGCAGTAGAGAGTGAGTAGCAGAGAGAGTAGTAGAGAGTGAGTAGTAGAGAGAGTAGTAGAGAGTGAGTAGTAGAGAGTAGTAGAGAGCGAGTAGTAGAGAGCGAGTTGTAGAGAGTAGTAGAGAGTGAGTAGTAGAGAGAGAGTAGTAGAGTGAGTAGTAGAGAGTAGTAGAGTGAGCAGTAGAGAGTGAGTAGTAGAGAGAGAGTAGTAGAGAGAGAGTAGTAGAGAGTAGTAGAGAGTGAGTAGTAGAGTAGTAGAGAGAGAGTGGTAGAGAGTAATAGAGAGTAGTAGAGTGAGTAGTAGAGAGTAGGAGAGAGTGAGTAGTAGCGAGAGTAGTAGAGAGTAGTAGAGAGTGAGTAGTAGAGAGTGAGTAGTAGAGAGTGAGAAGTAGAGAGAGTAGTAGAAAGTAGTAGAGTAGTAGAGAGTGAGTAGTAGACAGTGAGTAGTACAGAGTAGTAGAGAGCGAGTAGTAGAGAGTGAGTAGTGGAGAGTGAGTAGTAGAGAGTAGTAGAGAGCGAGTAGTAGAGAGTAAGTAGTAGAGAGTGAGTAGTAGAGAGAGAGTAATAGAGAGTGAGTAGTAGAGAGTAGTAGAGTGAGTAGTAGAGAGGGAGTAGTAGAGAGAGAGTAGTAGAGAGTGAGTAGTAGGGTAGTAGAGAGTGAGTGGTAGAGAGTAGTAGAGAGTAGTAGAGTGAGTGGTAGAGAGTAGTAGAGAGTGAGTAGTAGAGAGTGGTAGTAGAGAGTAGTAGAGAGTGAGTAGTAGAGTAGTAGAAAGTGAGTAGTAGAGAGAGTAGTAGAGAGTGAGTAGTAGAGTGAGTAGTAGAGAGTAGTAGAGAGCGAGTAGTAGAGCGTGAGTAGTGGAGAGTGAGTAGTAGAGAGTAGTAGAGAGCGAGTAGTAGAGAGTAGTAGAGAGTGAGTAGTAGAGAGAGAGTACTAGAGTGAGTAGTAGAGAGTAGTAGAGTGAGTAGTAGAGAGTGAGTAGTAAAGAGAGAGTAGTAGAGAGAGAGTAGTAGAGAGAGAGTAGTAGAGAGTAGTAGAGAGTGAGTAGTAGAGTAGTAGAGAGAGAGTGGTAGAGAGTAATAGAGAGTAGTAGAGTGAGTAGTAGAGAGTAGGAGAGAGTGAGTAGTAGCGAGAATAGTAGAGAGTAGTAAAGAGTGAGTAGTAGAGAGTGAGAAGTAGAGAGAGTAGTAGAGAGTAGTAGAGTAGTAGAGAGTGAGTAGTAGACAGTGAGTAGTAGAGAGTAATAGAGAGCGAGTAGTAGAGAGTGAGTAGTAGAGAGTGAGTAGTAGAGAGAGAGTAATAGAGAGTGAGTAGTAGAGTGAGTAGTAGAGAGGGAGTAGTAGAGAGAGAGTAGTAGAGAGTGAGTAGTAGGGTAGTAGAGAGTGAGTGGTAGAGAGTAGTAGAGAGTAGTAGAGTGAGTGGTAGAGAGTAGTAGAGAGTGAGTAGTAGAGAGTAGTAGTAGAGAGTAGTAGAGAGCGAGTAGTAGAGCGTGAGTAGTGGAGAGTGAGTAGTAGAGAGTAGTAGAGAGTGACTAGTAGAGAGTAGTAGAGCATGAGTAGTAGAGAGAGAGTAGTAGAGTGAGTAGTAGAGAGTAGTAGAGTGAGTAGTAGAGAGTGAGTAGTAGAGAGTGAGTAGTAGAGAGAGAGTAGAGAGAGAGAGTAGTAGAGAGTGAGTAGTAGAGAGTGAGTAGTAGAGTAGTAGAGAGAAAGTGGTAGAGAGTAATAGAGAGTAGTAGAGTGAGTAGTAGAGAGTAGGAGAGAGTGAGTAGTAGCGAGAGTAGTAGAGAGTAGTAGAGAGTGAGTAGTAGAGAGTGAGTAGTAGAGAGTGAGAAGTAGAGAGAGTAGTAGAGAGTAGTAGAGTAGTAGCGAGTGAGTAGTAGACAGTGAGTAGTAGAGAGTAGTAGAGAGCGAGTAGTAGAGAGTGAGTAGTGGAGATTGAGTAGTAGAGAGTAGTAGAGAGCGAGTAGTAGAGAGTGAGTAGTAGAGAGTGAG
Organism: Triturus cristatus; assembly: GCF_964204655.1. Lineage (NCBI taxonomy): Eukaryota > Metazoa > Chordata > Amphibia > Caudata > Salamandridae > Triturus > Triturus cristatus. The sequence continues at coordinate 138,543,749 of NC_140592.1, forward strand.
TAGTAGAGAGTGAGTAGTAGAGCGGGAGTAATAGAGAGTGAGTAGTAGAGTGAGTAGTAGAGAGGGAGTAGTAGAGAGAGAGTAGTAGAGAGTAGTAGAGTAGTAGAGAGTGAGTGGTAGAGAGTAGTAGAGAGTAGTAGAGTGAGTGGTAGAGAGTAGTAGAGAATGAGTAGTAGAGAGTAGTAGAGAGTGAGTAGTAGAGAGTGAGTAGTAGAGAGTGAGTAGTGGAGAGTAGTAGTGAGTGAGTAGTAGAGAGTGAGTAGTTTAATTTAAAAGGAACACAATGAGGGGGTTCATTTTGCCATAGAAATTATGATTAGTGCTGAAAAAAGAAAAATGAGGGCACATTTTGAGTGATGTCTCAAATCCTCTTCTATTTCATTAAAAAATTCTGACATGCAGACTGAAACATGCACTTTCAATACCAGCAGCAGACTTCCCTGGTGAGCAGTAGCTTCACTACAGTGACCTAATAAGCAACTAGAGTGCTAACATTCCGAATTTATGGCAAATGTGTGACACATCTGAATGCCTTCTTGATGGAATCAAAGTAGAAAACCTGAAAGTATTTCCTACTGAGGAGACTGTAGTAAATGAGGAAACTATGAAAGAGAGTAGTAGAGAGTGAGTAGTATAGAGTGAGAAGTAGAGAGTGAGTAGTAGAGAGTAGTAGAGAGTGAGTAGTAGAGAGTGCGTAGCAGAGAGACAGCAGTAGAGAGTAATAGAGAGTGAGTAGTAGAGTGAGTAGTAGAGAGTAGTAGAGAGTGAGTAGTAGAGGGTAGTAGAGAGTGAGTAGTAGAGAGTGAGTAGTAGAAAGAGAGTGAGTAGTAGAGAGAGAGTAGTAGGGAATAGTAGAGTAGTAGAGAGGGAGTAGTAGAGAGTAGTGGAGTAGTAGAAAGTGAGTAGTAGAGAGTAGTAGAGAGTGAGTAGTAGAGAGTAGTAGAGAGCGAGTAGTAGAGAGCAAGTAGTAGAGAGTGTGCAGTAGAGAGTGAGTAGCAGAAAGAGTAGTAGAGAGAGAGTAGAGAGAGAGAGTAGTAGAGAGTGAGTAGTAGAGTAGTAGAGAGAAAGTGGTAAAGAGTAATAGAGAGTAGTAGAGTGAGTAGTAGAGAGTAGGAGAGAGTGAGTAGTAGCGAGAGTAGTAGAGAGTAGTAGAGAGTGAGTAGTAGAGAGTGAGTAGTAGAGAGTGAGAAGTAGAGAGTGAGAAGTAGAGAGAGTAGTAGAGAGTAGTAGAGTAGTAGCGAGTGAGTAGTAGACAGTGAGTAGTAGAGAGTAGTAGAGAGCGAGTAGTAGAGAGTGAGTAGTGGAGATTGAGTAGTAGAGAGTAGAGAGAGAGAGTAGTAGAGAGTGAGTAGTAGAGAGTGAGTAGTAGAGTAGTAGAGAGAAAGTGGTAGAGAGTAATAGAGAGTAGTAGAGTGAGTAGTAGAGAGTAGGAGAGAGAGTGAGTAGTAGCGAGAGTAGTAGAGAGTAGTAGAGAGTGAGTAGTAGAGAGTGAGAAGTAGAGAGAGTAGTAGAGAGTAGTAGAGTAGTAGCGAGTGAGTAGTAGACAGTGAGTAGTAGAGAGTAGTAGAGGGCGAGTAGTAGAGAGTGAGTAGTGGAGATTGAGTAGTAGAGAGTAGTAGAGAGCGAGTAGTAGAGAGTGAGTAGTAGAGAGTGAGTAGTAGAGAGTGAGTAGTAGAGCGGGAGTAATAGAGAGTGAGTAGTAGAGTGAGTAGTAGAGAGGGAGTAGTAGAGAGAGAGTAGTAGAGAGTAGTAGAGTAGTAGAGAGTGAGTGGTAGAGAGTAGTAGAGAGTAGTAGAGTGAGTGGTAGAGAGTAGTAGAGAATGAGTAGTAGAGAGTAGTAGAGAGTGAGTAGTAGAGAGTGAGTAGTAGAGAGTGAGTAGTGGAGAGTAGTAGTGAGTGAGTAGTAGAGAGTGAGTAGTTTAATTTAAAAGGAACACAATGAGGGGGTTCATTTTGCCATAGAAATTATGATTAGTGCTGAAAAAAGAAAAATGAGGGCACATTTTGAGTGATGTCTCAAATCCTCTTCTATTTCATTAAAAAATTCTGACATGCAGACTGAAACATGCACTTTCAATACCAGCAGCAGACTTCCCTGGTGAGCAGTAGCTTCACTACAGTGACCTAATAAGCAACTAGAGTGCTAACATTCCGAATTTATGGCAAATGTGTGACACATCTGAATGCCTTCTTGATGGAATCAAAGTAGAAAACCTGAAAGTATTTCCTACTGAGGAGACTGTAGTAAATGAGGAAATTATGAAAGAGAGTAGTAGAGAGTGAGTAGTATAGAGTGAGAAGTAGAGAGTGAGTAGTAGAGAGTAGTAGAGAGTGAGTAGTAGAGAGTGAGTAGCAGAGAGACAGCAGTAGAGAGTAATAGAGAGTGAGTAGTAGAGTGAGTAGTAGAGAGTAGTAGAGAGTGAGTAGTAGAGGGTAGTAGAAAGTGAGTAGTAGAGAGTGAGTAGTAGAAAGAGAGTGAGTAGTAGAGAGAGAGTAGTAGGGAGTAGTAGAGTAGTAGAGAGGGAGTAGTAGAGAGTAGTGGAGTAGTAGAAAGTGAGTAGTAGAGAGTAGTAGAGAGTGAGTAGTAGAGAGTAGTAGAGAGCGAGTAGTAGAGAGCAAGTAGTAGAGAGTGTGCAGTAGAGAGTGAGTAGCAGAGAGAGTAGTAGAGAGTGAGTAGTAGAGAGAGTAGTAGAGAGTGAGTAGTAGAGAGTAGTAGAGAGCGAGTAGTAGAGAGCGAGTTGTAGAGAGTAGTAGAGAGAGAGTAGTAGAGTGAGTAGTAGAGAGTAGTAGAGTGAGCAGTAGAGAGTGAGTAGTAGAGAGAGAGTAGTAGAGAGAGAGTAGTAGAGAGTAGTAGAGAGTGAGTAGTAGAGTAGTAGAGAGAGAGTGGTAGAGAGTAATAGAGAGTAGTAGAGTGAGTAGTAGAGAGTAGGAGAGAGTGAGTAGTAGCGAGAGAAGTAGAGAGTAGTAGAGAGTGAGTAGTAGAGAGTGAGAAGTAGAGAGTGAGAAGTAGAGAGAGTAGTAGAGAGTAGTAGAGTAGTAGCGAGTGAGTAGTAGACAGTGAGTAGTAGAGAGTAGTAGAGAGCGAGTAGTAGAGAGTGAGTAGTGGAGATTGAGTAGTAGAGAGTAGTAGAGAGTGAGTAGTAGAGAGTGAGTAGTAGAGAGTAGTAAAGAGCGAGTAGTAGAGAGTGAGTAGTGGAGAGTGAGTAGTAGAGAGTAGTAGAGAGCGAGTAGTAGAGAGTGAGTAGTAGAGAGTGAGTAGTAGAGAGAGAGTAATAGAGAGTGAGTAGTAGAGAGTAGTAGAGTGAGTAGTAGAGAGGGAGTAGTAGAGAGAGAGTAGTAGAGAGTGAGTAGTAGGGTAGTAGAGAGTGAGTGGTAGAGAGTAGTAGAGAGTAGTAGAGTGAGTGGTAGAGAGTGAGTAGTAGAGAGTGGTAGTAGAGAGTAGTAGAGAGTGAGTAGTAGAGTAGTAGAAAGTGAGTAGTAGAGAGAGTAGTAGAGAGTGAGTAGTAGAGTGAGTAGTAGAGAGTAGTAGAGAGCGAGTAGTAGAGCGTGAGTAGTGGAGAGTGAGTAGTAGAGAGTAGTAGAGAGCGAGTAGTAGAGAGTAGTAGAGAGTGAGTAGTAGAGAGTGGTAGTAGAGAGTAGTAGAGAGTGAGTAGTAGAGTAGTAGAAAGTGAGTAGTAGAGAGAGTAGTAGAGAGTGAGTAGTAGAGTGAGTAGTAGAGAGTAGTAGAGAGCGAGTAGTAGAGCGTGAGTAGTGGAGAGTGAGTAGTAGAGAGTAGTAGAGAGCGAGTAGTAGAGAGTAGTAGAGAGTGAGTAGTAGAGAGTGAGTAGTAGAGAGTGAGAAGTAGAGAGAGTAGTAGAGAGTAGTAGAGTAGTAGCGAGTGAGTAGTAGACAGTGAGTAGTAGAGAGTAGTAGAGAGCGAGTAGTAGAGAGTGAGTAGTGGAGATTGAGTAGTAGAGAGTAGTAGAGAGTGAGTAGTAGAGAGTGAGTAGTAGAGAGTGAGTAGTAGAGCGGGAGTAATAGAGAGTGAGTAGTAGAGTGAGTAGTAGAGAGGGAGTAGTAGAGAGAGAGTAGTAGAGAGTAGTAGAGTAGTAGAGAGTGAGTGGTAGAGAGTAGTAGAGAGTAGCAGAGTGAGTGGTAGAGAGTAGTAGAGAATGAGTAGTAGAGAGTAGTAGAGAGTGAGTAGTAGAGAGTGAGTAGTAGAGAGTGAGTAGTGGAGAGTAGTAGTGAGTGAGTAGTAGAGAGTGAGTAGTTTAATTTAAAAGGAACACAATGAGGGGGTTCATTTTGCCATAGAAATTATGATTAGTGCTGAAAAAAGAAAAATGAGGGCACATTTTGAGTGATGTCTCAAATCCTCTTCTATTTCATTAAAAAATTCTGACATGCAGACTGAAACATGCACTTTCAATACCAGCAGCAGACTTCCCTGGTGAGCAGTAGCTTCACTACAGTGACCTAATAAGCAACTAGAGTGCTAACATTCCGAATTTATGGCAAATGTGTGACACATCTGAATGCCTTCTTGATGGAATCAAAGTAGAAAACCTGAAAGTATTTCCTACTGAGGAGACTGTAGTAAATGAGGAAATTATGAAAGAGAGTAGTAGAGAGTGAGTAGTATAGAGTGAGAAGTAGAGAGTGAGTAGTAGAGAGTAGTAGAGAGTGAGTAGTAGAGAGTGAGTAGCAGAGAGACAGCAGTAGAGAGTAATAGAGAGTGAGTAGTAGAGGGTAGTAGAGAGCGAGTAGTAGAGAGCGAGTTGTAGAGAGTAGTAGAGAGTGAGTAGTAGAGAGAGAGTAGTAGAGTGAGTAGTAGAGAGTAGTAGAGTGAGCAGTAGAGAGTGAGTAGTAGAGAGAGAGTAGTAGAGAGAGAGTAGTAGAGAGTAGTAGAGAGTGAGTAGTAGAGTAGTAGAGAGAGAGTGGTAGAGAGTAATAGAGAGTAGTAGAGTGAGTAGTAGAGAGTAGGAGAGAGTGAGTAGTAGCGAGAGTAGTAGAGAGTAGTAGAGAGTGAGTAGTAGAGAGTGAGTAGTAGAGAGTGAGAAGTAGAGAGAGTAGTAGAAAGTAGTAGAGTAGTAGAGAGTGAGTAGTAGACAGTGAGTAGTACAGAGTAGTAGAGAGCGAGTAGTAGAGAGTGAGTAGTGGAGAGTGAGTAGTAGAGAGTAGTAGAGAGCGAGTAGTAGAGAGTAAGTAGTAGAGAGTGAGTAGTAGAGAGAGAGTAATAGAGAGTGAGTAGTAGAGAGTAGTAGAGTGAGTAGTAGAGAGGGAGTAGTAGAGAGAGAGTAGTAGAGAGTGAGTAGTAGGGTAGTAGAGAGTGAGTGGTAGAGAGTAGTAGAGAGTAGTAGAGTGAGTGGTAGAGAGTAGTAGAGAGTGAGTAGTAGAGAGTGGTAGTAGAGAGTAGTAGAGAGTGAGTAGTAGAGTAGTAGAAAGTGAGTAGTAGAGAGAGTAGTAGAGAGTGAGTAGTAGAGTGAGTAGTAGAGAGTAGTAGAGAGCGAGTAGTAGAGCGTGAGTAGTGGAGAGTGAGTAGTAGAGAGTAGTAGAGAGCGAGTAGTAGAGAGTAGTAGAGAGTGAGTAGTAGAGAGAGAGTACTAGAGTGAGTAGTAGAGAGTAGTAGAGTGAGTAGTAGAGAGTGAGTAGTAAAGAGAGAGTAGTAGAGAGAGAGTAGTAGAGAGAGAGTAGTAGAGAGTAGTAGAGAGTGAGTAGTAGAGTAGTAGAGAGAGAGTGGTAGAGAGTAATAGAGAGTAGTAGAGTGAGTAGTAGAGAGTAGGAGAGAGTGAGTAGTAGCGAGAATAGTAGCGAGTAGTAAAGAGTGAGTAGTAGAGAGTGAGAAGTAGAGAGAGTAGTAGAGAGTAGTAGAGTAGTAGAGAGTGAGTAGTAGACAGTGAGTAGTAGAGAGTAGTAGAGAGCGAGTAGTAGAGAGTGAGTAGTAGAGAGTGAGTAGTAGAGAGAGAGTAATAGAGAGTGAGTAGTAGAGTGAGTAGTAGAGAGGGAGTAGTAGAGAGAGAGTAGTAGAGAGTGAGTAGTAGGGTAGTAGAGAGTGAGTGGTAGAGAGTAGTAGAGAGTAGTAGAGTGAGTGGTAGAGAGTAGTAGAGAGTAGTAGTAGAGAGTAGTAGAGAGCGAGTAGTAGAGCGTGAGTAGTGGAGAGTGAGTAGTAGAGAGTAGTAGAGAGTGACTAGTAGAGAGTAGTAGAGCATGAGTAGTAGAGAGAGAGTAGTAGAGTGAGTAGTAGAGAGTAGTAGAGTGAGTTATAGAGAGTGAGTAGTAGAGAGTGAGTAGTAGAGAGAGAGTAGAGAGAGAGAGAGTAGTAGAGAGTGAGTAGTAGAGAGTGAGTAGTAGAGTAGTAGAGAGAAAGTGGTAGAGAGTAATAGAGAGTAGTAGAGTGAGTAGTAGAGAGTAGGAGAGAGTGAGTAGTAGCGAGAGTAGTAGAGAGTAGTAGAGAGTGAGTAGTAGAGAGTGAGTAGTAGAGAGTGAGAAGTAGAGAGAGTAGTAGAGAGTAGGAGAGTAGTAGCGAGTGAGTAGTAGACAGTGAGTAGTAGAGAGTAGTAGAGAGCGAGTAGTAGAGAGTGAGTAGTGGAGATTGAGTAGTAGAGAGTAGTAGAGAGCGAGTAGTAGAGAGTGAGTAGTAGAGAGTGAGTAGTAGAGAGTGAGTAGTAGAGCGGGAGTAATAGAGAGTGAGTAGTAGAGTGAGTAGTAGAGAGGGAGTAGTAGAGAGAGAGTAGTAGAGAGTAGTAGAGTAGTAGAGAGTGAGTGGTAGAGAGTAGTAGAGAGTAGTAGAGTGAGTGGTAGAGAGTAGTAGAGAATGAGTAGTAGAGAGTAGTAGAGAGTGAGTAGTAGAGAGTGAGTAGTAGAGAGTGAGTAGTGGAGAGTAGTAGTGAGTGAGTAGTAGAGAGTGAGTAGTTTAATTTAAAAGGAACACAATGAGGGGGTTCATTTTGCCATAGAAATTATGATTAGTGCTGAAAAAAGAAAAATGAGGGCACATTTTGAGTGATGTCTCAAATCCTCTTCTATTTCATTAAAAAATTCTGACATGCAGACTGAAACATGCACTTTCAATACCAGCAGCAGACTTCCCTGGTGAGCAGTAGCTTCACTACAGTGACCTAATAAGCAACTAGAGTGCTAACATTCCGAATTTATGGCAAATGTGTGACACATCTGAATGCCTTCTTGATGGAATCAAAGTAGAAAACCTGAAAGTATTTCCTACTGAGGAGACTGTAGTAAATGAGGAAATTATGAAAGAGAGTAGTAGAGAGTGAGTAGTATAGAGTGAGAAGTAGAGAGTGAGTAGTAGAGAGTAGTAGAGAGTGAGTAGTAGAGAGTGCGTAGCAGAGAGACAGCAGTAGAGAGTAATAGAGAGTGAGTAGTAGAGTGAGTAGTAGAGAGTAGTAGAGAGTGAGTAGTAGAGGGTAGTAGAGAGTGAGTAGTAGAGAGTGAGTAGTAGAAAGAGAGTGAGTAGTAGAGAGAGAGTAGTAGGGAATAGTAGAGTAGTAGAGAGGGAGTAGTAGAGAGTAGTGGAGTAGTAGAAAGTGAGTAGTAGAGAGTAGTAGAGAGTGAGTAGTAGAGAGTAGTAGAGAGCGAGTAGTAGAGAGCAAGTAGTAGAGAGTGTGCAGTAGAGAGTGAGTAGCAGAAAGAGTAGTAGAGAGAGAGTAGAGAGAGAGAGTAGTAGAGAGTGAGTAGTAGAGTAGTAGAGAGAAAGTGGTAGAGAGTAATAGAGAGTAGTAGAGTGAGTAGTAGAGAGTAGGAGAGAGTGAGTAGTAGCGAGAGTAGTAGAGAGTAGTAGAGAGTGAGTAGTAGAGAGTGAGTAGTAGAGAGTGAGAAGTAGAGAGTGAGAAGTAGAGAGAGTAGTAGAGAGTAGTAGAGTAGTAGCGAGTGAGTAGTAGACAGTGAGTAGTAGAGAGTAGTAGAGAGCGAGTAGTAGAGAGTGAGTAGTGGAGATTGAGTAGTAGAGAGTAGAGAGAGAGAGTAGTAGAGAGTGAGTAGTAGAGAGTGAGTAGTAGAGTAGTAGAGAGAAAGTGGTAGAGAGTAATAGAGAGTAGTAGAGTGAGTAGTAGAGAGTAGGAGAGAGAGTGAGTAGTAGCGAGAGTAGTAGAGAGTAGTAGAGAGTGAGTAGTAGAGAGTGAGAAGTAGAGAGAGTAGTAGAGAGTAGTAGAGTAGTAGCGAGTGAGTAGTAGACAGTGAGTAGTAGAGAGTAGTAGAGGGCGAGTAGTAGAGAGTGAGTAGTGGAGATTGAGTAGTAGAGAGTAGTAGAGAGCGAGTAGTAGAGAGTGAGTAGTAGAGAGTGAGTAGTAGAGAGTGAGTAGTAGAGCGGGAGTAATAGAGAGTGAGTTGTAGAGTGAGTAGTAGAGAGGGAGTAGTAGAGAGAGAGTAGTAGAGAGTAGTAGAGTAGTAGAGAGTGAGTGGTAGAGAGTAGTAGAGAGTAGTAGAGTGAGTGGTAGAGAGTAGTAGAGAATGAGTAGTAGAGAGTAGTAGAGAGTGAGTAGTAGAGAGTGAGTAGTAGAGAGTGAGTAGTGGAGAGTAGTAGTGAGTGAGTAGTAGAGAGTGAGTAGTTTAATTTAAAAGGAACACAATGAGGGGGTTCATTTTGCCATAGAAATTATGATTAGTGCTGAAAAAAGAAAAATGAGGGCACATTTTGAGTGATGTCTCAAATCCTCTTCTATTTCATTAAAAAATTCTGACATGCAGACTGAAACATGCACTTTCAATACCAGCAGCAGACTTCCCTGGTGAGCAGTAGCTTCACTACAGTGACCTAATAAGCAACTAGAGTGCTAACATTCCGAATTTATGGCAAATGTGTGACACATCTGAATGCCTTCTTGATGGAATCAAAGTAGAAAACCTGAAAGTATTTCCTACTGAGGAGACTGTAGTAAATGAGGAAATTATGAAAGAGAGTAGTAGAGAGTGAGTAGTATAGAGTGAGAAGTAGAGAGTGAGTAGTAGAGAGTAGTAGAGAGTGAGTAGTAGAGAGTGAGTAGCAGAGAGACAGCAGTAGAGAGTAATAGAGAGTGAGTAGTAGAGTGAGTAGTAGAGAGTAGTAGAGAGTGAGTAGTAGAGGGTAGTAGAAAGTGAGTAGTAGAGAGTGAGTAGTAGAAAGAGAGTGAGTAGTAGAGAGAGAGTAGTAGGGAGTAGTAGAGTAGTAGAGAGGGAGTAGTAGAGAGTAGTGGAGTAGTAGAAAGTGAGTAGTAGAGAGTAGTAGAGAGTGAGTAGTAGAGAGTAGTAGAGAGCGAGTAGTAGAGAGCAAGTAGTAGAGAGTGTGCAGTAGAGAGTGAGTAGCAGAGAGAGTAGTAGAGAGTGAGTAGTAGAGAGAGTAGTAGAGAGTGAGTAGTAGAGAGTAGTAGAGAGCGAGTAGTAGAGAGCGAGTTGTAGAGAGTAGTAGAGAGAGAGTAGTAGAGTGAGTAGTAGAGAGTAGTAGAGTGAGCAGTAGAGAGTGAGTAGTAGAGAGAGAGTAGTAGAGAGAGAGTAGTAGAGAGTAGTAGAGAGTGAGTAGTAGAGTAGTAGAGAGAGAGTGGTAGAGAGTAATAGAGAGTAGTAGAGTGAGTAGTAGAGAGTAGGAGAGAGTGAGTAGTAGCGAGAGAAGTAGAGAGTAGTAGAGAGTGAGTAGTAGAGAGTGAGAAGTAGAGAGTGAGAAGTAGAGAGAGTAGTAGAGAGTAGTAGAGTAGTAGCGAGTGAGTAGTAGACAGTGAGTAGTAGAGAGTAGTAGAGAGCGAGTAGTAGAGAGTGAGTAGTGGAGATTGAGTAGTAGAGAGTAGTAGAGAGTGAGTAGTAGAGAGTGAGTAGTAGAGAGTAGTAAAGAGCGAGTAGTAGACAGTGAGTAGTGGAGAGTGAGTAGTAGAGAGTAGTAGAGAGCGAGTAGTAGAGAGTGAGTAGTAGAGAGTGAGTAGTAGAGAGAGAGTAATAGAGAGTGAGTAGTAGAGAGTAGTAGAGTGAGTAGTAGAGAGGGAGTAGTAGAGAGAGAGTAGTAGAGAGTGAGTAGTAGGGTAGTAGAGAGTGAGTGGTAGAGAGTAGTAGAGAGTAGTAGAGTGAGTGGTAGAGAGTGAGTAGTAGAGAGTGGTAGTAGAGAGTAGTAGAGAGTGAGTAGTAGAGTAGTAGAAAGTGAGTAGTAGAGAGAGTAGTAGAGAGTGAGTAGTAGAGTGAGTAGTAGAGAGTAGTAGAGAGCGAGTAGTAGAGCGTGAGTAGTGGAGAGTGAGTAGTAGAGAGTAGTAGAGAGCGAGTAGTAGAGAGTAGTAGAGAGTGAGTAGTAGAGAGAGAGTAGTAGAGTGAGTAGTAGAGAGTAGTAGAGTGAGTAGTAGAGAGTGAGTAGTAGAGAGAGAGTAGTAGAGAGAGAGTAGTAGAGAGAGAGTAGTAGAGAGTAGTAGAGAGTGAGTAGTAGAGTAGTAGAGAGAGAGTGGTAGAGAGTAATAGAGAGTAGTAGAGTGAGTAGTAGAGAGTAGGAGAGAGTGAGTAGTAGCGAGAATAGTAGAGAGTAGTAGAGAGTGAGTAGTAGAGAGTGAGTAGTAGAGAGTGAGAAGTAGAGAGAGTAGTAGAGAGTAGTAGAGTAGTAGAGAGTGAGTAGTAGACAGTGAGTAGTAGAGAGTAGTAGAGAGCGAGTAGTAGAGAGTGAGTAGTGGAGAGTGAGTAGTAGAGAGTAGTAGAGAGCGAGCAGTAGAGAGTGAGTAGTAGAGAGTGAGTAGTAGAGAGAGAGTAATAGAGAGTGAGTAGTAGAAAGTAGTAGAGTGAGTAGTAGAGAGGGAGTAGTAGAGAGAGAGTAGTAGAGAGTGAGTAGTAGGGTAGTAGAGAGTGAGTGGTAGAGAGTAGTAGAGAGTAGTAGAGTGAGTGGTAGAGAGTAGTAGAGAGTGAGTAGTAGAGAGTAGTAGTAGAGAGTAGTAGAGAGCGAGTAGTAGAGCGTGAGTAGTGGAGAGTGAGTAGTAGAGAGTAGTAGAGAGTGACTAGTAGAGAGTAGTAGAGCGTGAGTAGTAGAGAGAGAGTAGTAGAGTGAGTAGTAGAGAGTAGTAGAGTGAGTAGTAGAGAGTGAGTGAGTAGTAGAGAGTGAGTAGTAGAGAGAGAGTAGAGAGAGAGAGTAGTAGAGAGTGAGTAGTAGAGAGTGAGTAGTAGAGTAGTAGAGAGAAAGTGGTAGAGAGTAATAGAGAGTAGTAGAGTGAGTAGTAGAGAGTAGGAGAGAGTGAGTAGTAGCGAGAGTAGTAGAGAGTAGTAGAGAGTGAGTAGTAGAGAGTGAGTAGTAGAGAGTGAGAAGTAGAGTGAATAGTAGAGAGTAGTAGAGTAGTAGCGAGTGAGTAGTAGACAGTGAGTAGTAGAGAGCAGTAGAGAGCGAGTAGTCGAGAGTGAGTAGTGGAGATTGAGTAGTAGAGAGTAGTAGAGAGCGAGTAGTAGAGAGTGAGTAGTAGAGAGTGAGTAGTAGAGAGTGAGTAGTAGAGAGGGAGTAATAGAGAGTGAGTAGTAGAGTGAGTAGTAGAGAGGGAGTAGTAGAGAGAGAGAGTAGTAGAGAGTAGTAGAGTAGTAGAGAGTGAGTGGTAGAGAGTAGTAGAGACTAGTAGAGTGAGTGGTAGAGAGTAGTAGAGAATGAGTAGTAGAGAGTAGTAGAGAGTGAGTAGTAGAGAGTGAGTAGTGGAGAGTAGTAGTGAGTGAGTAGTAGAGAGTGGGTAGTTTAATTTAAAAGGAACACAATGAGGGGGTTCATTTTGCCATAGAAATTATGATTAGTGCTGAAAAAAGAAAAATGAGGGCACATTTTGAGTGATGTCTCAAATCCTCTTCTATTTCATTAAAAAATTCTGACATGCAGACTGAAACATGCACTTTCAATACCAGCAGCAGACTTCCCTGGTGAGCAGTAGCTTCACTACAGTGACCTAAAAAGCAACTAGAGTGCTAACATTCCGAATTTATGGCAAATGTGTGACACATCTGAATGCCTTCTTGATGGAATCAAAGTAGAAAACCTGAAAGTATTTCCTACTAAGGAGACTGTAGTAAATGAGGAAATTATGAAACTTCATAACAAATAAGTCTCCCAAGATGGCCACCAGAGACAAAAGAGCCCAATGTAGCACAAATATCACCCAGATGTAGCCCAAGTATAGCCCAATGACAGAATGTCCCAGAGTGATCTAAAGAACAACTAGAGCGCTAACAGTCTTACTTATGACAAAAGTATGGCACAACTGAAGCCATCTTGATTTGAATAAAGTGGTAACACTTAAAACATTTAATTTGCAAAGGAACAAAATGAGGGGGTTCATTTTGCCATAGATATTATGATTAGTGCTGCAAAAAGAAAAATTAGGGCACATTTTGACTTCTCAAATCCTCTTCTATTTCATTAAAACATTCTGACATCCAGACTGAAACATGCATTTTGAATACCAGCAGCAGACTTCCCTGGTGAGCAGTGGCTTTACTACAGTGATCTAATGAGCAACTAGAGTGCTACCATTCAGAATTTATGGCAAATGTGTGACACATCTGAATGCCTTCTTGGTGGAACCAAAGTAAACAAGCATTGAAAATGCAATAGGTCTCGCCCTTGTTTAAGTTAAAGCAATTCTGTTTGTAATTAGGTGGCTTCTTAGCTTTGCTTGTATTAGTGTTTTTCAAACTTTCATGTACATAACATGCACATGTATGCATATATGTATGCATGCATTTATATTTGTATTTATATAGATATGCAGATTATACATATGTTTATATATGTATGTATATATATATATATACACATGCATATATATATACACATGCATATATAAATGCATATGCATATATATACATATATATATATGTACACATGTGTGCGTGCAGAGAGAGGTAGAGAGATGTAGAGAGGTAGAGGTGTAGAGGTAGAGGTGCAGAGGTAGAGAGGTAGAGGTAGAGGGGTAGAGGTAGAGAGGTAGAGAGTAGTGGAGAGAGAGGCAGAGAGAGGTAGAGAGGTAGAGAGTAGAGAGTGAGTAATAGAGAATAGAGAGTGAGTAGTAGAGAGAGTAGCAGAGAGTGAGAAGTAGAGAGTAGTCGAGTGAGTAGTAGAGAGTGAGTAGTAGAGAGTGAGTATTAGAGAGTGAGTAGTAGAGAGTGAGTAGTAGAGAGTAGTAGAGAGTAGTAGAGAGTGAGTAGTAGAGTGATTAGTAGAGAGTAGTAGACAGTAGTCAAGAGTGAGTAGTAGAGAGTAGTAGAGAGTGAGTAGTAGAGAGTGAGTACTAGAGAGTACTAGAGAGTGAGTAGCAGAGAGGGAGAGTAGTAGAGAGTAGTAGAGAGTGAGTAGTAGAGTGAGTAGTAGAGCGTGAGTAGTAGAGAGTAGTAGAGAGAGAGAGTAGTGGAGACTGAGTAGTAGAGAGTAGTAGAGAGTGAGTAGTAGAGAAATGTAGAGAGTGAGTAGTAGCGAGTGAGTAGTAGAGAGAGAGTAGTAGAGAGTGAGTAGTAAAGAGTAGTAGAGAGTGAGTAGTAGAGAGAGTAGTAGAGAGTAGTAGAGTAGTAGAGAGTGAGTAGTAGAGTGTGAGTAGTAGAGTGAGTACTCGAGAGTAGTAGAGAGCAAGTAGTAGAGAGTGTGTAGTAGAGAGTGAGTAGCAGAGAGTAGTTGAGAGTGAGAAGTAAAGAGAGTAAGAGAGAGTAGTAGAGCAGTCAAGAGTGAGTAGTAGAGTGAGTAGTAGAGAGTAGTTGAGAGTGAGTAGTTGAGAGTGAGTAGTGGAGAGTGAGCAGTAGAGAGTGAGCAGTAGAGAGTGAGCAGTAGAGAGTGAGTAGTAGAGAGTGAGTAGTAGAGAGTGAGTAGTAGAGAGAGAATAGTAGAGAGTGAGTAGTAGAGAGTAGTAGAGTGAGTAGTAGAGAGTGAGTAGTAGAAAGAGTAGTAGAGAGTGAGTAGTAGAGTAGTAGAGAGTGAGTGGTAGAGAGTAGTAGAGTGAGTAGTAGAGAATAGTAGAGAGTGAGTAGTAGAGCGAGTAGTAGAGAGTAGTAGAGTAGTAGAGAGTGAGTAGTAGAGAGAGTAGTAGAGAGTAGTAGAATAGTAGAGAATGAGTAGTAGAGAGTGAGTAGTAGAGAGTAGTAGAGAGTGAGTAGTAGAGAGTGAGTAGTGGAGAGTGAGCAGTAGAGAGTAGTAGAGAGTGAGTAGTAGAGAGTGAGTAGTAGAGTGAGTAGTAGAGTGAGTAGTAGAGAGTGAGTAGTAGAGAGTGGTAGAGAGAGAGTAGTAGAGAGTGAGTAGTAGAGATTAGTAGAGAGTGAGTAGTAGAGAGTAGTAGAGAGGTAGAGAGTGAGTAGTAGTGAGAGAGTAGTAGAGAGAGTAGTAGAGAGTGAGTAATAGAGAGTGAGTAGTAGAGAGTGAGTAGCAGAGAGAGTAGTAGAGAGTGAGTAGTATAGAGTTAGTAGTAGAGAGTAGTGGAGTAGTAGAGAGTGAGTAGTAGAGTGAGTACTAGAGAGTAGTAGAGAGTGTGTAGTAGAGAGTGAGTAGCAGAGAGTAGTAGAGATTGAGTAGTAGAGAGAGTAGTAGAGAGTGAGAAGTAGAGAGAGTAAGAGAGAGTAGTAGAGCATTCGAGAGTGAGTAGTAGAGTGAGTAGTAGAGAGTAGTTGAGAGCGAGTAGTAGAGAGTTAGTAGTGGAGAGTGAGCAGTAGAGAGTAGTAGAGAGTGAGTAGTAGAGAGTGAGTAGTAGAGAGTAGTAGAGAGTGAGTAGTAGAGAGAGAGTAGTAGAGAGTGAGTAGTAGAGAGTAGTAGAGTGAGTAGTAGAGAGTGAGTAGTAGAGAGAGTCGTAAAGAGTGAGTAGTAGAGTAGTAGAGAGTGAGTGGTAGAGAGTAGTAGAGAGTAGTAGAGTGAGTAGTAGAGAATAGTAGAGATCGAGTAGTAGAGAGAGTAGTAGAGAGTAGTAGAGTAGTAGAGAGTAGTAGAATAGTAGAGAGTGAGTAGTAGAGAGTGAGTAGTAGAGAGTAGTAGAGAGTGAGTACTAGACAGTGAGTAGTGGAGAGTGAGCAGTAGAGAGTAGTAGAGAGTGAGTATTAGAGAATGAATAGTAGAGAGTGAGTAGTAGAGAGCGAGTAGTAGAGAGTGAGTAGTAGAGAGTAGTAGGGTGAGTAGTAGAGAGTGAGTAGTAGAGAGAGAGTAGTAGAGAGTAGTAGAGAGTGAGTAGTAGAGTAGTAGAGAGTGAGTAGTAGAGAGTAGTAGAGAGTAGTAGAGTGAGTAGTAGAGAGTAGTAGAGAGTGAGTAGTAGAGAGTGAATAGTAGAGAGTAGTAGTAGAGAGTAGTAGAGAGAGAGTAGTAGAGAGTGAGTACTAGAGAGTAGTAGAGAGTGAGTAGTAGAGAGTGAGTAGTAGAGAGTTGTAGAGAGTGAGTAGTAGAGAGTAGTAGAGTAATAGAGAGTGAGGAGTAGAGAGAGAGTAGTAGAGAGTGAGTAGTAGAGTAGTAGAGAGTCAGTGGTAGAGAGTAGTAGAGAGTGGTAGAGTGAGTAGTAGAGAGTAATAGAGAGTGAGTAGTAGAGAGTAGTAGAGAGTGGGTAGTAGAGAGAGAGTAGTAGAGAGTGAGTAGTAGAGAGTAGTAGAGAGTGAGTAGTAGAGAGTAGTAGAGACTAAGCAGTAGAGAGAGTAGTAGAGAGTGAGTAGAATAGCAGTAGAGAGTAGTCAGTCAGTGTCAGTCAGTGTCAGGCTGTCAGTGTCAGTCAGTCAGTGTCAGTCAGTCAGAGTCAGTCAGTCATTGTCAGTCAATCAGTGTCAGTCAGTGTCAGTCAATCAGTGTCAGTCAGTGTCAGTCAGTCAGTGTCAATCAATCAGTGTCAGTCAGTGTCAGTCAGTCAGTGTCAGTCAATTAGTGTCAGTCAGCCAGTTTCAGTGAATCAGTGTCAGTCAGTGTCAGTCAGTGTCAGTGTCAATCAGTCAGTGTCAGTCAGTCAGTGTCAATCAGTCAGTGTCAGCTAGAGCAGCTCTGCTGACCTGGTTCTCTGGCTCTAAAGCAGCTCTGCTGACCTGGTTCTCTCCCTCTAAAGCAGCTCTGCTGACCTGGTTTCTCTGGCTCTACAGCAGGTCTGCTGACCTGGTTCTCTGACTCTAGAGCAGCTCTGCTGACCTAGTTCTTAGGCTATTGAGCAGCTCTCCTGATCTGGTTCTCTGGCTCTACAACAGCTCTGCTGACCTGGTTCTCTGGCTCTAAAGCAGCTCTGCTGACCCGGTTCTATGGCTCTAAAGCAGTTCTGCTGACATGGTTCTCTGGCTCTAGAGCAGCTCTGCTGACCTGGTTCTCTCCCTCTAGAGCAGCTCTGCTGACCTGGTTCTCTCCCTCTAAAGCAGCTCTTCTACCCTGGTTTCTCTGGCTCTACAGCAGCTCTGCTGACCTGGTTGTCTGGCTCTAGAGCAGCTCTGCTGACCTGGTTCTTAGGCTCTAGAGCAGCTCTGCTGGCCTGGTTCTCTGGCTCTAAAGCAGCTCTGCTGACCTGGTTCTATGGCTCTAAAGCAGCTCTGCTGACTTGGTTCTCTGGCTCTAGAGCAGCTCTGCTGACCTGGTTCTCTGGCTCTAAAGCAGCTCTGCTGGCCTGGTTCTATGGCTCTAAAGCAGCTCTGCTGACTTGGTTCTCTGGCTCTAGAGCAGCTATGCTGACCTGGTTCTCTGGCTCTAAAGCAGCTCTGCTGGCCTGGTTCTGTGGCTCTAAAGCAGCTCTACTGACCTGGTTCTCTCCCTCTAAAGCAGCTCTGCTGACCTGGTGTCTCTGGCTCTACAGCAGCTCTGCTGACCTTGTTCTCTGGCTCTACAGCAGCTCTGCTGACCTGGTTCTCTGGCTCTAGAGCAGCTCTGCTGACCTAATTCGTAGGCTCTAGAGCAGCTCTGCTGACCTGGTTCTCTGGCTCTACAACAGCTCTGCTGACCTGGTTCACTGGCTCTAAAGCAGCTCTGCTGACCCGGTTCTATGGCTCTAAAGCAGTTCTGCTGACCTGGTTCTCTGGCTCTAGAGCAGCTCTGCTGACCTGGTCCCTTGGCTCTAAAGCAGCTCTGCTGACCTGGTTCTCTCCCTCTAAAGCAGCTCTGCTGACCTGGTTCTCTCGCTCTAAAGCAGCTCTACTGACCTGGATTCTCTGGCTCTACAGCAGCTCTGCTGACCTGGTTCTCTGGCTCTAGAGCAGCTCTGCTTACCCGGTTCTTAGGCTCTAGAGCAGCTCTGCTGACTTGGTTCTCTGGCTCTAAAGCAGCTCTGCTGACCTGGTTCTATGGCTCTAAAGCAGCTCTGCTGACCTGGTTCTCTGGCTCTAGAGCAGCTCTGCTGACCTGGTTCTCTGGCTCTAAAGCAGCTCTGCTGACCTGGTTCTCTCCCTCTAAAGCAGCTCTGCTGACCTGGTTTCTCTGGCTCTACAGCAGCTCTGCTGACCTGGTTCTCGGCATCTAGAGCAGCTCTGCCGACCTGGTTCTCTGGCTCTAAAGCAGCTCTGTTGACCTGGGTCTCAGGCTCTAGAGCAGCTCTGCTGACCTGGTTCTCTGGCTCTACAACTGCTCTGCTGACCTGGTTTCTCTGGCTTACAGCAGCTCTCCTGACCTGGTTCTCTGCACTCACGATGCACGCCCCCGACTTGAATATCTTAGATAATCTCTTGCCCTAATATGTATATTAAAGACACATACATATCATTTTGGAACATAATCTTTTTTTGCGGGAGTCGCGCATCCAGCGTGCCCCAGCACCTATATGATGTCACGCAGGACCCTCAACTGCACAAGCATCTCGTACCATAATGCGCATGTGTTGCGAATGCGCGGGAGCAGGAGTCACGGACTGGTCGCATACCAATCGCGCACATCACGTAATATTAAATGTATATGATGTAAGTGAAAAACACGTAGCCGTCGCACACCGTACGCGGATCCTTCACGACTGTTCTAAAATGGCAGCTATAATGCGCGCACCCACCATGATGTGTACGCTGTGAGTGCGCGACTGCGAAAAAAAATGGATTTTTTTAAAAGAAAATAATATAAATATATTAAAATAAAAAATGAAAACAAGAAAATGGATCACTATTTCAGTTTGAATTTAATAAAACATTTGGTTGCAATTTTCAGAAAAATATATAATGTTATTTAATGAATAAAATATTTATAAATAAACAGTTAAAAAACTGTAGATAATCAGTACAAAAAACAGGTATAACTACTATCACAATTAAAAAATAGCATTTAAAAAAGCTTTGAAATTCACTGAAAAAAACATAGGTTTCAGAGACATTATAGTTAGAAATTAGCATTTAAAATACCTTAGAAATTCACAGAAAAAAACATAGGGGGTGTTATAGTTAGCTGGCCATTTCACTCGCACAAAACCATAGAAATTCCTCCGTTATAGTTAGTTCTGCTAACTATAACCCACACGCCCGCAATGCACTGCTGATGATGTCACACATTGCATCATTCATGACATGGTCAATGACATCACTGATGACATCACTGATGACATCATCCACGTGACAATCTGATACACCTCATCATACACTAGTATAACCTTTCATCACTCACTGTAAAATACAGAGTACCATATTTGAAACCATTGACACACCAATACCAGGTACTACATACCCACTCACTGATTCCTAAGTTTACACACACAACTACCCATTCAACAACAGAATCATTTATACATGCAGTCACTAAATAATAGAACACTATCAAATGCACTTATACCCATATATACATTGACATTGACACATCAGCATTCATCTTAGTCGGTTATGCAGTCATCCTACTCACTCATGAATTCTTTTTATCACACTTACATTTACTCACTTACACAATTATCCAACAACACCTCATTTATTCAAACACATAGTAACACATAGTTAATATGTTTAAAAATCACCATTAAAATTATACACTCATTCATATTGTTACTCTCACAATCACTGACTCTTACACATACTTATTTATATACACCAACTCTCACATACAATGCCTTTTAGTTTTTTACTTTGTTGAAGATGTACAACTAAAACATATATTCGCTCACCAACACACAAATAAATACACTCAGTCACCCAAACAACTGTTTCCACATGCACTCTAAAACTTATACACCTAGTCAATCAACCATTCACACATCTATGCATAGAGTTACACACACCCCATCCAACCACACACAAACTCAGTGTCCCATACAAATACTCACCCAACTAATCAATAACTAATATACACACTCATGTAGTTAGTGACCAACTGATGCAGCATGTTATACAACAACAGAGATAGTGCTGCACACATTCACATAGTTTAGTTACTAATCCATGTATTAAGTGAGACACTTTTAATGACTCACTTAAACAGACAGTCAGACAGCTACTAAATCCTCCATCCAGACAGTTATATATCTACCCAATCTTCAATACAGATTGGTATATATATATATATAATACATATTTAAATTTCAAACTAAACCACATTCACTGGATGATGTCATCAGTGATGTCATTAGTCATGTCATTTGAGATGTCATCAGTGATGTCACTGACCATGTCATGAATGATGCAATATGTGACATCATCAGCAGTGCATTGCTGGCGCATGAGTTATAGTTAGCAGAACTAACTAAAATGGAGGAATTTCTATGTTTTTTTCCTGTGAATATATATATATATAAAAACAACTACAAAAGGGCCTTGCACTTCAGCTAAAGAGTATAGAGCTCCAGCTAGAAGTGCTTTAAATAAATATGGTAAGTTCTCCTTGGGTCATGGATTTATTGACCGAGGAGACTTATTGTCTTTTTCTGATGTTGGTGAGGGGCGTCTGCACTCCTTGCAGCCCCCCACAACATAAAAAAATGTAAACAAAAAATGTAAAAAAAAACAACCATTTAACTAGCCATCGCAGTGCATTATGGGGGTGATCCTTCATGGAGCTGTGATTAATAAATGAGCATTTTGCATCAGGCATAGAAAGAGGAAATTGCCCCTTAGATTGTTTTTGTGCAGGAAGGTACTCCTTCCTGCCCAAAACCAATTCTGCCTGTAATGCAGGCACCCTTGCAGTATGGCACAAGCATGACCGTGATGACACTAGGCAGCACACA
Organism: Triturus cristatus; assembly: GCF_964204655.1. NCBI lineage: Eukaryota > Metazoa > Chordata > Amphibia > Caudata > Salamandridae > Triturus > Triturus cristatus. The sequence goes on from NC_140592.1 coordinate 138,563,758, forward strand.
GTGCGCCAGTGTTAGGAAAAAGCAGAAGCTAGCCATATCTTACTAGATATGGTGCATTTCTGCTCCCACACTTTCACGCAACGCAACATAGCAAATTGCCTTGCGTGAAATATTAGTAAATCTGTTCCCTGACCTTTATTTTCTATGGCACGAGGCATGGCCTCGTTTTTTTGTTAACTTCTAGAGGTGCATGTAGTGTACGCTTGGATAGCTGTCCTTTCCAGTAATGCTCTTGAAAAGATGCTGAGGTCACTCCCACCCCATAATGTGAATACCATGAGCATTTGGACTGCCCTTGGTTTCCTCTCTGCAATCAGAATTAAATTGTGACTACTTTCTGGCATTGATATGCAGAAGTCCTTCTCTAAGAGGCTTGACAAGTCTTTGGCTTTCTGCACTGGTTTAATCTGAGCTGCTGTCCTGGTTTGGCAACATTCCAAACTGTGTTTCTAGTTTACCCAGTGAAAGGAAATTAAACGTGCATTTCTGGGCTGTCAAGTATGAAATCAAACTCATTGGATGTCTCGATGAGTGGCTTCTGCTGGTACGTTCGGTTTCCTTGAGGAATTCTTGGTGGCTGGGGAGCTTGCACTTGTGGGCTCAAACACCCCCCCCCCCCCCTGTTCAGACCTGGTCTCATCGCTGTATTTACAGCCCAAGGTACCTGCACTACTTCCTCATCTTGGATCTGATTAGCAGGATTTAACCTGCTAATCAATGCCCGATTTTGTGACAATAATGACATGCAGTGGTTCTTTTTAAAGAACCAATGTCTACCCCGCCTTGGGATCTATGGGTTTCCCTCATCCCTGAATCAACGTATTCTGGGCCCCTCCATGATTGTTTCCCTGTCTCTGTCCCAACGTTCCTCCACTTGGCTGTGCTCGGCCCGCCCTATCTGCGTTCCTCATCTGGACCAGCATCAACTTATCCTTAAGCTTCCTGTGCTGTGAGTCTACTTCATCACTACATTACCCGGCATACCGTAGAATCTCGTCCACGGATTTGTTCTGCCAACAGATCAGGTGCTTTAGGATCATAAAGCTAATCTCTTACCTTAATCCTAGGACAAATTTGGAAATGAACTGTCCCATATACTTTGAATCTAGAGTGTCTAATGCACTATACTGCTTGAAGGCTTGCAAGACCCGTTCGTAATAAGCATGAACTGATTCCTTGGGCTCTTGGGTAGTTCAATCTATTTGAACCCAATCGATATCTTGTGGAGAAATTTTGGACTGTAACCATGTGATTACCTGCTCAAACATTTTCATAACCACAGGTAAAGGACCATGCATAATGGAATCTTGCTCACGTTCTGAAGTTGGCCATTCAACAGCAATTATACAAGCTTACCACAGATCACTTGATACTACAATGTCAAACAATGTATTCAAATCAATCCACAATACTTTTGAAATCTTAACAAAGTGATCAACTTGCTTGTACCACTCAACAGGTACTTCCCTCAGCCGAGGGAAGTCATTTTTGAACACTGCCAAATCACCCTTGCTCCAAGGTACATGCAAATACCCTCCACTCGGTACCTCTCGCAATGGGTATGTCTCTACTCCTGCTGTCCCTCCTCCTGGAGGCAGCCTATCTCCTATACCCTTTTTGACACTCTTTTTCTTGGACCACCTTTCTTCCCACTTGTCAAGCATGCTCCATGCATGTATTCCTACAATCAATTCTCGAATATGTGTTTTTAATCCTATGACTCTTTTCTCTTACAATTCTTGATCACTTAACCTGTGGCTACCCTGCAACGTTTTCATTTTAGACAAATCCACATCATATCTCTGTGCTAATTCTGTCAATTTCTCATGAGCTTTCCTTGCCTTACGGGTCACATCCTTTGCCACAAACAACAGCTCATCTTGTTCATAAAGTCCCATCCTTTCAAAAGGCAAATTTCCACTTATCATCTCATCCGCTTCTGCCTTTAGTCTCATCACATTTAGCACTTTGGCCCTTATGGCAGCCTTAATTGTTCCCTGATTCGATGCACTGCTTAGCTCTCCACTCTCAATGCTCTGATTTCCGCAGTGACTCCCTTCTACTATGGTCCGTGGGACATTTTAACTCCCAGAAACTCCTTGATCAATTCCTCCTCCTGGCATTCTCCCCATGGGACCTTTAACTGCAGGCTCCCACATCCTTAAGTCACAACGTGAGTCTGCTAACGAGACTGATCTTACCGCTCTAGGCTCGATGTGCCCTCTAGAAGAATCTGCAGTGGCTGGTAATGGAGTGCTAGCCTCTACAGGTTGCAAAAGAAGACCAGTTCCGCTCACCGTGTCATTTCCTCCAGAACTGATACCTTCTCCCCCTACCGACTGTGCTTGACTCCTGTTTTCTGTTTGACCTGGGTCGTATACTGACACTATGGGACCAATGGTGACCAGAACCTTAATGGCTTCTGGTAACTGTGGAACAGCATAGCTCCACTCATCTCTTTTTTTTTTTTGCAGAGTTTTATATAGTGCGAACTTGACCCGAATCCAATCAGGTATCAGAGCGCTTTACATAGCACCAGTTACGTTACATGAGGACTCACATTCATATTTTGTTAGGCATGGGGAGATTAAGTGATTTGCCCAATATCACAGGATGCTCAGCATCATTACCGAGACTCGAACCCAGTTCCCCAGGTCCGTGGTCGAGCACCCTAGCCGTTAGGCCAACTCCTCTCCCTAAATCTCTGCACTCCTCGATGGTTGCATTCCTATTCCCTCCATTCCTGTTGAAATCTTTCCCACTACTCTTGCACTAGGGCGCGTCTGTGGTTCTCCTGTTCCTTCCACAAGCGCTCGCCTTCCCTCCTCCGAAGTTGGATTGTATGGAGGCAGACGCTCTGCTAGCAACCTATCTAACAAGCTGTCATCGGTGTCACAATTATCTACCCTCCATCTCTTCAACTGTGCATCCCAACAAGCATCTTGGTATGCCTTCATCACCTTTTTCATTGTTCCCTGACTTCGCTCCATCTTCTTTGCCTGTGCTGCTCTCATCCACGCATCTAATGCTTCAAACTGTATTTGTCTGGGTGGCGGTCATAATGAAGCCATCACTACCCTTAACTGATACAACACGTCTAATCTAAAGGACCCGTAACGTGGAAAAGAAAAGTCTCCCTCTTTTTCGGTAATCTTATGCCAATTTTGAAGCCAAACTATGGTATGAAGTCCTACATATGTGGCCATGTAAAGGGCTGGAGTATCCTCGGGTGGTGCTTCTTCACCTGCTCCAGTTACTAATCCTCTATCTACCCTGCAAAGATCCCGTAACACTCTAAAACAACGCATGATTGAATCAACTCTTTTGCCTACAAGATGTTTTCGTTTTTACTTCCTGATGACAATCCACCAATTCCAGAGAGATGTTACACCAACCGACCTATCGCAGCGTGTCACTTCTCCCCCTAACTCAGCAGTTCACTGTCCTTTACAATCTCTTCCTTACACATTCACATATCTCACTCATAGAAACAAGTAACTGTCTGTCCACCAAACAACCGGACAGTCACCTAACCAACTGTCTGTCCACGAAACGACCGGACAGACACCTCAAACCATCTGCCCACGAACAGCTGGACAGTCATAAAAACAAGTGATAGGATCCACTTGCTCAAACCTGTTCACACACAGTGACCCACGACCTGTGTTGGTCACTCGAATCGCTATGGTCTGCCCTTGTGCACTAGCTTCCCACACGGCTCTGTCCAGCTCTCTCACACGCGTTCCCTATCTCCAGTGGGTTGTCGTTGACGCCTCATGACTCCCACAATCACTGGTCAGACAATTACAACACTAGTGTCTTCTACACCACAAACCTATCCCGGGATCTTAGGCTACTCGTCGATCCTGACATCAAAACAAAACAAATTGTATCACATGGACCATGTACGTTTGGCCCGAAACCACAATCACTCGACTCTCAACCCAACTCCGCAAGACATCACACAATCAAATCATCACCGCAATCTTACACACACTTCCCTATTCATACTCACTCCACTGTGAACTGCTGTTCCCGCCGCACTGTCACTCTCCGTCGGTCTTCGCTAAAGCCCGTCATCCCCCGCTCCCAATCCTCTGGGCTTTTATCCTTTGAGCTTTCTGGGGCTCTATGACTAGACTTTCCCTAACGTTCCACGATGCTCTCCTCACTGCAGAGGTAACCGTCCTTCTGCTACCAACTGTTAGGGCCGTGTTCCTCTCTACAAATTTTACTTTGGAACCCTGGTCAATGGATCGTTGTTACCTGTTGAGAAGTGTAGGGGGGAGAAATAACTTATTAAAACAACTACAAATTTTAAGAACCATGACTCTGAAGAATCACAGACTCTGAATTCTAAGTTAGTGGGTTTATTGCAAAGCCAAAAATAACTGAATATACAAGCACCTCAAAACGAGGTTGTAGAAATACATGGGAATTAATACAAATCCAAACCTATGGGCAAGCTTTAGATGCTGGAGCATAAAAAAAATGACAAATTCCAGAAATAGAATATAGGCAATGATTGCCCGTACGTCAAGATCAGACTTCATCTGTGGCTTATGAATAAAGAGCATTAGTCTGTCCCTACTCTACGACTACTGTGACATCCCTACTTAATATTCCCCAGGCAAGATCTGGAAAAGGTGTCAGGGCGTGATGACTTCCTAAGAAGTACACTCACGTTGTATGGGTCAAGTAGCCAAAGCTACAGAGCTCGTTCTAAGATGCTCCTTCCCTCTCTTTCGATCTCCTCACCTCCTCTCTCGAATCAACCCCCGGGGCACTGTCCCTAATACAAAACACAAAAATGTAGAACACGCCCACAGATCACCTCATCTCGCTGGGCACTTCTCATAGGTGATCTTCCATTAGTTTCGATACACCCAGCTCCTGGCTCGATGACCTTGATTCCCAGCCCTCCTTCAGTGAGAAAGAACACAGTCTCCCAATTATCAATGTTCCTTGCATAAAAGTACCCTCTCCTCCCCGAGCCTAACTCCTAAAACAAAAGGCATTATTCTAACTAACAAAGATGACTTTCTACACCTGCAACAGAAACGTGAGAGCAGAACAAATTCAACATACACATGAAATCCACTAACAAGCCTAAATTGGCCAACATAAGAGTAAGGCACATAGGCCCTTCGAATACACACGTAGGTGAACCTTTCATTTAGGTCCTTCTACATCATCATATTACATGAGCATAACAATTGCATATTTCATTGCAAGCAACCTATGAAATCTTACACGTTAAGCACAATTAGTCACATCTATGTGCAAACTTTAATATGGTGCACGTTTAAATCAAATGCACTACAATATAATGGGCGAACTTAATTAAGCAATTGCAAGCAAATACCAAAGGTTACATGACTCAGAACACATGCCACATTGTTTCTTTACATGGCACAAGATATTTCTATCATTACATTTTCACGTGTTATGACTGAATACATTCTAATGATCAAATGTTAAAACAACACAGGAATATAGGTGGGTGCGGACTACTCGTTATTATGATGCACCCCTACAAATGAAAGAGCACCATCGCGCTCCATCACTTTCCTCCTATTTTGCCTTTCTCTCTCAACCTCTTATTCTCGATCAAAGTCTAATGAATGAAAAATAAGTGCAAGTCAAAAAACGACGCTGGTGGGCTTCAAATTAAGCACTGCATCTACTCACCCATTTTGCAAAACTTCATCCATCAATTTAACCATCCACCCATCCATCCTTTTCTGTTTGGCTGATCAGTGAAGGGCAATCCTCGTAATATGTTGGAAGACTTTATTTCCTTGCTATATTCTCATGCAAGGACGCTATAGTGTTTTAAGTGCAGTGATACATAATACTTCTAACTGGTGTGTTGGCACCTTCAGGTTGGGAAGTAAGAAAACAAGATAGCTAAGCTTCCCCCAGCAGCAAAAGCATCTCTCACTGCCCAAAACGGCCACGTGTTCATCATTTACAGCAGCAGTTCTTAAACTTTTGACTTCTGTGCCCCCTAACATCCCCCCCCCCCTCCCCAGATCACTGATGGAAGCCGAAGACCCTCGCCTAAGGCGTTGGTACAATGTGAACCTAAAAACAATACAGAAACAAACATTCATCAAACAAATACACAAGTTATTAAATAGTTTGTTTAAATCACAAACAAAAGATATGCAAAATTCGAAATTTTCATTTTAATGAGAAGGTTGGAGCTTTTCCAATTTAATTTAACTTCCAAAAGATAACATGATAAGCTAGACACCTTTCCCCTAACTCATTTTTCCTCCTAATGAATACTTTCTTTTTGTCTGTTCATATCTATACTTGAATTAAGGCCACCTGTCTTCTCTACTGGACTCTCTTTCCTGTGCTGTTCCCATGAGTCAAGATAAGGATACTTAGGAGTAAATTTATGAGATTGATTGTTTAACACAAGAAACAATCAGATTAACAAAGACACATGTTGCACCTCTTTTTAGGTCTCGCTACAGACATCTTTAGCTGAGTGAAACCTCATGCTATTAATACTTACAAAAAAGACCAATAGATGCAGCGTAAAGAGGAAGTGGGCTTTAGACCAGGCCTTTCAGACGTCGCCTCTCATATACTTTTCAAGGTTTCCCAAAGGTTGGGTGGGCTGAGCTTTAAATTCATAGAATTCGTGGAAGCTTACTGTGAGAAGTTGGCCTGATATGTAGTGCTCACTATTCTAGTGATCACTGTGTATCATTCCAAACGACCCTTATTGATGATTGGTTGTAAGTCAACCGTATAGACCAGCTATCCTAGTAGCGTGGATACGAGCAGTCTTAGGCTAAACTCTAGAGGGCGTGTTAAGCCAGCTGTTTACCATCACATATACCCCTTGAACACCAAGTGAAAGGACACCACACAAGTTGTTATGAAAATAAAAGGATATTTATTTATAACAAGACTACCCTGGCTCTTTATGAGTCAGGGAGCTAAGCACACTACAAAACTCTTAGGAAAATACTTCAGTTGCACAATTTACACAAATGCCCGAGGGGCACGAGAAACCATCAACACTAACAGTGAAATGCGAATGGTTAGAGTCTGGAGGTACTGATTCCGGAGTGTTCCGATCAGTGGGACTAAACGAAAAAGGAACTGGACACTTGTAGAGCGAACCTGCGATGGAGCACCGAGATGCTCGAGTTACCTAGCCCGGAGGCTGCGGCTGCGTGAAGTTTCGGCAGGATGTCGGGAGTCCTCGTGTAGTCTCAGGAGCCTGAAAGAAGAAGTTGCTGGCAGGCGACCAGTGACGATGTTCAGAGTGATCCAAGCCTGGATCGGTGATGAAGGAAACCTGAAAGCAGAGGGGACTCAGTTCTCAACCGCTAGCCAGCGATCGTGTGGGTACCAGGGGGGTACCGGCTGAAGTCACCTCGACCAGGTGAGTGGGTGACGTCGGACTCGGCTGTTCCTCGGACCAGGAGGCGCGGCGGCGACCAGGATGGAGGGCGAGCTGTCCCACGAAGGTGTCTGCTGTTGATGATGCTGGGCCCAGGAAGGGGCAGCGGATCTTGGCAGTGGCAACCCAAGCGGGGGAGTCAAGATGGCGTCGGGAGTGGACCAGGAGGGTCCGTGGTACTCCTCTGTTGAAGGGGAGCAAGAGCCAGTCTGGAGCAACCAGACCAGTGATGCAAATAATCTTGGAGCGTCGTGGAGAGGGCCACAAGCCGGTCGGCAAGTGGTCGGACAACGCTGGGAACAGCAAGAAGCGGAAGGGCCCCCACGCAGATCTCGTGGATGCTGGGGAGACAGACTTCGATGCTGGAGCTGCTCAGGGTTTAGGGCTTCTCAAACCCTAGGTGCACTCACTCGAGGGTCCCTCGGTGGGCGTGCTAGATAAGCGTCGTGCAGGTTCTGAAGATAGCCGGTCCCGCAGGTCTCGTCACACCTACGACTCTCAGCTGGGCTGATGAGGTAGATAAAAGGTCAGAGATGGCAGGGAACTCGGGTCTCGTCGAGCTGGGCAGTCTTGATCCATAGGAGACGTACAGCAAACCGCAAGCGCTTAGATGGTGCCTGCTGGTGCAGGGTGGCTACTCCTTAGCCACAAGGGAGAGTCTTCAGAAATAGTCCAGAGTTCCTTTCGTGGAAAGTGGTTCGTGATTCGGAGTTATCCGATTATCTGATTATCCAATTTGGGAAGGGGACTCGCTCCTACCTTTATTCTAAGAAAAGGGGCTGGCCCGTGACTAGGTTCTACCTATGGGTGGAGCCAGGAGGGGGGTGGTTACACCCCTATCCTTTGTCCGGCTTCGCACCAGCTCAGGGGCTGGTGTGCCCCCGAAACTGGTTTGAGCCGGGCTATGCACAGCGAGCACCGGGGTGCCACTTGCAATCACCTTCCTTTCAGCCCTGCCTACCTGGGATACACAAACCCTGTCGGGGATGGTGCTAGCACCGCCCTCGACAGGAAACCCTTTGTCCAAGCTCCCCTTGCTGGAAGGTCCCCCAGCAGCAGGAGGTCAGACTTGTGTCTGGTGGCAGCATCCATTTTGTGATGCTGAGGCTTGAGTCAACTTTAACCGGGGTTCAAGGTTACTTCCATGTCGTGTCCCTCTAAAAGGGGGGAATGCTAACCCCGTCGCCAGGACTGGCGAGGGGTTCGTATTCCCATTCGTATGACACCTTACTCGACATGTGTAGGTGATGCGATGCCAAAGTTAGCAAATAACCGCAAGGATTATAATGCCTTACAAGTAGTTGGCCCGCGTCACCATGGAACGGCTATTAGGACTTGGTTCCGCAAGCCGTCGACGGGCTCAGCTCGCGCCAGAGCACCGTCCCACATGATTCCCTGCACTCTGCCTTCAGGATTGATAAGGCCTGCTATAGGAGTGACTGATAGGAATCCATGTGTCCATTTTAGGGTTTAGGTGTAGGAATACTACACCTACAGCAACGGGTGATTACACCACGTGGCCCCAGCTGTCGTGCAGCCAGTTGTGTCAGATTTGGGCGGCCATTCCAGGGGTGGCATAATACATGCTTCAGTCCCTGGTAGGCCCTGGGTACACCGATGCCCTGGATACCTGTGGTATGCTGAGACAGGGACTGACAAGGCGGCCCAGTTCCAATTAGTGGATGCACCTAATGTACATGTGTGTCAATTTCGAGAGAGAACAGCTAGGCTGTGGGTCTGATTGGCAGGCCCACGGCCGGAGAAAGTCGTAAACCAATGAAGCAAAAGCAAAAAATCTGGGTGATCATAGGATTGCAGACCCTACTCTCCTACATGACCCCCCCCCCAAACTTTGGGACAATAAGCTAACCTTGACCAGGTGAGTCTTCTTGCTCTAAGTGGAAATACCTGGAGAGCCCATCTGCATTGCCATGATCAGTGCCAGGTCTATGCTCCACTGTGAAGTCCATCCCCTGTAGGGAAATGGACCACCTAAGTAGTTTGGGGTTTTCACCCTTCATTTGATTTAGCCACAAGAGGGGCTTATGGTCGGTCTGAATCTTGAAGTGAGTGCCAAACAAGTATGGCCTCAACTTCTTCAGGGCCCAAACCACAGCAAAGGCCTCCCTCTCAATAGCTGACCAATTCTTCTCTCTGGGGGTCAGCCTCCTGCTAATAAAAGCTATGGGCTGGTCATGACCATCAAAATTCAGTTGCGATAGAACAGCTCCCACACCCAGCTCCGAAGCGTCTGTTTGGACAATGAATGGTTTGGAGTAGTCTGGACTCTTTAGGATAGGTGCTGTGCACATGGCCTGCTTTAGGTCATCGAATGCCTTCTGACAGCTTGCTGTCCACTGAACTTTTTTTGGCATCTTTTTACTTGTCAGGTCGTTTAGCGGGGTCACAATGGATCCATAATTTCTGACAAATTTCCGGTAATAACCAGTCAGGCCCAAGAAAGCTCGAACCTGAGTCTGGGTGGTTGGAGGAGCCCAGTCCTGGATGGCCTGTATTTTGCTCTCCAATGGTTGAACCTGGCCTCCACCTACAAGGTGGCCCAGGTATACAACCTGTGTCTGCCCTATCTGGCACTTGGTGGCCTTGATAGTGAGGCCTGCCTTCTGCAGGGCCTCTAACACTTTCCTCAGGTGGACCAGGTGATCCTCCCAGGTGGAGCTAAAGACAGCGATATCGTCCAGATACGCCGCACAGAAGTCGTCCAACCCAGTGAGAACTCGATTCACCAGCCTTTGGAAGGTGGCAGGTGCATTTTTCAAACCAAAGGGCATTACCACGAACTGATAATGCCCACCCGGGGTAGAAAATGCTGTTTTGGGCTTGGCCTCCTCAGCTAACCTGATTTGCCAATACCCAGCTGTCAGGTCAAACGTACTTAAGTAGTTGGCCGAGGCCAACCGGTCGATAAGTTCGTCTGCTCTTGGTATCGGGTGGGCGTCAGTCTTAGTGACCGCATTGAGACCTCTGTAGTCCACGCAAAACCTCATCTCTTTCTTACCGCCCTGGGTGTGAGGTTTCGGCACGAGCACTACGGGACTAGCCCAGGGGCTGTCCGAGGGTTCAATGACTCCCAGCTCCAACATTTTCTGCACCTCTGTCTTGATGCAGTCTCTGACATGATCAGGCTGCCGATAGATTTTACTCTTTACGGGCAGACTGTCCCCAGTGTCGACCTCATGGGTACACCACTTGGTCTGACTGGGTGTCAGAGAGAACATATGTCGAAAGGATTGAAGAACCTGTTTACAATCCTCTTGTTGATGTCCAGAGAGGCTGCCACAAAAGACAACACCGTCTACTGATCCATCGTCAGGGTTCTGAGAGAGCAGGTCTGGGAGAGGGTCACTCTCCTCCTCCTGTCCCTCATCTGTGGCCATGAGCAAGCCCATGCCCTCCCTGTCGACATATGCCTTGAGCCTTTTTACATGGAGCACCCTGTGGGGGCTCCGGGGAGTTCCCAGGTCTACCAAGTAGGTGACCTCTCCCTTTTGCTCAATGATCGTGTGGGGCCCAGACCATTTGTCTTTGAGCGCTGCTGGGGCCACTGGCTCCAGCACCCACACCTTCTGTCCAGGCTGGTACACAGTCAGGACAGCCTTTTGGTCGTGCCAAGCTTTCTGTAATTCTTGGCTCGCCTCCAGGTTTTTAGACGCCTTTTCCATGTACTCCGCCATCCGCGAGCGGAGACCGAGCACATAGTCCACAATGTTTGATGCCGGCTTTCTGAGAGGTCTCTCCCATCCTTCCTTTACCAAACAAAGGGGTCCCCTTACAGGATGTCCGAACAGAAGCTCAAAAGGGCTGTAGCCAACCCCCTTCTGCGGGACCTCTCTGTAGGCGAACAAGAGGCAGGGTATCAGGACATCCCATCTCCGCCGAAGCTTTTCAGGTAGTCCGTGAATCATCCCTTTTAGGGTCCTGTTGAATCTCTCAACAAGCCCATTGCATTGTGGGTGATAGGGTGTGGTGAACTTGTAGTTGACACCACATTCCTTCCACATAGCAGTCAGATATCCCGACATGAAGTTTGCACCTCTGTCTGAGACGACCTCCTTAGGGAAGCCCACTCTGGAGAACACTCCAAGTAGGGCCCGTGCCACCACAGGTGCTGTAGTGGTCCTAAGGGGAATAGCTTCAGGATACCTGGTGGCGTGGTCCACCACCACCAGTATAAACTTGTGCCCTGATGCTGTCTGGGGTTCCATTGGTCCGACAATGTCGATCCCCACTCGTTCAAAGGGTACCCCCACCACTGGTAGTGGTATGAGGGGGGCCTTTGTCGTGCCACCGGACTTACCACTGGCTTGGCAAGTGACACAGGAGCGGCAAAACTCCTTCGTATCTTCGGACATGTGGGGCCAGTGAAAGTGTGGAACAATTCTGTCCCAAGTCTTATTCTGGCCTAAGTGGCCTGCAAGGGGAATCTCGTGGGCCAAGGTGAGAAGGAAACCTCTCAGAGACAAGGGGATGACCAGCCTCCTGGTCGCACCAGGTTTGGGGTCTCTTGCCTCGGAGTACAGGAGTCCATCGTCCCAGTACACTTTGTGGGTACCTGTGGCGTTCCCTGCAGCCTCAGCAGCGGCCTGCTGTCTGAGGGGTTCAAGTGAGGGGCAGTCTAACTGTGCCTTCCCCAGGTCTTCCCTGGAGGGTCCCCCTGAGCCCAGAAACTCAACCTGACCAGGTTCAAGCTCTTGCGGCTCAGTTTCCCTCAGTTCTTTAAGGTCAGCCTCCTCGGAGACTTGATCCACGACCTGGGGCAAGGGGGAAGGCGAAGCCTTACCCTTACTGCTCCTTTTCTTGGAAGGTGTCTGGTCCGTTCTTCCAGGATCCAGCACCTGTTCAGTGGGGCATCTTTTGGCCTGTGACCTGGTCACAGCAAGGACATGTGCTGGCAAGCCTAACATCTCCATGTGAGTCCTCTGCTCCACTTCTGACCATTGTGACGTTTCCAAATCATTGCCCAACAGACATTCTACGGGGAGGTCTGAACTAACCACAACCTTTTTCGGGCCACTTACCCCTCCCCAGGAGAAATCAACAACTGCCATACTGTGATTGGTAGTGACGTTGCTGGCATTGGTCACTAGGTAACTGGTACCTAGCATGATCTGTCCAGGGTCCACGAAGTTAGGCGTCACCATGGTGACACTGGCACACGTGTCCCTGTAGGCCTGAGCCACTTTTCCATTTATCAAAGGTGTCTGTCTGTATTTGCCCAAAGTATTGGGGCTGGCATCAGGGGACATATCCATATCCCCTGTACAGACAAGGACGGCCTGAGTGAGCGTGCCGACTAAGTCGTCACTCCCCTCGGTTCCCAAGGTTAACCCAACTAATGCCTTGGGAGGCGCACTACCACTGCTGACTGTACTAGGGGGCGCAGGTGCCTTAGGGGCTGCAGTGGCAGGAGTTTGCCCTCCTTTCTTGGTGCACTCACTAAACCAGTGAGTCTTACTTTTACAGTATTGGCACCACCTTTTTGACTGGCCTTCTTGAGTCTTCTTCTTCTGTGAAGCCTGACCCCCACCCTCTTTGGTTTGTTGGGGACCTGTCGAAGACTTCTGGTCATTTTGTTCGTTCTTGTTACCCTTTTGGTCTGCTTTCTTCTGACCACCCTGGTTCTGATTCTGGTTCTGCTTGACCCTTGTTCTGACCCATCTGTCTGCCTTCTTTCCCAATTCTTGGGGAGAGGTCAGATCCGAGTCGACAAGGTGCTGATGCAACAATTGGTTCTGACAGTTGTTTAAAATCTGTTCTCGCATGATAAGATTGTACAATCCTGTGTAATCAGTAACCTTGCTACCCAGCAACCAGCCTTCCAAAGCCTTAGTGGCACAATCGACAAAGTCAGCCCAATCCTGAGACTGAATTTTCTGGGTGTCCCGGAACAGCACCCGGTACTGTTCCGTGGTTAAGCCGAACCCATCAATCAGTGTGTTCTTCAGGACTTGGTAGTTGTTAGCATCCTCAGCTCTTGTAGTGAGGAGCTTGTCCCTTCCTTTACCTTCAAAGGAAAGCCACAGTATAGCTGCCCACTGACTTGGGGGGACGCACTGGACAGTGCAGGCCCTCTCCAAGGCAGTTATCCACTTGTGGATGTCGTCCCCTTGTTTAAAGGGGGGCACTATTTTACTCAGGTGTCTAGTGTCTATACCCCTGTCTTTCTCTCTATTGAGAATGCTGCCACCAGTGGGATCTAACCCACTTAATTTCTGCTCTCGGGCCAAGGCAAGTCTTTCTTTGGCGAGGGCAAGTTCTTCCCGCTCGATCCTCAGATTGACCTCCCGCATCTTCGCTTCATGCTCCCTCCTCTGAGGGGAAGTCATTCCTCTCTGAGAAGGTGCCTGAGAGACATGTGTATGAACCGATCTGCCAGAGCCTCTGGAGAGAGACCTAGCTCGTCCGTTCCCAAGGTTAAGCCTGCTTGAGCGTGGGCCCGGGGCTCCCCCAGTTCCATTCTCATGCCTGCTTAAGTTGGTCCTTGTAAGCCTGCCGACTACCACTGGACCTTTGTCTGCCTCGTCTCCCGATAACTCGTCCTCGTCCTCCTCCTCTGTGTGGAGGTCGAGGTCGGGGTCACCGAGGGTTCCCTCTAAGGGAGGCATGTTCCCATCTGCACTGGGGGGACCTGGGTTAGAGGACCTCCTAGCATCGTACGCCTCTAAGAGACCTATCAGTATTGCGATGGTAGGGTTAGAACCCTGGTTTAGCTTCCTGGAGGCACACAGTTGTCTCATCTCCTTGAAGCTAAGAGTTGCATATCGTGACACGACCTGTGGAGGGTCACTGACCACTAAGGGAGTCCCTGCAGACTCTCCGTGGACCGACATGCTTTTCTAGTGAGGTGTAAGTGTTGCACCTACCTACACTATGGGTTTACCTACTGACCCCTTGCTAAGAGTTGTAGTCAGGGTGTGCTAAGCCCTGTTACACTACAACAGCCGGTTCAGTAGAACTCGGAGTATTCTAAGTTAAGTTATATGTACCTGGGTACTTATGTGATCTTTCACTGCGATATTCTTAGGATACGTGTGTGGTAAAACAACAGCAAGCTCAAATCCCAACCGCTGCTCACCAATGTGAGAAGTTGGCCTGATATGTAGTGCTCACTATTCTAGTGATCACTGTGTATCATTCCAAACGACCCTTATTGATGATTGGTTGTAAGTCAACCGTATAGACCAGCTATCCTAGTAGCGTGGATACGAGCAGTCTTAGGCTAAACTCTAGAGGGCGTGTTAAGCCAGCTGTTTACCATCACATATACCCCTTGAACACCAAGTGAAAGGACACCACACAAGTTGTTATGAAAATAAAAGGATATTTATTTATAACAAGACTACCCTGGCTCTTTATGAGTCAGGGAGCTAAGCACACTACAAAACTCTTAGGAAAATACTTCAGTTGCACAATTTACACAAATGCCCGAGGGGCACGAGAAACCATCTACACTAACAGTGAAATGCGAATGGTTAGAGTCTGGAGGTACTGATTCCGGAGTGTTCCGATCAGTGGGACTAAACGAAAAAGGAACTGGACACTTGTAGAGCGAACCTGCGATGGAGCACCGAGATGCTCGAGTTACCTAGCCCGGAGGCTGCGGCTGCGTGAAGTTTCGGCAGGATGTCGGGAGTCCTCGTGTAGTCTCAGGAGCCTGAAAGAAGAAGTTGCTGGCAGGCGACCAGTGACGATGTTCAGAGTGATCCAAGCCTGGATCGGTGATGAAGGAAACCTGAAAGCAGAGGGGACTCAGTTCTCAACCGCTAGCCAGCGATCGTGTGGGTACCAGGGGGGTACCGGCTGAAGTCACCTCGACCAGGTGAGTGGGTGACGTCGGACTCGGCTGTTCCTCGGACCAGGAGGCGCGGCGGCGACCAGGATGGAGGGCGAGCTGTCCCACGAAGGTGTCTGCTGTTGATGATGCTGGGCCCAGGAAGGGGCAGCGGATCTTGGCAGTGGCAACCCAAGCGGGGGAGTCAAGATGGCGTCGGAGTGGACCAGGAGGGTCCGTGGTACTCCTCTGTTGAAGGGGAGCAAGAGCCAGTCTGGAGCAACCAGACCGGTGATGCAAATAATCTTGGAGCGTCGTGGAGAGGGCCACAAGCCGGTCGGCAAGTGGTCGGACAACGCTGGGAACAGCAAGAAGCGGAAGGGCCCCCACGCAGATCTCGTGGATGCTGGGGAGACAGACTTCGATGCTGGAGCTGCTCAGGGTTTAGGGCTTCTCAAACCCTAGGTGCACTCACTCGAGGGTCCCTCGGTGGGCGTGCTAGATAAGCGTCGTGCAGGTTCTGAAGATAGCCGGTCCCGCAGGTCTCGTCACACCTACGACTCTCAGCTGGGCTGATGAGGTAGATAAAAGGTCAGAGATGGCAGGGAACTCGGGTCTCGTCGAGCTGGGCAGTCTTGATCCGTAGGAGACGTACAGCAAACCGCAAGCGCTTAGATGGTGCCTGCTGGTGCAGGGTGGCTACTCCTTAGCCACAAGGGAGAGTCTTCAGAAATAGTCAAGAGTTCCTTTCGTGGAAAGTGGTTCGTGATTCGGAGTTATCCGATTATCTGATTATCCAATTTGGGAAGGGGACTCGCTCCTACCTTTATTCTAAGAAAAGGGGCTGGCCCGTGACTAGGTTCTACCTATGGGTGGAGCCAGGAGGGGGGTGGTTACACCCCTATCCTTTGTCCGGCTTCGCGCCAGCTCAGGGGCTGGTGTGCCCCCGAAACTGGTTTGAGCCGGGCTATGCACAGCGAGCACCGGGGTGCCACTTGCAATCACCTTCCTTTCAGCCCTGCCTACCTGGGATACACAAACCCTGTCGGGGATGGTGCTAGCACCGCCCTCGACAGGAAACCCTTTGTCCAAGCTCCCCTTGCTGGAAGGTCCCCCAGCAGCAGGAGGTCAGACTTGTGTCTGGTGGCAGCATCCATTTTGTGATGCTGAGGCTTGAGTCAACTTTAACCGGGGTTCAAGGTTACTTCCATGTCGTGTCCCTCTAAAAGGGGGGAATGCTAACCCCGTCGCCAGGACTGGCGAGGGGTTCGTATTCCCATTCGTATGACACCTTACTCGACATGTGTAGGTGATGCGATGCCAAAGTTAGCAAATAACCGCAAGGATTATAATGCCTTACAAGTAGTTGGCCCGCGTCACCATGGAACGGCTATTAGGACTTGGTTCCGCAAGCCGTCGACGGGCTCAGCTCGCGCCAGAGCACCGTCCCACATGATTCCCTGCACTCTGCCTTCAGGATTGATAAGGCCTGCTATAGGAGTGACTGATAGGAATCCATGTGTCCATTTTAGGGTTTAGGTGTAGGAATACTACACGATTACACCACGTGGCCCCAGCTGTCGTGCAGCCAGTTGTGTCAGATTTGGGCGGCCATTCCAGGGGTGGCATAATACATGCTTCAGTCCCTGGTAGGCCCTGGGTACACCGATGCCCTGGATACCTGTGGTATGCTGAGACAGGGACTGACAAGGCGGCCCAGTTCCAATTAGTGGATGCACCTAATGTACATGTGTGTCAATTTCGAGAGAGAACAGCTAGGCTGTGGGTCTGATTGGCAGGCCCACGGCCGGAGAAAGTCGTAAACCAATGAAGCAAAAGCAAAAAATCTGGGTGATCATAGGATTGCAGACCCTACTCTCCTACACTTACATTGTCCAATTTTGATTCCTAGTAGGTGATATGGGACTTCAAAAGTTCCCCTGACTTGTCAACTGTTGCTCGTCTCCTCTGTCATCACCTCTGTCTGTTTGTTCATGTGTCAACTTTCATAGCAAGGGCATCCATTCCCGCCATCTTAGGTGAGGGGAGCCCTCTCAGCAAGATTTTACAGTAAACTCCTTCAGCAGGGAAGCTCTCCACCACTGTTTCTCAAAATTTACTTTCACTTTAGCATGTGCATCTCTGCTGCTCTAACTGAAAATGTTGGCACTGGAATGTTCGTTTTACTCTTCCCACGCCTATTTGACAGACATTGTGACTGCACAGGTAGCCATGGGAACTGTGCATTCAGTGGGGCTGTATTGCAGTCACTAGGGGCTGCTCGTATGGTAAGTAACCTGAGCTTCAGAAGTGGTTAGTGGGATTGGGGCAGACTTTGGGGTTCCACAGGCCATCACTGGGGCTATGTAGATAGTATTTAGCAGACGTAGGAGCCCAATGCTCATCAGGTCAGGAGTTCGAGTCCGGTTCTGTGAAACCTTCACATGGCATATGCTCATATTCACATACTGTGCTCCTGTTTAACGCAACGATCCTAAATGTAAAGCGCTCTGATACCCTCTTGGGTCAAGATGCGCTATATAAAACTTTATAAATAAAATAAAATAAAATAAATGGTCACTTCTTGTCTCTACACCATTCCAACTGCTAGGTGTGCGGTGAGGATGCTATTGTATATGGTTGTCCTACCCTAAAGTTTATTTTTTTATGAATTCATTATGTGAATATAAAAAACGAAAGATGTCTTCTCAGCATATTTTAATATTTGGCTGACATCGAGAGCATGCCTACAGGAGATGTAACTGCCGCTTTGTCTTCTTGAAGGGCTTAGAGTACTCGGACAGAGGATAAGTAGTTTTACAGGTCAGGACCAACCTTGCCCATCCATCAGTTCTGGAAGCAGCCAGGCAGAAATGGAAGGGAAGGAGCAGATTGAAGGAATTTACAGAAATTTTGGGAAAAAATCATTTGGGCTCCTCCACTTAGTATTATTGTTTTTGTGCCAAATTACACACAATTGCACGAAGTGGCATAAGCGCATAATTTTTAGTAATTTAAAAGAGTAACATGACATCATAGAAATCACTCTGATTACTTCGGCGTAATTAACATTTCGCTCTGGCCTAGTTTAAAGTACAAGGGCATGAAGTAGCAAGACTTGTAAGACCCCTTTGATAGGTCCAAGGTATTGCAGTATGCTACCACAAGGATCTTTATCAGGCTCTGCAGCTTGTGTCAAAAAAGTGTCAAATGCAGGTTTCCAAGGTCATGCAAATGTGAATGCCAAAGCTTCTTTGGGGAAAACAAAGTGAGATTTATTGCAGTTGCCAATGCTTGTTTTCTCTTTTCATCACTGCAGACATGTAGGCAAATTAATCATGCTCTATTACCCTCCTGAATACTTTAAACAACTTGCTATGGTTACTGTGACCTTAAAGAATCTGCAGCATTAATGAACTTTCAAAGCAAGATCACAGGTTTCCCACCTGAGGGCTTCCCTTTAAAAGTTCCAGAAATGAAGGTGCAATAACTTTGAACTGTCCCGGTGTCAAATGACTTATTGTGGACTGAAGTAGTTAATCACAGCACATATCAGACCTGTGGTTAAGATGAAAGCTATTGCACGAGACAGGCTTATCAACTTTAAGTATATCTCATTCATGCTTTGATTTATGTGGTTAAAGGCATTTTGTGAAGGGAAATGGACTTCTTAATTAGGTTAGTAAATGTCAATACCCATCCTCATTTTCAAGCCAGTTAGTCGCCCTTGAAGTCATTTGACTTTACTTGATAGATTTTTTTCACGTTTTTGTTGCACTGCTATCAAAAGAGGTCAGGTTTTTTTCAAAATGGTTTTAAGTATTAGTTCATATTTACCAAATAATTGCTCTTTTAGTAAGTTATATTAAAGAATATATATCAGACAGAATATTACATTTCAGAGCTGTTCGTGGAAAAAAAGCTATGTTTATTTTGTTTATTCATATATTTGTGAATCTCAAGTACAGCAATAAAGGCTTCTTGATGAAATGAAACAAGCACTGACAATTCCAACAGGTCTGGCTTATGAATACACTGTCAAGCTAGACCTAAAAATGAATGTATGTTAATGACAACCCTCCTCCCATCTATGCTGCTGACAGTGAGAAACACCATAAATTATCCAGTTATCTAAGACTCTTCAATAGCATTGCTATACCTTGTGTATGCCCTTAAACGTTCAAGCAGCTCGATAAATAAACAAAATGATCACAGCTGTGTGGAAGACACAAACTTGTTTGCGGAAGCACACAATGTCTGCTCAATCAAGTCATGTACTCCTGGCTCCCAATATGTGGGTGGAGCCAAACGCCCCTCTCCTGGTGATGCGCACATAATTGTCTGGCAACAGCTGCGCTGTCTAGCCAGACCATAGATATAGAACCTAGGAAGCTGCTCCAGTGACCGTTCTTAAGGCCTCGTCAAAAGTTGCTCAGAATTGCTGGTGTGGCCAGTAACAGGGTTACTGGACCATTGGAAATTACGAAGTCTTTGTAAACACTGCAAACCTGCCAGGTGTCCTTAGAGATTAGAACTGGGGAAAGCAGTTGAAATGTCAGAGAGAAACTGCAGGGGAGAATGAGGAATCACTATGGGAATGTGACCCAGAATGAGTGATTCACTTAGTAATGCATCAGGGATATCTCAAAGTTCAACATGCAATCTCCATAAGGTCCGCACTCTAGGGTTAACAGGTCAAATGGGTTCATATTACATATACAATTCACTTTCCCTGTTTGCGCCAAGACGCACCTTCAAAAAGGTACGGCGTGCGCAAACAGGTAAAGTGCACTGTATTACCATGAATGCACTGCCCCCGGCAGCCATCCACTCATGCCACCTTTTAGTGGGGCACTTTCAGTGTGCCTCCTAAAGGCATGTTTGCTTCTGCGCCCGCGTCCACAATAGGGCGCTGGAGAAGAGGCAAAATTATTCCCTCATTTGCATGGGGCCACGCTCCCATGCAAATACGGGAACATCCCTCTAATGATAGCACTGGCACTCCATGTGCACCAGCGCTATTTGTATTACAGAAGAGGTAGCACAGGCATCTGCGGCCTCTTCTGTAAAACCAAAGTGCACTGGGGGTGCACAAAGCGGACGCACATGCCAGTTGCGCCTCTGGGGCACTCTGTATAATACGGCACCCTATCTGGGATTAACAGCACTCTCTACACAAGATCTCTCCTAATGTTTTGAAGAATGGAGAGTTACAGCAGAAATATTGTAGACTTTAGAAGCCTGATCAGCACTGGTGGCTGGTGACCAAGCGGGGTGCCTCTATTACAATTTATAATTTGTTCTGCCCTAACCCCAATGGTAGATAGAATGATCTGATTTTAATTTGCTAACGCAAACAAAGACAAGCATGCATAAATGGACACTTGTGCATACCTGTCTTTGCATGAGTTAGCACATTAAAGCTAGATCCATTGATTTAGCCATTGACAGATTCAGAGCAGGTAGTATAGGAACCGAACAAAGGGGCATATCAGCAACAACCAGCGATAAGTATCGCTAAGCGCACTTAGCGCTAGGATAATTATCGCCGGCTAACGCTGAATTTTATCGCTGAGATAGCGTGCTATCAGCAACGCTTATCTCAAAAGCGATAAAATGCCAGGCGCAAGCTGCCAAATGTGCGATTATCACCGGAAATCCAGCGATAATCGCACAACGTTTGGCGATAGCTTGCTGATAGGGCAGGGCAAACTCAGCCATGATATCCACCTTCCATTGGATATCATGGCTAAGTCAAACTAAAAGCAGGCGTAAGGAAAGTAGCGATAACCGAGGTTTGCGCTACTTTTCTTATCGCTATGCTTGTTAACTTTCCCATTGATAAATGGAGAAATGTCGGTTAGCGACATTTCTCCAGTTATTTGGGAAGCAACGCCCACTTTGCATCTCATTAGCGATGCAAAGCTGGGCGTTGTTGTAACGGGCGCTAAGTCAGCAAAACACGCGATAGCGTGTCTTTGCTGATAAGGCGATGACATTATTGCCGCTTTTCGCCCAAAAACGGACGCAAAAGCGGCGATAATTTCATAGCGCCGCCTTGAGGATATGCCCCAAAATCCGGACTCTTGTCAACACAACACCCATTTCTACAGCATTCGCTCTCGTAGGAAAATGTCTTCTCCAAATCCTGTTTATCTTTGATAAACCTACTGCTCTGCTCATATGCCACAACTATCTCACTTTAGGAATAATAATAGGCCCCACTGAAGGCTGTCTGTCAAGCTTTAATCTAATAATAATCATATAACCTGAGTGTTGAACCAGGGTCGGACTGGAACAGCAATTAGGCCTGGGCCCCAAAATAAAAGTGACCCTCATTAGTGAATTAGAAAGCTAAAATAGTGTTCCATGTGCGCAAATTGGGGCCACATTTAACTTTTAAAGACACACTGTATACGTGTTTTGCAAGGTATGGACGACTGCATGGATATGAGCTTGCGGCAGTCAATGTTTGTTTTAATATCAGGGAAATCAACAGTAAAAACTGTCCCAGCAGACCATAAAACAGGCCCACAATTGCCCTATAGGGCAGTCAGACCCTGCGTTGAAGTTGGTGAGTTTACTTCCAGGCTTCAAGGCATTCAATTACCGAACCACACATGCTCTTCAAACATTTATAGCATCTTTCCTATCACCGATCAGCCTGAGTGAACCACAACACAGTTAGAGGTGGAACATAAGAAGAGGTGAGGGGAGGCCTCCTAATGGAATCTGTGGGCATAAGGGCATGTGGCCCTAAGCGTTAAAATGAAAGGTAAATGCGCTCTGTATGATCAGGGCCTCCATTCTCCCCAACACAAGGTAGAACTGCGGGGAAGAGGAGACCTGGGGTATGGAAGCACCTCAGTGGTGAACAGAGAGAAGAGTATAACCCTCCAAGCAGGGAAACAGAAGATGTGCACAGAAGACAATGCACTCAACAGCTAAAGTGACTGATTTCAAACTCC
This sequence comes from Triturus cristatus, assembly GCF_964204655.1. Classification (NCBI taxonomy): domain Eukaryota; kingdom Metazoa; phylum Chordata; class Amphibia; order Caudata; family Salamandridae; genus Triturus; species Triturus cristatus. The sequence continues at coordinate 138,585,947 of NC_140592.1, forward strand.
CATAACGAGTAATTAAAGGCAAAGTCTGTATACAATTCGAATTTAATAATGTAAGGAATAAATGCAATGTTAAAGGAAGCAACATAGTATGACACTGTTTACAGACCTGTTTCTCCTTTCATGTATGTGGACAGCTTTCTGATGCAGTCCCTACGAAGGGTACCATTTCAAGTGAGTGAAATGGTTCATGTGTGAAGGAACGGGTCTGAATGAATGGGAGCTTCGACCCTGGAAAACAAACAGGAGAATGCAATCCCTCAATGAGGGAAACAGAAGATGTGTACTGTCAGGGTACATGCACAGAGGGCAATGCAGACAGCAATAACTAAAATCAAACTAAATAAAAATTCAACTATGAATAATAAATATTAAATACAATATTACATCTTTCTGGTATTTGAATGGCTTTCTGATGCAGTCCTTAGAAAAGACACCATGTGTTGCTCTCAATAGGAAAATCTATAATATTTCAAGATGGTTTCTGCATCCATGAAATCATCCACTCCAGCTGCTGCTGCTCCTGAGGACAGTGCTTCACATGCACTGCAAGGGAAGAACTCCCCAGGAGTAGCAATAATACATCTAATAGCCAAGAGCAGAACAATGAGAGGTTGATAGTGTTGATAAGGTATCATATCATAAACATTCAAACCCCAGATTACCAAATAAAGGAACATTACAACTCTGATATGGTGAAGACATCTAATCTAAATTCTCAGCTCCTGCAAGTGTGAGGCTTGTACAAATAATGCAGGTAACAACTACTGATTTCCATGCCAGGTATTTTAACCTGAATCTTTATACAGAAACAGGATGGGACGAAAGAGAGAAAGGAGACCAAGGTATCAAGGTAGTGCATTAATTTGCAGATTTTGCGTAATCTGAGTGATTCTTAATGCCAAGTGCTTACTGACTCATCTCGCTAACACATATAGCGCATATCATGCTCAGACATGACCCATGCCACAGTAAGGTCTTTTATACAAGCAATAGCAAAATTGGGTTTGGTGGGATGTTTACCAGTTCAGGGAGGTTTGGATTTTTGGAGCTGTACATCAAAACTGTCCCACAGTCTGCAGGGTCCAGGGCAGGAGCGAAACCTGGCATACGCTATATTGTCATAACTTCTAGTCGTAAATTACATTTATTTAAATTTAATTAAATTACATTTATTTATTGCATGATTAATAAAAACTGCTGCAACATGAGTAAAATTACATTGTATCGAAAATGTTTCCATATTTCATAAGCAACGTTTCTCTTAATATAATACACATTTAAAACATATGAAAAATTTAATACTTGCAATAAAGGAAGACCTCGTATCCGGAGTTTCTTAATTTTTTAACAGGTGTTTCTTTATACAATGCCTGCATAAAAGAGGAGATGGAGCCAAACTGTTAGCACCATTTCAGAAGAGGCAGCTGACAGAGTAGTGCTATAAGTTCGAACAGTTGTAAGTTAGGATGGGCTTATCCTAAACATGCTTGGGCTTTAAAACTTTACAATGTTTATCTTTAAAACTTTAGAACAGAAAATAGTATCTAAGAACACTCTAGAGTTCAACCTGTGCTACCACAACACAAGTAGGTGCTCTATCTAGGTGCCTGGCCTCCCTAAACAGGGGATAGCTACTTGCAAAGAGTGGATTCAGATGACATGTGGATTGGGGAGTTTAGTCCTGGGTGCATTGTCACCTCCCTGCACTCCTGCGAGATCCAAGGCCTCAACCTTTTTCAAGTAACAGTTTATATATTTGACCAAAGTGCAGTTCAATGAGGTGTTAGATGTGTCAAAGCAGGCTAGGACTGCTTCCCTGCAGGATCTTGTGCCATTAGCGATCCACTCCCTGCATAGCAAGGCCCTTCTGACCGCTAGGAGGGAGGGGCACAGGCACAAAATGTGTATTATGCCCTTCTTTTGCTGTTTGCAGAGCCGGCAGGTTACCTGGTCCTCGCCCCTTTTAGATAGAGGATTGTGATAGGGATTATCCCCATCCTTAGCTTCATAAACTGGGCGTTTTTCTATTCTTTATAGAGTTTGTGTAAGTAGCACTGTGGTTCCAGGTGTTAGTAGGTACACAATGTCATCCAACCGTGTTTGCGTGCTGAAAGACAAATATGTCTTCTATTAGAAAAAACTTAAGACGTGGCTATTCCGCTTTCCCCCTGATGGCCGGTAATAAGCCCTATTTTGCTGTTCCATAGGGGGTTCTGGCTGCAGGGTGGGTGGGTGGTCTCTGGCCTAGCTGCTGGGTACTAATTGGTGTTCTAGCGCGGGGACACTCCGTTGGAGTAACCAGGCGCTCTATAAGCTGTATAATAATAATTAGTGGGAGCTGTTTTGTGCTGGTTTTCGCCACCCTTTTAATTTCGCCATAGCTTCTAGTAGTACAGAACAATACCCACCATTTATCAAATGAAACCAGAGATGCAGTTTCCCTCTGATATTATAACTTTAAATCCCTGAGTTAATAGCAGATCTAATTGGGGTGCATAAGTGGGTGATAAGAGAAGGGAAAGAGGATGTGCATGAATGTCCATCGCAACAGTTAGAACATTGAGCACAAATGGGTCTCCTGTGATAGTAGGGAAGAGGGATTGAATTATGTTCCAAAAAGTTCAAACCTTATTACACTTGGATAGCATACGATCTACAGTGCGTTGTTCAGCACTGCATTCCCAGCAGGTTCCTGAGTTAATCACACCTAGTTTGTAAATATGCAAAGGCGTCCAGTATGATTTATGTAGAACCCAGAAGCGAGATTGTGCTCTAGGTGGGGTGATTTAGACAACGGTGACAGATATTCCGTCTGTCGATTTAAAAAACCCAAACGATATAATGGAATTTATATTTCGGTGGACAGGATATCCGTCACCTTTGTGACGGAGTAACCCATCCGCCAAGTCCTAAATCAGGTCCTGAGTCTGTAAAACGATCAATACTTGATGTAGTGATGCAGGGATGTGTGATTCCGCTTTTGATTTTCAGTCGTTGAGCAAGGGATGATTTAGGTGGTTCAAGGAGTTTGTATATTCTGGGGGCTAAATGGCCATTCTTTCTGAAATTCCTGGTAGAAAGGGAAGATCAGGTTAGTGAGGTTGGGGTCGTTTCCTGAGTGCACCCTTGAGTTTGAAGAAATTTAAAAAAAACTCCGGGTCTCCCAGTGAATACTTTCCTCATAAGGTGGAGAAAGGAATGAGGTCTTTTTCTGAGCCCAAGTCGATGAGAAAGTTAATCCCAACCCTTGCCCAATTTTCTCAAAAATATAGACTTGTGTCAAACTTTTATTATTTCACAATGCCATAATGATGCAGGAATCTTAGTCTTCAGTGTCTTATTTCAGTATTTTAGGGTTTGAACTATGTCAAAGATTATGCGTTGTGAGTGTTGCAAGGTAAGCCGAGAATTCTGGCATATCATAAGGGTAGTGCTAAGAGGGATAGGGTAGTCTGATCATAATTTGAGAACCACCAAGTACCTTGTGCTGATATGAAGGCTTTTTGATATCGGGTACCAAAGTCTATTCTCGCTCTCTTGCTTTACCAAAGGAAATTAGCGATGTAGTTATCAACTGTCTGAAGAACTCTGTCGAGAAAGTTAATCACGGGGTGATAGTCATCTTTATCGCTTTGACTCTACCCGACCACGCAATGAATTTGGGTGACCATGAGAGCAGGAGGTCTTTGATTATGTATAGTAGGTTAGTTTAATTAAGATTTATTGATTCCTTCATGTCCTGAGAGAACCAGTTTCCCAGGTATTTAATCGAGGAGGATTGACACTTTTGACATGAGTCTTCCATGATCTCTGAAGAACAGCAGTGGTTCAAAGGGAAGACTTAGTTTTTTTCTCTATTGAGGGTGTAACCTGACACTAACAAATTTAGTTCAATCTCCTGTAGAACGAGCAGAAATGCTTTGTTGGCATCTTCTATGAATATTAAAACATAGTCAACATATGCTGCCACTAGTTGTTTACCCACGGGCGGCTCCTCCGTAATTGCGGAGGAGCACTGCCCACTGGTCAGAGTCAGTCACAGAAAGATAAAATATTAAAACAATAATACCATTTTATTTTTCTGGGACAGGCTCTGGTTGAGGCGTGCATGCGGAGTGGGGCCGGGACATGAGAGGGAGGAGTGATGGGCACTTGGAAGTGTGTATGTCACTTTGGCCGGCCGTCTTAGGTCGGCCAAACTGACATGCGCACTTCTATTTCTCCAACCCAGCTGTGTTGCACAGTTTGGGTTGGAGAAAAGCAGCAGCCTCCCAGACACTGTCTGAGCGGCAGACCAGGCAGGTCAGACCAGTCCTGGCACTGCCCTCATAGCCTGAGAGCAGTGTCTTAATTGGATCGGCAGCCTGTCCTTTCCCAGAGACTGCCGGCAGTAAAGCACCGTGGCGGCCGTTGGCATTGGGACAGTGAGTGGTACGCATTTTAAAATATTATTTTTACTATCAATTCCCCATCCTGCCCTGTCCTGCACCTTACCCCAACTTTATTTACCTGATGGGTAGCAGATTTCTCTAATATTGGTGTTAGATCATATGGCTGTAAGAAGGGTTTCTGTCACTGATAAGAAGGGAATAGGTGATAAGGGGCAACCGTGACACTTGCCTTGTGAAAGCTTAAAGGAGCGGGAAAGATCGTCATTGACTCTCACCTTCACCTCCGGGTTTGTGTATAATGCCACAGTCATCCAAATATAATCATCATCCAAACCATAGTTACGCAGTACTACCTGTCACTTGTAGGAACATACCTTGTCAAAAGCCTTCTCTCTATTGAGGCAGTGGCAGGTATGGCACTGGTGAGTGTATAGCTTTAGCTTCATTCAGTATATGGCAAAACGGATTGACATTATCGGCAGCCTGTCTGCCTTTGAGAAAGACGGTCTGAGCTGAATGTATAAGGCTGTGAATGACCTTCTCAAGGTGGAAAACAAGGATTTTTGCATATATTTTGCAGTCAACCTTAATGAGGGAGCTAGGCCTGTAGATTTTAACATCCAGTTGATCTTTCCCTTCTTTAGGAATAACTATGATGATGGCAGTGGATGCAGTGCCCGAATTAAGACCCGAGGACGCATATTGATGGAATACTGCCTTTGTAAAATGTTCTGAGTATCCGTCTGGGCCACAGGCTTTCCCCATTTTCAGGCTGAGGATAGCTTACCTAATTTCAGTCTGGTTAATAGGTACATTGATGGCTTCCCTTTTTTCTCTCAGGATGGTGAATTTAGATAGGTAACCTCTGCAGTCATCTGGGTTAACTACTCTGTTGGAGTTGCATAATGTGGAATAGAATTTCTGAAAGGAGCCAATAATGTCAGTGGTTGTGGTAACAGTTTTCCCTCTACTATCTCTAACGGTGTGTATCAAGGTTCTCCCCTTAAATAATTTGCTAATGCTTTCCCTACCCGTCTATAATAATATCTACCCATTTCTGTGCTCTCATACTTAAGATTTTATTATACTCGTATTAGAGGCTCTGTAGATGAGATATGGTGTACCTCAGGGCCCCACATTGTTTAACATCTACATGTCCCCACTGGAGGAGGTCGTCATCCCTTTCGGAGTGAGCATCGTCAGCTACGCCGACGATACACAATTAGTTGTTTCCCTATCTCACCCAAGCCAACAACCTGCGGACCTTTACAACTGTCTGACGCGGATACAAGGATGGATGAACCGATCCCATCTCAAACTTAATGGTTCAAAGACTGACATCCTCCTCCTGGGTCAGAAGGGACTCTCCCTGTCACAGAACATCTGGTCACAGAACATCTGGCCACCCTGTTTAGGCCCGCCCCCAGACCCTAAACCCGAGGTTAAGAGCTTAGGCGTCTGGCTCGAAAAAGACCTATCGTTTGCAACACAGGCAAAAAAAGTAGCCGGGACATGCTTTGGGCTCCTCAAATCAATTCGAAAGATCCTGCCCCTACTCCCTCCTACCGCAAAAAAATTACTGATTCAAGGCCTAATACTCTCCAGGATCGACTACAGTAACTCCATCTATTTGGGCGCTCCTGAGGCCACCCTGAACTGGCTACAGAGGATCCAAAATGCGGCTGCCCGGATCGTCACCAACACTCCTGCCAGAGCCTCAGCCAAACAGGCTCTGAGGCTCCTCCACTGGCTCCCGGTCAGGGAGCGAGTGCAGTTCAAAGCCCTTTGCCTGGTCCACAAATCGCTGCAAAACAAAGGACCTCCCATCCTAGCCAAATTCATTAAACCTTACAAAGCCCCAAGATCCCTCCGTTCCGATCAGGAACATCTCATCACTATTCCCAGATTTAAGAAGGCTTCTCGGTTCATACAGCACGTCTCTGGAACGCCTTACCCCGCGAGACAAGATTAGAACCCAACTATCTACGTTTCAGAAAGCGTCTGAAAACCCTTCTATTTCCATAAATCCCTTCCACACCCCCTCACTACCCTCACTCCCCTCAGGTTTACTGTTCCTAGCGCTGGGATACTCACGGGTGACTACGCGCTCTATAAAATTTATTAATAATAATAATAATAATAATAATAATAATGGTAGAGGTGTCCTCAGTACTCCTGAGAAACTTCTTTGTATTTTTAATTTCATGTTCTAACTGTGTCAGTTGTTTGTGGAACTTTTTGTTTTGGTGTGACATCAGGCCTATCATAACCCCTCTCAACGTCGCATTCAAGGCTTCCCATCTAGTAATTGAAGAGTCGTCAGATGTGTTGTTTTACATCAGAAATTGTTCAAGTGCCACAGAAATATATTTTTTGGAGTTTATGTTGTCCTGTAAAGCTTGCATAAGTCTCTAATGTTTAGATCATATAGACGTGTCCCGTAAGATGATATCTCTGGAATGTATATGTGATCACATATTGTAATTGGTTAAATTTTCAGGTTAGAGGATAACTGTAGTAAGTTGTTTCCCGACCAGCAGGTGGTCAATTCTGGAAAAGGAATTGTGGGGATTAGAATAAAATGCATAGTCCCTTCCAGGGTTGTAAAGTCTCCAGATGTCTATCAATTTGAGCTTCTCACAGAATTGTGCCATGCATTTGTGAGATTTGCTTCCCAAGAATTTAATGTTCGAGATCCTGTTTAATACACCATCCATTGGCATGTCGAATTCCCCACCCACTAACATATCAAGATCTCCTGGAAGGTCTGAAACAGTCTTATTCAAGACTCTTAAAAATTCAGTTGAATTATCGTTAGGGGCATAGATGTTAATAATATAAAAAACCTTATAATTCTTCTTAACTTTAGATTTCAGCTATCTACCTTGACTGTCATGTGAGTAAGTTTCCATAGTAAAGCAAGAGCTCTTGGATTTAAGAATAATAACTCTATTAGTTTTATGAGTTTCTGAGGAGCAATTAATGTCAGCCACCCATGTGCTTTAGAAGTTGGCATTTCTAATAGATTTAAGTCTGGTCTCTTGCAATAGGATAATATCCCCTTTCTGTCCAAGACAGTAGTCTGCAATCTTCCTCCTCTTAGTAGTGTGATTCGATCTCCCCCTTCACCTCCAATGTAGCCTGACACTGCACCAATTCAGGAACATCCTCAAGACCTGGCTTTTCAAATGACCCCAACGGAGCTGCTCACATCCACCCCACAGCGTCTTGAGACCCTAACAAGTGAGAAGTGTGCTTTACAAAACCCTGATTGATTAATTGATTGATTGATTCATGCCTTAAGTTAAGTGTTACATGAATGGACTCTTACTGCACCATCAGTCATATTTGTGGTTAATATCGCTCATGACTAAGCATGAACGGGGATAATGTAGAAACTTAGAAGTCATAGTCTAAATACCAGTGTGTGTGTTTTGAACATGTTGGCATACTCCATAAAGGTGAGGAATATTAACTAAAATATGGGAATGTAAGTTTGACTTTGCAATATAGTAGGATGTAAGTGTGATATTCCAGTCATCTAGGAATTGATAGTGTGGTGAGCAAGTGGTGGAGAGTGTATAGTTTCTGCTGAAGAGGAAGGCCATCAATACATAAGAGGAGGAAAAGGAACACAAATACATGTCAAAGGTATACAAACTAAAATACCAATACATAACTATAAGCAACAACAAGCCCACCCCAACACTGACCCCAGCACCCACCCCTGAGGAGCACCCACAGTGATTTTACCAACTCATTTCATAGCATAAGGCATCATGAGCTAGCAGACAGGAGAGGCGAGCCCCCCCCCCCCCCCAGTCTCAAGTGAAGCCATAAAACAACTTATAGAACTCTGAGAACATTCAATAACGCCTGTTTGGGAAGGTATGAGCAAACAGCTTAGTAAATGCCATAAAGGAGGTGAAAGTCCCATCCTTGAAGCCGCTCTCCCAAAGTTCCCCGCATTTGACACATGAATGAAAAAAACATGTCTTTGCGGCACCAAGATGGCCATCTGAATGTGTCCACAATGGTTGAGCCTGTACTTAACAGATAACAGAGCAAAATGTATTCGCAATTGATTACTATAATTTCAAGACTCCATGTTTGTCACTGTTACAGATGAAATATAGTTCTGTAGTTTGACTGGTTCCGCAAAGATCAGGTTCTTCCCTTTGTGAGTGAATTTGAACTTGGTGAGGCCTGGTAACAAACAGTGTATAGGAAGGGTTCTCAGGGGTTTCTGTGGAGCCAGGAAGCCCCTGCATTTCATCATTGTCTCTTTGAAATAGTCTTGCACTATTGCAATCCTGGGTCCATTCCATTGGATATGTTACACTGATTGTATGATGGCTAGAATAATTTAGGAATGGCAATACCTCAGGGGACAAAAAACCATCATTACTCTCTGGAATTTTGTCGATTCCAGGGCTGCATTCGGAAATCTACCAGATGGTAGCATATGAACTCTTTCAATTACTAATTGCTACTCAAAAGTGTTATTCTGCATTTTATGGATCCAGGTTTCCAGAAATTTGGAACAGGCATTAGTAACACGTTCCACTTCTTCTGGTAGGTCAAAAATTCTTAAATTGCTCCTGCGGTTTCAATCTTCAAACTCTGATATCTCTCCAGATATGGTTTTGATCTTGGCCGACATCTCTGTTGTCTGGTTTTTCTGTGCGCTACTACTGTCTTCCAGGGCCCTTATTCTAGAATCAGAGTTGATGATTCTTCCTGCTACAACCTTAACGTTTTGTCTAAGGCCTCGTATGTCTTCTTGTATCTGACTGTGTTAGAGTTTGTGTCTTATGCTAAGTCATGCAAAATGCACAAATGTTGCAGAATAAGGTCTAAGTTTGCTGCTGAGTCCAATTACTGCATAACTGGTGAATCTAGGAATAAGACATTCCGCCTTGGATCGTTTGAAACTGGGCTTGGGTTCCTTGGTGTCTTTGTGATTCTTTGCCTCTTTGATCTAAACCTCAGCCATTTTCAGGGTAAGGTGAATCAGAAATGTATTTAGGTCATTAGAAATGTATTAAAATGGCCAGTGAACCCCACTCCAAGAACTTTCAGTCACTTGGTCGTTTTAAAACTTGACTCATTATGCAGAGACGCGTAATCTTCAAGCGGCAAATCGGTTGTAGAGCATAGATTAACAAGTAACCATTGTCGATTCAAGTGTCAAGTCTAGAATGAGAGTTAGATCTCTAACACGCTGTTAGATAGTTTCATTTTCAGTTTACCACACTCAGTGAAATTTAAATTAACTTTTGCAATAAAGCAGGCATGCGCAATGATGAGGATCTCAGTAATGCTCTATGGTAATGCAGTTGGGGTTGTAACAGACATCGTGCAGGTGATAGTGAAAATGGTTCTGGTTGAAGAGTGTAGAGCATTAGACCTGGTTAGTGTGAACAATGGAAGCCGTTGGCCCCCAGGAGCCCGATGTGTCTGCAAGTTACGATCTCACCTTCCTCATTTCAGAGAGCTGATGGAATCCGTGGATCAGTGGCTCCCAAATAAGGTTGAATCACTCATAAGGCTCATATTCATGCTCTGCAATGCTTGTTGCTCAGTAGTTGCTAGTTATGGCTAGCGAGAATGTTGTGTACATCCAAGAGCAGTCAGGTGATTCAGGCTGCAAAGAAAAGAAAATCACATGCCTCACCGTAACAGCCAATCAGGTCCACAAAACAAGCATGAGATTCTCCTGTGTATTAAGCAGGTCTGGGTCCTCTCATCAGTGTGCACTCACATCGCTAGGTTTTAGAACAGGCAGCATGCCCCGGAGCTACGATCTCTGGCAGCCATCACTCTTGGGCACAAGCTACGCCCCCAAAGGGGCAGTGTATAGTTTTTCAAGAGCTCTAGTAGAAATGAAAGCTGTCAAGCCAGACCTATACCGAGCATCAAAACCTTCCAACAGCTTGCCCACCTAACTGGATCCTTTGCATAAAGGAAACTAAAGCCCTCTTTTTAAAGCACATAGGAAAAGGTTGGATTTTGTAATTCTTATGGATCACCAAAGACGTATTGCATCTGTAAAGTGATCGATTCATACTTTATGCCACTCAAACATGCATTGTAGTGCCACACTTAATGGTCGCGCCATAGGCATATTGGTTGAAAAGCACTGCATATCTGTAGAAACTGACACTTCGCCACATCCCCATCAGAGCACTTTCCTCAATGTCGGCTAGCCTGATCATTACACACTCTAGAACACCCTCAACTGAATATGAGACATGAATTCAACAAATTGCAGTTCAGGAAAGTCTGAAATGTAAACTCTTTAGATTGGCCTTTAACTGATAACACTGATAACATCACAGAAGAGGGGTTGCAAGAGTAGAATTTCTTGCTTGGTTCACTCTCTACCTCTGGCAGGACATCGACTTCACAAACACAAGGAGATGATGGATGGAGCGCTGAAACTTTTCAGACACTCAGCCCCAGTCACAGATCCATCATCGTTCTTTAGCTCACTTCACCACCCCAGTTCAGACCCAGCCATATGCAAATTAGTCTTGACCCTGTTCCTCATGGGAACAGTCCAGCCTGAACTGCCAAGCCAGGTCTTCCCTGGACCATAAACAAGCAGCCTGGGAATGGTTTCGGAGTGAAACCCCTCTTCAGCCAGACTAGCTTGAATCCAGTGGCAAAATGAGCAAGGGACCCACGTCTCAGCATACCCTGCCAACTTAGGGCGAACAAATCAAACACAAGGAGATGATGGATGGAGCGCTGAAGCTTCTCAGCCATTACCTGGTATTAATTCAAGGATTCCTTCCATCATCTTGTTCTTTGTTGCACTAGATGCCCTAAATATGATGGGTATGCCCAAATGTGGGCCCTGTGCTCACTGTACCATAAGACTCAAGCTTCATCTCACAGATGAGACCTACGTAGGTCTGGGGTTGCTTGTGTGTCCTTCTGGATTAGACCTGGCCTGGCAGTTCAGGCTTGATTATTCCTCACCCATACTTGTATGCTTATGGCAGATAGAATTACTTGAGGGAAAATGTTCAAGCATGAGACACAGCATCCCTTCGGTGGCCATATGCTAGGGACTTAGCGTGGTTGGATTTTAATTTAGAACTTAGACCCAAACTATAAGCTATTGACACAGCAATCAAGAGGCCCCAGGCAAGTTTCTTCTTTTGGAAAAAGTTAACCTCTGCCATCCAGGTGAGCCTTGTTTTCAAAGTATAAGTTACCTTTTTTTTTAAATCAATTTGAATTTACACAATTTTGTAATTTTAGCTTCTTTTACCAAACAGCAGTTACATTTTTTTTTAAAAAGGATAATGTGCAAAAAGAGTTTTTAACACAATATGGCCCACTGTATTCACATTTCGAGGTTGGCCCCAGTCAGTTGAATGCTATTATGGGAAAAATCAGTTCTTCATTCTAGCACGCATGATATCAGATTTGAGACCATTTTGTTTGAATATCAAACCCAGTGGTTCAACACTACATGACAATTTGTGTTATAAAACGTCTAATGTAAATTCAACATGCTCCTTGTAGTTTATGTAAATGTCCTTTTCATTAACCCATATATGCACTTTTTGTGTGTCCATTGCTGAAAGACAAAGAAATGTAAGGGCTTTATGTACATAACCTTTGTTTGAGGTTGCGCACAGCCCAATTCACAGAATTCGGACATTTGAAATTGCAAAAAAGGTTTTTCAAATGTACAAAAGCCAAATTGCGAATGGCAATTTGGATTTGCGAATCTGTATTTGGAAGAGGCATGTTAAGGGCATTCCTTCCTAATACCAATGTGCAGTGGTATGTACAAATGTTTTGCAACCAAATCAAGGTTGCCAAACATTCATTTTTTTACCAACACTCAGAGAAGGTGGTGACTATTTGCAAATCTGAATTGGTCCCCATGCAACGCTTTCCCCTTTGTGAATGTTGATACAAATATTTTTTAAGACCAGGCACTACTCTTAAAAAATGACACTTAAATGTTTTTCTTTCTAAATACATCCCATTTTTCCTTTAAGGAAAACTAGCTGCAATTAAGAAAAAAAAGATTGCTTTATAGAAAAGCAGTCAGACATGCTGGTCTGCTGACCCAAGCAGGCCACTATCCATGTGATGGCTGCAATTTCTAATGGGTTGCAAACTGTGACCTACCTCATTAATATTCATGAGGTAGGTCTATTTGTGACCCCTGTAGGAATTGTTGAATGAAGCTCAATGAGTTTCATACATTAGGAATAACAATTTCCTAATTGTGTTTCACAAAAAATCGCCTTTAGGCAATCACTTTTCCTAAAATGTGTACACATGGTCCTAGATTCCTAAGACCCTTATTTATTGAATGTCAAATTGCTATACCCTACTACTGCTACTGAATTGATGTATATGCTGGACACTGTAAATGTATGTTGTACACTTTAAATTTTGTTAATCTTTTTCAAGAGCATGCATATTCTATTTTTGGGTACTTTCTTGTTTTGTTTTAGAATTTTATTGTTGCCTCCTGAATCTATACAAAGAATAAATAAAATGAAAGTGATCGGACTACAAATTAAAAGCAAACAGAAGGCCTGATTTACAGTATGGCAGAAAGATTACTCCATCACAAATGTCAAAAGATTATCCTTTCTGCCATACTGAAGGTCTGCATGCCTCATTTACTGTCAGGCACACCTTCAGTATGTGAGTGTCAGAAACTGCTCCATCTCCTACATGCACCTCCGATGACCTGACTGAACAATAGCCACCACAGGTTGGGTCATTTAACTGCCCACCCGAATTAGAGTGTACAGTCAAATGTCCAGCTTTAACTGTCCTTTACTTTCAGGCAAAATCTGGTGGTAAGCTGCAGTGAAAACTTGTAAATGACCCTCACACCATGGAATAAATTTCCCATGGTGAGGGGGTCACTGGTTTTCTTATTGTCAGAAATAGAATTCTTCTTTGGGATTTTGTTTTTGAAAATAGATAACATATTTAGATCCTAATTATGAGTCTGGAGGTCAGAGGACCGCCAGACTGACGGCAGCGCAGCGATAGTGATCCAAACACCAGCGCACCACTGGTCCGACCGCCCTATTAGGACTTTGGCTGTCGGACTACCATTGCACCACCGCAGCTGCCAGGGAACCACTGTTCCCTGGAGGTCCTGCAGCAGTTTGAGGGCCGCAATATGCTTGGTGATGCCCTGAGGCACGCCAAGCATATTATGACTTTCTTCACCGCCAGCGCTGTCATGGACATTCATGCAGTGGGCACATGCTGTGCCCCCCTGTATTTCTGCACGCCCAGTTCCTGCACAGGAAGAGATGCACAACATGGTGCATTTCTTCCTGTCTAGGACATGCACTGGTGGTCCCATGGTGGTGCTGGTTCAGGCTCACAAATAGTCTTTTAAACAGCACCGCTTCAGGACCGCCACTTCGCCCACCCGGCTGTCTTGTAATCTGGTGGGCGGGTGAGCAGCGGTGTCTCTTGGTGGTGCGGGGGCACGGCAGTGTTAAGCCGCCCACCCTCGCAACGCCAAAAATCATGCCCTTAATGTTTGCTGTACTCCTTGATCATGTTGACAGAGCAGTCGGTCAAATGTTCAATGCATTGACAGGAACCGTGGTGATGACTGTTCCAATCAATGCAAGAGATGTCTGCTCTGGCAGCATATGTCTTTAAATTTGGCAGGCGGGTACTCTGTCTGATTCAATAGATGCTTTTGCGCGAGTCATAAAATTACAGCCTTTGCACAAATTCCTTCCAACCCCCAAGGCAGCAACATGAGCAATAGGGTGCCAATTACGATCCTGTAAAAACCGGGTACGAACCGTTGGACGGAGGCTTTTTTCCGTCCGACTCGTACCCGGTCGTAAAACATTACAAACATGCAAGTACGATTCGCACGGAAACACCATTTCCGTACAAGTCGTACAAAACACCGACCGACGAAAAGATACATACAAATGTGATCCGGGGAAAGCGCCGACGTGACGTCGGGACGCTCTCAGGCAGCGTTTCACGAACCAGGAAGTACGATTCGAACCGACAGCGGTCCAGACGGCAATATTTTTACGGCACCCAAAAAGTGCCGGAAAAGCGAAGTACGCCGCGATGCGAGTGGAATTGGGGGCCCGGTATGCGCCGAACACCCCCCCAGCCCCCGTGAGTACGTGCCGTACCCCCCCAGCCCCCGTGTATGTACGCGCCGACCCCCCCGTGTATGTACGCGCCGACCCCCCGTGTATGTACGCGCCGACCCCCCGTGTATGTACGCGCCGACCCCCCGTGTATGTACGCGCCGACCCCCCGTGTATGTACGCGCTGACCCCCCATGTATGTACGCGCCGACCCCCCCATGTATGTACGCGCCAACCCCCCGTGTATGTACGCGCCGACCCCCCCGTGTATGTACGCGCCTACCCCCCGTGTATGTACGCGCCGACCCCCCCGTGTATGTACGCGCCGACCCCCCCGTGTATGAATGGAGCGTACCCCCGTGTATGAACGGAGCGTACCCCCCGTGTATGTACGGTGCGTACCCCCCGTGTATGCATGGAGCGTACCCCCCGTGTATGCATAGAGCGTACCCCCGTGTATGTACGGTGCGTACCACCGTGTATGAATGGAGCGTACCCCTCCGTGTATGCATGGAGCGTACCCCCCGTGTACGTACGAGTCGTACCCCCGTGTATGTACGGTGCGTACCCCCAGCGCATACACGGGGGTACGACTCGTACGATTCGCATGGAAACACTATTTCCGTACGGATCGTACAAAACACCGACCGACGAAAATATACATACAAATGTGATCCGGGAAAGCGCCGACGTGACGTCGGGACGCATGCAGGCTTCGTTTCACGAACCAGGAAGTACGATCCGCACCGACGTCACCCCGCACGGATTGTATTCTCCGGCTGCCAAAAACTGCCAGGAAATCAGGACGACGCGCACAAGGAGCACCTGTACGCGACGGACAGCCATGGACCCCAACCTACGTGTCATCCCAGCCCTCATAGCAGTCCACCTGCTCTAGAGGAACCGACGCAGACGTCGCAGAAGGTCAGAACAACACCCAGGGGCAAAGGGGGGGCAGGGGCAGGACACATAACCCCCACCCAAGTCCCAAATCAGACATGCCCTTGACATACCTGACCTGCAGGACCTGGGGGTGGGGGCGTGTCCAGCAACGCAAGCGTCCGCCACAACGGAAGTGGATGTTGACGCGAAACAGCAACACAACAATTCTGGTACGTACCGTACACACGCCTTAAGAGCGTGGGTACGGGTCGTACCACGCCCACCCCAACGTCACTCCAACAATGGCGGTACGGCCCTTACCCACGCTCTTCAAGCCTGGGTACAGTGCGGACCCCCAATGGGGTGCCGTAGGGGTACGCACCGTACCCAGGCCTGAAGAGCGTGGGTACGGGCCGTACCGCCATTGTTGGAGTGATGTAGGGGTACGCGTGGTACGACCCGTACACACGCTCTTAAGGCCTGGGTACGATGCGGACCCCTACGGCACCCCAACAATGGTGGTACGCACCGTACCCACGTTCCAAAGGCATGGGTACGGGCCGTACCCAGGCCTGCAGAGCGTGTGTACGGGAATGTACGGAGCGTACCCCCACCCGTGTATGTATGGCGCGTACCCCCACCCGTGTATGAATGGAGCGTACCCACACCCCACCAGTGTATGTACGGAGCGTACCCCCACCCGTGTATGAATGGAGCGTACCCACACCCCACCAGTGTATGTACGGAGCGTAAATCCACCCGTGTATGAATGGAGTGTACCCATACCCCACCAGTGTATGTACGGAGCGTACCCCCACCCGTGTATGAATGGAGCGTACCCACACCACACCCGTGCATGTACGGAGCGTACCCCCACCTGTGTATGTCCCGAGCGTACATGCCCAGACACAGGAGGGGTGGGTGCAGAGTCCTCCCAGCAGTGCCCAGACACAGGAGGGGTGGGTGCCTATCACTCCCAGCAGTGCCCAGACATAGGAGGGGTGGGTGCCTATCACTCCCAGCAGTGCCCAGACATAGGAGGGGTGGGTGCCTATCACTCCCAGCAGTGTCCAGACACAGGAGGGGTGGGTGAAGAGTCCTCCCAGCAGTGCCCAGACATAGGAGGGGTGGGTGCAGAGTCCTCCCAGCAGTGCCCAGACACAGGAGGGGTGGGTGCAGAGTCCTCCCAGCAGTGCCCAGACATAGGAGGGGTGGGCGCAGAGTCCTCCCAGCAGTGCCCAGACACAGGAGGGGTGGGTGCAGAGTCCTCCCAGCAGTGCCCAGATATAGGAGGGGTGGGTGCCTATCACTCCCAGCAGTGCCCAGACATAGGAGGGGTGGGTGCCTATCACTCCCAGCAGTGCCCAAACATAGGAGGGGTGGGTGCAGAGTCCTCCCAGCAGTGCCCAGACAAAGGAGGGGTGGGCGCAGAGCCCTCCCAGCAGTGCCCAGACACAGGAGGGGTGAGTGCAGAGTCCTCCCAGCAGTGCCCAGACACAGGAGGGGTGGGCGCAGAGTCCTCCCAGCAGTGCCTAGACACAGGGGGGGTGGGTGCAGAGTCCTCCCAGCAGTGCCCAGACACAGGAGGGGTGGGTGCAGAGTCCTCCCAGCAGTGCACAGACATAGGAGGGGTGGGTGCCTATCACTCCCAGCAGTGCCCATGGAAAGAAAAGGGTGGAGTACCCACAGATACAATGGCCACAAATGTCAGTCAGGTGCACAAAGACCCTGCAGAACACGTAACACATGTGTGCGAGGCTGGGAGTACACACATGCATAGTGTGTAAAAGGGAACATGTCCACATGAAGTAATGTCAATAAACTCCATACACAAGTACAGTGACCACCAAGGATGCCACTAATGATGCAGGTGGAGACATTGCCCAGCATGCATGGACAAAGTTGAACGGATCCGTCACACACCAAGGAAATGTAGACACAGCTCAGCACAACATTATGGAAACACCCTGCAGGGAAGATGTCAGGGAACACACCTTGGGACAATTTCACCATACAGTAAAAACACACATAAGCAAAGATTATTTGCAGAGCCCTTGTGATGGCACACAGATACCAGGGTCTACCCCATGAGCAGCACACCACAACATTTCCCAGACACCTAACACATTATCACCACCCCAAATCATGGAGCAGCACCACCAACAGCAATACCAGAAAAGCAGTAGTGTACAAAGGAAAAAAAAACATTGCTTTATTCAGCATGAAAAAATAAAATTGTCAATAAAAGTGCAATATGTACAAGGCCCATAGGGCAGTCCATAGTCCAATTCCTGGTGGGGGACACATAGGGACGCGTGTCCCCTAGCTTGCCTGCACAGTTTATACCTCCTTTGCTTCCACGGGGGGGGCATCATGTGGGGGGGAAGGACCAGGCACCGCAGGGACAGGAGGGGCAAGGGCAGGTGTTGTGGGTGCAGGGACGGAGGACTCCACCACAGGGGGTGGGGCAGCGCCAAAGGTGGTGGTGAGAATGGCGCTGCACACGGTTGCAAGGTCCCCCAGCGTCTCCCCTGCACCCGAAGGAACCACAGGCCCCAAGGAGGGGGGGGGGGGTTGGAGGGATGGGTCGCAGCGCTACTGGGGGAGGGTGTGGACAGGGGTGGGGGACTCAACTACCCTGACCGGGGACTCCTTTGACCGCTTGCAGGATGGTGTCACTTTGGGGCTCAGGGACAGAGCGGCCATGAAGGAATCTTTGTTGGAATCATGGCCAGGAGAGCTGAGGGGAGTGGATTTGGAGGGAGTGGGTTGTGAGGAATGTGGACTCCCACTGTGGCTGCGTGTCTTCCGTTTGCCCCCCGACCCAGTGGGTGTGCCTACTTCACCCTGTGTGTGCGTGAGAGGAGGTGTGCGCTTGGCCTTCCCTGGTGGTGTGGTGCCTGTGTCTGGTGGGGTGCCTGCATGGGGACGTCTGGGTGTGCGTGGGACAGGCATGGGAGTGGGAAGTGTGGATGGTGCAGGGGTAGGGGGGACGCAGCGCTGCAGGAGATCCACTGCTGCAGTCAGTGTCGAGTCTATGGACCTCAGCAACTGGCGTTGGTCAGACTGCGCAGCTGAGATGCCCTCCATGTATGCCTCCATCTGGGTGAGCACTCGGGTGTGGGCATGGAGGACATTAAGCATCGCAGTCTGACCAACCTACAACTGGCGCAGGATGTCCACAGACTCGGCATTCATGGCAGCAGTGGAGACAGGGGCAGGGGGTGCGGTGCCTGGCAAGAAGGAGACACGTGGTGACTTAGCATGGCGGGAAGGGACCCGAGCAAGTGGGAGGCCGGTGATGGTAATGGAGGGGGCGGGTTGAGATGGAGTGCTGCTTTCAGCTGTGGGAGCTGCCTCCGCCCCCTCTGGGAGCTCAGCCTCGGACCTGTCAGCATCATAGTCGGTGGTGGGACTGGACAGGTCCTCCGCCTCACTCCCCTCGGCCTCCGTGCCACTCGATGCGCCAGACAAGACAGCACTGCTGGCACTGGTGCTCGCTCCCTCCTCACGGTCCATGCCCGTGTCTCCCTCGGAGTCCCCCGACGATGCTGTGGGCAAGGTGAAGAGACAGGAAATAATCAGACACCTGTATACATATGTCACATGAGTCAAATCTACATAGGTCACAGTGCATAGCCTGGAAAGCAACATGAGTAGCATCTACAATACAAGGTACATATGTAGGCCCTGCAACACACAGTTGGTTGACCCACCATGCCACTGAGAAACAATGGAGAGCATGACACAACAGCAAATTACTTGATATTAAATTGGACAGAGGAGCCAGGCTCTGGGGACAATCGTGCACAGCATCTGCACCACACAGCGTTGCCAAAAAAGGGATGAGCAGGAACCATGTATATCAACTTTTAGCACATGCTGCGAAGCTAATACATTAAACCATGCCCAACATGACTGGGTCACTGCACCTTGAGTGTATGTGCAGACAAACATCACACACAGGCCAGACCTAGCAAGGAGACTCCATATTTTGACATGTAGGCCTTGCCCGCACAAACCACCCCCTACCTGAGACAATGTGATTGAGACAGAGGAAGTACTTACACCTCTTACTCTGGGATGAAAACACATGGCCTGCACTAAATCCCGTTTGTTTCACAAACTACCCCTGGTGCGCCTGTCCACATATATCATTGACAATCAACCATCATCAGATTGTCTTACCAATACACACAGGCACTGCCCACTGTGAGTATGCACAAGCAAAATTGGGTCACACTGTACAGTGAACACATGTAGCACAGTTTATGTAAATACAGATGAGGCCAGGGTACAATGCCACAGAGCCCAACCTATGCCGAAGACACAGAGAATGTCCACATTGTTGGATGACACACATGATACCTAGGGAAAGGTGCCCCAGGGCACGGCACTCCTCCATGGTTCTGGATGGATATGACTGCAACTGAAGCAACCGTCCTTGCACTATGCATTACTCCCACTCATGCACATCATTTCAGAGGGCACAACATTGGACATGCATGCTGTAAGGCAGTACACTTTTAAGACACACTCCAATGTCGGGACTCACCATCAGTGCCAACTGACATGGACCCCACAATGACTGGACTGGCCAGGGCACAGGCAAGGTCCCAAAACCTGTTACACACCACCCCCACACATGATGCTGCAAGCATTGGGCACTTGGATTAACTGCCAGCCTAGATAACCGTGTGCAAGAGTGACTACACACAGACCAGGGAACACATGGCAAAGAGGGGAAGGGAGGGAGAACAGCACCGGTTTACTTAGGGGAACAGGTTATGCACTGCACATTTAAACCCTGGCAGTGCATCCATGCAACTGCGCACTTCCAAAAGTTGGTGACACACAACAAACACACATGTACCTACCCCCTTCCTGCTGCTGCTTCTCCCGTAAGCGCCTATCCAAGTCGGGGAAGACCACCGCCAGCACACGCTTATGGATGTGGGTCAGACGCCGGCGCTCACGGTTCTTGTGGCTCTCAGGTGAGTCCCCCCAGCAGGACCCGTGCGATCCTCCTCGTCCACCACCGGATATCCTGCCAGCGTTTCCTCACCTGGGCTAGGCGCCGCTTCCGACCCTCCGTAATCCTCACGGCACTGACGGCTTGCTTCCATATCTCCCCCTTGGCATGGACGCCTACCTGTGAGGATGCAAAAGTGAGAATACTTTAATACACCTGAGCAATGACACAGAGACACACATATTAATAATTTTTCTTGTTTGAACTGGCCATGGTATGCAGGCAACTCATTGCACCTTTGTCATAGGGACATTATCCTCTGGGGAAGGCCAAATGCACTACGTGGCATTGAAAGTACACAGGTGGCATGAGGGGTGCCACACAATCAATGATCCTGGATCACACTGTGCATCAC
The DNA here is from genome assembly GCF_964204655.1 of Triturus cristatus. NCBI lineage: Eukaryota > Metazoa > Chordata > Amphibia > Caudata > Salamandridae > Triturus > Triturus cristatus. Next base: position 138,606,737 of record NC_140592.1, read on the forward strand.
AAGCTACACCAGGATTATGTACAGCACCTCAAAGCAGTCACATGCCCCAGCCCACTGACGCAACCTCAGCAGAGTACACAGACACTCACAGGCACAGGACAATCACCTGCCATTGACAACTGCGGGTACAAACCTCACTCTGCCCATGTGCCACTAGACTGGGGGGTGTCACAGGTGTGGGGCTTGCTCAGCCGGAGCAGTCACACAGCACTGCTCCCTGCTCACATCAGATGGGCAGGGTATATCAATCCCTCATGCAGCTGGCGTGCAACACTCCACATATGCACTCACCCACATGACAGGGGACTCAAACACACACACCAATGTCCAGGGGACGAACACATCATTTGGACACTCTCAGCACAGGTACACTAAACAAACACACATCTATGGGTACTGTCACCTGTCACACTGGGGGGACCACAGAATCACATCAGGACTGTAGAAACAACATTCCCAGGAGGAGTAGCCTGGCTGAATGTTGCATGCACCATGCATTGATTGTCACAGTAAGCACTATGCAAGTGCACGTGTGTACGGTCCGTATTACTATGGCGTACGCATACGCCAGCACTCCCACAGTGATAGGGACCGTACACACGCCTGTACGGTCCGTCTTACTATGGCGTACGCATACGCCAGCACTCCCATAGTGATAGGGACGGTACACACGCCTGTACGGTCCGTCTTACTATGGTGTACACATACGCCAGCACTCCCATAGTGATAGGGACCGTACACACGCCTGTATGGTCCGTATTACTATGGCGTACGCATACGCCAGCACTCCCATAGTGAAAGGGACCGTACACACGCCCTCAGAGCGTATGTACGGTGCGTTTCACACCTGACAGTGGTGACAGGCGGCACACAGGCAGGAATAGAGCTGTCATACTTGGCCAAGGCTGGACATCAAGGCATTGTCTGTGCAGTACTACATGTGTCTAGCATAGGTGTGTCAGGCTGTGATGTGGCACATTACTCCTGAGGTGTGAAGCAAATAAATGTATGATGAGCTGTGTACACATGTTGTTAGAAAGGGTAGACGGACCGGGAGGGTCGGCCGGGGTCAGGAGGAGAGGTCTCCGGGGAGAGCCGTCTCCAGCGATCGTACAGACAAGTAACTTCCCCCCCACAGACAGATACCACACACGGATAAGGTTCAGGGTTCTTTATAAGCACTTCTTAGAGTACGGTTGAATGGTACAAGGAGGTCTGGACTCAGGGGTCCCCTCGATTCAAGTCTCTCAATGCAGGGTAAGGGGGAGCGGGACAGTCTGTTTACCAGTCAGGTAGTTCGGATGAGATGATGACTAGCTCACAATCCTCGAGCTTGGTGGTTTAGTTGGTACGGGCCGCGGCAGCGCCAGCAGGTCCCAGTTGAGATGGTCGGTACACGGTCCGCGGCAGCGCCAGCAGGTCCCGGAAAGATGGTCGATGTACGGTCCGCGGCAGCGCCAGCAGGTCCCGGTTAGGATGGTCGTTACAACGGGCCGCGGCAGCGCCAGCAGGTCCCGACGAGGATGGATGTTGCAGAAGGCCGCGGCAGCGCCAGCAGGCAGGACGATGGTTCACAAGAGCGGGCTACGGCAGCGCCAGTAGTCCGTCAAGGCTGAGTTCTCTCGGTGTCTCTCGACTCCAGGATACAACTGCCTTCCTGCTCCGGAGCTGCCCCAGTTATAGGGCAGGCGCCCTTTGATGTCCGGACCCTCGCACTCGGAGGTCGGAGGGCCCGGGATGAAGGTGTCCAGACACCCAGCAGGGGTTGGAGCCAGCTCCTGGGGGAGCTGGAGGCGATCGGCACCTGGCGGGGGAAGAGCTCTTGACACTTCGTTCTCCCATTGACCTGCCAAGTGGTCCGCTCACCTCCTGGGTGGAAGGTGGTGCCGGGATGTCGGGGCCGGCCAGGCCCGGGGTTAGGGTCGGGCCGAGGCCACGCGGCCTCGTGGTGCAGGGCCCAAGATGGCGGCTTGAACCGGCCGGGGGAGCCGGTGGGGCTGGGCCCCGTGATGAGTAGAGGTCCGAGGGCAGAAGATCCGTCGGGAGACGGGGTACAGGTGCTTTTCGTGGGTTATGCCTGGCGGGCCGGAGCTCGGGCCCTGTCGTGCGGGGAGGGAGCAAGCCCTTCGTGTGGCCTGTCCAACATGCGTCCCCCCCAGCTGAAGGCGGGGAGAGTCACCCATCTCCTTGGGGACTCTCTTCGTCGAGGCGGAAAAAGCGGGACAGGCCATCCGCGTTGGCGTGGTCTTGGCCTGGCCGGTGCTCCACAGTGAAGTCCATTCCCTGCAGGGAAATGGACCAGCGCAAGAGTTTTGGGTTCTCTCCCCGCATCTGCATCAGCCACTGCAGGGGTCGATGGTCGGTTTGTACCCGGAAGTGGGTACCGAAGAGATAAGGCCGGAGCTTTTTGAGGGCCCACACCACTGCGAAGGCCTCCCTCTCAATGGTGCTCCAGCGCTGTTCTCGGGCCAGGAGACGTCGACTGATGAAGGCCACCGGCTGGTCATGACCCTCGGGGTTTAACTGAGAAAGGACGGCTCCGATGCCGTGGTCGGAGGCGTCGGTCTGTACCACGAATTCCCGACTGTAATCGGGGGCCTGGAGCACAGGGGCGGTGCACAGGGCGGCCTTCAGTTTCTCGAAGGTCGCTTGACAATCGGGGGTCCAGTTAATCCGCTTCGGCTGGTTCTTGGACGTGAGACCCGTGAGGGGCCCCACGATGCTGCCGTAGTCTTTCACGAACCGCCGGTAGTAGCCGGTGAGCCCCAAGAAGGCTCGGACCTCGGTCTGGGTGACGGGGGGCTGCCAGGACTGGATGGCAGCAATCTTAAGTTGTAGCGGGGCCACCAGCCCGCTTCCCACTTGGTGCCCAAGGTAGGTCACAGACCCTTGGCCAATTTGGCACTTGCCGGCCTTAATTGTGAGGCCGGCCCGCTGGAGGGCCTGTAGGACCTCGTGGAGGTGACGGAGGTGGTCGGCCCAGTGGCGGCTGTATACAGCGATATCGTCCAGATAGGCAGCGCTGAACTCTTCGAGCCCCGCCAAGACCTGGTTCACGAGGCGTTGAAACGTGGCGGGGGCATTTTTCATGCCGAAGGGCATGACCTTGAATTGGTAGTGGCCATCGGGGGTAGAGAAGGCTGACCGTTCCTGAGCCCTGGGTGTGAGGCCGATCTGCCAGTAGCCCGCTGTTAGGTCGAAGATACTAAGGTAGCGGGCGGCCCCCAGCCGGTCGATCAGCTCGTCTGCTCGGGGAATCGGATGAGCGTCGGTCCGGGTGACAGCGTTCAAGCCCCGGTAGTCGACGCAGAATCTCAGTTCAGGTGCGGTGCCGGGGGCAGCGGCTTTGGGAACCAATACCACCGGACTGGCCCAGGGACTGTCCGAGGGCTCGATGACCCCGATTGTGAGCATCTTGGCCACTTCCTCCTGTATGCAGGCCCGTACCCGATCTGGTACGCGGTAGGCCCGGTGTCGGACAGGGGGGCTGTCCCCGGTGTCCACGTCGTGCAAACACCAAGGGGTGACCCCGGGGGTGAGGGAGAACAGTGTAGCGAACCGCAGCAGGAGGTTTCGGCAGCCCTGGCGTTGCTCCGAATTGAGGGTGTCAGATAGCCGGACCCCGTCCACGGAGCCGTCATTCTCCTGAGTCTTCAGAAGATCCGGAAGGGGTTCGGAGTCTTCCTCTGCCCCACTGTCCGTAGCCATCAGGAGGCTGAGTTCTGAGCGCACAAAGTGTGGTTTGAGTCGGTTGGTGTGGAGGACCCGGAGGGGGTTCCGGGAGGTCCCCAGGTCGATGAGGTAAGTGACGGGGCTTTTGCGCTCGACCACTTTGAAGGGCCCCGTCCACTTATCCTGCAAGGCACATGGTTCGGTGGGGGACATCACCCATACTTGTTGCCCAGGCTCGAACTCAACGGAGGAGGCATTGTGATCATACCACCTCTTCATGTCCTCCTGGCTGGCCTCGAGGTTCGTCTTGGCCATCCCTCTGAAGCGCCGGGTCTGATTGCGTAGGGCCAGGATGTATTTGAAGACGTCTGGAGGGGTCTTCAGGGGGGCCATCTCCCAACCTTCTTTTACTAGGCTGAGGGGCCCTCGCACAGGGTGCCCGTACAGGAGTTCGAAAGGGCTAAAACCGAGGGACTTCTGGGGAACTTCTCGGTAGGCGAAGAGGAGGCACGGGAGTAGTACATCCCACTGGCGACGGAGGGGCTCTTCCAATCCCCCAATCATCCCCTTGAGGGTGCGGTTAAAACGCTCCACTAGTCCGTTCCCTTGGGGGTGATAGGGGGTCGTGAATCTGTAGGTGACCCCGCATTGTTGCCAGAGGGACTTCATGTATTTGGATATAAAGTTCGTGCCTCGGTCGCTGACGACTTCTCGGGGGAAGCCTACCCGGGAGAAGATCCCCATTAGGGCCCGGCCAACCACCGGAGCTGTCACGGTCCGTAGGGGCACCGCCTCGGGGTAGCGGGTGGCATGGTCCACCAGTACTAAGATGAACCTGTGTCCTTGTGCCGTGCGGGGGTCCAGAGGCCCCACAATGTCTATCCCCACCCTCTCGAACGGGGTGGTGACCACAGGGAAGGGTTGCAGAGGGGCTTTCAGCTTCCGACCACTCTTCCCGCTGGCTTGGCATGTGGGGCAAGATCTGCAGTGGTTCAGGACGTCGTTCCTCATTTTCGGCCAGAAAAAGTGGGTCACTAGGCGGCTGGACGTTTTATCCTGGCCCAGGTGTCCAGCCAGGGGGACATCGTGGGCCAGGTTGAGCAGAAAGTCTCTGAAGCGGAGAGGTACCACCAGTACTCGACCGGCCCCTAGCTCGGCGATTCTTTGCTCGCTGTATAGCAGGTCGTTATCCCAGTAGACCCAGTGAGTTCCGGTGGAGTCCCCTGCGTTCTGGGCGCTGGCTTGTCGGCGGAGTCCCTCGAGGGAGGGACAGGTCTTTTGTTCCTGGCGGAACTGTTCTTGGGTGGGCCCCCCTTCTTGACGCCACTGAGCCAGGTCAGGAAGGTCCTGGGGTTGCGCGTCCCCTTCGGTCGTCGGGTCTGGGAGGCTGGCCTCGTCGTTGTCTTCTACTGGGGCGACCGGGGGCGGAGGTGCTGGCCATTCTGGTTCTTCTGATCGAGGGACGGCACGGGCGGCCATGGACCGGGTGGTTATGCAGGCCCAGTCCGGGAGGCCCAGCATCCCCAGGTGCTCTCTTCTCTCAACGGTGGCCCACGGGGAACTCTCGAGGTCATTCCCCAGGAGGCAGTCCACGGGGGCATCGTCCCGGACCGTCACCTTCAACAGGCCGGAGACCCCTCCCCATTCGAATGGGACGCAGGCCATTTGACACATACTTTCAGAGTTGTCTGCCGAGCGGACGGGGCAGAGAATGTTCGGCAGGATCTGCTCAGGCTTCCCCAGGTGGCAGCGGCCGGCCGTCACACTGGCGCCTGTGTCACGCAAGGCCTCGGCTCGCTGTCCATTAATGGTCACCCACTGACCGTATTTCCTGGTGTTAGCGGGTAGGGGAGCCCGCGGGACCATGTCTCTTCCCCCTAAGCACGCCAGGACCATGGCGGCCGGTTCCCACTCTTGCTGGGCCGGCTCATACTCCTCTGGTTCCTCCGATGATCGCTCTTCCCCCAGGGCGGCGGCAGCTACCTGGCGGGGCTTGGGTGTTTGGTTCTGCGGGCAGCTCGGGTCATTGGCGTAGTGGCCGACTCGCTGGCATCGGTGGCACGTGACGTTGGCTCGGACCCCAGGACGCCACGGGGGGTTGCCCCGGCCGGCCGGAGGCGGGGTGCTGGCCACGGGTGTTGCGGGCAAGGCGTCTCTCCCTCGCCCCTGGCCCCCTCCTCCTCCCCGAGGACGGTGCTGGCCTTGGTTGTTTCTGTTCTGTTCGTGTGGCCCCCTCCGGCCCACTCGGGTGCTTTCCCATCGGTCAGCTTCGGCGGCGAGCTGCCGGGGGTCAGTCAGCTTACTGTCGAGGAGGTGCTGCCTGAGCTCGACGAAGCAGTTGTTCGACAGGTGCTCCCATACCATCAGGTTAAAGAGTTGTTCGTAGGTGGTGACATGGCTCCCCTTTATCCAACCCTCGAAGGCACGGCTGAAATAGTTCACGTATTCTACCCAAGTTGTACCTGGGATCCGGGTGCAATCTCTGAACCTCTGGCGGTACATCTCGGGTGTGAGGCCGTAGCGGGTGAGGAGGGCAGCCTTCATGTGGTCGTAGGACGACATTTGGTGATCTGGGAGCTGCAGTAGGGCATCGCGACCCTCGTTGATAAACCTCCCCCAAAGTCCGGCTCCCCAATCACTCCGGTCGATCCGGTGGGAGGTCATGGCGATCTCGTAGGCTTTAAACCACTGTTGTATGTCGTCTTCTCGGACATACTCGCGGACAACATCCTTGGGGATGTGGACTTTTTTCTCGATTGGCCCCGGGGTGTGTGGTCGCTCAGGCACCCCCAGTTCTTTATTCTGTTTCCGAAGTTCTATTTCCGCCAGTTTGCGCTCGTGCTCGAGCGTTATTTTTTTCTCCTCCAGCTCTCTCTGTCTCTGCTTCTCTTCTCGTTCATCTCGGAGCCGCATATGCTCGAGGTTGAGTTTCTGTTCAGCTAACTTGAGTTCCCCATCCATCTTGAGTCGTGCCATTTCCAACTCGTGCAATCTGGTTCTTTCTCTTTCTCGGATCTCCTCCTGCGAGAGGCCCGTTCCCCGCTCCTCGGGAGCCGTGGCGTTCCCCTCTGGTGTGATGCTGCTTTGGTCGGAGGGTCCGGCGACCCCAGTTTCTGTCCACGACTCTAGGGCGTGCTTTAGATCATCTTTGGTACTCAGGCCGGTGGTAGCAATGCCAAGTTCTATGCAGAATTGTCTCAGTTCGCGGTGGTTGTATTCTTCTAATTTATCCATTTGGAATTTCTCGGTGGAGTTGCTATCTTTGGCTGACATCGTGTTTTTGTCGTGGGGTGAGCTACTCTCTGTACGATTACGCGTTGATCCGGATCGCGCCGCTGGCCACCAATGTTAGAAAGGGTAGACGGACCGGGAGGGTCGGCCGGGGTCAGGAGGAGAGGTCTCCGGGGAGAGCCGTCTCCAGCGATCGTACAGACAAGTAACTTCCCCCCCACAGACAGATACCACACACGGATAAGGTTCAGGGTTCTTTATAAGCACTTCTCAGAGTACGGTTGAATGGTACAAGGAGGTCTGGACTCAGGGGTCCCCTCGATTCAAGTCTCTCAATGCAGGGTAAGGGGGAGCGGGACAGTCTGTTTACCAGTCAGGTAGTTCGGATGAGATGATGACTAGCTCACAATCCTCGAGCTTGGTGGTTTAGTTGGTACGGGCCGCGGCAGCGCGAGCAGGTCCCGGTTGAGATGGTCGGTACACGGTCCGCGGCAGCGCCAGCAGGTCCCGGAAAGATGGTCGATGTACGGTCCGCGGCAGCGCCAGCAGGTTCCGGTTAGGATGGTCGTTACAACGGGCCGCGGCAGCGCCAGCAGGTCCCGACGAGGATGGATGTTGCAGAAGGCCGCGGCAGCGCCAGCAGGCAGGACGATGGTTCACAAGAGCGGGCTACGGCAGCGCCAGTAGTCCGTCAAGGCTGAGTTCTCTCGGTGTCTCTCGACTCTAGGATACAACTGCCTTCCTGCTCCGGAGCTGCCCCAGTTATAGGGCAGGCGCCCTTTGATGTCCGGACCCTCGCACTCGGAGGTCGGAGGGCCCGGGATGAAGGTGTCCAGACACCCAGCAGGGGTTGGAGCCAGCTCCTGGGGGAGCTGGAGGCGATCGGCACCTGGCGGGGGAAGAGCTCTTGACACTTCGTTCTCCCATTGACCTGCCAAGTGGTCCGCTCACCTCCTGGGTGGAAGGTGGTGCCGGGATGTCGGGGCCGGCCAGGCCCGGGGTTAGGGTCGGGCCGTGGCCACGCGGCCTCGTGGTGCAGGGCCCAAGATGGCGGCTTGAACCGGCCGGGGGAGCCGGTGGGGCTGGGCCCCGTGATGAGTAGAGGTCCGAGGGCAGAAGATCCGTCGGGAGACGGGGTACAGGTGCTTTTCGTGGGTTATGCCTGGCGGGCCGGAGCTCGGGCCCTGTCGTGCGGGGAGGGAGCAAGCCCTTCGTGTGGCCTGTCCAACACATGTCATGTGTGATGGTGCACTATGTGCCACACATCCCCTTCACTCATTTGACATGTGTGCATGTAGTACAGACTTGTTGAGCCATGCGTCACTGGCATGGCACAGTCACCGACACCCGCAACTGTCCCCTGATGCCAGGTACACGGAATATTACACCTGAGATGTGAATGCCCGCGTTGGACGCTGTATATGTCATGTGTGTGTCATGTGTTCCCATAGGTTTGCTGTAGGTGTTTGGTCAAATGCAGCGGCAGTTGCTGCAACCAACATGTGTCTGTGTGTAGATGGGCAAGGCACACTGTTACACACACAAGCCCACATGTGTAATCCGACGTAATGTGTGTATGTATGCATCGACACGGAGTTTCAAAACAAGGACATGTCTGCATACTCTCAATGTATGTGTGATCAGTCTTGACATGTACTCCTTCATGGCAAGGTGTGTGGTCTGTCCTTTTTCTATGACATGTGACCTGTGCCTCTAGTGTTCAGCAACCTGTCTGTATGATTAACATACTAATTCTGCACATATGCGGATGTCTGGCACTCCTGTGATGCGTCTGCCTGTTCACTCACACTGGCCCACAGCTAGTTTCATGCCATGTCATGTTGAGCTTGAGAATCCACGTTTGTGGCTGGCTCTTGGTAGGAGTGTCACCTGCCTGGCATACGTGTCCAGGATATGTAGCACAGACCTGACTCTGTATGTAGCATATGTGTATTGCCTGTTGAACATGTGCTCAGTACATTGACATTGGTGGTGTACTGTACTCACTCTTCGTTGTCCCTTCAAATTTACTGCAGGGCTCCGCCTCTCCCCCGACCAATGCCAGACTTGGCTGCCCTGAGGGAATGTGACTGTATATGCCGCTACCGCTTCAGCCAACCGTTGATTGAGGACTTGACCGCCCGGCTGGAAGCACACCTCCAACTGCTACACAGGTATCCTACTGCACTGACACCCAAGATGAAGGTGATGGCAGCCCTCCATTTCTTTGCCACGGGTAACTTTCAATATACCATTGCTCATGTTGGTGGCATGTCCCAAACCATGTTCAGCCGTGTTCTGCATGATTTTTTAGAGGCCATGTTGGATCACCTGGATGAGTTCATTAAATTCCCAAATCCTGAGCAGTTGACAGGTGTCAAGCGTGAGTTCTATGCCCTGGGAGGGATGCCCCATGTCATTGGGTCCATAGATGGAACACATGTGGCTTTGGTACCACCACAGGCACAGGAGGTAGCGTATAGGAACCACAAGCATTACCACTCCATTAATGCCCTTGTGGTGTGTCTTGCCAACATGGTGATATCACATGTCTGTGCTCGTTTTCCAGGATCAGAACACAATGCCTACATCATGAGGCGTAGCAGGGTGCCTGAAATGATGCTGCAGCTGCGCAACGAACGAGCATGTATTGTTGGTGGGTATACTCTGGCAGTCCTGTATTTAGCGTCATCTTCCTGTCTTACTGCTTCTCCTGACCCACTTTTGTCCATGATGTTTCCATGTAGGGGACGCTGGCTATCACAACATGCCATGTCTGATCACGCCTCTCCTCAACCCCAGCACGGCTGCCGAGCACCGCTACAACAACGCCCATGGGCGGACCAGGCGAGTGATAGAGAGGACGTTTGGCCTCCTGAAGAGCCGATTCCGTTGCCTCCACAAAACCGGCGGTGCACTCCCATATGCACCGGTGAAGGTCTGCAAGATCTTCCTCGTGTGCTGCATGCTGCACAACATGGCAGTGGAGAAAGGTGTGCCACTCATCCTGGATCCGGATGAGCAGGACCATCCACCCGTGGAGGATGAAGGGCTTGGTGACGAGGCAAGTGATGTGGAGGAGGAGGAGGCGGTGGAGGACATCCGTAGTCGGCTCATACGTGACTTCTTTGCTTAGTGGTGAGTTCCAGTGTCTGAGTGTGCATGCATTGGGCGGTGTGTGGCATGTGTTGTAATGTGTGTGTCCATCTGCATGTCTGCAAAGTGAGTCAGAGGTGTGTTTGGATGTGTCACTCGAGTGATGGTGAAATAGAAGAATGTTTTTCCAGAGTCATCATTGTCACCTAGCATGTTGACAACCTTATACGTGTCGAGTACATGCACATGCATGCGAATGTGCTTCTTTTGGCTGACTCCTTGTGTGCCTCTCATCCACAGGTACTTGCGCATGCTGTCTGCTGGTGGCATTGTTGTGCTCCTGCTATTCCTCATGAACACAGCAACATGTGCTGAATCAGCGTTACATGCACGGACAAGTTTGCAAATCTCTTTAGGGTAAGGGATGCAGCACGGCTTTTTGGGTGTGGTATTTGTTTGGAATGTGTGTGCACTGCTCCTGTTCATGTTTGGTTACTTTGCATACATGTAGAATCACCATGGGGCACATGAAATGGAGCTGAATTCACCTGAATTGATGGTCAGACTTGGTGACAGTCATCTGTAATGGAATACTGGATTGTGATGAAGCCATCAATGTGTGTAAAACTGCCCTCGGAAACATATGGGTTGCACCGGGTTGACATGGTGTGTGAATTCCCCATTAGAGGCTCAATGGTGTATAGCAGCCTCTCTGTGAGCAGCAGGGGGTGTTTAGCTGTAACCCGTCACTTGTGTGCCAGTTCTATGGATTTCCAGCATCTGTGGTGCAAAGGGGGGTGCCAGTGTCGGTCCCACATGTTCATCCACATGACCTGTGTATGTGTTGACAGAGTTGCATTAGCATTCCGACACACATGACTAATAAAGGTGTCCCTCTGCCTCCAAGGTGCCTCATCTCTGTCAATGGTGGTCTGTTGCCACTGTGCATGCGGCATGTCTAGCATAGTCATCAGAGATAGTGCATGTGAGTCTATGTGTAGAGTAGCAAGATGCAAGATGTTCGTCAGGGATTAGAATCCGTATTGTGCATGATGTCCATGGCTGTGTAGGTATTGTGGCATGTCAGTCTCCATGGCGGCAACTGTGCTGCATGTGCATCCATTGTGTGTGTGTGTGCCATGTTGAACCAGACATTCCTTCCTTGACATACACCTTTTGCATAGTTCCTTCCTGAGATCCTTGTCTTTGTGTGCAACTTGTGGCATTGTTTTCTTGACATGGCGCATGCTGCTACAGGCCCTGCAGCAAGGGCACCCAGTGTCCACGCAAACAAGCTGGTGTTCATCATGGATTGCTTGCTGACATGTGCTATGCTGATCAGCAGCATCTGTGCCTCATGCTGCAGCACACTCTGCATTATGCACAAGATCCCCAGTTCCATCCACCTCAAGGCAAGAGAGACCATCCCCCAGGTCAACTACAACATCCGTGTCTAATCCTACCATGCACTCTACGGACATGTGCGTTACAACTCCCATGATACTTGTCCACATCCAGGGTGCATCTGCACAGCTCTGCTTCTACATCCAGCAACCAAGCCACTTCAACGTCTAACAGAGATGGGGGGAATGGATCACTGCCAGCTGCAGGATGACCTTCTCAATCCAAGCACACACTCAGAATGCAGCCCACAACCACACCACAACCTTGTGGCACTGTGATCCAACACCCCATTGTGCCATCTCCATGCATCCAACCTTAGCCGGCCCACCATTCTCCACATCCACCTGACTCAAGCATGCAGGACATGGTTCTGCCACGTGTCTACATATACCTGGGAGTAGCACCACAGGACACTCCACATGATCCCTGACCTCTGCGCATGACTGTTGCTCTTCTACTTAGGTCTTTAGGCACAGTTGTGCGGCCACTCCCTCAGCTGGTTGGGCCCATCACGGGTGAGTATGGTGCTCCATGTCTGTATTGGATGATACATTGTGACCCATGTGTGTCCTGTGCCAGACTCAGACCCCAGGGTATGGATGGTTGGAGTTACTTCTGAAATCAGGCATGGTTTGACTTTACAACACACACATGTAGTGGAATAATGCAAAATGACGGCATCATCTCGTGATTGTGATGATTTTTATTTGTGGTGGGGTACGTGTTTGGGGGGATGACAAGAGGTGCTTGGCGGGAGTGTAGAATCCAAAGTTCACAGGGGGAGTTGGTATCCTTGCCATTGGAAGTCATCAGAGTCTATGCCACAGTCTTTGTCAACATTGGTCAGACAGTGTCCAGCAAGTACATGTGCCAGAGAATCTCATGTGATGAGGTGCTGCTGTTGGGCCAGAGGGCCAGGTGCCAGGCCAGGTGACCTGGGAGATGGTGATGTTCCGCTGACTCTCACGGTCTTTTGCGTGGACGACCCACCTTCCTGCGGGGACCCTCAGAAGCAGGCCGTGACGATGCTTGTGATGCTCCGTCGGATGAATCCTCCTCCTCCTGATCCCTCCCTGTGGGTGGTGATGTTCTTCGCCTGGTGGCACATGGAGGGTTGCCCATGTTTTCGGCAATCCGACGGAGTTCACGGGTCATGTCCGTTTGCACCGCCACGAGCTCAGCCTGTCTTGCCTCCATCCGTCCTTGGTGTCGCTGTTGACAGGCATGTTGCTCGGCCTGCAGAGTCTTCATCTCCTCGAGGGTCCCCTTGATGTCTGTGAGGGTGGACGCAATCTGGACCATGCCCCTGGTGTCACACCGGTATGTGTCCAGGATGTTGCTGACGTGTGACATTACCGGTTCCTGAGCCAACTGGTCAGGTTCGCGCCTCCGCCATCCTCCACTCCCACCACCCCTGCCCACTTGCGCCTGGCCTGCCGTTGTGGGCACATCGGATCTCCGGGACCCCTGAGGGATGGCATTTGCAGTGTCGCCTGCCTCCTCCTGGGTGCCCGGAGCAACGTGTCCCTCCTGGACAGACTGGCTGTGTTATTGTGTGCGGGCAGGGCTCCTGGGAGTCTCCTGGAATGTTGCAGGAATGGGGGTGGCGGTTGGCACAGTTGTACTTGACGCAGGTGCTGCAGGTGGTTGGACACCAGAGGGGCCAGGTTGGTCTGGGTCATCCACGGAGTGGTGAGAGTCGTCGCTGCCGGTGGGGTCCTCTTCACGCAGAGCCTGGTCCTGTGTGTCTTCCCCCCCAGTGTTGGGGGGAGATCGACGACGTTGACCTGTGTGTGAGAGAGACAATGTTAATTGTGTTACATGCGACATCCATGTTTCATTCATTTTTGAGTTGACACAGTTCCTCTGGGTGGTTGGATTTGGCTTGCATTCCTCTCACAGTGCACTTGTGCATGGGTATGTCCCTTGGCCACAGATTTCGACACTTTACCTATGTGTGACACAATCTTAGTTGATGCATCTTTTTTTTTTTTAGAACCAACTTTTATTGATTTTAATGGTCGTGCAAAAGTCCATACACAGCTTATTCGCCTACAACCATAATGGCCGGCAGCGGGTGACTACTCATTGTCAGGAGCAAAGGCACATAAAGGAGCACAAGTAACATCACCTATAGCCCAGAAACCAGTCCCCATAGAGACAGTTACTCACAGAGTCTCCCGCCTTAGCGGCGTCGGGCCCTCAGTAATCCTCCCGCCCAGCAACCCTGCATAAACAGTTCATAGGGGGCAGGAAACTCCTGGGTAATAGTATATCACAATTGTCACGGGCCAGCTGGGCAGGTAGCGTTAGGGCAAGACTGCAATGACGCCCCACTCGTGCAATGTAACAGTCATAACTTATTATAGCGAATATCGCACAGGAGATGCGCTGTATAAGTCCAGTAACTTTCATCAATGATGTACAGGGTATAATGCAATTCGGCTTCCGACAGACCTTCCACTGCCAGAGCAACTAGGGATTGAGCACTCTACCCCCAATATCCAACAGCCATGCCAGGGCAGAAATACCGCCCCAGTCCCTGCATCAAAGATTGCCAATGCGGCGACCAATCAACCAGGGGGACAGAACAAGAGAAAAGGGAAGGGGAGAACCAGTGTAAGAGGCAATAATCGTGGCGGGGAGGAAGGGGTGTGCGCTCCATTGTGATGGATCTTTTTTGAACGCAGTCAGCAGTGTAGTGAGCGGGCGTAGCAAGCCATGCAGACCCGCCTTACGTGTTGCACTGTGCGTGGCCAAATGGTGTTTTTTCCATGCTATTTGAGAATGCAGGTAGGTAACTTAAGCATTTGTGACAGGGTTCTGACAAACACAGTGGGTGGGTATACTGGGTGTAAGGTTAGGTTTGTGCCTGCAGCAGGGATGTACTCGTGCACAGATTGACACATGGCCCAGTGTTTATCAAAGGTTAAAGGGGGGGTTCACGCACTGCCAAACCTTGTCTACATGCACACAGTCCACCTGCTGACGAGCGGACATGGCCACACCACCCAAGGGTGATTTGGTCTCCCTCTGTCTCCCTTTCTCCCTCCCTCTGTCAGCCTCCTCCCTCTGTCCGTCTCCCTCTGTCTCCCTTTCTCCCTCCCTCTGTCAGCCTCCTCCCTCTGTCCGTCTCCCTCTGTCTCCCTTTCTCCCTCCCTCTGTCAGCCTCCTCCCTCTGTCCGTCTCCCTCTGTCTCCCTTTCTCCCTGCCTCTGTCAGCCTCCTCCCTCTGTCCGTCTCCCTCTGTCTCCCTTTCTCCCTCCCTCTGTCACCCTCCTCCCTCCCTCTGTCTGTCTCCCTGTGTCCACCTCTGTCTCCCTCCCTCTCTCGCCCCCTCTCCCTCCCTCTGTGTGTCACCCTCTGTCACCTCAGCCCAGCTTCCTGGGCACACACAGTTTGCAGGTCTTTCAAAGGCCATTGGCTTGTTCATGTGGGTTTGTTTCTTATCTCCGGGCACCCATTGGGCGGAGTGTCTGAGTCTGCGCTGCTGCTGTGGCGGTGTGTGCTGACACTCTTTCAGAGTGATGCGTCTTCATTAGCTGCTGTTATGTGCAAATTGTGCCTTCATACCCATGTCATCCTGCAACGCGGCCACCATTTGCAGGCAACACAGTACTGTGTGGGGACACACTGTTTGTATGGCTGTGCCCTAGGCCATATGGGCTGAGGGCATTGTTGTGTGCTTCAGAGTTGCTCTATATTAGTTTTGAGGCCCACCCTCCCGGCATCGGGGACATCCTGTCTTGTGTTGGTGTTTTGTGTGGCCTGTGACTTGACATGGCCTTTCTTCGGGCATGGGGCATGGAGGCGCTAGTGGCATGTGTGTGTTTTTGGAGTGTGGTTGTGTCCGGTGCTGGCTCTGGGGGGGTTGCGTGCATGATTGGTATTTTGGTTGTGTATGGCGTTCCCCCCATGTGAGGTGAGTTGTTTGTGTACTCACCAAACTCTCGGACTCCTTCTACTCCGTCTACTCCCACCGGCGGCAGCGTGGCCATCACCTTCTCCTCCCAGGGATGGTAGTGTACCGGTCTGCGGTGCGGCCCTCCTCCAGTGATGTTTCCCTGGTTGTGATCGTCCGTCATTTTGCGGCGGACCGTCCTCCGCAGATCGTACCACCTGGCTTGGCACTCATGCCTGGTCCTTCTGGTGGACCCAACAGCATTCACAGAATTGACAATCCTCTGCCACATGTCTGATTTTTCGGATATGCTGGTCCAAAGAGCTGTGGCTCGACTCTGACGATTTCGTCGACAAGGACCTCCAGCTCCTCCTTTGTGAACTTTGGATTCTTGTTAGTGGGCATGGTGTGGGGTGTGGGTGTGGATGGTTGTGGGGGTGTTGGTGTGGATGGTTGTGGGTGTGTGAGTGTGGTTGTGAAGGTGTGTGTGTGTGAATGTGATGAGGGGGTGTTTGTGATGGTGGTTGTGTGAAGGAGTGCAAGTGTAAGGTGTATTGATGGATGTAGTATGGTGCAGTGCGTTGTCTCTGTGGTCTGGCAGTAGTGGATCTGTTGCAAAGGATCATGGTTTGTGTGTCTTGGGCCTTTTTATTGGTCCATTTGTGGGTGTGGCTGAGTTTGAACTTTGGAGGGGTGTGTTATAAGGAGTGGTTGTGTTTTGGGCCTCTGTTTAGCTGTTTGGCAGTTGCAGGTCAGTGTATAGGATGTATTTGGGCTTGTTGGACATGTTTTGTGGTGTTGTGTGCATCGAATTGACTCTCCTTGTGTTGTTTTGGTTTGTCCTGGTTCAGTACGAGTGTTTTTGGTGTCTGTACGGTGCGTACATGGGCCATGTTGTTCTACAGTGCTGTCCTTTGCTATGGCTTAGTACGACTCGTACATGCGCGATGTTGGGTGAGGGTGCTGGTGTAGGGGCCTGGGGTAGGGTGCGTACAGACCCGGGCAGGGTGTTGGTCCACACCGTCCATCGGTGGTGGTGTTTCGCACCGTACATACAGGGGGGGCTGGGTGTACGCTCCGTACATACACGGGTGGGGAACGCTCCATACATACACGGGTGGGGAGTTGGTGTGCTCCATACATACATGGGTGGGGGTATGCTCCGTACATACACGGGTGGGGGTACGCTCCGTACATACACTGGTGGGGTGTGGGTACGCTCCAATCATACAAGGGTGTGGGTACGCTCCGTACATACACGGGTGGGGGTACGCTCCGTACATACACTGGTAGGGAGTGGGTACGCTCCAATCATACACGGGTGTGGGTATGCTCCGTACATACACTGGTGGGGTGTTGGTACGCTCCATTCATACACTGGTGGGGGTACGCTCTGTACATACACTGGTGGGGTGTTGGTACGCTCCGTACATACACGGGTGGGGGTACGCTCCGTACATACACTGGTGGGGTGTGGGTACGCTCCATTCATACACGGGTGGGGGTACGCTCCGTACATACACTGGTGGGGTGTTGGTACGCTCCATTCATACACGGGTGGGGGTACGCTCCGTACATACACTGGTGGGGTGTTGGTACACTCCATTCATACACGGGTGGGGGTACGCTCTGTACATACACTGGTGGGGTGTTGGTACGCTCCATTCATTCACGGGTGGGGGTACGCTCCGTATATACACGGGTGGGGGTACGCTCCGTACATACACTGGTGGGGTGTGGGTACGCTCCAGACATACACGGGTGGGGGTACGCTCCGTACATACACTGGTGGGGGTTCGGCGCGTACATCCGCGGCCGGGGGGGCGTTTGGCACGTACATGCGGTGGCTGGGGGGGGTGTTCGGCGCGTACATACGAGGGGTGGGGTGTTCGGCGCGTATGCGGGCACATGTCTCCATGGTTGCTATAGGAGTTCGGTCCGTACGGTGTTTTTTCCATACGGTTGTAAAATCGAAAGGACGGGACTGATCGTACTTGCGCGACGGACTTCAATTTTCCGATTCGTACGGTAAATCGTCCGGGGATGTGTCGGACACATTTTCCGACCCGAGGACGTGTGGGGAAATTTTCCCAATGCGATTCGTATGGACTTTTCCCCATGCAAATCGTACTTGGCAGTTTTACGCTACTTGTACGATTCGTACGGTAAAAAATCCGGATACGATTCGTACGGGGAACATTTTTCCAGGATCGGAATCGGCCCCATAGTTGTTTAAAATATCAATGTTTGAATTAGTGTTATGTATTTTAGCATGTAATTTAAAAGTATGTGATTTTTTTAAAATATATGTGTTACATTCTCAGTAGTTATTAATGTTATCTTAATTAAATTTTGCGTTTTAAAGTTCTGTAGTGGTTTGTGGGTTTATAGGGGAATAGATTGGGAAGTAATTTAATTATAATAAGTTAATTAATAGGTTTGATGTATTACTATTTATTTCATTTAGATTTCATAGTGTTTATTGTGGGAATTAATTTATTATTAATTATTTATTAATTGGTTGATAATTATTTTTAATTAAGTAATTGGGAATTATGTTAATTTTGTAATTTTTTTAGGAGCAGGATGTGGGTGTATAGGGGAATAGGGTGGGAAGTAATTTAATTATAATAAATTTATTGATATTTTTTATTTATTAATATTTATTTAATTTATATTTTACAGTGTTAATTGCGGGGATTATTTTATTACTAAATATTTATTTATTGTTTGTTAATTATTATTAATTAATTATTTGGTAACTAATTATGATAACTGTGTCATTTTTGTAGGAGTGGGTGGTGGGGTTTATAGGAGAATAAGATGGGAAGTAATTTATTTATAATTAATTAATAATTGTTTGTTAATTAATGCTAATTAACTAATTAAAATAAAAATATGGCTATTTTGTAATTAATTTTTGATGTAAGTTGTGGGGTTTATAGTTGTAAAGGGTGGGAAGTAAATTCTTTTAAATTAATTAATAAGTTGTTGTTAATTGATATTAATGTATTAATGTAAAATTAGTTATGGAAAGTGTGTAATGATTTTTAGGTGTGGGTTGTGGTGTTTATTGGGTTAGAGGGTGGAAAATAATTTATGTTTAACTAAACAATAATTAGTTGATTATTACTATTAATTTATCAATTGATAAATATTTATGGTAAGTGTTTTTTGTTATTTTGTATGTGTGTTTTGGTTTTATAGGGGTAACGTTTGCAGAGTAAATTAACGTTTATTTGTTTTGTTCTGTTAAAGTTTTTTAAATTAATAATGTTTGTTTCATTGATAATTATTTATGTTAATTATGGAGGTACATTTAAAAAAAATGTGGGTTGTGAATTGTGTGATGTTATAGGGTAGGAAATAAAAAATATTATATTTATGTAATAATTAATGTTTTTGTTTATAAAACTTTTCTATTAAATATAGTTTGTATGTTTTTAAATTATTTTTGAATTTTTTAGGTAAACTTTCTAGGTATTTGTTAGATCTTTTTAACATTATAATCTGTTTCTATCTTTTGTAATATTTAAAACTTTTACATATATATTTTTATTAAATCTTTTGTGTTGTTAATTTGTTTGTTTTTAATTTTGAACTGACTCCAGTGGAAATATTAATTTTTACCCCTTAGCTATCCAACACTTTCCCTACTGTTGCACTCACTGGAGTGGGAATAGTATTTTTTACCCCTGCGCTATCCAACACTTTCCCTACTGTTGCAGTCACTGAAGTGGGAATAGTAATTTTTACCCATCCGCTATCCAACACTTTCCCTACTGTTGCACTCACTGGAGTGGGAATAGTATTTGTTTATCCCTCCGCTATCTAACACTTTCCCTACTGTTGCACCCACTGGAGGGGGAATAGTAATTTTTACCCATCCGCTATCCAACACTTTCCCTACTGTTGCACCCACTGGAGTGTGAATAGTCATTTTTACCCCTCCGCTATGCAACACTTTCCCTACTGCTGCACTCACTGGAGTGGGAATAGTAACTTTTAGTCCTCTGCCATCCAACACTTTCCCTACTGTTCCACCTACTGGAGTGGGAATAGTATTTTTTACCCCTCAGCTATCCAACACTTTCCCTACTGTTGCACTTAATGGAGTGCAAAATTTAATTTTAAAGACTTTTGAATATTTTAATGTTTTAATTTATAATATAATGTTTTAAATTGGATTTTATGTTATAAGTGTATGTACATATATATATATTAGTACATTTTTATATATTTATAAATTTACATAAAAAAATGATAGTTTATTCATTGTTTTAAAGGAAATATATATATATTTATTACATTTTATATATGTATGTTTAATTTTTTTAAATTACATTTATTTAATTATATTTGATAAATGTATATTAAATATAAATAATTTTTTTAAGTAAATTTTATTTTTTCATATATGAACATTAATTTGTATTTAAATAAAAAAAACGATATTTTGTACATCTATATTTTTTACATCGATATTTTTGCACTTACAATTTTAAATATAGGATGTCAATATTTTTAATATCAATATTTTTGCATCGATATTTGTGTATGGGGATATTTTGGGCATCGATATTCTATTAGTGAACCAGTAATACCTTCATCCATGAATTCATTGATCTCTTATATCATCAGACATCTTTCTATAATTTCTGCATCTTCTACATCGGAACCTTCTATGTACTATGAGCCCTCATCTCTAAAAAAATAAACCCTCACTGCTCAATCTCCTAGATAATTTCAACATAACACAGCACATACAAGAAATTAAAGATATAGGCAAATCCCAACACCTTGTTGTCATGATCTCCATACTCACCATCAACTCCCACCCCTAATCCAAATGGAATGGATGGATTATAGGGTCAGCTGAAACTTCATTGAACCTATACCACCATGCACCAGGGACAACCTAATCCAAAAAGATGGTGCACTGTTTTACTAACTTTCCCATAAACACATGTAAGCAAGGTTTTGAACTCCCCAAACACCACTGCCCAACTAACAGACAATATAAACTTAGTGCTGATCTCCCTTAACAAACCCAATATGAGAATTCAACATTCCTCCCTGCTGCAACAAAGCATTAGAAAGGCCAACCCCTGTGCTCCATAATTTACCCATGAACTCCATGATGGGGGTAGGGGAATTCAAAATGTTATTAGTGGACCGTAAGCTGCTTCAGCCATATTTACTAACACAAACATTGGCCAGAGGAAATGCCAATCTCTGAAAATTAGCTGTTCCAACCTCTTGAGTCCAGAAATGAGCAAACTAGCTGGATAAGCTGAAATGCTTGCATAATATCTTTACGTTTAGTGTACAAAAATTGTACTTTGCTGTTACTTGGAGACCTTGCTCCATTCACCCATGCTAAAGGAACCTTTGTCCTATTGACTCTGAGATGCAGAGTATTATTTTCCTTTTGTTAATAAACCCGTTCAGACTTCATGTGAGGATATTTTATTTAGCACCACCTAGTGCACTGGGCAGGAATCAATTGCACTTGGAGCGGTGTCTGGAGCTAGATTGCACTCCATATGACAGCCCCCATATGCCAAAGGTAAGGCATAGAATTCCTCATGGTGAGTTTCAATCAATCAATCAATCAATCATGGCATTTGTAAAGCGTGCTACATACCCGTGAGGGTCTCAAGGCGCTGGGGGAAGGGTGGGGATGCTACTGTTCGAAGAGCCAGGTCTTGAGAAGTCTTCTGAAGGCAATCAGGTCCTGCGTCTGTCGTAGTTCGGTGGGGAGAGTGTTCCAGGTCTTGGCGGCGAGGTGGAAGAAGGATCAGCCGCCGGCCGTGGATTTCCAGATGCGCGGGACTATGGCGAGGGCGAGGTTGGCAGAGCGGAGGCTGCGGGTGGGAGTGTAGAAGTTGAGTCGGTCGTTGAGGTATTCTGGTCCGGCGTTGTGTAGGGCTTTGTGCGCATGGATGAGGAGTTTGAAGGTGATCCTCTTATTGACGGGGAGCCAGTGCAGGTCTCTCAGGTGGGGTGTGATGTGGCTGCGTCGGGGGATGTCGAGGATCAGTCGTGCTGAGGCGTTCTGGATGCGTTGCAGCCGTCTCACGAGCTTGGTTGTTGTTCCTGCGTAGAGGGCGTTCCCGTAGTCCAGTCTGCTGGTGACGAGGGCCTGGGTGACAGTTCTTCTCGTGTCCGAGGGGATCCATTTGTAGATCCTGCGGAGCCATTCGGAGGGTGTTGAAGCAGGATGCGGAGACCGCGTTGACTTGCTTGGCCATGGAGAGGGAGGAGTCGAGGATGACCCCCAGATTGCGTGCGTGGTCGCTGGGTTCTGGGGCTGTTCCCAGCGATGTTGGCCACCAGGAGTCGTCCCAGGCTGAGGGGGTGCGGCCGAGGACGAGGACTTCCGTCTTGTCAGAGTTCAGCTTCAGTCTGCTGTGCTTTATCCATTCTGCGACGGCCTTCATTCCTTAGTGTAGGTTGGCTTTGGCGGTGTGGGGGTCTTCGGTGAGGGATATGATCAGCTGGGTGTCGTCGGCGTGGGAGATGATGTTGAGGCAGTGTTGTCGTGCGACGTGGACGAGTGGTGCCATGTAGATATTGAAGAGCGTTGGGCTGAGGGAAGATCCCTGAGGGATGCCGCAGATGATCTCGGTGGTCTTGGAGTGGAAGGGTGGGAGGCGGACGCTCTGGGTTCTGCCGGAGAGGAAAGATGTGGTCCATGCCAGGGCCTTCTCTCGGATGCCGGCGTCATGGAGGCGTGCTGTTAGGGTGCGGTGGCAGACTGTGTCGAAGGCTGCTGACAGGTCCAAGAGGATGAGGGCGGCTGTTTCTCCTTTGTCCATGAGGATTCGGATGTCGTCGGTGGCGGCGATGAGGGCCGTCTCGGTGCTATGGTTGCTGCGGAAGCCGGACTGGGATGGGTCCAGGATGTCGTTGTCTTCAAGGTAGCGGGTGAGCTGTTTGTTGACGATCTTCTCAATAACTTTCGCCGGGAAGGGGAGCAGGGAGATGGGTTGGAAGTTCTTGAGGTCCTTGGGGTCCGCCTTGGGTTTCTTCAGTAGGGCGTTGATCTTGGCGTGCTTCCAGCCCTCCGGGAAGGTTGCTGTCTCGAGGGAGATGTTGATAGTCTTCCGGAGGTGGGGTGCGATGGCTGTGCAGGCTTTGTTGAAGACGTGGTGGGGGCATGGGTCTGATGGGGATCCGAAATGGATGGAGTTCATGGTCTTGATGGTGTCTTCGTCATTGACGTTGGACCAGGTGGTCAGCCGGCTGGTGCGGGTGGCGTTCTCAGCGGTGGCGGTCTCGACGACGGGTGCGGGGGTGGCAGTGTTGAAGCTGTCATGGATGTCGGTGATCTTGCGGTGAAAGAAGGTGGCCACGGAGTCGCACAAGTCTTGTGAGGGTGGGATGTCGTTGGTGTTGGAGCTGGGGTTGGAGAGTTCTTTCACAATGTTGAAGAGCTCTTTGCAGTTGTGTGCGTTGCTGTCTAGGTGGTCCTTGAAGGCGGTCTTCTTGGCGGTTCTGATGAGTTGGTGGTGTCTGCGGATGGCGTTCTTGTGGGCTGAGTGGCTGTCTGGTGTTTGGTCGTGGAGCAAGTTCTTCGCCAGTTTCCGGCAGTTGCGCTTGGAGGTCCGGAGGTCTTCGGTGAACCAAGCGGCCTTCTTGCTGGAGTGGTTAGTGGTGGAGGTCTTGAGTGGGGCGAGGGTGTTGGCGCAGTCGATGATCCATTGTCTGAAGTTGGTGGCGGCGGTGTCGGGGTCGGTGGGATCTGCGGGTGGTCCCAGGGCGAGGGTGGCGGTCAGTTGGTCCCCGGTGACCTTGCCCCAGCGGCGGCGTGGCATCTGTTGGGTGCGGTGGTGTGTGGTGGGTTTCCTGAAGGTGAAATGGACGCATCTGTGATCTGTCCAGTGGGGTTCGGTGGTGTGGTCGAAGGAGACGTGGGGGCTTGCGGTGAAGATGGGGTCCAGTGTGTGACCAGCGGCGTGGGTGGGTGTTGTCACGAGCTGTTTGAGTCCGAGGTTGGCGAGGTTGTCGATCAGGGTGGCGGAGTTGACGTTGTTGTTGTTCTCGAGGTGGAAGTTCAGGTACCCGAGGAGGATGTAGTCCGTGGAGGCGATGGCGTGGGTGCTGATGAAGTCGGCGATGGTGTCGCAGAACTGTGGTTGGGGTCCGGGTGGTCTGTAGACGAGTGTTCCTCTGAGGGTGGTGTTGGGGGTCGGTGTGGATCTGGAAGTCCATGTGCTCGGCGGTGGTGAGGGTGTCGTCCGTGTTGGTTGAATGGCCCAGTGCTCAGTTCACTAATTAGATCAGATAGTGGCAATGAGATATATTCTACGAAATATAAAGTCTGATTGTGTTTATCAGCCATGTATGGGCTTTTTGTGCTGAGGCTGAAGATTGTTGTCTGTATACATGCCATCAGTATACATTGGTTTGGGTAAGGACAGGAGGAGTCCCAGGTTAATGAGAGAGAAGTGAGTGAGAAATCAATGGTATAAGACAAGGAGACTCTTAAGAGTGTGGGGTAAGGTGCATTGGTTACCTAGGCTGCTTAGTACAAATCCAAGTGGATAAATGTGTGAATGAAAGAGGTATATTGACCAAGCAATTCCAGAAGCTCTGGGAGCTGAAATGGGCTGCAGATGAAGGCCTCAGAAAGCAAGGGGATCAACGAAGTGCAGACTGCCTATGAAAGGTACACAATTGATTGGATTTAAGGGGATAAGAATTTGACTCTAGTGAGTTCTTATGCTGTCCCCACACCAAGGTGCCGATTACCATCCGGTAAAAAAAAGGCCCATCCGACTCGTATCCGGTCTTTTTACCGTACGAATCGTACAAGTGCCGTACAAACTGGCAATCACGATTCGCATGGTAAAAAGTCCATACGAACCGCCTTGGGAATTATTCCCCACACGTCCTCGGGTCGGGAAATGTGTCCGACACGTCCTCGGACGATTTACCGTACAAATGTGAAAAGTGAAGTCCGACCGAGGAATCACGATCCATCCCGTGCGTCCGATCTTACAACCGTATGGTAAAAACACCGTCCGCACCGAACTCCCATAGCAACCATGGAGACATGTGCCCGCATACACACCCAACACTCCCCCCAGCACCCATACGTTTGAGTCGTACTCCCCGTGTATGTACACCCCCCGTGTATGTACACCCCCTCCTGTATGTACACCCGTGTACGTGTCGAACCTCCACCCGTGTATGTACACCAGTGTACGTTCGAGTCGTACCCCCACCCCTGTACGTGTCGTACCAACGTGTATGTACACCCGTGTACGTTCGAGTCGTACGCCCACCCGTGTACGTGTCGTACCACCGTGTATGTACACCCCTGTATGTTCGAGTCCTACCCCAACCCGTGTACGTGTCGTACCACCGTGTATGTACACCCCTGTACGTTTGAGTCCTACCCCCGCCCGTGTACGTGTCGTACCACCGTGTATGTACACCCCTGTACGTTCGAGTCGTACCCCCACCCGTGTACGTGTCGTACCACTGTGTATGTACACCCCAGTACGTTTGAGTCCTACCCCCACCCCTGTACGTGTCGTACCACCGTGTATGTACACCCCTGTACGTTCGAGTCGTACCCCCACCCGTGTACGTGTCATACCACCGTGTATGTACACCCCTGTACGTGTCATACCACCGTGTATGTACACCCCAGTACGTTCGAGTCCTACCATCACCCCTGTACGTGTCGTACCACCGTGTATGTACACCCCTGTACGTTTGAGTCGTACCCCCACCTGTGTACGTGTCGTACCACCGTGTATGTACACCCCTGTACGTTCGAGTCCTACCCCCACCCCTGTACGTGTCGTACCACCATGTATGTACACCCCTGTACGTGTCGTACCACCGTGTATGTACACTCCAGTACGTTCGAGTCCTACCCCCACCCCTGTACGTGTCGTACCACCGTGTATGTACACCCCTGTACGTTCGAGTCGTTCCCCCACCTGTGTACGTGTCGTACCAATGTGTATGTACACCCTTGTACGTTCGAGTCGTACCCCCACCCGTGTACGTGTCGTACCACCATGTATGTACACCCCTGTACGTTCGAGTCCTACCCCCACCCGTGTACGTGCCGTACCACCGTGTATGTACACCCCAGTACGTTCGAGTCGTACCCCCACCCCTGTACGTGTCGTACCACCGTGTATGTACACCCCTGTACGTTCGAGTCGTACCCCCACCTGTGTACGTGTCGTACCACCGTGTATGTACACCCCAGTACGTTCGAGTCCTACACCCACCTGTGTACGTGTCGTACCACCGTGTATGTACACCCCTGTACGTTCGAGTCGTACCCCCACCCGTGTACGTGTCGTACCACCGTGTATGTACACCCCTGTACGTTCGAGTCCTACCCCCACCCGTGTACGTGTCGTACCACCGTGTATGTACACCCCTGTACGTTTGAGTCCTACCCCCACCCGTGTACGTGTCGTACCACCGTGTATGTACACCCCTGTACGTTCGAGTCGTACCCCCACCCGTGTACGTGTCGTACCACCATGTATGTACACCCCTGTACGTGTCGTACCACCGTGTACGTACACCCCTGTACGTTCGAGTCCTACCCCCACCCCTGTACGTGTCGTACGACCGTGTATGTACACCCCTGTATGTTCGAGTCCTACCCCCACCCCTGTACGTGTCGTACCACCGTGTATGTACACCCCAGTACGTGTCGTACCCCCTCGTGTATGTACACCCGTGTACGTGTCGAAGCCCCACCCGTGTATGTACACCCCTGTACATGTCGTACCCCCGTGTACCTACACCTGTGTACGTCAGAGTCGTACCCCCACCCGCGTATGCATGGAGCGTACCCCCACCACAACATCCTAAGGACGAAGCGCACCCCAGGCCCCAACATCACAACCGAATGTACGACTCGTACCAAGCCACACACAAGGACAGCACTGTACAACAAAATGGGCCATGTACACACCGTATACACGCCAAAAAACGCACGTACACAACCAGGACAAACCAAAACGACACAAGAATACACCATTCGAATGGCACAAAGCCACAAAACATGTCCAACAACTACCAAAACAACACATTCACTGACTTGCAACTGCCAAAAACAAACAGAGGCCCAAAACACCACCACTCCTTATAACACACCCACCCAAAGTTCAAACACAGCCACACCCACCAATGGACCAATAAAAAGGGACCACACACACAAGCCATGAGCCTTTGCAACAGACTCACTGCTGCCAGACCCCACAGACAACCTACAGCACCATACTAGAAGCTTGACCACACCTCACACTTGCACACCTTCACACACACACCTTCACAAACACCCCCACATCACATTCACACACACACCCAAACAACCACACCCACACACCCACAACCATCCACACCACCCCCCCCCCACCGTCCACACCCACACCCCTCACCATGCCCACCAACAAGAATCCAAAGTTCACTAGCCAAGAGTTGGAGGTCCTTGTCGATGAAATCCTCAGAGTTGAGCCACACCTCTTTGGAACATTGGTCAGACAGACCAGCATTTCAGAAAAAACAGCCATGTGCCCAGGAAGCTCGGCTCAGGTGACAGAGGGTGACACACAGAGGGAGGGAGAGGGGGACAGAGAGGGAGGGAGACAGAGGTGGACACAGGGAGACAGACAGAGGGTGTTTCTCCTTTGTCCATGAGGATTCGGATGTCGTCGGTGGCGGTGATGAGGGCCGTCTCGGTGCTATGGTTGCTGCGAAAGCCGGACTGGGATGGGTCCAGGATGTCGTTGTCTTCAAGGTAGCGGGTGAGCTGTTTGTTGACGATCTTCTCAATAACTTTCGCCGGGAAGGGGAGCAGGGAGATGGGTTGGAAGTTCTTGAGGTCCTTGGGGTCCGCCTTGGGTTTCTTCAGTAGGGCGTTGATCTTGACGTGCTTCCAGCTCTCCGGGAAGGTTGCTGTCTCGAGGGAGATGTTGATAGTCTTCCGGAGGTGGGGTGCGATGGCTGTGCAGGCTTTGTTGAAGACGTGGTGGGGGCGTGGGTCTGATGGGGATCCGAAATGGATGGAGTTCATGGTCTTGATGGTGTCTTCGTCATTGACGTTGGACCAGGTGGTCAGCCGGCTGGTGCGGGTGGCGTTCTCAGCGGTGGCGGTCTCGACGACGGGTGCGGGGGTGGCAGTGTTGAAGCTGTCATGGATGTCGGTGATCTTGCGGTGAAAGAAGGTGGCCAGGGAGTCGCACAAGTCTTGTGAGGGTGGGATGTCGTTGGTGTTGGAGCTGGGGTTGGAGAGTTCTTTCACAATGTTGAAGAGCTCTTTGCAGTTGTGTGTGTTGCTGTCTAGGTGGTCCTTGAAGGCAGTCTTCTTGGCGGTTCTGATGAGTTGGTGGTGTCTGCGAATGGCACAAAGCCACAAAACATGTCCAACAACTACCAAAACAACACATTCACTGACCTGCAACTGTCAAAAACAAACAGAGGCCCAAAACACACCCACCCAAAGTTCAAACACAGCCACACCCACCAATGGACCAATAAAAAGGGACCACACACACAAACCATGAGCCTTTGCAACAGACTCACTGCTGCCAGACCCCACAGACAACCTACAGCACCATACTAGAAGCTTGACCACACCTCACACTTGCACACCTTCACACACACACACCTTCACAAACACCCCCACATCACATTCACACACACACCCAAACAACCACACCCACACACCCACAACCATCCACACCACCCCCCCCCACCATCCACACCCACACCCCTCACCATGCCCACCAACAAGAATCCAAAGTTCACTAGCCAAGAGTTGGAGGTCCTTGTCGATGAAATCCTCAGAGTTGAGCCACACCTCTTTGGAACATTGGTCAGACAGACCAGCATTTCAGAAAAAACAGCCATGTGGCAGACCATCGTCGATGCTGTGAATGCTGTTGCGGACACCAGAAGGACCAGGCATGAATGCCAAGCCAGGTGGTACGATCTGCGGAGGAGGGTCAGAGCCAAAATGGCCGACGACCACAACCAGGCCAACGTCACTGGAGGAGGGCCGGCCCGCAGACCCGTACACTACCATCCCTGGGAGGAGAGGGTGATGGCCATACTGCCGGTGGTGGCAGTCAACGGATTAGAAGGACTCCGAGACCCGGGTGAGTACACAAACAACTCACCTCACATGGGGGGAACGTCATCCACAACCAAACTCACAAACAAGCACGCAACCATCCCAAGCTATCGCATGACTCAACCACACTCCATGAACACGCACATGCCACTGGCGCCACCATGCCCCATGCACCCAGCTGGACAATGTCAAGTCACAGGCCACAGAAAACACCAACACATGACACGGTAAGCCACATGGCGGGAGTGTGGGCCCAAAAAATCACATAGTGCAAATCAGAAGCAGACAACAATGCCCTCTGCCCATATGGCCTAGGTCACAGCCAGACAAACAGTGTGTCCCCACACAGGAAAGACTCGCCAGCAAATGGCGGACGCCTTGCATCAACACATGGGGGTGACGGCACCTTCTTGCACATGACAGCAGCCAATGAACAGCCAACACTGTGAAAGAGTGGCAGCACACACCACCACAGCAGCAGTGCAGACACACACACTACACCCAATGGGTGCCTGGAGATCACAAACAAACTCACATCAACTATCCAAGGGCCATTCAAAGATCTGCTAACAGTGTGTGCCCAGGAAGCTCGGCTCAGGTGACAGAGGGTGACACACAGAGGGAGGGAGAGGGGACAGAGAGGGAGGGAGACAGAGGTGGACACAGGGAGACAGACAGAGAGAGGGAGGAGGGTGACAGAGGGAGGGAGAAAGGGAGACAGAGGGAGACGGACAGAGGGAGGAGGTTGACAGAGGGAGACGGACAGAGGGAGGAGGCTGACAGAGGGAGGGAGAAAGGGAGATGGACAGAGGGAGGAGGCTGACACAGGGAGGGAGGGAGAGGGGGACAGAGAGAGAGGGAGACACAGGGAGACGGACACTGGGAGGAGGCCGACACACAGAGGGAGGGAGAGGGGGACAGAGAGGGAGCGAGAAAGGGACACACAGGGAGAGCAAATCAGCCTTGTGGGGTGTGGGAATGTCTGCTAATCAGCAGGTAGACTGCGTGCATGTAGACAAGGGTGGCCAGTGCCAGAACCCCCCCTCTCCTCCATGGCAAAACACAGGGCCATGTCACAACCTGTGCACGAGCACAACGACAGCCACCTGCATTATCTAAGTGTGTGGAACCACTCCATGTGCCCACGTACACTGCAACACGGAAGGCGCCAATGCATGGCTCGCCACACCTGCCCACTCCACTGCTGACTGCAGTCACAATTGACGCAGCAACTAAGACTGTGCCACACATAGGTAAAGTCGCAAAAGCTGTGGCCAAGGGACCTACCCATGTACAAGTGCACTGTGAGTGGAATGCAAGACATATCCAAATTCACAGAGGAAATGTGCCAACTTAGAAACCAATGAAACATGGATGTTGCATGGAACAAAATTAACATTGTCTCTCTCACACACAGGTCAACGTCGTGGATCACCCCCCAACACTGGGGGGGAAGACTCACAGGACCCGGCTCGGCGGGATGACGGAGCCACCGCCAGCGACGACTCTCACCACTCTGTGGACGAATCTGCCCCTGACCAACCTGGCCCCTCTGGTGTCCAACGACCTCCCTCACCTGCGTCAGGTACAACGGTGCCAACCACCACCCCCACTCCTGCCACATCCCAGGAGACACCCAGGATCCCTGCCCCACCACCACAAAGCAGCCAGTCTGTCCAGGAGGGACAAGGTTCTCCGGGCACCCAGGAGGAGGCAGGCAACACCGCAAATGCCATCCCTCAGGGGTCCCGGAGACCTGATGTGCCCACAACGGCAGGCCAGGCGCAAGTGGGCAGGGGTGGTGGGAGTGGAGGACGGCGGAGGCGCCAGCCTGACCAGTTGGCTGGGGAGCCGGTATATGCCCATGTCCGAAACATCCTGGACACATACCGGCAGGACACCACGGGCATGGCCCAGGTTGTGTACGTCCTCGAGGGGATCAAGACCCAGCAGGCCCAGCAACATGCGGAGCTACATGCCTGTCTACTGCAACACCAACGGAGGATGGAGTACAGACAGGCTGAGCTCGTGACGGTGTTCACGGGAATTCACAGTACACTCCGTCGGATGGCCGACAACATGGGCAACCCTCCCTGTGCCAGAAGGCCTAGAACATCACCACCCACAGGGTGGGATCAGGAGGAGGAGGAGGAAACATCCGACGGAGCATCCCAAACATCGTCACGGCCTGCTTCTGAGGGTCCCCGCAGAAGGGCGGGTCGTCCACGGAAAAGACCGTGAGGGTCGGCGCAACAGCACCATCTCCCAGGACACCTGGCCTGGCACCTGGCCCACTGGAGCAACAGCATCACAGCATCAAAAGACATTCTCGGCCACATGGCCTTGCTGGTCACTGTCTGACCAATGTTGACAAAGACTGTGGCATGGACTCTGAGGATTTACAATGGCAAGGACACCAACTCCCCCAGTGAACTTTGGATTCCACACACCCGGAAAGCCCCTCATGTCAAATCCCCCCCCCCCACTAAAATAAAAAGTCACACCATGAAGAGAAGATGCCTGCTGGTTGCATTATTACCTTACATGTGTCTTGTAAAGTCTAACCATGCCTGAGTTCTCTTTTGACTTCAACCATCTACACCCTGGTGCCTGAGTCTGGCACAGGACACACATGGGTCACAGTGTATTAGGCAAGACAGACATGGAGCACCATACACACCCGTGATGGGCCCAACCAGCTGCGGGGGTGGCCGCACAACCGTGCCAACAGACAATTGAGTACAGCAACAGTCATGCGCAGAGGGCAGGGATCATGTGGAGTGTCCTAGGGGGCACCCAGGTCTGTGTAGACAGGTGGCAGAACCATGTCCTGCAAGCTTGTGTCCGGTGGATGCTGAGAATGGTGGCATGGCCAACGTTGGATGCATGGGGATGGCACATGTCACAATACCCACACACTCATGGACATCATGCACAATACACAGTCTAATCCCACTCAAACAGCTTGCATCTTGCTACTCGACACATAGACACATAGCCACTATCACGGAAAACCATGCCAGACATGCCGGATGCACCGTGGCAACACACCAGCATTGACTGAGAAGAGGCACCTTGGAGGCATAGGGACACCTTTATTAGTCATGTATTCGGGATTGCAGAGGCAACTCGGAGCACACATGAACAGTTTATGTGGAGTAACATGTGGGTCCAACACTGGCACCCCCCTTCCGCAGCACAAATGCGTGATAGCCATGGAACTGGCACACAAGTGTCGTTTAACAGCTAAACACCCCCTGCTGCTCACGGAGAGCCTGCCACACACCATTGATCCGCTGATGTGGAAGTCCCACAGCATGTCAAGCCAATGCAAACCGTATGTGTCCGAGGGCAGTGTTACACACATTGATGCCATCATCACATTCCACAATCCCATCACTGATGACTGTCAACAAGTCTGACCATCTATTCAGATGTCCCCAGCTGCATGTAATGTGTCCCATGGTGATGCAACATGTCTGCAGAGGAACCAAACATCCACAGGGGCAGTGTGCATACATCGTGAACAACTGCCACACACAATACACCCCTGATGCATCCCTTACTCTAAGGAGACTTCCAAACGTGTCCGTGCCTGTAACGCTGAGTCAGCACACGATGACGTGTCCATGAGGAATAGCAGTGCCACAACAATGCAACCAGCAGACGGCATGCGCAAGTACCTGGGGAAGGTGAGACACACAAGAAGTCAGCCACAAAAAGCACTGCCACTTGCATGTGCATGTACTCGACACATGTAAGGATGACCACATGCTAGGTCACAATTATGACTGGGGAAATACACCCATCACTGGCACCATCACTCCAGTGACACACCCACACACACCTCTGACTCACGTGCCATACATGCAGGTGGAGACACACATCGCAACACATGCCACACGGGGACCAATGCGTGCACACTCAGACACTGGTACTCACCACTAAGCAAAGAAGTCGCGTATGAGCCGAGTCCGGATGTCCTCTTGCGGCTCCACATCCTCCACATCACTAGCCCCATTGCCAAGCCCTTCATCCTCCACGGGTGGATGGTCCTGGTCATCTTGATCCAGGATGAGTGGCACAGCTTTCTCAACTGCCATGTTGTGCAGCATGCAGCAGGCCATGAAGATTTTGCAGACCTTCGCCGGGGCATATGGGAGGGCGCCGCCGGTCTTGTGGAGGCATCTGAATCGGCTCTTCAGGAGGCCAAACGTCCTCTCTATCACTCGCCTTGTCCGGCCATGGGCGGTGTTGTAGCGGAGCTGGGCCGGCGTGATGGGGTTGCGGAGAGGTGTGATCAGCCATGGCATGTTGGGATAGCCAGCGTCCCCTACATGGAAAGCACATGGACATAAGTAGGACAGGAGTAACGGCCGTGCTGGAAGTCTACGCAAAATACAGGGCAGACAGACTGTACCCACCAACAACACATGCTCGTTCGTTGCGCAGCTGCGTCATCATTATAGGCATCCTGCTACGCCTCATGATGTAGGCATCGTGTACTGATCCTGGAAAACGAGCACAGACATGTGAAATCACCATGTTGGACAGACACACCACAAGGGCATTGATGGAGTGGTAGTGCTTGCGATTCCGGTACGCTACCTCCTGTGCGTGTGGTGGTACCAAAACCACATGTGTCCCATCTATGGACCCAATGACATGGGGCATCCCTCCCAGGGCATAGAATCCACGCTTGACCCCAGTCAACATTGCAGGGGTAGGAAAATGGATGAAGTCATCAAGGTGAATCAACATGGCCTCTAAGAAATCATGCAGCACACGGCAGAACATGCTCTGGGACATGCCACCAACATGAGCTATGGTATTTTGAAAGGTACCCGTGGCTAGAAAATGTAGGGCTGCCATTACCTTCAGCTTGGGTGTCAGTGCCGTAGGATACCTGTGCTGCGGTTGCAGGTGTGGTGCCAGTCTCGCCGTCAACTCCAGAATCAACCGTTGGGGGAAGCGGTAGCACCAGATACTGTCATTCTCCCGCATGGCAGCCAAGTCCGGAATTGGTCGGGCAAGAGGTGGCGCTCTGCAGTAATTTGGAAGTGACAAGGAAGAGTGAGTGCACCACAACAACAATTGATTTGTACTGTGCACATGTTAATCTGTCAATACACATATGCCACATACAGAGTCAGGTATGTGCTACATGCCCTGGACACATATGGCTGCCAGGTGACACTCCTACCAAGACCCAGCTACACACGGAGATTGTGAACCTTCACATGCCATGACATGGGAATAGCTGTGTCCCAGTGCTAGTGAACAGCCAGACGCAAGACAGGAGTGACATACATCCACAAATCAGCAGAAGTAGGATGTCGATTGCAGAGACTGGTAGCGGAATACTAGAGACACAGGTCACATGACATTACACTAGGACAGCCCACACACCTTGCCATGAAGGTGTACATGTCATGACTCACCACACATTCATAGAGAGGATGCAGACATGTCCTTGTTACGCTACTCCGTGTCCCATGCATACATACGCAACTCACATCCGATACCACATGTGGCATGGTGTGCGGAACAGTGTGCCATGGCCATCTACACACAGACACATGTTGGTTGCTGCAACGGCTGCTGCTTTTGAGGGAGCTCAAACATCTACCTAATGGGAACCCCCCACACATACATGACATAGTCACATCGTGCACCGTGGGTAGTGACATGTCAGGTGTGGTAACCCCTGTACCGTGCCTCAGGGGACACTTCCGTGTGTTGGTGTCCATGCCATGCCAGTGACGCTCATGCCAAGTGTGCAGTACGACATGCACACATGTCAAAGGAGTCAAGGGCATGCCTGGCACACATTGCACCGTCACACATTACATATGTACCCATCTCATCATACATCTGGTGCCTTCTCCACTCAGGAGTATTGTGCCACATCACAGCCTTTCACACCTGTGCCCCACACATGTAGTACTGCCCAGACAATGCCTTGATGTCCATCCATGGACAAGTATGTCAGCCCTATTCCTTCCTGTGTGCTGCCTGTCACCACTTTGAAGTGTGAAAAACACAGTACTTCTGCTAAGAGGGCCTGTGTACCTTCCCGTATCACTATGGGAGTGCTGCTGTATGTGTACCCATCGTGATGGTGAGCGTACAGGCATGTGTACGTTGCGTACCACTACGAGTACGCATACGCAAGAACACCCACGGCCCGTACACTCGTGCCTACGTTCACTTTCACCATGGGTGTTGTTAGACGGACCGGGAGGGTCGGCCGAGGACAAGGGGAGAGGTCTCCGGGGAGAGCCGTCTCCAGCGATCGTACAGACAAATAACTTCCCCCCCACAGACAGATACCACACAAGGAGATGAGTTAGCGTTCTTTATAAGCACTTCTTAAGGTACGATGAAAAGGTACAAGGAGGTCTGGACTCAGGGGTCCCCTCGATTCAAGTCTCTCACGATGGGGAAAGGGGGTAGCGGGACAGTCTGGTTACCAGTCTGGTAGTTGAGGTGGTATGGTGGGTAGCTCACAATCCTCGAGCTTGGTGGTCTAGCTGGTACGGGCCGCGGCAGCGCCAGCAGGTCCCAGTGAAAGATGGTCGATACACGGTCCGCGGCAGCGCCAGCAGGTCCCAGTGAAGATGGTCGTTACAACGGGCCGCGGCAGCGCCAGCAGGTCCCGACGAGGATGGATGTTGCAGAAGGCCGCGGCAGCGCCAGCAGGCAGGTCGATAGTTCACAAGATAGGGCTACGGCAGCGCCAGTAGTCCGTCAAGGCTGAGTTCTCTCGGTGTCTCTCGACTCCAGGATACAACTGCCTTCCTGCTCCGGAGCTGCCCCAGTTATAGGGCAGGTGCCCTTTGATGTCCGGACCCTCGCACTTGGAGATCGGAGGGTCCGGGATGAAGGTGTCCAGACACCCAGCGGGGGGTGGAGCCGGTGCCTGGGGGAGCTGGAGGCGATCGTCACCTGGCGGGGGAGAGTCCTTGGCGCTTCGTTCTCCCATTGAACTGCCAAGTGGTCCGCTCACCTCCTGGGTGGATGGTGGTGCCGGGATGTCGGGGCCGGCCAGGCCCAGGGTTAGGGTCGGGGGGAGGCCACGCGGCCTCGTGGCGCAGGGCCCAAGATGGCGGCTTGACCCGGCCGAGGGAGCCGGTGGTGGCTTGGGCCCGTGACACATGGAGGTCCGCGGGCAGGAGTTCCGTCGGGAGACGGGGTGCGGGTGATTCTCGTGGGTCGCGCCTGGGGGGCCGGGGCTTGGGCCCTGTCATGCGGGGAGGGAGCAAGCCCTTTGTGTGGCCTGTCCAACAGGTGTCCTCGCGTATTCGTACTCGTAGTGGTACGGCCCGTACACACGCCTGTACGCTCCCTATCACTATGGGTGTCCTCGCGTATGCGTGCACGTAGTGGTACGGCCCGTACACACGCCTGTACGCTCCCTATCACTATGGGTGTCCTCGCGTATGCGTACTCGTAGTGGTATGGCCCGTACACACGCCTGTACGCTCACTATCACTATGGGTGTCCTCGCGTATGCGTACACGTAGTGGTACGGCCCGTACACACGCCTGTACGCTCCCTATCACTTTGGGTGTCCTCGCGTATGCGTACTCGTAGTGGTACGGCCCGTACACACGCCTGTACGCTCACTATCACTATGTGTACGCATACGCGAGGACACCCATAGTGATAGGGAGCGTACAGGCGTGTGTACGGGCCGTACCACTGCGAGTACGCATATGCGAGGACACCCATAGTGATAGGGAGCGTACAGGCGTGTGTACGGGCCGTACCACTACGAGTACGCATACGCGAGGACACCCATAGTGATAGGGAGCGTACAGGCGTGTGTACAGGCTGTACCACTACGAGTACGCATACGCGAGGACACCCATAGTGATAGTGAACGTAGGCACGCGTGTACGGGCCTTTGCTATGCATTCGGGGTGCCCTAGGGCACTGGAAAGCACCCTACCTGTGTGTGAAGCTCCAAATTACATAGGGGACACATGAGGGACAAGTATTAAGGCCTACATGCATGCTGGTTGTCATGGAGACCAAGTTTAAAGTTTGAATTTGTTCTGGAAGGTGCACAGCAGAAGTCAGTTGGAATGAATCTACTTTGTTGCAATGTGTTTGTGGGGCTGACATCATGCAGGAGAAAAAAACAGATTAAGAACCCACAGACTGCTAGGTTTGAAGGGATTGGAGGAAACATAGGATGCAAATGTGAGTGACCAATCACTCTGTACTCCTGTGCATGAAATGGGCCAGCAAGGCAGATAAAAGGCAGCCAGGTCCCATGAGGGAGCACTTGCCTGCACATCTCTGTATTCCACGACCCAGCTGCTGCTACTGATTCCCTGGAACCATGTCAAGGGCTGTGGAGAGGTCACAGCCATTCACCCTGGAGGAGAACATGGTTTTGGTGGATGTGATCCTCCCACAGTACCCCATGCTGTATGGGCGACCAGGTTATCAGGTGAGTGCAGTGTCCACTGGCACAGACTGTGTCCCTTTTTTGTGACTGTAACTTCTGCCATTGTGTCCAGGTGTGACACACATGCTATGTACTGTAGGGGGGGTCCCAGGGGGGGAATGCCTGATGTCTCCCAGCAGTGCCCAGAGACAGGAGGGGTGTGTGCAGAGTCCTCCCAGCAGTGCCCAGAGACAGGAGGGGTGTGTGCAGAGTCCTCCCAGCAGTGCCCAGAGACAGGAGGGGTGGGTGCAGAGTCCTCCCAGCAGTGCCCAGAGACAGGAGGGGTGTGTGCAGAGTCCTCCCAGCAGTGCCCAGAGACAGGAGGGGTGGGTGCAGAGTCCTCCCAGCAGTGCCCAGAGACAGGAGGGGTGTGTGCAGAGTCCTCCCAGCAGTGCCCAGAGACAGGAGGGGTGTGTGCAGAGTCCTCCCAGCAGTGCCCAGAGACAGGAGGGGTGGGTGCCTATCACTCCCAGCAGTGCCCAGAGACAGGAGGGGTGTGTGCAGAGTCCTCCCAGCAGTGCCCAGAGACAGGAGGGGTGTGTGCAGAGTCCTCCCAGCAGTGCCCAGAGACAGGAGGGGTGGGTGCCTATCACTCCCAGCAGTGCCCAGAGACAGGAGGGGTGGGTGCCTATCACTCCCAGCAGTGCCCAGAGACAGGAGGGGTGTGTGCAGAGTCCTCCCAGCAGTGCCCAGAGACAGGAGGGGTGGGTGTGATGCACAGTGTGAGCCTGGATCATTGATTGTGTAGTTGCCCTCATTCCACCTGTGTCCTTTCAATGGCACGTACTGCGTTTGGCCTTCCCCAGAGGATCATGT
The DNA here is from genome assembly GCF_964204655.1 of Triturus cristatus. Taxonomy (NCBI): domain Eukaryota; kingdom Metazoa; phylum Chordata; class Amphibia; order Caudata; family Salamandridae; genus Triturus; species Triturus cristatus. The sequence continues at coordinate 138,644,434 of NC_140592.1, forward strand.
CCCTATGACAAAGGTGCAATGCGTTGGATGCATAGTATGCCTTGTTGTAAACAGCAAATGTGTTCTAATCTGTGTCTCTGTGACATGTGCCAGGTGTATTGATGTAGTGTCACTTGTTCATCCTCACAGGTAGACGCCTCTGCCAAGGAGCACATATGGCTGACCGCCGTCAGCGCCGTGAGGAGTGCGGATGGTCGGAAGCGGCGCCTGTCCCAGGTGAGGAAACGCTGGCAGGATATCCGGTGCTGGACGCGGAGGATCGCACGGGTCCTGCTGGGGGACTCACCTGAGAGCCATAAGAACCGCGGGCGCCGTCGTCTCTCCCACATCCACAAGCGTGTGCTGGCGGTGGTCTTTCCAGACTTGGACAGGCGCCTACAGGAGATGCAGCATCAGGAAGGGGGTAGGTACATGTGTGTTTGTTGTGTTTCACCAGCATTTGTAAGTGCACTGTTCCATGGATACACTGCCAGGGTTTATGGTGCTGTGCAGATCCTGTTACCCACAGTATTGCAGTGCTCTCCTGCCTCCCTTCCCCTCCTTGCAATGTGTTCCCTGGTCTGTGTGTAGTCACTCCGTCACAAGGTTATGTAGCCTGGCACCTTCTCCAAGTGTACTATGCCTGCAGCATCATGTGTAGGGGTGGTGTGTAACAGGTTTTGTGACCTTGCCTGTGCCCTGTCCAGTTCTGGACTTGTGGGTTCCATGTCAGTTGGCACTAATGCTGAGTCCAGACATGGGAGTTAATCTCTCAAGTGCGAGGCCTTCCAGCATGCATGTCCTATGTGGTGGCCTGTGACATGATGTGCATGAGTGTGCGGTACGCATAGTGCAGGGATATTAGCGTGTGTTGCAGTGATTCCCATTCAGGAGCATGGAGTTGTGTGGCCACTACTGTCCCCAGGGGCATCTTTTCCTAGGTATCATGTGTGTAATCCGAAAATGTCGACAATCTCTGTGTCTACAGCATAGGTTGTGCTCTGTGCCATTGTCCCCTGGCACCATGTATAGTGACGTGAAATGTAGTACAAGTGTCCACTGTCCAGCCTGACCTGATTTTCCAAGTACATACTCACGGTGGCCATTGCCTGTGTGTCTTGTTACAATCATCTGATGATGCCCATTTGTACATGATTATTTGGACAGGTATTTTGTGTGCAATATTGAATTTTTGCATCCCATGTGTATTTCACCCAGACTAAGAGATGTAAGTGCTTCCTGTGTCTCCAAAGAATTGTCTCATGTAGGGGGTGGGTGGTGCAGGCATGGCCTACATGTCAAGACCTGAAATCTCCTTGCTAGGACTGGCCAGTGTGTGATGTTTGTCTGGACATACACTCAAGGTGCAGTGTGCCAGTCAGGGTGGGCATGTTATCAGTATTACCTATGCTGCATGTGCCTCTAGTTCCTGGATATGGTCCCTGCTCATCCCTATTTCCTGCCACGCTGTGTGGTGCAGATGCAGTGCTGGATTGTCCCCAGGGCCTTGCTCCTCAGTCAAAATTCCATGTCATCTCATTTGCTATTGTGTCATGCTCTCCATAATTTTTCCATGGCATGGTGGGTCAAACAACTGTGTCTTGCAGGGCCTACATATGTACCTTGTTTTGTAGTTGTAACTCTTCTTTTGTTTCAGGCTATGCACTGTAACCTAAGTAGATTGGACTCATGTGACATATGTATACAGGTGTATGATTAATTTCTGTCTCTTCACCTTGCCCACAGCATCGTCGGGGGACACGGAGGGAGACATGGACACAGACGGCGCAGAGGGACCGAGCACCAGTGCCAGCGGTGACATCGTGGCTGGCACATCGAGTGGGACTGAGGCGGAGGAGAGTGAAGCCGGGGACCTGTCAACTGGCACAACAGAGTATGAAGCTGACGGGTCCGAGGATGATCTCTCCGAGTGGGGGGTGGCTGCACCACCATCTGACAGCAGCCCTACATCTTGCACCGCCCCCTCCATTGGCATCAGCCGCCTCCCACGTGCTTGTGTCCCTTCCCAGCGTGCCCAGTCACCGCATGTCTCCTTCCTGCCAGGCACCGCACCCCCTGCCCCTGTCTCCACTGCTGCCGCCAATGTCGAGTCTGTGGACATCCAGCGGCAGTTGCAGGTTGGTCAGACTGCGATCCTTAATGTCCTCCATGCCCACAGCCAGGTCCTCAACAACATGGAGGCATAATTGGAGGGCATTCATTCATCGCAGGCTGACCAACGCAACTTGCTGAGGTCCATAGACTCGACACTGACTGCAGCAGTGGGTCTCCTGCAGCGCTACGTCACACCCCCTACCCCTGCCCCTTCCACACTTCCCACTCCCATGCCTGTCCCATATACACCCAGACGTCAGCATGCACCCACCACAACAGACACAGGCACAACACCAGCAGGGAAGGTCCGCCGCACACCTCCTGACACGCACACACAGGGTGTAGTAGGCACACCCACTGGGTCGGGGGGCAAACGTGTGACACGCAGCCAGAGTGGGAGTCCGCATTCCACCCAATCCACTCCCTCCAAATCCCCTCCCCTCAGCTCTCCTGGCCACATCTCCCCCAAAGACTCCTTCATGGCCGCTCTGTCCCTGAGCCCCACAGTGACACCACCCCGCAAGCGGTCAAGGAAGTCCACAGTCAGGGTGCTTGAGTCCCCCCCCCTGTCCACACCCTCCCCCAGTGGCGCTGCGACCCATCCCTCTGACCCCCCCCCTCCTTGGGGCCTGTGGTTCCTTCGGGTGCAGGGGAGTCCCTGGAGGACCTTGCTAAGGTGTACAGCGCGCTCCTAGAATCCACCTTTGGCCCTGCCCCACCCCCTGTGGTGGAGTCCTCCATCCCTGCACCCACGTCGCCTACCCTTCGCCCTCCTGTCCCTGCGGTGCCTGTTCCTTCCCCCCCACATGATGCCCTCACCCCTGTGGAAGACGACGGAATGTAACTGTGCAGGCAAGCTAGGGGACACGCATCCCACGGTGTCCCCCATCCAGCTGTGACTCATGGACTGCCCTATGGGCTTTGTAAATATTGAACTTTCTACTAACACACTATTTAAGATCATGCTGATTAAAGCCATTCTTGTTTCCTTTGAACACTACTGCTTTTCTGATGTTGCTGTTGGTGGGGCTGCGACCTGATTTTGGGTGGTAATCATGTGTTGGGTGTGTGGGAAATGTAGTAGTGTGCTGGTCATAGGGGGGACCCTGGTATCTGTGTGCCATCACACGGTGTTAGCTAGGTTTCTCTGTTCATGTACGCTGTTGCTGCATGGTGAAATTGTCCCAAAGTGTATTCCTTCCTCTGTGTACCTTGACATCTTCCCTGCAGGGTGTTCCCAATATGTGGTGCTGAGCTGTGTCTACATCAGCTGGGTGTGTGACGGACTCCTTCAACTTTGCACATGCATGCTGAGCGATGTCTCCACCTGCATCATTCGTGGCATCCTTGGTAGTCATAGTACTTGTGTGTGTGGACTATTGACATGACTTCATGTGGACATGTTTTCTTTTCGGCGCTATGCATACGTATACTCCCAGCCTCGCACACATGTGGTACATGTACTGCAGGGTCTTTGTGCACATGACTGACATTTGTGGGCATGGTATCTGTGGCTACTCCACCCTTTGCGTTCCATGGGCACTGCTGGGAGTGTTAGTCACCCACCCCTCCTGTCTCTGGGCACTGCTGGCGGGACTCTGCACCCACCCCTCCTGTCTCTGGGCACTGCTGGGAGTGATAGGCACCCACCCCTCCTGTCTCTGGGCACTGCTGGGGGGACTCTGCACCCACCCCTCCTGTCTCTGGGCACTGCTGGGGGGACTCTGCACACACCCCTCCTGTCTCTGGGCACTGCTGGGGGGACTCTGCACCCACCCCTCCTGTCTCTGGGCACTGCTGGGAGTGATAGGCACCCACCCCTCTGGTCTCTGGGCACTGCTGGGAGGACTCTGCACCCACCCCTCCTGTCTCTGGGCACTGCTGGGAGTGATAGGCACCCACCCCTCCTGTCTCTGGGCACTGCTGGGAGGACTCTGCACCCACCCCTCCTGTCTCTGGGCACTGCTGGGGGGACTCTGCACACACCCCTCCTGTCTCTGGGCACTGCTGGGGGGACTCTGCGCCCACCCCTCCTGTCTCTGGGCACTGCTGGGAGTGATAGGCACCCACCCCTCCTGTCTCTGGGCACTGCTAGGAGGACTCTGCACCCACCCCTCCTGTCTCTGGGCACTGCTGGGAGTGATAGGCACCCACCCCTCCTGTCTCTGGGCACTGCTGGGGGGACTCTGCACACACCCCTCCTGTCTCTGGGCACTGCTGGGGGGACTCTGCACACACCCCTCCTGCCTCTGGGCACTGCTGGGAGGACTCTGCACCCACCCCTCCTGTCTCTGGGCACTGCTGGGAGTGATAGGCACCCACCCCTCCTGTCTCTGGGCACTGCTGGGAGGACTCTGCACCCACCCCTCCTGTCTCTGGGCACTGCTGGGAGTGATAGGCACCCACCCCTCCTGTCTCTGGGCACTGCTAGGGGGACTCTGCACACACCCCTCCTGTCTCTGGGCACTGCTGGGGGGACTCTGCACACACCCCTCCTGTCTCTGGGCACTGCTGGGGGGACTCTGCACACACCCCTCCTGTCTCTGGGCACTGCTGGGAGTGATAGGCACCCACCCCTCCTGTCTCTGGGCACTGCTGGGAGGACTCTGCACCCACCCCTCCTGTCTCTGGGCACTGCTGGGAGTGATAGGCACCCAACCTCCTGTCTCTGGGCACTGCTGGGGGACTCTGCACACACCCCTCCTGTCTCTGGGCACTGCTGGGGGGACTCTGCACACACCCCTCCTGTCTCTGGGCACTGCTGGGAGGACTCTGCACCCACCCCTCCTGTCTCTGGGCACTGCTGGGAGTGATGGGCACCCACCCCTCCTGTCTCTGGGCACTGCTAGGAGGACTCTGCACCCACCCATCCTGTCTCTGGGCACTGCTGGGAGTGATAGGCACCCACCCCTCCTGTCTCTGGGCACTGCTGGGGGGACTCTGCACACACCCCTCCTGTCTCTGGGCACTGCTGGGGGGACTCTGCACACACCCCTTCTGTCTCTGGGCACTGCTGGGAGGACTCTGCATCCACCCCTCCTGTCTCTGGGCACTGCTGGGAGTGATAGGCACCCACCCCTCCTGTCTCTGGGCACTGCTGGGGGGACTCTGCACACACCCCTCCTTTCTCTGGGCACTGCTGGGAGGACTCTGCACCCACCCCTCCTGTCTATGGGCACTGCTGGGAGTGATAGGCACCCACCCCTCCTGTCTCTGGGAACTGCTGGGGGGACTCTGCACCCACCCCTCCTGTCTCTGGGCACTGCTGGGAGTGATAGGCACCCACCCCTCCTGTCTCTGGGCACTGCTGGGTGGACTCTGCACCCACCCCTCCTGTCTCTGGGCACTGCTGGGAGTGATAGGCACCCACCCCTCCTGTCTCTGGGCACTGCTGGGAGGACTCTGCACCCACCCCTCCTGTCTCTGGGCACTGCTGGGAGTGATAGGCACCCACCCCTCCTGTCTCTGGGCACTGCTGGGGGGACTCTGCACCCACCCCTCCTGTCTCTGGGCACTGCTGGGAGTGATAGGCACCCACCCCTCCTGTCTCTGGGCACTGCTGGGGGGACTCTGCACCCACCCCTCCTGTCTCTGGGCACTGCTGGGGGGACACTGCACACACCCCTCCAGTCTCTGGGCACTGCTGGGTGGACTCTGCACCCACCCCTCCTGTCTCTGGGCACTGCTGGGAGTGATAGGCACCCACCCCTCCTGTCTCTGGGCACTGCTGTGGGGACCCTGCACCCACCACTCCTGTCTCTGGGCACTGCTGGGAGTGATAGGCACCCACCCCTCCTGTCTCTGGGCACTGCTGGGGGGACTCTGCACCCACCCCTCCTGTCTCTGGGCACTGCTGGGGGGACTCTGCACACACCCCTCCTGTCTCTGGGCACTGCTGGGGGGGACTCTGCACCCACCCCTCCTGTCTCTGGGCACTGCTGGGAGTGATAGGCACCCACCCCTCCTGTCTCTGGGCACTGCTGGGAGGACTCTGAACCCACCCCTCCTGTCTCTGGGCACTGCTGGGAGTGATAGGCACCCACCCCTCCTGTCTCTGGGCACTGCTGGGGGGACTCTGCACACACCCCTCCTGTCTCTGGGCAATGCTGGGGGGACTCTGCACACACCCCTCCTGTCTCTGGGCACTGCTGGGAGGACTCTGCACCCACCCCTCCTGTCTCTGGGCACTGCTGGGAGTGATAGGCACCCACCCCTCCTGTCTCTGGGCACTGCTGGGAGGACTCTGCACCCACCCCTCCTGTCTCTGGGCACTGCTGGGAGTGATAGGCACCCACCCCTCCTGTCTCTGGGCACTGCTGGGGGGACTCTGCACACACCCCTCCTGTCTCTGGGCACTGCTGGGGGGACTCTGCACACACCCCTCCTGTCTCTGGGCACTGCTGGGGGGACTCTGCACACACCCCTCCTGTCTCTGGGCACTGCTGGGAGGACTCTGCACCCACCCCTCCTGTCTCTGGGCACTGCTGGGAGTGATAGGCACCCACCCCTCCTGTCTCTGGGCACTGCTGGGAGGACTCTGCACCCACCCCTCCTGTCTCTGGGCACTGCTGGGGGGACTCTGCACACACCCCTCCTGTCTCTGGGCACTGCTGGGGGGACTCTGCACACACCCCTCCTGTCTCTGGGCACTGCTGGGAGGACTCTGCACCCACCCCTCCTGTCTCTGGGCACTGCTGGGAGGACTCTGCACACACCCCTCCTGTCTCTGGGCACTGCTGGAAGTGATAGGCACCCACCCCTCCTGTCTCTGGGCACTGCTGGGAGGACTCTGCACCCACCCCTCCTGTCTCTGGGCTCTGCTGGGAGTGATAGGCACCCACCCCTCCTGTCTCTGGGCACTGCTGGGGGGACTCTGCACACACCCCTCCTGTCTCTGGGCACTGCTGGGGGGACTCTGCACACACGCCTCCTGTCTCTGGGCACTGCTGGGAGGACTCTGCACCCACCCCTCCTGTCTCTGGGCACTGCTGGGAGTGATAGGCACCCACCCCTCCTGTCTCTGGGCACTGCTGGGGGGACTCTGCACACACCCCTCCTGTCTCTGGGCACTGCTGGGAGGACTCTGCACCCACCCCTCCTGTCTCTGGGCACTGCTGGGAGTGATAGGCACCCACCCCTCCTGTCTCTGGGCACTGCTGGGTGGACTCTGCACCCACCACTCCTGTCTTTGGGTACTGCTGGGAGTGATAGGCACCCACCCCTCCTGTCTCTGGGCACTGCTGGGAGTGATAGGCACCCACCCCTCATATGTCTGGGCACTGCTGGGGGGACTCTGCACACACCCCTCCTAATTCACAATATGTACGCTTCGAACATACACGGGTGTGGGTTCGCTCCATGCATACGCGGGTGAGGGTACGGGTCGTACTTACACTGTTGGGGTGGGGGGTTCGCTCCATGCATACGCGGGTGAGGGTACGGGTCGGGGTGGGGGGGTACGCTCCATCCGTACGCGGGTGAGGGTACAGGTCGTACTTACACTGTTGGGGTGGGGGGTACACTCCGTACGTACGCGGGTGGGTGTACGTGTCGTACTTACACTGTTGGGGTGGGGGGGTACGCTCCGTACATACGCGGGTGGGGGTACGTGTCGTACTTGCACTGTTGGGGTGGGGGGTACACTCCGTACGTACGCGGGTGGGGGTACGTGTCGTACTTACACTGTTGGGGTGGGGTGTACGCTCCATGCATACGCGGGTGGGGGTACAGTCCGTACATTGCCGTACCCACGCTGTGGAATGCTTGTGCGGGCCGTCCCCAGGCCTTTGCCACATGGGTACGTGCCGTCCCGCAATTGTTGGGGTGACGTAGGTGTGGGCGTGGTACGACTCGTACCCACGCTCTTAAGGCGTGGGTACGGGACGTACCTGTATGGTTGTGTTGCCGGTTCGCGTCGTGAAGAACTTCCATTGTGGCGGTCGCTGGCTTGGCTGGACACGCCCTCACCCCCTCGTAGTGACCAGGGCCTGAGGGTCAGGTATGTCCAGGGCATGTGTGCTGTGTGACTTGGGTGGGGGTTATGTGTCCTGCCCCTGCCCCCCCCCCCTTTGCCCATGGGTGTTGTTCTGACCTTCTGCGGCGTCTGCGTCGTAACCTGTAGAGGAGGTCGACTGCTATGAGGGCCGGGATGACACGTAGGTTCGGGTCCATGTCTGTCCGTCGCGTACAGGTCCTCCTTGTTCGCGTCGTCCTGTCTGTCCGTCGCGTACGGGTCCTCCTTGTTCGCGTCGTGCTGATTTCCCGGCAGTTTTTGGCAGCCGGAAAATATTCACCGTGCGGGATGACGTCGGTGCGAATCGTAATTCCTGGTTCGTGAATGGCAGGCTGCGTGCGTCCCACGTCACGTCGGCGCTTTCCCGGATCGCATTTGTACGTTTATTTTGTTCGGTCGGGGTTTTGCACGATTCGTACTGTGGTAAATAATTTAATTACCGGGACTTAATTTGATACAGAAACATAATAAAAATAGCTCAGTAAATAAGAGGCAGAATCCGTGGTATTAGAGGTTCGGAATGGGCTTTATTCCAATGGACGATTCGAATCGGTGACTCCAAGTTCCATCACCACGGAGGTTCAGGAAGTGAAGTACATACTTTATTGACAAGTAATCACTTTTATACAATAGGCATTACAGTGAAGCAAATGCAGGAGGCGTAACAATTCATAGTGTAGATAAAACATACATACGTAGTAAAAGTGGGCGTAACTGGGTGTAACTAAAGAACGTCATCAGGTGTGATGTCATAATAGGGTGGTTCCATGAAAGAATTTCGCAATGTCAGCAGAAATACTTGGCAGAAATGCGTGCGCAGCAGCATGACGTGTGATTGACGTGCAACTAGGGGGTGAAGGGGACTTGACATTTAGCTCTACATGTGGCGACAGAAGTCTGGAGGGTCAAGTCAACCTAATCCCAAATCATATCTAACATCCTATGTTTAAAGAACTATGTTATCCAAAAGAGAGGTCTTTTAGAGTAGAATCTTATTCTATACTGACTATACTGACTGTTAGTGCGTGTACAAGCGTCTAAGTGTCTACACTAGATGCGAGGGCAGAAGTCTTCCATAATAATAGGGCTATGAATTACTTGCATAAAGACAGAGAAGCCGGGCCTTTGCTCGGTAACTGGAAGAATGTTTACTTAAACTACTAGACAGGAATGCATTGGGCAGGGAGCGGAGCAGATAATTTCGAAGGTGAAATACAGTTTTTGGCAGGCAACAGGCTGATGTCAGGCTTCGTGAGCCGCGCAGGGAATGAGACAAAGTTCATGGTCACAGATGCAGGCTCAGACTGGAGCTTTCAGAGGCAGAAGGCAGAAAAGCTTGATGACAGAATCAGGGCCTACTTGCCTGGACTGTAAAATGGCATAAGTGAACCATATAAAGCCGGTGGCCTTTCATACTTAGGAATGGAATATCCGGCCTATTCATGGCGGATCTGAAAGAGGACATGTTGACGGTGGACGCACATGTGTTTGCGTCTTCATAACTGGAACTGGAGGGAACATACATGTACTTGTGATTCATACATGAAACCGTTGGGGTCCAAGATAGGGGACATAACTGATCGGAAAAATCCATATTTCCACAGTACGGGAAAGGTGTTTCCGTGCGAATCGTAATTCCATGTTTGTATATTTTGACAACCGGGTACGCGTCGGACGGGGAATGTGCTCCATCCGACGGTTCGTACCCGGTTTTTACCGGATCGTAATCGGCACCCAACTGTTTTGCTCTTCCAAAGGCATCCTGAATGCGTGCTTTGATCTCCGGATAAAGCGCGAGTCCCACACTGCATGGGGAGTATTCTGTTTTGAGTGAGAGTTAAGAAGAGAATCTAGTTCAAGACCGTTGGCTTGAAGAGCAAATGTTGGCAAATTTTCCACTGTGCCTGAAAATTAAGTCAACATGTAGCCTGTAAATAAATAACAAAGCTACACCTTGGTTCAGACAGGTCACATTAAAACAATATGTTGAAAAGTGCATTATTTGTGCCATTTTTTGTCAAACATTTCTTGGGCTGAGAAATCTCTCCGGTCCAAAAAACATCCCTTGTACTGGTGGGGCTTGCTCGCTATGTTCAGTGGGGGGGGCTGATTGACAAAAATGTTCAGGGCTACTTTTGGTTCCCAGTTCAGTCCTGATGGTTATTGTAGACGTTTAATAAAAGTACAGCAAAGAATTACAAAGCCTGTTGAGAATCAGGTTTTGCTTTTCCTTTTCCACATTTAAAGTTATCATGTATCACGACATTGTAATATTGTAGCAATCCACTCTGGAAGGGAATATAAATATTGTATATTTTCCTTATTCAGAATGATGGCTTCTATTAGCCATACTCCCCCGTGTATTTTTCTAGATTACACCATCACTGTTGAGAAGTATTATATACATTTTGTCTGGGGAAAACCTATCTTTTTTGTTTCCTGAAATTAACATTATCCCGATTTTTGGGCAAATTTGTATTCAATTTGTTAATACTCTCCAACAGGGGAATGTGTTTGAGGTGAGTGTTTATTAATTTTGTGCATGTATGTGAAAAATTGTTTTGTTCCATTTATTTAAATTGATCTGGTTTCATTCATGGAAATGCGTGTTGACCGCCCTAAAATGCTGACTTTTCGGCTCAAAGACATTTCCAGTAATTTGTAGCCATCGACCCAAGCTATTTTTATGCTCCACTCTATCATTTGTTGGACGTGCTAATCAGGGCGGCCACGTCCAGGACGCAGCATGTCAAGGGATGAGCGTCAAGTGTCAAGTCCATTTGTACAGATGTCAAAGTATTCCAAGTTGCCAGTAATAAAAATATTAGTCTTTTCCTTTTGAAGACATAAAGCATCATGGTTCAAATATATCAGGTTTTCATGCATTGTGTTGAGATTGACAGTATTATTTTCGACATTTCATGAAGTAAAGAAAATGAAGAAATGTAATTCACTGCAAGGCATTACCTTCCTGGTCATTGGAATACTACGTAGGGTACAACCCAGTGGTGGCACCTCGTGGGAGTGCTGTGGGGCGGTGGGGCGGAGCGGAGGAGGGGCAGGGTGGGGGTCAGTAAACTCTGGCCTAAGGCCGAACGGAGTTCAGGTAATAAATAAATAAATACAACGAATTTCATTGCGCGCGCTGCATTGCATCGCTGCATTGCAGCACGTGCAATGAAATTTGTTTTATTTATTTATTTATTAACTGGACTCCGTTCGGCTTTAAGCCGGAGTTTACTACCCCCACCCTGACCCTCCCCTGCCCCGCCCCGCCCAACTGCCCCGCAGCACTCCCACGAGGAGCCACCACTGGTACAACCCATACCATTCTGGGATCATTGAGACGGAGTTGTGACTGCAATTAGCACCACATGGATTCAGGAGTATGGCACAAACTGGGTAAAGAAGTAGAGCCCTATTTAAAGATTGGTGGAAGGAGTATAAGTTCTCAGGGTGGCACAGGACTTTATGCTTGCCACCCTGCCTTTATTTCACCCACCAAATGTAATGTTCTCTGCTGGCCCAGCAGTGAACTCAATGGGTTTGTATGAAGCTCTGTCACAGCGGTTCATTCAAAGCCATTCAAACATTTGGGGGCCGATTCCGATCCGGGTTGGAAAGCACTCCGACCGAGCCGGATCCGGAGTGTTTCCGACCGAGCCGGAGTCCTGCAGTCCGACCGAGCGAGTACGATGCGGCCGTATGCTGCCGGACTCGGTTCGGTCGGACTCCCATAGAAGTCAATGGGAGCCACTCGTACGACACGTACATGGGCTCCCATTGACTGAATGGGTACGTCGCGGACAAGTGCGCCCCCTACAGAGGGCACACGTCGGTGCCATCCGCACCGTACATGCCTGTGTTGGGGAGACCCATGGGTCTCCCCCTGGGTCCGAGTTGTAGGGCTGCGGGTGACAGGGAGTCCGACGCGGACCCCCAAAGGCAACCACTGGACACTCCGGCTCGTACAGGCTGTCCGACGCGTGCATCATACTGGCTCGGTCATGAATCGCATCCATTGCATGCCACAGTTAGCTTACGACCGAGACGTACGGAGCTCTTCGGACCCGGAAATGACTCGGAGTGTTTCCGACCGAGCCGGAGTCCTGCAGTCCGACCGAGCGAGTACGATGCGGCCGTATGCTGCCGGACTCGGTTCGGTCGGACTCCCATTGAAGTCAATGGGAGCCACTCGTACGACACGTACATGGGCTCCCATTGACTGAATGGGTACGTCGCGGACAAGTGCGCCCCCTACAGAGGGCACACGTCGGTGCCATCCGCACCGTACATGCCTGTGTTGGGGAGACCCATGGGTCTCCCCCTGAGTCCGAGTTGTAGGGCTGCGGGTGACAGGGAGTCCGACGCGGACCCCCAAAGGCAACCACTGGACACTCCGGCTCGTACAGGCTGTCCGACACGTGCATCATACTGGCTCGGTCATGAATCGCATCCATTGCATGCCACAGTTAGCTTACGACCGAGACGTACGGAGCTCTTCGGACCCGGAAATGACTCGGTCGGTGAATTTCATGTAGCTTGCATCGTACTTGCTCGCTCGTACAGCTGTACGAGTCGGCTGGAAAACACACGTACGGCTCGTAGTTTTTCCGTCCGGATCGCGTTCGGTGCCCTTCCGACCCGGATCGGAATCGGCCCCTTGGTGTGCATCTCTCATTGGTGAAAGGCGCTTATGCCAAACATTTAGAGGTTTTTACAAAAAGCTTCCAGCACATATTTCTCTCATGGTTTGGGGATCATTTTGTTTGCTTTTACATTTCCTTACTGTCAGGTAGCGGCGGCTCCACCATTGAGGCGGAGGAGCGTCGCCCCATCTACTGCCAGCACAGCAGGCACACACATTAATAAAATGGTGATAAATACCATTTTATTATGTGTCACAGGTTCGTGCTGCTACAGCGTGAGTGCAGGGGGTGGGGTTGATCAGTGCAATTGCACTATTACTTTAGGCCCCTGCCATTGCGCATGGCAGATTGGCTGGCTGTCTACAGCCGGCCAATCTAAAATGCACCCTTCAAAGCCTGCAACCCCAAGGCTAAGAGACAGTAGAGGGATTGCAGCTGCAGGCTCCCAGCCTCAAAATTAGTGCTGCGTTAAACTGCTCCAACCGATCCTCGGGCTGCAGGTTGGTGCACAAGGGAGGAAGTCTCTTTTTCTGCCCTCGACGCTGAGGAAAGAGCCAGGAGAAGGGAGAGATGGCGAACAGACCTTGTGGCCAGCATTCAACATATATATGAGTTTTTTGGGCATCTAACCACACCATATTTTAATGTTGCCTGCCGCTACTGATGTCAGGATAGTCTTAAAAAAAACAAAAAGACACCCGACCACAATTTTAAATATGGGAGATGGTCAGATGGCTTTCCTCTGAAGGCCCATATTCCCTATATTTGTCTAAGGAAGATTTGCACCAACAGAGTGTAATTTACTCTGTCAGTGTAAACCTGGAAGTCTGTCCGACTCAAAATTGGGCTGGCAAACAGAGATTTTGCTTACAGGTTACACCGTTGCTATTGAAATGTGGTACCTTGTCTGCCAAACTCTAAAACCGGCCGAAAATATCTGATCACAAGTGATGCTGTAACTTTGCACTCACTCCGAAAGCTCGAAATTATGAACAGAAAACATATGCTGGGGCATTACCTCCTGTAAGTACTGCAGGACTTAGAATGAGGCATTGAGAGATACATGGCCTGCCTGGTCCCAAACCACGGCAAAGGAATAATGAAATGCCTTAGACATGATTGAGGATTAAGTGTTGTGCTATGGGCTGGTACAGGATGTAGATAGTAGCTTGGATCAGACTATCCATTATTATTATTATTGTGGTGCAACATTAAGACTGATTTGCACATGGATAATCCTTGCCTGTAATGGCACAAGCAACCTATAACCAATGTAATGGAATGCCCCCAGAATAATTACCGTTGGTTTTGACTGATTCAGATTGAATCATGTTTTCCTACTGGTAGAGCTGGCCTTGAGCACCTGGATTTGAGTTGTACAGTAAGAAAGCAAGGTAAGAGCAGGGTGGAAGATGCAAATCTAACAGGACATATTGCATATATGAGCAACACCTCACCATAGAACTCCAACTGGTGGCCACCCAAACTCATATCCATGCCATCACACGGATTACTGACATAATATCAATGCATACAATATCAAAACACAAAAGTATCATAAAATTAATATTGATAGCACAAATATTGACTTCCTACGCTTAATTAGTGAAACCCCAAATAACGAAAACACATATATCGGAAACAAAAATATTGTCATCTTTACATGAACAAATAAAATGTAAAAAACGTTGATTCACACAATATCGACTACAATATTATTGCCAAAATAATTCAATTATCATTATTAAGAATAAAAAATACCACTTTTTACTTACAAATTCTTTGAAATAAACCTAATACACTTAGGGCCTGATTATGAGTTTGGCTATGTGGCAGCGGACCACCAAGCCAGCGCCCTGCTGCCACACTCCCAAACTCGTGCGCTCACGCCCACCAGATTAGGAGTTCACTCCTGGTCCGGTGGGCGGTGCTTTGGGGGTCTCATGGTGGTGCTGATCTAATTCTCATATGTGAGCCTTAGAAAGGCAGTGCTGTGGCACTGCCAAAGCGCATTCCTACAAGGCATAGACTGGGAAGTCCATGCTGTGCTGAATCAGGGATTGCATACTGACAGGTATAACATATGTAGGACCCCCTTATTTTCCTCATCGCCACACTTTTCATTGTGGGCTCACCGCCATAAAAACTGTGGCAGTGAGGAAACTCGTAATATCCAGGTTTGACAATGGCTTAATTTGAGTACGTTATCTGCTGTGGAGAATATTGGGATTTGTTTATCATTGTTAAGGTTGTCATATAAAGGGAAAGGTTCAGAATTTTGTGTCATTTTTAAATGATTAGGTATTTCTATGTCTTGGTACCTTCTAGAGGCAAGAGCTTTTTTAGTTTGTGCAATTAAATGTTGTAAAGTGGGTATACATGGTAGTTCACCTGTGAGGTGTTCGACACACTAAGGGGGTGATTACAATGGCGGGCGGATCGACCATCGTAACCTGATTTACCCACCGACAGATTGCAATGGCGGTGGGTAACGCGGCAGATGGAAAGTCTGTCCGCCGCTTTTCCGCCGGTTGGCAATTGTCACGATTGCCGGCCAGGCGGACTTGGGCCACTAATATGGTGGCAGTGCCCAGCAGGCACCGCCATCCATATTAGGAATGTGTGCGGAGAAAGGCCTGTCCATGGCATCAATGCTGCCATGGAAAGGCTGGCGCGGAGTTGCTTTGGGAGCCCATTGCGGACCCCCGGGGAGGGTGGGGGAGGTGAGGGGTGCACTTGGGGGGCACCCATGGTACCCCTCTCCATTTCCATGCACAAGGTGGCAGGCACCGAGTGGTGCCTACCACGTTGTGCATAGAAATGCACAACATGGCAATTTGACATTGCGGCAGGTGCTGCTGGAAGCATCACCCACCGCAATGTTAAACTGCGGAATGCGACTGCCAGGTTGGCGGTCGCATCCTACTTCGCGGTGCGGGACCGCCGCATGGCTGGCAGACGGTCCCAACACCGTGAGGATGGTGGGTGGACTCAGGTCCGCCCGCCATCCTAATCGACCCCACTGTGTTTAAGGCCTTTGGTTGTGGTTTCCTGGGAGGCAGTGCTTGCCTCTCTTATAGATGCAGATTTTCCTCTGTATCCACGTAGCCAAAAACATAATCAACCAAAAAAGGGTAAACCATTTTCCATAAGAGATCCCTCAAAGCAATCCAAAGCATTTAGAAACCATAAAGAAATAAAGAACGTGTTTAAAAAAAAGAGCCACTCCTGGAAACCCAATAAAAAGGAAAACAAAGTTACAAATTTTGCTATAATTATAAACCAAAATTGATTTCCTTAAACTAAAACGGTAACTCCCATTTCCCATAGGATAACTTAATGGACAAAAAACCTGTAAACAACAAAACTCATCTGCAAAACATACATAATCATTACGCTTAGGGCTTGATTCCGAGTACAGCAGTCCACAGTAGGACCGTACTCGTGGTGGCGGTCTGACCACCGGGATCAAAAGTAATATGCAGTTCCCAATGGGAATGGGCAAAAGAAGGGGAAAGTCTGATGTTGGAAAAAAGGAGGAACCCAGGTGGAAGAAGGATCAAAGAGGGGAGAGCTCCAATTAGGAGCAAGGGCCCTCACACACCCCGAGAGGTGTCATGCTTCATCATAGGGCAGCTCCTCATTGGGCCGGCGATGCAATGCCTAACGGGCCCCTCAGGGGGGCTCTTTGCCAGAGATCTTTAGATGAACATGTCAGGAGGCCCTATGATTCGGGCGGTGGGGGCATGGAATGGTGAGTAGAGTGGGTGCGCTTAGTGTAAGTGAAGATAAAAATAGCTATCAGTGTTCCAGAAGACCTTTATTCACTGGACACTGTGCTATGGTTAAAACAGACTAATGAAGTCTAGGCTGACAGGAGGGATTCAGCCCCTGTAACAGCTAATTACGTGTAGTGACGAGTGCAAGTGGATTTAAAAGGTCGACATGTTTCACGCTTAGATTACTCCGACTGGATGTTTGACGTTTCTTCAGGACCGGAGGGGGGGGGTGTGAAAAACCTAATCTACTCTGTAGTGTGGGTTACGGTCGTAGGAGTATGGTACCGTCCCAATGGAGTGGATTCAATCAATCCAGAAAAAAAAAGGGGGAAAAAACTAACTACAAAGTTCGTTCTTCTAGCGAACTTCTTGGGGAATAAGCTGACACTTCAGCCAGGATATGCACAGCCGTCCACAATGCTGGTGGACGCAAGTAACCATCAAGTCGATGCTCCTCTAACGTGGGACCTACCCACTGCCGGGGTCCTGGGATGATGCAAAACATACATAAACATTACACTTAGGGCCTGATTCCGAGTATGGCGGTCCACAGAAGGACTGTACTCATGGTGACAGTCCGACCCCCGCCACACTGCGGGTCCACCTGCAGAATTCATACCGGTTTCTCACCTTCTAGGGGTTATCCTTCAATCGGAAGTCCCCTGATGACACAGACCGTTGCCGTCCGTATACCGCGTCTTCACGTATGATCGTTTTTGCCTCCTCGCCGTATACAGACGGCAATGGTCTGTGTCGTCAGGGGACTTACGATTGCAGGATACCCCCTAGAAGGTGGAAAGCCAGTATGAATTCTGAGGGCTACCACCTGTCACCCATGGCTTAAATTGGAAGTCCAGTGGGGTGATGTTTGGCCCTGAGCCCCGATGAAATTGCTGCAACGGAATTAAGAAAATGAAACATGTTGGCCTATCCTAAAGTAGTCTGTAACATGCAGTTCGTCTTTTAATCTTGAGTGGGCTCATAGCACTGAATAAAGTAGGGTCATGTGCATGTGAGTCACAACTCATTTTTAGTTTGGAGAAATGTGGGTACGCATTCCAATACTACGGGGTCTAGTTTGACACAAGCACTTTTCTGTGCAAACTTTCTTTGCATCTTTTCTTCAGTTCCTATTTTCATTTTACATTAGGCACTGGATCTTTTCTTTCACGGGTAAGAAAGTCACCACCAGCAGCTCCCTTGGTGATGCTTACTTGAGGTACTTTCTGACCTTTTCCACACACTTTTTCTTCCTTTGTACACACCTTCAAGTGGGGGTACAAGTGGGGTGGACTGATAAACATATATAAAAAGCTTTTGGACATTTAGGATTGGACACGACTGGCAATTGATAAAAGCCAGCGGTTTGGCGGAGACATTAGTATCCTGCCCCCAATATTTGAATGAGTTGTAGTATTTCCTAAGCAGTCAGGTCTACTCACTATATTGTTTGCAGTTTTGTCCTGCCAAGCTTGTCACAGTTTCTAGTATCCTTGTTGTTGTTATGCCTTTTCTAGGGTTTGACATTGATGCCTTTTGTATATTTACTGCACTTCTTGGTTGTTTGGGCTTACCCTGTTCCGCTTGGTCTCTAAATTTGGGACTATCTTACATTCTTGTGTTCCAATTTCTTCTGCCTTCTGTGTACTTGTTTACTTAGAGCTATTTTCTCTCTGCTGCTAGCACTGTTCTTCTTTTGGACTCTTAGTGCCAGATGCACTAAAAGACTGGTCGCAAAAACTAGTCACAAATTTTACAAGAACTTGTCGCAATCAGTCTTTAATTTTTCAATGCCACCTATGTACTAATAAGTCAAAGTTTCCAGTCACTGTGGATTGCAGGAAAACCTACCTAATTATTATTAATTGCAGGTTGCTGTGTGTTCCTTTTTAATTAGCAACAAAGACAGGAATGATGACATGCAAGGAACAGCAGGCCACCATCTCTTTGTTTTCATTACCGTATGGGAAACATTATTTTAAAGCAACCTATGTCCCTTAAAGAAAGTGGTGATGCTATAAAAAAAAGTTTTCCATTTGGGAGAACATTGAGGGGGCAAGTAGGGAGCAAGCAGTGAATGCCTAGACCACTGTCGGCTTTTGTCGAGGCTGCTGATACAATTCGCAAAATGGTGGCCCATGTGGATACCTACCCCTTGAGAATCAGTTACCACCTTCTTTAAGGTGTCAGTAACTGATCAATGTTTTGATACTGCAATTACAATTGTAAACCATTGATACATGTCATACTGAATAAAATTAGGAGGGGAAACCAATTTCACACCCCTTCCTATTTGCTATTGTTATCACGCAAAACAGGTTTAAGATACCAAAAAAGACATTTTCCAATTGCAAACACTGTGCTTTTTTTAATGTAATGCCAAGGGCTGGTATATATTGGTGATACCTTGGAACATAATGGCAATGTCTGGCATGTGATTGGAATTTGTGAGCATTTGGTGACATTGGCTCTCCTGAGACAGGGATATTTGAGCACATACCGACAATAACTGGCATGTGAAGGGGGTATCTGGCCACACGATTCTACAGACAGCCATCGGAAACAAATAATGGGGTACCTGCTGGCTATCAGTGGCAGTGCCAGCTTTAGGGCAGTGCGACTGGTGCCACCCCACCAGGTGCCAAGCTCAGGTGCGCACTGCATTTTTAACTGTGTTATGGAGTTAAAGACACCTGCTGCAGAGTTCTTTGTGTGCCCATGAGTATCCGGGTGACTTAAAAAATGTCAAGAGAACTGGTAATTACTGTACTTGCTGAGTTTTGTCTAGTTTCAGTTTTGATTCCTCAGAAGGTAACACAGAAGGTTAATGTGCCTCCTGCAAAACACATCATAAAACGTGCAGATGGCAGAATTGTATTTTTTATAGCTAACTCAGTGTGTTACTGCTTTTGTCACAGGGAACCTTTTGTTACTTGCAGTTCAAAAGTTACAATGCTGAGAGAGAACAGTGAGCTATGAACTGGCATCAGAGAGCTGCTTGTAAACAGCAAGGCTTAAATATAGAACCTTGTGTTTATCCCCCAAAGTTGTTGTTATTCTAAATTATTAACAAGGGTTCCTTTCAATAGTAATGCATTCTTATTAATAAAGACAACTTGGCTATTGTGTTACATTTTAAATCCTGAGTTTGTGTTTCTCCAGACCAAGTACTCTTAACATCTAATGCCTACCAGTATGGAGGACATTAGACTACTACACATTGTACTCTTCATTGTGTTATGTAGCATTTCCTATACATCGATGTACATGTATATGATTATTTGTCAGTGCATAATGTGTGTAATGAAAGCTCTTTGACTCCTTACATTAGAATGAGAAATGAAACAAAAGAAATTAAATGTAAACAATGATGTGAACAAACGGATGTGTCCGAACTCCAGCCATCCTGGTGTAAGCTCAGGGCAGTGGATGTGTGGCTGATGAGATTTATGTTAAGTGGTGAAGATGATTGTGTTCAGCAGAGATGGAATATGGTAGAAGGTTGGCTATGAGGGGGCTGCAATAGATCAGTTTATTTGTGACCAGCAACATCACCAGCAGTATCAAAGGGGAATTGCCAGATGATGTGCTATCTTTTGATAGCTGTAATGGATGCCAGATGAGAATAGATGGCTTCTTCAAGCAGAAGTTGGATTGAAAGCTGAGCTTTCTGTTGGAGGCAGAGGTAATAAATATGTCAGGGGCAAGAGATGAGATTGACAAGATATCAAGGGCAAATTGTGGGGAGGGGCAGTAGATATTTTTCATCTAAAATGAGTTGATCAAAAATGGTTGGAGGGCTGTCTACTGCCTGGTGACTAGGATCCAGTGCTAGATTCTGATCTGTGTGGAGAAGAGGGATGAGAATGAGCATGGAGCTGCATGTGTGATGTTACTGAAACTATAGAGAGAATCAAAAGATGAATGAAGTGTTGAAAGAGAGTCAAACATTGAAGCAACCTTGTGGTGGCAATGCTCGATGTAAGGGATGACAGAGTCAGGTGCAAGTTATATTTATTTACTGAGACTAAAGGAGATGGAGATATCTGGGGCCTTATTATGTCTGGCACATAATAGGGGATTCATAGGCAGATGAACAACAGGGTTATCTGGAAACAACATCACAATTACCGTCACATTGTGGGGTTACTGGGGCAAATGGTGATTATAAAAGGGCATATGAGTACATCATGGCAAATACATTAGTAATAGAGGGGTATATGATAGTATGCAAAGGACTGGAAAATTCTTATGAACTTGGATACATGGTAACTATGACTACCATATAGGGAGAAAATGATGCCAATAACGTGCCTATAGTAGGGGTATCTAGCCATGTGATGGCAATAACAGGTATGTTAATTTACTAAACAAGTATACTTGCCAGACCTTCTGATTTAAGCAGTAGGCTATCAGGGTTAGCAAATTTTTCCCATTACAGATTTCACATGACATGCCTATGGCCGTTACAATGACAGCTATTGGTATGTATTTGGGGTCATATTGCCTTCTCTCGGAGCCTGCACACATATGTTGTAATCTCCTCTAAGATGTAAACATGAAGGTTTGCACAGCTAGAGGCGCAGTGGTCTAACAGACACAGATCTGACTTAAGTCCTATAGGGTCTGTCTCTGTCAGACTGCCTTACCAACAACATGCTTGTCGAAAATGGAGTCACTGATGTGGGCACTATGGAGCATCAGCACATCTGCTGCTTCACAATGACCAAGCAGCATGTGCACTACAACCAATAGAGCACGGTACAGGGTACCCGGCCCAGAAGATGGGAAGGCTCCTTGAAGCCCTGTTGCTGGTGAGAGACAGCTGTAGTTAAATCCAGTTTTATAATTAATTGTATTTTCAACACTGAATCATCCACTATTTGGTCCGCTATCATGAGGGGAGGGGCAGCCAAACTGCAGTTAATGAGTGGTTATGGTTGGGAGGGAGTGAGTGACTCCCTGAGACCAGAGTGGAAGGGTGGAGGAGGGGCTGTGGAGAGGAAAAGTAGGGAAAGAAGAAACCTTGAGAGAAGCAAAAAGAGGAAAGAGGAGGGGAGGATGGAAGAGTAGCAAAAGGGAGATAGAGAAATAAAAGATAGTGAGTGCAATCAAGATACGGACGAAGAAAAAGGAGGTAGAAAGTAGTGAGGTGGAAATCAGCCAAAAGGAAGGTAGAGGAGACCTACTCAAAATCAAAAGCAGTGCTGGCGGGACTCCAAAGATGGAAAAATAAAGCCAGAACTGGAAATGGAGGTTGACAGCAGAGACATAGAAATGAGGAAAGTGGACAGGGTAGGAGACAACAGGACCAAAAGATGGAGAAAGGGAATTTGGTAGTAGGAGAAAATAAATAGGAGATAAAATTAGGACCAGGCTGGCAGGACTGTGAAGAGGGTAATAATTAGAATGTGAAGAGAAGAGTAGAGGAGAGACTGAAAGAAAAGGGAATTGGAGGTAGTATGAAAGGAGAAAGAAAGATGGAGAGAAATGTATAAGGAGAGAGGGGAGAACAAGAAGAGAGGGTAGAAGTGAAAGATAGGCGAAAAGAGGAATATGCAATCCCATGTACCATTTTGGTCGGAAGATGTACATGTGTTTTTTTGATTGCATGACATTACTACGCATACATTCTTCACGTATGGCTTTACAACGTGGTTGTTACAATGACCGCGTTGTTACCACGCGTGCCATTACATTGCAAGTCATAACAATGACTTGCTGTAGGGGGCGCGCTGGAATAGTATTAGACACTATTACTACTCCAGTTTGTGCAACAGAAGGGAAGGTGAGGGATTTAAAATCCAATACATTCCCTGGTGGTGCAAGCCCCCTACAGCAAGTCGTTGTTACAACTTGTGATGTAATGGCACGCGTGGTAACAACACGGTCGTTGTAACAACCAAGTTGTAAAGCCATGCATTGTGGAAACAGCGTTGTAAACGCTGTTTCCTGTTTTTTGCCTCTGATCCATATTCCATAGCAGGAAATGTGATTTCCTGTGATGTAATAATTTCATCCTCATAAAATATCTTGGGAAGTGCACCAGAAAAAATTCTGAATTGAATGACTCCAAATTTGGCAGAAAATTTGAACCGAGAAAGTGTGCTTTCCTTTATGTGGTGTAATCCGTTTACCTGTTTTTGAGATATTTGTGTTTAAACAGGTGCTCTGGGTCGTCACAATAGGGTAAAAAAAACTGCTGGTGTCCAGGGGACTAGTCACTCCTAATTGCCTGGCCACAACATGGACAAAATGTTGTGGCACCCATTACAGGACTCAGGTTCATGGTCCCCATGGAAATGCACTGTAGTGAATGGCAGGTTTTGAGGATCACAAAAAGTAGGACATATAAAGGGTAGTAACAGATTTTAGTCACAATATAAATCATTCAGTGGTTTTAACACACTAGTTTTAGGAACTGTGGTGTGTCCAAAGGGACTTTACCCAGTGAAAATGCTGATCCTCTGTTGGGAAGTTGATAAACCATGTTTGAGAGAAAACGGTTTTCTTTCATTATTTTCTCAAAAGGTTAGAGTGCGATGCTCAGGACTAGGGCAGTGGGAATCCACAGGACAGAGGCTGTTAGAATTTGAATAGAAGCCTGCCACTGGCATAGTGGATTACCTTTGGCCAATTCTGGCATGGACAGACAGAGATAGCTTTGCT
Organism: Triturus cristatus; assembly: GCF_964204655.1. Classification (NCBI taxonomy): domain Eukaryota; kingdom Metazoa; phylum Chordata; class Amphibia; order Caudata; family Salamandridae; genus Triturus; species Triturus cristatus. Next base: position 138,667,638 of record NC_140592.1, read on the forward strand.
TATGGCTAACCTTTAGAATGCCCCAGTCATGCACGCTGGCTGACACACAGTGGGTCCATTAAAGTATGTCTTCTGGTCACAGTACATGCATGGAGGGAAGCTCCTTGCTAAGCAACTGGTGTTACCACTCAACAATGAAGATATGCTAAAACAAAAACTCTCACCCTCTTACTACACCCACACGGTGTCTGACGAAAAGAAAATTGTTAGAAATGGGGGTCTCTAGTTGGCAAGGGCTTGCACCTTTGTCCAAATAGGGACCCTTCTTCCTAGTCAGGATAAGGGAGTTACACTCCTAAAATAACCCCTGCTCACCCCCTTGGTAGCTTGGCACGAGCAGTCAGGCTTATCTTAGAGGCAGTGTGTAAAGCATTTGCACATAACCCACAGTAATACAGTGTAAGCACTACAAAAGGACACCTCACCCGTTTAGAAAAATAGCCAATATTTTTGGATACTTTAAGACAAGACCAAAAACGATAAAAATCCACAATACAGTACCTAAAAATCTACAGTTATCAAATTACACTTTAAAAACAGTTCCTTGATGTCGACAGCTCTGTCCGGGGCTATCACGGCATCGTTAGCAAACAAATCCAAACAGTTCTGGCTGCCGCAGCGTCGCGGGCCAGCTACAGTGTTGGGAAGACCCGCAAACAGTACCTTTTAGAAATGCAGGGTGCCGGTGACCTCTCGTTGAGTTTCCAAAAACTAGACATCCGCAGGTGCCGGTTCAGGAGGTTGGTGCAGGAGTCGTCGGGGCCCTCGAATTCACACGCGTTGCAGGTCTATCTCCTCTCTGTTGGAGTCAGGAGCGCTGGTGCGAAGTGCAGCGGTGTGCGGCGTGCGGTGCGCTTAGGTTGCGGTGCGAGCAATGGCTCGTGGCGGTGTCAGATGGTGTCATCGGTGAGACCAGGGTCGAGGTGCGAGATGAAGGCAGTGCTCGTCACGGTGCTAGCAGGTCACGGTTCAAGCAGCAGCGTCGTCGTTGCTGAAGCGCTGTAGTCGGCTGACAAACTGGAGTCGATGGCGCCGGCGCCGGTAGGCCAAGGCTGCGGTGCGGGAAGAGGGCAGTGCGTCGTGTAACTTTATGAGCGGCGTCGATTTTGGCATGGAGCATCGTCATCGGGGATACCAAGGCGTCATGGTGAAGCGAGGCGGTGCGGACTGTGGTGCCCACAGGTCGCGGTGTGAGCACCCGCTCGGTGGTGGCATCAGCAGGTGTTGTCGGTGAGACCAGGGTCGCGGTGCGGCATAGTGGCGTTGCTGTGGTGCCTGCTGCGATGCAAAGGCACCACCATGAAGCGAGGCGGTGCGGAGTGCAGTGCCCACAGGTCATGGTGCGAGCAGTAGCTCGGTGGCAGCCTCAGCAGGCGGCGTCGGTGAGACCAGGGTCATGGTGCGGCGTTGCGGCAGTGATCCCTCTGTGGTGCTGTCAGGACACGGAGTCGGCAGCTACGTCGTAGACGTCGTCGAGTTGCTTTTCCTCTATTACAGCACAAAACAAACAGTCCCCAGTGGTGCGGGCAGAAGAGCTTGAAGTCTTTGTTGTTCCTGAGACTTCTGGAATGGGGGCAAGCTCTACCTCAAACCCTTGGAGACACTCACAAAGCAGATTGCAGAAAGTTCAGTTCAGTCCTTTCACTGCCCAAGACAGAAGCAGCCACTGCAGGCCAATACAGCAAAGCACACAGCAAAGTGGTAGGTCCTGCTCACAGCTTCTCCAGCTCTTCTTCATGGCAGTTTTCTTGATCTAAAAGAGTTCTAAAGTTCAGGGGTCTGGGCCCCAATATTTATATCCCAAAATCCGTTGATCTCTTAGGCAGAGAGTGTCTGTGCTAAGTCAGAACCAGTTTGGCCTTCTCTGGTGTGATTTCCTGGCAGGAGGTGGAGATGGCATTGTCGGAGGCAGACCAGGCCTTTGAGGTGCAAGGAAATCTCCTCCCACTTCCCCCATCGCAGACCAGGTCTATTCTGCCCTTTCCTGACCTACCTAGACTATCTCAAGCCACCTCTGCTCCCCAGCCTTCTGTCATCCAAAACCCAAACAGGCAATCCACATTCCAACAGAGGCACACGGGATAACTGAGCAAGAAAATACCTACTTTCTAAAAGTGGTATTTTCAAACACAGAATGTAAAAATCACCTTCACTAAAAGATGCATCTTTAGATTCTGAGTTCAGGTATACTAAATTTTAATTTCCTACCTAGTTCCCAGGGCCAGTTATGTTTATAAGATGTTATAAACAAACTTCCCATTCTGTCCTATGGGGAACAGGTAGCCTTGCAATAGTGAAAAAACGAAACGGGCTGTAATTCACTATCAGGACATGCCACACACACCAGGGCATGTCCTACCTTTCACATACACTACACCCTGCCCACAGAGGTACCTCGGACATACCTTATGGGGGACTAACATGGAGAAAAGGGAAGGTTTAGGGCTTGGCAAGTGGGGGCACCTGCCAAGTCAACATGACCGTTACAAACTACACACAGACTCTGCAATGGCAGGTCTGAGTTACCTTTTTAGGGCTACTCCCGTGGGTGGCACAATCAGTGCTTCAGGCCCACTAGTAGTATTTGATTTACAGGCCCTGGCACCTGCAGTGCACTTTACTAGTGACTAACAAGTAAATCAAATATCCAGTCATGGAAACACCAATCCATAACACAATTTACCACAGGATCACTTGCACTTTACCACTGTTCAGCATTGAGAAAAGTGCGCAGAAACACTGCGCCAGCAAAAGCAGAGTCAAAACTGGGAGGGCAAAAAGCAAAAACTCAGGGGAAACATGCCAAAAGATGCCAAGTCTAACAAAAATGTAGATCCCAATATCTTTGTCCTTCCTATGATAGGGATGCCCGGACAGTGGGACACATTGATGAAGTGGCTGAAGTAGGGAAAAGGCAGGCAGTGATGTCACTTCTTGTACAGATGGATGCAGAGAAATGAAGAGAGGTCACTTCCGGTAGTGATGGATGATAGGGTATGAAATAGCGTCTATCAATGTTCTCTGATGCCTAGAGACCGAAACGTTGATGTGAACTCTGCCGTCTTTATTTGGAGTGGATCAGTTATGATCAATCCTGGAATACTACAAACGCATAATAAATATATTTTGGTTTGTTGAATAATATATTGTCTTTGATAAATGATGTTCTGTTTTGTGTGTGCTAGTTTCAGCCCCCTCTGTCTGCTCTATCCAAGTTTTGGTAACAGTTTTAACTTCTAAGTAGAGGATGAATTTTGTGTAATAAATTGTATAACAATAGACTTGCTGTACAATAATATGCCAGGTCATGAAATTTTTTTATAGATAAGAGTTGATTATGGCATAGTAGTTCACTTCATAAATGTTAAAATGTGGAATGCGAACCAGCGCAAACTGAAGCAAAGTGGCACAAACTGCACTGCTGCAACATGTCAACTTTGACATGCAAAAGGTTTTTTGCGTCAAAAGTTTAGTTTCACATAGCGCGAAAATTGACAATCTCCGTTTAATTTTTGCAAAGGTTACAATTTTGGGACAGAACGACGTAAAAAAACAAACGTTTTTTTCTCAAACCAGATCTGCTACCGTAGGCAGAGCTGGATTTGTACCAAATCCGAACTCTGAGTGTAAATAGGCTCCAACAAGGGGTCAAGAGGTATATTTACTAAAATACCAATAGGTAAGGTGTACTTTACACTGGAGCAGGGCTCTCAAAAGTCGGTCCTGGAGGGCTAAATTAATGCCAGATATTTAGCATATCACCATTTACATATGTGTAGGTATATTACAAAACTGGCATGCATCCAGCCCTCCAGGACCGACTTTGGAGAAGGCTGCTCTCAAGGACACAACTTGCATGTCTGACCTCTGTGTACTGGCCTACGTTAGGAATTTGTTCTGGAGTGTGTACTTAAAGTGCATATCCACCTGAGGTATTCCTTGCTCACCATTGTGCTATAGTAGCACAGAGCTGAGTGTGAATAGCATCTGTTACAGTGAGTTGCTTTAGGGAAGCACTGGACTTTGGAATAGTTTAAATTACTAGCCCAACTCCATTCGGTGTATCAGTACGGTAGGTGTTGGACTTGAAATCCAACACCAGTCCAACACTGCATTCCCTAAAGCAAGTTGTTGTAACGTCTCAGTCGTGGTACTGACGGCGTTGTAAAGGAACTACGTTGTAATGCATGCGTTGAATTAGATATTTCCCCTGGGTTTCACATAGAACAACCATTCTTATCGCGTGTGCCGCTGAAGACATCATTGGCATTTGACTCTTGCTAGTTCTGGTGCTTTGCTAATTTTTTTCCTTTGCAGAATGCAGCACTGCAAATTTTCGCACAGCTCTCTATTGCATAAAGAACAGTATTCACAGAATGCGGTTTATTACTTTAAAACTCATTAACACGTCTTCTTACGTTGTTTGGGCCGTTGTTTCCACATTTTACCACAAGAGGGCGCATCATTACATTAGACTCCAGTCTTTACTAAAACAAATGCAACTTGAAATTGCAATTTGCCAAGTCAAACTTCTTAATTTACCGATGCACCCGCCAAGCCATACTAAAAGGGAAATATTAAGTTTAGCCTAAACATATTGTGGGGTCTTTCCAAATAAAAAAGAGCCGCTCTCATACTTGTGAAGGGTCAATTGCCGGTTGACTCTCTTTTAAGTTAAAATAATTTATTAAGAATGTCATACGAAAACAAAGGTCTTTTCTCTTGCAGTTCAATGCTACATTTTTTATTCATGCAACAGTTATTTGCAAAGCCACCAAAACCATAGGGCCGTGGTGCCCATATTAGAGCGGAAAAGAACTTCCTTTGCATCAGCTAATTGCAATTCCGCTCCCAGAACATTCTGACATTTAAAAACCCATTTTTATACCCTTCACCTAATATGTTACCTTGAGGGACCAACGAAGTAAAGAGGAAGATTAAAACTTGCAGATAAAGCTGCGGAATTTGTTCATCAAAAATACAGAAAAACATTTACCGTTTCATAAACAATACATTACATCTATAAATTCGGTAGAGAGTGAGTCACTGTCTTTTAAAATTTCTAATTGCAATTTCGAAAAATGCAGATCTGTAGGTCCGCCACGCCATTTACGACACAATAAAGAACCAAATTTAGTAACAAGCATTTGCAATGCAATTAGTCTCGCATTTGTGAGAGTTAGAGGTATTGTAAATAAAAATGTCTTTGACCCATGTGTTTAGTATTGGAGTGGAGTGGATGAATGTGGTGTGTAGTGGAATTATGTGGGTCGGATTGGAATTGTTAGTTGTGAAATTGTGTGTGGTGTAGAGGGGATTTGTGTAGTGGAATTATGTGGCAAGGTGTGCAGTGGAAATATGAGGATAGTAGTTATGTGTTATTGAGTGTAATGGAATTATGTGGAGTGGGATTGTGTGTTAGAGTCTAATTATGTGAAATGACATTTTGTGTTGTGGATTTATGCATCTGTGAAACAAAAAGAGTACTAACATAAATGCCAGTATATTAACCATGCCCCCGAGGGTAAGAGACATGTGGCAAAGTGAACCGAATTTACAGATGAAATGTGGGAACTCCGGCTGAAACAGAGGGACGCTAAAGACAATAACGTGCCCCTGAAAACTAAATACAGGTGAAATAAATTGAGGAAATATTAAGTGAGTGCATGTGAAAAAATAAATGAACAACAGACTAACCGCATGCAGAATGCTGCAAGTAAAAAACTGAAGAAAAAAAACAACTATAAACCCTGGAGTACGCTTTGTAATAAGGATTATGTCAGAGTTAAGTTACTATTGTGATTTACATAAAATAAGATCGCCTTATGAGAGAAAGACACATAGGGGCGAATTACGATGTGACCCGGAAAGGTTTGACCGATGGTCGGAGCCTTCCGGGCCGCAACGTAATCGGCCCCTCGGTTTACTTTCCGACTGCCGCATTACAATGCTGGTGGTCAGAACCTAAACCGACGGTCATTCCGGCTTGCTTCTGATGGGCACAAGGAGACCGTCGGCCAGTCAGAACCGGTTTGTAATCCCAAAGGGCAGGCCTTTTTTCAGCCCTTGGGATTACGATGCACTGTTTCCGGCATGGTTTCCATGCCGGGCTGTCCGACATGGAAACCATGTTGGAAAGCATGTTTGGGGCCCCTCTTGTGTGTGCTCGAGGGCAATGTGTGTGCTTTATTGTATTTTATAAAAAACATTTTGGAGTGCTTTTTTAAAATTGCACATAATACCACCAACTTTGAGTCAATGGTAATAGCATTTCCTAAATGCCCAATTCACATTAAGGAAATGCTTTATAAATGTGCTTTGGAAATTGTAAATAGGAAATTTCTATTTGCGATTTTCTATTTGGGTGTCGCAAAATGCTATTTCTACTGGGTAGAAATCGCATTTTGCGATTCCTAAACGCCCTTTGTACATGGCAAAAGGCTATTTAGCATTTCTTAATAGCCTAATTAGCGACTGGGCCCATTAAGAAATGCTAAATAGCTTCATACATCTGGCCCTATGAGGTGTAAAGCTCAAATCGGTTGCGTGCCTTCTTGCACACAAAATCAGACACTCGGAAGATCCTCAAGGGACGACTATGTCTCAATATTTCATTTCAGTGCCTGTACCTTAACTGAACATAGTCGCAATGCCATAAAAAGAGGCGCAGGTTGAAATGCACCTTCTTTGAGAGCCTGCAGTGTGATTGCTTTCTGCTCCTGCGGATGCATGCATATTGTACCTGCAGATTGAAGGCTGTCGCAAACTGACATAATTCATTCTGCAATAATTTGAGCAAATACAAAGTATGTTTCATGATGTTGTCTACTATCATTATGGCCATTTTTATTATGACTGGTTTTAATGTATATATTTAGAACCTTTGTATTTATCAATGTATATTGGAATTGTTTAAAGGCCGAGGTCTACATGTTTGTTGACTGATTGAAAATCTTCTCAGCTTCTAGGTGAGGAGAGGGGCAACACAACTTTTCAGTCCAATTCCCCTTGCTTCTTGTAAGTACTCACAATGTATGCCTCTCTGCGCATTGGAAATTGTTACTTTGATTTTGCAAAATCTGCTGTGCTGGCTTTGCAAATGCAAACTACCTTTGTGTCTCTGGTCGAACATGTGCTGAAAAAAACACGCGACATGGGGACAGGTTTAGTCATTGCAATAATGATTATGGGAATTCAAACGCCTACAATGTGTCCTGGGAAGTGTGGAAATATAGGATGGCATGACAATCATGGTTATCTGCAGATTTAGCAAAATCTTTAGAAGGCTAAGTCTTTAAGTCAGGCAGACATTCCTCTCCTAAGATGGGGTGTCATGTTAGAGGAACTGTCCCTTAAAGTGCCATTTTGCACTCTAGCTACGACATTGAGCCCTCCTACAAATGTAGTGCCCTTACATTGGCATCTCGGTTTATGCATTTATCCTTCTTCACACACTTAGACATTGACTGGCACACTGTATTTGAATGGATGTCTGCTGGGGCCATAATATGCAGAGGAACTTCTGGAAGACTGTGGTCTTTTTCAGTACACCTCACATGTCTTGGTGCAAGAAATCCCCTTGGCAGGCTGAGAGAGGAGGTGCCCAAAGTATACATTTGATGTCCTGTGATAAGCCATGAGGCCTGCTGACTAAGGCTCAGCAAATTTCACACTTTCCAAAGTTAAACATTTGATCAAATTGGAGGTGAGCAATCTCTAAAGGCTGGGTTTTGAAGGATCATCTCCTTGACAATGAATAGATGCAAGCAAGCAGATGTATATTTGTTTGAATCAATTGGCCTTCAACAGGGGTGTTCAGGATGCTGGTTCTGTTTAATAGATGGTTAGAGGTAAAACCATGACTCTAGGTCCAATGTGCTACCCATTGCAGATCCCAGCCGGCCACTGATATTTGGAGCAATCTGTACAATGGCAACAGGATTCGTTTTTCCCGGTGTTGCATGGTGTGAAAACCAAAAATACAATTAAAACAATAAAGAAACAAAAAACATTTGGCACTCTCTATGTGGAAATGAGACAATGAATTCTTCCCGCTACCTGAAAACAAACCAGTGTCATCACTACCTGGCAGGTTAACTCAACAGGAGAGGAAGAGAATCTTAAGCGTGATATATATATATATATATTGCACACGCGCACACCAAGTGTCAATGTATAGTTGATTCCATTTTTATTGAAAGGTAATGGTCATGTCCACTTGCCAAATCTGGTTGTTGTGGAACGAAATCGTGCTCTGGAGAAACAATGGTTTATAGAAAGGCACAAATTAAGGGTAATGGCTGGCATCGTCGGAAACAAAAATCTGTGAATGCATTTCGACGTCTTGAAGTTTGCGCATGTGTTTTTGACGTCTTGGAGTATCGTCACGTACGATTCGGGTCAAAGGTAGTTTGGGTCTCACCGGATCATTTTCATTTCTTTTTTGACTCACAGTAGGCCCCATGTTATTGAAATCTGTACTTACGTCGCAAACCGATGGCAAATGGTCTTTTCGAGTGTCATTGATAAAAAGCATCCATTTTCTATATTGGTGTAACTTGTGAAAATATCTGCAACTTCTTGCAAACTATTTTTAAAATGAAACCGTGGCAACTGGCAGTGAAGAAGGGTTAGGAATTTTAACCCTTTCCGCCGAGTTCAATTTCAGTTCAGAAGGCCCATTGATCAGCAGTGTTAAAGCAGGCAGGTGGGGACGGTGTGGAATGTGCCTGCAGGGGACGCTGATGAAATGAACCCCTGGGAGTACATGTTGGGCTGGAGCCCTTTCCTGTTTGTGTCCCTGCGCTGGCAATCTGAGTGGTATCTGACAGCTCCAGGGGCTCTTCAGGTAAATCCTGTACTCCATTCCACAGCGGCCTGGGTGGGATGGTTTACAGGCAGGGAGGTGAGGTTTCATGCACATGTTCAGATGTGCTGAAGGTTATGGGGATGCTGCGCACAGACACAGATGAACTTGTCTCTAGACTTCACGAATGTAAGAAAAAGCAAATGAAAGAATTCTATAGGAAGAAATTCTGGTGGGATCTTTAAATGTGCCAAGGCGACCTACTTCAGCACTGTTGATTTTACCATGTTGCTGTCCCTTGAATATTGAAAACAATGTGAAATAAAAGGCGTTTGCACCTTATAGGCAAGCGACAGGAGTAAAATAGAATAAAGTAGTTCCCTGAAAACCCTACTTTATCTTCTGTTGACCTACTTAGCTTTCACTTTCCTTTTATGGAATTTTTTGAGGGCTGCACTTTCATTTACTGAAACATGACTGATATTCGTGCTATAGCATGTTATTTTCTGCAGCACATTGAATTGAAAACGAGATCTCCCTCCAACCTCTTGTTATTGTGAGAACTATCAAAGCTAATGTCAAGGACTCCATATAACCAAAAACGCAGCACCTCAGACACCACTTTTGTCATTTCTAAGCACTGTCAATAACTGCCTTTGTTACAATCCAAATTAATGGTACTTAATTTACTATGAAAAACATCACACAATTGGAGGAGAGATACCCCTCCTGTGTTTCAAGGGCAGAGAGAAATTCTCAAAGGGAGAGTACGCCCCCCCCCTAAGTATACTTATATTCACACAAAAGTTTCAGCCAAGGAACAAATACTGAATTTAGTATCACAAAATTAAAAGACACGTTGAACCTTTTACCCATGTGATAGTGTTTATTTATTTAAATTAAGATAGAAATAATAATAACAAGAATAACAGCAACAAAACAACAACAGTAACAATAATAATAACAATAGTAATAATAAATCCCCCGTTTGGCATGGCCACCCCGGATTTATGCCTTTACTATACCATATTTTTGTTTCTGGCTTTAGAACTCTGTGCACTTTACCTCTTCTAAGCAGGAGTAAAGTATCTGTGCCCCCCATACTCCTAATTGGCATATTTAACTTGTCTATAAGTCTCTAATATATGGCCCACAGTGTAGCCAGGGACTGGAAGTTTAATGACACTAGTTGACTGCAGAACGTATTGTGCCACACATACTACAGTGGCAGTGCAAACATGGCTTCAGGCCTACCATTGCAGTCTGGCTGCAGAAGCATACAAACTGAAATTCAAACTCTCAAAATAAACCATTTTGACAGGCCTAAAGCTTCCTTTCAAATATTAATACATCTCCCCTTAACAAAATTTATAGCCTACAAGGCAGGGTGCCTGGAATTTAAAAGTAGGGCATGTAGAAATTTTATTTGATCATGCCTTTACAATTACTAGCACCCAAAAGTTATATTCACTGTGTGAAGGCTGGCTAGCCCAGACAGAAACATCTGGGAAGGAGAATTAAATATTGATTTTGCTATCTTCAGTTTGGGAACAGCTCGAAGTATGATTCAATAACTTTACAACTTTTTAAAAATACTTATTAAAATGCCAATTAAGTAAGTATTAGTTTTATATAGCGCAGCTTATCACCCATGAGAGTATCCAGGTGCTGTGAATGGCCACAGGGAGATTAAGTGGTTTGCCCAGAATTACAGGATGTAGAGCTGATGCAGAGATGCAAACCCAGGTCCCCAGCTCCGAAGCCGGCAGCTTTGGTCACTGAGCCACATCTTCTCCCCGGTGAAATTAGATTTTCAATAACTAATACAGAAAAGCAACTTTTATAAAGTTAACTTTTCTCTGCCTAATAATTTACATGAACCTTCCAACTGCCACCCAGATGGTGAATGGCCCCAAATGAAGTGTGAAAATTGCTTCCAGAGCAGAAACAAAAGCTCAGGTGTGGGTACTTATATTTGTTTCTCTGCCAGGATGACCATTGTGCGGTTCCCATGTACTTATTTTACTTCAAAAGGACCTACCTTGTCATAAGTAAATGTCAGTTGACTCCTGGACAGGCCCCTTCTTTTTCACTTCCCAGTCAGGCAGGCACCAGATCCAATGGAGGGAGAGCTGCCTGTAGCATTAGTTTGGAGAAACCACAGAGGAGGGGCTATGTTCTATGGCTTATACTTTCCCAAGTAAAAAAGTGCATTTGTTGGACAACATAAACTTCAGAACTTTGTGAACCTAACTCCACGCACACCATCCAGGTATGTTGGCCTTAGTCCCGCTAGCTCACAGTGCACCATCTGTACTACTAACCTGTCAAGGTAACACATGGATGTGAAACCTCAGAACATGGCAACCCTGACTGGAAATTGTGGTAACAGATCTATTACCTTTAGGCTTAGCTACTGATGCATACCAAAAGAGGTACGCAGAAAATTAACAACATGCAGTTTCAATATTTATTGAAGCATTGTGATTCTTGAGTAAAATATGTGCGCTGTAATAATCAATAGAAGGAAACAGATTAATGTGATTAGCATTATGATAATGGTGAAAAAAAAGAGTCTACCCATATTGCTCATTACAGAGACTATATGCTTGCATACAAGTACTGATATATATTGTACTCCTACCTAGCACTTCCTATCCCAGTGTGCCTAGGAAGGGGGTGAATCTACAAAATTCCCATAGGGCGATCTAACTAACTGTTACCTGTGGGTAGGTGTCATCAGGCGTGCATGAGGTAAACAGGAATCAGTTGGGCTGGAATTCAGACATGTGGGTGACCTTCCCTGTTTCCTGGAAGAAAGCCCGTGTCAGAACCATCCTAAAGAAACCCTCCCTTCACACGTTTGAGGTAAAGAACTATCGACCTATTTTCTCTGTACCCCTGGCGGCCAAAATCCTTGAGAAAGCAATTAACCAAGATCTAACTGGCTATCTAGATGCCAATGACCTTCTAGATCCCACCCAACATGGCTTCCGACGCGGCACTCCACTGAGTCAGCTTTAATCATGGCTACTGAGAAAATACGCATGCAGTTGGACAGGGGAGGAAGAGCCGTCCTAATCCTACTTGACCCATCAGCTGCTTTTGATACCGTGAATCATCTGGTACTAAAGCAGCGGCTGAAGGCAATAGGAATTAAAGAGGCAGCTCTAACCCTTCTCACCTCGTTCCTTACTGCAAGGGAACAGAGGGTGTGTTGGCAACATCTTCAATCTGAGAGGTTCTCCCTCCCTTGTGAAGTTCCCCAAGGCTCAGCATTGTCCCTAACATTATTTAACATCCATGTTACGCCTCTAGCCAAGCTGACCAGGGCTCACGGTTTCTCGTTGGAATCATATGCCGACAACACTTAGATTGTTATCTCCATTTCTTCAAGTGTAGAAACTGTGGCTGGGAGATGTCACAGCTGTCTTAAGCACATCATGGAGTGGATGCATCAGAACTACCTTAAATTAAACATTGATAAAATGGAGGTCATGGAATTTGGAAATGGGCCTCCACTCTGGAATCAATCTTGGTGGCCAGCAGATGCAGGTCATTGCCCAAATTCTGCGGCAAAAGTGAGGAACCTAGGATTTCTGTTTGATGTCCAACTAAATTTTGCAGGACAGATCAACCTTTTGACATCATCTTGCTTTTTTCTATTAAAAATGTTGCGAAAAATTCGGACTTTTATCCTTCTAGCAAAAAGAACAATTGATGGACAGAATGCAGAACGATGTCATACATTCACCCCAGTACAGAGATCTGGGCCTAAATCCATCGTTTTTTGCTCACCATGCCATTCCAATTTGGACCCAGCCATATGCAAATCAGTCTTGACCCTGCGCCCAACGGGAACAGTCCAGCCCGAACTGCCAGGCCAGGTACTCCCTGGATGGGAAACAGCTTTAATTCTCTCTCAAATTGACTACTGTAACGCCTTTTTCTTGGGTGTAGACAAACGCCAATTGCTAAAACTTCAATCACTGCAAAATGCAATGGCACGAGTGCTGGTTAGTATTCCAACATGCCACCACATTTCTAGCAGCATTAGGGAGCTTCACTAGCTTCCAGTCAGGCAGCGCATCAAGTTTAAGGTGCGTTGCCTGGTGCATAAAGCAATGTACGATGGAGGGTCATTGGACCTACAGAACCTTTTTCAGTGGTATACCCCACGTCACAATCTTAGATCTGCCAGTAAAGGTCTAGATCAGGTTCCCAAAAAACATAAGGCTAGATGGGGAGGTAGAAACCATTCCTATTGAGCATCGAAGCTCCGGAATGAACAGCCGGCTTCAATCTACCAGACCCCTGTTTGGGAAAATGCTTAAAACCTGGTTATTCCCTTCACAGGAATGATGCTGTATTTCCCTGTCTTTCACTCGTTTCCTGGTTACTCCCAGTGGCAAGACACCTCGGCATTCATGTGTTCTCCAAGTTCTTTACTTATTACTTACTTACTTACCTCTCACTACCAGCAAAATGCTCCTCTGTCTAAACAACAGAATAATGTTGTATGTATAAAAAACATCATCCATGTTGCCATGCTGAACAAGGATGATTGGCGTTGCATGAAGCAGAGTAGCGTTGCATGGAGCACCGTTGGTAGAGTGGAGTTGCGCAGTGCAGAGTGGCGTTGCCTTGAGTATCGCTGCTTGGTGTGGTGCTGCATAGAGTGGAGTGGGTTGGGTAGAGTGAAGTGCAGTTGTTGGAGGACAGTTGCGTAGAGTGAATTTGCATGGAGTGGTGTTGCGTAAAATGAAGTGGTGTTGTGTAAAGTGGGGGTGTGGCATTCTATGGAGTGACATTGTACTGCGTGGTGTTGCCTTGAGGGTCACTGCTTGTAGTGGCGATGCATTTAGCGGAGTGGACTGGCATGGAGCCGATAGGGGCTGCGTAGAGTAGCGTTGTGTAGAGTGGTGTTGCAATGCGTGGAGTGGCACTGCATAAAGTTGCGTTGTGTGGAGTGGCATTGCATGGAGTGGCATGCAGTGGAGTGGCCTTACATGGAGCAGAGTGGCATTACGTGGAGCAGAGTGGTGCTGCATAGAGTTGCGTTACCTTGAGTGTCACTGCTTGGAGTGGCGCAGTGTGCACCAAACGTTAATATTTAAATATCACTACCGCCAGCAGCTTCATTCAAGCGTTCACATTTTAACAATATTGATTCCACACAAGTCATTAATCCGCCTGCACCTTTCACACGCGCTATCCAAGTGTTCACCTCCTATACGTGAAGTATGAATAAATAACACCAATGACTAATAGCACATTTGTATAGTTGTGTGGAGAACCACATAACTCCTCCTACTAAATACACCACTTTCAACAACCTAATCTTCTCCCAGTAACTGCCACCAAGTGTTGATTTCACCAATGTCTTTGCCCTTGGATTGAAAGAGATAACTACCACTCAAGAGAGCTTGCTACTTTTCTAATAATTCATTTGTGTAAAAACATTATTGTTTCCTCATTATATTGTTGCATTACAGATTTGTCCCTGATGAAGGGTTATTCTAACCCGAAATGCATTGGATAAAAATCAAATGAGACATATAAGACGATTAAACCTTCAAAGAAAAGTGAATAAAACTTCTTTCCAGAAGAAATACGCTTCTGATTATTTCATTTTTGAAGAACCAGTCAAACTTACTTAAAGTTGGCATAAAGACCTCCACCCGGAGACCTACCTAGTGCCCAGGGGGACACATCCTCGTAGTGTTGTGCTGCCTTCTTCATTCTAATTGACGATCTTGACCGGCACGTCACCCCAGGAGCACTATTAAAAAACTTTACAGAACACTGAACTTCTTCTAAACTCTCACAGTTGTAGCGCGCACAACTCATTCTTTATTAGCATACTATTCCCGGCCAATTGTGCGCAGCACACACCAAAACATGGCGTATGACGAAATTTCAAGCATCACTGACTTAAGGGCTGACACATTTACCTTTGCTGAGGATAAAGCAAATAGGATTTATGCACTTATACATGAGGAGACCACACAATCCAGCACCAATCGGAACAAAGAACAAAACATAAAACAGTTACTTTAGCTTTCAAAACGTGAAATCAACCAACGTCTCCATGCCAGTCCTTTGATTAAATATCACCGGGCACAAAGAATACCAAGGGGATTTCGTATCCCTTTAAAACCGTCATTATGTAAGAACGCCCAGAAATTTAAGGACCGCTGGTACGCGATTCTCAATAAATGTTCACTAGATCTAATCCTACTAATTATTGAAGAACTTTCCAACATTCTTGAAGAATTATCAAAAGAAATAGTCACAGTTACCAATGAACTAACCAACTCTATGTCATCTGATGATTGGACCAAGGTTCTAGAAGACACCAATGAGCAATTAACCAGACATTCGCAGGAGGTCAACAAAAGGAAAATCCGCAAATTTCGACGTGACACAGTTGACTATAAACTCGGCGAAGTATACAGCTGGGCTGAAGTATATGCTCGCAGAAGACAAAGCAAACCATATACTCAAGATACAGACACATCATCATCCGGCAGTGACATGTCTAATAAACCAAGATTCCAAACAACAGAAGTAACCCATGGATCAAGACAACCACAACCGGCAAAATATCAAGCTACTCACACAGAACCTTCAACATCATCTACAACTGAACCAAAATCAACATCAGTTGAGCCTTTTTTAGAATCAGGCCAGACAGAAGGAAACGACCCCGGTGGGGAAAAAGAAAAAGGAATGCAAGCTACCAGGAGCACCACAGCTACATCAAAGAAGGACAAAGGCAAGAAACAGATAAATCAAACTTAGTAATCAACATATCTGACCAGAATCTTGATCAAAACGAATTCAAATTACTTCAAAAAGGCACCTCATATGTTCCTACCTCACGAACAAACTTGTTGGAACTGGAAATAAGCTTTTTTAAGTTTATGAGAAAACTGAGGTTATGACATTTCTTTGACAATGTCTTACAAAACCAAAGACCAAATGAACATGATCAACTATTGGGTTTACAAGCCCATAGCACATATGTGGCATCGGTAAGCCATAAAACATTGGATACCTTTGAGAAGCTAGTGAAATTAGAACTGACTAAACTCAACTACGGCAAAAAGAGAAAACACAACAATCTGTCACAGAAAGAATTTGGCATACTCAGAAAATTGGCAAACAATCCCAACATAATCTGCACAAAGGCTGACAAAGGGGTAGCTATCGTGGTCCTCAACACCACGCACTATGAAAAAGAAGTGTCTAAACATGTTATGGATCAAACAACCTACATCAAATTAGACAGTAACCCTACAGAACCATTTTTACATCTGCTTAAAACTATTGTCAAAAAAGCCCATGATAATGGCACTATAAATGACAAAACAGCGAAATTTCTCATACAAAACAATCCCAAAAGCCCCACCATATATATGGTGCCAAAAATTCATAAAGATCTTCAGAACCCTCCATTCAGACCCATAATGTCTACACGTGGAAGTCTACATGAACCTATTGGCCAATTTCTTGATAAATACCTCCAACCAAGTGTTGTTAAAATGAAGACATACATCAAAGACACTACGGACTTTCTACTAAAAATCAACCAAGTCCAAATTAGCCCTGATGAACCGATTTTACTGTGCACAGTAGATGTTAAAACACTATTCACTTTGATTCCACACAACCTTGGCATTGAAGCAATCGAATGCACCTTACTGCACTCTGACATCAACCCTGACATGCAATCTTTCCTCATGGAATTACTCCAATTTACCTTATTACAGAGTTATTTCAAATAGAAAACTGATTGGTGCCTCCAAATGACTGGAACATCAATGGGCAATTGCGCCGCGCCGGCGTATGCGAATTTGTTCATGGAAAGGTTTGAGGAAGAAAATATAATCTCAAAAGCCCCGTGGAATACCTACAGTAAAATGTTCATACGCTATATAGATGACATTTTCATCTTATGGAATGGACCAAAAGAAACCTTAACACAAGCCTTGAATGATCTCAATAATGTCAATGAATGAATACAGTTTTCATATGAAATACAAACTAAGTGCATTTCATATTTAGATGTAACCATCACCAAGGTTGATAACACACTGGAAACAGACTTACACAGGAAACCTACTGACCGAAACAACATCCTACACTACAGTAGCTTTCATCAGGAATCCTTAAAAAATCATTTGCCTTATTCGCAAATATTTAGAGTGAAATGTATTGATTCCCAACAAAAAATGGCTACTCAAAGAATACAGAAATGGCCATCCGGTTCAAACAAAATCTTAAATCAAGCAATTCAGCGCAGTCAATCTAAAACACGTGATGATCTCTTAATAAAGTCCACACCTAAAATCAACAGTCGCAATGTTTTAGTATCCAAATTTTCCACAGCAAGCAATACCTTTAAAAACATCGTCAAAAGACATTGGTCTATCCTAACCCAAGAACAGGATTTCAATAATCTGTTCAACGAACTCCCGATCTTCGCGTATACCAGAAGCAGAAATTTGGGTGAACTATTAAAAAACAAAAATGAAATGACAGATAAAACATTCAAAGGAACATCTCCCTGTCATAACTGTAACAACTGTCATAATATTATTCAAGGATCAATCATTACACATCCACGCAAAGGATATCAAATTAAGCTGCAGGTAACAGCAACATGTGATACCACCAACGTAATATATCTATTGAAATGTCTGTGTGGCCAAGATTACATTGGAAAGACTGAACGCAAAATTAAAATCAGAATCTATGAACACAAATCCAACATCCGGACCAACAACACCAAATCAACCATTGCTACCCACTTCCATTAACATCACCAAAACATCAGCCAACTCAAATTTTTAATCCTAGAAATGATGAAAAAAAAGGAAGGCCAAGACAACAATAAATAACTCCTTCAAAGAGAGAACTATTGGATAAGACGACTGGACTCTTTAAACTTTACGGTCTAAATGACTGCATGGAATACCAATGTTACTTATAAACACCAGCAACGTAATTCATGCATTTTTGATACTTTAGATTCGCAAGCATTTTTTTCAATTGTCTTTCTATTCATTTCTTAATTGCTTTAATTTCATGATCGTTATATCACTCATTGATTGTTTTAATACCTTTTTAATATTATTCATATTTCGGTTAGTAAATTAACAAAGCTTATTGGCCATATATCTGTATCATAACTTTACACCTATTCTTTCTTCTTACTTGCAACCTAAGTTCAATATGGCCGCCAGATAACGTATTGACAACGCGTCTGTTAGCATTTCACGTTACACTTGCGCGGGTTAACAAACCTTGTAGTCCGTTATTTATCTTCAACGCCATAAGCGTACGAATCACGACCGGCACACTGAAAGAACTAACACCCGTATGCATGCTGACGGCATAATCTATTCAGAACAAGTAAGCGATCTATTAACTACAGTTTAATTCAATACCTTAACGCATTAGTCATACCGCGATACCAAGTTAATCTTTTTGTTACAGATATAAGACGATTGTTCAATATGTGAACTTAAAACCTTGGCGATCGTCTCGTAAGTAACTTGGGCTAGAAACAGCTTTTGTACACTCGCGCCGCGTGCTCCGAACGTTAGTATTTATATATCACTACCACCAACAGCGTCATTTAAGCGTTCACCTTTTAACAATATGAACCCCACACGAGTCATCTATCCGTCCGAACCTTTCATACGTGCTATCCAAGGGTTCACCTTTTCAACATTCGCGCCGTGTGCGCCAAACGTTAATATTTAAATATCACTACCGCCAGCAGCTTCATTCAAGCGTTCACCTTTTAACAATATTGATTCCACACGAGTCATTAATCCGCCTGTACCTTTCACACGCGCTGTCTAAGGGTTGACCCCCTATACGTGACATATGAATAAATAACACCAATGACTAATAGCACATTTGTATAGTCGTGTGGAGAACCACATAACTCCTCCTACTAAATACACCACTTTCAACAGCCTAATCTTCTCCCAGTAACTGCCATCAAGTGTTGATTTCACCAATGTCTTCGCCCTTGGATTGAAAGAGATAACTACCACACTAGAGAGCATGCCACACTTCTAATAATTCATTTGTGTAAAAACATTATTGTTTCCTTAATATATTGTTGCATTACAGATTTGACCCTGATGAAGGGTTGTTCTAACCCGAAATGCATTGGATAAAAATCAAATGAGACATATAAGACGATTAAAATTTAAAAGAAAAGTGAATAAAACTTCCTTCCAGAAGAAATACGCTTCTGATTATTTCATTTTTGAAGAACCAGTCAAACTTACTTAAAGTTGGCATAAAGACCTCCACCTGGAGACCTACCTAGTGCCCAGGGGGACACATCCACGTAGTGTTGTGCTGCCTCCTTCATTCTAATTGACGTTCTTGACCGGCACGTAGCCCCAGGAGCACTATTAAAAAACTTTACAGAACACTGAACTTCTTCTAAACTCTCACAGTTGTAGCGCGCACAACTCATTCTTTATTAGCATTCTATGGAGTGAGATTGTACTGCGTGGTGTTGCCTTGAGTGTCACTGCTTGTAGTGGCGATGCATTTAGTGGAGTGGACTGGCATGGAGCCGAGAGGGGCTGCGTAGAGTAGCGTTGTGTAGAGTGGCATTGCATGGAGTGGCATGCAGTGGAGTGGCCTTACATGGAGCAGAGTGGCATTACGTGGAGCAGAGTGGTGCTGCATAGAGTTGCGTTACATTGAATGTTGCTGCTTGGAGTGGTGCTGTGTAGAGTGGTGTTGCCTTGAGTGTCACTGCTTCCAATGGCGTTGCGTAGAGCGTAGTAGTGCTGCATGGAGTGGAGTGGTGTTGCATGGAAAGGCGCTGCATGGTGTGGCGTGCTTTGTGCAGCTGTGTGGAGTGCAGCGACATGGAGTGGCGTTGCGTGGTGTTGTGTGGAGTGGTGCTGTGTGGAGTGGCATGCAGTGAAGTGGCGTTGCATGGAGCAGACTGGCATTGCGTGGAGCGGAGGGGCGCGGCGTGGAGTGGAATTTTGCTGCATAGAGTGGGGCTGCGTAGAGTGGCGTTAGCTTGAATGTTGCTGCTTGGAGTGGTGTCACTGATTCCAGTGGCATTGAGTAAAGTGGAGTGGTGCTGCATGTAGTGGAGTGGTGTTGCATGGATTTGTGCTGCACAGAGTGGTGCTGCATGTAGTGGTGTGCAGTTGTGTAGAGTGTAGCAGAGTGGAGTGGCATTGCATGGAGCAGAGTGGTGCTGCGTAGGGTGGCGCTGTATGGAGCAGAGCGGCATTGTGTGGAGTGGTGTGTGAAGCAGTGTTGCATGGAGCAGAGTAGCGCTGTGTAGACTGGCATTGCCCTGAATATCACTGCTTGGAGTGGCATTGCATCGAGTGGAGAGGGTTGGGTAGAGGGAAGTGCAGTTGTATGGAGTACAGTTGCATAGAGTGAATGTGCATTGAGTGGAGTGGCATTGCCTTGAGTGTTATTGCTTGGAATGGCATTGCATGGAGTGGCATTGCATGGTGTGGCGTTGCGTGGAGCGGAGTGGTGCTGAGTAAAGTGGTGTTTCATGGAGTAGGGTGTGGCGTGCAGTTGTGTGGAGTGTAGCGGCATGGAGTGGCGTTACGTGGAGCATAGTGGTGCTGCGTAGAGGGGTGTTCTGTGGAGTGATTTTGCATAGAGCAGGGTGGGGTGGTGTTTTGTGGAGTGGCATTGCATGGAGTAGCGCTGTGTAGAGTGTTGTTGCCTTGAATGGAGCTGTGTAGAGTGGTGTTGCCTTGAGTGTCGTTTCTGTTGGAATTGAAGAAGTTCCTTCTGATTACTCTGTAAAACTGATCCAAATCGAGAGGAAATTACCGTTAGAAGCAGAGAACAAATCCAAACAAACCTCACTTTTTCTATCACAGCAACTGCCTTTTTCATCCAAACAATAAAAATAATAAACACTTCATTCAGAGTAACCACCAACATTTCTTCTGACTCCTACTAACATCACCATGTTTCATGAACCTCAAAATATGTAGAACCGTTGATAGTAGATCCATCAAAGGCAGGAATTAAAAGTTATCAATATACAGGTGATACACAACTATGCATGAAGCTTTTGTCACTTCAAGACATCCGTATTCCCCAAATGTGGCTCAAAAGAGAGAATGTTGGAAAATTAATTAATGCTGGACCCCTAGAACACTAACTACCTCCTCTGCTCTCCTAAATCCAAATGTAAATTTAGCCTCATTTGCTCAAAGTACTCAAGGGGGGGTGGCTTCTCTCCTGTCTCACCACCTGTATTGAAATCATTAGGATTAACTCTGAACAAGTCTTTGTTGATAACACTACTTACAAACAAGCTGGATATATCAGCAAACCTTCTCCTAAAATATATGTGATCTCCAAGTCAACTAAAACAGCAGCTAATGTCCTAGTAACCTTGTATGTTGACTGTGGAGATGCCATGTTATCAGCAATCCCTTGCTCCTCCATTATACTAGTCAAGGCAATCTTCATGGAAATCTTCCACTCTTCCGTGTGGTCAATAATTCATCAATACAGAGGGAGTTGTATTCGTTTCCTATAGATGCTAGGGTCAAGTAAGTTCAAAATTGGTTGAATGGCTTATAAAGCCTTTCAAATAACCTACTTGCTTACAATATGTGGGAGCAAACGATCTTCAAAATGAAAAGACTCAAAGAACATGTTGAGAGACCCAAAGTCAATGTCTCAAGCCTTCAAACAGGTTTTAACAGGCACACAAACAAATATATGGACCTTGCTCCTCAGACAGCTAAGACACCAATCTTATCCGCTGTACTTCAGAAAGGGACTGAAAACTCATTATTCAAATTGTGTCTAAACTAACCTCTATGTACATTGACTCCATTTAGTAAACAGTTCCTTATTCTGAGTTGAATACCGAGCTAATGGTCTCACAGTGTCCTTATAGATTGTTTTTCACAATGTTTACCAGTAGATAGTGGTTGTAAGTCAGACTATTGTAATGAAAAAATATAGTGTGACGTAAATATTTTGTACTAAATATTATTTCACAAAAATATGACCCTACTGTGTGTATATTTTCAATTATTAACTGCAATAGAGTACAGAATATTTACTTCACAACATTTCTGTTAGACTGTATTTTGTTTTGATATTCACTTTACCATTCCACAGAAAGAATATGGTTGTTTCCTTCACTTCTACATTCCCTTCTAAGATGACTTCACTCCATACCACTGTCAGCTTAATTACTAAGGGCCCGATTCACAAAGTTAAACTTCATGACTTTCAGTATTCACAAAGGGCATTTACGAGTAGTAAAGATAGACTTTTGTCTCTAAGTTTTGATCTTAAGTTTAACTGAGACCAAAGTCCTTAGTCTCCGTTACAATTAAGACCAAAACTCAAGTTTAACTGAGACATAAGATAAAACCCCTTTGTGAATACCGAAAACCGTAAAGTTAGACTTTCGTCTCAGTTTACCTTTGTGAATAAGGCCCCCAAATGTTTTTTCTTATGTGACTGTACATTGTTAAGATGCAAAGTGTGCAAAATTCTAAATAAAACAATTAAATAGATAAATATACTAATAAAATATCAGAAACTTCAGACAAAGTTTCACTTCTAGGTTAAAATGATGATCAAATAGATGTTAGGGTTTCTCTTCTCACAAATAAATCACAAGTAAACCCATAGATATGGAAGGATCAGATCATAGATGACATAAAACCTTGAAAGTCTTTAAAGAAGACCTTCACAGGATGAAGGGATCAAATGTTAGGTGAGCTTGTCAACTCCAATCTCTTGCCTCCATTTACCAATGCATGTCAGTTGTTCTCATCATCAGAATGATGCTCCTGGAGGCTAATTTCTATTCTTGGAAGAAATGTATAACTTTCTTGAAATTTGCGAAGAATTTATGGAGTACTACTGGGAAGTTGGAGCAATTGCAGTCCACCAGGAGTAATTCTTCAATTCCTTTATTTTAAACTCTGTGTTACTCCCATGCATAATCAGTTACCCATGTGCAAACATAGTAGGAGTATATTTTCGCTCGCCTGAATGTGCTGCAAAAGTACACTGCTAGACTAACACTTTTTCTTTTTACAGGTGAAATCATTTTTTATGAAGCCCCTTTTCTCACAATTCCACCCAATTATGGCAGTGTTCCCTGTCCATTCTCACACTGGAAATCGGTTCTACACCAATGACACAAGAAAGCCCCTCTATAGCCAGGTTGGAAATGTGCTTTCCAAATGTTTGTGAATACCATTTAACTCTAAAGTCCAGCTCCTTAAGGAGGCATTTACCCCCAGAACATCCACAACATCCACAAAGCTGCCAATGTCATCGGATTTCCTTCATTATGGAAAAATATCGTACTGATGCCATTTGCATGTGGGTAAATACATTTATGAAAGTACTATATTTACTCACAGGCCATGCTTCCTATTTTGTGACCATGAAACATGGGTTTACACTTTCAAATGAAGACATCTCCACAAACAAGTCTGACTTAATAAGTGCCCAACTGTGTTATTAGCACAGGGTGTCACTTTCGCCACACTATGCACCCAGTTACATTACACCAGTTCCTGCTGGATACATAGGGCCTCATTACGATGGACGAAGGACCGCCACTGATGGTGCTTCGGCCATCTCACCAGGGATCTCCTTCCGCCATATTATTATGGCATTTGGACATGTGGCGGTCAGAAACACCGACCGCCACGGTCCCGACAAGCGGTCTTTAGCTGTCGGACCTCCCTGTATTCCTTGACTGGAGGCAGTGCCTGACAGGCACCTCCGTACGTATTACAATATCCCTTCCTACCTATCGTTCTGCGATAGTCAACCTACACCAAAACGGCAGGCGGAAATGGATTTGGGGGTCTCTAGCAGGCCCCCCTAATTCCCTGGGCAAGAGACATAGGCCCTGGGGGGCACCTATGGTGCCCCCAACATATCCCTACACCATGTTGTAGGTACTGCATGGTGCCTGCCACGTAGTACAGGGATATGTGTGGGGTGTCTGTTTTGTCTTGTGGCGGGTGTTGTTGAGTACAGCACATGCCGCAATACAAAACATGAGCAATGCGACCTCCGCAGTGGCGGTCACATCCTAATTTGCCCTGTGGGACCACCACCTTGTAGGCGGGTGGTCCCAAATATGAAACGATGGCTGACGGACTGAAGTCTGTCCGCAACCGTAATCAGCCCCATAGTTTGGTCTTTGACCCTACCCTGTGTGCACTCTCTCCACCACCGGTACCCACAGGTGATGGCATTCCTTCACATGTTGTGGCCGCACCCAACCTCAAATGCCCATTGAGCACCATAATCGCCTATGCTTATTGCTATTGGGGGCTTAGTGTGGCCTTTAGCATTGTGCTGTGTGGAGCTTTCCCATTAGCAGTGTCCACTGTTGACTGCTACAGCTAAAGACTGTACCCATTGGGCACGTTTAACTGTGCCCAGTTCTGAGAGCGCTTGTTCTCAGTGTCAACCGGGCTTGCTCATCGAGGGGCAATCATTCTGTTTTCACTTTTCAATAATTTGTAAAGGGATTTTAAATGGAAAATTACATTTTGCCCCTGTCTCTCTTGAGCGTTACAAATCTGCATGTAATTTTGTAATATTAAGCCTAAGTATACATATTTTGGTAGGTTTTGATTGGATGTATTGATGCATTAGATGATGAAGGTGTGACGGAGATGCCACTGGATGCGTCTACAGTATCATCTGAGCTGGTAGGGAACTGCTTAGGAAATCATTTTGCTAGATCGCTTCCCCAGCTCTCATACAATCGAGACTGCTGTTAAATCTTACTAAGAGCAAATGAACCCAAAGTGTTAAACTGAGAGATGTGTCAGGCAAAGGTAAGCCAAAATGATGCACTCCTGACAATGTTTGTTTTAAGCTTTTTACAGCACCCAATCTCAGACTCTCCATGTCTAATACAGGAGTGAGGAGTTTGATCTTCTTGAGGTCGAAGTAGATCCTTTCATGAATTTAAGATACAGTCGACAGGGCTGTACTAAAAGCCGAAGGTGGACACTCTGAAATCATTGCTTCAGCTCTTGTTATTAAGCGAAATTATCAGCAGTAGGTAAAAGATATTGTCAAAATAAAGACGTCTAACAATAAGATCAGTCAAGTAGGGGACTTACAAGTCGCCAATCACACACAAAAGAGCTACAAGCAATAAAGAAGGGAAATGACATGCTGAAGCGAAATATATATTGTTTGAAGAATTAGTTGTGCAGAACCAACATATAATCACTGGGGCTCCCAAAAGATAACTGTAGGATTTAAACCATTTGTTACCCTGATAAAAGATCATTGGAATGTTGGGAGGTCCTTTGGAGAAAATGGAACATTGGAATTTTGGGAGCTTCGTTGAGAAAATGTGGTGGATCAGGGTCAATAATGAATGGTACAGATATTCTGCTGTAACATCCCAATGTTTGCCTTTTGCTTTTTCTCAATTTTTAATTTAGAACATTCTACCCTCAGTCGGAAATATAATTTTTAAGCCATATAGCCTTTCTAAATTGGGTTACACCGATTGTTAAGGGCACTCACCGCCGTTATTACTGTGGTTATGGCCCTTGGCAGGTAGCTGTGACACTCTATTGGAACATTTCAATGTTGAGAGCCCCATTGAAGACTTGAAGTGGTTCTGGGCTAGTAATGGCTACTAAACGTTTTCTGCTCCAATATTCAAATATTTAGACCTTCTGTTTCTTTTTTTTCATTTACAACATTCTATCCTCCTTCTGCCTCATATTATAGCAGTTGTTAAGCTTGAGTTCAGGGCCTTTAACAACTGGTATAATCATCAGCAGAGGGCTATAAGGCAATATTAAAAGGTATTGTTTAAACATGAGATCTCATAATAGATCTTGATGCTGAAATCTAAGCAATTCATCAAGAGCCCTTATACAATTCTTGAAAAGACCTTAAAAACTTCAGAAAATAGTGCTGAGTTTTCTATAATGCTATTAGATCTTTCAAATCACGGAGGGCAGAATGTGTTAAATTAAAGAAGAAAACAGAAGATAATGTATTTACTTTTTTTAACAGTTGGATACCAAGAGAGATAGATGCTCTTTAACTGCATAGTACATATTAACAACAACAGCAACATGAAGGCCATGCATTTAACAAGGAAAGGAACAAGAGAGTAGAGGAACAGGTAAAGAATAGAGGGACATTAAGAAGAGTGGCTACAAATGAAGTAGAAATGATTGGCAGAGGTGAGGTGGAGTGCAGTAGAAAGTGGCAAAAGTGAGAAAGGACAAAGGGTGAAGAAGGATCAAGAGTGTGGTTGGAATGGAAGACAGGGGAGGGAAAGGGACTGAGGGAGAGAATGAGTAAAGGATGAGGGGACAGGTTAGGGAGGGAGAAGGTTGATGAAGAGGGAGTTGGAATTTGGAGTGGGCTGGAGAGAGGGAGAGGAGAAGGGGAGGAAGAATGTGGAGTAAGAAGGGAACATGATGAGGAGAGGAGAGCTATAGAGCGTGGTAACAAGAAAGGAGAAGAGGAAAAGTCAAAGGTTGGGAGGAAAGTGGATGGGACGTCGAGGAAGGAGAAGGAGGAGAAATAGAGGAAGGGAGAGAAACAATATGGAGGGGTGGGTGAGGTAAGGAGTCAAGGAGCGAAGGGAGGACAGAGTGAGGAAAGGTTGAAAGGCTCAGGAGAGAGGTCAGCGAGAGGGAATGTGAAAGGGAGATAGAGAGGAAAGAAGATAGATAGAGGAGACTAAAAAGTGGGGGGAGAGAGGCAGGAGAAGAGATAACAAAAAGTGAAAAGGGGGTAGGAGGGAAAAGGGGAGGGCATGGGAAAGGGATGAGCAAAGTAATAAAGGGTGATGGGTGGAATGGGCAGGAAGGCATCTGCTGAGTAGAAGGGAAAGACAGAGGTAGGCAAAGCAAAGGTACAATGGGAAGAGGTAAGGGAGCAAGGGGTGGTCAGATAAGGGTGGAAATTAGAATAGGTTGCAATGTAGTGGCAGATAAGGAAGGGAGAGAGTTTATATACACAAGTAGCCAGATTATAAGGTAGTTTAAAGAGAAGCGAGTACGTAAGAACACCAAATACTACAGCACAGTTGAGTCAATGGGTGAGATAGTGTCTGACAAGATGAAGTCTTTAGAAGGTAGCAAAAGGGTGAAGTGTAGGTGTGGTCCTAATTTCTGCAGGAAGAGAGTTCCAGAAAAGGATAAGTGGTTCCACAGAAAGACTGATGCAAAGGAGAAGAGGTTTTGTACTTGGTTATTTCCAGGAGAAGGTTGTTTTGCCCTTGATGTCTCTCTTGTTGTGTAGATTAGCCAAGTAAGCAGAAGAGCTTGAGTTGATTGCTTTTCAGGCTAGACTTCCCAATTTAAATTTGATTCTGGCATCTATTGGAACCCAGTGTAGCTCAACTAGGTTTGGAGTGATGTGTTCACATTTCCTTGACAAAGAGAGAAGCTTGGATGTGGCACGCAAGATAGATTTAAGAGGCAAAATAACAGATTGCCAGGTTTGTAAAAGTTGAGCTCAGTATGCCCTTATGGACGTGGAGCTGAGTGCAGGCCAGGTGAAAGGCCAAACTGTAAGGCCAGAGTTCTTGAACATAGTCAAATCTTGAGCCTAGTGAACTGTAAGGGAAGGGAAGTCAATGGCAGGGGCTTCTCATGTGATATGTAATGTCACGTCACGTCACCAGGGAACATTTCAAATGATGATATTTGTGATCCCCCCATTAAAGGTTCATGATCTGCACACAAGTGGTTATGGTTATCAAACTAACCAAGCTGGTGAGTGTTAAGAACTACAAGTGCCACGCATAGTTCCGATGTGTGCAGCAACTTCCGTACTGCACCTATCGGAATTATGAGTTGTGGGGATTTTACCACACCTGGTAAATACTGGATGTGATCAAATCAGCATCCCAGGGCAAATTGGAGCAGGTCCAACCTGCTGAACTTCTCTGAGGGAAATATGCCTGGGAAATGCCGAGATATGTGGATTTGGTGCACTACGCAGCAAAATCCTCATGTCAAGCCTCAGTTTGTGGGAAGGACTTGTAATAGGTGATAATAACTGCTCAAACTAAAACCCGGACAACTCTATATGATAAAATCCTAACAGATCAGTGTCCAATTTTATGAAAGAAGACACCAGGGCAACAGAAATGAGCCTCTATTTGTTTTAAATCAGAGCCATAATGCTCTTTCTAATGAAGATGTTTAGAGTCATTTGTGTCTCACTCAAAAGTGTCAGTTAAGAACTATAACTTTCCTTCAACATGGTTTTTTGTTGTGACAATGCATGTATCATGCACATCGGTATTGCAAATAAGAAGACATCGTCATTCTCCAATATATTATGAAACTTGCTCCTTTCAAGAAGAAGTTTGTTAGCAAACTTTGCCAAGTAAAAAGCAACATACCATTTAGCTTACTTTCAACTGCATGTGATAACGTACATGACGACAATTCCTAAACAATACTTATAATAGCATACATTTCAGGCAAGGAAACACATACCCATATTTCAAACCTTCAAGCTCAGTAACTTAATAGGAAAAAAGGTATAGCTAAATAATTATTGGAGCGTGATTTTAGATTGCTAAAATAGTATGTGGTATATTCTTTGAATTTCCTTGAATCATTTTAGAAAGAAATCCCACCAAAAAGTCTTTGACTTGAATTTGCTAATTGTAAATGGTTAATTTTCCAGTTCAGTGCTCTTACACAGAGGTGAGATATTCAATGAAAGTCATAAATAACACATTTTAATAAAGTAAGACTTTGATTGTGACATGAGGTCATGCCAGCATTGTAATCCCACAGGGGCTATTTGAAAGTCTTCCAACAGTGTGCTCCTCCCCTGCACAGGGAGAAATGCCGGCAGAGTGTGTCCATTTGACCGGGCTTAATGTTCCAGTCGCAGTTTGTTCACATAATGCGTGCGCCGTTTTCACCAAATAATCCTACCACTAGTAATATTGTTTCAGCCACTTTTACTTAATGTATACCGCTTAGTGGGTCAATATAGCCATTAGCCAATATAAAGTTCCAAGGAGCTATGTCTTTGACGTTCAGTAACACACTTCTTTTTCAGTGAGTCGTTTTCGACAGTCTGTCATTGAGTAGAGTGCGTGGGTGCGCGTGTTTGCGTGCGTATACGTCAGATCATAGAAATAAAAAAAATCTAATATGGAAAGAGGAATCGTACGGCCGGAACTACATTGAAATGTGCTGGTCTGAAAGTGTACAAGTGTAAGTAACATGTTTAATACATTGTTATCATTTTACAAAAGAAGCAGGTTTTCCTTTGCCACGGCATTTGGGACACGGTCAAAGAATGCGGTACTTTTTTGTTATCAGTTTGCGCCTGTGCCAAGCGTGTAGGTGGTGAAAGGGATTGCTGAGAAGCCTTTGTGATCCAAGCAGGCGGTTTCACTCCAATTCCTGTCGGACATATTTTCACATCACTAGTTCAAGAATGACAGCGAGCACATTTTGTCCATGTTCAACAAAGATGAAAATCCTAATTTTCATAGCACTTCCAAAATATTTTTTGAGAAATGTCACAGATAACTATGCTTTCCTCCAAGGGTTGACTGAGAACGAATAGCAGCCCTCCATGTTTTAATACCATAGCTATATTGCAATATGCATGCTCAGGGAAGGAGTCCCTTTCTCTTAAAGTGGTCGGGAGCACTCCCATCAAGAACCCTTTTTTGGTCGGGCTGTGAACAGGTGTATATGGTGGAGGAACTCGTATGAGAGACCAGCAGTGGAAATGGGGTCTGGATTATTACTGAAAGTGCCTCTGAAGTCACGGGTGAGATTAGGCACTCAATTACTCATCATACATGTACACTCCGTCATTCTTCCTTGCACTCATACATCCATTCATCCACCTATTTATTCTTACATTTGCGCAGTCATCCAATCACAATAACATATATACACAAACTCAGCAAGCACATGCAAGATAAATAAAAGTAGAACCATCGAAAAATAAATAACTAATTAACTGTGGCAGACACATGCTTGTAATACAATAAGTAAAAATTACACTGCGTAGTCAAGTTCAACGACTTTATTCGGTCAATCAACCATAAAAGAATTATAAAATCACAGTGAAACAAATTAAAAACATCTTATTACAGTACATCCAGTATAAAATCACAGTAAAACAAATTAAAAGCATCTTAAGATGGCATTATGAATGTTGTGTTATCTTGTTCTAAACTTCATCCATGGCAGCCACGTTTAGAAGCGATGTGATGACCATCTCAGAATGGTAAGACAATAATACACTATGGACAATAATATATTCCAAGATGGCTGCCAGGTTTAGAAGCCGTGGCCATGTGCGATATAGTGCACTGCAAATTAAATGAATGTCAAGAGACGCCTGGTGGCACTCTGTTGGAATGCAGGGTGCTCTAAAAATAACATGAAACAAGCATTTGCAATGCAATCGGTCTCGCCTTTGGGACTTTATATGTATTTAGCTATGCAGCACATTAGCCTGGATGCTGAAACATCTACTGTTCTTTAACGTGGAGGGAAAGTAAGCACCAATCTGTGTGACACGCCAGGTATGGGAACACATGGAGAGAAATATTGCCTTTCAGCAGGAAATTGTGTAGTCCAAAGCTCTGTTTTTAATATAAAATCAGGGCCTTCGGTGGTCATATCACTGAAAATTCAAGATTTGAAAAAAATATTATTGGTGCTCGTGGAAGACAATTTCTATGGACTGGAATTTAGAGAATGCTAAAGTGATTCTGGTATTTAACTGACCTCTGCTGGTCGTTTTCTATCAAGAAAGTTAAATAGAGGCAGTTCCCAGAAAAAGTTTTTAAAAAATGAAAGTCCCTCAGCAAAAAGAAATTCTGGTATTTTACTGACCTCTACTGGTCGTTTTCTATTAAGACAGTTAAATAGAGGCAGTTGAACAAGCAGAAATCTATTCTGGTATTTTACTGACCTCTACTGGTCGCTTTCTATCAAGACAGTTAAATAGAGGTAGTTGAACAGAAAAAAAAGTCCCTAAGTGGAAGCAGACAAGTCCTAGGGATGACTTCCAGAGCCCAAAAAGTACATACACATATAGGTATATACTTAAGTATATACAAGAGGTCTTGAATGCTCAATCTAAAAGGAAAAAGGAAAGAAATGAAAGGGGACCTATAAAAAGAGAAAGTGAAAAGCTACTTGCCTTCCAGCCCAAGCTCAGAAGCACATTCTTTTTTAGGCAAATATGCACATGTGAACTGGTGGAATACCATCATTCACGGCAGTAGAGCTAATTTGCTAAAGTGGGTTGACCCATGCTACATGATATCACAGGTGAAAACAGGAGTGAATGACTCTCAATCAGTTCAATGGTTGAAGAGGGTGACCCAAATTCTGTCTATGTACGTAAACATATGTATGTATTTTTAAGATTTGTTTCTAAAAAGTGTTTTGAAAGACACCTAAAACGTCAGTCCCGGGGCCATACCATAATGAGCTTTTCTGGTGCTGCTCGGAATCTAGCGCCTGATTTATGAACCGACAGGGCTTGAAAGGGTAGGTAGGTAAAAAGATAAGTTTAATAGTTAATAAAAAACATAAACATAAAACAAAGAAAGCAAACCATACATCACAGCCTTTAGCACAACCCTTCAGTCAAAATTTTAAAACATGAAAACATCACACCTGTTCCTTAAGAAGCCATAACTATAGTCCTGTAAATTGCAAGGTGCTAAACAGCATAGTCCTCTAGGAGAGCTTCTCCCCAGCCCACCTAATATAATAAAAATAATTTGGGAAACCTCCTAATGTATGAATTAACCATAGGACTTCTAGAACTTAAGTGCCTAATCATCGTTTCTGCAAATTGAAATGTGCAAAATAAGGTGTGTAGTAGATACTAAAGTGACAGGCTTGAACAAACAAACAAAACAAAAAAAAAGGATAGCCATGATCATGTGATAAAATATTACTGAAAGGATCAGCCTATTGACATCATCACATGGCAGCCAATATACTTAAGGCTGTAAACTGCATGATGCATAACGGACATAAAACCATTAAGAACGAGCCTATTGACATCATCTGGCTGCCACTGTGCTTAAGATTATAAAGTGCATATTACATGACGGGCTTAAAAACACAGGCAATAAACTTTAAAAAGCATGCTGCCCAGTGGGCCTGGAAGGCACAGAGCCCTTGTGTGGAGCAACACCTCAACTTGGTGGGATAGGGGATTAAAGCAGTAATGTTCTTGCTACACATCTACTGTGGCCCCCAGCAGTCCACCTACTGTGAGCCATCTAAGTAAATCCACAGCCTACCTTTGGCGCCTTCATAGAGTCCTCCTAAGGGACTCCATGTGTGCAGGGTGGAATGGGGAGTGCAGCTATAATGCCCCCTAGCAACCCACCTTCAAGGCACCATCTGAACACCCCCTCAACCCACCATTTACACTGTTCTAAAATAGAGGGCTGAATCTCTACCTGACGGAGTCTTTAACCTTAACCAGTCTTTTAAAAATGTCAATAAACTGCAACAGCTGTATGTTCAGCTTAATTTTTGAGGATTTAGGGACTCTATGGCAGCTTATCTAGAAGTGCTTATTCGTATGGCTTTACATTCATTACGCAACAGGGCTCTCCTCTGCATGATTAAGGAGGGGCAAAGCCAGAGGATATGCAACAATGTTACCTTCGCCTGTTGGCATAAGTGACACCTTGTATCCTCATTTTGACCTTCCTCCTGCCACTTGGGCTTGAAATCTAGGGTGGGGAGCACCCCAGTCTCATCGACAGTAGCTTCCTCTTATAGTTCACAGAGTAGGCTGCCTCGAAAAAGGACTGATGGTGTGGCTCCTCATACGAGTTTAGCACCAGCCATCCATGTGCTCGCTTGGCTAGGGTTATTTTGTCTTCCCACCGACTTTTCAGCCTGATACATATGTTTACAGTTTTCTTAAAGACTTGCCCACTTGTGTCTAGCTGCCATAGTTTACTGAGGCCAAGAGTCTCGATGCTGTCCCATAAGTATCGTTTTTGAAGCCACCTTTCCCTTTTTAGGTCGAGCCTGAGCCAGCGCGCAAGCACTGCACTGGTGATGATCTGTTGTAGTTCAGTATGGGAGAGAAGCCACGCCCACTCCCCCGCTCATATTTTTCATTGGCTTGTGTCTTTGTCCTTCGTAAATGCTGTCTTCTGATTCCTAAATAGGCTAGTTAGTCCCTCCTTAGCACGGCCATGTCTTCATTTGTAACCTCCCATGGCTACAGGCCCCTTTATTTGGTTGTTACTCAGTAAGTGTAAAATTTTCTTTATTTAGTTTCTCCCATATTTGGCACAAGGACGTGCTTTGCTTACACGGGCCATGCCCGCTTTCACTTTCACCAGGACCGCTTATCAGCTCTCTGCTCCTCATGACCAGGACACCGTACTTAAGGTTTCAGGCCGGCTTTCACGTAAACAACAAAACACGCAATTTATTTTTACAACAGGCGCATAACTCATTGTTTTATTTTATATTAAATAATGTAGGCCGCACTTCTTATTTATTTACATTTTCTTTTATGCACAGTTTACCAGGCCCAGACTCGAACCGGTTCCTCCAGGTCCAAAGTCGGCAGGTCTAAAGGTCATGCCACAGCATCTCCTCCCCTGATGCTGGGCGTGGGTGTCAGTCTATTTAGCTGCGACTTCCCTGATTAATGTCCTTCTCTCGCTTGTTTAAACACCACCCTAAATGAAAACGGAACTTACCCCATTTTTAAACCACAGGGCTTTGGCTCCCCCTTGGAATGGGTGCCTTCTGAACAATACAATTTCTGAATTGTGTCGGTCTCTTATCTCCCCTGGTTACAGTAGTTTCACGGTGTGTCCCTTTTAAATAGAAAAATCCATATTTTTGTCTGGCCTCAACTATCTTTGTTTGCTCCTGGCCCAATGCTCTGGTCCTGTCCATTTAAGCTTAATTGAAGGTTCTGTTGTCACCAACACGTGCAGAGCGGTTACAACTTTGACATGTTGAGTCATGCCCCTGTTCACCATTCAGTGTCCCCTCCCACTACAGACACGAGAGGTTCTGTTCACTACAAAACAACCTCACTAAAAGAATACAATGTGTTAATCCCGCACCCTGCCCTCCTCCCCCCCCAAAAAATAAATAAATTCCATAGGTCTGCCCGGGTCAACCAGGTGACTCTGTTATTTATTTAATGCAGTTTTATGCAGCGCTGACGTTACCCAAAGGTGTCAGAGTGCTTTACAATAGAACCAAGTAAGTTACATAAGGAGAATTACACACTAACAAGTAACAAATACAATCAGGCTAATTAAAAAGGTAAAGATAAAATAAGAGGTACAAGAAATAGGTTAATTCAAGTATAGGAGACATATTTACAGCGTTGCTTTCAAATGAATAGTCTTGAGGGACATGAGAAAGAGTTGAATTAAGCCTGGAAGTGTCTTAAGAAGAGATGAGATTTAAGATCTGTTTTGAAGGTCCGGATAGAGGTTGTGGTTCGGAGGGTTGGTGGAAGTGAGTTCCAGATTCTAGCTGCATTGCCTGAAAAGGATTGAGCCATACATCTTTCCCTTTTGAAAGTAGGGGGCTCGAGCATTTTTTCAGCATTGCGTGAAGGTCTAGAGCAGACTGAGATTTTGAGTTTATTCGCTAGATAGCGAGGGGTGGAAGTGTGCAAGGCTTTATGGGTGATACAGGCAGTCTGTAAATTGACCTTGCTTCGATGGGAAGCCAGCGAAGAGAAGAGAGTATAGGAGTGATCTGATCATATCTTTTAGCCCTATATACGAAGCGTGGTGCTGAATGGAGGACAGATTTCAGAGGGGAAAGGTGGGCTTTGGGGAGGCTATCAAGGAGAGAGTTGAGGTAGTCTAATCTGGAGTGAACCAATGATTGGACCAAGGTTTTTAGGTCTTGCAGAGGAAGGAAACGCCTAACCCTCCAGAGAAGGTGCAGTTGGTAACATGTCTTCTTGGCGAGGGTATCGATATGGCATTGTAGATTGAGCCTTTTGTCAAGTATGACACCTAGTGATTTAGCACTGTCGACAATGATAGGTTTGTTGTTAAGTAAGTTCAGATTTTCCATCCAAAGTTGAACAGGAGGAGGAGAAAGAGAGGGAGAGAAGAAGGAATTCCGTTTTGGAAGGATTCAGTATAAGCTGATAAGTTGACATCAAATTTTGGATGCAGTTGAGAGTGGTGTTCAGGATTGAGATGTCGTGTGCGGAAGACACCTTAAGGTTGATTTGGGTGTCATCTGCATAGAGGTGATAGTGGATCCCAGCTTTTTTAAGGAGATTTCCCAATGGTTCCATGTAAAGATTGAACAAAGTTGGTGCGAGGATAGAGCCTTGACGGACGCCTTGTCCAACAGACATTGAAGTGTTTCCTATTTTGATAATTTGAGATCTATCCAAAAGGAATGAATTGAACCATTTGAGCACTGTGCCTTCAAAACCCATTCTTTGTTTTAGAATGTTCAGAAGAGTTTTGTGGTAGATTGTGTCAAAGGCTGCAGATAGGTCAAGAAGATTCAAGAGACAAGACTCACCAGAATCAAGTATACTCAGGACATCGTCGATCACATGAAGCAGGGCAGTTTCAGTGCTACAGCCTTGCATGAAACCAGACTGGAATTTGTCAAGGAGGTTATTATTCCTGATGTGAAGGGGAAGTTGCTTCACTACACAGCTTTCTGTAATTTTTGCAAGAAAAGGGAGGTTGTGATAGGGCGGAAGTTGTTGAAGTCATTCACATCAGCAGAGGGTTTTTTCAGAAGTGAGGTAACCTGACCTGTTTTAAGGGCAACAGGAAGGGAGCCTTGGTTGAGGAAGAGGTTTATCAGCTTGGTCCAGTAGGAAAGAGTGTGGGTGTAGAAGTCAATAGAGATGTCACTGGGAATTGGGTCGAGAGAATGATTAGAGGGTTTAGTTTCTAGAATGATTTTGAGGAGGGCATCCTCAGTGATGATGTCAAACTGCTACCATGCGACTAATGATTTGCGATCCTCAAGGGAGATAGGGTGAATGACCTGATCCACTAGCGAATTTACTTTCTCATCAAAGAATAGAGCAAATTCTGCTGTTTTCTCAGGAGGGTTGTCAAATTTGATAGTTTAGGGAGAGATGTTGCTTTTGATTTGGTCAGATAACTTTTTAGATCTGTTTTTGGCTGCGTCTATAAGGGTACTGAAGTGCAGTGCTCTTTCATGGAAGATGTGTTTGTGGTAACTTGACCTTGCTAAACGTAAATTAAAGAGATTAGTGGTGGAGGAAGATTGTCTCTATTGTTTTTCCAGATACCTCAAATTCTTCCTTTCTTCATAGAGGGATTTTTTGAAACATGGTGCAGAAGGAGTAGGTCTTTTCTTTTTAGTTTGTAATGGAAAAACCCCATCAATTTCGATTGAAAGACTGGACAGGCATTGGGAGGTGAGATTGTTGACTTCAGAGTTGGGGTCTACGATTGGGAGTGCAAACATAGCTGAGTTGCACCGAGTGTCAAGGTCGATGTTTTTGGTGTTATGGAACCAGGAAGTAGACCTTTTAGGTTGGACAAGGGTTAAAGAGTGGGATAGGTGCAGGGAGATGGGAATGAGGAAGTGATCAGACCAGTCTACTGGTATAGAGTCAGCAGTAGTTAGCATATCTGCTTTGGATATGACAAGGTCAAAAATGGAGCCCTTAGAGTGTGTCGGTTTCAACCCTGGCGGTGAATTCTGCTCCGCTCGCGGAGTTTGCGGAGTTTCCTGCACTCCGCGTTACGCGGTGATCGCAGAGTTCCAAAAAACTCTGCTTTGTGTTGCGTAGCGTAGTTTTTTTCCTCACTTGCGTTCATCAACATCAAGTTGGCGACCCTGAGCGAGGAAAATCAACCTCC
This sequence comes from Triturus cristatus, assembly GCF_964204655.1. Taxonomy (NCBI): domain Eukaryota; kingdom Metazoa; phylum Chordata; class Amphibia; order Caudata; family Salamandridae; genus Triturus; species Triturus cristatus. The sequence goes on from NC_140592.1 coordinate 138,704,363, forward strand.
CGATGACATTTTTCCTCATTCGCGATCGTCAACAAGTTGACGAGCGCGAGCGTGGAAAATCAACATCCTGGCGAGATTTCTCAACGCGGGGGGGTCTGGTTTCTCATTGCGAATGGTTGCATATATGCACTACAGCTTGCGTTGATAAACTGTTCGCGTTGAGAAAGCTGCTGCTCGAGTAAAAATCTACTCGAGCTGCAGAAAAGGAAAGCAGGGACCACTTGCACTGTGCATGGTGCTGATCGCAATGATTGCACAGTGCGGTCAAGCATCCGGCACTGTGCAATCACCACGAACTGCATTTTTCTATCGTACTCTGCCACACGCGTATTGCGGCGGAGTTTTGTTTTGCACTTTGCGTACTGCCGCGTAGTGCAACTCCATGAACTCCGCCCAGGGTTAGTCAGTTTCATGCTGTGTTGGATAAGATCATTTCTGAAGAGAAAAGTGGCCAGATTGTTGGCAGCTGAGTCTTCCGGAGAGCCCCAATGCAGATTAAAATCTCCCCAAAAAATCTGGCTGTAGTCTTGAGAATATTGGTCACTGGCAATGTCGGTGAATTCTACCAAAGGGCAGAACAGTTACCAGGCGGGTGATGGATTACATGAAACCTGAACGGGTAGCAGTGCTGTACCTGGAGCTCCAGAGAGAGGCATTCAAAGGTACGGAAGGAGCTGTCGAGAAGAGCCTTGAGTTAAATGGAGTTTCTGAAGATAACTGCCACGCCTCTCCCAACTTTATCTGCTCTATCATTTCTGATAATGGAATAGTCAGAGGGGAGCAGAAGATCGAAAGAAGTATGAGAGGTGTAATTGAACCAAGTCTCAGTTAGAAAAAGTATATCAAGATTGTGAATGTTGATGGAGTCTGAGATTTCCAACTTGTGTTTGTTTTCAGATCTGCAGTTGTGAAGCAAACAGCACAATTCTGAAATTACTGTTTTGGTGAAGGGGGAGTTAGGGCTTTTAGGGGCCATTGGGATACAGTTCCTGACTGATGGTACCTGGGTAGATCAAGCCTGATGTTTAGTTTGGGCAAGGGAGATGGTCGGATACAGCAAAGATTAGAATTAGTTAGAGAGGAGAGTGTGAGGAGGCTAGCGTTGGAGGTCTTGTAGCTAGCCAATAAATTAGAGATGTCTGTGGGGGACAGATTGTGTGTGGCTTTTTTGGGGCGTGGGAGCAAGGTGGTCCTTGGGAGTTTGGGAAAGTGAGTGTTCATCAGAGGGATTGGGTAGTTTGGTAAGGTGGAGATTTTAGCATTTAGCAGTGAGATGGTGGCTTCAAGCTGGGAGATAGAGAAGGTGAGCTAACCTAGTTTATTTTCTAAGGAGAGTAGGGCTGAGCACAGAGTATTAAGTGGCTCAACAGGTTCAGGAGGGAGATCAGTCTGAGAGGGAGAGCAAGGAGAGGCGGGGTGGGGTAGGAAGGAGTGTTGGGGTGTGGAAGAGTAAAGTGGAGGGAGACTCGTGTGATGTTGCTTGGTAGTGATTAACGGTGCAACTGTGGTAGAGAGAAAACTGTCTGGGCAAACATTGAATGAAAAGAAAGTATTGATTTCAGGTTTAGGAAGAGGCGGTGGGGGCAGTGGTGGGAGGACGGATTGAGGGGAGGGGATAGAATGGAGTCGCAGAAGGGAAGGAGGGTGGGGGAGGAGAATGGAGAAAGGGCTGGAGAGGGGACAAGGCCTGGGAGAAATTAGTATAAGGGGGCTGGAAACAAGCACAGAGGGGAAGGTTGACCTGAATGGTTGTCAAAGAGACAGTATAGCTTCTAGGCATGAGGAAGAGGGAGGGGAAAGGAAGAGATTGCCAAGAGAGGTTAGTGGGTCAATCAGCATTGTTGGAGAGATGAGGGGTGAGGAGAGTTGAAGGGGTTTTTCGTGGGATTCAGGTAAAAGTGAGAGGGGGAGAACAGGTGGGATGGAATGGAAGAAAAGGGAGAGAATGAGGTGGACAGGTCGCTAAGTGATCATGAAGGTCGGGTTGTTGGAAAAGTCAATTGGATGAGGGAGTGATGAGCCTGGTGGGGGGGTTACTTCGGGATTCCAGGATGGTGTTGAAGGGTGCCCATTAGGATGGCTAGAGTGTTGAGGGGGACGTCCCAATTGGAGAGGGGGAGATTGGGGGAAGGGGAAACAGGGGTGAAGGAGGGGAACAGGTCTGCTAGGGGTAGGTCTGAAACTCCTGAGAGAACAGCCTACTTGTGTCTAGGTGATTGGAGCAGTGTGTTGAGGAGTCTGGAGGGATCGAAATGCCAGGGATCAGGAGCAGGGATGGAAAAAGGAGGTCAAAAAAAGAGAGACAGGTGTCTTTGGCTTGGATCAAGACTGTGCCATTATTATAGAGTGAGACAGTGAGTGAGCCATTGAAACAAGTAGAGGGAGGGATTTTTAGTTGGAGTCCGTGAGGGATTGAGGAGGAGGAAGTAATGTTGAAGAAGTTGTTGGAAACAGTAATCCAGGAGGGGATGTTGTAGGTGAAGAAGGTGAGGTCAGTTTTAAGTCTTTCATAACGACCACTGTGGTATTGGTAAAACGAAGTGGGAGTCAGGAAATTGTTCGAGGGTGTTGTGTTTGAGCCTTTTTGCTGAAGCTTGGATAGATTGGGGGGTAAATGATCTTGAAGCAGTTGACTCCAGACTTCACACGATTGGTTGACATATTAAGAGATGATGAGGGAGCGTTGGGGTTAGTGGAGGGGAAGAGGAGACCACCACAACAACAGCGAAGGCATGTAGAAGCGATGTGAAGAGCAGGTACCTAACTCGGGGGAGCATCGGTAAGACAGATGAAATTAGAGGAGAGCGGTCTAAGAAAAAGGCACACTGACAAATAAAAATGATCCCTCAGAGGCAGCGTGGCACCATCACCCCAGCGGATAGGTGGAAATCATGAACGACGGCAGGCAACTAGGTCAGCGCCCGGCAGCAGGCAGGGCCAGCCCAATCATGAGAGAAAATAACCAGTGTCCTACAGGTTGTTGATGTCAACCATTCCCAAAAACACACAGGGCTAGGCAACAAAGGCAGTGTGCATGGGCCTTACTCAAGTGTACCAGCCAACTTACGGTCAGACACTCGGTACTGTAGTGTGTCCACAACCAATCCGACTCCTGTGTCACTCAGCTGTGATTCAGTGCAGTGCTCTCTGACCCACATGAGCAGCTGCCCGTGCTTTGATAGTGGCCCCTGCCGGTGAATGCCACGGCCGGTCTCCTGCGCGCCTCTTCCTCCGCCCCTGCTCGCACCAGCATGCTTTCCGGGACACCTGGCACTACCCTACCAGTATGACGGCACGGATACGAGCTCCCAATCGCTCTACGCCTCTTGGGCAATCGCGCCTAGTCTCCGGATCTGGGAGCTCGTTGAATTCAGATGTCGCGTCATTCGGGGCTTCCGTAGGTTCCTCTTAGTTGAGTGATCGGCAACTTGTCCGCTCCGAAGCCCTTCCTGCCGCAGCAAAACTCATGCAGCTGCCTTCCTCATGAGGTGTCAATCATGAGCCTCAACCTGTGCTCATTATGTTCACACAGTGCCCCCCATGCACCATAGGTCATAACAGGTTTCAGTTATGTGTAATGAAGTATCAGTAGGTTTTAGCCCTGAGCCATTAGGGCCGAATCAGGCTTTCATGAGATAACACTATGCTTCATGGGTGGCTGCCATTTTAAGGTCAGGCAGAACATGGGATGCTTTCACTTGGGTCCCTTTACAAGGCAAAGCAGTCTCGGCTCATAAGTGTGTCAAGCAAGCTGTTCGGGTTTAGGTAATCGCTTGGGGTCGCAGCAGCGCCGATCAGAGCGTCTTACTTGTAAATCAACCATTGGTAGTTTCCATGTTGTGGCTGGATCACTTCGAGGCAGTGTCCATTGTGTCCCTTGTTGCCTGGGTCCTGGCTGAGTCCATCACCCAAGAGGGTGAAAAGTGATAGAAAGCGGCAGTAATTCCAAGTGTTACTGTGCCTCACTGGTGCCCGCGCTGTTCCAATACATGGAACTACTGCTTCCTTGTTTCAAGGTCAACTAAAAGTTGCATAAAGTTGTCGTTGACGGCCGCGGCAGCATGATAGCTAAGCTGCCATTTCACCGCTGTTGCTGAAGTGTTCGAAGTGCGCAGGGCTCCAACTGATAACACAGCGTGTTGAGAAGGCTTGTATTGCCACTTTGGGGGCTATTATCATGTCCCAGAGGTCATAAGTTTGTTCTCGGTCACAGGGTGTAGAGTCGGTATGTGATGCCCCAGGGCAGGCTCCTCTCGCGCACTCATATGTACCCGTGCTGCCCCGGCAAAGACAGAACATTCCCCTTTTCTTTTTTTCGTTTTTGTGTTTCCCGGAAAAAAGTTAGGGGCATATTATCAACGGCCATCGATAATTATTGCTGGCCGTGCTTAGCGATAAATTTCTTATCGCAGGCTATCATTGGAATTTATCGCCCTGGTAGCGCGTTATTAACAACGCGTTTCTCCAGGGCGATAAAAATTCCAGAGATAGCGAGGTTATCGCCGTTTTGCAGGGAACATCGCTGGTTTTCCATAAGCCAGGGTAGAGAGGCCTCCACCTAGGCTGGAAGGGTAGAGTGGTATGCTGGGTGTGGATACGTCCTCCCGAAACAAATCACTAACTACTATAATGATCCCACCCAAAGTATTAATACTTTGGGTGGGATACTTATTGTAGTTAGTAACCAATGTAGGCCTGTTGTTTTGATCATGCGCATTCCCACAAGTTTAACTATTGGGCATTAATTACATTTGACCAATCAATATATAACCCCTCTTAATACAGCTTCAAACCATTATCACAATGCATATGTTCTACCCGGGGTATGTCAGAGGAGGTAGAGAAACCCCAAAATCTTTGTCTATTACTGTAATTTGTGAGATTCCATGTAACAAAATACCAGTAGAAAGGCTTACCAACTGTGAAATAACAATCTTCCCTTAATGGCTCATCAGCTTTAGCACAAGCTTTTTATAATAAACAAGTCAAGCATACTGCCTTTGTCGTAATTTTTTTAAACAAACAGGTCAGACTTATGACATCCAACATAAAGTTTCCCAATTAACCGAGGTCTATAGTCATTGGCTTGTTATAATAACTAACTCAGGCCTACTCTATTGAGCATAACAGGCATTGTTTTTTAGCAAAGTCCCATCCAACCCCGCAGGAAGGAAGATCTCTTATTAATGATTTCTAAAGCACTTTTTCTGTTGATCACAAATGGTCTGGATGCACTGTCAATCCGGACCTAAAAAAAGAGACAACAGAGAAGTCATAGTTTCTCATTGTTGATTTAAGTTGATTACATAGTTTGCATTGTGCTTTTGCATTGGTGTGGGGTCTGAAAAAATAATCCTTCTCTGTGATTGCTCTAAAGCTTCCCCAACAAATACCGTCCCCCACAGTGCTTCCAGTGCAACTGCTGTCACAATAGTACAGGCCATGGCTGTTGCAATGGCAATGACAACAATTTCCTCCAGGACTTAGACCACAACAGCAAACATTGATGTAACTGCAGCATGGACCAGAGCAGCAATAGTGGTTCCACTCTGGGAGGGACAACTGCAGTAAGAAGAGCTGCCAGCAATGCAGGGACAACAACATTGATCATTGTTCCTGCCCCAGCAAGGACAACAGCAACCACAACAACAGGAAATACAGCAGTGACAACAGCAGCCACAATAGCTTCAATCATCGCAGTGACCATAGCATAAACAAGAGGCATCAACAAATTAATTACAGCAATCACTACCACAGTAGCCCCATTAGCTACATCAATAGATGCAAGCTCAAAAGAAAGCACAGCAGTGACAACAGCTTCCACCACATCTGTACTTCCAACATTGACTATATTAGTAATCACATCTGCCACCAGGAAAGGGAAAACAGCAGCAATCATAGCTGTAACCAAAGCAGATCCTACAACTACCACCAGGGCACGGACAGCCACAGCCACAATGGCAGGGATAACAGAATCAACTACTACTGCATCCATAGTGGGGCCTACAGCAGCAACAATAGCTATCATGACAGCAGTAACGACGGCGGCCACTAAGGGAATGGACAACAGCAGCTACCCACAAAGTACGGACAATAGAAGTTACTACTACTAACTGTTCTAACCACAGCCAAGGACACAGACCACGGCTTCCACCAAGGTATGCACAACAGCAGTGACAACAGCTGCCAGCAAGGCAGGGACTGCAGTGACCATAGCTATAACCATAACAGGGACAACAGCAACAGTTGCCACAATAGTAGAGTTGGAAGCAGCAATATCTGAAAACTGAATAGCCACAACATCTGCTATAACAACAACAATTACTGCAGGAAGGGCAGTGACCATAACTGACCCCATAGTAAGGACAACAGTAACAATGTGTAATGCTTTTCACATACTGTAATGTTATCTGATGTAGAATGTCTAAGTAGAATTTAGAGTGCTAGTTCCTTTGAGTTCCGCAGAAACTTGTATTACTGTTGTGGCAGCGTCGTGTAAGGAGCTGTCTGCTGGGGACATCCATTTGGAATAAATGCTACAGACTCAACATTGCTGTTGTGTGATTTCTACATTTTCTGGCGACGAGCTGTGCTGGGCAGGGGGCAGACTACTGGTGTCCTCACCCCTGGTGTAAATTAAACGAACGATCTACATATTTGGGTAAGATCGCTTTCAATTCGTTTTAAATCTTGCGTATGAAGCAAAATCCCTCTGTTTCAAAGAGAATCATCTTCTAAGGATATTCCTGTTTGCCTGTTGCGAGTGTATTTTCATCGTCAATTACGGAAATCTGGATTGCCGTTATGTGTACAGCTGTGGATGTTTAAATCGGCATGAGCGTGAGGCTCTGAGTATTCTCGTGCGCACGCAAGCGAAGCTGCGAGCATTAGGAGAGAAGAAGCGCGAGTACATTAGGCGCGAGTACAATCGGCAGTGCGACGAGCCTGGAGTTAAAGATTGAAAGAAAGCAAAGCTTGGGAGAGCGTTTGAAATAATAAAGGCACACTGTGCTACACAAACTGAGGTGAAACTTAAGCGCGTGTGTGAAGGTTTTAAAGATATGCCACATGTGAAACATTCTCGAGGCACAAATAATCATTAAAGCATTACATCATTACAGCACTAGAGCACAAACGCCAATCTACACGATGAATGAAGGAAGATAACAAATGTGTAGAACTATATATAAACAAGGTAGTGTTAAAGAGGTTGAGGAAGTGTGTGAAAACGTTACTGAAATTTTCTTACCTATCTATGGAGAGGAGTGCGTTGTTTCCAATGATGTTACACATACAAAGGAATTCAATGTTGCAAGGAAAGAAAGCGATGGAAAAATAGAGAAGCCACATTGTATAGTAGGTTTAGATAAATTGCATGTGGAAATGTTGGTTGATTCAGGGAGTATGTACACTTTGGTGTCACAAGACACATTATCTAAAGAATTATATGGTGATTGGTCCGAACCTGACATTAAAGCAGTAGGATATGGTGGAAAAAAAGAGAAATTCTAGATATGAGATGGATGAATATCTCATTCAAGGGACAAGTAGTGTATGGACGAGTGTATTTAACTGATTATGGCTCTAACCTTTTGGGATGGCGCTATCAGAAGGATTTGGGCATAATGTTAAATCTTAATGCAGGAGACCCTGTCATATTGTCATTACCTGAATCGCGAGGTGTGAACTCAGTGGATACATTTGACGAGTGGGTGGTGTAGAAATTTCCTTGTGTACTCAGTGATGATTTGGGTCTATTGAAAAGATTTTCTCATAAAATCATTCTTAACCAAGGAGCAATCCTAGTGGTACATAAGGTACGCAATGTCCCTCTTCTGATGAAAGAATCTTTGCAAGGGGAGTTAGACAAATTATTGAGTCAAGGAATAATCGAGCCCATTGAGTCATCGGAACGGCTGGCTCCAATCGTCGTAGCTCCCAAGGAGGGTGGTAAGATCAGGTTATGCGTAGATTTAAGAGATCTTAATCGAAATATTAGGGTTGACAGACAACCACTCCCTAATATTTCTGAAATGTTGTCAGCCATGTCAGGAAGGAAAGTATTTATGGTTATTGATATGACAGCAGCGTTTCACCAAATCAGCCTGCACAAGGATTCCAGACACCTGACATCCTTCGTCACTCCATTAGGCGCATTCCGTTATCTACGAAAGCCATTTGGGCTGGCATCTGCATCAGCATTTATTCAGAGGGTGATGAGGAAAATATTTGAAGGTTTAAATGATGTCTGGTATTTCCAGGATGATATCATGATAGCTGGAAAAAATGAATCACATCATGACGAGTTGCTGGTAGAGGTTATGAGGCGTTTGGAGCAGTATGGGATGACTGTTAAACGTGAAAAGTGTCAATTTAGAAAAAAAAGTGTTACGTATTTGGGATACGTGATATAATGTGATGGTATACAACCTAAACAGAGTATTGTCTAAGGGATAAGTGATGCACCCTGTCCAGAGAGTAAAGATCAATTGAAGTCCTTCCTTGGGTTGGCCGAATATTGTTCAAAGTTTGTGAAGAACTTCACTGAAATAGTGGAGCCATTAAGACTGTTGATGAAAAAGGACGTAGTATTTGTGTGGAATGATGCGTGTGAGGGTGCATTCCCGAAAATCAAAAAAGTATTATAGGAGCTCCTTTCCTGGGCCACTTTGAAGTAACGGCAAAAACTTACCTGACTACAGATGCCAGTGGCGTGGGATTGAGAGCTGTATTGACTCAAGTCGTTGACAGACAGGAAAGGATTATATGATTTGCCTCCAGGAGATTGCAAGGTGCTGAGAGATCTTACTCAGTGATTGAAAGAGAAGCCCTTGCATGCTGTTGGGGAATTAGACATTTTAAATATTACCTTTGGGGTTTACCTTTCAGAGTTAGAACGGATCGTAAGCCAGTAGTGCATTTGTTCAAGGGTGGCAGAGGGTTAGAAGGTGGAGTTACTCCGAGGATATCGAGATGGATTTTACATGTTCTAGAGTACAATTTTGAATTAGAATACTTAAAGGGTCTAAAGAACGTAGTGGAAGATTGCCTATCTCGTTTACCTACCAAAAGTCAAATGGTTGAAATGGTAAATCTAGAAACCGATGTGAGTGTTGAATGTGCAGTCCATGAATGTGTAGCGTTAAAGAAAGAAGAGTGGGATGTTGCCATGGAAAATGATTTGGTGTTGAGAAGAGTGAAGGAAAATATTAGGGATGGATGGCAACCTAATGTGAGTCAAGCTGAGCAGATAGTATTGGAGTGTTAGAGAAGAGTTGAGCATCCTGGACAACAAGGTGATGAGGAGGAGTCGCATTGTACCTCCTATGGCACTCTGGGATCAGATTGTGCAGCTAGCACATGAAGGGCATCCTGGGAGTAACATGACCAAGAGGAGGATAAGACAAACATATTGGTGGCCTAGATTGGATAGTATGGTTGAGGATGTTGTTAGACATTGTTATGCTTGTGCCAACAGTGATAAAGTGAAAACGTTGAGGGAAACTCCACTTAAGTGTGTCGAGATACCAGCAAGGCCCTGGGAAAGGCTGGCAATGGACTTTCTTAGTCCTATAAATAAGCTGGGTAGTGAAAATAAGTTTATCATTGTACTTGCTGATTACCATAATAAGTGGTTTGTGTGTAAACACATGAAGGTAGTTAATTATAAAGGTGTGATAGAATGTTTAGAAGAGGTTTTTCTGGAAGAAGGGGTGCCAAAGACCATTGTGTCAATCAATGGTGTACAGTTTGTTTCAAGACAAATGAAAGAGTTTATGGAGAAGTTGGGAATTGTTCATGAAAGAGTGGCTTTGTTCAGACCACAAACAAATGGGATGGTTGAAAGAATTAATCGTTTAATTATGGACAACATGCAGTTGTCATTGGCCAATGGATTATCCTGGAAAGACGAGTTAAAGAAATTGGTGTGGGCACACAGAACTACTCCCCATGCTGTCACTGGTATTTCCCCTTTTGTTTCTTTGAAGGGTAGAGAACTGGGAAGGAAGGAGAATCCTGTATGGTTAGTTTCCAAAGATCGTGCATGGGTGGATCATCAAGTTATTAAAGCTGGAGTCACGATGAAACAGAGGTGTGCGGAAGAGTATTATAAACAACCCAACGTTGCTGTGGGTGATTGGGTTGTTACCAAGAAGTGTGGAGTGGTGATAAAGGGAGACAGTAAATTTTCCACTTCATTGAAGGTTATTGAGGTCAGACGTAACATGGTTGTGTTGGAGAACGGAACTGTGTGGTGTGTTGGAAACGCCTGCAAAGTGGAGCATTTGAGGTAATTCTCATTGTTGCTAAGCGTGTTTTAGTGAAAACTCCTATTTGTTATTGTTAGTGCTATGTTATTTATTATCTTATTTGTTTTATTTTTTTCCATAAAGGATAAGATGTGTAATGCTTTTCACATACTGTAATGTTATCTGATGTAGAATGTCTAAGTAGAACTTAGAGTGCTAGTTCCTTTGAGTTCCGCAGAAACTTGTATTAATGTTGTGGCAGCGTTGTGTAAGGAGCTGTCTGCTGAAAACATCCCTTTGGAATAAATGCTACAGGCTCACACTTGCTGGTGTGTGATTTCTACACAATGCCTGCAGCACATTAGGGACAGCACACAGTAGCAAATACTGCTGTAACTGCATCAGAGAAAAAAGTAGTAACTGCAGATGCCACTCTGGAAGGGACAACATTAGTAACGAGCTGTCAGCAAAGTTGGGGCAACGATAGTGACCACAGTTGTACCCATGACAGAGACAACAGTAATCAAACTAGCAGCATTTACCCCAGTGACAAAAGGTGCCACTGCAGCCTGGACCACAGGAGCAACAACAACTGCCACCACAGTAGCAACAGCTGCCACATCAGCAACAGCAGCTGCAAGCATAACAGGGACTATTGCATCAATAAGGGTCATTACAACACTAGCCACACCATCTATGGCTACAGTAGCAGTAGCAGTTGCAGCTGAAGTTGCAAGTTCAGAAGAAAGCACGTCAGTGGCAACAGCACCTACCACAAATGTAACTCCAACAGCAATGACAGTAGTAATCACAGCTACCACTGGGACAAGGACACACAACACTAACCAAAGATGCGATCAAAGCAAATACCACGCTACCACCATGATAGGAACAGCAGCTACAATAGCAGTGGCAACAGCAATAACTACTACTACATAGATATTGTGGACTATAGCAGCAGCAATATCTGTCATGACAGCAGAAGCCACATCTGCCACCAGGGAAATGAAAAACAACAGCTGTCAACAGCGCAGGGACAACAGAAGTTACTACTGTTAACTGCTGTGACCACTGTCAGTGACCACAGATGCCTTCTTGGCAGAGGCAACAACAGTGACTACTGCTGTAACCAGAACAGTGGCAACAGTAAAAGTTGCCACAAAAGTAGAAATCACAGCAGCATAAGCTATCGTAATAGCAATCACAACAGCTGCCATAAAAGTGATAACATCTGCAAGGACAGCAGTGACCACATCTGCAAACAAACAAGAGAAACAAAGCCTGAACCACTTGCAAAATTAACTTCATATATAGATCAAGGCACTTTATTTCATGATCACACTGGTTATTCTTGATTCCTTCAGTCCATGGCAAAACACTTAAAGTTTGTACATTGCATTATCCATGATTAACATTATTCAAAGCAAGCATATATTTGCATAAGCTTGGAAAGCAACACACTCAATTGTGCTATCCCAACAACACAGTGTGTAAAAAATGTTTATTTGGAAGAAAACAATTCTTAATAACACGAAAGCCCACTGAGTCTAGTTATGTTCATTTCAGAAACACACTACAGTAAAATATCTATAGTCTGTATAATGTGATTTCCTTACTATATCCTTTTTTATCATACCAGGAGCTAAGACAAATCCTTTGTCTGGGAGTAGCACGCTTTTTCAAGAGTTTGCTCCTCTGAAAATCTCTTGATTAGTAACCTAGTACTATTTGTCAACGTGTTTCGACCCACTTGGATTTTGGGTCTCCTCAGGACTAGATAAACGGTTGGGTAACAAAATTAAAATTATATTGAAAGAGTTTTGAAAAAGGTGTAAGTGTTGTAAGAAACTTTGCAAAAAATGTATGAAAGAAGTTGCCCTCCCAGGGAATCATACAAAAGTTATGATTACCTTCAGTCCATTGCAGTAAAAACGCTTTTATCTAAAATTATAAATTATAAATACAGTATTACGAATTTTTGATTGTTGCTGAACTAATTTTGTAAGTTATGTTGCACATTGTTGAAGATCGTATTACCTTAATTTTAAGCCAATTGGCTCAAGTAACGGTTTATTTGGCAAATGTTTTGCCCTCGAGGTTCATTCCGAGTTTGTTTTCAAAGGCTGTTCTCCATGTTACAGTTACGGTCAATCGTCAGCGGTGTCTGTGGCATGACTTGAGTTGGCTGGAAATAAACATTGCTAGTTAGCATAGTGACATCACAGAAGGGAATGATGGGAGTTGTGAAACAGGCCACAAAGCCAGTTTTTTATTCAAAGGAAAATTGATTTTACCAGAAAAATGGATTTGTGGTTGTCAAAAATGTTTAAGAATTTTCATAATAGAAAAATATCAAAAACCTGTTCAAAATATGTATTTATTTCTCCTAAAAACATGTTCAAAAACCATTTTTCAAAACAATTGGGGAAAAGAAATACTCGGAAATTACGAAGTACGGACATCTTATTAAATCCAACAACAGTTGTATTGAAACATAAAATCTGGTTTGCTTCATTTTTTAAGAATCGTTTTTTTCCTACACCCTTTGGTGTTGGGATAGTACAATTGAGCATGTTGTTTGTGCTCACTAAGCTTATGCTGATAAATACTTTGCTTTGAATATTGTTGCTAAAGGATAATGTAGATAATGTTGCGTACAAACTTCACGTTTTTTCCCTTTAAATGTTTTGCAATGGACTGAATGAAACAACATTAACCAGTGTGATCATGAAATTAATGGGCTTATTTACAAGTCCTTTGCGTCGCCAGTGCGTCACTTTTAATGTGCTCAACAATAGTTGCAAGTACAGCCTGGACACCATCAATGATGACATCTTTACACCACAGCAGTCACTAATGCCGATACCATAGTAGGAACCACGGTTGCCTCCCTGATAACACAAAAGCAACAATCACAACTGTACCCAAGTCAAAACAGCTGCCACCACAGCAGTGACAAAAGCAACAACAGTTCTCACCACTGCAGGGACCACATCACTGGCCAAAGCAGTGACAGTAGCTGTCTTAAAAACATAAACCACAGCAGCAGCTACACCAGTACATTCATCAGTAAACACAGGAAAACCCATACCATCTATCACACCAGTGACAACAGAAGTGACACCAGCTATCAGAACATTAGGGGACAAGGCTACTATAAGAGATGGGACCAATCAATCACCACTACTGCTGCTACAGTGAACCAAGCTGTAACTACTGAAAGAAAAACCTAAAAATATTGATGAGTGATTTGCTCAAATGATTCACAGCCACAGGGCTGCATTCCAGTCTGTAGGTTTTTGTTCTCTGTGCCACAACAGATAGGAACCAACAATATGCAAACAGCCTTAGGTCTGCTCCAGTAGGAACAGGTTAGCCTGAACTGATAAGCTGTCACCCACGTGGACACAGGCAAGCCCATGCCAGTTTTTGGCTGATGGAACTCACTATCGAGGTACAGGTTGAGTACTATTGCACAGCGAGCATGAAACCCATATTTGAGTATAGGTGTTGCACTCAGAGAATCTCACTTAGAAAAACAAACAAGAATGGGTACGGTAGTGGGTCTGTCTTGAACTTGCTTATGTATGAAAACCCAGCAATGCACAAATTTGATTAGACTATTTAAGCATCTTCTCTATGTAACCTTTCACTTACTGTGCCATCCATGTTTATGTGTTCTTTTTTATTTCTTAAGGTTGTGGTGCCAGGCAGTATGTTATAAAAATGACATGGGACAAATAGTATGTGCACATTTGTGTATGGCTGTTTTTTCATGGATTCATTTATCAAAGTCAGATTATTTGCCTTTGCAAATGCTTGTTTTTTAACTGGGTCCTATAAATTAATGTTATTGCTAAACATTCCAAATATATTGATTTATATGTTTTATAAGCAGTTATGAATACAAACTCATGAGGTAATCTAACACATAATGGTGTTGCATGGTACTCAGAAGATTTATTTTTCTTCAGGAGCACTGATGTATGTGCCTATGGATAGAGTATGTCTCTCCTCCATGGATGCTGTCAGGGTTGAAGGGCTAGCACACTATCTGCCAATCTAGTCTTGAAAACAGAAAATAGTCCCCAAGCCATCATTGTATTTTCCAGATGTTCTGTATGATCAGCTCTTGCTTAATTACTCTTAGAGTATTAATGAGGCATACAAGGTGTTTGAAATTGCATAGCTTATGCATAGTATTACAGCAAAATGTTTTTTTCCAAAAACAACAAAATATTTTTTTTCCCCAGAGCATGGGGGTCATTTATCCTATTTCCTGTTCAGGATCACCAGCATTCCATGAAGTTGAATCATCAGTTTCAACTGGGTAGACAGTTTTCTTTCACCCACAACCCAATGACCCTGTAGAGTGAAAGGACCACAAATTTGGCAGACATGATACTCCTCTACATTTTCGATGTAGTAAACTGTGTGCCACACTATAAATAAGGCTAAGCAAAGTTTTAAAAAAAAGTCTTTTGGACTTACGGTTTCAACTTAACTTTGATTTTTTTTTTCTTTTTTTTACTTATCTTGGGACTGCTAATTTGGGTGTACCACATTTTCTTCTCTAGGTTTACCTCGGGAGAATATAAATGTATTCAACACCCCCACTTGCACTCCCCCTCGTCCAAAAGTAGTTTCCTTCCTTGGACTAAGGAACTATTTTAGGGGTCCATTATGATGGCAGGCGGACTTACCCTAACGGCAAAAGGGACCACCCGCCGTATGTGCGGCGGTCCCGCGATTGAAATTAGGATGCGCCTGCCACACTGGTGGGCCCATCCCGCCCTTTTTTACATTGCGGCGGGCGGTGCTGTCAGCAGCACCCGCCGCAACGTAAAAAATGCATGTTGTTCATTTGCATGCACAACGTGGCAGGCACCGCACGGTGTCTGTCACCTTGTGCATGCAAATGCAGGGGGGGTACCATAGGTACCCCCATGTGCACTCCCCACCCCCCAACACCCTGGGGGCCAACTATGCGGCCCCAACAGCAAAGTCTGTGAGCCTTTCCATGGCAGCAATGCCGCCATGGAAAGGCGAGTGACCGCCTGCATCTTAATATGGATGGCGCCACCATGTTAAGGCCCTTTTCCGCCTGGTCGACTTGCCGACCGGTGGAAAACCGTCCGCCGAGGTCCCCCCCGCCATCGTAATGTGGTGGGGGAAAAAGGTGGGCTGGCGGTGAATGTTGGCGGGCGGTGGCGATCTGACCGCCAACATAATCGGCCCCTTAGTTCGGTGTTTCCCCCCCTTATGAGCAGTTTTTTTTACCTTACCCTACCTGCTATCCTGTCCCATGTCCGTCCATATCATTTTTATTTTAGTTTATTAGATAAAATTAGTTTTGAAATATATGTTGATTATGTTTTTATTGTGTACACTCTGTTTGAGCATGCCTGTTGATGGACGTGATTGCTTCTGCAACATGTGCATTCCTTGGGGGGCTAGCTTTAGACTGGATTAAATCCTTTCTTGAGAACAAAGGTCAATCTGTCAATATGTCTATAGCTGGTTCCCTCTTTTTCTGCTCAAAGTCCCTCGCTGTGAGGGTGCCTCAGGGCTCCTCCCTGTGTCCAACTCTGTTAATGTGTAATTGGCTCCACTTGCCACTTTGGTGCTATCCTTTGCTGCTAAGGGAATCTCTTACGCTGATGACACTCAGCTTCTCTTCTCTTTAGGGACCGGGTGGACGTGAATTGTTTCTCTCATAAGTCTTATCTTTCTGAATCAACTTATGTGGTACATGCCCAAGACAAAGGTCCTTTTTTTTGGGACTTTCCCACCTGACTGGTGGCCCAATTGTTGTCCTGATAGAGCTCTTTCGCCGTCTTCCCCTTCAGCGGTGGTTAGAAACCTGAGAAATAAATGTAATAATCAGTTATCTTTTCAATCCCAGGTGTCTGCAGAGGTTGGCACCCGCGTTGGTTTGCTCCGTTCTTTACATTTTTTTTTGCTGTTTCTACCTTTGTCAGCTAGGAGAACGGTTGTCCATGCCCTGATTACATCAAGGCTGGACTATGCCAATTTACTGTACCTTGGCCTTCCATATTATTTGATTAAGAGGTTGGAGATTGCTCATATTGCTGTCACATGGCTAATTTTGCAACTTCCACATCGGACAACTGTCTCCCATTATCTGAGCTCCTTGCATTGACTACCCATAAACACACACATTTATTCTGACTAGGCCTCAATATTTGGAAGCCAGATTGCAACTCTATGCTCCTGCCAGAGCTTTGCACTTTGCTCAGGCTTCCTTTGTGTGGTTCGGAGGATAGGGCAGGCCAGCAGAGGCTGCAATTCCTTCTCTTTTCTAGATGCTAGATGCTTTGAATAGCCTCTCGTTTGAGCTTCTATCAATATTTTCGGAGTTTTCCTTCAGAATAAAAGCTGAAGACCTGGTTCTTTGCTCAAGCATGATTGTGCTCTCTCTATCCTGTTAGTCTTCTAGCACCAGGACACTCCTCAGAGGAGCTGCGAGCTTTATAAGACTTTGTTTATTCATTCATTCATGTATGTGTGCAATGAACTAAGTGAACATGGCACACAAGCAAGATCGGTGAGCACATTTCTAATATACTTTGATCTTTACACGCATATATGCATGAGATAATACACTCCAGAACACGAAGATTCAAAAGGTGTTTATTTTTCTATTGAGTGTTCAAAAGGTATCTACATTATCTTATAGTGGTGGGGTGGATTGAGACATAAGTAAGGTGGCAAATTATGAGGATGTGCTAGTGAATGTTCTGCCATTTGCCACCACTGCACAACTCCAGCCTAACAAAGGGCCATTGTGTAGAAACTCATGGCCTCCAAGCACACTGTACTTCAGTGAGCATCTGGGACTGACTAGACCAATACAGGTCTGCAGTATATCATCTTCATCTCAACCTTCACTGACTGGCATATGATCATCACTGCTGCTGACACCAAATACTGGATATTGACATGTTACTACAGCATCACCACCACCAGTAAGGTGGAAAGGTATGTCCCAGTTGAAATGTGAAGACTGCTTCATCACTAATGCTGCCTTTACCCCTTTATTCATTTAATGAGCCCACCCTTTCATCTAGCTATCAACCCATCCATGTGCTCACTCCTCCGCTAAGCACTCACTTACCCAATTACTGTCCCATCCCACCCAATGCCCCTTCTCTCACACTGACACTCACTGTGCCAGTCTCACTAACCAATTCTTGCCCCTCAAACTGACATTGCCCCATTATCCGTTTGTGTATGCACCCATACATCTCACAATTAATCCAAGCACTCACTCATTCATCTATGCACATGTTGTCTCTTTAATCCACTTACCTATCCAAACAAATCCATCCACACATGACATAATCAATGAAGAGGCACTTTCACTTATAAGTCAGGAGCCTCATTTACAAGGCTATTGCGCTGCCAGTGCATCACTTCTTTAATGCACTGGTGACGCAGTGTGCCTGCCCATATTTACAAGGCCACGAAAAGTCACCCTGCATGACTTTTCATGGCCTTTAAATATGGGGCCCTTTCAAGCATTACTTTGTGTGAAAGGGGTGTTCCATGGGTGTTTCTGTGGGTGTTCCCACGCAACATCCATGGAACCTGACACAATCCCAGATTTGAAAAGTTTTGTAAAGCTGGGAATACATCAGAATCCTACGCCTCCCCAAGGGAGGCATAAGTGTGGCGCAATGAGGAGAAATACTTTTATATCTCCTGTTTCTTTTGGCATCAATGATTGTTTTTGTGCAGCAAGGTGATTGAAAACAATCATCCTCGCAATGCAGGCCCCCTTGCAACATGACACAAGGGTGCCTGCACTGGCACATGGCAGCCAATTGTGTGCCAGCGCAAGGGAAAGTACATCGATGTGTTGTATTGTTGTTAATACAGCTGTTAGAATCCGGGTTCTCTGGTTGGCACAGGTAGGTACTTGTGACAAGTAGGGAACCTTTCCTCTAGTCAGGGTAAGGGGCTACACTCCTAAAATAACCCCTGCTCACCCTCTAGGTAGCTTGGCGCGAGCAGACAAGGCTTATCTCAGAGCGTTATAGGTTAAGCATTTGTGAACACATACAGTAACCAAGTGACAACACTACAAATGGACACCACACAGGTATTTATATTAAAAATAAGGATTCTTTATATAGGATTATCACAAGACCATTAAACGATTTAAAAATACACAATACGGTTGCTTAGTTGGTAGAAGATTGCTTAGTTTCTCTTAAGTTCTTAAATGCGACACTTTAAGTCAATGTACCTTAGATGCGACACGCAGGGCAACGAAAGTGTTGCAGCGATGCAGATGCGTTGAAGTTCTTGGTGCGAAAGAAATAAAGACGGGATCTTCCAGATGCGTTACGCTTCTCCGATGTTGCGAGAAGGCTCGACTCGATGCGTCAGCTACAGCGGCGTCACCCTTGACGAGATGCGACGACAGCGGCCTTGGCAGCGGCACTCTTCTCCGACGTTGCGAGATGCTTCGGCTCGATGCGATGCTGCAGCGGTGACACCCCTTCTGCGAGTTGCGGCAACAGCGGCTCCGACGGCGGCACGCTTCTCCGTGGATGCGAGGCGCTTTTCTGGATGTGGTGCAATGCGACAGCTACGATGGCTGCGATGGCGACACGGTTCTTCGGCGTTGCGAGACACTTCCGGATGATGCGAGACGCCCTCGCTCGATGCGAGGCTGCAGCGGCGACACTCTCTGCAAGATGCGACGGCAACAGCTCCGACGGCGGCACGCTTCTCTTCCTTGAGTCGCGCTTCTAGCTCCTTGCGACACGCAGTCCCTCAGAAGGCCCAACAACAGCAACAGGCACTTCCAAAAGACTTTGGGGAGCTGGGGATGAAGTCCACTGGTCCTGGGACTTCGTTCAGGGGGCAAGCTCAGTTCAAGCCCTTGGAGATCTTTAAGCACAAGTTGAAATAAAAGTCTTTGTAGTCTTTTCTCCTCTCCTTCAGCAGCAAGGCAACCACTGCAGGCCAATCCCCCAGGTCAGGGACAGTTACTCCTCCTACAGCTTTCCCAGTTCCTTCTCTTCTGGCAGAGGTTCTTCTTGTTTCAGCAGGATCTGATCTATTTTCTTGGGAGCAGGACTCCTTCTTTTATACAGCAATTCTTTTGTTCTTTGTTGCCAGGGGGCCTGGGCCTGGCTCAGTCCGGTTTTGGAGCACTTTGTTGTGGTGACTCTGCTCTTTCCTTTCAGCAGCAGGGCAGAGACATCAGCCGCTCCACAGGGGGCGGAGCCGGCATTGTGGTGGCAGAGCACAGGTCTATTCAGAGTCAAGGTGTACTCCTCCCACCCATCCTGGTGCAATCTCTCTACCCACCACCTGGCAGCCAGCCTGTCTCCTGGAATTCCCCAGCCCTGCTCCTCACTGTAACTAGGAAGAACACACACACACACACACACACAGCAGAGGCGGACTGAAATGGCCAGGTCAGTAAATACGAACTTTCTAAAAGTAGTATTTACAAACACAGGATATTAAAATAAACTTTACTAAAAGAAGTATTTTATTATTCTGAGTTCAGGCATACTAAACTCGATTTTCTACCATGTTCCCTGGGTCTGTTAGGGTCATAGGATGTAACAATTCTAACAGCCCATTCTGGCCTATGGAGAACAGGTAGCCTTACAATAGTGAAAAACGAAAATGGCTGTAATTCACTATTAGGACATGCCACACACATCAGGGCTTGTCCTACCTTATGCTTACAATGCACCCTGCCCTTGGGCCTACCATAGGGGTGACTAATATGAAGTTAAGGGAAGGTTTAGGGACTGGGAAGTGGGTGCACTTACCCAGTCAGCATGACAGTACCAGACTGCATGCAGGTTCTGCAATGGCAGACCCTAGATACATTTTACCAGGCCGCTTCTGTGGGTGGCACAACCAGTGCTGCAAGCCCACCAGCAGCATTTGTATTTACAAGCCCTGGGCACTCCTGGTGCACTTTACTGGGGTCTGACAGTAAATCAAATAAACCAATCATGGAATCCAACCAACATATACATTTTAAATAGGGAGCACTTGCACTGTGGCACTGGCACAGTGCTCTGAGCGGCCAACACCATAAAAACACATGAGGCACAGCGACAAAAAGTGGAAGGGAGACTCACGCCAAGGTGCCAGGTCTAACAACAGCGCATCCCTGTGCTTTTAAAATGACACAGCTCAGCTCAGCGCAGCAAAATGGCTTGCGGCGCTGAGCTGCGTCATTTTGTAGTAAAGGAGGCCCCAAATCTCTTTGCCAGTGCTTGCCCATTTGTATGTTCTGTGTATCACTGGATACAAGCAAAGAAGTCTGAAATCCCTGCTGGAAAAACACATATATATTTTGCATGTGTCAATCATCTGTATGAGGACCTACGTTCATCAAGCTGTGATGGAATTAATTTGCAAGGAGAGAGAGAAATAGGAACTATGCAGGCACTATTATAAGACCATTCTTCAGCAGATTAGCCAAAACAATATTTTTTAGTATAGCACCTTTATTCTCTTGACCAGCATGGTTTCTTCATAAGGGTGGGGGAGTGTCACTTTCTGCCCACTGCGAGCCGTGCAGTGCGCTAAAAATAAAATGGCAATGAAATGATTTTATTGCTTTTATTTTTAACCAAGGCGCTCGCAGCCGCCAGCCTGCCTCCGAACTAGTAGGGCGTATTCTCTGTTGCCGAATGGCACCTGGGGGACTGGAATAGTGGGGGCCACACTTCAAAGTGCGCATGTCACTTTGGATGCAGTTCTTGTGCCGGCCAGAGTGACACGCACACTTTAAAGCTCTCCACCCAGCTGTCAAGCATAGGCCTCTAGGGCCTGAAGGAGTGTGAGGCCAACACACTCCATCCAATCCTGGCGCTGCTCTCATGCGACATGAGAGCAGCGTCTGGATTTGTTGGTGAGTTCTTTGTTCCACAGTCTTCAGAAGGAGAGTCAGGAGGACCCAGAGCCCGCAGGTAAGTACAATTTAAATGTATTTAATTAATATAAAATGTGGCATGCATGTACTTTAGTTTGTGTTTGTTTTATTTTGGAGGGAGGGGTTGTTTTATTTGGGCTTTTGAGGGAAGGTTTTTCTTGTATGGTCTTTTTTAGGGAGGGAAATGTTTTTGTTTCGCTCGCCCCACAAGTTTGAAAGGTGTCCACCCGCTCCTGCTCTTGACACTATTTGGCTTGAATGAAATGTAATTATACGCATTTCTGTACAGTCCCCGGGTTTTAATATTTATCATATTGTTTAAGTAGATTAAGTGCAATTTATTTTTCTACAAAATCGTAACACATTTTCCGTGCGATGGCTGTGCTGTACAAATGAACTGACTTTAAATTTGGTAACACCCCTTCCTCTATAGAGTCATCAGAAAGTGTGTGATGCAGCTACTGGTGCTGAAATATCCCCAGTGAGGCAATGAGCTATTGTATTTATTTTCTAAGCAGCAAACAATTCCAGTAAATCACAGAAAAGGGTGTGGAATAAGCAGATTAATGCGCTGGAGGTATCTGACCTACCATCAGAACACAATGACCTGTGAGCCACCACATCAGATATTCCACTCCATCCCTGTGAGATGCCCAGTCTGCCTAAACTGTACATATAATAGGAGAGGCTGCTCTCCACCAGGCTGTCACCTTCACATCAAAAGCATTTTTGTAGCGTTTGTAGAGTACAATAAATTAAGCAAAAAAATGTCAAGTGAGCAACTTAGTAGATAAATTGCTTTGCACAATAGGCCGCAATGGAGAAAGAGAGGGCTAGGCCACCTCTGTAATTTGAAATCATTGTAGCAGGACAAACTACTGGAGCGTTGTTATTATTAATAGGAGGGCTCGGAGGTTCACAGCAGCATGTTTTTTAAAGTGAAGATAATAGTGCAGGGCAGCATGCGACACGCTGCCAAACAGCAATTAGCTTTTAAAACTACAGGAACTAAGTATCCTATGCTATACTCAAATAATATATTGGATAGGTGACAGTGAGCATAATTGATTAGATTCCAGTGCAGTGTTCAAAATCTCTGATCTTTCCCAAATTACAATCTTCATTGAGTGTTTTGTTTTTTGCTGTAAACTCCCACAGCCCTTTCAAATAAGGTGATGTGATTAAACAATAAAGGTATTCACATTTTAAGTAGTGTGCATAATTACAATATTGCAATTTATGAAATTTCTAAGCCTACAAAGAATTAATCTTTAGGTGTCACACCTTGTTTAAATGCACTTTTATTACAATCAGCTACATCCCTCACAATTTAGTAAATCATTCCTATCATTGCGCCTTTTATATATTTCAGGTATATATTCCAAAAACCCAGAGCGCTTTTGTAGGCATGATCCAGCAACATATAAGTATGTATTTTGTATTTAGGAATTGTCCAGTCCTTGCATGTCACTGAAATATCTTTTTTAACTTTATTTTCATTTCAAAACCTTTCGACCAATAGGAGCGATGCAAACTAAAAGAATCTATTACATCAAAAATTTAGCTAAACATATTGACACCGCACAAGAGGCATAAAGATCAAGGATTTTCCTTTTTGTCAGAGTTTTTTCATTTTGTTACTAGGACATTTCATAAGGGTTGCCAGAAGTCTTTGTGTCTGTTTTCAAGGGGTTGCAGTTGTGCCTATAATTTGCACCCCTCGGCTCAATAGATTAATGGCCTCATTCAGAGTTTGGTTGAAGGTGTATGTACTGTTGGCATGGTGGAGTACTTTACTACCACTATGCTGAGGATACTCCACCCACTGGATTTCGAGATGCCCATCGCCCCTGCGGCATCTCTTGTATTGGCATGAACCACCGTCATGGCGTTTTCTGTCAATGCATCAAAAGGTTCATAGATGACTCAGTCAACATGATGGAGCTGTACAGGATATAGTCAATATTTTTTTTATTTTCAAAACAAAATTTCTTTTAAAAAATAAATAAAGTAATAACCCCGTCCCATGGGAGATTTCTTCTATGGCGTGGGAGTCATTTACAAGTTTTCACTGCCCCTTACCTCCAGGTTTTACCTGGCAGTGACGGACTGTAAAAAAATGCCCATTTGACCGCCCACTCCAAATCAGCCAGGCACTCAAATTGCCAACCTCAGACAACCCTTACTCCATCGGGACGTCAAAGGTGTAAGTCAGCAACAGGGAAGGAGAAGTCCTCCACTGACAAATTTCACTTCCACCCGACTCTTAACCGAGCCAGACGGATTTTCATTTTGGTGGATAGGGAATTCTGTTGCCTTGGCTATGGAGTACACTCTCCACTAAGACATGGAGTATCTTCCCCACCAAATTCTAAATCAGGCCGTAAGTCTTCATTCCAGGCAGTCATCGTTGGCTAAATGCTGCACACCCCATCGCATGGCACGTTTCCTTTCGGTCAGAAGTAGCGCCAGTGTTGTGAACTTTAAAAATGGCTTAAGCAGGTCCTTAACATCTCCCACAAGAGTATATCAAGGATTGACAATAGATCTGTGAACACACTCCCCAGTATTGTGTAATGTGGAGGCAGTCCCAGGCCAGATGTAGAAAATGTGTGTTGGGGCCTTAATCTAGGAGCTAGGAAGTATCAGATTTCGTACAGAATTTTAAAATCAGATGTATCTGAACCGAATTTTTTTTCTTTCAGTTGCTTTTTATTTGCCTTCTGGATAATCCAACAGAAATTTTTATTATAGACTGCACCGTATTATTAATTATTCTGCAAAATATGTACCTATGCATTGTGCATTTTAGGAACGTTCCCCTCATTTATTCAGGAAGCATGTCCCTTAGCTGTTTCTTAATGTATTCTGATGTTTGTTCGGCTTGTCATCTTTTTAGTGTTCTTTTTAATAAGCTACTTGATAATGTATCATTTTTTATATTTTTAAACTGTAATTTGACAATGTTTTATCCTTTGTGTACTTTGATGGTTTTGTACAAACAAACCGAATAAAGTTTGATGATGATGGTGTTGAGGCAGCAATCAGCAATCATTAAAAGTAAATGTAAAGGACGGCTGTGCCGGCAATTCCTTGAAACCTTTTTGGTTTGATGACAGGAACATGCCCATCGTT
The DNA here is from genome assembly GCF_964204655.1 of Triturus cristatus. Taxonomy (NCBI): domain Eukaryota; kingdom Metazoa; phylum Chordata; class Amphibia; order Caudata; family Salamandridae; genus Triturus; species Triturus cristatus. Next base: position 138,728,687 of record NC_140592.1, read on the forward strand.
CTTCAGTTATCTGTCTATCGAGGCAGTGTTCCCATTTCCCTTAAACTGTTAACAGGATTTTGGGTTTAGGTCTCACTGACATATTATTGAGATTTGACTCCTATAATTTATGATAATTGTAGTAGTCCCAGCGGTTCTTACGCAAAGCTGCCTAGCATTTATTTCATTTTAAATCTTATTATGTGATATAAACATACATCTAGTGGCGATCCTCCCACAATCCCCAGTGTCACAAACAACATATTTTGAAATAGGGTTACTAGTGTGGTGTGCCCCTTACTTTTAAGCTAGCACCCTGTTTTAGGTTCAGCTGTAAAAGGTATTTAAGGGTTATCTATTTAATGCTTTTTCAGTGAATTTGGGGCCAGATTTACTAAGATTTTGCTCCTGGGTTAAATTTTGTGTCTAGGTTGCATCCCTTGTATGGTGCAGCCGCAATGTAAAATCATTTTTGGCATTTACTAAGCATGGTTGCGTGGTTTAGTGAATACAAAGGGATACTACACAGCGCTTAACCCTGCCTTGCGTTACTATGCCTCGAGTGGGCATTACATGGGTGGAGCATGGACGTTCCTAGGCATCCATCCATGCAATCTGATGCAAACCCAGATTAACAAACATTTGTAAACTGGGGTTTGTGCCGCAATGGTGCACCTACCTGACAGAGGCATAATGAGGAGAAACATTTGTATTTCTTCTTATCACTTCCTATGTGGCTGCATTCTGATGCATGGAAGCCTGCATTAGCGCTAGGAAGCACACAATGCACCAGCACTAGGAGAGAGCAGAAATGCACCATATCTCAGTAGATATGGGATATTTCTACTCTATCTCTCTTTCATGTAATGCTGCAAGTTGCCTTGCTGTGTTGGATGGCATGACATAATAGTACATCTGTCCCATAGTGTGCACACACCAGTATGTTTATACAGAAGAAGCATGCCTGATGTGTACTGGTCATGGGATTGGTTTCATGTGTTACTTTCTGGCAAATTACAGTGTTTAGTGGCGTGTTCTTAGATAGATCTGTTTCCACAACCATGGTCAGAGTGGGGAGCTCAGGACGGTACGATTAAAAGCAAATTGTGCTTGCACACAACCGTAATGCAAAATTGGATCGAGTGTGCTAAGACCACCATCTTAGTTCGGAGGTATCAGTGTGCTCCATTTTATCTGGGGTTGCTTGCCTGCCCTAATGAGTTGGATCAATACAGTTTTAAATGTCTGAAAAAAGTCTGTTGTCAGGTGTCTATGAATATTATTAGAAAGGTATAAAATCTTGGGCATTATGATTATCTTGATTAAGGCAATTCTCCCAATCACAATTATGGAAAATGTTATCATTCATTCCACTTGAGTAAGTTTAATAGCTTGCCTGCAATTGTCTCTAAGGGCTTCTTCGGCTGTTGAGTTTTCACGGATATCTAGATACTTAACCAATGTTAGTGCCCAGACTATCAGGTACTCTATTGGGCTTTAATGTATGACTTCTGTTAAATGAAATATCATAGACTTTCCCCAGTTAATTTTTAATCCTCAGGTAGGGCCAACTTTAATGAACTCACTAAATATGAGTGACAGGTTTATCACAGTGTTTTTAACAAAGAGGGTGAAATCATCTGCATACAATGACACCACAGTGGGAAATGCTCAGAAGCTGAGGCCCTGTTGCACATGGTGTTGTTGCAGCAAACATGAAATGGGCTCCATACGAATAGCAAATAACAATAGAGAGAGCGGAGAGCACTGTCTGTTGCCATGCTAAATGTTTATAGGGGGAGTTCATATTATTAACCTTCAACATCGCTGTGGGTTGGGCATACAGCAAGCTCATTCACTTGACATATGGAGGACTAAAGCCCATTCGACTAAGTGTCCGAGACAAATATGGCTAGTCTATTGAATCAAATGCCTTGGCAGCTTCAAGAAACACTGCTGTGGAGTGAATCCCATGGTTTAATTGGTGTAAGAGAGTGAACACTGTATGCAGATTATAAGCTGTGGACCGTTCCGGCACAATGCCAGATTGCTTGGGTAATACTTTGGTAGGCATTAGTTGGATTAGCCTGCTGGCCAACAATTTTGATAGAATTTTGTTGTCTGTATTTATGAATGACAATGACCAATACGAGTCACATTTGGTGGAGCCTTTGCCTGGTTTAAGCAAAGTGACCCAAAGGGCTTCTCGCATTATACTAGGGAGCTGACCCACATCCAAAGCTTCTTGATAGACTCCAATAAGGTGGGAAGCAATAAGTGTGGTGTATCCTTTATAAAATTCAGCCCATCCTTAACAGGAGTTTTTCTGTTCTCCAGGTTGCATACTGTAGCTATAATTTCCTTCTCAGTTATGGGCCATGACAGATGTTTTCAGTGTTTATTAGTCAACCAGGCCAAGGTGACCTCATCTAAATAGTTGTTGATTCCAGCTTGTGGGAGTGTTCTTGCGGACTCATAAATTGAGATACAGAATTTGGTAAAAGCAGTATTTCATTTGAGTCTTTCATTACATGCGTTTCAAAGATGTAGATTTCAGTGACTCCACCTGTTGCCCAAGGTCTATGAAGCAAAGCAGCCATTGTTTTCCAGGGCGAGCTCCCTCGCCATATCTACGAGGGGCATGGTATTTACCCAGGATGTGTATTTTCCTATCTTCTTCAGCATGGTATCCCTGTACAGTCTGCAAAAGATATTGGTGCAATTGTGCATTAGCTCCGTTCCCCGTTTTGGATTCCAAACTGTAGAGCTTTTTCTCTAGCATATTTTGCATAGCCCTGATAGATTTAAGAATTTCCGATGATTTGGAAATACAGATGCCTCTTACATATGATTTAAGGGCCTACCAAATGTTAGCAAATCAGATAGTTCGCAAATTTACCCAGAGCCAACTTTATTGCACAGCAATTTCAAGTACCACAAAATAAAGTCCACCAACATAACTATTATCCTTTATCATTTTTTACTTCAGTAAACAGCTGCAAGAACCCTATCTGCAATAAAGTTGCTCAATATTTTCAACGACGAAAACAGATACTTTTTCACTTACTTTCATAGAGTAATATAGTCATATCTTCATACTATATGTGCTCAGCCCTGTTACATTTGAGAAAAGACTTACACAATAATGACTTTTAGATGCCTAATTACATTTGCCATTCTTAGATTTGTCCTCTTTGTCCGAGATGTCTATGAGAATTAAAAATGGGAATAATTGAGAACTGATACATTCATCTAGTCTGCTATCCTAGAATGTGAAATTATTTATCAACTTGCTGCTCTGCCGTCTATGGGCCTTATTACGAGTTTGGCAGTCTGTGGACTGCCGCACTGGCTGTGGTGGTCCAAACGAGGTGAGCTTGGCGGTCCAACCATGATATTACAAGTTGGCTGGATCGTGTTTCTGAAGACCACGGCTGAACCACCGACACCACCACCACACCGCCGACTGCAAGGTTTGCAGTCGGGGAAAGGCAGCTGTCATAGGGTGGTACTGAGGATCTTCACTGCTGTACGAATTATGAGTTGTATTTCAGACAAGCTGACCACGGTGGTCCGACCGCCAGCTTCGAGTCGGTAGTAACGAAGGATTTGGTGTGCATACTCACCCCTCTCCTGTTCTTCCAGGCAGTGTTCGACATGGATCCCTTTCTCCAGGTCCTCTCTTCACAACAGCATCTTCACCCCAAAGAATATAACCCTGTTTGCGGCGATCTACAGGTAAGTCCTATTTGTACCATATACCCATTGCATGGACGGGCCACATATGGGCCCGACCCCTGCTATGGGTAGGTGGTATTTTATCACATGTATCATGCATATGTGTACATTCGACACATTTGAAGTCAAAATGTACACACAGGCATCAATAGATACAGAAAACCATTGCCCACTGCTGCAAGACCGCCACAGCCACACCACGGGCTCTGCGGTCAACTCGTAATATGGTGGTCTAAAGACCGCCAGTGCTGTGGGCTACTGGCGGGAGCAGACGCATTATTCAGGCGGTCGGACCGCCAAACTCATACTAAGGCCCAATGTCTCTACATTCAATGTGGAATGGAAGATCAATGTATTGCATAGACATCTTTATGTAGGCTGATGATTCATTTCCTTACTAGCCAAAACAGCGCTGTCAACGTTTTTACTTTCTAATCTCACAAATTATGATGATGAGTAATTTTGTATGCCTAGATCTCTCTCATGTTCATTGTTAAGGTAGTTGGAAGATGATAGGGTGATTGGCTATGATAGGGAGTGGGATGAACTAACTGGAATGCATGCTTGAATGCAAGCAATCTTTGAGGATGGCTTATGCAAGCTTCCTCCTGTGGGAATTTTTAATTTATTAAATATGCTCACTTCAAACAGAATCTTGTTTTTAGATTATAATTGGGTTGATGTACTCTAAAATTAGTTATTAAGGAATATTCCACTAATGGGTGCAATGTGTATTTTCAAAGACAGAATGCCCCCTTTTGAATTATGAATGTCAATATCAGGGAAATAGTTTACAGTATACTGTTTAACTGGTACACTATTATGTCTTTATGGAGGGTCCCCTATGCCAAAGGGATTTGTGAAACCTAATTTTAAGCTAAATTCAATGCCTTTGTATTCAGGCTGTGAAGATGACCACCGTAACAATTGAAATATTACATGTAATCAGACTGGGCTAAGCACCATACACTCAAGATATTGGTAGTCACCAGTACCATTAATATAACCAATCATTTCCTTCTCTATTCTAATCCTCCAGACGCCCTTCTAAACTGAGGACATTATTTACTTCATCCATCATCAAGTCCTTCCTTGCTAATGCTTTGACCTTGCTACGCATTGGCAACCGCTTTTGTTACACTGGAGCCTTTCCAGTCACCTAGATAACCATCCCTATCTTTTCCCTACTGAGGAAATCCAAATTGGCTTACAATTCCTGGTAAACAACTTCCCAATCACCCATCTCACATCCGTGGGCACAGTCCTTGAAAAATAGTTGTTTAACATTAAAAGCCACATAGGACAGCACAACCAACTATAAGTCTAACAATCAGGTTCCAACCCTGTCCACCACCCTACCAATCATGGCAAAAAGTGACCCTTTGAGCCTGACCTCTTGGTGACCTTTGGCAAAGTATATCATGAAATGCTGCATAACACTTTTGCACATATATGGGCATCTTTTTCAAATGGCATGCCTCATTCCACTCAAGGAGGCAACAGAATGTTCAAATGGACCCCTTCCACCTAGCACCCAGTCAAATAGGGAGATTCAGAGGGATCAAGTGATATTTAACCTACAATAGACTCTAAGTAACCAAACAAAATATCACCATTCTCCAACATGCTGACAGTGTAAAATTGTACCTGATGGTGTCCACGGCAAGTGACATCCATCTCTTGGAACAATACCTTAACACTATCCATTTATGGATGTCCACTGCCAACCTCACACCAACTTGACAACAACAAAATTCACCCTCATTAATGGGGTAAGACTATGACCAAAAACTAAGGACTAGCAAAAGCAAAGCAGTGCAACACACAGGACTGTACTCTTTTGCTTCTTCCCTCTAGGAAAACATCTCCTTAAAATGTGAGATTTCCAATATGTCTCTGAATACTCTAAAAATCACTCCCACTCTTGTTTTTATAGTCAACCTCCCTGCCCACTGACCATGCGCCATATTGGGAAACCAAGGCAAAAGCGTATTATGTAGGAGTGTGTGAACTTTGCTCAGTTTGATTTTGTTTAGTTACGCAAACTTACAGCAAAAATTATGTCAAATTACGTTAAATGCAAAACTGGCACTTGGTGCTGTATTGTAGTGCAAAATGCATGCTTGCATCCACTTTGGACTTAAGGGTGCATTTCGGGCTAAAACAATTATGCAAGAAAATGCAAGCAATGTGAGCAACTGCCACTCGTGCTCTGTCACTGGCATTGTTCCTGTGCATTAGTGGTAAAGTGTAGCTGAGAATGGGGCAGTGGAACTTTTACAGCGAATAGCACATAATTACACAATGTGGCATAATAGTGTAATTTCAGGAATTTATCGTAACAAAAGTAATGCGAGAATTCAAAAATTACACTAATTATTTCAATTACACAAGCAAAACACACACATTTTGTCCGGGCCAAGTATTATGTGCATATTGACAGTTGTACATTTGTGAACAGCATTGATCTACACTACTTCTGTAACCCTGACTTTCACATAATGTTCTAGTAATGCAATCTTTCTCTAAGACATTGTAATCATCCAGCTCAGCTAATGTAACATGTACACAGAGGCAGATATGCTTCATTATGTGTAAAGTGCTCTGCTAGATCCCTGTTATATAAATACCCCAAAACCAACAAAAAATATACATACATATGAAAATTCACATTTTACAGGAAGGCCAAAGTTCATATCATGGTGTTTCACAGGACATGCACAATGAGAATAACATTGTGAAGCATCAAGTTCTAATAAAATGTGACACATAGATTATCACAGGACAAACTGATTGTTAAACCATGTGGTATTATCTACTTTAATCATAAATGAGAGTGGAGGATTGAAAGTACAATGCGCAGTTCACTTACATAATATTGATATTACAAATATCAACCTACAAAGTTATTGACACATTAATACTATTTACAAAAATATCGAGATCCTATACTTAATTTTAAGAAGCCACTAATATCAAAAACGAAATATTGACGTTAAAAATATTTAACATATATCGGAAAACAAAATCATCGGAAACTAAAATATCGTCAGTTACAAATAACAATAGAGTATGGGTCTTAGTACGAGTTTCGCAATATCGGTGGTGGCAGTCTGAAAGGTCAGAGGTGCAACTGCCATATCTCATGTTGGCCGTATTGCATTCCCGTAGAGGGCGGCTGAACTGCCAAAACTGTCACCACACCACCGACCACTGGGGTTGCGGTCAGGGAAAGGCAACTGCCATAGGGTGGTACTGAGGAGCACCGCCTTCATCCGTATTACGAGTTAGCTTTCAGATGAGCTGACCGTGGCACTCCAAATTACAGCTTCAAGTCGGTGGTAACAAAGGATTTGGGTGCATACACACCCCTCTCCTTTTCTTCCAAGCGAAGTTTGACCTGGATCCCTTTCTCCAGGTCTCCCCTTCACAGCAGCATCTTCACCCCGAAGAATACGAGCCTGTTTGCACAAATCTACAGGTGGGCCCATATTTGTACCATATACACTTTGCTTGGACAAGCCACATATGGCAATGGGTGGTTGGTATTTTACCACATGTTTCATGCATATGTGTACATTCAACACATTTTTCAAAATATACACACAGGCATCAATAGATACAGAAAACCACTGCCCACCATAGAAAGACCGCTGCAGCCACACCACGGGTCCCGTGGTTAACTCGTAATATGCCAATATAAAGACCACCAGCGCTGTGGGCTTCTAGCAGACCCGGATGCGGTCAAACTCGTAATAAGGCCCTATGTCAAAAATATCGAAACCAACAATATCGACGACATAAATATCGTTAAATCAAATAACACCTACCAGTAAAAAAATGTCAAAAACACTAATTTTAAATAAATAAACATAAAGAAATCTCACAATAATAACTACATTTTCTAAACACAATATAATGCATTTAACCAATATCAATATGACACTGCTTTAAATTATAAATTACACATAAGTACATCCCACTAAATATATTTATATTAACATACAATATTATTTTTTTAACATAAAATAAATGCATATAATATTTAATAAAATAAGTGATCTTCAAATGCAGCTTAAAAAACTTTAATTGGCATTTTACAAGTAAGGGCATAACAGACAAAACAATTACACAATTAAAAGGACACTAAAACAACCAGTACTGTGAAACTATAGAACAGTAAAACCAATAAAATTGCTTTACCATTTAAATAAACAATGTAAAAGCCACAGTAATCTCACTTAAAAATTACCTCAAAAATGCCAACTGCAACAGAGAAAACTTCAACATATACGCCCATACATTAACTTGTCCGAGTAAGTATCATTAATTCTTAAATCAAATAATAAAATAACTTTACTTTTAAACAACAATTCCTAATAAACAATTACCAACCCACTTTTTACCGTATATCCTTTTCTACATATGATTCCATCTTCAAACAAACTTCATCAAGAAGCACAAATGACAAAAAAAGTCACTCTATCTACCAGACTGCCTGGCTCAAGGAGCCCATCGCGCGGGGGAGCAGAGCCTAATCCCTACAATGAAGGTGGTGCCTATGGAGGCACTGCCATAGGGATTAGGATGTCAGTTTTCCACAGCCTTTTCATGGCAGTCTGACTGCCATGAAAAGTCTGTCTGAAAGTGACTTTGGAGGCCCCAAGCAGGGCCTCCGTCCCCTGTGGACCTCTGCTATGGGGCCAAGGGGGGCACATGTGGTACCCCACCAAACATTCATGCACCATTCATTCCATCAGGCTTGTACTGGGTCCCTTTTCCGGGCTGCAACACGCGCCACAATAGAAAAAGGATGTTTCCGATTGCCTACACAGCGGTTGCATTCAAATCTGACAGGTGGGACCTCCGACAACCTTTCGGGTGGTCCCACTTCTGCTGTGAAGGTGGTTGGATGCTCATCTGCCCGCCATCATAAAGAGCCCCAAAAGGGGAAACCTTTACTGTGTTACATGGGATACACATACAGTCAAGAAAATGCTTCTTCTCAGCATATTATTTGAAAATGTACCAAATATTACTCGAATGCTTGTTATGGGAGGGCAACTACCAGAGAAACTGTAGTAATTAATGTTAAGGAGCATAACCACCTGCCCAATGTAACATATGTAGAAGCAAGCACTGGCTCCCAGGAACCTACAGAACACTTCCATAAAGATATACTACTACATGTACCAGAACATATACCAGGAGAGTTGCCTTCCATACCCACCTTAAAACGCCTTATAACCAGAACAAAAAGGCCACCAGAGAAATTCCACCTGCTCCTAAAACATATAGAGATATAGAAATACCACCAGAGTTTGCTTTAACCCACAAAGAGGAGCATTTTCTACTATAAGGCTATAAAAGTCATGACAAACGTATACTTGTATTTGCTACCTCTACAAACTGATTAAATCTAGCTCAATGTCAAACATGGGCTAGTTTACTTTAAACCATACATGGTGAATTTAATAAAACGAACATACCTTTTGTCTATGGATTACTGCCAATCAAACAAACCAGTACTCACATGGAACTGCTAAACCAGATTAAGCAGCAAACAAACACCTACTATCCCCCCAAAATTGTTATTGATTTTGGGGAAGCTATGATCCAAGCTATACTAAACATGTACTCCCACACAGCCATACAGGGATTGTATTATCATTTTAATCAAAGCATATGGCACCACCTATCAAAATCTGCACTAATCCCCTCATTATGATGTCAGGCCATATTACAATACTGGTGGTTGGAGAGCAGAGGGTAGGGGGAAAGACCACCATCTCAGACAGTCTCAAGGAGCCCATCGGGGCAGCTGTCATACACTAATCCCTACAATGGAGGTGGTGACTGTGCAGGTACCACCGTAGGGATTAGGATGTGCATTTCCCACAGCCGTTTCATGACGGTCCCACCACCATGAAAAGGCTGCCAGAAAGGGACTTTGGGGGCCCCAAGAAAGGCCTCCGTCCACCATGGGCCACTGCTAAATGGCCAGGGGGGCACATGTGGTGCCCCCTTAAACATCCATGTACAAAGTGCCAGGCACCACATGGTACCTAGCACACGGTGCATGGATGTTTGAAAGCATGCCTTTTTCTACTGCGGCTTGTAATGCTGCCCTTTTTCGTCGGAGAGTAACGCGAGTGACAGCCAGATTGGTTCTGCAGTTATTCATAATTGGAGCATTGGAGGTTGGAGGAGTCCCAAGAAGATGTGAATAGGACCCCCCCTTCTGATGCCACATCTGAATCTTACATGGCTCCATTGATTGAATATTTTTGTGGGAACCACAGTTAATTAATATTGGCTTCATAGAATTTTCGCTTGAGACCAAAAATTTTGTTTTTGACGTCCAAGATTGCTCACATTTATTATGGTGGTTGCTTTCAACAATTGTGCTCTGTCATGATGATGACCTAACAAATTAATAAGGTTGAAACACCGCTGACGCCTTCCTTTGGCAAAAATTAAAGAGGAAGCATATATTGCATTTATGTTCCTGTTATTTGATGGACTTATTGTGTGTATTTTGTCCTTTTGACATTGTTTTTTTGTTTACACTGTGAAATGTATGTTATAATTACAGTTTTTGTGTAACCTTGTGAGCACCATTTGTGTATTGTATGTTGGAGTTTTGTATTTCTTATAAATATAACAAATCCTTTTTTAACAAATTGTAATGGGTACCTCTTTATTACTGATTTCTTTCTTTTTCATGCGAAGTGATAGGGTTTGTTTTGCTTATAAACTACTTCCTTGAACCACTGTAGCTGGTATAATATAACTTTCTAAAAGAGGCATTTTCAAAATTGTAATTTAAGATCTGACTTCATCATATGTTAGGATTTTTCATTACAATTCCAAAGACACCAAGCATGAACTGGCTACCTGTTACCATTTGGAAATTACAGCTTATTAAATATAATAGGGTAACTTCAATGCTATCCTACGGGAGAGATAGGCCTTGCAGTGGTGAAAAACAAATTTAATTGTTTTTCAATACCAGGACATGTAAAACTTACAAAGACATCTCCTACTTTTTAAATACATTGCACCATGCCATCTGGGCTGTCTAGGGCCTACCCTAGGGGTGACTTATATGCATTAAAAAGGAATGTTTTAGCCTGACCAAAGGTTTATTTTTCACGGTCGAAATGGCAGTTTAAAACTGCACACACAGGATGCAATGGCAGACCTGAGACATATTGAAAGTGCTAAGTGGGTGTCGCAATCAGTGCTGCAGGCCCACCAGAAGCATTTAATTTACAGGCCCTGGTAGTGTCAGCTTACTATGGACTCGAAAGTAAATTAAATATGCTAATTGGGTATATGCCAATTCCACCATGTTTTAAGGAGAGAGCACAATCACTTTAGCACTGGTTAGCAGTGGTAAAGTGTGCAGAGTGCTAAGGCCATCAAAAACATAGCCAGCAAAACAGGAGGACTGAAGGCAAAAACATTTAGCTTTATTAATGTATTTATTTATTTTGAAAGATTTATAGAGGGCGAGCAAGACCCTTGCGGATATCAAAGCGCTTTACAGCAAGTGAGGTTAAATTATAGGGGGAAAACCACAGCAAGGATGCCAGGTCTAACATAACTCTGCACATGCAAAGGAATATGACACTATTAGTTGTTAGGCAACAACCCTCCTTCTTATAACATTGTTGGGTTATTTCCCATTCACTGGTGGCACATCAAGGGATTTCTTTCTAGTAGACGTACTCAAGAGTTCCCTTCTTAGTATTAGTGTTCATGGTTGCGCAGCACTGTTAGCAACGAGTCACCCCTGGCCCAAAATGGCTAGTTCCAGTGTAACCCACTCCTGCGGTAAAGAAGCCTTCAGCGGTGCAGCAAATGCCCTCTCCACGGGCGCTTCAGAGTCCTGATCCTGTTCCGTGAAGATGGGCTGCTCACGGTGTATGCAGCAGCACAAAGGAGGCACAGACTCCTCTGATGCGCAGTGCTGCTGGTTCGTTCCAACAATCAGAGCAGCTCCCACTCGGCAGACATAAGGTAAGACACTTCTTCCCTAACGGGAGGGGGGTGCTTCAATCCTATGGCTCCTGACGGAGTTCCAGGGAGGGTGCGACATCTTTGGTGCATTCTTGTGGTCCTCGGAGAATCAGTCAGGTGCAGTTCTCAGTTGATGGGCTTGACCCGCCGATCTCAGCAGTTGACTTCCTATCCACGCGACAACCCGAACTCTTGGCCACGGTGGTACCGGCAGTCCCTCCTGGCAAACAGGGTTACCGCAGTACTCATGGTGGGGCGCAGAATCCTCTGGTGCTATTGACATCACTATGGTGGCATCTCCTGGTCTATGGGGTTGCCGATTTCATTGGACACATGTCACGCTCCTGGCCCAAGTAAGTTTAATGATGGCCCCCTTTGGCATACGGGGTCACCAACATGAGGCCATGTGTGCCTGGTGCTTCCGCATGGCTCTCCTTAGATCATGGTGGCCCTCTCCTGGCATATATAGGACATCAGACCGCTCTGGCACTTGGGCCAGGGACTAATCCGTGCTCAGCTGTTCTCCTCACACCTTGCTCAGGGTGTCCTCTCGATAGGGCTCCTCACTGGACTTTGCTCCCTCCAATGCTCCCTTTCTTACAGGGCAAACTGGTCTTGACAATCAGGCAGGTGCTGGTGCACCAGGCTCCAGGGCAGGTGATCTTGGTTTTTTCTGGGTGATGTCTGCTTACCCAGCAGGTAGACCCGTTGGCCTTGGCCCCCACTTTTGGTCAAAGGTAGAAGTCTTTCAGAGCTTCCCCTCCTCACACAGCCCATCTAGCTGCTTGGCAGATGGCAAAGATTGGGGTCTCTATGTCCCCTCTTAAAGGTAGTTTGCAGACATCAGAATGTGAGTTAGGTCTGAGTCTTTGAAGTTTTATGTTAGGATTCTGCTTCTTTTGAAGTGTTCACTTCTCTTTCTTTTCTTCTTTCTCCATTAAAGGATGTCTGTCACAGCAGGCAGGACTCTGAAGCTGATTGACCCACAACACAATTCAGAGTTCACACCTTGATGTCAGCCACAGTGATATGTGGATCAAAAGTTTAATCCCAGGGTCCCAGCCCTACTCTTCATGATTTCCTTATCAGTCCCATTCCCTTCTTGAGATGTGTATAGGCCCCGTCCTTGTGATCTATCACTAAATCAAAAAGCAACCATTTCATGTGTATGGGGAAAGTCTTTCCTCCCTTCCTCCAGTATATCCCACCCATTTCACAGGAATACAGCAATGCACAAATCTGTCTGGGGGCATTCCTTACCTCATCATGTCTTCACCAGGCAGGCTTCCCAAAAAGGAACCCAGGGTCCTCCATATAATGTACCAATGCAAGCACCCTTACTCAGTGTACATTCAAAGCACACTTACAGGCCAGCACTGTTATCTCCATGCTTCATACCATTACAAAAACACATATATTCAGTACACACATTAAGTCTGTGTGCACTGTGCATCACAGAAGCTTTTCTAAACTGCACCAGGGCATGCTATTTTCAAACACACATGCAGCCAGCACAGACACTCACCATGTGTGTGCTGCACAACTGCACACTTCATGTATTGTACATTTGCCCAGCACATGCTTTCATTGCGCATGGACTGCACAGCACTACATCTTTCATGTCATGTATTCCTGGCAGGCATAGATACACTCAGCACATGCATATTCCTACTTGTACTACACAGGACTGCTAAATCCCTGTACTGCGCCCTTCCTAGGCACATATACATCCAGCTCAAGGTCACTACTTCGACTCTGTATATCTACCTAATGTAGGCCAAGGGTGAGTTAAGCACACAGCAGCAGAACTTTAAAAAAAAGGTTGACTGAGCCTATAGCCTCACTCCAGTGACACAGGATAAAAAGGACCTGTTCACTACTAGTGATCACTACACGGTATGATGCCACCACCGCACTTGCGCTGCTTAACTCTTGGTGAAGGCAGTAGCCTTCCACCACTATGAAGATAGGACTTTGGGACCTTGAGACCCTCACAGGTGACTTGCCACTCTTTATAAATCCTGATTGATTGATTGGGTGACCTTCCCAGTCCAATAAGGCCGCAATCCATGAGACAGGGTTATATCATGCACACATGCATGATCTTTGTTTACCTATGGCAATAAAATCAGCACTAGGGATCCAGACAACAGTACAATTGGGCACTCAGGAGAGGGCTACATGTCTTTGGTCATGCAGAGGATGTTTCTGTCCCAACAGATATCTAAATAATATCTTGGAGATATTTTGTGGCTAAAGCTGATTAATAGGTTTAGTAGGTGGTCTGTGCTTATAGGGTCAAAAGTGCTCCAAGTAGATTTTGTCTGATATGTATATTTTCAGTGTAAACAAAAAGGAATTCATTATGTTTAGTGAGTGATGATGTTGCTGAGGAGTAATCAGGAGAACATACGCTTGCATGAATGAATTTAGCAAAGGTGCTTGAGGAAGCGATTTAGCTGTCAGTATGGCTGTTTTGTACTTCTTTCTCATGGCCTGGAGAAGAGACTGGGTGACTTGGAACTGTGCCAGACCTCTTCAGACTTACATAAATTACTTCTCAATGTGTAAATGGGGATGTTAAACCATGGTTGACTGGGATGTGGATGGCAGTGTTTAGCTTAACAAGAATGACTGAGTTGGCGATGACATGCCATTCCTGATCTAAAGATATTTAAGCAAAGTCTTGGCTCCCCTTTAATGAATCTGGGCCATCCGGCGCTTTTCTATTGGTTGTCTTCCTTTTTGACGTCACACAATGCTCAACCTTTTATGCGTCTTTTCGATCCCGTCTATATCCCACCCCTTGCAAAGCAGACATACTGCCCATGCCCGTGTTGCAAAAGAGTACATGATAAATGTGTCTGTAAATTGTTTACATTTTGCTAATGGACACATTGCACACTTTTTTCATCACAATTTTGTTTGTGCAGTAAGTACACATCACTCAATTCAGCTTATTCAGAATGGCTCTAATTGTCAGTCCAAGTAGTTAAGCAATATGTTTTAAATATGATATAAATAAAAAAATCAATCGGTTGACCTATTCCATTTGCAAGTGAAATTACTTCGATTGCTAACCGCCTGCTCTCTCTAACTCAATAACTTATATTTTTGAGTAAGTGACGCTAGTATTAAGATTGACCCTCTATTCGTGGTTTGCCCTGCAAGTTCACAGGGTTAGACAGTTATACTGTGGAGCTCCCTTAGAATGCCACATGCATGAGCAACAACTGCTTGTAAATCCTCAAAAAGTACATAAGATACTGTCAGACAGTGCATAGCTCCAGGGGAAACAAAACAAATCCGGGAGATGCTCTGGGAGAGGTATGCGCTGGTGACGACTCTTCAGGTATGTCTCTATGGCCTGCAGTCATGAAGCTTGCAAAAAGGAGACAGACAGAATCCCAGGCAGTTTGTATTCTGAAATGGAAAGAGTTGCTTGCAGCATCTTGCTTTTTTTGGATCAAGATTAGTGAATCATCAGCAGTGAAGAAATTGTACATAGAATTTATGCAAAAAAAGGGACCGCCTAATTAAATGCCATTAATTATGTGCTTTTCAACTTTCTAGTTTGTAGGTCCTGTGTTATTTACAATAAAGGAAAAAGAAGGGAGTGCTGGTTTTCTTTTTGCAAATCATACCTCACATTTTGGGAACATCAGGGTTTATTTTTATTTGGGAAACTGCAAATCTTCTGTTCTGGCTTTTTTTTTACAGTCCTGCCCACTTGTACACTGCCAGTGTAGCCACGCCAACACAAATAGCTGTGCTGAATAATCCTGTACCACAAGTTTAATGGTACTTTTTAGTTAAGGGCACATTGTGTTAAAAGAGATAACGCCACATTCAAGGGTGTTTTATATCCGATAATTACCCACACACCAAAGGCGAATGCTAATAACACAAAGGCATGAATTTGAAGTCGTGCAGGTCCAAACGTCAGGGCAAACTAAAACAAATATGAAAAGGTGACATGAATTCAACATTTTTATTGCTTTCTTAATGTTTATTGCGAGTTGTGATGCATCTTAATGAAAATAAAAAGCATCGAAAATGACATCTTGCATTTGCTTTGCTTATGAATCTCCTCCCTTTCATGGGTTGGACAGCAGATACCAAGGGCTGAGTACAAGTGCATGGTAATCTCAAGGGAGCCGGTAGTGCAGTAAATCCTCGCATCAGTGGAAGTGGTGTAACGAAACTTGAGGAAGACCCCCTGCAAGGTACAGGCCCCCTCCGGACTTAATCAGGAGCTCTCTGTCAGGATACTGTGCTGAGAGGGCCCCTGGAGCTTGGGGGCCCCCCACACCACTGGGGTCTATGTTATACCACTATTAGTGGTGTGACACAAAATGATGGACACAGGCAGAATGTGAATAGTGGCCCATGCCTCCTATATCTCCCGTATCTTCATTGACCATGGTTCGCATAGCCCCCCCTCGAAGGGTTGGGAGCATCCTGGAGGGTTGGGTCCCTCTGCCCCTGTGCCACGGGGGGGGCTTGCGTTACACCCCTGCCTGTCATCTTGTACTTTTCATCAGCTAAAATCTCCAGGTCAAATACTGTGGGGCCTATTCCGATCTCGGTCGGAAGGGCACCGAATCGGGTTTGGCCGGAAAAACTATGAGCCGTATGCGTGTTTTCCGGCTGACTCGTACAGCTGTTCGAGCGAGCAAGTACAATGCGAGCTACATGAAATTCACCGACCGAGTCGTTTTCGAGTCTGGACCGCTCCGTATGTCCCGGTCGGAAGCTAACCGTGGCGTGCAATGGAAGCGATTTACAACCGATCCTCATCGTCTTCTGTGTAATCTCCATTAACTCCACACCAGCAGAATTATTGCTGCTTCTGGGATTGGTAATTGCAGGGGTTGCATTTAACACTAGTCATGAGTCCTTTTGTGAGAGATGAGGGATGTAGGACTAATTTGGGGGATCCAGTCAAAACGTTTTCTGTTGGCTTTACTGGTTTTCAGATGTGGCTAAATACATGATGAGCAGCACATTGTTTCAAGATATCTTGCAACAAATACTCCAGATAGGTCAGGGAGATCACGCTCACGACCATCACCACCTTGGATCTTCAGAACGTTTGAACCTCTGAGATGTTATCAGAGCTTTCCACCATTTTGAGGTTGATCATAGCGACACCTTCTAAATGCAGCGCTTAGAAGTGGCCGCTGTGGCCGCTCCACTGATGGCAGCAAAGATTTGCTGAGTGATTACTGTATTTGATGCACCACGTTAGAAAAGTGTTTATGTTTTCCAGAAATAAACTGTGAGCGGAATATACATTTATAGATAGTGTTCAATGACTTTGTCAGTTGAATTTTAGTATATGAGGTTCAAACTTACATTTGAGTATTTCATTCATTACTCTTGTAGACTGAGAGCCCTCCGAATCATCTCAGTAGTCGATGATGCTTCATTACGAAAAGCCCACACAATCAGAATATGCTACACATCATATACATGTTACTTGTTTCTTTCCTACCTGGTATATTAAATTGTAGATCCTAGTATCCAGGAGGACTCTTCCTCTAGTAAGGTTGATGAATAAATATAATAGTAATTAGGATGGATAACACCCTTGTCTCATTTTACTAAAGCTTGGAAACACTGATGAGAATTACTTATTAGACAATCTGCGCACCCTCGGTTTGGCATACTGTGCTGTTAAGGTCAAATACTCACCAATCCTGCAGGGGACAGTGTGGAACAACCCGATCAACACCATCTTAATGTATACCCAGGTGTAAGCCATTTATTTATATACTGTATACAATAGGGAGTGAGTTAGCGAGGAGTGATTCTAATTTGTCATGAATCCATATTGGTCAGGGTGGAAAGGATAATTAAAAAAAGACTTTTGGGGAAAGCTTCATATCATTGTTTAGCAGGTGTGACAGATTGTTGGACTTGTCCCTTTTTGCATGGTTTTCCCCAAACATTTTGTCTTCCACTTGTATTTTTTCTGACCTGTTTTTGGTGGCTTTAGGACTCTGGGAACTTTACTCCTGCTATTCAGTGCTAAAGTGCATGTGACCTCTTCTTTAAACTTGGTATGATTCGCTCACACCTGTTTGGCATATTTAATATCCCTTGTACAGTGGTATCCCATATACCCAGGGCCTGTAAATTAACTGTTTCTAGTGGACCTGCAGTGATACTTGCACCACCCACAGAAGTAGCATTTCAAACCTGTCTCAGGCCTCTGCCGATGCAGGGTCTGTGTGTGCAGTTTACTGCCACATTGACTTGGCATTTAAAGTTGCTTGCCAAGCCAGACACTCCCCTTTGTCTACACATAGGTCACCCCTAAGGAACGGCTAAGGTAGCCCTATGGGCAGGGTGCTGTGTAGGTAAAAGGTAGGGCATGTGCCTTGATTGTGTGGCATGTCCTGGTAGTGACAAACAGCCTTTTGATTTCTCATTGTTGTGAGGTCTGCTCCTCTCATAGGTTTGCATTGGATGTTCCATGATATGTTTTTCAGTGGCAATTTCTGATCTTAAAGGGGTAGTATTGCTATGTTTGGAATAGTGGTGATAAATCCTGCTTATTGGTGAAGATGGATTTTTCCTTACTATTTTTGGAAATTGGAAACTTCTATGTGCTTGTGACTCTTAGGGGCACATGCATCAAGCATTATTGCCTTCGCAAATGGGCCGAAAACAAAAAGTGCATTTTAGATGCAGCAAACCCTAATTTGCGATTCAGTGTCCTGTTACCGAATCACAAAATGGGTTTGCGATTCGTATTTGAAAGGGGTGTGTTTAGGACGTCCCTTCCAAATACAGAATCCTAACGGTATGCATGAATGTTTTGTGACCGTGAATGCGGTCGCAAAACATTTGCATATTTCCAGCTACTTCAAGTAGGTGGTAACCCCTTCGCAAAAGTGAAGGGGTCCCCAAGAGACCCCTTCCCCTTTGTGAATGATTGTAAAAGCATTTTTAAGAGCAGGCAGTGGTCCCACAGACCTCTGCCTACTCTTAAAAAAATGAAACTGCAAAGTTTCATTTTTCTTTTTAAATGCATCCCGTTTTCCTTTAAGAAAAATTGGCTGCATTTAAAAACAAAAAGACTGCTTTATTTAAGAGCAATCACAGACATGCATGAGGTAGGTCTATTTGAGACACATTAAGAATTGCTACTGAAACTGAAAACAGTTTCATACATTAGGATTAGCAATTACCTAATTGTGATTCAGAGAACATCGCAATTAGGTAATCGCTACTTGTGATAATGATACATGTGGCCCATAGTGCTTTGCAGCCTGACTCCAATCCACGTCTAGGTTAGAGTGACAGCTAGGCCTTAAGCATACTTTCTAGACAGCCATCACACAGGAAGAGTTGGGTGTAACAGAGTTGTATCTGCATTCATCTGCATATTGAATGGTCTTCCTGAGCTAGGGGGGTGAGGGGCGTGACTCTTTACATTTGTATAGGTTGTGTCTTGCCCTCACACAAAAGGGCTCATTTGCCCTCCACTGATGTCTGGAGTCAGAGCTGAGATTGAATAGGGGTGTTATGCACTTCTAAAGTTCTTTTGACATTTAGGGGCTTTGTCCCCATGCTTTTAGACACTACGTGGACTTGTAATCAGACGCTGCTGGATCAGATCGCACATTGCTTGAAGGAACTGTTAAGATGCCAGGAAGAACTGCAATTGGACTGACTTGCTTGTTGTGCTGACCTGTGGCCTGCTGGGCTGCAAGAAGAATTTCCATGGTACTACAAGGATGTGCTGACCTGCTACTTGTTATCTGCTTTAGCGGCCCCCAGTTGTTCTCCAGGGGTTGGTTGGCGGCTTCCTCCCCACCCTTGCTTGTTTGCAAAGCCTGGGGTCTTAATCAGATCAGCAGAACAACTCATCGATCAGCCCCCACAATCCTGCGTAAAAGTATTGGGACGCAGGGACTGGGGCTGTTCTCCCAGCAAACCACACTGCATCACAGCAGCTGCGGGGTAAACAGTTGATTGCCTTTTCTTTCCCCCCCCTCAAGACAAAGCAGGGAGGCGCTGAGTCCATTGTCTGCCAGAAATGTAGGCCTCCTGGGAAAGCTACCATAACGGTTCGAGAAGGAGCCACAGGAGAATTAAGATATTGTTTAGAAGTGCGCAGAGTCCCGCCTCCTCCCGACGAGAAGCTGGCACCGCACCTCCAACCCCACGCTGAGACAGTCTAATTACTTGGGGCATTCCTTGGCAGCCCCTTAATCGTGCTGGCATTGTGGGTAGCTGCCTGTAATCTCTTTGCCAGAGGGGACCAAGCAATGCCTGCCCGTGGACTGCTACAGGAAGTGCCCCTCATGTTTGCACATTTCTTGGGGGGCATTGTGTCTTGTATTCTTGGTCTGAATCCTCTGAAGAGGACCCCGGGAATGACACTGGGCTCTCGGTGCAATCGAGGTGCTTCAGACATTACCGTATACTGTTTCGTAGGAGCACAGGTGTGCCTGTACGCTATGTATGGAACCTGAGTTACAGTCTAAGCTGTATGAGATGTGCAGGTGCGCTGTATCTAAGTGTCCATGGCATTTATAGTGATGTCTTGGTGTTTCATATATGTTTTGGATTTAACTACTGCATTTTGGACCCTGATGTGAAGATGTATTTTGTATTTATGCCTTATACTGACAGGGTAACAAATACTCTTTTGGGAGCTCCATAATATGGGCAGTGATGGTGTTTTCATGATGTGTGCTACATATGAGTCTTTAATTTGTTGCACTAACTGTGATGTTTTTACAATTGTCTACTTGGCAAAGTGATTACTGGTTTAGAATGTTTTGGTCTGCTGTGTGGAGTCTCTTTTGTGGTGTATTTATTGTGTCACTGTTGTGTGTGTCTGTTGCACAAACGCTTTACACATTGCCTCTGGGATAAGGCTGACTACTCGTAACTAAATTACTAAATTAATTAAATATAAACAACTATAAAATAAAAAAGAATTAAAGATGTTACAAAAATGAAACAAATAGCTACATATAAACGAATGATATAAAATTAAACAAACAAATAATACTAATATATATTTTAACAATTTAGAAAATAAGTATTTAAATAAGAAAATAAAAATTCCCTATTATCACTCCAGTCTGTGCAATAGTAGGGAAAGCGTTGGAATTCAAAGGGGTCAAATTTACTAGCCACCCCACCCCCCCAGTCTGTGCAGCAGTAGTAAACGTGTTGAACTTCGGGACGGGGGTACATTTTCCATTCTCCCTCTAGTCTGTGCACCAGTAGGGAAAGCGCTGGACTTCAGAGAGGTAATGTTTACTATTCCAATTTCTGTTCAACAGTAAGGAAAACGTTGGACTTTGGAAGGGTGAAATTTACTATTCCCACTCCAGTCTGTGCAACAGTAGGGAAAGTGCTTCACTACAAGCACATAACATATTTCAATAACCCTATTAGTTGACCAGAAATATGTGAATCATGATATTAAATGAATATATATAAAATGCAAAACACAATTAAAAAATGTACATGATTATTAAAAATGTCAATAATTCATTTTTAAACATAAAAAAGTTATAATACACACCTAGCAGCCCACCCGTAAAGTATAACTAAAATAAACAAGTACAACACAATTAACATATTTAATGACCAATTAAATAATTATTCATAAATGAATAATTAATTGTTTAATAATTATGAGCTAAAAAACTACCCAACATATACCCCTACAAACACATCAACCTGCACCTAATTGATGTTAAACAATACGTAATCATTAAACAATTTACATAATGAATAATACATTAAATAATAATAATACATTAATAAGTAATTGTTAATGAATTATTACTAAAATAATGTTCCACCGTAGACCCCTACAAACCCAACAACCCACACCTAAAAAAAACCTTTAAAATGTTTATATTTTCACAATTTACATAATTAGCAATTCATTATAGAATTAATAATTCAAAAATATTATTAACCAAGTATTACTTAATTAACTTACCACCCTATACCCCTGCAAACCCAACAACCATCACATAAAATATAACATTGCAAATATATTAATTACACAATTTAGATAATTACCAATTAATTAATTAATTAATAAGAATGATTGACTAATAATCAAATATTACTCATTTAACGTCCCACACTATACCCCTACAAACGAAACAACCCGCAACTAAAATATAACTTAAAAAAATTACACACTCTACGCAATTAATTATAATTTAAATAATTACTACAGCATTACAAATGTATTATTTATTAATTATACTAAATTAACTTCCCGTCCTGTACCTCTACACACCTCACAACTTACTATTAACAATTAAATTAAAAATTATAGATTACTTAAAATTGCAAACTATCTTTCAAAATATTGCCAACAATTATACAAACAATATTTAACATATAAAATTAATATATGAATTAAAACACATAAAAATAATTTTTTTTAAATCTATTTTTAACAACTATTTTATTGAAAACGATATTGAAAACACAGGTATTCTTGAAAACGATATCACTAACCGAAAAATTGATATTCTTCTCAACGATAATTTCTGCATCATGATATTTATGTCACAATAGTAAAAACTCAATTGTTGTGTATCTTGATAATTATAATTTTATATTTTGTCGAAATACTGCACTTTCACTTTTTATTACTTCTGTTGCATGTATTCATGCAAGTAATGTTTGTTTATTTACAAATCATGCTGTTCTCAAAGAAGGCTCTCTAGCATTGGCTCAGTAATTCAATCTTTAAGTTTCTTTCACCTGATCGCTGTATTACATTCATACACAATGGTTCACTGTTGTTTTGTCACTAATTTGTTCTCACAATTCTGGATGACATTAGCATAAGGGGACTGAACCAGTAATCATATAATGGGACAGTGCTTAGGTAGTAAGGCTGTGTGACACTATTATTTCAATGTTCTGATTTCCGGAAATTGTAGTTCTTTTGCTCACAACATGATAAAGCTGCAGTTTCAATATTTGTCAATGAGGAGATTTCCTATAAAATCCCTAACATTTAGGGTTGAGCCGGAGACCTTTCCAATGCTACTAGGGATGCTGTCTGATTTCTTACTGATTTTGCTGCTCATTTGTAACGTAGAATATTGTTAATCGGGCCCATTAATCTGTGTTGCTCTTTTGCTGAGTGCCTTCATTACAATTAATTTATGCATCTGCACTTCACAACTTCTGTATAGTACCTTATGAATTTTTGTAAAAAAAACTTTGTACATTATCTAATTCCACCCTGGGACTTACATCTTGAGTCTGTACTTTCTTATTTGACGTTATGTTTGATATGCTGATTTGCACCCTATCTGGCAACACATTGCCCAATGAAATTGAGGTTTAAGACTGTCCCTGATACACCCACTTGTGGGTGTACTATTGAGGTATTTTTTGAGGTGTAAGATTTTAGAGGTTCCCCATGTCCACACTATTAAAACATATACTTATCTGTGCAGAGACTCCACACACTGGTGGACATCTCTGCACATAAAAAGATAGGAGAGGCGAAGGTGTAAACTCAGCACATAGGTTTATGAATAGAATTCTGTGTCATTTTTGTAGACCTAAAAAACAAACTACAAAACGTATCACAAAATACAATTTGTAAATAGGCTCCAGAGATCACAAGTCATAGTAAAAGAGAAATCCCTTAATATGGCTATGACTACAGCAGTATCCGTTTCCAGTTGCTGGCAAGGCGTTCAAGAAATACTAGGCCACCATCTATGATTTTGGGCACATGCAGGTTTAAAAAGTGAAAATCAAAGCACACTGATATATACTTCTTTTAATGCAAAACCAAATGAACTGAAAAAGTAATCATTCACAAGGCATGTAGAGAAAGTAATATTGGCTACCTCATTGAGGGATTAGTAATAGAGAATAAACATGCTCAAATCCAAGCAAAAGCGTCATTTCCATTTATAAATGTATTGAAAACATCTTTGGGACGTTATCTAAAAAACTACTGATGATGAATGAAGGCAAGGGTTTAGATGAAAATATCTGCATTAGAAGGGCCAAGGCAAGGTAGAGAAGTTATGTACCACTCCACGTTAATAACTAGAGCTAGAAGTTCACAGACATGGTGAATTCTCTGAGGCCTATATATATATATATATATATGTGTGATCAAGGCCTCTTGTAGGCCGAAACGCGTCATGGCGGTAGTGCAGTTTTGGACTGAATAAAGAAAACCAGCACTTACTATTGGGTCCGTGTTCGTCTCTATTACGTCAATGGCAAATTGTGAGGCGATTCCTTGTGGTATATATATATATATATATATATATATTTCCCCAAAAGTCCAATACTGCGCTCTCAGTCACCAGTAAAATCCAAGATCCAAAGTGATATCCAAAGAGGTGTTTATTCCTCACAACAACGCGTTTCAACTCTATGCAGAGTCTTGATCACGTGATCAAGACTCTGCATAGAGTTGAAACGCGTTGTTGTGAGGAATAAACACCTCTTTGGATATCACTTTGGATCTTGGATTTTACTGGTGACTGAGAGCGCAGTATTGGACTTTTGGGGAAATATTTACGAGTCGGCGTGCTCCGCCGGCGTTTGCGCCACCTCCCTTGGGTCGAGCAATCCAGCAGGAGCGTTTCTTGGAGCATATATATATATATATATATATATATATATATATATATATATATATATATATATATATATATATATATATATATATATATATATATATATGTATGTATATATATGTATATGTATATATATGTATATATATATATATATATATATATATATATTACCTACTGGCGGTCGCCAGTAGGTAGTTATAGTTAGGACCACGTTTCCATAGGAAATCCGCAACATTCTATTTTGAATAACTTTGGCGCCGGTCGACGAATCCTCGCGAATGTTTCAAAATAGGTGGGGCGCTACGCTCCGCTCCTACCCTGAAAGTCTCGGGGGGATTCGTCAAGCGGGGGCTGAGATAAAAGGGGGGTCCCAAAACACGTTTTTCCCATGCATTTTTCCATAGGACCTTTAGACAGGGCTACAGCCCGAACGGCTGAACAGAATTACTAGAAATTTGGCAGAGAGGTAGTCCTCAGGTCAAGGAAGTGCCTTTTGTAGGTTTGGTGTAAATCTGTTCAGTAGATTCTGAGAAAATAGCCTTTAAATCAATATATATATCTGAGCCAGCTTACGGTGCGCTTACGGTACGCTTACCGTACGCGTACGGTGGCGTGCGCGAGCGCGATTCTGATTGGCTCTTAGATCTTAGTAAACATTCGAATCGTCCGAAACCAGGAAGCGGCGGCCGCCATTTTCTCTCTCGCACTGAGAGTGATTTCTAAAATATAAAGCCTAAAAACATGTAAAGGGGCTGTTTAGACAGCTCCCACACACATAGCCATGTTGAGGGAGTCCCCAAAGATCCCCCAAGGCCAAAAACGGAATTTTTATTTTTTCGGTAATTTCGCCGATTACGCTTACCGTACGCGTACGGTAAAAAATTAAAAAAAATAAAAATTATCCACACTCTCTCCACCCCGTGTGCAATTGGTGCCCGCAGGGCACCAATTGTGCATGGCTTATTAGAGATGAGATAAACTAAAATATTTAAAAAAAAAATAATAAAAAAAAAAATTATCCACACTCTCTCCACCCCGTGTGCAAATGGTGCCCGAAGGGCACCATTTGTGCATGGCTTATAAAATATACGAAAAATTAAAATATTACCTTTCAAAACGAAGTGCATCATATGTCCTCCATGTGCGCACGGTGCGCGAAGCGCATCGTGCGTACATGGCCCATCTAGCGTAACGTGCCCACCGTGCGTGCACGGCACTAACTGCGTAAAGTGGGCGCGCGGTGCGCGAAGCGCACCGCTTGCTCACTGTGCGCGCACGGTGCGCGAAGCGCACCGTGCGCGCACGGAACGAACTGCGTTAAGTGGGCGCGCACGCCACGAATGGCGTAAAGTAACTTAGCATTTAAAAAACCGTACAAATTCACTGAAAAAACCATAGGTTTCACACACGTTATAGTTAGGAATTAGCATTTAAAAAACCTTGCAAATTCACTGAAAAAACAATAGGTTTCACACATGTTATAGTTAGCGGAAATTTTACTGATAAAAAACCAATGAAATTCCCCCGTTATAGTTAGTGCAGGAAACTATAACTCACGCGACCGCAATCTTCTGCTGATGACATATGTGTCTTTATGAAAAACAAATATTTGTAATATATGTATAGCTAAAAATTTATGGAAGAAGACATGGGCAAATAAGTGTCTAAATACAGTATTAGCATCAGCAGAGGATTGCGGTCGCGTGAGTTATAGTTTCCTGCACTAACTATAACGGGGGAATTTCATTGGTTTTTTATCAGTAAAATTTCCGCTAACTATAACATGTGTGAAACCTATGGTTTTTTCAGTGAATATATATATATATATATATATATATATATATATATATATATATATATATAATAGCCTCAAGTCTTTTAGGCCTATTGGCATCACGACTACCCGTCTTAGTCACCCAGTCAAACAGATGTATGGGTTTCATGGCATCACCACACCTCTTAGCCTCTTTAAGTCAATGAAATCATATGTGCCCTCATCATTTTTATATGTTGTATGCAACCAACAAATTATGCCAGTTCCATTGATGTATTTGCATCTTATTTGTAATTGGTTGCCTGTAATCAAGACAAAAATTCATGGAGTGACTCGGGAATAAGTGCATTGTGCCACTGTCTAAGGTGACCAAGATGTGTGACATTTTCCAGCAGTATGCAATAGGATGTATGCAAAATCTAATGATGTGTTGTTACATTCATGCCTCTAGCCATGCCCTCCTTGTTCTAAATTTAAAAATAGAAAACATGTATTATGTCAAAAAATTAAGCGAAGGAAGGGCAGGTGCGCAGTAAAGAAATAATAAGGGGTTTGGGGTCAGGATGTATGTTGAACCAGGCCCTTTTCGACCCAAACATTTTGCATTCTTCAATCAATTTTTTCTAACCTGTTGTTTTTGTTGGTTTTAGGACTTTAGGCAATTTACCAGTGCTAACCAGTGCTAAGGTTCATATTCTCTGTCTAAATTGTATTGATGATTGGTTTATCCATGATTGGAATATGTGATCTACCAATAAGGCCCTAGTAAAGTGCACCAGGTGTGCACAGGGCCTGTAAATCAAAAGCTACTAGTGGGCCTGCAGCACTGATTGTGCCATCCGCATGAGTAGCCTTGCAAAAATGTGTCAGATCTGCCACTGCTGTGCCTGTATGTGCAGTTTAAACTGCCATTCAGGACATGTACTGATGAGTTTTACATGTCTTAATAGTTAAATACTGCTATTTCCATTTTTTACTATATCAAGGACTATCTCTCTCATAGGGTGAATGTGTGACGTTACAACGCATACACTTACAACGCATGTCTTTACAACGCAGTTTTTACATCGCAACATCCATTACAACACATGATTTTACATCACATACCATCACGCATTTTTAGAAACTACATTTACAACGCATTCCATTACATCGCATTATACCATTACAATGCATACCATTACAGCGCATACCATTACATTGGATAATGTAGGGGTAAAAATTACTGTTCCCACTCCAGTGAGTGCATCAGTAGGGTAAGTGTTGGATAGTGTAGGGGTAAAAATTACTATTTGCACTCCAGTGGGTGCAACAGTAAGGTAAGTGTTGGATAGTGTAGGGGTAAGAATTACTATTTCCACTCCAGTGAGTGCAACAGCAGGGTAATTGTTGGATAGTGCAGGGATAAAAATTACTATTCCCACTCTAGTGAGTGAAACAGTAGGGTAAGTGTTGGATAGTGTAGGGGTAAAAACTATGTGTTGTAATGGTATGCATTGTAATGGTATGCGCTGTAGTGACATGCGCTGTAATGGTATGCGTTGTAGTGACATGTGATGTAATGGCTGCGTTGTAATGGCATGCAACGTAAAGGATGTTGTGTTGTAATGACTGTGTTGTAAAGGTAGTGTGATGTAATGACTGCGTTGTAAAGGATTTTTCCCCATAGGGTAACATGGGGATTGCCTTGAAATATATTTTAAGTGTAATTTCCCATTGGGAGCAGATAGAGATTTGGAGTTTGGGGGTCTCTGAACTCACAATATAAAAATACATCTTTTGGTGAAGTTGGTTTTTAAACTGTGTGTTTGAAAATGCCACTTTTAGAAAGTGAAAAGAACAGATGATGGACTGAATGCTGAACAATGCAAACACTCACCCCCAGTCACAGATCTGGATTTAATCCATAATTTCTTGCTGACCACGCCACACCAGTTTGGACCTAGATATATGCGAATCCATCTTGGCCCTGCTCCTCATGGGAACAGTCCAGTCCGAACTGGCAAGCCAGGTCCTCCCTGAACTAGAAACAAGCATCCTGGGACAAATGTTGGGGTCTCGTCCCTCATCAGCCTGGCTAGCTTGAATCCAGTGGCCCAGTGAGCACAGGACCCACGTTTAGGTATACCCTTCAAACTTAGGGTGGCAAAAGCAGATGATGGACGGAATACTGAACAATGGAAACATTCACCTCAGTCACTAATCTGGGTTTAATCCATTTGCACACCTTGCAACCCCAGTTTGGTCCCAGCTATATGCAAATCAGTCTTGAACCTGATCCTTATGGAAACAGTCTAGACCGGACCGCCAAACCAAGTCATCCCTTTACCAGAAATAAGCATCCTGGTACTGGGTTTGGAGTATCACCCTGCATCAGCCAGGCTAGCTTGAATCCAGTGACACAGTGAGCACAGGACCCAGGTATGGTCAGACCCTTCCCAATTAAGGCGACAAAAGCAAAAAGAACAGGTGATGGATGGAATGCTGAACAATGTAAACAATCACCCCAAGTCACAGATCCGGGTTTAATACATCTTTTTTGCTCACCACGCCACTCCAGTTTGGACCCAACCATATGCAAATCAGTCTTGACCCTGCTCCTCATGGGAACAGTCTAGCCCAAACTGCCAAGCCGGATCCTCCCTGGACCGGAAACAATAATCCTGGGACCGGTTTTTGGGTAAAACCGCTCATCAGCCAGGCTAACTTGAATCCAGTGGCACAGTGAGCACGGGACCATGTCTGGGCATACCCTTTCCACTTAGGGTGGCAAAAGCAGAGGAAGTGGGAATTTTCTCGCTTAAACATTCTGTGCTTCTAACTGGCTGTAGAATCCACATCTGGGTTAGGGTGAGAGTTGGGCTCTTGTGCATTCACTCTAGAAAGTCACACAAAGGGAGCTGAGGTGTGCCTTGCATATGCTGATGGGCCTTCCTCAGCTAACACCTGAATGGGCTGTGCCTGTCCTCACACAAAGCCAGGTCAGTGAAAGGCAGGGTATTGCACTCTGCAAAGACTTTCCTTTGAAGTTTGCCTACTTCAAAGGCAAAAAGGGGAATAAGTATTTGACCTGTAACACCCGCAAATCAGAGTATCTCTGGGCTAAAGGACATTCTGCCAGGAAGAAGAGCTGGATACTGTGGGAGGGTCTGACACTGTTTCTTTGTTGTGCTGGCCTGCTGGTTGCTTCTGTCCTGGGAGTGAAAGGACTGGACTTTGCTTTCTGTATCCTGCTTCCAAGGTTCTCCAAGAGCTTGGGTGTCCCGTTCACAAATGGGCCGATTCTCAGAATCGGCCCATTTGCGAACGGGAAAAAGCCTTTTGGGATGCATCATCCCAAAAGGCCCTTGCAATATAGGGAATCGCAAAATGTGCGATTCCCTATTTTGCGAATGCATTTAAGGAATCGCATATTGTGATTCCTTAAACGCAATGCAGGAAGCACCCAAGTTGTGCGAATTTGCCCTAAGAATTCGCAAATTACCACCAACTTCAAGTTGGTGGTAATTTGCGATTTCTTTGAAAAATTAACTTTTTTGCATTTTTCAAAAGTGCCATGTGGCGCACATAGGTGTCCTTTTGACAACCTTAATATTGCATTCGCAATTTGCGAGTACCTATTGGCGTATTGCGAATGTCTTCCCATTCATTCTTATGGGCCTCTAGGCCCATAGGAATGAATGGGAAGGTTTTTCTTAATTGCGATTTGCAATTTGCGAGTCTCAATTAAGGAATATGTAGGAATCGCAATTATTATTGAGATTCCTACATACATTCCATTTTGCGAGTCCTGAATAGCGATTCGCAAACAATTGCTATTAAGGACTCGGAAAATGGTTTGTTCATACATATGCCCCTAAGTTCTAAAAGTGACAGATCCATAGGTCTCTATGTACTACATTTGCATGATCTTTCAAAAGTTATTTCTTTACTTGTGTATGTTGAATTCTTGTCGTCTGGTCAAATTTTATTCAGATAAATTTGGCTAATTTTCTGAACTGGTGTGGATTCATTTTGTAGTGTTTTCACTGTATTACTATGTGTGTATGTACAAATGCTTTACACATTGCCTCTGAGCTAAGCCTGACTGCTCGTGCCAAGCTACCAAGGGGGTGAGCAGGGGTTATCTTAGCCTTGTGACTCCCTTACTGTGACTAGAGTGAGAGTCCCTACTTGGACAGGGTGCAAACCACTGCCAACTATAGACCGCATTTCTAACTATGTATAATGCAAAAAAACATAAAACTAATCTGGAAAACAAAAATGTTAATACGTGTTGGAACTTGCAGAGGAGAGCATGTTGTAAAAACAAGCCCATAAATAAATCGTAGTTGAATAAAAACAAATACAAAAACAAAATAGTCATGTTGAAGTTCAGATAAAGAAAAAATAATGAAAACAAATTCACTTACATCCCTTTGCAAGAAATGTGCACTGACTTAGGACCTGATTATGAGTTTGGCAGAAGGACCAGCAGCCCGTCACGGCGGCAGTTGGGAACATGCTGCCAAGCCAGCACCATACCGACCACCGCATTACAACATCACCGTGGGGCTGGTGGTGTGTCGGCAGCCCAGCCAGGGTTGAGGCATGCTTCAGCTCTAGGAGAGAGCATTAAGCCAATGCTGGTCGCACTGTTGTGCCTCCTGCAAGTCGGGCACACTGTTTCCACGCACCTTGTTATGCATGGAAAATAGTGCGCGCTCCGACAGTGCAGGTATAAGGGGGCATAACATGGGCCCTTCCCACAGTCAACATGGGCTTCTTCACTCTGGCGCCCTTTTTGTGTCCTTTACCTGCCTTTTTGCGAACCTTTTCATGGTGGCGTCCCTACCAATAGAAAGGTCAGCGGAAAGGCAGGTCATAATTCCCACTACATTGACCGCCGCTGTCCACACTACCGCATGAGCTCAGATCTTGGCGGTGGCGGCAGTCTGGAGGCGGTCTCCCCGCCTGCATTGTAATCCGTCGGATCGGTAGTTGGACCACCAATAAGCGATGGTGGTTTCCAGACCGCCAGGGTCATAATCAAGCCCTTAGACTTATATATTGCTATTCATTTTCACCTGCAATTATTTGAACCATGTACACATTGGCATGAATACAAGGATAGAGGATAAGGTAGAGAGATATGCAGGACTAACAAACTGCATGATGGAGGAGGGTTGTGGGATTTAACTGTGGATGTGACTACAATCCAGGAGGACAAAAGGCATGCTTTATCCTTCTGCTGGGCAGCCTGCACAACACATAGACTGGTGAATCCTTTGAGATCTTCTTAATAAAATGATTCTTGGCATTCAGTAGTGCCTGTTGCCCAGTTGTCCTATACTCGAGTCATTCATCAGCTGGCTTTTGAAGGGGCTTGCAGGAGAAAGGGGTATGAGAAACACAAGTGGGAGTGGACATGCCAGGAGTAATAACGATCATCAATTTGATGGAATGATGGATAGAAAATGTTAGCAGGGGCGGTACAATACAGGAGCCCGTATGGCAAGGAATTATTGGAGCCTCACAGCTTGGTACCACTTTGTCCTTTGGCCCGAAACTCCTTCCACCTCAGTTTCCTCCTGGACCATGGTTGTGCCAAAGAAAGCCATCTCTCTCTTCGTACCTAAAGGCCCGAGATGCTTGCTGGTCTTCCTGGTGGCACATTGTGATCTTCAGCTTTACCCACCTCCCTTTGTTCTGAATTCATTGTGGTGATCGCCTACTTCAAAGCTAGTTGCCAACTTCACTTGCCAATTTCTTTTGTTGATTCCTCTGCATAACTCATACTTGCTGCAAAAACAATTGAAGCAAAGATTTCCCAGACAACATTACCCTAATAAAGATACCATCTGGCCGCACTACATGAAGATGGTAAGAAGGGCAACATTGAGAGGCATATTCCAGAGAATTTCCCTAAACTACCTGATGTGCAGTCATGTACTTACAAAAATGCTGATATCCTATCTGGTCCAGGAGATGATGACCCAGGCATGAATGTCAATGATGGATACATAGGGTTGCTGTGTATTATTAGCATTATTTATCCTCCTGCTTTTTCCAGTAACATTGCTATGCACTGAAAGGAATATTTTCAAAGTAAGCATTTAATATAACATTTTAAACATACCCACCTATTTACTTCAAGATTGCCACATAACTTGGATACTACCATCAGCATATTGAACATTGTGCAAGTAGAAAGTTGGCATGCCACAAGGTGTCATGTTGGCTTCATACATTTTTTGGATACCATACATTTCACAGACATCGCTTCCCTGCAAACAGCCTAATTAACCTACACATACATGTTCTGTATCACCTGTGATAACACAATCATTAGATCCAATACTTGTGCAAAGACATACTTTAGGCAATATAGCATCTACCACTGTGCGTACCCTGTTATAATACTGCTCATCTTCATATCTTCATACCTGTTCGATGCATGTGAAATAGTGGCATTGTATGCATTCCTATGTTCATTGCATTATATCTGACTGAGCATATTCAGGATGTTCATGAATCACATAATATGGTACATGCCATTGCTCTGCACATGTTGCTGATTTAGGAGATGTGCATGATGTGCAACCTGCAGCCCATAAAAGTGTAACATCACACACTTCCTCCTGTAATGCCATTCCAAAATGGAGATCCTTGCAGTCCAAAGGTTTTGACCCATTTTCTATATTAAACAGTAATCCACACTGTTCAGAAGTTGATACTTCACATACAATAGAAAGTAATGGTTCTCACTGTCTTGCAGTTACTCATATTGTTGCAGCTGCCATGTAGCCCAGGGCAGGTCACCATCAGAATTCTCTGTTGCATTACAGCGAGCTGGTATCTCACCCTAGGCTTGACCTAAGAGGACCTCTAAAAAATGTCCAGGAAAATTTGATCCAATCTTCTTTAGAGGTTCTCCCGGTTCATCTTCACATCCAACGTATTGCTGGTGAGTACACCCATTGAGGTGCACTTGCTGGCATTGTCCTGCTAGATTCCAATATTCACCTTTAGGACCAATTACTTATCTGCAGACTACAAGGTCAGACTGCACCAAGCCTCATTGGGGCTATCGGTAAGGATCTTTATGAGGAAATATTGTCAGCTAGATTGTAGCCCCACTAACATCAGTCACTTCTACAAAATCAGCCTGCACCTCCATATGGTCATAAAAGGGTGGTAAAGCAATTTGAACATTACTTTTATTTTCATTATTAAAGGCCTCATTCAGCTATTGACAGGCCGGCGGACAAGAGTCTAAGATGTTGTGATAGCATCTCTCTGCACCCACTTTGCCTGATCTTCTGCGTTGAGAGGTGTCTACCTTGTCTGCAAGTTTTTGATTCACCTCTCCATGGCAAGAGCCGCTTCCGTGAAAAGGCATACATTGGCAGCAGGCCCGGCGTGCCACAGCAGCAGGCTGACCAATACTTATTTGTTTTCAACGTCAGTCCAACAAAATAGTGGTCTCTCGCTGGAAAACGAAAAAATGAATGTCACTTAGGCACTAGACGTTTTCACATTGACATTGTGCATCTTTCCTGTCTGGTACTGACATGGTGTACATGGTAGAGGCGGACATGAAACTATCAGACAGACAAGACATTGGACAGCCAGTCTTTAATAAAGAGGGCATTCGCAAGCAATGTGGAGAGGGTGTTCCTTACAGTGGAATCACCAGAGGCTCTGCTGTTAAGACATCTACAGGTCTCAATCTCTAAATGAGGTTTTGGCAACTGGTCTGTAGCCATCTATATCTATATCTGGCCCTAAATTCCTTGCTTACAGCTATGGGGTCAAATACAGTCTGCCGACTCCAACTGGATTCAACTGGCTACGTTACTACCACCATGTTGTAGTAGTGTAATGGCAATAACTATGCAGAGAGGCATTCCATTTATGCCGGGTATACTGGATCCACTAGGAACTGGGTGGCTTTCCATTGTCTGAAATCGTCAGCTCGAAAGATCTGCAGGAGTTATCTCACCTAAAAAAACAAACACAAACCTTAGGCGAACTTCATGAACTTTTAGAAAACTTAGGACTGATTCACAAAAGCATTTATGAATACAGGAAGTAGTCCTACAGGAGAATTGTATTACTACTGTTTCGTACCTTTGTGAATTGTTCCCGGAGGATCCCACTCCCTATTAGTAAAAGTGCAAAGATGGCACAGTCCTTTCTATTTATACTAACTGTATATGGCTATTCCATTTAAATTCCTAATTTAATTGTTTTTGGGCCAGTTTGAAAAGGCATGTAAGTGTACGTAAAAGAGTACTGCATGAATGCTACGTCATGCTGCCCAATACATTAAGGGGTAGATTTATCAAAATGTAACGCAGCGCAGTGCAGCAAGTCACCTTGCTGCGCTGCATTACAGAAAAGGGTAGGAATGTGCCGTATTTATCACAATATGGCGCATTCGTATGTTTGCCCATCGGTGGTGCACAATGTGCTGCCGAGTGCTAAAGCTGACACCCTTGCACCATGGTGCATATTTTTGGTGTATTCTGAGGCCTACCTGTAATGGTAAAGCTGGAAATGCATCATAATCCATGGGTTTTGCGTCGTAACACCCATGCACCACCTATAGAACGGCTCTCTGGGGGCAGAGTAACACAACTCAGTGATTTGTGCTGCGTTTTTCTAGATTTATCTAGAAAATCGCATCTTGAGGGTCGCATCACTTTTACACTCCATTGCAAAAGTGATGGAACTTCTTGATAAGTCTGCCTCTTACGTTATAAAACAGGACACAGAGAAACAAGCCTAGATCGTTTTTATTCACGTTGTTAAAAATGGAGTTTACTTACAATAATCGAACGTCGCCTGGTGTGCTGGTGCTGCGGTCTCATACAGCTGTACAGTTCCTCTGGCAAAAGGATTTTTAACCCTATGGCCACAGCTGATGAGGAAACATGAGGACAATCTGACATTGTCTTATTTCAGAAAAGAATACGTGGATTTCCCAAAATTATTGTAGGCAGAAAATGAACTGTCTAATTTTGAAAATGTTGAAAGAGAAATATGTGAGGAATCCTGGAATCCACGCTACCAAATAGGCTTTGTGCTCAAGAGAAGGGAAACCACAGACAACATCGTGGTGCCTGAGCATACAAAGGAAGTCATTCAGTGAACAACTTCATTTATTTTGTAAATGTAATTGCTTTTCCAGATAAGTGTGTGTGTTCGGATGCCTCTCACTTGAACCAAATATTTTTTTGCCAGCACAAAACTGCATAAAAAATATCTGTCTGCCTCATCAGGTTTTCTTATAATAATGCTTAAACTCTGTTTTTCTTTACAGTAAATACTGTGCAGTGAAGATCATTGAAGTAATCTGGAATAATAGCTCTGCAAGAGGTTTTAAAATACAAAAGTGTTTATAAATATTGTTAACTGTTTTATGGCACGAAGAAGAATCTACAAAACTATTTGAGAGAGGGATGCAGTTATAAGCAATGGATGTTTGAACTTTGCAAAAAAGTAGTTCACGTTTGCACAGTTTGAAAACTACACATTAAATTAGCATTGAGCCAAAACAAGCGAGTCATTCCAATATCAACACCGCCATTTCTCAGGAGGCCGCCAGTCAGAGGTTTTTAAAAGGGACTTACTTTTATAGTTCTACCCTCTAGAATAACCCATAAATGGCCCGTCGTAGGCTGATGACTTGAGCTCTCAAACAATAGCACTGGGGAGGATTGGCGAATGGCCACCAAAGGGGTCAGCAGCAGGCGGACATGGCACTTGCAGCCCGGGGAAGGCCACCCACTCAGATCTCGGTAGCATGGGAAGCCTAGAGGCCGCAAACGCTGGACACTTGCTAAAGGGCCGTAAATCAGGGGGCTGTGCCGGAAGTGCTGTAATAGTTATTGTGGACCAATTAATCAGACTGTTGATAAAGATGACAGATGTGATGAAGTATTACAATCATGGCGTGTACGAATGACCATTAAAATGTGATGTTCATGTTCCTTGTTTGTGAATAAACAGCCGCTATGCACCAACAGTGATTCAACTAGTGTTTATTGAGATGGGGGAAAAAAGGGGTGCATGAGGAAGGCCAAAAGGGACTGGTGGTCACGCGCACATCTGGGAGGGGTTATGACTATTTTTAAAGGCATACCTCGGAATGTGATCCTGAAAACAACTTGCTTTGGGCTCATTGGCAACTATAGTCAAGGCAGGTGACATGCTGATATGATAAATTCCTGAGGCTATCGTTAAAGATCTCCCCAGACTGTATACTCACTACATGAATTATGTCTCTTACTAATTCGATTACTGATGAGCCAAGATTATTCAAACTGCTTCCCTTTCTAAAACATGGAGTCCATCTCGATTGCTGTGGAGAAGTGTGGCTCAATGATTAGAGTGGCAGACCCTGATGCAGAGGTCTAGCCTGGGACCAGGGTTCAATTTCCCGCCTCGGTGGGTCTTGGGCTCAAAAATTCCACGGACCTGATAATTCTGGCCTCGGTGCCTATTCTAATCATGGAGTCCCACTCTGCAACTCTGGGCAATAGCTTGCTTAATCTCCACAACAGCCCCCACAATGCTAAGGATGCCTGGCCTCCACCTTGGTGGTGCCCAGGAGTGGATGCCTCACAGGGAAAGCCAGGATGGGTTCCACAGCGGTATTCGTACAAGCGCCTTCAGACCCTTGCGGGTGAGTAGTGCGCTATACAAGTATCAATTTACATTGCTTCTTAATTTGACTTCTCTTGTCGTTGACCCTGATATTGTTGGATGTGAATGATAACAGTTAAGTGAGGTATCTCTTGCCTATTCCCAAGCTTAAGTACACTTACAGTTGTATGACGGAAGCACGCATCCATTCACCCCATAAGCCTTTACAACGCAGTCACTACCCTGTCTGCGACCTTACCACACGTTACCTTACCACGCAATGACTTGCTAAAGCGGGTGCTGGACTTTGGAATAGTATAAATAACTAGTCCAACTCCAGTCTATGCAACAGTAGGGAAGGTGTTGGACTTAAAACTTCAACACCAGTCTCACAACGCGCCCCCTACAGCAAGTCGTTGCAGGTTAAAGTAATGCGTGGTAATGTCACAGTCATGGTAGTGTATGTGTTGTAAAGGCTGGTCTCTGAGACTGCAGAGTAAAGGATGTTTCTTGTACACTTACTGATACAGTTATTAAATATTTGCATCTGTGGCCTTGCTTTCAGTCACTAGCTACACTGTGCTTGCCATTTTTAAGGCAGTAATCATAGTTAGCCAGTTTCGTAAATTGCCACCCTGCCTTGGTCTTTAGTGTAGCTTGCACTTCCTTCAACATCCTAATCTCGGGGTTCATAAATGCAGAAAATTTTCTTGCAGAAAATAGGAGACTGTTGATGGCTTAAGAGTAGGAAAGAGATCAACCACATGATGTCTTCGGGAGTAAAGGGGAATGATTTCATTTTCACTAGCCTTGTTATTTCAGTGAAACAACAAGTTAATGAGTGACAACAATAGAGGAGGTCATCGGAACTAGGGCCCTCACACACCCAGCAAGCTAGGTGTCATGCTTAATCATATGGGCCTGCTCCTCGTCGGGCCGGCGCTGCAATGCCCGACGGGCACCCATAAAGGGGCTCTTTATCGGAGATCTTGTGTTCCTTGCCATATAGGTGCCGTGGGTGTGAGGGACCTAAGTGAGTGTAGATGTGAAAAGTGAGTATTAAACCAGGTGAGGGAGTCCTCTATGGTAAACTTTATTCTGAGAGGGTCCCAAACTGGTTAAAAAGGAGAAGTGGGGGCGGCTGTTTTGTTATAATGTGACAAAAATTGCGCTCATCCCCCAGATGGTCAACATGTTTCTCGCCTCAGGTTGTCAAAAGTGATCAATGGCGATTCTTCAGGACCGAGTGAATGATAAAAACTATCTACAATGGATGGCAAGGTGCAATGCTACCTACCAATTACGGTTCCCACGGGACAGTTACCCAAAGGGAAGGAAGCCAACCTAGAGTAACAAAGGGAATAAAAAACAGAGTAGTGGGAAAATTCCCATGTGAGTTCAATCATTATGATGATTACTGGATGTGTGCTTGGTTCACATTATCAAATGGGACATTTAAAAACAATGCTATCATGCAATTCATTATAGCGCTGTAAGTGACTCTGTATGCAAACCCCTCTGCACACATACTCAAAAGTGGTAATAAAGCGAAGTGGTGAGTGATTGTTAACTCACCTATTCAGGGTATCTAGTTGTGCCTCATCAGTAGCGGCGAAGTGCGAAGTGTTAAGACACAGAATGTAGTGTCTCTATAAATTAGAGAGAGACACAAAGCACCATGAGAAGTTTTGGTCATATGTATACTGGTTTGTTGCTCAAATAATGGCCCCGATGCAATAGACTATAAAGAACAAAGGGTCCGGGTCAGGTAGGATGTTGCGAGTAAACGTGACCCTAGACCACCAACAATACCAATGTTAAAATTGCCTAAACTGGACCGGTGTGCCTTCTGTCTTCCAGGGACCAATTTAACCAATGCAGGACCTTGGCTGCTGGAAAAAATCATTTGCTTGCTAGTCCATCTTTCATGAAGGATAAATCAGGCATCCCCCATATTTGGTCCACCTTCAAAATAAACATCGTCAGCTTAGGGTATGCCTGATTGTCAGTACATCACTGACAAAGGTATCTATCTCCCATGAACTTGCTTTTCTTAATACCAACTAGAATGTCCAGATTACAATAAAAGGATTTACACAGCCTGCTGAGTAATATCTGTCAATTTTGATGGATTTCAAAATCAAAGGAAGAATATACAGATGATTACTTAATATGTGGATCAATACAAACATAGTTCCTTTAAAAGAAAACAATTATATATTTTGATGTTAAAATGTGAGCCTTAATGTTATAAATGTTTTTCCCCAAAAAAATTGTTTTAGTGGATGTAGATAGGTGATTTTAAAGGTACTTACATTGTAATTTATATATTTATGTATGCTGCATATTA
This sequence comes from Triturus cristatus, assembly GCF_964204655.1. Lineage (NCBI taxonomy): Eukaryota > Metazoa > Chordata > Amphibia > Caudata > Salamandridae > Triturus > Triturus cristatus. The sequence goes on from NC_140592.1 coordinate 138,767,805, forward strand.
TGTTTTAGAGTGTCTAAATAATGTGAGCAAAATTATTCACTTTGCAGCCATGTGATGTTTTTGCTTTACATATGTGCCCAAATATTTCTTTTCTTACTGTGTCTGTTGGAAATGGCCCTCTTTGAAGAGTTACCCTAAACATTTTGTCTTCCTTCTCCTTTTTGTTGGCTTTAGGACTCTGAGCACTTTACCTCTGCTAACAAGTGCTAAAGTGCATGTGCATCTCCCCTAAACCTATTAACACTGGTGTATATACAATTGGCATATTTAGTTTAACTGTAAGTCCCTTTTAAAGTGTTAAACCATATACACAGGGCCTGCAATCTAAATGCTACTAGTGGGCCTGCAGCACTGATTATGCCAGCCACACAAGAAGCCTTTCAAACCTGTCCCTTTGTTGTGGCTGACTGTTCAGAGGAACTGCTTCTCTGCTCTGCTGCCCTGCCGCCTGCTGATCTCTGCCCTGCTCAGGACATGGACTGGACTCATCTCACTTGAACTAAGAGACTCCAAGGGCTTGGAGGCTTGCCTCCTGTTTTCTGAAGTCTCAGGAACACAAAAGACTTCCTACAATCCTGCTGGGGCTGCTACAATCTACCATCTGTGAGTCCTACCCTTGCATGATTTGACCCATCCTGTCTTGGACTCAGAAGTGGGTTTTGCAGCTGCTTTAGCAGTTAACATCAACACAGCAGTGACTGCATCGACTGGCACTGAAGCTTCGCCCTTCTATGTCGATGCAGTGGTTGCTCGATAACAGCTTTTCCAGCACCAACACGGTGTGACGATGGGAGCGATCCTACACCTGAAGCCGCTCAAGGACAACAGCACGGCTTGACATCGAAACAAAGCCTGCATCACAAAGGGGTTTGACACAGAAACTTCCATCAATGATGCAGATCGGCGCCGACACTCGCCTCCAACCTTGGATCGATGACGACGCAGTGCCTCCAGGACTCATCGCCATGAATCTTCAATGTCAGTACTTTGCTTCATCCAATGTATTTCTTCAGCGGGACCTGTCTGGGTCCTGTAGCCGGCCTGCCATCGATCGCAGTTGGCCTGAACTTTGACTCTGTACCGGTCCCTTTTAACCTCAAGTAACCTTTTGACCGCAAGTGACTTCTATGCACTGTTTTCACATTCAATCTTTGACAATTCATATCTCGACTTCTGCGTATTGGATTTTTTTGTTTTGGTCTTGTTTTTACTCAGATAAATATTTTCTATATCTCTTCTTATATTTCTCTAATCTGTGTGCAGTCTTTTTGTAGTGTTTTCATTAAGTTACTGTAGTTTAATTGTTGTACAAATACTTTACGCATTGCCTCTTAAGTTCAACCTGACCCACACTGACAGTGAACAACTCTAAATATGGATGGCTGTCAGCCATACCAACATTGATGGTGTGATGTCGGACGAAGGACGACCAGGGGGAAACAACAATAGAGAACTGACAGCCACCTGACAGTCCTTTCTCCATCATGACTGATGGTATTCCATCAGTCCAAACCCTGAAAATGGAGGTCGGTTAACCGCCAGCTTCAAAGATGGATCAGTTCACCATAACTGAGGAATGATTGTGGATCTGTTAAACTCTAGGTCAGACCCATAGTCTCTGAAACGGAATTGAAAATGCCCCAGTGGGAAGGTTGAAGGCTGCATCCAGCGTTGTTCTCTTGAACTTGAAAAGCCATTGAACAAGGGCCTGCTGAATCCCTATGTGTTGGTGGGAAAATTCAAGTTTCACAGATGCTAATGTCTTCTCATCAGACAAAACCTATTTGCACCTTCATCTGGTCAAGATTCTACCTTCGGACTTGCTGTGAGGTCCTATTGAAAATCCGCAGGTTTTGGAAGTCTAATAATTTTCAAAGTCCAAACTTTTCACTAGACCTTAGTGACAGCACCTGGGGCCAGGACTCACTCCAGCGGAGGCCACTAGCAGGTTCCATTTCAGGTCCAGTTACAACTGGTGGAAGAGGCCCAGCCCTTCAGGGCACAACAAAAGTCACATACAGCAGATCTAGTCCTCTTCTGTCCTTCCACAGGTCGATATTTTTTTGATGAGATGGGGTGAGGTGCTACTTTGTAGGTGTGGGTGGCTCCTAAATACTTCCTAATCAATATCCCATAAGAAAAAGTTCCCAAGGGCAAACCTTTCCCTTTAGCAACACATCATGTTTTCCATGGTTGTATGATGGAACAACACATTTGGTTGCACGGCATGCCTAGCAACACAACATGTTTGCCATGGTTGTATGATGGAACAACGCATTCTGTTGCAATGCATGCCTTTACCACGCATGCGTTACAACGTGAATGCCTTTACCACGTACAACCTTTACCATGCATGCTTTTACAACGTATTTTGTTGTGAAGCTTGTATGGTAAAGGCCTATGCGTGATAAAAGTTTTCCCTTCCCCTACCCTCAGTCCTTGTGCCGATATTTGAGTGATAAATCATGTGGCGTTTATTGCTAATGTTATTACCTTGTTGTCAGGGGCATTGCAACTATGATTGTTATGCATTACGCATGCAGAGGCATTCAGAACTGGCTAAGCATGTTCTACACTAGTGCCGGCAACCATGCCTGACGCACAGAGGTGATCACAGCTTATATATTGGGGCTACTACTGTAACCTTGCCTGATATAGCCACTGTTACTACTAATAGTAGCTCAGGATGATTTTCATTGAACATAAGTGGCTCTTACTACAGAATGGGTTGGAGACCCCTGCCCTAAATCTAGACCCCAGCACGACCCCCGCCCTGTTAAAAACTATCCGACCCATCCATAAGCCTTAAATCTAGAACCCAGCGCGACCCTGCCATGTTAAAAATTACCCGACCCTTCCCTAAGCTGTAATTCTAGACCCCCAGCATGACCCTCTCCCTGTTAAACAACATAGATTCTTCCCTAAACCCTAAATAGAGAACCCTGTGTGATCCCTTGCTAGACTCCAGCCCTTTTAAAAATACCTGTCCCCCATCCTGAACCTTAAATCTGTCCCATGACCCACATTTCTTTTTAAATAAAATCACCTCAGTCCCAAAAACAATCCCCCTTACCTTTACAGGATGAGGCACTGCACACACAGGTCATCAAGAGGAAGCGGAAGGCTCTGTTTGCTCCTATAACGACGCCAATAGCCTTTACCATGCAGGTGCCATTACCAGCATATGTCCTCATCACGTACGTTGTAAAAAAATGCGTGGTAAAGGCTATGCGTGGTAACAGTGTATGCGTGGCAAGGCCTGCATGGTAAAGGCCCTGCGTGGGAACAGCCACATTGTAATAGCTGTTTCCCGTTTGTCATATTGCAGATTATCCCACAGTGCACAAGTCTAGGTTAAATCCACCATGGCAGAACCCTTCGGCCCTTGGAGGTGGCTTGTGTTCCAATTAGGAGTGTGTCTGAGGAAATGAGCAGTCTACTCTGCTCAACCACATAATCCTGGTTCTGGACCAGCTCCCCTTGCCACCAGGCTGGTGCCAAGAGGGGTACTCCGTCACCTCAATCATTGATCAAAGGGCTTTTCTTCACCAGGTCTCCCTTTTTACTTACCTATCAATAGGAAAGACTCAACCTGGTCCCTTTCAAGTTAAGGAAGTGCCTGAGCTCTCCCCAATGCCTTTCTTGAGCTGCCTAACAGCCAGGTCTGCCAGCTGAAAGGCGATTGGCATTGTTTCTGCTCTTAGAACAGTTTTCACGACTAATTAGGAGGAAAGCACTGACAAGGGCAGCTGCAGGAAGACTAATGCCTACTGCACTTTCAGGAAAGCTAAGTCAAACTTTTCCTGTATATTGATCAAAAATCCAACTTCACTATTAAATTGGATTTCTAATAAATATTTCCGTGTCTTACCCCAAACCAAAGCTAGCAAATAGAGGCCCTGATTAGATATCGGCAGGAGGACAGTTTCTCCGCCAGGGTAATGGAGTAAATGACTTCATCACCCTGAAAGAGATGCCGCCCGCCAAATTTAGAAATGACCGCCAAGCTGGCAGTGATTTCTAAAGCATTGGCAGGAACCAACATCACAGCAATTCCTTTCAATGCTTTTCACAGTTCGGTGCAGGGTTCCATCAATGTAATGGAGTCTGAAAATAAAAAAACAATAATGCCCCCCTCACCGTGAAAGCCATTTCATATGGGGAGGGGGTCATCTTTATGTTTTTTACTGTCCATTACTGCCAGGGCTTGCCTGCCAGTGTTGTACAGTAAAAAAATAGCTATGTGTCTGCCCATTATAATTAGCCCTAGTTACTCCACTGGGCTGCCCGGAAAGTTTGGTTATGATGGTGATGGATTGGTCACAGATGTAGCCAAATGTATGGTCTGCCCACATTTAAATCAGGAGGTTTGACCACTGTGTTGGCGGGAGGGGGAGGGACTCCATCACTGTTGCTATATGGTTCCCTTTCTTCCAACATCTAATTCAGCCCAATAGTATTTTATTTGCACTTTCATTTTGTTTTCTCGTAGGATCCGCTAGAGCCTTTTACAGTGTAAATAGCTTTTGGAGGCTAGTCACTATAGTACCGTCCCAACATGAAACTCTTACATGATCCACTTTTAAATTTGAGGCACATTGCCTTGTGGATTACAAGGCCTACTTAGGGGTAACGTATATAATATTTAAATGTAAGGTTCCTTCCTGTGAAAATTGTATATTTTCACAGGTGTGTCTGCAGGCTAAAAAGCTGGAGGAGTCAGGCTACACATGTAGGCTTCCAGCCATATTAACTATGTCAGCCTAGTGGATGGCACAACATTTGCTTCAGTTCACAGGTTACATTTAACTTTCCATGACATTAGTGTATTTTCCTGCACTCTAAACTATAACCTTACTGGAAAATTACATATACCAATTGAGGATAAGCCAATTTTACCATGTTTTATGTGGTCAGAGAGCAAACACACTGGGGACTGGACAGCAGTACCCCAGTGTGCATGTTCAAAAAACAGCAATGCCAGTCAGCATAAAATAAACAATCCACGCAAAAGGGCAATTTCCTAATATTCTTCAACTGAAGTCCAGTGTTGCATATGAAAATAAGACCACTAGATACTTTACATGAAATAATTGCTTGAAACAGAATGCTAATACCATGCTGTGTAAAGGCATCTTTCACAGATCCTTGACAACTTTCTTATGCATTCGCCTGCTCATTGAAACCATTACTGTATTAATTGCTTAATAGGTTTTCTAGGTATAAAAAAGTCAGAATCAAGGATAAGCATTTTGCAGTCTTTGCTGGCCATGATAAAAAAATATTCTAGGCACTCATTATGAGAAGTTTACTTGGGAATGAGAAAAAAGAGAAATCAGTGACAGCTCATTAGTTCCTGCATACTTTCTCTTAATCCAGGGCTTTTTCCCTGCACAGGTTTTGCTCAGGATTTTACTAATCCAAGAGACATGGAAGATTAGTACCTCTGTATGCATATATAAAAAGAGAAACACCCATACAGGCTTCTCGATGTGCAGATTCAATAGGTAAACATTTAAGTTTTTGATATATAATGCATTAACATTCTTAAAATCCTTAGAAACATGAATAGGTCAAAATAAACAATATAGAAATGTGTTTTTATGCATAGCATTAAAAGATTATTATAAATTGGGTATGATTTACAAGCATAAGAGGGTAGGACCTAAAATGATAGAGAGTAAAACTCGGTCACTATCCACCAATTGACTATGATACAATTTGTCCAAAAACGCTACATCAGTATCTCTTTATTCAGCTACCAAGATGAAAATTATCAAACGTTGCCAAACGCGTTTCAAACCAGGAATTATGCACAATGTTCACCGTTTTCTAAGTCAATGATTAAAAAAGCATAGTCATCTCTCTAATGTGTGTACACTTATTTTAACACTGCTTTTAGTTGAAATAGTTTTTCGAATAAAAATGCTTTAGCTGTGCTGTTTATGTATTGTACGTCCTAAATTAGCATTTGCTGTACCATTTTATGTTTAGCGCAGTTTTGAGCCATGATCTAAACTAATTTTTCTCTCTGCCTCTGCTGAAAGCAGCTGCAATAGTTTTAATTTCTCCAAGGTTGAGCCTCGCTGTACTAATGAATACACTGTTCTTATTAGTGCATACCTTTCTCACTAGATAGAGGCCTGCTCCCACCTTTAGAGCGGCGGACACAGGCAGAACGACCTTGGCGTTAAGATAGTGTGTGCCCGGTCTCAGGATTGAAACTCATACTTCTGTACTTTCTTGGTCTAGCTGCCTCCAACTGGGAATTTCCAGTCATGGCGTGTCTTCATTGGTTCTGAATTGTACATAATGTATCACCATTTTTACTGGAGTCAGTCCCTCTGCAGCAACCTCAGGAGGCTGGTCAGACTGGACTCTGCTCAAGTGTACCTGAATAAATATACTTGGTTTGTATTCTCTACTGTCTGACCGACTCTTTATTTGTGTGGAAGGCTGAGAGGTGGCCGTGAGTGACCTGAGTGGCCCTAATCGGGTCACTTCCTTCATAGTCATTTCACGCACTTCTTAATTTTAGCCAGTGGTTTACGATGCTCATCACCCGCACTTAATTGTCAATTCCTGCGCTTGTGACAGTCTGTCCCAAGGTAGCGCTGTTTGGCTAATTCATTCATTCATCAAGTCTTTATTTCGGCCACCAGGGCCATAAAAGAGTACAAGTAAACATCATTACTTAGACAAAATAAAGGACAATAAAAACAGTTCATAAGCAATAGATTAAGATCATCAAAATATTGGACTCGATGGGAAGGACTTGAGGTAGCGCATGCGAGTAAACCACATTGAAGTTAAGAATTTTGCCACCGCAAATACTATTGAAGGGGAGAGGTCTGATTTCAGTATTCTGAAGGCGGGGGCATAATGTCTAAAACCCATGTTAGTAAGAAGGGGGCGGAGCCAGTAATTCCTTGCTCTGCGGTAGGCCGGGCAAAAAAATATAATGTGTAAATCCGTTTCCTCTGGGGGTAAACATATGGGGCATTGAGCAGTGTGGTTTGAGTGTGCCCACCGAGCCGTATAGGCCCTTAGGGGCAGTGTGTTATAACGCCATTGCATAAAGAGTTTCCTCGTTGAGGACGGGCCCATATCATCGTAAGTGAGCTCGAGATGGAAAAAATCTTTGAATCCTAGGAAATGTGCTGTTTGTGAGCCCTCTCGTACACTCGCAATGGCCACACTCAAATGGTACTCGTAATAAACTTTGGAAATTAACCTTCGGGAGACCTTAGGACAGGCCGATGCCGGATCAGACCATAATTCTGGTCTGCCAAGTGCTTCACAGATGCGTTTAATATAGCTGAGCCATGGGATTGGAATATTTTTGCACAAACGCAGAATCTCCACCAACTCAGCTCTATATTTCAAAAGATCCGGGGAAGACCAGATTTTACACCAGAAGGTCAAGGGTTTGAGACCCAAGACCTCTGAAATCGGTCTTAGACCCAGATCCAATCTTAGCGGCAAGAGTGGGGTGCTAATTGGTAAGACTGTCAGTTGTCTGAGGAAATTGTTCTCCGTGGTCTGGAGCTTCAGTCCCAAAGTATAGCCCCATAACTCCGCTCCATATATCGCTGATGCTCTGGCTTGGGTTTTGTAAATCTGCAAGCGAGGCGCAAGTGGCCTGTACGTTAATCCTTTCGCCATCCTTGCTATGCCCCCCACAAGCTGGGAGAGTTTCATATTCATCTTAATTAAGTGAGGGCCCCATGACATGGACTGGTTTAATACTAACCCCAGGTATTCAAACGTAAACACCCGTTCTAGACTTGATGTCCCTATAGAGGGGGGTGCTCGGGTCCTGGGGGGGGGGGATTGAAGATCATATATTTCGTTTTTGCGGCATTGATCTCCAATCCTCGGTCCGCACAGAAACACGCGAACCCGTCCAAGACCCTCTGCAGACCCATGGGGGATTTAGAAAGCAGCAGGGTATCATCCGCAAACATGATTGCGAGAACCCTGCTGCCGTCGAGCTTGGGGGCGTCGATGTTACTCAGCTCTTGTAGGAAGCTTATGACCCCGTTGACAAAGAGGCAGAAGAGGGTAGGTGGAAGAACGCACCCCTGTCTGACCCCCCTGTCAACGGGGAAAGCATCAGAGAGGGAACCATCCCTGCCACACCTTACCCTGGCAAAGTTCCCCTGGTGCAGTCTCCTTAAAATCATTAGGATGTCAGCCGGGACCCCTAGGTCTGATAGGACTGCCCACAGTTTGTCCCTTGGGACCAAATTGAAGGCGGCGCGTAAATCCACGAAAACCGTGTATAGACTGCCGCCTTCGGAGAGAACCGTCTTCCAGTAGATGAGGTGCAAGCGGAAGATTTGATCAGTAGTCGAGATGCCCCTTTGGAAACCTGCCTGGTATGGGCTTAAGATCTCATTTGTTTCGATCCAAACCTGGAGGCGGTTTAACATGAGTCTACCAAAGATCTTTTGTGGGACATCAATAAGGCTAATAGGTCTGTAGTTGGCTGGGAGCAGAGGAGAACCCTTCTTAAAGATTGGGACAATCTCTGCGCCCAGCCAAGTACCGGAAATAGCCATGCCTTCAAGGATGGCATTGAAGAGGATCGTAAGATAGGGCGCCCAAACATCCGGCTCCTGTTTGAATAAATCACCAGGCATACCATCCAACCCTGGTGCCTTTCCAGATGCCAGGCCGACTACAGCCTCACGCACCTCACCCACCTTGAAGAGTTCCCCCGCCCCTCCTTGCTGTAGAATAGAAATGGTACCAATCGGGGCGTCCTGCGGTAATTTGTAAAGGGACTGGAAGTGGTCCGGCCAGACCTTTGGTGATATGTTAGATAGTGTGGCCGGGGCCAGCTCCTCCAGGCCAGAGTTGACACAACACCAGAATTTGCGTGAGTCTCCACTGGCCAAGAAGGAAGTCAATCTTGCCCATTTGTCATGCTCCCATTCACTTTTAGCATTAGTAATGAGGGATTTATAGGCTGCTCTACTTGCCCTAATGTCCTCTTTACCCTTTCCCTCTTTGATGTGGAGCAAAAGTTCAGTTTTTGCCTTCCGACAAGCATTATTAAACCAGAGGGGAAGGGAAATTTTCCTGCCAAGCCTATTTGTGTTTTGAGTTAGACATTTGGAAAGATGTTTGATCAAATCCTCGTGAATCTGCCCCAATTGCATAAAAGTGTTCTGGGAAGGTTCTTCTGTTTTGAGTGCCACAAGCTTTTCGAATATAGGAACAACCTGAGCGTATAGTAAAGGTATCTTCCCATGATGTGAGGCTAGATGCTGCCATCTTATTCTGCGCCTATTATTAGCGAGATCCAAGGAGTTCTCCGTATTAGTCCTTGGAATGTCTCTAACCTCCAACCCAGGGTGATCATAGACTAATTGAAGGGCATTGTGGTCGCTGTCCTCCCTGGCTAAGACACTAAAATCCCTTATATGTGTCCATAAAGACAGGGGAACCATAACATAGTCTAAACGCGATTCACTGCCCATTCGATTAAAAGTACATCTGGAAGGGATGTCTGACTTGAACCTTCCATTGCAGGCCCTAAGGCCGAATTGCAAGGACAAGGAAGTAATTTGTAAGGCTAGGGGGGAGCATGCTCTTGCAGCCGGGGCCTGTGGGGGGGGGGATAGACCACAGGAGGTCTTCTTCCGAGGTCAACCCCTCCAATATACCTGGGAGGGGCTCGTACTGGCAATTTAAATCGCCACCGATTATAAAGGGGGTGCCCTCCGGGATTGCTTCCAGGACCGTCACTAGCTCCGCAATTGTAGACGATTCCTGTGCAATGTTCACTGGACTAGCATAAATGTTAATCAGTAAAAGATTATAAGAGTTGGGCCATTCCAGCAGTACAGCTAAAATATCTACAGAGTCTGTCGGGAAAATGGAGGCCTTACACCCCAGATCAATAGCCACCCATATGGCTAGGCCTCCGGACGGGCGGCCGTTCCCCCCCCAGGTCGCATGTACAGAAAATACAGCGAAGCCAATATGCGAGATCTCCTCCCTTGCCCAGGTCTCCTGAAACAGGCAAATATCTTTGTCCCCAATAAAGGAGCTCCAGGCCGGGTTGATCCATTTAGTGGCTAAGCCCGCGATGTTCCAAGATAAAATCTTGAGGGGAGACAAAGCATCCGTCGCGGGATGTGCAACTGGGATATGGGCCGGTTCGAGGCTCGGGCCCTCGTGTAAGTTAGAAAAAGAATTGGGGATATGAGGATTCATAACCATGGCCGAGTTAAGCGGAGAGCAGATAACCCCCACGGGACCTTCTGTAATTGGATGATAACAATCCAAGTGAGTCGGGTACTCCTGCACAGTTAAAGTATCAAGGTGGGCAGGAGAAATGCAAGACATGGTTTGGTGCAGGGCTGCGCCACCCCCCCAAGCGGGCGGTCAATCCACCATATCCAAAGAACTAAACCTATTGTAAGTGGGAAAATAGTCATAACGAGGAGGAACCATGGAAGCGTGGTCCCTACTGAACCCTTGGCCACCCCGTTTCCCTCTCCTGCCAACCAATACCCAGCGTTCTTCCTCCTGATCGGGCGTCGTATCCGGGTAGAAGAATGACAGTGGGTAGGGTTGGATAGGGGATCCCTGGGTGATTTGAGGCCACCTGCAAATATGAGAAACCGTGCGGGGGTCCCTGAAGTTAATCAATACACAGTCTCCTTTGATGGATTTGCTGGTATTTCCCAGCCATGGGGCCCTCCTCACCATGAGAACCTCACTATGAATGCCCTGGGGGAGGGGTCTATTTAAAGAGAGCCAGTGGATGACTTTGTTTTTTAAAGCGTCAACTGGTTCTTTAACAAAAGGTCGTAGTTCGGGAATGCCGGTTAAGATGACAGTGTAGGGGGCAGCCTCCGGCGACAGATGGATTGGCCTGTGTCTAATGTCAGTATCTTGCGTCCCTGCTAAAGATTCCAATGCCAACCCGTGAGAGCTGGAGTCAGTAGTGCAAGGTGCGATCAAAGGTTCAGTTATGTGAGGAATAGGTGCGCTAAGGTTACGTGGCTGGGAAAGCTTAGATGGAGGACAGACTTCTTTTACTAGAAGTGTTAAGGTGGTGTTTGCCTGTTGGCTATCTGATCTGGATACTTCTAGGAGTGATTGGATTCCCCTCTGTAGGTTCACTAGAGATGTTTCTATTAGAACCAAACGGTCTAGTAGTGGAGTGAGTGATTTCTTCAGAAGAGAACTTAAATCCAAGAAAGAGAAGCCAGCCACACATGGTGTTGGATTATGATTCTGGAGTGTATAGGCAGGTATATCTAGTGGGTCTGACCCTGTTTCAGTTAGCCTTAATTGATTAGATACACTCCTCGGGTTAGGCTTGGCAATTTTGGGCTTTTGCCCTCTAATAGTTTGCACCTTTCTTTTCCTCCTCGGGATTGCACCTTCCCTCTCCCCCTGACTGGGTTGTTTAGTTAAAGAGTTACTACAAAGGGTATTAGCCTGCTCAGGGATGATAAGATTTAAATTATGTTGAGCGGGGTGCAATCTAGGTGGGGGAAGCGAAGAAATACTTAACTCAGTTGGAGCTGAAATGTCGTGATCAGTAACAGAAGTAATCAGAAAATCTGGTTCAGAGGTACCGGGTTCAGGGGCTACATTAGGTACCGTGAAATCATGGGCGTGAGCTGGAGAAATAGCCTGTGCAAGAGGTCCCAGAGAAGATCTCCTTACCCAATCTATCTCCTGGGAGATGCGCCTTTCTAAGATAGTAATTTCGTCAATCAATAAAGAGCCGGCCTTAGCGAAATACATATCCAAAGTCCCGGATGCAGCTCCAGCAGCTAGCGCAAATTTACTTCTAGTTTCTCTAACGGACATAGTTGGGATCAGGCAGGGAACCTCAAGGAGCCCTTAGCTTACCGCAATGAGTGAAAGTAGTGAGGCCTGGACCTGGCTCGCCCGTGGGCCTCAAACGGCCCGCTCTTTGCCCGGTCTTCGCCCCGGACTAGGCCCCGCGCGCGTCCCGCTTGCGCGCGAAAACAGGGCTGTGTTATAATGGCTGGGGGGCGGAAAGGGAGGAGTCGGGAAGAGGAGACAGCTGCGATCGCCGCCAAGCAGCCTGGTCCTCGCAGTCCCGGTTTAAAATGGTCCAGGTAAATAGCACCCCCCAAACAGCACAGCGTCCTCGGGCAGAGCCCACAATAGTCCAGCAACAGTAGCCCAAGCGGATTGAAAGCAGTGGCAAGCCTGCGAGCGGCTCCCGCGAAGCGGGGGCCGCGAGGCGTCTAGTGCCTGCTGAGGGAGGAGTCGGGAAGAGGAGACAGCTGCGATCGCCGCCAAGCAGCCTGGTCCTCGCAGTCCCGGTTTAAAATGGTCCAGGTAAATAGCACCCCCCAAACAGCACAGCGTCCTCGGGCAGAGCCCACAATAGTCCAGCAACAGTAGCCCAAGCGGATTGAAAGCAGTGGCAAAAAGATTTTTTGGTGTTGGATAAGGAACAACAATGCACACTTCTCATTATTTACAAAACATATACAAAACACACATTATATTTCATCTACAATTAGACATAAATGAATTTAGACAAAAATCCACATTACACAGAAAAAACATCCTATGACTGTTAAACATTGACATGTAATCACAAATATATACAAATATACACTGCTACCAGTCATAAGCAGAGATCAACACCAGCTGCCCAAAGCCTATGGTTCAGGGCAACCACCCAACGGGGATATATTTTATAAGCAACCTATTTTGAATTAATTTCTTCAGTTGCTGCATTATTTCAAACACATGGTCCCCTGTTGGTGAACAAGGTGCCAACGCGTTTCGAAGCACTTTTAATCAGGGGCTTCTCCTCAGGGCCGTGACTGGAATTCTTTGAGTTCGAAGCTCTTTAGATAAATGAAGGATTTTAAATGTGATTTTCTGGACAATGCACAACCTGCATGGCAGATCGGTTACTCGTGCGGTGTGCCTTCATATTCCTATTAGTTGGCGAGTGGTTTTCTTTACAATGACCTCCGTCATAAAACTAGGTTGAAAGGCAGAAACAGACGATGACCAACAGCCGATTTAATCTTTGTTTTCAATTTTAACACTCCTATTGGTGCTCTCAAAACGGGCTTCGTCAGTAGCAACGTTTGGCTAATTAGAAATAGCCACAACAGTTACTTATTAATTCAATATACATAAAAAATTACTATTACCTGCCGCCCAACCTATTCTTATAGCTTTGGGGGCCTGAAATAGTCTGAATCCTTACACTTATAGGAGTGTGATGGTGAGTACTTGTGCTGTTATTGTCATTGGATGCATCGTGGGTGCAATGTGTGATGCAATCTGCAGTGCCCTCCTGAAGAGAGCTCTGGCACTTATTTTGTTTACAAATGAAGAACTTATTTCACAGGTTATAAGCCATTGTAATGCAACTGTAGTGATTTTTATATACTGTTTAACTTTCATTGTCAATCATGTATGGCAATCATTTTCCTGGATTCATGTGTAGAAGAATTGCACAATTTGTTGCTCCCTGCTTTGATATCCTTTCATTTTGACATTTAAAAAACATTTGCTAAGTTCTCTGACTTAACTTCAATTGTTTCCTTCATGTGGAGTTTCTCTTTTAAAGTAAATACACTTATTATCACTGATTGTTTTGTGTTGTGCCCTCAATCAAAGTCTTAGCAGATGCCTTCCACCACACTGAGTAAAAATCATAACACAATGGCAAAGGTTACAGAAGGTTTGAGGTAGACAAATGTTGCCAAAAGATAAAATGAAATATGTGTTTCATTTCAATTTGGGTCATTACGCCCTTTCATTATCAGTAATTACCTTACAATGTATGAAACATCTCTTTTCTTTCTTTATTTTATTACTGCTGCTATTGTATACAGAGGTTACACAAATGATAATTACGGTCTATTAAAGTGCAATCACAAAGCATGTACTTTCCCCAACATAAATTCATATACTGTCATAATAGCACCCAATCATTTCAAATTTTGTATCGTAATCCCAATGCAATGTCAGGAACAGTTTTAGCTACTAATTCCTTACTGTTACTGTTGGAAAGTTGATTATTAGTACTGGTAAATACACATCTACCACTGGCAATAAGGCCACTAACACAGTCTAGGGCTCAGAATTGGTCTCAGAAAATTATTCCCATGCTCAACACTTAGTAGCTTGGCTCTGAGCAGACAGGCTGCACTTCAGAGACAGGTATGCAAAGCATTTAGCAACACCAAGTCAGTAAATATTTAAGACACAGCACACAAGAAAAATCCAAAAGCAATATATAAAATTGGAAATAGTTTTATCTTTAAGATGACACCACAGTGAAAAACAGCCAATGTAGGGAACTGTAGATAGGATTTTTTTAAAGACAGCACTATATTGCACATAGAAACCTATAGTGCCTATTGGGACATCTGGTCGCGCTAGACCGGGACAAAGTCAAAGATTCAGACTGACCATAATAGAGCACTGTGCGGCTACCTCTCGCGGCAGGCCTCGGTCAAAATTTGTATCTTCCTACTAAGAAACTTTTCTGGAGCTTTTTTCTCCTGGGGTCCATCAAAGTTCTCCACCAGTCTGGATTCGAAGAGGGTTTGCCAACTTGCCTTGCGACGAGCTCCCGGTCAAACCTATGGAAGTCAGACCTCTGGAGATTTTCAGCGGGACAAACCAGAGATCCAGGCCAGCTCGCTGTTGAAGGTGGGCGGCTTGGCTCTCGTGGTTGGTCCTAGTCATCTCTTCTACCTTCGGACTTGGAAACTTTTATGGAGCTTTTTCTCCAGGGGTCCCTCGATGCTCTTCACTGGGCTAGATTTGGTGAGGGTTCGCCAGCTTGGGTTTTGACCTACTCCCGGTGGGACCTAAGTAGTTTTTCAGCAGGACCAATCTAGAGGCCAGGCCAGCTCGCGGTTAAGGGTCACCGGCTTGGCTAGCCAGGTCAAGTCAGTCCACTTTTGATGCTTTTTTTCAAAGTTGCTCCAAAGTTCCCCAAACTTCTGGAACTTCTTCCTGAAGTTCCTTTGAGAGTCCCAAAGTATCCCAAACTCATTTCAAGGGCCTGGAAGCTCCAAGATGGTCCTTGAAAGTTTGGGACTTCAATTCCCACAATCTACTTGCACAAAACCCGTACAGATCGACTGGAGTCAATCCAGCCTTGAGATTCTTGGTGGTGATGGTACATGTGAGCTCTGTTAACCTGTAGCTTGCAGGGAGTCCACTCTTAAGTCCTTTCGAAGCACGGCTGTTGTTTCAGATTGTGCAGCAGGTGCAGTAAGTCAGAGTGCAGGGAATGGTTGGTGCAAATCAAACTTTTCAGCATGGACCCTTCTTCTTCTGTGGTTTTAAGCAGCAGATCTGAGAGGCAGTACCCCTCTCAGATACTTATTCAGTGTTCTCTAGGGTCACACATGAGGGTACTCCTGTCCAATGAGGTGCAGGGCAACACCCCAGAGCCTGACCATTTCCTCCTAAGTGTGGCGCAATGGTCTCCCAGAAAGCACTATTTCTCCAAACTACAATCTGGCTGAAGTCTCAGCAGAGAGGCAAGAGCTAGTTAAATCAACCTCCATGATTGCTCATCACCATAGTCTCCTGCTCCCCCTGGCATCTGCACATTTCTTCCTTAAGCCTTCCATCAGGCTGGATTCAGAGGGGGTGGGCATAGATGGAACTTCTATTTTTACTGTTTCCCTGGGCTTTTGCATCTTATGATTTACAACCTCTCCCCCTTGCTCTGGCATTCCTGTGCAGCAGAACACTCTCCTCCTAGAATGGCTCTTCACCCCAGGTGCCACTCATCACTTCATCAAAGCAGCCTGGCTAATCCACTTAACTCTGACCAATCAGGAAAGAATACTGGAATTCTTAATTTTGGTTTACAGACAAGAAAGTCTTATAACTTCATTTCTGTACCTTTTAGGATAAATTTAACATCTGCATATTGTTGGATTTATCAGTACCATTTCCTTAAGTCCTTGAATGATATTTTCTGTGAAGCCTAGCGTTAGTTATTAAATAATAACTGATTGCCATGTTAACCTATGTGTCTGGGGATCTACAATGGGGAAAATAAACTGGATGCTTTCTTCAACAATAGGGCTCATAAAACATATTTTATGAGAACCCTGACTATATCTACAGGACACCCCACCCCTGCGACGCCTAGTGGAGACTTTAGGGGTTCTGAGTATTTAAAATATTGCAGATCCTCACTCCACAGGGCTCCTAGCACAAAAGTCGATTTGAGGAAGCACTTTACTACAATGAGGGAAGTGAAATATGCAATTTCACTATACCCAGCTCATATGAAACCTTATTAGGTCGAGCATTCGAGACCTCTTTTATATACTTTAGTATATACTTATATGTGTAGGTATTTGTGGGCTCTGGAGATCAGCCCTAGGACTTGTCTGCTTCCGCTTTCTGTTCAACTGCCTCTATTTAACTTTCTTGATAGAAAACGACCAGTAGAGGTCAGTAAAATACCAGAATTGCTTTCTGTTTAGAAACTTTCTTTTTTTATTTTTCTGGCAACTGCCTCTATTTAACTTTCTTGATAGAAAACCGCTAGCAGAGGTCAGTAACATACCAGAATCACTTTAGCATTCTCTAAATTCCTATCCATAGCAATTGTCTTCCACGAGCACCCGTAGATGATAATATTTTTTCCAAATTTTGTATTTTCAGTGATATGACCACCGAAGGCCCTGATTTTATATTAAAAACAGAGCTTTGGACTATACCATTTCCCGCTGAAAGGCAATATTTCTCTCCATGTGTTCCCATACCTGGCGTGTCACGCAGTTTGGTGCTTACTTTCCCACCATGTTAAAGAACAGTAGATGTTTCAGCACCCAGGCTAATGTACTGCATACTAAGTACATATAAGGTCTCTAAGGCGAGACCGATTGCATTGCAAATGCTTGTTTCATAAGGGTCCTCCTTACAAGTACCTGACCCCCACCCCTGGGACACCTAGGGGAGACCACGGGGAGACCAAATATTCCAAAATATTGTTGCTTATTATTTTTCAAGTGCCCCAAGCACCAAAATCGAGTTTTGGCACAATTTACATTTTAAAAGTAGTGACCTGCAACAAAGGGCTGTTACGAAACATACCTCAGGCCTTCAGAGTGCACACATACACCTGTAGAAAGGGCTGCTGGCCTCTAAACTGCCATGCCCTATTATATACTAGGGACTTAAAGTTAGTTTTGATCCCCCCTGCCCTATTATGCACTAGGGCTTAATAGGGGAGGTCATGCCAATCATAGGGGTACCCTAACCAATAGTGTACCGTAGTGTATGTAGGTGTTGTCACTGTATTCTAAGTGTGTTTTCAGCATGGCACTGACCATGGGCCTGGTTAAGCAGAGCCCAGGGACAGTCAGTTACCACCAGTACCAGGGCACAGGATGACTTTAGAACAGTTACTACTGAGAAAAGATGGATGCTGCTAAGGAAGACAAAGATTATAGTTTTAATGTAAACCGGGACTGATTCCCCACAGGGCTCAAATAATTTGGCCGTTATACCCACTTACCTTATAGTATGAATGAAGATCCCACTGAGGGTACTCTTGACGATCAGAGAAACCTAGAAATAGAAAAGGGACAAGGGTTAGGACATCGGAGAGAAAAGGCGGAGAAGGGTTAAGAAGCCAACACTAAAAGTGGACTACCACACACACAGAAGTAGGAGGAGGCAGAGCTAACAGTAGAAAAGGAAGTGACACTTAGGTAATTTAAGACACTAGAGAGTCAGGTCAGCTCCACCATTTTTTCTCCTAATTCTTCATCCTCCACATGCTTCATTAGATATTTAAATGGATACCCCAAAGCTCTAGATGCACCATCACCCAGGCCCTCGTCTCCAGCTGTCTGGACTACGGCAACAATCCGTATGCAGGAATCGCATAGACAACGCAGACCACACAGAATGCCTCAGACACCCTCGTCCTGAATCTCCCTAGATGAACCCAGATCACCTCCTACCTCAGGAAACTCCACTGGCTCCCTGTACAGAAAATATGTCAGTTCAAGCTTCTGTCCCATGCATACAAGGCCCTACACAACTGTGGTACCACCTACTTAAGCCACTGCCTGAACTTCCATCATCCCACCAGACACCCATGCTCCATATCCCTTTCTCTAAACTTCTCCACCCTCATCCGACTTAGCAGATGAGGTCACTACTTCTCCTACCTAGAAGTGAAGACATAAAGTGAGCTATCCTTTCATCTACGGACTTTCCCATCTCTTTCAGAGTTCAGAAGACTTGGCTATTCAGCTAATCAACTGGACCCTGCCAGCGCCTGGATACCCTCCTGGGTGACAAGAAGCGCTCTACAAACCTACTAATTGATTGATAGTGAGAAATATCAAAGGTTGACAGATTAGGGAATATAACCCTGATTCTGGAAATGATGGGCATATTAATGTTCATAAGCACTTACCTGGGCATTCTTCTGTTTTTTGAGGGGCATCAGTGGCTCCATCCTGCTAGAACTATGAAGGAAGAGAGGAGAATACTGAAGTGGACGTTACCAAACAAAAATACCCTATTCAGAGTGCGGGGGCCTTACCTGATGGAAAGATTACTTCTTGTTATGGCTCTCAATTAACCAGCCTTTTGAGAACCAGGACTGTCTTATATGGCTCAGGTGCTATAATGAAAAGCAATTACTTGCAAAATGGACAAGCCTCCTAAGTCTTATTTCCGACCGTCCCCCCACAGGAATCCTTGGCTCACCTAAGGTAGCTTAGCTTAGACAGCAATGTTTTCCTCAGAGAAGGTGTTAGTAGTATGCATACAACAATTTGCCCCCAAAAATATTGCTAATATAGAAATACATATACTATCCAATACAAACTAGTTTATAAAAAAAACATTAATTACATTTATTACAAATGAAGGGAATGTGAATAAGAATGAAGTTATAGGGATATTGCAAAAATCCCAAACCTTAACCAAGATTAAATAGGCCTACAATAGTACAATGTTCCTATAGATTCAGACAGGCCAATGTATTAAGTCTAGGTCACAGAATATTTGGTGCTTTTGCAACCATACTGATTTGCTACTTGGGTTTCATTTTACAATACAACAAATGCACTAATCAGTCACATTCACTTAAAGGTGCAAAATCTCTACCTATGCTGGAGGCATGGAGGTCTTTGAGGAACAGCAGAACCTCATCACTGAGTTTTCATTGACTGCACGTTAACCTTTAAAATATTTTTAAAAAGCAGCCTGTCAGACCTAACATCTTTGGTTTGGTCCCCCCCCAAACTTTTTGACTTCACTCCTATTTTGATGAATTATTTTCTGTTGGCCATAGGACTCTGTACACTTTACCACTGCTAACCAGTGCTAAAGTGCCTAGGCTCAGTCATCTATACATGGTAGAATTGGCATACATCAAATTGGCACATTTAATTTACTCATAAGCCCCTAGTAAAGGGTTACTACCTGCACCCATGACTTGTAAATTAAATGTTACTGTGAGCCTGCAGCATGTATTGTGCTATCCACTTAAGTAGCCTTTTAAACATGTCTCAGAGCTGCCAATGCAGTCTGGGGGTGCAGTTTTAGACTTCCATTTCTACCGTTCAAAATAAACCATTTGCCAGGTCTAAGCCTATCTAATACACATACGTCACCCCTATAGGAGGCCCTTCAGTGTATTTAAAAAGTTGGACATGTACTTTTAAGATTTTTGTGTCCTGGAAGTGAAATCCTCATATTAATTATCACTACAGAAAGGCCTACCTCTCTCATACGTTACCTTAGTACATTTAATAAGTGATAACTTTTGATTTGTAGCAGGTAGGAAAGCAGTAAAGTAAAACTTTAATTCGCAATTCTGAAAATGCCACTTGGCATTTACTTGTACTAACCATCTGGTGCCTCTCATTCTCTCACCTACTGAAGCTGTATTAAACCTAAGGTGGGTTGAAGGTTTGAAGATGCAGCATTGTATTTCTGATTTGAATGTTTTGTTTGCTGAAAAACTGAACAACAAAAGCAGTTTGTAGTTACCCAATCTCCAACTCAAACCAGTTTGAAATGCAATGAATTTGAGTGAAGTGGTGTTGAGAGTGTGGTGAACCCAGGAGAGGTTGCAACCGAAGGGAGATAGAACCTGTAGGCACGCAGCTCTAATTCTTGAATATCATTTGATTCTGTATTTCTCTTCTCGGTGGGCTAAGTTTTAGCATGTTTTTCAGCGTGATTCAAATTTCTGAGATGTGCTGGAATTCTCTTTGTGCTTTCCTTCAGAATTAACAAGTTTGCACATTCCAGTGGCACATTCATGAGCTATTATTAGTTAAGCTACATTACTATTAAGGGTAGTTTTTAAGAAAACCCTAATAAATCCCCCACTCTTTTCACATCTTCTTTTGTGACCATGTGATAGGAGTGCTGTACTGGAAATTTGGTTTGTGGCAGTCAGCATGTCCCATACTTCCAGGGACCTTATAAACAAGACGTTGAGATCTTTTCTCAACTCTTCAAACCTTTTCTCTTCTCTTATCTTCTCCTCTCTTCTATTCTATGTCTCCAACCTCCACCCTTCTCTCTCAGGTTTACCCCTTGAACAGCGGATTCCCTAACAGAATACAAGCAACTCTTCCTTGCAGACCTGTGTATTGTTTGGCACCCTTTGAAATTGTTCCTTGGATAGTACAGTAAATTATGAGGGTTGAAGAGTTATGTTATGCGGATTTGTAGAGTGCATTATCATCCTAAAGGGTATCCTGGCAGAGGTGTGAGCCCAGCCAAACCCAGGGCCTAGTGGAACTACTTGAAAAGCTAGGTCTTCAGCTTCTCCTGAAATTAAAGATGTGAGGGGGAGGCTCTTACATGTAGTGGCAGTTCATACAGTGCTTCAGGAGAGATGTAGGAGAAACCTTGACAGCCACATCTGGTTTTCCGTATGTGAGGGATATGTTCAAGTACAAGTCTGGATGAGTGGAGGTTTCTGGAAGGTTTGTAAAAGGAGATGAGATTGTTGTGGTATGCTGGGCCAGTGTTATGTAGTGCCTTGAAGGTTGGTTTGGGTGAGGAGTTTGAATTGTGCTCATTTGTATATGTAGAGCCAGTGGAGCTCCTTCAGGTGTGGTGTGATGTGAGTGCAGTGTGGGAGGTTGAAAGTGATTCTAGCTTCCGTGTTCTGTATGATCTGCAGGCTTCTGTTGAGTTTTTTGTTGATCCCGGCATAGACTGTGTCCAGCTTGCTTGCCACCAGGACATTTGTGACAATTTTCCAGGTGCTGATTGGGTGCAAGTTTGAAAAGCTTCCTCAGCATCTTCAGGGTATGGAAGCATGAGGTGATGACAGCATTGACTTGGGTGATCAAGTCGAGTTTGCTGTTGATGAGGAGCCTACGGTTCTTGGCGTTGTTGGTGGGTGTTGGTTCGAACTCTGTTGGCTACCAGGTGGAGCCACATGGTGAAGTGCTCTTCCTGAAGATCATGATATTGGTCTTGTCTGTGTTCAGCTTTAGACTGTTGGTCTTCATCCATTGGGCGATTTCGGTCATGGAGGCTTTGAATTTGATCAGGGTACCTGGCTTTTTCCATGAGAGACAGAATGAGTTGTAGTTCATCAGCGTAGGAGAGAACATTGCTGTAGTGAAAGTGGATGATACTGGCTAGAGGGATCATGTAGAAGGGTCAGGCTCAGGGAGGATCCTTGAGGAACTCCCCAGATGAAGTCCCGGGCATCCAAGATGTACTGTGCCAGGCTGGATTTAATTATATTCTCAGCGCCCTGATGAAGGAATCCTCTATTTATGTGCCACTTCGGAAACACGCGTCGGCGCTTTTCTTCTTGAAACATGTATGAGCAATGGTCTGATTAACTGGGCATATATTGAATTCTGTTTTAGTGTGTTCTTGTATTCTTCTTGTGTCGATATTGTTTGTTTTTTACTGTTCATTTGTCTTGACAATGTGTTATGTTTTCTGTCATGTTTTGTTAATTAACCTACATACAATATGTTAATTTTTCATTTTAATGTTGGTGGGGCTCCTCAACATTTGGGTGCCGATTCCGATCCGGTAAAACCCGGGTACGAATGGTCGTACGGAGTGTTTTTTCCGTCCGACTCGTACCCGGGAAAAACACCTT
Source organism: Triturus cristatus (assembly GCF_964204655.1). Classification (NCBI taxonomy): domain Eukaryota; kingdom Metazoa; phylum Chordata; class Amphibia; order Caudata; family Salamandridae; genus Triturus; species Triturus cristatus. The sequence continues at coordinate 138,789,931 of NC_140592.1, forward strand.
ACAAACTCGGAAGCACGATTCGCACAGAAATACCATTTCCGTACGAGTCGTAAAAAACACCGACCGCCAAAAAAGTACATACAAATCTGATTCTGGACGGCGCATACGCGACGTCCGGACGAAGTCAGGCAGCGTTCTACGGACCAGCAAGTACGATTCGTGCCGACGTCACTCCGCACGCAGCATTTTTTACGGGAGCCAAAAACTGCCGGGAAATTGAGGACGACGCGAACAAGGAGCACCGGTACGCGACGGACAGCGATGGACCCCAACCTACGCGTCATCCCGGCCCTCATAGCCTACCACCTTGTGTATAGAAACCGACGCAGATGCTGCAGAAGGTCAGAACAACCCCCAGGGGCAAAGGGGGGTGTGTGTGTGTGCAAGGGGCAGGAAACATAACCCACACCCCACAAAATACTAATACATCCTGCACATTAATTACCTCCATGGTCTGGTCACTTCGGGGGGCATGTCCACCATTCCCACGTCCCGCCACAACGGAAGTGTACGTGGACGCGTACCCGTCACCACCACAATGGTGGTACGGGACGTACCCAGGCCCCCCAGAGCGTGGGTACGGCCTGTACCACCATTGTAGTGGTGATGTAGGGGTACGCGTGTACGGACCGTACCCACGCCCCCAGAGCGTGGGTACGGGCCGTAACACGCGTACCCCTATGTCAACGCCACTATGGTGGTACGGCCCGTACCCATGCCCCCAGAGCGTGGGTATGGGCCGTACCACGCGTACCCCTATGTCACCGCCACTATGGTGGTACGGCCTGTACCCACGCCCCCAGAGCGTGGGTATGAGCCGTACCACGCGTACCCCTACATCACCGCCACAATGGTGGTAGGGCCCGTACCCACGCTCTACAGAGCGTGGGTACGGGCCGTACCACCATTGCAGTGGTGATGTAGGGGTACGCGTGCACGTAGCGTACCCACGCCCCCAGAGCGTGGGTACAGGCCGTACCACGCGTACCCCTACGTCACCGCCACAATGGTGGTACGGCCCGTACCCACGCCCCAGAGCGTGGGTACGGGCCGTACCACGCGTACTACTATGTCACCGCCACAATGGTGGTACGGCCCGTACCCACGCTCTCCAGAGCGTGGGTACGGGCCGTACCACCATTGCAGTGGTGATGTAGGGGTACGCGTGTACGGCGCGTACCAACGCCCCCAGAGCGTGGGTACGGTCCGTACACGTGTACCCCTACGTCACCACTACAATGGTGGTACGGGCCGTACCCACACTCCACAGAGCGTGGGTACGGGCCATACCATGCGTACCCCTACAGCCCCATTACATGATGGATACAAGGCGTACACATGCCACGGATGTAGGTGTACGGCTTGGTGCAGCACATCAGCTGTAAATTGGGGGTGGTGTATGCCCAGGACAGCAGTGTACCACAGCAAGGGCGCAAGTGGGTGGGTGGGTGGGTGCAGAGGACTCCCAGCAGTGCCCAGATATGAGGGGTGGGTGCCTATCACTCCCAGCAGTGCCCAGACATATGAGGGGTGGGTGCCTAACACTCCCAGCAGTGCCCAGACATATGAGGGGTGGGTGCCTAACACTCCCAGCAGTGCCCAGACATATGAGGGGTGGGTGCAGAGGACCCCCAGCAGTGCCCAGACATGAGGGGTGGGTGCCTAACACACCCAGCAGTGCCCAGACATATGAGGGGTGGGTGCCTATCACTCCCAGCAGTGCCCAGACATATGAGGGGTGGGTGCAGAGGACCCCCAGCAGTGCCCAGACATATGAGGGGTGGGTGCCTAACACTCCCAGCATTGCCCAGACATATGAGGGGTGGGTGCCTAACACTCCCAGCAGTGCCCAGACATATGAGGGGTGGGTGCAGAGGACCCCCAGCAGTGCCCAGACATGAGGGGTGGGTGCCTATCACTCCCAGCAGTGCCCAGACATATGAGGGGTGGGTGCCTAACACTCCCAGCAGTGCCCAGACATATGAGGGGTGGGTGCCCATCACTCCCAGCAGTGCCCAGACATATGAGGGGTGGGTGCCTATCACTCCCAGCAGTGGCCAGACATATGAGGGGTGGGTGCAGAGGACCCCCAGCAGTGCCCAGACATATGAGGGGTGGGTGCCTAACACTCCCAGCAGTGCCCAGACATATGAGGGGTGGGTGCAGAGGACTCCCAGCAGTGGACATGGGGGGGTGTACATCATTATCAAATGACAACAGCTCCATGGGTGAATGTACGTATCCCTAACTTAGGACAATGATGATAGTGCCATAACAACACATCACTGACAGCAGTGTCCCACTCCCCGTAGGAAGGAGGTCTTACCTCCACTGCATGACACACCACATGTGGGTGTGAGGACAAATAACACATGCATTTTCACCAGGGAGGGTTTTGGAAAAAGGATAAATGGCGCTCAGGCAGGTAAACGGACAGGTGAAGTGAGAAGAACAAAGAACAAATGCTTTACGGTGCAAACAGGTCAGGGGAAGACCCAAAACCCCTGTATAAGGTGTGGGCGAGAGCCCATGCCAGAACAATTATAAACAAATCCTGTGCCCACGTAACACTTTAGTAATAAGATCACAGAAAGAACAACAAAGTTCAACAAAAACGAAGAGATGTTGTTTTAATTTAAAGATGAGTTCATCAGTACAAAGGGCGCCAGCCGACACGTGTTTCGTCAACAGTAGAATAAATGTGACTCTTCAGGGCACGATGAACAGTGACATCAGGAGAAACAACGGTAAACTGTAAGGATCAAGAGTATAGCGGTCTCCCATGGGTCGATGCGACCAGGAAAACAGAAAGCCTGGAAGTTGCGATGTGAACTGGAAATACTGGCTCCCGCACTTCGGCAGCCCTTTGTACTGATGAACTCATCTTTAAATTAAAACAACATCTCTTCATTTTTGTTGAACTTTGTTGTTCTTTCTGTGATCTTATTACTAAAGTGTTACGTGTGCACAGGATTTGTTTATAAATAACACATGCATACCCACCCCTAGCAGATGCAGCACAATACACACACTGAGATCATGCCACAAGACTGTATAGTCATGTCACTGCCTAAGAAACTAAGAGAGCCAAAGAGAACACACACTGTCACGCACATCCCAGGACTGATAGGAATGTTCAGGTGCTGGGCTAGCCACCAAGATGTTGTCTGTCATGGAAGGAAATAGGGTGGAGTTCACACAGATACAATGACCACAATTGTGAGTCAGGTGTTCAAACACCCAGCAGAACAAGTACCATATGTGTACTAGGCTGGGATTACACACATGCATTGTGCGTAAAAGGGACCATTTATCCATGAAGGCATGGCAAAATACTCCATACACAAGTACAGTGAGTACCAAGGATAGCACAGACGATGCAGCCGGACACATTGCTGAGCAGGCATGGCCAGAGTTGAAGGGACCCATCACCAACAAAGGACATGTAGACACAGGGCAACACAGCAATTGTGCAACTCTCTGCAGGGGAGATGTCAGGTGCCACAGAGGAAGGAACACCCCTTGGGTCAATGTCTCCAAACACAAAGAGCATACACAACAAAGAATCTTTGCAGAGATCGCGTGATGGCACGCAGATACCAGGTTCCACCCCATGAGCAGCAGACCACAACATTTCCCAGAAACATAACACATGCCCACAACCCCAACTCCTGTAGCATCAGCATCAACATCAATACCTGAAATGCAAGACTTTTCCAAAGAAAAAGAAAATGCTTTATTCATCATGAAAATAATAATGTGTAAACGAGACTATTCACCAAGGCCAATGGCCAGTCCATATCAGCAGTCCTTGGGGGGGGACACATGGCCATGCGTCTCCCCTAGCTTGCCTGCACATCACAAGAGTGGTTCGTCGACTGGTGGGGAGCATCCTGTGGGGAAGGACCAGGCACCGCAGGGACAGGAGGGGGAAGGGTTGGTGTTGTGGGTGCAGGGACGGACGACTCCACCACGGGGGGTGGGGCAGCGCCAAAGGTGGAGGCGAGCTCAGCGCTGCACACTTCTGCCAGTTCTTCAAGCGTCTCCCCTGCACCCGGAGAAACAACAGGCCCCAAGGAGGGGGGGGGGGGTCGGAGGGATGGGTTGCAGCGCCACTGGAGGAGGTGGTGGACGGGCTGGAGGACTTAACTTCCCTACCCGTGGAGTGCCGTGACCGTTTGCGTCCAGGTGAACTAGTGGGGCTGAGGCCCAGCCCAGCAAAGTAGGCCTCCTTCTCCGAATCTGGGGCAGGGGAGCCAAGGGGAGTGACATCGGAGGGACTGGGGAGTGAGTCATGTGGACGAGGACTGTGGCTGCGTGCCTGCCTGTGTGCCCCAGACCCAGTGGGTGTGCCTGCTACCCCCTGAGTGTGCGTGTCAGGAGGTGTGCGCTTGCCCTTACGTGGTGGTGTGCTGTTTCTGTCTGGTGGGGTGCGTGTGTGTGGATGTCTGAGTGTGCTTGGGACAGGCATGGGTGTGGGACTTGTGGATGGGCCAGGGGTAGGGGGGAAGGCAGCGCTGCAGGTGACTCGCTACTGCCGTCAGTGACGAGTCCAGGGACCTCAGCAACATCCGTTGGTCAGACATCGCTGATGACATGCCCTCCATGTACGACGCCATCTGGGTCAGCAGTCTGGTGTGGCCATGGAGGACAGTCAGGATCGATGTCTGCCCAACTTGCAACTGCCGCTGAATGTCCACAGACTTGGCAGTGAGGGCAGCAGTGGGGGACAGGGGCAGGGGGTGCGGTGCCTGGCACGAAGGAGACACGGTGTGGCCTAGCACGGACAGAAGGGACCCGAGCAAGTGGGAGGGCGAGGATGGGAATGGAGGGGGCGGTGAGAGATGTACTGCTGCTTGTAGCTGTGGGAGCAGCCTCCGCCCCCTCTGGGAGCTCAGCCTCGGACCCGTCTGCCTCGTAGTCTGTGTTGGTACTGGGCAGGTCCTCCGCCTCACTCCCCTCGCCCTCCGTGCCACTAGATTCCACCGACTCCACAGCAGTGGTGGCACCACTGCTCAATCCCTCCTCCACGTCCGTGCTGGTGTCTCCCTCGGTGTCCTCCGATGATGCTGTGGGCAAGGTGAAGAGACAGGACAAAATCAGTCACCTGTATACATCTGACACATGAGTCCAAACAAAATAGGCAACAGTGCATATCAGGAAAGGCATCAGGAGTAACATCTAGGATACTCCCCACATATGTAAGCCCTGCACTCCCCAGTTGGTTGACGCACCATGCCACTTGCAAACAATGAAAATTAGGACATAACAGCAAATAACTTGAAATCACAAGATCATGAGAAGCTAGTGTCTGGGATCAGTTGAGCACAGCAAGACTATGAAGGCATGCCACCTCTTGTTCACTGGGAAACAAACAGTATTGTCGCACCCAAGGCCAAATACCACATGCCAATGCAGAAGGTGTCCCCACACTCAGAGACCTGTGAGTACTTTTGACACCCCAAATAAATACATTGTGACTCCTGGAGAATCACAACCCTTTACAAAATGGACATGTCTAGCATGTGTGAATGTGGCACTCTGTGAACACAACACACATGTGTCTGTATAGCAGAAGTCACACAAGGAGGTGCACACCAAACTACATGTACACAGTCATTGTCTGAGCTGCCAGACTCATTCAAATCAGCCACTGTTAGGCAGAAATGGCGTAGCACTAAGTGCATATACATGGCACCAGGGTGGCTGGATGACTTGACACTCGTAAGTTGGTATCAGCAACAACCAAGGACTAACCCAAATGCTAGCACACTGTGGGAACATGTATATGTATGAACTTCAAACCAGTGTTGTTCAAACTGTGCCTTACTTTAAAATGTGCCAGCGTGTCCCTGGAAAGTGTAAAGGTGGTGTCTTGTGCACTTCCTTGGGAGACATCTGTCATGCAGGCACATCATTGTCCTTCACAACCAAACAACAAGGTCAAGCATATGAAACATTGAGACATGTTGACAGGTGTAGTGAGTGCCAATGGACATTTTCTCTGAGTAACAACTTGAATAATGTCATTTGTCACATGGCTATCCGTCACCTGATCACACAGTTGGCTACACATATGACCTACTGACTGTCATCTGGAGTGGCACACATGTCCACACCCAGGACAATGCATAAGCTAATGGGCCTGCAATTGTTTAGCAAAAAAGCCTAGCTGTACTGTGGGTTCCCCCTCATGGCAAGCCAGAATGTACCCACAGATGTCAGCACACAAAGTCACAACTGTGTAGCATCTGAACCACACACAGGTGCCAAAAATGTCCAAGCAGGATACATGATTGCCAAGAACTGACACAGGCAATGAAGCACCAACAGCAAGCACTGGCCAACATCACGGGGGCACTGCACGATGACTTTCTGTACTGCGAATCATCACACACAAGTCAGAACTGGCAAGGAAACATCAGGGTTGAACATGTACGCCCCTCCCGCGCACACCCACCCATACCTGAGTCAATGTGACTGATACCAATCAAGAAGTGAAAGCTCTTATTCAGGGTTACAATAACTGTGCTTGAAAACTAGCTTCATTAACACGACATCACCTTGTAGGGCTGGCAAAACATATTGGTCACAAACAAACATCAACAGATTCTTGTGAATAGCCACACAGGCACTGCCCAGTGTGAGTATGCACAAGCAAACTGCTGTATCCCTGTCCAGTGGGCAAATGTATCACACATGTGAAAACTACTACCTAGGCCAGGGAACAATGCCACAGAGGCAGAGCCATTATGAACCCACTGTGAATGTGCACAGTGTTGGATGACACACATGAGTAGGAGTGCAGGCTGTGACAGGGGACTGTTGTGTGCACACTGCTCCATGGTCCTGGAATGAGCTGACTGTTACAGGAGCAACTGTCCCGCCACTATGCATATATCCCACTCATGCACATCATGTCTGAGGCCACAACATTGGTAATGCATGCAGCAAGTCTGTTCATTTGAAACCTCACACTCCTATGTTGGGACTCAGCATCAGTGGCAACAAATATGCACCCCCTAATGACTTTACAGGACAGGGCACAGGCAGACCACCCCCACACATGATGCTGAAAGCAGTGTGTACCTTGATAAACTGGCAGCCTAGATGACCATGTACAATAGTGATCACACACAGACCAGGTAACACATGTCAAGGAGGGGAAGGGAGGAAGAACAGCACTGGTTGACTGTGGGGGAACAGGATATGCACTGCACATATATACCCTGGCAGTGTCTCCAGGCGACTGAGCAGCAACAAAAGCTGGCGACACACAACAAACACACATGTACCTACCCCCTTCCTGCTGCTGTAACTCCTGTATCCGCCTATCCAGGTCAGGGAAGACCACCGCCAGGACACGCCGCATCTGGTGGGTCAGGCGCCGGCGCCCGCCATGCTTGCGAGGAGGTGAGTCCTTCAGCATGACCCGGGCGATCCTCCGGGTCCAGCACCGGATGTCCTGCCATCTCTTCCTCACTTGTGGCAGGCGCCGACTGCGACCCTCCGCCGATTGCACGGCCTTGACGGCGTCCTTCCAGATCTTCCCCTTGTGGTAGGGGGATACCTGTGTGGATGACAAAGTGGGACAACATCACTACACCTGCACCATGTCACAGAGACACACAGTTGAACATCTTAGATTTGTAGAACAGGGCATAGTATGCTGGCAAGTAATAGTACCTTAGTCATAGGGACTTTTTCCACTGGGGACGCAGCAATGCACTACATGGCATAGTAAGTACACAGGTGGCATGGGGGGTGCGAACCAATCCCTGATCATGGCACACACTGTGCATCCCAAGCAACACAAGGCTGATGGACAGCACCGCAAAGCAGTCACATGCCCCAGGCCACTGACGAAACCTCAGCAGAGTACACAGACACACACAGGCACACATCAATCACCTGCCATTGGCAACAGCGGATGCAACCCTCACTCTGCACATGTGCCACTTGCCAGGGGGGGGGGGTCACAGGTGTGGGGCTAGCTCAGCAAGTCAGACACACAGCACGGCTTACTTCACACATCAGATGGATTGAGCAGTTGCCTCCTCCATGCAGCTGTGGTGCAACACTCCACATAGACACTCATCCACATGACAAGAAACATTCACACACATCAATGTCCAGGGGGCGTACACATCATTTGGACACTCTCACCACTCTCACCACAGCTCCACTCAACTCTCACACACATCTGTGGGTGCAGTCACCTGTCACACCAGGGTGACCACTGAATCACCGCAGGACAATAGAACAAGAATGCCCAAGAGGATTTGACTGGCGGAATGTACCATGCACTATGCAGTGAATGTCACAGTAAGCACAATGCAAGTGAGGAGTGCACACATGAACTACATCAAGCCCTGCATGAGAGACATAAGCCATCCCCCACCCCCCGGGACCCACTCCACCCAACATTGCATGTCTGTCACACATGGCCACAATGCCAGAAGTGACAGACACAATAAAGGTGCACAGGCAAAGGTAGTGGAGTCAGCACTCACCTGCTCCCCTGGTCGACCATACAGCATGGGGTACTGTGGGAGGATCACATCCAGCAGGGCCTCGTTCTCCTCCTGGGTGAAAGGCAGGGCCCTCTCCACAGTCCTTGGCATGGTGCCAGAGGGAGACAATACAGCAGCAGTGGTATCGACTGACATGTTGTGCAGGCAAGTGCTCTCTCATGGGTTCTGCCTGCCTTATATCTGCCTTGCTGGCCTATTTCATTTACAGGAGTACAGAGTGATTGGTCAGACTCATTTGCATCCTACGTTTCCTCCAATCCCTTTAAACATACACCAGTGACAGCCTTTGCATCTTTCGATTTTGCAGCATCATGTCAAGTCAACAACCACTTTGCAACAATGTTAAATGTGGTCAACTGATTTTTCCAGATCACATGATGTAAAATGTTGAACTTGAAACTCGATATCCATGACAACCAGCATGCATTTAGGCCCTAATACTTGTCCCTCATGTGTCCCCATTGTAATTCTTAAATCCCCACACAGGTACGGCGCTTTTCACACGTACCCCTAGGGCACCATCACTACAGTGATACGGGCCGTACTCACGCGTGTCTTGTTGGTGGGTATACTCTGTTAGTCCTGTGTTCAGCGCTATCTTTGTATCTTACGGCATCTCCTGACCCACTACTTCACATGATGTGTCCATGTAGGGGACTCTGGCTAACCCAACATGCCATGGCTGATGACGCCTCTCCACAACCCCAGAACAGCTGCAGAACACCGGTACAACGACACCCATGGGCAGACGAGGCGCGTGAGTGAGAGGACGTTTGGACTCCTGAAGAGCTGATTCCGGTGCCTCCACAAGACCGGCGGCGCCCTCCCATATGCCCCAGTGAAGGTCTGCAAAATCTTCATTGTGTGCTGCATGCTGCACAACATGGCAGTGGAGAAGGCTGTGCCACTCATCATTGATCCGGATGAGCAGGATAATCCTCCCATGGAGGATGAAGGGCTCGGGCACGGGGCAAGTGAGTTTGAGGATGAGGATGAGGACATCCGGAGTCAGCTTATCCGCAACTTCTTCTCATGATGGTGAGTCTCTGTGTCTGAGTGTGCACGCTTTGAGCCTTGTTTGGCATGTGTTGCAATGTGTGTGTCGAGTTGACTGTGTGCTAAGTGACTTGGAGGTGTGTTCTGATGTGTCATTCAAGTGATGATGTCATTCCACACATATTATCTGGGACACTAAATTTGTTAAGGGCATGGTGACAACATCATTCCTGTAGAGTACATGTACATGTCTGCGGATTACTAGCTCTTCGCTGAATTGTTGTGTGTCTGTCCTCCCCAGGTTCTTGTGCCTGTCGTCTGCTCATGTCATCATTGCCCTCCTGCTATTCCTCATGAGTATTGCAACGTGTGCTGGATCAGAGTTACATGCACAGACATGGTGAAAAGTCATTTGGGGTAAGGAGTGCAGCAAGGCATTTTGTGGGTGGTACGTGTTTGTGATATGTGGGGACTGCTCCTGTGCATGTTGTGTTACCATGCATACATGTCGACTCACCATGGGCCACATGACGTGTTGCATGGCTCCCATGAATTGATGGTCACCCTTCCTGACAGTCATCTGTAATGGTGTGTGGATTCTGATGAAGGCATTAATGTGTGTATAACGTCTCCAAGGAACATACGGGATGCTAATGGTGGACATAGTGTGGGACATCCCCATATGAGGCTCAATGGGGAATTGTAGACTCTCCGTGTGCAGCAAGGTGTGTTAGGCTCAACCCCTTCACTTGTGTGCCAGATCAGTAGGATTTACACATCTGTGTGTTGAAGGGGGTGTCCAGTGTAGGTCAGACATGGTCAGCCAAATGACCTGTGAGTCTGTTCCAATTGATGGATTTCCCTTAGTGTGAGGCTGAGTAATAAAGGTGTTTGTCACACTCCAAGGTGCCTCATCTCTGTAAATGCAGGTCTCTTGGCACTTTGCATGCGCCATATCTGGAATAGTTGTGGAAGATTATGCATAGGAGTCCATGTGTAGTTTAGCAACATGCATGCAGTTGCTCATGGGTTAGGCTCCCTATTGGGCATGAAGTACATGGTCGTGTATGTTTTTTGGCATGTTGGTCCGCACAATGGGCTACCAACAGCTGCTGAGGGTGTGTCTCCTGTGCGCAGGTCGGCCTTCAGTTTCCTGATTCGGTGTCATGCTTCTTTGGTGATTGTGCATGCATTGTGTCTGGGTGTGCCATGTGACACTGGACACTCCTTACTTTACACACGCGCCTGTTGCAGTTGTCCTTCTGACATCCTAGTCTATGTGTGCAAATTCTGTCATTTTGCAAGGAGATGCCGCCTGCTGCTGCCTGCGGCCCCTGCAGCAAGGGCCAACAGAGTATCCAGATTTGGCAACACACACGCCTCCAGGATGCTCCTCAGATCCTCCCTCCACCCATTCATTTTGCTGTCCTCAGCTTGTCTATGCCACTGTTTCCGCCACGCGGTGCCAAAGGCTGGACCATCAGCACATGCAAGGTGCACATTGCACCACCATCCTGTCCTTGCATTACCCACATCACACTACAGTCTGATGTATCAGCCACACTCCGAGCTATGTCCATCCGCACATCTAACGCCTGCTGTCAGACATACCCTGGGCACACACACGACACCTTTGCATGCTGAGTGTGCAACTCCAACGGCCTACACTGCGCTGCCCCGCCTTCCAGGCCCTGTCACACCAACCAGGTCACGTCCCTAATACTCCCCACCGGCTCTGTAGCCCAGCAAGGGCATGGGAGTGGGACTCAAGGCTTCAGCATGTAGTATGGTGTCATCGTCTGGGACATGGCACAGGTATCATCTCTCAGCATGTCAATCTACAGAGTGTCCCGGACCCCCCTCTCCACCATCACATGCGCACAGCACCTCATCATCAGCTCGTATGCCATTGACAGCCAGGTGCTCCTCACCCTCAACAAAGACATAGACATTGGCAGTTCCATCATTCAAGTATGCATGAGATCTATTGATGAATGGCTGCACACGAGCCACCTGAGGCTGGACTTGTACAGGACTGAGCTGAACATCTGAGGATTGTCCCCTTCCAGCTGGGTCAAGTGCCTGTGTCCCACCCACAAGAGCCCTGCACAAGCACCCAGTGGCCACACACACAAGATGGTGTGCATCATGTTTGGCTCGCTCACATTTGCCATGCTAGTCCACAGCATCTGTACCTCATGCTGCAAGGCCCTCTGCATTATGCACATGATCCACAGATAGATCCACTCCAAGAAAAGACAGACCATCCCCCAGGTCCATGACAACATCCGTGTCAAATACTGCCCTGCCCTCTACGGAGCAAGTATATCCAAACTCCCAGGTAACTTGTCCACATCCAGGGGGCATCTGCACACCTCAGATTCAACCCCCTGAGCCCCAGCCACCTCACCGTCCACCATGGATAGCTGCAATGGATCACTGTCTGCTGCAGGGTGACCTCCACACTCCCCACCCACACTCAGGAGGCCGTCCACAACCCCGACCCCAACCAACCTTGTACGTCTGTCATCCTAGATCCAGTTGGGCCATCTCCGTGCATCCAACCTTGCCCTGGCCACCGTTCTTCACATCCACCGTACTCCAGCATACAGGACATTGTTCTCCCACCTGCCCACACATACCTGGGACTCCCTCCCTGGGAACCTCCACATGAGCCATGACCTCTACGCCTTGATGATGATCTCCCAAATAGGTCTCTCCGCACAGTTTAGCAAGCCCCCCCTCAGCAGCCAGAGGCCATCACAGGTGAGTGTTGCAAAATGACAAGAACGTCTCATGTCCAAAGTGAAATATTTATTTACGGTGGGGTAAGTGGTTTGGTCGATGCAATTGGGTGCTGTACCGGGGGAATAGAATCAAAAGTTCACAGGGGGAGATGGTATCCTTGGCATTGGAAGTCATCAGAGTCCAGACCACAGTGTTGGTCATCATTGGTCAGACTGTGACCAGCAAGTCCATGTGGCAGAGAATGTCATTGGATGACGTGCTGCTGTTGCGCCAGAGGGCCAGGTGCCAGGCCAGGTGACCTGGGAGATGGGGATGGTCCGCTGACTCTCACGGTCTTTACCGTGGACGACCCACCTTCCTCTGGGGACCCTCAGATGCAAGCCTTGACGATGCTGGGGACGCTCCGTCAGATGAATCCTCCTCCTCCTCCCTCCCTGTGTCTGGTGCTGGTCTACGCCTGGTGGCACAGGGAGGGTTTGCCAGGCTTTGGGCGATCTGACGGAGTGATTGGCTCACGTCCCTGTGCACCGCCAGGAGCTCAGCCAGTCTTGCCTCCATCCGTCCATGGTGTTGTTGATGACTGGCATGATGCTCGACCTGCAGGTTCTTAATGTCATCGAGGGTCCCCTGCATCTCGGAGAGTCTTGACATGACCTGGTTGATGCCTCTGGTGTCACGCCGGTATGAGTCCAGGATGTTGCGTATGTGTGACATACCGGGATCCTGAGCTGGCTGGTCAGGTTCGCGCCTCCGCCTGCCTCCACTCCCACCACCCCTGCCCACTTGAGCCTGGCCTGCCCTTGTGGGCACATCGGGTCTACGGGACCCCTGAGGGATGGCATTTGCAGGGTTGCCTGCCTCCTCCTGGGTGCCCGGAGAACCTTGTCCCTCCTGGTCAGACTGGCTCTGTTGTTCAGTGTGAGCAGGGCTCCTGGGTGTGTCCTGGGATGTGGCAGGAATGGGGGTGGTGGTTGGCACAGATGTACCTGACGCAGGTGCTGCAGAGGCTTGGGCACCAGAGGGTCCAGGTTGGTCGGGGTCATCCACGGAGTGGTGAGAGTCGTCGCTGCCGGTGGGATCGTCTTCACGCGGTGCCTGGGACTGAGATTCTTCCCCCTCAGTGTTGGGGGGAGATCGACGACGTTGCCCTGTGTGTGAGAGAGAGACAATGTTAATGGTGTTTCATGCGACATCTATGTTTCATACATATTCAAGTTTACACATTTCCTCCAGGTAGTTGGATGTGCCTAGCATTCCTCTCAATGTCCACTTGGGGATGGGTATGTTGCGGGGGACAGATTGGGATGTTCTCCTGAGTGTTTGACCTGTAGATTGTTTGCTCTGATGCTTATTTGCCTCTGGATCGGTCTTGTTGTGTCACATGTCCATTGTGGGAGTGTGTAAATCCGTTGCCTGCCCCGGGTGTGTGTGCTTGTGTTAGGGGGGGGGGGTTGTGACCGGGCCTGCTGTTGTGTGTAGTGTGAGTTGTCATTGGGTCTCCCAGGTGATGTGTGTGTCCCCTCATGGTGCATGCTGGCATGACAATGAGTGTGAGTTTCTGTGCTAGATACCTGTGCTTCTGGAGTTGGTGTTTGAGTGTACAGTGGTCCCAGGAGGGCCTTGTGCTGCATACAGCAGGGCCAAGTGTCATCTACCTTGTCAGTACTTTGCCAGTCCCTGTGCATTGTGCATGGTTATGTACCTATGCCATATGGGCTGAGGGCATTGGTGTCTGCGTCTCATTTTCACAATGTGTTTTGTGGGGCCCACCCTCCCAGCCTCACGGACATCCAGTCTTGTGTTTGTGGTTGTTGTAGGCTTGGACATGGCCTTGCCTTGATTTGTGAAGGGTGCATGGTGACGTTAGTGGCATGAGCGTGGTTTTTCAGTGTGGTTGTTTGCGGTGAGTGCTTGGGGGAAGTTGCGTGCATTTGGTGTATATGTGGTGTGGACCCCATTGCCCCCATGTTACGTAAGTTGTTTGTGTACTCACCAGGCTCTGCGACTCCTTCGACTCTGTGTACTCCCACCGGCGGTAGCAGGGCCATCACCTTCTCCTCCCGGGGATGGTAGTGTACGGGTCTGAGGGGCGGCCCACCTCCAGTGATGTTAGTCTGGGCATATTCTTCATTCATTTTCCTCTTGACCGCCCTGCGCAAATCGTACCACCTAGCTTGGCATTCATGCCTGGTCCTTCGGATGGGCGCAACAGCATTCACCTTGTCGACGATCCTCTGCCACATGGCAGATTTTTCAGATATGCTGGTCTGTCTGACCAATGTTCCAAACAGCTGTGGCTCGACTCTGATGACTTCGTTGACAAGGAGGTCCAGCTCCGCCGTAGTGAACTTTGGATTCTTGTCTGTGGGCATGGTGTGGGGTGTGGGTGTGGGTGTGGATGGTTGTGGGTGTGTGGGTGTGAATGTGACGGTGTGTGAATGTGAAGAGGGGGATGTTTGTGGAGGAGGTTGTGTGAAGGTGTGTGAGTGAAGGTGTAGTGGAGGTATGAGTGATATGGAGTGGTTTCTATGTGGAGTTGTTTCTCAGTGGGGTCTGGCTGCAGTGGGTTTGTTGCAAAGGCTCATGGGTTGTGTGTGTGGGCCCTTTTTATTGGTCCATTTTTTGGGTGTGGCTGTGTTTGAATTTTGGTGGGTGTGTTATATGTGGTGGTTGTCATGTAGACGTGTTTTGTGGTGTTGTGCGAGTCGAATTGACCCTCCTTGTGCTGTTTTACAGTGTCCTGGTTCTGTAAGAGTCATTTTTGCATAGGTACGATCCGTACATGCGCGATGCTGGGTGAGGGTTCTGGGGTACGGTGTTGGAGTGCGGCGTGTACATGCGGTGGGGGTTCGGTGCGTACACGTGTGGAGGTACGGCACGTACATGGGGGGGATGGCGCATACATGGGGGGAGGGGGCGCGTACATGGGGGGGTACGGCGCGTACATGGGGGGGTAAGGCGCGTACATGCGGTGGGGTACGGTGCGTGCACGTGTGGCCCTGGGGTATGGCGCATACATGCGGAGGTACGGCGCGTACATGGGGGGGTAAGGCGCGTACATGCGGTGGGGGTACGGTGCGTACACGTGCGGCCCTGGGGTACGGCGCGTACATGGGGGGGTACGGCGCGTACAGGTGCGGGGCTGAGGTACAGTGCGGACAGGGGGGTAAGGCGCAACATGGGGGGTACAGCGCATACATGGGGGGTACGGCACGTACAGTTGTGGGGCTGGGGTACAGTGCAGACAGGGTGGTGTACGGTGCTGACATATTTGGGGGTGGGGGGGCTGTACGCCTCGTACACAGGCATGAGTTTACCCGTGTACATGTGTGCTACTGCGTTGGCTCCGTACGGGCCTTTTTACGTGATTGTGTATTCGGACAGACGGTCGGGATCGTACTTGCGCGCTCGGACTTGTGTTTTACGATTTGCACGTAAGAATGTCTGGATCACTCTCGTACACTTTTCCCGACGATATTCGGACGTGAACAATTTCCGACGCACTCTCGTAGACTTTTCCCGACGCTATTCGTAGATGTTTTTCACGGACGAATCGTACTTGGCCGTTTGTACAGTGCTTCTCCGACTCGTACGTAAACAAATACGGATACGGGTCGTACGCAAATTATTTTTAACGGATCGGAATCGCCACCCAGATGTGTTAAGTATTCATTCTTCAGAGTTTGTTGGTGTATTTTTTATAATGAAATGTATATGTATTATATAAAGGAAAACATGATGTATACATTTGGTATATATTTTTGAATGATAAAAATTGAAAACCATTGGTCTGTTGGACAACTGTAATTTTATCTTGGACATAATGCCAGATACTAAATAATTGGTTTTGGAGAAGGGTTCTTTGTTATATATCTTGTTTTTTCCCTGCTTTCTTTTCCTTACATATTTATTCTCTCAGGGACCCTCTAGTTTTCTTCACCGATGAGGATGAGGGCTGCAGTGCCACCTCTGTCCAGAGTCATGCAGATATTGTCTGTGACTGGGATGAGGGCAGTTTCCATGCTGAGGTTGAATCAGAAACCAGACTGAGTGGTGTTGAGGAGTTGGCAGTCATTGAGGTATTAGGTGAGGCTTCTGTTGATGATTTTCTCTTAGACCTTACCGGGGAGTGGTAGCAGGGAGATCGGCCTGTAGTTGGCGAGCATTGGAGTGTCCACGGAGGGTTTCTTAGGCAATTGGAGGACAGTTGCACGTTTTCAAAGTTCTAGGAAGGCTGCAGAAGATGTGCAGGCATTCAGAATGGGTGTGAGCTTGGCCCTGATGTTTTGCAGTCCTCTGGAGTAGGCATGGTGGGGCAGGGGTCTGATTAGGCCCCTTAGTAGATTAACTTTATGGTGGTGGAGGTTTATTATGGGGTGATGACAGACCATGTTGTTATCATTGGTTCTGATGGGTTGTCAAGGCAAGATTAGTGTATTCTGATTCTTGGAGGAAAAAATTCCAATTCAAAGCAAGTTGATTTAAACGTGAGCTAGTCCTTTATTTGCACTCATACATAGGGGTGGGTATGAGAAAAAACCAAGGGGTGGCACAGCCAACACGTGTTTCGCCCCCTACATGGCCTATAGGCCTGGGGCTTCTTCAGGGCTGTTCATTTTAAGGGTAGGTAAAAAACATTTGGGATATGCGAATGCATATGACATGTTAAGCACAAGAGTTAAAGAGAAAACAGGCCAGTGAGTCAAAATGTAAGAACGTTAATGGGAGAAGAAAACAGAAAGAACAATAAGATACACATTTAGGAGTAATGTTTAACAGCGGAGAATTAGTAGGGAAAAGGATAGTGCGTTTTATAGAAGAAAGCCAAAGGAAAAAAGAAGGGGGGTTTGTTTTAATTATTTGGAGAGGTCACGTGAGGGTTAGTGTGGACGGTACAGTAGGTATCAAGAATAAGTAAGTTAAAGGTACAGTGTGTGACATATTATAGGATACAATACAATATTGTGCATGTCCATATTAGAGAAAGAAGAATCACAGGACGTAATGGAGGTCATCAAGACCAAAGAAGTCAAAGGTTCCATATGCCACAGATCATTCGAGTGTATAAACAGAAACATTGTCATATATCGAGAAAAATACGTTATTTGTATCAATTTACAGGGTAAATGTAATGTGATCCACATACGCGTAACGGTATGAAATTTTCGACAAGTCATAGAGTATGGAACACGAGAGTGAATAAATAACAGTGCCAAAAAAGTATACATTGGTGAAGAACGGCAATGACGAAACGTATATATGACACATTGTGGGCCAACAAAACATTAAAGTTTGGTGTGTAAATAAGTAAAAGTTATATATTTACAGGTTTGTACCGGGTCATGGGCATCAGGGTGATGAGTTGATATTGCGTCGGTAGGGTTTGTCACGAGAGAGAGGATTTAAATTAGTCTTTATAATGGAACTGGTCGTAGCGCATGCAAGGCGAGTATGGTGATATCTCAATTATAGACGAGAAAAGTGAGAAGGCTTAAAGCCCAGTGGTCGTGATTCAGTGATCAGGTAAAATCAGGTGGCGTGGTTGTTGTGTAATAAAATGCTCGAGGTGAGTATCTTGGTTGGTTGTACGCGAGATCGTGAATAGGGTAATCAAGGAGGGAATTTACAGGCGTCTAAATCATTCGAAAGAGTTCATTAACGTGCACTAGGTATTTCATGCGTGAACTTATAAATCGGCCGTCAAAAAGTCGAGGTCGGCAGCACGGCAAATTGTGGTCCCAAACGGGATAGACGTATTTATATTTACGTGGCGCGGTATTGTGAGGGCATATGTAAAAAGTTTAGCGTGCTCTTGAATGATGAAGTTAAGTAGAAACTGATAATACAGTGGTGACAAGACTTGACGTGATTACAGGTGCGGGTTGACGTTGCTGTAAATAGTGGTGATTATGTTGCTGATAAATTGCAAGAAATTGCTGCAGAGGAGATGCGATGGAATGATCAAGTTCGAAGTGCTGAGGGTGTGGTGAAATCCTTCACAACTGTGAAGACTTCTTTGCTGTTGATGCTGGAATCAATGCATCTGCCAGAGCAGCACATTTGGTGGTCTGGATCATTTGATGGTAACGTCTCAGGGTGAATTTGAGCGTACTCCTGTCTGTTTGTCCTTTCTGATTCTTCATTGGAATTCCACTTTACAGTGGTGTTTCATCAGTCTGAGTTCCTCTGTCTACAATGGCCTGTGGTCAAGGTCTTGTTGTAGTGCAGTGTTTGAGGGGGCCAGGGTGTTAGGGCAATGGGTGATCCAATTGTTGGAATTCTAGAATGTTTGGGAAGGCTGTTGCTGTGCTCAGAGAGTGGTGTTACGTTCAAGCCATTGTCAGTGATGCTGTTCCAGTTTCTGTGGGCTGGTCTGGCTGTGGTGCATATGCATTGGACTGGTTCAGGTATACTGCACCTGATGAGTGTGTGATGAGAGTAAGAACTTGAAGATAGAAATGTGTAATTTATTTGAAAGATCTGTGGATAAGTATATACTGCTATAAGCATATACGTTGCTTGCAATCTAAGTCTTCAATTGATCATTTTATTTTCCGATTTTCTATATGCGGTGAATCGGGTTCTAATTAGTTTTTTACTCAAATCAAATCAATTCAAATCAAGCTTTATTTGGTGAATGATATACAACCATAAAAGCATTCTAATCATAAAAATAACATCACTATTAGTAGCTAAAATCGTTCTAAGACAGTTCATTACATATTGACACTCCATCTTTAGTTTTCTGTACTTATTACTACTCCATTGTCAATCACAGTTAATATATAAACAATATTAATATACACTTATTAAAAACAATTTGGTACATACTAATACTCAAGATAAAAAGTATAAAATACATCATTTCCCTAAAAAGCAGCATTCATATAAACTTGAAGTCGCAATCGCAATGTGCAGTACATGATAATTTCTTCGTCAGAATTCATGTTCGCTTTACCTAGGTACAGGAAGTACTAAAGTGATAAGGTGCGTAGGTACAAAGCAGTGGCTCATTTCTGTCGGGAGTATATAAAGCCTTAAAATTACTCAAAGGCCTACTGGCTTTCGTATGTTAAGGCTTCCAGATGGGAATTATCCTTTCTTCTCCTGATTGCTATTTGTATTGTCGTGTAGTTCCTATTTTACCTATACAGGATCTGCGCGTTTAGGATAACATAAACTGTGGGTTTGGTGGCAGCCTGATTCCGTGCACCCCCAGCGGATAGTTAGCCTGTTTGCATTAGCTAGATTACAGTGCCACTAGAATCTCCTCTAATCGGGGAGCGAATAGTTTCTGGCAACCTCAGAAAATGAGAACCCTGATCCCCAGGATCGGGGAAACAATGTACTACTGTTCGCTCAGGAACTCGTGCTCACTTGGTTTGTCTCAGGGATACACATAATAAACAGTCTGGGTGTTTCAATAAGTATTTATTGAACAGTTGTTATTCTAGTGTAGAATATATGAGCTGCAACAACCATTAGACAGTAGTAGAGAT
Source organism: Triturus cristatus (assembly GCF_964204655.1). Classification (NCBI taxonomy): domain Eukaryota; kingdom Metazoa; phylum Chordata; class Amphibia; order Caudata; family Salamandridae; genus Triturus; species Triturus cristatus. The sequence continues at coordinate 138,809,708 of NC_140592.1, forward strand.
ATATGATTAGCCGTACTATGAAAGTAAAGGGATGGTACAGTCCTACCATTTTGCAGTAATCATGAATATATACAAGTACATAGAATACATGATAATAAGTGTGTACTCCTAAGATGCCTCCCTAACTAGATGTACCTCTATGTACCTAGCATCTGTGTAGGTGTTATGCCAAGAATCCCTCTAGGATCTAGTCCACCCCATTACCTGAGAATTAGAGAATGTGGGACCCCGTCCTGGTCACGGGTTGGACACCCCCCGAGGGATGTTAGACCACTGCTAGCTGGAGCGTCTGCATGCAGGAACCTCAGCATCTCTGGTCAGTGTGTCAGCCGGGAAGTCACGGCCTCCTTTGTCTCTCTAAGCAAGACATGATGCATATATACCTATAGGTCTCCTCAGGGGTCCTACCTTGCTGTGTTACTGTGTCAGCCTAAAGGATGACGTCGGATCTGAACTTTAATATAGATATTATGCAGGAGATGTTCGTCCTGCTGTGAGTCCTGCTGTGCTTCCAAGAAGCCTCATGCATAATGTATGAGTATCGAACCAGGGAAAAACCCGCGTTATGAATGCAGTGTCGCATCTAGGTAAAAGGTCAGTGCCTAAGAACCGTTATGTATGTAATGTAGGGAAGAATGTAGTTGAAAGGTTGTGATGTTTACCTATGCCTATATAAGGTACTTATATGGAATATAACACCCACTCCTCTTTCGACTGGACGACATAAGTAACCTATAGCATACTACTAGCCTAACTAGATATAGGTATGCTCAAAGTTTATAAAACATTTGTTTTGTTAAAATGTTTAAATCTTCTAAAAACTTCTGAAAAAGCTTAACAAATGTTAAAAGAAACATATTTGCAAACTTATGCCCTAAAAGTGTTCGTAGTTATAGCCCGAACCACTATAAGCATTAGAAAGCCATTTATGCCCAATAAATGAAAGGAATGTCAATGTCAATTTTGTTTCTGAGTTCCAAATTAAGCTTGTTTAAAAAGGGCTAATTTTTTCCCAGCACACGACGAGCCAAAATGAGTCAAATGTTTATGTGACCTTACTGATAGATGCAACATTTTCGTTGCTTGCTTCCGCAGTAGACGGCCCCTGTAGCACCTCGCAAAGCACGTCAGTTGAGCACAGATGATGTTCTACGCTGTCCACAGCCGGTGCTGGGGCAACCTGTGCGCCATCCAAAGCCTTGGTGTCAGTGGAGGAGCCGGTGTTCATACCAACAGGTGCAGTTACAACCTGTGGTGGCTCAAGGAATGCCGCCAACAACATTGAAATACACTGGGGACACTGCAGAACATGGGCGGTTATCGGGTCCAGTAGAGCATTCACGTCTGGTTGCGCACATGATGGGAGTGTCAAACAAAGGTCTAACACGCATTCTTCTCAGGCATCGGAGGACAGGTAAGATGCAGTCCATCCAGACTGGTCAAAATGACAGGAACCAAGATGCACTTAGTTCGCACAAGCCAGGCATGTCTAGATGGTGTACCATTCGGTCATGGTATTTCCACTCCAGGAGCGCTTTTTCCATCTCCTTGATGACTGGGACGTCCATTGCGTAGAAGATAGAAGACAATCAGGATACCTGCTATTAGAAACAGGATAAGCGGAACACCTTCAAAGATGCTTCTGAATACGGAGTTGATGAAGTTTGGTATAACTCCAAGTACAGTCTGAAAGGTGCTTAGAAGTCCAGAACCTTTGGTCTTAAGTAGGTGAACAATGACAGTCGTATCAAACATGTTAAAGATACAATATACTTTTTCTACGAAATGGAAAGGGCAGTTGGTATAAATAAGTGCCTGTATCTCAGCTGAAGACCTTCCGATCTCGAATTCAATAGTCTCTCAAGCGGAGGTTAAGGGCACAGACTTCTGTAAAAGCATGGCTTTCATCCTGCCTATAGTATCATAACCTTATTTAAAAACCATTCAGTGAAGGCCATAACGGCGCCTCCCTGACTGTATGTGTTGGTGGAAAAAATACTTGCATACAAGTAAACCTGGCGCTCACGGTTACCAGATATGCGATGCCCGGGAGCATTCCACAGTAGCCTTGACTGTTCAGCATCAAGTAACTGACTTGAAAGTATCCCAAACGCTGGAGTGATCACAGGAGCTGTGGCACCCCTCAGATGACAGGACAGGTTCACCACAGAACCATTACAAGCCCCGTGCAGTAGAATGTCCTGACATATGAGCTATCCACTTAAATCGCTCTCACAGTTAGTACCACTGAGAAACACTTCTCGATCCCCACTCCTGTATCGAAATCTGTATGGTAATTCCCAAGATTCTGTAATGTATTCCTTACCCACTTTTTCATATTTGCCTGCCTGCTTTTGTTCAAGGCAATACTGAAACTGAAATGTAGTGACCGGTAGAGTTATGTGGCCATGGATTAGCCATTCTGTGTGTGGTGATTCCGCCACTGTGAACGGTAACCTATCCAGTTTTTCGATACGCAGTATTGTTAATTTAGCTCCCCTTTGTGCCATTTCCATCTATTTATCTGTTAGATTGTATTCAGAAAACAGAGACGTACTGTTGATAAAACGCCAAGGCACATAGCCCGCACGCAAAGATTGCAGCGTCCAGCTCAATAACATAATACAACGTACTTGAGATTGCCCGTGTTGTAATACGGCCAAATCTTGTTCCAGTATGTCTATCGCAGAAGATACAATGTTGCCTAAGGAATATATCCTGGAGGTCAATGTTGTCGACCCATTGTCTACAACTGCTAGAAATATTTCTAATTTAATACGGTCTATCTATAAATTTAATTGTAGGCAGCATAAATGCCAGCATATATGAAACGTTTCTGACGTGGTGTCCTGGGACCTAGTAAAAATGCCTAAGATCCATATCCTGTGTGAATAAGGATAAGTGTTGTTTCACTTCTAAGAGTGTTGACCAGCTAAGTACCCTGAGGCGGAAGCCGGGGTGTCTGTGTTGCTGCTAGACTAGCGTTTATTTTATTCATTGTCAAACTGCACTTTGTTTCATGTCTTGATTTTAAAAAAACTGAAAACTCACTTAGTCAGCTGCTTTGCTCTTTTGCACTAAACTGCGCCGAGGGGGAAGACCAAAATCCCTACTCAGCGTCACTGCACCCACGTGACTCGGGGCCACGCCCACCCACGTAGCCACGCCCACTCCTCTATCCCCTCTTTATCATGCTCACTTCTCGACAGCGCAGCGGTCGAGCGCAGCGGGCACACCATCAGCACGCCGAAGACACGCCAAAGACTAGCCCGTCTGTGCCCGTCCGTGCCAGGACGGGGCACGAGGCCAAGGCTCCCACTCCCACTTCACCCCCTAGGCTGGTAAGAACATCTTCCGCTCTGAAAGCGTTGCGCCCTACCCCCAATCTGAATTGCTCTCTGTTCAACCTTCACAAAGTTGGAACTCATGTTTGCTCCGAATGTAAACTGTCTACCACCGTATATCAACCCCACCCCGACCCATCTAGGAGACACAGGAAATGCAAACTGTTACGTAAAAACGTGCCGCCAACATATGTATTTTATAGTACAAACTGTCGATCATTGCCCAAACATAAGCATGATATCTTCAATCTCCTTACCGAAGAAAGTCCTAGCGCTGTTTTCTTAACTGAGACATGGCTGCATGACAGCGCCGGCCCGGATGTTGCTATTGCCCTCCCCGATAACTACGCCATTGTCAGAATAGACAGGGAAAAACAGGTAGGGGGTGGGATTGCTATCATTTTTAACAGAGAATTCAAATGCACCTTGGAATCTGTATCAATTCCAGACTGTGAAGCGGGTCTTTTCAAAATCTCTTTGAACCCCAATTTTACAATGTCAGGCCTTCTGATTTATCGACCTCCAGGCAACCCTTCTTAATGGGTATCAAACTTCGCAAATTTTATTACTCCCTACTATATGTCATCAAGCAATTTTTCCCTGCTGGGTGATCTAAATCTACACCTAGAAGATCCCACTATCCCCTCATGCTCTAATCTGTTGGAAGACCTAGCTGCACTAAATCTGTCCATAATAAATTCCAGCCCTACTCACATAGCGGGCCATTTGTTGGACCCCATAATATCCAACATCAGGGAACTTACGTACATTGCCACCGTACCTTCTGGCTGGTCCGACCACCATCTCATTAATTTTAGCATTACTTTTCCACCCTCCCCCAGTTTGGAACAAAACACTGATGTCACTTTCAGGAAAAATTGGAAGTCAGTCGACATCGATGCTTTAAATGCGGCACTAAAACATAACCCTCCAAGCCTAAACTCCAACATGGACCGCGTAGCAATTGAAACACAAAACTGGCTAACAAATGCAGCAAATAATTGTCTGCCCTCTACTCACACCAAAGGGAGTAGGCATCGTCCTCCAGCCCCATGGTTTAACGACAGCCTTAAAATAGAAAAATCAAAATGCAAAGTACTAGAACGCAAATGGCGTAAAAAGTACGATCCTAATGCCAAAAGAAGCTATCATGAAGCCAGAAAACATTATCATGCTGCCTGTACAAAAGCGAGAGCTGTTTTTGTCTCTAAAACAATTATCGAAGCAACTAACATGCCTAAAACTCTTTTTTCCAAAGTCAAGGAATTGGCGGGCGCACATACCACAGCTGTTGCACCCCCACTAAGCACACAACAATGCCAGGCGTTAGCTTGTTTCTTTACTGAGAAAATCGATAAAATTATCTCAGACATCAAGACAAAAAATTCTGATCCTGACCCTCCCCCTCTTTCTGACCCATTTTTGCCTCAACCCATTGCTCTGGGTGAAAATTTACTGGAAGCCTGGCCGACTCTTTCATTAGAGAAATTGAAAGGAATCCTAAAAACTGTTAAATCCGGCTCCCCTAGGGACCCCATCCCTATTAAAATTATTAAAAAATTGGATGACCAGTCTTTGGAAATCATTGCCAATCTCTTAAACTTATCCCTTGATCTCGCCACTGTCCCAACCTTATGGAAGCATGCCATGGTGACACCCCTTTTGAAAAAGCCTACTGCAAACCCAGAAATACTGGCCAATTATAGACCTATATCTCTGCTCCCTGCTTTTTCTAAATGTCTTGAGAGACACGTACACTCTACTTTAGCCACTTTTGCAGAAGAAAATTCCCTACTCCATCCTTCGCAATCTGGCTTCAGGGCTGGTTTCTCGACTGAAACCGCCCTGTTAGGTGTCACTGAACACATCAGAAAACTTCTTGACCAAGGCCAGACGGTCGCACTTGTGTTATTGGACCTAAGTGCGGCGTTCGACACCATCTCTCATGAAACGCTTATTAACCCCTTCGATGCTGCGCAGATTCCGCCGCTGTGCTGGCGGAATCTTGCGCGGGCGTGGTCATGACGGAATGGTTCCGTCATGAGCACAGCTCAACCGTGGGTCATGACGGAACCATTCCGTCATGAGCACCGAAGGGGTTAAAGAGCTATATACAAATGGTGTAAGAGGAAAGGCTCTGGATTGGATCAAATCCTTCCTGGCAAATAGAACCTTTCAGATCGCATCTGCACAAGCCGTGTCAGACACCCTACCTGCATCACATGGAGTGCCTCAGGGGTCCATCCTGAGCCCTCTGTTTTTTAATATCTATCTTAAACCTCTGGCAGAACTTGTTGAAAAGTTAGGTCTAACGCTTATGAATTATGCCGACGACACCCAAATCATTTTTTCCCTATCTGAATCTTGTCCCCACTCCCCGTCGTTACTCAAGGAAGGACTATTAAAAATATTGAACTGGATGACTGCAAACCAGTTAAAATTGAACGGCGACAAGACGGAAATACTGATTTTGGGTAAGGATCAAGTTCTCTGGAACCCTGCACATTGGCCGGACCAGATGGGCACTTTTCCTACCCCGGTATCCCATGCTCGAAATCTGGGCTTTATATTGGACAATGCCTTATCCATGGACAAACAGGCTAGCAAAGTAACCGGCCTTTGTCTCACCATAGCTAAATGGTTGAGGAAGATCCTGTGGATGTTGCCAGTGTCAACGCAAAAGACCGTAGTCAATGCCCTTATCACATCAAGGCTTGACTACGGCAACATCCTCTATCTGGGTGCAAATAAATCTGTGATCGGACGACTACAGGTAGCGCAAAACGCTGCGGTCAGACTCCTTTGTAATATTCCGAAGAACTCTGGAGTCTCGAACCATCGTCGGAATCTTCATTGGCTCAGGATAGAGAGCAGAATCCGCTTCAAGGCCTTGAACTACATGTTCAGAATAAAAGCAGGAATAGCACCAAAATATCTCCAATCTCTTGCCTGCCTCTATACGCCCAAGAGAAACCTCCGGTCACAGACAGCAGCCTGTTTCTGCATACCAAGGTTTAAACGTGCAAGAACAGGTGGCAGATCTTTTGCCTATCTGGGACCCTCCCTGTGGAACACGCTTCCCCCCGGTATCCGGAAGGAAGAAAACTACTGTAGGTTCAGAAAGCTTGTAAAGACCTGGCTGTATGAACAATAACCACTTAACAGTCACCTCCTTCTCTGTCCTCAATCTAGCTGTGTCTAGGCGCCGGGAAACCCTTTTTGGGTAGCTGTTGCGCCCTATAAATTGATAAAATAAATAAATATAAATTGAGGTTTCTAGCCAATTAAGGCACAATTTCCCAACACTATAGGATGTCACTACCCCTGGATGTTGTTGCTGTACACAGCGTGGATCTGGCCTATGGATACTAAACCCTTCTGTTCTACCCATGAATCTTTCCTGACAACCATTGGTGTTTGTGGCCCAAATCAACCATTTCTTCCAATCAGGATCTGATCTGTTGTATTGTATGATGTCATCTATTGTAATCCCTGTTTGTGATGTTTCGTTACCCTGAGTGTGTGATGGGGTCGGTAGCCGAGGTGTGTTCAAGTCTTTATTCTTGGCTAGACCAGGGCAAGACGTCTGTTGCACTGTCTCGTTCAAAAACATAAGTTGTTGTGGGATGAGGCATGCTCTAAATAAAGCTTCTATCCTCTGCACTTGCCATTTTCTATTACCCCAGACCGATTTCAAGTCCATGGTGTCCTTCCGTAAGTCGTAACCTTGTTCAGACAACTGGTCAATAAAGGATGCAGAGTAAATCTGTTTGATGTTTGTTAACATATTTTTCTGTGCTGATGTTGGTGCAACCTTATATTAATATGAGGCTGGGTCTGACATATTAAACCCTGAAAAATATGGAAACTTTTGTGCAAAGGTTTTTGAACTGCCCTTTGGCGGTGTTGGACAATGTTCACACTGGTGGTATGAGAACACATTTCTAGGATTAGCAGATTTATGCAAATAATGATGACCATAATGTTGACAACAATACATTGATTCATAATCTGTTGAGTTCTCCAATGTTTCACTATTAGAAAATGCAGCAGCTTTTTCTAAATCAGACAACATGTTATTTACAGTCTCAAAATCCCAATCATCGGAAAATGTACTTGAGGTAATGATATCACTCAATGATATTTTGAATAAATGTGGAATTTCTGTCAGGCCAAATGTATCGAAATCAACCTTGTCCCAAACTATACCATCCGGTACAGGAACCGCTGCAATGTTCACTGATGACAAGTCTCTTTGTTCTCGATGAGATGATTAATGTGTTTTCAAAATTAAATTCACAATTTGGGCTGCAGAGCTTTGCCTAATGCATTGTCCATTAATAAGCACGTTAAAAACTATTACTAAGCCTAGCTAGAAAAGAAAGAAAAGCACCCAAGTAATAATCCATACTTCTACCCACGGTGATACCAGGTAAGATCTTTTGAGAAAGTTCAGAAAATCTTTAACTTGCTGCTTGCGTGATTTTTGGGCTGGCATCGTTTCTGGTTCACTTGGATCCAAGGAAAACGTATCAAAGTTTATGAAGTAGCCAGAAGCAGTTCAATCAATTGTTGTAATTGCATCCGGATTTGTTGAAATCGTAGTTTGCTCTTGTCGAGGCATTTTGACGTAAACATCAGTATTTTGTCTTATAGCAATTTGTGTGTTATTTTGAGTATGATTTTGAAGTTGAGCTTCAGGTTCAAGGGGAACGAGTTCCATAGCATTGTTGCATAGTCCTTCATTCCGTACAGGAGGCTCTTCTAACGTGATGAGTCTTTCCATTTGAACTTCTTGAATTGTAGCGAGTGGAGGGCATCTGCTACTTTGGAGTCCACAAGGCCTAATATTTAGTATCGGCCACATAGTGTGGTTTGATTATGTCAATTGAGACAAATCTTTTCTCTTTTTTCTGTGAAGAGGCGGTAGAAGTACAGTTCTTGTTCCTTCAATGGCTAGGACCGATACAGGTTTTCTGTAGGATGGTCCAAACTCTTTCTTGTCCGCTATTTTCTCTCTGACCAGATTCCTGACATTTGGGATCCAGACAGGTCTTGCCATGACTGATTTGACTTCCCCAATGGCGGTCTGTTTCAGGTGGACGTTACTTTGTTGTGTCCTGGACTCATTTAGATCCTGTAAAACAGCCAAACGATCATGGATATGAAATGGTTTTTCATCCACCACTGCGCCTTCACAATCAAGATCGGGTACCCACATTCTTGTCCCAAATAGGACCTCATATGGAGTGACCCCCACTAGAGAACTTCTTGGCATGCTATTGAGAGTCCGCTGGACTCCATAAAGATGTTTTACCCAACTTTTACCCATGCCTAATACTCTAGCTGTTAAAGATTGCTTTAGGGCTCAGTTTTTTCTCTCCACTACCAAATTTCCCTCGGGATGGTATGGAGATGAGTATCGCAATGCTACATCCAAACTTCCCATGGCCCTCTTGTAAGCCCGAGAGCTAAACGCAGGGCCCTGGTCAGAATGTAATGTGCCAATTGCATATGTCCCTATGAAGACTCGCAAATCTTTTATAACACTTCGAGCATCAGCCGAGCGCTGGAGCCACACCCATAGGAATCTCGAGCAGGAATCCACTGCTACCATGATATACCTGTAAGCCCGTCTCTTTTAAAGGGGCCGCAGTGGTCGAAATAAACACACACTAGTGGTTTGTCAGATATTAGCAATGGTGTCTGCGCTGGACGTGTTACGGTGGAACCTTTCACCTGCTGACAGATGTAGCATTTCAAGACATAGTCCTTAGTCTGCTTTGTTAACCCAGGCCACCAGTAGCGTTGTTTCAATAAGGAAACAGTCGGCGTAACTCCTGCATGTGCAGAACGTACCCCTTTGTGTGCCGCTAGAATTAAACCTAACCTACGATCCATGTTTGGAATTACTCTATCCCCACTCCAGGAATCTTAGCAAATGGAATGTTATTGGCATCTAACTTGTAGGAGTACTTGAGTGGAAATCTTTTTGGTACTGCACCATTATTTTTGCGTGAAACAATAACAGCTACCATAATCTCACCATCTATTTTAATTTTAGAGCGACTGATTGCAGCTACGGAAGCCGTGCGTACAGCCCCCTTTGTGGCTTCATCAGCCAATGAATTCCCATCAACGTGAACGCCATCACTCTGATGACTCAGTGTGTGTATCACTTGAGTCCTTGGTAGTTCCGATTTAAACTTCACTATCTGTTCCTATAGCAGTTTGCGCTTAATTGTGCCACCTTTTGCGTCGTTGAAACCCATTTTGAACCCAGTATTGCAAGTATTCATTATATGACTGCACACAGTAAAAGGAATCGCACACAATTAGTGTGGGGGAATTCTCGATCCGTATTTACAAGTGCCAGTATCAGCGCTTTTAATTCTGCCAACTGAGCCATGCAGTCTCCTCGGGATTGCGTTTTAGTGCAACTTGGATGGAACTTTCCATCCCGCATGCGACCCTTAATGATAGCACATGCTGCGCTGTATTGTTGCTTACTCCCTATGGCCCGTTGAGCAGATCCGTCAGTGTAAATCATACATTCATACTGATTTAGAGGCATTATTTCATTAGGTAGAGGATATTCTAGTTCGTATTTCAGGAATGCTTGTGTCTTTAAATTTGGGTCGTACCTGTATTCTACATCTGTTGCAGTGAGAGAATTAGCCCGTTGTATCCATCTCGGATGTAAGGCTTTAGCGTTAGGAACGCTCGCCTTTGTCGCAGCCTCTAAGGCTGGAACTGGAGTCACTACTATTATTAATTTCCCCTGAGCCAGTTCTCTTTCTCTTCCTACAGCAGTCTGTACTGCTGTCAGAATATTTTATGTAGATGCAAAGCGCATCTCAGTATTTGTGTACAAATGTAACTTGTATGCAATAGGTACGGTTTCACCTTCATTGTATGTCAGATAGGTGTACCCAGATTGACCCGCAATTATACGGATCACAAAGTTGCATACGTTTCCACGTGTCTGTAAGTGTTTGGAAGCTATCATGTCAGCTTGTAGGGAACAAAGTGTATCTGTGTGTCCCTGTGTCCAATGTCTTACTGAAAAATCAGGTTTTATTAAGTCGTAGAAAGGTTTTACTCTTTCTGCATAATCCAAAATGTATCATCTACCAAAATGTAGGAATCCCAGTATTGATTGTAGATTTTTTAATGATTTTGGAGGTTGGAGCAGAGCGCATTTTCAAAAAAATTGGCTTCCAGGCTTTTGCCTTTACTTGAAAGCTCATATCCTAAAAACAGTACACTTAGGTGGGCGATTTTAGATTTTTTTTATAGTTAAATTTGTAGCCCTCTGATGCAATCCCCAAAATTATGGTATTCACTCTGTTCAAGTATTCCTCCAGGTCATTGTCCGTCAGATAAATATCATCCATGTAGGACAATGCCTCTTCATCTAATTTTTTTTTTTTTTTTTTTTTTTTTTTTTTTTGAAACCGTTTATTGCATCTATAAAAAGGTTACAGGTATGGGCCTACAACCGCACGGCCGGCCGCTAAAGCATCACAAATATAGTACATACAGACAGTAAAGGTCTCTCAGCGGTGTACAGTAGAAACACAGGAGTAATCAACGGTGCAGGCCTCACGGCGTCCTGCCACAGAGTACGGTTTCATTTTAAGGACTAACAACATCAACAAAAAACCACAACCGCAAGGCAACCCGAGATTCAAGATGACAACACTTGCTCCATAGTGGGGGATCCAGACTGGCAGGAAAGATCTGAAGAGGGGGATGGGAGGAGATCAAGGACTGGGGGGCCGCGTGCCCGCGGCCGAGCAAGCGGGTCCAGCTAGGGAGACGGAGCAGGCGAGGCAGCCGGCAGCTGTGGTGGCTCACAAATGCCCCCACGGTAGGCGTTCCAGGGGCCCCAGATTTTCACCCACGCCCCAGGCTTACCCCTCGCCACATACACCACCCTTTCACGGAACATACACCAATCCATGTGCTCTTTCCAGGCCGACACCGCAGGGGGCCTCTGGGATCCCCACAATTGAGCAATATCACGTTTCGCTATCATGTATCCCAGAGTCACCCACCGCGTCTGCGGAACCGAGTAGTCATTCGGTTCCCATACATTCAACAAGCACCTCCTCGCTTCGGGCAGCAGCGCTACACGCGTGACCACACGCAGGACCTCATGCACACCACGCCAGAATCGCTCCACCTTCGGGCACTCCCACAGTATATGCATAAAAGTCGCCAACGCACCACAGCCACGCTTACACAGTCCGTCCATGGCAAAACCCATACGTAGAAGCCTCGGCCCCGTCACGTAGACCCGGTGAAGAATCTTGAGCTGGACGAAACGAAGGCGAGCCGGGATGGCCACCTCTTTCGGAGAGGCCACCGCGGACATCCAATCCTCGTCGTCCAGCTCCAGCCCGTCGGCCACCCAAGCCTCGCGTAGACTAGTTAACAGGCACGATCTATCATTAATCAGCTTCTTGTATATGAGGGAGATCGTGCTGTCCGGGACATGGCCATCCAGCACTCTGTCCTCCAGGGGGGAAGACTCCGGAATGGATGCAACATCCGGGAAGACGGAGCCCAGCGCATGGCGGACCTGCAGGTACCGAAAGTACTCACTGCCCTGCAGCTGGAACTCCGCCTGCAGCGTCTCAAAAGTTTTGAATCCCCCCCTCGTCCAGAGATCCCCCACTGTGCTGATTCCGATCGTGTCCCACTTCTCGAAGCCCTTCGATGTCCACAGGGAGCCCAGTCTCTCAGAGGCATACAGTGGAGACGCCCGGGTCAAACGGTCCTTCCACCCCATAGCTGCATTAGCCGCGTGCCAAACCCGCACCATTACACGCGTCGGTCCCGTCAAACGGGAGTCAGGCGCGTCAGAGTACAGCGCTCGATTGTAATCGCCACCGGGCAGGAGCATCTTGTCCATCTCGAATGCCGGGTTCAGGGCGGGCCCGTAAAGGCCATGATTAATTGCAGCTAGCTGGGAAGCCCAGTAATACCGTTTAATGTCCGGGAGGGCGACCCCTCCATCGTACCACGGGAGCGTCAGTTTAGCCAGAGCAATACGCGGCCTCCCGTCCCAGAACAGGCGCCGCTGAAGGCCCTCCACCTCACGAAAGTAGCGTGCCGGGACCATATCCATAGTGTTCTGGAGGGCGTAGAGGAAGCGCGGCAAGGACATCATTTTAAACAAGGCCGCTCGACCGAGCGGCGAGAGCGGGAGACGCCGCCAGCGCACCACATCCTCCTTCAAACGCTGGAGAGGGGGCAGCAGATTCCGCTCATAGCGGGCCTCCGGGTCAAGAGTGATATATATACCCAAGTACCGGAAACCCTGGGAGGCAATCTGGATCGGGCAGTCCCGCGGCAGGACCGGAGCCTCCCCGGAAAGCACGTAGACGCAGGATTTCGCCCAGTTAATGACTAGGCCTGAGTTGCGACCGAAGGAGCGCAAAACATCAACTAGGACGATCAGGGACTTGCGCGGGGAGGCGAGATACAAAAGGATATCGTCCGCGTAGAGGGACACGCGGTCCTCGTGCTCGGGGGTCCAGCGGAGACCACGGATGGAAGGGTGCCACCGCAGCCACTCCGCCAGGGGCTCCAGGGCCAGGGCGAACAGAAGAGGCGACAGGGGACAACCCTGTCGCGTGCCCCGCCCCAGCGCGAACGGGGTCGACACACGCCCGTTCACCACCACCTGCGCCATCGGGCCCGAATATAGTAATTTGACCCAGCTGATGAAACCCGGGCCGAACCCAAACTTCGCGAGCATCGCCCAGAGATATGGCCATTCGAGCGTATCAAACGCCATGGTGGCGTCCAAGGACGCCAAGATGGCTGGCTCCCGCACAAATGGGACACGCGCGAGCACGCCGTGCAAGCGCCGTAGATTAAGAGCCGTATTGCGGTGTGGGATAAAGCCCGATTGGTCTTGATGGACCAAATCGCCCACCACGCCAACCAACCGGTTAGCCAACACCTTGGCGAGGATTTTGGGCTCCGCGTTCAAAAGCGAAATCGGCCGATAGGATGTGACCCGTTCACGGGGCTTCCCCTCCTTGTGGATTACCACAATTGTGGCCAGACGCTGGTCCGGCGGGAGGGAGCCCTGCGAGTGGGCCGCGAGGAACATCGCTCGCAGGTGGGGTGCCAGCACATCCGGGCGTAACTTATATAGCTCAATGGGAATGCCATTGGGGCCCATGGCCTTGCCGGATGAAATCGAGCGAATAGCCGAGGCAATTTCGTCCGAGGTGGGAGGGACGTCCAGCGAATCTCTGTCTTCCGCCGTAAGGGAGGGGAGTGCAATATCCCGAAGCAGGGCACGGGAGTCCGCCTCCGAACAGGGAGAAGCAGGGGAGTAGACTCCGCGGAAATAATCCGCGAAACAGGAGACAATGGCTTCCGGCTCCGTGGCACACGCACCATCCACACTCTCAATCAACGGCACCACTCGGCTCGCTCTCTCTCTCTTATCCAACCACGCAATCAATTTACCGGCCTTATCACCCACATCATACAAGCGCCCCTGCTGCTCTCTACCAAGGCCCCTGGCCGCCTCCGTGACGAGGGCCCGGTAGGCCGCCTGCTTTAACTGCAGAACATGTAACTTGGCGTCTGTTACCCCGTTCCCCAGGTCACCCTCCAATTCCGCAATCTCGGCCTCCACCCGGGTCACCTCCTCCCGCTCACGCCGCCGGGCACTGGCAATAAAGGAGAGGGCCTCCCCTCTAAGAACCACTTTGAAAGCCTCCCATAGGGAGATGGCAGATGGGACCGACCCCACATTCTCCTCAAAATAGCGCTGCAAGGATGTGATCAAGTCGGCACGAATGGTGGGGTCGCGCAGATACCAGGCGTTAATCGGGGCCACCCTGCCATCCCCCCTCGGGAAGACATCGAAATGCAACAACAATGGGGAGTGGTCTGAAATACCCCGTGCCAGATGGCGCACCTCTCCCACCCTCCCCGCATGGGCCGCTGGGACAAGGATGTAATCAAGCCGCGAAAGACTACCATGGGCCCCCGAGTGGAAGGTGTATTGTTGCAATACGGGATGCTTTAAGCGCCAACAATCCACCAGGCCCAGTGTGTCTAAAAGGCCAGGCAGCCACGCCTGTGCCCGGGGGAGGTCCCTAGGGGGATGGCGATCCATAGATCCAGAAACAACCGCATTAAAGTCCCCTCCAACCACCAATAGGCCACTCGGAAGTTCCAGAAGGAGGCGCCCCAGGTCCGCAAATGTAGTGGCCTGTAGCCCAGGCGGGACGTACACCGACACAAAACTGAACACTCTACCCTCCATACGTCCCGCCAGAGCAGTGTAACGTCCCCTCTCATCGTGGTGCACCTCATCAATCTCCAACGGGAGCGAGTTCCTAACCATAATACCCACCCCCCGCGAGCCTGAGGTGAAGCCAGAGTGGGCCGCCAAACGATATCCCCTCCGATTCATTGCATGAAAGGTGTTACCTATAAGGTGCGTCTCTTGCAGAAAGACAACATCTGGGGAAATACGTTTTAAATACTGCAGGACCACACCACGCTTAATCCTATCCCCCAGGCCGTTAACATTCCATGACAACACAGTCAAGTCCCTACCCCCCATCATACGTCGAAACAATCGGTCGTCCCCCACCGAGCAGTCTAAAGACAACAAAACAGTTGCAGGATTGCCTTGCGGTACGAACAAACAACACACCCCCCCCCCCCCCGGTCCCAACAAAACTCCCCCCTCCCTGCACCCCTGCATGAGCCCAGACAGCCCCCCCAAAGTGCAGTGTGCCTGTCGCCCCATAGCTAAATACTAACTGGTCCCCCAGAGGAGGAGGGAAGCCCCCAACAGACCCCACATGACCTCCATGGGAGGGGAACCTACAGAAGCAGTATGTGGTGAAGGAACAATGTCCCGAGTAAGGCAACTTCATCTAATTTTTGAAGTAACTTGGTTACTCTGGCCGAAAACAACCCCGGGCTATTCTTATACCCTTGAGGAAGTCGCCAAAATTGCTGCTGAGACCCTAGCACTGAGAATACTGTTAAATACCTGCTTTCGGGAGCTATATTTTGGCAAACAAATCCATTTGAGATATCAATTGTCGTTTTGTATTTTTTCCGCACAATGTTATTTATTAATGCGGCACTGTGTGCATTTTGAACTGCAAATGTCTTAGTGCAAGTGTTTAAATGTCTGTAATCTAAAACTAGACGATATGTATTGTCAGCTTTCATGACAGGAAAGAAAGGATTGTTCATTTGAGAGGTGCAAGTTTCAATCACCCCTTAGTATTAAAGCTGATCTAAGATCATACTGACCTGCTTTTTAGCTTCTTGCTTTATTGGATACTGCCTCTGTGTAGTTGGAGTATTTTTTAAAGGAATAATGTGGTGGGTTGAATCCTTATCCCATCCAACATGGTTCTTGTATAATGCCGGAGCCTGGGCTACCGCCCACTCCTGCGCATATGTATGTTGCAAGTGCCTGGAAATATGATCTGAGAAGACTGGTAGAATTACCGTTTCTCCTTTGGGACAATCCATGACGAATGCTGGCGGCCAATCTTGTTCAGCTAACAAAATGTATTTGCCAAACGTAAGCTTCTCCTAAAAGAGACCTCTCACTTCCCTACTCTTGTCTCCCTCCATCTGGAGCATCATTTCATATACTTTATGTGGGACACTTACTCTAGTATCAGGTGTTTCCACCGTGATATAATCATTCAAGTCTACTGTCACCAGAAATTCCATCAGGTTCTGGCGAGCTATTGTTATTTCTGTTGCACTGTCTAGCATCGTCAGAGCCCATACCCTGTTCAGCAGTCGAGTTCTCAGAATTCTGGGCATGTCTGATCTTTAGACCTGCAACTTTCTTTTTCTTGACCTGTGGCTTTTGCTTTGGCTTCTCTTCCTTTTTTGGAGGTGTAATCTTGAGCGTGCTGCTTGTCACTGGACTTTGTACTCTCTTCTTGTCTTTCTGACCATCTTTCCCTCTCTGAGTTTTTCGATGAACCCTGAAAGGAACGAGAGGAAGGTGTATCAGTATCCTGATGCATGTCAGTTTTCCTAATATTATCCCTATTCCTGAGATTATACCCCTTTTCAGAGGGCTCCTGTGGAGGAGATCTACCTCAGGATTGAGATCTGTTTCCTTTAAGGTTTTGGTATTTTTTATTATTCCACTTCTTTTTAGAAGAAGCAGGTATCTGCTTGGAAGTGTCCTTTTCAGGACTGCCCATCAGTTGTGGTTTTAAATCTTTCCCACCCAAACTGTCCCTGCCTAATTCTGCATACGCATTTTCAATTATTTTGGGTAGTTTGTGTTGTTGATCTAAAGGAATGAACTCCCTTAGGCGTTGGTGGATTGCCACTAAAGCTGCTTCCCCTTTAACCCATTGCGTGCATTCGTCGGCCAACGGACGTCGCAAACACTACCTCCGTAGTGCTGCTCACGTCCGTTGGCCGACTTGGCCCTGCCCTCTCCGCTAAACTGTCGCACCGCAGCAGAATTTCCGCCGCGGTTAAAGAGTTAATATTAGTTAGTATTATGGCTGATACCTGGTCATAGTTACCTAGTAACTTCATCCCTAAGTTCAGAGCAGGCTCTGCTCCGTACTGGTTTTGTATTTGTCTTAATACATCAGGTACTACTGCTAATGACGGAATACCATGAGTCCTGGTATATATGGCATCAAAGACTGTACCCCAAGTGGCACAATCCTCTATTTGTGGTGTTATCCCCCTGGGTAAGGAGATTGCTAGCATTCTGTGCTTTTCATATGGGGTAGTATTCGAGAATACTGCCTTAAGCTGAGTTATTTTCTGAGCTACCCAGAATGGCATTTGTTCGCGTTTAGAGGGTATTTTGCCCATCACTGCATGTAATGTTTGTGGTGTGATTTTAGTTGCTGTACCCTGAGATTGAGTTCCATTTGTTGCAACTGTTGATGGTTGGACTGTGAAAGTCCTCATGACAAATTGCGTCAAGGTTCTATAGATTTTAATTAAATCTTTGTGTTGTATGAGTAAGTCTGCCTGTGGCAATGTGACAATTTCAGGATGGGGTATGGAGGCCTCTAATATCGGCCATGTTGTCCCTTCTCCTCCGAGCAGGCCTAATCTTACTCTTCTTCTTTTGTGGTGTAGGGCACCTTTAAACCAGTATAAATGTTCCTGGTACGTGAGTGGAGCCTCAATGTCCTCGAACGGACCATATTCCACTGGTGCATCTCAATCTGTGTAAGAGTGAAATGCCTTTGTTCTTGCATTTGCCGCTGGGAATGTAACCCACAAATAAAATACCTCTGTTTTGTTTGATTCATGTGCCTCAATCACGAAAACCACTAAGCCACCCCTAGCTGATAAACCATTTTCTAACAGTTTCATGGTGACTGTATGTCTGAATTTGGTGCAATTTGTATTGCATTTGCATCCTCCTCGTCTTCCGAGACGGGCAGTGCTTGTTGCAGTGGGTCTAAGACCTGGTTCGTCATTGTTTTTAGAATACTAAATAGTTTTCCAAGGGAACTAAGATAAGGTTTTAATGCACGATTTGGGAACACTGTGTCCTTCAGGCTTGATTAGCCAACAGCTAATAAATAGGATTTTTCGCCTACTCAGCTGTGGCGGTGTTTGTACCCACCCACTCCAGACGTCTCTGGTGTTTTGTGAGAAATAGCACGACTGAACTACTTAGATTCTACTGTTAAATAAGTACCCAGCCAACGTTGGCGGCACCATGTTGTGTAGTTCCTATATTGCAAATACAGGATCTGCACGTTTCGGATAACATAAACTGTGGGTTTGGCAGCAGACTGATTCCGTGCACCCCCACCGGATACGTTAGCCTGTTTGCATTGGCTAGCTCACAGTGCCACTAGAATGTCCTCTTATCGAGGAGAGAACAGTTTCTGGCAACCTCAGAACATGTGGTGGGTGCTCAGTATGTGAACTTACTGAGAAGACAACCAGTGTCCAGTTGCAAAATGGACGAATTTGGTATTTGAACAAATTCAGTAACTGCAACTCGACCAACATCATTTACAGATTAACATGTCCATGTGGGCTTCATTATATTGGCCTCACAACAAGAAAAATTAAGGAGAGGATACAAGAGCATCTCAGTACCATTAAGAATGGGAAATTAACCACGAGGCTGGTTCAACATTAAAAAGACAGTCAACACAATCATAAGGCAGTGAGATGGGTGGTGTTGGAAAAAGTGATGGGCGACATGAATCAGATTGAAAGAACACTTGCACTGAAAGAGGCATGTTGGATTTATTCAGAAAAGGTGGATCAAATTGGTCTAATTGATCAAATTGAATGGAATAAGATCTCCAAATAAAGGATAAGAATCTGTTATAATGCTCTTTTTCATACATTAAGACAGTTAAATTGATCTGGGCTGTCAGTATCCTTTTCTGGATGCAATTGCTAAGCATTACATTTTTGAGAAATGATTTTCATCTCCTTATATCTAAAAATGTAATGTTTGTAAGAAATATATTTTTTTAAATAAAAAACTTGATTCCTCAGTCTGTTTCTGGCATGGGTTTATAACTCCTATTTCATAAATACATAAATTGTGATTTCAAAATCGAACAGACTTGTTTAAAATGACCAGTGATGGTTACTAAATAATGTTTTTGTTCATGACTATCACGTGGGTGGTATTATGAATACTTTTAGGATTGAATGCGCTGAATAATTCCATTAAAAATCTGTAGAAGATGTGCCATTCTAAGATGGCCGCTGGATTGGCCCATTGACAGCGTTGTCCCGTTGTTCCGGGTACACAGCTTCGCTTTCAATCGAAGCCCGGAAGTTCGTGTTACGCGCTGCTGGTTTAAATTGCAGTCGCGTACGAGTGTGCCCCGATCCAGGAACGAGTAACAGTGCCGACGAGGAATCCTTACGGTGAGAGTAAACTAGGATGAACCTGCTAGCATTGAGGCAAAGGGGTTCGCATCATTAGTAATGGGTTTCTTTATGAATGATATGCATTGAAACTTGGACATAGTGCAAGATGTTGAGACGGTGAAAAGGTTGGATTGCAAAGGGGTAGGCAATATAATGAATAACGCTAACACTGTAGGTGCTATTTGTGAGAACTAGTACCACATAGTGCACTTGAGTCGTGGTAGACACGAGTAGTTGATCTCGGTACAGTATATGAATTCACTAACTTGATCTATCTGTCTCTTCACATAAAGGTGTAAGTAACGGATGTGCTTACATTGGGAAAAGAAGTGCAACCAGCATTGACTCCCTGAACTGATTGAGAGCTGGTATGCGGGCCCGTGGCTGTCATTAGGTAATTGACATTGATGGCCTTGGGACGTCGTTATGTGTTTTTTAAGCCAGAGTTTCTGTCTTTGAGTCTTGAAGTGGGATGCAGGTGTTGTCTCTCATGAATTTACCAGCCATGTTTCCAGTTTTGTGTTTGCATATCTGCAGTCACTCTTTTTTTTAAAAAGACAATGTCCGGGGAAAGTGAACACAGACCCCCGATGCCCTGATGAATTTGCCGTAAATTAGATAAGGCAATGAAACATGTTGGCCATTCCTGAATGTGGTTACATGACATGACCGTGTTTTTAACCTTGGGACGACTCACACAAAGGAATAAAGAAATTGGAATTATATATGTGAGCCAGACCTAATTTTATTTAAAGACTTCACGGGTCTTTTTTTGTTCCTTTTTGGTTTTGGGGTTTTCAAAAATTCTTTTTACACTTTTTACACTTTCCTAAATGGGACACACAATTTTCTTTATGAGAAAGGTATCGATGATGATAAAATCGTGAGCAAACTGGTGAGAACCTGCCAGCAGCTCCTCTGGTGTTGAGCACGTGAGATACTTTCTCATTTTCACCTTATTTTTTGGTTTTATTTTTTGCACCATAGTCACTTATGGATATTGGATGAGTGACTTTATACATGGTTGGTTACCCTCAATGTTTGGGAATTAGTAAACTTTAAGTTGTATGGCACCAGGGATTTAATGATAGTTCATGAGAAGAACTACGTATGAAGGAGTAAGATATTTTTACATTACCCTCCTAGGAATCCCATGTAATTAATTGATTTAAAGGAGTGCCTTGATGTTACCAGGTCTATTTTGTTGTATGAACCTCAGAACATGACAACCCTGATCCCCCAGGATCGTGGAAACAATGTACTACTTTTCGCTCAGTCACTCGTACTCACTTAGTTTGTCTCAGAGATACACAGAATAAACAGTCTGGGCGTTTCAATAAGAATTTATTGAACAGTTGTTATTCTAGTGTAGAATATATGAGCTTCAACAATCATTAGACAGTAGCAGAGATATATGATTAGCAGTTCTACGAAAGTAAAGGGATGGTACAGTTCTACCATTTTGCAGTAATCATGAATATATACAAGTACATAGAATACATGATAATAAGTGTGTACTCCTAAAATGCCTCCCTAACTAGATATACCTAAATATACCTAGCATCTGTGTAGGTGTTATGCCAAGAATCCCTCTAGGATCTAGTCCGCCCCATTATCCAAAGAATTAGAGAATGTGGGACCCCGTTCTGGTCTCGAATTGGACACCCCGCGAGGGATGTTTGACCACTGCTAGCTGGAGCTTCTGCATGCAGGAACCTCAGCGTCTCTGGTCAGTGTGTCAGCCGGAAAGTCACGGTCTTCTCTGTCTCTCTAAGCACGACATGATGTATATATACCCATAGGTCTCCCCAAGGGCCCTACTTTGCTGTGTTACTGTGTCGGCCTAAAGGATGACGTCCGACCTGAACTTTAACATAGATATTATGCAGGAGATGTTCGTCCTGCTGTGAGTCCTGCTGTGCTTCCAAGAAGCCTCATGCATAATGCATGAGTATCGAACCAGGGAAAAACCCACGTTCTGAATGCAGTGTCATATCTAGGTAAATGTCAGCGCCTAAGAACCATTATGTATGTAATGTAGGGAAGAATATAGGTGAAAGGCTGTGATGTTTACCTACGCCTATATTAGGTACTTATATGGAATATAACAGTATAAAGACAATAACTGTATTGCAAATTTTGTCATTTTCCATTTAGTTATAAGCATATTAATAAGAATACAATTTATTGGCTAAAAATAGAGGTCTTAATACAGATTTCCTAATGTCCCGTTAAAAACTACAGAAAAAGATAAAGTACAACGTTGTCTGTAAGGACTTTTCATCACATGAGCAATTTGGAAGGTTATGGCTCCAGTTTCCCAATCAGGGGAAGGCGATTTGATAATGTAAGGTGCCCATCCTTAACCTTGTTAAATAGAATCTATGCTGTAAATTTCTTACTGAGTTGAGATACGGTTGGATGCCCTTCAACAGCGTGCCTTCACAGTAAGATCTAACCTACTCCCGCATCTCATACAAGTTCCTTAGAATTTGCTAGCCTCATCTTTAAATCCCCTTTACTGTAATCCTGGATGGACATTGGGTCATAAAGATCAAAGTCCACCTTGCATTTTTTTAGGAGATTACAAATATACTGTAACCAGGGGATTTATTTTTACTATGGTCAAGCACGAGGCAGTCCATTATTATATTCTTGGTGAACTTGGTCTCATCTTTGGTCCAAATCCAATGGCAAAATAAAAGGGCTGCCATGCTAATAAAATCGCTGATGTAAGGTACGTACAGCTCTTTGTGAACTATATATGAGGCAGTTGAATTTGGGACTGCTAAAATCCTTTTTAAAAATTTATTTTCCTGGATTTGTATCAAGGATGAGTTTGCTCCATGGCATATGCCTGTAATGCACTTACTCCTATATAATGTAAGAATTTCCCGTACTGGCTTATTACCTATTTTTGTAGAAAATCTAAAAATACCCTCACTGGATCAATATGTGTGCCCCAAGTACCATTCGTATTGAAAAGGATAACCAAATAAGTAAAGGATGTTATTCTTTCAATTTGGGCGCCTCCCACATGATGTTGCCTATTTTTTAATCTACTTTTCCCACAAGTCATGACAAAGGTTTTGCTAAGCTTCAGGTGTAAGTCACTTGCAGTCATGAACTGCGTGAAATTTTCTATTAAACATTGTAAACCATTTGCTGTCCTTGACAATGGGACTGCATCGTCTGCATGTAGAGGTCCTTGGGTTACACGTGTATCAACTCTAGGGGCGTCAGCACTTAAGTTTAGTAAAAATAGGTCTACTTTGTTAATGTATGGGGAAAATAAAAGGGGATCTAGGACACATACTTGTCATATCCCCCGAGTGACTCTAAAATCGGGGGTACATTCGCCTTTTAAGCCAAACCCCACTCTTGAAGTTAAGAAAGTGTATATTTGTGATAGATAAATTATAATGTCATGTGGAGGGCCCATCCCTTTCAATGTTTGCCAAAGTTTAACGTGGTTGACTAAATCGAAAGCACTGGTAAGGTCAACGAAACAGATGTGTAACTGTCCTTCTTTAGCGAGGGTATATTTCCCTATCAATAGCTCGAGGTTTACGCACTGTTCCACCAACCCTATGCCCCTTCTAAATTCATACTGGGCATCAGTTAGAATTTGATTCTCGTTTGCCCAACTTTCCGGTCTTTCCAAGATGATTCTACCCATCAGTTTAGATGTGGAATCAAGAAGGGATATGGGACAGTAGCACTTTGCATCCCCTCTATCACTTTAAAAAAAAAAAAAGGTACAATTAAGCTTTCCACCCAAGTTGCAGGTAGCACTCCTCCTATGGTAGCATTAAAAACACTTAGTAAAATCGGTGACCAAAAATCTATGTTAGATTTAAAAACATCAATAGGGACCCCATCTGGTCCCGCAGCTTTGCCATTTGCACTATTGTTTAAGACAGTTTTAATTTCGTCTAGGGTAATAGATGCT
Source organism: Triturus cristatus (assembly GCF_964204655.1). NCBI lineage: Eukaryota > Metazoa > Chordata > Amphibia > Caudata > Salamandridae > Triturus > Triturus cristatus. The sequence continues at coordinate 138,832,919 of NC_140592.1, forward strand.
ATCTTGACTGTATCCACTAAAATAAAATTACTATTACCATCTCTCATAGAAATCTCGTTTTTGGGGTTAAAAATACGCTCAACCATTCGTCAGGAGTTACTAGGGTTTCTATCTTCGTCGCTGATGTGTCCGTAAAAAATGGATGATATATTATTTTCCCCAAAAAAACAGAGTTACGTGTCTCAGCTGCTTGGATCAGTTTTTCCCCATACCCTCTCCCGTATTTCTATTTTTCTTGTATTTAGAGTATATTTGTAATTTTTTCATAGTATGTGGATCCTTTCACTGTCCCTTGGTCTTACTTTTAGGGCTACTTTTAATTCCTTATTTATCTTTGTGCACTGCTGATCGAACCATCTGGGATTGTGATCATTATTTTTCTTGTTTTTCATTTTCAAGTCACCAGAGATTTCAGCTGTGATGTTATAAAAGGCACTTACAATATCTATATTTAGAGAAGATCTATCCAGGCAGGTGTTTATATCCTTTAGATTTTTTCCAATTACATTTTCCATAAAGGTGGTGTAATTTAGTTCCTATAGTACCCTTCATGCAGGACCTGCACTGTTTACGGATAACATATACTGTGGGTCTGGTGGCAGACTGACTCTGTACATCCCGCCGAATATGTTAGCCTATGTTTTACATTAGCTAGCTCGCAGTGCCACTAGAATCTCCTATTATCAGAGAGTTTCGTTTTTGGCAACCTCAGAACACAACAAACCCTGATTCTTCGGACTCGTGGAAACAATATACTACTTTTCACCAAGTCACTCGTGCTTGCTTGTTTTGCTCTCAGAGAGATTCACAGAAGAAACAGTTGAGCGTGTTTACAATAAGAATTTATTGTACCGTTGTTCTTCTCATGTAAAATAAACGCGCTGCTACAACTGTGACACAGTAGCAGAGAAAAAGAACCAGCAGTACAGTGAATAAAAAGGAATAGTATTGTTCTACCATTTTGCAATAGTCATGAACACATACATGAATATAAAATGCATTTATAAAATAAAGTGTGTACTCCTAAGATGCCTGTCTAGATGTACCTAAGTGTACATAGCATGTGAGTAGGTGAGAAAGAGCCTAAGCCTCTAAGAGTCTACGAGCCAAGAATCCCGCTAGTATTTAGTCGAACCCCCATACCTGAATAGTGAGAGTGTGGGACTTCGTCCTGGACTTGAGTTGGACACCTGGCATGGGATAGTCAGACCACTGTCAGCTGGAGCAATTGCATGTCGGAGCCGCAGCGTCTCTGGTCAGTGTGTCGGCCTTGAAGTCTCAGTTCCCTCCTGCCTACTGATAGCAAGAGGTGCTGTATTTATACAGTCCATGTGCGTGTGTTTTCCATTGTTCAGTATGAGGATGACGTTGGGGATTAAACCTTGTGCGTCAATGGGAGAGGTGAAGTATACCCCCTGGAGAGTGTACTCATAAATTATTCATATGTGCTAAGGATGACGTCTTAGAAATATTGATTGGGAAAAACCCACCCGCGGCATGGAACTAGGTGAAAGGTTTAGTCCATATAAGGCTGCAGTCCTTATAAGGCGTTATGTCCCTATAAGGCATTCTGTCCTTATTTGGAGTTATCTCCTTATAAGGCTTGTTCATATGAAATGACGGGGAGATGATGTAGGGAAAGTGTACGATGTTCGCTGGACCTATATTAGGGTACTGATATTAAATATAACAGTGATAGGGTTAACACCCGAACATTTAATTTAAACTCCGTTTCCTCCTTGTGTTTTAAAATCTGCATCAGCTTCCTGCCCCTTTTCTTGTTGGGGCAGACTTAGCTTCAGGAATAACAAATGATGATCGTTAAAAGGACTTGCTTGAATAAAGAATTTTTCCACTAAACTCTTACAATTCCGCGATACTATGGCATGATCGATATTCGAGGAGGATCTCACTCCTTCATACGTTCACCTGGCTCCATAATTTCTAGGTCATATTTATATACAGCAGTATTAATTTCTTCTCTGTATGTATTATGTGGGAAATGAGGGCTTGGCTCGCCATATTGATCACTATGACCGCATTGTTCTCCGATAATTTTTTTTACACTTTTCACAATTAAAATCACCATCCCAAATGAGTAAATAATCTCCCCCACCCCCTTTAAAAAATCATTCAGTTCTTCTTCCAATGTCACGATTAACCTATGACTTGTACTGTCAGAAACATTGTTATAGAAATGTATTACTATTATCCACTGTTTCCTCTTGGTACAGAAACATAAAATCTGAAGAAACTGTGATTTGGTATGGAATTTCCGTAAAATTAATGGTGAAGTTACTGGAATTAGGGCCGCTAAGCCTCCTTTTGCTCTACCTGCCTTTGAAGGGATCGCTTGTGTAGAGATCATTTAAACCTGTTAATAAAAAAGTGCTCTGTATGCAAAGTTTCTTGTAGCAAAATTGAGGCACAGTCCTGTATCGTTTTAAGCCATTCCCAATCATTTAACTTGTTGTTCACCCCTGCAACATTCCATGACATAATAGTTAAAAGCCCATGTAATGGGAGCCGACTAGAATAATTTTTTATGATACTAATGGGGGTAAAGTCATGGTTACCCTCTAACGGTCGCAATACATTCTCCCTCTGTAAATCAATTTTGCTACAATCTCTTAGGGGAGCAAACCTATTATACATGGGTGGTATCAGGGACGGATCAATGTTATAAGGTATGTTGTCTTTATATTGTGTAGGCTCATTTTTGGGTTTATAAAAATATCCAAGAGGGACAGCAGTTATAATCTCGTCCAGGTAGTTGAGAGGTCCAATGTATTTATTTGAAAATTCTTCAGTCAGGGACCCCACCATCTCCCTACTTCAGAAATTCACTACTACACAATCTCCCTGACATAGTTTCCTAATGTTGCCCACCCAGCTAACTCTTCTACTTCTGATAGAGTACATTTGTGCCAAAATTAGTATTTGAAGCAAACCAATGAACAACCTGATTTTTTAAAGTCCCCCATGTCTCTGTGGTATTATCTGCCATCTTCGGGACATTTTTCAATACAATTACGTAAGGGGTTGCCTGCGGTGGTGGATGGAATAGAGCCTCACCGGGCTTCGTAGGCCATGAGTTCCCATTCATTTTATTCTCCTGATTAACGCCTTCAGTCCTTATATAATTTTTATTGCTTGTCTTGTAGTTCCTGGGTTTTACCACAGATTGTGTGTTAAGGGGTTCCTTTGTCTGTAATGTCAACTTTGGGTAGATGTTTTCAGTTATAACTGGGGAACTATCCCCGGCTTTTAGCCTCTCATTCGGTTCTCTTACAGATGTCACCTTGTGGGAGAGTTTTGAAGGTAGTAATTCTGTAGTCAGGTCAGTTAAATAAGTAACGCCTTTTTGCACTGACTTGATTTCCGACATCAAACGTCCTTCAATGTTATCAATTTTTCCGTGCAGTTTTTTAAAGAGGGTTTCAAAATTTTGCACATGGTTCGTTAAATCACAAGCCCCTATTCCTTCAGCCTCTCATAGGGATTTTGTTCCTTTCTTTGGCTTGGTTTTCAAGATTGCTTGCTGTTTCAAAGATGGTGCAATAATTTTCAGTGATTGTTGTTTAATCTTTTTAGCCGGTGGGGAGACGAAGTCAGAATTATTGGATAAAACAGATATCTCCAGTGGGGACGTTAATATACAAGGGTTAACCATTTTCAGAACATTATCTTCCTTGTTTATACAATTTCCCTGTGCCTCTGAAGCAATTTCCGTTTCAAAATCTGGTTCCACAAGTACTAACAAATCTGGCCCGGACTCCTTTAAAGCAGCGTCTATTGCCGTTTTTGTAGCCGCCAGACGCTCCTCTACTTGAACAATTTAATTGTTAATCAGCCCCATAGCGCTTTTCAAGTAATTAGTATTAGGCACGTTTTTCGCAATCTGGTTCCCAGTAGTAGGCAGTAATTTTCTTTTACCCATTATCCCAAGCTAGTGTTTTGCTTGAATTAGAGTACAGGAAAATTATTTTCTTTTTTTATTTCAAATGCTTTATTGACTTTGAGATAGAGAGAGAAACAGGAACAACCCATGGGTGTGTAACAATGTTAAGATAAGAGCATGGTGTGCAGACGCCAGAAGATCGACATTGGAATAGCAAAATACGTTGTCTGCGCAAGATTTAAACCCGAGAGATACCTCTAGCAATCGTTCCTGAGAGAGAGAGGAAAGTTAAAGAAAGGAAAGAATAAAAAGAAAGAAAAGAAATATGAGCAGAGGAGAAGCAAGAGTTCACACAAAAGAAATTTCCTTGAAGTTCTTGTCAACAGGATAATCCAGCTAAAACATATGTACCCTGTGCCGACAGGGAAAAACCCCACAAAACTCAACATTGTGAAATACAACAAGGGTATACAATAGGATTGCAAGGAAGTTCATGGGGGTTTGTGAGAGTCAAAGTAATTGTCCATAGTGGACCACATTGGTCTAGAAGGGGATCTCCAAGGTAAGTTTTGCAAGACCACATTGTCCGCACCTCTCAGGGGAGTAACCCAATTTATCCATCCTTTGTAGGAGGCCTTACTTGTGTCCTTCCAGTTAGCAAGGACCATTTTCACTGCTGCCATCAACAAGAGGTCCAGGAGAGCCTCAGAGATGCCATAGTCAGGGTGGAGAATTCTTTAGCCAATGTACATTTAAATAATTTTGACAAAAATGCAAAGATCTTATCCCAAAGGGACTCCACTTCCGAGCAATGAAAAATAAGATGAGCTAAGTCCCCCGTTTCATGTTTGCAATTCCAACACAGTGCGTCATCACGTATGTTCAAAGAAAATAAGCGTGCAGGCGTCCAAAAGGCCTTGTGTAATAGCCAATATTTGGTCTGGGAAAGTACTGGAGACACCTTGTTACGCGAGACAGAGTGCCATAGTTTAGCCCACAAAGTGTCAGTTAAAGGAACAGAGGAATGCATGTTCCAAAATTCAACCACGTGAGCATTGAGATTCGAGGTTTTGTGGCGCAAGAGTTTATATATCAGAGAAACTTGATGGCCTAGCTTGTTAATTTTAGTCACGAACAATGGTAGCGAAGGCAGGGTAGAGGATAGTTTAGATTTTGATATGGCCGCTCGTACTTTTAGAAAGTTATAGAATTCAATATCGGCTAAATTGTACCTAGCTTGGAGATCTGAGAACGTTATTGGATAAGAGGCATTTTCTAATTGACAAGGGAAAAATACCCCCTTCTTAGAATCGAAGTTCAAACATTTGCCCTTGTAGAGCACTTTATTATTATAACATAATGATTCCATTTTGGAGCCCTTAACACTGACCTCCAACTTTTGGTCTATTTTCAAGAGTGCTTTTTTAGTATTTTTAAAAATGGACTTCGAGCAAGCGGGATAAAGGTGATTGGCTGTGAGAAGTGAGAAAGGGTTTAGGTTATTAAGAATAGCTCTCTCTACCTCCAACCGGACAGGAACGTAATCGCCAGGCGCGGAGATCCAATATGAGCCCTGTTTGGCCAAAAAAGCATACTAATATATTCTATAATCTGCAAGATTTACACCTCCTAGCGTTTTATCAAGTCTCATTTTTTTAATATTAATCCTAGCTTTTTTGTTGCCCCAGAGAAAGTTTGAGAAGAGATTGTCCAGTTTCTTGTGAAAATCATCTGTCAAAAAGAGTGGAAGCATATTTATGAGATAATTAACTAGGGGAGTGACCATAATTTTTATTGTTTCGATCGTGCCCCACCATGTGATAAACTTCGGGGACCAGGAGTCCAGAAGTTTTTTAATTTTTTCAAATAATACTTTCTCGTTCTGAAGCAGCGTACTCATAATGTTATAATCAAACTCAACTCCCAGGTATTTAATGTATCCAGACTGCCAGGCCAGGCCTGATTCCCCTAGAATCTCCCTGGTACAGTGCACGTTCAGCGGTTTAATTTCTGATTTATCCCTGTTGAGTTTATACCCCGAATGAACAAAATATTCTGTTATTGTATCCATCAGAGCAGCATTTGATGGTCCCGGTTGTTCTGTCACTATCAAGATGTTGTCCGCATATGCGGCTAATTTCACTTGAACGCCATGGATGTTCACACCTTTAATAGTCGGGTTTAGTTTAATGCTCTGAATAAGGGGTTCAAGCGCCAGCAGGAACAGTGAGGGGGATAAAGGACAGCCCTGTTGAGTGCCCTGGTGTAGAGAAAAGGGGTCGGATAGGGAACCATTGACAGCAATACGGGCCGATGGATTCGAATAGAGGGACAGAACCATAGAGGAGAAAGCCTTTCCCAAGTTGAAGGAAAGCATACACTGTTCCAAGAAAGCCCACAAGACTCTATCAAAGGCCTTCTCAGCGTCCAATGTAATTGCGATTGATGGCTCAGGTTTGGTAGCGGCATTCTCCAAAACATGACATAGCAGACGTGTGTTTTCGTTCGACATGCGATTGCGGAGAAAGCCAACTTGGGAGCTACTTATCAGTTTAGGGAGAACCAAATTGACTCTAGCGGCCAGAATCTTTGCATATATCTTACAATCTACATTGATAAGGGAGATAGGCCTATAGTTTTTTGGCATAGTTGGATCTTTCCCTTCCTTTGGAATAACTATTATATTAGCCTCAAGCATAGAGTCTGGTGGTGCACCATCAAAAGCAATATGGTTAAAAACTTGTTTTAAAGTTGGGTTCAAATGATCTAAGAAGGCCTTATAAAAGGATGCAGAGAAGCCATCAGGCCCGGGACCTTTATTATTCTTCAATGACTTTACAGCCCGTTCGATTTCCAACTCACTAATTTCTTGTTCTAGCATGAATCTGTTTTCTTCTGAAAGCTGCGGTAACTTGAGGGTATCAAGGTATTTGGCGCACTCCTCTGTGTTGAACGTTTGGTTATTGTTATATAGCTGCTGGTAAAACGATTTAAAAGTATTAAGTATGTCCTTATGTTTGGTATGGATTTGATCATTAGAATCTTTAATAGAGGAGATAACCTGTTGATTCTGTTTGTGTTTAAGGTAAGAAGCGAGCAATTTACCTGCCTTATTGGCTTCACATAAGATCAGAGCTTTGAATTTATTGACCCACACCCCCGCACGTTCGCTTAATATCTTATTGTATTCATATTTCTTATGCATCAAAGTAGTGAGTAAATTAGAGTTGTGTAAAGCATTCAAGTGAGCTGATTCTAGACTTTTAATCTCCTGTTCTAATTGGATTATACCCAAATTTATTTGTCTATTTATTTTTGTTTTAATTTCAATTATCAATCCCCTAATGGTGGCTTTTAAGGCATCCCTGTGATTATTTATGTTGGTTTCAGAGATGTTATTATGTCTGAGGTAATCCACAATGGCCACCAAAAAATTCTTTTCAAAAGAGGGTCTGAGGGAAATTTAAAGACCTGCACGAGATAAATCCCCTAATCACTATACTTATATCAACAAACGGATCCGTGGGTCTCCAAAACACAACCGAGAGCCAATGAGAACAACCTAACGAAAGTAAAGGAACAGTCCTCATAAAGAGGAATAAGTCCCATCACCCACCGAAGTGGCATGCTTCATCATGTGGGACCTCCTCTTAACTGCACCTGGTGCAGTTAAGGAGCTACAACTCCTTTGCTAGTGTCGAAAGAAGGAGGAGCTTCACGGATGTTTTGAAATAGATCTACAAGGATAAGGTCTCCTATAATTCTGAAGAAGCTACCTAAGGTGTAGTGTGACTAAGGATAAACGTTGTGCAGTGTATATAACCAGTGAGATAAAATTGACTACCTAAAGAAAAATAAATGTATTCAGTATCTCAAGGTGTCAAAAAGTAAAACCAATGTCCATGTGCATAAAAAGTCTATATGCACATCAGTGACAAAAATGGTCGACATGTTTCAGCCGGTGATGATCAGACGTTGTGATCGCGGCTTTCTTCAGGACCAAAGTGATACTACTACAACAAAATCATAAACAATGTGATAAAATGTCAAATTGAACATAACAACCTACATGTGTACCTGCTACTTGCAGAGTGAGTAACACTGTAGGGATGCACAGAACCCCCGCATCTAGTCGGGGGTGTATTACAACGCTCCTGGTGACGACTCAGGGCGTGAGACAGCGCTCTAACCGTCGCTATCCCGGGCGGTCTTCCTGATCTCTTTATGAGGACTGTTCCTTTACTTTCGTTAGGTTGTTCTCATTGGCTCTCGGTTGTGTTTTGTAGACCCACGGATCCGTTTGTTGATATAAATCCACAATGGCCTCCTCAATCCTTTTCTTGTCCACCGGATCAGATAGAACCTCATCATTAAACCGCCATCTCCTAGGCACAGGTTCGTTATGACAAACCACTAGTTTAAGGCTAATACATGAGTGGTCAGAAACCAGACTCGGGGCAATATCCGTATGTTCGATTAACCGAGTGAAGGAACCAGAGACAAGAATGTAGTCTATCCTGGTGTAGGAATTGTGAGGGATAGAGTAAAATGTGAAGTCCCTGGTATCTGGATGTTGGAGGCGCCAAGAGTCTTTCAGTTTGAACTTAGAGCAAATCGTTTGGAGTAAGGCATTCAAGCTCGTTGTATTATGATGACAGTTGGATTGTCTATCGATAATCGGATCTAGTGGGATGATGAAGTCCCCTGCTACCACCATGAGATGTTCCTGAGGGAGACCTTCCAAGGTGCTAACTACCCCGAACCAAAAATTCGGGTCATCAGAGTTAGGCCCATATATATTTACCACATGGATTAAGTCTTCTCCTTTTTTCAAGCAAGTAACCAACAATCTGCCCTCATTGTCGCGTGATTGAGACTCTAAGGAAATATTCGAATTCTTTGACAATAAAGTAATCACACCCCGTTTCTTTTTAACAGCTGGAGAGCAGGCCATTTGTGAAATCCAATTGCATCTAATAAGTTTAGTATCCTCTTCAGACAGTTTAGTTTCCTGCAATAATATAACATCCCCCTTCGTTTTAGCCAGATAGTCAAGTATTTTACGGCGTTTAATGGGATGGTTGAGGCCTTTAACGTTCAGAGACACTATCTTAAGATCTTCTGATAAGGTATGTGTACTATTGTGAGCCATCATGTGGGGATGTATGTAGGCGGCACAACAAACCCAACCACCGGAAGCCAAAAGCCAGACACCCAGAGAAGAACACAGCACTGGGACACAGTATGCACTTTCAGAGCAACAATTAGCACGTAACCTGTACCAAGGTACATTATATCAAGGAGAACAAAAAGAAACATGTACTCTTGCAGGGAGTACAGTGAAGGAACAATAGGCCAGAATAGAAAGAGAGAAACAGAAAATAATTTTGCACTTCCTGGGTATTCTCGATCCACCCCCCCCTCGTCACCCTCCCACCCCGCCCACCCCACACTCCCCTGAGAAATTTGCATGCTGTAGGTGCGACGGCAGGAACGCCAAACCACCCCCTGGAGGAATTGAGTGGACTTCATTCTCACGCATATTTCCCAAAATGACATAAGGGTGTACAATAAAACTCTGTCAACACTAGAGTGGTCCTTCTAAACAGGCCAGCGACACCGACAATATCTAGACAGTATCAGACTCATTGGAACTGAGCAGAGAAACTATAGCATCAAAAAGGAGTAAGCAAGATCCAAAACAGTATAAACCTGAAAGCATCCGACCTGAGAGGTAAGACAATAACCTCAGAGATGTAAATTAGGTGCAGAACATAGCAAACCGCAAAACCAGAATACATTCTATAGTCCTGGCAGCGTATGTGAGCAATGAGCTAAGTTTCTACATGTAGCCCAGAGCAGGCAAAAACAACTTCAGACTGGGCCCGGTGATGATTTCCTTTTGCTAGAAAGAGATTGTGAGGAATCCATGTCCTGGGTCAAAGGGCCCTCCAGATAGGACGAAAGGTTTCCAGGGTCATTGAAGTAGAGATGTCTGCCGCTGTCTGTAATTCTAAACTTAGTAGGGCCAACGAAGGAGAACTGGATGTTTTTGTTCCTCAATCTGTCACGTAGGGCAAGGAAACCCTTCCTAATGTCTACTGTAGGCTTAGAGTAATCTTGTGTAAAAATAATTTTGTGTCCGTTCCAAGTAAGTTGCCGAGACTTACGAGCATGAGCAAGGATAGCCTCTGTATGCTGGTACCTTAGAGGCTTGCATATAATAGGGCGGACCATTTGTCTTGAATAGGACTTGAAGGTTGGTATCCTGTGTGCCCGATCCAGCTCAAACTGTTGGTCGAAGGCTAAGCCGGTGAACTTAGGAATCCACTCCTCCAAGAAGGCTAAGCACGATCCTGAGGCGTCTTCCGAGCCCTCCGGCACACCAAGAATGCGGATGTTCCCTCTGCGATTACGATCTTCGAGCTCAGCCGTCTGTTTAAGAAGCACAGATGTCGCGTTCCTTAGGGCCTTTATTTCATTATAGGATTTAGTTGAGATGTCCTCCACGTCACTGATCCTTTGTTCTGCTAAATACAGCCTGTTGTTCACAGTATTCATATCTGCTCTAATGGCTGTGATTTCCAACTGGATAGCGTCTGTAGCTTGCTTGGTAGACTTGGCCAACTCATGAACATCAGCCAATTTCTTAAGGATCATGTCTAATGTGCTATTGATGTCAGATTTGATTTTGATAGGCGAGTCTGACAACAAGGGTTCGCCTTTGTTCCTCTTGTTTAAGAGTTTGGAGTCTCTGTCTGCCATGTTCATAACCTTGCAGTGATGGATAGAAGGGTTAACGGGTAACACTTATTACAGAGAGGCTTCCTTTAGAGAGATTGTAAGCACAAAGGTGAGATTGTCGATAGCCGCTTAAGATGATTGCAGAGCCTGGGATATTGTAACTCCTTAATTGTTTGCTTGGTTAGTTGATTGGCTAGTAGTTGGTTGTCTGCTTGGTTAGTGAAATTTGCCTAGCGACTCCCAAAAGCGCTGTGAGGGAAGAAAAAGAAGGTCTCAAGAAGGACCCCTATAAAGATAGTAGCAGCTCCCTGTAGCGATGCATGGCCATTATGAGGATACTTATGAAGCTCCAGTGGGCCAGGTGGCCATAATACTTGCCGATTGGGGTTAATTTGCCCAGGTGCGATAGGACTTGCAGACAGATGGCAGTGTAGCAGTGTGTAGCAGATAAAAGGTATTGACCCAAGTAGGTAGCCAGTGGTAGCAGGTAGTATGGAAGCTTGCACAGACGAGCCAGGAAGGGAGATTGATCCTGTCCCCAGCGTGGTGTGCAGCTCCCTCCCTCCACAATCCGCACGTAGAGACACACATTGGCTAAACCGGTGTTAACTTGTGGCTGCAGCACTGACCAGGGAACTTAAACTAGGAGGCAATGCTGCGCAAGACTCACAACAGATATGCACACTTGAGCATCAGAACTCAAAGACTGGACCCCAGCAAATGACATTCAGATGTTGAAATAGACAGCGCTGTAGGAGGACACCAAACGACTCCCAGGCAGTCCCATGGCACGCGCTGGTCTCACGCTGGTCTCTCGAGGTCAGACGATAATTTTGGGAGGACAGAGTGTTTGTAAACGTTAGTGTAGCTAGAAGTCCTTCGGCATCGACGCCATCTTAGGTTCAGGCACGCCGATAAACTAACATAAAACTCGCCAAAGTTACTAAAGTTGCTGGAAGAACCTTGACATCAGTGCGAGCGATCAGTTAGGCTCCGCCGATAATTGTAAACCTGCAGTGAGACGTCGGGTCGGCCGAACACGACCAATTCAACGAGACCTTCGGGTGGGCGCCATTTTGTTTTTCCTTCGTAGCGCGTCACAAAAAGAATCCTCTGAAAAAATAGACTATTTAGCCTCCGCGGTCAAATATAGAGGGTTCTGCAAGCGCCAGACAAGTTCCAAAGCGCTATCTGATGCACGATCAGCTGGTCACAGGGCTCGGGAAGACAGCGTTTTCTCCCGGTCTGACGGAGTGACGAATTTAGGCGGCCATCCCCACTGCCGTCCAAGCCACGCCCCCAGGAAAATTATTTTCTTACCGATTCTTTACCGCTTCCGTTCAACCAAGGGGGGTGGCCCAGCTCAGCCTTGTCCTGCCGCGGACGGGTGCAGACCGGCCCGCCATTGGCCTGGGCTTCGCCCGGGTGTGGCTCGCATGCCCCCGCACGTCCCACGCTGCGGGAGCCCTTCTGGGTTTTAAAGCGCCTCCTGGCACTAAGGATGATGTTTCACGGCTTCACACCGCTTGGGAACCTGGTTCTCAGGGTCCCAGTAGCAGAAAACTGCAGCAGTGCGGCAGAAAACAATTACGGGCGTCCCGCGCTGTGGGAGCCCTCGCTGGGTTTTAAAGCACCTCCTGGTACTAAGGATGCCATTTCGCAGCTTCACACCGTTTGGGAAACTGGTTCTCGTGGTCCCAGTAGCAGGCAATGGCGCTAGTGCGGCAGAAAACAATTACGGGTGTCCCCTGCTGCGGGAGCCCTCGCTGGGTTTTAAAGCACCTCCTGGCGCTAAGGATGACATTTCACGGCTTCACACCGCTTGGGAACCTGGTTCTCGTGGTCCCAGTAGCAGGCAACGGCGGCAGTGCGGCAGAAAACAATTACGGATGTTTTTTACTCACACCTTTGAAATTAATGGCACATTACTTTTTATGTAACAGTGGCTGCTAGGGAATCATGTGGTTTCAATACCACTGCTTATAACTGTTCTGTTAGCCGTAGTATTGGGCACCCTGCACACCGACAGAATTTAATGTACCATAGACCTCAAGAGATTAAAGGGTTTCAACATGATATGTCATGAAGCGGGATTCTGTTTTCGAAAAAAAAACAAATACTTATGACCCCCACACCATTGGCGGTGTCTCCTACGATGTGGGGGTCATTTAAATGTTTTCACTGTCCCTTACTACCAGGTTTTTCACAGCAATAAGGGAGGGCAAAAAACTGCCCATTCAACCGCCCACTCTGCGTTCCTATAATGCCCTAAACTCATCTGGTCCAAATTCTGGCGGGTCGTTGGAAGAGGATGCCAGCGACCAAACATAGGGGCGTAGAGAATTCCCATAGAAGCCCATGTTCTGGTGTCAACATGGGCTTCTATTGGAATTCTCAAGGGCATATTATCAAGCCCATTATCGCCGCTTTAGCAGCAGTTTTCTGCCGATAAAGTGGCGATAATTTTAACGCCGGACCTTGATAATATGCCCCAGTAATAGGCTCTGTCACTGACATACGTAAGTTCCGCCCGACTGTATATCAGGGCAGCGGAACCACAGAGTGGTGGAAAGGGTACTCCGTGTCTTGTGTGATGGATTAATTGTCGCTCTTGCGACAGAGTACTCTCTTTGCCAAACTCTAAATGAGTCTAACAGTCATCTAATTGCAAAATAATAAACAGCACTTTAATCAACGGTGGTGCTTGAATTTGGCTTCGCATTTCATAGACATTATCAGTAGGATGTGGGTTTTTTTCCTCAATTTTATACAGAGTGAACTTGGCCCAAGAATATTCGAGCTCTTTCAATCAGAATTGGATTCCACACATTTTTAAGGCACAAAGAAATTAAGAGATTCACCCAGAATCATATCATGTTGTAAAGAGACTGGGATTCAAAATTGGTTTGCCAGGACAAAGGTTTTCTTTTTTTGTTGCATATTTATATAGAGCGAACTCGACCAGAAGGTATTGGAGCGCTTTTACATGAGCACCGTATTTACATTACACATTCAGGCACGGGGAGACTAAGTGATTTGCCCAGAATCACAGGCTGTGGACGCGACCCCGAGGCTCGAACCCTGGTTTCCAGCAGCAAAGTCGGCAGTCTAGCCGTCGGACCACATCTCTTCCCCAAAGTTGGCAGAAATGTTATAGAAATGTACATATTACTGGAATGTGTTGATCCTTTGAGTTTTTCCACATGTTTAGAGGTACCTGGTACCTAGTAGCTCATTGTTATTTGGAGCGACCCATTCCCAGCTCAACTTAAATATGTTCTATATAGGCACACACATGCCAACCTCCTGAAAAAGCGCCCGGATACCCCTAGGGGTGACAGTGTTGCGCTTTAAAATGCTGTTTGATTGTTTAATTGAATCTCAGCCTCGGTGCCGCTTCTGCTCAAAAGGTTGATGGCCACATCAGCCCAAATATATATATATATATATACATAAGGGCACCTCTGGTTTGCCTACATCGCAAACTGTTTTGCAAGTAATCGGGAAGGTGCACCCCTGTAACTAACGTGCAGGGAATTACTTATCGGTTTATTTTCAGCACAGAGAACGGAGATGCGAAGGTGCAATTACGGGGAGCTGATATGAAAGAGTGCTCCGTCATCAAAGGGGGCGAGTTTGCAAACACGCCGGCAGGAGTTCAAAAGGCACCTGCTGTCTTCTGTGCTTGGAACGGGATAGTCTAAACAACACATGAAGCAGCGGCGATGCGATCAGAGCCATCACTTAAAAGAGATGCGTGTAACCGCTTATGGACTGGTAAACAACACCTTGTTGTGAGGTCGCTGACAGACACAACTCTGATCTCACACAGTGAGAAATGAGATGGAAACCCACATACAAGGCGCTCAAGTTGTGCCGCTCGCGATTTTCATAGGAAACGAGGCGTTCATGAAGTTATGTTAAGTGCACTTTCCAAACCATGGCATTTGACAGAACCGCAGCGTCTTGCAGATAAGGCAGAACAATGGTTTAGCCCGTCACAGCGCTGGCGGCGGTGCCGGAGAAACAAGCCACTCCTATGCCGGTGCAACAATCTGTCCTTTATTTGTAAAAATACGGGCTTTTACATACCATAGCCTTTGTTAATTGAGATAAATTGAATAATTGAATGATCGTTTTCATAGAACAGGGGCCAATTCACAAGCAGGGGCGTAGCTTCAGGGGGATGTTTGAGGTGTTACACCCCCTAGTAAATGTATTTTGTGGTAAATAGTTGTGTCCAGGTGCTTTCAGTCAGGTATGGTGAGGAGTCTGTCAAATTTCACCTGGAATTGTTCCACAACCACTCTCTCCCTCTCTGTTCTAAAAGTCTTTAAAAATGTCTGGTATTTTATAAAATATGTTGTTCTTTCTCACTTCATACCCCTACCAATCCGCATTCGATTCACCTTCCACTGACACCTTTAGCCCCTTCCATCACCGTGCTTGTCGTATTATGTATTTTTTATTTTAATTTCTTTTTATTAAACAGTTCGACAAAAGCACATGAATTGATTACAAGCAGGTGACTTCATCATTTCTCAGTGACATTGTATACATTACAAGATACTGTACAGTTATTACATTCATTAGATCAAGGGGTTTCAAGCGCATCAGTATCAATTTGTCGAGCGGGCGGGAGACAAACATCGCCTCTGTAACGGTTCTATGATTCCCACACCTTATTCCATTTCCCAGGGCATCCCCTAGCTAGTATTATGTATTTTTAATATTATTTGCTAGTGTGATTATTGGAAAATCTGAACCTCACCCCCCCCCCCAATCTTACTGACCAAGCAACGCCCCAGTTCTCGAAGAACATTTAAGAGTATGTGTAATAAGACTACAAAAGTCCCACTTCTCTTAACCCCTTGCATGCTCATGACGGAACCACTCCGTCATGAGCCACGGGCGCCGTGTGCTCATGACGGAGTGGTTCCGTCATGCTGCGGCCGTTGGTTGCCGCTCCGCTCACGCGGCACTGATTCCCCGCCTGTGCGGGCAATCAATGCAAGTGGGCGGAGTCGTGACGGAACCACGCCGTCATGAGCACAGCTCGCCCGTGACTCATGACGGCGTGGTTCCGTCATGAGCATGGCGGCGCCGCGCTCACCCCAAACCCCCCCAGCGCTGCGGCGGAATTCGCGCCACAGCGAAGAGGTTAATCATGTATCTCTCTGTTTATTGGCACCGAAATGTTCAAGTCCCTGATAGTTAAAACACAGAGGACACAGTCCTTTCTACCTGTACTGACTGTATCTGAATATTCCGTGACTATCCCTATTTTACGTGATTTGGGGTCAATTCATAAATACATTCAAGAGTCTGTGAAGTGTACTTCAGGAGTTCTCACTCCTTCACATGCTTATGAGCGCCTTTGTGGATTGGCCCTGTCTTTGTTTTTGTTGCAATTAAGAGGAATAATAGAACTAACCACATTAAATAATACTCTGTGGTCAGCATCAATAAGGAAAAAAAATGACTCATCTAATGAAGCCTGGGTGCACTCTATTGCAAACCCTAAATTTTAACTATATTATTTTTGATTGATTGAAAATAAGCATGCCTTCCTTTTCTCAAGTTTCATTGGTTGATTGTGTCTGTTGTTATCAAAGTCCTATAGACTGGAGTTGTCATTGAGGGTTACTCATGAAAAGCTAAAGGTAAACACAAATGGTCAGATGTGTTGTGATCTCAGTTCCTGTGATGTCATCATGGGATAACGTAACATAAGCCCAGGATTGCTCTGATGTCATCAAGAGTTGAAGTGTATGAAGTTGCAGGATCACTTCTTATATTTTTGTGGCTCTGTTGAGAAGGCAGCCTAATTGGAGGGCAAGAGGAAACATGGATGCCATATACAGACTCAAGACTCAATTTATACTTGTTTTTGGAAAGTTGAAAATGGAGGTCAGCCTCCAACACATGTGGACATTTCTGGGGCATTCATTGCACAGAGCATTTATGGGAATCTGATGTAGTACACCTATAGTGCACTGTCACATTCTCATAAATCTCTTCTTCAAGTGGACCCAGAGCTAAAAATATATACCAGTATGAAAGATGTTTTTCACATCTCCCAAAAGCACGATAGTTAAGAAAGGAAGCCACCAAAATCGAAGCAATTGTCAGTAATTTTAAAGTTTGTGGTGCCTGTTCACTGATGTTTAAGCTAGCTGTGTTGAACATTAAATGGATAATCCATTTACAAATACCCTCCAAGTCACTCTTGAGAAGGTCTTCTCGACTGTTTCTAGGATTTCCATTATCTGACACGCCCCATAACACTCCAAAAAGTTTATTTAGGCGAAAGCTGCCAGGCAAATGAAAACTTGAGTAAGTCATGCACTTGTATTCCTCTGATAAATGCCTGTTCTTACATGCCTGTTATTACGCGTAATACATGTAGAGTGTACATGTACAGTGTAACTACACAGCTTTTCGTCTCCAGTCTGGAAAATGCTTTGCATAGGGGGCCTCATTTAAAAATATATATATATATTAGTGCATGAAACCAATATTACAAATATCACAATTCATCTTTCAATAGCATTTTTACATTTCCACAAAAAATAGAAAAAAAAAAGCATATATCAAAACATCTATTTCCGAGCTAGATATCTGTTATCAAACGAGAGGAAAGAAAAAAAAATATATATGAATTAATTTAAAGATCATCATGCACAATTTTTTTTGTACATTTTTTATCCCCTATCGCAACCCACCCCTCCCACTCGTTAGGGGTTGTACACAGTCCCTTGTCTTTGGTTTGAAGATAAACTAAATAAAGATGAAGGTACATTTGGTGGTAAAGCCTCCCCTAGGTCTAAGTCCTCTACCTTTCAAGCCATCTAGTCAGTAGTTCCCAAATTTTTAAACCTTTTGATCGTGCCCGTAGCCCTCTCTTTTCGTATATAGCTTTTTCAAAATTATACTTAGCCGACAGCCATTGTCGAAAGCTTGGGGGATTTGGATCTAGCCAGGCAGAAGCTAGACATAATCGTAATACAGCCATACCTATGAAGACCAATTTTTCTCCCGGCTTCCCTTGCAGTTCCTGATCCACCCCAAGTCCAGACAGGGATGGAGAGAGAGGGAGATCCCTCTCAAGCACCTCTCGAAAAAGGTTGAGATCTCTTGATTTAAATTATTTAAAGCGTTGCAGGAAGCAAACATATAGTTTAGATCCGCCTGGTATAGTGAGCATCTAGGACATAAAGTCCCTCTCCCTGTCCATCATTTTGCAATTTTCTTTGGAGTATAATAAAGTGAGAAACAGGATGTGTAATACTGGGCCTGAAGACGGGCCGTAATTTGCAAGCTTTGCGCTAGCTCTGTGAGTAGAAAAATAAATCTTCCGAAATTCCTATTTCTTCCTTCCACTTTATAGATCGTGTCTTCATATCATCCGGCATTAATAAGTTGAAAGCATTATAAACTACTCCAATAGGTAAAGGTATGCTCCTTCTCAGGCTATTTATAATATGATTATTAGCAAAACCAATTGGACCACCACCTCTTTTACTTAAAAAATCACGTATTTCGAGATATTTATAAAAATCTCTCTGATCTAATTCATACCTCTCCTTAAGATTTTCAAAAGAAGCTATATCCGTTAAAGAATAAAAATCGTCCAATTTGGTTTGGCCTTTTTCCTGCCACTTTCTAACTATAGTATCTTTAAAAATGTCCGGCAGATTGGGATTATTCTAAATCGGTGTGTAGTAATTCAAGTGGCCTAGTCTCAACATTTTACGAACCGATTTCATGATTCTATATCCACCGGCTAGCATCTTAAAGCGCACCTTCTTAAAGTGGCAATCGTTCAGAAATCTCCAATCCCATCCCCATGCGTCTATACCCATTATGAGTTCAATAGGTGTCGGTATATCAACCAAAGGTTTGTCTTTTGGCTTGTCAGTAAGAAGAGTTAGGTTGCACAAAAGAGTAGTTGCCCAATAATAAAATCTTACATTTGGTAAAGCCAGCCCCCCCCCTTTCTTTTGACAAAGATAGATCTTTATAAGCTCTTCTGGGCTTTTCATATGGCCAAATAAAGCGAGAAAATAAATCTTCAATTTTCTTCAAACAATTGGTAGAAAATTCTAGTGGAATTACCCTTAGAAAATATAAGAATTTGGGGAAAAAAAGCATTTTAATTATATTCCATCTATTGATAAATGTAGATTATGCAATCTTGCTAGATCTCTTTTAGTTTTAGCTATCAATGGATCGATATTACCATCCACAATATTTTCTAAATTAGCCATAATGTCTACTCCAAGGTATGTGGCCTTATCCACCTGTCTAGTATCATTGTCCATACTACTATTCTTGCAGCTAATTTGTGTCCTGATGTTATTAAGGGAATATCCTGATAGTTGCCCAAATCTCACCGCCTCTGCCTCTACCTCACACAAAGATACTCCCGGGTTAGAGGTTACCAAGGCAATGTCATCGGCATAAGCCAACACCTTAGTTTCCCAGCCATGGGTAACAATAGGGCTGATATTAAGATTAGCCTCCAGTTGTCGTAAAAATGGATCTATATAGAGTGCGAACAGGAGCGGCAAGCTCAGGCATCCCTGTCGAGTACATCTGGTTATATTAAATGAGTCTGTGAGTTCTCCATTTAGAAATAACCTGGCTGTAGGCTGATAATAGAGCATCTTAAAAACCTGTATAAATCCCTGGCTTATTCCGGCCCTTGCCAGGGTTCCCCATTAAAAAGGCCAGGAGACCCTTTCAAAGGCCTTTTCGGCATCGAGTAAAATCAGTGCAATTGGATCCCTAGAAATATCGGCAGCATCAAACAGTGATATAACCCTTCTGATTTGGTCTGTGGTGCCGCGTCCTGGAATGAATCCATGTTGTCTAGGTGAAACTACTTTATGGATTACCCCCGCTAAGCGAACAGCTAGAATTTTAGAAGAGATCTTGCTGTCAGCATTGATCAGAGTTATAGGGCGATAAGAACCAGGTTCCAGCTCTGTTTTGATTTTTTTTTTTTTAACTATATTTTTGCTTGAGACCATGATTTAGGCGGCCTCCCGCCTTTATATAAATGTCCAATTAACTTTTGCAAAACCTCTTTCAGTTCGGTCGAGAACTTCTTATAAAATTCTAAAGGTAAATCTTAATATCCTTCGAACAATCAGAATTGGTCTCATGATATAAATCTTGATAATATAAATAAAACATACCTTCTGGATCTGTTATTTTACCCCGTGTGGGGTCATTAATTGTAGCTTTTTGTCTTGCCCTAATCGCTACATGGTGACCAACCTGTTTGCTACATTCATATGCTTCCTGCCTCCACGCGGCTAATCTATCTGCTGCCCTTAGGGTCTCAAAATGTATTTAGGCATATTAGCACGCATGTGATTGGTGCAGGGGTTAGCACGCATGTGATTGGTGCAGGGATGGAGTATTTATTTTATCGTTTTTTAACCATTTGATCAATATTCAACAAGGTGTTTCATTCCTGATTTTACGTGTTATATTCGGTATTGATTTAATTTTGTATAAAAAGCAAGATGTTTGGATATATTCTGCGTTTTTTTAAATATGACAAATGTAGTATTTACCTAACAACAGAATCATTTAAAATACACTGAAATAAATTAGGCATGACAGGAAGCTGATTTTAAGGTTGGCTGCGTTGGATTGAGACTAAGCAGCAAGAAATATACCTTCATAAATATAACTTGGAGATTTGAAATAAAGGTGAATCTAAAGAAAAACACATGAAAAAAATATGACTCTGTACAACTTCTTGAAAACGTTAAAAATCTATCTATCTATCCATCCATCTATCTATCTATCTATCTATCTATCTATCTATCTATCTATCTATCTATCTATCTATCTATCTATCTATCTATCTATCTATCTATCTATCTATCTATCTATCTATCTATCTATCTATCTATCTATCTATCTATCTATCTATCTATCTATCTATCTATCTATCTATCTATCTATCTATCTATCTATGTGTCTGTCTGTCTGTCTAGATTGCCAAGTCTTCTGACAGTATGACTCTTGTTCCAGCCTGACTGTTCTACTATATGGTCAGGTTTTTACCATTGTCCTGCAAAAATATAAACTCCAGAATATCGACTACCACTATATTGTCAGGATGAGTATCAGTATACTACCCATAACCGGATATTTATGTATCTTCAAGGTTCATAAATGTGGAGCTTGCCCATATAGGGTTAGCCACTGTTCTGGAGTTAATAATATGTAGGACTATATTTCTGTCATAGATATTATGGTATACAGCCCAAGACACAACTCCCCCACGAAGCAGCATACTGATCCACAAGAACCTAGAGTTATTGGTAGAGGGCCCAGGGAAAACTACATACACAAAGTGATCTGGTAAATTAAAGCGTGAAAGCAATAACCCCTCCCAGGCACAGCTTTGCAGCTACTGGTGATCACAGCATAGAAAGCAGATCGAAGGAATGCATATGCAACATTGCCTCCAACAAGATGGCAATTGTCCACAGGAAGTCCAGAGAGGATATTAAGACACATCGCTGGTTATAAATGCAAAGGGACTTTGCGTGACTCGAGGCATGTTGTCTTTACAGAACTTAAGGCATGTTGTCTTTTCAGAACTCGAGGCATGTTGTCTTTACAGAACTCGAGGCATGTTGTCTTTGCAGAACTCGAGGCATATTGTCTTTACAGAACTCGAGGCATGTTGTCTTTGCAGACCTCGAGACTTGTTGTCTTTGCAGAACTCGCGGCATGTTGTCTTTACAGAACTCGAGGCATGTTGTCTTTGCAGAACTCGAGGCATGTTGTCTTTACAGAACTCGAGGCATGTTGTCTTTGCAGTGTTGCTTTTGGAGACCAATCCCTGTTTACACAAGTATTCTACTAACCATTGCTGTTCCTAAAGGTTAATCATTTTGATATTCATATTTCTTTAAAGGTCCAGTTTCATCCCTTTCAGATTGTTGGTTTGTGACTAGATCTACAAGATGCCACATCACCTGATAAAGAATCTCCTGTC
The DNA here is from genome assembly GCF_964204655.1 of Triturus cristatus. Taxonomy (NCBI): domain Eukaryota; kingdom Metazoa; phylum Chordata; class Amphibia; order Caudata; family Salamandridae; genus Triturus; species Triturus cristatus. The sequence continues at coordinate 138,854,593 of NC_140592.1, forward strand.
CGCAGTTTGTCTCCAAAAATGTAAGACTTGCCAGGCTATGGTTTGGTCTTTTGGTGAAATTTTTAACTGCATTCCTAATCTCTACATAATATATTCTTTTTTAATGTGGTAGACTAGGCACCAGAGTAGCTGAATATTTGCACCCCCTGAGGCAATTTCTCTTCTCCCTTTCATTATACTCTGAACTAGGGAGGCTCTGCGATCTTCCATTTTGTAGGATTTTGTTCTTTTCCAAAGACTTGTCCCTCATGGCGAATCCCAATCAGCAGCCTCTGAAAGATGTCCGGCCTGTAACAGGTTAGTATTCCAAGCCCTCTACAAGCGTGCTTTAATGAAGGATCGAGAGGACTCTGTGCTGGGCATGCGGTGTGTTAGATGTGATGTCATGATTGTGAAATAGATGAATAAGAGGGTTTGGGTGTTTATCTACATAGGAAATGTCTGGGAATGCACTAGGTGTGTTATCTACATAGGAAATGCCTGGTAATGCAGGTGTTTTATCTGCTCGGGGTATGTCTGGTACTGCATTAGGTATTTTATCTACTTAGGGTATGTCTGGTAATGCATTAGGTGTTTTATCTACATAGGAAATGTCTGGTAATGCACTAGGTGTTTTATCTACTCGGGGTATGTCTGGTACTGCATTAGGTATTTTATCTACTTAGGGTATGTCTGTTAATGCATTAGGTGTTTATCTACATAGGAAATGTCTGGGAACGCATTAGGTGTTTTATCTACATAGGAAATGTCTGGTAATGCATTAGGTGTTTTATCTACACGGGGTATGTCTGGTAATGCATAAGCTGCTTTATCTATAAAGGGTATGCCTGGTAATGCATTAGGCGTTTTATCTACATAGAAAATGTATGGGAATGCATTAGGTGTTTTATCTAAATAGGAAATGTCTGTTACTGCATTAGGTATTTTATCTACTTAGGGTATGCCTGGTAATGCATTAGGCGTTTTATCTATATAAGGTATGCCTGGTAATGTATTAGGTGTTTTATCTACATAGGGTATGCCTGGTAATGCATTAGGCATTTTATCTACATAATGTATGCCTGGTAATGTATTAGGTCTTTTAACTACATAGGGTATGTTTGGTAGTGCATTAGGTGTTTTATCTACCTATATCTGGCAATGCGTTAGGTGTTTTATCTGCATAGGGTATGTCTGGTCATGCATTAGGTGTTTTATCTACATAATGTATGCCTGGTAATGTATTAGGTCTTTTATCTACATAGGGTATGTTTGGTAGTGCATTAGGTGTTTTATCTACCTATGTCTGGCAATGCGTTAGGTGTTTTATCTGCATAGGGTATGTCTGGTCATGCATTAGGTGTTTTAGCTACACGGGGTATGTCTGGTAATGCATTAGGTGTTTTATCTATATAGGGTATGCCTGGTAATGCATTAGGATTTTTTTCTATATAAGGTATGCCTGGTAATGTATTAGGGGGTTTATCTATATAGGGTATGCCTGGTAATGTATTAGGTGTTTTATCTACGTAGGGTATGCCTAGTAATGCATTCGTTTTTTTAATCTATATAAGGTATGCCTGGTAATGCATTAGGTGTTTTATCTACACAGGGTATGTCTGGTAATGAATCAGGCGTTTTATCTACATGGGGTATGTCTGATAATGCATTAGGTGTTTTATCATCATAGGGTATGTCTGGAAATGCATCAGGCGTTTTATCTACATGGGGTATGTCTGGTAATGCATGAGGTGCTTTATCTACACAGGGTATGTCTGGCAATGCATCAGGCGTTTTATCTACATAGGAAATATCTGGGAATGCATTAGGTGTTTTATCTACATGGGAAATGTCAGGTACTGCATTGGGTATTTTATCTAGTTAGGGTATGTCTGGTAATGCATTAGGTGTTTTATCTACACGGGGTATGTCTGGTAATGCATAAGGTGTTTTATCTGTAAAGGGTATGCCTGGCAATACATTAGGCATTTTATCTACATAGAAAATGTCTGGGAATGCATTAGGTGTTTTATCTAAATAGGAAATGTCTGTTACTGCATTAGGTATTTTATCTACATAAGGTATGCCTGGTAATGTATTAGGTGTATAATGTGTGTGCCATCAATACAGCCTATGACATGCGGGAACTGTGCCATCTGGTAAAAGTCTGTCTTGGTTTTCAGCAGTTCCGCCTGTGTGTTTGGGAAGCTAATGTAGTGATACATTCTCTGCATCATGGCATCCAGGAACTTTCTGAAGAAACGGGACTGGCAACTCTGAGACACCCCGCCTACCGCAGCCATCACCCCCTGGCAACACTACATTAGCTTCCCAAACACACAGGCTGAACTGCTGAAAACAAAGACAGACTTTTACCAGATGGCACAGTTCCCGCATGTCATAGGCTGTATTGATGGCACACACATTCCAATCTGCCCACCAGCAGCCACTGAGCACATCTACAGGTACAGAAAGTCCACCCACTCCATAAATGTGCAGGTAATCTGCGATGCAGGCAACATAATCACTGATATCGTAGCTAAGTTTCCTGGGAGCAACCACGACTCCTACATCTTCCAGAACAGTGGTATCTACACACGCCTGGTTGCCGGAGAATTTGGAGAAGGATGCCTGCTAGGTAAATCACTGTGACACCCCCTAATACTTATCGCATGTCAATGTGTATTGAGGTATGTGACTAATGGTACTCTCTTACTCACCTAGGCGATAGTGCATATGCCGTGCGGTCATTCATCCTCACTCCCTACCTACACCTATCAACCCTGAGTGAGAGACTATATAACGTGGCACACAAATCAACACGCAACGTGGTGGAGCGCACGTTTGGACTATTGAAAAGCAGGTTCCGCTGCCTCCACAAAAGCGGAGGCGCACGCCAGTACACACCCATCATCTGCTGCAAGATCATTGCCACTTGTGCAATGCTGCACAACCTTGCTACAAAGACAGGTACAGAGGTGGAAATAACAGATTTTGAGGACAATGATGATGAGTTTGCACAGCCAGAGCCCAACGCAGTAGGAGTGGCAGCAGCAACAGATGGGAGAGGGAGACGGGCAGAGATCACATGCAACTATTTCTAAGTAAGTAAGGGGACACAGCCAGTAGTTGGATGCTATGGCGTAGTTTTAATTATCCGGCACTACGCCACAACACAACGGCAAAACTGGCCTAACAAATTGCTGTCATCCATAGTTGGAAGTCAAGGGTTCCTTCACCCAACTGCGTCCTTTAATAGTGTGCTGCCTCAGCGTCTGCGCCCACGCACTACAGTGAGGGATGCCAGTGATTGTGTGTCCTCACTTGCTGTGGGACCAGTGCCAGCCCCATGCCGTCTGATGCTCCTCCGTGTGCATGTGACAGGGGGGTAATGCTGCTCCTACTGGTGGTGTCCTCGCTGTCCCCAGCATCCACAGCACCAGTGGTGGCAGAGTGGCTTGTAAGCAGCACCTCAAGTGCACTGGTCACCCTCACCAGCCCCCTTGACACATCATTGCTGCAGTGCGCAAGCCCCTCCTGCATTGCCACGGAGCGCCTGCAGAGCAGTGAAGTGGCAGTCACTAGGCGGTTCACTGCCCTTGTGTGGTGATCAATTTTCTGCCTCTCCCTCTGCCGTGTTGCTCTGTCCTCATCGAGTTTTGTGCACTGCAGCATGACAGACTGGGACATGTCCTGCATGCCCGCAGCCATCTCTCTCATGCCCTCAGCCATTGAGCTTATGCCCCTGTCAATGTTGCCCATTGTGTCATTTAGGCCCTTCATCTGGCGCTGTACTGACTGGATTGCCTTGCCTTGTAGGCGCTGCACCTTGACCATGGTGGCCTCCAGCCCTAAGAACACACCATGGCTCTCACCCTGTGGAGGTGGACTGCGCACCCGAGCCCTGCAGTGGCGTCTGGCCCCTGTGTGTGCACCCTCAGAGGCGGAGGGCAAACCAGCATTGCTCACATCCAGTGGCACAGTGGATGTGTCCTCCCCCCTCGAGTCTTCTGATGAGGACTCTGACACCTGCAGTCTGGCAACTGCACGCCTCCTAGACCTCACCAATGCAGGTGGTGTTGATGCGGGTGAGGCCAGCAGGAGTGGCGAGGGTGGATGTGGTGGCGAGGCTGGCTGTGGTGGCGTGGCTGGCTGTGGTGGTGATGCTGGCTGTGGTGCTGTTGTCTGCCCAGCACTCGTGGTGGCCTTCTCTGTCCTGTCCTTCCGGGGTGCCCTCTCTCCCTTCTCCTGAGCAGTCCTGCGTGAAGTATCGCCTGTGGACAGAAATTCAACATCAGCTCAGTGTACCTGCAGCCCTGCATTGCTTACATAACAATACATTTCTGCATCACTATCTCATTGTCCTCTGCCTGCTTCTCGCTTATGTGTGACACATGCCTTGTTGTTCTGTGCGAATCTTGTCATGATAATGGTTTCACAGACTACATCTCCCATAATGCATTGCTGGTATGCACAAACCCCTGTACTGGAGTGGGATTCACATTGCACAATTGGGGATTTGGCATAGGGAAAGGGGGGGCACAATGCTGTGCATGCGTCTTACCTTGCGTGGTAGCAGCTCTGGCAGAGCTGTCTGCATCCCCAATCCCAACAACACTTTCGGGCTCAATTGTGGTCTCCACGAGCTCCTCCAGTTCAGTCAGGGCAGGTGCCCTGTTCCTGCCTCCTCCAGTCCGGCTGGCCTCTTTCTTCAAATCCACCATCTTCCTCTTTGTGATGATATGGATATCGTACCACCGCTTCTTCAGCACATCAATGTCCCGGGGGGTCACTCCGATTGCATTTACCTGTGCCTGTATTCCCAGCCAGATCCGTCTTTTCTCGGATTCAGCCACTTGCAGGGACTGCTTGCCAAACAGCTTATTGTGCTGCTTCACCACCTCCTCCACAAGTACCTGCAGTTCCTTTGGGCTGAATTTTAGTTTCCTCTTCCTTTCCCCTCCATCTCTCTCTGTGTCCTGGCTGGCCATTGTGTCAGGTTTCCTGTGCAAGTTCAGCCACTGACTCTGTTGCTCTCCTCTGCACTCCCAGCCTCTCCAGAGTCTGCTGATTGTGTGCACCTGCCTGGGTGTGGCCACTTCCTGGTTGGGTGGGGTGTGGTTTGCACAGGATTGGCTGAATCCTCAATTGCTGTTCATTTGAATTGCCGATTCGGTAAATTCCGATTCAGTATTTACCGATTCGGAAAATACCTAATCGGTATTTACCGAATCGGTAAATACCGAATTGGAAACACCGATTCGGTAAAATTCGGTATTTAGGAATCGGTATTTCTAGGTTACCTACATATGGCCCTTGGTGTTTTATCAACATGGGGTATGTCTGATAATGCATTAGGTGTTTTATCATCATAGGGTATGTCTGGTAATGCATTAGGCGTTTTATCTACATGGGGTATGTCTGGTAATGCATGAGGTGCTTTATCTACACAGGGTATGTCCGGAAATGCATCAGGCATTTTATCTACATGGGGTATGTCTGGCAATGCATCAGGCATTTTATCTACATGGGGTATGTCTGATAATGCATCAGCCATTTTATCTACATGAGGTATGTCTGATAATGCATCAGGTGTTTTATCTATATGGGGTATGTCTGGTACTGCATCAGGTGTTTTATCTACATAGGGTATGTCTGTTAATGCATTTGGTGTTTTATCTACACAGGGTATGTCTGGTAATGTATTAAGTGTTTTATCTACATGGGGTATGTCTGGTAATGCATTTGGCATTTTATCTGCGCAGGGTATGTCTGGTAATGCATTAGGCGTTTTATCTACATGGGGTATGTCTGGTAATGTATTAGGTCTTTTATCTACATGGGGTATGTCTGGTAATGCATTAGGCGTTTTATCTACATGGGGTAGGTCTGGTAATGCTTTTAGTGTTTTATCATCATAGGGTATGTCTGGTAATGCATTAGGTATTTTATCATCATAGGGTATGTTTGGTCATGCATTAGGGCATTTATCTACATGGGGTATTTCTGGAAGTGCATGAGGTGTTTTATCTGCAAGGGGTATGTCTGGTAATGCATGAGGTGTTTTATCTACATGGGGTATATCTGGTAACGCATTAGGTGTTTTATCTACACGGGTATGTCTGGTAATGCATTAGGTAATTTATGTACACGGGCTATGTCTGGTAATGCATTAGGTGTTTTATCTACATGGGGTATGTCTGGTAATGCATTCGGTGTTTTATCTATAAAAGGTATGCCTGGTAATGTATTAGGTGTTTTATCTACATAGGGTATGTTTGGTAGTGCATTAGGTGTTTTATCTACCTATGTATGGCAATGCGTTACGTGTTTTATCATCAAAGGGTATGTTTAATCATGCATTAGGGCATTTATCTACATGGGGTATTTCTGGAAGTGCATCAGGTGTTTTATCTGCAAGGGGTATGTCTGGTAATGCATGAGGTGTTTTATCTACATGGGGTATATCTGGTAACGCATTAGGTGTTTTATCTACACGGGTATGTCTGGTCATGCATTAGGTGTTTTATCTACACGGGGTATGTCTGGTAATGCATTAGGTATTTTATCTACATAGGGTATGTCTGGTAATGCATTAGGTGTTTTATCTATATGGGGTATGCCTGGTAATGCATTAGGTGTTTTTCTATATAAGGTATGCCTAGTAATGTATTAGGTGTTTTATCTACATAGGGTATGCCTGGTAATGCATTAGGGGCCATATGTAGGTAATTTGGAAATACCGATTCCTAATTACCGAATCGGTATTTAGAACTCGGTATTTCCGATGTACGTAATAATTCGGTAAATATTACAGAATCGGTAAAAATGTGTAAATATTTACCGAATCCACAATACCGATCGGTATTCCGATTCGGTAAATACCGAATCGTAAATATTACCGAATAGGTAAATACCGAATCGGTAAATACTGAATCGGTATTTACCGAATCGGAAATTCAAAATACACTGCAATTGAGGAATCAGCCAATCCTGTGCAACCACCACCCCTCCCAACCAGGAAGTGGCCACACCCAGGCAGGTGCACACAATCAGAACCTTCTGGAGAGGCTGAGAGTGCAGAGGAGAGCTACAGAGCCACTGCCTGAACATTTGCTGCAAATCTTGCACAATGGCCAGCCAGGACACAGAAAGAGAAGGAGGGGAAAGGAAGAGGAAACTGAAATTCAGTCAGGATGAACTGCAGGTCATTGTGGAGGAGGTAGTGAAGCAGCACACAAAGCTGTTTGGTAAGCAGTCCCTGCAAGTTGCAGATTCTGAAAAAAGAAAAATCTGGCTTGGAATCCAGTCTCAGGTGAATGCCATTGGAGTGACCCCCCGGGATATTGATGTGCTCAGGAAGCGGTGGCATGATCTCAGGATCATCACCAAGAGGAAGATGGCTGATCTTAAAAACACAAACCAGCCAGACAGGAGGAGGAAGGAACAGGGCACCTGCCCTGACTGAACTTGAGAGGCTCGTGGAGTTCACGATAGAGCCAGAAAGTGTCTGTGAGATCGGGGATGCAGACAGCTCTGCCAGAGCTGCTTCCAAACAAGGTAAGAAGCATGCACAGCATTGTGCCCCCACTTCCCCTATCCCAAATCCCCAATTGGGCTATGTGAATCCCACTCCAGTACAGGTTTTTGTTCAGACCAGCAATGCATTATGGGAGATGTAGTCAGTGAAACCCCTATCATGAAAGGAATCGCACTGAACAACAAGGCATGTGACACACATCAGCGATAAGCAGGCAGAGGGCAATGAGATAGTGTGGCAGAAATGTATATTCTTTTTTGCAATGCAGGGCTGCAGATACATTGAGCTAATGTACAATTTCTGTCCACAGGCAAGACATCGCGCAGGGCTGCTCAGGACAAGGGAGAGAGGGCCCACCCTGAAGGACATCACAGAGAAGGCCAGTACGAGTGCAGGGCACACAACACCACCACAGCCAGCCTCACCACCACAGCCAGCCTCGCCACCACAGCCAGCCTCACCACCACAGCCAGCCTCGCCACTACTGCTAGCATCACCAGCATCAACACCACCTGCAGTGGTTAGACCTAGGAGGCGTGCTGATGCCAGACTGCAGGAGTTTGAGTCCTCTTCAGAAGACTCGAGAGGGGGGGGAACATCTACTGTGCCACTGGATGGTAGCAATACTGGCTTGCTGTCCACTGCTGAGGGAGTACACACAGGTGCCAGTCGCCGCCGCAGGGCTCGTGTGAGCAGTCCACCTCCACAGGGTGAGAGCCATGGTGTCTTCGGAGGGCTGAAGGCAACCATGGTGAAGGTGCAGCGCCTACAAGGCAAGGCAATTCAGTCAGTCCAGCGACAAATGAGGCGCCTCAATGACAACATGACCAACATTGACAAGGGCATTAGCTCAATGGCTGAGGAAATTAAGGAGATGGCTGTGGGCATGCGGGACAAGTCCCAGTCAGTGATGCTGCTGTGCAGCAAAATTGATGAGGAGAGAGTAACACGGCGCAGGGAGAGGCAGAAAATGGAGCACCATACGAGGGCAGTGAACTGCCTAGCAACTGCCACTTCTCTGCTCTGCAGGCGCTCCGTGGCAATGCAGGAGGGGCTGGCGCACTGCAGCACTGATGTCTCTAGGGGGATGGTAAAGGTGACCACTGCTCTTGAAGTGCTGCTTACGAGTCAGTCTGCCACTATTGGTGCTGTGGAAGTTGGGGACAGCGAGGACACGACCAGTCGGAGCAGCATTACCCCCCTGTAACAGACACCCGGATGAGTAGCAGACGGCATGGGCTGCCACTGGTTCCACAGCCAGTGAGGATAGTCAGTCAATGGCATCCAGCACTGTTGTGCGTGGCCGCAGACGCTGATGCAGCCCACACTCTCAGGACAGAATTGGGTGAAGTAACCCATGACTTCCTATGGATGGCCGTTTGTGTTGTGGCGTAGTGCCCAGAAATTAAAACTACGTCATTACAACTGGCTGTGTCTCCTTACTTACTTAAAAATAGTTGCATGTGATCTCTGCCCGTCTCTGTCTCCCATCTGTTGCTGGTGGCACTCCTGCTGCGTTGGGCTCTTGCTGTGCAAATTCATCATCATTGTCCTCAAAATCAGTTAATTCCACTTCTGTACCTTTCTTTGCGGCAAGGTTGCACAGCATTGCACAAGTAGCAATGATTTTGCAGCAGATGATGGGTGTGTACTGACGTGCGCCTCCGCTTTTGTGGAGGCAGCGGAACCTGCTTTTCAATAGTCCAAACGTGCGCTCCACAACATAGCGTGTCAATTTGTGTGCCACATTGTATCGTCTCTCACTTAGGGTTGATGGGTTTAGGTAGGGAGTGAGGATAAATGACCGCACGGCATATGCACTATCGCCTAGGTGAGAAAGAGAGTGCCATTAGTCACATACACCAATACACATTCCTCTGCAGTAAGTATAAGGGAGTGTCACAGTGATTTACCTAGCAGGTATCCTTCTCCAAATTCTCCCACAGCCAGGCATTTGTAGATCCCACTGTTCTGGAAGATGTATGAGTCGTGGGTGCTCCCAGGAAATTTGGCCACGATGTCAGTGATTATGTTGGCAGCATCGCAGATTACCTGCACATTTATGGAGTGGGTGGACTTTCTGTTCCTGTAGATATACTCAGTGGCTGCTGGTGGGCAGATTGGAATGTGTGTGCCATCAATACAGCCTATGACATTCGGGAACTGTGCCATCTGGTAAAAGTCTGTCTTGGTTTTCAGCAGTTCCGCCTGTGTGTTTTGGAAGCTAATGTAGTGATGCATTCTCTGCTTCATGGCATCCAGGAACTTTCTGAAGAGACGGGACAGGCAGCTCTGAGACACCCCGCCTACCGCAGCCATCACCCCCTGGTAACTGCCAGATGCGAGTAGATGTAGGCTACAGAGCATCTGCACATGTGGTGGTATGGCGTGCACCCTTGGTGTTGGGTGCTCCAGGAGTGATGCAGGTCCCTTATCAAGTCCAGGATGGTGTGGGGGTGCAGCCTGTACCTTTCATGGATCTCAGCCTCAGTCTGTTGGAAGTGTTATGCGCTGTCTGTAAATGCGCTCCTCCGGTCTCCAGATCCTCACACCTGCTGCCTGTAGATGTAGCTGCCTTGCAATCACATAGAAAGCTGCCATAGTGATCACACTGTTGCATTTTGGGATTGCTTATATACACTGTAGCTGATTGCCACCTGCTTTCAGTCAGTGTTAATTACCGACTCTTTAATACTGAATTTCATGAAATTCGGTATTACCCAATTTACCTACATCTCTTTTCTCTTTTTTACCGTTTCTTATTTACCGATTAGGTATATAAGGAATCGGTAATTCCGAATCAGTAAATTTGAATTCGGTAATGATGAATCAGTATTTACCGATTCATAATTACCGAATCCATATGTTTGGCCTCCGACATCTCAATTGCATAAATACCGGTCAGTAACGGGAAATTTACCGAATTTTGGCTGTTATCGACCGGTATTTAGCTACCTACATATGGCCCTAGGTGTTTTATCTAGATAAGGTATGCCTGGTAATGCATTAGGTGTTTCATTTACATAGGGTATGTCTGGCAATACGTTAGGTGTTTTATCTGCATAGCGAATGTCTGGTAATGCATCAGGTGTTTTATCTACATGGGGTATGTCTGATAATGCATTAGGTGTTTTATCATCTTAGGGTATCTCTGGCAATGCATGAGGTGCTTTATCTACACAGGGTATGTCTGGCAATGCATCAGACGTTTTATCTACATGGGGTATGTCTGGTAATGCATCAGGCGTTTTATCTACATGGGGTATGTCTGATAATGCATCAGGCGTTTTATCTACATGGGGTATGTCTGATAATGCTTTAGGTGTTTTATCATCATAGGGTATCCCTGCTAATGCATGAGGTGCTTTATGTACACAGGGTATGTCTGGCAATGTATCAGACGTTTTATCTACATGGGGTATGTCTGGCAATGCATCAGGCGTTTTATCTACATGGGGTATGTCTGGTAATGCATTTGGTGTTTTATCTACACAGGGTATGTCTGGTAATGCATTAGGCGTTTTATCTACATGGGGTATGTCTGGTAATGCATTTGGCATTTTATCTACGCAGGGTATGTCTGGTAATGCATTAGGCGTTTTATCTACATTGGGTAGATCTGGTAATGCTTTTGGTGTTTTATCATCATAGGGTATGTCTGGTAATGCATCAGGTATTTTATCATCATAGGGTATGTTTGGTCATGCATTAGGTCATTTATCTACATGGGGTATTTCTGGAAGTGCATCAGGTGTTTTATCTACACGGGGTAAGTCTGGTAATGCATTAGGTGTTTTATCTACATGAGGTGTGTCTGGTAACGCATTAGGTGTTTTATCTACACGCGTATGTCTGGTAATGCATTAGGTATTTTAGCCACACAGGGTATGTCTGGTAATGCATTAGGTGTTTTATCTACACGGGCTATGTCTGGTAATGCATTAGGCGTTTTATCTACATGGGGTATGTCTAGTAATGCATTAGGCGTTTTATCTACATGGGGTATGTCTAGTAATGCATTAGGTGTTTTAGCCACACAGGATATGTCTGGTAATACATTAGGTGTTTTATCTACACCGGCTAAGTCTGGTAATGCATTAGGTGTTTTATGTTCATAGGGTATGTCTGGGAATGATTTAGACGTTTTATCTACATGGGGTATGTCTGGTAATGCATTTGGTGTTTTATCATCATAGGGTATGTCTGGTAATGCATTAGGTGTTGTATCTACACGGGGTAGGTCTGGTAATGCATTAGGTGTTTTATCTACACGTGGTATGTCTGATAATCCATTACGTGTTTTATCTACATGGGGTATGTCTGGTAACGCATTAGGTGTTTTATCTACACGGGTATGTCTGGTAATGCATTAGGTGTTATAGCCACACAGGGTATGTCTGGTAATGCATTAGGTGTTTTATCTACACGGGCAATGTCTGATAATGCATTAGGTGTTTTATCATCATAGGGTATGTCTGGTAATGCATTTGGTGTTTTATCTACACAGCGTATGTCTGGTAATGCATTAGGTGTTTTATCTACATGGGGTGTGTCTGGTAATGCACTCGGTGTTTAAGCCACACAGGGTATGTCTGGTAATGCATTAGGTGTTTTATCTACACCGGCTATGTCTGGTAATGCATTAGGTGTTTTATCATCATAGGGTATGTCTGGTAATGCATTAGGTGTTTTATCTACACGGGCAATGTCTGATAATGCATTAGGTGTTTTATCTACACGGGGTATGTCTGGTAATGCATTTGGTGTTTTATCAGTATAGGGTATGTCTGGTAATGCATTAGGTGTTTTATCTACAGCGGGTATGTCTGGTAATGCATTAGGTGTTTTATCTACACTGGTATGTCTAGTAATACATTTTATTGTCATACGGTATGTCTGGTAATGCAGTAGGTGTTTTATCTACACTAGGTATGTCTGGTAATTTATTAGGTGTTTTATCTACACGTGGTATGTCTGATAATCAATTACGTGTTTTATCTGCACTAGGCATGTCTGGCAATGCATTAGCTGTTTTATCTAGATAGGGTATGTGTGGCAATGCATTTGGTGTCTTATCTACATAGGGTGTGTCTGGTAATGTATTCAGTGTATTGCTAAATTGACCCGTTGGCACAAATGACCTTACAGTTCATCTTGCACCCCATCTCTAACCAAAGGTCTCTTACTCAGTCCTGTTCATTACTTTTATTTCGATGATGCTTGTCGTTAAATAAACGAATCAATATTTATAATCCTATAAATTGAAATGACGAGGGAGAGCGAAGAAATAGCCACTCGGGTGTAAGCAACTTGAAGACACTCAAACATTTGCCTTCGGACGCACTTTCAGGTCAAGGTGATACAATCAATATTTTAACAAACCAAGCCGTTCCAAGTAATCACATATAATGACTTATGCTTAAAGGAAGTCACATTGCATTTCAATTTAGAAATTGACGCGCTTAACTAGCACAGGAAGCTGTTTTATAGATAACACATATAAACAGTACATAATTGTCTATGTGGTCCTTTACATCCACATTCAAGAGTGATGTAATCAAAGTTACTTAAAATACACGAAGGTCTTAGGTTATAGATGGCAGCCCTTCCTTCTATTTCTGATTAAATAATGTCAATAGTTAACGGCAGTGGTCGCATTTTATTATGATGTGTTCTCAAACATAAAGTGATCGTTGAACTGTGAACAGCAAAAACACTCCAGATGCCGCATTTCGTGGGAGCCAGCCTTCCAAACATGTATTATATGCAGTCACACCTTTCCCTGTGTACTGTAGCACAGCCCGCCCCATGCTTCTGTTATATACATGCCACAGTTTTTAGCCACTTAAGGCCCAAGTCGCAAAAATGTCATACATTTCCAAAACGCCTCAGTGAATCTTATGCAGAGAATTACTGATCACAGATTTCCATACGTGTGTGTTTCTCCCAATGCTACTTATGTGGATTTTCTGCAATACAAAGAATAAACCGGAGGCACTATGTTATGGGAAATTTGCATTTGTCAACTACATACCCATAACAACACTAATCTGTATATACATCGCAATGATGCTTTTTATTATGAATAAAGAAGCATTTCCGAGGGATAGTAGAGGAGACACTTCAGCCGACGTCTCTGACCATGAGACAGCTTTAGCAGTCTGACAGCACTTGCCATGGAATTAAAGACAAGACAGATAAGGACTTTCAGTGATGTATTGAGCAGTTATAGATTTTCCTTGATGTTTTTGCATTGCAGATGGGCCAAAAAGGTGGGAAGATTTGGTTAAGGTAGACCTTTCCTGGTACAAATGCTGCCGTCTGCTGCTCCGTGCGACAAAAGTACAGATGAGTATCCATGAGCATTAGGGACTAGAGGCAACCACATCTACCACCATAGCAGGAAGCACAGCAAGCACAACAGGTTTTATGACAGAAGTTACCACACCTACTGCAACATCAGTGCACACAGAAGCTACAAGAGCAGACATAATGAGCTAATTGGTGAGTACCTTCCAATTGCTCCCAAGATGTTGCTTACGTGAGGCACTTCCTTGGCTCATCTCACTTTGTAGGTTTGAACACTTGTCAAGCTCTGTGGGATACCGGCCTGTTGTTAATTTGTTGTATGAAAAAAGACACACATGGGAGGTGTATGATTAGATATCAAACTGCTTCTCACTCAAAAAGAAATGGTGTGACATTCCCCTGTAATTTTGATGTATATGTGTGATACATAAACCGGTCTTTGTATGTTGATAATATTGAGTGGAGGGCGCCACGGTTTATTTTCCCTCTCCAGCTCTTTTGAAATGAATAATGGCAGGGGCAACAACTGTAAATTTAGATGCCAGCACAGCCAAGCTACCGGCAGAAAGAATTGCTGCACTCATTCAAGAGAACAGAGCAGCTGCCACTGCTGTCACCATAGTAGGATCACTGGAAATAATCACTGTTGTAACCATAGCAGAGTCAACAGCAGCAGGGAGCACAGCAGCAAAACGTGGCCACGACTCGAGCCACAATAGCTACGACAATAGCCATCACCACTCAACAACAACAGCTTACACTGGAGTAACAACCACTTCAACAGTAGTTATAAGCACAACAGCAGTAATGACAGCTTTCACCAGAGCAATAGCCATAGCAGGAACTTCAGTAGTAACCTTAGCTGTCACCATGACGGTGACAAGAGTATCAGCCAGGGCTGTAACCATAACAGGTACCATAGCATCAGCCAGAGCGGCCAATGCAGGAGCAAAAATAGTACCACAATACTTATCACAGTAGCAACAACAGCTCTGAGCAAATACCCACTGCCCCATTAGAAACAACAGCCGCAACAATGCTTGTAAGCACACCATGGACCACAGGAGTGACAATAGTTTATGCAACAGATGTACAGAAAGGACCACTGTAATAGATAAAGCAGCTACCTCAACAAGGGAGATAGCAGTGTTTAAAGATATAACCACATGAAAGACAACCCCTGCCTCCACAGCAGGGACAACACCATGAACAACAGTGTTCACTACAACAGAGAATACAGCACCCACTACAGCTTTCAGCATAGCAAGAACCACAGAGGTGACAACAGTTGCCAAACCAGCATGAACCACCACAACAGTGCCTACATTTTTAACCTCAGTAACGACTGTAGCAACAACAGCATCTGCTACCAAGGGGATGTGCAGGGGTTATTTTAGCTGTGTAATCCCCCTACCCTGACTAGAGTGAGGGTTCCTATTTGGTCAGGATGCCAACCACTTCCAACTAAAAACCCAATTTCTAACAATACAACACGCACTAGATCAGGACATTAATTTGAATTAAAGTCTTTAAAATGTGTATTGTGGGTTTCTTGCATCTGTCCATCCATGGTGAAAAGACTTTTGGCACTCACTAAGACGACAAGTAATCTTGTAGTCTCAAAGGACAGATTGTTTCCCGGAATGCACCATTCTTCAGAAATGCAAAGGTGGTTTGTGTGTTACAGTCCACCAGATTCTCTGGC
This sequence comes from Triturus cristatus, assembly GCF_964204655.1. Taxonomy (NCBI): domain Eukaryota; kingdom Metazoa; phylum Chordata; class Amphibia; order Caudata; family Salamandridae; genus Triturus; species Triturus cristatus. The sequence goes on from NC_140592.1 coordinate 138,870,126, forward strand.
TCCAGTTGGTAAAGTGACTCAGCATATGCTTTTCCATAGGATTTACGGTTTCAATCAAATGGGCCATATTTATAAAAGGTGCATTTTTGCATAGTGAAGTTTTTCAAGATCATATTCATGTTAAAAACTAAATTGCAGGTCCTGGGATGCTAAATCTCTTCATTAAAAAGCATTATATATATGAAGGTGTAACATGACACATGTCCACTTGGCAATTGTTTTAGCAGCATGGCAATTAGTATGTAGCCTTTAAGGGATTAGAAATGTATGGAAATGCCATCTTCATCAATACAGTCCTTTAAGGCCTAGGTCCTACTCATCTCTCAACTGAGAACACTACCATAGCTTAGTTCTCACCCTTTGGAAGCAGTTGGTTCCATATCTTCCTTGTGGCCAGGCTATGCCTATTGCAAATTCACAACTTTGAAAAGGGCAAGGTCATTTAAGGATGGGTTTATCTCAAGGTCAGTGATCAACTCGGAATGCATAAAGAGCATGCCTATTGGCTAAAACAGGTTAATTGGATACATTGCAAATGCATACTGTTAGAAATGGGGGTCTCTGGTTGGCAGAAGTAGGTACCGTTGTCCAAAAAGGGACCCTTGCTTCTAGTCTGGGTAAGGGGGATACACACTATAGATAACCCCTGCTCACCCCCTGGGTAGCTTGGCACGAGCAGACAGACATCCCAAGGGCAATGTGTAAAGTATTTGTACTCAAAACACACAGTAATAAGGTGATAACACCACAAATGGATACCACACCAGTTTAGAAAAATAAAGTATCTTTATCTAAATTCAACAAGACCAAAACGACAAAAAATGTAATAGTAATATGACTTTAAAAAGGTTTCCACCAACTTGCTCCATAGAAAACTATGGATGCATGATTTCTCTCAAAGTACATGTAGTTGCGACAAAATTCACAAGGCCAAACAGCCGCAGAGATGGGAAGCGTAGAAAAACAAAGAGATGCATCAATTCCTGATACCATGGGGAGGCGATGCAACAGTTCTGCCGCTCGCAGGAGAAGTGACGTGTCGAATCCGCTCTGTAGAGGGAAGTGATGCGTCAATTCCGAGACGGTTCTGATCTGCGGGTGATGTGTCGGGAAAACTTGCCAGACAGGTATGATGGTTGGAAATCCGGGATGAATCTGTGATCGATGCGGCATTGAGCGGCGCTGCATATTTCTTTCAGCCGCGATCCCTCGATGAGTTGGTTCTTGCAGCGGCGACAGGCGCTGCATCAGTTTTGGCAGCAGCGCAGCTATGCATGGAGATCCTTCTCACACAACGGTGCTGCGTCGGAAAAACAGCCACAAGAAGAGCGATGCGTTGATTTTCTTGTAGTTGTGTTGCTTTTCCAGCTCCCAACAGCAGGGACAATCTCCAGAGGCCCAACACAGTCACAGGCACCTCTTGGCAGGTCAGAACTCCCAACAAGGAAGTTCAGGGGAGCTGGGGGTGAAGTCTTTGTGTCCCTGAGACTTCAGAACAGGAGACAAGCTCTACTCAAGCCCTTGGAGATCTCCCTCAAGTAGGGGGACACAGCACACAGCAAAAGTCCTTGGCCTCTCCTTGGCAGAAACAGCTACTACAGGCCAACCCCAGACAGCACACAGCAGAGGGCAGTACTCCTCCTCCAGTGTCTCCAGCTCTTCTCCTTGGCAAAGGTTCCTCTTGATTCCAGAAGTAGTCTAATTCTCTGGGTTTTTAGGTCTAATACTTATACCCCAAAATGTATTTGTTCTCTTTGTGCAATGGTTTCTGAGCCCAGACCAAACCAGTTCTGTCCTCACTGGTGCAGTATGACCACAGGGGATGAAAACAGCATTGTGCAAGGGAGACTGGCCCTATTAAGGTGCAAGGAAATCTCCTCCCACTACTTAAAATTCAGCCAAGGACTATTCAGCTCAGCACTGCTTCTTCCAGAAAGGGCCTGCCACAACTCAACCCCTCCAGTAGCTGTCTACAGTGAATGCACATCCCCAACCCCTGTCACTCCAAAACCAGACAGTCAATACACAAACAGAAAGAGGCACAGAGAATGGTTAAACAAGAAAATGGCTGCTTTCTAAAAGTGGCATTTTCAAATACAATTTAAAAAACATCTTTACTAAATGATGTGTTATTAAGTTCTGAGAGTCTACACTTTATTTCTCTAGCTTGTCCTAATGGGAAGTTATACTTGTAAGATGTTAGAAAGCATTTCCAATTCTATCCTATGGGGCAAGATAGCCTTTCAATATTAAAAAATGAAATTGGCAGTATTTCACTATCAGGACATGTCGCAGACATCAGTACATGTCCTACCTTTCACATACACTGCACCCTGCCCAGGGGGTACCTTGGCCCTACCATAAGGGTGCCTTACATATAAGAAAAGGGAAGGTTAGGGCCTGTCAAGTGGGTGAACTAGCTAACTTGACATGGCAGTTAACAACTGCGTACAGACACTGCAGTGGCATGTCTGAGTTACCTTTTCAGAGCTACTCATGTGGTTGGCACAATCAGTACTCCAGGCCCACTAGTAGAATTTGATTTACATGCCCTGACACTCTTCATTGCCCTTTACTAAGGTCTTACAAGTAAATCAAATATGCCAATCAGGGAGAACCAATTGTAACAACAATTTACACAGGGAGCACTCGCACTTTGACAATGATCAGCAGTGGCAAAGTGCTCAAAGCATCTAAGCAAGCAAAAACAAAATCCAGCCTGGCATAAAAAATACAGGCGATAGAGGCAAAAAGGCCGCAGGAACCACGCCAAAGATGCCAAGTCTAGCACATACCATAACACACAATACACATTCATCCTTGGAGAGACAAAGAGGCAATAAAGAGGACTTCACACAAAATGATCAACAATAAGCAGACACTTCAGACAAAGACAAAATGAAAAAAACATTGAATAAGAAAAATGAAAGAAAAAAGAAATCCAATGACTAATTCTAGTGTTAGATTCGAAATACTTAAAAACACAACAATTGAAAACCAGCAAGTCAGTATCTTTGTCTTCACACTTCATAAAATAGAAAGCAATAAATATTAATCTCTCTTTCATGATGGTGGAACTCTGTAAGGCCTATTTGGCTCCGTTGCCCCCGGGGGACTATGCAGGAGAGAGCACAGTGGTTACAGAAACACAGATGACAAGAACAGAGTGAGGAGAACATGATGATGGACCCCCCATAACAAGTCTCCATTCCTCCTTCTACACATTACACAGCCTGCTATGCTAATTTCTCCTTCACATTCCTGTGCTTCTGTTCCTACAATCAATGGACCCATCATCGCCCATTCACCCAGCTCATTCTTGCTACAGCGAGCGCTCATACTTCCTCTGAGTATACCAGATTGAGCACAGAACAGCCCAAGTTTCACCATTGACAATTTCAAGAGGGGCACAGTTGCAAACAGCAGCACCAGAAATTCAGCACAACACAAATAGAAAGTGATCACTTTGTGAGGTACAGCACAAAATGGTGCAGCTATAATCTTCGTTCTTCTCTGATTTCCCGTATGCCAAGATGCCAACACTTCAGACACCCTAGGCTGTCATGAACCAGAAGTGAAGAGGTTGCCCAAGCTATGGTTGTTGCAGACAGTTTATGGCCAGAGAAGGGTGAAGAGCAAAGCAGCATCTCAGTGCATCAATAACAGATGTTAAGGATAGTAATATAAGCATGAATGTTGCATTTACAAAATGCTATACTAATGATCAATTGTACCCTATTCACGTTCTAACCAACAATGCATTATGATAGATTTGTGCACAATTTCCAAATGCTGCAATTCATAGAAACCAGCACTGTTACAACATGGCCACTTCCAACCATCACAGAAGAAATATTCCCAAATGACCAGGTGCAGAAGCTCCAACCCTAAACTAGAGATAGGAGAAGGCTGCTGCACAGCTTCTTTTCACACTAAATGGCAGTTAAGAAGTAGCACTCTTGCAATCTTTTATTTGTACAATAGTACGAAAATGGCAGAGAGACGAAAATTTAAAGAATGGCATGGGTGGCCAAATATTCTTGGGAAGATGGCTTTCCTCAAGAAAAGCAAAACAGGTTGCATTAGGAGCAAAGAGCCAGATGCACTAATGCATTTTCTTGTCACAATACCTGCAATTCAGTAAATCACAATGTTTGTGACAGTGAAATGTGGCTTTCAGACGTACTAAATCCATTTAGGATCTGGTCCAGACAGTCTCCCTCCTGGTAGAGGACAGTAGATCATTCAAGTGATATACTAGATGAGGACACTATCCATTAAACCACACAAGTGGAGAAAAAACATATACCGCATACTGTGAAAGCGTGATTGAGGGTCTCCGATACAACTGTCCTGAGACTTTGGCACATTGACACAAGTGATTCATTCTCCCCGCTTTGATTATGCCTAATACATATTTAAAGTGCTACTTAAGTGAGTGACACAATCAGTTCTGTAGGCCCACGTGTATCATTTAATTTGCAGGTCCTGGGCACATGTAGTGCCACTTTACCAGGGACTTACAAGTAAGGTACATATATCAGTTGGTTATAAACCAATTCAACATGTTTAAAGGAGAAAGCACAAGCACTTTAGCTCTGGTTATCAGTAATACATTGTGCAGAGTCCTAAGGCCAGCAAAAACGAAGTCATAAAAAAAGGAGGTCTGAAGGCAAACAGTTAGGGGAAACCTACGCCACGGATGCCAGGTCTAACAGGTGGACTGATTACTACGTCACAAACAAGGCAGATATCCTAAGTGTCATAATGTTCTTGTGATATGGCGGACAGAATATCCGCCACGTTTGTGATGATGTAATCTGTCAGTCAAACTCTAAATCAGGCTCATAGTTTTCAGTCTATTCTTCACGTTGCTTTCTGTAAATAACTTCCTGTATGATGTCACTACATGCCAAACGCCAGTGTTACAGCTTTTTCTACCAGACCCGTTGGACCACATTAGGAAAGGTTTCCTTGCCACTTTAGCAATTTATGAATTATAGAGAGACCTATGATTTTTAAACATTTCCGACGGTCTGGGATTCACACAGCGAAGTAGGGTTATGCATGGGATCTAGACAGAGACGTTTCTGTGGGGTGGAAATTCCACTGGGAGTCCTTAGTGTGGAAATTTCAAGGTTTTAATAGAAAATAATGTTGGGTCTCCAGGGTAAAAACACTTTCCCATGAAGAAGCCACGTTGCAGTGTTCCTGACATTTTCTGACCTGTAGATGCAATTAAACCACTTTCTGTGAATCAGGAAATATTGAAGTTTCAATTTTAGATGTGAGTTTTTCTTGTATGTGGAATTTTGTGTGTGACTTCTCTGTGCATTGTTTTGAGGGTTTTTTATTCTGTTTTCGATGTATTGCCTACCCAGTTTTCTTCTGTTTTTCAGCATGAGTGCTTCTATAGTTTAAATTAATTTGAGTGACAAACAAACATTTGACTCTTTCCTGGAGCTTCCCTTCCTTTTGCTACTGTTATGATGTGCCTTTGTTCTTGCTTCTCATTTATCATGGCAACGACAGGTCCCGTTTCCTTTAACACAAAAAATTGTACTGATGCCTTCTAGATTATGCCTGCGTTCACAAGATATCAGGCTTTTTGCAACTTTATTCGCAAAGTGCGTGCAAAAGACCTAAAATAAATGCCACTGCTTGTGTTCATTGTGTTTGGTAATCAGCTTTTGGCAAAGTTATGGATCCCTTACTCATGCAGTAGAGATTAAGGCTCTGATTACAAGTGCAGGGTTAAATGATTGCACTGGGATTATAATTACGAATTTTGTGATAATTATTAGGGGTGGACGGAATTTGCGAAATCCACTTTCGCAAATTATCGCAAAAATGTTAAAAATTATCGCGAACACGCGGAAATATCGCGAAGATGCGGAAGTTTTTTTCCCGCATGTTCGCGAGACTTTCTGCATGGTTGCGGCTCGCCAATTTACAGATGTGGTTGCTCGCGGGCGCGGCCATCTTGTTTTCAGTTGTCTCGCGGTGCATGATCGCGAGAAGAAAGACGTGATCGCACGACGCATGACGTCACTGCGGGCGCGAACTGTCACGAGACAGGCAAATGGCCAAAAACAATACAACATCTCATGGAGAACGCGACCGGATCAAGAAAACTTGTCGGCGAACGCAGGGATTCAGGTAAGGCGATCGCGCGCGCGAGAGAATGTATTATTTTATAGCGCGAGCAAGAAACAAATTATCGCCAAGCTGCGGAATGCGGAAATTTTGACATTTTCGCGTTCTCCGCGGAACGCGAAAATGTCAAATTATCGCAATTTCCGCGAACGGAACGAAATTTTCGCCCAGGCCTAATAATTATCACACCCTCACAGTTGTCCCCAGATAAATTCCATCAGCGTGTGATAAGCTGTTAGAAAAGGCAAAATGTGGAACTTGGTGGTAGATTTTCAAACATTTTGGGCTGGGTTAGCATCCTAAAAGAGATGCTAACCAGCACAAAATGTTTTTTTTCCCGAATTACTTTCCAGCCCCAAACTTGTTCTGCGTATAAAAATACCCTACAAGTAACGCAAAGCAGCGCAAAGCATTGTTTTGCGTTGGAGAAGAGAGCCATATCTCTGTCACGCAACGCAGCACAGCATTATTTTGCTGCTGCGCTGCGTTTTGTCGTTTCTTTGAAAATCTGCCCCTTAGTGTGATAAATACTGTTTCTGCAGGCTATACTTGATTTGCAAGTTAAAAATTAGGAACAGGAGAGATTTACCACGCATGGGCAATACCTCATTCAGGAGTAAAGTTAGTTACCACATGTTATGAATCAAACCTGATTTTAGTATTACCAGTCAGCAGTAGAATGATCGTCTATATGTCAATGGAATAAGCCCTTTAGGTACAAATATGACTGCCACTAGCAAAAGTGATTTAGGATTGGTCATTACGGTGTACATTTTAGCCAATTCACCCACATTACAAACTGCAAGCCTTTATAATTGGCATTTTTATCGTGCAATGTACAGGGAAAAAGCAACGGGTTCACTGTCTCACCTTCAGCTATCTTAGATTTTTTTAAACTTTATTATTCATTTACCATCCAAAGATGGCCAGTGGCCATCCATTTTCGAACAGTAAAGGAATTTAAAAAAAGCACTGGCAAAGCCATTAAACCCTACTTAGCCAGTGCTTGGCCAATACCCGCACATTTTAAAAACCATCCAGCATTGGCAAAGCCAGTGGTGGCCGCCAGCATGGAGTGAGCGGTTGGCAGGAGGAGAGGGTGGGGGCAGGGTGAAGACTGGGGAAAGGAGGCACAGGAAAGTGCTGCGGGACAACATTCAGTGCTACATCTAGCACACCATGAAATGCCTGATGTGCCATGGAGGACTTAAGCACGTTTTCAGTGTCAAAAGGAGGCATAGTAAAGTAGTGTACGACATCACCCAGGGCACCGTCAAGCCTGCTATTCGGAACATGGAGAGTTAATGCATCTTCAGCCTCAGTCCTCTGAGGGAGGGTGGGATAGGAGAGATGGAATAAGGGAAGGTTGAGGAACTAGGGGAAGAGCACGAGCTCTCAGTGGACACATAGCACAGGAAGGAGCAGAACATCTTTCTGGAGTGCTAAGCAATAAATAAAGCAAGAAACTTTTTTAACAATAGTCTGCAATGGAAGGATATAACTAAGCCAAGCTGAGGGCAAAGAAGAAATGTTCCAGGGTTGTTTCAAACACAAGAATAGGTCAGAAAGCCATCGAATCTCGAGCAGGCAACTATGATAGATAAGAAAGCCTTCCAAAAATTAGAAATAATTATCCCCGTCCTTGCAGTATTTTATGCAATGCGATCTGTGACATAATTTACAGCTAAATAAGAAATGAATTAAGAAAATATTAAATATAAGTAGGCCTGCAGTGGTAGGATGCAAATTAGCCAATCAAAGGTATAGGTGAAAAAAGGGATAGGACAGAAACAAGCAAAGAGCAGAAATATATCACAGCCAAGAGCATAGGACCCCATGAAAAAAAAATTAAGTAGCGTTAATGGAGGTAGGTGCATTCATCCATTGAGTTTTCACTTCTTTTTTTAATGTTGCTGTAGAGGGAGTCAGTCTGATGTGCGGAGGCAGGGAGTTCCAGATTCTCGGGGCAATACGCGAAAATGCCCAATTATAAGTTTTCTCTTTCTGGAATTTTTGAGGGTTCAGCAGCAAAGTGCTGGAACTCCTAGAAGATTGGCTCCCACCAGAAAGCTCCAGTTTTTGGGCTAGGTTCAGAGGGGTGTTAAAGTGAAGGGCCTTGTGAGTCATGCATGCAATCTTAAGATGAATCCTAGCCTCCAAAGGCATCCAGTTTAAGGATTTCAGTACCAGAGTGATGTGGCTATCTCTTCTGGAACCTATGATGAACCTTACCGCTGAATTCAGGGAAGTCCTGAGCAGAGCCAACTTGTAGCTGGGTAGCCCACAGAGTGTTGCGCAGCCATAGTCTAGCCTGGAAATTACTAGAGCTTGAACAGCAGACTTGAAGTCGTCAGGGGAGGAAGGGTTTTATCTTTCTTAGAATACTCATGTGGTAGTTGGCACCTTTGGTGGCTGAGCTAACGTGTTCCTGCATGCTCAATGACTTGCAAAGTATAATTCCAAGAGACCTTGCAGAGTCAATGATGTGTGGGGTACAGTTGAGAGCTTTTAGGTGGTTCAAGTACTCAGCGATGATTGCAGTCTGTTTGGTTGGCGCGATCAGGAGGAATTCCATTTTTGGAGGAGTTGAGCTTCAGATGTTGGGAAGTCAGCCAGTGTTGAGTTTTGAGTAGAGTTGAGTTGAGTGATTTGATGTCTTCTGGGGAGGAGACTTTCAGGTAAAGTTGGGTGTCATCGGCATACATGTGATCGTGAATGTTGGATGAATTGAGTAATTTTGGTAGAGGCTCCATGAACAAGTTGAAGAGCGTGGGAGAGAGTGCAGATTTCTGAGGGACCCCAAGAGTGGATGGCAAAGAGTTTGAAAGGGAATGATTGACTTTAAATCTTTTTATTCTGTCATTGCTGAAGATAAGTCAAGGAGGAATAGAAGGCAAGCTTCATTACGATCGAGCATTTCTAGGGCGTCATCGACAATGTGTGTAATAGCCGTTTCTGTGCTATAGCTCTGGCGGAAACCCGATTGGAATTGATCTAAAAGCTGGAATTGATCAATGTGGTTACATAGTTGGACACAAACACATTTCTAAAGGAGCTTCGCTAAAGTTAGAATGCTTGTTATAGGACAAAAGTTATTAAGGTTCTCTTGGTCCACAGTGGGTTTTTTGAGAATGGGCAAAACCTGCCCTAATGATCCTGTGTCACAGACAAGATCATATGGCTTTGCGAATGCTTGTTCTATGTTTTGTCTGATTTTGCATTTAATTCCTGAGCAGCCACATAAGTGCAGTTTTTCCAGTTACAATTATTGTACATTAGGGAGCGCTATATAAGAAATGAAACAACAATTAAAAAGCCAAAAATAGTTCTGCAGTGGAAGGATACAACTAAGCCAATCAAAAGAGAGAGTGAAGAAGAAATGTTACACGGGCAAGACAGAAAAGCCATCCAATAAAGAGCATGCTACTGATAGAGACAAGAAAGCCATCCAATCATGACCAAGAGGCTGGCCCGCCTACCACTGTGCAGTACTTTATGCAATGCTGTCTCTAACAAAGAAATAACTGTGTCTAGCTAGGCCACAATTAAGTATTTGCAATGCCAAAGCAAACAAGGATTGTCAACACCTAGTAGTTCTGAGTCTCGGATGAGACCTTTGGGCTTTGCCAATGTTTGATCCATGTGGTGGCTGATATTAAAGCCTCTCAGCCTTCTTTTAAATTTTTCAATGTTAAAATCTTTCAGTTTTACACAAGTAAAAGTCACTGTTATCCTCACACCTGCGGTTTTAACCTGCTTCTCCGTTGCGTTCATTGCTTGTGGTGCATGTGATACACTTTTAGCACTACATTTATGTCATTACTCATGTTTCAAACTAATTTTACTTGTACCTGTTATTTTGTCAATAGATCTTCTAAGAAAAACTACTCAAAGAGGTATTAAGTCTGCATGCACTTGAAGGAGAATGGTTTGGTCTTCCGCCGTTTAGGACATTTTTAGGCTTATTTTTCATTTTCTTTTCTTTTCTTTCAAAAGTATTTTTGTGTTCCGTACTGTAGAAGCCCTGTGTCCTGATGAAGGCTGTTATACATTAACAGCATGAATGAAAATATAAATGTAAACTGTATATGGCCTTAAGGACCATAGAAGAGTAACTGAAGGCCTCCTCTAGCTCACAGCGAGGACCTCAGGCTAGCAGATGCTGAAGATATATGATGGTAAGCAGAAGGGTCTGAAGTACAGCTGAAGCAATCTACAGGGCTGGCTAACACGGTCTAAGAGACAGTAGTGCTAGTTCTGAGGTCTTTGTTGGCTGGCAGGGTAAGGCTGAGGGTTGTGAGTGCCAACTCGCCAATTCATGGTGTGTGAGGGGTGACTGTGAGGAATAGGTAAGGACTTTTGTGTGCTAGCTGAGGGTCTCCTGGGTCCTCTGAGGGTCAGCAGAGGATGACACATGATGGGATTAGGGCAGATTTAGGTGTCTACTGAAATGCGGACACAGCGTAAAACACTTTGAGTGCCCATAGAGTTGGCTGTAGCGCTTGCAGAATTATTCTGAAGGTCCATTGAGGTTGACTAAGACCAGTGAAAGATCTGAATGCTAAATGAAGGTTTCTGCTTGTTTCCTTTTTATCCTTCAGGGCGGGTTCGGGTTGGGCTTATGGTGTCTCATGATAAGCAAATTGTCTCTATGAGTGCCTGAAGACTAGCTTGTAGTTGGCTATAGCTTAACTTGGCAACACTAAGAGTTGGCTGAGGCTCTTTATGAACAATTGATGGTATAAGAGGGCTAAATAAGGGTTGATTAGGGCTGGCTTAGGTTAGGCAGTGGCCTGCTGAGGTAATGAGTGGGCTAACCAAGGGACAATGAGAGCCAGAAGATGCTTTGCTTAGAGTGGGCAACCATCCGCGTTTTCCCTGCCTCAGTCTATCACGTGAGACATAGCAGTCCTGGGCCAGGAAAAAATAACGGCCCCCTCGCTCACGGAGAAATCTCCCAACTTTCAGGGCCATTCGTATTTTTTGTTTTTCAGGAACAAACATTTTTAGAATTTATTTGTGAAATTACGAAAGCCATCAAAAGAACATCAAGCAGGTGATAAAAATGCACCCAGTTTGCCTGCAGCTCTGCCTACAATGCTTGAGCCACATTGCTGGATATACTAAAGCAAAACAAAAAAAGAAACGCCAGTCCCTCAGGTGAGTGGAGGACACAAGCCAAGGTCTAAATGATTCCCATGTCACTTGGTGGGGGGCTCCAACATGTTATTATTCAAGGATGGCCTGGCATAAAAACATTAACACTTCTTGTCCGGATCCAAAGATTTATCTGGATGCCTCATACTACTAGATCGTCATTTCCGGTAATGCCATCTCGATGGACTGAAAGGTTATGTGTTTTCATTTCGCCTACCCTCGTGGTTGTAGTGCATTAAAACTTTTGTTTTGTTGTTATTCATTTTGCTTTAAATTTATGTAAGTACTTTAGGTGCAAGTTGCACTGCTTTATAATTGGATTTCCTTCTTTACATTTTTAGCATGAATAGGAGCTACATGTCTGCAAACCTATGTGCAGGATTTGTTACTGTTGGTATGGGAAGAACAGCCGAGCACTTTCTAAGATGCTTTTACTTACATCAGTGACTGTGAACTAACCGTAAACGGGTTAATTCCCTGAATGCCATTAGTGTGTCAAACTCATCATCATTATCTGTGTTCTATAGAATGTTAATATTATATATTCCGTATTTCGTGCTTTATTTGGGAGCTTAATTTTAAACGATTTAATTTCAGCATCTCATCTTTTTTTCTAAACATTTAAAATAATTTGGTACATTTTTTTATGTTAACTTTGGTACATAATTTTATTGAGATTTCATTTTGTGATTAAATTGAACGTCAGATGCACCCTGTTGACTTAAAACAAAAGTCTTCTCGGCTTTATCATTCATTCCAGTAACATGAACAGACACGCGTGCAAGACATTAATCTCGCTTGATGACTGTTCACTTCTCCAGTAGAAAATGCATGTTTTTATATTCCCTTGAGCACTTTCTAATGGAAATGTTTTAACATTGGAATACTTTAATATCTGTTTTTTTTAAACTTCTGTCAAACTGGAAGAACCGAAAAACACACCAATAATTCCTAATTCTTCTAATTTTGTTTGTGTGCTAGCCTTGTGTGAAAGGGCATCGCGGCCAGTAACACAGCTCTGAGGGTTTAAGTGGCTGTGTAGAATCTTAGAGCTAGCTCTAATTCCGAGCAGGATTGATTTTGCCTTCCAATGCTTTTGACATTGATGAAAAAGAGTACCATTGAGATACCATGGTGTTCCTCCTTGCACCCTATTGGTGCCCTGTGGACGTCAGTTACCGCACCCAATTCCCGTTGTACATATTAATTTCTCAGGTATTTCACACATGGAAGTTTCATAAATTTCCAGGCAGTTAAAATTGATTTTTTCTCGCAGTACATATAATTCCGGATTTACATGCATTGGGAATTTTGACCCTCATAATGGGACCAAGTAGGCCCATTTTGTGTTTAATCATGAGTGTGAGATCTCTGCTCGAACACATGTCTGCGCAGGATTGGGAATTACAGGTTTAAAGGGAACTGCTGCAAGTCAAAGCTGCTGAACTCTACCCAGAGAAAATGCCTTGTAAATATTGGTACAAGCTGTCACAGAGGGGAAACAAAGGCACACAGCTTTCTCTTCACAAGTACTTGAGAGATGCAGTTTTTGCCTTTGCTCAGTCCCTGTATATAAGAGGTGCATGCACTGTAAGAATGTCAGGTGTGTTTGTCTGTCCCAGTATTTACACAAATAATAATTTCAATAGCACTATTTTATTTCTTTTATAGCGCTATGCAACCCAATGCAGGGTGCAGAGCTCTTTACGTAACATACACATTATGCATTGACAATGAATCATGTACATGTGTAAATCAATGTACAAGATGAGTTACATAAGACAGTGAGGGTTACAAGGTGTAGGAGTCACATGTCCTTCATACCTCACTGTGGTCTTTTAGAAGGATTAGAAGGTTAAAGGCAGTAACCCATTTTACTATCTACAGAAAATAAAAATGTGTCATCTGCGTGTTTGATGATGTGCTTTGCAGGAGACACAGTTACCTTCTCTACTACTTTGATTCAAATTTGGGACTTTACAAAACACAGATTTTTCCAGCAAGTGCATTAACCACCAGAGTTATCACTACTATGCTTCTCCTTGTTGACAATTTCTTTGTGGCAGAGTTTAAAAAAGATAAATGTATTAGTTGAGGCCCAGATTTTGCGTCAGGATTGCACAACTTTTTAGCACAACCTCAATACCAAATCTCATTTGTTAAATCTCATAATGCGCTTAAATGTACTCATTATATACCCGATAAACATACGTGTGAGGTCTTAATATCTGATGTAACTTCTTGTAATGTCACTTCCTGTGATGTCACGTGCAATGTCACACGTCGTGACATCATGTGCTGTGATGGCACGTATCATGATTTCACTTGCAAACTTCCTAACCTGGTTAGTCCCCCAACTTCTTTTTTTAGGACTTGTGCCCTGATGATAGCAGTCACTTATTGGAACCCATAAACACCTGTCACCATGGTATTGTTTTTTATTGAGGACGATAAATATCTCAGCACCCACCTGGCCACTCCTAACCTGTGGTAATGGTAGAAATGTTTGAGCACCCAAATCTGTCGACACTTGGCCCCAGAATAACTATTGTTCTCGTGTGCAGATTAGTTCACCAGATTCCTTCGTGGGTCTTTGTTTTTTTCAACACTAAGATCACCAGATCACAAAAATACCATGAATAGTTTCCAAAGTGAAAAGGCTAGTAGAAAACCATATGAAAATAAAGTCTTACATTGTACTCAATTGTGTGGGTGGTAGGAAACAGCAGGAGCAGAACATTCTGGATGGGAGGTGTTAGAAATTGTTTTTCTGGTTGGCAGAGGAATGCACCCTGTTCAAGCAGGAATCAGAATACTAGCCAGGGTAAGTCAGATACACACCATAAATTAACCTGTGCTCACCCTCTGGTAGCCTGCTGAGGAGAAGGCAGGCTTAACTTAAAGAGGCAATGTGTATAGTATTTGTGCAACACTTTAAAGAGTAGCACAGTGAAAACCACCAAAAGAATCCACACCAGTTAAGAATAATAGATTATGATTTTATAAAATAAAACAGCAACCAAAACAACAACAATCCAATAAGTAGAAGTCGACATATTAATTTTTAAAGAATACCAGTGTCAATAGCACTTAGAAGCAATAAGAGCCTATGGGGGTTATCTGGTCGTGCTGGAATGGGGCAAAGTCAAGAGTTCACGCCGACCGCAATGGAGCACAGGCCGGATACACAAGCCACGCAAGCTTCACTAAACAAAGTGCCTTGCTCTTGGTCGCTATTGCTGTCAAAGGGGACCCCCTCTACAGGAAGGTAAGGTCAGGGAGAAGAGGGGAAAACAACAAGAGAATAAATATACAGAGCAAACTCCCTCACGACCTCTATTTCTTTTAATGTATAGAAAAAATCTAGTACGGGCTAAACATTAATATGCACAATTTCTAAGCAATTAAATACTTTAACACTATATTTTGTTTATCATAATTTTATTATTCAAAAACTTATATTAAAACACATTCGTTTTTTTCTCCATTCTTTTTTATAAAACAATATATACGTTCATTTCAATGAGTATTAGGTTTTTTTCTTTATGCATAATTGCACACCAGTCAACACATGGCAAGCTGATGCAACATACTACTCTGGACCCCTGAGTAAATACATAATACAAAACAATTATAAAATCTCAAACTCACTCAATCTCAACCACACACATTCATAGATCACCCAAAAATCAACATTCATATCTGGGTCATTGGGGGACTTAGAACTCATTAGTCCCCACAACCCTGTTGGATGAGCTGGTACAACAGGGTCTGACATTCAGGTCGACCCGTGTTTCGGTGGAGTGGAAACAGATGGAAAACCACTTTCATCAGGACCTTGCGAAATAGAATGATTTACCGCAACCAACCAAGGGGTACATAGAGAATACAAATAGTAAACTGTATTTACATTAGCCCATACACTATGGATTACATACAAGTGTTGATTGAACTAGAGTAGAAAAATCAAATTGATTAATTTACCCATGTTTATCAGAATACCACCACCAAGAGAGGCTCCTACCATGAGGGAACCCTGTGTACGAAGGACCTCTGGCTTCCCATACTCACATTGGGAAACGTTAGGTAAGAATAGAAAGAGTGATGAAGAGTTTTACAAGTAAGTCTGACATTACTCTAACAAGCTTAGAAGACTTAGAACGTGCAAAAAAAGAAAGGAAAAAACTCAAGCTATAAAGCTGTTGTGTACTAGTTGTATCCAATATGATCTCCTTATATACCATCCTCTAATGTGTTTAAAGCACTGATACTCACAGATGGTGTAAATATGCACCAAACATCCAATATATACACTGAGAAAGACAGCATTAACGAAGTCGGTCACTGCGCATTGATGTTTTAACCAACTGGAGTGATAACAAAAGTGAACAGGTTTAAGGGTATTAAAACAATTGGAGGTCTTTGAAGGTGGGAACGTAGAAAATATAGTGACAAGACCATTGATCTTACCTAATATGTTCTTATTTGTATGAGCTCTGTGTGGCCATAGTAGATACTCAAGAAACATGGGTATAGTAGTCACAACGGATTTCCTATAAGAGAATTAATATCTATCAATGCCTAACGATTTATAAATTCCTGTGGTGCCATGTTTAGCCCATTCAGAATTCCAATATGTGCCCTATCGTTTCGATGAGGAAGCATACACACCTAATCAAGGCATACGACGTCGGTTACGTGACTAGATTCCGAGGCAATGTATATGGTTCAAGGATATATAGCTGTGCCGCAGGGTAAGCAATTCTTAATTCTTTGGGTACCAACGGGGGTGTCCCTAGCGTAAAACATTTTTTATAGTTGTTAAGGAAGGTTTGCAGTAAGGTCCCCCACCACACAGAGCAAAATGTTTACATCGCTCTCTGTTTTGAAAAGTCGAGCTGTGTACAAAAAGTGGCCTGTGACTCAAGAGCGTGGTAATAGTTAAAGTCTGCAGCATGATTGTATTTGTGCTCACCCTCTGGTAGCCTGACAAAGAGCAGGCAGGCTTAACTCAAAGAGGCAACGTGTAAAGTATTTGTGCAACACTTCAAAGAGTAACACAGTGAAAACCACAAAAAGAATCCACACCAGTTACGAATAATAGATTATGATTTTATAAAAATAAAACAACAACCAAAACAACAACGATAGTAGAAGTCGAGATATGAATTTTTAAAGAATACCAGTGTCAATAGCGCTTGGAAGCAATAAGAGCCTATGGGGGTTATCTGGTGGTGCTGGACTGGGGCAAGGTCAAAAGTTCATGCAAACCGCAATGGAGCGCGGGCCAGATACACAAGCCAAGGAAGGCTCGCTAAACAAAGTGCCTTGATCTTGGTCGCAACAGCAAGATGCAGTGTGCAGCCGAGCGATGCGCCGGTCTCCATCCTGCAGTTGAGGTGATGCATTGATTTTCTCTATGGAACAGTGGCAATGCGCCAGTTCCAAAGATGAACCACTGGCGTCCAGATGCATTGGTTCTGAAGCTGATGCGCTGATTTTCCCCAAACAATCGAGGGGATGCGTCGATCGTCTCTCACTGCAGCTGCAACAAAGTGGTGGTTCAGATGTATCGTTCTGTAGGCTATGCGCTGCTTCCGAGTGCAATATGGCAGTTCTATTCCTGCAACAGCGGCACTGCATCTATTCGGCTTCACTCAGCAAAGGATACATTGGTTCCACTGGACCAAGCACCTTGATCTACTTCCAATGGACCAGGCACAGGAGCAGGAGATGAGACTTTGAAATCCCTGAGTCTCAAAACAGGAGTCAAGCCAGCATGCCCATGGAGATCCCTCTAGGTTCAAGCAAGAGTCCAGTTCTTCCTCAACAGGGCAGAGGTCATCAGCAGCAGGGCAGCACAGCAGAAAGGCAGTTCTTCCAGAGCAGCTGTCCAGCGGAGTGACAGTCCTTGTAGCAGCATGGTGGTCCTTTTCCCTGGTAAAGTATTTTCACAGGTCCAGAAGTGTCTGATTTGGTGGTGTCATAGAACCAGTACTTATATCCAGTTGTGCCTATGAAGTGAAGATGACTCCAAAGAGGGGCTTTGAAGCGCACAGAGTTCCTCCCTTCCCAGCCCTAACTACAGCGGTGTATGCAAACCTTTGTGTGGGGACAGGGCACTGCCCATTCAGGTGTAAGTGTCAGCTCCTCCTTCCCATCCTGCCTAGGATGGCCCATCAGGATGCAGATGGACACTCAGTTATACCTAACCTTCCTTTGCGTGTGGCTGTCTAGAGGGAATGCACAAAGTCCAGCTGACAGGCACCCCAGATGTGTATTGGAGACAGGCTGCAGACATACAGAGCTTTAATGGCAGAGAAATGCCATCTTCCTAAAAGTGGCATTTCTAAAAATAGAAATGGCAAATACAATTTTGCCAGCAAAGAGGATTTATCATTACCATGCCAATGATATTAAACATGACACATCCACTCCTTCTCAATCAGGAATTACAGCTTAAAGGTGTAATAAGGGGTAGGCCTCACAGTGGTGAAAAACAAATGTAGTTTTTTTTCATGATCTACCTTTTGCTTATACAGCACACCGCCCTCTGGGCTACCTAAGGCCTACCTTAGGGGTGACTTATATTTAATAAAAGGGGCGTTTCATGGCAGTTTAAACTGTATTCACAGACTCTCGGGTGGCAGGCCTGAGACATGTTTAAAGGGCTACTAGTGTGGGTGGCACAATCAGTGATGCAGGCCCGCTAGTAGCATTTAATTTACAGGCACTGGGCACAGTTTGTGCAGTCTACTAAGGACTTACAGATAAATTAAATATACCAATTGTGGATAAGTCGATTAAACCATGTTTAGTGGAAAAGCACGAGCACTTTATCACTGCATGCACTTTATCACTGGTTAGCAGTGATAAAGTGCTCGGAGTCCTAAGGCCAGCAAAAAGAATGCAGCAAAAAGGTGGAGGTAAGTAGGCTAAAACGTTTGGGGAAGACCACTCTAAGGCTGCCAGGTCTAAAAGGAGGGATAGGGTACATCGGCGGATAGCACTGTGTCCAAACCGTACGCCTGCTTGGAGCAGGCGTAAGGAGTGCCGCAGCACAATAAGTATAGGCCTCCCCATGCATTGCTGGAGTTGCATCATGCTTGCGACACATTTCTAACGCATCTGTCCTTGCGCCGTGGTGCGCCGTATTGTAAATACAACGCATCCATGGTGGTGCAAGGGTTTCGCACGCAGGCGCAAAGAAACTGACGCATTCTGCTCTAATGCAGAAATGCGTCAGTTTCTTGTAAATCTGCCCCTAACTGCATTTCCATAGACACGTGGTATTTGGCATTGCATGCATCCCATATGGGAATGTCTGTTTTTGCATTGTGTGTGTGGCAAAACAAAGTTTTCCCATTGTCAGTCAATGAGTTTAGTTCTGCTTGGAAAATGAATGCTACAGGCTGGTTGGATATGTCTGTACAGTGTGCACTGTGTCTTGGAACCAACCTGTTGTTATGGGACCCAATTCTGAAGTCAATGCGTGGATCAATCAATCAATCAGGGATTTATAGAGTGCACTACTCACCCGTAAGGGTCTCAAGGCACGGGGAGGTGGTTTCGGGCAGCTTCGAGGTCATCCGAAGAGCCAGATCTTGAGTTCCTTTCTGAAGGCTTGCAGTGTGGGGCTTCATCTTATGCTGAGGGGGAGTTCATTCCAGGTCTTGGCCACGATGTAGGAGAAGGATCTGCCCCCCATTCTGGCTCTGTCGATGCTGGGGATTTTGGCAAGGGCTAGGTTGGCGAAGCAGAGGTTTCTCTTGGGGGTGTGGAAGGATATTCTTTCATTCAGGTATTGGGGTGTCAAACCTTCACTCACCTGAAGTCCAGGTCGTTCTTCTTGAGAGATGAGAAGATTTGTCTCAGCTGCCCCCAAGGATCTACCTCCAGCAAACTGAATATAACTGCCAGCTTACGGAACGCAGAATCCTAAGGGAAGGGGGAAGTGCGACAAAATAAGAAAAAGAGAGGAACACTCCACCTTCAGCTTCGTGTGATTTTTGAGAATCAGTCGCTCTGGAGTTGCATCTCTAATACAAGAAACATATAAAACAAAATAAAACAAAACATAAACACCAAGTTATCAAGAACAAATCTCCTTAGTTATGGATTACTTTTATCAAATACTCGTACCTCGTTATTCTGGTTTCGTTTCTACCAGAATGTCATATGTTCAGTGATTCGAAATGTCTGAATCTTGTATTCTACTAAAGGAAAGAAAGATTAAACACACCTGACTATTATCACCTGAACATTACTCTGATAAACCTAAAGGTCCTAATGCAAACTTACTAAAGCATGATAATGTCACACGATGAATTATTCCTCAGACCATATACAATTTCTTTTGTATTCTGAAAATAAGTTCTCCTTTTCTCTTCTCTTTTAGAATGTTCAACAAGATGCCGCCTTGATTTTGAATTCAGAAAGATAAGTACTGTCTTTATCTCCGTTTATTTTGTAGTTTGCAAAAATGACTTACTTGACTCTCTGTAACGTTTTTTTGCATGCAAGCGTCAATCTCACTCTTACTTTCTGTTTTCAGGTCGTGGCTCCTTTAAGGGATGCGAGCGGAACGAAGACTCTTTGTTGTTCAACTCTGCTGGGGAAGACAAAACTGGCAGGACCGGAAGGCTGAGTAATGCGTCCGGAAGCTTGTGCGAGGCGCCGAGAATGCCGTTCTGTCAGAAGGGGAAAATCCAGAAGGACGGGCGTGGACTCCAGGTAAGTGTTGTATCGACGAGCGCAAGCGCCTGCTTGAGGTTGCGTTGCGTTTAAATAGTGTTGTCAGGAGGGGTGGGGTTGTTCATGTACATGGAGAAGGACACGTGCAGAAGCTTGTTCACGTACACGGAGAAGGACACGTGTGGAAGCCGCTCCTTGAGTTTAAGGAGCAACGTGATTTAAGGATGAGGTCTCTGTATGCCCCAACTCTCAAATTCAAACGTGACTCAGAAGAATTCCAGGAACACGTGCAAACAGTACCTTAAGCCCCTAACAACGTGATTTACATTATTGACGAGGCTTGCATGAAACAGTTGCTTAATAAAGAAAATGAAAATGACAAAATACTGGGAAACTAAAGGAAAGATTAATTCACTTTATATCTTGTTAAACAATACTATTAATACAAATAGCTTTAACAGAAATGAGTTAAAATAAAGCATGATTACTCAGACAACGAATGAGGTTTAGCATGACTAAGACAAACCCTAACATGGGGTCTGGTGTTGTGGAAGGCTTTGTAGGCGTGTGTGAACAGCTTGAAGGTAACTCTATTTTCGACGGGGAGCCAGTGGAGGTCACGGAGGTGCTGGGTGATCTGGTTGTGTCGTGGGATGCTGAGGGCGAGTCTGGGTGCGGCGTTCTGGACCATCTGGAGTTTGCGAAGGAGTGGTTTGTTGATTCCAGTGTAGAGAGCGTTTCTGTAGTCCAGCCTGCTGGTAATGAGTGAATGGGTGACGGTCTTCCTGGAGTCAGGGGGGATCCATTTAAAGGTCTTGCGAAGTATGCGGAGGGTGTTGAAGCATGTGCTGGACACAGCGTTGATCTGTCGGTTCATGGTGAGTGAGGAGTCGAGTATGATGCCGAGAGTTGCGGGCGTGGTCCGTGGGGGTGGAAGGGTTTCCGAGGCTAGGGGCCACCATGTGTCTTCCCAAATGGCAGGGGTGGATCCGAGGATGAGGACTTCTGTTTTCTCTGAGTTGAGCTGCAGGCAGCTGCTGCTCATCCAAGATGCGACGTCCTTCATTCCTTCCTGAAACCGTGCCTGATGGTGTCAGGAGAGGAAGAGCTGGGTGTCGTCGGCATAGGATACTATGCTGAGTCCGTGTTTTCTGACTGAATGCAAGGGGGGACATGTAGATGTTGAAGAGCGTGGGGCTGAGGGAGGATCCTTGGGATACTCTGCATCTGATCTTTGTGGTAGATATACTACACATGTAGATTTTCACCCATGTTTATAGCAGTCCAAACATTCCATGAGTACTCCTGAGAAGCCGCAACAGTTGTAGATTTTGAGGTGCACTCACAAATGAAATAATTTGCTCATGCATAAATGTACACGGTGTCCATTTAAGTACATATAAATACTTTGTGAATTTGCAAGTGAACTTTCTTCTTTTTCTCCACAGAAAAATATTTTTCCTATAGAAAAGCCCATTCTCTCAAATCCCCACAAAGTTTGGGTGGTTCTCCACCTATTCCAGCACTGCATAGATATTTACTACCTCCCTCGACAGCCGCAAAACTCTTACCAGGAACACGTGCAAACAGTACCTTAAGCCCCTAACAACGTGATTTACATTATTGACGAGGCTTGCATGAAACAGTTGCTTAATAAAGAAAATGAAAATGACAAAATACTGGGAAACTAAAGGAAAGATTAATTCACTTTATATCTTGTTAAACAATACTATTAATACAAATAGCTTTAACAGAAATGAGTTAAAATAAAGCATGATTACTCAGACAACGAATGAGGTTTAGCATGACTAAGACAAACCCTAACAGTCGCTCTCCTCAAAGACCTCCCCACCAGACGTGGTTTGTGTGGGAATCTCACATAAAATTGTCTCAAGAGCCTGGGAGCATGAACAAAGGATGCTGGCTCCCAAGAGTTCTCGGTAGCATCATAGCCTTTCCAGGCTATCGTTTTGCATCTAATATTTTTCGGACTTCATATTCAACATGCCCATCGATTGAAATCGGCGGAGGTGGGGGTTCAGCTCTAGTTTCAGGGTTATATGGTTTTAACAAGGAAACATGAAATGTAGGATGTATTGTATATTCTGGGGGGAGTTCTAACTGAACAGTGACTGGATTAATAATCTTGCTTACAAAAAATGGGCCTATGTATTTTGGTAACAATTTCCTAGCTCCTCTCAGATTTAAATTTTGGGTTGAAAGCCATACTTTCTGTCCAATCTGATATTCCAGAGTATCTGTTCGATGTTTGTCTGCTTGTCTCTTCATCGCCTCTTTGTATGTGTTTAAATGTTTTGTAGCCTTTTCTTGAATTTTTAATAAAGAAGTGAGTCGTTCTGTGACTTCTGGAGGTGAAGAAGGACTTATTGTTATAGGTAAAACTCTGGGATGATAACCATTTAAGAAGTAAAAGGGTGTGCACTGTGTTGCTGAATGAACATTATTGTTATAAATAAATTCCGCAACAGGTAGTGCTTTATCCCACTCAGAGGTAAAATCTGCCAATAAACATCGTAGGATTTGCAACAAGGTTTGATTCACCCTTTCTGTTTGTCCATCAGTTTCTGGGTGAAAAGCTGTAGAAAGAGCTACTTCCATTTTTAGATTTTTACACAAGTGTGTCCAAAATTTAGAAGTAAATTGACTCCCTCTGTCCGAAATAAGCTTATTAGGCAATCCATGTAAGCGTACAATTTCTTTGTGAAAGACATCTGTTAATTCTGAAGCAGTAGGAAGTTTACTCAAAGGTACAAAACGAGCCATCTTTGATAAATAATCCACTACTACTAAGATAGTTGTGTAAGTATTGGTTTCTGGTAAGTTAGTTATAAAATCTAAACTAACTGTATGCCAAGGCCATGGAGGAGTTGCTAGAGGTTGTAACAAACCCATAGGTGCCTTGTGCAGAGATTTATTTCGGGCACAAATGGCACAAGCATTAACATAATCTTTAATATCTGAAATCATTGAGGACCACCAAAAATGTTTTTTGCAATTTTCAAGAGTCTTTTGGTACCCCGGGTGACCTGCTAGTGTAGAATCATGATGCCACGTCATTACTGTACTTTGTAAAACCTTAGTCGGCACAAATAACAATGAATTATGGTATAATAATCCTTCTTGTATCGAATTATGAGAATCTCTTAACCACTTTTGAGCATTTATTTGTAAATGCTCGGCCCTTAATGTTTTCAAAAAATCTTGTTGAATGATTGGCGCCACTATCTTGTGTGGAGGAATTATGGGAGGCCCTGTCACATCTTTTTTAGAGTCCTAGGTATACCCATACCTAGATAAAACATCAGACTGTATTTGGTGAGTTCCAGGTCTATAGGTAATTACAAAATCAAAAGCACTGAAGAAATTTAACCAACGCATTTGCCTGGGTGTCAATGCTTTTACTGAACTAAAAAACTGTAAATTTTTATGATCACTAAAAATAGTGACTGGGAATTTTGTTCCCATCAAATGATGTCTCCATTCTGTAAATGCCAATTTAATAGCCAAAAGTTCCCTTTCGGCTACTGTATAATTCTGTTCAGCAGGCAGTAACTTTTTTTAATAGAAAGCCACAGGATGTAACTGACCGTCTTGAACGTCCCTTTGAGAAAGTACTCCTCCTACTGCCATCTGTGAGGCATCCGCCTCAACAAAAAATGGAAGATCTGGGTCTGGATGTTTTAACAGAGGAGCAGTAGTAAATTTTTTCTTAAGAGATTCAAATGCCTGAGCGGCTTGTTCAGACCACAAGAATACCTGACCTTTGTGTAGTAATTTAGTAAGGGGCAAGACCGTCTCAGCAAATTGGGGAATGAAGCGCCTATAGAAATTTGCAAAGCCCAACACTTTTTGTATTTCTTTGACAGTGGTGGGTTCTGGCCAATCTTTGATGGCACTAACCTTTTTATGATCCATCATGATTCCGGCGGGAGATAAACAATATGCAAGAAAATCAACTGTATCAGTATTAAAAATACACTTCTCCAACTTTGCAAACAATTGATTTTCTAACAATTTGCTTAACACTGCTCTAACATGATGAACATGTTCTTCCTTATTTTTAGAATAAATCAAAATATCATCGATATACACAATTACACACACATCAAGAAACTCATGTAACACTTCATTAATAAAATATTGAAATGCTGCTGGTGCATTACAATAGCCAAAAGGCATAACTGTGTACTCGAACAAGCCAAATTTAGTTTTAAAAGCTGTTTTCCATTCATCGTTTTCCTTTACCCGAACAAGATGATATGCCCCTCTTAAATCCAATTTTGTATAAATGGTTGAATGACGTAACTGATCTAACAAAACTGGTATAAGAGGCAAAGGGTACTTATTTTTAATGGTAGCTTTATTTAATCCGCGATAGTCTATACATGCGCGGAGACTACCATCAGGCTTTGGAATGAAAAATAATGGCGAGGATACCGGGGATGTAGAATGCCGTATAAACCCTGACGCCAATAACTCATCCAAATATGTTCTTAAGTATTTAGTCTCCTCCTCAGTAAGAGCATATACCCTACTACTAGGCAGGGAAGCTCCAGGGATTAAATCAATACGACAATCGTGCGATCTATGTGGAGGTAAAAAGGCTGCCTTCACTGGATCAAATACATCCTTAAAATCCTGATATTCATTTGGAATAGTAGGAACCTGAGTCGCAGTATTTGCACAATGCAAAGTAGTCAGAAAGTCTGTAGTTGCTTCTTAATAGCAAAGTTCTCGACAATGAGAAGAATCCAGAGTTACAGTTCGAGAACTCCAGTTTATTTTAGGATTACGCAAGGTTAACCACGGTACTCCTAAAATAAGACCAAAAGTAGGTGTATCAATTAGATCAAAAGATATTCTTTCTGTGTGACCATTTTGACAGACCATAACAAGAGAAATAGTCTTTTTAGTAATCATGCCTGAAGATAGCGCAGAACCATCAACTGCACACACTGACTCTGGATGAGTTTTCCACTCAGTGGGTATTTGTAAGTTTTGAGCCATTTTGATGTCCATGAAATTTCCCGTGGCTCCACATTCTAACAGTACAGGGAGAGAATGACGTATATGAGTGCTAATAATTAACACAACTTGGATTACAAAATTTCGTGGTACTCTAGGTACTATGTTTGTCATTTTGGAGATCTGTGTGTTTTTACCACTCGTGCAAGTGATCTCCCTTCTTGACGAGCTCTCTAGTTTTCCGGCTCTAATGTAGTCTGTGCAAGGGCGTTAGCCTTTTTTGACAACTTTGGTTTGATTGGACACTCTTTAGCAAAATGTCCAGACCTAGCACAATACAAACATAAATTTAATTTTCTTCTCCTATCCTTTTCTTCTACAGACAAAGGTCCTTTGATGGTCCCTATCTGCATAGGTTCAGATTCTACCATTTTGGACTCCGACTCCTTTTTGTCTGTCTTATTCACAAAGAATTCCGTTTCAAACCGTGATTTGTCACCTTTTCTTTCACTCAAACGATGATCTAACTTTACAACTAAATCTACAAATTCAGAGTACTCGTCAGGAAGATCTACTATGTGAGATAAAGCATCTTTCAATTCGTCACGTAAACCTCTATAAAATAGAGACGTGCGCTTTTCCTCCGGCCATTGAGTCTCAGTCAATAACCTATTGAAGGTGGTGACATAGGTTAACAAATCTTATTTTCCCTGCTTTAAATTTAGTAACTCATTGTCACTAGCTTGAATGTAGGTGTGTCGTGCAAATAATTTGGTCATTGTTCTCTTGAACTGAGGCCAGTTATGCAAAACTGGATCGTTTCTGTCAATATAAGGTACAGACCAATTGGCTGCTGTTCCCCCCAAATAAGATAGCACAAATGCCACCTTTGTAGCATCGGTTGGAAATAACTGTGGTTTACAAATAAAGTGCAATTGACACCGACTAATAAACACATTGAATTTATTGGTATCACCAAAAAAGCGCTCTGGAGCCGATAATGGAACAACATTGGGCACAGATACAGTCACTTGTACTGGGGATGAAGTAGTTTCTGATTCCAAAAACCCCCTAGAAGCTTTCGTCTTATTGCCAAAATCAGAAGTCTCAGGAAAGGGCGAAGAAAAAGGAGCACCCCATGAAGACTCCCTAGGTTTATAACGAACTACCTCTTGACGCAACACAGTATTCTCTTGTTTCAGTTTATCTATTTCCAATTGCATTTTTTGCAACATCTCAGACACTGATTTGTTCCTTTCCACATCTTCATTTAGCGCCTGAGCCATCGCCTGACCATCAATTCTTATATCTTCCAAATCCATATCTCTCAAGAAGAACCTATGTTTTTTGTAAAGGCTTGCGCTTCTGTCAAACCTTCACTCACCTGAAGTCCAGGTCGTTCTTCTTGAGAGATGAGAAGATTTGTCTCAGCTGCCCCCAAGAATCTACCTCCAGCAAACTGAATATAACTGCCAGCTTACTGAACGCAGAATCCTAAGGGAAGGGGGAAGTGGGACAAAATAAGAAAAAGAGAGGAACACTCCACCTTCAGCTTTGTGTGATTTTTGAGAATCAGTCGCTCTGGAGATGCATCTCTAATACAAGAAACATATAAAACAAAATAAAACAAAACATAAACACCAAGTTATCAAGAACAAATCTCTTTAGTTATGGATTACTTTTATCAAATACTCGTACCTCGTTATTCTGGTTTCGTTTCTACCAGAATGTCATATGTTCAGTGATTCGAAATGTCTGAATCTTGTATTCTACTAAAGGAAAGAAAGATTAAACACACCTGACTATTATCACCTGAACATTACTCTGATAAACCTAAAGGTCCTAATGCAAACTTACTAAAGCATGATAATGTCACACGATGAATTATTCCTCAGACCATATACAATGTCTTTTGTATTCTGAAAATAAGTTCTCCTTTTCTCTTCTCTTTTAGAATGTTCAACAAGATGCCGCCTTGATTTTGAATTCAGAAAGATAAGTACTGTCTTTATCTCCGTTTATTTTGTAGTTTGCAAAAATGACTTACTTGACTCTCTGTAACGTTTTTTTGCATGCAAGCGTCAATCTCACTGTTACTTTCTGTTTTCAGGTCGTGGCTCCTTTAAGGGATGCGAGCGGAACGAAGACTCTTTGTTGTTCAACTCTGCTGGGGAAGACAAAACTGGCAGGACCGGAAGGCTGAGTAATGCGTCCGGAAGCTTGTGCGAGGCGCCGAGAATGCTGTTCTGTCAGAAGGGGAAAATCCAGAAGGACGGGCGCGGACTCCAGGTAAGTGTTGTATCGACGAGCGCAAGCGCCTGCTTGAGGTTGCGTTGCGTTTAAATAGTGTTGTCAGGAGGGGTGGGGTTGTTCATGTACATGGAGAAGGACACGTGCAGAAGCTTGTTCACGTACACGGAGAAGGACACGTGTGGAAGCCGCTCCTTGAGTTTAAGGAGCAACGTGATTTAAGGATGAGGTCTCTGTATGCCCCAACTCTCAAATTCAAACGTGACTCAGAAGAATTCCAGGAACACGTGCAAACAGTACCTTAAGCCCCTAACAACGTGATTTACATTATTGACGAGGCTTGCATGAAACAGTTGCTTAATAAAGAAAATGAAAATGACAAAATACTGGGAAACTAAAGGAAAGATTAATTCACTTTATATCTTGTTAAACAATACTATTAATACAAATAGCTTTAACAGAAATGAGTGAAAATAAAGCATGATTACTCAGACAACGAATGAGGTTTAGCATGACTAAGACAAACCCTAACATGGGGTCTGGTGTTGTGGAAGGCTTTGTAGGCGTGTGTGAACAGCTTGAAGGTAACTCTCTTTTCGACGGGGAGCCAGTGGAGGTCACGGAGGTGCTGGGTGATCTGGTTGTGTCGTGGGATGCTGAGGGCGAGTCTGGGTGCGGCGTTCTGGACCATCTGGAGTTTGCGAAGGAGTGGTTTGTTGATTCCAGTGTAGAGAGCGTTTCTGTAGTCCAGCCTGCTGGTAATGAGTGAATGGGTGACGGTCTTCCTGGAGTCAGGGGGGATCCATTTAAAGGTCTTGCGAAGTATGCGGAGGGTGTTGAAGCATGTGCTGGACACGGCGTTGATCTGTCGGTTCATGGTGAGTGAGGAGTCGAGTATGATGCCGAGAGTTGCGGGCGTGGTCCGTGGGGGTGGAAGGGTTTCCGAGGCTTGGGGCCACCATGTGTCTTCCCAAATGGCAGGGGTGGATCCGAGGATGAGGACTTCTGTTTTCTCTGAGTTGAGCTGCAGGCAGCTGCTGCTCATCCAAGATGCGACGTCCTTCATTCCTTCCTGAAACCGTGCCTGATGGTGTCAGGAGAGGAAGAGCTGGGTGTCGTCGGCATAGGATACTATGCTGAGTCCGTGTTTTCTGACTGAATGCAAGGGGGGACATGTAGATGTTGAAGAGCGTGGGGCTGAGGGAGGATCCTTGGGATACTCTGCATCTGATCTTTGTGGTAGATATAATACACATGTAGATTTTCACCCATGTTTATAGCAGATTTAGTCCAAACATTCCATGAGTACTCCTGAGAAGCCGCAACAGTTGTAGATTTTGAGGTGCACTCACAAATGAAATAATTTGCTCATGCATAAATGTACACGGTGTCCATTTAAGTACATATAAATACTTTGTGAATTTGCAAGTGAACTTTCTTCTTTTTCTCCACAGAAAAATATTTTTCCTATAGAAAAGCCCATTCTCTCAAATCCCCACAAAGTTTGGGTGGTTCTCCACCTATTCCAGCACTGCATAGATATTTACTACCTCCCTCGACAGCCGCAAAACTCTTACCTTATACATGATGGGAATGGGGTGAGAAATAGTTGATGAATACTGACAAACTCACCATTTTGTGGACATTCAGCAACTTATTATCCTTAGGGAATGCTGTCACCCTGCCCCTGGGATGAAATTTACTATCATGTTATATTACACCACGATAGTGAGTAAATCAAATTACCTTTGTAAAATCACAGTTTGGAAATTCCAAACATGACTTTACAATTGTGATTCGTGTAATTTGTGAGCTTGCGTGTGCAACTGGCTTTCTGAATCTTGCCCAAATTGTGCAGGGTTGTGGTGTTGCCTCATCCCTCACTGCATCAGGTGCTGTCCTCTCTTTCTCTATCACGATTTCCAAGGTGATCTTTGATGGGAAACTGCCCAAAATATCACCTCTCTACCTCCTCTGCTTGACACCATTTCACCATGAGCCCATATGTCTTTTGCTGGGTTACCCTTTCCCAGCACCATGTACCTTACTCTGCCTGTTCACAAGTGGCACTCAGTGATTCGAGCAAGGGGAGAGTATGGGCCACCCACACATATCTGAACTCTCGCTCACACCCATGCATTCACACACATGCACCCACCATTTACAAGCACATGCACACATACACACACACATACACCGATGCACAGCACACACTCACAAATACACATACATTCATACACACACACACACACATGCACCAACAGTACAAAAAATAATACTTACCAGACCAAAGGTGTAATTTTGTATGGTGGGAGGAAAGCCTTCGCGATTCCTGATGATTGGGGTACTGCCTTCTCTCATTATTGTGGTTATGGGTCAGCCAATGAGAGGAGTTGGCAGTCCCTTACTTGCCACAGAGTGGGATGGGGTCAGTAAGACTGCTGAACCCATCCCACTCTGTGATGACTGTCACTGATGGACACTTGGCATTGGGCACTTCGGGGCTTAAGACTGAAGCTCCCACTTCTGAGACGTCATCAGTGACGCTCCCCCTCATCATGAGAGGGAGGATCACCAAACACTTTGCCGGGCTGTGGAGGCCACGCCCACATGGCTGTGATACCTTCAGCCAGGCAAACTTCACCTCAGGGAGCCAGGCACCTGCGCATTTAGCACAAGCACACCGCTTGGCCTTCTCACCTGAACACGATGAGTGTCTCTCTGGACCTTCACTCAGTCTGACAGACAAGCCTAGGATTGGAAAACGGTGCAGAGGTGGGCTCCCCCCTCCTGCCCCCCCCACACCGCCTTTAAGGATGGGCTGCTGCTGCTGTTCACATACCATTAGTGAGACTTTTTTATCACTATGGCAGGGTGTGACTCTCTTATAAGCACACAGGAATTATGTTTTTCCCTTTTTGTTTGGAAGTTAAGAGCGCAGGGAGTCCATGCTATTTGGCAGTAATGCAAAGCAGGTTGCTGCGTCTCAGCAGGCTGCAGAGAGAACATTGTTTTTGACAAACTAGGAAACAACCTTTGCTTTACATGTCCCTGTAGTTAAGGGAGGACGAGCACTGCGAAGAGCACCTCCTCATAGGGAGAGCACTTAAGGGAAGATTTTCGTCACCAGGTTGAGGTGGGCCTCGGTACAACAAAGGGTAATGAGCCCGTTGACGGATCCCTCCGCCGCCGCTCTGTGTGGCATCCATTTCTGCCTCTCAGCTCAGCTGCTACTGTTTCATGAGGGAAACTTCCCTCACGTGACTGTAGATGAAAGACGCCGAGTGGCTGAACCAACCTTCCAAACACAATTCAAACCTAAATTTGTTACTGAGATAAACTGCAGCAGGTCTGAATTCAGAATATAAAATGCGACCAGCTCGAAACCGTATTACATTACATGCCGAGTATTTCCTGAATGTCGCCAAAATCAGTGTTTGATACTTTGAATGTTTTATTATCTTAAAACACCCCAGGTTTAAATTATTTGATCAGAAACGAATACACGTGAGTTAGAAAAATGTATTTTTGTTATGTTATATTAGAAAATATTTATTTTTTAATTGTGATTTTACAGCTAAAAAGTTTGATCTTTTATTGTCCTTCAGTCTCAAAATCTCAGTGTCAAGGAATAAAAAAAATTTGATGGAAGGTAAGAGAAAATTTCGAGATGAAACACCCGAACACGTTTTATTTTTGATCCTAACCGCCTGCCAGCTGAGGCATCGCTATGTTAGAACCCGCTGGTAAATGGAATCGTTTTATTCTAATTTCTCGGGGATCACAGTGAGCATTTGCTTCATCTCTCAATTTTTTGAAAGAAGTTTAACAAATTAGACGGTAAGAGATATGTAAAATTAAGATCCGTGCAGGATACTTACCACCACTGGATGTATCTATCTCAAAAGAACACAAGACATGTTTTCCGAGTCGCTGCCCCTCCTGCAAATAACAGTGAAATCAATTCAAATGTTCAGACAGAGAGGTACTGAGAAAGAGGTGGTGCTGTGAGTGCAGTTTGGTGTTACTGAAGTGACCACAGATGTTTGAGCTGCCCCATCTCTAGTGATTCGATGCTGTGAACAGTTACTCCATGCAAATGATGGAATCTCTTTGTCCATGCAAACGTTCCATATTACTGAACAATTTTCAAAGCAGTTATTATTTTCACAACATTATTATCCTGGGTGGATTTGCTGAATTTCTCCCACCCAGGATGTCCCCATATATAGATTGTCCTTCCAGGACACCGTGTGAGAGTATGTATAGCGGATGCCAGGGACCTTGTTGGATCACACTCCCTTCCAAATCCAACCTTTGGGTTCCCCTACAGCGATAGTAATAGTCAGTCGTGGCCGGTGCAGGTAAGCGCAGTGGGGCGGAGGGGCAGGGCGGGGGGGATGAAGTAGACAGACAATGGAAAAGGACTTATTTATTTATTTCATTTTCCCTATGCCGTCATTTGTCGACTTACCCCCTCCCGCCCCGCCCTGCCATCCAGACTGTTGGAGAAACGGCTATCTACCGACTCCTGCGCTGTGTACTATGGACCTTTATGGTTGACGAGGGGTTCTTTCAATGGAGTCATCTTAGCAGTGAGATGAGGTATTTTGATTCAAATTGGCTGCAGCACTGGGAGAAACAGTGAACAATGTTAATGTACATATTGTGAACTTTGGGAGTGCCCATGTGGAGGCGCAATATGGAACATTCGTATGTGTCATCTAGACAGAAATCTTTTGATTAATAGAACTCCCGAAACACATTATGGATTGAAAACTTCCCCGTAAAAAAAACGGAGGGGAAACAACATTTGTGCATGACTGACCAATCCCCTCTCTCATTGCATCTACTGCAGCCAATGAAAATCCAGCTAGTAATTTAAAGCATCATCATGTCAATGCTGTTCTTTTGAATGTGCGAGCAAGAAGAAGGTTGAGCGCCGAAACGCGTCCTCCCAAATAAAGTATTTTGAATGGACCCCGTGAGTGCAGCGTGCTTCTGATATATATATATAATATATATATATATATATATGTTCCCTATGTGTAACAGTAGGGAAAGCGTTGAACATCAGATCGGTAAGATTTACAATTCCTACTCCTGTCTGTGCAACAGTAGAGAAAGCGTTGTACTCCAGAGGGGTGGCTTTTACTCTTCCACCTCCAGTTTGTGCAACAGCAGGGAATTGGACTTCAAAGGAATAAAATGCACCCTTCCCACTCCAGTCCGTACAGCAATAAGGAAAGCTTTGGACGCCGGAAGGGTAAATGTATTATTCCCACTCGAGTCTGTGATACAGTAGGGAAAGTGTTGGACTCCAGAGGGGTAACATTTACTAATCCCACTCCAGTCTTTGCAACAGAAGGGAGAGCCCTCGACTCTGGTTGGGGGAGAGGTAGGGTGTAAAATGTACTATTCCTACTCTAGTCTACACAAAAGTAGGGAAAGCGTTGGACTTTGGAGGGTAAACAATTACTATTCCCACTCCTCCAATCTGCATAATAGTGGGGAAAGTACTTGACTTCAAACACATAACATATATAAAACATAACCCTATTAGTTTAAAACAAATATAAAACTCTTAAAATGACCTTTATTAATTAGGCAAAACAAATTATTTATATACATATATATAATGCATTTAAAAATAGTTAAACAATTAACATGATTAGTAAGCAAATTAATAATTAATTATCAATGTAATTGTTTTTATTTATTTATTACGTAAAAAACTTACCAAACTATACCCCCACAAACCTACCAGTCTACACTTTACTCAATTAAATATTAATTGATATTACAATAATTAATCATTTAATAATTAACTTCCCAATCTATCTATAACCCTAAAAACACCACAGCAACCTACACATAATATACATCTTAAAAAATACAATTATTACTTAATTTATATAATGAATAATGAAATAAATAATTAATATAAGGGCCCCATTTTGATGTCAGTCGGAAAGCTTCCGACCTGCGGCCGGAGTCTTTCCGACCGACATCTTCGGTTTCAATTCTGGCCGCCTTATTACAAATACAGTGGTTGGAATTGAAACTGGGCGGTTATTCCAGCTCCCGTCGGCCAGTCGGAACCAGTACGTAATCCCTTAAGGACGGCGTTTCTGCTGTTGGGATTACAATGTCGTTTTCCCACAGGAATTTCATGTTGGGCACATATGGTGCCCCCCTGTCAATCTCTGAACCGAGTGGCAAGCACCGTGTGGTGCCTCCCATGCAGTGCCGGGATTAACAAAAACTCCCATTTCTCTCTGGGAGCTTGTGCTGCAGCCGGTATACGGCTTATGGAGAAATGGTAGTATGGTTGCATTGTAATAGCGGTATCAGGACCTCTGACCAGAGGTCGGTCGGTCCCGAGACCGTAATGGTGTCGGACAGACGTGAGTCCACTCGACATGGTTATGAGGCCCTAAATTGTTAATTAATTGCTGATTATTTATTATTTAATTAACTTCCTATCCTATACATCTACAAACAGCCCACACCTACTATATAACTTAAAAAATATAATTATTACACAATTTACATATTAATCAATTAAATAATTATCAACACATTGATAATTGGTTAGTAATAAATCATTTCTTTAAACACTACCCACCCTTTGCCCCTACAAAGCCAACAGCCCATATCTAATATATAACTAATTAATACACAATTTCTATATTCATTAATCAATTACATATTTAATAATAAATTCATTAATGAATTAATGAATTATTACTTATCTACCTTCCCACCCTGCACACCTAAAAACCCAGCAACCCGCACCTAGGGGCCGATTATGATGCGGTCGGAGCCTTTACAGCCGCATCGAAGTGGGCCATTCGGTTTCCTTTCTGACTGCCTCTTAACGATGGAGGCGGTTGGAAAGAAAACCGGCCGATCATTCCGTCTGACTTAAGATGGGCTCGGAGAGCCCATTCGCCAGTCGGAATCCAGCCTCTAATCTCAATGGTGGGCCTTTCCGCCCTTGAGATTACGATGGCGGTTTCCAACATGGTTTCCATTCCAGTCTGTCTGACATGGAAACCATGTTGGAAAGTGTCTTTGTGGGCCCCCAGCAGGGCCCCCTTGGGTGCACAGCCTCCGGTGCCCCCCTGTTGATCCCTGCACCTTGTGGCCAGCACCTTGAGGTGCCTGCCATGGGATGCAGGGATGAACCGCAACTCCCGTTTCACTATGGGAGCATGCATTACGGCCGGAATGCATGCTGCCATAGTAAAATGTAGGAATACGACTGAACAGTGTTTGGTTGCATCCTAATGAGGCGGTTGGGACTTCTGACCGACATCGTAAGGACCTCCTTTATATTTAACTTAAAAACATACAATTATTTTAATTTGAATCATTGATAATCAATTAAATAATCATTAATAAATTGTTAATTCTGTATTACTTACTTAGCCTCTCACCGTATACGCCTACAAACCCAACGGCCCACACCTTATATGTACCTTGAAAACATCACTATTACACAATTTATGTATGTATGAGTCAATTTTTTTTAAACAAATTAAGAAATGATTAATTATGATTAATTATAGTCAATTAACTTCCCACGCCACACCACTACAAACCTAGCAACTCACTACGACAGTATAAATTACATTTAGCAATTAAGTTAAAAACGTATAAATCACTTAAAATTACAAACTATATTTCAAATATTATTAACAATTATACAAACAATAATAGCCCATAAAATTAATATATGAACTCACATAAAGATAATTAAAAGACAATATTTATTACAACTATATTTTTTTAAACAATATTTACAACAACGATATTATTGAAAACAATATTACTTACCTGAAAAATAGACATTCTTGGCAGCGTTATTTCTGCATCATGATATTTTTGCATCACAATATTTGTATTCCAATATTTCTGCAACTCGATATTTCTGACCCAATATTTGGTCCAAATACCCTAAGAATAAGTCAGCTAAAAAGACATAGCAGGTAAAAGCAAATGAGAAGGAAGGTACTAGTGATCCACATGAGCAATCATCAGTCTGGGAGCAGAATGGTAAGTGCATCAGAGCTGATCTTTTCAGGAGTACCATTGTGTGTGGACTGATTTTGCATGGAATTGCAGTCCTGGAAATCGTTTTGCACAATGATAGCTCTACACTGGTGAGTAGGTGCCCAATTGATTGCTTACAAGCATGGTGCCAGCACTGTCACTGAAAGCCAGACTGAATCACAGGACTGATCTTAGTCAACATTTTCCATTCTAAGTATGTTACATGGACATTGCTCATACATACCCTTGCACTAAATATTGCCTGCATTCCTGCATTAACAGGTGGGTAATGATCTGAGGAGAAAATAGGAGAGATTATAAATTGGAAGTCAGTGACTAGGTATGCAGTTAATTCAAGTTGAAGTCAGACAAGACTGAGGTGTCACTGATGGGGTAACCTTTGGAATACTTCATTCTGGCATTCACAATTAAGGATGTGAAGCTAGAGTGTAATCTTTATTTCAAATGTAATTTTTACCGCTCACTTTCCTATCAAATCTGTGACTTAATTTCAGAATGCTTTTTTCTCTAGCTGAAGACTCTATAATCTTATTACTATTTCTTAAAATGTAATTCTCAAAGTACATTCATGACAGTTACTGCACTAGTGGGGCCTAGATCAGACTATGGAATCTTAGGTCTAACCAAGGGATCTCTTTTACCTCCATCCCTGGGCACAGTGTTGTCATCAATTATATCCTTTCAGATGTTGCATTGATATTATCAATGATGCTATAGAACATGTCATGAGTAATGCAATATGTGAGGTCATCAGCAGTAGGCGGCGAGGGCATGAGTTATAGTTACTTCAGTTAAAGATAACTAGTGAATTGCAGTGTTTTTTTTAGTTTAAAGCTTTATTTTTTTACTGACATGTTCACCTAACTATAATGTCGCTTTAACCTAGGTTTGTTCATGTAAAATAAGATATTATAACCATACCTAATTATGATGTTACTTAGACCTTTGAATTTTTTCAGTGAATAATTTAGGGATGTTTAAGTGCAAATTAATATTATATTACCATACTTAACTAGCCCTACCCCCTTTGTGCCTGGCCTTTGGCTGTGCACAGCTTGGGATTGGCTGCAGGGAGTGGCCTCCACCCAGGACTTTTACCAACCCCCTGTGGGCTGCCAATCCCCCACTGCGCAAGGCCATTGGCCGTGCACAGCATAAGGTTGGCTGTGGGGCCTGGCCTGCAGTGAGACTCTACGCCCAGCCCCCCACAGATGCCCAACCATTCACTACAAGGTGTTCAGCCATGCGCAGTGTGGGGATGGCCGCAGGACCCTGTTGCTGGCCAGCTCCTATGAACTTGCAGTGCTCCAAGGCCTGTAATTTCTTTCCTGCTGTGTCACAGTACCCTAGTACTACTGAAAAAATACAAGGGGACAGCGCTACCTATTAGTAGTACTGCAATACCACGGAGCAGTAAAAAAAAAGTATTTTAAATTTGTCCGCAGGTGGTGTCTCTTGGACACCCTC
The DNA here is from genome assembly GCF_964204655.1 of Triturus cristatus. Taxonomy (NCBI): domain Eukaryota; kingdom Metazoa; phylum Chordata; class Amphibia; order Caudata; family Salamandridae; genus Triturus; species Triturus cristatus. The sequence continues at coordinate 138,906,915 of NC_140592.1, forward strand.
ACAAGGACCAGGGGGTTAGGGTACCCCATACCTGGTCCCTTGTAAATATATATTTTGTACAACACAGGTTGTCCCCAAGTCATGGATTGGTGGCCACATGTTTCTCTTCTTGTTGCTGTCAGCCATTCAGATTGTGTGTTTGGACATCGCAGTACTGTGGTAGTACTGAGAGAGTATGGAGCCAACCAATCAAATGGTGTGTTTAAGCTCATGGTACCATGATAGCCCACGGAAGAACTACAAACATACCACGTTGCTATATATACAGACATTTCAAACCGCAATTATTCAAAGAATGGTGAACAGATTTATACCAAATAACAAAAAGCATGCTTTCTAGATCAAGATCTAGCTTTCTGGAAATTTGGTCTGATTCCATTCACCCATTTTTGCTGCATGACCGTTCAATTTTCCTATGAAAACTTACATGGGAAAAAACGCATGTTTTGTTGGTTTGATGTTCTCAATAATGTCATTTGAGGTGTCATGAATGATGTCATAAATGATGTCATAGATCATGTAATGAGTGATGTAATATGTGAGGTCATAAGTAGGCATGATTGGGCCGTGGGTTATAGTTAGCTCGGCTATCTATAACTGGTAAATTTCTGTGTTTTGTTAGCTCAAAACATGAATGTTTGGCACTGGCATATTTACCAATCTATAATATGACTTTAGCCTTGTTTTTGTTCTACACATTTCTAAGTTTTTTTTAAATATAAGCATAAATTGTTATCACACGTAACTATAACATTACTTTAACCTTAGTATTTTTCTGTGAATTTCTAGGTTTTATTAAGTGCAAAGTAATATTTATTACCATGTGTAAATCTAACCCCCTACTGCAGGCAACCCCCCCACAGGCAGCCAACACCACACTCCACATGGCCTTCAGCCATGCACAGAAGGGAGTTGGCAACAGGGCCAACCCTCCCGAAGTCAGCCAACCCCCCCACAAGCAGCCAACCCCCGTTGCATATGGATTGTTTTCGCACACAAAGTGAGGTTGGCCATAGGGCCTGGCTTGCAGGAAGGCCCTGCTTTTAACTCCCTGCAGGCAGCCAACCCCATGCAACGCGGATCCTTTGGCCGGGGGCAGTGTTGGGTTGGTCACAGGGCTTGGCTTACCACCAGGCCCTGTTGCAACACCCCCAGTAGGCTGCCATCCCCACACCATGAAGAGCCTTTGGCGTGTGCAGCGTAGGGTTGGTCTTCGGCCCCTGAGACCCCATCACTGGGGCCAAACCATATATATTAAGTGCAGGGGGCATGTAGCACCTCCTTGACCCTTAATTGGCCCCAGGAACCCCATCAGTTAACTGTTATTTCTATAGCGCGTAAACACCAGCAGGTCTCTTAGCGCTTCAAGAGAGAGTGGCCGACACCACAGGCAGTTACCAAAATCACGCATGGCAGAGGGTTAAACTGTGGCCAAAGCCTCCCTGAACAGGAACGTTTTGAGATGAGTGCTGATTCCTTGTGAAGGTAATCAGGCAGTTGGTTCCAAAGCTGAGGGAGTAGGACAGAGAAGGCTCTGCCACCCTTAGATACTGTTTTGAACCGTGGAAAGGTCAAGAGGTAAGCTTCGGATGAACGGAGTGAATGGTCCAGCACATATTTCCAGAGGGGTTCCATAATGTAGACTGGGGCCGGCCGTTGATGGCTTTATGGGCAATGCAGAGGCCCTTAAACTTTGCTCTCTGCTTAATGGGGAGCCAGTGTAACTTGCACAGCAAAGGGGTGGCATGAGTCCTTCTGGGAAGCCTGAAGATCAGCCTAGCTGCATCATTCATAGTCACCTGTAGTTTGTTGATGAGCTTTTCAGGGAGGCCAATGTATAAGGCATTCCCATAGTCCAGTCTGGACACGATTGTGGCTGACGCAATCATCTGAAGCGCTGCAGTTGGAAAGGAGGGGGGCGAGTTTCCGCAGCTGTCTCAGAAGGCCTGTGCAGGTTCCCACCACGGTAGCAACTTGATTAGCCATGGAAAGATCTGCATCAACCTTAATGCCCAGGCTTTTTATGACCGTTACTGGCATAGGGGTGCTGCCGAGCTCTTGGGGCTAAAAAAGATCACTCCAGGGATTGATTTGCGAGGGGATGACAAGGACCTCAGTTTTGTCGGGGTTAACTTTTAAACAATTAACTGTCATCCAGTTAACCGTAAATCTGAGTATGTTTTGCACCTGTGAGTAGGCCTGAGGGGAGTTGTCAATCTGGAGGATAAGCTGTGTATCGTCCGCGTAGTTAAAGACTTGCAGATTTCAATGGTTGGAGATACATGTTAAAGAGGAGCTGGACAGTGCTGAGCCCTAGGCGATGCCGCAAGTGAGGGGGGGCCATCTCTTGGGCCATTTCCAATACAAAGGGGAGGAGAGCCATGGGGCACTCTCCCCAAACTTTCTTGGGCCCCAGGGACCCCATACCTGGGGCCAAAATCTAAGATGAGGAGGGCCATGCAGTCCTCTGCCCCAAGCCTTCAAAGGCCCTGGGAATCCATCCTGGGGCCTTTTTTTATTTAAAAGGGGGAGGTGGAGCTGCACTGACCCCCTCCCTGAGCCTTATCATGCCCTGGGGACGCAATCCCCTGGGGCCAAAGGCAATTAAAAATGGAAACCCCAAGGCCTATAAGGAAACAGGTTCCCCATTTATGAGGGCAAGTATTTAATAAAGAGGAGGGGTATGTGGCCTGACTTCCAGAGCCTTCTTGGACCCTGGGGACCCAATCCCAGGACCATATGTAATTCAAAAAAAGGGTAAGGGGTGTGCGGCCCCCCTCTCCTAGGCTTGTTAGGCCACAGGCTCTCCATCCACCAGGGCCAAGTAATTAATCGAGGTAGGGGGTGTGCAATATATATATATATATATTTACTGAAAAACCAAAGGTTAAGTGGATGTTATGCCCCCACAATGCAGTGTTCATGACCTCACATATTACATCACTCATGACATGGTCAGTGACATCACTGATGACATCACTGATGACATTATCCACAGAACCACTCACACTCCCATTCACACCCCTATAAAACCTCACATACAACCACTCCGATTCCCACACAACCCCTCTCAAAGCCATTCACAGACTCATAGAAGTACTCACACACCCACTCATTGATTCATAGAGCCACTCACACATCCACTCACTCATACGGCCACTCATATAACCACTAATTCACCCATACAGCGACTCATGTACCCACTCACTCACCAATACAGCCACTCACATTTCCAGACATACAGACACTAACACACCCACTCATACACCCATACAATCACTCACACACTGAGTGAGTCACCCATGCAGCTACTCACACACCTTCTCACTAACCCATACAGTCACTCAGACAGCCCCTGACTCACCCATATAGTTACTCACACACCCACTCACTTACTCATATAGATACTAACACATGTACTCACTCACCTATGCAATCGCTGACACAAGCACACACTCATCCATACAACCACTCTTACATTCACTCACTCACCCATACAGTCACTCACACACTCACGCTCTCATACATACACCACTTAAGCACCCACCCACTCACCCATACAGCCACTCACAGACCCCATCACACACCTATACTGCCACACACAGTCACTCACTCACCCATACAGCCACTCATGGAGCCACTCACTCACTCATACAACTACTCACACATGCAAAGAGCCACTCAGAAACTTGCTCACACACAGATACACACAGTCACACAGCCACCCACATAACATATGCCACAAATAGTGTTACTCTTTAATAGTACACAAACTATACTTATTTAAGTTTTGTTGTATCTTAGTATATATATTTAACACTCAGAAATGTTTAGAAAACACACACTTATTGGATGATGTGATCAGTGACCTCTGACCAGAAGTCGGTCGGTCCCGACACCGTAACGGTGTCGGACAGACGTGAGTCCACTCGACATGGTTATGAGGCCCTAAATTGTTAATTAATTGCTGATTATTTATTATTTAATTAACTTCCTATCCTATACATCTACAAACAGCCCACACCTACTATATAACTTAAAAAATATAATTATTACACAATTTACATATTGATCAATTAAATAATTATCAACACATTGATAATTGGTTAGTAATAAATCATTTCTTAAAACACTACCCACCCTTTGCCCCTACAAAGCCAACAGCCCATATCTAATATATAACTAATTTATACACAATTTCTATATTCATTAATCAATTACATATTTAATATTAAATTCATTAATGAATTAATGAATTATTACTTAGCTACCTTCCCACCCTGCACACCTAAAAACCTAGCAACCCGCACCTAGGGGCCGATTATGATGCGGTCGGAGCCTTTACAGCCGCATCGAAGTGGGCCATTCGGTTTCCTTTCTGACTGCCTCATAACGATGGAGGCGGTTGGAAAGGAAACCGGCCGATCATTCCGTCTGACTTACGACGGGCTCGGAGAGCCCATTCGCCAGTCGGAATCCAGCCTCTAATCTCAATGGTGGGCCTTTCCGCCCTTGAGATTACGATGGCGGTTTCCAACATGGTTTCCATTCCGGCCTGTCTGACATGGAAACCATGTTGGAAAGTTTCTTTGTGGGCCCCCAGCAGGGCCCCCTTGGGTGCACAGCCTCCGGTGCCCCCCTGTTGATCCCTGCACCTTGTGGCCAGCACCTTGAGGTGCCTGCCATGGGATGCAGGGATGAACCGCAACTCCCGTTTCACTATGGGAGCATGCATTACGGCCGGAATGCATGCTGCCATAGTAAAATGTAGGAATACGACTGAACAGTGTTTGGTTGCATCCTAATGAGGCGGTTGGGACCTCTGACCGACATCGTAAGGACCTCTTTAATATTTAACTTAAAAACATACAATTATTTTAATTTGAATCATTGATAATCAATTAAATAATCAACAATAAATTGTTAATTATGTATTACTTAATTAGCCTCTCACCGTATACGCCTACAAACCCAACGGCCCACACCTTATATGTACCTTGAAAACATCACTATTACACAATTTATGTATGTATGAGTCAATTTTTTTTAAACAAATTAAAACATTAATTAATTATGATTAATTATAGTCAGTTAACTTCCCACGCCACACCACTACAAACCTAGCAACTCACTACGACAGTATAAATTACATTTAGCAATTAAGTTAAAAACGTATAAATCACTTAAAATTACAAACTATATTTCAAATATTATTAACAATTATACAAACAATAATAGCCCATCAAATTAATATATGAACTCACATAAAGATAATTAAAAGACAATATTTATTACAACTATATTTTTTTAAACAATATTTACAACAACAATATTATTGAAAACAATATTACTTACCTGAAAAATAGACATTCTTGGCAGCGTTATTTCTGCATCATGATATTTTTGCATCACAACATTTGTATTCCAATTAACCCCGGGCGTAGCACTACGCTTCGCCCACGTAGTGTACGTAGCGCTGCCTGCTTCGCACTTTCCGAAGTAGGCGAAGCAGGGCAGCGCTACGCACACGCCGAGGGCGAAGCGTAGCTGCTTGCCACCCGCCACCCACCTCCCGCCTGCCCTCCTTTTAATAATATAAGCATTGAAAAATAAATTAAAGTAAGTCGACTTACCCGTAAGCGCGGCGTCTCCGGGGCTCCCTCTTTCTGTTTCTAATTTCTTCTGGCAAATGCGCATGCGCGGACACCCGCGCATGCGCATTTCTCGCGAGAAATGCGCATGCGCGGGCGTCCGCGCATGCGCATTTGCCAGAAGAAATTAGAAACAGAAAGAGGGAGCCCCGGAGACGCCGCGCTTACGGGTAAGTCGACTTACTTTAATTTATTTTTCATTGCTTATATTATTTAAAAGAAGGGCGGGCGGGAGGTGGGTGGCACGTAGTGGGGCTACGCGAAGCGCGTAGTGTGCGTAGATTTGGGCACACTACGTGCTGCTTCACGTAGCCCCACTACGCCCACTACGCCCACCCTTAATTCCAATATTTCTGCAACTCGATATTTCTGACCCAATATTTGGTCCAAATACCCTAAGAATAAGTCAGCTAAAAAGACATAGCAGGTAAAAGCAAATGAGAAGGAAGGTACTAGTGATCCACATGAGCAATCATCAGCCTGGGAGCAGAATGGTAAGTGCATCAGGGCTGATCTTTTCAGGAGTACCATTGTGTGTGGACTGATTTTGCATGGAATTGCAGTCCTGGAAATCGTTTTGCACAATGATAGCTCTACACTGGTGAGTAGGTGCCCAATTGATTGCTTCCAAGCATGGTGCCAGCACTGTCACTGAAAGCCGGACTGAATCACAGGACTGATCTTAGTCAACATTTTCCATTCTAAGTATGTTACATGGACATTGCTCATACATACCCTTGCACTAAATATTGCCTGCATTCCTGCATTAACAGGTGGGTAATGATCTGAGGAGAAAATAGGAGAGATTATAAATTGGAAGTCAGTGACTAGGTATGCAGTTAATTCAAGTTGAAGTCAGACAAGACTGAGGTGTCACTGATGGGGTAACCTTTGGAATACTTCATTCTGGCATTCACAATTAAGGATGTGAAGCTAGAGTGTAATCTTTATTTCAAATGTAATTTTTACCGCTCACTTTCCTATCAAATCTGTGACTTAATTTCAGAATGCTTTTTTCTCTAGCTGAAGACTCTATAATCTTATTACTATTTCTTAAAATGTAATTCTCAAAGTACATTCATGACAGTTACTGCACTAGTGGGGCCTAGATCAGACTATGGAATCTTAGGTCTAACCAAGGGATCTCTTTTACCTCCATCCCTGGGCACAGTGTTGTCATCAATTATATCCTTTCAGATGTTGCATTGATATTATCAATGATGCTATAGAACATGTCATGAGTAATGCAATATGTGAGGTCATCAGCAGTAGGCGGCGAGGGCATGAGTTATAGTTACTTCAGTTAAAGATAACTAGTGAATTGCAGTGTTTTTTTTAGTTTAAAGCTTTATTTTTTTACTGACATGTTCACCTAACTATAATGTCGCTTTAACCTAGGTTTGTTCATGTAAAATAAGATATTATAACCATACCTAATTATGATGTTACTTAAACCTTTGAATTTTTTCAGTGAATAATTTAGGGATGTTTAAGTGGAAATTAATATTATATTACCATACTTAACTAGCTCTACCCCCTTTGTGCCTGGCCTTTGGCTGTGCACAGCTTGGGATTGGCTGCAGGGAGTGGCCTCCACCCAGGACTTTTACCAACCCCCTGTGGGCTGCCAATCCCCCACTGCTCAAGGCCATTGGCCGTGCACAGCATAAGGTTGGCTGTGGGGCCTGGCCTGCATGAGACTCTACGCCCAGCCCCCCACAGATGCCCAACCATTCACTACAAGGTGTTCAGCCATGCGCAGTGTGGGGATGGCCGCAGGACCCTGTTGCTGGCCAGCTCCTATGAACTTGCAGTGCTCCAAGGCCTGTAATTTCTTTCCTGCTGTGTCACAGTACCCTAGTACTACTGAAAAAGTACAAGGGGACAGCGCTACCTATTAGTAGTACTGCAATACCACGGAGCAGTAAAAAAAAAGTATTTTAAATTTGTCCGCAGGTGGTGTCTCTTGGACACCCTCACAAGGACCAGGGGGTTAGGGTACCCCATACCTGGTCCCTTATAAATATATATTTTGTACAACACAGGTTGTCCCCAAGTCATGGATTGGTGGCCACATGTTTCTCTTCTTGTTGCTGTCAGCCATTCAGATTGTGTGTTTGGACATCGCAGTACTGTGGTAGTACTGAGAGAGTATGGAGCCAACCAATCAAATGGTGTGTTTAAGCTCATGGTACCATGATAGCCCACGGAAGAACTACAAACATACCACGTTGCTATATATACAGACATTTCAAACCGCAATTATTCAAAGAATGGTGAACAGATTTATACCAAATAACAAAAAGCATGCTTTCTAGATCAAGATCTAGCTTTCTGGAACTTTGGTCTGATTCCATTCACCCATTTTTGCTGCATGACCGTTCAATTTTCCTATGAAAACTTACATGGGAAAAAACGCATGTTTTGTTGGTTTGATGTTCTCAATAATGTCATTTGAGGTGTCATGAATGATGTCATAAATGATGTCATAGATCATGTAATGAGTGATGTAATATGTGAGGTCATAAGTAGGCATGATTGGGCCGTGGGTTATAGTTAGCTCGGCTATCTATAACTGGTAAATTTCTGTGTTTTGTTAGCTCAAAACATGAATGTTTGGCACTGGCATATTTACCAATCTATAATATGACTTTAGCCTTGTTTTTGTTCTACACATTTCTAAGTTTTTTTTAAATATAAGCATAAATTGTTATCACACGTAACTATAACATTACTTTAACCTTAGTATTTTTCTGTAAATTTCTAGGTTTTATTAAGTGCAAAGTAATATTTATTACCATGTGTAAATCTAACCCCCTACTGCAGGCAACCCCCCCACAGGCAGCCAACACCACACTCCACATGGCCTTCAGCCATGCACAGAAGGGAGTTGGCAACAGGGCCAACCCTCCCGAAGTCAGCCAACCCCCCCACAAGCAGCCAACCCCCGTTGCATATGGCTTGTTTTCGCACACAAAGTGAGGTTGGCCATAGGGCCTGGCTTGCAGGAAGGCCCTGCTTTTAACTCCCTGCAGGCAGCCAACCCCATGCAACGCGGATCCTTTGGCCGGGGGCAGTGTTGGGTTGGTCACAGGGCTTGGCTTACCACCAGGCCCTGTTGCAACACCCCCAGTAGGCTGCCATCCCCACACCATGAAGAGCCTTTGGCGTGTGCAGCGTAGGGTTGGTCTTCGGCCCCTGAGACCCCATCACTGGGGCCAAACCATATATATTAAGTGCAGGGGGCATGTAGCACCTCCTTGACCCTTAATTGGCCCCAGGAACCCCATCAGTTAACTGTTATTTCTATAGCGCGTAAACACCAGCAGGTCTCTTAGCGCTTCAAGAGAGAGTGGCCGACACCACAGGCAGTTACCAAAATCACGCATGGCAGAGGGTTAAACTGTGGCCAAAGCCTCCCTGAACAGGAACGTTTTGAGATGAGTGCTGATTCCTTGTGAAGGTAATCAGGCAGTTGGTTCCAAAGCTGAGGGAGTAGGACAGAGAAGGCTCTGCCACCCTTAGATACTGTTTTGAACCGTGGAAAGGTCAAGAGGTAAGCTTCGGATGAACGGAGTGAATGGTCCAGCACATATTTCCAGAGGGGTTCCATAATGTAGACTGGGGCCGGCCGTTGATGGCTTTATGGGCAATGCAGAGGCCCTTAAACTTTGCTCTCTGCTTAATGGGGAGCCAGTGTAACTTGCACAGCAAAGTGGTGGCATGAGTCCTTCTGGGAAGCCTGAAGATCAGCCTAGCTGCATCATTCATAGTCACCTGTAGTCTGTTGATGAGCTTTTCAGGGAGGCCAATGTATAAGGCATTCCCATAGTCCAGTCTGGACACGATTGTGGCTGACGCAATCATCTGAAGCGCTGCAGTTGGAAAGGAGGGGGGCGAGTTTCCGCAGCTGTCTCAAAAGGCCTGTGCAGGTTCCCACCACGGTAGCAACTTGATTAGCCATGGAAAGATCTGCATCAACCGTAATGCCCAGGCTTTTTATGACCGTTACTGGCATAGGGGTGCTGCCGAGCTCTTGGGGCTAATAAAGATCACTCCAGGGATTGATTTGCGAGGGGATGACAAGGACCTCAGTTTTGTCGGGGTTAACTTTTAAACAATTAACTGTCATCCAGTTAACCGTAAATCTGAGTATGTTTTGCACCTGTGAGTAGGCCTGAGGGGAGTTGTCAATCTGGAGGATAAGCTGTGTATCGTCCGCGTAGTTAAAGACTTGGCAGTCCATGAACGCTAGAGCAGATTTCAATGGTTGGAGATACATGTTAAAGAGGAGCTGGACAGTGCTGAGCCCTAGGCGATGCCGCAAGTGAGGGGGGGCCATCTCTTGGGCCATTTCCAATACAAAGGGGAGGAGAGCCATGGGGCACTCTCCCCAAACTTTCTTGGGCCCCAGGGACCCCATACCTGGGGCCAAAATCTAAGATGAGGAGGGCCATGCAGTCCTCTGCCCCAAGCCTTCATAGGCCCTGGGAATCCATCCTGGGGCCTTTTTGTATTTAAAAGGGGGAGGTGGAGCTGCACTGACCCCCTCCCTGAGCCTTATCATGCCCTGGGGACCCAATCCCCTGGGGCCATAGCCAATTAAAAATGGAAGCCCCAAGGCCTATAAGGAAACAGGTTCCCCATTTATGAGGGCAAGTATTTAATAAAGAGGAGGGGTATGTGGCCTGACTTCCAGAGCCTTCTTGGACCCTGGGGACCCAATCCCAGGACCATATGTAATTCAAAAAAAGGGTAAGGGGTGTGCGGCCCCCCTCTCCTAGGCTTGTTAGGCCACAGGCTCTCCATCCACCAGGGCCAAGTAATTAATCGAGGTAGGGGGTGTGCAATATATATATATATATATTTACTGAAAAACCAAAGGTTAAGTGGATGTTATGCCCCCACAATGCAGTGTTCATGACCTCACATATTACATCACTCATGACATGGTCAGTGACATCACTGATGACATCACTGATGACATTATCCACAGAACCACTCACACTCCCATTCACACCCCTATAAAACCTCACATACAACCACTCCGATTCCCACACAACCCCTCTCAAAGCCCTTCACAGACTCATAGAAGTACTCACACACCCACTCATTGATTCATAGAGCCACTCACACATCCACTCACTCATACGGCCACTCATATAACCACTAATTCACCCATACAGCGACTCATGTACCCACTCACTCACCAATACAGCCACTCACATTTCCAGACATACAGACACTAACACACCCACTCATACACCCATACAATCACTCACACACTGAGTGAGTCACCCATGCAGCTACTCACACACCTTCTCACTAACCCATACAGTCACTCAGACAGCCCCTGACTCACCCATATAGTTACTCACACACCCACTCACTTACTCATATAGATACTAACACATGTACTCACTCACCTATGCAATCGCTGACACAAGCACACACTCATCCATACAACCACTCTTACATTCACTCACTCACCCATACAGTCACTCACACACTCACGCTCTCATACATACACCACTTAAGCACCCACCCACTCACCCATACAGCCACTCACAGACCCCATCACACACCTATACTGCCACACACAGTCACTCACTCACCCATACAGCCACTCATGGAGCCACTCACTCACTCATACAACTACTCACACATGCAAAGAGCCACTCAGAAACTTGCTCACACACAGATACACACAGTCACACAGCCACCCACATAACATATGCCACAAATAGTGTTACTCTTTAATAGTACACAAACTATACTTATTTAAGTTTTGTAGTATCTTAGTATATATATTTAACACTCAGAAATGTTTAGAAAACACACACTTATTGGATGATGTGATCAGTGATGTCATTTGAGATTACATCAGTGATGCCATCAGTGATGTCACTGACCATGTCAGGTGCAAGGTACCTGTGATATGCCCCTTTAAAAAGCACAGACTTCACAGCTCAGCTGGTAACCCACTGAGGCACTCTTGCATCCACTCACAGGCCCACTCAGAGACTCATGTACCCACTCACAGACTCATGCACTCAGTCACAGATCCACTTTGAGACTGATACACCCACTCACAGACCCACTCAGACACTCACACGCCCACTCATAGACTCATGAACCTACTCACAGTCCCACTCAGACACTTATATACCCACTCAGAAACCCATTCACCCACTCACAGGCCCACTCAGAGGCTCACACACCCATTCACAGACCCACTGAGACACTTATACACCCACTCACAGACCCACTCAGAGACCCATTCACCCACTCACAGGCCCACTCAGAGCCTCACAGACCTATTCACAGACCCACTGAGACACGTACACACCCACTCACAGGCCCACTCAGAGACTCATTCACCTACTCACAGGTCCACACAAAGGCTCACACACCAATTCTCAGACCCACTCATACATGAGGCACTCATACATCCACTCACAGACCCACTTAGACACTCCCACACCCACTCACAGACACACACAAAGATTCACAGTCACTCACAGACTCATTCAGTCTCATGTACCCACTCACAGACCCACTCAGAGACTCATGCACCCACTCACAGACCCACTCAGGGACTCATGCACTCACTCACAGACCCACTCAGAGACTCATGCACTCGCTCACTGACCCACTCAAAGACTCATGTACTCACATACCCATTCACTGACTCACTCAGAGACTCGCACACCCACTTACAGACCCACTCAGACACTCACTCACAGACTGACTCATGCATCCACTCACAGACCCACTCAGACTCACACACCCGCTCACCGACCTACTCATGCATCTGCTCACACACTCAGTGAGACACTCACATAGCCACTCCCAGACCCACTGAGACACTCACACACAGACTGACAGACCCACTGAGACACTCACACACTCACTCACACACCCACTAAGACCCTCATGCACTCACTAACACACGCACTATCAAAGGTTACAGGTTACACTTAGGAAATAAAATTTAAAAACCTTAGAAAAACCAAAGGTTACAGGGACATCATAGTTAGGAAATAGAATTTTAAAAAAATGTAAAAATTCACTGAAAAAGCCAAAGCTTACAGGGACATTAAAGTTAGGAAATATAATTTTTTTTTAAACTTAGAAATTTAAAGAAAAAAACAAAGGTTTTGGGGACGTTATAGTTAGGCTCAGACTTCACTTGTGCAAAACCAGTTAAATTTAGCAGTTATAGTTACCTGAGCTAACTATGACGTACGCCCCCACAATGCCCTGCTTATGACCTCACATATTACATCACTCATGACATGATCAGTGACATCACTGATTTTTGAAAACTGAGAATGAGAAGCTAGTGATGGGATGTCTAATAGAGGACGATGGAAATGGTGCAATAGTAGTAAACTTTGTCTCTCTATGTACTAGCATTAGACAATCTCTTTTAAAACCAAGTAAACTAGCGTGCCAGGCTCCATGGTTGTTTAACCATGGTTGCTCTATGGCCAATCGCCTTTTGCATAGGGCCCTTTAATTGCATCGTTCTGACTGAGCACTTGTGGCTAGTCTGCAAAAGGCTGTAAAAGGCTATACATAGGTGAAGGAATGCAGTTATTACCCAGTAGTTGGGTTATATTAACAGATACCGTCCAAACTAGAGGCAGCAAGATGTTTTGTAGGGCTGTATCAAGCATGAGATCTTTAGATAAGGCAGGTACATCCATTAGTTATCACATAAATGGTGATGAATGGCTGGCACATTTTGAAAAGATGTATGCAGTCAGTAATACAAGTAGCAAACAGATAATACATGAACAGCCACCCCTTTTTCCTCAGTTACTCCGCAGGAAGTCACGGTTGCTATTCAGGATGTCTATAACAGCCTAAGTCATTCTATGATTCCAACCTCCTGTGTCACCTCAACTATAGTCCCAATCTTTAACAAAAAGTAGTTGATCTGAACCCAAATGCTACCGTCCCATCTCAATGACTGACATTCCTGCCAAACGTTTAGGCAGAGTTTTGTATAACATAATATTGGAATGGGTTAATGATAATATGAACACCTGCCAGTTTGGCTTTTTACGTTACATAGGAACAGTGGAACAATGTCTTCATCTACGCATACTTATTGGGAAATACACAGTAGCAAAGTAGTCGGCTATATACCCTAGGCCTCATTTACAATATCTTGATGCACTTCAGTGAAGCAAGCCTTCCTGCTGCGCTGCCATGCAGCAAAATATAAGGCAGGAATGCGTTGTATCCACAAGATACGGCATATTCCTGTTCTCCCCTGCGCCACTGCACACACAGCAGTCATGCACCAGCGCAGACACCCTTGTGTCATTTTGTAAAGGTGTCTGCACTGAGGATAAGATTGTTTTAGTGCAGGAAGGGACACCTTCCTGCACAAAAACAATCATTAAAGCCATTTTCCTGTGGAAAAAACAAGAGGAAATAAAAGTATTTCTCTTCGTTGAACATCCTTACACCTCCCCTGGGGAGGCATAGGATTCTGACACATTCCCAGGTTTACAAAATGTTGTAAATCTGAGAACCCTTAAGTTCCATGGACGTTGCTTGGGAACACCCCATTAATGCAGAGTTATGCATGAACAGGAAACATATTTACAAGGCCATGAAAAGTAATGCGGGGTTACTTTAGATGCCCTTATAAATATGGGGAAGCACATTGCGCTGCCAGTGCGTCAATAGATGTGATGCACCGGCAGCGCAACAGACTTGTAAATACGCTCACTTGCTTTTTTGGATTTGTCAATGGCTTTCAACTGCATTAATCAATCTAAGCTGTGGCAACTCCTTATTGAATTGGGAATGGATTCAACACTAGTACACTCTCTGATCTCTTTGCATCAAGGTACCAAAAAACGGTTTATGTTTGGTACAAGTGGGAAAGTGACTGATGAATCTAGTGATGAGGAGTGCATCATGAGTGTGTGCTTGCACCATTGCTATTTATTCTGTATATAAAATTTAAGCACTGAACATTTCAGGTGCACCCCTGATGTACCATGGATAAATAAAACCCCCTCCCCGCATTACTTTATGCGGATGATGCTGGGTTAATTGCTCATACCCCCAAAGTTCTGCATCTTCTGGTTTAATAATTTGTGAGCTTCATCGTGAACCTTGACCTGTCGACTAATTTTGCTAAATCTTTCACAATGTTGTGTGGAGCGAAGAGTAGTCGATTCCCACCTATTAGAGTTGGCTCAAATATATTATCAAGCACTAGCACTTTTTCGTTTTTTGGGGGTCAACTTTGGCTCTACTGGTTCATGGGTCCCCCAAATTGCACAGAGCAGGGCAAAACTGTACAGAGCAGTAGGCTCATGCCTAAGTTTACCATCTCTGCTGGGCGGAAGGGCATTGGCACCGTTGTTACACATATATTCCACCCAATGTGCACTCATCGCAACTTATGCGGTGGAAATTTGGGGAATCACTGACCCAAAGATTCTTGAAAGGGAGGAAAATCCTTTTTGCAGAAGAATTCTTACTGTCCCAGTGTCTACCTCACACCTTATTTGCCACAAGGAGCTGGGCTTAACCTACTTAAGTGATTGTTTCTGTATCCACCTCTCCTGTGGCTATCTATTTTGAACAAAGATGAAGCCACACTTACAAGAAGCATAATTGCCAATTGATTGGCGTGTAACAAAGGCCTTTCCATTCCCTGGCTAGCATATGCAAAAAGTTATTTTGAAGGAATTGGCATGATGAACATCTTCTCTGACATAGTCTTGCATACTGTCCGAGGTAGGAAGCGGCACAAGCTTTACTATTTAAACATCTACAAGCTGAGAGGTAAATTGTGGAAGCTCAGAAGTCTAATGTTGGGAGTTATTACACTTTAAACCTCTGGGGTTGTTCTTACATATTACCTGTGGAATACCAGTGGAAGCTGGGAGCACTCCCTGTTATTTCAATTTTAAGCTGGCACAGTGAAATATTCTTCATGCTTCCCACTTATGTACCAGCAGAAACTAGATTCTAGAATATGTCCTTGTAATAATATACCTAAGCATCAATGGTTCATTTTCTCTTTTTTCTGTGATTACTATAAGGTTTATACTAAAAGGTTTTTGGTACCCTGTATGAGGCTAAGAAATGTGCGGAAATTTCACCAGGCATACTGTTTTTTACAAGAATTGTCGGAAAATGAAATTTGCCACTGTGTAAGTCTGTTTCTCCGGGCAGCAGTACGCTCAAGGAGGACTATGCATTTTGATTGAATATGTGGACTATGACTTTTTAAAGGTATACTTACTTTATTTATAGTTTTATGAATTTGATCTGTGTTTCATGAATAGTGTGGTTTTTATAAACTGAGTTTATCCTTTTATGTAGTTGTGCACTTTTATGGCTGTTTTCTTTTTTCAGCCAAATAAAGTAAATTCTGATTCTGATTCTAAGTAAATATTAACATTAATAGACGTACTTGACTAACAACGTAAATTCTTTATCTATCTGTTAACCATAAAAGGTGGTTCTAACAAGAACCTTTTTTAATGTGTTTTTTTTCTACTTTTCCAAACCTTTTTGGGGGATTCAATTAAAAATGAGAAAACGGAGCATTAAGACAAGGATCCCATACTGAAAAAAACCTCAGAAAACAATTTCCTTTTGTAAACCTGTTCATGGGCAGTCACGAGCTGAACCCTGGCTAAGGTATTGTGCCTCATGCCGAATAAAATTTTCCACAATCCATGCAGAAGAGTATAATGTTTTTATACAGGTGGTTTCTGTCCTGTTGAAGGGTGGCTGCAGCTGCAACAGGCGGACTGTCACAAGGCTGAACAGTGTGTTCTGGAGCATGCAATGTTGAGGCTCCGTTGTCTTCCTGACTCTCCCTATTAGCAGCAATCAGCTGCCTGATATGCCACGACTTGCAGTACTTGAGGATTTCAGATGTAAGAAAAAACATTTCTTTGAGGCACTTTCCGGAAATTATTTGTCACAGAGGCTGCATATGTCAATATTTGTAAACCCATTTTTTACCAGTAGGAATGGTGAAAAGCTCCCAGATGGTGATTGGGACGTGATACGTTAGTCTTCCTCTTACTGCTGATCTTCATCACCTGAGTGGTGTTCCCTTTCTTCACCAGGAGATGCTATTTTTCAGCGTGAACCACATACAATTTTCCATATAGGAAAGAAAAGACCAATGTCACTGCACAGGTTGCGACTAGTGTGAACTGCCACTCCCTAAAAAGCGTAAGAGGGTGGGAACTTCCTGTCTATACAGTAAACTATGACATTAGCCAATGAGATTGTGTTTCTCTGTCTGGCACTGGTACCGCAGTACTTTTTTCAGATACTGTGGTACTGAAACTCCTAAAAATGCAGAAATACCACTAAAACCTTCAATACTCCTTTCTTATTTGGGCTTGTGAGGAAAGCTCTAGGCTTAAACTTTAAATAAAACTACTACCTAATAGCAAATACAACTTTTGTTAGAAGTTCTTGGTCCCATGGTACTACCACGGGAACCTGAATTGGATGCAAATCCATGCAGGATTCCCACAGGACCCTCTCATTGTTTCTATGGGTCCCACGTGAGTGCCATGTTACCTAATGAGAGGTCAAAAAATAAATAAAAAATGAAAGCAGCCATACTCAGGAGACACTACCCAAAAATGGCTACACACATTAGAAACATCAAATGATTTTGCTAACCTCTATTACTGGACTGATGTTTACGAGAGACAGTTTGCAGTAAATGCAATCCAAAATAGTCATGGTCTCAGACAAAACTGGAGACCAGCAAACACCAATTTCATGATCCCCCAGGCCTATGCAAGGTATACCATCTGAGGATGATGACATCAGTTCTCCTAAGCACTTCCGCAGCTCCACAAGGAGCAAGGCCAGCAAAGGAATCACTGGTGTGTCAGTATTTCAACATTTCAAGCTTGTGAAAAAATAGTAAGTGCACCAAAGATTGTGTGCACTTGGTGCCAGAATGTGCTGCATAGTGGAAAATTCGGACAGTATTCAATGCAAACCTCTAGAATGAGGAAGCACCTGATGGATATGCATCCAAACAGCATAGCGCTTACAGAGATGCAGAAGCAAGGGGTAGAAAGAGAACCAACTGCTTCGGAGGAAGTTACTGAACAAGAAAAGGAAAACAATGATGTAAGTATGCAGCATTTTGGTGCATACTGCAGGCACTGCCATAAAGTTGTCGTCACTTGGTGAAGTGAATAAAAGAATATTTAGAAATGCTATGGAACAGCAAACAGAATACAAAGACATGTGTACAAAATAAAAGAAGTCATAAAATATGATAAGGTTTCAAAAAAAAAAATGTGTATAAAAAATAGTAGTTATAAATTGTAAAAAATGTAAAAAATATTACAAATATAAAAAAAGTACAAATTTAGTCGTTGAAAACTAAAAAAAAAATGAATGTGAAAATTAACACAAAAATCACACTCGAGAAATAGTATTCACTTTCTTGTACACATAGGTTTCTGTGTCTGTGTGAGGTTTGGGTGCAAGGTAGGGGTGGGCGGCATTTGCGAAATTCACTTTCGCAAACTATCGTGGTAAAATGTAAAAAATCTCCGCAAACACACAGAAATATCGCGAAGACGCAGAAGTTTTTTTCCCGCCCGTTCGCGGTATTTTCTGCGTGATCGCGGCTCGCCAACTTACCCATGCGGTTGCTCACGGGTGCGAGATCTCAATCATCTCATACTCTCGCGGTGCATGATCGCGAGAAGAAAGACGTGATTGCGCAACGAATTACGTGATTGCGTGACAAATGACGTTAATGCGGGCGCGAACTGTCACGAGACAGCGCAAATGGCTACCAACAATCCAACATCTCGTGGAGAACGCGACCGGATCGGAAAAACTGGTCGGCGAACGCGGGGATTCAGGTAAGGCAATCGCACGCACGCGATCATGTATTTTTTCACAGCGCGAGCAAGAAAAAAAATTCACTGTAAAATGCGGATTGCGAAAATTTTAACATTTTTGCGCTCTACGCGGAACGCGAAAATGACAAATTATCGCAATTTCCGCGAGCGGAATGGAATTTTAGCCCAGGCCTAGTGCAAGGTATGTCTGCAAGTCAGTCCTGTTGTCAACCCCCAGTGTGCATGGCCAGACGCTGCGCTCAGTGGGAGATGTAGGTGAATATGATAATAAAAAAACAACTGCTAAAGTGAGGTTATAGATAGGCATTGAAATATGATCTTAGCTTGCATTAAAAGACACTAGAAATCCACAGAAAAAATTAAATGCTAAGGTGACATTATATTTAGTTGTTGAAATAAGGTAATGTTTAAGATAAAAAAAAAAAACTACTGACATTCACTAGTTATATTTTACTGAGCTAACTATAACTTGCACCCCAGCCATGCCCTGCTTATGGCCATACATATTATGTCACTCATGAAATGCTAAATGACATAATTCCTGAGTGTACACATGTGAGTCCATGGAATGGAAGTAACATAAATCCTGGAGAGGAGCATGACTGTAGATGTTGAAAAGTTTTACGGTGCACCATTTAAAAATCACTAGCATTTGGTGTGCAAATATCACTCCATGTTAAACAAGGTAAAGGCTGAGCTCTCCTAATCTAACTTGGAGAGTTATGTTTGAAAATACCTCTGCAAGTCAGATTAGGAGAGGTTTGAAAATGTTTGAAAATAGATTGAGCCTTAAGACCAATGCCAAATTAGTTTGTCTAATAACGTTGGTGCTGTTAGATGAATCTTCCAGAAACATTAAAAGAAAGCTCATCCACATCAGCTGACTTTGTTTTATAGACTGATTTACTGGCTTATATATTCATTTGAGAAGTATTGGCTTCAAGGATGTCATCAGTGATGTCATTTTAAATATCATCAGTGATGTCCTCAATGATGTCATTTGAGATGTTATCGGTGATGTCATCAATTATGTCATTTAACTTGTCATAAGTGATGTAATATATGACATCATAAACAGTGCATGGTGGGCGTCTGTTATAGTTAGCTCACTGAATCATAACTGCCAATTTTCAGTGGTTTTTGTTTTTTAAACACTAGTTGTTAAGTCACTTCCGCCCCTAACTATAAAGGTACTTTAACCTTTTTTGTTTTCAATGTGTTACTAGAGTCTGTTTTTTCCATAAGGTAAGATCTTATTGCCATGCCTAACTATAACATCACTTTAACCTTTGGCTTTTAAGGGAAATACACACACACACACACTACCAAAATAAGACAATGTTTAAATTAGGGAGCTGTTAAGTGACAGAAAACAGAGTAAACAGATGTGGAAATTTGGAAAGAGGATGCAGGACATATGCCTCCACTTTAGTTATTGTTAGCCCCTTTAAAAACCATTATGCTTCAAATTACAAAATCCACACCTCTCCTCACATTTTTTGAACCCTTTGGTTTCATGCCTGTATTAACATCTCAATGCGTATTTACTTCAGCCTGCTCTACAAGAAAGTCTTTAAATTCGATAGTTCCTATTTCAACAAAATGGCTTTCAGGAGTGCCTCACTTTTGTCTTGAATACAAAATGTTAGTGCTCTAGAACTCTATGGTAAAGCTGCAGTTGATCACTAGGGATCAATAATTGTCATTTGAAATGTTATCATTGATATAATCAATGATGTCACTTAAAATGTAACGAGTGCTGTAATATGTGAGCACATGAGCAGTCCATGGCGAGACACAAGTTGTAATTAGATCATTGAACTATAACTGGCAAATGTTAGTACTTTTTGGTCCATAAACAAATGCTCTGCTGTTATTTCTAAACCTAACCATAACATTACTTTAACCTATAGTTTTTTCAGTAAACTTCTGGGATGTTTTTAATGTATGTTAAGGTTTTGTTCACACAGCTAACTATAACATCATTTTAACCTTCATTTTTTTCACTGAATGTATTTTTTTCATCATTTTCCAAATGTAGAATATACACATACGCATAACACAAACACACACATACACACGCAAACACACACACATATACACATATATAAATATATTTATTTTACACAGTAGCGTTTTTCACTATAGTTAGTTAGGACAAACATTCCATAGGAAGAGGGTGTTTTGTTTTGCTAATAACTTTGGAGCCATTTGAAACATCTTCACAAAACTTTCCAATTAAATGTTCATCCACCTCAGCTCTTTCCTGGTGTGTTATGGACTGACCTGTCAATTGGGTGCTGAGAAAAAGGGTAGGGTCCACTCCTAAAACGCAATTTCCTGAGGCAGCTTCCATAGGGATTTTTCAACAGCAATACAGAGAAAATATCTGAACAGAATTACACCTAATTTGGCAGAAAGCAAGATCTTTGACCAGAAAGTGTGCTTTTTGTTATTTGGTGTAAATCTGCTCAGCGTTTTCTGAGAAATTAAGGATATAAAATAGAGATATCTGTCTGGTCTGTCCCACTGGAGTCCTGTGGGAGTCCAGTGGGAATGCAATTTCAAAAGATAGAGTATTCTGATTGGCTGAGAGGGTTTTATTCCTTTGGCCATCTCACACCCATAGGACTGAGATGGTCCTGCGCAAATGAGCGATCTGTTACCTGGCTGCAACATGATCAGAGATGTTGCGGTCACCACTACAGAACAGCTTCGGTGTTGGAACAATCCTGCGGTACTCCAGCCGGAGCCAAAGCAGACCAGTGTTTCTCCTCTGCGTGAGCACATGGGGGTCCGCTCTTGATCCCTTCTGCAGTACTGTAGGACAAAAATTATTAATAATAAAATGTATCTTGTGGGCAGAAGTGTCAGAGAGCTCACTCCCTTCAGACGCTCAAACCACATTAGGTGGCCAAGACCGTGTAATGCTCAGTCAATGCCTTGTACAGAAGTCTTCACAGAGTCCACTTTCTCCAGAGATCTAAGCCTCATTAGAAGGCTAAGTCCCTTCTACGCACACCCTTCATGTTGTACAGAGGTCCTCATGTGGGCCCACTCCCTCTAGACACCCAAGCCCAATTATGTGATGGAGTCCCTACCATGCACAGTCTTTGCCTCGTACAGAAGTCTTGACAGAGAACCCACTCCTTTAACACACACAAGCCTCTTTAGGTGGCCAAGCCAACACTATGCACACCCTATGCCTTGTACAGATGTCTTCATGGCAAGCCTACTCCCTCCAGACAGCCAAGCCCCATTAGGTGTCCAAGGCCCTACGATGCACACCCTTCACATCCAGACACCCAAGTCATTGGGTGGCCAAGCCCCTACTAAGCACAGCCTTTGCCTTGTATATAAGTCTTCATGAAAAAGCCCACTCCCTCTAACCAGCGATGCCGTATTAGCTGTCCAAACACCTAATATGCACAGCCTTCACCCTGAGATACCAAAGGCTCATTAAGTGGCCAGCCCCTGCAACGCACAGTGTATGCCTTGTACAGAATTTTTCACTGAGAGCCCAAGCCCTCAAGACACCCAAGCCCCATTGTATGCGCGAGTCCCTGCTATATACAGAGTCAGATTTTCAAAAAAGGCATGCAATGCAAAGCAGCACCCAAAGAGGCTGCACTGCATTGCGTGACAGGGAGGGAGCAGGAGAGCACCATATCTACAGAGATATGGCCCTCTCCTCCCCTTTCCCTTGCGCCGGTGCTGATTTCAGCTGCTGTGAGCCAGGTGCACACCTTAGCACCATAGCGCTAGGGTGCGTGCATGAGTCTAGCATTGGTTTTGTACAGGAAGGGTGACGTTCTTGTACAAAATACTATTTCTAGACAAGTTTAAAAAATGTTCCCACTTTGTATGTCTACTGCGCAGTACAGCACACATGCAAAGTCGGAATAGAAAGAAGAAATTAAAACATTTCTCCTGTTAACGCCTCCTTCTAAGTGCCTACACCCTGTCTACAATTTGTAGCTAGGGGTTTACTTCAAAAGGCATGGGTGGTAGCATAGGAGCGCCCATGTACCACCCATGTAACGCCCCCTTGGCGCTAGAAACGCAAAGCAGTGCTTCTCACAGCTTTGCGTTACTTTCAGGGTACTTTCCAGCACAGAACAAGTTTTGCACTGGAAAGTAAATTAAGAAAAACATTTTGTGCTGGTTAGTGTCACTTTTGTGATGCTAACCCAGCGCAAAATGTTTGTAAATCTACCCCACAGGTTTCGCCCTTTACCAGACACCCAAGTCTCTATTTAGTGGTGAAACACATACAACACACAACTTTTAGCATGTCTAAATCTCTTAACAGAAAGCACACTCCCTCCATACACCGAAGTCACATTATCTGACCAAGCCCATGCTACAATCAATATTTTACTGTGTTCAGACAGAGAGTAGTTTATCCAGATACACAAGCCCAATTAGGTAACCAAGTCTCTACCACATTTAGCTATTGCTCTGTGCTCAGCTCTTCATGGACAGCCCACTCCCTCCAAACATTCAACCTCCTTGAGGTAGCCAATCCACTCCTACAGGCAGCCTTCATCCTGTAAACAATTGCTATACATCTATAAAGACATGTAGCAGTTCTACTGTTTCAATGTTCTGGTATACTTTGTGCAGACTTCCACTAATGCAGGCACCCTTTCTCTGTACTCCAATAGTGTCTGAATACTGAATAGGATTGCTTTGTGCCGAAAAAAGTACCCTTCTGCAACAAAACTTTCTCTTAAGGCTATTTCCTCTCTGTATATGTACTGTAGAAGGAAGCACATGTACAAAGAGGAAAAAACATCATTCTCATAGGCATTGAATGGCAGGGGGGGCAAGATATAGCTAGCTTGCCCAACTATAACTGGCAAATTTCAGTGGAAAACATTGAGTTTAAAACATCACATTATGACTGACAATGTCACCTAATCATAACATTTCTTTAACCTTTGTTTTTTTTCAGTGAACAACACTGTGTACGGAGGTGCACGGGATATAGTACGTTATGTGCCGGGCACAAATTATAACTTTAAGTCATAGCTATTACTTTAGAATGTATATGGTTTGCACAGTTTAAGTCGGTTTTCTATACAAATAATTAATCATGTTTTCCTAACTATAACTTTAGTTTTCCATTGAGTGTATATATATACATATATATATATATTCACTGAAAAAACCATAGGTTTTGAAATTCCACGTTATAGTTAGATCAGGTAACTATAACTTGCGCGACCGCAATCCACTGCTGATGACGTCACATATTACATCACTCATCACATCAATGATGACATCTCAAATGACACATTGTGGATTGCGGTCGCGCAAGTTATAGTTACCTGATCTAACTATAACGTGGAATTTCATTGGTTTTTTACGAGTGAAATGTACAGCTAACTATAACGTGTGAAACCTATGGTTTTTTCAGTGAATTTGCAAGGTTTTTTAAATGCTAATTCCTAACTATAACGTGTGTGAAACCTATGGTTTTTTCAGTGAATTTGTACGGTTTTTTAATTGCTAAGTTATGTATTTATTTTTAATTTTTTCGCGCACGGTGCGCATCGCGCACCGTGCGCGCGCTGTGGGCACTCGGTGCGCTTCGCGCACCGAGCACCCACGTTGCGCATTTCGTACTGTGCACGCCTCGCCATTTTTTACAAAATATCAATTGTTTTTTTCTCTCTTGGGGGTCCTTAGATTTATATATTAAATGTGATTGTTAATTCTTTTTTTATTTATTTTTTTATTTTTACCGTACGCGTACGGTAAGCTTACCGTACGCGTACGGTAAGCTTACCGTACGCGCACCCCGCAATTTTTTTTTAAAATTATTTAATTTATTTTTCATACTTTTTGGTCCTTCGTGAACCCCCTGACGAACGCTAGGGGGTCTGCAACTCTCTTTGTTGCCCCCTTTTCATGTTATCAACCTTTTTTTTTCAGTGCGAGAGACAGAAAATGGCGGCCGATACTTCCTGGTTTCGACCGATTCGAATGTTTACTTTGATCTAACAACCAATCAGAATCGCGCTCGCGCACGGCACCGTACGCGTACGGTAAGCTTACCGTAAGCGCACGGTAAGCGCACGGAGCGCGCTTACAGATATATATATTGATTTAAATGCTATTTTCTCAGGAACTACTGAACAGATTTACACCAGACCTACAAAAGGCACCTCCTTGACCTGCGGACTACCTCTCTGCCAAATTACAAGTAATTCTGTTCAGCCGTTCGGGCTGTAGCTGTGTCTAAAGGTCCTATGGAAAAATGCATGGGGAAAACGCGTTTTGGGACCCCCCTTTTTTCTCAGCCCCCGCTTGACGAATCACCCCGAGACTTTCAGGGTAGGAGCGGAGCGTAGCGCCCCATTAGTTTTGAACATTTTGCGAGGATTCGTCAACCGGTGCCAAAGTTATTCAAAATAGAATTTTCAGATTTCCTATGGAAACACGGTCCTAATTATAACTATCTACTAGCGACCGCCAGTAGATAATATATATATATATATATATATATATATATATATATATATATATATATATATATTACCTACTGGCGGTCGCCAGTAGGTAGATATAGTTAGGACCTATTTTCCATAGGAAATCTGCAACATTCTATTTGGAATAACTTTGGCGCCAATTGACGAATCTTCGCGAAATGTTTAAAACTTTTGGTCAGCTCCGGTCCGCTCCTATCCTGAAAGTTTCACGGTAATTCGTCAAGCGGGGGCCGAGAAAAAAGGGGAGTCTCACAATGCGTTTTCCCCATGCAATTTCCCATAGGACCTTTAGCCGCAGCTACAGCCCGAACTGCTGAACGGAATTACACCAAATTTGGCAAAGAGATAGTCCTTAGTTCAGACTCGTGCCTTTTGCTTAAATGGTGTAAATCCGTTCAGTAGTTCCAGAGAAAATGACAGTTAAAAGTACATATATATCTATGGCCTTGGAGGGACCGCGTACCCTAAGCGCACCCTGCCGTGCACGAGCTGTATTGTAATTGGCTGCCAACACTCTGAATCAGGAAGTGTTGGCAGCAATCTTGTGCCTCGATAGAACCGAGGCACAAGAAACCCCCCCAAAAACTTTGCAAAACGAAAAGGGGGCAGGGTAGAAACACCCTGACCTCCTAGGCTTGCTCAGGGGGTCCCACAAGGACCCCCAAGACCAAAAAAACTGGAGGATGTGCGCATAAAAAAAAGCCGATAAAAAAAGCCCAGCCCGCGCTGGTTTGTTATCTAACCCCTGGGGGGGCCAAATCCTGGGGGCAATGAATTTAATGTAAAGGGGGGCCCTCTCCCAGCCCCGGGGACCGCCACCCCCGGGGATATTTCAAATTAGGTGTGGGGGGCTCTGAGGCCCCCCCAGCCCCAGGGACCGCCATCCCCGGCTTTTTACAAATGTTGGAGGGGGGCCGCGCGGCCCCCCTCCTGGAGCCTTGTACAGGCCCTGGGGACCGCCACCCCCCAGGGCTGGCTCCTGCAGTGTCCCGGGGTGCCCACCCCTGGGATACTGCTGTTTGCAATGGCAGGGCGGGAGCCTCGCGGCTCCCACCCTGCCATTGCAAACTGCTTTGCTTCATTGAAGCGAGAGCAGGGAAACCTGCTCTCGCTTCAATGAAGCAAAGCAAATTGCTTTTCCATATGGGGAGCAGCATGTTAGCTGCTCCCCATGTGGAAAAGCAATGCCGGCTCCAGCAGGAGGTGGGGAGCCGGCTGGGACCGTGGGGGGATTGGGGACCCCCCACGGTCCACAATGAGAGCCAGGCCCCGGGGGATGGGGTCTCCGGGGCCATAAGTGGCCCGGGAGGGGGGGCTGCGTCGCTCCCCTCCCCATTAAGTACAACAACAACAAAAATCAATGGCAGTCCCCGGGGGATGGGGTCCCCGGGGCCTTAAGTGGCCAGAGGAGGGGGGCTACATAGCCCCCCTCCATAAAAAGATTTTAAAAGTTGGCCATGCCCCGGGGGATGGTGTCCCCGGAGCCAGGAGTTGGCCACGGGAGGGGGGCCACGCGGCCCCATTCCCGTAGATTTAAAAAAAAAAAAATTGGGGGGTGAGGCCCTGGGGGATGGGGTCCCCAGGGCCACAAAAAAGTTAAAGGAAGGGGGGCCACACAGCCCCCATAAAAAAAAAATACAAAAAAAAAAGGCGCGATCGTCCCTAGGCCCGCCCCCTCACAAGCACACTTTGCAAACGCGCCCTGTGGCGTGTTTTAAATTGGGGAATTAATTCCCCTTCAATACTGGGGATCCCTGGGGGCCAACTAGCCCACCAGGTACCTCCAGTAAGCGCCACAGGGCTGCGTTGCAGAGAGGTGCTCCAGGCCACGCCTCTTTTTACACCTCTCTGCAACGCAGCCTTGTGGCGCTTAGTGGAGGTACCTGGTGGGCTAGTTGGACCCCAGGAAGCCTCAGGATTCAAAGGGACTTAATCCCCCAACTTAAAACGCGCCACGGGGTGCGTTTGCACAATGGAGAAGGTAGGGGGCGGGCCTGAGGTGATATGTGTGCAAACATGCCCTGTGGTGTGTTTTAAGTTGGGGAATTAATTCCTCTTCAATCCTTAGGTCCCCTGGGGGCCAACTAGCCCACCAGGTACCTCCAGTAAGCGCCACGGAGCTGCGTTGCAGAGTGTTGTAAAGAGGGGCATGGCCTCTGAACACCTCTCTGCAACGCATCCCCCTAGCACATACTGGAGGTACCTGGTGGACTAGTTGGCCCCCAGGGGACCACAGGATTGAAGAGGAATTAATTCCCCAACTTAAAACACGCCACAGGGCATGTTTGCACAAATGTCACCTCAGGCCCCGCCCCCTTTCTTCACCATTGTGCAAATATTCCTCTAAAATCAGCCGAACTACGAATTTCGATTCACTCACATGTTATCAGGAGAGAACCCAGCACTGACCCTGAAAAGTAATTCTAAGCGTACTTACCAGTAACTTGTATTTGCTTCCATAGGAATCCATTGTGTGGTTTTCAGCAGAAAAGTTTCTGTGTCGATTTTTGAAACGTACAACTATTCCTCTAAAATCAGCCGAACTACGAATTCCGATTTACTCACCTGTTATCAGGAGAGAACCCAGTGCTGCATCTTTTAGACCAGCACTGACACTGAAAAGTAATTCTAAGCATACTTACCAGTAACTTGTATTTCCTTCCATAGGAATCCATTGTGTGGTTTTCAGCAGAAAAGTTTCTAAGTGTCTATTTTCACAAACTAAAAATATTCCTAAAAAATCGTCTGTATGACTTAAACACATTCTTTCAACTGTTTACAGGAGATTCACCAGTGCTGGATCCAGGATCCACCACTGAGTAAGTAAAAGTAACAATAACACTACTTACCTGCTAAGTGAATTTTCTGCCATAAGATAACATTGGTGATTCTATGTGAAACAATTTCTAAGTGTCAACTTTTAAAATATAATAATATTCCTTAAAAATCACTACTGTAACCAAAATGCTTTTACTCAACTGTTTACAGGAGATGTCCAAGGGTTGAATCTAGGATCCAGTCCTGTGTTTAGAAAAGTAATCCATAAAGTAACTAATTGCATTTGACTAGAAATTCACATTGAGCTCAATGTTGTATTGTGTTTGAAATTGTGTTGCCCATTGCAACAACTGTAACTACTGTACTTAAAAGTCTATTGCCTATTTGCAAAGTATTTAACATAAAGTAATTCATTCTGAGAAAGTATATTTTGTATTGTAATGTATAATGTAATTATAATGTAATTAAAAAAATAAAATATCTAAAAATAAATAGTTTCAAAAATGTAGTAAATCAGTATAAAAAAAATCAGTGTAACAATTAATACATTAACAATTGTCATTTACAAAACCTTTGAAATTCACTGAAAAAATCATAGGTTTCAGGCCTGATATATTTAGGAATTAGCATTTAAAAAAACCTGTCATCATGGTCAGTGATGTCACTGACCATGTCATGAATGATGTAATATGTGACATCATCAGCAGTGGATTGCGGGCGCGCGAGATGTAGTTAGTACAACTAACTATATCGGAGGAATTTCAATGGTTTTGTTTGAGTGAAATGTCCAGCTAACTATAACACCCCTAAAACCTATGTTTTTTTCTGTGAATTTCTAAGGTTTTTTTAAATGCTAATTCCTAACTATATCAGGCCTGAAACCTATGTTTTTTTCAGTGAATATATATATATATATATATATTCACTTAAAAAACCATAGGTTTCACACATGTTATAGTTAGCTGGACATTTCACTCGTAAAAAACCAATGAAATTCCCCCGTTATAGTTAGTGCAGGCAACTATAACTCACGCGACCGCAATCCTCTGCTGATAATGTCAGATATTACATCACTGTATTTAGACACTTATTTACCCATGTCTTCTTCCATTAATCTTTAGCTATACATATATTACAAATATTTATTTTTCATAAAGACACATATGTCATCAGTGATGTAATATCTGACGTCATCAGCAGAGGATTGCGGTCACGTGAGTTATAGTTGCCTGCACTAACTATAACGGGGGAATTTCATTGTTTTTTTACGAGTGAAATGTCCAGCTAACTATAACGTGTGAAACCTATGATTTTTTAAGTGAATTTGCAAGGTTTTTTAAATGCTAATTCGTAACTATAACGTGTGTGAAACCTATGGTTTTTTCAGTGAATTTGTACGGTTTTTTAAATGCTAAGTTATTTATTTATTATTTTTTTTGTTTTTCAGATTTTTCACCGTGCACGCACCGTGAAATTATTATTTTTTTTTTAAATCGCGAGGCGCGCGCACCGTGCGTGCACCGTGCGCGCTCGGTGCGCTTTGCGCACCGAGCACCCACGGGTCGTAGTGCGTGCCGTGCGCGCTGGGTGCGCGCACCTCGCGATTTAAAAAAAATTGTTTTTTTCTCCCTTGGGGGTCCTTCTGTGACCCCCTGACCAAGGCTAGGGGGTCAGGAACTGTCCACTCTGCCCCCTTTTCACGTTCTCCACCTTTTTTTTCACCCCCTCAGACTGCGAGAGACAAAATGGCGGCCGACACTTCCTGGTTTCGACCGATTCGAATGTTTACCGACATCTAACAACCAATCCGAATTGCGCTTGCGCACGGCAGGGTGCTATTTTCTCAGGAAATACTGAACAGATTTACACCAGACCTGCAAAAGGCACTTCCTTGACCTTATGGCTACCTCTCTGCCAAATTTCACGTAATTCTGTTCAGCCGTTCGGGCTGTAGCTGCGACTAAAGGTCCTATGGAAAAATGCATGGGGAAAACGCGTTTTGGGACCCCCCTTTTTCTCGGCCCCCGCTTGACGAATCACCCCAAGACTTTCAGGGTATGAGCTGAGCGGACCGCCCCATTAGTTTTGAAAATTTCGCGAGGATTCGTCAACCGGCGCCAAAGTTATTCAAAATAGAATTCTGAGATTTCCTATAGAAACTCGGTCCACCGCCAGTAGATAATATATATAATATATATATATATATATATATATATATATATATATATATATATATATATATATATACATATATATATATATATATGTATATATATATATATATATACATATATATATATATGTATATATATATGTCTTTATTTCGATTTTCAAATCATTAAAGACAACAGTACATCAATAAGTTCATATTGTGGACCATTAATTTCCACCATAAACTAGAGGTTAAAGCAGCTTAACCATACAAATGTTTTAGATTAATAAAACCAATATAAATAATTCACATAAAACCATAAATTAATCCTTCCTGCTATACATATATATATATATATAAATTCAATGAAAAAAACGAAGGTTAAAAGGCATTATAGTTAAGTAAAAATGTTGGTTAAGTCATAGTGTTTTAAATTAACAAAACCAGTGAAATTCACTACTTATAATTATCTCTAATAACTGTAACTTGCACCCTAAAGTAACTATAACTCGCACACCTGCCATCCACTGTATTGTCATCAATGATGTCATTTTACGTTACAGTCATGTTATCAATGATGTCATAGAACATACCATGAGTGATGTAATATGGGAGGAAATTAGCAGTGCATGGTGAGTTTGTGAGTTATAGTTACTATAGGGCACGAATTACAGTTAAATTAGGTAACTATAACTGGTGAATTTCAGAGATTTTGTCAATTTAAAATGGTAGGTTTTTAACTCACATTTTCACCTAACTATAAAGTGCCTTCAAACTTAGTTTTTTTCATTGAATTTCTAAGGATGTTTTTAATGCGAACTAAGATATTATTACCACAACTAACTTTAATGTCACTTTAACCCTTGAGATTTTTTCAGTGAATTTCTAGGGTTATTTTAAACGTGAAGTAATATTTTATTATGATACGTAACACCAATCCTTGCAGGCAGTCAACCCCACTCTGTGGACTACCTTCAGCCATGAGTAGCACAGTTTTGGCCAGAGCGCCTGCGTCCAACTCCTCAATGGCAGCCAACCCCACGCCGTGCATGGCCTTAGGCCATGTGCAGAATGAGGTTGGCCCACAGATTACAACCACCTCTGGTACTCAACCCATCCTTCTGCACCCTTGCCATGGCAGGGGCAGAGGAGCATTAAGCGCAGGGCCTGGATGTAATTTTAAGTAAAGTATTGCTTTATGAAGGGATCAGGATTTATTGTCTTTGTTAAAAAATGACTAATAATTACACCGAAATGTATATTTTTAATACTTCACACAGTGCAATGTTTTGAAAAAAGTGACTATCATAAAAATGTAAGAAAATTGTATAAAAAACATGTCTTTGAGTCTTTTTTAGCATTCCTCAATCTGCAAAGTGCAGCCATAGAACCAACTTCAAAGGGGCTCTGCACTCTAGCTGAAGAAAACAGAGATACATCCAGGAGTTCTTCAAAAAAATATGGCAAGCTCTTCTGGGGTCATGATTTTAGTGACCCAGGCAACTTACTGCTTTTTTAATGCTGTTGGACGTTGCTGCATTCCCTGCTAGGAGCACCACCAAACTATAAAACAAATGTATCTTTAAAAGTCCTTACAGGGCATTATGGGATGCACCCTGAAGGAGCAGTGAATAATAAATGCGTGTCTCCTGACACTTTTCAAATTTATTTGTTTTATTTCGGGGGTCCCAGTACACATCCATGACAACCAGACCCTTAATTTTTGTGAAGGAGCCGTGAATAATAAATGAGTGTCTCTTGACACTTTTCAAATTTTTAATTTTTATTTTGGGTGTCCCAGTACACATCCATGACAACCAGATCCTTGATTTTTGTTGGGGGATGCTGGGGGAGGCCCAATGCCCCCACGGTGCTGCTGGCTCCCCTGCCAGCGCCCATCCTGAACGCTGATGGAAGCCGGCAATTATTTTCTTTTTCTTTTCCCATAATGCAGACTGTACTTGTCCTAATGAAGCACCCTTAAGATACCTTACTTTTTAGAAAGCAAGGAGCTTCTATTGTTAATTTTCTGTGTGGTGCCAGCAAAAAACTAATGTCCTGGACGTCAGGTGACAGATATCCTTTTGTTCTTCTCTTCTTCCATTGTTTGTTGCACATGAGGGCCAATTGCCCATAAGGCTGGAAAATGTAGGCAAATGAGAAATTGTGTGCATCAGCAGAGTTTATGCTTTCTGATAAGGAAGTTTCAATGAGTGCTGTAAAGTACAAGGATGTAACCAATCACCTGAAACTATAATCTTATGTGGGCTGGTTGATCTGTCTTTCTTTCATATACCTGGGAAGTCCTGAACATGGACTGGAAAACCCTGGGTCCTCAGGAAAATTAGGGCTTTGACTAATTGAGGTGGCAGGCTAGGGAGTGACCTCATGATCTCCTCCTTCCTATTGCCACTCACTGGGTCTCATCACAGTACAGTGATTCCTTGTCTGACCCAATGGACAAAGCCCTCTATTATTTTCTCCCTGCACAAAACATGGGAGCAATTGGAAGTCATATTTACAAGCATCTAGTACCACCACAGCGTGACTTTTTTTGATGCTCCGGTTTCGCTGTGTGCTGGCCCATATTTACAAGGCCAAGCAAAGCCACCTTGCATGGGTTTTCATGGCCTTGTATGTACGGCCCCTTCTCACGCATCGCTTTCTGTGAAAGGGGCGAGTAATCGGTGCTGCTGTGGGCATTCCACCACAACATCCATTTCTTTTTGGCCCAACCCAGATTTACAACACCATTGAAAAGCAGATGTTAGATTGGCGCAACGAGGAGAAATAAATTTTTTTCTCCTTGTGTTTTTGCTCTTTCTATGTGTGCCGCATTCCTGTGAATACGGCACATCCCTGAATTTTTCAAATGACGCAGTATGGTGCTGCTAAATTGCTTGCAGCGCCACGGTGCATCAATTCTTTGTAAATATGCCCCTGAGTTTACTGGCTTATATATAGCATGTGCGCCATCTTAGCTGTCTTGTCCATGAAGTAGAGTATCTCTAGTTAAATAATGTCGTTCATCAGGAGGCACCTTTACTGTATTATTTTATTAGTATAATGTCTTAATATAACAATGAATGATGCTACAGTAAACACTTTGACCTGCAAAGATGGTTTATTCAGCAATGTGGATAACCTCTCACATTTTATAAAAATCTAGATTACGCAATGATCAGCTGCTTATCTGAATGTACTTATGGGCATATTTACAAGGGCTTTATCTCTGCTTTTTTGGCATACAAAGCCAAAAAAGCAGAGATAAAACCAGCGCTCTATTTACAAGAGGGTGCTAACATGCATAATCGCATGTTAGCACCCTTTTTCCCAACGCCTCCCTTTGCATCTCCAATGAGATGCAAAGTGGGCGTTACTGGGCGTACCCCGGATGGACTGCAGAAAATATTGGGACCCCCTTTGTACAAAGTATTTTTCCAAAAGGTCAGGGAGAAAAGGGGAAAAATGAAACAACCTAACAAATAATGCTCCCTCTCGACCTCTATTTTAATTTCCTATATATGATCAAAAACTTGTTTTACATAAGATCCTAGTCAACATGGGCTAGCACACAAAAAACAACAATTTATATCTTTTACTTCTGTTTATTATATTTTTATATTTTTCCTTTTTCTTTATATAAACATAATAGAATTTTTAACATATAAATCAATTTTCATAAATAATATCATCACTATATTTTACACATTATTCCTTATCGGTTCATTGATACAAAATTATTAATCCAAATCATGACAAGAACAAAACGCAGGGAGAAGAACACTGCACAAACATACTCTTCATTCATACAACCACATACAAAACACCCCTTGCACATAAATCTTGATAGTTGTCCCAATTAGCACATTGTTAATTATAAGGTAGTCCTTATGGCCCCCAAGAGGGAGCTACTACAACAGCTCTACAGTTCTACAGCTCTACAGCTTGCAGTAGGATCTACAAAGACACTTGGTCAACGCGTTTCGGTGGCAAAAGAGAGCGTGAAAACCACCTTCATCAGGACCAGCTACTTCTCGTATCGCAAGTTCTCCCAACCTGGGATATCCTAAAAAGAGTTCATATAAAAAAACTTTTTAGTCACTAGCCACAGAACATTATTTTTAGGAAACTTATGTACTATAACAAAGACACCGATTGAGCCAATTCATACATATAAGCACCAAGGTGAACCAAAATAATTATAAAAAGAACCAAAGATAGCTTTAAAAGGCCAACATGCATAACAATACAATTAAAATTGTTATTTTTAATCAAAAACAAATACATTATGGCAGAAATTATTTGATCAAGATGTGGGAGGAAGTAGTCCCTATGGTACTCTACTCTAACTGAAATGGTATAGGTCCAAACAAAAAGATAATATTTTCTGTTTCTAGTCCTACCAAAAGAGTAAGGAAAAATACTTACTATTAAGGGGAATAATATCGAACTACAAAGCTTGCTGTTTGTACTGTAAAAGGTAATCTCAATAGTTTCCTTCCTCTTCTCATAGATTTCCTTTTTATCTGACGATACCCTAATAAAATTTAAGACACAATGACTAAATCAAGGTAATTGCATTTTATGTTTATCCATATTAAATCCCTATTTATATATAACTAGATCTAATTATTATATCAGCGCAATATTTACATACCAGTGAGGATAACCTCCAAGTCCCACTAGGTAAAGTGTAAGGCCACGGTGCATCCAACAATAATTCTGTAGTGTTCCATGTATCTGTGTAAAGAAGTTAATGTATACTGCATTATCACCTATCTTCTAATTAAAGGGAGATTCCTTACTGAATACTATCGCCAAAATCGAAGGGTCATAAATACCTTTAAGAAATATATTGCTTAAAGACCATCAGGGTATTTCTTTTTCATCCGGACCTAGATATAAGAAGAATCCCCAAGGATACAGATGCACGCTGTTACAATTCTTTGTGGTGTCCCTATGATAACAAAGGTACAGGAAAACATAAGGAGGACAAACGGGAAGGTGAAAGTCAAATATTCTTGGTTACCCCAATATAGAGTCTAGGTCCAAAGGCTAACGACCATAGTAAGATCATCGGACACCGAAAATCATAACTGTGTACTTCCTCATCAAAAACTTATTTCCGTCGTCCTAACCCAGGATAGTAAAGGCGAATGTAGAAAAATATATCAAGGAATTCCTTAAAAGGTATATATAAGGTCGATACCAAAGTTTCCCCATTATTCCATACAAATGTACGCCCACATTTATTTCAGGGTGGGTTGCGGTGCCTAATCTTTTAATATCACCAACTACCCAGCTAACTATTGGTTGAAAGTAAATCAAAGGCTCAATCAAGGTACTGACAACGGAGAAAGGGACTCAAAGTTACCCCAGTTCAAACAACGGTACAAACCAGTCCCTCCTAACTCACCATTGTTTAAAGTATCAAAGTCCTTTAATAGCACGTAGGCGTCCTCAGATCGTCCTCCCGTCAGCAAGTGAGTCTTGACCCCAATGCGTGTCTCTACTTATACTCCTCCAGTCTGCATTCAAACTGCCAATATTACCTGAGCAGCTTCACCTGTGAGTTAGGTAATCACTGAAAGTGGACTCACAGACTGACGCTAATCAGAGCGCCATCTTAAAGAGGTGTATTACATGCCCTAATTCCTGATACGGATTGCCACAGCAGCCTGGTTTAAACTACACCCCCCAGGAAATTTGGTAATCATAGGCCACCTATGTTTCACAAATCGAAACTCACGTCTAAGGCCTCCCTAAAGACCATAACCTCATTATTCGATCCCCAAGGTAGAGCGATTCTCGATTAAAGAGTATGTTTTTTCGTCAGCGCCATCTTATAGTGGTATTTCTCAGATCGTCAACAACAAGGGATTCATGCCATAATGCCTTATTTCCAAGTTACCATAAAGACTTAATCCATAATACATTACCCAAAAAAATATATATTAACCGACCAACTAAGACATACAAGTTAGAGCTCACAGCCAAAGTCTCCAAAGACTCCACACCTTCGTACACCTTTCCACGAAAGGGAACGATTCTAAACTTAACGTTTTCCAACAGCGCCATCTTAGAGTGGTCTATGGAAGATCATCAATATTAGGAATCCAAAGACAGTACACAGAGAGTCATGTAAATAATCGTATGGTTTCCCTTTGAGCAGTCAAATACGACAGGGACTGCAAACATCGATCCACTTAATTTCCGCCAAAACTCAACTCTACATTGTGCAAAAAATTATATAGTCCAAAATAGTTATTCACAAAGATCCATCAATGACTCCACATTTATCAACAAACCCGAATTTTAAAGTCCCGCTAAGAAAAACCAATCACAGAGCAATTTTTACTCTTACAAGGGATTCATTAGAGCTATTCATATTCAGGTATATTAGAAAGTTTTAAGGCAGTAATTACAGTCTAACCCTTATCGCGTAAACGGGCAACCATCCGTTGTCCAGATTTCATAGATGCTAACGGTAAGTTACTCGACGGACTCCTAACAATATAATTCAGAAACCGATAGACAAAGAATGGCTGGCATCCAAAGGTGGTAAGAAAGATGGTACCTACCCAAAGACTTCACCATGGTTGGGTAACATTCCATTGGATTTCCTCATTAAGGCCATATTTCACGCTGTTAAAAGTGAAAATCCAAAAGGTCTCTCTCCTTTTTCGCAAAATTTCCATGGGGATCCCTACTTGGCCTTTCACTTTCTCCAGAATGCACCATTTAATGTCTTGTTCAGTATGATGTTCAATACAAAAATGTTGGACAAGAGGAGCAGAGGTCTTACACGTACGAATCGCAGATTTATGTTCGCTAAAGCGTACCCTAAATTCACGTGCTGTCTCCCCTATATAAGCTAGGTTACAAGGGCACAAGAGGATATAAATGACGTTTCGACTTCTACAGTTTGTAAGATCTTTCAATTTAGCAGTATAACCCTGATACACAAATACATCTGTAACTAAGGCAGTGTCACAGGCATGGCAGGAGCCACACGTATGATTTCCCATTATGACTGGTAAGCCCGTTATGGTAGTTTGACGCAAAATATTGCTAGGGCTCGATCTCGTGTGTACTAATATAGCGCGAAGGTTGCGATTTCTGCGATAAGCTACCAGGGGTTGCTCTAGCTGGGTTTCATCAGTATCGGTATTCAAGATTTTCCAATTTTTCTGGATGATATTTTTAATCTTGAAATTCAAGGGGGAGTGATTAATCACACATACCACTTGTTCCTTAGTAGTGCATTTTGCTCCCTCCAATAAGGCATCACGATTATAGTATTTTGCCCTCTTGTACGCGTGGCGTACTAATCTCTTTGGATATCCTCTTGCCAAGAGTCTCAATCTGAGAGCATCACCATGAGTGTGGAAATCCAACATATTTGTGCAATTTCTTCTCACCCGTAGGAACTCTCCGAATGGAATAGAGTCCTTTTGGATGTCAGGGTGATAACTATGATACTGCAGGATGGTATTTTTTGCAGTAGGTTTCCTGAATAGACTAACTTCCAAGGTATTGTTAAATCCCGAGATCAGAATATCCAAAAATTCCACAGAGTGGACACTACTCTTCACTGTGAAGTTCAGATTGTCATCACTTGCATTCAACCATAAGATGTATTCACTCAATGAGTCATTGTCACCCTTCCAAATAAAGAAAATGTCGTCAATGAAGCGTCTCCAACTCTCCACATTGTCAAAGAAAGGAGCCGCCTCATTGAACACATGCTTAATTTCCCATTCCCCCATGTAGGTATTGGCAACACTGGGGGCAACCGAAGCCCCCATACTGGTGCCCTTAACCCTGTTGACTAGGATCTTATGTAAAACAAATTTTTGATCATATATAGGAAATTAAAATAGAGGTCGAGAGGGAGCATTATTTGTAAGGTTGTACCCCGCATGGACTACCTTGCAAATATCGCTGATGTTTACATTGCGATATTTACAAGGCAGCCCACATGATTTTAGCAGACGTTAGATTTTGGCGAAAACTGCAGTTTTCGCTAAAATCTAATGTCTGCTAAAATCCTGATTTAGCCATCCCTAACATAGGGGGTGGATTATGCTGATACGACCATGTGGGTCGTATCAGCAAGGTTATCGCCGTTTTGCAGGGAACATTCCCTGCAAAAAGGCGATAACCTCGCTATCTCTGGAATTTTTATCGCCCTGGAGAAACGCGTTGTTAATAATGCTCTACCAGGGCGATAAATTCCAGAGATAGCCTGCGATAATATTATTATCACTAAGCATGGCCAGCGATAATTATCGCTGGCCGTTGATAATATGCCCCTTGATCTTTTTCTATTCTCTGCAGCACATGTACAGTGGAATCGTTTAAAATAGAAAGGCAGTCATTGTGACACAAAGTAACAAATCACTTTAGGGACACGTAACCTGTTGCAACTACATTTGTTGTATAGATTTTCTGCTACAATCCATCAATACCCATACATTCATCCTTCCATTCTCACACACACTGTTTCATCCTTCAATCCATCCACACTCACGCTTTCATCTTTCCATTTACCAACATCCATGCTTTAATCCATCTTTCCACCCCACATTTGAATCTACCCATCCACCCACCAATCCATTAGTTTATCTATCTTTCCACTTATGCACCCACAACTACCTGACCATCCATCTTTCAGTCCATCCTCCTCATTCATCCATCCATCCATCCAACCTATCCCACGCATTCAGCTATCCACTGAATAGTGATCTATCCGTACTGATCTATCCACATTTTAACGCTGTTATGCATGTATATCCAGGTGAGGGGGAGCTGCAGTTTAAACTCTGGGACTTTCCACTGACGTTCACCCTGACCTTCTTGCTGCACTTGATGGCACCTAAGCTTGGATGAAGGTAGCTTCATTAAAACTCTCTACCTCCAAAATGGAAATATTCCCAGTTCAAAACCAGTTTACAAATGAGAAGGTTCTCTGGGCAATGTACCTGAAACCCATAGAATTGAATGGAATATACCGGACAACATGTTTGGATTGCCTTAAGTGTATGGCAATATAGCAGGCTTTATTTACAAGATATTATCGTGCCCCAAAGTAATACCAAAAGCTGATGTTTTATAGGGTAAAGCTGCCCACATGTGGAGTACTTTCAATTGACATAAAACAATGTTCATTAGAAATATTACCCACAGTTGAAAAAGGAAGATTAAAAACAAATGTGCAGCTCTCAGAAATTGCAAATGCTGGAATGTCCAGGCCTCTTCAGAATCAAGAAGGTAGCCAATCCAGAGCAGTATGTCTCGTCTGTATTCACGTAGGTATTTTTTAACATACACTATGAAGTATTTCTAGTACAGTGTCTTCTGTTGGAACTATAGTTTTTGTTTCATGTTTTCGTAAACAAAAAATTAAAAAAGAAAGTTTAATAAAATAAACCAGTGATAGTAGAAAATTCAAGATCCTGTCTCAGTACGAAGCTTTCAAGTGAGCTGACTTTTCCATTTAACCTAAGCATCAAGAGACAGACAATACTGGTACCCTGGTATACAAGGGGCATATTATCAACGGGCAGCGATAATTATCGCTGGCCGTGCTTAGCGATAACTTTTTTATCGCAGGCTATCTCTGTAATGTATCGCCCTGGTAGCGTGTTCTTAACAACGCGTTTCTCCAGGGCAATTAAAATTCCAGAGATCGCGAGGTTATCTCCGTTTTTCAGGGAACATCGCTGGTTTTCCAGAGATGTTCCCTGCAAAACGGCGAAAACCTTGCTGATACGACCATGTGGTCGTATCAGCATAATCCACCCCCTATGTAAAGCATAGGTAAGTCTGGGTTTTAGCAGATGTTAGTTTTTGGCGAAAACTGACGTTTTTTGCCAAAATCTAACGTGTGCTAAAATCCTGTGGGCTGCCTTGTAAATATTGCGATATTTGCAAGGTAGTCCATCCGGGGAACGCCCAGTGACACCCACTTTGCATCTCATTAGAGATGCAAAGGGAGGCGTTGGGAAAAAGGGTGATAACATGTGATTATGCATGTTAGCACCCTCTTGTAAATAGGGCGATATTTTTATCTCCGCTTTTTTGATAAAGCCCTTGTAAATATGCCCCATGTTCTTTGGTCCACCCCAAGAGAATTACAGTCAACCTTTCAATTCCAACAACAGCCTAAAATCCAAAGAGGAGAAATGTTTTAAGTTCTCCTTGTTTTTTCCACCTTCGAAGCATGCTACATTGTGCAGCACACATAGAAAGAGGAAATCACCTCTCTGGATTGTTTTTGTGCAGAAAGGTGGCCCTTCTTGCACAAAAACAATCTCCCCTGAAACACAGACACCCTTGCACCATGGTGCAAGGGTGCCTGCATTAGCTCATGACAGCCAATTTTGCGCCAGCGCAAGGGAAAGCACAGGGATGCGTCATATTATTGTAAATATGTTGCAGCCCTGTACTTTGAAATTGACAGTGCACCGCAGCCAAATGGCTTGTGGTGCAGCGCTGACTCACTTTCATGTAGATAAAGCCCTAGAGCTGAAGCTGGAGACCATCCTCTCAAAGATGCATTGAACACTTTTGAAACAACTATGCATTCTGATGAAAAGAGGAGCAGTAGTGGGTGGTGTTGTGGAAGAGTGGCAGGGCGGGGGGAGGGGTCAGAGGATGATGGATGACAAATGACAAAATAATGTTTTTTTAAACGTTCCTGCAGCCGGTAGTGTGGTGATCTTCTGCTCCTGCACAATCCTGGCACTGCTCTCATGCTGCTGGAAGCAGCATCAGGATTGGCCTAAGCGCTCTGAATTTGCACTCCCAGTGAGACTGGGAGCCTGTCCCTGCTGTCTCCAACCCAGCAACGCAGCTCGGATTGGAGACAGTTTCAGTGTGCATAACGGTTTGGACTGCCTGAGTCGGCAGCCAACCCGTCATGCGCACTGGTCACAGTGCACTTATCACTTCTCCTACAGCATGGGTACTCACAAACTCTCTCGGGGTCCAAATTTACAGTGTGGTTTGTGGCTGAGGGCCGCACCAGTGGGGGCGGGGGCAGTGGGGGAGGGGGCGGGGCTAGAGCAAAAAAAAACCTGTGACCATGAGGTTGAACACAGGCCCCTGCAGCGGATGCCTTCGTCCACTGAGCCACCAGACCCGGCATTCACACATCTCTATCTATCTATCTATCTATCTATCTATCTATCTATCTATCTATCTATCTATCTATCTATCTATCTATCTATCTATCTATCTATCTATCTATCTATCTATCTATCTATCTATCTATCTATCTATCTATCTATCTATCTATCTATCTATCTATCTATCTATCTCGCTCTATCTCCCTCCCTCCCTCTATCACTCTCCCCCTCTCTGTCTCCCTCTCTCTCTCTCTCTCTCTCTCTGTCTCTCTCTCTCTCTCTCTCCCTCTGTCTCCCTCACTCTGTCTCCCTTTCTCTCTCCCTCCCTCCCTCCCTCTCTCTCTCTGTCTCCCTCCCTCTGTCACTGTCTCCTTCTGTCTCACTCACTCTGTCTCCCTCCCTCTCTCTGTATCCCTCCCTCTCTCCTCTGTCTCAGTCCCTCCCTCCCTCCCTCCCTCCCTCTCCCTCCCTCTGTATGTCTCCCTCCCTCTGTATGTCTCCCTCCCTCTTGTCTCCCTCCCTCTGTCTCCCTCCCTCTGTCTCCCTCCCTCTCTGTTTCCCTCCCTCCCTCTGTCTCCCTCTGTCTCACTCACTCTGTTTGTCTCCCTCTCTCTCTGTCTCCCTCCCTCTCTCTGTCTCCCTCTCTCTGTCTCCCTCTCTCTCTGTCTCCCTCTCTCTCTGTCTCCCTCCCTCCCCTCCCTCCGTCTCCCTCCCTCTGTCTCTCTCCCTCTGTCTCCCTCCCTCTTGTCTCCCTCCCTCTCTCTCTGTCTCCCTCCCTCCCTTTGTCTCACTCACTCTGTTTGTCTCCC
The DNA here is from genome assembly GCF_964204655.1 of Triturus cristatus. NCBI lineage: Eukaryota > Metazoa > Chordata > Amphibia > Caudata > Salamandridae > Triturus > Triturus cristatus. The sequence continues at coordinate 138,948,839 of NC_140592.1, forward strand.
TCTCTCTCGGTCTCCCTCCCTCCCTCTCCCTCCCTCCGTATCCCTCCGTCTCCCTCCCTCTCTCTCTGTCTCCCTCCCTCTGTCTCACTTACTCTGTTTCTCTCTCTCCCTCTCTCTCTGTCTTCCTCCCTCTCCCTCTCTCTCCTCCCCTCTCCCTGCTCCCTCCCTCTCTCTCCCTCCCTCTCTCTGTCTCCCTCCCTCCCTCTCTCTGTCTCCCTCCCGTCTCCCTACCTCTTGTCTCCCTCCCTCTTGTCTCCCTCCCTCTTGTCTCCCTCCCTCCGTCTCCCTCCCTCTCTCTCTGTCTCCCTCCCTCCTTCTGTCTCCCTCACTCTGTTTGTCTCACTCACTCTGTTTTTCTCCCTCTCTCTCTGTCTCCCTCTCTCTGTCTCCCTCCCTCTCCCTCTCTCTCCTTCCCTCTCCCTCTGTCTGTCTCCCTCCCTCTCTCTCTCTCCCTTTCTCTCTGTCTCCCTCCCTCTCTCTCTGTCTCCCTCCCTGTCTCCCTCACTCTGTCTCTGTCTCCCTCCCTCTGTCTCCCTCCCTCTTGTCTCCCTCCCTCTTGTCTCCTTCCCTCTTGTCTGTCTCGCCCTTGTCTGTCTCTGTCTCCCTCCCTCTGTCTCCCTCCCTCTCTCACTGGCTCCCTCCCTCCCTCTGTCTCACTCACTCTGTTTGTCTCCCTCTCTCTCTGTCTCCCTCCCTCTCTCTCTGTCTCCCTCTCTCTGTCTCCCTCTCTCTCTGTCTCCCTCCCTCCCCCTCCCTCCATCTCCCTCCCTCCGTCTCCCTCCCTCTGTCTCCCTCCCTCTTGTCTCCCTCCCTCTCTCTATCTCTCCCTCCCTCCCTCTGTCTCACTCACTCTGTTTGTCTCCCTCTCTCTCGGTCTCCCTCCCTCCCTCTCCCTCCCTCCGTCTCCCTCTGTCTCCCTCACTCTTGTCTCCATCCCTCTCTCTCTGTCTCCCTCCCTCCCTCCATCTCACTCACTCTGTTTGTCTCCCTCTCTCTCCCTCCCTCTCCCTCTCTCTCCTTCCCTCTCCCTGTCTCCCTCCCTCTCCCTCCCTCTCTCTCTCCCTCTCTCCATCTCTCTCTCTCCCTCTGTCTCACTCACTGTGTTTGTCTCCATCCCTCTCTATCTCCCTCCCTCTGTCTCCCTCCCTCTCTCTGTCTCCCTCCCTCTCCCTCTCTCTGTCTCCCTCCCTCTCCCCATCTCCCTCTCTCTCTCACTCTCTCTCTCTCTCAATCAGTTTGTCTCCCTTTCTCTCTGTCTCCGTCCCTCTCTGTATCCCTCCCTCTCTCTCTCTGTCTCTCTCTCTGTCTCCCTCTGTCTCACTCACTCTGTTTGTCTCCCTCTCTCTGTGTCTCCCTCCCTCCCTCTCCCTCTGTTCTCCCTCTGTCTCCCTCCCTCCCTCCCTCTCCCTCTGTCTCCCTCCCTCTCCCTTCCTCTCCCTCTCGCTCCTTCTCTGTCTCCCTCTCTCTCTGTCTCTACCTCTCTGTCTCCCGCTCTCTGTCTTCCCCCTCTCCCTCTCTCTCTCCACCCCTCTGTCGCACTCTGTCTTCCTTCCGCTGTAAACTCACCCGCTGCTCTCACTAGCTGCTGCCCCCCCTCACCTCACACTGCTGTCCCTGTCACCTCACTCCGCGCTGAGACAGCTTCCCTGGAACACACACAGCCGCCGCACCCAAGTACTTCACAGGTCTTTTAAAGACCATTCACTTGTTAATGAGGCTTTGTTGAATTTCACTTCTTCTTAGCGCCCCTGCATCTCCACTCAAAAGCGCCCCTGCATCTCCACTCAATCAGAGTGGAGATGCAGGGGCGCTAAGAAGAGGTGAAATACAACAAAGCCTTATTAACAAGTGAATGGTTTTTAAAAGAATCGCCCGGCCCCCATAGCTCCGCGCTGCTGCAACCGGCGATATAAAAAAACAGGTATGTTGCCTGCAAGGTCCGCGGGCCGCCAAAGAAGGCTTGCCGGGCCGCTGTAATCTCACCCGTTGCTCTCACTAGCTGCTGCCCCCCCCCCCTCACCTCACCCTGCTGTCCCTGTCACCTCACTCCGCGCTGAGACAGCTTCCCTGGAACACACACAGCCGCCGCACCCAAGTACTTCACAGGTCTTTTAAAGACCATTCACTTGCTAATGAGGCTTTGTTGAATTTCACTTCTTCTTAGCGCCCCTGCATCTCCACTCAAAAGCACCCCTGCATCTCCACTCAATCAGAGTGGAGATGCAGGGGCGCTAAGAAGAGGTGAAATACAACAAAGCCTTATTAACAAGTGAATGGTTTTTAAAAGAATCGCCCGGCCCCCATAGCTCCGCGCTGCTGCAACCGGCGATGTAAAAAAACAGGTATGTTGCCTGCAAGGTCCGCGGGCCGCCAAAGAAGGCTTGCCGGGCCGCTGGCGGCCCGCGGACTGTACTATGAGTACCCATGTCCTACAGCCTGTCATTCCCATGGCCCTGCCCCCAAAGACATGGCAAATGATAAAATGATAATAAAAAATGTTTTTTATAGTTTTATTTTTCCTTTTCTGATGTTCTGAGGCAGCTGGCGGGGGGGATGCACCTCCGCTATGGGGTAGGAGCAGCAGCTGGAGAAGAGACAGTGGAGCCTTTGGGAGCTTACCTCGGTTCCCTAAAAAAAAGCACAAGTATGATTACTAGAGTGGCAGCAAAAAGTGAAAGGAGCACTCAAAGAGGCTGGAGAACAAAAGAAGTTTCATAAAATTGCCTAGTAGTACAGTTGGGTACTGACTAAAGTTTAAATCTGAAAACACAAACTTTGGTTTAATGATTCAATTCAAGTTTGTACATACTTACCTTTCTACAGGTGGAGGCAGAACTGGACTTAAGTAAGAATGGATGCGTTAAATAACTCAACCTTGATAAAATGTTGGCAGGTAAAACCTGCAGAAATTTTAACAGGGGAAAACATATGGTATTTACTGTATCATGCGGATTTTGGGGCATTAAACACCTAAATCTGCATGTTATTCCCCATGAACTCATAATTGATGTAATTTCTCGCACCCGATAAACAACGTACCCCGTGGAATTATTATTTATCAGGTGCAATAAATTACGCCTTAAATTGTAATCTGGCCCTTGGTGTATTTATACACTCTGCCTTTTCCACACTGTGGAAATATGGATTTTTCCGATCAGTTATGTCCCCTATCTTGGACCCCAACGGTTTCATGTATGGATCACAAGTACATGTATACTCCCTCCAGTTCCAGTTATGAAGACGCAAACACATGTGCGTCCACCGTCAACATGTCCTCTTTCAGATCCGCCATGAATAGGCCGGATATTCCATTCCTAAGTATGAAAGGCCACCGGCTTTATATGGTTCACTTATGCCATTTTTACAGTCCAGGCAAGTAGGCCCTGATTCTGTCATCAAGCTTTTCTTGCTTTCTGTCTCTGAAGCTCCAGTCCGAGCCTGCATCTGTGACCATGAACTTTGTCTCATTCCCTGCGCGGCTCACGATGCCTGACATCAGCTTGCTGCCTGCCAAGAACTGTATTTCACCTTCGAAATTATCTGCTCCGATCCCTGCCCAATGCATTCCTGTCTAGTAGTTTAAGTAAACATTCTGCCAGCTACCGAGCAAAGGCCCGGTTTTTCTGTCTTTATACAAGTAATTCATAGCCCTGTTGCTATGGAAGATTCCTGCCCTCGCATCTAGTGTAGACACTTAGACGCTTGTACACGCACTAACAGGCAGTATAGTCATTATAGTATAAGATTCTACTTCAAGAAGGCCTCTCTTTTGGATAACTTAGTTCTTTAAACATAGGATGATTAGATATGATTTGGGATTAGGTTGACTTGACCCTCCAGACATCTGTCGCCACATGTAGAGCTAAATGTCAAGTCCCCTCCACCCCCTAGCTGCACGTCAATCACACGTCATGCTGCTGCGCGCGCATTTCTGCCAAGTATTTCTGCTGACATTGCGAAATTATTTCATAGGTCCACCCATATGTGACATCATAACCAATGACGTTTTCCTTGTTACACCCAATTACGCCTCTTTCAGCTACGCATGTGAAATGTTATCTTTGCTATCAATTGTTACGCCTCTTGCATTTACTTCACTGTAATGCCTATTGTATAAAAGTGAATAATTATCAATAATGTATGTACTTCACTTCCTGAACCTCCGTGGTGATGGAACTTGGAGGCCACGATTTCGAAATCGTCCATTAGAATAAAGCCCATTCCGAACCTCTAATACCACGGATTCTGCCTCTTATTTACTGAGCTATTTTTATTATGTTTCTGTATCAAATTAAGTCCCGGTAATTAAATTATTTACCACATGAATGGCGCCCGAACAGGGACACTTTCTCATCTCACGCGCCGGCGGTGCGTTGCAGGCCCGGTCTCCTGCCACAGCTGGACGGACAACAACGCGTACCAGCAGGATTTCCTGTATCTCCCTCCGGTCAAGCGGGGGCGACTGAGGCTGCGATCAACACCCAGACGAGGCGGTGAGAAGTGCGAAGTATCCCGACCAGAGCCTAGCTGAGAGAGCAAGATCCGAGGTATACAGAGGCCCACCAGGTTTCCGATGTCCACCAGGTTTCCGAAGTTTTCGAGTCGAGTCCAGTCCGGTCCAGTTCAGTTCAGTTCCGTTCCGAGGCCTTCCGTTTCGAGCTACCCGGTGAGTACCATTACTGGGGAGGCGTTCTGGCGTGCACATAAGTTGTGCCGGTCCAGACGGGTTTGGGTACACAAATCCGGTCTGCACTGTTTTAGCAGTGTATCTGTACTGTTTAGCAGTATATCTAGTATATCAAGTATATAAAATCCAGAATAATTTCCGTTAATGTCGAGAATTATGTTTTATGATTAAGTTTTCTTAGATCGTCATCATCATCGTTGCTCAGTTAAAGGTTAAATGTTAAATGTTTTTAATACGTTCTGCATACTGTGGTGTGAATGACTGTTCATTATTGTGTTTTTATTGTATTAAGTTTGTTCAAGACCAAGTATCAGACCAGTTCTCAATATGCCGCTCTTTTCGAAACTAAGACAGATCACCACTAGAAAAGGGGTACTCGAAGAAGCTGTTCCCATTCCTCCTAGGGACACTCCAGGGTACTTCATGTATCATAAACACGGCCTAGACGCTATATTATTTCTTGATCTATGGGTAGACTACACTAAGGAATTACCAGAAAGTCAGAGGTGGCCCACAGCTGGGACCTGGGATGCAGATTGCATCGTTAAAGTAGAGGAAGAGTTATGGAAAAGGAAAGCCAGACAGTCACAGAAAGACGCCATTGAATTATGGCGTAAAGAATCGTATAGACGCACAGAAAAAGCACGTAGACAGGAAGAGAAGAGTAAAGAGAATTCAAATAAAGTTCAAGAAAATCTATTAATTGAAGAAGGTACACGAGTGAAATCAGAACAAGTAGACAGACAAAGAAATGCCCTTATGAAGGGTATGTATCCCCTTCTGGCCGAAGGATTACCTAAGGCTACTGCGGGGATACCAAAAGATTTGCCACCCCCATTGTTTCCAATAAAGGTACATCCTAAAGGGCATCCTAGAACCGCAGAAGATGTTTTTCTTTCCTCATATTTAGATGACGCAGCTCCCGAGTATGCTAACCCCGCCCCACATAGACCGTCGGCCGGGGAGGTTCAACGCCAAGATCCTGTATCTGTATCTCGGCAGCACCAAATCCTGACACAAGTTCCGGCAAGCACATCTGTTTCCACATCTGTTCCTACAGCTACTTCTATAGCTGTGTCCACACCTATAGTTGCTGTATCGCGTTCAACGAATCCTTTCACACCCGATACCCCAGACGGGGCTACGGGAGGTGCTACCAATATTTTTTCTACGCCACCCAGAATAAATAAACTTACCTTTCAAGAGTCAGCACATCCACGTACCCCCAAACTCATAAATTCCCGCACGCTTAAGGAACTTCTTGTAGATTGTAGATATGACCCTGTGCCCGGCAAAGAGGACGAAATGATCCTGGCATCATTACGTATCAGACGAGCCGCGGTGTATTTAGGGAAGTTACCAGGAATGACTATGCATCTAGATAATATATATCATTTTGTCCAAACAGGGCGAGATTCTGAATGTATTAACAGAGCTATGGAATACCAGAAAGTGGAGATACAAGGGGAACTGTTACGTTTCCTCATAAATTGTGTGATCAGAAATCAAGACCGCCCGGGGGTAGACCCGGAAGCAATGCAAATTCTTACCAGATGGAGCCAGAATATATCAGAAGGGAGACATGATAAGCAAAACTGTATAATAGCCATGTGCCGAAAGATCCGTAAAGAAATAGAACGCCTACACGAAGAGAGATTAGCGGTAGACCAGTTCGAACAAAGCGAGGAGGAAGGATCAGGACTGCCCACGGGACAGTCAGAAACCATAGCCTATGTAGGTAGAGGAAGATCTTGTAATAGTACTAGATGTTTTACTGACCCGATACGTCCGATATGTCCAGACAATAACAGGAATTTCCAAACACCTATAATAAATATAAGGTCCCCCGAGCATTCGTTCCAAGCCACTGACAAATTACTCCGAGAACGAAGGGGTTATCATTTTCTCGATTCTATGGATGAACAAGAATTAGCCAGGTCAGCCGTTCATTGGGTTGACAGTCCCGGAAAGTATGATGATGATACAGTAGCACACACATTTTTGAATCTCACCCCAGATGAACAGCGTTTAGCTGGGATTTATATGATTCAACAACTTCTTATACTATATAAAAGCCAACATTCAGATCCTGGTCCCTTACCTGATATATTGACTGAATTACTCACGAATAGATGGAGAGGTTCAGGTACTAAGCTAATTAAAGAAATACTAGAATCAAGAAAGCAGTACATTCTTTTCGTATGTCCAGAACATGTCTCACTGCCCATCAAGGAAAGACCGATGTATTACATGGACAGACAGAATCCTTTACGAGAAGTACACCCAATAAAGGGCGAGGACAATCAGTTTAAACGTGTATTTGTATATACGCCCATATCGAAAATAGAATTGTTAGAAATGAAGAAAGTGGTACCCAGTCATGACAAAGACCCAGCGGGTTTCCACCGAGAAATTAAAGACATGTTACTCATGGGAGAGTATACCTATCCCGACATTATGACAATATTAAAGGTATTGATGCCTGCTGGCATTTATGAAAAACTCAAGGAAAAAGAGTGGGAGGTGGGAGACCAAAAGATAGACTGGACAGCATTAGAAAATGAAGAAAAGGCCCGAGGTCCAGGTTCGGGGCTTGGGGACAAAACTAAAGCACTACCAGGTTTACTAGTTCAGGTACTGCCACGTTTATTAACCACGAAAAAGGAAGACTGGGGTGCAATCTCAGCCTGTAAACAAAAGCAAGATGAAGACACTAGTGATTTCTATGCCCGATTCGAAAAATGTTTTGGTATAAATAGTGGTATAAAAGCAAGTAGCGAGTCATACCCACATCTGTTTGTGACAAAATTAGTTGAAAATTCTTTGCCCCAAGTGAAGAATAGAGTATTAAAATTCGAGAGTACCTGGCAAGGTAATACCCCATCACAAATGTTACAAATGTTACAGTACCATTACAATAGAATTAGAGAAGAACAAGAACATGAACAAAGACGCATGAAAGACACGAAAATGAAAATGCTAGTCTCCCAGACAGTTCCAGCTGAAGGACATAAAAAGGGTACGACACATTCCGGTGATTCAGCAGGACCTGTAAAAGGGACATGCAACTACTGTAAACAACCAGGTCATTATATACACGATTGCCCAGTCCTGAAGCGTAATATCGCCACAGGTATTACAAAAGAAAGACCACGGCCACCTAGACAGGATCAGAATGAACAAGGAGCACCGCAGCATGCACAGGCCATGCCAGCTCCACAACAGTCTATACAGTTTGTGCCGGCCGCACCAGCGTTGCCTGCTGCTGCCACACAAACCACGACACGACAGCTGTACCAGACCGCACAGTATGACTATCCTGATTACCAACGATATGCATGAAACAGCCTAGAGAGGGAAGTTGACTTACCCCTTATCGAGGTCCCTGTAGACCAAGAAGGACCTTATGTACATAGTGAATTATTAGGCCAAGATAGAAAATTCCTACTAGATACAGGGGCAAGTCGAACAACTATAAAACGTAGTGAAGTTCCAAGGGCACCCCTCTCAGGCTCACAGAATATTTCCCTTGGTTTTTCAGGAAAACCTATTGTTAATGAAGTATCACAGCCTCTTCCACTTACGATAGGACCCTTGACCAGAACTACAGATTTATTGCTTACTAAATCATGTCCAGAAAACTTGTTAGGTATAAAAACACTGAAAGCTCTAGGAGCTATAATATGTTGTTCTCCGGAAGGAGTAAGATTGTTTTTACGTGATTTCAAAGGTCATTATGTGTCTCGAGACATGGATCCCCGACTGCAGACTTTACCTACACATCTATGGGCACAAGGCCCTACTGACGTTGGTTGCATGAATATTACACCATATCGAGTTACACTAAAGGCAGGAGTGGTACTACCACGAATGCGACAATACAAGTTACCACCAGATGCTGTAGTGGCTTTACTACAAATCATTGACGAGCTCATTGCCCAAGGAGTGGTTGTAGAAACAGACTCCAATGTATGTAATTCACCGATAATTCCGATTCTTAAACGAACTGATCCAAAGGCTCCCCCAGTATATCGATTGGTTATTGATCTGCGTGAATTAAATAAATGTATTGTACCACAATACCCCGTAGTTCCAGACATCTCTTCATTACTGACAGCTATTGATTCCGAAGCAACATTCTTTACTGTAATTGATCTCAAAAATGCCTTTTTCAGTGTCCCAATAGATCCGGAAAGCCAATACTTGTTCGGATTTAGTTTAAATGGACGTAGCTTTAAATTCACACGCGCACCTCAAGGATTTACAGAAAGCCCCAGCATCTATAGCCAAGCACTGAAACGAGAACTCGACAGTATCCACATGCCAGTAAACACTGCCCTGCTTCAATATGTTGATGATCTACTGATCACCGCTAGAAGCGAACATGAATGTGAGAAAGCATCACTGACAGTTTTACAATTTCTAGCCGAAAAGGGGCACAAGGTGTCCCCTTCTAAGCTGCAATTCTGTGTCCAGCGAGTTGTTTATCTTGGACACTCGCTGTCCAAGGAGGGAAGGCAGCTTACACCCGACCGCATTCAGTTAATAGCTAACATGCCAATACCCAAGACACAAAAGGAGGTGCGGGCTTTTATAGGCCTCACTTCATATTGTAGGCAGTGGATCCCTCAGTATGCATTTCTAGCAAAACCACTCATTCAGTTGACAACACAGGAGGCAGCCACATCGACTGTTCTCCCTTGGACTCAGGAACATACACAAGCTTTTGAAAGCTTAAAGAAAGCTTTATGTCAAGCACCGGTTTTAGCAACACCATGTTACAATAAACAGTTTACACTCTTTGTTACAGAACGCGAAGGTACTGCCTTGTCGGTACTCACACAGGAACAAGCAGGATCACACAAACCGTGTGCTTATTTTTCTAGTACATTAGATCCCGTAGCTCAGGCTTTGCCTGCATGCCTAAAATCAGTGGCAGCGACAGCTTTAGCAATCAGACAAAGCGATGCCATAGTGTTAGGACATCCATTGACAGTACAAGTACCACATGCAGTAGAGGTTCTTTTGAATAGAACGCAAACACAACATTTAACTATAGCGCGACTTACAGGGTATGAATTAACATTGTTCCAACCACATATAGAAATCAGACGTTGTAGCACATTGAATCCTGCCAAACTGTTACCAGTAAACGGAACAGACCCACTAGCTCATGACTGTATTGACGTTATTACAATCACGACGAAACCCAGACAAGACTTAACAGATGTCCCATTGTCAGACCCAGACCTGACGTTGTATGTAGATGGCTCATGTATGAGAACAAGTACAGGAGAGTTAGTGGCTGCTTACGCAGTCACAACAGACACTGAAATCATTGAAACAAATTGCATAAATACCTTGTCCGCTCAAGCAGCAGAGCTCGTCGCTCTGACACAAGCCTGTATTCAAGCCACAAATAAAAAAGTCAACATATACACTGATTCACGTTATGCATTTGGAGTTGTACATGACTTCGGCGTGCTGTGGCGAGAGAGAGGTTATTTAACTTCTCACGGTGCCCACATTCAGCACGGACCCCTCATTCATGCTTTATTAGATGCAATACATCTACCCACTGCAATATCAATTATGAAATGTAAAGCTCATACGAAAGTTACTGATATCATTTCTCAAGGCAATGATCTAGCTGACAGAACAGCTAAACAGACTGCTCAAACTCAAACATCCGACATGACAAAGACAATAGTCCCGACGCCAACACATTGTATGACGATTAAAGATCCCGCTCTTGACGTAATTGACATACAGACACATGCTACACCAGAGGAAATAAAGAAATGGACTGAATTAGGAGGGATTCAAACGGACCAAGGATGGATGACGAAGGAAAAATCTGTATGGTTCCTTCCTGATTCAATGGTCCAAGTTATTATTAACACTATACATAGTCCAGCACATCTAGGAGAAAAAGCTATGCTAGACAGCATCCAACACATTTGGTTCAACAAACATTTACGAGCAGCAGCGAAACAAAAAGTTCGTACCTGTATGATCTGTTGTCAGTTCAACCCAGGAAAAAGCATCCCCGTAGAGCAGGGTGGATTTCAGCCTCCTGATCACCCTTTTGAAATCCTCCAGATGGATTATATCCAGATGGAACGATGTCGAGGATTCAAATATGTTCTCGTAGTTGTCTGTGCTCTTTCCCGTTGGACAGAGGCATACCCGGTTTCAGATTACACTGCCCCGACTACTGCCAAACAGTTAGTTCGAGAATTCTTCCCACGATACGGTTTACCACGTGCTGTCTACTCAGATAACGGCCAGCCGTTCTCATCCGAACTCATGAAACACGTTTCACTTTTGTTAGGCTATCAGTGGAAATTCCACTGTGTCCGACACCCCGAGGCAGCAGGTCTCGTAGAAAGACATAATCAGATCCTGAAAATCAGATTGTCCAAAATATGCAGAGAGAAAGGTGTCGACTGGGTAGTAGCCTTACCAGTTGCACTCTTTTACATGAGAATGGTAGCACACTCTCGAACAGGGCTATTCCCGTATGAGGTGATCTTTGGCAGACCACCAAATATGTGGGGGACGCCTATACCACGTAAAATAACTGATATTGACTGTAATATGCTGACAGATTATTTGGCTTCCTTGATGTCTGCACTACAATCTTGTCGTTCACAGGTAGCTGCAGCCTTTCCTGACAACACTGAGGTGAAACCCCATGACGTAATTCCAGGGGATCTCGTTTTAGTAAGGAACTTTGATCGAAAGACTCAGCTGGATCCTAGGTGGAAGTCACCGAAATTGGTCTTGCTCACCACAAGGACAGCCGTGAAGATCGAGGGCAGAAAAGGCTGGATACATTCAAGTCATATCAAGAAATTTCATGGACTACCATCGGACGTAAACACCACACCTTGTGTGTCTTCACCCATTGACTCAAAACTTCCTTTTGTTGAAACAAGTAGTCACGAACATTATAAACTAAAACTCAGATCTAACCGGTCGGGAAATTTGATTGTTTAAGTCCTCTCCAAGGTGAAGCGGTTGAATTTGTCCCTGACATGTATCCCTTAGATCTGAATAGAGAAAACACCCGAAAAATGTTGAAACGACATGCATACTGTAAATCACTGCGTAGTCATTGCACAGTGACGTTATTAATTTTGTTTTCCTTAAGTCTTTTTATAATTATTGCAAGTATATTGTTGCACATATATTATCCTATTTCTAGACATGTTTATAATATTACTGCTGAACATTCTTTTAGTGAATTACCTCCGCATGAATTGTCATACAGATTTGCGCTGCGCAATAACACTTTTATTAGTATGTTACATCATTCCCATCAGGTTAGCAATGCTACAAATTGTTGGATATGTGGCCGACTCCCTCCCTATCAGAATTATAAAGGAATTCTACCTCTTTTTCCATACCCATTCACACACAACGGCTCCTGTGGAGCATGGTTTAGTTTAATTAATTCCCTAGATTCAAATTCTGCAGTTTATCAAGACAACTGGGTATGGGGAAATTTGAACTTAGTTTTACTTAAAGTCTGCTACCCTAACAAGGAGGGACTTCCCAAGAGAACAGGAACTGATCTAGAAAATGAAGTATATGGATTAGGTAATTTTACGCTTAATCTTATGATCCTAAATGTCGAATCCGAAGCTACTCCAATTTTGCCCGCCATGTCAGTATTTTCAGTAAAAGGTGAATTATGTGTAAGAAAGAATGGTTCCATACATATGGGCCATAGTAGATGCACCACTGTAATAGAATTCAGTGATCAAGGCAAGTCGACATTTAGAGCTTCCCGCCATTCCTATTTTATATGTGGTCAGACGGCACATGTACGTTTGCCTCTAGATTGGGATGGTACCTGTTACATTGGATTTCTTTTGCCACCTGTTTTTCTAGCTCCTCCTGATTATCACAGAAATACTCATTTAGTACACAATAGAGAAAGGAGAGATCTCCCAATTGTCGATTACACTGAAACAGCATGGGAAAAATACACAGATTTCAATAAAGGTCTCTTTCCCTATATAGGTACCGTTACCAATAGTAAGCTGATACGTAGATTAACTAGAACCCTTGAAGCAGTAGTGAACGAAACTATTTCCGCTTTAGGCAATTTAACAGAAGAGCAGTCTGCTATGCGGATTGTTGTGCTTCAAAATCGTCTTGTCCTTGACGTCATCCTGGCCGATAGGGGCGGAGCTTGTAGGGTCATCGGATCAAGCTGTTGCATTTTCATACCAGAAAATTCGCCATCTGTATATAAAGCCATAACACGTCTTCATAAGATTGTAAGCCAGATACACCAGAATCCAGGCACCTGGACTTGGTCCGGGTGGTTTTGGAGCGTGTTATCAGCTTGGGGATGGAGAGTTCTATCCTTCCTAGGTATTGGCCTTCTCATACTATTCAGTTGCTGTCTATGCCTGCAATGTGGACCAGCGATTTGTGGTCTGTGTGCCACATCGTGTATTCCACATCAAGATTTTCATTCGTCCCAGAAGAAAAAAGAAGAACAAATGATGCTATATGAACAGATCAATGGATTGATGAAGATTGATATCTCTTGACGGGCAAGTAGGGGACAAGGAGGGAATGTGGAAATATGGATTTTTCCGATCAGTTATGTCCCCTATCTTGGACCCCAACGGTTTCATGTATGGATCACAAGTACATGTATACTCCCTCCAGTTCCAGTTATGAAGACGCAAACACATGTGCGTCCACCGTCAACATGTCCTCTTTCAGATCCGCCATGAATAGGCCGGATATTCCATTCCTAAGTATGAAAGGCCACCGGCTTTATATGGTTCACTTATGCCATTTTTACAGTCCAGGCAAGTAGGCCCTGATTCTGTCATCAAGCTTTTCTTGCTTTCTGTCTCTGAAGCTCCAGTCCGAGCCTGCATCTGTGACCATGAACTTTGTCTCATTCCCTGCGCGGCTCACGATGCCTGACATCAGCTTGCTGCCTGCCAAGAACTGTATTTCACCTTCGAAATTATCTGCTCCGATCCCTGCCCAATGCATTCCTGTCTAGTAGTTTAAGTAAACATTCTGCCAGCTACCGAGCAAAGGCCCGGTTTTTCTGTCTTTATACAAGTAATTCATAGCCCTGTTGCTATGGAAGATTCCTGCCCTCGCATCTAGTGTAGACACTTAGACGCTTGTACACGCACTAACAGGCAGTATAGTCATTATAGTATAAGATTCTACTTCAAGAAGGCCTCTCTTTTGGATAACTTAGTTCTTTAAACATAGGATGATTAGATATGATTTGGGATTAGGTTGACTTGACCCTCCAGACATCTGTCGCCACATGTAGAGCTAAATGTCAAGTCCCCTCCACCCCCTAGCTGCACGTCAATCACACGTCATGCTGCTGCGCGCGCATTTCTGCCAAGTATTTCTGCTGACATTGCGAAATTATTTCATAGGTCCACCCATATGTGACATCATAACCAATGACGTTTTCCTTGTTACACCCAATTACGCCTCTTTCAGCTACGCATGTGAAATGTTATCTTTGCTATCAATTGTTACGCCTCTTGCATTTACTTCACTGTAATGCCTATTGTATAAAAGTGAATAATTATCAATAATGTATGTACTTCACTTCCTGAACCTCCGTGGTGATGGAACTTGGAGGCCACGATTTCGAAATCGTCCATTAGAATAAAGCCCATTCCGAACCTCTAATACCACGGATTCTGCCTCTTATTTACTGAGCTATTTTTATTATGTTTCTGTATCAAATTAAGTCCCGGTAATTAAATTATTTACCACAACACCTATCCCTTTATGATCAAGTAGACTATGGCCCAGATGTATTAAGAAATCACGCAATGCAGTGCAGCAAGTAAAGTTGCTGTGCTGCGTTGTGTGAACGGGAGAGAGGAGAACAGCGCCAGATCTAATAAGATGTTGGTCCATTCTGCTTTAAATAAGTAACACAAACCCATGCAATGCCTTTGGAAATCTAGGCACAAATGGTATCGTTTACCCAGCGGTGCTGAGACCTGAAACTTCTTACCCTGATATCTGCCTATTGTCACAGGACAATGTCTAGTTCTTTTACATTATAAAGAAAACATCTTACCATAATCCACGAACAAACAAATGCACAAATTCTGTGTGCATGCATTTACTCTATCACGCCAAACATAATGGCTTTGTCATTGCGTGTCTCAATGTGCAGATGATGCCCAGTACAATGAAAATGTGCTATTATCTACACTATTCCTATTTCAAAATCAATCCTAAATGGAATCACAGGGAAATATTGGTACATATTTAACTAGAATGGGCACAAAATGTATCAGAAGTCACCATGGGCCTGATCACAGAAACATTTGCGACTTGCGCCATTTTTCGTCTTGGCAATTTAAAGCAGTGCTTGGTATCAACACCTTTTAACACTTCTTAGCTCTGGCAACTTTAGGGTGGCCTTCCCAAAAACTTTTTGTCTGACTTCTCCATTTTTGCTGATCTCGTTTTTGTTGGCCTTAGGACTCAGCACAATTTACCACTGCTAACCAGTCCTAAAGTGCATGTGCTCACTCCTTAAAACATGATGACATTGGCTTATCCCCAATAGGAATATTTAATTTACTTATAAAGGGGAAAGGGGAATTATAGGTATCCACGACCTCTAAATTAAATGCTACCAGTGGTCATGCCATTAAAAATTGATGGGGTATCCCAGTATCTCACAGAACCTGGGGTACTATAACAGTATATAATAGTGGTTGGTTCTGTCGAGTAAAACTGAATTTCTTTTTAGTACTTGTATTTGTCCTGATCAGTAGGAATGAACCAATCATTGGTACATAGTGCCTCAACCATACAGATAAACAAACAAACTGAGACTGACCAAAAATATAAATAAACTCCAGTACGTGACCGATATATTATTCGTCATATATCATATCTCACATTATACATACAAATGTATACACGCAGAAAACCATGTAAGAACATTTACATACTTTTTTTAATAACACATTTTATTGGCATATTGTCATGTATGACTGCAATCACTTCGTAGCAGCGTATTATGAGAATATACATAGTTATCCATTTTACATATTTGATATAAACACAACTTAACAAAATACTTCAATGCAATTGTATATGGGCATCATATATATATATATATATATATATATATATATATATATATATATATATATATATATATATATATATATTCACTTAAAAAACCATAGGATGGGGCGTGGCCAAGATGGCGGGGTGAGCGGACGCTTCCTCCCGTAGCTCCTCCGGCCCGGCCAAGCTAGAGCCCTTTTCTTATGCTTTTCTCCCCCCGCTGAGGCTCAGCGCGGGAGAGGAGCGTGGCGGAGCATCAGGGGTGCACATTGGTGCTGTTTTGGTTCGGATCGCCTCGGGGGAACCCCCCCAAAAAAAAGTTCGATCGAGACCAAGGAACGACGACGGCGAGCCCGAGGGGCGGAGCGCATTGGAGAGCTGTCCGGGCGCCTCGGCTGGGCCTGGTGCTGAAAGTTGCGATCTGGAGGGGATCTGGCCCGCCGTTCGACGGTGACTGAAGGAGCCTTGCGGGAAGGGACCCGACGGTGTGGAAGGCTTGGGACGGGTGCCCCGGCACTCAGACTGGTGACGGCGACACCTCGCACTGCGGAGGCCCTAACCCCTAGCCGAGGTACAGCGGACTCCCTGATGGGGTCGGACCATCTGGGCCCCTGTGCGTGACAGACGGGGGCCGGTGGTGGAACTTATTTTACTGTGGGGTGCCTCGGGGGCCCCGGTGGTGTCGTTGGGCCTGGTCGTTTTGGCCTGCTCCGCCCGGCCGCCATTTTGTCCCCGAAGGAGCAGTGGTGGCAGCCTTCGCCGGAGTCCTGGCTGCTGGATGCAAGTGACCCCCGCTGCTGCTGGGCTGATTACCGGAGGGATGTGTTGATGAGACCCCTCTGCAGCGGCCCCCTTGGTTGTCTCACACAAGCTCTTGCGGCTGACGGTGACCGGCTGGGGCCGCCATTTTGTCACCTGTGACGCAGCGACCTCACTCGTGGGGGATACCCAGGTCGAGTGCTAGCCGGCGGCTGAGCACCCCTGGAGCGCCTGGATCGGTGCCCGACTGCGGAGCTAGCGATGTCTGGAAGAGGAGGCCCGAAGAAAGGGGACCGTACCCTGCCGGACATGCTTGGCAGGGCCCAGCACTCGCGGGACAGGACGCAGCCCTCACCGGGGCCCTCCCGGGCTCCGGCGGATGTGACTGGAGGGGAGCCACCCGTCACGAGGGCCTTTATGGAGGAACTGTTCAGCTCCCTCAGGGAGGACTTCCAGACACTGAAGCGGGAGGTGGCTAGCGAGGTCCGAGAAGTGCGCAGGGAGGTGG
Source organism: Triturus cristatus (assembly GCF_964204655.1). Classification (NCBI taxonomy): domain Eukaryota; kingdom Metazoa; phylum Chordata; class Amphibia; order Caudata; family Salamandridae; genus Triturus; species Triturus cristatus. The sequence continues at coordinate 138,965,902 of NC_140592.1, forward strand.
AGGGCCTTGGCGAGCGTGTGGAAGCGGTGGAGACGGAGGGCCAACAGCGAGCGGAGGAGATAGTCCACCTCCAGCAGGACGTTCTTCGCCTCCGGGAACAGTGTGTGGAGCTCCAGGCCCACTCCGAGGACCTTGAGAACAGATCTCGGAGGAACAACATTCGAGTGCGTGGCGTGCCGACTGCGGACGAGGGGTCCGATCTGGGGAGCTACCTGCGGGCCCTGTTCCGAGCGATCCTGGGGGAAGCTGCGGACTTTCCCATCAGCATTGACAGGGCGCATAGGGTTGGCCGGCAGCGCCAGTCATCGGCACCTCCACCGGACATTCTGGCCTTCCTGCCCGACTTTCCACTAAAGGAACGCATCATGGCTGAAGCCCGCAGGAAACAGCCCCTGACTTTCCGGGATCGGCCGGTGGCGCTTTACCAGGACCTCTCCGCCATCACTCTGCAGAAACGCAGGTCCTTTAGGATTGCTACTGACTTTTTGCGCGAGCATGAGACGCCGTACTCTTGGGGTCACCCCTTCCGCCTGATTTTTCGGTGGAACGGAGTGTTACACCAGCTACGCTCCTTGCAAGACATTTGTGGTGTCCTGGGGCTCACGGCGGCGGAGGAGGAGGGAGCTACGCCGTCGTGGAGGTCCTCGGAGAGACGGAACCGGCGGAGGTCAACGAGGCGGCGCTCAGCGACCAGTGTGGGGCGCCCGGACTCCCCTACCATCAGAGCGGACATGGCCGACGCCCTGAGGGCGGCGGCCGGGGACTCGACCGGCTCCTCTAGCGTGGCCTTGACGGCCTAATACACACCCCGGGGGGAGATGTCTTTAGCTTCTTTACATGCTTGGTACGGGGCGGGGGGGTTGGGGGGGAGCGGTTGGAGGTGAGTGGCTGGACGTCCACTTCGCTCTTTTCTACGGACTTGCCCGTTTTGGGGCTTGACTGAGACTATGGGGTGTTTGAGTTTGTGGGTGGCTAGTTGCCAGGGTTGTGTTTTGGGTGGGGGAGGGGGTTGTTTTGGGGTTGGGAAGGTCCCGTCCGATGTTGTCTATGCCCGCTTTGTTTTGGCTTGTCCTGCGCTGCGGCCCCGCGCGCCCCACCCGCTGATTCCCTGCCCATTGCATGGCGCTCTCGACCCCCGCGAGGAATGCCGGGCCTAAAGGTAGTGACCCTTAATGTTCAGGGTCTGAACAACCCGGTGAAGCGCAGGGCGATCCTGTCGTTGCTGGAGGGGACGCAGGCGGACATTTGCCTTTTGCAGGAGACACATTTATTGCCCCGAGATTGCCATAGGATGCGCTCTGCTAAGTTCCCTACCCAGTTCTTTTCCTCGGCAACGAACAAGACGGCGGGGGTAGCCATTCTCCTAGCGAGCTCCTTTCGGGGGGAGGTGTTGCATAAGTGTGCTGAACAGAAGGGGAGGCTCCTGGCGTATCGCATGCGCCTGGGAGGCATAGCATTTACAGTCGGCTCCGTTTATAGCCCAAACGATCACCAAGAGCGCTTCCTAGATTCCGCGCTGGTGGATGTCACTGCTTCCCCCGACCGCCACATTATCTTGGGGGGAGATCTCAACATTGTCTTTGACTCTGTGATGGACAGATCGGCGCAGCGCTTCCCGCAGACGGGGGAACTGTCCCAGGCTGGGAGGGCCCGGATTGCGGAAATGGATCTGCACGACCTCTGGCGCTCCATGCACCCCACGGATAGGGACTACTCTTACTTCTCGCACGCACACCGAACCTACTCACGGCTGGACTACCTCCTGGTGAGTGGACCGATGCGTGCCGCGGCCACGGCGGCGGACATCGGGGTCCTGACCCTGTCTGACCACTCCCCAGTCACCGGCGTTTTCCAGTGGCCGGCGGCCTCCCCCTTTCGGGGGGTGTGGCGCCTCCGGGATACACTTCTACACAAAAAGTCGGTGGTGCAACGCATCGGGGAGGTCATACAGGACTATCTCACCCACAATGGCAACACTGACACCTCGCAGGCGACACAGTGGGCGGCATTGAAGGCCGTCCTCCGGGGGGAATTCATCTCTATCTCTGCAGCTGAGAATAAGGAGCGGCAACTGAAGAGGGATGAGCTGACAGCTCAAGTCCGGGAGCTTGAGCAGGTCCACCGCCGTACGGGGGCGCCGAGGGTGTGGAGGCAGTTGAAGGCAGCGAGGAAGCTCCTGTCGGCTCTGGATCTTGACAGGGCGGAGTACGCCGCCCTACGCTTGAAACATGCCTACTACACTGGGGGGGACAGATGTGGCAAGCTCCTAGCACACCGGCTCCGGGTTGCGCACCAGCGCAGCGTTGTGAAAGAATTGGTGGGCGCGGACGGGGGGGTTGTCTCCGGGGACGCGGAGGTAGCGGAGTCTTTCCGCGGCTTCTACGAGGCGCTGTATGCTGAGGAGCCCTCCTCGCCACGGGATGCCGACGGCTATTTGGAGTCGGTGACCCTCCCGGTGCTGGATCCGGCTCAGGCTGACCACCTGGAGCGGGACATCCATGTTGAGGAAGTGATTTCAGCTATCGCGCGGTTGAAACATGGCAAGGCCCCGGGCCCGGACGGGTACACGTCGCTATTTTACAAGACTTTTTGCACGGCCGTGGCCCCTGTCCTTACTCGGCTATTTAACTCTTTCTCCGAACCGGGAGCCATCCCTCCGGATCTCCTGAGGGCGACGGTCGCGGTAATCCCGAAACCTGGGAAGGACCGGGCCCTCTGCGGCTCGTACCGACCCATCTCGCTTTTAAATGTCGACCTCAAGTTGTACACGGGGATTCTCGCGTCCAGGCTGAGTCCACACCTCCCCGACCTGGTGGAGGCGGACCAGGCTGGTTTTGTGCCCGGCAGACAGACGGTTGACAACACCAAGAGGGTGACGCATGTTCTGGAGAAGGCCTCAAGGATCTCGGGGGAGCGGATGTTGCTGTCCGTTGATGCGGAGAAGGCCTTCGACAGAGTTCACTGGCCGTATCTTGAGCTGGTCCTCAAGAAACTGGGAATCGGCGATAAGTTCCGCACCATGGTCTTTAACTGCTATAAGCATCCTTCAGCGTCGGTGCGGGTCAACGGGTGTAGCTCCGGTGGCTTTGCCATCGAGCGCGGCACGCGGCAGGGCTGCCCTCTTTCGCCGCTCTTGTTTGCCCTCTACATGGAGCCGTTTGCTCAGAGGATTCGTAATAATCCGGATGCTGTCGGGGTCCGGATGGGCCAGTACGTCCACACCGTCAGTCTCTACGCGGACGATGTCCTGCTGACTTTGGACGACCCTAGGAGGTCGCTGCCTGCTTGCCTCCGAGAGCTGGACACCTTTGCGGGGGTGGCCGGCTTCAAAATGAATATGAGCAAGTCGATGGCATTAGACGTGTCCCTGGCTGCGGAAACCAGGAGGGATCTTCAGCGACTCTTCCCCATGCAGTGGTCCTCGTCTACGGTGCCGTATCTGGGGATTCTGCTGGCGCCTACATTACAGGAGATGGTTACGGCCAATTATGCCTCCCTCAGCAGGAAGATCAAGGACGAGCTTGGCCGCTGGAACAAAGGCCTGCTGTCCTGGCTGGGGCGAATCGCGGCGGTCAAGATGACGGTGTTGCCCCAGATACTATATCTTTTCCGGGCCCTTCCGCTCCAACCCCCGGTGGGCTGGATACGGCAAATGCAGGCTGACATCTCCCGCTTTGTCTGGCAGGGCCGCAGGCCACGCATGAAGAGGGTTCTCTCCACGCTTGCTCCGGAAGCGGGGGGTCTCGGCATTCCGGACCTCCGTAAGTACTTTCAGGCGGCACAGCTCCGCTATCTGGTGGAGTGGAGCAGGTGGGAGTCCGACAAACATTGGCTCTTCCAAGACCAGGCAGTGGCGGGCCGCACCTTACAAGAGGTTCCATTCCTGCGCCGCGCGCATCGCCCCCCTAATCTTTATGCTTCCTTTGTTACGCGGGTCCCCCTGCGTGTGTGGGACGCGGTCTGTGAGGCCCGGGGCCTTACCACCTTCCCTTCGCCGCTCACGCCCATTGCGGGCAACCCGGACTTCTCCCCAGGGATGGAGCCGGGGGTTTTCTCCCACTGGGTGCAGGCGGGCTGCAGGGCACTCTTCCAGATCTATGGCCCGGAAGGAGTGGTTCCTTTTCAGCAACTCCGCCAGGAGTTCGGCCTGACGGAGCTGGACAGATTGCGCTACATGCAAGTTCGGCATTGGGCCCTCCAGCCCCAGGTGCGTGCCACCGCCGCCCGTCCAATTACACCGTATGAGAGGTGGTTGGCTACGCGGACCTCCGACGCTAAACTGATCACCGATCTGTACAAATACCTACAACCCCCGCCGTTTCACTATTACAACCCGGGGAGGGAGCGTTGGCACAGGGAATTGGGTAGGACACTCAGCCACAAGGAATGGGACAAAATTGCGTATCGGGCGCGGCACTCTGCATATCACACGGGCCTTACGGAGACCTTTACTAAGGTATCCACATACTGGTACTACACCCCGGAGAGACTGTATGAAATGCATAAACACACTGACAGGGGGTGCTGGCGGAGCTGCGGGCAGGAAGGTACCCTTACACACATTCTTTGGGATTGCCCAGTGCTGACCGCCTACTGGAAGGAAGTCTTGGACGAGGTGGATAAGCACTTTGGGATAGAGCTGCCGCGACTCCCGGCGTATGTCCTGTTGGGCCTCCCCAATGACCTAATGTACCCACTGAAGTCCCGTAGGGGTAGGCAGATCGCAATCGCGCTGGGGTCTGCGGTTCAGAACATTCTAATCCACTGGCGCACAACCACCGTCCCCTCCATCACCGGTTGGTTGCATAGGCTCTGGCATGTGCTGGGGATGGAGAAGCTGTCGCTTACGGTTGCGGGGGAGATAGACCAATTTGAAGAGCTATGGCAACCCTTTCCAGCGCTGCTGTCCACTGAATTCCGGGAGCTCACCTGCCCGAGGTATCTTAGACTTCTCAGGCTGACGCCGCCGGTGACCCCGGCGGACTAGCTTACATGTGAGACGGGGACCCCCCGGGGAGGGGGGGGGGGTGCGGGGCTTCCTGGTTAGGATTACTCTGATGCGGGACCATAGGACGGGGGGGGGGGGGGAGTGTTGTTGTTTCGTTACTGGGAGGATGGGGGATGGGAGGGGGGGGATTGTGTTCTATTGAGGTGTTAATGGGGGGGGTTTTTACTGCTTAGATTTGGGGTGTCGGATACGCGTGCGGGGATTTCACAGCTTGTATTTCTAGTTTTCATTTACTGTGTTTTTCCCCCTGACCCACCGCGCTACCTATTGCCAACCCTCTGGAGTTGCACCCTTTTTCTTTGACTGTATTCCATGTATCCTGCCCTCCTATCCCCCTCCCCCATGGTTTGTTTTGTCTCAATAAAAACGTTTTAAACATAAAAAAACCATAGGATTCACACATGTTATAGTTAGGTGGATATTTCACTCGTAAAAAACCAATGAAATTCCCCCGTTATAGTTAGTTCAGATAACTATAACTCGCACGCCCGCAATCCTGCTCATGACGTAACATATTACATCACTCATGACATGGTCAGTGGCATCACTCATGACATCACTGATGACATCATCCTTGTGATAGAGTGGCGGTCGCGCAAGTTATAGTTATCTGAACTAACTATAACGGGGGAATTTCATTGTTTTTTTACGAGTGAAATATCCACCTAACTATAACATGTGTGAATCCTATGGTTTTTTAAGTGAATTTGCAAGGTTTTTTGATGCTAATTCCTAACTATAACGTGTGTGAAACCTATGGTTTTTTCAGTGAATTTGTACGTTTTTTTAAATGCTAAGTTATGTATGTATTATTCTTTTTTTTATATATTTATTTTACAATAAACTACGTATTAATTTTTTTTTTAATGGTTTTTCACCGTGCGCGCACCCCCGCGATTTAAAAAAAAAAAAATTACAATGTTTTTTTCTGCCTTCGTGGTCCTTCAGGGACCCCCTGACCAGGGCTAGGGGGTCAGGAACTCTCTACCCTGCCCCCTTTTCACGTTCGCCACCTTCCTTTTTCACTCTCGCACTGAAAACAAACAAAATGGCGGCCGACACTTCCTGATTTTGACCGATTCGAACGTTGACTGACATGTAACCACCAATCATAATTACGCTCGCGCACGTTAGGGTGCACGCACCGTGCGCGCACCGTGCGCGGCTATAGATATTTATGTGCTTTAACTGCAATTTTCTCAGGAACTACTGAACAGATTGACTCCATATATGCAAAAGGCACATCCCTGACCTGAGGACTACCTCTCTGCCAAATTTCAAGTAATTCTGTTCAGCCGTTCGGGCTGTACCTTCGACTAAAGGTCCTATGGGAAACTGCATTGGGAAAACGCGTTTTGGGACCCCCCTTTTTTCTCGGCCCCCGCTTGACGAATACCCCCGAGACTTTCAGGATAGGAGCTGAGCGGAGCGCCCCATTAGTTTGGAAAATTTCGCAAAGATTCGTCAACCGGCGCCAAAGTTATTCAAAATAGAATTTTGAGATTTCCTATGGAAACACGGTCCTAACTATAACTATCTACTGGCGACTGCCGGTAGATAATATATATATATATATATATATATATATATATATATATATATATATATATATATATATATATATATATATTCTGCTCCAAGGTGTCCACCTGTAAGTAGCACTCGACCAGCAGCTTGATTTATGTGTAGGTAGGGACGGGGATCCGCTCGCAGGAGCCGCTCCGTAGTGGATTTGCCTGACGCGTTTCGAAGCTCCATATGCTTCTCTTCAGAGGCTTTAACGGAAACGGTGTGCACAACCGCTAACCCACTTCGCCATTTAACATATGACACACCCAGCAATGGGAGGCTCAAATGAGACTGTGCATTATGGGAAGTGTAGTGCGGAAAGCACATAATCAAGTCCTATATGGACCCTGCAAGTGGGCCCGTCCTTAATCCTATGTACGGCTGCTGTTCCACTTTCGTGGCCCCCAAGACTTCCGGGGTGGTGCATACTCCGCGGCTGGACGGCCGCGTGTTATATTCTGCTCCAAGGTGTCCACCTGTAAGTAGCACTCGACCAGCAGCTTGATTTATGTGTAGGTAGGGACGGGGATCCGCTCGCAGGAGCCGCTCCGTAGTGGATTTGCCTGACGCGTTTCGAAGCTCCATATGCTTCTCTTCAGAGGCTTTAACGGAAACGGTGTGCACAACCGCTAACCCACTTCGCCATTTAACATATGACACACCCACCAATGGGAGGCTCAAATGAGACTGTGCATTATGGGAAGTGTAGTGCGGAAAGCACATAATCAAGTCCTATATGGACCCTGCAAGTGGGCCCGTCCTTAATCCTATGTACGGCTGCTGTTCCACTTTCGTGGCCCCCAAGACTTCCGGGGTGGTGCATACTCCGCGGCTGGACGGCCGCGTGTTATATTCTGCTCCAAGGTGTCCACCTGTAAGTAGCACTCGACCAGCAGCTTGATTTATGTGTAGGTAGGGACGGGGATCCGCTCGCAGGAGCCGCTCCGTAGTGGATTTGCCTGACGCGTTTCGAAGCTCCATATGCTTCTCTTCAGAGGCTTTAACGGAAACGGTGTGCACAACCGCTAACCCACTTCGCCATTTAACATATGACACACCCACCAATGGGAGGCTCAAATGAGACTGTGCATTATGGGAAGTGTAGTGCGGAAAGCACATAATCAAGTCCTATATGGACCCTGCAAGTGGGCCCGTCCTTAATCCTATGTACGGCTGCTGTTCCACTTTCGTGGCCCCCAAGACTTCCGGGGTGGTGCATACTCCGCGGCTGGACGGCCGCGTGTTATATTCTGCTCCAAGGTGTCCACCTGTAAGTAGCACTCGACCAGCAGCTTGATTTATGTGTAGGTAGGGACGGGGATCCGCTCGCAGGAGCCGCTCCGTAGTGGATTTGCCTGACGCGTTTCGAAGCTCCATATGCTTCTCTTCAGAGGCTTTAACGGAAACGGTGTGCACAACCGCTAACCCACTTTGCCATTTAACATATGACACACCCACCAATGGGAGGCTCAAATGAGACTGTGCATTATGGGAAGTGTAGTGCGGAAAGCACATAATCAAGTCCTATATGGACCCTGCAAGTGGGCCCGTCCTTAATCCTATGTACGGCTGCTGTTCCACTTTCGTGGCCCCCAAGACTTCCGGGGTGGTGCATACTCCGCGGCTGGACGGCCGCGTGTTATATTCTGCTCCAAGGTGTCCACCTGTAAGTAGCACTCGACCAGCAGCTTGATTTATGTGTAGGTAGGGACGGGGATCCGCTCGCAGGAGCCGCTCCGTAGTGGATTTGCCTGACGCGTTTCGAAGCTCCATATGCTTCTCTTCAGAGGCTTTAACGGAAACGGTGTGCACAACCGCTAACCCACTTCGCCATTTAACATATGACACACCCACCAATGGGAGGCTCAAATGAGACTGTGCATTATGGGAAGTGTAGTGCGGAAAGCACATAATCAAGTCCTATATGGACCCTGCAAGTGGGCCCGTCCTTAATCCTATGTACGGCTGCTGTTCCACTTTCGTGGCCCCCAAGACTTCCGGGGTGGTGCATACTCCGCGGCTGGACGGCCGCGTGTTATATTCTGCTCCAAGGTGTCCACCTGTAAGTAGCACTCGACCAGCAGCTTGATTTATGTGTAGGTAGGGACGGGGATCCGCTCGCAGGAGCCGCTCCGTAGTGGATTTGCCTGACGCGTTTCGAAGCTCCATATGCTTCTCTTCAGAGGCTTTAACGGAAACGGTGTGCACAACCGCTAACCCACTTCGCCATTTAACATATGACACACCCACCAATGGGAGGCTCAAATGAGACTGTGCATTATGGGAAGTGTAGTGCGGAAAGCACATAATCAAGTCCTATATGGACCCTGCAAGTGGGCCCGTCCTTAATCCTATGTACGGCTGCTGTTCCACTTTCGTGGCCCCCAAGACTTCCGGGGTGGTGCATACTCCGCGGCTGGACGGCCGCGTGTTATATTCTGCTCCAAGGTGTCCACCTGTAAGTAGCACTCGACCAGCAGCTTGATTTATGTGTAGGTAGGGACGGGGATCCGCTCGCAGGAGCCGCTCCGTAGTGGATTTGCCTGACGCGTTTCGAAGCTCCATATGCTTCTCTTCAGAGGCTTTAACGGAAACGGTGTGCACAACCGCTAACCCACTTCGCCATTTAACATATGACACACCCACCAATGGGAGGCTCAAATGAGACTGTGCATTATGGGAAGTGTAGTGCGGAAAGCACATAATCAAGTCCTATATGGACCCTGCAAGTGGGCCCGTCCTTAATCCTATGTACGGCTGCTGTTCCACTTTCGTGGCCCCCAAGACTTCCGGGGTGGTGCATACTCCGCGGCTGGACGGCCGCGTGTTATATTCTGCTCCAAGGTGTCCACCTGTAAGTAGCACTCGACCAGCAGCTTGATTTATGTGTAGGTAGGGACGGGGATCCGCTCGCAGGAGCCGCTCCGTAGTGGATTTGCCTGACGCGTTTCGAAGCTCCATATGCTTCTCTTCAGAGGCTTTAACGGAAACGGTGTGCACAACCGCTAACCCACTTCGCCATTTAACATATGACACACCCACCAATGGGAGGCTCAAATGAGACTGTGCATTATGGGAAGTGTAGTGCGGAAAGCACATAATCAAGTCCTATATGGACCCTGCAAGTGGGCCCGTCCTTAATCCTATGTACGGCTGCTGTTCCACTTTCGTGGCCCCCAAGACTTCCGGGGTGGTGCATACTCCGCGGCTGGACGGCCGCGTGTTATATTCTGCTCCAAGGTGTCCACCTGTAAGTAGCACTCGACCAGCAGCTTGATTTATGTGTAGGTAGGGACGGGGATCCGCTCGCAGGAGCCGCTCCGTAGTGGATTTGCCTGACGCGTTTCGAAGCTCCATATGCTTCTCTTCAGAGGCTTTAACGGAAACGGTGTGCACAACCGCTAACCCACTTCGCCATTTAACATATGACACACCCATCAATGGGAGGCTCAAATGAGACTGTGCATTATGGGAAGTGTAGTGCGGAAAGCACATAATCAAGTCCTATATGGACCCTGCAAGTGGGCCCGTCCTTAATCCTATGTACGGCTGCTGTTCCACTTTCGTGGCCCCCAAGACTTCCGGGGTGGTGCATACTCCGCGGCTGGACGGCCGCGTGTTATATTCTGCTCCAAGGTGTCCACCTGTAAGTAGCACTCGACCAGCAGCTTGATTTATGTGTAGGTAGGGACGGGGATCCGCTCGCAGGAGCCGCTCCGTAGTGGATTTGCCTGACGCGTTTCGAAGCTCCATATGCTTCTCTTCAGAGGCTTTAACGGAAACGGTGTGCACAACCGCTAACCCACTTCGCCATTTAACATATGACACACCCACCAATGGGAGGCTCAAATGAGACTGTGCATTATGGGAAGTGTAGTGCGGAAAGCACATAATCAAGTCCTATATGGACCCTGCAAGTGGGCCCGTCCTTAATCCTATGTACGGCTGCTGTTCCACTTTCGTGGCCCCCAAGACTTCCGGGGTGGTGCATACTCCGCGGCTGGACGGCCGCGTGTTATATTCTGCTCCAAGGTGTCCACCTGTAAGTAGCACTCGACCAGCAGCTTGATTTATGTGTATATATATATATATATATGTTTTCCATAGTTTTCCCAGGGTCGGGACCGCACTCCACAACAGGTAGGTTGCAAACCTCTAATTCAGAAAGACATGCGGCTTCCCTTCCCCGTATCTCGACCCTGCCCTTACGCGTTTCGAAGCGTTTGTGCTTCTCGTCAGAGGCCGTGTCAGCAGGCAGTCAATTACATTTTTCCACATCCCTCTGCGTGCTTTTATCTAATTGAATGGCTACCGGTGTGCCTTCATCGTGAATAGTCATTAATGTTGCACGCTGGGGATTGTAGTTAATTCAGCCCAATTCATACCCTCCACTGGGTCTGTCTGTTACACATACTTTGTATATATATATATATATATCAGATAGATATGCTTCATGATTCCTACTAATGCTTTTCATGGAATATGTCTGTTCTGTGCATCATAAGATCTGATGTCTATCACATCAGACGGCTTCGCCAGTGCTGGCAAGACTGGCCTGCCCACCTTTGCCATATTTTAGAATGTTTCTGTGGCCAGCCGCGGGCCTGGAAGACCATGCGCTCCAGGTCCATACAGAAATCCATACCTTTTTCCATGCCCTAATCGCAGGTGGTTTATCTGATTTCCAGGTCCTGGCGATGTCGCGTTTGGCGATGGTAAGGCCAAGCCAGAGGAGATGGCATTTGTACCAATTGCTGCCTATTGTGTCAGTAATGTAAGCAGTGCCAGCCTAGGGGATCTGGGTATTTCCCATCCGAGAACTTCGGCCATGCATGTCAGCGCCCCGTTCCAAAATCTGTCTAGAGCCAGGCATGTCCATACGGTATGTATGAAAGTGCTGTCATCAGATTGGCATTGTGGGCACACAGGAGACGCAATCATATTAACTTTCCATAATCTATGACGCATGTAGTACGCCCTGTGAATGTATTTAAACTGACGTAGTCGGGAGGGGATAGAAGCCCCGCACGGAGATTCTAGGGCTCCATTCCAGTCGTCAGCATCCAGAGGACCAATATCGACTTGCCATGTTTCTTCATGCTAAAACTTCTTAATCACTTTGCAGAATCTGGAGCGATCACAGGTACTACAGCAGAAGCCAACATCATCATAATTCCAAAAGAAGGAAAGAACTTAACACTCCCTAAAAATTACAAGACAATCTCCTTGATAGACGTAGATTGTAACATGTACTCAATAATACTAGCTAAACGCCTAAACATCTTCCTTACAAAATTATTAACCCCCACCCAAGTTGGATTCATAAATAAAAGCACATGTCTACTGACAACACTGGGCTGCTATGCCATGTCCTTGCCAAAGCAAAATAATCTGCAGCAGCTTTGGTCGCAATAGCTCTTGACTCTGAAAAAGTGTTTGACAGGGTATCATGGACCTTTCCTAGAACAAACCCTAAAAACATTAAACCTAGAGGGCGCATTTATAAAAATGGTTATGGCCTTATATAGTAACCCATCTACCTATATTAGCACTATTGGTTCACTATTCCATCAAACTGGAAAAAGTTACCATACAATTCTATCTGCTCTACCCATCCCTCTTCCTGATGGCCCTGGAACCTCTTCTACTTGGTATTGTTAACAACCCAGGGATAGCTGGTATCAATGTTGATTGGAAAATAGTAAAACTATCTGCCCATGCAGACGATATCTTAATAGCTACTGATAACCCTGGTGTAGCCATTATCACTCTTATGGAAGCTATTCACCTATGCTCAGGAGTTGTCGGATACAAATTGAACAAGGACAAATGGGAAGTCAAATCCCTTAACCTCCACAGCACAAAAGACCTTCTTGGTAACTCGGGCCCAACATGGCACCCACACTATATTAAATATCTAGGTATTGAATTTGGTTCAAACTTAAAAGACACCATCAAACATTAAAAAATGCCCCCACAAAAGAAGTACTAGAAGGTCGGTCACCCAAATTCATTACCTGGTGGGGTTGAATAAAAACTATAAAAATTATGATCACCCCGATAATCAATTGTTTAATTAGCATGCTTCCCTAACTACTCTCGGACAACTTCCTCCATAAACTAGATACGTTATTTACACATTTCATATGGCAAGGCAAAAAAGCAAGAATAACGATTAAAAAAATGATGTCTGCCCCACATATTAGGTGGTGCCAATCTCGCCAACATTCAAAATGATCAGACAGCTCTCTTAACCAAACAAGGTAATTACTGTTTCCAGACCCCTGATAAATATACCCACACATGGCTGGAGGTTGAAAGAGACATCTTTGGAAAATTAGAATCTGCAACCCTACTCACAATCAACTGTAAACTCATTAACCAACTATAATCAGATACTAAACAAACACCAGGAACACCCAGATAAAAATTGATAAGAAACTGCCCTCATAGATGAAATACTCAGAGCTAGCCTCTCTCTGGCACAAGCCGAACATTACATATGCAAGTCGGACCCTCTATTGGCAATCATGGATCACCCATGATATTGACAAATTGCTGCTATCTTTTTAAAATTGCTGCTATTTGATTTTACACTGAGTGCTTGTTAAAACTGCTCCATTGTGTTTTTATACGGACTTGCAGAAGCAGGGCGCGAACCCCCGTTCCCTCCTCATCGCTCCCGCCATCTTGGGTGAGGGGGACGAGCTGGGCGAGCACTCTAGTGCTCAGACCCGCCCGCCCTTGATTCTACAAAATGGTACCCTGGCCAAGGAAGCGCAGCGGACGAGCGCAGCGGGCACGCTGGGCGCGCGCCGAAGCCGCGCCAAAGCCAAGCCCGTCTGCGCCCGTCCGCGACCGGACACGGCCCAGGGCCATAGCCCCTGGTCCTGTTAACCGGACTCGGTGGAGTAGGGACGAGCTGTTGAATCTGTCCGCCGTCACATGTAGTGACGGGCTCCACAGCATGCACACAGGGGTGGACACAGGTTGCAGATCCTGCCAATTCCGATTCTGCACCGCAATGGTTGATACCCGGGACAGCCCCACCCTTTCGTGCGGCTTGCTTAATGTGAGGTCGCTGCGCTGCAATAAGTTTGACATCCACGACCTGCTCGTGGACAGACAATTGGACCTGTTATTTCTTACAGAAACTTGGCTGGATACACACTCCGACCCTGATATCATTCAGGCACTGCCGGATGACTATCTGATGGTAAGACTGGACAGACCTGAGGGCAGAGGAGGAGGTATTGCACTTGTATTTAAACACTACCTTGCCTGTCAAATTGAATCCGTCCACCTGGCGGCAAGTGAGGTGGGGATGTTCACAATAAAAATCAATGGGGGTACAACTGTTAAGGGCTATTTAGTCTACCGACCACCTGGCCCTTTGGCTAGGTTTAAGGGCACTCTCATAGAATGTGCCACAGAGATGGTGCTGCGGAGAGATAAGTTTCTTCTTCTCGGAGACTTTAACATGCACCTCGAAGATTCACTAGACAAGGGAGCGATGGAGTTCCGGCAGGATCTTCAAGCACTACAGTTAGAGCTAAAGGGCCACCTTCCTACTCACCTACATGGTCATCTGCTCGACCCAGTTTTTGCAAACTGGGAGGAAGTTAGGGTGGCCCCCCCAGTGCCTCTCCCGTGGACTGACCATTTTTTTGGTGCCTTTTGAAATCTCTCTCCCTAAGAACAAGGACACTGCTCCCACTCCCTATAACCATCCCAGGCGCAAATGGGCGAAGTTTTCTCTGCCCAAATTCAATGAGGCTCTGATAGCCAATGGCCCCATTGGAGGCGATGATGCGGATTCGGTAAACAAACTACTTAACGACCGCATCACGGCTGCGCTGGACCAAACGGCCCCGTTAGACCATCCAAAGAAGGATGGTCGTAAACAGAGATCGGCACCATGGTTTAATGAGGAATTGCGGGGTGCCAAGAGGGAGTGTAAGCGTGCTGAAAGGCAGTGGAGGGAAGCATATGACAATCAGGAGAGAGAGAGATACCTCATCCACAGACGAGCATATCATAATCTTATCAGGATAACGAAAACTGCCCACTATGCCGAAAGAATTCTGGATGCAGAGAACTCAGCGAAAGAATTGTTCTGTGTATACAAATCTCTTGCTGTCCCTAAATCCTCAGCGGGATCAGAGGACTGCTCTGTGGCTGCCTGCAACCGCATTGCTGATTACTTCAGTGACAAAGTGTCCAAAATCTATACCACCTTCCCTGCCCAACCAGCGGCAGATGGAAAGTTCGAGGCGTCAGTTAGAGAGGAAGATGGTCACAAGTTGCTGCTCAATTTCTCTACCCCGCAAGCTGAAGACCTGATCAACATATGTAGATCAGTGAAATCAGGTTCCCCACGGGACCCAGCATCTCCTAAACGGCTGGCCGACAGCCTGACAACACTAGAGCCATACATTAGGCACCTGTTGGATATCTCCTTCAGGTCCAGCACTGTGCCTTGGGAATGGAAACAAGCAGTGGTGCTCCCCCTCCGCAAGAAGCCTAATATCAGCTTCGAAAAACTGGAGAATCTGCGTCCCATCTCCCTCCTTCCCTACTTCTCGAAAGTGGCGGAGAAGTTGGTGAACCAGCAGTTAATGCAGTTTGTGGAAGAGTCTAATCTCCTTCACGCCACCCAGTTTGGATTCAGACCTCGACACTCGACTGAGTCAGCACTCCTTATGGCTTCCGAATCCATCAGACAGGGGGCCGACGAGGGCCACACTATGGCCCTGATCCTGCTGGACCTCAGCGCTGCGTTCGACACTGTAGCACATTCCACCTTGCTACAGTGTCTGAACAAAGCAGGGATGGGTGACGCAGCGCTAAAATGGATTCAGTCGTTCCTCTCGGGCCGTGGTTTCCAAGTCAGGCAGGGTGACTGCTACTCCAGGCGAATGGCACTGGATCAGGGGGTTCCACAGGGCTCGTCCCTAAGCCCAACGCTTTTTAATCTATATGTGGCCCCGGTCGCCTCCATAGTGGAGAGCTACGGTCTGCGCATGGTGTCATACGCCGACGACACGCAGCTGGTCATCTCCCTATCGCGTACTCCCGGCCTTGCGGCGGACATCTTCAGAGCATGCATGCAAGATCTTGCTGCCTGGATGTCTGCCAACTGCCTTAAACTTAACGGCAACAAGACTGAGGTGCTGGTGGTAGGGGGAGACCGGGCGGCGTGGACGTCGGCGTGGTGGCCTCCTTGCTTGGGACCAACACCTACCCCCTGCCTGGAGGCGAGGAATTTAGGTGTCTGGTTCGACTCCGATCTTACCTTTGGCCCCCAGGTCAACCGGGTGGTCGGCACCTGTTTCGGGATCCTTAAGACTCTCAGGAAGGTTTTGGAGCTCCTTCCCGTTAGAGCCCGCCGAACATTAGTGCATGCTTTAGTCACGTCCAAGATGGACTATGGCAACCTTCTCTATCTAGGTATCCCCGAGAAGAATCTGAGCCGCTTACAGGTCCTGCAAAATGCCGCTGCTCGGCTAGTTCTCAAACTTCCTAGAAGATCAGCCTCCAAAGCCGCGCTCCAAGCCTTGCACTGGCTTCCGGTCAGGAGCAGGGTAGAATTCAAGGCCCTCTGCACCTGTCACCGGATCATTAATGGCAGGGCACCCCCTCCTCTTCAGGGTCTCCTGACACAATACGAGCCATCCCGCGCGCTGAGATCCTCTGGTTCAGGGCGCCTAACTATCCCAAAGGTGTCCAGAGCAAGGATGGGTGGCAGGTCCTTCAGGTACCTCGCCGCATCATGCTGGAATAAACTTCCAGTAGCACTGCGTCTGGAACCATCAGAGCTTATCTTCAGAGCCAAGCTGAAAACATATCTGTACACCAGATAGTGGCCCTCCCCGCAGGACTCCCTCTGAACACGCTCACACTCTCAGCGCGGGGACACGCCGTTGTGCGTCACCATTGCGCTCTACAAGACCCATTATTATTATTATTATTATTATATTTGTTATCCTCAACAACTGGGCTTGAGGAACTAACCCCTAACTTTCTTGAACCTGCAATCAGAGACTCAAGAATTTTACAACTTCCTTAATTTGAAAACAGCCATCATCACATCTAAACAACACTACAGCAACCCGTCCCTCTCTTCCCTCATTAATAAGCTTAATATTCTCGGACACAAAGTATCTAAACTATACAACCTGCTACAGCCCAAATTGTCCAAGGATAATACAAAAATAGAAGGATATTGGGACATTCAGTCCGCACCTCCCTCAACTAAGACTGAATGGGCTGCTATTTGGAAATCCATCACCTCACATAAAATCTCACTGGTACTCTCGCAAACGAAACTTTGGCTACTACAGAAAAACTACTAGACACCTTCCAGCCTACACTCCCTGAGCATTCTAGAGAGCCCTGTCTGCTTTAATTGCAATAAGGAAAAGAGAGACGTCACCCACCTAATATTTCACTGCAGTTCAGTTAGTCTCTTTTGGGACAATATTTTCTCCTTTATTTCAAAACTATTAAATATTAACCCTAAAAAAGAATCCTCCTTTCTCATTAAAGACTTCCACGATGAACATTAACTGCCTCGCTGATCATCTTTTAGTTGACCTCCTACTATCTTCAGGAGTAAAAACGATTACCTCAAACTGGAAATCCACACAAAGGCCTCCTTTCAATCCTGGTTCGACTGGGTATCACATATCAGAGGCGCTGATAATGTTGACATGCAACATTCTCTTTGGAAGCAACATCACAACCCATATGGAAATCCTTCGACAACTATTTTGCCACCCACAAACCCCCATAGGCTGTGGAAATTCAACACATAACTCATAATATGCTCTTATCAGTTTTCACTTACCAGTGCTAGGAAAACTGAACAAAAACACACACATCCAGTACACTGTACACAATCCCCCTACAGCAACTCAGTTCCTACTTCCCACTGTTGCTGTTACTACTACTTTTTTTTTTCTTCTCAAAACCTTTATTGACAACTTCAGCATAACAATGCAAGATGAGTGAAGTCCGCAGCAGGGGCAGAGCAGCGCATACACCTATCATTAGGTATGAGTCCAAAATTGGGTAACTGAAGAGGGGTGCGATATAGCCTGTGCAGGTATTTAACATTTATGAGACGAAGACGATAGTTGGGAGACAGTTTCTTCGTCTGGTTACAGCAATAAAGCCAATCAGCTTGGGGAATGTCCAAGCCTAACTCCGCGCCCCATGCCGCACGTGCACGCTCAGTAGAGATGGAGGTGGTCGACAGCGTAGGAGCATATCATTTCGTTACCAGCTTGCGAGGAGTGGGGGATGTATATATAAAGTCAAGAGCAAGCATCGAGGGTGGAGGTTGGGGAATGTTGGGTGAAGCTCCTTACAAATAGCCTGCAACTGATAAAAGAGCAGAGTGTCCATCGGACCAGAGGAAGCAGGAAGAGAGTAAAACGTATTTCCGGGGTAAAGATCCGCCAATGTCGTCAGTCCTAAGCGGGTGGCATGATTAGACATGCCAGTTGGTTGCTGAGGAGGGAAGGCAGGATGACGTACAATCGGCATGGTATTAGCCGAATAACGTAGGAGTGTTGGAAAAACGGCACAGTCCCAACCAAGCCCAGCGCAGGGTCTCGACTGTGTCCACCTCAGCCCGTGGGCGGCTGGCCGGTGCAAACAGTGCGGTGTTCAGCGGCCAAGGGGTTGCAAGGTCAGCCTTTACAGCGACGTTCGGCTGATAAGGGGCAGGGTGAATCCAGAAGTGTAAAAAACTGGCCTGGGCGCTTAAGGCATAACGTTTAAAATTGGGAGCGCCCATTCCGCCAACCGACATGGGGAGAATGAGGATATCATATGCAATCCTGGGCTGCTTGCCAGCCCACACAAGAGAAATGATCTGAGAGCGAATTTTACAAAAGAAATGGTCAGTTAAAGGTATGGGGATGTTCAAGAAAAGATAGAGGATTTTCGGGAGAACCACCATCTTGGCAATGGCTATGCGACCCGTCAGGGACAGAGGGAGCCGGTTCCAGTGTGGTATTTTGGATTCGAGCCAGTCCACCGCGCGTCTAAAGTTGGCCCTCCAGAGGTCATCTAAGTCCCTGCTCAGCCAAACTCCTATGTAGCGGGTGGGTACTGAAGCCCATACAAAAAGGAAATCCGGTGTGAGTGGCTTGGTGGCATCTGTGAGAGGGAACAATATTGACTTGCTCCAGTTCACCTGTATGCCGTACAATCTACCAAATCTTATTATCTCACGCACAAGGGGGCTGAGGTTATCTTGGGGGTGGCGGACATACAATGTGATGTCATCCGCATACATGGAGACCAGGAGGGAAAGGGCCGAAAAGCCGGTGCCCTTCTGAGTATGGTGTTGCCGGAGTCTGGCAGCGAGGGACTCCATCGCAATAGCGAAGAGCATGGAGAGCGGACAGCTCTGCCGAGTGCCGCGCTCAATCAAAATAGGATCCGACACCTGACCAAGGCGCGGTAGAAGAAAAAATAGAAACGGCCACTGAAGTGTATCGAATGCCTTTGTGGCATCGAGTAAAGCTGCCACAGCAGGGAGATCAGGGTTGATTTGATGAAGAACCGAAAAAATGGTCCTGAGGTTGTGAGAGGTGGCACGGCTAGTAATGAAACCGGACTGGTCGGGGAGGGCGATGAGTGCATAAGGAGGAGCAGACGGGAGGCCAATAATTTAGCAAAATTCTTATTATCGATGTTAATTAAAGAAGGGGCGATAAGAGTCGCGACAGTCAGCCGGCTTGTCCAGCTTAAGTAGTAGCGTAATCATTGCCTCCCGGAGGGATTGCAGGAAAAGGCCATTGTCGAAGGAATCATTATATATGGCGGCCAAGTGTGGCACAAGAATCGGAGCAAACGTCTTATAGAACGAGTCGGGGAGGCCGTCGAGATCAGGGGCCTTATCACTTGTCAAACTATTTATGGCAGCAAGTATCTCCTCTTTAGAGAAGGGCTCATCTAAGAATTTGCGATGGTAGTACTCCAACCAAACCATCGCAAGGGTATCGAAATATTGTTCGAAAGCCTCGCACGAAGGGGAAGAACCGGCAGTGTAGAGTTGCGAATAGTACTCCATAAAACGAACCTTGATTTTTTCTGGGGAGGTAGTTCTAGTGGGGCCACCATCCTGGAGAGCCATGACATATAACGCAGCACGGGGGCGTAAGAGGTTTGCCAGGGTCTTACCAGGCCGATCGCCTTCACCGAAGCGGCGAGCTCGGGCATCTCTGCCAAGAAAGGAGAGTTCCCTATCCGCCTCCTCAGCAAATTCAGTATGTTTTTCACGCAAGCTCGCGAGGGTCTCAGACCTGGGGTGGGCCGCATGTTCTGCGTCGAGAGCCTTAATCTCCGATTCTAACTTGTCCAAAGAGGGGCGGATGGAGCGAAGGACACCAGCTTGTTCCGAGATACACTCGCCACGTATCACTGTCTTGAAGCCTTCCCAAAGGATAGACGCTGAGTCCACAGAGCCGACATTTAAGTCAAAGTAGTTGATAATCGCTGTTTGGATCTCGTCACAGAAAATGGAATCACGGAGGGTGTTCGGAGGGAGCCACCATGTGCCTCTCTCAGGGCCAGAGATTACCTTTAGGAGACAGCGCAACCACATCCATCCGTAAACATGCTTATCTTGATAAATACGTAATCTCTTAGGTAACTTGAGAACTCGTAGTCCTAAATAAGCAAAAACATCACCAAATGCCCGTTAGTTCGGTGGGAACCAAGGCAGCAATTGATAATCATCTTGCCTGAAATGGAAACAAGAATTATCTTAAAAGACGGCGCATCTTTATCCGTCTGTCACCGTAGCTCGAATCCGGTATAGAGGAAAGGTGCGAGCTCACCTAGACCGATGTTAAATACGGGTATAGGAGAGCATGCGCAGCGTGGGTGGGCATGTCTCGCTATGGGAACTTGTACCCGTAACGTGAAGTGAGCATCCTAGTGGAACCGTTGACGGCAGATGAGTCATAAGTACCTATTAGGTGCCAATAGATGGCATATTCTGTGATGCCTCGGCTAAGACAACGTTGTCTGAGTGAGGGCGGTACTGTTGTTAGGGTAGTATCTTGGGTAATGTAGAAGCAAGGCCAAATTGAATATACAAAAGTCATAATATAAATGCGGTATATATGCTCAGGGATCTATAACAATCATGCTTGTTAGGAAGCATTACAAATCATGATATCAAGCCATCGTGCAATGTGCGGATGAGGCATGCTATTTTAACAGAAAAAACTGTTGTGTAATACAATGAAATATTTGCACATATAACAGACAAGTAAGCGAAGTCACTTTTGCATCAATAGGTTAAAGATTTACATCAATGGTATCGTGGCAGCGGTTAGCTGCAGTCAAATTTGTACCACTAGGTTAAAGATTGTGCATCATTGGTATCGTGACAACGGTTAGCTACAATCAAATTTGTAATATGATGTGAATTTACAGAAGTCAAATGCTGATCAGCAAATTAATAAGAAATTTTCAGGATAAAACATGCTGCTTTAACAGTGACGTAGTCGACATCAATTACACAATGGAGAGAAATAGTGTACAGTGCAGGTGCCGGGATGATCATTTGCTAGAGTCTAATTCGACATGTGGCCCATCAGCCATAGTGCGCATGGAAAAGGCGTATACTTATACACAGATGCATACTCATCAAATAAGCATGATATTCACATTATTGATCTAATGCATTCATATATAAGGAGCAACCTTTCAGGATTAACCAGTTACCTTGTCAGGAGGGACACATCGGTACGGTCAAAAACCGGTGGCTGTCAAGGGATTCTTTCTCAATCCTATACAGAGTAAGGACGTCTGTTTAGATATTTTCTCTGATTCATTTAGACCTTTAATCACCATATCAAGCAGGTGTGTCCACCTGCATTCATGCAAGTTAAGGGTGATAGACAGGTCCCCTCCCCTCGGGTTACGTGTGACCTTTTTGAGTGCCCACCATCTCAAACTTTCTGCTGTGGGCTCAAAACGCATGAAATGGTCAACCAATGGAGCACCCTGTGTCTTACATCGAATCCTGGAGCAATGCTGGAAAATCCTAGTTTTCACTTTCTGTCTAGTTTGCCCTATATACAGTAAATATCAGGTGTGTGATATGGCCCTGATCAGGGCAAATACAAGTACTAAAAAGAAATTCAGTTTTACTCGAAAGAACCAACCACTATTATATACTGTTATAGTTCCCCAGGTTCTGTGAGATACGGGTTACCCCATGAATTTTTATTGGCATAACCACTGGTAGTATTACATTTAGAGGCCCTGGATACCTATAATTCCCCTTTACTAGGGACTTATCAGTAAATTAAATATTCCTATTGGGGATAAGCCAATGTCACCATGTTTTAAGGAGTGAGCTCATGCACTTTAGCACTGGTTAGCAGTGGCAAAGTGTGCAGAGTCCTAAGGCCAGAAAAAAACGAGATCTGCAAAAATGGAGAAGGAAGGCAAAAGGTTTGGGGGAAGATCACCTTAAAGCTGACACAGCTAAGAAGGGGTAAAAGGTGTTTATACCAAGCACTGCTTTAAATTACCAAGATGTGAAATGGAGCAAGTCGCAAATGTTTCTGTGATTGTTCATTTATTTGTATGGTTTAGGCACTATGTACCCTTGATTAGTTCTTTCCTGCTGATCAAGACAAATACATATATGCCACCCCTTGGATAGGCCCGGTCAGCCCAGAGGGCAGGGTGCAGTGTCTTTCAAAAGTTGGACATGCACTTTTAAGTTTTACATGTCTTGGTATTGAAAAACTCTCAAATTAATTTGTCACTACAGCAAGGCCTACCTCTCCCAGAGGATAACATTGGAGCCGTCTTATTACCGTTAATTAGCTGTAACGTCCAAATGGAACAGGTAACCAGTTCATGTTTAGTGTCTTTGGAATTGTAATGAAAAATCCTAACTTCTGGTGAAGTCAGATTTTAAATTACAGTTGTGAAAATGCCAACTTTAGAAAGTGGCATTTATTCTGCCTCAGCTATTTAGTGCCTGTTCTGCCTCCACACAAAGGGCTGCATACCCCCTATAGTTAGTCTGAGGCCAGGACAGGGAAGGCAGGATGCCTGGGGACTTCAAAGGGAACTCCTAGACGCTTCTTCCATCTTTCAGAGGAAGGGTCCCATAAATATTGAACCTCAGACACCAACTCTTCGGTACACTTCTGGACCTGTGAATACTCTGCCAGGAAGAAGGACTACTGTTCTGCTGAAAGGACTGCCACTCTTCTGGGCTGCTGCCCTGCGGGACTATTGCCTTGCTGGACTGCTGCCTTGCTGACCTGCTACGTGCTGCCCTCTTGCCTGTGTGAGAAAGACTGAACCTGCAACTGTTGAAAACAGGACCCTAGAGTGACTCCAAGGACTAGTTGGCTACCCTCCTGACCAGAGCCTCAGGGACAGAAGACTCCAACAACCTTGAACATGCATCTGGACTCTGCCATCTGTGAGTCTACTCTGCCAAGTGTGCCACCCCAGTCCTGGCCCTTGGAAGTGGGTCAAATGTGTTTTGCAACATCGAGCAGAACTGATACATGTCTGCCGCTGCGTGGACTAGTACAGCTACAAAGACTCGCAGCGCAGCTCGTCACCTCTTCGAACCGTCACTGCGCAACGTATCCTCAGCGCAGGCCCTCACATTCCTCGTCGATGGCAGCCTTGACGACAACCACGGACTCAGCAATGCAGCTTTGCAGCTCCCCAGAACCGACCTTTGCCCCGACTGTGCGACGCGTCCTTGATTTCCAGCCTTCATCAATGGGATCCTTGACAACAATTCAGGACCTCGCACCGCAGCATCGCAACATCTTGGAACCAATGCTTTGCTTTGGTTGCACGACGCGCCTTCAACGCGAACCCTGGCAGTGCTGTGCAAACCAGGATTTAAGGTACTTTGTTCAGCAGGCCTAACTAGGACTCTGTAACCGGCCCACACTCCATCACGGTCAGCCTGAACTTGCGCCTTTGTGCAGGTGCTGCACGACCAGATATCCACAGTTTGCCCCTTGTGCTTGTTGGCCCTATTTTCAGTGAAATCTTTAAACCTGCATAACTCCAGTTCTACTTATTGGATTACTCTATTTTTCTAAGCTGGTGTGGGATCCTTTTGTGTTTTTTTTCACTGTGTTACTGTTTGAAATTTTGCACAAATACTTTACACATTGTCTCTGAGTTAAGCCTAACTGCTCTGTGCCAAGCTACCCGAGGGTTGAGCACAGGTTAATTTAAGGTTTGCTTGTGGCTTATCCTAAGAAGAATTGTGGTTGATTCTTGGGAAGGGTTTCACCTCCCTCAACCAGTAAGCCAATTTCTTACACCCCTTTATTATGTGAGCAGGTTTCTGGTGGAGGTAATCTGTATCAAGATTGCTTTTTCATATTTGTTGTGTTGTGTGGCATTTTACAGCATCGGTGGTGTGCTCTTGAGTTTTCTTTGTGATTTTGTGTTTTTGTGCTGCAGTATTTCAAAAGTGAAGTTGTTTTGTAGAGTGGTTGTTCTGTTGTGCTCTATTTGGACAGCTTGGTTGTGCAGTGCACTTTTATGTTTTAACCATGTTGATATGTTGCTTTCTGAGATATTGTGTTTCGTTTATCTGTTTACTTTGGGTAGGTAAACGAACCCTGTTATATTTCCAGCTGAAAGCAGCAAATGGATGCAACGAGCAGTCAACAAGTTGTAAAATAGCTCTATTCCAGCTCATCATCTATTTAAGATACCAATCAGGCGAAAACTGTGACAGGCACTCTCTTATATTAGTGTTTAAATTAACCGCACATCTACAAAAAGATTTTTAAAAAAGATTATTTTATTTCCTGCAAATCTAATTTTTCCATTCAATGTTTCACTAAGTAGCCATTGATGATCAAAGTGTGACTAGCGTTGACCGGTACTATAAAGGAGTCGGTTTCTGGCTAATCTGCATTCTGAGCACCATTTGGAATGCATGGCTATTTTATATAAATTAGTAATGCCTTGCCGACAAATAGCTTGTGCTTAAATGCATATTCATTCAGTTAGCGCAATCAAACGGAACACGCTTCAGTTTTCAAGAATGTGTTTGCTGGAAACCTGTTGAAATGCAAACTAACTTGCTTTTGTTTCTTGGGAAAATATTTTTTTCAGATAAACACGCTCCAACTGTTACAACTTAGCATGATGACAGAAATGTACTCACTGGAGTACACTGTGTTTCCAATTGTCCAGCACATATTTAAATGAGTTTTAGTGGCCTGCAGCCCTCTGGTTGTCACAAATGAGTGTTGATGTGAGGCAGCATAAAGGCCCCTGCCATGCGCATTTTGCCCTGTGCACAGAGCATCTGAGACTAGCTACCACTGAGTCTGTGCATGCTTGAGGTGTGATGCACCATCTCATAGCGCTCGGCGGGAGGAGGAGGTCTTGAGAGTGGGCGCCTGGGGATGACGTGGGAAATATCGCCAGGACCAAGCTGGAGCCACACACAAAGGTTCCTAGCTTGTGTCAGAAAATAGTGCAGGTACCCTTCTTATGCTGAAAGTTCATACCTGTGCCATCAATGCGGTCTGATGCCTTTCTGAGAAGTCCCTGTATCAGTGCATTGTAAGTGATCATTCATGCATTGTTAGTGACAGTTCATTGTTAATGCAGTGACTATACTGAACAATGATGTCTATTAAAAACAATTGCAGTGCATTCTTGAGGAGTGGATGTAGCAACATATTAAGGTGCAACGATTTTGTTACTTATTGCCAGTATTGTTTGATTAAAATAACACTGTGGGCTCCTGGCTGCGAGCCCTGGTCCATTTTCTTGGCCTACTTGCAATTAACTAAAGCAATGTACTAAAAGTGCAGGTACGCTGCTGAGAAATACCAGAATGTCCTATTTAAACTGCTACTACCGCCTGAGAAGTGCCCGTACCTGTCGTGGGAAAGTGTTCAGATCCAAGGGGTAACTAGATTTAGGAGCCTCCATCCATCAAATGAGGGGGGTGGGGACTCCTCTACTACATTTTCAACTTAAAAGTTACTATTAGTAGCTTTCTACCTATTGGAGATCTCCACCACCAGGACTGACATCTCCCTATGGAAAGTAAAAGTGAATTTGAACACAATTAATTAGTTTCAAATTATTAATTTAAATACAATTTCCTAACTCCCATTCACATAGGACTGCCACAGTAACAAGAAACAACACACCTTGGCTCGGAAATAATATATTCAAATGTTTAAATTTCTTTAATTTTAAAATGCATACTTCCAATGTTTTTAATTAAAATGGTGTAATTTAAAATGTTAATTATCCCTCCCCGCCTCTAAAGTATCATTTGTGTTACATTCTTGGGTGCAAGTTAGGTAGGATTTTATTTAAAAAATAAACTATCATTTACAATATATTGTAGTACAATGTATTAAGTATTTTTAAAACGTAATATTTAGATATTTAAATATACAAAAAATGTAACACTAAAAAGCAAATGAATGTAGATTTTCCTAATAAGTTATGACGGAAAGTCTTAATTTTATTAAAGACACGGATGCGAGTATTATGCTTTCTTTTCTTGCATTTATTCCAATAGCAGCAAGATAAGTAGAAAAACTACACTCCCCAGAAGGCTGCAGGAGAAAACTACTGGCCAATGGGGAGAAAGATTACACAAAACAAACCAATCAGGTCAGGTCAGGCCAACCATATAAGGACCTATCTGACCGCAAGCAGTCCTCTTTTCTTGGGCGAGTTAGGAAGAAGTCGAAAAAAAAGGAACCAAAAATAACAATATGTAAACAGTCAAAATCCAGGTAAACAGTTCTTGAATCAGGAGCACCATGGACGAAGCATTCTGAGGAAACCACATTGGCAGACAGATGGACGTCGACGCCAAGAACTCTGGTGAGGTAGGACGATTCTCACGAGGAAGGCGGTGGTAATGCTGGAGTACCTAAGGGGGGGAAAAAAACAGAACAAATTAGAACTGTTGTGGAGGGATAATACTCGTCTTTAATAAAATTAAGACTTTCCGTCATAACTTATTAGGAAAATCTACATTTTATGGCAAGACCGGAGGCTCCTATTATGCTAGTTCAAAGCATATCAACAACCAGAGAAGAAGCAGTAATCACAGGTTTACAATAGAAGGTCTTAAACACATTGTCATCAGACCAATCTGCTGACTTCAGGATATCCTCCAGGCGTGAGCCTGACCAAAAGGCTTTAGAAGCCATGGCACCCCTGGTAGAATGAGCACCAAACACAGAAGCATCAATGCCCGCAAGAGACATGATCCAACGGACCCAACGGGCCAGGGTAGCAGAAGAAACGGGGAGATGAGGTTTATGGAAAGAAATGAGTAATTGCATATGGGAAGTAGTCCTAAAGTCAGCAGATTTTTGTTCATAGGCTTTTAAGCAACGACCTACACATAATTTCGGCTGAGCTGGAAAGTAAGGATAAAACACTGACTGTAAATTTGTTTTTGTGCGTCTCTGCACCTGAAACAACACTCCAGTAGGGGAAAACTGCCTTGAAGAAAGGTCTAAGGCCCTAACATCAGAGACGCGTTTAATGGAGACTAAACACAACATCATAGTAAGCTTTGCAGACAACATTTTCAGAGAGAGAGCAGTATTGTCAGGCCAATCGATAAACAATTTAAAAACCAAATTAACGTCCCATAAAGAAGAACGGAGGTTTGGAAAAACGAACTCCTCTTAACAAACGGCAAACTAGCGGATGAGATCCAACCGGTTTATTGTCGATGGGATGATGATTAAGTGAAATAGCTGATCTGTACAGATTCACTGTGCGATAGGACTTGCCGGCGCTGGCCTCCGAGGCCAGAACATTAACCACAAAAGTCACAGAGGCTGAAAAGGGATTGATAGACCGTTCCAAACACCAGCTTGACCAAAGAGACCAAGTGGATTTTTACGCCCTGGAAGTACCGGGAGCCCAGGCCCGGCTGATAAAGATTGAAGCCTCTTGAGAAAGGAGTTGGTCAGAAGAGAGAGAGCGGACAGTTTCCAGGCTGACAGGGTCAGAGACCGATCCAGAATGAGGTTGTGAGGGAAACCTCGAGGATCCAAGAGAAGGTCCTTGGAATGAGGGAGAAGGACCGCAAAGTCCACTGCTAATTCCAAAAGAGAAGGAAACCATATCTGGGATTGCCAAAAAGGCACCACCATGACCAGGGACGTCTGTTGACGACGAATCTGGGAAAGGACCCTGTTGATCATGAGAAAGGGAGGAAAAGCATAATTGAGATGAAGTGACCAATCCTGAAGGAACGCATCGGTCGCTAACGCTAGCGGATCCGGGCGCCAACTGTAGAAACGAGGTAAATGGGAGTTGAGGCGAGATGCGAATAGGTCGATGAAGAAAGGACCCTACTTGAGAGAGAGAGAATGAAACACGGAGGGAAGTAATCTCCAGTCGCTGGAATCTCGGAGATACCGAGAGTACCAATCCGTGATGGAATTGAGGTCGCCGGGGAGATACTCGGCCTGGAGAGAGAGATTGTGAAGGAGACAATAATGCCACAGACTCTTGGCGAGTTCCGCAAGGGGTTTGGATCTTGTGCCACCGAGACGGTTGATGTAACGGACCGCAGAAACATTGTCCATCCTGAGAAGAATGGAACAACTTGCTTTGTTCTTTGCGAGGCTGCGGATTGCAAAGGAGCATGCAAGCATCTCTAAACAGTTGATGTGCAACGACGACTCCTCTAGAGACCATGTACCTCCAGTCGAGATTGGTCCACAACGGGCGCCCCAACCCGCCAGACTGGCATCTGATTCTAATACAAGATCTGGGGCCGTGGCGAAGATAGTCCTTCTGTTCCACGCATCTAAATGGTCTATCCACCATTGCAGTTCGGAACGCGAGTCTTGGTCTAGAAGTATAAGATCTGAGTAAGCCAGCCCCTGACGCAGATGTCTTATTTTTAAGCGCTGAAGGGCCCGATAATGTAGAGGGCCTGGAAAGATGGCTTGAATGGAGGCGGAGAGAAGCCCCACAATCCTTGCGAGGGAGCGAAGGGAAATTCGGGAGAGAGAAAGAACTTGAGAAATTTCTGAACGAATCGCAGCGATCTTTTCGGTAGGAAGGAGGGAGAATCTACGCAAAACCCCAGGAACTCTACACTTTGAGAGGGAGTCAACATGGACTTTTCCGGATTGATGAGAAAACCAAGATCGAGAAGAAGGGATTGGGTCACTTGCAGGTCCCGCAGAAGACCCGGTTTGCTCGCATTCATAAGAAGAATATCGTCCAGATAGATGATCAAACGAATCCCCAAGGCTCGAAGATAAGCTACCACAGGCCTCATGATTTTGGTGAAACACCAAGCAGCCGAAGAAAGCCCGAAGGGAAGCGAACAAAACCGATAAGTTACGCCCAGCCATTGGAACTGGAGGAACTTGGAATGTGAGGGATGGATAGGAACTGTCAGGTACGCATCTTGAAGGTCCAAGCGGACCATCCAATCGCTGGCTCGCAGAGTGTCCCTTAGATGGATAATGGTCTCCATTTTGAAATGTCTGTAAACGACAAACTGATTGAAAACTTTGAGGTTGATAACAGGTCGCATCTTTTTGTTCTTTTTGCGAACCAGAAACAGAGTGCTCAAAAAACCCGAGGGATCGAATGGGAGCCTTTGGATAGCGTTCTTTGCCAATAGGGAAAGAATTTCCTGAGAGATCAAAAGAGAAACGTCGGCGGAAAAAAACAGAGGTGGAGGCAGAGTATCCTGGAAAGGAGGAGCGTAAAACTCTATGAGATAGCCTTGGACAGAACTGAGAACACAAGGGTCGGAGGTTAAAGTTTGCCATTTGGTTAGAAAGAGAGCTAAACGCCCTCCTACGGGAGGGCTAGAAGACAGGCTTACCTTGTTGGGGATAATTGGAGTTGGTGGTGTTGCCTCTGTGGCCCCTTTGTCCACGACCCCGGAAGCCATGGCCACGTTGGGGGTAAAATTGAGGCTTGTACTCTTGATAGCCGGAGTTGGAAGCGCCTCTGGAACCTTGGTTGGAGGAAAAACGGCCGGAAGAGCGGCTCCTGCCTCTGCCGGCCCTGCCAAAAACCCGAGGGGCAAAAACTTTTTTGATGGAGAGTTGTGCCTTGTCCAGAGAGGCGAAAGTCGAAACAAATTTAGAAAGGTCCTTGACTAAAGAGTCACCAAAGAGTAGACCGTCCGCCTTTACTCCAGGGTCCTGAGATGCCAAATTGGCTAACTTGGGGTCTAACTTGATTAGGAGACCTTTGCGCCTTTCATGAGTAATGGCAGCATTGCCGTCGCCCAATAAACAAAAGGTACGTTGGGCCCAGAGTGAAACATCTTCAGGATTCAAAACTAACTCCTCTGAATGCGCCGTCTCCGCCAAATCCAGAATGCGGGCAAGAGGGCCCACCATGTCCAAGAGTTTGTCCTGACAGGAGGACCATGCTCTATCCACCCCCTTACGAGGGTCCTTGCCAAACTTAGAGAAAAAGGTGAGGAGCGGTTGGTCAATAGCGGGAGTGACCGTAATATGAGAGGCCAAAGAAGGTTTGGGGCATTCAGACTTCAACTTTGCTCTAACTGACTTATCCAGAGGTTGCCGCAGTTTGGAAGAGATGTATTCTCCCACATGGGGAATGGGAAACCATTCCTGTAGAATTCGGGTGTCTAATCAATGCAGCATCAAACATAGGCATTCCCTCCGAGTCCAGGATAGGCTCGGACTCAAAAGGGGACAATTTTTGCTTTTTGGGCGAAGAATCGCCAACTCCAAAAAGATCAAAGAGATTGTCTTCGTCCGTGTCACCCAAATCATCATCCGTATCATGGATGGTATCAATGACCAGCTTCTTAGGAACCTCCACATGTTTAAGCTTGGCTTTGCTTTTGCCAAATGTCAAAGTAGACCCCTCCTTTGACTGAGGCCTGGGAGGAATAACATCCTCAGACTTGCGCGAGGAAACCTCGCTAACCACATGTGACACTTTTTTAGATGAAATAGTGGCAGGAACCAGTTTTTGTTTTCTGCTTTCCCCCGCAGACTGGGCCAAAGCTTTGGTCATGATACTAAGTAAAGAATTTTCCATAGATTTCGAAACTCTCTGCATGGAGTGTTCAACTGCAGTTTCCACAGAGGAATTAATAAATTGACTTAAGTCTGATTTAAAATTGGCACTTTCGTCATTGTCAAGCTCAGGAGAGCTGGGAATATCCATTTTTAGCAAACTGGAAAACAAGGGGTTAACCAGGACAGAATAACAAAGGGGGCGTGTACAAACGAGCTTGCCGGTGAAAAATGAGCTTCAAAGGGAGGTGTGTCGAAGTATCAGTCAGTCGAGCGCTGAAGAGACCGTGAGGACGAAGCCACAATGCAGGGAGAGGCAGCGCTGACAAGCGTCACAAAAGCGAGGCGTCCGCTGAGGCAGCGAGCATGAGAGGAAACGCCGGTAAATGTAAACAAAGCGCGCGCGCGCGCATGCAGACGCGCTGAATGTAAAAGCCGAGGGGAAATTACTAAATGCGCAGACGACGACGAAGCCGTAACCCTAGAAACATAGCGCGCGAAACAATGCTGAATAAAAGCGACAATTATACAATAAATATGCCCAAATGAACTGAAAACACAGAATTATAAAAGGAGAATAAAAGAATTCGACTTATCTGACTGCGAGCAGCAAGAAAAGAGGACTGCTTGCGGTCAGATAGGTCCTTATATGGTTGGCCTGACCTGATTGGTTTGTTTTGTGTAATCTTTCTCCCCATTGGCCAGTAGTTTTCTCCTGCAGCCTTCTGGGGAGTGTAGTTTTTCTACTTCTCTTGCTGCTATTGGAATAAATGCAAGAAAAGAAAGCATAATAGGAGCCTCCGGTCTTGCCATAAAATTAAAATAAAGTGTCATTTACAATTGTGTTTAATTTAACTTATTTTATAAGTTTACCTATATGTTAGTGTTATTCCCATTGTCCATTGATTTCTATGGGAGCATGTTGCAATAACAGTGCTTAGGCATGTATAGTGCTTGACTTACACCCAGACTTGGTTGCCGTACACGTATACCTATTGTGTCAGTAGTAATACAGTAGTTCATTTAAATGAGTGTTTTGGGAACTACAGTTATCTTACTCCTAGGCTAGGGCGTTTTATGTTAGCCTCTCTCCCTAAACCTCTTCTCCAGTTTCCCTCAACCTCACACATTTTTTAGTTTTTATTTCCATTTTCTCATCCCTTGCTCCTGTCCCCGGAGACGTTTTAAGGCATGGGCAAAGTGGGCTCTGGCCCAGGGCCCCAGCCTTTCAGCGGGCCCTGCTCTAATGACCTTGAATAATTCTTAAATAGATTGTTTTAAATACCGTTTTCCTTTAGTTTATTTTAAATGAAGATGATGTGTGAGTCTATTACAGACATTTTGCAGAGAAATGTTGTGTTTGTTTCATGCATCATCCATATAAAAGTTTCTTTTAGATCAAAACAGGACACCACATATGAAAAATGGGAGAGTGTCACAGAGATTGTTTGCAGTACTATTAGTGAACCGCTGTGTTACAATATAAAAAATGCACATCACTATCTCTGAATATTAGATATAAACACATTTAGAATTTGGATGATTCTACCTGTGCACTGTCAGTGACCTGGTCAAAGAGGGCATGATAGAGCTGACATTGGATAATAAATTCAAAGCTATTCCGAACAGGGGCCCCTGAAAGCTGTTTAGCCAAGGGCCCACAAATTCCTTAATATGTCCCTGCCTGTCCCTCACACATTTAATACCTAGGGGCCGAATACAATCTCGTTAGGAAACTCTTAAGACCGAATCGGTTCTGGAATAATTTTCGAACAAATTGGTTCTGCGAGTCCAACCGACCGATTACGATGCTTCCCAGCATCGTTTGGTCAGATTCCCATTAACTTCAATGGGAGCCTGTGTTCTGAACGAGAACACAAGCTCCCATTGAGAAAAGGGGTGGTTGGGGAAAACCTTGCACCCTGTGGCTTTACAAAAAGAGGGTTGGATATATATATTTAAGGTGACTGACCATCTACGCTTTTTCTTGCACCTGATTTACTAGTCGTACCCAGACTAGGACGCAGGTAGGTAATCTAGTGATACCCACCACCTGAGTTTCCCTCTCCTGAATATGAGCAGACATAGATTTTCCTTTTTACTTCTATTACACTATTCTCAACCTGATGAAATGCCATGGTTCCCTTCTGGACCAATAGGGCATGAAACATGTCTACCCAATCCACTGCACTTGCACCTATGACTAAATTGTGCTCCCTCATTGTTGGGAAGTAACAGTTTGGCTTCTGTTTTTAACCTTACCAGGTGGACCCAGGAATAAAAATCTCCCTTTTTTGGGTACTACTGTGGTATTTTTAACCCACCAATTCACCAGCTTCACACACCATTATGGCGTTTTTTACTTTAAAAGATCTCCGCCAACAAGCCCTCTCGCGGGGTCCGTGGGGTACTGCAGCACCAACCCCACGAGGAGCAAAAACGCCCAATGATGAAGCATGACACCTTCACCGGTGTGTGAGGGCAGCACTTCCTGATAAGAAAGCTCCCCCTCACTCTTACATCCTTCCTGGATAACATCCCCCATATGGCTCTGTTCCTTTAGGACCTGCTACCCCCTTGTGTTTTACATACTTGTTCTTGGGAGCTAGGGTACTGAACCTCTTTTTCTGCTCCCCGTCGCCATCTCTTGTGATTTGTGTAAACTGGGTAGGCCCCACAGTAAAATATTTAAGGGGGGGGGTTGTAAGTCTTACATTTTAAAGATCCAGAATGTGTCAATTTTTTACTGTCATGCCTGAGTACCCTCCTCTCCCAGCGCTCTAAACTAAGGGCCTGCCCATTGGGATTTTTCTATCGCCCACCTTGCTTGGAACATATTCCCCATACATGGAGTATCCCAATCCAGAGGCACATCAAGGCGTAATACCTCTGCTCCCAATTGCTCATACAAATCGATTTGAAGTACTATCAAGTGTCAGAAAATTACTGCCTCCCAAAGCCAGTCTCCTTAGAAGGAGCAACTGGCCAGTTGGAGTTTCCTACAAAATCTCCTACTCGTGTCAAGCCGCTGGTAAATTTCAAAATGGTCAAGAATCATGTTATCCGTGGCCAAGGCATTCAGTGTTTATCCTGGAATATTGCAGGAGTTTGCCAGAAACTTGATAATGAGGTCTGAGTGACATTTATCCAGAATTTTGACATAGTATGTTGTCAGGAGACCTGGGCCTTTGACTCTATTACTATGAATGAGTTTAAATTGTACTGTTCCCATGCAATTAGATCGGCAAATCAAACAAATTGACAATTAGGTGGACAACCCCACTTTTTGTGTATTGGAGTTACCTGCAGTAAATGGCGCCTGCTTACCCTCCACAAAAAATAAATGAAGTTTAAAAAAAATGTAGGTGCCAGCAATGAGGAGCAAGCAACAAATAATTGGGCGGGCTAAGCAGTGGTACAAAATAAAATTACGGCCGGGAGGGGGAGGAGAAGAAAAGCAGCACACAAGGGAGAGAGTGACATGGAGCATTCAGAGCAGAGGGACATGAGGAAGAAGAGAACTAAAAAAACACATGCACTCTCATGGAGTGCTACAAAAAAAGATAAATGTAGTTCCCTAAAAATGAAAGACAAAAGTCAGCAAATCAGAAGGATGGTAAAGAGACTATGCTCCTGGGGAGGAACACACACACAACAAGATGAAGGCAAGCCAAAGACTAAGAAGCAAGTAAATGGGAGTGACAATAAATCCAACCAATGGAAACAGAGGTAGAGCTCTCAGCCCACTGCAAGTTCCTATAATATCCCTCAAAAGGTCTTTCACAACCAGATGGCAATACCTACAAATGTCAAAATTGGAACAAGTGTTCATTGGAGAACAGTTCAATATCAAAATGTTGCAGAATTAGCACCTTATAGACTGTCGGTATTTATTGAGAGAATGATAGCTGAGACAATCTAACTGTGACAAGTTTTGCTGAGTTCTAACAGAGCACTAGACTGCACACCTAGCACTCGAAATGGACCAGGTGCTGCTGAGCAAGACCGTTTAGGAAACCCTTGCTTTCTGTGTAACAGGCCCAGTCTGCAGATAGCAATGAATCAGAGTATCAATAGAAATTACCAACTGCCTACAGCAAAGAGATATAAACGAGCCCAAAGCTGGGTCTGGATTAAATAGACAACCACAAACCGTGACTGACACAAAGGAGCAAAAGGACGTAGGATAAAGGATTATCAAAATCAGTTTATTTAAATATAAAGAGTCAAGATAATGGTCATTGAAAAGAAAGAATAAATAATAAATTACATGATGCAAACATGTAAAGGTCCCACACTAGACATTCATACACACATTCATTCCCACGACATACTCATTTATTCGACAAACACAAAACAGTTTTATATTTCTATGGGTTAATCATATATGTATATTTGAAGTAGTTTCAATCTTGGAAATGTAACTTAAACTGTGCAGTGTATCGTTTCATTGTTTTTATAAAGCAACTGCCTCGTTGTTCTAGTTCGTATATTAAGAGGTTGTGGTTTTAAAAAAGTAACTATTCATGTTTGGTTTATTGGTTAATATTTTCTTTGCGTAGCTGAACCTTTTACACATCAGGAAAGTAGCAGTAGGAAGAGGTGTGTGAAAATGCACATTTTTTTGTTTACATTTTGTAAGATTTCACAAAGCATGACTTTCTGGAACCTGGAGTCTCACATGAAACATTCTGGTGAAGTTATACCTAATGTGACATTTTCGTGTGATATACCAGCAAGAGGTTAGATTGGCAAGATGTAGTGTTGTAAATTTAATGTAAGGACAAATCGACAAATTGTGCGAATTTTCTGAGTATTATCAAATTGTGTCCAGGCCTAGCAGTAGGTAAACTTAAAACCAAAAATTGCACAAGGGTAAATACAAATACTTGCAAGTTGAGTATTAGGTAAATTGAAAGCCATGTAGTTGCAATGAATTCAGAAACGTCCTTAAAAGAGCTCAAGAAAATACAAAATCATCCTTTACTGTTTAAATGTGTACATCTGATTGAACTGGAAAGAGCAACATGTGAGCTAACATACGCTGCAAAACATACCAAAGAGCACAATCGAAGAAAGGATGGTGGTTGTCCAATTAATTTGTCATACAAACCTGGGGACTCCTGTTTTAAGTTCGCACTCAATGTTATACCAATTTTTACTGTGACCCAAACATTTGTAGTGATCAGCAGAGGTCACAATTTGGAGTCCCTGCAGGGGCGACTCAGCATCTGGTCCTTCCGAGGTCGGTGCACGGGTTCGCATTACCTGCTTGTCTTACAGTGACTGGAAACAGAAACATGTGCTATTAAACGCAAGAGACATATACACATTTTTTTTTATTAGTATCTGTGTTACTGTGCTCGTGACTGTTGTGTGTCTGTGTGCACACCCTATACAAAGATTAAACCTGTTCGATCTAACGTTTTTTTTTTTTATAAATGTTAAAATGTCATATGCATGTGTTGTTTCTTCTGTTTATTTTCTTTTGAGGTTGCACAATATTGCATCGCTTTGCTCAACTCTCTGTTGCCAGATCCGAGCGATTACGAAAAACCCGGAAAATAACGGCATAGGTCCCAACCTGTCCTCGTTTCATTCCTTCCACATTCCTACATGATTGTTTCAAAATGGCTGAAAAAATAACTCGTTGACTTCAGAAGAGCTTGTTAGGCGGTTAGTTTTTTAGATGCAAATCGTGTTCTGCGTCGTTGACTTCTATGGATACAGCATAGGTGTGTTGTGATACAGTCGATTTATATCGGAGAACAATTGCATATCTTAGGGGCAGGTACCTGTGAAACAGGTAACTCTCCGGGGAGGGCTGGTGACATAAAAGCGTCGAAGCTAACGTTGAGAAAATGCGGCACAGAAGCCTGTCGCATTTTCGTAGGTTCCGTGTCGTTTTTGTGTGTTTACTCAGACAACCTTCTGTTTTCAAAATGCAATTTCGGGACGGCACATTCTTCTGTGCGAGAGTCAGCGCGTGGAGAGTGGGGCTCCAGGGACCATCAGCGAGTGTTGGTCAGGCCTGAGCATCTGCTGAAAGATTTATGGACCCGCGTGCCAGCTTCACAGGAGGGCCGGCTACCTGTGTGGGAAGTTCAAATGTTACATCGTTAGATTATCTTACCAAGTGGGAAACAGGGCAGGAATGTGTTTGTCTGGTTCAAATGTCTGTGTTTGGATGTAAGCGTGATCTTCAGGCTGTGCTGGTGGTGTTCCTACTTAAGATGGAAATCACTCGACATTTCAAAAGAGAAACATTAAGGATTGTAATATTTGTTGCTACATAGCAACCTGGCCTTCAACAGCGTAGGTCGATTCTGGTCTTTAAGCAGCGATAATATTAAAGCCTGCATTGGTAAAGCAAATTCAAGCATGCACCGATGCGCACTTGTGCATGCTTGTGTTTGCACGCGTTAACAATTTTAAAGTCAGGCCTGCTGACATAGCCAATGCTTGTTACTCATGAACCGGTTGCTTACCAGTAATATTCATTACAGTCCTAACCATGAAGTGCATTTCTTATTCATGCAGCTATTGCTTCCCCAACACCGACCTTGATACTTCTCCCAACATGGCCGCCATTTCACAGAACCACTGAAATAACTAGTTTCTGGGACAGGTCAAGGGCCAGAATGGCCGTAGCGGGCATTGGGCATTTTCCCGGAGGGATGGAATGGTAGGGGCTGGTTTTGGAGCTGTGGGGGTCGTTTTTGTTACTGGGGGCTGGAATAGCAGCAGTACTGCATATTTATTGGCTCCCTGTAACAAAAGCAGCAATGCTGGGTGCCAGTTTAGTTAAGCAGCAGTACTTCACACTAGCACCCTTGTCCACCCCTGAAACCCCCATCCACTGTGGGCCGGTCCGATAGAATTTCCAGGGCTGCTTTGTGTTAGTCCAGCCCTGTACAGGTCTCCCTGTAATAATTACACAGAATGTGAACCAATCAATGAAAACTGGGTTGGCAAAAGGGTGTCAGGCAGGGCCGGCTCTAGGGCGGTGCGACCGGTGCCACCGTACCGAGTGCTGTCTTCCAGGGGGCGCCGTATTTGCAAGTTTATTGTTAATTCAAAGCACCTGCTGCTGCCGCGCTCCTTTCCTCCAGCAATTTCAGGGCAACAAAAATATGTCATGATAAATCCTGTAATTAATGTTCTTCCTGAAGAGAGGTCGGAGTTTTGTTTAATTTGGGTTTTGAACCTCTATAAAGTAGTGCAGAGGGCTAATATGCCTGTTGCAGAAAAAAAGTACCGAGCAGATTACAAAGTGCATACAATGTAAATAGTTCAGTATGTTACTCGTTTTAAAAGAGACATCATTTTGTTACTTGCAATTTATAGGTTAAAATCCAAATATAGGATTTTAATTTATAAACTGCAAGAAAAAAATGATGTCTCTTTTAAAAGCAGGAACCCATTGACCTATTTACATTCTATGCACTTTGTAATTGTATAGAACTATTAACTTTTATCAAAGATCTGCATGCACCCTGCAAAGTATGGATTTGAGCAAAGATTATTGTTGAAAAAATGATTAATTTAGGCAGAAATCTATTCTCATTATTAAAGAGAATCCCCCAACTATGGAGTTCCTTTTTAAATTCTGAGTCTGTGCTTCTCCAAACCAAGCACTATTAAACTATCCGGCCTACCAGTATTGATGACATGTGGCTCCTACACCTCGTAGTCCTCTGTTTTATGTAACATTTCCTATAGGCTGAGTTACACATGTATGATTGATTGTCTTTGTGTAATGTGTGTGTGATGCAAAGTGCTCTGACACCCTACACTGGTATGAGTAGCGCTATATATGTATCTGAGAGAGTGTGCTATATATGTATCTGAGAGAGTGTGCTATATATGTATCTAAGAGAGAGTGGTTATGGAGACTTGGGCACTGTTAAAGGGTGGTGCTGAGGTAATCCGTGGTGGAGGTGGTCATTGAGGGGCGCCAACAAACATTGTCGCACCGGGCGTCACCAGCTCTAAAGCCAGCCCTGGTGTCAGGACTGTAACGAGAAAGATCTTGACTCGGAGTAATGAAGATTACCAGTAAGTAACCGCGGCTCCTCC
This sequence comes from Triturus cristatus, assembly GCF_964204655.1. Classification (NCBI taxonomy): domain Eukaryota; kingdom Metazoa; phylum Chordata; class Amphibia; order Caudata; family Salamandridae; genus Triturus; species Triturus cristatus. The sequence continues at coordinate 139,004,626 of NC_140592.1, forward strand.
ACGTGGGCGGAGGAGGGACACCCCACTGCTTTCTCGCAGTGCGAGAAGCGGAAACATAAATGGTATTTTAAATACCATTTTATGTTTCTGCTTCTCTCACTGCGAGAAAGCAGAAGGGTATGCCTTGTTGGGGGCGGGCGGGTGGGCGTTTCTGCTCCAGGCAGGGGAGGAGTGGCTTGCCCACTGTTGTGGGCGCTGACTGTTTGGTCGGCCCCAGGGCCGACCAAACCAGTCATGCACACTCTGCATCTTCTCTAAGTAGGCTGCATGCAGCCTACATAGAGAAAATGTCCTCCACATAGACGCCTGTGAGGTCGGCGTCCTAGTCTATCACAATGCTGCCATTGCAGCGTTGTGATTGGCTTTGGGGAGGAGAGGGAGGCTGCCAGCTTCCTGTAAGGCGTTAGGCGCAGAGAGGAGACACAACGCGATACGGGACGGGAGGCAAAGGTAATTTTAAATGTAATTTAAAAAAAAATGTTGGTCTTTAGGATTCTGTGCACTTAACCACTGCTAACCAGTGCTAAAATGCTTTTGCTCTCTCCTTTATACATGGTAGAATTGACTGACAACCAATTAGCATAACTAATTGACTTGTAAGTCTCTTTAAAAGCGGCATTACATGTGCCCAGGGCCTGTAAATTAAATGGTACAAATGAGCCCCCAGCACTGATTGTGCCACCCACTTAAGTAGTCCTTTAAACATGTCTCAGGCCTCCCACTGCAGCTTGTATGTGTAGTTTAAACTCCAGTTTCGACCTGGCAAAATAAACATTTTGCCAGGCATAAAAAGTCCTTTTTAATACATGTGTCGCTTATAGGGTAGTCCCTAAACAGCCCACAGGGCAGGGTGCAATTTATTAAAAACGTTGGGCATGTACTTTTAAGTTTTACATGACCTGGTAGTGAAAAACACTTAAATGCATTGTTTACTACTACAAGGCCCACTTTTCCCATATGATAAAATAGGGTTACCTTATTACATTTAATAGAAGGGTACCAAGAAGTTGGAGATTGAGAAAGCTCTGAGGGTCTGGTGGGAGGTTCACCAGTCACTGACAGCAACAGAGGAACAGGATGAGGAGAATGATATGGATGAACAGGATCAGGACCTGGATATCAACCCCGAAATACAGCGTTCATGGAAGGGGGGGTGACTCATCTCCTGATCTGGAGCTCCCTGTCCGAGCAGGAAGCTGGGGTTTGTGTTGTGTGCTGACATCAGGTCTTGCCAGAGAGCTATGGTGGTCTTTCCCTATACAAAACAAACATTAAAGTAGAGTTACAAGGCTTCTCTTATGACAATAACAATGAATAGTAGTTGATGAACCACCAAAATCTAATATTACAGTGTATCAAACGACGCAAAATAGGACTGCATTGTGCTACTCTAACACCTCTTATAGGGCCCAGTTCCCAAATTATTGGGTGCATCTATTTTCAAAAATGTTCGCATAAAGTTTGTGTACTCTGTGAGTAGAAAGGAAAGATGTTGGGTCACAGATTCTGCACCTGTTAGAGCTTTTTCTAAATGTGCAATTTTGGGTGACAAATAATTTGTGAATACTGATGATTGTTACGATGAATGTAGTCGTAACCTGTGAAATAAGTATATTGCGCTTAAATCAATTGTAGTTTGATGTTTAGAAGTGTGATTATTAAAGTAGTTTAGCTATGCCCCATTTTAGTAGAGATAACAATTGTATCAAAATAGATGGTATTTCAGGCATCCATTTTCCAAGTCTCCTGGTTTGTTCTCCCCTTACGCTCTCACTTAAGACATGGAGGAGCTAGGATAGCTATGTTCACCGTACTCCAATCTTCACAATGTCCTTACAAGGACAGTCCCTTCAGAAGCTCTTTACCTACATACATTCATACCACAGATACTGGTGGGCACTAAACTGCTTAGCAGTAAATCAAATCACAGTCAGACAGACAAGGATACTGCCATCTAATCATAAAGGCATCTGTCAATCAGGGAGAAATGTGGGGGTCTTCCTATGCTGGGAATGATACAAAGAGAAGGATTTCTGGAAAGGTTGTCCTTGCAGCCACATTGTCAGCAACGTGTGCCTGTCCCAAGTGGACTCATCTCAACCGATGATGAGCAGCATGAGGAAGTGGGATGAGGAGTTAAATAAGCACCCCCTCGCGGATGAGTACTTTAGTGCTGCTGTACCAAGTCCAGCTCTGAAGAGATATTAGCTGAACTTTAGTAAAATTCAGATATGTGCCTTTGGCTTACTCTATGCACCCTCTTTATCGTTGCAATGATCTGTGTGCTGCAGAAGCATAGCATCCAGTGATGTCAGAGACTCCCGTTGGATGCAATTGCATTTCAATTCCATATGTTAGTTTTCCACTGTTAATGGGCATGTTTTCACACTCTTTATAAATGCATTCCTCTTAAAAGATAGTGCTTGCAAAAAAATAAAAAAACATACAGCCCATCACAATGATAGCCCCCATTGCTGATGGTGCCAATAATATAGCGGCAACTGCAACCCTCAACCCTCAAACAGGCCCCTTTTACAGGACCAGCATCAGAACTGGCCAGACAAGAATAAAACGTAAGTGCAGGAGCCTCAATTCAGAGGTGTCCAAGCAATTGAGCCCCTCCTGGAAGGAAAACTCCTTAACTTCCAGGTAGCAGTCGCAGACAGACTCCTTGCATGCTCACACCAACAAAGACAAACACAGCAGACACACGCACTAAGGCATACCACTCAACACAGCGCACACACACATTGACACAGACAACACAGGACAGTAAAGTCACCTAATTTTCCAATCTGACTACTTTGCACCATGCAAGTTTCGTCCCCTCAATTTCAACCATGCACAACAAGGTAAAGCCTGCAGCCAACTTGTCATGATGGTCTTTCTCCCTCTCCTCCTCTGCCATTAGAAGCACGCATGCGGTACTACCTCTAAGGCTGCTATCTGGAGGTCACGCCAACCTAACCAATCCTACAGCTACTCTCATGCTGGGAGCAGCGTCAGGACTGGATTGGATGGAGGAGGCTAACCAAGCCCAAGGCAGCTGGCCAATATGACATGCACACTCTGCACTTTTCATGTCATCAAGGCTGCAGCAGGAATCACCCCCGCCCTCACATTGGCCGGTGGCACGTACAGCATAAAAATGGTAATGTGACTATTTATTTGTTGTTGGCTCCTCTGCCCTGGAGGAAAAACTGCCGCTGATGAGCACCCATTATTGGTCAAGCCCCCTTACCCGGTTAATTGGCAATCAATGGTGACATGGTTGTACGTTTACAGCAATACTGCGGCAGCACAGTCTTTGTATGACGGATTTAAGAATGGCTACAGGATCCAAGCTGAAGGCTGTGGTGGCATGACATATTGCAGAAATCAGCAGTCCTTAAGGGCTAATTCTAGCATTGCCAGAAATAAGATAATGAAAGAGAAGATTTTGGGGAGGGTGGCAGGTCCTTTTGATTCCATACTTTTGGAGAAGGGCTGTTCAGTCTCCTGTGCTTATTTTGAGAGGTTTAGTACCTTCTTGGAATGGGTATTTAGACAGAGATCAGGACACCAGTTGGCACTGCATTATTTGGATGGCTTCGTATTTCTAGGAGGGTTTTGGAATGCTTCTAGGAATTGATGGGTATATTCGGGGTAAAACTCACGCAAGCAAAGACCTGTGGATCAGCAACCACAATTGAATTCCTGGGGAGAGAATTGGATTCTAGGGCAAATGTATCTAATTTCCCCCAGGAGAAGGTCAGGGCATTCACAAAGGCTTTGGAGGAATACCATAAAGGTTGACAAGTGAGGTCCGCCAGGACATGAGAATATGGGAAGCACTTTTGAAGAATTTCAGTATGACAGTGGTATGGCCAAGTCTTGCCAAGACCAATAAGGAGTTGGGTCTGTTTGCAGATTCTGCAGGCAACACAGGTTTTGGAGCCATATTGGGGACATCTTGGTGTGCACAACGATGGCCAGGAGACTTGGTAGAATCTGGTTTGATTGTGAACATTGGTTTCCTAGAGCTCTTTTCCATTCTGGTAGCCCTCACAGTCTGGCCAGGACAGCTCCGCAATCAAGCAGTGGTATTGTGGTCAGATAACATGACAGTGGTGAAATGCAGTAATCAGCAAGCAGCTAAGTGTAATATGATCTTGAGATTATTAATAGAAATCATGCTGCTATGCTTGAGATTAAATGTTGATTTCAAATCAAAACATGTGCCTGGTGTATTGAACAAGGCAGCAGATGCTTTATCTCATTTCAAGATGCAGGCTTTCAGGTATCAGTTTTAACAAGGGGGGCACTGTTCCTGTATGCGGGGTGCAAAAAGTCACCCACGCATAGGGGTGCAAATAGTCACCCGTGCATTGAAGATCGAAAAGGTGAACAGATAGAAAGAGACAGGAATTCCTAGGAAAGAAGGACCCAGATGGTGAAGTGGAACAAACACTTATTGTCCTCTGTTGCCCTCACACACCCCAAGAGGTGTCATGCTTCATCATTGGGCAGTTGCTCCTCGTAGGGCCGGCGCTGCAATTCCCTACGGATCCCCCGAAGGGTCTCTTTATCGGAGATCTTTTTAAGGACTGCCGGATGGTGCATGTGGGTATGTGGGGTTAGGGTCCAAAAGAGAGTGAAAAAAGTGCGTGCTAGGTAGTGAAAAAAGTTAATAAAGGGTAAACATGCAGCCAATGTATGAATTGTAAACCCTTGGCAGATAATCTGCTAGTTAAAATCTAGCCCCGGAGGCACACTATGTCCGGGTATCAAAGAGGTCATAGGTCAACATGTTTCGCGCCTTGTGTCGCCTTAAGGGTCGTTGGCGCTTCTTCAGGAACAGAGCAAAAATATAAAGTGCACGTGATGAAAATTATTGAACCCTCTAACTCAACAGGGCGAGGCAGTAACCTGTATACCTATAGTGTGGCTACAGCTGCATGATGAACGAACGCTCCTGATGAAAACCTAGGAAAGAGAGCACAGAGTAAACAACAGATCAGAGCATCAGTGACAACTTGATGCTTCATAACGTGTCACTTCTGTGTTCGCAGCAATATTTAGAGACAAAAAACAGGCACAGGAGGCATAAAAATGCGATCAATGGGGCAATGGCCCGGTGCGGTATTGCTGTTACACCATGCCATTCAGTCTTGTGGATTGTGGTACCACTCGTAGCCCCGCTTATATCCTACATGGAAGATTATGCCCAAAAGTGACAGCAGTTGATAGTATATGAATATTGCTACGCCTATTAACGGTACCGGGAGGTTGTTAGTTTAAAGGATGCTTACCTCATAGCGTTATGAGGATACCTCCACCGGCGAGAGCAAGGAATGCCCGCACATTACTGGGCTGTAAAAACATTAAACACAGAGATGCAGGAACAAAAACCAGACACAGGCTGTGCTGAGCAAATTACTTGCCATGTCCGATTCTCTGCCACGGTGATCTACTTACAATTTTGCCGGGGTGTTATCTCCTCTACACCTACCCCTTCCAAGTCTCTGCCGGGAGTGGAAAAGTGGCAGCAAACGTTGTGCTAATCATGTAATGAGATCAGGTGTGGGAGTTAACCATTTCCGGGTTGTCCCTGTTAATTAACTAGAGCGAGCATGCGCAATAGCAAGGGTAAAGAGCGCATGTGCGTTGTTAGGGAGAAGTACTCTCCAGTGCATGCGCAAAGGTTAGAGTGGGTACATTTTAATTTTTCATTTTTTATAGGGTTCACAGAAATACCCACATGTTACATTACTGGAAACCCACTGCCTAACTTACTCGTGCTAAAGTATTTGTCGCATGAGCGCCGCTCTCACTTAGTAGATCCGGGACCCTACCCCGTGCTGAAAGGAGCGAGAAGAAAGTCTGTGTTTGATAGTGCCTGTACCTTTGTGTGTGAATCATCCAAATCTTAGAAATTAAGACCGTCGGAGGACGGGGGGTAAAATGAAGGGATGTCCGTGGGGCTGTGACCCTTACATACCCCCAGGACTACTGTTTCCTCAATATCATATTCGAAGAGGAGGGGGGGGGAAGGGGGGGGTGTTTGGCTTTTTAAGGGTTGAATTCACATTCCGAAAATAATAAGACCCCAAATAAGAATAGTAATGCCTCATGTGCCCGTGAACAAGAAAAATAGACATAATAATGGCCCTCGGCTGAACCGTCGTACATAGTTTAACACAACAAAAAAGAGGGGGGGCCATGGAGCTATTAAAGGTCCAGTGTCCATGCTCCAAAAGACTATATTAGTTTTAACAAGGGGGGCACTGTTCCTGTATGCGGGGTGCAAAAAGTCACCCACGCATAGGGGTGCAAATAGTCACCCGTGCATTGAAGATCGAAAAGGTGAACAGATAGAAAGAGACAGGAATTCCTAGGAAAGAAGGACCCAGATGGTGAAGTGGAACAAACACTTATTGTCCTCTGTTGCCCTCACACACCCCAAGAGGTGTCATGCTTCATCATTGGGCAGTTGCTCCTCGTAGGGCCGGCGCTGCAATTCCCTACGGGTCCCCCGAAGGGTTTTTTTATCGGAGATCTTTTTAAGGATTGCCGGATGGTGCATGTGGGTATGTGGGGTTAGGGTCCAAAAGAGAGTGAAAAAAGTGCGTGCTAGGTAGTGAAAAAAGTTAATAAAGGGTAAACATGCAGCCAATGTATGAATTGTAAACCCTTGGCAGATAATCTGCTAGTTAAAATCTAGCCCCGGAGGCACACTATGTCCGGGTATCAAAGAGGTCATAGGTCAACATGTTTCGCACCTTGTGTCGCCTTAAGGGTCGTTGGCGCTTCTTCAGGACCAGAGCAAAAATATAAAGTGCACGTGATGAAAATTATTGAACCCTCTAACTCAACAGGGCGAGGCAGTAACCTGTATACCTATAGTGTGGCTACAGCTGCATGATGAACGAACGCTCCTGATGAAAACCTAGGAAAGAGAGCACAGAGTAAACAACAGATCAGAGCATCAGTGACAACTTGATGCTTCATAACGTGTCACTTCTGTGTTCGCAGCAATATTTAGAGACAAAAAACAGGCACAGGAGGCATAAAAATGCGATCAATGGGGCAATGGCCCGGTGCGGTATTGCTGTTACACCATGCCATTCAGTCTTGTGGATTGTGGTACCACTCGTAGCCCCGCTTATATCCTACATGGAAGATTATGCCCAAAAGTGACAGCAGTTGATAGTATATGAATATTGCTACGCCTATTAACGGTACCGGGAGGTTGTTAGTTTAAAGCAGGGGTCTTCAAACTGTGGGGCGCGACCCCCAGGGGGGCCGTGGAGTGATGCAAAGGGGGTCGCGCCTTCCCAGTCACACTTCTGCCCAGGCCCAAGGGCTTCAGCCCCCCCCCACACTTCCCCGTCATGTGTCTCAGCCCGGCTGCTGCAGTGAAACTTGAGCTGCTGGGGGCTCAGCTGGGCAGTGTCTGGATTCCTATCTCCGGCACCCCCGTGTTTTTTCACAGGTCTTTAAAGACCATTTAGCATGCCTTTGTAAACTGCTTACAGAGGCTTAGGTTTTTTTGCTGGTTCCAGTACCCCCTGGGTCCCCACATTACATTTGGATTTTACATTGACTGCCGTAGTGTGAGAATGCATTTCATGGAAAGGAATACAAAGTTGGCTTCCTGGGGGCGCCGTGTGTGAAAGTTTATTATGCTTTTGAAGCACCTGCTGCAGCGTTTCTTTCCCCGGCAATTACCAGGCCTCACAAAAATGTCAAGATAACTTGTGTGATTAATTATCTTCCTGGAGAGAGATCAGAATGTTGTATAGTTGAGGTTTTGACTTGGGTGATGTTAGTGCAGAGGGTTAATATGCCTGCTGCAAAGAACGTGTACCAAGTAGATTACAGAGTGCGTATGATGTGAAGAGATCAGCAGGTTACTGCTTTCAAAAGAGACATCCTTTTGTTACTTGCAATTTATAACTTAAAGTCCTAATATAGAATAGTGAGCTATTAACTTTCATCCTAGAACAGCATGCACACTACAAAGAATACCTTATTAGACCATTGATTAATGTTGCAAAAAGGGTTAATTTGGCTAGAAATCGATTCTTATTATTAAAGAAAACTCCCAACTATGCTGTTTCTTTTTCGACTCTGAGTTTGTGCTTCTCCACACCAAGCACTATTAAACTATACTGCCTACCAGTATGGATGAAATGTGACTCCTACACTTTCAGTCCTTTAGCTCATGTAACATTTCACACGGATTTACACACATATGATTGATTGTCTCTGTGTAATGTGTGTGTGATGCAAAGTGCTCGGACACCCTACACTGGTATGAGTGGCGCTATATAACTAATTCAATGCATCTGAGAGAGTGTGGTTATGGAGACTTGGTCACTGTTAAAGGGTGCTAGTGAGAGAATCCGTGGTGGGGGTGGTCATTGGGGGGGCACCAACAAACATTGTCGCACAGGGCACCACCAGCACTAAAGCCGGCCCTGGGAAGTATGCACAGATAAGCGCTGAAAATACCGCTTTAGGTGACTGCTTTTTTTTGTACCGACTGGGCCATCAAAATAATCTGCTGGTAACCCTAACCATAGGACTGGAAGTTTGTTGCAGGTTCAGCACATTATTTATTTCCTTCACCCTCGATCCCCGATTAATGCCGCAATAGTTTAACTTAGATATTAAAGTCTACGCCCCCGTCAATAACATGCTGAGTTACTTAATGGGTCTGGGAATGCACCCTGCATTCAGAAAACTCATTCCTCATTCTCGCCCTTTATTGTCATGCTCACCCTGCACTCACAGTGATCACAATGCACTCACACTGATGACCATGCACTTGCACCATTCACCCGCTCACCTTGCACTCACAGTGATCACTCTGCACTCAAAATGCACTTGTCCTGCTCACACTATACCTCAACCTGCAGTCACACGAGTACACTACTCATCCTGCACTCATGTGACACTTCACTCACCTGTCCCCCTCACTACTCAATATGCAACTCACTCAAACAAGCCCATCTGTAATCATACATTCATTCATCCCATTCTGAACTTGCATCCGCACCCAAAATGAGAGAGGACAGCAAGGGAGTGAGAGAATTTGATTGAAGAGGTCAGGGATGAGGAGAAATGTGAATTGCCGAAGAGAAGTGTGGACACGCAAGAAGTGAGTGTGATCCAAAGGTGAGGGCTTCTGTTAGAACAAAGGGGAGATGTGAAAGAGGAATGGGGGGACTGGAGAGGTGTAAGATACAAATAGACAAAAATTTGAATGAAGAGACGAGGTGAATGAGAAGTGCTGAGGGGCACGGGAGGTGACAGGGCCAGAGAGGCCATGAGATAAATGTGAGAGACTGTTAGAGATGAGGGCAGTGAAAGGACAGAATGGCAAGAGGTGATTAAAGGTGAAGTGAGAGGTTGAATGGGGAGAGTTCAGAAGTTGTAAAAAGGGGTGAAAGAAAATGACCTGCAAAGTGAGAGAGGGATCCGGGGTTAGGAGAGGAGAGAAGGATGGAAGGGAGGGGGTGAGAGGAAAGCTGCATGGGTAAACGGCTTAACTCTACACAAAACGCCAGGGTTTTAAGGGACCCCTGCTTCTTCCGGTCAGGGCCAGGTGAGCTTCTAATGTGGCAGCACGTATTGCTGCAGAGTGGAAGGCCCTTCACAAAGGTTGACGTGAAATCTTTCTGATGATAATTGCTTTATTTTGGTTATAAATGGGTACTGATTGGGTGAAATCTTTCCTCAGCGTTACTGTGTGTAACAAATATCAAAATAATGAAGCAATGCTATCCCAAAATACGCGGCATCGCATAACCTCATTTATATTTTCATCCCACGCAATTTAGTCAACAGGTTTAGACATTTTTGTCAGGAGGGGGTCCTTACGCCTCAAAATGTTGACAGGGGGGTCTCGGCATCCAAAAGTTTGAAGACCTCTGGTTTAAAGGATGCTTACCTCATAGCGTTATGAGGATACCTCCACCGGCGAGAGCAAGGAATGCCCGCACATTACTGGGCTGTAAAAACATTAAACACAGAGATGCAGGAACAAAAACCAGACACAGGCTGTGCTGAGCAAATTACTTGCCATGTCCGACTCTCTGCCACGGTGATCTACTTACAATTTTGCCGGGGTGTTATCTCCTCTACACCTACCCCTTCCAAGTCTCTGCCGGGAGTGGAAAAGTGGCAGCAAACGTTGTGCTAATCATGTAATGAGATCAGGTGTGGGAGTTAACCATTTCCGGGTTGTCCCTGTTAATTAACTAGAGCGAGCATGCGCAATAGCAAGGGTAAAGAGCGCATGTGCGTTGTTAGGGAGAAGTACTCTCCAGTGCATGCGCAAAGGTTAGAGTGGGTAAATTTTAATTTTTCATTTTTTATAGGGTTCACAGAAATACCCACATGTTACATTACTGGAAACCCACTACCTAACTTACTCGTGCTAAAGTATTTGTCGCATGAGCGCCGCTCTCACTTAGTAGATCCGGGACCCTACCCCGTGCTGAAAGGAGCGAGAAGAAAGTCTGTGTTTGATAGTGCCTGTACCTTTGTGTGTGAATCATCCAAATCTTAGAAATTAAGACCGTCGGAGGACGGGGGGGAAAATGAAGGGATGTCCGTGGGGCTGTGACCCTTACATACCCTCAGGACTACTGTTTCCTCAATATCATATTCGAAGAGGAGGGGGGGAAGGGGGGGGGGTTTGGCTTTTTAAGGGTTGAATTCACATTCCGAAAATAATAAGACCCCAAATAAGAATAGTAATGCCTCATGTGCCCGTGAACAAGAAAAATAGACATAATAATGGCCCTCGGCTGAACCGCCGTACATAATTTAACACAACAAAAAAGAGGGGGGGCCATGGAGCTATTAAAGGTCCAGTGTCCATGCTCCAAAAGACTATATTAGTTTTAACAAGGGGGGCACTGTTCCTGTATGTGGGGTGCAAAAAGTCACCCACGCATAGGGGTGCAAATAGTCACCCGTGCATTGAAGATCGAAAAGGTGAACAGATAGAAAGAGACAGGAATTCCTAGGAAAGAAAGACCCAGATGGTGAAGTGGAACAAACACTTATTGTCCTCTGTTGCCCTCACACACCCCAAGAGGTGTCATGCTTCATCATTGGGCAGTTGCTCCTCGTAGGGCCGGCGCTGCAATTCCCTACGGGTCCCCCGAAGGGACTCTTTATCGGAGATCTTTTTAAGGACTGCCGGATGGTGCATGTGGGTATGTGGGGTTAGGGTCCAAAAGAGAGTGAAAAAAGTGCGTGCTAGGTAGTGAAAAAAGTTAATAAAGGGTAAACATGCAGCCAATGTATGAAATGTAAACCCTTGGCAGATAATCTGCTAGTTAAAATCTAGCCCCGGAGGCACACTATGTCCGGGTATCAAAGAGGTCATAGGTCAACATGTTTCGCGCCTTGTGTCGCCTTAAGGGTCGTTGGCGCTTCTTCAGGAACAGAGCAAAAATATAAAGTGCACGTGATGAAAATTATTGAACCCTCTAACTCAACAGGGCGAGGCAGTAACCTGTATACCTATAGTGTGGCTACAGCTGCATGATGAACGAACGCTCCTGATGAAAACCTAGGAAAGAGAGCACAGAGTAAACAACAGATCAGAGCATCAGTGACAACTTGATGCTTCATAACGTGTCACTTCTGTGTTCGCAGCAATATTTAGAGACAAAAAACAGGCACAGGAGGCATAAAAATGCGATCAATGGGGCAATGGCCCGGTGCGGTATTGCTGCTACACCATGCCATTCAGTCTTGTGGATTGTGGTACTGATAGAGATCAGGGTGTGTATAATATTCCCACTACCACAGATAGAGTAATCTCACAGTTACACGCACATACATTCATCATACGCTAGGGCCCATTTCACTAACATACGCTCTAATACTCTACCAGCAGCAATAAACCTGTGGAAAGAAAACTCCTAATCACCCTGCATCTATATCGAGGTCGATAAGACCTAGTTATTGAGACTGTCCATAAACATAATCTATACAACCTATACGAATAATCAAAATATAATACACAATAATTGACAAGAAATAATATCCAACACCATGTTCAAGTTATATTGCTTTTATCTAAAATTAGTCAAAGAAAATCAAGCAGCATAAATCATTTTTCTCATAGTTACCTATTCTAGCTAATGTCAGAACGGGTCAGGACAAGTCTCTCGGTTAAGTCTCTCAAGACGAAGTCCCTTCAGCATCAATCCTCAGCAACATAGATTCGGTACGCGGCAAAGGCAAATGGCAAGTGGCAAGACCCTCTCTAGGCTAACAATTCTTATACTGAATCGAACAAAAGAAAGATACAAAGAAAAGTTGTAATGTCCGCTGGACCGCTGAGCAGAGCGAGAAGGAAAGGGTGTAACATTGCTACATTCGAAAATCTCCGCTCAGGAAAAATCACAAAATAAAGACTACGGAACAGGAACCAATAATCGCAAATGTATCTGTTAGTTCTACTTCTCCTCGGCAATGAGACCAATGCTCAGAGTCTTTCTCTAAGGCTCCTTTGTTTTCCCAAGGCTGCCAAGGACGTTCCATTTCACTCGAAGATTACCCCGGCTGCTGATGTCCTCACGGAAAATTTCATAAGGCAAGCAAGGACTGTGGTCAGCTGACTTTAGGACCATATTCAGCAGGGCTCTCTTCCATCACAGTTTTCTATTTTCAACTCGAGGCCAGGCTCACAAAATCGGCCATCTTTAACTAGGCCGCCATAGGCCACAATAGACCATCTTAATTAAAAGAAACAAAAACAACGTTACCACAGCATAGTGATTAAACAGTGTTAACCCCACTAATACCCTTATGTGTATGCATCTATCTAGCACTTGCAACATAGAAAAGCATTAATTCGGAAAGCGTTTTGTGCTCAAAAATAAACAGCACATAGCAACGTTTAAACATGAAAACACGCACGTTATTGTTAAACAGCACATTTATGCGCACCCACGTGTAACTCTCTCTTATTGTTACAAACGGATTGATTAATATAAACACACTTGCACAAGACAAATAATTAATTATTAATAATTAGAAAATTAATATGACAAATAGACATGCCAGAGCTTCAAAAACCAGCGAATTTTCAAACAGAAAACTCTGCTCCAGCAATCCCCCCTTTGGTGATTTTATCACCAAATAAACCCCCCCAAAAAAAAAAATTAGTGAAAATTTAGTCCCATTTTAGGAGAAATCGGAAATGTCTTTTTCCCCTTACACAACATTACACACCAGTCACTCTTTCATCATCCCTTTTTGTCTCTAAGTAAACACTCTCCCTCAATTCTTCTAATTCAATTTCTTGAGGTTCTCTTTTCAACCTCTTGTTTTTCTTTTCTTTATTCAATTTCTTCCTCCTCCCCTGTTTTTACAACACACACACACCAATCTTATTATCAATAAAGCAACAATTATACAAGTTAAAGGAAACAATATTCTACCTATAATAGTACTACCTATTTTTGCAATAAAATCATTAACAGCTATCATTTTATTAGCTATTTTAGTCCATAAATTCTCAGCTTCAAGTGGTACTAATTCTTCATGCAAATCAGTAATATTTTTGATATAGACCTTCAGGTCTTTGCTTTCGTCTGGAATGTAAGTGCAACAATGTTGAACTTTCAGCATTCCACAGACTCCACCCTCCTTGGCCAATAGAATATCAAGGGCAAGTCGATTTTGCATAGACATGGCACGTACGGCACTTAATTCCGTATTCACCAAAAGAAACCCTCCAGCGGTATTTGTCGATAAGCGATCAACCACTGTGGACAGTTTCCGAATTCCATAAGCATTCAAAGAAATTCCCACTGCTGGAATCAAAACCCCAAAAATGTCACCCACTATTTCAGACCAAGTTTCTCTCTTAAAACGCATTAGTAAATTAATATGTTCTACATCTGTTATTTTATCTATATGAAAAATCTTTGGAAAAACCAGGCCCACATAACACGTGCCATACCAATGGTCAGGCAACTTGTAATAAGCCTTGTTCCCACAAACATAATATACTCCTGGAAAAATTGTATCTTCTCCACCTCTGAAACCCCAACCTGTTGCAATGAAGTATGTATCATGGCACTCACTAGTCCCAACAAAATATGTATCATATTGGGATTTCCTTCTTGTAATGCAAAGTTTACCCTTCTGTGGTGCATCTAAAGCTAAAGTTGGACTAGCCCCATTCTTCAACTCTTTTCCCATCTCAATGTCCCAAATTGTCTCACTCACTTTATATTTTCCTGCTTTCTCCTGCATGTTCAATCTCCTTTCTTCTACCATATCCAGGAAAGCTTTCTCCTCTCCTTTCAAACTGCAAGTTAAATTATTCTTAAAAATGTAATCTAATGTTAATCCTTTTTCTTCAATAAAAATTTCACCAAAAGTGTTAGCTTCTTTAGCTGGATTCAGCTCTTTGTTCATTGGCAAGTGCCCAAAAATACTATCTCTGTTAGACATCTTATAATCTACTTTCCCTAACAAATAAAAAACACTACTTAAAATACTACAGGAAATACCATATGTAGCTGGTAAATGATGATAAGTAACACCCTCTGAAACGGATGCAGGTAATTGCATACAGACGTAGCAATCCCTTACTTCCATTGTTTTCACATATTCATATAATAATTTTGAAAAAACATTACTAGAAAAGTTATTAACTGACCTATCTTTGTGTATGTAAGTATTACTAATTCTAATTGGAACTACCTTTTGCGAATTCTTCTCTACATTTGTCACATTCTCTGTATGCATCTCAAACTCTACTTTAAATGTAACTAATAAAACTAAAACACCCCATAGAAGCATTAATAATCCAGTACAGCAGCAGCACATTCTACACCACCTTTTAAAGAAGGCACATCTATTTCTATTATCCTCTATGTTAGCCATTTTACTACTTTAGTTTAGCCTCTACTACTCCACTACTGTTGGAACTCTTCAATTTTTCAGCAATTCTTCAGCTTTTCAGTTTTTCCAAATGATCCTTTCGTTCACTTAATCCAAGTGAATCCTCCTTTATTCAGTTTGGATACTTGTCATTCTTCACTTCAATTTCTTCAACATCAAATTGTATTAGATCTCCAACATCAAAATCCTCAGTACTCGACTCTTCTCCAATGTCAGTCAAGAGTACTTTCAGAATTTCACCAGTATCTTCCTCAACCACTTCTCTCAAGATCTCTTCCGGATTATCTCGAGTCACTGTTTCTTCTTTTCCTCCTTCAGACAGTGCCACATAAGACCATTCCGGTGATCTGTACTTTTGGTTGGGTCTTCTTACTCTTTTTATTTCCACTGGTTCTTTTGACTCCTTTGATTCTTCTCCTTCGGCTTTTGAACTTTGACTCGAAACTTCATTCACTTGTTCAGCTTTTGATGTACTTGCTCTTATTATTTTGTATCTCAGCCTCTTAACTCTGTTGTTAGGCCAACGATCTCCTTTTATCACCTTTTTCGGCTTTATTTCTTTATTACTTCTTTCTCCAATCCAAGTTCTCTTTCTCAGAACTCGACCTTCTGTTTGTTCATTCTCATCATCCAATTCTGTTTCAAGTGCCTCTTGTTTCCGTTTTCTAGCAGCTTTCTTCTTTTCCACAGATTTTTTCACCACTGTTTGACACTTCCCTACTTTTGTCCCTCCTCGAGTCTCCGACACGCAATCTTCTTGCTGTCTACTTGTCCCTTCACCTAGCTCATCAAGAATGTTCCCTACACCTCCTCGGGGGTCTTCCGCAATCTGTCCCTCTCTATCTTCTTCTGACCCTACTTCTTCAAGTATAATCTCAAGTGGTTCTTCGATCTCCTCCTCTTCTGATTCAGGAGTAGTCTCTGTGAAATTTCTCTTTTCTTTTCTTTTACCTTCACTGCTTTTTGAAACTTCAGGCTCCCTTACAGAATCTGTTCTCTTCTCTGATACTCGCAGTGGTTCATTCGAAGCTTTTCCTACTTCTTTCCCCACTGATTCTGTATCTTCATCATCACTGGAATCTGACTCTTCAAAATACTCTTTACCAGTCCCTTCTTTTGGGTTTGGAACTCTCAGAGTATGACTTGCATGTACCCAGTGTCTCACTCCAGCACACTTTACTGCAGTCGTCGTAGTCAGAATAACTTGTCTTGGCCTTCCCCACCTTGGAACCAAGCAATTTCTTCTTCTGTGAACTTTTATCCTCACCCAGTCTCCTGGACTCAGATCATGGGCTTGCTTCTTCTCAAGTGTGGTAGCTTCTTCTCCAACCTGGTGAAACACAGAATGAACTGCGTCAGCCAGGCCTTTACAATAATCCAAAATCATGTCATCAGTTATTGTCACCAACTTATTGACAGGCACGAATGCATGGCGCATTGCACGTCCCATAATTATCTCGTGCGGACTCAAACCAGTAGTTCTATCTGGAGTAGATCTAATAGTCATCAGCACTAAAGGTAAAACATCTGGCCATTTCATGCCAGTGGCTAAGCACATTTTTCCAATCCTGTTCTTGATTGTGCCATTAATCTGCTCAACCACACCAGAAGCCTCTGGTCGGTATGCACAATGTAGCTTCTGCTGTATTTTCAATGCTTCACAAATCAAACCCATGAGTTCATTTTGAAAGTGTCCACCTCTATCAGACTCAACTGTTACTGGAAACCCGTACCTAGGAATCAACTCTCTTAACAGTAACTTTGCCACTGTTATTCCATCATTTCTTCTAGTCGGGTAAGCTTCCACCCACCTTGAAAACAAACAGACTTCCACTAGAACATACCTCAGTCTGTTTACTTGGGGCATCTCAATGAAATCAATCTGCATTCTTGTAAAAGGACCTCCTTCTCTGCCTATTGTTCCCAGACTCACCACTGTCTTTTTCCCAGTGTTAAATTGCTGACAAACCAAACACCTCTGACAGATGCTTTCTGCAATTGTCCTGAACTTTGCATTGTACCAGGTCTGTTTAAATGACCTTACCATCGCATCCCTCCCCAAATGTCCCTGGCCATGATACATTCTTGCCATTGACGACAAAATGGAGTTAGGCATTACTGGTCTGCCATCTCTGTAGACCCAAACATGGTCTGTTTCTCTTGGAGCACATCCTGCCTTAATCCAATCTTTTTTCTCTTCTTCTCCTGCCTCATCTTGTAACTGTTTCACTTCATCCCAGGTTTCTAAGACATTAGTAAACATCACAGAGAGAAAAGACATTTCCCCCTCTCGGTCCCGATTTATGGACTGATTTGTCTTAGCACAGTATTGCGCAACATCATTAGCGTAACGGTTTCCAACCGTGATAAAATCTTCTCCTGGTCCATGGGCAGCACATTTTACAACTGCTAACTCCTTAGGCAGCTGTATCGCCTCAAGCAATTTACCAATCATTTTCAGCATTCTTTATTGGAGTTCCACTCAATGTCAAGAAACCTCTTTGTAGCCAAAGCTGGCCAAAGTCATGCACAACTCCAAATCCATACTGACTATCAGTCAACACAGTCGTCCTCAAATCTTTCCCAATTTCGCAAGCTTTTGTCAATGCCACCAATTCAGCAACTTGTGCAGATTTCACTCCTTTCAATGGTGATGCTTCCATAACCTCTGAAACTTTGCACACCGCATATGCTGCACATAGCACACCATCATCATTTCTCAGGCATGAACCATCCCCAAACAACACATGATCACTCTCATGCAAGGGTAGATCCCTTATGTCTGGTCTCGGTTTTGTACAGTACTCAAGCACATCCAAACAATCATGATCATCTTCCATTTTCACACCCACATTTTCAATATCCGGCAAGAGTGTCGCTGGATTCACATTCACACACCTCTCAAGAGTCACATTTGATGCTCCCAGAATCACTTTTTCATATTTAGTCAACCGACTATGTGACATGTACTGGGTTCTGCTTCTTGTCAAAAGAATTGCCACATTGTGAGGTACGAATACCCTTACAGGATATCCCATTATGATTCCCTCACTTTGTTCCAGACTCCTGCATGTTGCAGCCACAGATTTCAGACAACCTGGTAAACCCACAGCTACAGGGTCAAGTGTCGATGAGAAGTACGCAATAGGCCTTCTCAGTAATCCATGTTTCTGAATTAACACTGAAAGTGCACATCCATTTCTCTCACTGCAGTACAGCTCAAACTCCTTTTCGTAGTCAGGCATACCCAAAGCTGGAGCCTCACACATTTTATTTTTGAGCTCTTCAAATGCTGCCATTTGTTCTGCATCTAGATCCAATGGATCTGTCATCTCACTTTTTGTCAGTTTAATCAGTGGCTTTGCTATCAAGGAAAAATTAATTATCCACTGACGACAATAACCCACCATACCCAGGAACATTCTCACTTCTCTCTGATTCATTTCTCTGATTATTCTGATCCTGTCATCCGTCACTTTTCTCAGACCCTTTTCAATATTGTGTCCAAGATAATGCACCTCTTTCTTGCAAAATTGCAATTTGGCTGGAGATACCTTTAACCCTCCATCTGCCAGATGATTCAGTAAAGCTATGGTATCTACATCACAAGCTTCACGTGTCTTTGATGCCACAAGTAGGTCATCAATGTATTGCACTAGTACTGAGCTCTCAGGCATGATCAAACTCTCCAACGATTTCTTCAATAACTGATTGAATATCGAAGGACTCTCCGTATACTCCTGTGGGATTCGACACCATGCTAAAATACGCTGGCCAAACCTAAATGCAAAAATCGGCTGGCTATCATGATGTAATGGAATTGAAAAGAACGCATGACACAAATCAATTACTTTATACCACTCGGCAACATGTGGAATTTGATACAGGATCACTGATGGATTTGGCACGATAGGACAACATGCCACCACAATTTGATTAACTTTTCTCAAATCCCGTACGATTCTAAATTTCCCATTAGGCTTTTTCAGTCCCATTATCGGTGAATTACACGGACTACTCAGTAGTTCTCTCAGGACTCCCTGCTGAATCATTTTCTCAATTATAGGAGTTATCCCTTCAATTATTTCTGGTGTCATTTTGTATTGAGGAATGTTAGGATATGTAATCCCCTCTTTTACTGCAATTTTCACTGGATCTACATTATTCATCAATCCCACATCCTCTCCAGTAAAATCCCAAACTGTCCTTTTCACTGTGTCTCTCAGCTCTCGAGGCAAATCCTCCGGATTAAACACAGCAAATGCACCAATTAACTCACTTTCTCTATTTTCTAGAGTCACTCGGTACAAAACATCCTCATCTGGTGTCTCAAAGGCTATTCCATCCGGTGTACAAAAAATTGTGCAGTTCATCTTGCACAACAAGTCCCTACCTAACAGGTTCACTGGACTCGTGTCACAGACAATGAATCTGTGCATGTCTGAAAATTTCCCTATCTGTACTCTTACAGGTTCAGTAAGACGTGTTTTAATTTGCGTATTGGCTACACCAACTACTTGGATTGCTTCATCCGAGAGAGGAAGATTTCTAACATCTGTTGACCTGACAGTTGATCTTGTCGCACCTGTGTCTACCAAAAAAGTAACACTCTCCTCATTTATTTTCCCATCCACAAATGGTCCTGCCTGGTCTATTTCTAGAGTTGCACCAAGTATGCACTCTTCTTCCTCTCCTCGGCACCGTCAATAATCACCCTCAGATTCACTCCCTTCACTCTTTAACAAGTACTGTTGTACTTTGTTTGAACGCCTTGGTTTGTTTACCTGTTCATCATTGTAGAATCCTGAATCCTGATTATACTTTTGTAACCCTTTATTCTGCGGCAAGGGCGGTTTTGGCTCTTGACTCTGCTGTCTCACAACTTTCTGTTGTTGCTGCTGTTGATTATTTCCTTCATTCTGCACCTGTTGATTTAAGGATTTATTCTCATTACTCACTAATGGTGGATTAGGACACTCCGATCTCCAATGCCCCAATTGGCCACAGTTGTGACAAGGAAACTTTTTCTTCGCTTCCTCAAGACTTCCTTTTCCTTTCCCTGCATATCTAGGTCTATTCCCTGCATTATTTCCTGGATTATTCGCCTGTTCCACTAACTGTGCTTCCTGTCTTTCTGCAACTTTCACTTGTGCCCACATTGCTTTCTCTTTCAGCTTTCTTTGTTTTGCTTCAATTTCATCACTGAAGTATTTCGCATGTCTCAGAATCTCATCTACTTTCTTACTCTGCCAATCCACTGTATGCTCACGAATTCTCTCACCAATTTCAGGTCTAAGGCCATATACAAATCTGTATACAAAATGACTCAAATCTTTGTCACCCAGGTGTTCATCTCCACTGAATTGTTTGAATGCTAGTATCAGCCTCTCGTAAAAAGCATGAACTGATTCTTTCGCTTCCTGTTGTGTTCGATCTATCTTTACCCAGTCTGTCTCTTTTGCAGGAACTTTACTCTTCAGGTATACCATCACCTGATCATACTTTCTCATTACCTCTGGATCTGGTGCCCCTGTTCTTGGGTCTCTTGGATATTCCTCAGTAGGCCAACTCACAACTATTTTACACTCAGTCCACAAGTCTGCTGGAACAATTATATCAAACAGACTATTCAGGTCAACCCACAGCACTTTTGACAATTTCACAAACCTATCTACCTGCCTATACCACTCGACGGGCTTTTCTCTCAATCGAGGGAAATCATTCGTGAATGATAAAATATCCTGTCTGGTCCATGGAACATGTACATATCCTCCTCCAGGTATTTCTCTCATAGGATAATTATCCACTGGTTTCTCCTTTTCTCTCACTGGAAATGCTGAATAAGTTGTTCTATCTTCAGCCTCATCTCTTTTCTTATACCACCTATCCTTCCACTTTTCTACATCACCCCATCTTCGCAATAATGCTACCATTTCCTTAATCTGTCCTGTTCTACCAGTAGCATTCAAATTCTCAATATCCTTCTCTGTAAAATCCATCCTGTAAGTTTTTTGTAAAGCTTTTACTTTATCAATGTCAACTCCCTGTTCATTCGCTATTGCTCTTAGCCTGTCATGTGTATTTCTTGCTCTCCAGGTAATGTTTTTACACATGAACATTAATTCACCATCATGATGACTCTTCAGAATTTCTGTTGGAACTGTTCCTGTAACAAGCTCTTCTAGTTCTACACGTAACCTAGCCACGTCAATTACTTGTGAATCTTTATCCTTTTTCTGTAGAACCTTCATCCAATCATTCAAATCTTCAACTGTTATTTCAGCAGTTTTTCTCACTGGAACCACTCTCTTCTGCGGTTCTAAAATTGGCATCCCTGAACAACTAGCTTCACTAGCATCTAATATTTCACTACATGTGTCATGTCTTGATTGTCTCAGGTCACTTCTTTCTGCTCTTTTGCCTGAGTCTCCTGAAGGACCAACTGAATTCGTCAAATTATTCCCAACATATGGAATCACCAGTCCATTCTCACCTGTCCTCTGTTTGTCAAACACAGGCATAACCGGACCTATTGTTACAGGCACCGTAACAGCTTCTAGATTCTTCGTTAACTCCCTAATCTTCTCAGTCAACTCTGTTGTAGTTCTGGCTAATTGTCTGGCATTCTCATCAAGGTAATGATCACTTCTTACCTCAGGTGTCTCATTTTCTGTCTCACTAACACAAACTGTATCTCTTATCGGAGAAACAACTGGTGTACTTTTGTCTGGTTCTGGTCTATATGGAGGTGGTCTCTTGTAAATCATGTCATTCAAGACCTCATCCTCATACTCATTAACTCCATATTTTCCCATTTCTGACTCAGGAACCCTTTCTGCTCCTCCTTCAACTGTTCTCATCGGATATAATCCCTCTGACATACTAACATCTCGCCACCTTTTCATTCGATCATGATGAGTCTCACGATCATGTCTCCTCCCAAACATGTACCTGTAGTACCCTCCAGATCTCTGTTTTTCTCTCTCATGTACTTCTTCTTCCCATTCCACTAAAGCCTCGAACTGTGTAGGTCTCGGTTTCGGGTCTAGACATAACATCTTTTCCCGTAAATTTCTCAACACGGCCAGATTAAATGAACCATGTTCTGGAAATGCTAGAACACCATCTTCTTTAGTATACCTAACCCAATTCTCCAACCATATACAGGTATGAAACCCATGTCTTGCAGCCATGAAGGATGCAGGTGTTTTCGGTGGAGGTAACAACTCACCCTCTCTCGTTTTAACATCTTTATCCTTGCTAAACCACTTTTTAATTTTACCAAAAAATGTTTTCTTCTTTTTCTCTTCTTGGTAATACATTTTAGCGTTTACCAAAAAAAACTCTCTACTCTTTCCGTATTATAAATATACAATACGAATTTTCAACCAATAGCAGCGCGACTCACACTAACGCACCAATCCTGGAGCGTCTACGTCACTAAATAGCTCTTCCAATCCTTGCGCGGCTCACACTAACGCACCAATCCTAGCGCGAGCACTATTCTGATCTACTATCCAATCAGAGCGCGGTCTTTCTGACGTCAACAGTCGCTGCAGTCGCTTGTCTCCTGTCTTCTGTCACTCGTCTACCCCTCCTTTACAAAATCTTTTCAGTAGACTTCGTGTCAAAATTTCTACAAAATCTATTAGTTACAACATAAAAACATCTCCATTGTCTGCTTCGCTAACCACAGAATAGTAAAAGAGAATCTATTTCACAAGAAATCTCTCATTGACACAGTAGCACTTCCTCTACTCTGCCCTTCTACCATACATTCATTAACTGTTTCCTCTAGGACTTGTCCAAAGAGTCTTACAATCAACTAAATGTACAAACATTCACGCACATCCATACAAGGAAATATAGTACATACACACAGAATCCTGCTTCCCGAGAACAGAATTATAACATACATCAACTAAACAGCTTCTGTTCAGTTTCTCAAACAAGCTCAGAGAATACCTATTACTTCTCCCGCGATAAGCTTTAACGGTAATCCTTACGGATCCCTGGGACTTAAGACCAGAGTTTCACAGATAACCTTCACTATCATACACACTCCTTATATACCAGAAATATCTAATAGTAACATATGACGATGTCACTAATTCCGAACCCAGACAATGTGACGCGCAACTTCAATTGTCACACGTTATTCCTTACAATTCCGTCTTTCCCGAGAGCAGCATATACTTCCCTCTGCCCTACTACGGAACTGCTACCAGCTCCCAAGTTCCAGAAGCACTACATATAACTCAACATTACGACTCCAACATATAGTATTAGTACATATACCAACATCAATCAATAATCAATAATCAATAAGCTAATGTACATGCAATCTTATCAGATCAAGACAATCATCAATAACCATCCTCTGCTACCAGGAAATTGATAGAGATCAGGGTGTGTATAATATTCCCACTACCACAGATAGAGTAATCTCACAGTTACACGCACATACATTCATCATACGCTAGGGCCCATTTCACTAACATACGCTCTAATACTCTACCAGCAGCAATAAACCTGTGGAAAGAAAACTCCTAATCACCCTGCATCTATATCGAGGTCGATAAGACCTAGTTATTGAGACTGTCCATAAACATAATCTATACAACCTGTACGAATAATCAAAATATAATACACAATAATTGACAAGAAATAATATCCAACACCATGTTCAAGTTATATTGCTTTTATCTAAAATTAGTCAAAGAAAATCAAGCAGCATAAATCATTTTTCTCATAGTTACCTATTCTAGCTAATGTCAGAACGGGTCAGGACAAGTCTCTCGGTAAAGTCTCTCAAGACGAAGTCCCTTCAGCATCAATCCTCAGCAACGTAGATTCGGTCCGCGGAAAAGGCAAATGGCAAGTGGCAAGACCCTCTCTAGGCTAACAATTCTTATACTGAATCGAACAAAAGAAAGATACAAAGAAAAGTTGTAATGTCCGCTGGACCGCTGAGCAGAGCGAGAAGGAAAGGATGTAACATTGCTACATTCGAAAATCTCCGCTCAGGAAAAATCACAAAATAAAGACTACGGAACAGGAACCAATAATCGCAAATGTATCTGTTAGTTCTACTTCTCCTCGGCAATGAGACCAATGCTCAGAGTCTTTCTCTAAGGCTCCTTTGTTTTCCCAAGGCTGCCAAGGACGTTCCATTTCACTCGAAGATTACCCCGGCTGCTGATGTCCTCACGGAAAATTTCATAAGGCAAGCAAGGACTGTGGTCAGCTGACTTTAGGACCATATTCAGCAGGGCTCTCTTCCATCACAGTTTTCTATTTTCAACTCGAGGCCAGGCTCACAAAATCGGCCATCTTTAACTAGGCCGCCATAGGCCACAATAGACCATCTTAATTAAAAGAAACAAAAACAACGTTACCACAGCATAGTGATTAAACAGTGTTAACCCCACTAATACCCTTATGTGTATGCATCTATCTAGCACTTGCAACATAGAAAAGCATTAATTCGGAAAGCGTTTTGTGCTCAAAAATAAACAGCACATAGCAACGTTTAAACATGAAAACACGCACGTTATTGTTAAACAGCACATTTATGCGCACCCACGTGTAACTCTCTCTTATTGTTACAAACGGATTGATTAATATAAACACACTTGCACAAGACAAATAATTAATTATTAATAATTAGAAAATTAATATGACAAATAGACATGCCAGAGCTTCAAAAACCAGCGAATTTTCAAACAGAAAACTCTGCTCCAGCAGTACCACTCGTAGCCCCGCTTATATCCTACATGGAAGATTATGCCCAAAAGTGACAGCAGTTGATAGTATATGAATATTGCTACGCCTATTAACGGTACCGGGAGGTTGTTAGTTTAAAGGATGCTTACCTCATAGCGTTATGAGGATATGTCCACCGGCGAGAGCAAGGAATGCCCGCACATTACTGGGCTGTAAAAACATTAAACACAGAGATGCAGGAACAAAAACCAGACACAGGCTGTGCTGAGCAAATTACTTGCCATGTCCGACTCTCTGCCACGGTGATCTACTTACAATTTTGCCGGGGTGTTATCTCCTCTACACCTACCCCTTCCAAGTCTCTGCCGGGAGTGGAAAAGTGGCAGCAAACGTTGTGCTAATCATGTAATGAGATCAGGTGTGGGAGTTAACCATTTCCGGGTTGTCCCTGTTAATTAACTAGAGCGAGCATGCGCAATAGCAAGGGTAAAGAGCGCATGTGCGTTGTTAGGGAGAAGTACTCTCCAGTGCATGCGCAAAGGTTAGAGTGGGTAAATTTTAATTTTTCATTTTTTATAGGGTTCACAGAAATACCCACATGTTACATTACTGGAAACCCACTACCTAACTTACTCGTGCTAAAGTATTTGTCGCATGAGCGCCGCTCTCACTTAGTAGATCCGGGACCCTACCCCGTGCTGAAAGGAGCGAGAAGAAAGTCTGTGTTTGATAGTGCCTGTACCTTTGTGTGTGAATCATCCAAATCTTAGAAATTAAGACCGTCGGAGGACGGGGGGGAAAATGAAGGGATGTCCGTGGGGCTGTGACCCTTACATACCCTCAGGACTACTGTTTCCTCAATATCATATTCGAAGAGGAGGGGGGGGGGAAGGGGGGGGGTTGGCTTTTTAAGGGTTGAATTCACATTCCGAAAATAATAAGACCCCAAATAAGAATAGTAATGCCTCATGTGCCCGTGAACAAGAAAAATAGACATAATAATGGCCCTCGGCTGAACCGCCGTACATAATTTAACACAACAAAAAAGAGGGGGGGCCATGGAGCTATTAAAGGTCCAGTGTCCATGCTCCAAAAGACTATATTAGTTTTAACAAGGGGGGCACTGTTCCTGTATGCGGGGTGCAAAAAGTCACCCACGCATAGGGGTGCAAATAGTCACCCGTGCATTGAAGATCGAAAAGGTGAACAGATAGAAAGAGACAGGAATTCCTAGGAAAGAATGGTGAAGTGGAACAAACACTTATTGTCCTCTGTTGCCCTCACACACCCCAAGAGGTGTCATGCTTCATCATTGGGCAGTTGCTCCTCGTAGGGCCGGCGCTGCAATTCCCTACGGGTCCCCCGAAGGGTCTCTTTATCGGAGATCTTTTTAAGGACTGCCGGATGGTGGATGTGGGTATGTGGGGTTAGGGTCCAAAAGAGAGTGAAAAAAGTGCGTGCTAGGTAGTGCTAGGTAGTGAAAAAAGTTAATAAAGGGTAAACATGCAGCCAATGTATGAATTGTAAACCCTTGGCAGATATTCTGCTAGTTAAAATCTAGTATCACCACCCAGAAGCAGCGAAGTTCCTATCACCTTTCCCAGAGCAACTATGGTTGTTTGGTGCCCCAGTCTACCAGATCTCGTTGGGGCCAGTTTAACACCCAGGACGAGGCGTGCCTATGAGGGGGCATATTGCACATATTGCAGGTTTCAGGAAGTTAAAGGGGTGGGAGGAGGTTTTCGTCTGAGTTAGTAATCACATTCCAAGGGTACCTGAAAGAGACATATTGTGGCAATTTCCTTTTTTGCAAAGATGCCTGGCTACATGGATGGAACAAAAGCATTCCTGGTGCAAAGGGCATTGAAGGGCTGGCAGCACTTGAAGGATTGTAGGCAAGTCTCCAGGTGCCCCATAGACACATTGAAACCGGCGAATATCATGGCCAGTCTTGACAGGGTGTGCAGATCACCAGATGAGGTTCACCTTTTTAAGGTAGCTTTCTCCCTGGCATTTAGCGGGGCATTGAGGGTGGGTAAGCTGGTAGTGAAGAAAAAAAAAGACATGAGGGATGGGATGGTTTGCAGTGAACAGGTATTCAAGGGCCAAATGGCTCCCTGGCAATCACCATTACCCGTTCTAAGACAAACCATATGGTTAGGAGGGATCACATACTGCTTCACCGGTCCCAAGGGAATGAATGCTGTCTGCTAGGGAATATGGAAGCCTTTATGGCCCATCAGGTACAAAAGACGGCAGGCCCCCTTTTGGTACATTGGAATGGGACGCCACTTACAAGGTTTCAATTTGCCATGGCGCTCAACAGGGCCCTGGTGTCTGAAAGTTTGGATCCGGCAGACATAGTTCCCATTCATTTTGGGTTGGCACAGCAGCCTCTGTGGCAAGCATGGGATTGGCAGGACAGGCAGAACAAAAGATAGGCAGGTGGAAGTCTGATTGCTACAAGCGCTATGTGAGATTGAACATGTGAATGTCCCGCTTTTCTTTTATGACTTTCCCATTCCTTGCCATATTCTCCTGTCAACACAGGTAGAAGGGATGTTAAGGTGATGCGGCCGCTGAATACTTCATTGCCTCCGGTCTACGCTTGAGCAAGAGGCAATACAGATGTGCTAGTGTTGGGCCACTCCTATGTGAGGCACGCAAAGGTCTTTTGTTTTGCAGGTGACTACATATCGCGAGCAAAGAAAGACGGATATTAGCAGACTTTCTGTGGACAAGGGGGGCTATGCTTGGCCCATTGGAGAACTGCATGGGGCAAAATGTTGCCCTGGAGGCTTACACTTCCAGGAGTGATACTTTTGCATCTAGGAGGCAGTGATTTGATGGAGCTAGTTTGAAAAGACCTGTCTGAACTGATTGTCTTTGAAATGTGTTGCCTCTCATAAAAGTTCCCAGAGGCCATATTGCATGGTCCAACATTTTCCAGAGATTGAGTTGGAGAGGTGGAAAAGTTGATCACGGCTATCAATGAGTCGGTGAAACGGTTGAACCGGAAGGTGAGTAAGTTGTTTAGGACAGCTCGTTTGTCAGCCATACCTCAGGGCTGCATCAATGGTGAGCATTTTGTTTTACAGGATGGAGTGCACCTGTTGAAAGAGGGTAATGTAATGTTTCCGGAAAATTTGCTGGCCTGGCTAGGCCAATGTGCACTGTGCGTGGGCGGGGGGCTAGATAATCGGTGAACTATGCTGGCCTGTGGCGGATGAGGTCAAGATTGTTGGGGACACTTCGGGTCCTGTTACCGCATTCTTTTTATACCAAATTTAACATCCATCAGCGGCACTGAACCCTCCAAGGGGTGCTAGCACCAAGTAGTAAAGGAGGTTGCAGGGGCGCAGGGTGTTCAGGGCAGTTCTTTACATGCGGTCCTTACCTATCAGCCACTCACGCAGGTGAATTTGGGCACAAGCTAGCACTGCCCTTGGGGGACGAGGAACCTGGGTGTAGGGGGTGCCTGCAATAGGTATCCTAAGGGCAGCCGGGCCCCCTGTACAAGAACTCCCGAGGCAGGAGAGCTCCCAGGACGGTAAAGGGATGGTGGGGCCACCCCATAAGGATAGCTCCCATCACTGGGACGGAGGATGTGTGTGAGGAAGTGGCACAGAGCCAGTTTTCATCTAACTCAGAACGGTTATGTGTTTCTGTTTGTTGCACAGGACCAGACTAGTTATGATTAGGTGATTTCAATGTCCTAGAGTCTCTGTTAAGGCATAATGTGGTTACTGTGCAAATTGTTATGATGAAAATGTTTTTGTGTGTAAATAATAAATATGAACAGGGATCTTACAACCCTTAACCCATTGTTTTTGACATTGATGTTTGTAGGTACTGATAAGTACCCATGGGACATTGGCGACTCCCTAGCCATATTAGAGAGAGACTTTCCCTTTCCTACTAGAAATGCTGTTGGTTTCTTTACAATTTTGAATTAGGGGCTTTTCCTTTTTCCTCTAGGGATGCTGTATTTTACATTTGTGATTTTTGCTGCTTATTGGTTCTTGGATTAATTCGGATTTCGTACTATGCACTCTGTATCTGTGCCTTTATAGCATTTTATTTACTGCATTTTTCTGTACTGTCTTCTTTCAGAATTTTGTAATAAAACTCTTTAACATTTTATCGATTTAGAACTGAGTTATTGAATTGTCCCAGTCACTATTTGAGTTACTCTGATAATTTGTTGGGCCTGATGTCGAGGAGGGTGGTGGCTCTAATTGCTAGAACAAGAGTGCAGGAGGTCTTGAAATATTGGGGTTTATTAAAATATTGGGGTTTGGCTCCGCACCCACCCGAACTGGAGAGGCCTGTGAGTTGCGCTAGCCCAGGTGAGGAGAGTGGAGAGGAAGGACGCCGTCGGGCCCCGGGGCCATGTCGGGCCCAGGCTTACGGTGCCTGAAAAATAGGTGGTGTACCTTGTGACTGCCAAACGAACACGCATGTCACAGTGGCGATGTGCGACTAGCTGGAAGGGAACACCTCATGCTAGCTATCTCCCTGGAATCATTCGAGCGTCATCTGGGGCCCTTATCAGTTACCCCATATACAAGGTACCAGGCCACCTGCTACAAGCAGGCCTGAACCCTCCACAAGGCACAAGCATAAGCAACAGGCAAAGCCGGATGCTCAGGGGCCATATTGGGCCTAGACCTGTGGATAACTGGCAGCACCCACGGCAATAGAAGGCAGAAGGGTGCAGCAGTGCGCACCACCATCCCGAGAGGTGCTATTGTGGATGACAAAACAAGCACAAGGCTCCTCCAAACACAACTGGTGCACTGAGGGGAGAGTCAACACGAGAGGTGAACCTGGCAAGGCATCAATAGATAAAAAGGCCTTCCTTTGGGCACACCTGGGCACGTCATGGGCCGATAACGGGGGGCATCATCAGCCCCTTCACAAACATACACCATTGCTTCCCACCAAGACCACGATGGGAGGCCGCCAGATGCAGTGTCGTCCCTTGTCCTAGATTCCAAACTGGACTCAGTGCTCAAAGTAGTGGAAAGATTGGGAACTTCCCTAACGCATACCTGCACCTCTCTTGAAGATCGCATAGAGAAAATAATCGTGGACTTCACCCTGTTACATGCTGATCACTGAAAACTTGCACACAAAGTAAACAACATGGAACTTGCGTTGGCAGAAGACCGCCCTGCAGCCAAAAATGCAGCCGATATGATGCAGGACTTCTCCAAGCGAGTCCACCTTGTGGAGCAATGGTCCAAAGACTCAGAAGGGCGCTCCCGTCAAAACAATATCCTCGTCGTGGGGTTGCCTGAAGGCACGGAAGGCACTGATGCAGTGGCGTACACTGAGCTATGGCTACACAACCTCCTACCACCGGATCACTTCCCCCCTTCTTCACAGTTGAGAGGGGACATTGCGTGCCGGTGACTCGCCCACCACTAGAGGCATGGCCTAGGCCTTTTCTTTTCTGCTTTTTGAATTTCAAAGATAGAAACACAGTCCTCCGAGAGATCCGTAAACTAACAGGAGTGCGGGTGGACAATACTGCAGTACTCTTTTCCCCTGACTATGCTATGGGAGTGCAGAGGAAGAGAGGATCATTCCTGGGAGTTAAAAGACAGTTGCATGAACTTAACATCCAATACTCTCTCCTCTTCCCGGCTCATCTCCGAGTTACAGCCGATGGCACTGCTCACTTCTTTGATGAGGCGGAGGAGGCCTGGGCCTGGCTGGCACCAAAGAGTGCTCACCGGACAGGAGAGACGTGCACAAGTCGCACTCAACCACACAAGCAATCGAGAGGGGAACAACAACATACCAAGTGCACAGCCCCCCAATCCTGCGCCGCGCCAAGCCTGGAACAGGTGATACGGGAATGAAGAGAGGCTCTACAGGCTGCTGCAACGATGGGCATCCACAACACTGAAAGAGAACTGGACACCTCACCTGAACATTCCTCCATTGAGGACAGTTCGTCGATAATATGGCCTTCTGGCGAGGAGATGCGGCTGCCTCCTAGTATAACACCCCGAACAGCAGATGAACTGTTCTAAACTATGGACCCCGCTGACTATCACACACCGAAATAACTTATTCACCATACTCCTGTTCACCCTCTAGCAATCTGCAGATGCCAACTTAGCTAAATATCTGTTGTAGCGACATCTGGCTAGTTAGTCACCCTTCCTTTGATTCACTCCTGCACTGACCGCATGGCATTGTGAACGTACTATGATGCATTGTTGGGGCTCATGAACAAGCCTTCCTGAACCCCTTAAGAACTCCATCGCTAAAACCTCGGCAAAATCAGCCGTTAGTTGTTGGGGGACATTCCCACAGTGTGGGCAGATACCTGTTGTCTCTCTTCTCTGATACAGTTTATAATTGTTTTGTTTTTACTCTTCTCTTTCATTTCTCCCTTGTTTGCAACTTTTACTTCACAAAGGAAGTATGTAATCTCCAATCGTTAGGCGATGCATGTACAAGCAGGTGCGGCCCCCATCTGCAACCCCTGGACAAGACCTCTACCCCCTGCAGAGCCATGCGTATACGTACATCCACCCACATGACACATGTCATCCATTAACATAATCACCTGGAATGTGAGGGGAATGCACACGCTTAACCATCACACCGCTACGATACTTATGCCTATCTTAAGCACAGGTCAATGTAGATAGCGCTGTTGCAGGAAACACATCTCACACTGCCAGAGGTCCACCGACTCAGACATAGATGGCGTGGGCAGGTCTATGCCATGGGTTACTCCTCGCACGCCAGAGGGACACTCACATGGGTGCGCCCAGGCACCCCATTTTCTGTAGAAGAATCGGCAGCTAACATAGAGGGATGCTAAGTCTTGATAAGAGGCCGACTGGACAGGATGCACATATTACTTGGGACTGTATATGCTCCCAATTCAGATCAGGCATCCTTCTGGCACTCCCTGTCTGGCATACTGGCATGCGGGAGCACCCTTCCCTGGCTATAAGGAGGGGAGTTCAATGAGGTGCTGGACAGATCCCCCCCTCTTGCGCACGGTAGACACCTCTAATGCTCAGACTCTGGGTGATTGGTTACACCACTGGCACTTAACAGATCTTTGGCGAGCAGAACACACAGAGGCTAAAGTCTACTACTTTCACTCCCCACCACATGACCTACATGTCCGTATCAACGTTTTGTAGGTTCAGCATATTTGTTCTCTGGATGCAGCCACACAGACCATCTGGGGCGGACTCATTCGGATCATAATCCCCATCTCCTCCAGGTCAAGTGACCAGGCGCTGGCCAAGCCACACATGTCTGGCGCCTCCAACCCTGTAGCGCGTGGGGATCCACCCTTCCATGCGGCTTTGAGCGCCTTCATACATACCTTCTTCGACACAAACAAAGGTTCGGGCACAGATGCAGGGATATAGTGGGAAGCACACAAGGTGGTTATTGGTGGGCACTGCCTGGGCCTCAGCTGGGGTATCCGTAAGCAACTGGACAGAGATGTGGTGAGCCTCGAGCAGATGCTCCATCAACTCAAAACCGCTGCAGAGACAGACTCTAATGGCGCACAATGCCTAGCTGAGGCGAGGCGCAAACATGCGGAATTATCTAAGTGGTTGGGCTGCTTAAATTACACCGCCCATTCTGCTCGCACCTGTGCCTCTGCAGATCGAGCAAGTCGCCTGTTAGCATGGTTGATCAACCAGGAGCAGGCGCGATGGCAGGTTCTCTCATTGCGCTCATTGGGTCACCTGCTACACACACAGCGGGAGGTCCACGGTGAGTTCATCAAGCATTACACTACCTTGTACGGCACTCTCATCACCATGGACCCGCTCAAGTTAGAAGGATTCCTATCCCCTCTCTCTTTTCCCACTATCACACCACAACAGCGGGTAGAGCTTGAAGAGCTGATTGCACTCTTTGAGGTCCAAAAGGGCCTATTAGAGTGCTGGCCACTGGGAAAGCACCCAGCCCAGATAGCCTACCAGAGGATAACAAAAGATACGCTGCAGAGCTAGCTCCTCACCTGACGGCCCTATACGAGGCATGGATGAAGACTTCACTGCTCCCAAAAACTATGCTGGAATCCCTGCTTATCTCCTCAGCCAAGCCAGATAGAGATCCTGAGCTGCTAGGCTCCTACCCCCCACTGCCACTTCCCAATACTGCTAAAAAAGTTTTGGCTAAAATACTGGCAGAGAGCCTAGGCCCCCTGGTCCCCGCATTAGTGCATGCCAACAAAAACGGGTTTGTGTCATCACATAGTACGTCCCTAAATCTACGCCGCTTCTTCTGTGTGGCCAGGTACTCAACAGATCACTGGCTGCATTCATGGTGCATGCTCCTCGATCTGGAGAAAGCGTTTAAGATGCTGGAGTGGGACTATCCATTTTGCCATCCTGTCTCGATGTGGCCTGGGTGATCGTGTCCTGCTTCTGATCAGACTTTTATACACCATTCCAATGGCTATAGTGAGGATAGGTCCATATCTGTTGGGACCGGTGACCATCGGTCGCGGCACTATACAGGGATACCCTCTATCCCCACTGCTGTTCTTCCCAGCCATAGAACCACTGGTGGCAGCTCTCCGCAGTGGGGGAACAGAATGGGTGATCCCACTAGGAGACGGGATATACTTGGTCTCACTCTATGCAGACGACCTTCTTCTCTATGTCAGGGACATCAGGGTGCTCCGAGATGATATCGCAAAAACACTCACTGACTTTGCATCCCTGTCTGGTCTGTTAACAAAATCATGCCTTTACCCATTCAACCTGACTGCCTCAGATCAAGAACTGACTATCAATGGAGAGAGCATGCGGTGGCAACCTGCTGTCTTCATCTATTTGGGGGCCAGGATATACCATCAGCCCGACGATTTGATGAATGGCAATATCACATATGCGACAGCCGCCATAGGGTCACAGATGACATTCTGGCAGAGCCTGCCACTGACAGTTATGGGCCGCATAGTTCTGCTTAAGATGGTGGTGCTGCCACAGCTTTTGTACTCCTTCACAAATCTGCCACTTCACATACGTCCCCCCTTTTTCCGCTCCTTCGAGCGCACAAATACATATTTCATTTGCAATGGCAGGAGCTGCCGAGTCGTGCGGTCTATGTTATATCTACTGGTGGACCAGGGGGGACTTGCAGTGCCCAACATGGAACACTACTACTTGGCAACACAACTGCAATGGGTAGCCAAATGGGCTAGCGGGCAACACTTGGAAGACACAGCCACACACCAGCAGGCCTGGACATGTCCATCCATCCTGCGGCTCTTACATCCTGGGAGAAGGGGCACGGCACCTGAGCAGTTGGTGCTGGCAGTGGCCTACAGATGCCTTAAGCATGCCTTATCTCTTACTAATGACCACACCCCATATGCACACGCTCTGCCCATACTGGGCACGCCGAGAGGGCAAGGCAGCATCACCAGGACAGATCTCTCTGCCTGAGAAGAAGCGGGCCGCAGATGCTGGGGACCTCTATCACGACGGACAATTAACACCCTTCAACACACTGGTGATGGAGGATAGACTGCCATGGGGACAGTTCCTACTGCACGTTTCTTTACTCACGGCATTACAGGCGTAGTGGGGGGATGAGTCACAGGAACCTGCATCACACAACACTATTCAATACATTCACATTATGGGCACAGGGAGACACCTCGTTAGATGGTTTGCTGAATCCCTACAAACACACGCAATGCAACGACTGACCTCCCTCAGAAACAGCTGGGACACTGATATTCACCGCCCTGGTACTGATAAAAAATGGGCAGGCATCCTGGAGGGACCCATACTCATACCTAGGAATGCCAGATTGTGCCTCATACAATTTTACATAATTCATAGAGCATACCTCATGCCAAAAAAAGAAAATAGATACCTTCAACGAACTGACGCTCAATGCCCTCGATGCAAACTGGTGAATGCAGACCTAATCCACATTCTATTGGGCTGTGCCGCCCTCACTGCCTACTGGCTTGCAGTCACCACTCATTTTGTGAACTGCACCGAACGCACAGTAGAAAAAACCTGAGAGGCATGCCTGCTGGACCTCTATTGCAGGTCTAAAAAACACAAGGTGACAATCTGGTTTATAGATCTAGGGCTAATCACCGCTAAACGCCTGATCACCAGATTATGGAAATGTCCCGAAGCCCCGCCACAGGAAGCATGGTGCCACTCGCTCACAAACTGGGCGCAAGCAGAGAGTGTGGCTTTGCGACGTGTCACAGAGACTAACTCACAGATCTGGACTCCAAATCCCAGTTCCCTTCACACAAACTCAGGTAAACTGCACAAAGGGTGGGGGTAACTGCTGGCAATGATGTGACAGTGGGTGGATGGCAGGGATCGGAAATACCAGGGTCTTTTGGTGGGCAAGTTCACACAGTTAATACCCCGTTATCCCTCCCTCCCATCACTCCCGGTCCTACCCCTTTCCCCTCCTTCCCCTCCTACCTAGTTCCATCCGCCCCACATATGCCGTATGCGAACGCGAAGATCGCCACAACAGGCAACCATAATTAGTCACTGTTCATGCATAGATTCTAAGCAACAAATGCGATGCAACCATCCCAACAGTTTAGCGTATGCTATATATACAGATACATACCTTTTGTTGATTGTAATGATCTGGCAAAATCTATGTATGCCACAATGCCTATGAAATATGTACATGCATACAAAATGTCCTATGTTAACTTACAAAGCGAATAAAAGAAATTTAAACCCCCAAAAAATGAATCTGGCATTTTGCCACCCTATAATACATGATTATAAATAGGTTTTATGACTGTCACCCAGAAAAGACCAGCTATCCTTGGAACATCTATACATATGGATGCATTTGGCCCTAGTGTCCTCGAGGGTCAGGCATTCTTAATGGCTGTAGCAACATTCTCCTAACACAACAGGTGATCCATTCACACAAACGATGGTAACTATAATGTGGTTCTAGGGCTGTTTCAACTATACAGACTCACTATATGCTCACATTAATTATTTTCACTTACTGCTTATGTTGATCATAACTGGATCTGTCATCCGATTTGACCACTAGACTTTAGAATTTTCTATGGCCCTTATTTGTACAAGCCATAAAAGTTTGGGCGCCCGGTTTTGTGATAATCTTTCTTGACTGGCATAGTGTTTTTCTGATAATCTATGCAGTCAATTTTCATCACTGCTTTGTGATCTTAGATACTGATGTTTATTAACTTCAGAACGCACATTAGCCTTATTCCTTAATCCTGCACTAGCTACTAAAGGAGGGCTGAAGTCTCTGATGAGCAGTCTGTTAAATTCTTAAGTTAAAAAAATATTTGGGCTGTCGCAAACCTGTTACAAATATACTTGAATACAATTTTCTAATTTGTAGAGAACTTTTTGAAGTTTGTTTGTGCAATATGGTGAATATTAGATCACAATTATTTCATATCAGAATGTCACCAGACGTAAATATTGTGTCCTAAATATCACTTACAAAAAATGTGAGTTATTAATGTAAAATCTACCCCTAATATGATTAGAAATGTATAAATAAAACCATGAATGCTCTATTTATCTTAGATGATATTTCTGTGTATGATATTATGACTTACAGCCTCTCAAACTCCAACTGAAGTGCCCAAGTATGTTAAATATATTGCTAGATTTTCTGACAGGTTTGCAGCAGTCTCAGTGTTGACCTGTTCCCTTGATTGAGAAAATGGAGTGTCAGTAAGACCCTGCATCAGAAAATCAAACTGAGTGGCCAACATGTCTGTTGCCTCTTACAAATGTAAGCATCCTAATGGAAAAATAGTTTTTTTGAGTCTTGAGGTGTGCAGAAAATATGGAGGTTTATGTTCGAGGATTAAATCGTTACTCTTCCATTTTCATGTACTTTGATATGTACCTCTTCTGTATGGTTTTGGTATCCTGTTGAGGTGCATTTTTCCATAAGGTATTTTACCATTCTTCGAGAGTCTTTTAGTTCAGGAGGGATTCTTACAAGAAAAAAGTAACTTAGTTTTGGTAGTGCCTAATCTGAGCTGATGATGTGTGACTAATTAGTGTTTCTGGGATGCCCATTATAGTATGGACTTTGTCATGGTTAAGGGTGCTTTGGGATATGTAGCCAATCCCAAAACTTGGAAGATGGCTTTGCTTTCCACCCAGCCCCTAATTCTTGTGCATGTGTGTATTGCCTGGGGAACATGCTAAACAGTAAAATAAAAACAATATAGCAGACTCAAATAAAACAACACAAGTTTAGTACATGTCATTACAATGTATGTTAAAAGAAGCAAACAGCAAATATGACTAAAAGAATGATCAATTTCCAAGATGGACTTTGTCATGGTTAAGGGTGCTTTGGGATATGTAGCCAATCCCAAAACTTGGAAGATGGCTTTGCTTTCCACCCAGCCCCTAATTCTTGTGCATGTGTGTATTGCCTGGGGAACATGCTAAACAGTAAAATAAAAACAATATAGCAGACTCAAATAAAACAACACACGTTTAGTACATGTCATTACAATGTATGTTAAAAGAAGCAAACAGCAAATATGACTAAAAGAATGATCAATTTCCAAGATGAACATAAAAGAAGGCTAATATTTCCCAATATTGTTACAAATTCTCAGGAGAAAAATCAATTGATTAATCATTCAATCATTCAAGACAACCTAAACAGAACAAATAAAAACTATAAGAATAAAGTTGTAGCCATTGAATGAGGATGCAATAAACAGGCACATTTAAAGATATGATAACCAGATCAGGGAGTACTATACAAACCTTTCTATAGAGTGAACCAGTATTACAGAGAATTTCCCACCGGAAATATTTTTAGTCTCGAATGATTCCAGGATTGAGTAATGCTACATCAGGATATATAGCTTTTAAACCTGAAGCGATATTTCTGGAATTTATCTTGTGATCAGTCTTGGAGGAACATAGCCAACTGTATGAAAACTGTATTCATTATTTATTCAAATTTCGAAATACAAGATTGATCAAAGAGGACCATTTTGATTAATTGTGAGGATAATTATGCATTTATACTTTTTCGTTTTGTCTTTAAGAAACATATACAGATGCCAAGAGGTGGAAAATATGTTGGTGGCTCCAACTGGCATATTACCAATGTCCTAAGGCCCTTCTGGTCGATGCTTTTAGTTTGCTTTGAATCTGTCAAATGTTCGCCGAATGACTGTTTATGGATTGCATTTTCTTTTCTAGTAAATTTCTCTTTTTCTTAGAATCTTACAATATCATCATTTTTGTGCATTTTTTTCAAATGCCACAATCTGTCTCTTATTTGGTTATCCCTTACTTTTTACTTTGCTCTCACTGGAATCCTCTCTTCAACTTAATACTAGGAGATAAATGGCTATAAAATTGAATGTCAAATTTAAGATGAGCCTGTTTGCTGTACAGCAGTGGTCCGATCAGTTAAGCGCGGTGGGGTAGGGCGGGGTGGGAGGGATGTCGGCCGACTACGGAATAGTAATTATAATTTTTTTTCATTTTCCCTATTCCGTCGTCTGTTGATTTGCCCCCCCAACTTGCCCCCGCCACACTGCGCTTACCTGCACATATCATCGCTGTTGCTGTAGTATATAAAAGAGTTTCTTCTGGCAGTCTTCTGGAAATTAATCAATATAGAAATTCATAAACAGGTGGCACCAACTTCTCATATATTGGCCAAGAAACAAAAAACCCTGAGGGATAGTAAACATGCTGGGTGTGTGCAGCTTCCATGGATCTCCGGCACTTATTACCTTCACAGGTTTAAGGTCCAATGAAGCATGAAAAACATTTTAAGCTATGAATTAACACTTGAGTCTATTTTTGTTTGTCACTGTATGTTTCAGTCATAATGCACCTTGAGCATTAATTTCATTATAGGTTGACTCGCACAAACCTCAAATTCTTGTACGAAGAAAATGTAAGCACAAGTTTGACCAAAGCACCTGAAGCACCGGCGCCGTGCACATGGCAGTCTTCAGGGCATCAAAAGCTTTCTGACAGGTGTCAGTCCAGTTCACTTTTTTGGGCTGCTTCCTGAAACTCAGCTCTGTCAAGGGTGCAACAATGTTGCCATACCCCGTGATATACATCCTGTAGTGCCCTTTGAGCCCTAAAAAGGCTTTCCCCTCTGTCTGTGTCTTGGGGGGTTCCCAAGCTAGGATGGAATCAATCTTGGGCTGTAGGGGCGCCACCTGGCCGCTCCCAACCTGGTGTCTCAAGTACACCATAGATCCCTGCCCAATCTGGCAAACATGCTGAGGTACCGGGCAGCCCCTAAACGATCAATGAGCTCGTCAGGTCTGGGGATGGGATGTGCGTCAGTCCTGGTGACTGAATTGAGTCCTTGGAAGTCCACACAGAACCGGAGTTCGGGCGTGGCACCAGGCGTGGCAGCCTTTGGGACCAAGACCAATGGGCTGGCCCAAGGGCTGTTAGAGGACTCAATCACCCCTAACATAAACATCTTGGAGACCTCCTACTTGATGCAAGCTCTGACCCTGTCAGTCACTCTGTAGGTTTTGTGCTTGACAGGAGGACTGTCCCCAGTGTCAACATCATGAACACACCACTCAGTGACACCAGGAGACGGGGAGAACAGATCAGGAAACTGTCGCAACAGTTGGCGACAGTCATCTTGCTGCTAAGGGGTCAGGGCGGGGGAGAGGTTCACACCGTCCACTGACCCCTCTTGCTCTGTTGCAGACAGGAGGTCAGGAAGAGGCTCAGTCTCCTCCTCCATTCCATTATCTGTTGCTAGGAGCATGCCCACTTCGGACCTCTCTAAGTGGGGCTTCAGGTGGTTTACATGCAGGACCCGCAAAGGGTTCCTTGGAGACCGCAAGTTCACCAAGTATGTGACATCACTCTTGCGCTCCACCACCTCAAATGGTCCAGTCCACTTATCCTGGAGCGCACAAGTCTCCACGGGGGCCATGACCCAAACTTTCCGACCAGGCTGAAACTCGATCAGAGTGGCATTCTGATCATACCACTGTTTCATTTCTTCCTGGCTGGCTTCCAGATTCGCCTGAGCGAGTTGTCTGAAACGCCGGGTTTGGTTTCTGAAGGCCAGCATGTAGCTATATACATCCTGGGGAGGTTTACTGGGAGCTTTCTCCCAGCCTTCTTTTACTAAACTAAGGGGCTGAACCTTAAGGACTTCTGTGGCACCTCTCTGTAAGCAAACAGAAGGCATGGCAAGAGGACGTCCCACTCACGCCTCATAGGTTCCTCAAGACCCATAATCATGCCATTTAGGGTCTGGTTTAATCTCTCAACCATCCCATTACCTTGGGAGTGGTAAGGAGTGGTGAACTTGTAGGTTACACCACACTCCTGCCACGAGGACTTCATATACTTGGAAACGAAGTTGGTGCCTCGGTCTGACACCACCTCTCTGGGGAACCCCACATGGGAGAAAATCCCCATCAATACACGTCCCACCATGGGGACCGTCACCATCCGGAGAGGGATGGCTTCCGGGTACCAGGTAGCATGGTCCACCAAGACCAGGATGAACCTGTTGCCCATGGCTGTCTTGGGATCCAGAGGCCCTACAATGTCAATGCCCACCCTTTCAAAGGGGGTGCTGACCACAGGGAAAGGCTGGAGAGGAGCCTTGTGCTTCCTCCCACTCTTACCACTTGCCTGGCAAGTCTGACAGGTCCTGCAAGGAGTATCTGAACTCTTGCGTATTTGGGGCCAATAAAAGTGGGTGACAAGCCTTTCAAAGGTCTTTTCCTGTCCCAAATGTCCTGCTAAAGGTACATCATGAGCCAAACCCAGTAGGAAGGCTCTGAAGCGCTGGGATACCACTAGCACATGGGCTGACCCAGGCTCAGCAACCTTAGGCTCGCTATACAGGAGACCATTCTCCTAGTAGATCCAATGTGATCCAGACTGGTCACTGGCTGCCTGGTTTGTGGCCTGTTGCTGCAGACCCACAGGAGAAGGGCACTTCTTCTGCTCCTCATAGAACTCTTCCCAGGAGGGTCCTCCTTTCTGCTGCCAATGGGTCAGCTCAGGCAGGTCCCCCAGTTCAGCTACCTGTTTCTCTGTAGGTTCCAGGGCATCCCCCTCAAGGTCTGCCTCCTCCTGGATCGTGGGAATTTTCGGGGCCAGTTTCCTGCACCCCCTGCCTCTTTAAGGCAGGCACCTGGGCCCCTCTTTCAGGGTCCAGGTTCTCTTGAACACCCTTACTGGCTGCCATGGACCCAGTGGTCACACACACACACTCAGGCAGACCCAACATCTCTAGATGAGTCCTTCGCTCCACCTTCGCCCAAGGGGAGCTTTCCAAATCATTGCCTAGCAGACAGTCAACAGGCATGGCTGGCATCACAGCTACTTGAAAGGTACCTGAGACCCTCCCACTCAAAGGGAACCTGGGCCACCTTACACTGGCTCTCTGAGTTGTCAGCGGCAACTACAGGGTAAAATGCATGGGGGATCACCTGCTCTTCAGACACCAGGCGACAACTGACAGCTGTTACACTAGCTCCGGTGTCTCTCAGAGCCTCCACCCTATGGCCATTAATGGTCACCCACTGACTATATTTTTTAGTGTTATCAGGCAGCTGGGTCCTAGGGACCATCTCACTGTCTCCTAAAGAGACTAGGGACATCTCTACGGGACCCCACCAACCTTGGGCACCCATCTCCTCTCCCAGGGCTACACTAGCCATCTGCCGGGGGGGGTGCACCAGTGGTTGCTGTATTTGCTTTCATGGGACATTTAGGATCCCAGAAGCAGTGGCCCACCTCACCACAATTATAACATTTTCTGGGCCCCTTCTGAACAAGCTTATCTGTCGTGCCCCTGACTTCTTCTCAGGGGGAGTCTGGGAACCCTTCCCGTTGTTCCCTGTTGGATTACTTTGGGGCCCTTTCTGGAACTCCCTCTGTTTACACTTGTCCCCCCACTCTTCTCCTTGGGACCCTGCCCACCTTTGGCGAAGTCTCCCACATAACCGTTGTGGACCCGGGTGCCAACCCAGCAGTCCGCCTCTTTAGCAAGCTTACTATAGTCAGCTTACTATATAGTCAGCTTACTATCAATAAGGTGCTGGCATAGTTCTGGAAAACAATTACTAGACAAGTGCTCCCAAGCAATCAAATCATAGAGCGCTTCCAAATTTTTCACTTTGCTACCCTTCACCGATCCATCCAATGCTCTGCAAAAGAAATTCACATATTCCTCCAAAGTACTTGACTCCAGTTTCTTACAATTCCTCAACCTTTGTCTATAAAGCTCTGGGGTCAACCCATACCTGGTCATTAAGACTTCCTTCATGTGGACATAGGAATTCTGCTCCTCAGAGGGCAAGTCTAACAAGGTATCCCGCCCATCACTGAGAAACCGCTCCCACAACCCCGCTACCCAATCCTTCTCAGGGACCCGGTGGAAGGTCATAGCTACTTCATAGGCCTTAAACCATTGCCCAATATCTTCATGCTCAAGGAACTCATTAATGACATCTTTGGGAATAAATACTCACACTTCTTCAGGCACGGATGGTGTGCTGCCACCAGAGGGACTGGTTTCTAAACTTTTTGCTTTCAGATCCAACTCCCTCAACCCTCTCTACTGCTCTAAAAGCATCTTTTTCTCTTCTAGGGCTAATTTCTCTCTCTGAAATTCCAACTCCTTATCCTCCCTCCCCAGCTTGAGCTTTGTGAACTCAAATTCATGCATCCTGGTTCTCTCCCTGTCCTCCAGCTCTTCTGGAGACAGGTCCTTAGAAGAACACTGGTGCCCGCCCTGGAAGGTGCTTTCCCCCCAGTCAGGCCCAATGGCCCCTCCAGCTGCCTATCCACATTCTCTCCCTCCATTCTAGGCTCTTCAGGATGCTCACTGGTATCCCTAGATTCCAACCAGGCCCTCAGCGCCTTTTGGTATTCCTCTTTCTGGGTGAGACCCCTCCTGGGGATTTTGAATTGCCTAAAAACAGCTTTAAGGTGTGGCACATTGTAGGTGTCAATCCTCTCTTCTTCAAAATCTAAATCCATAGATGCATTGGATGCTGGCTTACTCATGGTAAGTATTGGCAGTTCTCAAGAAATAGTCCCAGAAAAATGTATGTGGTCGCGTTATGGTCTGCACTCATTAGTAGTGTGCACCAATCACTGTATATGAGTCACAAATGCAAGTCCAAATCCTCACCTCTGACCACCAATGTTAGAAATGGGAGTCTCTAGTTGGCAATGGTATACCCCTTTGTCCAAATAGGGACGCTTGCTTCTAGTCAGGGAAAGGGGGATACACTCCTCAATAACCCCTGCTCACCTCCTTGGTAGCTTGGCATGAGCAGACAGGCTTATCTCAGAGGT
This sequence comes from Triturus cristatus, assembly GCF_964204655.1. Taxonomy (NCBI): domain Eukaryota; kingdom Metazoa; phylum Chordata; class Amphibia; order Caudata; family Salamandridae; genus Triturus; species Triturus cristatus. Next base: position 139,047,633 of record NC_140592.1, read on the forward strand.
AGTGTGTAAATCATTTGTGAACTCATGCAGTAATACAGTCAAAACACTATAAATGGACACCACACCAGTTTAGAAAAATAAGTAATCTTTACTAGACTTAACACAAGACCAAACGGCAAAAATCCACAATACAGTAATCAAAAATAAGACTTTAAAATGGTAGAAATAGCTTAGTTCAATGTAGATGGTAAATGCGACACTTTACTCTCAAAGTACCTTGGATGCGTCACGTAAAACAAACAAAAGGGTTGCAGGGAAGGCGATGCGTCAGTTCCTTGCTTCGGGGGTGGCGGCGCACCTGTTCCTTACTGCAGCGTAGGGGAGGCGATGCGTCAGTTCCTTAACGGAGAGGAGACGAAGCGTCTGTTTCTTACTGTGATCTGGAGCGATGTGACAAGATTGCACCTCGATGCGATGCGACGATCCGGTGCGATGCGACAAAATGGCATCTTGGATGCGATGTGACAACGTGGATGCGATGAGTGCTCGCCCGACCGCCGTGCGGCAAAATCGATGAACTTTGGAGCCATGGCAGGCCCTGCGACATGCTTCTCCGGTGATGTGACTACGACCTATGCGGCGGCGGCACGCTACTCCGGTAATGCGACACGCTTCGTCTGCGATGCGACGGTGAACATCTGCGGCGGCGGCATGCTTCTTCGGCGATGCAACGGCAACTGCTGCAGCGGCGACACGCTTCTCCTCGTTGCGTCGCGCTTCCAGCTCTTAGCGACATGCAGTCTCTCAGAGGGCCCAAACAACAGCAGGCACCTCACTGCAGGTAGAATTCCCAGCAAGTGAATTCAAGGGGAGCTGGTGGTGTAGTCTTTGTGTCCCTGAGACTTCAGAGCAGGAGGCAAGCTCAGCTTCAAGCCCTTGGAGATCTTCCTCAAGATAGTGAAAGTACATACAAAGTTCCTTTTCTCCTTTCTTTGGCCATAAGTAACCACTGAAGGCAAACCCGAAACAGTCACCAGTGCAGAGGCAGTCTCCTCCTTCAGCTTCCTTGGTTTCTTTCCTTACCAAAGGTTTGTCTTGATTCCCAGAAGTGATCTAAAGTTCTGGGGTCTGGGCCCCAATATTTATACTGCAAAATCCTTTGTTCTCCGAAGGCAGAGAGTGTCTGTACCTAGTAAAAACCAGTTCTGTCCTCCTGGGTGCAGCTTCCTGGCAGGAGGTGGAGACAGCATTGTTTGAGAGCAGACCTAGCCCAGGTAGCTGAAAGGAAATCTCCTCCCCCTAATCTCTATTTTATGAGGGCTCAGGGCAGTGAAAGGAGATCTCCTCCCCTATTCTCCATTCAATGCAGGTCCTATTCAGCCCAGCCCTGACCCATCAGACTGCTGGAGCCAAGGCCCTCTCCAGCCCCCTGTCACTCACAACCCAGACATGGAATACACAAACCCAGTGGAGACATACTGGATGGTTAGGCAAGAAAAGTGGTATTTTCAAACACAGAATGTAAAAATCACCCCCACTAAAAGATGTATTTTAACATTTTGAGTTCAGGCATACTAAACTCGAATTTCTACCTTGTTAACCGGGTCAGTTAGGATTGTAAGATGTTATAATCAAACTGCCTATTCTGGCCTATGGGAACAGGTAGCCTTGCAATAGTGAAAAACTATATTGGTTGTAATTTTCTATCAGGACATGCCACTCACATCAGGGCATGTCCTACCTTTCACATACAATGCACCCTGCCCATGGGGGTACCTTGGGCCTACCTTAGGGGTGACTAACATGTAGAAAAGGGAAGGTTTAGGGACTGGAAAGTGGATGCACAGGCCAAGTCGACATGGCAGTCCCAGACTGCACACAGGCTCTACAATGGCAGGCCTAAGCCATATTTTACAAGCTACTTCTGTGGGTAGCACAATCAGTGCTGCAAACCCACCAGTGGCATTTGATTTACAGGCCCTGGGCACACATGGTGCACTATACTAGGGTCTGACAAGTAAATCAAATAGCTAATCATGGATTCACTAATCCATTACATCAATTTACAATAGGGAGCACTTGCACTTTGGCACTGAATAGCAGTGGCAAAGTGCCCAAAGCATCTAGACCAGCAAAAACACAGGAGGCAACAGCAAAAAAATGGAAGGGAGACCCACGTCAATGGTGCCAGGTCTAACACTTACCATGCAACTTTAGGCATGCAAGTGTCAACATTGGCAAAAATATATAATCTAATCCTGGCAGAGTATGAGAAAAATCCATGTACATATTTGATAGTTAGAGCAGCCCAATCAGAACGCTGTCCATAAAACGGTAGAATATGTTGGTAGTGTGCCTTCAGATCAGCGCAGTTGAAGAAACAACTGCAAGGCTATGGAGTGGATTGAGAGTTAATCAGGGAGCAAAGGAAGTGTCAAATTCAATGAAATTGGAAGACATAGAAAATTATCTGGGAATGAATAACGTAAAAATGCTTGGTATCTGGAAGCGGAAAAAGGCAATGGCTTTCAAAATATATTGTTCAATGTTTTTAAAATGTGTTTTCTGACCTCTCAGACTGGCATATGGACTCCCAGATTCAAAGAGTTAATTGCTTCCATTTAAAAAAAAATCTAATGATCTACAGTGTAACTCCAAGCAGCATCACATATTGGTCTACATTTTGCCTAGAAAAAACATTTATTGTATTGCCAATCCCAATAAACAAATTATCACAGATGGGTGACAGTTTTATGTGCAGACTAAATTCTGTCATTCCACATTGGAAAGAAGATGTAGTGTCAGACAATTGATCTTCCCTGTCCAAAAATGAGGTGCAAATGTTCTTCTGCAGTAGCCAGCTAAACTGAAACTGTTGCGGGACAACCTAAACTTTTTGTTTTATTTCTGAGTATAAGGCCAAAGATCTTTTGGGCTCCCACTGTGGCACGGCTAAAATTGATAATTGCCTCTGCAGTAGGAAACATTTCCAAGTTGTATGAGATTCAATTTAGTGATTGAGTTACATTCTATCTCATTTTCTTACAATTCAACTGCTAATTAGGGGCCATTAATGGCTTTGCTGAGCAGAGGATGGGGGCACGTGGATTGAATTCTCCAGAATGGCTGCAGTTTCCTAGGCAGGAAATGTGTGGTTTTCCTAGAGGGTATGTTTGGGAGGAGAGAAAGAGAATGTGTACAAGAGTAAGGGGTAAGAATTAAAATATACATTTTGAAAGCATATGCATATATATTTTATTGTTAAAGCATATTCGGAGTTGAAGGGTGGGGGGTCCTATTTGTTAAGATATGACTGTCTCTAGCTCACCCACATGAAATGTCAGTGGTTTTAATATTTCTTCTAAATGCATTTTGGTATGGTCAGAGCTGCACAAGAATAAATGTAGAAATTTATATTTCATACTTGAATAGTCTTTGAAAATCTGGGTTACACTTTAGTTGGTATTCTAACCCAAAGTGTTTTGATTGCAAGTGTAGCAATACTATGTAAATAAATTGTCCATTGCCATGATGAGGAGAGGAAGACTCAAAATGGTCTCCATAGTCTATGGCCTATTGTTGGCTGTCCTGTTGTTTATGAGTTACTATTAGAATTACCCAATGTCTCTGAGAATGTGAATGAACCTACTAACCCCTCATTGAACATCTCTAGTAAAAAGGGTTCTGAAGGAACATATACATTTTAATGAAACACATATTATAGAAAACATGGGTGTGGTGAATGAGTGAAGGGCACCTACAGGGAGTTAACCAGACCATTCATATTTTTCATCCCCCACATTCCCAGTAGTTGTGGCTTGATGTTATTGTATTCTTTGATTGCTTATCAAACAGCGAAGCTAGGATTATTATGCATCCTAAAACAATTTGCTCTCTATTTGGCTATCCATCTTAGCAGTCATGATCGAGGTAGAGCCCAGTGCTGGATGTTTGAAAAGTCTTGTCTGTTAAACCAGGAAGATAGGTTTCTGTTACTTGCAGGTTAGGATATGCCCCATTAAATACCATTTGGGACCCACTTAGGGGAATGGTCTATGGTGCAACACTTAGGGCCTTATTTTGTCAGTCTTCCTGTGGCACCGCCAATGTGCGTCCTCAGGAGGACCGCCAAGCCTGTGTTGCACCAGCCTGCCAGATTCAGACTTGAATCCAGGTCGGATGGGGGTGCTGCAGCAGTCTTATGGTGACAACTGTGTAAGGTCCATAGAAGAGCCATAACAGCAGACCACTGCTCTGACAGTGACTGCAGCACGCTCCTGCACGGTGTGGCATGCACCATGTCATGCATGCCACACTGGGCAGGAACAGGGTACCATTCCAGGGGGGCAAAAAATGTGTCCCCCTGCATGCACCCCCAGGCCCAGGAGCACCAGGGGTACCTGTTAAGGCCCCCATAGTTGCCTCTCTGCCACCCTTTTCATAGTGGGTTCACCACCATGAAATGGGTGGTGGACTGGCAACTCATAATATGCTCGGTGGTGCCTCAGCGGCACCCTCAAAATATGTCTGCGCCTGACCACTGTGGCACTGCGACAGGATCCTTAATGCCGGCAGGCGCTGCGGTATGACCGCCATACTCTATACTGAAGATGGGCCTGCAGTGGTGGCAGTGGTCGGACACCCATTACGAGATCGGTGGTTCTAAAAGCAAAAAATTAAGACAGGAGTAAGATAATATTAAATCCCCGTTGCCAAAGTGAGATCTCTCAAACGCCTCCTTGATCCAGACCAGCACACCTTCAGGAACAAAGTTATTGGTTTAAAAAGGCCTGATTTCTGTATGCTCTCTTCTTCTTAGACAGATTAGGGATAACGTTCCAACAGATTATAGGAAATATAGAATGTGTATATTTGAGTGTGGTGAAATATGACAAAGGTATTCTCTCTCAAATTGAAAGGGAGGTAGTCACAAAGCTATATTGTATGTATTTATACGAATAATGGTGCTGGAGTTAAGTATTCACAATAGATATATGCTACTGTGATGGAAGACCTAGTATGTAATATCGAGAAAATAACGGATTGTATTACAAAAGCCCTTAAAATCAATAGGAAATCTATCCCATCACTCCATTGACACTCAACATGTTTTAAGGAGCTGCACATAATTCAAATTAAGGGTTTTCACCAGTTTTAAGAATATGACCACTCCCAGAGAGAAGCAAATCTCACAACTCTGATGTCATGTCATTCTGAGGTTTATTGGTTAGGATTTTTGTTGTACTGACATTAAGTAAGTAAGCAGAGACTAATAATCAAAGGAGATTCTTTTTTTTTTTCATTATTGACTATGTCCATTACAAGAGTAGTCGTTCAAATAGACAAATGGCCTGCATAAGCATCAACTTTTCCTTCTTCCCTGCTTAGTATCACAGGTATGCTTTCTTCCAGGTAGCTTTTACAAAAGGACTGATTCTGTGTTTAGTAGTTTTAAGGGTACATTAAAAACCTAGGCACTTCATTTGCTGTTTAAAATTACCACTTGAATGAGGTGGCTGGGCACTACCTGATCTGAACTTCTACTATTGGGCTTTAGTGAGCTATCAATTAACTGAATTAATACGTAGAGTGTTTTCTGAAAGGTCTATCTTTACACTCTTCACAAATCTTTCCACAATGGATCCTTAACACATCTCTTAGAATCAACTTATGGCAAGCAGGCTTGCTTCAAATCATTAAGGCCCTGATTATTGATGGGTTGTTTTTTTCTGATCATGGCACTAATGCCTGTTTACAGAGGGGTAAGAATTCCAAGTTGTGTTGAATTTACTGCACCTGATAATTACCAGGTGGGATACAGCCCTCTCTTTCAGAACATGGGCTATTGGTGAGGACGTGAGTCATTTAGCAAGTACCAAAATAATTAAGAACTCAAAACACAGCACACAAAAAAATCCAACAGTGAATTTCTAAAAATCACAAGATTTTAATAAGAACAATGACAACAACAATGATTCAGATTCAAACAGTGGAGCCAGAGATATCAAGGTTTAAAGTTTTAGGACAAAAAGAAAAGAAAAAGTAAAGCGCCATTCATAAGTCACTAATTGCGGTTAATCAGAACCTATATGAGATTTTAGTCCAATCGCGATGCAGCAGAGATCACAGTCGTCCCAGTTAAAGTTTTTACCTTCTGACATTTTTTATGGAAGTCTAAATCCTTCAGCATTGGTAATGTTGCAGGCTGTATTCTGCAAAGTCCTCTCAACGTTGGATAGCTGTTGGACAAGGTCCAGCTGAATCTATTATTTTTGGCAAGAAAAGCGCAACATTCAACCAACATTCAGAATTCACACCCAACAAAGTCCTCTCATCAGTTACATATGTTTTGTGCCTTCACAAGGTCAAGATTGATACCTTTTGACTTAAGGCCCAATTTAGACCCTGACTGAAGGCATGAGTCCTTGAGGGTGGCTGAGGTCATCGCCTCTTTCATTCCAGCCAGACTACTCCCCACTAAATTGTTGAGATGACTGCGAGCACTGCAGTGAAATCTACTTTCAGGGAAGCCTCTCCTGTGAAGATACTGAAAGTTTGGTGAAGAGTCAACATCTTTTATACAGCTGCAGAACATATGTTTTTGTTTTTATGCAAAGAAACTCCTAAAGCTTTTTGTTTCTGAAAAACAAAACAAAAATAATGATCCCCACACCCTGTGAGTTTTCTCCTAAAGTGTGGGGTTTATTATTTATTCATTTTGTTTGTGGTTGCCAGGTTTTTCATGGTGGTGACAGACAGAAAAAAGACCATCTGCTCTAAATAGAGGTTTTGCTCCGATGTCCTTACTCTGACTCCCCTAATCGTTCGAGCTGTCGAAGTAAGTTTTTGGCAGCGGAGTCAGCTGGTGTATTACTGTTGGAAACTTTATGTTTCAGCCAATTCAGAATAGAGCATGACAGACCAAGGGTGTGGGAGGCAGGGTACTGTGTCACGTTTGTGAAAGGGCACCTTGTCCGTCACACTCTAAATCAGGTTTTTACTTTCTTTTTTGGGAGCTTATAGATAGCCAGCAGGAACATACTGGATGCTGCACCTTTTGAAATTGTTGCTTTGCCCCAAGATGCAGATGCTTGTTATGTCTAAAAACGTTCTAAGTCACACTTTTTCCAACTTTCTGGGGCAGCTCCTTTTGATCACTTCTAAGACTCCCAGGACCTTGGAGACAGTACTTAGGGACAGGACTCAATCCAGCAGAGGGCATCAACAGGCTCCAGTGCTGGTCCATTTGTAAACAGTGAACCTGTCATTCCAGGAAAAAGACGTCTTGTAGCTTTAGTGATCTGTAGCAACACAGGAGGTCAGCCAACTGTCCCTAGAAATCCACCTCTTGTTTCTGGATACTAGTGGGAGCAGGTCCTGCCCTCCAGGTCTCCACACAGGTCCAGTCCTCTTCTGTTCCTTCACAGGGCCAGATGGGTTCTGAGGAGCTGAGGTGAAGTGATACTTTTGTACAATTCACTATGCAAAGAATAGGGTTGACTGCCGATCATTACCTAACCAATGGGCAAAACTCTTCCAGCACATCCAGTTTGCCTAACTGCAAGCTATCCCACAGTGCACCATTCTCAGGGAAAATCATCATAAAAGAGAAATTCTGCCCATTGAGGAGGCCCATGGCTCACCAATGGATATGTCTATGTTAATGAGCAATCCCCCACCAACTTGGCTACACCAAACTCCTTCTGGGGGCAGTTTTCATCCCACTGTGGGTGGAGTCAATATGGCTAGAGTGTACCCGGGATAAAAAGGCCCCTCTTTCTCAAGTCTAGCTTTACACTTAGCTATGAATTGCCAGGCTTCACCCAGGTGCCTTTCAAGAAAATTAAGTTCCTGAGCCCTCTCGAACTGCCCTTCCTGAGAGTAGATAAGTCACATACCTCACACCCAGGTCTTCCTGTCAAAAGGCAAAAAACATTGTTTCTGCTCTTGGAGAAGTTTTCATACCTTATCAAGGGGAAAGCACTGACAGTAGGTCAGATATTGCAGGCTAATGTTAATTTGCATACGGCTGCTGCAAACACACCGATGCAGCTGTGACCCAGAAAGAGGTTCTTGTGCAGCATGCGGTCTAGTGTATTTTTATGATGTCCTGTACATTGGGTGGCCACGCCCACCCCGGATGACCACAGACTTTTGTTTTTGGGGTACAGCTGAGATAAAAGCTGTGCCCAGAGTCCAGCAGCTTGCCTGCTATTTCTGATACCTAGCTGTGTTACTTACCAGGATTACTGCTGAAATCTTTGTCTTCTGGGCCCTTTCCTTGCTGTCAACCCATACTGGTAGTTGGCTATTTGTTTTGGAGACTCTGTCCTCAATCTTATCTCCTGCCTCTCAGGGAGCCCTAGAGTTGGCTCATAGTTTCCAGCTGCTTCGCTTCTTTGAAGGAGAAACTTGGGGACCTGCAAAAGAAAAATTAAAGACACTTTACCAACAGAGGAACTTTTTCTACAATTGGTAAGAAGCATTCATAAATATGATGTGGAGAAATACTTACTTTAATGGATGACTATGTCTGTGAAAAAACTCTTCCGGAGCCTTTGAAGGTATTGAAAAAGGGGAAAATACCCTATGTTACCAATACATAAAAGTACTTACTTTTTTGCCAAAAGTCTTGAGTTTTGCCTGAAGTCTTGTGTGGAACATATTGGAGATCTAATATAAGTGCAATTTATGATTGCTATCAGAAAGAAATAAGGGAATGACATGATAATTCAATTCCCTGGATGTTACTAACATAGTATCTGTCCTCCCAATGTGGTTTTAATAGGTAAAAGAGGCTTCTGTAAGGAAGTTACAAAAGTCCCTATATTTCAGCAGAATTATTTTGTGATGGTCTTGCTTGTGTTTTCATAGCATTCATCACATGCACCTATTGTTCACCAATAGGTCAAAGTCAAAAGTAGGAGAGAAGGACGACTTTGGTAAGCAGAATACAGGTAAGGTAATACGGTTAGTCTTACACCTTGCCTCAAAATAACATTACTCACCATCTCTATTTATTTTGTTAGCAGCACAAAGACCCAAGCCATAGTGACAAGTACCTGCATGCAGAAGGGCCAGACTAGTGAAAAATATTGTTTCTTCTTCTAAACACCCACTTCTTCTTTTCCCTGAGTACTTTCACTGTTCTAGTCCTCAGTCCGGATTGAGATGGGGTCAGTGGTTGGGTGGTGTAGGGAACTCGCTTTTGGGAGCACATCTTGCTCCCACTGGATTGGCCTATCGAAGGAAGAAAACTAAAGAACAGGTTAGTGCCATATTTTTACACTATATTAAATATAGTTGTTGAATGAATTTCATAGTTCATTCTAAGCCAAAGGTACCAAAAATGTAATTTGAATTGCATGTTGTAGTTTTTCTCATAGAAACGGCTATTACCCAATACAGTGAAATACTGTTTGTGGGCTAGTTGCTGTAGGAACATGCCAATCCTAAATTTTTACATGTTCAACTTTTAAATCCTTGGCACCCTACCTTGCAGCCTGCATGGCATACTTAGTGGTAACTTACTGAGTAGTTTACACTAGTCTTATTTCCTTTTAAAACAAAGTTTCTTGCAGGTTAAAGGCTGAAGCAGTCAGGCTTGACGTGTAGGTTTACTTGCAGGTTTAGAAGCTGCAGCAGTCGGGATAGACATGTAGGAATAAAGACATGTTTTCATTGCAAGCCTAGTGGATGTGTTTGCAGTCCACAGTTGGCATTTCACTTGTATGCCCTATAGTTAATTCAGACATTATATACTAGGGCCTTACGGGAACATTAAATGTCCAAATTGGGCATTAGCCAATTTTATCATGTTTTAGGGATCACAGATCATACACTGAGTGATGGTAAACAGTTTCCAGTGTGTAGAGTTAAAAAAACATCAATACTTGTCATCTCCAAAAGCAAGTGACAATGCAAATGGAGGCATTTTTTAACACTCACTCTCTGTTCTGTTTTACAATGTCAAACATACCAGAATTTAAAAGAGAAAAAGTGTACAGTATTAACTGTGTCATATAGATTTAAGTGCAGTAAGCAGAAAAATATGCCCTTTTTCCCCAAAAAACTCAGATGACATGCAACTTATTGCACATGATAAATGCCTAATCCCGGCATTATTTATGATGTACGATAAATTGCACCTTCTCTCTGACTCATAGTTATAGGGTTATTTAGTGTTTGGTAGGCGACTTGCCATCCAGATCTATTTAGATCTATCTGTCTGCTTGTAGCATATGTTCTATTATTCAAATAGATTGAATGATTTATTTTATTTCTTAATATTTGTTTAAAATAATGTATGTTTCGAAAGTAATAATATTTTAGTAAAATGGAAAATTATTGTGACCTTACCATATTAGGTTCCCATCCTATTACTTTCAACAGTTTGAACATTGACACTTGTTATTTTTCTATTTTGGCAACATAAGTGTATGTAAGGATGTTTTAGTAACTTTAACTCGCTATCGCATATGCATTGCGTTTTTTTTCAAATGGAAATAACATTTTAAAACATTTTGTAGGTCTAATATATTTATTAAATTCTATATATATATTTAATATATACAGAAAACTGTAGAGGTAATTATACTATTAAATACTTTCTATGGTAGGCAACATACAAGCGGGACTTCTGCCACAGTAGGATTGTCTGCCATGATTCAATCCTACTCACGTGTCCCAGTTTCAAGAAAGATAGCCTGCTTAGAAGGCCTGGTTTAAAGGTTTTGTAATCATGGCTGACTATTTAAAAGAATGATGGACTTAACGTAAACAGTTTGACAACTGGAAGGGTGAGTTTAGACAGCAGGTCTTCACAATATCAATCTTTCTCCTATTTAATCTAATTTTATTGAAAAGTATTTTCATGTGCATGATGTAGTGGGCATTAGCACTTATCAAGTGTTTATTTTGCATTAATTTCTTTTGAAGAGATAGAGCTAACCAGCTAACAACTTAGCAGAACCCGGGGCGATGAAATATGAGATCCTCAACTGCCAGGTGAGCAGAAGAATATTCATCAACCAGTGAGTAGCGTGCACTCATCCACTGACAAAAATTCTCTACCACCAAAAGACCCCAGACAGAAGTCTTGAAGCCCACTGTGGGGGTGTACGAATTGGGCACCATCATCTAGGAGGAGGTGTACAATTGTGCTCTTTCTGGCCAAGAACAATATATCACTTTGGTGAACTTCGCACTACGCGAGCTCCGTGTAGCTCTGCAAACTGCATAGTGCACTGTGCAAGATGCTGGTCGCACTGATTGCACAGTGCCGGATGCTTGTCCGCACTGTGCAATCAGTGCAAAGTACATCTTGCACAGTGCAAGCGGTCGTTTTCTGCCCCTCGAGTAGATTTCTACTCGAGCGGCAGCTTTCTCAACGAGGACTGGTAGTTTCTCATCGCGAACAGTCGAGAGCATACGCGACAACTCGCTGAGCACGAACGAGGAAAATGTCTCGCCTCGATGTCATTTTGCTTGCTCATGGTCACCAACTTGACGTTGAGGACCGCGAGCAAGCAAAAATTGACCGCTGCACTACGCTACGCTACGCGTGTTTGCATTGTACTACCTGCAATTCACGTAGTGCGAAGTAGCGCAAACTTCGCAAACTACGCAAGCGTAGCATAGTGCTTTGCCCAGGCTTAATATAAAACTCTGAAAAAAAAAAAAAAGAAGGCTGTAAGGCCGACAATAGAAGTTCAGGTAGCAATCCCTCAAGATATGTTTGAGTTGGTAGAAGTGAGGTTACTCTGAAAGTTGCTATCTGGCCAACATAGAGATCTATATACCCTCCAGACCGCCTTGATTGGAGGCATTGCATCACATCTGTCTCCACCATGCAACCCCCTGCTGTTGTCATGTCTCCCAGTTCGCCTTTTTTATGTTTTCCTCTCTACTGTGTATCACGTTTTTCAGGGTGCTGTTTAGTCTTGCTACAGCCAGGAACTTTAATGTCTGAGTCTGATAAGGGTCTTAATGTTGTGGTGGTGAAAAGCAAACCTGAAGATGGCCTGGGGTGTTTGACTCCAAAATAGGAACTTTGGTCTGATACCTCACCTGCTTTGAGGGAGTAACTTTATTTATAATTTGGATTATTTACTTATTAATTAAATATTTGACTTTCTTTTAGGATTCTTATTTTCTGAACCTTTGATGTCGAAGTTTCAATTTTTACTTTATTCTAGTTTCATACCCTATTGTAAATAGACTTGGTCTCTGAGGTTCCCAATATGTTTCCCACTAACCTCCAAGTTTGGATTTTCTCTTTGAATGAAGATACACATTTTGAATACAGGTTTCCACTCCCAAAGGCTGTCTATATTATTTGTATGTTAGATTTAAAAATAAATGTACTTTGATTTAATAGTTGGTACAATTTAAAAATTTTATTTTTTATTTATTGTTGTTCTTTTTGCACAAAGTATTTGCAAATAAACTCATATTTAATCATCGGACATGATTATAAAACGTTTAGTCATATAGATTTCGTTATGAAATCACTTTCATGCCTGCCACCGGGTGCAGGGATCCACAGAGTGGCACCATAGGTGCCCCCAGGCCGCAATATGGCAGCCTCGCACCCATGGGGGCCCTACTGGGGCCCCCCAAAGACAGTTTCCGACTGCCTTTTCGTGCTGGAAAAACCAGCACGAAAAGACAGTGAAAAACTGCCATCGTACTCCCTCGGTCGCAAAGAGCCAGCCGGGGGAGTACTGAGAGATTTCCGGACGGCGAACGGGCTCTCCGAGCCTGTCGTCCGCAATCCGGTAATCCGTGTCGGATTCCTTTCTGGCCGAGCCCATCGGAGTGGCTCGTTTGGAAAGAAATCCGGCAGACATGATCCGAATCGGTCGGAAGGGCTCCGACCATTGGTCGGAGCCCTTCCGACCGAAATCGGAATCAGCCCCTCTACATGACAACAAACACATGAAAATGTACATGAATATTTTGGTTACACATGATAAACTTTTATTTCCAAAAGTGCTCTCAGGTTGTATTTTTACAGCTCTAGATTTGTGAATGGTGCAAACAAATATAATTTTAATTGTGTATTTGAATGCGTAAGGTGTTAAAAGAGTTGACAGTTGAATTGTAAATGGTTTCAATGGCCTCATAGGGGAGGCCATCCACATCTCCTGCTAGCCAATACTGGTTGTGCTTGTGGTGTTGGTTGTGGTGATGGTGCTCATGGTGGTGCTTGTGTTCATGGTAGTTGAGGTGGAGGTAGTAAGCTTTTGAGGGTTGCAGGACAATTCACATCAGTCATTGTAGGTGTTTTTGGCCTCATAGACAATGATGCCACGGTTGAATCCTTTGTATTTCTTTTCCTGCAGATTTGTCTTTGCATCTCTCATCCTCATGGGCATGGCATGTTTCCTTACTTTATTCCATCAAAAAATGAAGATTTTCACAGTCCATATTTTCCACGTCTTGCTCACATTTCACAATCTTGTCCAAGGCACTGTACCTTTAAGGTGGTCACAATATCACACAAAGTCTTACCTGTGTCACGAATATCCACCACATAGTGGATTGCAGCTGGAAAAATTGGTCATCTCAGGAGACTGGGTAATAATAATAATACCACTTGTAGAGCGCATGGCTACTACTTGTGAAGTGTCCCTGGCGCTAGGATACTGACTACAGAAGAAATATTGTTCACAGACTAGTAAAAGTTTAAGCAGTTCTAAAGAGCCAAGTCTTAAATTTTTTTCTGTAAATCCTTTCAGAGGGGGCTAGCCCAAGTTCCAAAGGTAATGAGTTCTAGATCTTTGATGTCCACTGACTAAAAGGACAACCACCTATTCTGGCCATTTTAAAACTAGGAATGGAGGCCTGTTTTGCAGCAGCTGACCTGAGTAACTGGAACATAGGGAGTAACCAGAGACTGCAGATAAGTAGGGCTGGACAGGAAAGAGCTGTGATATTTGTGTATATGTTTTATATACGTTGTATAGTCATCTGTTTCATCTATCGTTACTGTGGTAGCTCACTGTTTACTTTTGAATCTACATTCCAGTCTCCTGCCTGCCTGTTGGGGTTTAGAATGTTATCTTTCAACTGGTAAGGAGTATGATGGCAGGCTGGAGACAGGAGTGGATGTAGTTTTTTTTTTTTGGGGGGGGGGAATAAACCTAGATTTATCCTAATTCCGCTGGTCCTGTCATTCGTAGATCCTCCAACTTCACAAGAGCCTTGCAAAAATAGCAGAGAGCCTTAAAGGTATTTCTCAGTTTCACCGGCAGCCAGTGCTATTTCTTCAAAGCGGGACTGAGAGAGGCTCATTTAGGAATTCCAGGCAGTATCTGAGTGGCCGCATTCTGGACCCATTGAAGCCTAGTCAATCGCAATTGGGTAACACCCAGGTATAGAATGTTACAGTAGTCAATTCAATTCAATTCTTTCTTTATTCGACCATCAGAAGAAAGGTCATAAAAATTACACATAATAACAAACAATATTAAAATCGAACTCATTGAGAAAATTACAATCACATTACCATCTAAAATAAGTAAAACCGCAGGCAAAGACAATGATTTGATCGTAGCTAAAGTGGCAGTGCAACTAAACTGGATCCATAAATAGTAGCAAGTATTAGCCAATAGCATTAAATAATATAATCAGTTTTATAAAAGTAGTACAAAGTTAGCAGCAACAATAAGCATTTTAGCAGCAATATAAATACAATAAAAGCAGGAGCAACTAAAGTGCATTGTTGTTAAAACTACATGCTCCTTCTCTTTGCTAAAGTGCACTTCAAGTCACAGTAGTCTAATTTGGATATAACCAAAGTCTGGACTACTCTTTTTTGGACGGAATCTGGAAGGAGAGGAATAATCTTTTCCAGAGATCTCAAACATCCTGAAACACTTTCCTACAAGGGCATTATTCTGGTTATCAAAGGAAAGTTTCTAATCAAACCAGATGCCAGCGTTCTTAACCTTGGGCTTGGAAGGTGGCAGAGGACCAAGACTGTTAGTTGGGCCACCATGTATTGGACCAAATGCTGAGAGGCTTGCCCAGTACCAGTACCTTTGGGTAATGCCATGCCAACCTCACCTGCAGTTGGTGTGGCCGTTTGATATGGCAAGCATGTGGCCCATCAAGCAAAGGATTTCCATCTGTGAGATTGAAGAAAAAGGGAGAGCTCCTCCTCACCAGGGCTATTCTCTCCCTCAGACAGGCGAGGCTGGCATAGGTAACAAAAGTGGGGCGGGTGTGAGGGAGACAACAGACGGGATATGGAAAGTAAAAAAAAAATGAAACCACTTACTTTGCGCTCGCTGATTCGAGTGCAAGGTAAGTTTTTTTTTTCATTTTACTTACCCTATTCCATCGTCTGACGACTCCCCCCCACCCGCCCACCACTGTTACCTTTGCCAGCTGCCCCTGCTCTCATATAAATGAGAGAAGACCAGAGACACACTTTTATTAGAGGAATGTATGGATGAATCAACGTAGGTACCTGTCTGTTGAGAACAAATTCACTAAGGTAAGTTTGCATTTGTAGATTTACTCTACTAATTTAGACACTGGCAGCCTAGCACACACCCTTGTATTGTTTAATTAGAAATGTAACATGAGTAAATGTTCAAACTGAAGTAACTGATGGGACACACAGCTAATAAATGACGATCACAATACATTTTCAATGTACCAACCCACTATTACTTTTTAAACATAAATGCTATTATAAACAAATCACATAGAAACAAAAAAGTACTTTAATCTATTTGTTTAATGGACAACAAATGGTATATGCAATTTAGATATAATAAATCCATTAAACTGGAAATATGACTGGACAACACTTTTAAAAGATATTCTGATGTGTATTGTCAGGCATATATTTCAATTAACACCTCTCTGCTGCTCAAAGGCTTCTTGCTGAGCATGGACTGTAATCCGAACCCTCCTAAGTAGGGGTGTAGTTTGGGGGTGATGTGAAGTTGGCTGGTAGAACATGCAGAGCACACCTTTGTCCTCTTTATGCACCTAGTGCCAAAGATCCTCCCAACAATAATGACACCGTTGTCCTATGTAATTCAATCCATGCTGATCTCCCTCCAAATCTAGGCCCATGCTGCTGCTCAGCTATTTCTCTGAACCCCCATAAAGCTAAGGGTATTTCTG
This sequence comes from Triturus cristatus, assembly GCF_964204655.1. NCBI lineage: Eukaryota > Metazoa > Chordata > Amphibia > Caudata > Salamandridae > Triturus > Triturus cristatus. The sequence goes on from NC_140592.1 coordinate 139,063,719, forward strand.
GAGGAACCCCTTGCAAAATATATTCAATTCCTCATCAGTAAAGCCAGTGTCCTCTCATCTTGTCCGTCAGCCCATTTGTAGATTTAGACTCTCCAAGGAGCAGCAGGATGGAGGAAGATGGTTTTGGTAAATATGTAAAAAGAGTGTCCCACATTTGGAGTTCTCCATAAACACAGGGAAGGATTTTACATGTTAAAGGGACTTTATGTATAATATGTGACACCACATTTAAAGGGTAATAGTATTTATCCATACTTTTGTAAATAAGGCGAATGATTTAACATTTTTGTAAATATGTAAATGTGATAGAATGAATGTAAAAGTAGTAAGTAGTAGGTACATAAATAAAAATAACATAGGGCTCGAATATGATGTCGGCCAGAATTGCCTCCAACCGACACCGTCGTGGTCTCGGTATCGACACCTCAGATCGGCGGTCCCGACACCGCAATCACAAAGCGACCGCACATGGTGCAGTCGCATACTCCCATTTCTCACTGGGAACTTGTGCTGCTGCAGTAAACTGGACATAGCACAAGCTCACATTGAGAAATGGAAGCGTCCGTTAATCCCTTCACTGCGTAGCAGGCACCAGAAGGTGCCTGCCATGAGGTGCAGGAATTAACAGGGGGCCCTATAGATGCCACCTCGGCCCCCAACCAGAGGCCTCAGGGAGAAGGGGGGCCTGCTGGGGGACCCCAAACTCACTTTCCGACTGGCTTTCCATGTCGGAAAGCCCGGCATGGAAAGCCCATCGGAAACCGAGCATGGTAATCCCAATGGCGGAAACGCCATCCATTGGGATTACGTGCTACGCGCTGGTCTCCGATTGGCCGATGGGCTTCTTGAGCCCATCGGGAGCCCAGTTTCGACCACACGCTTTGTAATACGGGAGTCGGAAATGAAACCGTGATGAGGCTCATATTGTCCTTCATTGTGACATTATGGTGGTTCAACAGTATTGTCTCAGTATGGTATATTTGGATGATGTAATAGTCCACCAGTCATCAATGAAATTAAATAAATGATATCAAACCAATGTTATTTTTTTTAAAAGCCCTAAAACAATTACTTTTATTCCTCTATTAGTCTATTTGTCTTTGCTGCCTTCCCTGGTTTCTATGAGAGTGTGTTCAATGCCAGTGATTGCCCATTCGGGGTCCATGACTTAACCTAAAGCTTTACATTGGAGTCTTTTTTGTATCTATTATTGCTGTTGAATTAGAAGTGTATTTTTTTTAATAGCAATTACTCCTTTGTAGGTGACTGTTTTGTATTAGAATGTAACCCCTCGCTAACTTTACCTTTAATTTCCTTGGACCCCATCCATTTTGCAGTCATTATTTCTCTTTTTCCAGACACTCTTCCTTGTTCCTCCCATACATGCAGAGACCTATGTACAGAAAAGATAGGAGAAACGAGGCGGAGATTTCAGGCTCTCGGGGGCCGATTCACAGAACTAACTTAAGACAAAATCCTAAACTTACTACTTTTGGTATTCACAGAAGTTAGGATTTTGTCTTAAGTTTGTCTTAAGACAAACTTAAGACAAACTTAAGACAGACTTAAGTCTGTCTTAAATCTGTCTTAAGTCTGTCTTAAGTCTGTTTTAAGTTTGTCTTAAGACAAACTTAAGACAAAATCCCAACTTCTGTGAATACCAAAAGTAGTACGTTTAGGATTTTGTCTTAAGTTAGTTCTGTGAATCGGGCCCTCGGTTTGTAAATTGTGTTTTACAGTAAGTCATCAGTACTACTGGAGTAATATTTTACATACTCCAAAATGCCGTTTGTGACCTTGCCAATTATGTGTGCAGTTCTGGGTTTTGTCACCATTGAAATACGTAACATATTCTCTGTGGCTATTACCATTATCTTTCTCTGATTTCCAAGCAGTGAGAGGTAAAAGACTAACAGTTCTTCAGTGGTGGACTAACTGTGTGAATTTTTATTATATGGAAGTTGCACTATTGGGAAGCGGGAATACCAGAGGCAGGCGAGACAGATTTAGATTTGGTGTTGGGTAAACACACTGAATACTGAAGAGTTGTGCATAAGGGTTCTTTTTAGCTCTTTTCTATTCTTTCTTATTATCTCATAGTTTAATTAGCACAATGTTTTAAATCTGTACAGCAGTGAACGATTTTACTGTTATTTGTTGACTTTCTGTTTGTTTTGCTCTTGCCAGTAAAAGAAATAGCAGGCAATGCACATTCTAAATAAGTAGACGATAAAATAACAAATGAATATGCCATAGACATGCCAATAATGTTATTAGATTTACTCACTGTTGGGAGTCATACAAATTCATAGGGGCATATTATCAAGAAAGGGCGTTAAAATTATTGCCGCTTTGGTGGCAGAAAACTGCCTCTAAAGCGGCGATAATGGGCTTGAAAATATGCCCTTGAGAATTCCCATAGAATTCCATGTTCTGGTGTCAACATGGGTTTCTATTGGAATTCTCTGCGGCATATTATCAAGCTCATTATCGCCGCTTTAGCGGCAGTTTTCTGCCGCTAAAGCGGCGAAAAGTTTAATACCGTGCTTGATAATATGCCCCATAGATCTTTGCTTGGAAATCTACAAAAAACTGAGGGCCATATTATCAAGGAACGGCGATAACATTATCGCCGCTTTACCAGCAGGAAACTGCCGCTAAAGCGGCGATAATGGGCTTGATAATATGTCCTTGTGAATTCCCATAGAAGCCCAGGTTCTGGTGTGAACATGGCCCATAGATTTCCAAACATACTCTTACTTTTACTAATCACAGTTCTACAAATATTCTGCCCGCACATATTTTGAAGATTCAGGGGTTCTGAAATGTGCATTTGTGCAATTTCTTCCTCTTTTTTCCGCACGTAATGTTTTCAAGTAGGAGAAATTCTTTAACCTGCATTCTGCACTGGTAATTTCTGTAGATAACCACGAACTTTCATATTTGTGAATGTTTAAAACATCACTAATGTTGGCCCCGGTGCTCCTCTGCTGCGTATTCCTGGTTAGCCACTACTTATCTGAAGTGATCCCTGTGGAAAATTCGTCCAGCTGGGGGTTTTCCGCAGTTGTAATCTTCTTGTGGGGCCATACATAATGAACATCTGCAGACCCCAATTCCATCAACCAGAACTTGTCATTTGTGGTAGCAGATGACACTTTTTTTTGCATTAAAGTGAAACTTGAGGTGCAAACTTTTCTGTGCATTGTGCCCTTTCTGTAAAGGAGGTTAAAAAGGTGACCTGCTGAAAAAGACATGACTGATTGGTGTAAAAATATGACTTCATTACACTCGTGATCAGAGAACCAGTCACAGTTAAGTTGTTTAAACACGATACGGATTGCTGAGTACTGTATCTTTCTTGTGTCTGATGTTTCTGCTGTCTTCCTGCCACATTCCCCCTTGGCTTTCACATGCACCACTATTGTTATGGTTCACCTGGAGATAATTTACTGGCTTCCTTTGATTTTTCTGTCATCTTCGCACACTCCTTCTTCAGTAATGAGTACCCGTCCCCACCCGTTAAGGAAGGCAGATAATATGTCTCAAACAATATATTCAGATGAAAGGGATCCACTCGGACAGCATGTCTTTGTTACGCTTTGATGTCTTGGTGGGACATTTCTGTATCTTCAAGTCTTTTTTTTTATTGAAACATTTTCTTTTCATGGAGATATATTAAGCACATTTTTCATGACCCTAGAAAATGCCTGGCAATAGCTACAAATCTAGGAACACAAAATAGGAAAATGGTAGTACAAGGATGGGCAGGGACAAGAAGTTGTATTTTACAATCAAGGCCGGACTGGCTGCCCAGGCATCGGGCGCTTCCCTGGGAGGCTGGAAGGGTGGGGGGCTGCTTTTGTTACTGGGAGCCGGTTTTGTAGCAGTGCAGTTGTTTTAAAAGCACTGCAGACTTCCTCGTATATCTAAGAGTTTTCAGGCAATAATAAAACTGCCAATATAACTCTGGTCATTATGTACCTGCTGGAGTGAGATCGGAGTGTTGTCTACTGGCAGTTTTGACTCACCTAAGGTAGCGCAGAGGGTTAATATGCCTGCTGCAAAGAGCTTGTACTATGCAGAACACGGAACAGTATTTTGTGTGCATAGCTCAGTGGTTTACCGCTTTTGTCCCAGAGATCCTTTTGCTACTGTGCAGTTCGTAAATTACAATCGTAGTCTAGGTTAGAAAGTTATGTTTTTTCCCCCAGTCTTTCATTTGCCTAATTTTGCTAAAAAAAGATTTGTTTGGGTAGAAATAAATACTTATTAGCAAATTCAACCCTAGCTACTGTGTTACATTCTGAGTTTGTGCTTTCCCAGACAAAGAACTCTTAAAAAATGCCTACCAGTATGGATGACGTGAATCCTACACCTTATAGTCCCCTTTCTTTTATGCAACATTTTCTCTAAACAGATTTACACACATATGATTCATTGTCTCTGTAAATGAGTGTGATATAAAATGCTATGACATCCTACACTGGTATGAGAGGTGCTATAAAACAAATGAAATACACGTGAGAGCTGAACTTTGGAGAGATGAGCGGCGCTGTTGAAGGGTGATATTGAGGGAATCATTGAAGGACCCCAATAAATATTGCCATATCCTGGTGCACTGTAAGGCCACCACTTGCTATGCTTTGAAAATGAATGCAATTGAATATATAATAAACAAGCATTTGCAATGCAATCGGTCTCGCCTTTGGGACCTTATATGTATTTAGCTATGCAGCACATTAGCCTGGGTGCTGAAACATCTACTGTTCTTTAATATGGAGGGAAAGTAAGCACCAAACTGCGTGACACGCTAGGTATGGGAACACATGGAGAGAAATATTGCCTTTCAGCGGGAAACGGTATAGTCCAAAGCTCTGTTTTTAATATAAAATCAGGCCCTTCGGTGGTCATATCACCGAAAATGCAAGATTTTAAAAAATATTATTGTCTACGGGTGCTAGTGGAAGACAATTTCTATGGACTGGAATCTAGAGAATGCTAAAGTGATTCTGGTATTTTACTGACCTCTGCTGGTCGTTTTCTATCAAGACAGTTAAATAGAGGCAGTTCAACAGAAAATAGTCCCTAAGCGGAAGTAGACAAGTCCTAGGGCTGATCTCCAGAGCCCACAAAAGTACATATACATAAGTATATGATAAGTATATACTAAAGTATATACAAGAGGTCTTGAAAGCTCAACCTAATAATGTGTTGTAGAATGCACCGTCTTTGCCATTTTTGCAATTTTTCCCAAAACTTTCTTGGGGGGTGGAACTCTCAATCCCCCTTTTAGTAGTCAGGCTTGCTTTCTATGCACCGTATGAGGGCTGGTCTGACAAATTTGACCAGGACTGCTTTGGGTTTCCTGTTCCCTGTTTACAATACATGCAAACGACAGAGATGGCCAGTAGAAGTGCAAAAAGTTGCTTTTATTAAACATAAACACTCAAAGAGATCTGTGTTAAAACCTATATTTGCCATTATTAATAAATTCTAGGCAGTTTGCTGAGTGCAAATTTAACAAAAGGAACACAATAAACAAGGATATGATCCGCATTCAAACAATACACAAACAATATAAGATCTTGTGGGGAATTGGGTTGTTAGTTGAAGGAGGTGGGACCCCTTCTCAAGCAACGCCCATAATCCTTGTCCGGGTGAACCACAAACAGTCACTAAATTTACCAGTGCTTAACCCTCTGGTAGTTTAGCGCTAAAGCAGTTAGGCCTAATTTAGAGAAATGTGTAACTTATTTATGCTGCCAACAAAAAAGAGAGAAGGAGGGAAGAGAAACAGAGGGGCTTGTCCTCCTACTGACATGTATCAAACCCAAAAAGAGCCCAACCACTTTATGTGGACTAACCCTCCACAAGATAAAGAAAACACTTTGTTTTTTTATATAACCCTCACCCACCAGGTTTACCCCTTGGTGGCATGCTTCATTATTACTTCCATCTTGTTCGGCTGCAGGAACAGGGCATGCTGTGACCTACGAATTATGTGGGACAACTTGTATGCGTATGCTAAATGATTAAAAAAAAGAGTGAGTGGGTCTTATGTGGAAATTAAAAGTTAAGTAGAAAAAACTTTGTATATTTTGGGCTCTAGTCTGTATGGTTAAAAATGAGCAAGTAGAAAGTGTGGGTGATCATGTACCTGCCTTTCTAAGGGTCTACATGTTTCAAGCTGCACCCCATGGCTTTTCTTCAGGACCAAGGATATAACTCCCTGATACCATTCATTTTATAGTGACATATAGTTGCACACTCTGTGCATGCTAATGACATACAAAATATATGTATACACACGCATCTACTTGTTACTGCTTGGTAATCTGTAATTCAGAATTGGAGAGCTGGCCTGCCAAATTCCTGGCAGTATACAGAATTGAAACACTGCTTCTACTACTAATTTGGAGCGTGTTGTGTCTATTTGTCAATGAGAACACCTCTTTGTGACAAATCTGATGAAGAACAATATAACAAAACTTGAGGTGAGCACTTCTAGCGAAACCAATGAGCCTTTGACACACAACATTTAGCACAATACACATGTAAAAACACTGAAAATACATAAATAATGCAGAAATCTTGCATCAGGGGTTCTCCGGTGGAGAGAGGACCTCATAGTCACAAGTAAGATGAGAGAGACTTCCTAGCATGTAAAAACATTACATATGGGACATTGGAGCAGTAATCAATGCAGCTGTGCCACAATTACATGCCAAAGATTCTTCTCTGTATATTAAACTAAGTTTGCCAGCCCAGTCCATGAATCTTACCATCCAGTGTATCCACGTTTTTTATATGCAGAATGCCTGTAAGCGGAGCAAGTGCAACGTCCTCGCTGCTCTGAGGGAGCACTAGACTGCGTTTCTCAAATCAAGATAGTGGCTGGAAATGGAACCGCTTCCGCTGGTATTCTTTGACCGTAATATGATATCTGACCAATGCATGCTCAGTGCCACAACACATGAAAAACCAACAGCAAAAAACTGCCTACTTCTTTATGATAGCTCAAATCCTCGCCACCTCAGGGAAAACCTCCCCTTTGGCCAGTTCGTAAGACTGATGAAGAACTGCTCCAAACTAAGGGACTACAAAGTGCAAGCAGGTCATCTGGCAATCAAACTTGTGTTTCCTTTATCTTGTGGGTGGTTAGTCCATATAGAGTGATAGGCTCTTGTGAGAAATTAGGACCTGTTTACAGAGTCCCTCCACTTTTGTCCTCATTTTGACTACTATGTGCTGGTTTTCTGACTCTGACTGTGCCTGGAGGGGCTGCTAATCAGGCCCAGGGAAATTTGGTATAGTTACAATTGACAATGACAGACCGCTGTATATCCCTAGTATATAATAGGGCAGGGAAGTTTAGAGGCCTAGTAGATTTCCTGCACTGGAGTGTGCACTGCTGTATGCCTGCTGCCATTTTAAAAGCCAGCCCTGTCTTGCAGGCTGCTGTTAAATTGACATGATATGCAAATTCAACTTTGGATTTAAAGGTACTTACAATGTATTAATCTATTGTTGCACATAATTCACCCCTAAGGTCTCCCCCAGGTACCCAAGAGGTAGGGTGCCTTGTAACTATAAGCAGGGACATTATAAAAGATGTTTTATAAGCCCTGGTGCGGGAACAACTGTTGATTTTGTTTTTCCCTATTGTAGTGAATGGCTCCATAGACAAACATTGAAATGTTTTATTTAAGTATAAATATTGATAGGAGCCACGTAAAAAAATTTACTTCATGGTATCAAATCAATAGTTAAGATAAATCAAATAACTTGTCACTGTCATATTTATAATAACTATGACAGAAAATAAGTTATTAAACTTTCTTTTCTGTGAGCGAAAATCCAGCCTTTCAGCTGCTCTTTCCTGATTGACCAGCCTTTGCCCAGGTTGGCCAGGCTGCTCTAATGAGGTGTGAAAAGCCCTGCTAGAGAGACAATGGGTTTCCTGTGGGCAGAGAAGTACAAGCTGCAGAGCAGATGGCAGGAAGGGAGTGATGGGTAGCCAAAGTGGCCTTTAAAGAGAGAATGACACTTTAGGACAGCACAGGCTGACTCCCACATCATGCCACAGAGCCACGCAGGAGTCCCTGTAATTAGATTACGGGCAGGGTTGGAAGGATAGTATTTAGGAAAATTAGTCACACCAGTAGGTCGGGTTAGGCTGATCCAGGATTTTCAGAGAATAGTGCTATCTGTTACAAGAATATGCCACACTTTGGAGGAACTGGTCAAACACCTGGGTGGCACCCTGCATCCCATTGGTTAGGGGTGCCCCCATGCATGATGCCCAGGAACATTGGACAAATATGGAAGTGCTGCATAGCTCCTCAGATCTGCTGCCTGAAACTACTTAGAAAAAAAGGACTGCCCTCCTGGAATCTGGATCTGCACCCAAAAGACTGCACTCTGAAGGACTGCACCTGCTGCACAATCTGGTACTACAGCCCTAAGGACTTTGTCTTGTGTCAAGAAGGATTAAGGAGTGGACCCATTGCAAGCTACAGGCTAACAGAGCCCACCTGCATTGTCTCCATGAAGAGTCCCCTTCCTGGAGTGCGTCCAGTAGACCTTTAAGGATTTGGTCAGATGCATTGTGGGAATTGTAGTCCAGACATCCCAAGGAACATCTAGGAGACTGCAGACCCTTGGATTTGTGTTTTGTACACTTTGCACCCTCAAGATGAACTTCAGAAAGAAGTTCCAGAAGTTTGGAGCAACTTTTGGCAAAAGCTCTATAAGGTGACCGACTCATTGTTGAGTCAAGCCGGCTACCTTAAACAGCGACCTTGCCTAAATTTGAGGTTGGTACCGCTGGAAAGTTGCACAGCTGCAGACTTCCTGGATTTGACCGGGGCCTCGTGGATAAGCAATCCGAGAATGTTGCATCAAAATTGACCTGCTGGAGGCGACCACTCGATGTTCAGAGAAAATCCTCCATAAAACTATCTACGTCAGAAGGTAACATTTTGACCGAAGCCTCCAGCTTAGTGTATCTGACTAGGGCTCCATCGCAGTAAGCCTCAAGCTTTAACTTTGTCCCGGTCAAGTGTGACCAGATGCCCCAAAGTGATACTAATTGTTTTTAAGCACTAGAAAGTGATAATTCTTAAAAAAATTAAATTCTATATTTATAAATTGGAGTTGGATTTTTATTGTGTTGTGTCTTACTTAATGTATTGATGTTTTTAAATGCTTTACACTCCTGTTTCCTAAGTTACGCCTACCTGCTCATTGCCAGGTACCAAGGAAATAATTTATTGAGACCGTGACTGACCCTTTCATTGTGTATGCGGCCTTATTACTAGTGCTAAGTCACTACTAATAGTCCACTTTCCAACATTTCTTTTGGTTTTAATAAATTATTTATGCATCACACAAGTAGTAAGAAAGTGAAAACACAACACAAGAAAAATCCCACACCAATTTAGAAAAAAATAATTTAATAAATTATTTGACACCAACATGGAAAAGCTCCAGTCAGTAGAACTGGAGATATGCATTTTCAAAGTTTTCAGGTAATTATAGCACCAAAAAGAGCAAAGTGCCAACTGCGGTTATCCTCTGTCGAACCTGGACAAAGTCACAAGCTCAGGGTGACTGCAATGGAGTTTGTGACCAATACAGGAACTAGGTTAGTCCCGCTGAGAATTTAGCTTATGTCCTTGAGCGGAGCATTTAGTCATGCTGCGTCAGTTCAGATTAGGAGCTTCTATACAAGCTCCTGGATTGGGTCACGTTGCGCTGTGTCATTGAGGGCTGCGTATGCGAGTTTCTGTGTCATGTTGTGTTGTGCTGCGTTGGTTTCCATGAGGAACTGTGAGGGCTGAGATGAAAGGCCCTGCGTTGAGATGAGCAATGTGGCAATGTGGCAATGTGTTGGTTCCGATGAAGTGCTGTGAGGGCTGCAAGGTGCTGCAATGTGAGGTCCTGTGCCGAGTTGGGTTGTGCTGTGTTGGTTCTGAGAAATTGTACAGTTGGGCCAGGAGGAGTACATTCTGATGCCAGCCAAGGGTCTAGAACCTGGGGGGCACCTCTTGGGGATCAGGACTCAAGCCATCAGATGCCAGCAGCAGGACACAGGCAGGTCCAATGGAGTCTGGGCAGATGGACAGATGTGCCGCAGGTCTCTGGAGCTTGTTATGATCCTGTAGCTCAGAACAGGAGGCCATTCAGTTAGCCCTTGTAATCATTCTAGTGGTTCTGGGTTCAAGGAGCAGGGCCATTATTCCTTCTTCAGACAACAGAACAGCAGGGCAGTTCTTCTTTTAGCAGGGCACGATGCCAGTCCTTCCAGCATCAGGACAGCAGATGAGTCTTTCTTCTGAATCTTCCACAGGTTCAAAAGTGAAGAGTGGGTCTGAGGATCCTATTTTCATACCAGGTACTACCTTTGAAATGGGAGTAGCTTCAGTAGTTCTCCCCCCACACAGGTGTTTGGAATTTCCTGTCTCCTTTTCTTGGTCCCGGATTGTCTGCAGTCACTATAGGCCAGTGTGAAGTTATTTTTGTGTGAGCTGAAGTAGTATCTTTGAAGTGCAAGTAAGGCTATGGACAGCTTGGCAACCCATAGTGTCTTGGATGGACCGTGTTGCCATCACCCAGTCCCTCTATTGTGTGGCTGTCTGTGAGGAATACACAAAGGCCAATTGCACCTAGTCATGTGACCCAGGCTGCTGGCACCAAATGGTTAGGACAAAATAATGCCAACTTCCTAAAGGTGGCATTTTGAGGATTGGGACTTAAAATCCAACTTTACCATTAAAGAGGGTTTTAAATTACAAATCCTCTGACACCAAACATGATATTCCTATGTGCTACTAAACAAATGTATCACTTATTAAATGTAATAAGGTAACCCAATGTTATGCTGTGGGAGAAGTAGGCCTCACAGTAGTGAAAAATGAATTTGTGAGTTTCTGACTATCAGGACATGTACAACTTAAAAGTACACAGCAAAGTTTTTACATACAATGCAGCCTGTTCCATGGGCTATTTAGGGCCTATCATATGATTAATGTATATTTATTTAAAAAAAAAAAGAGTTTTAGGGCTGCCAAAGGTTTTGACCAGTGAAAAAGTGCAGTTTAAAACTGCATGCATAGGCTGCAATGACAGGCCTGCAACATGTTTTGAAAAGGGCTATATAAGTGGGTGGCACAATAAGTGCTGCACGCCATCGATTACAATTTAATTTACAGGCACCAAACCAAATTCCTAGGGATTTATAAGTAAATAAAATGGGCCAATAGTTTGTAAGCCAATTTTTCCAAATTTAAAGGAAAGAGCACACACACTTTAGCAATGGTTAGCAGCGGTAAAGTGCAAGGGGTCCTCAAGCTGACAAAAATGAATTCAGCAAAACATGAGTGGTGAAGGCAAAATGTCTGGGGGGGAAACTATGCCAAGGATGTCAGGTTTAACAGATCTCTTTTGTAAAGAGCTAATTTAAAGAAAATACTGTACCATTCACTGGCAGTAAAGAAGTCAACAATGCTAGCTATTGGCCCTCATCTGACATATAATAATAATGTAAAGGGAGTAAAATGGACAATAGCTATTGCTTCGACTGGGTCCAATGCCAGTTTTGATAGTAGGGCAAGAATGTTTTCAGTGCTGTCTCTGCAACTTTGTCTCTGTAAAAATGGTTACTGTTCCTAAGCTGAGGTTTTGAATTTGATTCTGAGGCATATGATTGGCCCTTTTAGTATTTCATTGACTATTCTAATGTATTTTTTTTACAGCTTCTTAAATATCATCTCTGCATGTTAACCAGTGCAATGTAGCATATGATAATATCATAGAAAACTTTTTTAATTCCCAGGATCTCTTTTGTGCCTTCTAGGTACCTTATGTGGTCATGACCTATTTTCTGCAATTAATGGAACTTTCATCCTGGAATTCTTCAAAATTATTGTGGACTTTTAAATTGGACCAACTGTTACAGCTAAACACCGTTGCACTTGTCCAACCTCCAAACCCCCTTCCCCATTTCTGGTGGCATGTATTCACTCACTCAGCAAGCCTGCTCACAGAGAAGAGGTGGCTAAACTTATTTTGACCGAATAAATGTTTCCATGAGTGGCTGACATCAGAGCTAGCATTGGAAGCATGAGAGATTATTTTCTTTGCCTCCCTCATTTAGCTCTGCCACTCATTTTTAACCCCCCTATTTATTAAAAATGACGTGATTTGCCCCTCAGCCCTCTAATACTATGAGAACTGCCCACTGATATAGCAGCCATACTAAAATCTCTTTAAACCATTAAATGATGACCGGCCGTGCATGCACGTGTGCACATGTATAGTGGATAAACTAAAAGAAAAACGTTCCAGGATACCACCATGCACTCAGAAACATTCACAGTAGCTCTATTTTACTGTATTTAAAAACAAATAGTTACAAGATGGCTGCTGGGTATACTTGGTGGTTATCTTTGAATAATTTGTAATAAAAGGAAAAGCCATTACAAAGTGGCTGCCAAAATGCCTACATATGCATTGTAGCTATCTTGGGAGGGGGCAACAAACCCTGGAAAACCAATAAGTACCCCCAGCTTTCCAGATGCTTGCTGAATACGGTTATCTTTATCAAGACTGTTTGTAACATTTGCTGACGACATTCATCTAAAGGCCTGCGTGAAATCTGGTGGTCATCCCTGGCACAGATCTTGAAACTGATCGAAGGCATGTGGGCATCCCAAACATATACGGCCAATTCCTAACAACTGGTGTGCATTTCTGAATTCTGGTGTGCATTCTTGTCATATGGCCTCCGTTCCAAAATCTGGTGGCTCCCTATGATCTCTGGTAGCCTTCCATTAAATCTATCATTGCCATCCCTAGTATGTGCCAGGTATGGCTGATGAATAGCATCTGTTACCACGCATGCAAAAACTATGCGTGGCTTAACATCGCAGTCAATACCACGACCGAGTCGTTACCACGAGTTTCATTACAACACAAGTCATTACAACGACTTGCTTTGGGGAAGCGCTGGACTTTAGAATTGTTTAAATTACTAATCGAACTCCAGTCTGTGTATCAGTAGGGAAGGTGTTGGATTTAAAATCCAACACCAGTCCAATACAGCATTCCCTAAAGCAAGTTGTTGTAATGACTTGCGTTGTAATGGAACTCGTGGGAACGTCGCATTCATGGTACAGACTACGTTGTAAAGGCACTACGATGTAATGCCTGCGTTGTAATAGATGCTTCCCATGGCTGCCATAAGGTGATCATCCATACTCTATGATGGGGACACAATTTGTTTATTCAATAAAAATGACCAGCTTACGTTTAAGAATCTGTTCTTTTTGTAAACAGGAAAGGCTATTGTTTGGGGACAAACATGTCTTTTTAGTGCAGCTAATGTATGGCCAATAAAGTGCATTTCCAGTATATCTAAATGTGATGTCTGAGTGATAGTTTTTGCTGTGTTCTCGAAAACTATATTATTGCATCATTCCGTTGGAGGCACCATGCCAGAAAGCACCCACATACTGTCATGTAGGTTTTGCTGCTGGTGGATGTAGATCATGATCTGTATTGATGCATTTTGATGACCTTTCACCATATAGAAGTGCTGTCAGGTTTGAAACTGCAGGATCGGTGTACGCTCAGAGGTGAGTGTGCTATCTGAACCTATAAAGCTTTTATGACCTTGCAGCTGAATGAGTCTGTATGATCTAAGAGTGGCATGTGGGATATCTCTGTTGTCTGGATGTCTAAGGTCTCGGCAACTTGAGAAGTAGGTCTGTGGCTAAAACTTTGGATTTTAGCAAATTTTGTTTCCCAGCCTGCTTATTCAAAGTACATTCTCAGCAATATTATGCAAATTTTATTCAGCCGGGTTTTATCGGGCAAATGAAATTAAGTTAATGATAGAAGTAAAGAAACGTGTTTTACACATTTGTGTAATGATTGAAAGTCATGTCAAAATCCATGCCCATACTATTCCAATTGAATTGAAAAAGTATGACTAGTAGTTAATGTTCTGTGGACATCGTTTTGTCAAATCAAAGGCATAATTTGGTAAATTTTTCAAATAAATCTTCTTGGGGGTTAATTCTCAGGTCCCCCTGAAAACACGTAGACTCATTTCCAGACAACAAATCATTGAAATACAAAATAAATATTACATGAGCGTCTCTTCAGCGTTGCCTAGTTCTTTAGACACTTCCCCCATAAATTTACCGTAGAATTATCCATATGATCCCATTTCATTTTTTAAAGAAGTAGAAGGAACCCAGCAACGCCTTGTGTGAGTGCTCAAACACTGTTCTTCTGCTGTGCAATATGCGGCAGGGACATTTGCCCAAATGGTCCATTTAAAAGGTCATTGGGCCATTAAGATTGGTTGAAATGATGCAGATCTTAAAAACACATATAAAAGGATAGACATGGGGTTCTCCAAGTGGCATAGCTCTGGTGGGGGTCCGGTAGGGCCTGAGCCCAATTGCATTTCTCCAGCTCCCTTGTGTTCTCCACCACACGACTGCTAATAAACAAAATATTTGAGCCTCTCACAAGTCAAAGTTCCTCCGCCCACTTAACAATGGTACTATATAGCATATAGTATTGCCCACCTCGCCCTTTCACAGGAGTGAATGAAATATTTATACAAATATGTATTTATTTTCCACAAGAAATGGCCATTGAATTTTAGAACATGTTAATGCTTTTTTGTGTTGTCATCGATTAATCTGCCACTGCAAGTGTACAGTAAATAGTGAATCCCCAGCGGTGTCTGGTGAGCAGATACTGATATGGGGCAGCTTGAAAATTGGACATTCTGAAGTATTTCTGATCGCCATATTGTAATTTTTGAGAATTGTTGGCATCAACAAGATAAAAGCCCTGAGGAAGAGGGTGTGACCCTTGAAACACATGCTGGATGGCTGTATGCTTGGATTTAATAAAAATACAGATATGACTGAAGAAATAGAAATATGCACTATTGGGAATTAACGCTAACCAATTTAATGTGAAAAAAATAGACGAGGATTAGAATTGAGTGCATATATCCTTTTGATGGATTGACATTTTGGGATATCCTGGGCCACACTGGATATGTTTCAGCCAAGTCTGATGTGTTTTGCGGCTACTGGCTGCCTCCAGCCATCAAGAGCATGATCCTGGGCCCTCCTGTTTTTTCTCTGAAGGTTTCCACTTCTTTTGACAGTTTAGAGGTCGAAACCTATGGTTCTGTTTAGCCTAGGTGGCTCCTAAACTTGGGCCTTACTGGCAGCAGGACCCTAATATCTTCTTTAGAGACCACTTTCCTTTTCTGAACTGTCCAACCATACAGACATTTTGCCACTTCGTGACTGTGTGTCGAATAAGAGTTTGTAGTGCCCACTACTAGACTACTCACAGCAGGATCAGTCCATAGATGTTCAGGTGATACCCTCCCTCTGGGTACCCTACACTGGTCCTGAGAGGGGGAGCATAAGCCCAGGCTATCCTTCGTGTATCCTTCTGAGCATCTGGGGGGGACTTAAAAAGAAGGTGGAGTTTTCTGTTATTGGTGGGGCACCCACCCAGCTTGGTGGTGTCAAACCATCCTGCTACCCATTTGTGTCCCTAGCTGACCTCAGCCTAATACTTGTCCCTCCACTGTTTTGTATGTCGGGAAGGATTAAATGGTCCTTCCTGACATACAAAACAGTGGAGGGACAAGTATTAGGCTGAGGTCAGCTAGGGACACAAATGGGTAGCAGGATGGTTTGACACCACCAAGAGCTGGGTGGGTGCCCCACCAATAACAGGAAACTCCACCTTCTTTTTAATTCCCAAAGTTGTTGCATATGGCCTCTCAGTGTCAGGCTCTATCTACTGAGGTCTAATCTCTTCTAAAATCAATGAATGACAATTTTGTGTTCAGGGTCTTTCGTTTGTCAGCTAAGGAAAAAAAGCAGTTGAGACTACCTACCAGGCAACTCAAAGCACACATCTAAGCACACATCTGGCTAAGTAAACTATGCCGCACTAAGTATGTTAAGGGCTCCAGATATGTCAAAACGGACTTCATATTTTGTGCCAAACAACTGTATACAAGAAAACAACTCTGACCTTTGTATCATAAAGCAATGTGCAGAAAAATGTAAACAATAAAACAATGTATAAATATAGTGCACAGTGAACAAATTTCCCATATGGCCAATATTGCCATATACCCTGTTGGTGGATTCCCTTCCAGTCTCCAGTACAGTCATTTTAATTTTAGTCTGGACTCTATTTGTCAAAGGAATATATTTTATGCAGATGCCAGGCTGAGTCAAACAACAACTGGAGTGCACACATGTTCATGTAGACTTAGAACTTATGCAGCGCTCCTTACATTTACTGCACAGCAGCCGAATTTGTGTTGAAATGTGGGGACTGGATGTTTCAGCTCAAAACCATTCTACCAAGAGCATTACAATGTATAGAATGCAAATGAATTTCGATGCAAAGCTTATTGACCATTCATTTATTTGTAGATCAAATTATGTTACTCAGCCTCCCAATTTCTTAATACATTTATATTTGTAACATTTGTAACGTTAATATTGTTTATTCCTTATTTGTATACATTTATTACTTAAAAATCGTGTAAATCAGGATTGCCATGAGTATACCAAGAAGTAAAAGTACAGAAGTAACAAGAAGTGTTTAAAGTGCTAACATAGGTATCCAGTGAAACTAGCCATGCTCATTCATAGCTTGTGTGCACTTACAGTAAGGCGGAAAGAAGTGATAATGGATGTGGTGTACACCAGATGTTACATTTCCTGCAAATTGATATGTTAGTGGAGTGAACAAGTGGCTGTCAGTGCCCCTTCATTAACACACCAGTGTGGCTCTAGCCACTTGAAACAAATACTGTATTCAGCTTCACCTTCTAGTTTCCCCTTTGGCATTGTCAGCGAGTTGCCCTGTTATTAGACAATAGTCAGGAAGACAGGAGGAAATTGGTGGGGAAAATTAACAGGTCAGTGATGGAAACTAGCCAGAATTACCACTGCATCCTCAATCGTTTTTTACATACTTCAGATTATATATAAAAGCAATAGACATACAGTCTAAATGAAAAAAACATTATTTTTGTGACATGGATAGGACAAAAAAAGTGGATGACTTATGAAAGTCTGACCATGCAACAGCTGGTAGTGTTATAGATTGTGACAATGCATGAAGCCACACTAAAATAATGGATAGATTTGCGAACAACACATATGTGCCTGAAAATATGTTAAAAGTAAAATCTTGAGTTCGTGCTTCTTTACCTACAAAACTCTCCTAAATGCTCATCTATACTGTGCATATCTGAACATTCAAAATGATTGTTATATTTACGGTTGTTGAAGGAAATGATCTTGACATAAAAACGTTCTATTCATTCTCCATAACGCGTCCCAATAATCTACAGAATTGGAAGGCACTACGTATGCCCTTCACATAGTTGACAATCTTCCACTTTTCAAACAATGGGAGTTTTTCCACAAAAAAATATTGTTTGTGGTGAAATTACCTGGAAAAAACGTTTTGTGCAAGAATTTTTTCACACACATTTTAGGGTCTGTAGAGATTTTACCGAAAATGCCATATATTTTGTAGACTATTTCAGCCATGTTTGAAGCTTCGCTATCTTTGTGCAAGTCACAAAGTGTGTACCGTTTTTTGAAAAGTGCTTAAAGTTTGCAGAGGCAAAGTCAAATACCCACAATTCCTTCCTCTGAGGGCAGTTGGATGTAGGACCACTATAATTATAGTTCCATATCTGTCAATAACAAGATACATTCCCAAGTGTAGGGTCCAAGGGACCCTACAAAAGTGAAATTCAACTGGACAATGATGTTCCTTAAAACATTGTAATCGAAAACTGTACAACGAGTCATCTATAATCGCCTGTTAACATAAGCCGCACAAATCCCTCTCTCTCTAGGCTCATCCACTGGATCAGTTGCCCAGGTTGGGAGTAGTAATGGCGCAGCCGTGCAGAGGATGGCATCATATCTCTTATTTCCACTCTCATAGATTTTACATTAAAAGTAGTATTTAGATGGTGTCCTGAAACCAACCCCATCAACCTCCGGCATTCTATTTAGATGGTGTCCTGAAACCAACCCTATCAACCTCCGGCGTTCTCTCTACTTGCTATCCATATATTAAAAATAAACTTATGGCTTCTTACCACTCTTACCCTTCACCATCGCCGTCACCCTCAACCATGCCCTTCTAGTTAACTCCCTCCTCATCCAAAGGCTATTTTCTCCACTGTCATGCTAGAGCGGACAGCAAGCTTCATTCTGGCTGCGGCTCTCACAGAGACATTTTCAAGATTGAATTAATGCACTGTCACCACAAGTGTACAGAATCCCATGGCTGACAGCAGTGCCCTGTCACCAAGGCCTACAGAAACCCAGGGCTAACAGCAGATGTTGAATAGTGCTTGCTTGATCAGTTCTATCAGGACCCTAGAGAGGTGGGCGAGACAGTAGACCATAAAATGTTATCCCATGACTTCACTTAGGTCTCTCTTGACCTTTAGAGAAGTGCTGTCGAAACACCAGATCAGAGACTCAGTGTTTCTCTGTTCTGATATCAAGGGACTGATAACTAAAATATGTGGTGTCATGTATAATGGCTTTCAATGAAAGCCATACCACACAAAAATGCTTCACAAATTCCCTACAGATAGCAAAGGGCTTTGTGAGTTCATTCTTTGATTATTAGTGGGGGAACAGATACTATTTTTATTAATATATGTGATATAGCATTAATCAAGCTGTAGGATAGTCAAGCCATAACTTGCACACCAAAAACAGTGCTAATGACTGACCTCACCCTTGATGAGACAGATGCAATTACAAATATCATAAATGATGAAGTTACATATCATATCAGCATTAACAAAGGGTGTGCATAACTCCTGTAATTTGCTGTAACATAATTTGGTAAAATTACAGCAAAATTACAGGAGATTATATGGAATTCCGCCAGGAGCTTAATCAACCATTTAGTGCTATTTTCTTAGCGCAAAACAATTCACCCTTACGTCCAAAATGGTCGTGAGGCTGCATTTTGTGCTAAGAAAATAGTGCTAAATGCAAGAAAACACAAACAACATCAGCCAGCAGCTGCTTGGGCTCACTAAGGGGCTGATTACGATGGCCGGCGGACGTACCGTCTGTCGGCGGTCCCAACATAGGCATAACAATGTGACCGCCACCATAGCGGTCACATTTCCATATATTGTGTTTCGGACGTGTGCTGCTAGTTGCTGCACACACCGCAAGACACAAATGGAACACTGCACATATCTTTGCATTACGTGGCAGGCACCATGAGGTACCTGCCACATGGTGCAGGGATATGTAGGGGGCAAAATAGGTGCCACCCAGTGCTAATATCTGGGGTGCAGAGGGGTAGGGGGCACGCTATGGGCCCCCAAAGTCCCTTTCCACCTGCCTTTTAATGGCAAGTTACCAGCCATGAAACAGGCAGGGGGACAGGGACATCATTATCCCTATGGCAGTGCCTGGTAGGTACCACCACCGTTGTAGGGCTATGACCATCGTAGGGTCCGACGGCCTCCCTAAGCCCATCGGAATAGTGGTGGTCGGTCTTTCCGGCTGCCAAGACAAACGCTCCCCATTGAAATATGGCAGGCGTAAAACCTACTTACGATGGTGGTGAGACACCCACCGACAGGCTGTCGGTGGTGGTTTCACCACCATCGTAATCAGGCTCTCAGTTCATTGTTACTATTCTCCTGCTGTAGGCTTTGTGTGCCAGATTGCTTATAGTTACAGGAACGGGTGTAATTGCATCACTTTTGGTAATTTTGTATCATTAGAGCAAAGCAAAATTACCGAATTCCTCCGATTACGCCAGTGTATTTAAAATTTTGCCCAGGTGTACCATTCAGACTGTCAATGAGAAAATAGTATTATTTGTTGTTCTGTGTAGTTACTTGATAACATTGCACCTTTAGTTTTTTAGTGTTTTCATTTTAAACATACCTTAAGACATTACAACCAACCTACCTTACTGCAGTTGTTAAAGGAAAATGCAGGATTTTTTACATGATATACTACATCCAAATTGCGTGACAATTCCCACTGATTTGGGCTCTGCACCCTACGTAATGTGGGCAGCCTATCCCATGGCCTCTGGCCAGGCGATGTACCCACCAACTCTTCCTGCGCATGGCCTTTGGCCATCTGTAGTGATGTTTGGATGCAGGGCCTAGCCAACACCCTGTTTCTAATCTGCCACTGTCAGCCAATCCCCACAGGCCCTGTGACCAGTCACAGCTCTACATGACCTTTGAACAGCCAAGAAGGGTCTGGCCCCTCAAATTAAAAATATATATATTCAGATTTTTTATTCATAAACATTTGGAAGTTTGTAAATCCCAATTGAGGATTGCCAACCCTGGAGACTTGTGGGCCCTTGTTGGATCTCCAAGAGGGTTTGCAAACCTGGTTCCTCTAATAGGGGGCCCCAAACGGGTAAAGGAGCCCTTCCAGACATGTTCATGGATCCAGTATCATGGTTCTTGAGCTTCAGAACCTTGCTATGGGTCTGTGAACCTTGCCTCAGGGTCCACAAACCGCATGGTAAAACACACTTTTTTACATTTTGTCCTCAGGGGGTTCGCTTTGGGGCCCTAGACCTGAGCTAGGGAATCAGCAGATGCGACTAATGCTCCCCTATAGCTCTTTGAGATTTTGCTTTCAGGATGTAACAAGCACTGACTTGATTCGTTATGGTGACAAAAACATATTTTCCTGAGTTGAGGCCAGACAATTGAGGATTTGAGTTTATGGATCCATGTTTTAGCCCACAGACCAAAAATAGATGGTGAAGGAAAGGCTCCATCATTGAATCAGTTCCTTTATTTTATAAATTTGGATCAGTGGATAGCCATTAAAATGGTTATTAACAGTCCAGAGGTCTCTAACTTTTTAACCATTACTAGCACACCTGACACTTTGTTGACACATTTTTGTAATGCTTATTATTTCAAAACTACTAAATAGATTTGCAACAGTCTAAGCCATTGCACCTTATTGGGTAAACTTATATCAATCAATAATGTAATTTAAGATGTCATCAGTGCTGTCATCAATGATGGTCATTTAATATGTCAATAGTTATGCAATATGTGGGGTCATAAGCAGTGCAAGGCCGGGTGCAAGTTGTATTTAACTCAATAAACTGTAACTGGTTAATTTCAGCAGTTTTTAAACATTTGTTTTTATCTAATTTAAACACCTAACTATAGCATCACTTTAATGTTTGTTTACATTCAATGAAATTCTAGAATTTTTTCATCATATTCATAGTTGAGCATACATCCAACCGCCTCAGGCTACCTACAGCCATCACCGCCCCCCGCTCATGGCCTTCAGCCACACACAGCAAGGGTTTGGTCACATGTTCTCTGGCCAGGTCCTGCGGGAGGCTGACCACCTCCCAACTGCACATGGCCACAGCAGGAGGTTTGTCACAGAGCCTGGTGCCAACCTCTTAATAGGCCATGTACAGCAGGGAGTTAGCCGCGGGGCCTGACCGGTGTGTGCCCACCCAAAACAGACAATCCATTACACATATTTTCCTAATTAATTTTTTTTTAAATGTCATCACCAAGTACCACAGTACTAATCATCCAAATATAACTATGGGCATGATTAAGATGGCGGTCAGATGAGCGTCTGACCGCTTTCGTTGTGGGGTGGTAACCGCCTGACTAGTGGTCAACATATTCCGATGCGACCACCCCGTAGGTGGTTGGAAACATGTCCTTTTCTATTGCGGCTTTTGCTGCGGCCTGGAAAAGGGCCCCAGTACAAGCTGCAATAGAAAAGGGCATGTTTGCAAACATCCATGCACTGTGTGCCAGGCACGATATAGTGCCTGGCACACGGTGCATGGTTGTTTGGGGGGGCATTACATTTGCCCTGCTGTGCCTCTCTGGCCCCATAGCAGAGGCCCACCGAGAAGGGACCTACTAGGGTCCCCCAAAGTCCCTTTCCAGCTTTGTTTTCATGATGGTGGGAAAGTCATGATTTGGCAGTCGGAAAGGGATATCATAATTCCTATGGCAGTACCTGCCTGTGAAGGTACTGCCCCATTGTAGGGATTAGGAATCCGACCGTTGTCTTTCCCCCGTCTAACTCGCTCAACCACAAGAATAGAAATCCAGTGGCTGGACCAATGGTATAGATGGACCAATGCTATTGATGTTGATGGGACCGCCACTGATGGCTTGTCAGTGGCGGTCCCACCGACATCGCAATGAGGCCCTATATTTTTACCTTACATTTCTCAAAAACAGCTAAGCGGATATCCACAGAATCCTAAAAGGTAAAGATCTAGCTTTCTGACAGATTTAGTGTAATTCTGTTCAGCCTTTTTTCCTGTATTGTGCCCCAAAATTCCTTTGGGAATTTGATTGAGAAAAATATATTTTGGGACCCCTTTTTCTCAGCCCAGTTTGGCAGATCACATCGAAACTTTACAGTACGACGCTGAGGTGTATGAACTTTTGGGGATAAACGGCTTTCCTAAGGAAACTGTGATTTAATTAATATCTACACAGTGGCAACCCCCATTTTGTACTACAATTTTAACCTAATTTCTGAAAAATGTAATTGTATATATGAGAAATAAAGTATATTTGAATTATAATACTATTTTAATACTTAAATTAATGTTAATTTAAATTTGATTACATTTCATTTTAATACTCTAAACTAACCATCCCTTAACTGTAAAAATCATCTTATTACCCTATCCAAAAAAACATCCTAACTACTAGAAACTCCTTAGTACCCCTAGCCACTACTTATCCCTAAGCCTAAATGGTCCTTACTACCCCTGTGTACTACTCATCCTATGCACCACAAACCCTTCACTACCCTTGCACACTGCATGTTCCTGAGCACTAAAAACTCCTTATTAGCCCTTTGTACTACCAAATCACAGAGGATCTTTTTGACCGGTACCAGGGATTTCAGTAAATCCAAAATGAAAAAGTACTTGAGGCTGATTGGCCGAGAGAGCTTTTTCTCCCATTGGCCATTTTGGTACTGTAGATACAGAGATGGAGGCACAGTACCAAAAGGATTTGACCGGGTCCCATATAGATCATGCACCATATAACTTTCTCCATGCACAGCTAGACTTGGCTCCATTGCCTAGGTCCATTCTAGCCACCCACAAGTGTGCACACAGTAATTGTATGATGTATATGACTGGTGGCCCTTTAGTACCATGGCAGCAATTTCTTTAATTATCAGTTATGCATGAATTATATTAATTGAGATGTCATCAGTGATGCCATAAATGGTGTCATTTAACATGTCATGGGTGATGTAATATGAGAGGTCATAAGCAGTGTATGAAAGGGTATCAAGTTATAGTTATTTCACTGAACTATAACAGGAGAATTTAAGTGTTTTAAAATGTTTGTTTTGTAACCATAACTGGACTTCAAATGTGGTTTTTTCAGCTATTTTCTGCGTTTATTTAACATATGTTAAAAAAAAAATACCCCATTCAATGGGACCCGGGTTATATTAGGAAGGACAGGGGTGTGGAACCCACACCCCAAGCTGATTTCAGCCCTTGGGACCCAACCCCAGGCCCAGCAAACTTTTTGAAGGGGAGTAGGGGTGTGGGCACCCCTCCTCAAGCTTAGCTTTGGCACCAGGAACCCATTCCCCAGGTCCCAACATAATATTAAAATAGGAGGGGGCATGGGGCCCTGTTCCCTATTCTCTTTTAGACCTAAGGAACCCCATGGGCCATTTATCACATTAGGGTAGGAGGGTGTTCAGTCTCCTCCCCGTGCTGTATATCTACCTTCAGGACCCCATCCCCTGAGGCCAGATCAGGAATATTGCAGTGATGTTATTAGTGGTGTAATAGAACATGTAATGAGTGAAGTATTATGTGAGGTAATAAATAGTGTATGGTTTAAGAGTGAGTTATAGTTACTTTAGAGTGTGAGTTATAGTTACTCGATAACTTTAACTGATGATTTTCAGTGGATTTGTTAGTTTAAAATAGTATGTTTTAATTGAGATTGTCGCTTAAATATGACTTTAACCAATGTTTTTTCTTTGACTATATTTATACATATATGTGTGCGCATATACATATGTGTGTTTATATATATAATTATATGTGTGTGTGCATATATACATATATATGTCTATATATGTGCATATGCATATATATACATACATATATAATTATATATACAAAGATGTATATATATATATATACACACACATATAAGTACACTATTTCATTTGTTACACAAAAAATTAAAAACGAACTTATGTGTAAACAAAGTACTGAAATCCTACTCTTGAAGTAAAGACTCACGATGTACTTACATGTGATGTATTGTCCCACAAAGTAAAAGCTGAGAATTCCTGGTACCAAAAGAGTGATTTGTACTCCAGCCAGTCGGGAAGAACTTCGCAACTGCACTCACTTGAAGTTGAAACAGTGACCTCAGGTTCACTGAAGCTGGAAAAAGGTGAAGAGGAAAGAAACAAAAATACTATTTCAATTCCTGGGACTGACAACAAAAGTTCAAAGGAAGAAGCATGGAGGGTAAGGAAGAGGGAGTAAGGAGTAGTGGTGATCTGTTGGCAAGCAGCCATTTGCTGTGAAAATTAAGAACAGTGGAGGAGAGGAACCAATTACCTAATTTTCCCTTAAAATGTGTTGCTTGTGTTGCCATTACTCCATTTTTTCTTATTGATTGCTCCATGGGTTTCTATTCCTCGACCTTTTCTTGATAATTATCATAAGGGCTGCCCTTACCTGATCTTTCGCCTGATGGACTGTAACTCATATTCTTGATTGGAAATGCGATTATTAAAGGGAAGTCTCTGAAACTCTAGATAGGGATGTCTGTCCAAGAAGTTGCCTGGGCAGTTCACCTTGTAGCAAATGTTAATGATGCGAGATGAAGGCCCATTTGTCACCCCTGAAGAATGTAATCAGTTTTCAGTACTTAAAAATACAACCACAGATAGCTTTTAAAAGGCCAGATATGGTTTCCCATCAGTTCCTAGGTGGCTAGAAACTGTGTAGGGAGGACCGACGACTTGTAATACTGGAACGTACAGCAATGTAAACATCAACTCTTAAGGGCAATGAAGACATATTCTATCTGAAGCGGAGAGGCCAGATAATGGAAGCGTGGAAACACTGAACAAAAGGGAACTGTTCCAGCCTACCTACCTGTCATTTCCCCCCATTAATCTAGGATGGAAAGAAGAACAAGTATCCACAATCACTGTCTGAGTTCATGCTTGAAGAATGAGCTAATCCCTTACAATGCTTGTTTCCGGATGTTGATTACCATGGTCACCAATCTGACCATCACGTGGGGGAGCATTTTACTCAGATTCCA
Organism: Triturus cristatus; assembly: GCF_964204655.1. Classification (NCBI taxonomy): domain Eukaryota; kingdom Metazoa; phylum Chordata; class Amphibia; order Caudata; family Salamandridae; genus Triturus; species Triturus cristatus. The sequence goes on from NC_140592.1 coordinate 139,089,163, forward strand.
TCCCGGAGCACCACTGGCACTGTTGTGGGAATCCATGCCAATAAGGGCAGGTCACTGCCAATGACATCCTGGTCCTTGCATACAAATAAGGCAGCGACAGAGCCACGTTTTTGCCTTGCAAGGGCTTGGTACAATAGTTATACACCTCATACAACGCCTTATTTGGGGCCTCATTTATGGGGTTTTTGCCATAGGGCAGCGCAGCAGGCCTTCTTTAAGCCAAAAGAAAAGGGCAGGAATACGCCGTATCTATTAGATACGGTGGATTCCTGTTCTTTTCCCCTGCACCAGTGCACAATGAGCTGCTGTGCGCAACGCAGGCACCTTTGCACCTTGGAAAACCTTCCTGCACAAAAACAATCCCAAGAGGCTTTTTGAGGAAAAACGAAGAGAAATAAAGATATTTCCTCTCATTGTGCCTCCCTTACACCTCCCCTAGGGAGGGGTACGTTTTTGGCGCTGCCTCAGACTTAAGATTTCTCGTTAATCTGGGGCAGTGTCAAAAAGGCATGGGTGTTGCTGGGAACACCCCCAGCAACACCCATGGAATGCCCCTTTCATGCCGTTTTCTGTGTGAAAGGGGCACGTATTTATAAGGCCATGAAAAGCCACGTAACGTGGTTTTACATGTCCTTATAAATATGCCAGTGGCACATTGCGCTACCTCTACATTAAAAAAAGTTACATTTCAGCAATGCAAAAGTGCTGGTAGGGCCTCATAAATGAGGCCCTCAGAGTTTGGCGAACCAGGTTATCCCCTCAACTGTATGACAAGTCCATTATATCCTGTGGCACTTGTAATACAGCGGACAGGATATCCGTCACGTTTGTGACGGAGTAACCCGTCCGCTAAAGTCTAAATCGTTCCCATAGCTACTTTCTTAAAACATGCCATAAATGGTAACCAGTTTTAAAACATTAATTTCAGTGTTTTATATGAAGATTTTATTGAGTGTCACTTTCTCATTTGGAGTTGATATCTGTCAGTGGAAACCCTAGAGTTTATAGTCTTCATGTATACTGGTAATCTTCTATAATGAGCACCTTGGTCCCTACGTTATTTATGTTTTCTGTCTTGTATCCTGTTAGAAGACGCTCATGTGGGATCAGTCAGAGATCAGGTTCCCCACAGTTCTATAAGTGAAAATATTTGTGAATATATATTGTCATGTTTGGAAGGGTTTAATCTTTTCATTCTTTGTTGCAAAACAATTTTAAGTAATCTTGCTAAACCTTTTTGGGACGGTGGAGGAGATCACAAAGCATATAACACATCTAATTTCAGACTTATATATAGAATTAGCAATACAAAAGAACACCCCATCTCTGCATTAAATAATCAGATGAACAGAATGAAGTGCAATTATGCTCAGAGTGCAAATAAACAGATGTTAATTATTTATGAATGCACAAAAAAAAGTGCAAGCAGATGCACATAAGGCAAACAAAACATTAATTACGCGTTTTTTAATCCTTAAAGCGCATACTGTTATCAGATAGGTATCTACCAGGCCAGGAGGAGCTTAAAATACTCTTCCCTGTAGGATATAATACTGTCCACTTTAAAATCTAATTTTAAAAAACAGAACATTCGGAAGCAAGGTCAAATTGCCCATGGCTTCCTCTCCCCTTAAGCCCCCCCACCGGCGGACAATCCACCTGGGTCTAAATGACCCCACTAGTCACAGGTGAAACTTTAAATACAAAATGCAAAGAGACAGTGGAGCACTACAAATCAAACATGTAGTGCTGCAGGTACAATACGGATACAATTAATATTTGCAGAACTGGGACATCGTTACTGATGCAGGATATATAATGACACGCACAATACAGATATAAAAGAATATAGATATAATAAAATGTGGAAAACAAAAAGCGAGGATGGTGTACAAGAGATGGGAGGGATACAGAATTGGCGTGTTGAGGGCTCATTTTGTATAGAAGTTGAGAAGTTATTTGCATCTCAGTGAAGAGTAGAGGCATGTGCTGGAAGAAGCAGTAGTGACAGGTGTGTTGCAGAAGCACAAAGGGATCAGTTAAGAAACTATGATCACACAGGGAAATGGAATGAAGAGGAGATTTATGCAGGGGAGATGAACACAACCTGGCTGCAGTAAAGTGGGAGGGATTTTTTCATAAAAAATCAGAGGTAACAGTAGCAGTTCTAGAGTTGGTAGGCATCCAGAGATGGTTAGCTTTTTGGGCATGTATGACTTTATGAGTAAATCAAGTAATATCACAGACTGGCCTAGCTTCAACTGAAAACAAATGGAGCAGAGGAAGGATGGGGTGATGTGTTTATGTTTTTTGCTCTTTGGTAAAGCAAAGCAAGCAGCCACAGAACTGTCTTTGGTGGAGATAGGTGCACTTTAGGTATTCCAATTCTGAGGAAGTTGCCGATGTCCAGTCTTGAGAGAACCAAGGATTGTGCTATGGTCTTGATGTCCTTTTCTAGGATAAATCGTCCCATCCCCACAGCTTCAATGGGAAACGTGCACAGTTAACCATATCTTTAATATGCAATTGGAGGTTGATCCTTTTAAAATAAAATACCATGTGAAGGTTTTGATCTAACAGTGATTACAGAATTACAGTCCAGGATTTTCAGACATGAAGCCAAGATTGCATTATTGTAGGAGCGGGGTACCCCACAATTTTGGCAGCACAAAATTACCTCAACAGAATACCCACATTTCAATGAATCAGAGTTAAACCTCAATATCATGAAGCAAAGTACCCCTAAATTGATGCACCTCCCAGAACATCAAAATATCAGAAATGCAGTCAATTAAGTAAAAGGGTCCACTCAATAACTGAGTTCTAAATCAGCAAAGTAGTTTAAAGGCTTTATTACAAAAAAAAATTGTACAGTATTAATGCCATGAAGGCTTTTCAGCAAAAAGGACATTACAGATAAGTGCAGAATCAAAACTATTTTAAGTCCCAAGTGGGCAGCAAAATCTGGAGAGAATCAAAGAGCATCCCTAGTAGCATAGGAACGTCACTGACTCACCCCCAAAATGGAGGGTTTTTATACATTATTTTCAATTAAGAAATTACCAAAACTACAGAATTGCTATGGTGTGAACATATGTATAATTTCATTAACAAATCAGAATACAGTTCTAGTAAACACCATATAACCTTAACACCTATCCCACTACATGAATTATTATCCTGCCCACTCTATGCTAATACCATCCGGAGATGGTGAAACTAGAATATGAACAACAGCAACCGATTATGAATGAATAAGATGCAGTGGTCAAACGGAGGTACTTTAAAATATGGTTACAGTTTGTGACTGAACCGGGGAAAGTTCATAGAAAACATCATAAACAATGAGAATGAAATCAGCTGACAGGACTCTACTTGAACATGTACTGCCAAAATAATAAATGGTGAGATGCGCAGGGGGAGAATAAGCGGTGACATCCATTTTGAACAATATGGCTGTTAGGACCAAAGTGAGGACTAGTTACCGAAAGTCATGAAAAAGCACTTCTGCACAACATAGGAGAATCGTTTTAAAAGGAACAATACTATTTCAGTGTGCACAGGTGCAATCCAGTGTAAAACCACATTCTGCACAATGTTAATAATGCACAGAAATGTAAAATGCACAAACAATCCTTCACATGCTCAAATATGTGGAAGAGATTAGGATAAACTAACTTTTAAGTGTTTCTCCAAGTGTTAGATACTGATCTCTTCTAATCTACTTTTCAATGATAGGGAGGGTAAGGGTGAGGTGTGAGATGTGGTGTGGGGAAGGGACCTTGTGATATAGCTGGGTATCTTGAGCATATTGAGTATAAGTTTCCTGTGTTCTTAAAGATTACACCAAGAAGTTTCAGGTAGAGTGTAAAGGGTATAGACAACAAAATACAACCTTGTGGTGCTTTGTGCAGAAATTAAATCGGGCTAGAAAATGAGTTGCTAGTTTTCATCTGCTGAGAACGGTTTATCAGGTTATAGCAGAACCAGTTTAGAACTGTCCTACGAATGCCAGAGTATTTCTGAGAGTTGCATGATTGAAAGTGTCAAAGGCAGTACATAGATCCAGGAGTACAAGCATACATGCATAAAATCAGTAACGCATAAATGTAGCAGTGATCCCATAGTACAGTACACCAGTGTAAATCCCAATTGGAAATCATCGATGAAAAAATTGTCGCAGACATGTTTTTTAGGTTGTAAGGTTACCCAGCCCTCAAGGAAGAAGAGTTAAAAATCTGTACATTTATGTATATCTTTAACATTAGCAGAGGGGTTCTTCAGGAAAGGGGAGACCTGGTTGATTATAAGGCAGCCTGGGAAGGTATCTTGTGAAATACATAAGTTAACTAGAATTGTCCAGTAATACAACAAAAATAGCACAGCCTCTTTAGCAATAGAAGAAGGAATCAGCTCTGCATGACAATATTAAAGCTTTGACTAAACTAAGCTTTTCAAAAAAATCCTTGACAGTGTTTTTTCTGGTAGAATAGAACATGCGGGTATGCAGAGTTAGTTAGAATTAACTTTTACAATGAAAACCTTAGCATAGTTTCCACCTTTGACTTCTGGATCTTTAGAAGTAAAATATTGTGAAACATTATTAGCAATTTCTACAAATTCAAAGCATTATTGAGATCAATCATTTACTCTATCAATAAGATATTTGTGGTGTGAAAAATTTACAATCAATTTAGTCTCTTTTAGAGTCTTGCTGTTTTAATATTGTTGAGATTGGCGGAGAAGGGAAAATAAACCGCCAATTTCCCACTCATATGGCTTCCGAGAAACTCAGTGTGAAGATGCGTTAGTTCACTATCATTTCCTTGTTTCAAAGACATATTCACCTTTTGAGGGTTGGAAAAGGGAACGTTTTTGTTTGCATTTCTGACAGTGCCCTTGTCTTGATGTTAGTGTTTTTGGTGTCACAAAGCCAAGTTTTCTCCATTTAAATATGATCATAAGTTTTGCTATGAGTGAAAATAATTCTAAAACATGATTACATCAGGTGTAGAACCTTTGGAGTTGGATGTGTTATAGCAGTGTTGAAATAATCCAGTAAGAATTTAGTAAAACAGTTAACTGGAGTTTCATTGTAACCCTCCAAGAGATGATTAAAGTTAACTAAGATTTTGTTAGTTTTAGAGATGATTAATTGATCTGCAAAGTGATATATGTATTGTTCAATAAATACTATTACAGCAATAAGTACAATAAAAATTAGGACAATAAGTTACATTTAATCTATTGGAGGGCACCTTTAAACTTATGATTTCCAGGAGCAAACATGGGAAAAGAATGGTTGTCAAGGGTAGCTGTTTGCAAAGAATGAAATTCTTGTGTATGACAGCAATGCATTCATCATATCTGCTCACACAATTGCAACACATAATAGATTATTCAGGAGGTAATAGCATATCCATGATGTTTTGTTAGGTGTCATTTTATGCCAAGTCTTGGTCCAAACTAAAAGATCAAGGTCAAGTTCAATAATAATGTCTGTTGCATCCAGTAAGTGTTATACAGCTGATCAACTCTTTTGTAGAGGACATTATAGCTCTGAGCTGACTGTTTTGGTTCCAATGGATCTGCTTACTCTAAGGGGTGATAAGTATGCAGTGGCCAATATTCAGAAACAATAATGTTCATATTGTTGTGATGCATTAGAATGTTCTCTGACTTCCTGAAGTCAGTTGAGATCTGAGGCTGAGCGGGTAGGAACCTGCTCCTGGTGGGGTTCATTGGTTTTCAGTGAATTCTTATCTATTCATCTTCTTCTAATGTACTTACCTGGAATAAACCTGATAATCTACCACTCGGACTGACTACGTGATCCTTTATTCATCACTGCAAATTGGAATGGGTAAAGAAAGATTGTGACTCGGGAAATTAAAGTTTGGTGAGGACTGATACCTTTGAAAGCTCCAGTATGGTGAAAATTTAGTTGAGGAATAGACTACTGTATAATGGCAGAATGCTGTCAATCATAACATTTCAGTTCCACGGCTCTCACACATAGCAGCCAAGGTGTATGGACACCACTTGCTCTAAAAAGAGCCAATTGGTATTCAATATGGTTGAAATACATTTCGTAGAAATGTAATACTAAATGTTTTTTTTCTTTTCAGAGTTTTACATAACGCAAACTTGACCCAAAGGAATCTGGTATCAGAGCGCTTTACAGGAGCACCAGTTGCTTACACAAGGACACATTCATTTTTGTAAGGCACGGAGAGATTAAGTGATTTACCCAGAGACCCAGGATGTTGATCGTCATTGCCAAGACTCGAACCTGGTTCCCCAGATTTGAGATAGACCGCCCTAGCAGTTGGGCTACATCCTCTCCCCTGATGTTTGTCAGTGTTAATGACACACACATCAGCAGCGCAGATCATATAAAGTATGGTGTCATCTTCAAACAACTTTAATTCCATGTGTTGATAATGTGCCAGATGTATATGACTGTGAGAAACCAGGACCTGTTTGCCGTGTCCCCCCATTTGTTGCCCTATTCTGACTACTAGATGCTGGTTTTCTAACTCTGATTGTGCCCTGGGCTCTGCTAACCAGACCCAGGGCCTGTGCTCTGATTGAAAGTACATGGTAATTGGGTATAATGACTATTGGCACTGACAACCTACATTTAAGTCCCTAGTATATGGTAGGGCATGTAGGTTTAGTAGATTTAATGAACTTAAGTGTGCAGAAAACTTACCTGGGCAGCCTGCAAACGCCGGAACACGCCATTGCTGTCGCCGCCACCGCCAAGAGTCACACCGTGCCAGAGTCAGCGTCGCCGCCCCGGGACTCCATATCCCGGCAGCACTAGCGGCGGCGCGCGCATTGAACGTAGCGCCAGCGCCAGGAGGCGCACATAAGACCAGCCGAAGGCGGCTGAGCGGGGGGGAGCAGAAAACTTACCTGGGCAGCCTGCAAACGCCGGAACACGCCATTGCTGTCGCCGCCACCGCCAAGAGTCACACCGTGCCAGAGTCAGCGTCGCCGCCCCGGGACTCCATATCCCGGCAGCACTAGCGGCGGCGCGCGCATTGAACGTAGCGCCAGCGCCAGGAGGCGCACATAAGACCAGCCGAAGGCCGCGTCGCGGGATCGCGCGCGGGTCGGCGCCGGGAGAAGCCCGGGACAAGGGCGGGACCGTCTGTGGCCGTCCGGGGCCGAAGGAGGCCGGGCCGGGCCACCCCCCTTGATCCTTACCACAGGTATTTTGCTGCTTGCATAAATCTACGTGTTGAACTGTATATTCAGAGTGAATAATGGGGAAAACTACACGGATGGCTACTCGTTCATCTGTTAAATCTAAAGTCCCTACTAAGACTCCTCTCCCAAGTCTAACAGCAATAGACAGGATGTTGCAAAAAACAATTGGAGTCGTCGCCAATGCTATTGAGAGCACTGAGAGGCGGCTATCACTACCTCCTAGTCTCTGTCTGTTAGCGCAACATCAACAGGATACAGAGGACCACTCTAACGCCATGCTGAGTATGCAACTGTCACAAGAATCTATATTAATGGCCTCTTATGCGGACTTTCCGGTCAAGGACCCGATTTGTGTTGTATCTTCACAAAGTTCACCTCCTGATGAGTTTATGAATCGAGACAATAGGTTGTCTCTAACTCCTAGATTAGAATTAAGTGAGGGACAATCTAATACGAATAATGTCTCCAATCATAGGGAGGAGATAATTATCTGTGAGAATGAAGATACAAACTCTATGGGCTTGAAAATTGGTGTAACCTCCTTGCAGGAGGTACAGGATAGTAGACCGAAGACTAAAGTGGCACAGACTGTGCGTAAAAAAGGGAAATTAAAAGGGAAAAATAGGAAATCCATTTTACCCTCTCGCCAAGAGAATGGAGCTAAAAGAAAGCCACCAAGTAGTATTGAAGAAAACTCCTCTTTACAAGAAGCCATTACACTGAGTGATTTGGTAGATTTTATGTTGAAAATTGAGCAGGTAATGAAGTCTCTGATATTACCAGTGGTAGGAAGATTAAAGTCCCTCTTTGATAAAATTGAGGGCTTAGAAAAGCAAGGGGTAGTTATTGTAGAATCTTTGGAAAAGCATGGCGCACTGATTAAATCTCAAGTTGCAGTAAGCACTCCTAGCGCAGATGATGTTGCTATTATTGTACCGCATACATCAGTAGCAGAGACTCTATCTGAAAGGAGTAAGAAGGATGATGCACCCCTTATTATATCTAGGGGGGAAAACATGTCGAATAAAATAGATACTGGTGAAAAAAGAATTGAAAAAGAGAAAGGTAAGGGATATGGAGAAAAGGAGAGAATGATGAACCAAAACATTGATGAACAGAATGATAAGGTTAAGAAAATACATATTGACCTCCCTCCACAGTCATTACCTTATACAGTAGTGTTAACCGGGGTACCAGAATTGAGTGACGGTAAGATAGAAAATTATCAGGAACTCAAGAATAAGGTAATTTACTGGCTGAATCACAATAGGCCATTGCCTGGACAAACTCGTGTAGAAATTTTAAATGTTAGGAGGGTACACTGGATTGGACAAAGGCATAAAGATATCCAAGGAGATTGTATTATCATAAACTTGAGGGATAGAAGAGCTGTGAGTCACATTTGTCAATGGGAACCAAACTATAATATTGGCAGAATTCACACTCTAGATTTAACCTATTTTTACCCGTTATTGGATCTAAGGAGAGAAAATATCTGGTATTCTCGGAATTATGGGTACAGACATAGAGGCAACGTTAGTCCAAATTTTACAATCCCTTTAGCAAATAGATTTCAGAGCCTGCAGGGGTTAGAAGATATTGACTGACTCAAGGGAGATAATAGACCCACTGATTTGAATATCCCCAAAAGGTATCAGACAAGGGACCAAGGGCTTCGGAATACCCCCACCGAAACAGAGGTAGTTAAGGTGGTCCCTATCACTGATAGCTCACAAATTGAGGCATCCCGTGGTGAGGAAATGCCTCTTGATAGTAGTAACAATCTAGATGATGATCAACCTAGCGGGGAAGTTTGGTCCCTTATGAGTTGGAATATCGCAGGACTAAGGTCTAAAATGGGTAATGAAAATTGGGCAAAAATGGTAGGTGATTCTGATGTAATTAGCCTCCAGGAAACTTGGACAACTGAACCCATACATATTAATGGTTTTAAGACATTTTTTTCCCCAGCGGTAAGGTCAGTTTACGGCAGGGCTAAAGGAGGTTTGTGTACGTATGTTTCGAACCTCCTAGTAGGAGTTAAAACTGAGTTAGTTTTTAATAATGTATATTATCACATTATAAGGATCACAGTCAACAAGGGGTTTTCCATAATTTTGATTAACTTTTATGATAACATCCAAGGTGAAGACCCAAAGGATGTTTTTAGACTATTAGGTAGTAACATCACATTGGCAGCTAGGGGGAGGTCAGAGGATTACTGCATTATTTGGGTAGGAGACTTTAATTGCCAAATATGCAGGAGTGGCGAGAATGGGTTGTGTGGGATACAACTGGATAGAGATAAAGGTTCTAGTCATTTTGAGCACACTGTACGAGGGGATTGTTTAAATGAAATAATATTTGAAAATGATCTGGACTTTGTAAATAAGTTGATCAGCCCGGAAATCCCCTTTTTACCAACGTTTAATGGCAGAGGGGCAAATACAACTATTGATTATGCCCTAATGACTTCTAGACATAGGGACACGATCTGGAAATACGGAATTTTGGATTGCCCACTTAGTGATCATTTTCCATTAAGTTTTAAAATAACCATGGGATGTAAGAACTATCGTGGTAGGACCAAATCTAAGGTGATAATAGGCGATATCGCTATGGTCCGAAAAAATGGTTATGCTCTGAAGTGGACAAAAATTTGCCCCCTAGAATTTCAGGAGAAATTAATTAGAAGTATGTTGCCAGAATTTTATGTATGTACAGATGTAAATGCCAAAGATATAGATTTTATTAGTAATTTTACATCAATCACTGCTCAAATAAGAAAGTTATTGTGGGTTGATTCCAAAGGTACGAATACAAGGAAGAAGAGGTGGTTTGATACTGAATGTACGAAGGCGTATAAAAGTTTAAAATATGCTATACATGCTACTGAGAAGGATGTTGACCTAATCAGGAAGTGTAGGAGTGTCTATAAGCAGACCCTTAAAAACAGGAAAAACGCACTAAAAGTAGAAGCATGGGATGCTTTATGTGACGCCTCGTTAAATAAGGATTCCGCCTCATTCTGGCGAGTCGTTAATGCCCCTTTTTCAAACTTTAGTGACACGGACCCACTAGATGTAGCAATCACTGAGAATGAGTGGGCCGAGCACTTTACTAATTTGTACTCCATTGTACAGGATCATATTGTTAGTACTAATGATGATAGTTACTTGAGAGATCATGTACAGAGGAGTATTCAACTCGAACCTAAAATAACAATAACAGAGGTGCAGAAATGTATTGATGCAAGTTTGGCAGGGAAAGCACCAGGTCCTGATGGAGTCCCTGTTGATTTATTTAAAAACAACAAGGAACTCTGGGCACCAATCCTCACACGCATGTTTAATGCCACTCTGAAAGAAGGCCTCCTGCCATCGTGGTGTGAATCCCTGATAGTGCCAATTTTTAAAAAGGGCGATCGTGAAAACTGCAAGTGTTACCGCCCAATATCACTCCTGGATTCTACTATTAAAATTCTAGGAAGGGTAATCTTAAATAGGTTACATACATGGGCTAATGAAGCAAATATTTTAAGTGACTTGCAGTACGGTTTTAGGAAAGGTCTTGGTACAATTGAACAGTGTTTGAATTTGCATATTTTAATTGAAAAATATACCAAAGTGAAAGAGGGACGAATGTTTTTAACTTTTGTAGATCTTACCTCAGCATTCGACTCAGTAACACACTGTAAACTTTGGTTAGTAATGGACAAAATGGGTGTGGATAAGCAGATTATTGACTTCCTGAGAGACCTTTATGCAGGAGCATCGGCCCGAGTAAGATTTGGGAAAAATGGTGAATGTACTAGATCATTTGCAATCAGAAGGGGTGTAAGACAGGGCTGTGTCCTGGCGCCGTTTCTCTTTACACTTTATATCAATAACGTGGAAAAGACTCTGATAACAGAGTGCAGGGATGTACCAATGGTAGAAAATAGATCAATCCCAATTCTGTTATATGCAGATGATGCGGTATTAATGGCTAGAACACCGCAGGCCATGCAAAGGGTAGTCACTTCCTTCTCTGATTTTATGAACCAGCTAGACTTAACTATAAATTGTTCTAAGACATTCACCATGTACTGCGGGGCGGGTGCGCAGAGGAAGAAAAAAGCAATTTATATTGGAACCACCCCAGTTGAGGATACTTTAACATTTCCTTATCTAGGAGTCTTAATCGATAGCTCTGGGCTATGGAATAATACTATTAAGACAAGGAAACTTTTGTACTGTAAATCTATCATGGCCTTAAAGAACTTTAGCCGGAAAATAGGGAAGAAACCAATTAAAGAAATGTTGACTGTTTACAAAGCAACTTGTGTAGCAATTGCCACTTATGGAGCAGGCTTATGGGGATATGCTAATGTCAGCACACTACAAGTTGTTGAAAACAATTTTATGAAATATCTCCTGGCTGTCCCACAGAGTGTGTCAACATACTCTTGCCATAATGAACTAGGGGAAACATACTTAGAAGATATAATAAAAACTGCACCAGTTCTTTTATGGCATAGAATATGGACCGTAGATGAATCTGGTTTAAATAGAATGATTATGAGAAATGCAATGGGTCTAGAGAAGTGTGGGAAGATTAGATGGTTGCACTATATCAATAATTTTCTCACGCTATTGGGTTTAGGGGATTACTTTACTGATCCTCTGTCTCTTTGTAATATTTCGAGGAAGTGTTTAAAAGATAAATGTATGACCTATTTGCAAGAAACCAGACTAAAATCAGAATCTAAGAAAACTACGGTAGTAGCTCACGAGCAAATTATAATCTGCTATAGTTTACAGCCATATCTAAAGCTACAAATGAGTGATTACGAAAGGTTTTTATTGACACGTTTTAGATTTAATCTATTATTTAGAGCACTCAGCTTTCCAAATATGAATAATTGGTCAAAAATTATGAGTAAATGTCCCTGCGATGATTTATCAGTACAATCTGACATGCATATACTTTTCTTTTGTAAATTTTATACTAGACCAAGACAAATGTTTGTTGTACCTTTGCTAAAAATGATGGAAATTGATCGCTGTCGCCCTGCTTTTTTAGCTGTACAGAAGTTGGACAATATTTTAACTGTCGTATTTATTTCCTCATTCCTGAAAAATGTTTTTAAATTACGGAAAACAATTGAGATCTGAACTTACTCGGTTTTTATTATGTGTGGCCCTATGTAATTTTATGTAATTGTGATTTTGTTTTTGTACTTTTATGGTTATTTTGGTATTAATAACCGAATAAAGAATAACTTGACTTGAAGTGTGCACTGATGTGTTGCCTGCTGTCATTTTAAAGGCAGCCTGCTTTGCAGGCTGCTTTTAATAGTAAATTCTAAGCAAATTTGACTTTGGAATTAAAGGTAATTCCAAAGTCTCAAACAGCCTTATTTTTACATATAAGTAACCCCTACATTCTCCCTTAGGTGCCCCACTGGTAGGGTACCTTGTAACGATAAGCAGGGACATTCTAAAAGATGTTTTGTATGCCCTGGTGAGGGAAAAACTGTCAATGTCTCCATAGGCTAACATGGGAATACTTTATTAAAGTCAAACTATTGATAAAATTGAGCTTGAAATATACTTCTAACTATCAAAAAATCCAACAACATGCCACTGTTAAATGTATTATAACTATCACAGAAAAGAAGTTATAGAACTTGCTTCTCTGATGAGTCAAAATACAGCATTCCAGCAGCCCTTCTCTGATTGGCCAGCCTCTGCCAGGCTGAGCCAAGCTGTCTTAATGAGGTGTGAAGTGGCATCAGCTGAGACAAAGGAAGCCTCTGGTGGGAGGAGAACTGCAGCTGCAGAGTAAAAGGCAGTATGGGGGTGGAGTAGCCAAACTGGTCTTCAAAGAGAGAATGACAGGACAGGACACCGGCTCACTCCCACATCCTGCAACCCCAGCCAGGCTACAGTCCCAGTAATTAGATTAGCAGAGGAGCTGGAAGGGGAGTGTTAGAAAACTTAACCATGTTAGTGGGATGACTTAGCCACATCTTAACCTTTAGGAGAGAGTTTCTCCATTTTGGAAGAATAGTGCTTTCTGGGTCAAGAATATGCCACATTTTGGAAGAAGTGGTCATACCGGAGGGTGGTACCCTGCATCTCATTGGTCAGGGGTGCCCCGCTTCTTGACACCAAGGAACAATGGATAAAAATAGGAGGGCTGCCCAGCAACTCAGATCCCTGCCTGGAATAATTCACCCAAGACGACTCATAAGGACAGCACCTGCTGTACACCATGGGGTTCCACAAAAAGGACTTTGCCTGGCTTCAAAGGGATTAAGGAAAGGTCTTCTTGAAAGCAACAGGTACAAAAGAGCAAAAAGAGATCCCTGCCTGAAACTAAAAGGAGAAGAACGGCTGCCCTGCTGGAACCCTGTCCTGCCCTCCAAATGATTCCACTCTGAAGGACTGCAACTGCTGTACACTGTGGAACTACAGCCCTAAGAACTTTGCCTTGCTTCAAGAAGTGAAGGAATGGACTTCCTGGAAGCAGCAGATTAACAGACCTCCACCTGCATCATCTCCACCAAGAAGAGCCCAGCTGGGCAGCCTCCAGTCGACCTTTAAGGATTTGGTCAGGTGCATTCTGTAAAATATACTTCCAACATCCCAAGGATCATCTCAGAGCTTCTAGACCTTTGGATGTGTGTTGAGGAAACTTGGAGCTCCAAGGGGAAACTTCTGGAAGGAGATCCAGAAGTTTGGAGAAGATTAGAGACATTTTTGTAAAAAGCTCCAGAAGTTGACCTATACATCGACAAGAGTCAAGCCACCAGCGTTAAACCGTGACCTGGCCTGGATTTCAGGTTTGTCACCGCTGAAAGCTCTAGAGATTAAAAGATCCAGTATTTCTTCAAGGTCTCGTGCTGAACCAAGCTGCCGTCATCAACTCGAAACCCAGCCTGACACGAAGCCTCGCTCAACGTCGAGAGAAAAAGCTCCAGAAAAGCCACTAAGTGTGAAGGTAAAAACTTGACTGAAGCCTCCCGCTCAGTGTATCTGACCAACGCTCCATCACGGTTGGCCATAAACTATGACTTTGTCCCAGTCAAGCGTGACCAGATGTCTCAAGTTGGCGCTTTTTATTTTTAGGCACTAGGGGCCAGATGTAGATAATGCACAAATACCGAATTCTTAATACCGAACTTTACCGATTTGGTATTAAGAAATCGGTATTTCTTATGTAGGTAATGAATCGGGCTGCCCAGCAACTTAGATCCCTGCCTGGAATAATTCACCCAAGATGACTCATAAGGACAGCACCTGCTGTACACCATGGGCTTCCACAAAAAGGACTTTGCCTGGCTTCAAAAGGATTAAGAAAGGTCTTCTTGAAAGCCACAGGTACAAAAGAGCAAAAAGAGATCCCTGCCTGAAACTAAAAGGAGAAGATCAACTGACCTGCTGGAACCCTGTCCTGCCCTCCAAATGATTCCACTCTGAAGGACTGCAACTGCTGTACACTGTGGAACTACAGCCCTAAGAACGTTGCCTTGCTTCAAGAAGTGAAGGAATGGACTTCCTGAAAGCAGCAGATTAACAGACCTCCACCTGCATCATCTCCACCAAGAAGAGCCCAGCTGGACAGCCTCCAGTCGCCCTTTAAGGATTTGGTCAGGTGCATTCTGTAAAACATACTTCCAACATCCCAAGGACCATCTCAGAGCTTCTAGACCTTTGGATGTGTGTTGAGGAAACTTGGAGCTCCAAGGGGAAACTTCTGGAAGGAGATCCAGAAGTTTGGAGAAGATTAGAGACATTTTTGTAAAAAGCTCCAGAAGTTGACCGATACATCGACAAGAGTCAAGCCACCAGTGTTAAACCGTGACCTGGCCTGGATTTCAGGTTTGTCACCGCTGAAAGCTCTAGAGATCAAAAGATCCAGTATTTCTTCAAGGTTTCGTGCTGAACCAAGCTGCCGACATCAACTCGAAACCCAGCCTGACACGGAGCCTCGCTCAACGTCGAGAGAAAAAGTTCCAGAAAAGCCACTAAGTGTGAAGGTAAAAACTTGACTGAAGCCTCCCACTCAGTGTATCCGACCAACGCTCCATCACGGTTGGCCATAAACTATGACTTTGTCCCAGTCAAGTGTGACCAGATGTCTCAAGTTGGTGCTTTTTATTTTTAGGCACTAGGGGCCAGATGTAGGTAATCCACAAATACCGAATTCTTAATACCGAATTTTACTGATTCGGTATTAAGAAATCGGTATTTCTTATGTAGGTAATGAATCGGTAAAAAATACTGATTTCTTAATATTCCTTATTACCGAATCGGTAATACTGATTCGGTAATAAGGAATACCTACCCATTCATTCCTATGGGCTTGTAGGCCCATAGGAATGAATCTGAAACTATTCTGTATTAGCGATTCAGTATTATCGAATCTGTAATACCGGGAGGTATTTCAAGGGTGCCAGGGTCTCCAAAGGACACCCTGTTGCAACGCTGAAATGTGCCTGTGTGCACATGTGGCACACATACATGCCCTAAGGGCATGTATGTGTGCCACATGGCACTTAAAAAACAATTCAAAAGTGAATTTTTAAAGGAATTCGTTAAATACCACCAACTTGAAGTTGGTGGTAATTAACGAATTCTTAAAGCACATAAGCACTCTTTTATGTGCTTTCTACATTGCATTTACCGAATCGGTAAATACCGATCCGGTAAATACAGATTCGGTAAATACAGATTCAGTATTTACCGAATCATCACCTACATTAGGAATGGCTAAATACCGGTCGGTAACCCTGAAATTTACCGAATTTCGGGGTTACCAACCGGTATTTAGCCACCTACATCTGGCCCTGGGTTCCCTAAATTGGATTTTTTCCGTTTTGGTGTCATTGTAATCATAAAAATATTTCCTTTTTTATGAATTGGTGTTGGATTTTTATTGTGTATTGTGTCTTACTTATTTACCATATTGGTGTTTTGAAATGCTTTACACACCTGTCTCCTAAGTTAAGCCTGCCTGCTCATTGCCAGCTACCAAGGGTTGAGCAAGAAAATAATGTATTGAGACCTTGACTGGACCTTATATGGTGTTTGTGGCCTCATTACCAGTGGTAGGTCCATACCACCCCTACTAATAAACCACTTTCCAACATTTAAAACAGTTATAAGGTGACACAGCAATAGATGACTTGGCCCGAAGGGGTGAATGAAAGGGATTACATTTTATGTTTTTTGTAAGTGGTTATTGAATTGGATTCATAGACATATTGGGCACGATTCACAGAACTAACTGCAGACAAAATCCTAAACTTACTACCATTTTGGTATTCACAGAAGGCACTTACTCATTTTGGTATTCACAGAAGGCACTTCTCTCAATAGATTGCTATAATCCCTGCAAAGAAGAGAGATGTGCCAGCCAAGTGCATTGTCTTCTTACAAGATGGATGGTGTGATCTCAAACTCAGTCATTACAATTATGGAAGCTGAGCATAAATCCCATACTTTATAGTCTTTACAGGAAGACTTAGCTGGTTAGGCAGTATGCAATTAGGCACATCTAGTTGTATGTTTTAACAATGGTCCAATTAGTAATGTTTTCGAGTGAGTAGGCACCAGATTTACTTGCGATGAGTGATTGGGTAAACACATATAATTCGGACTACATAATAACATGTTCAGTCGTTCTATAAAGGCTTTACATATAAAAAGCACTCTTGCATGTTCTCAAGAATTCCAAAACAATATCAACCTTTTTGATTGTTCATGTCCTTATTTTATGATTGATATCAAGGCATAGAGAAACAATCTCTAATGCTAATGCTAATATTCGGGATAAATTAATAAATATAGCTATTAATTTTGAGTTTATCCCAGTCTAATTTATATATGTGGATAAAGATAAACATTGCTGAATCTTGTCTTTTGCACAGATGTTTCTGATACCAATGCTTCCATCCCGTTATTAATCAATACACTTCATTCTTTCTGATCATACTTTCTTTTATATCAAATATACATACAAAATGAAAGCTACAATCTTAAAAATGTGTCTTTTACAAATGGTCAAGGCTATTGATATGCAACTTAAATCAGCTTCTTTTTCTTTCACAAGCCTTGTTAACTTCACAAATTTTAATAAAGCAATCAGCATGAGAAAATGTTGCACTGACTATAGATTTGAGGGAGAAAATCTTGATACAGAAATATTTTAGCAGGACGTTTCTCTCAATAGAAAGCTTTCTGCAAGACAATACTCTCACAATCACCTTTTGTGAAAACATTTCATGCAAGCAAAATTTGGCAAAATTGGTCAACTTTGCAAACTAGGTGATGTGTAAAGATTTCAATCTTCTGCCAGCATTGCCAGCAAAGTTTTAAACATCCACCACTTCTAAATAAAACAGAAGTATCACTATGTGATTAAGTTATGTTAATTTTCTCCATTAAGTTTTCCAATTTCTCCACTAACTTTTATTGGGTTCACAGGTTAAAAATAAACATATGCAATGTGAATTTCACTAATTATTTGAAATAAATCTGGTGCTACTTTTATGAAGTAATTACAATTTCATGCCGATCAATTGGTCAGGGAACATCATCATTCAGTTTTAAGAAACATCCTGGCATTTTTCTCCCAGGCATCCTGGGCAACAGTTAATGATTAAAAAGGTTATTATTTGAAAACAAAAACACCAATGTTCCATTCCACTTTTATTATATACTGGATTTTAGAGAAATCGCTATCAGAACAATTAAAAGTAGTGATCACTTGGTGCAATATATTTGTGTGATTAAATCATAAAAATATTTAAAACCATGAAAGTGTAGTGAGATAATACAATTCATTCTTGAGGGGTGATGGACCTGACCCTCTATGCATGGTCAACCCCAAACGTCTTACATTTACCCTTCACGTTTTTGGCATATTTAATTTACCTGTAAGTCCCTTGTAGAGTGGTATACCATATACCCAGGGCCTGTAAAATTAAATGCTACCAGTGGGCCTGTAGCAAGTATTGTGCCACCAACTTAAGTAGCACTTCAAAATGTGCCCTAGGTGTGCCACTGCAGCCTGGATGCAAAATTGAACAGTCATATTCACATGGCATTAAAATCTCCTTTCCAAGCCTTAAACTCTCATATTATTACACATAAGCCAGCCCTAAGTAAGCCCTAGAAAGCCCATAGGACAGGGTTCTGTGTAATTGAAAGGCTGGACATGTATTTTAAAGTTTGACATGTCCTGGTATTGAAAAACTCCTAAATTAGTTTTCCGCTTCTGTGAGGCCTATCCTTCCCTTAGGATACCAGTGGGGATTCCTTATTACGTTTAATATTTGTAATTTCCAATTGGGAGCACATATCATGTTTGGTATCTTTGAAATTGTAATAATGAACCCTCTTTAATGGTAAAGTCTCATTTTTCATTACAATTTTGAAAATTTCACTTTTAGAAAGTCAGCATTTTCCTGCCCCTAGCAGTTTGTGCCTGCAGCCTATCTTGGGGCACATGATTGGGTGTGGCTGACATTTAGACTTACTTCCAATAGAAAGATCAGGTGTGCCTCAATGGGCCATCTGCGGGCAGGATGGGGGCAGAGCTGAGCACAGCCTCAATTACACTGAAAAGCCTTTGCTCTGCCTCACCGAAAGGGCTTAACAACCCCACATTGCCACTGAGCCAGTTTGGAGCCAGGGCAGGGGAGTCAGGAAATTCTATGCACTTCAAAGAACGTTTCCAGAATCGTCTCCCTCCTTCCAGAAGAAGGGCACCAACTCTTCAGTATACTTCTAGACCTGTGGATTCTCTGCCAGGAAGAAGGACTGCTGTTCTGCTGGAAGAACTGCCTCTGCCTCTCTGCTGGACTGGTACTCTGGAGGATTGCTGCCCTGCTGGATGGCTGCCCTGTTGTTCTGCTGCTCGGCTACATCTGCCTGGGTAAAAGGACTGGATCTCAACAGTTTCTAGGACCTCCAGGACCTCAACCGGTTCTAGGACCTCCAGATTGACTTGTGGCTAATTTGTTTGCCTCCTGTTCAGAGCCACAGTGACACAAAAGGCTTCCTCCATCTTAAACCAGCAACCGGACCCAGGATGAGTGAGACCTGACCCACTAAGTGGTACCTCTCTAGTCCTGGACCCTTGGAAGTGGTGTTAAAGATGCCCAGGTCGCCAAAATCGAAAAGTGGGAACTTCAAAATGATTTGGCTAAAAACTGCTCTGAGAACCAGGAGGAGACCAGGACCAGCCTACTTGCCTATCCACCTGAGGTGCATCACCAGTCGGATTGACTTCACTGCATTTCCTGCTACCTTCTTCTGTATAGCAGCAAATCCATTTAAGCGGTCCTTGACCTCGTGGAATTGTCTACAGCCCTCTGCCTCATTGGTGATTTTCGGCTTCCATTTCAGAGACTGAGGACCTGATTCACAAAGGGCCTCTGCACTTTTGGCAGAAGCACCGCAGAGGTGGGGGAGTCTCAACACTTGGGGTGGAATCAATCCTGACCGAGTGCGTAGACTCCTGCACAACTGCAGGGCCTCTGTCATGAGTGCAGAGGCCCTATGTGAATCAGTCCCTAAGT
This sequence comes from Triturus cristatus, assembly GCF_964204655.1. NCBI lineage: Eukaryota > Metazoa > Chordata > Amphibia > Caudata > Salamandridae > Triturus > Triturus cristatus. Next base: position 139,108,955 of record NC_140592.1, read on the forward strand.
CCAAATATAGAAATCTTCACTGCTGTTTCGACCCAAGGCTATTCAGCAATGACTGTCCCTCATCGGACACCTCCTGCAGCCTTGCCCCACAAAACATTTTTCTAACTCTGAAGGTAAGTGCCGACCGGGACCAATCCACCAGACCTGATGCCCAGTTACATGGTGGGAGATTACATAACTAGATGGTTTTCTGCATATGAGGTAGCCCTGGGGATACACAAGGTTCCAGAAGAGTACTGGGTGATGACTTATAGAACCACATGTCCATAGTGGGGAGGGATACACTTCTCACACTTGAGGTTGGTGTCCAGACAAAGTATGCCTCTATTAAAGCCATACTTGTTGCTAAGTTTGGGCTGAACCCTGTGAGGTATTGTCAGGGTATTGTCAGAGGTCCAGGGACAGCCACAAACTCCCAAGTCAGTCCTCGGTGGAGTTTGTGGACTACTTTTCCAAGGCATCGGAGGTTGGGGAACGTTAGTGAAGTACACTTTTGAAAGAGAGCACATGTTGATTCCTTGTTTTACAGAGCTACACCAACACCAGGGGCCCAATTATGTTAAGGACACACTTTCCCTGTTTGCGCCCGGTGCACCTTAAAACAGGTGCGCCGGGTGCAAACAGGGAAAGGTGCATCCTATATCAGGGCCCTTGGTACTGACTGAATTGCACAGAAGCAGAACGACGTTAGTGCCCAGTGACCTTCTCAGAACATCCCTGCCAAGTCTTAAAAACATTCCTCATGCAGGTGCGTTCTAAGGGGAGAAAAGGGATTGCGGAAAAAAGACAGCCAATCTACTATGGTTCAGCTCCACGAAGGTCTTCTCTATTTTCAGTTTGGAGTTTGTTCTGACCTTCGTGTAGTGGGTTTGGGAACTACAAGAAATGCACAACAGATTTTACCTTTGATATACCACCTTCTCAAATTAGTACTTATTTAAATCATCTAGACCCTCTATCGATTAACTCATACCCAAACAATTCTTGGCCAACACTCCTCTTCTATATTTCTTGCAGTGTTTGATTGTTTTTTCTTCATAAGTGATTGAATTAATTACTTTTCATATTTTAAAACATAAAATGCTTTTTCTTCCAGATGAAGTATTTGCATGACTGGAGACGAATCAGGAGACTGGATCAGCAGGCTCTTAAAGAAGATTAGATTCTTAGGTAAGTATTACTCAATTATTTTTGGATATTTAGTCCTGTTCTTCCTTTCTTGGATAACCATCACTGTATCTAATATTATCTTGTTATATTATCTTGTTAAACGTTATTGACTTTATCAGAATAAACTTGACTACTCTTCTGTTTATTTAATCATGGGTAACTCTCTTTATTCCATTTGGGTTACCACTTTTGTCCAGGCAATAGTTTGGATTAATTAGAAAATAAGACAATTCCTGAAAACACTCTGAACACAAACACGCGTTCGGCTGACAAGAACACTTTTCGTTCTTTGGTTTTGAACTGAAAACCACCTGAACACTGGTATGCAATTCATTGGTTAGAGTCTTTTTTTATTTTGTTTTTTCCGCGCCCTGAATACTCTCAGGAGAGTCAACAAGTCAAGGAGATGCGGAAGAAAACCGCTAAATGAACAAATCAGAAATAACCGTCTTGCTCAAAAGTGAGACGCTATTTCCCAATACTTTTGAAAATGCACAAGAGCCCTACCTGAATTCTCTTATGACTGGCACTGAAGAAACCAAACAACGACGCCTGACAACTCTACCCTCAAGCTAACTGACACAACGGAGAACAGAAACAAGCTCCTTTCTAAGGAAATTCTTCAGGTGACGTGCGCAGTTGAGAGTCAGCGCTCACTTCACATTCCAATCATAATTGGAATAAAACAACTAGTGCGCCACTAAAGGGGTGAGCATCTTGAAATTCCAGTGCTGCCAGCTGAGCCACCAGTTTCTTCTGCTGATGGAGTTCAAATGTTTCCTGCAAGGTCTACCACTTAATGTGCTAGCAATTATGGGGCAATTGGAAGGAATTCTCCTAGGAATTCTGACACCCTATTACATAGAATGCGCAGCCCCTGAGCAGCCGCACACTCATGCCACCCTAGTGGCAGTGCATTCATGTGAAAAACAGAGCCACTGCTTTAAAGCAGCTCCTTGTTTCACTGTGCAGGCTGTAACCCACCTGCACTTTGAAGGGGATTAGAGATACCCTTGCAGGTGGATGCAGTCAGTGACTGCACAGGCCTGGAAGAGGATGTCTGGAGGGTCCATGAGACCCCCTTTCTTGCCTCAAAAGGGCTGCTCTCAGGGGTCGCCCGGACAGTCCACCACCTGTTAGGTGGCACACCGTCAATGTGCCTTCTGCCAGCTTCTTTGCCTCTGTGCCTGCATCTGTAATACATGAACCCGAAATTGGTCCCAGGATGCTTGTTTCCGGTCCAGGGAAGACATGGCTTGGCAGTTCAGACTGAACTGTTCCCATGAGGCACAGGGTCAGACTGATTTGCATATGATAATGGATTTAACCCAGATCAGTTGACTGGGGGTGAGTGTTTGCTTTGCTCAAGCGCTCCGTCCATCATCCCCTTTGGTATCCCTTTGTTCGCCCTTAGTTTGCAGGGTATGCCCAGACGTGGGTCCCTTGCTCACTTTGCCACTGGATTCAAGATAGCCTGGCTGATGAGGGTCATGAACCCGAACCTGTCCCAGGATGCTTGTTTCCGGTCTAGGGAAAACATGGCTTGGCAGTTCGGGCTGATCTGTTCCCATGAGGCACAGGGTCAGACTGATTTGCATATGGCCATGTCTGAACTGGGGTGGTGGAGTGAGCTAAAGAATGATAATGGATTTAACCCAGATCAGTTGACTGGGGGTGAGTGTTTGATTTGCTCAAGCGCTCCGTCCATCATCCCCTTTGGTATCCCTTTGTTCGCCCTTAGTTGGCAGGGTATGCCCAGACGTGGGTCCCTTGCTCACTTTGCCACTGGATTCAAGATAACCTGGCTGATGAGGGTTATGAACCCGAAACCGGTCCCAGGATGCTTGTTTCCAGTCCAGGGAAGACATGGCTTGGCAGTTCGGGCTGAACTGTTCCCATGAGGCACAGGGTCAGACTGATTTGCATATGGCCATGTCTGAACTGGGGTGGTGGAGTGAGCTAAAGAATGATAATGGATTTAACCCAGATCAGTTGACTGGGGGTGAGTGTTTGATTTGCTCAAGCGCTCCGTCCACCATCCCCTTTGGTATTCCTTTGCATCTGTAATACAGCGCAGGTTCAGAGGCAAAGGGATTCCCTCATTTGCATGGGACACGCCCCCATGCAAATGAGGGAATGCCATCTGAAGATTGCCAGCGCTATTGGCATTACAAAAGGGGACGCATAAGCGTCTGCGGCCCCTTCTGTAATACATAAGTGTCCCTGGGGCGTGCAAATCAGGCGCAAATGCCCGTTGTGCCCCCGGTGCACTTTCACCCCAGTGATCCTAAGAAGGGTTGTTCAGGGTCCCCACACATAGTGAGAGTGGTACCCAGACAGGTCTCAGTATAGTGTGGGGAAAAGGGTTCCCATACACCTCCTAAAAATAGGGGGCGAGGTTCTGGTGGGCGGAGGTCCAGGGCGCCTCATTTCCAACCCCGGTGCTTTGATTGCTCCCAGTTGGGGCACAAGCAAGGGGACCTGGTCTGCACCAAGAACCCACCCATTGATGGGGGTGCTACAGGAGAGGCCCACGTAGCTTTAGGTGGGGGTCGTCCCTAGGGGCAGGTAGTAGAAAATGCCCTAGTCTCCCTTAACCCCTTCAGTGCCCATGACGAGCTGGACTCGTCATGGGCTGCGGTGGCGCTGTGCCCATGACGAGTCCAGCTCGTTATGAACTCCGCCCGCTAATGCAAGGCGCGGCACTGGGCGGGGAAAGAGGCGGGCACCGAAGGGGTTAATTGGGATACAGATGCAGAGAGTAGAGGTCAAGGTAAATGGGGTCCCAGTCACTGCTCTGAGGGACACAGGAGCCAGTCAGTCCATGGTAAAGGAAAGGCTGGTTTCCCCGGAGCAATAAACTGGCCAGCTGTGCGGATAACCCGGGCATATGGGTAGGTCTGTCTCTGCCCCATTGCCCTGGTATCCCTGGAGTGGTGTGGGGAGGTGACCCAGAGGAGGGTCATAGTTAGTCCCCGGATGCCTTCTGGGAAATGAGTTGCCACCGGTGTCAGGGGTGGTGGCATTGGGCACCCTAAATCCTAGCCATTAGAGCTTACCACTCCTGAATGGAACAGCAAATCTGTTTTGGCGGTGCTACGTCATAGGGTCATCCAAACACATGAAACTGTCTTCAGCTACAACCCTCTGTCTTGTCCCGCTGGAGTTTTTTGTCTTTCATTTCAGAGATGCTGCTTTGAACCAAGGCTATCTGGCTGCGACGATCTCTCATCGGTCACCTCCTGCAGCCTTGCCCCAATGAACTTTACCTTCTCACAAAACTTTTCTCAAGACTTTTTGTAAACCCGAAATCCCCTCTTGTATCCAAACCATGCTCCAATCCAGTCGGACATATTTTTCGACTTTGACCCAGTCTCACACGACTAAATGTCCACGGTTGGTGCTTTGAACTATTGGGTGCTAGTTTTTACTAAAACATTAAAAAATTCATAACTCTGGTTCAACTAATTGGATTTTGGCCATTTTGGTGTCAAATAATTTATTACCATTTACTCTATTCATCTAAAATGGTTTGGAATTTTTCTTGTGTTGTGTTTATACTTTATTACTGTTTGTGAGCTGCATAACTACTTTGTACATTGCATCTAAGATAAGCCTGACTGCGTTGTGTGCCAAGCTGAGTTAAGCACAGGTTAATTTAGTGACTTTTTGTGGTTCACGCTGCAAGGGATTGTAGCTGTTGCTTTACCAGGGTACCCACCCTAGTCAAACAACAACCCAGTGCTTGTCCAGGGCACCCAACAGTCGCTGTGTCGAATGGTGATGCACCGGTACCGATCAGCGAAAGGTCACAGATGCGTCAACTTTGATGTGAAAAGCTGCCCAAAACCCATTTCTGAAACCCTGGGATTGGAGCTGGCAGCTCAGGCAAGGGAGGACTCACAGTTGACTGAGTCCAGCAGCTTGAGCAGGGTTGAAGGAAGTCCTTGATGTTCCTGAGAACTCATGAACAGTAGCGAAAGTCAGACAGCCCTTAAAGAACCTGAGTTCAAGGATGTGAGAGCCGGTCCAGTCCTTCTCACTCCCAGGCAAAAAGCAGCAGGACAGCAAAGCAAGTAGAAAAGTGGCAGTCCCCCCTTTAGCATAACAATCAGCAGGCAGCACACCAACACAGCATTTCAGTTAGCAAAGTAGCAGTCCTTCCTACAGCACAGCAGCTCTTTCTCCTGGCAGAATGTCCTTGGTTCCAGCAAAGTTCTGAATTGGTGGTTCAGAGGTCTAGTACTTATACCCAAATGTGCTTTTGAAGTGGGGGAGACTTCACAGAGACCTTTGAAGTTAACAAGGACCCCGCCTTGGCTCCATACTCACTACATGGGGGTGTGCAACTCTTTGTGTGGGGACAGGCATATCCCTATTCAGGTGGAAGTGTCAGCTCCTCCCTCCCAATCTACCATCAGGATTCAAATGTAACATCCCAGCTCTCTTTGTGTGTGACTTTCTAGAGGGCATGCACAAAGCCCAGCTGTCACCCAACCCAGATGTGTATTCAAAGACAGGCAGAGGCACAGGATGGTTAAAGGAAGAAATTTCCAGCTTTCTAAAAGTCAAACAAAGGGTGCAACACTTGCGCACCCAACTGTTGCACTGCCAATATTGGAAATTAATCCTATAAGTAACCCAAACGTAATCAATTTTTCACTTATTTTCAAGATCCTCTTTGTTTCTTCACTTTTCTTACTTAATAAATCATCACGGAGACAGCAATTTTGCCTTTGAATTCTTTATTCACCAATTTCAAATGCCTCCTGCTGCCAATCCAGGCTTTTCACAGTGACACGTTAGGTCAACTACGCTTCCAGAAAATGAACTCATTCAATTACCCAATGCATTTCGAAACGTACGGCTCTTCTTCAGGGGTTCACTAAAACAAATAGAAACATGACACAACTTTCTAAAAGTGTCATTTCCGGACTTAAAATTTTAAAATCAGACTTTACCATAAGTTGGGTTTTTAAATTGGGAGTCCAGAGACATCAAACTCCGAATCGCTATCTTTTCCCAATTGGAGATTACACCTAAAATATGATTTAAGACAATCCCAATGTTAACCTATTGGAAGGATAGGGTTTGCAGTAGTGAAAAACAAATTTAATCGTTTTTCACTACCAGGACGGATGTATGACGTTACAACGCACACTTTTACAACGCATGCACTTACAACGCCTTTTTTACAACGCATAATCCATTACAACGCATGACATTACAACGCATGACACTACAACGCATTTTTAAAAACTACCTTTACAACGCATTTCCATTACAACGCATAATACCTTTACAACGCATACCATTACAACGCATAATATTAAATTGCATTTAAGGTAAGTATTAGATAGTATAGGGGTAAAAGTTACTTTTCTAACTCCAGGGGGTGCAACAGTAGGGTAAGTGTTGGATAGTATAGGGGTAAAAATTACTATTCTAACTCCAGGGGGTGCAACAGTAGGGTAAGTGTTGGATAGTGTAGGGGTAAAAATTGCTATTCTAACTCCAGGGGGTGCAACAGTAGGGTAAGTGTTGGATAGTATAGGGGTAAAAATTGCTATTCTAACTCCAGGGGGTGCAACAGTAGGGTAAGTGTTGGATAGTATAGGGGTAAAAATTACTATTCTAACTCCAGGGGGTGCAACAGTAGGGTAAGTGTTGGATAGTATAGGGGTAAAAATTACTATTCTAACTCCAGGGGGTGCAACAGTAGGGTAAGTGTTGGATAGTATAGGGGTAAAAATTACTATTCTAACTCCAGGGGGTGCAACAGTAGGGTAAGTGTTGGATAGTATAGGGGTAAAAATTACTATTCTAACTCCAGGGGGTGCAACAGTAGGGTAAGTGTTGGATAGTATAGGGGTAAAAATTACTATTCTAACTCCAGGGGGTGCAACAGTAGGGTAAGTGTTGGATAGTGTAGTGTAATATTATGCGTTGTAATGGTATGCGTTGTAATGGTAGTATGCGTTGTAATGGAATGCGTTGTAAAGGTAGTTTTTAAAAATGCGTTTTAGTGTCATGCGTTGTAATGTCATGCGTTGTAATGGATTATGCGTTGTAAAAAATGCGTTGTAAAGGTAGTGCGTTGTAAAAGTTGCGTTGTAAAGGTTGTTCCCCACCAGGACATGTGAAATTTGAAAGTACATGTCCTAACATTTAAAAACACTGCACCCTGCCCATAGGGCTGCCTAGGGCCTACCTTAGGGGCGATTTACATGCAATAAAAGGGAAGGTTTGAGCCTGGCAAATAGGTTAACCTGCTAGGTCAATACTGCCATTTAAACTACAAACACAGGCTCTGCAGTGGCAGGCCTGAACCATGTTTAAAGGACTGCTGAAGTGGGTGGCACAATCAGTGTTCAGGCCCCCTAGTAGCATTTAATTTACAAGCTCTGGGCTCATATAGTGTACTTTACTAGGGGCTTACAAGTAAGTTAAATACGCCAAACAAGGTCTCAGATAAGGCCAGTGACAGATACTGCTGTGGCTGCAGCCCTGCATAGGATTGTACAATGAATTGATTGTGGGTCTTAGACCGTAAAGTGAGCTGGCCGTTTTTCACTGATTCATTTTTCACAATTCTCCTGAGGAGTGATTTGAAGCATCTTTAAGAAATGTTTTACGGACCATGGTGGAACCATTTGGAGTTCTATAAGGAACTTCTCTTTGATAGAATGACAAGATAAAGGTGATGAATTGGTTAAATCTTTAATGAGGTGGAATTTTAAATTTAAAGGTCCCAAACTCTATCTTTTTTAGTTTGAACTAAAACTTCAATACTTTTGCCCTCTGTGCCAATACTTACTCCGTGAGTCCAAATTCCAGATTAATTTGAACTTCCCTAGTGGAGTTTGGGAGTCTAAAGATTGATCTAAATAGCTCTGATTGGTTTGGGTTTAGCCATCCTTCAAACTTATATGTAAAAGCTTCAAGTCCATGAACTCGCGAGGGCAAGTACAGTAATGGCAGAAGGAAGGGACCTGTGCGTGTATTTTACACTTTATTCAACATAAATTAGATCCCTCTGACCTTGTTTTGGAGCGCTTCTATCTGCAGTTTACTTGTGCCTGAGGCTTGAAATTTGATGGCAAGATGTTTATACGAATTGACAATAGAAATTACATGTTGTCCTTATTTCCATGTTCTTTTTAGGATCTAGGAGAAGGTAACAAATTGGTTTTTTTCTTTGTCCTTACAATAGGAGACCAGATTGCTTAATGAGGGCTGTTGGGCAATCACCGAATAGTCCAACAGAAGGGTGCCATCCACTTACTACAGAGTGAGAAGTAGTTGACTGTTAGGTCTTGAAGAACAGGCCTTTCAGTTTTTCACTTCTAATTCCATATCTGCATAAAATACATTGAAGAGTATAGGGGCCAATACACATCTCTGATTTAACCCTTTGTTTAGATACACCATGTTGGAAAGAGTGCTATCGCTGCTGAGTTTTATTTGTATCCAATTGCAATGATGGGGTTAAATATCTCGCTGGCAGGACCCAGTTGTTCAATTGTTGCCAAAGGCGACCCCTGTCGATGCTGTCAAATGTTTCTGATTGATGAAGTACTTGGTCAAGGCTAGTTTACTGGCTAATGTTTTGTGGACTAGATAGCAGAGAGCCACAATGCTGTTGATGGTGCCAATGTTTTTTTGAAAGCCAGTCTGGAACCATGGTATCAGGTTTGCATGAGTTGCCCAGTCTTGCACGTTCTGCAAAACCACTGAAGCAAAGACTTTGGCCTCAACATCAAGCAAGGCTACCAATCTATAATTTGAGTGTTGTCCTTCCTCCCTTTTTTATGGCTGGGTGTGGTTAAATTATTCAAGTCACATATTGCGACTCATTAATTGCAGAGCATTGTAGGCTATTGTAGTTCTTCTGCTTCTGGAATTATTAAAGATCATGAGGTTGCATTACAAATATTGCACCTTTCGAGTACATGTGAATGAAGTAATACAGTATTGTCCAGGGAGGGGTAGATGGTTCTGCTGCATTTCTCACATTACATGAACCAATGTGGATGGCTAATATATCATGGTTGCACCATTGCTACTCAATGAAAGGGAATGCTTGCACGTGATTTCACAAGTTAAATTGGCGAATCAATGAGCTGATCACTGAGTGAACAAGGACAAATGAAATAATGAGTGCTTTTGGATGCCTCTCATGTAAAAAATCTATTAGATGTATACGCTTAGTTAGAATACTCATCTTTTTCCCATGTATGTTAATAACAATTTGTATTCCAAAAACTGCACTTCTTACCATACGTTTTGTTGCTTAGGGTCTGTATATACCGGTGAAAATGACCCCATGTTGTCACTCTTGGAAGGCCTTTATCATTCTATTATTTTTTTATTTATACTTTTATTTGATCATTTTCCTATATAGTAGCGGAGCATAAAAATATTTCATTAATTTAGAAGGACCACAATTACTCTAGTCACATAAGTCCAAATTGTTTTCCTACACTTCACTTTGGAAACTCTGCATGTTTATATTAAAGTGAATTTTGAAAAAGGATGTAATACATGGATGGAGAGAAATATTTGGTTAACTTAGCATAACTGATCTACATAAAGAGTTTAAACTAACAAGTGCTTTAGATGTATATACAAATGTGGCCATGGAAAAGTCAAACCTCCAGTCATATACAAAGTCTAACTTTACAACTATCAGTATTCACAAAGGGAATTTACGAGAAGTAAAGTTAAACTTTTGTCTCAGTTTAACGTAAGTTTTAGTCTCAGTTAGACTTAAGACTAAAACTTAAGAGCGCTATACATAGTCAAAGACAAGCAGAAAGTGAATGAGTAATAAGAGGGGTAGCTGGGTGGTGGACGGTTAAAGCTTTGTGTTGTAGCGTTCTTTAAAGGAGAGAGTTTTCTACACTTTTCTAAGTTCGAGTAGCTATTGGGGCAGTCCTGATGAATACAGGGATATTGTTCTGGATCCTGGGTGTATAGATTAAAAGGACCTGCTCTCTTGTTTTTTCCTTTTTTACACTTCTAAGTCTGCAGTGTGATGGAGACCTGGCTGCTGGTGTGTCTAGAACCACCATAGATAGTAAGCTTGTCTGCAAGTTGGACAGGGGTACTGGTTGTTATGGTAAATGATGCAGTTGGTTTTCAAGATGGTTCAAACCATCATGAATGTTAAAGTGCAGTGCTTTGTGGAACAAGAATATGCTACACTTTGGAGGAAGCTGTCCTGCTTTTGGGTTGCATCCTGCGCTTCATTGGACAGGGGTGCCACCCTGCTTGCCGCTCCGGATCATTGAATAAATATGTGAGAGCTGTATAGCAACTCAGATTTGCTGCCTGAAACTACAGGGAGAAGAAGAAGGACTGCCCTGCTGGAGCCCTGGTCTGCACCACAAAGGATTGCTCCCTGAATGACCTCTCCTGATGCACACATGGAACTACAGCCCTGAGGACTTTGCCTTTCTTCAAAAAGGATTAAGGAGTAAACTACCTGAAAGCAACACATTAACAGAGCTTCCCTGCACTATCTCCCTCAAGAATTCCCCAGCCTGGAGTGTGTTCAGCAGACCTTTAAGGATTTGGCCAGGTACATTGTGGGAACTGTAGTTCCAAACTTCTAAGGACCATCCTATAGCTTCTAAATCCTTGGATTTGTGTTTTGGACACTTTGAACCCTCAAGAGGAACTTCAGGAAGAAGTTCCAGAAGTTGGGAGAAGTTTGGAACAACTTTTGGAAAAAGCTCCATAAGTAGACCGACCCAATGTCGAGAGTCAAGCTGACAACCTTCAACCGCGACCAGGCCTGGATTTCAGGTTTGTCCTGCTGAAAGCTCCGGAGCTCAAATCTTCCAGGAGCAGACCCGGCTGAACCAAGCCGGCAACCCTGCTGAAAATCCAGCCTGATAAAGTGCCGTGCTTGCCATTGAGAGAAAATCCTTTAGGAAAGTTTTGAAGTGTCTCCTGCTTGGTGTATCCAACAAGGGCTCCATCGCGGTCGGTCTGTAAAGTTGACTTTGTCCCGGTCCAGCACAACCAGATGTCCCAAGTTGGTTCTACATGTTTTAATCACTAGAAAGTGGTTAATCTTTAAAAAATCATATCTCCAGTTCCCTATTTTGGATAATTGCCATTATGGTGTCATTTTTAAGATAATATTATGTCCTCTTTTTATAAATTGGTGTGGGATTTTTATTGTGTGTTGTGTCTTACTTATTTAATGTTTTGGTGTTTTTACATGCTTTACATACCAGTCTCCTAAGTTAAGTCTGTCTGCTTGTTGCCAGCTCCCAAGGGTTGAGCAAGGGAATAATTTATTGAGACCTTGTCTGGATTTTATATGGCATTGGTGGCCTTTCTGCTAGTGTTTGGTGCAGACTTACCCCTACTAATAATCCACCTTCCAACGGTGGGGATGTCCAATGCTGAAAAATGTCATCAAGCCGCTCAATTACTTTGTCATGGGCTGTCGACGATAAATCTTCCACCAAAGGAAAATGCGAGTATTCATCAGTGACCACCATGAGATGATGCCCGTTTCCAAAAGGACCCAAGAAAGCAACTGGAAGCCTTTCTCAGACAAGTGCAGGAAGGTCAGACATATTCAGTGGATGCTGTGTCACTTTGGGGGATAAGCAGTTAAGATGGCATGATTTCATCTCTTTTTCAAATAGGCGAGGGAATCACACTCAGTCTCTTAGAGCTCTCTAGGTGGCTACAATGCCACAATGTCCTACATGTGCTAGCTCAATGACTTGCTGTCTGAGGCTCTCAGGTCTGACGATACTCAAGCCTCTCAGTATGATGCTCTCTCGAGTGATAGATAACTCATCCTGCACATTTTGAAATTTTTGAAGTTCAACATCATTAGCTAAAGCTCCAGGGGCGTAACACAGGCCCCCGCAACCCCCGCGGTGCGGGGGGCCCAAGCTGCAGAGGGGCCCCCACAGCACAATACTTTGGCCCAAGGGCTCGGATTAGATCCGGAGTGGGGGCCCCTCCGTGTACGTGGCAGGGGGCCCCCTCAACTTTCGTTACGCCACTGTAAATCTCTACTGCTTTTTTGGAAGATCGTGTCATGATGAGGTCTTTGAGGATGTCCTTGACGTTATCTGCATTGGTAGCAGCAATGATCTGTTCAATGGCTAGACCTGCTTGTGTGCTAGACCTCAGAATGAAACTGATATACTCTTCAGCTGTTTTGGATGTTGAGCTGTAGAGCTATATAACGGCACTCGTGAAAAATAATAGTGAATAGTTTCCCATATAGAAACACATGAAAATGTTTTGTGAAACTCACACTTTGCTGCATTTAGAGTAAGACATGCATCAGTAAGCAATTAGCACACTTGTGCATGAGTCTTTTCATGCTTTTTTGTGTTGTCCCAAACACTAGTATGTCATCACTGTAATTGAAAGCATGTGTAACAGCTTGATTTATTCGGCGAATGATATCCTAAAATATCTCGGCAATCAACAACATTGCAAAACTCAGTCTTTTATATCTGAACAAACTAACATAAGTCAAAAGAGTAGTAATGCACCTACAGTTCTCTTCTAGCTCAAGTTGATGGTATCCTTTGTTCAGGTCAAGGTGAGAGAAGATCTTGGCTCCATTCAGCTGCTTGATCAAGTCCGCGCTGTGGGGACCATGATGTCTTTCTCTCTCAATTGCTTTGTTTGCCTAGCGGATATCAATACAACTGCTCACTGCACCTTCACTGTTCTTTTTTGGCACCACAACTATGGGTGAAACCTGTGATGTGGAAACTGTAGACCTTTCCATGTTCATGCTTCAACGTTGTTTCTAGTTCTTTCTTAATGGCTGCTTGTGGATAAAAAATGACTCTGTGGTGCCGTTGAGTGACAGGGCAACTGTCCTCATTAATATGGAGGTGCACTTTCCTTTTCTTGAGTTTTCCTAGGCCCTGAAACAATGGCGGGAGCTGACTTACAATTTTAGCCTGAGCATGGAGGTTGTAATTGATAGATTTCAGTCCCAAGTCAGCAGCAGTGGCAAAGCTAAGTAGACATGCACTAGATGAAGTTCCTTGAAGGACATGAATCAGTGCTTGCACTGATGTCGTTTTATGTTGCATGGTTGCTGTAAACAACCCTTAACTTTGTAATGGCCTCATAAATCATAAGTAAGGTGACGCAGTGCAAATTGTTGCGTTGCCTTACTCTGCGCCCCAAAGGAGTTCCATGGGCATTGAGTTCCAATTTTTCAAACTGAAGTGCCTTACAGCAAGATTCCGCCTGAACTTCCACCAACCCCCAAGACACCTGTGCTCAGCTTCCTTCGCCCTCGCTCACACTACCCACACATGCTGAAACAGTGGAGGACGCTCATTTCCTACCTCGCTGCCAAGTCCTGGAATGACCTGCCCCTGTACCTCTGAACAGCATCCTCTCTTGCTGAATTCAGTAAAGGACTCAAGACCTGGAGCTTCAACTGATCCCAGCAAGAACCCATCGTGTCAGAGCCCCACTCACCTGAAAACCAGGAACCGCAGAAATAAAGAGTGTCCCCCCTCGCGCCTTTAGACCAATCCGGCACACTGACTACCACAGTATGGGCGATTGATCCTAAAGGGAACGGGATGAGAAATACGCCACACCTGATGTTCTGGGAATCGAGGAAAAGGAACTAGGTGTGACGTTCGGATGTGGCAGGATGAAGGGAAGTACAGACAGCGTCTGTAGTGTAGCAGTGTAGAAGGAAGGATCAGCTTAAGGTCTGTAAGACAGAGACAATAGAGGGACTTTAGATGAGGGAAAAGGAGCGGTGAACACACATTAGTCAAGGTTGTTTCTCCAATGGTGATAGGGGATAAACAGAATACACTCACCACGGTTGCAAAGTGTTGTGGAGTATTAGTTTGTGTCCTTGAACTAGGTAGACATTTCCAGTGAGTAAATCATTCTTCTCCAATAAGGTGTATCAGGGAAATTAGGCAATTGAGGAACTCTTCCTTATTAACACGAACTCCAGAAGAAGGAGGCTTTAGACTGTTGCCTAAAGTTGAAAACGGAAAGAAAACAAAATAAACTGCTTGCTTCCTGACTCAAGGTGCAAAGTACACGACACCAGCAGGGTATGGTGCTCAGGGTAAAAGTAAATAGATAACCACACCTGCGGTTATCTAAGAACGTAGCGCTGTCGACTCCTGTTGTGCACTTCTAAGTAACACGGACCAAAAAAACAATCCAAAGCCAAAAAAAGGAAAGACTGGACTAGCGGTGGAGGCGATGTCGTCGGCTCCTGCCGTGCGCCTCAGGGGAGATCCGAACTTAAGAACTAATTCCTTGGTGAGAGAAACAATGCTGGTGCTAACTGCTCCAGGCATGCACCTGCGGGAAATGTCAGAAACGGTGAACCGTGTTCGCAGTAGATAATCAAGAAGGGCGCTGACAGCTCCTGCTGTGCGCCACTGGGACCAAGTAAATGACACGTATAAACGTATGCTGAGGGAAAAATAAACTGCTCAAGAAGAGTGTTCTGTCCGAAGGAAACGATGTTGGGAGTATGCTGCGAACATGGGCAGGGAGACCAAACGGGGCTAACGGCTCCGGCCGCGCACCTGGGAGGTTTAAATGGCCACAGACCGTGCTGGCGGTCAACAGAAAAGTTATCACTTGTGGTTTCTGCGGTGTAAGCACTGCCAACGTAGAACTAGAGAGTCATGCTCCTGTGTACTCTCGGGGCAAGAATCACAGGGGAAAACGACAAGGTCAAGAACGGTTGAAATTCAAAGCCGGAACTCGAAATAGCCGTTATAAATTCCAAGAATAGTCACAGAGAGGCATGCTCCAGCCTACTCTCAAACGCCTGTAATACAGACTGAACTATAAAGCCAAGCACCTCTGTCGGGTAAGGGTGGCCCTTTAATAGTAACCACCCATACCACCTGACTTGCAACAGCCAATGCAGGGGGAAAGGAAAGAACACAAGACTTTTAGATAGAAAGTAGGAGAACGCACAAGGCTTGATAATGGAAAGTGGTAGCACAGCGACTGGATACCTTCACGACTGATTAGCCGTGAGCTACAAATCCGAGTTGACTGATTGATTGAAGCTAGTATACGTTAAAACCAAGATGTGCATAGCTTAGGTATCACGATCCCATCCTTTAAGACGATTGAATGGAGGAAAGCATGCATTTTCCAGTGGTGGCCACCTCAGTGATTTCCATGAGAACATTTCAAGAAACACAGCTTCAAGGTCACTAAATATATTTGTAAATATATATGGATTTGTGACTAATCAGACTTAGAGTTGCTTTGGAATCTCAAAATTAAGTGCCAAAGGAGCAAGTCAATAAACGTGGAACACCTGCACTTTATTTCAAAATAATTTACCCTCTGGGCGCGGTTTTAACTTCGTCTTTGATTGTGTTCCAAGGAAATTAAAGTCAAGGAAGGAAAAATGACACCGGATGAATCATTGATCCAATAAGGGTATGAGGAGTTTACTGCACATCACTGTTATAAAAAAATAATACTGGAAGGTAAAGAGGTCTTAAGGAAATGAACAGAAAACAGCCTTGGCAATTCTGCTTGACCGGCCCCGGGGAGGGGGTGGGGGCTAGTGTCAAACGCCGCTGCCACTTTTGTTACAGGGGGCCGATATTGCAGCACTGCTGCAAAACCGGCCCGAGTAACAAAACCGGCCCCTGCGGGTCAATAACCAGCCCCCACCCTTCCGGCCCACCAGGAAAATGCCCGGTGCCCGATACACCCAGTCCGGCCTTGGGCAGTGAACAATTTGTTATTCTGTTGAGATATAGAAATAGACAGACGTACCCAAGCCAGACTCTTTTCATTTTGAGATGCATTTTGATACTTTTCTAATTTCGATAGGCAGCCTGCTGAAATAGAAAAGTCAACCCCAATAAGCAATTCTAAAATATAAACTAACAATGCAATGGCTGCTCTAATCCAATGAGATGATCTGTTTTTCTTTTTCTATTGATCTCCAGTAGTGAACAGTGGCGCACAAGCGATAAAGTATGAACATGAAAGATTCTCTTGGACCGAGAGGGTTTTACCTGGCACATAACTTGCCCGATACTATTGCTAATGGTATGCTGTCAATAGCATGCTGTGAAACTCTTTCAGGATTAACAGGGCTCCTGCTCCACAGATGTACCATCTGTTGTTCTCATACTACTGTTGAGTAGTTCGACCAATATCGTTTAATGGATTGGGTATTTTCAAAAGACCCATTTTGTTTATGGCACTTGGAAACCATAATTGCAACTTCCCAGTTACAGTGAAAATTCCAGCTTAAAGAGATAGTTCCAGAGTTAAATGTGTTTCTTACATCTCCCTATTTTCTTTTTATACTTTATCTTATTTTTAGAAGACAACCGATTGAGTTTGCACATGCTCCTTTGGAAAGTTACGTTTTTAGACTACAGGAATTCATATCACTCATTTTTGCCACTTGATTCATTTTTGAAAAATTAATGCTATAAATTCTTTCAATGAAATATCTATGACGTGATTTTGAAAGGATGACCAATTTGCAGTACCTGTAATTCTTAATTGTGTACTGTAATCATTTCATGGTATCTATCACAGAAATAGTATTTCCTTCATTGTCTTCTGTAAATAACATTCAGCCTTTCTTCCCCTTATCCTCTTATTCCCTCAGAGTGACTCCATTCATGATGGGATCCCCGAAAGCCATTCTTCATTTCAATACTGGATGGTTTTCCAGTGCCTAATGTTGAGCATGGCCAACAAAGAAAAAGTCTATGCCCTTTCCTAAAACACCCAGAGCCATTCTATATTATAGCCTGACTCAATTTTCTAATCCCTTCCAAATTCAACTTCAGAATTAACTTTCAACTTTGAGATAATGTGCTGCATCACCATAATATCTATCAAAATATCTGCTAACTACTGATAATAACTACATGCTCAATAGCCACAAAATGAATCTGCACTCCACCTTCCAATCAGACACACCCACAAACTATGGCGGAGGAGCATCGCCCCACTGCTTTTAAGAAGTGCACTGCAAAGTAAAGGAATAATAAAATATTAATAACTTTGAGTTATTATCATTTTATGTTTCCTGCTGCTCTTCTCTCGGAGCAGGGTAGGGGAGGAGTGGTTTGCCCATTCCTAAGTGCACAATGACTGTTTGGTCGGCCCTCTCGGGCTGCCCAAATCAGTCATGTGCACTTTCCCCATTCTCCATGCAGGCTGCATTACAAACTGCATGACGACCATGGCCAGGCCCCCATTCCCTGGTTGAGTGTCGAACCAAGACGCTCAAAACCAATCACAACTCTGCATTGCAGCATTGTGATTGGTCAGGGGAGCCTGGGTGCTTACCAATCACAACGCTGCATTGCAGCATTGTAATTGATATGGGGAGCCTTTTCTGTGCTTCCTGTACCTCGGTCTGCCGCTAGTAGCAGGACCGGCGCCTCAAGGTGTTTCTTTTATTAATATTTCTTTTTAACGTTTCTAACTCCCCTCACACCGCCTCGAGTCCTCGTGAATCCCCATCTGCTCCGCCACCCGCAAACCATGCTGGCCGTCACTGCGACAATCTAGTCCTAAGCAAGCCGGGCTAACTTTATATGCTTCTTCATACGCCTCTGTCACTGACCCAACCAATCTCTCAACAAAAAAACTGCATTTAACCCACGTGACTCATTTTAATGCTTTCAGATCCTCCTACACCAATTTCTATGCAATCAAATATATTAGCATTCAAATGCAGCAGTCAAGCTCTAATATCATTGGAGACTTTATTGTGGCAGAAACAGCATTCCTTAACAGAACTATCTCTCCAACTTTTCCACATTGTATTTGCTGACACCACTCTGTCATGATAAGAGGTACTTTGCCTGCACCTAAGCTAGAATGAAGGACACAGTTATGAAGAAATGCCACAAAGAAGTCACATTTAAGAACACACTATAAAGAAAATAACAATTGAGAGTAGTAGGCAAAGTGGGATACCCTCATAGCAAGGTCACCGTGAAGCCTTTTGTTTCACGGAAAAAAACGAGTGTGTCAAATCCGCATATTGTGCCTTCCGAGGAAGCTTCAGCACCTTGTCCTGGTTCTCTAGAGATGGAAACATGACTAAATTCCATTCAGTTCTTGATGGTGGAAAAAGAGCACCCCCGGCCACTCCTGCAGCCTTCCTGCAGCTGCAGGAGTCTTGTCCCTTCTAGACCTCCCCATGGGGATGAGGTGTGCAGTGCTAGGACTCTGTGAGTGGACTATTTCAGTTCCTGCCAGCCCCATTGTGAGATCTCCACTTCATAGGAGCCGTGAAAGCTGGCCTTTTTGTCTCCAGATGTCCCTTCTCTGATGGCTATTCCCTGCCACATGGCCTCTGTTTAAATCACTGCTGCCTTCCTGCTGTCAGGGACCAAGCCATTCTCTTCCAGGGCAAGGGTATTAACAGCCAACCAGAGGTATGTATTCAGGCTTCAGATTAAAACCATTCTAAACCAGTTTACTCTCAGGCAACACACTCACATAAGGATACATTTCCACTAACAACAGTCTACTTATACCTTAAAATTAGATTGAAAATATAATTGATTGATCACTCTTTATTTTCCCAGTTCAGGAAACAATCAAATGTCTTTTATTTATAACTAGGATAGGCCTGCACAAAGTTACATTGTTTTCACTAAACATAATACCCATAGTTCATGCAAGCCCTCTGGATATTGTGCTTAGTAAATGAAAGGTTTTTGCATGGACATTGTTGGTTTGCAAAGTTTGGATCACCAATTTCAGATTGATTGTAATATTTCATATCAAAATGTTTCCTCGTGCACCTTTTTTCGCCTCCTGTCTACTGCCCTGCATGCCACATGAAAACTGTATACAAGATATGCAACTGGACAATCCCTTGGGGAAAAATTCACGACCTAGAAGTTACATGACTGGCACCATTACAGAAATTGTGGGGGTTTTTTTAGCACTGGGGAAGGACAGAAGTATCAATTGAAATACAAAACTTGGCAAACTAAATGTTTTAAGTGCAAAAGAGGTGTCACCTGACTTAATTGAGCATAAAATATGCAAGAACTAATCAGTTAGACGATTGACGCACAATAAAAATTGCAGCTACATAGAGTTGTCAAATGACCGTAACTCTGCACACTATGGGGAAACTCACCTAGCAGGTTATACAAAAGTAGGTTCTTCTACATTGCCGAAGCACTTTTCCTCGCCATGTAACACTGATGTGTTTTAAAACTTCAGTCCAGAGAGATCACAATGTGTGATGACTTATTGAGTGCCTTAACCCATCAATGACTAAATAGACACGTTAATTTATAATGCATTCATGTTGTCTTTGCCAATACTTGTCTTTGTGGGCTTTCATGTCTTGTGCAGTCTATGCCAACTGGACACAGAAGTTCTGCCCTGAATTCTTTCTACGCCTACTGGCAGGGAGTGGTAAGCAGACAGAATGGATGGATCACAGAATTCTGCTTCACACTTCTACTTAAATGAAATCTAATACAAGTGAATAGAGTTTTGCATTACTACCAGAAGCTTGGCTTGAATCAGACTCTTCCCTGTCTTTAAATTCACTGACTGTTTTGCTGAATATTGGATCAGATAATCCAAGCTGCAGTCCTACGAACAGAGACTGAATCTGATGAAGTTTTTTTATTTGTGATAAACTGATTGCAGTTGCTACCCTACTTGGTCATATTTAACTCTAACACTCAAACATATTTTATACAAATTGTTTCAAACCACTAAATAGTTTTTTAGTCAAAAGAATTAACGTATTTTCAGTGAAAAGTTCACACGTGTTTCTACATTGATTCTCACTTATAAATTAAATTAATTCTAGTGAACAACAGTTACTGTTACCATATAACCATAAATACACCTTGCACCTGGGGAAGGCATTTCATGGTTCTGCATCCAAAACCCATCTACCTTCACATCATCAGGTGTTCATTGTCTTGCAAAATAAATAGAGAAAACAAATAAAACAAACGAATACCAATGATTCAATTGTATATGAAATGGAATGTGGGTAATGGGTGTCTTATCCTTACACAAAGCATAATAGAATGATGTTATGATTATGTGCGTTTGGATTACAGATGAGCATGTGCAAAGATAAAAGTGAACATCCATCATCCTTTTGACAAATATGGAGGGTCCTTAATCTTTGGAATGCAAAAATGTGTGTGCTCAGCAAGTATCATACCACAAATACGAGTTTTCATCTTTGATTTTTCTTGCATTTCTGACAGTGATTTATAAATACTTGTGGTTTATGTTTCTCTTTTACAAAAAAAAAACGGATTATGCGATTTGGACAATTGATGACGTCTTAATAGGTGCATTAGGAGAGAGATTATACCTCTGGGTAGTGTGGGAACTACAGCCCCCCAAAGTTAAACTTTTAAACTGTATATAACAAAGTTTCACTGCAGAAACAGCAACAGATAAAGTGGAAAGACTCCGTCCATTGGACAAGATAAGGCCCGCTCTTCTTTCTGAATAAATTAATAATTCCTTCACTAAACTCTTTGTCCTTTACCAGGCCTAGAAAAAGAGGTACTGTAAGTTTGACATCTCGGTTATGAAAAGCCAATTCCCTGTGGATTTACAATCACTCCTGTTTCAGATTTCAGCTTTTGTAATGCGCTTCATAGAGTGATACTTAGCCACCAAAATATATTTTAATCTATGCTTCGTAACATTCATTATGTATCTCTTCTCTTCCACTTCTGTTCCAATTAGCTACTTTGTGTTACAACTCAGTAAGTTAGGTGAAAACCAAGTATTACCAGCTTTCTTTTTTGTAAAGATTCAAAGTAATTTATTGTGACATATTTGCATTTTACATTCAGTATGCGGTGAAACGCAACAAATGTAAAGGAAATCAAACACCTCTCTGAAGAGCTCATCACGACCAAAATAGGGGTTGCTTTCATTCATTCCAGGTTGGCTTCGGTGCAGCTAGGTTCAGGTGATTTTTCTTTCCTTGGTATACTGTTCATTTAATTAGTCTAAATGTTGTTAGTTACTTTGTTTTACCTTTGAATTTTTTTCGTTACTTTAGTTAAAAAACATTGCCAACATTTACCATATAGTTATCAATTTTACACATTTGCTAATTTACCACATAATTTGCATATTAGAATTTCACAAAAATATTTCTGGCCCAAATGAAAGAAAATAATATTGCTAGAGAATGAGATAGACATGCTTTTGCCACATAAGTTACACATCTTTACCATGAAATCTGGTCCTCTATGCAGCATAATCCTGGTGGCCCTGACAATGTTAAAGCTCTTAAGAGTGGTTTGGCTGCTGTGATTATGATGACGAAATGCATATTTCAGAGGAAACAGTTAAAATGCTTTCCATATTTCACGACTTTCTGTGAAATATCGATTTTTACATGACTGCAATGTGTGCAATTAAAGGACCCATGCATGTAATAAATATGGAGTACATAACAGGCGACTGTGTAATATGATCCAGTATTGCTGTTGAGGAGTTCTGATGACATCATAAACCACTATGCTGATGCCTGAGTGATTTGTAACTGCCATCCCGAGACATCAGTATAGAATCAATTTACATGTTACACGGTATGAATTTTTTTACATTACATGTTTATATTGGTGTAAATAGCTTAAAAAGCTGTTTTCCCCACAGTGCAGCTAAAAATGGCCACTATTTGAAATTATAATTTTTAGGTTTACCATTAATGAACAAATTGTTGATAAAGGTGAGGACCAATGGATTTACTCAATTATGTGGCTATGTGTATCAAACAGTTATAGATCTACCATATTTGCCATATAATTTGCAGATTTCACAGAAAATGTTGTGTCTGTCTTAAATGGTTGAAAATAATACTTCCAGAGAATCTGCCGCCTAATTTGTATTTTTTGCTGCATAATTTAGATAACCTAGTCACATGATTGTGATACTATTGCTGTACAATCCTACTGTCTCTGACTACAGTACATCTATGCAGAGCTGTTTGGAGCTGTCAATATGATAATAAAACCCACATTTCCCATACTCCATGGTTCCTTGTGAGGTATAGGTTTTTATGCTACTGCATTTTGTTCAATAAAAGCACCAAAACATGTAATATATTTACACATACTTGTAGTACACAAAAAACACCAAATACCCAGAAAACCTCATGGTGTTTTTATTTTGCTCTAAAATAAGGTGGTGCTTAAATGCTGTAAATGACAGGTATCGATTTTGGCTTATTCAAAGGTATTCTAACTGTTTAGGCATTACGCATGAATTGTTGGCCATTGAAACATGACAATACTATCTGTAACCGTTCGCCCTGGTGTCTGTGTCTAATTATACTGGAATTATTGAACTCCAAAGTTGTAAAAAATAATATTCCATATCCCTTTTAATTCTGTGTTATCTGAAAATATGGCTTTGTAATACTTATAAAATGCCATTTTATTTTTTTCCCTGAAGTTAATTCAAAATTCAGGTTCCCCTCATCTGTGCATTTTCCATTGTGTGTTACCTAATAACATACACAAAGTGCCCAAATCCGATTATATTTGCACAACAAAGCAACCTCTTAAGCATGGGTTTTTATACCAATTCAGAGTTAAATTACGGTCCTTGTTTTAACAGGAGTTTGCACAAGTATTGGAATAACAAATTGTGTAATAATTATCACACCCATACAGGTGTGATTAAAGTGCTGCTGTAAATAGTGATTGGGATCGCAGTTATAAGTGGTGTGATGCTTATTGAATGCAATAATTGCCGGGTGTGATAAAGTCCTCTTCCCCTATTAAATTTAAGCAGGTCGAATCTATGGGTATTTAAGGTGGAAAACAGCCCACCAATTACAGGGGCATGTGGATTGTGGTGCAATAAACCCCAGATCTACATGCTATTCCTCATTAAAAGGAAAATACTCAGAATAGTTGCTATTTATTGAAAAATATTAAATGCTGAACCCTCAGGTGTCAGATGTTAGTGGGTGTGATAAATACCAACTGCTCCACTGGCAATCAGGCCCCTAGTTTCCTCAGGTCAAGTCCGCCTAAATGCAGTGTGTAAAAGGCCAGAAAAACCCAAACCATGCAGTTTTTTTGTGGTGAACACCAAAGGCGCATGTTATGCCCCATTTCTAACTTGAAAACTCAGAATAAGAGGAATTTACCTCAGCCCAGGTTAATCACTTGAAAAAAAGAGACAACAACTGGCAGGCGTTTTCCCCATTAAGAACCCAGCATAGTGGACATTGGTGTGGCGGCCATGGATGGGAACCATCACATAGGCATGCCATGGGATGGAAGTAATCCAAAATAATGTGACTATTAGGTGTACTAGAAAGTGGAATAAAGGCAAATAAATGAGCCTTGATGCCCTATTGGGGTCACACAATATAATTTTTACAATATGGCCATTTGGCAATGCACACAGACCACTTGATACAGTGTGCCCTTTATTTAGCATTGCATTTTCTAACAACCTTGATGCATTTTCTCATCATTCCCTGTACAGTGCTCAGAAGTGTTTTGAATGTGCTACAATGTCTATCTCTTGTTCATTGGGAGACACGCAACCATGAATAATGTGAGCACGTGTGAGACCAGAAGCTGCAGCCGAGCAGCTCGCCTATCTGTGTAACGGTTCCTAAACCGCAAGGCACAGACATTAGCTGAGCTCCAGAAATTAACTGAAGAGCAAGAAACCTCGTTCTGTCTTTTGAATTCTGGGGAATGTAGATCTTCCTGTGTTCTGTGGGTTCAAGAACCTATTGTGCGGCACTTCGCTGTCATCTATGTAGCAGGATCTACTTGTCACATCACATGTCCACTGGGGATTCGGCAGACTTGGGTGTTCATGTTAGAGAGCCCTCCTTGTGCAGTGCCATCATCAACACACACATTATGCTGCACTTTTCAGCAATGCCCCCTGTGTCTGCTACTTAGCATATTGTAATATCTTCTTGTCATGTTTATAATGTCCCCTCTTATCTGGTTCCTAGCTGCTCAGCCAGTGTGAGTGTTCTGTATGGAATGTTTGTGTGATGGAAATGAGTGGAATGCTTGAGGGCCTGGTGTGAGTGTTGACAGTTGGATGATGGGCTGAGCAACAGGCAGGCTGCTCCTGGTGGGGCTGCTACCGCTGTTCTTATGGACTTAATAAATAAATTAAAGACACTACTCTGCTGTGTCTACTTACCTATTACATTTTGGCGACGATTTGGAGACTAATTCACGCACAACAAGTAGTCTCAAGCAAAGGATGTCTTCAGGTTGGATGGAACCTAAAGAAACTACAAGCGCAGAGAGTACAAGGAACATGTAAAGGTTTACTAATGACCACACAGACAGCGCAAGCACATTTTCTGGAGGAAATGTTCCAAAAGAGACAACAGAGGAAGTGTGGACACAGAAGACAAAAGATCCACAAGATACAAATGAAATGGAGCATAAAGGAACAAGACAAACACGAGCAACACGCCTCACAGCCCTACCAGTGTCCCTCCAACTGGACAGCCCAAGAGTGCTGAGGAAATATGAATTTTGTGATCAGTTATGTCCCCTATCGTAGACCCCAACGGCTCCATGTGCATGCTATAAGTACATGTATGTTCCCTCCAGTTCCAGTTTTGAAGACGCAAATACATGTGCGTCCACCGTCAACATGTCCTCTTTCAGATCCGCCATGAATGGGTCAGCTATTCCATTCCTAAGTATGAAAGGCCACCGACTTTATGTGGTTCACTTTCCACATTTTACAGATTCAGGCGAGTAGGCCCTGAATTCTGTCATCAAGCCTTTTCCTGTCTTCTGCCTCTGAAAGCTCCAGTCTGAGCCTGCATCTGTATCCATGAACTTTGTCCTACTCCCTGCGCGGCTAACGGTGCCTGATCCAGCATATTGCCTGCCAAAAACTGTATTTCACCTTCAAGATTATCTACTCCGCTCCTCATCCGATGCATTCCTGTCTAGTAGTTTAGGTAAACATTCCTCCAGCTACCGTGCAAAGGGCCAGGCCTCGCTGTCCTCATGCAAGTAATTCATAGCCCCGTTACCATGGAATATTCCTATCCCCTCGCATCTCATGTAGACACTTAGACGCTTGTACACGCACTAACAGTCAGTATAGAATAGATTCTACTCTAGAAACCTTTCCTTTTGGATAACACAGTTCTTTAAACATAGGATATTAGATATGATTTGGGATTAGGTTGACATGAACCCCAGACTTCTGTCTCCACATGTAGAGCTAAATGTCAAGTCCCCTTCACCCTCTAGTTGCACGTCAATCACACGTCATGCGGCTGCGCGCGCATCTCTGCCAAATATTTCTGCTGACATTGCAGGATTCTCTTATGGATCCACCCACTTGTGACATCATGTATGATGACGTTTATTAAATTACACCCATATATCCGCCTCTATTAGTTACGTATGCACAGTTTATCTGTATTATCAGCTGTTACGCCTCTTGCATCTGTTTCACTGTAATGCATTTTCTATAAAACTGCTTATCTGTCAATAATGTATGCCCTTCCTTCCTGAACTTTCGTGGTGATGGAATAGAAGCCTACAATTCGAATTGTATTCCTTTGTATAGGAATAAAGCCTTTTAAACCCTCTAATACCACGGATTCTGCCTCTTATATTTACTGAGTTATTCTTACTAGACTTTACCGCATAAAAAATAGTACCGGTAATGAAATATTTACCACATAAATTGGCGCCCGAACAGGGACACTTTCTCATCTCACGCGCCGGAGGTGCGTTGCAGGCCCGGTCTCCTGCCACAGCTGAACGGACAAAAACGCGTACCTGCAGGATTTCCTGTATCTCCCTCCGGCCAAGCGGGGGCGACTGAGGCTGCGATCAACACCCAGACGAGGCGGTGAGAAGTGCGAAGTATCCCGACCAGAGCCTAGCTGAGAGAGCAAGATCCGAGGTATACAGAGGCCCACCAGGTTCCGAAGTTCCGAGTCCAGTCGAGTCCAGTCCAGTCCGGTCCAGTTTCAGTTCCGTTCCGAGGCCTTCCGTTCCGAGCTACCCGGTGAGTACCATTACCGGGGAGGCACTTAACGTGCACATAGTCTGTGCCGGTCAAGACGGGTTTGGGTACACAAATCCGGTCTGCACTGTTTCAGCAGTGTATCTGTACTGTTTAGCAGTATATATAGTATGTCTTGCATATAAATAAGTATTATCTAGTGTCAGGATTATGTCAGTAACTAGTTTTCTATTAGTTATCATCGTTCGTTAAAAATGTTAAGTGTTAAATGTTTTAATACGTTCTATACATTGTGGTGTGAATGACTGTTCATTATTGTGTTTATTTGTATTAAGTGTGTTTAAGATTAAGTAACCAGATCTAAAAATGCCGCTCTTTTCGAAATTAAGACAGATCAAAACTAGAAAAGGGGTACTCGAAGAAGCTGTTCCCATCCCACCAAGGGACACTCCAGGGTATTTTATGTATCATAAGCATGGTCTAGATGCCGTATTATTTCTTGATTTATGGGTGGACTACACCAAGGACTTGCCAGAAAATCAGAGATGGCCCGCAGCGGGGACCTCGGATGCAGATTGCATCATGAGAGTAGAAGAAGAATTATGGAAAAAGAAAGCCAGACAGTCACAGAAAGATGCCATTGAATTATGGCGTAAAGAATCATACAGACGTACAGAAAAAGCGCTCAGACAGGAAGAGAAAGGTAGAGAGAATTCAAATAAAACTCGAGAAAATCTATTACTTGAGGAAGGTACCCGAGTAAACTCAGAACAAGTAGATAGACAAAGAAACACTCTTATGAATGGTATGTATCCTCTTCTGGCCGAAGGGTTACCTAAGGCTATCCCGGAAATACCAAAAGACTTAACTCCTCCATTGCTCCCGATAAAAGCACATCCCAAAACACATCCCAAAACAGCAAAGGACGTTTTCCTTTCCTCCTATTTAGATGACGTAGCTCCCGAGTATGCTAATGCCATGCCACCCACACCGCTTGCCGATGGTGCTCAACACCAAGAGCATCCGTCTGTATCCCCGCAACTACAAACTCCTACACAAGTTCCCACAGGTCCGTCCGTTTCTACAGTTTTTCCCACATCTACAATCTCTATCCTACGTCCAACGAATCCTTTCGTGCCTAGCGCCTCAGATGGTGCTGCAGGAGGTACGACAGACATGTTTGCCACCCCGCCGCGAAACAAACAGACCCTTAGAGATTTAGCACTCCAACGTACACCCCAATTAGCGACATCCGACATGTTTAAAGAACAGCTTGTGGATTGTAGATACGACCCAGTACCAGGTAGACAGGACAAATTGCTCATATCATCACTACGTATACGACGAGCTACATTATATTTAATGACGATACCAGGAATGGTTGAACACCTAGACAATATATATCGCTTTGTCCAAACAGGGCGAGGTTCAGAAAGTATTAACGAAGCTATGGAATACCAGAAAGTGGATGTACAAAGACAACTACTACGTTTTTTCATAAATTGTGTAATTAGGAATCAAGACAGGCCCGGGGCAGATCACGATACCATGCAAAGACTTGTCAAATGGGGTCAGAACATATCAGAAGAGAAACATGATAGACAGGCGTGTATAATCGCCATGTGTCAAAAGATCCGCAAGGAAGTAGACCGAATACATAAAGAAAGACGAGAAACAGACAGAGTAGAATCAGAAGAGGAGGAGGAGCAAGATTCAGAACAATTGGAGACGATAGCTTACGTAGGTAGAGGAAGACCCCATAATAATACTAGAGGCTTTAATGATCAGATACGTCCAATACGTCCAGAATATAATAGACATTTTCCAAATCCTATGTTAAATACAAAATCCCCCGAACACCTATTCCAAGCCGCTGATAAATTACTCCGAGATCGAAGGGGGTACCATATGCTCGATTCCATGGACGAACAAGAATTAGCTAGGTCAGCAGTACAATGGGCTGACAGTCCCAGCGACTACAATGATGATGTACTTGCACACACGTTTCTGAATCTTGACCCATACGAACAGCGTTTAGCTAGTATATACATGATTCAACACCTCCTTATATTATATAAAAGCCAACACTCCGATCCAGGACCCTTACCTGACATATTGACAGAACTACTCACGAATATATGGAGAGGGTCAGGTACTGATTTGATTAAAGAGATTCTAGAATTCCGAAACCAATATTTAACTTTCGTATGCCCAGAACACGTTCCAGTTCCCATCAAAGGAAGAAAAATGTATCACATAGATAGACAGAACCCGTTACGCGAAGTACACCCAATCAGAGGTGACGGTAATAACTTTACACGCGTGTTTGTGTACACGCCTATAACTAAACTGGAATTATTAGAAATGAAGAAAGTAGTACCCAGCCATGACAAGGATCCAGCAGGTTTCCACCGTGAAATAAAGGACATGTTACTCATGGGAGAGTATACCTACCCCGACATTATGAAAATATTAAAAGTCCTATTACCCGCTGGTGTTTATGAGAAACTTAAAGAAAAGGAATGGGAGGTGGGAGACCAAAAGATAGATTGGACAGCATTAGAAAACGAAGAAAGGGCCCGAGCTGCAGGAGCAGGACTTGGGGAAAAGACTACAGCACTAGCAGGACTACTAGTGCAGGTACTGCCACGTTTATTAACTACGAAAAAGGAAGACTGGGGTGCGATATCAGCCTGTAAACAAAAGCCAGATGAAGACACTAGTGATTTCTATTCCCGATTTGAAAAATGTTTTGGTATAAATAGTGGCATCAAAGCCAGTAGTGAGTCATATCCACATCTGTTTGTGACAAAATTAGTTGAAAATTCTCTGCTACAAGTCAAGAATAGAGTATTGAAATTCGAAAGTACCTGGCAAGGTAATACCCCATCACAGATGTTACAGATGTTACAATATCACCACAATAGAATTAGAGAAGAACAAGAACACGAACAAAGACGTATGAAAGATACAAAAATGAAAATGCTTGTTGCTCAGTCAGTTCCAGCTGATGGTCATCATAAGGGTGATTCCGCAGGTCCTACGAAAGGGACATGCAACTATTGTAAACAACCAGGTCATTATATACACGATTGTCCAGTCCTGAAACATAATATTGCTACAGGTAGAACCCAGGAGAGACCACGTCCACCTAGACAGGATCAGAATCAACAACAAATCCCTCAGCATGCACAACCTAGGTTAGCTCCGCAACAACTAGCTCCGCAACAGGGAGCTCCACAACAGACCGTAGCACCACCACAAGCGCAGCCTGTTGCTGCAACACAAGCAACAACACAACAGATGTATCAGTATGCACAAGCAGATTATCCCGATTATCAGCGATACACATGAAATAGCCTAGGGAGGGAATTTGGCTTACCCCTTATAGAGGTTCCTGTAGACCAAGAGGGACCTTATGTACATAGTGAACTATTAGGGGAAGACAGAAAGTTTTTACTTGATACAGGGGCAAGCAGAACAACTATAAGACGCAGTGAAGTTCCAGGGGCACCCCTCTCAGGCTGACAGAATATTTCCCTTGGATTCTCAGGAAAACCCATAATTAATGACGTAACACAACCTCTTCCACTTACGATAGGTCCATTGACACGTACTACAGATTTATTGCTTACTAAATCATGTCCAGAAAACTTGTTAGGTATAAAAACATTGAAAGCTCTAGGAGCCATAATATGTTGTTTTCCGGAAGGAGTACGACTATTTCTACGTGACTTCAAAGGTCACTACGTGTCCAGAGACATGGATCACCGACTGCAGAATTTACCTACACATTTATGGGCACAAGGCCCCACTGATGTTGGTTGCATGAATATTACACCATATCGTGTCACACTAAAAACAGGAGTAATACTACCACGAATGCGACAATACAAGTTACCACCCGATGCTGTTGTGGCTTTGCTGCAAATCATTGACGAGCTCATTGCACAAGGAGTGGTTGTCGAAACCGACTCCAATGTATGTAATTCCCCGATAATTCCGATTCTTAAAAGAACGGATCCAAAAGCACCACCAGTATATCGATTAGTTATTGATCTGCGCGAATTAAATAAATGTATTGTACCACAATACCCTGTGGTCCCAGATATCTCTTCATTACTGACAGCTATTGACTCAGAAGCAACGTTCTTCACTGTAATTGATCTCAAGAATGCTTTCTTTAGCGTCCCAATAGATCCGGAAAGTCAATATCTGTTCGGATTCAGTTTAAATGGACGAAGTTTTAAATTCACACGCGCACCTCAAGGATTTACAGAAAGCCCCAGCATCTATAGCCAAGCACTGAAACGAGAACTTGACAGTATCCACATGCCAGTTAACACTGCCTTGCTTCAATATGTCGATGATCTGCTGATCACCGCCCGAAGCGAACCTGAATGTGAAACAGCGTCACTGACGGTTTTAAAATTTTTGGCTGACAAGGGACACAAGGTGTCCCCTTCTAAGCTGCAATTCTGTGTCCAGCGAGTTGTTTACCTTGGGCACTCGCTGTCCAAGGAGGGAAGGCAGCTTACACCCGACCGCATCCAGTTAATCGCTAACATGCCACCACCCAAGACACAAAAGGAGGTGCGGGCTTTTATAGGCCTCACTTCATACTGTAGGCAGTGGATCCCTCAATATGCATTTCTAGCAAAACCACTCATCCAGTTAACAACACAGGAGGCAGCCACATCGACTGTCCTCCCTTGGACTCAAGAACATACACACGCCTTTGAAAGTTTAAAGAAAGCTTTATGCCAAGCACCTGTCTTAGCAACACCATGTTACAGTAAACGGTTTACACTCTTTGTTACAGAACGCGAAGGTACTGCCTTGTCAGTACTCACTCAGGAACAAGCAGGATCACACAAACCATGTGCTTATTTCTCTAGTACATTAGATCCAGTAGCTCAGGCTCTTCCTGCGTGCCTGAAATCGGTGGCAGCAACAGCTTTAGCAATCAGACAAAGCGATGCCATAGTGTTAGGACACCAACTGACAGTACAAGTACCACACGCAGTAGAGGTTCTTTTGAACCGCACACAAACACAACACTTGACTATAGCGAGACTCACCGGTTACGAATTGACATTATTTCAGCCACACATAGAAATCAGACGTTGTAATACGTTAAATCCTGCCACACTGTTACCAGTGGGCGGAACAGATCCATTGGCACATGATTGTGTCGAAGTCATTACTATCACGACGAAACCCAGACAAGACTTGACAGATATCCCTTTGTCAGATCCAGACTTGACATTGTATGTAGATGGGTCATGTATGAGAACAAGTACAGGAGAGTTAGTGGCCGCTTACGCAGTCACAACAGACACTGAAGTCATTGAAACAAATTGTATTAACACTTTGTCAGCTCAAGAAGCAGAGCTCATCGCTCTGACACAAGCCTGTATTCAAGCCAAAAATAAGAAAGTCAACATATACACAGATTCACGTTATGCATTCGGAGTCGTCCATGACTTCGGCGTACTGTGGCGAGAGAGAGGTTATTTAACTTCTCACGGTGCCCACATCCAGCACGGACCCCTCATTCAAACCCTATTAGACGCGATTCATCTACCTACTGCAATATCGATTATGAAATGCAAAGCCCATACAAAAGTTACCGATATCATTTCTCAGGGTAATGACCTAGCTGACAGAACAGCTAAACAGACTGCTCAGAATCAGACTCACGCAACTGACATGACAAAGACAACAGTTCTGACACCAAAACATTGCATGACAGTTAAGGATCCCGCCCTTGATGTAATTGACATACAGACACATGCTACACCAGAAGAAATAAAGAAATGGACTGAATTAGGAGGGATCCAAACGGATCAAGGATGGATGACGAAGGAAAAATCTATATGGTTTCTTCCCGACTCTATGGTTCAAGTCATCATTAACACAATACATAGTCCAGCGCACCTAGGAGAAAAAGCTATGCTAGACAGCATTCAACACATTTGGTTCAACAAACACTTGCGAGCAGCAGCTAAACAAAAAGTTCGTACCTGTATGATATGTTGTCAGTTTAATCCAGGTAAAAGCATCCCCGTAGAGCAGGGTGGATTTCAACCTCCCGATCATGCTTTTGAAGTCCTCCAGATGGATTATATCCAGATGGAACGATGTCGAGGATTCAAATATGTTCTCGTAGTTGTCTGTGCTCTTTCCCGTTGGACAGAAGCCTACCCGGTTTCAGATTACACTGCCCCGACTACTGCCAAACAGTTAGTTCGAGAATTCTTCCCACGGTACGGTTTACCACGTGTTGTCTACTCAGATAACGGCCAGCCGTTCTCATCCGAACTAATGAAACACGTTTCCCTTTTGTTAGGCTACCAATGGAAATTCCACTGTGTCCGACATCCCGAGGCAGCAGGTCTCGTGGAACGTCATAATCAAACCCTGAAAATTAGATTGTCCAAAATATGTAGAGAAAAAGGTGTCGATTGGATAGTAGCCTTACCAGTTGCGCTCTTTTACATGAGAATGGTAGCACATTCTCGAACTGGGCTATCCCCGTACGAGGTGATCTTCGGTAGACCACCAAATATGTGGGGGACGCCTATACCTCGCAAAATCACTGATGTTGACTGTAATATGCTGACAGATTACCTGGCTTCCTTGATGTCTGCACTACAATCTTGTCGTTCACAGGTAGCCGCAGCTTTTCCCGATAATACTGAGGGGAAGCCCCATGACGTGGTTCCTGGTGACCTGGTTCTGGTCCGGAATTTCGACCGGAAGACCCAACTGGAGCCTAGGTGGAAGTCGCCGAAGCTAGTTCTACTAACTACAAGGACAGCCGTGAAGATTGAGGGTCGCAAAGGGTGGTTGCACTCGAGTCATATCAAGAAATTTTATGGACTACCATCCAGTGTGAATACTCAACCTTGTATTCCCTCACAGACAGACTCAAAGCTCCCCTTGGTTGAGAAGTCAAAACCAGAACTTTACAAACTAAAATTGAGGTCTAGCAAGTCAGACAATTTGATTGTTTAAGTCCTCTCCAAGGTGAATCGGTTGAATTTGTCTCTGACATGTATCCTCTAGACCGGAATAGAGAAAGAAATCAACAAATGCAGCTTAAAAAGCATGCGTATTGTAAATCACTTCGTAGTCACTGCATAGTAACATTATTAATTTTGTTTTTTCTAAGTCTTCTGATCATTATTTCTAGCATACTATTGCACATGTATTACCCTATTCTTAAGCGTGCTTACAATGTAACTGCAGAACATTCTTTTAGCGAATTACCTCCGCATGAGTTGTCCTATAGATTTGCGCTGCGCAACAACACATTCATTAGTATGTTACATCATTCCCATCAGACCAGCAATGCCACAAATTGTTGGATATGTGGCCGACTCCCTCCCTATCAAAACTATAAGGGAGTTTTGCCCCTCTTTCCATATCCGTTCACACACAATGGCTCCTGTGGAGCATGGTTTAGTTTGATTAATTCCCTAGATTCAAATTCCGCAGTTTACCAAGACAACTGGGTGTGGGGAAACCTGAACCTAGTTTTGCTTAAAGTCTGCTACCCTAACAAGGAGGGACTCCCCAAAAGAACAGGAACTGATCTAGAAAATGAAGTATATGGATTAGGTAATTTTACACTTAACCTCATGATCCTGAACGTTGAATCTGAAGCTACACCAATCTTGCCTGTCATGTCAGTATTCCCAGTAAAGGGAGAATTATGTGTAAGAAAGAATGGTTCCATACACATGGGCCATAGTAAATGCAACATTGTAATAAAATTCAGTGATCAAGGCAAGTCTACATTTAGAGCTTCCCATCATTCCTACTTCATATGTGGCCAGACCGCATATATATGTCTACCTTTAGATTGGGATGGTACCTGTTACATAGCATTACTTCTGCCACCTGTTTTCCTAGCCCCTCCTGATTATCATAGAAATACCCATTTAGTACACAATAGACAACAGAGAGATCTCCCAATTGTCGATTACACTGAAACAGCATGGGAAAAATACACAGATTTCAATAAAGGGTTCTTTCCCTATATAGGTACAGTCACTAATAGTAAGCTGATACGTAGATTAACCAGAACCCTTGAAGCAGTAGTGAACGAGACTATTTCCGCCTTAGGCAATTTAACAGAAGAGCAGTCTGCTATGCGGATTGTTGTGCTTCAAAATCGTCTTGTCCTTGACGTCATCCTGGCCGATAGGGGCGGAGCTTGTAGGGTCATCGGATCAAGTTGCTGCATTTTCATACCAGAAAATTCGCCGTCAGTATATAAAGCCATAACCCGCCTTCATAAGATTATAAGCCAGATACACCAGAGTCCAGGCACCTGGACTTGGTCCGGTTGGTTCTGGGGCGTGTTGTCAGCCTGGGGATGGAGAATCCTATCCTTCCTAGGTATTGGCTTTCTCATACTATTCAGTTGCTGCTTATGTCTACAATGTGGGCCAGCGATTTGTGGTCTGTGTGCCACATCGTGTATTCCACATCCAAGTTTTCGTTCAAGATCCCGGAAGAAGAAAGAAGAACAAATGATGCTATATGAACAGATCGATGGATTGATGAAGATCGATATCTCCTGAGGGTCCGTAGGGGACAAGGAGGGAATGAGGAAATATGAATTTTGTGATCAGTTATGTCCCCTATCGTAGACCCCAACGGCTCCATGTGCATGCTATAAGTACATGTATGTTCCCTCCAGTTCCAGTTTTGAAGACGCAAATACATGTGCGTCCACCGTCAACATGTCCTCTTTCAGATCCGCCATGAATGGGTCAGATATTCCATTCCTAAGTATGAAAGGCCACCGACTTTATGTGGTTCACTTTCCACATTTTACAGATTCAGGCGAGTAGGCCCTGAATTCTGTCATCAAGCCTTTTCCTGTCTTCTGCCTCTGAAAGCTCCAGTCTGAGCCTGCATCTGTATCCATGAACTTTGTCCTACTCCCTGCGCGGCTAACGGTGCCTGATCCAGCATATTGCCTGCCAAAAACTGTATTTCACCTTCAAGATTATCTACTCCGCTCCTCATCCGATGCATTCCTGTCTAGTAGTTTAGGTAAACATTCCTCCAGCTACCGTGCAAAGGGCCAGGCCTCGCTGTCCTCATGCAAGTAATTCATAGCCCCGTTACCATGGAATATTCCTATCCCCTCGCATCTCATGTAGACACTTAGACGCTTGTACACGCACTAACAGTCAGTATAGAATAGATTCTACTCTAGAAACCTTTCCTTTTGGATAACACAGTTCTTTAAACATAGGATATTAGATATGATTTGGGATTAGGTTGACATGAACCCCAGACTTCTGTCTCCACATGTAGAGCTAAATGTCAAGTCCCCTTCACCCTCTAGTTGCACGTCAATCACACGTCATGCGGCTGCGCGCGCATCTCTGCCAAATATTTCTGCTGACATTGCAGGATTCTCTTATGGATCCACCCACTTGTGACATCATGTATGATGACGTTTATTAAATTACACCCATATATCCGCCTCTATTAGTTACGTATGCACAGTTTATCTGTATTATCAGCTGTTACGCCTCTTGCATCTGTTTCACTGTAATGCATTTTCTATAAAACTGCTTATCTGTCAATAATGTATGCCCTTCCTTCCTGAACTTTCGTGGTGATGGAATAGAAGCCTACAATTCGAATTGTATTCCTTTGTATAGGAATAAAGCCTTTTAAACCCTCTAATACCACAGATTCTGCCTCTTATATTTACTGAGTTATTCTTACTAGACTTTACCGCATAAAAAATAGTACCGGTAATGAAATATTTACCACAGTGCTCTGCTCACAAACATTTCATCTATTGGACTTTAAAGGAAGATGGTGAGTTTTTACCAATGTTTTATTTTTTATCTCTCTCATTCGAGGCTCTCACAAGACTTGTGACAGTTAAACCGCTGCGCTGTTTTTTTTTTAAACACAGCCACGAGCAATTTGTAGCTTGTGCAGTCTTAACTTTCCCGTGGTGTTGAATGGCATTCCCCAGTGTTCTGGATTGATGTATTCAAGTTTCGCTGCGCTGTGATGCTTTGGCGCACGGATATGCAGCGCCAAGTACGTACCACCACCTTCTGGTATTGTGGTGTTGCAATGCATGTTGTGCCGCATCAATTCTGCGACATATTCAGGCGAAAGGATGCATTTTCGGCATGTGATGTCAGCAACATGAGTATGCATTTTCAAAATGGGCGGCACCATCATGAGGCTTTCCATCTCCGTGTTGGGTCTTCGTCTGGATCTTTGTCAACGTGGGAGGCCACTACATGGGTAATGTAGAATGGTCAGGACGCTCGCTCAGTCAATGTTTCATCTCACTCTTTTGTTAATGGTGTAATTTGACCTGGTGATCAAAACTGTAGGAATTTGTGTACTGGTGAGGAGCTCCTATGAATATTCTTCAATTTGACTCTTTCATTGGTGGTGAAAGACGTATTTTTTTCCTTAGTTCATTATGGCATACCAAGTTTTGGGCAGTGTGGCTTTACACGGAGTGAGAAAGACTATGTTTGTGATGCACTATATTACTCCCTGTTCCAAGATGAGTATTATGAGAGTGTCTACGTATATGGGATAACCAAGGCGCAGCAAGATTAACATCCCTCGGGTGAGAGGTGTCCCTCTCCGGCGTATATATTTTTTTTAACACATTTTTTATTGTTTATTTATGCACTATTTTATGATTTATGGCTGTGCTGATATTCTGGTTGAGGGTTGTCTGTCCTGTATATTTACATTCTGTGTTCTTACGGACCTTTACAGGATGGTGCTCTTATTGTTTTATGGTTGCTGGTTATTTCTTCTCGTGGTTTTTGCTTGATGTGTTGCTAAGCATGTATACCTTTCTTAAGGAATGGGAAGGGGTTTTAGTCCCACTTCCACTTTGTGGCCACCATTTCCTTATTTGAGGGGTGGTTTAAGGGTTGTGTCTCCCTTTGTCGCAGTTTGTAGTGGGTGTTAGTCCCATCTACTCAGCTTGTAGTGGGTTTTAGTCCCACCTACGTAGTTAGTAATGGGTACCAGTCCCATCTACAGTTTGCATTATGGGTTGTAGTCCCATTTTAGCATGTTTGGTCCCATACATTAGGGGTGGCAAGTTGGGTTTTAGTCCCTTCTCCACATTTTTTTTGTTTGTGTTCCTTACATAGGAGTACGTACATGGGTCCGGTCCACCCATATTAATGAGTACGTACATGGTTGCGGTTCACCCATAGTGTTTGTGTCAATAATAAGGAGTACGTATATGGGTGCGGTCCACCCATAGTGTTTGTGTCAATAGTAAGGAGTACGTACATGGGTCCGGTCCACCCATAGTGTTTGTGTCAATTCTTTTGGAGTACCTACATGGGTGTGGTCCACCCATACTCTTTGTGTTCTGGGGGTGCGTTTCTCCCATGTGTCGTCTCAGTGTTAGAGTTCTTGGAGAGTGTTTCCACCGTGTTTCTCTTCACTGTGTTTCTGTTGTCTTGTCTGTGTTATCTCACAATCTTTCTGTGAGCTTAACGTTCTTTGAACTTTCTTTTTGTTTTATTATTAAAGGAGGAGGATGGTGATAGTTTGTGTGTATCTTTTCATTCTTCTTTCCTCCTTTGTTTAATCTGTGTTCCCTCTCGTGGTGTGGTTTTTACCATTCATCCCTGGGTTATTGACTTCATTTGTACATTGTGTGAATAGTTGTCTTTAATTTTAGTATGGGTTCATTAATTTTCAATTTTAAGGGGAGAAGATAATGTAGTATTTTCTTGTCATGTTTATAATGTCCCCTCATATCTGGTTCCTAGCTGCTCAGCCAGTGTGAGTGTTCTGTATGGAATGTTGGTGTGATGGACATGAGTGGAATGCTTGGGTGCCTGGTGTATGTTGACAGTTGGATGATGGGCTGAGCAGCAGGCAGGCTGCTCCTGGTGGGGCTGCTACCACTGTTCTTATGGACTTAAATAACTTAAAGACACTACTCGGCTGCGTCTACTATGTCACCTATATGCATGGAACTTACTTATTACACATATGCATCTGTGGTCCTATCTGAGGGGTGCTCCCCTGATTCGTTCCAATTACTCCGAGTGGGTTTAGAGATATTTGTCCTGGCACAAGCGAGACAGTAGCGTTGGTTCAGGGCTTAGCTGACTCGACATTCCACTGTGCCGTCAGAGAGCTGTACCCATATGATGATCAACAATGTTATTCTTCCTCAGCGGCAGCTTCTCCTCTATGGCATCTCCCCCCACCCCCACCACCAGACTCAAAACGTTAAAAGTAAAATGATAATAAAAGTGTTTATTATCGTTTTCTTTTTCTTTCAATAGCCGATTCTTGGGGGTGGTGCCTAATTTGGGGCCATCATGGAGGGGGAGTGGTGGGCAGGGCAATGTTGTCAGTGAGCATGTGGGTTTGCCTGGCTGTCTCAGGACGGCCAAACTGACATGCGCACTGAAGCTGTCTCCAACCTGAACTGCGTTGCTGGGTTGGAGACAGAATCACATGCTCCCAGTCTTACTGGGAGCACAAATCATCGGCATCCAGGCCAATCCTGATGCTGCTTTCATGATGCAAGCACAATGCCAGCAGCTTGAATGCAGCATCAGGATTGGCCACAGGGAATTCTTGGAGCCTATGCCGGTGAGAACGGAGCAGAAGAGAGGAGATGCAGCGTTATGGCAGGTAAGTTATTTTTTTTATTTTTTTTTGTCCACTCTGATATTTGTCGTCCATTGCCCCCCTGCCCGCCACTCTACTGGGACTCAAGCTGCTACTGTTCTCCCTGTTCCCTCTGATTGCCCTTACTGCGCCCTACAGTGCTCGCCCCAGCTGGAGGTCTTCCTCATTCACTCTGATGCTACATTGGGATGTGGCGGCCATCTTACATCAATGGAATACTTA
This sequence comes from Triturus cristatus, assembly GCF_964204655.1. Taxonomy (NCBI): domain Eukaryota; kingdom Metazoa; phylum Chordata; class Amphibia; order Caudata; family Salamandridae; genus Triturus; species Triturus cristatus. The sequence continues at coordinate 139,148,045 of NC_140592.1, forward strand.
GTGCATCATGTCACATTAAACTGCTCCTACTGGCACGCAGATCTTGCTATGCAACAACACTAAGTGCTGGGGACATCTAAGTAGAAGCAACTGTGGTGCTTTCTTCTGGTCCAAAGACCTGGAATCATATGTTAGAACATGTTACCTCTATAGACACTTCAATATCCATGCACTGCAATCGAAGCACCCCTTAGATTGGCCAATCATTTAGTGAGCTGCTGTGTAGAGGCCATCAATAAAGAATCTAAGCCCTCTGTGAGTCTTTTTTGTTCACTTTTTTTTGCTATGAGGAGCTCTGGCAAGGATCTTTAGCTGTCGCTAGCCAGACTTAAAGTACATTTCCTGATTGACAAGACACAGTAAATGAACATGTTTCATCCTATTTGCAATGCTGTTATGGTTCTACCTTTAATATATGGGTACATATGAATTTTATAAATGTGGTGGTTACATGAGTTATTGATTTACGAAGCAGTGTGCTGGTGCTTGGTAACAAAGAGAGTTTATATAAACAATAACTCATTCTTTTGAATCATAGGCACATTACTGAATTTTCAGATCTTCTGTGTGATTATTACACTCCACCCTCCTCATTAGGTTTCTTGTCAGAACACGTCGACAATGATATAAATATAATGTAATGTGGTTAGGTTTTCCCACTGCCCTGCAGCATTATTTCAGATGTCAGCATCTATTTCCTTATCCTTGTCTCACATTAAGTTATTGCTCACATCCATTAATATGAACTAGGTGGAAAGGTAGACACAAAAGAGGGACATTCGTTATAAATATAAACATATTTGTGTATTAAACAATGAATAGTTAAGTTATAGAGTATGAAGGTATAGCGTATGAAGTAGCCTCATCTACCATTCACTCTTGCATCAGACAGTTCAATACTATATTGATTTTCGTTAATGAGTTTTCTTCAGAATGCTATTAGTCACACAACAGCTTGCACATTCCACCCACCATGCAACTGACAAACAGTGAACCACGGGTTTAACAGTGCCTGCAGTGTAATGCTTAACAATCAAAGTTGTTCTCCTGAGTTGTACTGCTAGAAATTCTTCCTGGGATACTTCTCAAAAACGTAGTCTAGCCAAATAGAATATTTATGACCTAAACCAGTTGTCAGCAAGTTAAAATATCTACTTTTTTACACTTAGTGGCTTGAGAAACATGAAACCAAATGTATTGGCTGCTTAATTAAAATACACTTTTGTTACTATAATTGTAATAAACTAAATTTGAAACTGGCGAAATAGGATACAGAGAGCACCTGGTCCTCATTGTAATCCTGTATGCAAAAAAGATAAATAAAGATATGAATAAATATTGGGACATTTATGTTTGACATTATTAAAGTGACTCTTAAAAAGTAATCAAACAGCTTTAAAGGAGTGAGTAATGGAGGATCTATCAAAGAAACAGCGTAATCTATGTCTACTTTTCGCTTCATGGTGGACATTTCCCAAGAGAAGAATCCTCTGGCTTCACCATCCGGTCCAACAGTGTTCAGTATTAACTCTTTCATAAATGGTGGTGTAATCTAGAGAGTCAAGTTCACTCTTTTGCCTACCTTGGACCTGTGCTCTGGAACTCCCTTCCAATAGCACTCCGTATTGAGCCGTCTTTTTTGGTTTTTCGCAAGTTTCTTAAGACTTGGCTGTTTGACCAATAATCAGTTTCTTTAATGCCTTTTAGTGTTTGAATGCGCCAGTTTTTTCTCTGTCAGTCTTCAGCGCTGGGAAACCCTTGTTGGGTAGCTGTGCGCTTTATAAGAGTATTATAACATAACATAACATTTTACTTATAGCACGTAATATGTTATCACCAGATTTCCTGCTCGGTTTTCTTCTTTCACAGCTTCCCTTCCTGTTCTGGTTATCTTGAGGTATTTCTCTTCATAGTCATTTCTGGCTATGTTCATGTTAAGCACCATTTCATTATGGACTTATCATGCTGTCCGTCGGCACTTTATGGTGTAAATAATAATGCATCTGTGGGATCGATAATGCCAAGACAACCAAAGGACAATTCCATTCATATTCTTGAGTATTGTATTTATTTTTGCTAACAGCCTTGAAAAAGCCATCAACACGACGAAACACGTGTCGGTTGTCTGCGCCTTTTTTCTATCTACGTGTCAACGAACCAACAGGCTATATATAAATACTGTCTACATATGGACCTTTTTTTAAATCTGTGCTGTTTAGCTTATGCTGTTTTGGAGCGTTATTCTAAATAAAATAGATCTGCAATAGTGGCGGATCAAAACCACTTTTTTGTTGTACTCTGAATTGTCAAAAACATTATATATATACGTGAAATTTCAGTTTCCTTATATTATCATACACTACTATGATGGCATAGTGTATATTCATCTGAGCACGCTGCATTTAATTCTATATTGTACTAACAAACTTAATGGAGGTGCTGATTTTCTGTTGTTACCACTGTCATCTTTGTGCCTTATCTGATATGTGTGATTCAGGCCTCCCTGAATTTAAATTCTAATTTTATTCAGGGTGTAGACGCCAGCTCATGCAATCAATAAAGGTCAGCGTATTCTCTTTTCCCCCATTTCATTTAAAAATGGACCAAAAGCAATATCATCAAGTGGAAAATTCAGCAGCCCCCAATTCCCAAATATAATACTGAAAATACTTAATTCTACTAAGAAAAGTTCAGTGCTGCTAATTGCAAATTCTTAAGTCCTTATTATAGTGGAATGATAAATTCCAATGAGTACTGCACACGGGGGAATTATATGTTTTGTTTTAGATATTAGCAGGTGAAAACTGCTGATATTTATCAGGCAAAAAATGTCAGGCAGAAAACAAAGCATGCAGACTTTGGTGTGGTAAGCACCACAATGTGCATGTTACTCCCTAAAAACCCATGATAGGTGATCATTATCACATTAGAAACATTAAGAGCACCTCTGTGTCGATTTTTGTCACATGCTAAATTTATGGTATGTGATAACAGCCAGCTCCTTGACTTCATAGCCATAATCCCTATTAGACAATCCATTACCCCATCATATTTTGTTCATGCTAGGGTAGCTAGAGAAAGAAATAATGTTCTCAATACTATTTGTTTCAAGAATACACAACCACATTTCGTTCCAAGTCAGCTCAGTAATTGGTCAACATAAAGGTTGATTGTTAAATAATTGCACAATTTCCACACATGATAGGGTGTGTAGATGGTACACATGTTCTCATCTGTCCACCTGCAGGAATAGCATTTCTTTAACATAGTGATGAATAAAGGACTCTTTAAACATTCAGGTTGAATGCAACACAGAATACATTGCTACAGACTTTGTTGTATATTAACCTGCAAGTATAATTGATTTACAAATCTTCAGAGACCGTGGCCTGTACAATCATTTGACAAGATAAGATTTTGGAGATGGTGTCATATTATCTAATTAGCACTACACACATCTCGACTGTAATAGTAAAGTAGCATTTGATGCGACAATGAACATTTACATTTTTCGTCTGTAGGGAACAGTTTTAAACATTATGGCCTTAGATATTAATGTCATATGAAAATACTATTACGGCTCATTAATTGAAATATATTATGGCACACAGATGTACAAGATCAGTTGTAGGACGTAGGTTTGCACTATTAGAAATTTGACTCATTAGTCTACATAAGACAAGTGGAACTTTGCCATATGTCTCTGAGAAAGCCTGCAAAATCATTGCATGTTGTGCAGCATAAAATAGCAATCCAAAAAAACCTTCCAATTGTCCAATACAACGAAGTAGACCCGCCCCCTTCGATTGAAAAGATGGACAATACAGGGCACACATAATATCTAATCGCTTCCAAGGTAAGAGCATGCATCATTTACAGATGTTTTAAAGATAACATGATTTATGATATTTTAACAAGTTTTATTCTTTTATTTATTCATAGAAATAAAAAAAAGAAAATTATAATGATAATGAACTATCAAAAATTACATATGTCAAATGAATAAACATACAATTCAATGTTCAAATATGGAAACAATTTGTTTTGGACAAACTAGAGATATACCAAGTGCCTATTTCTTAAAGCCTCACTTTGTTGTGTTCTCTGCCCATGCACTTTCAGCCCTCCCGCTTGTGCTACCTGTACTGCATAAAATATATATTTATGTCACTGAAACAGTACTCATGTTTAATGGGTGTACCACCTTAATACTGTTGCAAAAATATTGTGGGGCACAAATATAGGGCTTGATTACGAGTTTGGGGGAAGGGATTTCCTTCACGTTTGTGATGGAGTAACCCTTTCGGCTAAACTTGTAATCAGGCCCATAGTCTCAAACATATTATGACAACAATATGGTGGGACAGAAATCATTTTCTTAACGTGTCCAATGCCGTTTTATTGAATATTGCTATATAGAATGTAAATTTCTAATTATTGTTCAATGTTACCTTAGTTTGTGTCTTATGTGCTATAAATATTTTACTTATGTGTTATAAATATTTTACTGAACACAGATTGGATTAAAAAAAGGCATTGGGCCTGGTCGGCATTTACCTTCAGGCTAAGGCAGTTTTGGGGTGTAAGGGTCCAACAATATCGATACGGTCACCCTTTCAAAGGGAGTGCCAACGAGAGGTAAGGGATTAAGGGGAGCCTTCAGCTTTTTCCCTGTTTTCCCACTGGCCTGGCAGGTGAGATAAGCCCTGCAGAACATATCGGAGGCTGTCCTCATCCGGGGCCAATAAAAGTGGGAGACAAGCCTGGCAAAGGTCTTGTTTGCCCTAGATGTCTTACCAGGGTGATTTCATAAGCCAAATCCAGCAGGGAGACCCTGCATCATTGGGGGACCACCAACACATGTGTTGTTCTTATGTCAAGAAGCCTTAGGCTCACTATACAGGAGGTCACTCGCCCAATAAATGAAGTGATCTCTGAAGGTGATCTCCGAAGGTATCACCATCTGCCTGGGCCTTAGTTGGATGCCTCATGCCCTCTAGGGTTAGGTGCTCTTTCTGTGCCTTGCAGAACTCCACCCTTGTGGGTCCAACCTCTACTTGCCACCGAGCAAGATCCGGCAGGTCTCCAAGGGAGGCATGTCCTCCCCGGTAGGCTCTAGGACGGCCTCCTCTGGCATCCCATTCACAGTACCGTGGGAGTTTCAGGGGCTAGTTTTCATGACCCCTGCCCTTCCCTTTCTTGGAAGCTGCCTGGTCCATTCTTCCAGGCATCCTTTACTTCCCTCCTGGGAAACCATGGACCTTGTCGTCACACAGACCCACTCATGCAACCCCAACATTTCCAGGTGTGACCTGAGCTCCACGTCCTTCCAGGCAGTGTGCTCCAGGTCATTCCCTAGCAAACAATCCACAGGCATGGCAGAGTCACAGCTATCCTAAGAGAACCTGAGACCCCCCCCCCCCATTTAAAGGGAATTAGAGCCAAGGGGCAATGGCTCTCACTGTTGTCTGCTACTACAACCTGGTGAAATGTATTAGGTATCACCTGCTCTAAGGACACCAGATGACACCTGACAGTAATCAAACTGGCTCCTGTGTCCCTAAGAGCTCCCACCCTCTGCCCTTTGATATTGACCCACTGCCTGTACTTAGAAGTATTTGAAGACATATGGGTTTTGGCATCCTAGGACACTAGGGTAACCTCAGCTGTCTCCCCCACACTAACTAGGACCATCTCCTCCGCAAGCACTACACTGGTTAATCCAAGGGTTTTCCCATCCACAGGGGGCTATGCCCTCTTGAGGCACTTGGCATCACCAATGCTGTGCCCTAACTGGTAACACTAATAACACTTGGGGAAAAACTTATTAGTGTTATTGTTTCCAAGTTTCTTTTTCTAGTCATATTCAGGATGGAACCCTTTCCCCTGAGAACCGTTTTGGAGCCTTTAGAGAACCACCTCCTAGCTGTATTTCCCCCTCCTTCTCCTGTTGGGAACCCTGACCACCCTTTTGGGAGTCCCCCATTGATACCTTCTTATGCACCCTGGTGCTTTGAAAAATTCCTTGGGAAGAGTGAACTTACTATCCAAAAGGTGTTGGCGCAGCTCTGTAAAACAAAGACTTAACATGTGCTTTCTTGCAATCAAATTGTACAGCCCCTTATAATCACGCACTCCACTGCCCTTCACCTAACAATCCAGTTCTCTAAAAATTGATCTACACAATCCACCCAGGTATCTACCAGCTTCTGGCTGCCTATATCTTTCTGGGGTGAGCCTATACTTTGTGCTTAGAGCCTCTTTCATGAGGGGATACTTCATTCTGTCCCCTTTCCCTAAGGCTAACAGGGCATACCTCTCTTCATTGGGAATGTGTCTTCAGAGGCCTGCCCTCCAATCTCCCTAAGAGACCCTGTGCATTTCTAGGGCAACCTCATAGACCTCAACCCAGCTGTCACCCCCCTCAACAAAGTAAGGCATGTTTGGGATGTGGACTCTCTTTTTTCCAGTGGCACTGGGGTAACACTGCCACGATTACTGCTGCACTCCACCTGCCTGGAGATCAGGGTCCATTCTCTCCCTCGCCATAGCTCTCTCAGTTGCAGCCTTTCTCTCCTCTGCTTCTAACTTTAGCTTAGCCAGCTGCAGATTGAGCTCCCTCTCTGTCTTTCTGTCCTCCAGCTCCTCTGGGGACAGGTCCGGCAGACCCACTTCCTGTCCCATCATGGGCATCCTTTGGGGATGCGTTGTGCTCTTCCTGAAGCTCAGGGCTCAGGTTTGGGTCCTACTAATCATTTACATCTGCTCCCTCCTCCTCAGAGTCATCCTCTGGGGTGGACTGCTACCTCAGTACTTCCTCATCGGCTCTGAAAGCTACCTGGAGATCTAACTTGATAGCTTTCTTGCTTACATTCAGCCCCATTTCTTTGCAGAGCCTCTGCAGATTCGTACTAGTGTCGAAGTTCAGCAGCTCCATCTCCATGGTACAAATAAGGGAGGTTGGGTGCTTAAAGTTAGAAAAGGAGGACATATCCAATGGAAATGTAAGAATTTAGAAAGAGGTCAACTCTGGTGTCAAATTTATTTACATTTACATAGGACCCCAACAATGAACTCAAATGTGAGAAATTGGGTTGTTGGTTCAGTGGGGTGTGAACACTGCTAAAGCAAACGCCACAATCTCTGTCAGGGTGAACCACAAAAGTCACTAAATTAACCTCTGCTTAATCCTATAATAGCTTGGCACAAAGCAGTCAGGCTTAACTAAGAGGCAATGTGTAAAATATTTATGCAGCACCCAAGCAGCAATAAAGTGAAAACGCAACTGAAGAAAAATCCCACACCAATTTAGCAAAATAGAGTAAATTTTAATCAGTTTTTGGCACCGAAATGACGAAATTTCAATTAGGAGAACCAGAGTTTTGAATTTTTAAAGTTTAAGGTAAAATCTTGCACTGTTTTGCGATTCCCAATGGGGTCGCAAATAGAGATGCTCATGAATATTAATGAGCCTCTCGCAATTTGTGACCCCATTGGGAATGGCAGGTCCTTCCATGTCTGGGACTGCTTTTAAATAAAGCAGGTTTTTTTCTCAATGCAGCCCGTTTTCCTTAAAGGAAAATGGGATGCATGTAAAAAAGAAAAAAATTAAACTTTTTTGTTTCATTCATTAAGGGCAGGCAGTGGTCCCTAGGACCACTGCCTGCCCTTAAAAAATATTTCCCACTGCGTTTGCAATGGGGAAGTGGTACCCTGGGGTACATTTCCCTTTTGCGACCCCATTGTCACCCTCTTGTAGAGGGTGGTAATTTGTGAGTGTTTTGCAACCACAATTGCGGTCACAAAACATTTGTACATTGAATTGCGGACGCAATTAGGAAAGGAACACCCCTTCCTAATTGCGACTCGCAATTCCTAAATAGCGAGTCACAAATAAATTGCAACTCGCTATTTAGGAATTGTACATGCCAGCAGTGATTTTGCATGCACAAACGGGTTCGCAAACCTGTTTGTGCGTGCAAAATCACAGCCTACATCTGGCCCCAAATCACCAACCATGGATATCAAGTTTCACGAGTCCAGGTCAAAGTAATAAAATATGTTCAACCGCAATAAAGTGCTGGTCGGATGCAAAAAGGTGTTTGGCCAACGTCTGCGCTTATCTTTGAACTTAAAAAAATGGCTGAGAAAAAGTTGCTTGAGAAGGTAAAGTTCATCAGGGCAAGGCTGCAGATGGTGTCTGAGGAGGACGAGGCAACGTCATTGGGGATCCTCTAGACAAAGTCGGCCATATTTATGAAGAATTTGGAGCAAGGCAGCGCAGTATGTCACCTTGTTGTGCTGACCTGAGTCACAGGGAAATGGCAGGTATGTGCTGTATTTAAGGCATAAGGCACATCCCTGTCATTTCCCCCTGTGCTGGCGCACAATAGGCCATCTAGCGTCAATACCGACACCATTGCACCACTTTTGTGCAAAAAAGGGCAAACATTCCTAGAGGCATTTTTCTCTATGTGTGCTGCAGACAGCAACCCACATGGAAAGAGGAAGTAAAAAGGAGAAACAAAGATATTTCTCATTGTTAAGCATCTCCTGGGAAGGTGTATCTGTTTGGCACATTCCCAGGTTTGCCGGGTATGGTAAATCAGGAATGCGTCAAAAACGATGGGAGTTGCATGGGAACACCCACCGCAATGCCCCTGGAAAGCCTCCCTCGCTCAAAGTAATGCAACCCAGTGATTTGCACTGCATTGCATTACTCCATATTTTTTAACTCATGCTAAGCCACGCAACATGGCTTTGCATGGCTTCAAAAATATGGCTTAGAGGTTTGCATCACTCATGTACAACATTGCGTGGTACAAGCGTGATGTTAAGCTCTCATAAATATGCCCCTTAGTCTCTTTATTTTGGGAGTTAAAAGTCTCCAGCGGGATGAGGCTGTAGCCGACGAGAGTTCCACAAATCTAATAACCCTTTGGCGAAAGACTGCTGTGGAGAAGAACATAGCAGGAGCTGCCGTGAAGTAAAGAGGACTGGCAATGCCCTCTGCACAGATAGATGAGCAGTTTAGTCCCTGTCTCCTCTTCGTTTTCAGAGCAGTTTTCAGCCAAACGATTTCCGAAGCACACATTTTGGATTTTGGCTATTTGGGCACTTTTTTATATATGTAATATACTTTTTAAGTTGTTATAATGTTAAGTTCCCTTATATATAGATACTTACCTATTTAATGTTGTTACTTTTGTCCATCATAGTTTTGTACTCAATATTTTTGACTTTACACTGTAAGCATGTAAAGTATATGTTATTGCCGACTCTATTTTGGAGACAATATTTTTTATCGTAATATTTTTGACTTCAATGTTATGTCATAGAAGCACTTGATTCCACCTCTTTTTCTGGTGACACATGCCTTGACCCCTCTGTTCAGGAGTGTGGTCTTTATAACACTTCAAGTGTCATTGTAACTTGAATTAATCCCTTTTATACATTTTGACTATAAAGAGCAATTTCATGTTAGGAGTTAGCAGCCATATTGTTTTCAGATCATTCAACAGTCTCTTCAGTTTTTTTACTTTTTTTTAATAAACCTACACAAAGGTCAAGGGTGTCCAATGGCTGAGCCAGCTGGTCTCTCACCTCAAAATAAGGTATAGTACGTAAAGGATTGCAGGGCGGAAGCTGTCAATGTTGCCTCATAGTTGCACATTTTTTGCATAAAATCGTATATTTTGAAGATTTACATGGTCAATCATTAGTAACAAAGGGCACCAACACTAGCAGGAAGAGCAGTCATCACCAGTGGTGTACACTCAGAATGCCATGTAATCAAGCGTTGCCCTTTTTATTGTATTATTGAGCAACTATGATGTCTTGTAAACTGTCTTATAAATTCTGGGGGGGGAGCTTGGCTGGTGGCACGAATGGCGGCTTGAGCCTCGAGCTTCGCAACACAGAGCTAACTATCCTTTATTTATCCTCCCCGGCACCGTGCATAGGCAGCTGGAAGGAGCGGCCGTGAGTGCCCAACACAGCTGTGCCCCGTTGGGAGCGGTCCCGGCGGGAGAGGCGTTGCAGGCCACAGATCCCCGAGCTGCAGTGTGCAGTGAGCCCGGCGACGTCGCTGTGCGTGCGGCGTCGCGCACAGCCAGAGGTGGAGCGAACGGTACGCAGCGCCAGGACGGGCGGAGAACTTGCTGCTGGAAGCCTCGGAAGCCGGGGGGAGCTGAGCGCCGAGGGGATTCGGGTCCGGATGGTGAGAACAGCGTGAGGTCCCGGAAGAACGCGTTCGGAGCTGTGGAGGGTGAGGAAGCCCTGGGAGTGTGGTCTGAGCCGTTCGAGGGGAGAGCGGAGGCGGCGGCGGCCCCCCCCTTTGGAGGGAGTCAGCGGACTGTGTCTGTGATTGCCGAAGCCGGGGGGCGCTTGTGCGGGTGGTGCCCTGTGTGTACGCTTCCGCACGACCGGGACTGTGAGCCCCGGTGTACGGCCCTGGGGAGTGAGTGCCGGCTCAAGCTCGGAAACGGCGGTATCGGCGGAGGGTACGGTCAGCTGAAGAAGCGCCTTTCTGGGTCCGGGGAGTCAGTGGAGGCGACATCCGGGAGGCCAGCAGTGCCGGCTCTCTGGGTGGAGGACACCCGACACGTCCCCCGGTGCCACCTGGTTGATTGAGCTCCCAATAGGGAGAAGTTTGGGACTACAGCGAACGTGGGCAGTGGGGCCATCCTAGAATTCCGTGCGCCGGGCCCCAGCTCGGCGCGGACCATAGCCCCGAACCTCCATTCCCCTGAACGCTGATTGAATTGGGGACAGCGGTGTCACAGCACGCACTCACAACAGCGCAGGACGCTCTCCCTTGGAGGCGCTTCAGCTTGGGAGGCGCTTCGGACCAGGCCGCGGAGGGGGGCGAGGGGCGGCCCCCCCGGGAGGATCGAGGTGAGGAGGCGCTGGGACGCCGGCGGCGGCGGTGTGGCTGGTCTGGTCTAAGCCGGGAGCGGGATCTCGCACGGATAGCGAAAGGAGGAGCTTTACGGCGCCCTCCCAGCCCTGAGAGAGAGGCGTTGGGACCAGTGACAGACGCGGCGCAATGGGCAAGTCAGACAGAACGCAGGCGAAGCTATCGTTTGAACAGAAGCGCACAAAGCCCCAGGATGCGGGAGAAGGAACGGCGAGCGGTGGAGGGCCTGCCCTGTCAGAAGACACCCAGGACATTAAGAGTCTGCTGCTCTCGATGGAGAAGGGCCTTCAGTCGGGCATCACTTCCCTGGGGGCAAAAATCGACGCGCTCTCCTATCGCATGGACCGCGCCTTGATAAACATGCGGAGCGATTGGACAATACCGAGGAGCGGCTGGTGGGGGTGGAGGAAGCGCAGACCTCGATGGACTCGGAGCAGAAGGCGCTGGGGCGACTTATGCAGGTACTGCAGGACAAAACCGAAGACTTGGAGGCTCGTGCGCGACGCTGCAACTTGCGCATCACGGGCCTTCCGGAGACGACGCCGACGGGCAACATGGAGCTGTTTGTTGAAAAACTACTAAGGGATCTGATCGGTCCAGACACCTTTTCCCCTATGTTTGTTGTGGAGAGAGCGCACAGATCCCTGGGGCCACGGCCGGTGCCGGGGGCGCCGCCGCGGCCAATAATTGCCAAACTCTTGAACTATAGGGACCGGGATGCTGCCCTACGAGTGGCTCGGGAAAAACAGACGCTCAAGTATGAAGGGTCGTCCATCTCGTTGTATCCGGACTTCACCATCAGGGTCCAGGAGGCCCGACGGCAGTTCATCCCGGCCAAAAGGCAGCTGCGGGAGCTCGGCTTAGACTACGCAATGTTGTACCCTGCGAAACTGCGTGTCAACAGGCAAGGAAAGGCGCACATTTTTCTTGATCCCAAGGCCCTGCAGAAAGCCCTGAAGGATTGGGGAAGGGAGAAAAAGACCAGCCCCGAGAGGAGCTTGAGCGGAAAGGGTTCGGGGAGCTCCTTGGAACAGCAGAACTAGACACATGCGCATGCTGGGACGGCACTGGGCACGCGCTAGGTCACAGAGATGCACCACGAGGAGGCAGCCGGTAAGAGAGACACAAGGGCGGAGTGGGCTGGACTAGCCTGTTTGACGTTGAGCTGGGGCCTAAGGCCTACAAGGCGCAGCGAGGGGCTGGGGGGCCATATGAGGGACGATAACATACCAAGTATGGAGAGCCCCGGGCTGCAGGCCTTGAACGGATGCTCTGTGGCACGGTTGGAGGTGCGCCGGTGCTATCTGGAACTGCAGGCCTGGGCCGCTGACGGTGATGGGGAGCGAACACTACCTGCCTACTAACTACTGCTAATGGCACAGCCGGGTAAGAAATTACTGCTCTGTGTGCGGAGGGGAGGGCTGGCCCTTGAGTTGACTCTGTTTGATACTTTTGTACGGAGCTACCTCCGCCTCCGAGTGCACGACACACTTTTGACAGGGTTTGAGGTTACTGGGTGGGGGGAGGGTTTTAGTGGGTTACCTCTACATGAGGTCCAGCATGGCGAAGTTGGGGGAGGTCAGCTGTGGGAGGGTGGGAGGGATGGGGAGTTTGTTGTTTGATTCTAGGCAAGTCCGACAGATTGGGTGGAGAGGGGCGACATACTCCGAGAGCAGTTTAGCGATTCCGAGTGCGGGGCTACTGCCTCGTGTCTGGGACAATAATGGCAAGACCCGCGGCCCGGCAGGGGCGGCCCTGCCCCCTGCGAGTAGTGACCTGGAATGTCAGGGGATTGAATGACCATTGTAAACTGCGGAAGGTACTGCAGTACCTTCACAGACATGGCGTAGATGTAGCCTTCTTACAGGAGACGCACCTTCCCAACCACAGCCCCATGTTACGCACTGGTGGGCTGCGGGGAAACGTACATGCGGCTGGGTTCACAACGCACGCCAGTGGGGTACTCACTTGGTTCAACCCTAAGTCTGAATCCGCGGTGCATCTGATGGCCTTGGATGGTGGGGGCAGATATGTTCTCTCTCGCTATCAGGGCAAAGGATTGGACTTATTGTTAGTTAATGCCTATGGTCCGAACTTTGATTGCCCCGACTTTTATGGTAAATTGGCTGACACAATTAGGAGCTGTGGGGATTCCCAGATTTTGTGGGGAGGGGATTTCAATGTAGTGCTGGACCCTCGACTGGATAGATCGGGGGGGGGCAGTTAGAGCGCCGGCGGCTGCAGCTCTAAGGTTGCGCAGGGAAATGATTCGACTCGATCTGGCTGACGTATGGAGAGCTCTAAACCCTGGAGCGGGGGGCTTCACGCACTACTCGGCCTGCCATAATCTGCATACACGCATAGACTACTGGCTTGCGTCGGCGGCGCTCCTCCAGCGGGTGGGCTTGTGTCAGGTTCTCCCGCGTACTTTGTCTGACCATTCCCCGATTTTATTGTCTGTTGATACGCCTAAGAAATCCATCCCGCCGTTCACGTGGCGGTTCCCTCCCTACTCGCTGCTTGACCCCTTGTTCAAGGAGGAGCTGGCAGAAGCAATTGACACATTTTTTAGCACAAATGTGGGCTCAGTTGACAGCTTCCAGACGGTTTGGGAAGCGTTTAAGGTATACATTAGAGGGGTTGCCATGGCTAAGCATTCTGGGGTTTTGAGGGACATACGTCGGAGACTTGCAGATTTGGAACGTAGACTGGGCGAAGTGGAGGCCAAGCTAGTGGAGGGAGGGGGAGGCGAAACCACGGAGGAGCTGAAGGCGTTACTGGAAGAGTACCACGAGTCCGCTGACGCGGAGGTCAAGCACCTGGGGAAGTACGCAACGGCTCGAGTGTACGGGGAGGGTGAGAGATCAGGCTCGGTCCTGGCGAGGTTGCTGAAGGCCAGGAGGTGTAAACTACACATAAACCAGATCAGATCAGATGGTGGGGAGCTTCTAACTGAAGAGGAGGAAATTGCAGTACGCTTCCGATCGTATTACGAGACGTTGTACGCCTCTCGGCAGGCGGGGATGGAGGACGAAATAAGTGAATACTTAGACCATATACGAGTCCCCTTTCTCTCCATCGCCCGTAGGGAATTTTTGGCCCTCCCCATACAGAGGGATGAAATACTAGAAGCCCTGGCGGGCATGCGTGCGAACAGCGCGCCTGGGGCGGATGGCCTCACGGCCGACTTTTATAAAAATTATGTGGACCTTCTCCTGCCGCATCTTTCGCAGCTGTTTGACGATATGTGCGAAACGGGTAGTATGCCAAAGTCAATGAGTGAGGCCATATTGGTGGCTATCCCTAAGCCAGGGAAGCCGCCAGAAGAGTGTATTTCATATAGACCCCTGTCGTTGCTCAACGTCGACACTAAGATATATGCGAAAATACTGGCCACACGATTGGCGTTGCTAACGCCTGAACTGGTGGCGCCGGAGCAGGCGGGCTTCATGCCTGGCAGGAATTTGACCTACAACCTGCGGACGGTGTTTGGAACCATGCAGCATGTCAGGAGGGACACCAAGGCACTGGCGGTGTTTCTAGATATGGAGAAGGCGTTTGATTCGGTAGAGTGGCCGTTCATGAGGCAGGTGTTAAGTAAAATGGGCCTGGGCCTGGGCTTTCTGCGAATGATGGGGGTCCTGTACAGCGCCCCAAGCGCAAGGATACGGCTGGGGAACAGAGTCACGGACGCTATACGGATATCTAGGGGCACTCAGCAGGGCTGCCCCCTGTCGCCGATTCTGTATGCGCTGGTGGCGGAGCCGCTGGCCTGCGCTCTCCGGGAATACCATGGTCTGAGGGGGGTGAGCTTCCCCACCTACAGAATTGTGGTTTCTACTTATGCCGACGATACTCTCCTTTATGTGCGGGACCCAGAGAATAATTTGGCGCCGGTGCTGCGCGAGGTGGTGCACTTTGGTGCCCTCTCGGGCCTGAGAGTCAATTGGAGCAAGTCCATTGCCTTTCCACTCACTCCGACCACGTCCCCCTTTGAGATGGACTACCCACTACAATGGACGGAGGACGCGGTCCGATACCTGGGAATCAGACTACATACTGACCCAGACATATTGATGAGGGAGAATTATGGTAGGGAGGTGGCTAAACTCGAAGACGACGTCGACATCTGGATCGGCCTCCCACTTTCCTTGATAGGCAGGATTGCGATCATGAAGATGGTGGTCCTGCCTCGCTTCTTGTTCCTGTTTGTTAATATTCTGATGGTGCTACCACGGGTATTTTTCGAAAGGCAGCGTCGGTCGCTACTGAAGTTGGCATGGGCGGGTAAGCAGGCCAGAGTTAGCTGGCAAGTGCTGACCCTACCCTATCATATGGGGGGTCTTGGCGCGCCCGACTTGGAACTATACTACCGGGTGGCTCAGGGAGCACAAGCGCACTGCTGGATACATGGAGAGGCTACGGTACCATACCTAATTCTGGAACGATTGTTTGCTGACCCCCTCCCGCTTCCGGCGACCCTATTTGAACCGCCGGTCCGACGAACGGGCTACCTTGACTCCCTCAACTCCACGAGACATGCCTGGGATAGTATACTCAGACACCAGGCCGGCGCATTACTCTATTCGCCCTCCATGCCAGTGGAATGGGCGCAATGGCTATCCCCGTGCAGAGACGAGGGGGTGGTGCGAGCGCTTAAGGTGCTCAAATTGCAGGTAATGGGAGATCTGTTTGTCGATGGCATCGTGCGGTCGTGGGATGGAGTGGCGGAGGGGGGGGACGCTCCATCGCAGCTGCACCGCTTCCAGTTCCACAGAGTGAGGGCAGCGCTGCGAAAGCAACTGGGGGATGATATGGCGGAGCCCCCCGAGGTCCTGGAACTGACATATGTGATAAACCATAAGTGCCCCCGACACTTAATATTGCGCCTTTATAAGATAGCTATGGAGCAGTGATACACCGATACCCCAAGGCCAGGCTGGCCTGGCAACAGGACCTAGGGTCGGCAATAGATGATGACATGTGGCGGTACTGCTGTGCGGGCACCCGACGGATATCGTTGCACGGGAGGCACAAACTGCTCCATTTCAAGTACCTGAACAGAGTATACTTCACGCCGGAAAGGTTACATCGCTACGGTCTGCGGGAGAATGCAGTGTGTGACAGGTGCGAGAATGATGGGGCGGGATTTCTGCATCTGGCATGGGAGTGCCCGGGGGTGTACGGGTTCTGGCAGGCCATATTCCGCAAACTCAGTGAGATACTGGAGATCGAGCTGACCCCCGTGCCGGAGGTGGCCCTACTGGGCTATTCCAAGAAACTGCCACGATCTGTCCGAAAAATGGTGGACATGGGTCTGTTAATAGCTAGGAAAGGGGTGGCAATGTGCTGGATGAGAGGACCACTACCCACTGTGGAACAATGGGCTCGAGATGTACTGTATTGCTGTACGCAAACCGAGGTGTATAGTGAGCTGCTACCGCCGCGCAGTAGGCCAAAAAATTTTTGGGGGTTGTACACAGAGCGCCTCAAGGGACAGAGGGGGGATCTGGAGGGGGAGGCGGAGACGGGAGCTGGTCGGGAACGGGGAGACGGAGGGTCTAGGGACCAAGTGGGGGGCGTGTGCTGATCCAGGGTACACCGCGCACTTTGATGGAAATCGGGGAGTTCGCTACTAGGGAGGGTCTGATCGGATGCCTAGAAGAGGGGAAGTTGGGGGGGTGGGGGTGGGAGTTTGGGCTGTTTGATTAAAGGAATAAAAGATGCAAGAATACTGTGACTCCTCTGTGGGGGAGAGCAAATGGGTTGTGGCACACCACCGCACTGCTGAGGCTGCATGCTGACTGGACTAATTCGGGGTACAGCGATGCCCGACCTCCGTGATGTGGGATAAGCTACTGGATTTACGTGACGGTGTGTGGGAGAACAGCCGGCGCAAGGGTTGTAGGCGCAGTCTGTTGTAAGTTGACATGTGCTATTTGGTAATAAAGACAGTTAAAAAAAAAAAAAAAACTGTCTTATAAATTCTAACTCACTCCAAAAAACTAATTATATAAACTTTGTATGTCTTTTTTTAGGAATGAGGAGGAAAGTAAAAATAAGAAGAGAAGGAGTTTGTAAGAAAAGAGGGAGTCCAGATTGAAGCAATGTCCTGGGACACATGCCATTAGTACACATTGACCTTCATGCTCAGCCTTCAGACAACAGGGGCTGGAAATAGGAAATGTGACGCTCAGGTTCACGTTGAGAGATTGCAGGTTAGCATGCAAGGCTGGACAAAGCTTCACCCGGCAGGGAGGCGCAATAGTCTTCAGAGTTTTCCACAATATATCATCTCTGTAAAATGTATCTACAGAGAAGAACTGTGCATGAAGTGCTATTTGATTTTATGTTTTTAATTAATCTTTGGGGAACGCTACACCATTCTGCAGCTGTTTCTCTATAATGTATTTTACTTTGCAAACTGATTCAATTGTTTTAAAAAATACAATTAGATTCTTCTTAGTAACAATCAATTGGAGGACACTTTAAACTCCTCCCCTTTGTGTTTTTTTGCTATATGCAATTTGTCCCTGAGTGCAAAGAGATAAGTTACATGAGCGAGGGGATCGCATAAGAAGGAGCCACAGGAGGGAGGTGAGTGATGGAACATAAACCATCACTTTACCTAGAGCCTCTGTCATGCATGTTCAGACCGAGATAATGAGCCATTAGTTTCAAAAGCTACATGTAATGAAAATGTGAAGTGAGAAACTTTTTCAGGAAACGAATAGGAGAGTCTACAGGCTTGATGCTTTCAGTTTAACAAAGCATACCTTTATCTGCTGCTGTGCTTGGGATGTGGGGCAATCCAATGTGTTTATTGCTCACATGCATACATCTAACCGTTCCTTGGAAGAAGAATATACTTTGGATATTTCATTAGACGGATGGATGGATTCAGAAAAGGAGAGATATAAATATAGTAGTTATTTGTAAATCTTATTCCATTTTGTAGCAAAGGCTAATTTCTGGGTTGAATGCTTGAATGATAAAGTTATTGGATATAATGAATAAGCATGCCTTCTTGGCTACCAATGAAAGACACTTCTTATTTCATTGGCTTCAATGCTATCTCCATTCCTGACCTTGTGAATTTTGTTTTAGCTAAATTAGGTCTCGCATGGATGCAATATACTTACAAACTCAGTGAGCTATTGTTTCCTATGTTTTATGTTTACTTGCCAATAACTTATTAGATTTTTATTACTAACCCAGAAACTTTGGTTGATCATCAATTCTACTGCTGCATATCTTGGCAACGACAAATATCAAGTACTGATTGTAAATTAGTACTAAGAGGTATTAATTGGATTGTTGATAATATATTCCAGAATAATAGAATAAGCTAAGAGAAGATACGAGATGGACACTCTTGAAATGGATCAAACCGAGCATATGCAATAATGATTTTCATTTTTCAATGTGAAGTCTTTATTTTCATAATTAAGGAATCATCTGTGACAAGAGTGCCATGTAACTTTTTGACATAATAAGTCATAAAGGTCAATGCTTATTAACTTGCAAGTCATTAATTTCTTTCGGAATTCTCAATCATTTCATATTTAAAATTATTTGTGTAAATGACTTACATGAGAAAAACTCTTAATTCAGTGGATAGGTGAGATACCAGACGAAAAAAAACATTTATATGTCTGCAGAATAAGGCAAATGAATAACGTAAATTGTATTTTGAAAAACCCTATCCATTACAAATGTTGCTGCAAGCGATGGGTGTACAGAAGGCGACACTTTAGCTAGAGTGTAAATACTTATCAAAGTTCTTTGAACTGCAGAACCCAAAGTACTGGTCATAAAAACAATGAATGGTGGTTACTAGAAAGATTGCAAAGGGGCTAACCATTTGTTATATAATTTGTTTTAGAGTTTATTGAACTCTAAGAACAAACACAACCCCATCCAGTCCAGATGTTGTAGTATTAAATCAACTGGAACTGCATTATTTGACGGCTCTAACTTTGAAACCTATGCATATCGAAATTGGTGGTCCTGATCTTCTCTGCAGGGCTACCCCCCAAAACATTTTGCCTAAACCCCTCTTGCTTTGCTGAATTAGTTTTTGTTGGAATTAGTTCTCTGTGCACTTTACCACTGTTAGCAAGTGCTAAAGTGTTTGTGCTCTTTTCCTAAAACAAATTAAAATTGGCCTACACTTGATTGACACATTTAATTTACTTGTAAGCCCCACGTATATGGTACTACATGTACCCAGGGCCTTTAAATTAAATGCTACTAGTGGGCCTGCAGCACGCATTGTGCCACCCACTCAGTTAGCACTTTAAGTCATGTACCATGCCTGCCACTGCAGCCTGTATTGCAGCTTTAAACTGCCATTTGCTTACCTCCAGCACACACAAAGGAATCTGACACCAGGCATGCTTGTCTTTTGTCACTGCAGACTTCTTGAAACCTTGACAGGGGAAAGAACAAACTTTACAGAAGCAGTTGTGGGGGTAGGACACAGTGTTCCTCCCACACTCACATGGTGGCATCGGGTATAACTGTTAGGCATCAGGGCCGGACTGGGAACCAAAACCGGCCCTGGAAAAGTGCTTGGCGCCCCCCCCCCCCTCCCCGCCCCTCCAACCCCCGCCCCCCTCTCGGGGCTTGGGGGTGCCGCCGAGCTCTTTACCAGAGCCGGTTTTCGGCCGATTTTGTTACAGGGCCGATTTTGCAGCTATGCTGCAAAAACGGCCCTGTAACAAAAACGGCCCCCAGGGGGTCAAAACCGTCCCCCACCCGTGCGGCGCACCGGGGGATTGCCCGGTATCCGCTACGGCCAGTCCGGCCCTGTTAGGCATTCAGAACAAATCTTCAGAACACTCCTGGACCTTTGGAAGTTAAATAATCTGCCCTGCTGCCAGAGGACCACCCTTCTGCTTGAAGGACTGGCTTGCTGGCTGAGAAGGAAGACTAGACCTGCTTGCCTTCATCCCAGGCTAACCAGAGTGACCCAAGGGTCAGGTGGCTGACCTTCCATTTAAGCTACAGGGATACAAGTTTCAGAGACCTCCCTGCAACTGCCCAACTGACCTTTTGCACTGGACCTGCCTGGTTGAAACTGGACCTGCCTGAATGATGCTGCTTGCCTCTGCCTGGAGTGAGTACAGATCCCCAAGAGATGCCCTACAGGTCTTGGATCCTTGGCTGGCATCAGGATGTACTGCTCCCTGCCTAACTGTGGGTTCCATAAAATCCAACGCAACGTGAAGCAGCTCAACAGGACCTTACATCACAGCCCTCGCAACTCCTGATTTGTGACCTCATCAGAACACACACAGCATTATGTAGCACAACACGCAACCTTGCATCCAGCTCTCACAGCTCCTGATCTGAACAGATGCAGCGGGATGCAACTCGACTCAGAAATTTGCATCACACTTCCTGATCACCTTCCTTGAGGTACTAAGGCAGGGCCTTTTTCATGACAAGTTTTGGATGGCGTAAGAGGACAGTTATTACCAATCCAATCCAAACAGCTTTATTCGATAGATATGTCATAAAAGCACAATACACAAGAAAGAAATATTTCTATACATATGACATACAAGCTAAGACAGAATTAAAATGGTATAAAAGTGTATTTGGTCTGTCACAAGAAATAGTAAAACACACTCAGCACAGTTAAAAAGACTAAAACACATAACACAGATAAAAACGATTACAGTTCATGAGACTTGATTATACATTAATACCCATATCGACCTTCAGATACCATAGTCATATAAAAATATAATATTCGTAAATGCAATACATTTAAAAAAATGGCCAACTTCATTTACACAAATGCAGAATATAGCAATAGAGATTCACTAATTTGCAGGCAATGTGTGTGATCTAATCACCCACGTCTATCTGAGAAACTTCGCTATTGCGATGGCTATGCAGGGTGTTGTATCTGTGCGCAATATTCTTAACGCAACACTACTCTGACCGGTACCCAGTAACCTGCAAATTGGCGTAAGCCACGCTCGCCGGGGGTCAGCATTTGCTGGACAGACGAATAATAGGTGGGCCAACGACTCTGAATGGGCCTGACAAGAGGGACACGTGCTGTTTCCTGTTGCTGCACATTTTCCTGTGTATGAAGTTATAGGTAATGAGCCCACCCTAAATTGGATGGTCGCAGTAGCAACATTTACAAACGAAAAAAGAATAATAGCATTCATGAAGCCTTGTTTTACATGAACTGCAGAAAATGCAATTTATTGTCAAAGTAATTGGCATCTAATGCGATTATAATTCAAAGCATTGATCATTTAAGGCAGCGCAGTTGCTCATACATCTACGTTATAATTTGTATTTACAGTGCTCTTATTGTGGGAAGAGGGAGGTACATGGGTTGGGGTTCAAGTGAGTACGTGAAGGTGGTGGACAGGGAAGAGGTAGCGTGACTTTTATACATCAATTATACATGATATAACCTTTCCGGCCTAAATCAGTCAAATTGTTCCCATATGTACACATAACCCTGAAGGACATCAGCTAATGAGAATTCTGTCGTCAGAGCTTGTGGAGTAGGTATGTATAGTCAATGTTTCGACCCCACGGATGGAGGGTGGGTTCTGTCCTCAAGGTGGGGTCTTCATCAGGATAAAACTGAGAAGAGCACTCTGGAAAACAGCAGGGCGGCTCAGCTGTACAATCAAAGGAACTGGGCTCATGAGAGCTCTAATTAAAGAGAAGAAAGAATCATCACTGTTAAGTAGACTGTGGGTCAACCAATTACTCGCAGTCAATAGAACAGTCAGTAGAACAAATCCAAATTTCTTCCTCGCGGCACTCCGGCTCAGAGTGCCGCGTAATTGGTTGACCCACAGTCTACTTAATGGATGATGATCTCATGTATAGAGCTTTCCAATTGTCTGGTGGAGATATTTATGCCTTCAGCGGAGCCCTCACAACAGCACCTCCTCTGAAAGTACCAAATGTGTTTTTGAGTGGCCATCACACTTCGTGCAGCCATTGAGCAAACCATTTTGTTTTTCAAAAACCAACACACAAAGTAAGAGCTATACTTTTCCTGGTGGCGCTGAACAGGATAAATGTACCAAAGATGGACCATTCGAAATGCAGCAGATGGTCGAAGGTACTGACACCCCTGCTCCAATGTCCATTGCTGTAAGGATTTCTCCAGTGAAGCCAGAAGTGTCTCTGCCAGTGCTAACATGACAGTTTTCTGACTCTAAATAGAGATGGCAGACAGTTTGGTGGTCAGGCTACTCTGCCAGCTTCCTCCCCTAAAGTCAATCCACGTTTTCCTTCCATTCATTTCTATTCTTTCAGACAGTCAGGGTATTACTCGAGAGTCTAGTCACTCAGTCTCACAATCCAGACACTCTTTAATCCTCTCATTTGGAATGGTTTGTTATTATTGGAAAATTATTATGTTGTATTCTTTTCCTGTGGCAATAAAATCCTAAAATGAAAATAAAATAAAAGGAATGGTTCCATTCTATTTCACACTAATATCACTCACCAATGCAGTCTTTTCTACATATCAGTCAGTCATTCCTCAACCATTCAGAAACTACTCCCTAACTTCTTTCTCAAGACTTATGATGGGCACTATAAGTTCTGCTTTTTTCCTAGTTTGCTGCTTTATCAAAGCTGGTCATGGCAAGCTAGAGCACTTACCCAGCGATGTTGGATTTTCTCTGGTGCACTCTCTATCCCCCAGCAGATGGATTTCACTGGTAATTGTAAATACTATGGGCCCGATTCACAGAACAAACTTAAGACAAAATCCTAAACTTAGTACCATTTTGGTATTCACAGAATGCACTTACTACTTCTGGTATTCACAGAATGAACTTACTATTTTTGCGATTCACAGAATAAACTTACTACTTTTGCTATTCACAGAATGGATTTACGACTCCTAACTTTACGTCCGCACTCGGGCCGGAAATTCCGGCCCGGAGGCGGAGCTTCCGGCCCGGAGGCGGAGCTTCCGGCCCGGAGGTGGGGATTCCGGCCAGTGGCAGAGATCCGCCACTGGCCGGAATCCCCACCTCCGGGCCGGAAGCTCCGCCTCTGGCCCGGAAGCCCCGCCTCCGGCCCGGAAGCCCCGCCTCCGGGCTGTAAACTCCGCCTCCGGGCCGGAAGCTCCGCCTCCGGGCCGGAATTTCCGGCCCGAGTGCGGACGTAAAGTTAGGAGTCGTAAATCCATTCTGTGAATAGCAAAAGTTGTAAGTACATTCTGTGAATAACAGAAGTAGTAAGTGCATTCTGTGAATACCAAAATGGTACTAAGTTTAGGATTTTGTCTTAAGTTTGTTCTGTGAATCGGGCCCCTGATCTCGCCATGCTCAATATTATACCATGCAAACATGTGGTGGCACATGGCTTCGGTTAAAAGGTGTTTAGCTTCAAAACCTAAAAATATCTGACATTCACCATGTTTGATGAGTTACTTAAAGATATCTCCTGCAGTTCACTGCTGAAGGCTTCACACATGATGTCACAAATGATTCCTCTTTAACATCACTGAAGATATTACTTTTTTCATCACCATTAGCATTATCAGTTAAATGATTGAAGCCACAAATTAGTGTTATTTTACACATCTATTTGCACAACGTGGAAATAAACGCTTGTTAAATATATGCACGTTTTGCAAACACAGTGGGGTATATTCTCAAGAACATGTGATAACCATCGCAAAAGTTACTTAACGCAACCCTCAACATCGCAGTCCATCGCGGGAAATTTACGCCATGTTAACCAGGTATTCACAACATGGCGATACCATGCGATATTCCCCAGATAACGCGTCAACTGGCTGTTAATAAATCAATGCCACGCCGCAAAAATGCGAAACGCGAATGCAAAAAAAGCTGCGATGAGGCCAATCGCGATACAAAAATCAGGAAAAAACAGCTACAGGCCTGCAATTCACACGCGTCAGGCGGGAACAATCACCATAAAAGTAGAAAAATTAACTGACAAACAAATGCCAAACAACAGCCAAGCACAATGGATGTTGCCGGAGCAAGTACGGAGGAGAACCAGAATCCCACAAGCCCCCCGGAGGACCTGCCTGGGACCTCGGGGTCAGGGAAAGGCAAGGAGAAAAAGAGTAGGAAGAAGCGCTTCAGTCCGAGGAAAACAGGATCCTGATAACGGAGGTAGTCGAACACCATCAACTACTGTTCGTCACCTCCACTGTGTCATTGGCAACAAATAATGGACTATGGCAGTCCATCGTGGACAAGGTGAATGCAGTCGGAGTGCAGAAGAGGACAATGGAAGAGGTCAAGAGGGGCTGGAATGATGTCAAGAGCAAAACAAAGCTGAAACTTGCCAACAACCGGAAGGCAGCAATTCAGACTGGAGGTGGGAGTCCTGCTCCACAGGAGGAGCTGGACGAGATGGAGGAAATGGTGTCCACAGTCATCAGTGGGGAGATGGTGGCAGGAGTCGGGGGACCAGACACTGCTCAACAGGACAGGACACAACAGCACCAGGGTCAGTAACGACCAGGGATTGGAGGGATGGGGGGAGATGGGCACAATGGCACACATGCACAATTGAGCTGAGCACATCTGCGGACAAACTATACCCCAGACCCCAACTCCCACCAAGAGAACAATGTACCCAAGTATGCTACATGTCAGCACTGTACAAGCACAGGAGTCAAAGGCACACCACATGAAAGGGATAAGGGGAAGCAAAACAGAGCAGCAGGGGCCACCCCCCCACTGCAGCATGCACACATAACATGCAGAGCACATCAACACTGACAACAAAGTGGCACAAACCCCAACACGTCCACAGCAGAACACAAGACACAACTGGCACCCACTGGCTGCAGACACTGGCCAATCACAAGTGGCAGTGCAGGGACATGTGAGTAGACAATGCATAAGTTCAAACACACATCCGTGATGTTGTTGAAATGTCCACTGTCCCGCAGCAAATAGGCAGCCCCTCAAAAGCAGCCACAATGTACACAGTCATGCAGTCTGTTTGTGAACATTTACAATCCAACAACACACATGTGAACACATTGTCAAACTGCATCTCCCCTTCACATTGCAGAGGGACAGTCAACACCTCCTGCAGAGCAGCCCGAACCTCTCTTCTCTGATGATGAAGAGGACCACCACAGCTTCGACTCCGACGCCCTCCGAGAGTTCATTGACAGTCTCCGCAGCCCACCTCCAGGAGCAGGGCAGCCCAGCTGCAATGAGGACACCCCACCCCCTTCACAGACCACACAGCAGGCAGTACCCACCACCACGGCTGCCTCCCAGGACCCCCACGAAGAACACATGGCCTTCCAAAGCCATGTGTTGGGATGCCAGGAGCAGCTTGGTGAACAGGTGCGGGTGGGCTTCGACCGCATGGCAGACAAACTAGATGCTTTACGTGGGTGTCTAAGTCCTATCAGGGACCACTCACAATCCCTAACGGACACCCACAGCCCACTCCATGCACCCCACGAACCATGGCTGACATCGCCAGAGTCCTGACTCTGAGACAAGAACGACTGTCTAGTCAGAGTGGCTCCAGTGAGCTCGCCCAGGAGATGGGACTCATGCGGAGACTCATGGAGAACATGGAGCGGGGCAATGTGGAAAGAGCGGCTGCCACGGCTGCACACCAGCAAGAGGTGGCTGGGTTCCACAATGATCTTAAAACCATCCTCATGGCGTTGCTGCCACAAGGCCTGGCGCCGATGCATGCTGCTGCTACCACTACATCCACATCTCCGTCCCCTGAAGTGTCAGTGCCACACAGTGTGGCAAACATTCCACCTCCGGCCCCTGAGGTGTCACTGACACACAGTGCTGGAGAAAGGTCAACACCACCCACACATGAGACACATGACACAGCAGAGGACGAAGATGCGGATGAAACCGCCTTACTGGTACGGAGAAAACTGTAGCCTTCATCTTCGCCATATGGCCAGTTTCAGCTTGATTGTGCCCTCTGCATCATCACCTTCCACTGTCCCCCGATACACTCAGCGACACTCACCTTGGACCTCGCAATGGACTGCCATTTTCTGTATGATCGCCAATGACACAGCTATCAGACTGCGGACTAAACTCTTCGTCTTCCTTTGGATTTGTCATTCCTTGAAGGACTCTGGCTGGCCCTCCACGGACCAACATTTAAAAGTGGGGTTTGCATGGCCCTGTCCTGCTCCATATGCAACACTCCACTGAATGTGCTTTAAACATTCCTAATCACACTGATGTGTCTATGGTCTTTCAAGTGTGGCAGTATGGATGAATGTAGGGTCAGTGAATTCCTCTTACGTCCATGTGGCTCATGTCATTGGACTTGGGTCACAGGGTGACACATTGCTGAATCTTGTCCGGGTGACGCCGACGCAACCATAGCGACACACGCATTTGTTACTTCCTTGTCCAGCCTCGTTTGGAAAAACGCCCATAGCCCCGGGTCATTGTTCAAACCTTCACGATGGACTGGCATACGCCAGGCCAGCCCACTCCTCTAACACTCACAGGGGGGACGACAACGGTACATGTCCCAGGTCTTCCCTGTAGGAATCTACTGGTCACAGGTCTAGTTGTCAGCATGCCACAGCCACTCCCTCATGGCTGGTGTACGCCCACACCACACCCATCCAGAACACACGTCACAGTACATGTGACCCTGCCAATAAAAAGGGCCGGGCACAAGTGCTCAATGCCATTTCCAACCTCTCTCGGGGTGTATCCATGTGGTGTGCATGTAGGCATGGGGACCCAGGGGCCTGTGACATCACATTCCGCAGGCTTGGAGGTGACATGATGGCGTCCGCACCATGTGACCCAATCATAGAGGGTCCATGACTTGCGGGGCACAGACTTGGTGGCACCGGCTACCCTGCGGCCGGCACAGGCACACCGCCACCGGATGGTGACTTTCGGTGCACTGAGGTAGGGGCACCTTAAGGGCTGAGAGGGTGTGCAGCCTGCGATGATGCCCCGTCCCGGCGGTCCAGACTGCTCAGGTTTTCTGTGCCCTGCTGGACCGCAGTGCAGGCCTGAGCCAGCGGACAGCGGGGGGCTACCGCCATGTGGCGTGGCCTTGCAGGTCACAGAGTTAGTGGCACCTCAAGGGCTGAGCGGGTGTGCAGCCTGCGATGAGGCCGGGTGCACTGGCATGTCCTCTGCCATGGCGAAATCAAGACTCAGCACCAAAAGTGAGACCTGGTGGCCTGCGGAGCGGGGCTGCATGATTTTGAGGGTGCCATGTCCGCGGGCCCCGGCCTTGTGGCTTGCAGCAGCACGTGGTGGGCCATCGTTGCTACACGCCAAAGGCGGAAGGTGAGCAGTGAGGCCTGGGGGAGCAGGGGCGGGCATGCAATGCTGGGCGGCGGGAGGGACTGGGGTGCAGCTGCCTTGGTGCACAGGGGCAGACAGGCGATGATGTCATGTGCACTTGTGTGTACTGTGCCATTCATGTATCTGGACTCTGTTACAGGTGACGGGTCTGTCTGAGATGTGGGACCTGGTGAACTGCACTACATACTGGCACGTGGTTGGAGACACACTGGTGGAGGCAGGTGAGCAGTGTGGCCTGTGTGTGCAATGTCGGCACTCTCTCTCCCTGTCCCTCTCTTCTTTTCTCAATCTCTCGTTCCACCTCTCTGTCCGTCTATCTCTCTCTCCCCCTCTCTGTCCGTCTATCTCTCTCTCCCCCTCTCCGTCCGTCTATCTCTCTCTCCCTCTCTTTGTCTCTCTCTCCTTCGCTCTCTCTCTGTCCCTTGATGTGCGCAGGACACACCTTCTCATCACGGTTTTTGTCTTTCAGGTTGTGACCTACGGAATGTCCCGAGGGGAGCCACCATGTGTCTTCATTTCTGTTCTGTGTTTATTTTAATAAATTTTCATTTGTTGCTTCGAAGGTCAATGTATGATGCTCATTTTTGTGACAACACATGCATGTCAGTCACCAGATGTGATTGTGCGACATCAGGCGGATTATTTGGTACATGATTCCATGTAGTTGATGTGGCATGTCTTTGGCTGGGGAGGGGGGGTGCCGGGCAGGGGGGTCCTGGGGGTGGTGGCGGTGGGTGTTGTGACCCTCTTGGGTTTCCGGCATGCATGTTCAGTGGCTCCATGGCATCTGTTGTTCTTCAGGTGTGGCTCTGGTCTGGGCTCCCTTTTCTGTTGCAGGCTGCCGTCCGAATTTGCACCAGGTCAGAGCAGGTGTTAATTTTCTGCTGCTAACTCGCCTTATCGCATGTTTTGTGGTCTTTTTGCCAATGTGGCTGGTCGTTGAGAATGTTGTGGAGTTGTGTTGTCATGGCTTTTTGCATGGGAATGCCTACTCTGCATCTCATTAGCGATAGTTGCCGGGGTCATCTGTGGCAATGTTTTTTGCAGCTGCTATCGCAGGTAAACTGGTGCTGTGGGCTGTTAGCACCAGCTTGTGAATGAAGTGATAAATTTATCGCGAGTTTGGCTGTGCTAAAGTGCTGTTAACTCGGCGATAGCTCCTTGAGAATATGGCCCAGTGTATGTTGACATTAGTGCTGCATCCTTATAACTGTAATCAGTATGTTTAAAATATATTACGCGTGAGTACAAATTAAAGAACTTTTCTTCTTTAAATTAGTTAGGAAGAAAATCTATTGGAAAGCATTAGTGCTCCAGCCATACTACAGATTTATTGTAGTGATGTCAGCAATTATGTCTAAGGTGAAGTGATATTTGATGTCATCAGTGATGCAATTGTAATGGTAATTGTGACATAATGTTTGACTCCAATAAGGTCTTCAAGGCAAAACTCAAAGACTTAGATATTCGACAAATATGTTAATATATGCCCTACAACCAGCTGCTTATAACTGATTTAAATAACTGCTGATATTGCATGGTCATCACAGGTAAAAATCACCATAGTCAGCAACTATATGTAACATGACTGGAATGACATTGAAAGAAAAGGTTGCACTTCCACAGAAAAAATGAACTCATACCTGTTTACATCTACTAAAGCCTACAACATTACAGTCATAAATAAGATGTCCTTCCTAAATTCATATAGAGAAAAGATTGTCCTAACAAGTCACTCACAAGTGACACATATCCTCAAACACAATAAATATAGTATGTAATTTAAATGCATGGACATTTCTCAATGAAATATGTAATTGAATAATTCAGTTATAAGATATATATGGGAATTTGTCACATGTATGTGAGTTTGGTGTGATGACCTAAAATTGGAGTCAAAAATGTTGTGTAAGGTGATGATGATGATGATGGTGATTTTTATTATTATAATTACCATTGCTGTTATGATCATTATTATTATTATTATTATTATTATTATTATTATTATTATTATTATTATTATCATTATTATTATTATTGTTGTTGTTATTATTATTATTGTTATTGTTATTATCATCATTATTACTGATATTCATGCTTAATGCCTTCGCGGGCAGCTTCACTCCCCAGCTCTGAGGAACTGTGACTCTATGTTGCTATGAATGCTGCAACACTATGGGAGGCCCTCTTAACAAAAATTACAAAATTTTTACTTTAAGCCATAAGTAATGAAAATAAAGATTTTGTTGATGATTTAATTTGTGGTGTCATCTGTGATGACATGTATGTGTTGTCATGAGCTGTCTATTGGCTGTGTTATGATTGCCTAAGTAAGTGATGAATTTCAGTTTTGTTTAGCTTTTGTATTATACGATTATGCACATTCCACTTAGGTTTTTCAGGGATGTTATTAAAGTCTTTTTAGATTGATTGGCAATTGATTATGGTACAAAGCCAGTACTTTTAGTAACATAATTTGACACACAACCGAAACGTTTTCTTGTTTTTTTGGGTTCTCTTAGGCCCAGCCACTACTTATGTCTAACTGGTCCTCCAACCAGTCAAGCCCTTTTGTCAGAGCACATGGACAGAACATCATTACCTACGTCACTGATACCAAGCTCATCCTCTCGCTCTCAGAAGGGCCGCCACGACGAGGGACAACTTACACAGGTGCATGACAAGCATCTCCGGCTGGATGAAGGACAACTGTCTAAAACTCAACAGAGGACAAAACGGAAGTGGTGTTCATCAGGAACAACACGTACCCATGGAGCGACTCCTGGCAGCCCTCCAAACTAGAACCCACACCCGTACTGACAGACCATGCCAGCAACCTTGGCATCATCCTTGACAGCAAGCTCACCACGAAATACCAGATCAACACTGTCTCCTCTGCATGCTTCCTCACCCTTCGCATCCTCTACAAGATTTTCAAATGGTTCCCGGTCAACATCAGATGGACCTTAACCCAAGACCTAATCACCAGCTGACTCGAATACGACAACACCCTCAAGGCAGCAATGCCCTCACATCTCCTGAAGATAACACAGATCATATAGAATTCTGATCCAGACTCATCCTTGACCTCCCCAAGCAGACCCACATCACCACCCACCTCAGAAAACTACACTGGCTCCCCATCCAGAAGAGATGCTACTTCAAGATGCTGATCCAGATGTAAAAGACACTGCACAACCAAGGACCTGCATACATCAAACACCGCTTAAACTTCCACCAACCCACCAGACACCTATGCTCCACCTCCCTTCACCTCGATCCCACCCCTCGGATATGCCATAGCTACAGAGGAGTCCGTTCCTTCCACTACCTGGTGGCCAGATCCTGGAACAACCTCTCTCTTCACCTGTGGACCTCTTTCTCTCTGTTGGAATTCCAGAAAGGACTCAAGACCTGAGTGTTAGACTGAGCCTCTGCATCAAGACTCTCAGCACCTATATACACTCATGAGTGATGAGTCGTGCTTTAAAAATCAAGTAGATTACTGATTGATTTTGGACCCGGCTCCTCTGCCTCAAGGCTCCTGCCTTGATCCTTCTGCTCTCTCTCTCTCTCTCTCACTCTCTCTCTCTCTCTCTCTGTCTCTTCTGCTCTCCACACTTGACAAACTCCTTTTCTCATTTCTCTCTTTCACACAATGTTTGGCCTCTGCAAAGCTCTTATCACACTACTGCACCTGTTTTGGAATCTTTCTCCACTTTATGTTTCTTTGCTCTATTCTCTCATTTTGTGAATCTTTAAACTGCTTTTTGCTTGCTCTCCTTTTCACCACTTGTACCTCTGTGCTCTTTTTCACCCTTTTTAACAACTCTTTTTACCCATTTGTGTTTGCTCCCTCTCTAACCCCTAGTGCCTATGTGCAATTTTCGATCCATTTTTGACACTCTCTTCACCCACTTTTTGCTTGCTCTCTTTCTCACCCCTTGTGCCTCCGTGCTCCTTTGCACTTGTTTTACTGCTTGCTTCCACTGTCACCCCTAGTGCCTCTGTGCTCTTTTTCACCTGTTTTTGTGCTTCCTCTTTCACCCCTTGTGACTTTTTTAACCTTTCCACTCATTTCTTGGGCTCTCTTTACTCGTTGCAGGCCTTCTGCCCCCTCCGTCATGCTCCCCACAGCCCCTTCCCACACTTTTCCCACCTCCCACCTTCCTCCATTCCTTACCTGCTATTCCTGCCATGTCTCCTTCCTGCCTCTTCTTCCGGTGCCTCTGAAGCCCCATCCACCACCCCCTCGTGCGCCTCCCCACAAGATCCACTTAATGGTGGCCACTGCATAACTGCACAGCGAGCGCGCCATTGGCACACTGAAGGTGTGCCAAAGACACGCTCTTCTTCGCCCATCTGCACCTGGACTACACCCAGTGACAGGAACACTGGCATGATCATTCCCCATCAAGCCGCAGCCCACACCATGTTAGGAGCTTTCACCTGTCCCCACTGCCAGTTTACCTGCAGCAACCTATCCACACATCCCAAGCAAGCACCAGCACCATCAACAACACCCCTACCAAACACCACATGCCCCTTTAAACTTGCACCTCGACACTCACTTACATGATTGCATGCTACTCAACACTTAATCTCTCAGCAACATGCAACTGAATTTTGGGATCGCATTGCCCCCTCACCGCGACTACAGGGTCTTCAAACTCCTCGATTACCTCAATTTCCACCAAGAAGACAGCACCAACCCCTGTCCCACAGCAATCCTCAAAAGCCTCAAAAACATTGAGCCAACCCAGCTCATTTCAGAACCAACACACATTGCAGGACCAGTGGCATAAGTAAAGTTGAGGTGGCCCCCCTGCAATCTTGAGCACTCAGGCCTGAATACTGTGTTTGGGGGCCCCTGCAGCTCCGGCTACCCCATGCACTGCGGGGGCTGCAGGCCTGTATTACGCCCCGTGCAGGACACATATTGGACCCCATCTTCACCACAAACTACAGCATCAAATACAACTCCACATCAATGCTCATATGGACTGACCACTTCATCATCCACTTCCAAATCAACACACCGCAAGTCAACATGCTCACCAGCGCAGCTTGGCAAAATCACAGAAGTGGACTGGCTCAAACTTCTTTGAACGGATCAACTGAACCCCACAGACAACCTCAACAAAGACATCACCAACTTCAACAATTGAATCAAGACTCCCTTGCACCATTCAAACTTAACAAGCAAAGAAGAACCAACAAGCAAGCCAGCTGCGGACCCCCAAGACTCCAATAGCACTGCAAACAGCTAGAAAGAAAATGGAGAGCCAGCCACAAAACCAATAACAGAACCTCCTTGAAAACTGCACTGAGGCACTGCCACCAGCAACTGAGAGATGCCAAGAAAAAAGCACTAGCTAAACGCATTGAAAGGGTGGCAACATGTGCAAGGAAATCTCATTGATCATCAATGGCTTCCCCACACACCGGGCCTCTGTTAACAGCATCACCCTCACCCAAGAACTCTGCAACAACTTATCAATCTTCTTCCATAGAATTGTAAAGACCTACAGCAACTTCACACTCCATCCACGCCCTAGCAAATTTATCATCACCCTACCCATCACCAGCCAAGATGACCACTGAACTGAATGGGAATCTCTCACCAGAGAAGACACAGTCACGATCATGCAGTTCATCCACTCAGGAGCCCCTACAGATCCCTGCCCTCCCAACATCTACAACCTGTAAGCAGCACCAATTAACACCACCCTCAGCCACATCATCAACACCTCCATCACGTCTGCCACTTTCCCTACAGTCTGGAAGCATGCTGTGAGCAATGCCCTCCTCAAGAAACCACCAGCCGACCTGAATCAACTGAGCAACTTCCGCCCCATCTCTCTGCTCCCCTACCCAGCCAAAGTGATAGAGAAGGCCCTAAATAAGCAACTCACAACTCACCTTGAACTACACAACCTGCTGGACAATACTGAATCAGAATTCAGAAAAAAAACACAGCACCGAAACTGCCCTTATAGCAGCCACTGATGACATCTGCTCTATATCAGACTAAGGAGATATAGCATCCCTTATCCTGCTTGACCTCTCGGCAGCTTTCGACACAGTCTCCAGCAACATACTCAACAGAGGACTTCACAAGAGCGAAATCCAAGGACCCGCACTCAAATGGATCTGCTCCTTCCTCACTGAAAGATCCTAAAAAGTCAGACTGCCATCCTTCAGATAGGAATCCAAGAACTTCATTGGTGGAGTCCCTAAGGGATCATCTCACAGTCCTATCCCTTTAAATGTCAATATGACATCACTCTCCAACATGACCCATTCCCAAGGCCTCACCATCATCTCCTACAACGATTAAACACAGATCATCCTCTCACTGGCGCACTACACAAGCACCACCAGAGCCAACTTCACCAATTGCATGACCATGATAGCAGAATGGATGAGAACCAACTTTCTAAAGCTTGAAACCAAAAAGACTAAAGTACTGGTCTTTGGAAACAGGACCTCCCCATGGGATGCCACCTCGTGACCAACCGAGCTAGGAAAACACTAACTGACCATACCAGAAACCTGAGGATCACACTGGACAGCAAGCTAAACATGATGGCAAGAGTCAAAATGGTGAGCATTGCCTACTTCCCCATCACACACATGCTCCGAAAGATCTTCCAATGGTTGCCACAAAACAACAGACGAATCATCATGTAGGCCTCATCAACAGCAGACTCGACTATGGTAACGCACTCTATGCCGAAATCTCCAAGCAGCTCAGACACAGAAGCCGGACTACCCAGAACACCACCACTAGACTCATCTGCAATCTCCCATGCCACATCCACAGCTCACCTGACCTCAGAGAGCTCCACTGGCCCCCATTCACCAATGCAGCTAGTTCAAACTCCAAATGCACACATAACAAAGCCTTGCACAATACCGAATCCAGCATACCTGAACAGTTGAATTCACTTCCACTAGCCATCCAGTCACCTATGTGCAGCCTCACTCTCATCGTACACCCCCACATTAACAAAAGCACAGCAGGAGGGCACGTATTCTCCTACATCATACCCAAAACTTGGAACAAACTCCCTCATCAAATCAGAGCCTCCTCTTCACTTCTTGAGTACTGCAAGAAACTGAAGACCTGGCTGTTTGAATAACCCTACAAGGACCTTTTGCCTTAATCCTGCTCATGTGCATGGATACCCTCACAGGGGATTAGCACACTCTACAAATTGACATAACATAACATAACAGCTCTTTAACAAATATCTAAATAATGCCTGAAAGCCTATTCAATTAATTAACCTTTCCTTTGTGCCACCGACAGCTTTGCTGTGTGCCAGTGCCTTGCTGTCAGTCTTGTCTGGCCACCCTCCATGCCTCCTCCGCTCACCCCAGAGAATGCAAGGCACATATTATGGCCATCTCCGATAGGCGCTGGTCTTAAAATGCTGTTTTTGGCAAATTCCTTTCCTCACTATCTTATAATGGTCTCTGACCATGCCCTGTGGCTATTATTTATATTTTCACTCACACAGCCTCTATGGCCTGTGTACAAGCAAAGGCTGTATTTCCATTAGCTCTTGAACACAGGGGCCATTTGCAATGACACCTAGCAAGATTCAATATTTTTTGAGTGGTGGGAGTGGCCTACTGTTAGACCCTTTGACCAATCCAAAGGAGCCTACAGCTCCATGAGTATTAGGTGTATTCAGGTCTGTATTTAGATCTGAATTGTGGTTTCTGGTCAGAGGGCCCAGTCCAGCACTGTGGCCCCGCACTCTGCCCCCGGAACCCTCTGGGCCTAAACTTCAGCCATGCTTAAAATGTGTGTGCACACAGAGTAGTCTCCATTTGCTACATATCCCTCCCTCTGCCCTAAGGTGCATATATGCATTTGACATACTCTTTGGGAACTGACCACAAGATATTGCATTTGGATATGCCCTTTGCAATTCTCTTTGCCCTGAGGGTCAGTTGGACAAAGACTTCATCTGTCTGATTTGGGCTCTTGGCATGAAGTATGACATTCAGCCATGCCTTATGTTGATCACCCATACTTCACTGTGTGCGAAGCATGGTCTACCCCTGATCCCGATGGGCCCTTGCACAGGCAGTGGGCTTTGGCTACAACTTTCTTTTTCTTTTTTCTGAGTTTTATATAGCACTAACTCGATCCGAAGGCATCAGGTATAAGAGCGCTTTGCATGAGCACTGTGAGAAGGTGGCCTGGTATACGCTGTCCACTAATTAAAGTGGGCACCCTGTACTAGTCCACATGACCCTTATGAAGTATGAGGTCAAAGATAACCTTTAGAAAGCTAACCTAGTGGTAGCTGTGGAGAGCAGCATTCGAGCTTAATCTTGAAGGAATGTAAAGCTGCTTGTGTTACCAGAATATCACCTCCTGAATGACTAAATGAAAGGAGAATCACACAGTAGTTGTATAAAAATATGTATTTATTGATATAACACTCTCTACTAGTCTCTACACGAGATTAGGGCACAAAGCACACAATACTGAATCAATAGAACATTCGTAAGTAGCAAAATACACAGTGGGCTCCAGGGGCAGACCGAACCATATACTAAAAACATGGTATAACAATCATGACTCGACTAGACACAGTGCCTAGAGCACGTAGAATTGCTGGGACCCCAAGGAACCATCCAGAGGAGTGACACAGGGAGCCCACGGAGGACGGGTGCAGTGAGGAAACATGACCGCATACTTCGTACAACTCTATGGGAAAGTCATGGTTGCAAAGTTACAGTTTAAGAACACTTCTACGAGGACTTTGAGCGACCCCTTTGGAACATAGGAGGCTCTAAGGCCAACCCACTAGTGAGTACCGAGGTACCTGCGTTACCTATAACAGAGGAGGGTGGTTGAATAGGGGTCAAGAAGTGTCAGAAACCTTGGTCGTTTTCAATGGAGAGTTGCAAAGAAGTACAGCTGCCGGGAAGGCGAAGAGTGCCCGGTGGAATGCAAGCCTGGATTCTAGGTGAGAAGAACCTGAAAGCAGAGGGGACAGAGTCTGGGTCACTTCAGGTGACCAGGGGCTCAGTAGTCGAATGCCCACCGATGTCGGACGCTTCAGGTGTGAAGAAGGGATCCTTGACTCTGCAGCCACGGGGACCAGGAGATGTCGAGGATGACCAGGATACGAAGGTGAGCTGTCCCACAAAGGATGTCGAGTGCTGAGGGGTCGATGTCTGGCTGGAGCACCAACAAGCCATGGCAAATGCAACCCACGCGGTCATAGTAAACAGGTTACGATGTGGACCAGCAAGGTCATGGGAACCTACCAAGCAATGGAGAGTCAGGGCATGTCTGGAGCAACCAGGTAAGCCCAAAAACAAACAAGGTGACCCTCACCAGGACCCACAGGCCAACGGCCCAGGGATCGCAAGGAGAGCTCAAGCTAGTTTGCAAAGTACCAGCCCACGGGACACTCAGTCAGTGGAGGCTGGATAACTTTGGTGCAATTAATGCCCGGGGTCAGGACTACACGGAGTCTAATGCACAAGCTCGGAAATCACCAACAAGCATATGCACTTGCAAATGTATGCGGTGCACAGGGGTTCAGGTTGCACGGCCCCCACGAGGGATACTGGTCTCAGAATTGCTGAGAGGTCAGATCTACCTCAGGGACCTTTGGGAACCCACCTCCTGTGTTGCTGAAATCTTCAGAGTCCTCAGGAGTTTGGGAGAAGCAAACCAGTCAGATGCGTTCAGGTGCCTGCTTTTGCAGGGGAGTAACTCCTTTACTCCAAGGGAGATTCTTCAGACGTCCAGCATTGTGCAGACAGTCTAAGTACTTGGTTTCTTCTTAGCAGAATCTTGTCCAGGTAAAATCTAATGTCCTGTAGCTAGGTAACCCACTTTCTACCCATGGGAAGGGGTTGGAAAGATTCTAGGGACCCTCCTAGGGGAGGGGCAGGACAGAGGGGTGGCTACACCCATGTCCTTTGCCCAGTTTCGCACCAGAGGACGAGCCAATGGCTCCCAGAACTGGTTTGAGCTGGACTATGCACAGGGACACCAAATGTGCCCCCAGTGCAGATTTTCTGGCACTCTCAGAGTGCACCCACCCAGCCCCAATACACCTTACCCTGTCTGGGAGGTGGTCACACCTCCCTGTGACAAGAAGCCTATTGTAATGCCTTCCTCTGCTTGAGCTTGGCTCAGCAGCAGGAGAGCAGAATTGTGTCTGTGGCTGGCAGCGTCTATTTTGTGCTGCCCAGGTCAAGAAAGCTGGTACCGGGTAGACCAGTGACCCACACATGTCCCTTTGGAAGGGTGTAATCATGCCTCCCACACCAGTTACTGGTGTGGAGGTATGATTCCAAGGTGTTTGACACCAAACACAACATGTTTCTAAGCAGCCGTTTTAAAGTTAGCATTTACCGCGAGGTTATAATGCACTTCAACATATATGTCTGGCTGCATCACGGACAACCCCGGAGAATTGTCTCCGAAGGCTGCAGAGGGGCTCTGCTCATGCAGGAGCACCCTCTCACCTAAAACCCAGCACCCTGCCTTCAGGATTGATAAGGCCTGTCATAGGGATGACTGATAGGTTTTTAAGTGTAGTGATTTAGATAGATATAGTGAACCTATGTCTTAGTAAGTGGTGCAAGCTCCATTTTACACAGTCTGCCATAGTAGGCCTGTCGTGTCATTTTGAATGGCCTCTCAGGGGTGGCATAATACATGCTGGAGCCCCTGGGAGGCCTCTGGTGTACCTAGGCCCTGGGTGCATGTGTACCATATACTAGGGACAGATAAGGGTATCCCAGTATCCAATCTGGAGTGTACCTAAAGTACATACATAGCAATTTAAGGGAGAAAGCAGATAGACTGGGGTCCTGGATAGCAGGATCCCAGTCAGACTATTGCAAAAACAGTGTGACATCAGCAAAATGTGGGGGTAACCATAAGAAGCAGATACTACTTTCCTACAAGCACCAGGTGCGTTACAGACGGATACATTATTTTTTTGTTAGGTACAGTGAGTTTAAATGATTTGCCCAGAATCACAGGATGTTGAGGGTCGTTTCTGAGACTCGAACCCAGTTCCCCAGATTCAAGGTTGATTGCCCTAGCCATTAGGCCACATCCTCTCCCCATGTGCTCTGAGGCAGAGGATGTTGAGCTTATGTCCATTTTCGCACCTACTGTACCCACTGGACACATGGTGTGTGCTTTGACTACACTTTGCATCCAGGATCCCTTCCTGCAGTACCCATAGGGAATTAGTATTGGGCAGCCATTTTCACATTCTCACTTCCCAAGACATCTCTAAGTACTTTCAATCTAACTTGAAATTTTATGTGGGCCGAGTTATTTCCCCCCTTAGCTAATCTTCACTAAACTTTCAAAGGTCAAACATATGCCAGAACATTGTATTAAATTACAGGCAGATTCATAATAAGGGCAACATTATAAAAAATAGAAAAATAAAATGCTGTTTTAATGGCTGTAGTGCAGAACCGTACGTATCAAGTTTAATATGACTGGGAGTTAAATACAACCCTCTGTGTCACAGCACTTGCAAAATAGAAAAACGGTGATACATAAACTCTCATATTGGAACCGACCTGTGACTTGTTTAAAAATACCAATATCAAGAGGGAAGGAGAAGTCACGGGTAAAAGACCCCACTCGGCTCCCAAATATGTACCGTCAAAAATCTAAAGATAGTTGGGTCTGGTGTTCTGGAGGAATTCCTTCAGAAACAATCCATGGGACCATCAACAAATATTTTTGGTTAGTGGTATATGCTCTGCCACTGACGTAGTGGTAGTTGATAGCATCATCATCGGGTCTTTTTCCTCCACCAGGAGGTAATCTCTCTTGATCGAAGAGATTTTCATGGGAATCCACAACAGAGTAAGTGATCTTAAATTACCTCTTGTATAAAAAACAGTAATTTATTAAAAACCTAGACAGGGGTATGGTTGAAAAGAAAAGTGGATATGTATTGGGGATGTGCAATATATCCATCACATGTTTTCTAAAGGGATTCCTCCAGAACACCAGATTCCACTCTCTTGATTTTTGCTGTAACTTGTTTAACCATGGAGAAGTGACAAAAGCTCCACCTACCCTTACATGCCATCTATTCTTCTCGCACTAGAGTAACAATTCAGATTGAAACTCTTTGAGGGAGTGTTGAATGGTATGGTGATAAGTGAATGGTGTGGTGAAGATCTCATATAAGTCTCTCTCATTTGGAGATAACTCTTGCCATGATTTCAATGAGATTTCTCTTGCTTCAAATTACTTAAAGACCATACTTTTTTTATCTTGCATTGGAAACCCTCTTGTCATAAAATAAACAAGAATAATTATTATCAGGGCACAAGTCCTAAAAAAAGAAGTGGGGGGACTAACCTAATTAATCAGTATGCAGGTGGCATCACGGCGCGTGACATCACGGTGCGTGAGGCGAGTGACATCACAGGAAGTGGCATCATAAGAAGTGACATCAGATCTTAATCCCTCACATATATATGTTTAGCAGGTCTATCATGAGTACATTTGAGCACATTTAGAGTATACTTGCAAACCCTCCTGATTTAGGCAGAAGATTCACTCTTTTGTAAGCTTCACATAAACTAATGTTACCTTTTGTCAGCGTAAAGCTTCCTCTACCTTTAGTGCTTTAAAAGGCAAAATAGTGATATTTAAATTATTACAACGCCTCCTCAGGGGTAGTAAGAGCTATATAAATGCTATTTATTTTGTGCAAATACTGCGAAAGATCAACACATCTGATATTCTTACAGTGCCTGCATATCTCCTAAACAGGGAACTGAATAGTGAAAAGCTGCCTCTCAAGTATGCGTGAAGAGTAAGGTGTGAGCCTTTGTTTCCCCACTGCTGCATTTGCTTCTAGGTGTGAGGCTCCTGACTGCTGCTAGCCAGGAGATTCGAACAAAAGGAGGACTGATGACACCCCAAATTCGGCCTTTGTTATGGGCCCAGCAGGATCAGAAATAAGAGCTCCCCATCCCCTCCTGCACGTTGTTGTGACCCAAAGCAGATATCAACGTCCAGGCGCTGCTGGAAGCGTCCCGGTGTTTGGGACGAATTCAGCATCTTTTTCAGTGGGGCCCAACTTCTTGGCAGGGTGGACGGCGTCCACCCGCGTGTATCCCCGACTCGTGCCCTGATTATTATTACTGCATTTCTTTATATCAAGTCCTCGTTCTGTGTTGCCAATACAATTATAATGCATTGCCCACAATCATTTATCTGTACAAGAGCAATATGCATTTGTGCTCCAAGTTAAATCCACTTCAATCAATATGTACCTCAAGAATATGCTTTACTTTCATGCCCAAAAGAGTTCCTGTTTCGAATTCATGGCATTTCTTTATCTCCCCCTTTAAATTTCCCCAGGTTTGACCTAGTGAAACTCACCTGGGGAAAACTGCAGAGGATGCATTAAGAAGTGCTCATCACCCCTGTTCCTGCACAAATGAGCTTGCACAGGGATCGGAAAAAACGGATGCTCATAAGTTTTTTAT
Source organism: Triturus cristatus (assembly GCF_964204655.1). NCBI lineage: Eukaryota > Metazoa > Chordata > Amphibia > Caudata > Salamandridae > Triturus > Triturus cristatus. The sequence continues at coordinate 139,188,815 of NC_140592.1, forward strand.
GGAAAGATGCCCTAAAAACTGGCAAAACATACAAGCAGCTGCTGCCCGTGCAGGTAAGAGCAGTGGGGCGGTGGTGATGGGTGTGGCGGGGGGAAGGGAATTCGACAGACGCTAAGAAAAAAACATTATTATTTATTTAATTTTCCCCCGTGGGCGTCTGTTGATTTAACCCCCCCCCCCCCCATTCCCCCCCCTCAGCCCGCCCGCACCGGCCTACCGCTCTTACCTGCACGGGCCTTGGCTGCATACAGTTTCAAGTGTGTTAAACATTGATTCTTGTGTTCATGCCTTATTTCCAAGGTCAAAATTAGGAGCAGGATGCCTCTACCCAACCCTGTAAACACCTTATCCCAGGTAGTGGTGTGATAAATACTCCAGGTATGATAAATACTCAACCCTACTTCATAAAACGTGTAATCTGGACCTTATTCCTATTTAGCCTAATGGAGCAAATCTCTGTGTCTAGCTACCAATTCAACAGAAGCTACCTGAAAATTCACAAACCTGTAAATAAATGAATTTCCCCTAATTAATTATAAGAGACATAGTCGATCCCTCATATTTTGTCAGAAAGGATCAGTTCTTTCAAATTGAATCTGGAAAAATAGATAAAAGAACCCCAGGTGTCTTCAAGGATTTCTAATTTCAAGAAGAAAATCTGAGCCCTAGGAATATTAAATTATTGGCCCGGGATGTACTTGCTTGTAAACTGTGACACCTGTCCATGACCTTGTGACCTCTGAGTGCTAGTCCAATCGAAAGGTGGGCAGAGCACGTACAACTTGAGTCAAGTGAGCAGGGAAGGGTGCATATTACAATAAACATCACACCAAAACAAGACAGCAGTAAAACTTTTGAAAGAGTTTGTGGAATGTGATTCATCTCAATTAGGCCTCTGGGGAATCTTCATTATGCTGGCGGGTTGATGCTCGGATCCGATTATTTGGCTGTACACAGCTTGTATAATTCATTTCCTGTTTTCCAAATGCCAAATGTCTTGGTTTTGCTGCTTGAGATTTGATTCAAGCAGAATTATTTAACCACAGCCTTGAAACAAGATGTGCGCCACATGTGCAACAATACTCACAGCACAATTTACAGAAACTCAATGGAAATAAATGGACCTATCTTGGTATCTCTTGAGCCTTCGGTGAGAGCACAGCTCGTCATGCACGTTTGCGTCGTGACTGACTGGACAGTGGCAAGGGAAAGCCACGTGAGGCTATTTACAATCACAAATAGAAGGCGAAAATGGGCACAACAAATTGCTAAGGTCCCGGTATTCATGCGGGCGCGAGTCATCATGTAATATGTGTTTAAATCAACAGTTGTTATGGCAAAAACATGCACTATTTAAGGAAAAATCAGGGCGGCCTTAGAGCTGGTGTCGCCCGGTGCTACAATCATTTTTGGCGCCCCCACACCACATGACTGCCTCCTCCGATTCGCTCACTTCCACCAGGCAAAAGTGCCCCTCATCTCTCCAATAATAAAGGATTGCAAAACACAGCGCCCCCTATGCAGGTCAGCGCCCAGTGCGGCCGCACCGGTCGCACTGCCCTAAAGCCGGCCCTTAAGCTGTTGATCAATGGATCGTTCGTGTTCCCAACATCCAAACTACAGCTATAAATAATGTGGAGGTGGCTTCAACTTTATGCATTTGTCTTTTTTTCTGGTTAATACAGTTGCCCCTGTATTCCTCGCTGAGCTTGGTTCCAATCGGCCGATGAACTTTAATTAATATATGTTCTGGTCTTACTGTGCATATTGCTATTTCGATTTGTGCAATACGGAAACCCCATCCCCACATTACTAAATCAAAGCAGGTAAAACTTGCTGAAATTTACCCCTAGGAGAGAAAAGTGATAAGTAAAACGATTTTGGGGGCAGTAAACATAAAAGAAACTGCTGGTTATTCTCCTTTTGTCAAGCAGTAATTAATGGTGGCTGGGTGCTAATTTTCACACTCAATAAACTCCAAGCCTTGCAGTGTTGGGCCCACCATATATTTTTAATATAGGAAAAAGTGGCGTACCGGCGGCGCAAGGGACTTGTAAATAAACCTCACAGTCCCTTGAAAGAATGCAAACAGTTTAATGCCTTATCAGACCAAAAGATTCACCGCCCTGCTCCGCTGCCTGCGTCTGGGCAGATTGTGGAGCTGTGTGTTTTGCTGCAAAGGTATTCATTTCAAGACTCATTTCATTTGACTGCTCGAGCGATGAACCAGGATGCTGCCTAAATGGGCGTCATTTAGAGGCAGAAATTATGGTATTAAGTGAACCCATATTAGATGAAATTCAGCATTCAGCAGACAGGAGAATTTGTTTCGAGAAAAACAAAAGTCGGTTAAATTACAGCATGTCACGGAAAATACTGTCTGTGTGCTTCGGCAATTAAAAACTGAAAAACTACAAAAATGCCATGATACCTTAACCACTCCGTTCTTTGTATCCTCTCAGGTGCGTTTAGCCAAGAATGTGGATAATGAGCTGGTGGCACTTAGGGAAAGTTGGGCGACTTAGGATGATTATAAGGTAGCAGCGATCCATCCACATCAACAAGGCGCGAACCAGCACAACCCCAGTAACCACAGCGACATTCCATGAACTGCAACTCAAGACTGAAAAGAACAAGGGGGAAAAGTCTGATGAGTCAGAGATTCCTACATTCTTTAGTTGTTGGTCAATAAAAAAGTCTCACGTTCTTTGGGTGTTTGTTGGGCCACATAGCAGTTTACTCTCTTTGGTTGTTGGCCAACGGAAGGTTGTTCGTTCTTTGGGTATTTGTTAGAGAATGTAAGGACTTACTTTCTCTGGCTGTTTGTTTGACAACAAAAGAGCTTAGACTGTTTGGTTGGTTGTTGCACAGCATATGGGTGTGCGCTAAACTAAGTCAAAGAGTATTTCTCTTTCAGCTTGCTCCATTTAGATAAAAACAACTGCCCTTCTGCTTCAACAGCCTCAGGCCCTATGCAGCTCAGAGCCGTAGAGCCTGACTCAATTTTATCTGTTGCTGAGCCCTGATTATGCTGTTTCGTGGAGGCCTGATGCAACCGGTCCACAGCCCGTTTGTACAACTGAGCTCATGGATCCCCGGCCCAGTGGGAACAGCAGTGAGGTGAGCGGGTACTGTCACCGCTTCAGCAGTGAAGGCAGCTGCCATGGGCAGAAGTCACATGCTAGTAGGGAATGCAGGAGTGCAGGGAGCAGAAGGGAGTAAGCCAGCTGGGGGTGCGGCGGTTAGTTCCGCCGTGTCTGGTGGAGCCCCTTGATCGTGGGAGCGGCCCAACTAATTTCAGGTGCGGCTGGCAGCCAAGGGCGACCTCTCAGTCTTGTGCACCAGCCTTTGTTTTCTTCCTGCATGGGCAGCCAAGGACATTCACCTTCATCTTAGCTGAGGTGGTACTACATCCTCCAGCCATCCAGAATATCATCAAGCACTCAAAAAAGCGCCCTTCCTCTTCTGCTGTGCGGACACGGACAGGCTAGTCTTTAGTTCTCCAGCAGAACGAGCTGCCATGGACTTTTGCCTACAACCCAGTTAGGGTGGGTCTACATCCCTCAACTACCCATTGGCCACGTCAAGGAGGGACATATTGTCAAGCCCCTTCATCCCCACAGCGCAGGGCACAACCTAGTGCACCAATAATGTTCTTGCCTGAGTCCATACAGCAACAGCAGCAAAGCACAGCACAGAAGTATAGAAGGGACTGCGCAGAAAGAGAATACAGTGAGGGCAGCAGCATCACACGTAGGAGAAGGTGAGTAGTGGCAGGAACATGGTGACCACACCTGCAAAAGTCGACACCCATCCCTCATAAATTCACAGGAGAAAAGCCATTGTAGAGGGTCAAACATCAGGAGGGACTGAGAAAACATCTGGACAATTCAGAAGACTACCTGGGGATACCTAAAGAATGGCTCGAATAAGTCCATCAGGTCAAGTCCCAGCTTTGCAGCCAGCTGAAAAGATGCACACAGGGTATTTCTCCAAAAGGAGGCTAGCAGCCATGGTAAAAAGGAGCAAGCTGAAGATCCAACTAAGAAAGAATGATTCGAGGGGGGGCTGGGGAAATGAGAAACCTGGCAGAGCGCCTGGACCTTTCAGACAAGTTTAGTGAGCTCATAGGAGCGAAACCTGCAAACACAGAGGCGTTGAGTGAACTATGCAAACCACAGTGATCTACCACTGACAGGCAAAAAGAGAAGCTGGGGGCAAACAGTAAATGAAATCCATGACCCTGACTGAGTATTTCCCTAGAATACCAAAGAGAAACTCTTCCATGACCATCAGGGACCACGCATCAAGCTCGCCCATTCCCACGCCAAAGACAGGATCAGGCACCTGTGAGACACTAAATCTCCCAGCACATCACCCCAGAAGGGTGTTAAAAAAAGATGGACCCCTTCAGGACCAAAACTGGGGAGGGAGTCCACCATCAACGAGTTACGCTCCATCTCAATGGACTGCCCCAGCAGTACAAACTATCCTAAACATTTCCATGACAAACCCAAGACAGTAGTAACTATAGACAGCAGTGTCCCTCAACAGCCAAGGAAGGATGGGACAACTGAGCAAGTACACGTCGAATACACAGATGAGGTATTGAGTGAAAGCCATCCAGTTGACTTACAGGTTCATGAGCAAGATGGTTGCTGTAGAAGTTCACAGGCATCGTGGACAAAAACACAGCACCAAGTTCAAAGGCTGGCTAGCAAGATATATGCAGCGGACAAGTCACATGACAATACATATGACCGAATCTTCGGAATAACCCTGAACTTTAGAATGAATCAAGATAAGTTACTCACATCCATAAACAGTTCCCTGATAGCGGCGATAAATGCCCTCACATGAAGGTTGCACAAACTAGAGATCCAAATGGACACCATGCAAACCACAGCCTGAAGTGGGGTGTGATGTGGGTTTGTCGGGTAAGCCCAAGGTGGCATTCTGTGTGGTCTGAAGTCTCTGGTGTGCGGCGATTCCTACGTAGAGGGCGTTGCTGTAGTCCAGTCGGATAGTGATGAGGACCTGTGTCACTGTGCATCTCGTGTGTAGGGGTAGCTATTTGAAGATCTTACGTAGCATGTGCAGAGTGAGGAAGCAGGTGGAAGAGACAGCGTTGATCTGGGATTTCATGGTGTACTTGTTGTCAATGATGATTCTTAGGTTTCTGGTGTGGTTGGGGGAAGTGGGCGTGGGTCCTATGTCTGATGGCCACCAGTGTGTTGCTGCTGTTGAAAAAGATCAGTACTTCCAACTTGTCTGTGTTCAGCTAAAGGCAGTTGTTCTTCATCCAGTTGGCGATGTTTGTCATGCATCCGTGGAAGTTGGTCCTGGTGGTGAGAGGATGCGTTGTGTGCCGTCTGCGTAGGAAATCATGTTGAGACCGTGGGATCTGACGATGTTAGTCAGCGGGATCATATATGCATTGAAGAGCGTGGGGCTGAGGGATGAGCCCTAGTGGACACCGCAGAGGATCTCCTTGGGATCAGAGGTGAAAGGTAGGAGGTAGATCTCATTCTGAGGCCCTTGGAAATATATTGTAAACTGCATTAGGGATATCTTGCACCTAACTTTGTTAAGTTGTACATTGCTCTAGGGAAGGCAGCTAATCCCACGTTTTTTAATGAATAATGCACCTTACTGAGAATTTTTTTAATGCTCATAATGCTTTACTGCACATAGATCTAGCACCTCAAAAGCTAGCGATTTGCACATTCTTACCGTCACTGGGATCGCTTGTGGGAGACCTTCCACTTTACTTTGCATATTTGCATACTGCCTCAAGGTATGTAACTGACCCTAGCCCTTTAAAGAACGTTCCCCTCGCTTGCTTAAAATTACTAACTTAGGCGCTTTATTAATGTTTACTTGACACAAGTTGTTTAAAAAAAATTGCCTTTTCTTCCACTCTTCTTTTAACATTGTGATCATACTACTTGGGAAAAATTGTATGAAAACACTGCTTTATGATGCCTATTCCATTTTTTCTTTTAACATTGTGATTGAATTAACTGGTGAAATTGTAATGATTTTGAATATTTGTTCAATAAATCTTTTCATTCAACTGCCCTTTTCTTGTCTTATTTAATAGGAAAAAATATCCCGTTCAATGCTTCAATGTTTGTGTGCTGGGAGGATTCTGGTGTCTGGTGTGCTTTGATGTGTGATTCCCAACCAGTGTTTTGTTGTCTTTCATTGTCCTTATGTTTCTTCTTAGAAAGTTGCTTCGCTAATCTTTTTTAGGTCTCGCCTGACCCAGCGCATACGCTGGTCTGGCAAGACTTATTGAGAGGGCTTCAAAAAGTGCTACCAGGCCAGCCTAGAGCTACAGTGCATGTACGCGCGCCGCGCTTTACCACGATTACTTTCACTTTTGCGGCCGCTTTGCATAGCCAATAGGTCTAGCTTTTGGGACCTTATAAGTATTTAGTTATGCAACTGTTGCATGGCTAAACACTTATAAGGTCCCAAAGGCGAGACCTATTGGCTATGCCAATGCTTGTCTATATTATTAGAAGAGTTTATGACATTAAGTTCACAGAGCACTGGAGCAGCTGTGGTTCTGAGACGTTTAACAATAGAGAAGAGATCGACTGGGAGAAAGAAATAGGTTTGCAGCCGTGTTATAGTGACGAAGTCAAATGTCAGAATGGATAGGGCAGAATGTGAGCACTTGGTTCACTTTGGCTGTGCTAAACCATCCCATGAAGGTGAACCATTCCAACTCTGCAGTGACTTAGATGAATGCCCAATAACTTGCCTTCCTATTTTTCCGGCTCACACTAGTGAATATCCATTTTTCTCTGAATTCCTTTCTGACACTATTTTGTATGACTCGTAGTTTTATTTCACTGGAATCAAAGGAACAAGATCTGGCTGCAAGATTCACAGAATATTTTACGCAAGTTTATCCACTTTTCTCTTATTGGGAGCACGATTTTTAGCTTGAGCCCACCAGACAACATGGACGTCATTTAGGGGTAGCCAGGGGATGCAGCTGTGACCCCCGACTTGCCGCTTGCTACCCCTGGCACTGCTTTTGCGACCCCAGGCCTCAGAGGGGCAAAATCATTGCCTGGAACACAGGGGCAGCTCTTCCTAATGGATGCTGTTTGGAGCTCCAGTTGCATGGTTTCTGTCCTAAAAAATGTATTAATCAAATAGTGAATACTATTATTTGCTATTAGTGTAGTACAAAATGGATCACATTAGCTTGAATATGACCCTATCTGGAAGCTAAGGTATGTAAAAAATGCTTTCAAATGTATGTTGTATGCATGCTTGTGGGTGAGAGTGTGTTTATGTACACAAGAGTGTGTGATTGTGTTAGTATGTGTAGACATGTATGTGTGAGTCAAAGTAAAGGTCAAATGGTGTGCGATGTTACATCTGCTACCCCTGGCATTTTGGTGAATTGCCGTCCATGCCAGACAGTGCAAGCTGTCTGGTTGCAAAAGACCTATTGAGGGATTATCAAATACGCAACATGGGTTAACACAACGTCTGCACAACGCTTACCATTGATTGCATTTATTGTCACTCCCATTAGTTGCTCCTTATTCAATGTCTTTCCCCAGTGCTTAATTTATAAAATTATAAGTGCCAGGGCCCTGACCAAGAGGCCACTGCAGCTTGCACCACCCATTGCCCTTGCCAGCACTGCCAAAACAGCTACTAACCATCTATCTCATCTGCAGGTGTGACAGTTCAGATTATTTCAGGTCCCCAAAGGTAAAGGAATGGCTGGGGAGGCAGGCATCAGTAATTTGTAATCTACATTGTACTCATAAACAACCATTGTTCTGCTCATCTCTAAATTAGATGAGCAGCGCCACCACGTGGCAGACTGTCATAAGTACCGTGTTGACAATTAAATGCCAGTGCCGAGCACCGGAAACCAATTAAGTGCCGGCAGTGAGCACCAGAAACCACCGGCTCAAAATAAGCACTGGCTTTCCTTCATCTGTCCCGTTCATCTTGTGTCCCTGCCCTGGATTATAACCTCTTTAGCATTTCTCTGACTTACTTGCTTCTATCCTTCCGCTGCTCACTTTTAGGTAATTGCATTTTTCTTTCTGCTTTACCACTTCATGAGAATGCATGTATTTTCCAACTTTCACCCTCCTGTACTTCGGGGTCTGTGTTGCTGTCTCACTTGTGTTTCAAGCCCGCTCACGTGCTTCACCCCTTGCCCTGTTTTGCTCCCTTTCGTGTGCTGCTTTATTACATGAGTAGAATTCACCAGGCACCAAGCAATCAAAACACATATGATTGTAGTAGAATGCAGTAGTCATGCATACCAAGCTATCAGCAGCTTAGAGTCTTATTGTGAGTTCCTCACTATTTTCAGGGGTAATACCGCACCGAGTAACTAGATACAGCATTATTCGATAATTACTGGATGCAGTATGAGAACATCATTCCTGATTCCGCAGGTTGGAATGAAGTGCAAAATACGATAACAACATTTTTGTATCTTTTTATTAGATGCTTTGCCTCTTTCCAATGTCTTTTCCTTGGAAACATGTCACAAGGGTTTTTCTGGGGAACTGTCTTGAGAAACAATTGCTGTTGTGTTCAAATTACCGCAAAAACTCGTAGCACATTCTATACTTTGGAGTATAAATGAAACAAATATTACAGAAAATAGTTTATCTCTTTACAAATTATATAATTTGAATACTTAGTTATAGCAGCCTACAATAAAGTATGCAAGGGCAATAGAATAAAAATAATCTGCCCATCTGAACTTTAGTTCAATTCAAATAAACAATACATTTATCTTATTTAACCATCCAAGGAGGGCCATGTGAAGCAAACTCTGTAGTGAAAGAGATATTGTGCAGGCAACATCCTGCTAGGTACAGCCATAGACTCTGGGCAGTGGGTATCTGAGTTGCACAACCTGGCTGCAGGCTGAGGCCAAGAAGTACAAACTGGGGCTTATTTACAAGCCCATTGTGCCGCCATTTCTCTACAGGGTATGGAATTTACAGTGGAACACAGACCAGGGATTGACCATGCCAATGCAGATGGCCTTCCAGGGTTTTTCCACTTAGACGTTGAGAACCACCAGAGCATAGGTTATTTGCTCATCAACTTTCATATGGTCATCTGGGGGAGGTCATATAGGAAATTGCTCCTTTTTGTATGGTCACCCCCCACTTTTTGCTCCAAATGGTGATGGTTATGACTCTGATAGTGCACTAGACTCTGCTGCCCAGACACCTGTGCTCTGTTCTAAAACAGTTATGTCCAACTTGATAATCCCGAATTGGGAAAAGTTTTACCCCTTTAGAAAATCCATAGTAAATGGTACCAGGGGTCCCTAGGGCATTGGTGGCCACAGGGTTCCTAAGGCTGCAGCACAGTTTTGTGCCAGCCTGGGTGACCCGTGCAATCCACTGACAGCAGACCTCCAACTGCATACTGCAAGAGCGGTGCAAACTGCTCGAAGTCGACTGTGCCCTCACCACATGTGGTAGAGTCACATACACTGCCTCTAATATATGTAAGGCACCCCTAAGGTAGGCCTCCCTAGGCCAGGAAGCAGTGTGCATTATATTTAGGCTGTCCGGAATTCGGTTAAAACCGACTCTAACCAACAGTACCCTACCAGATGAAAATCAGCGGACCCGGTTTAAACCGAGTGTCACTGGTTTTCATAGTTGAAGTGGGGGGAGAGGAGCTGTTGTGGTCTGCGGTCTGCCGTCTGTCTTACTGCGGCTGCACCCGAGTATTTCACAGGTCTTTAAAAAGACCATTTGCTTAACGAGGCTTTGTAGTTCTTTCGCCCCTTCTCAGACCCCCTGGGGGCAAAGCTGAGCGCAGAAACAGTCTTCGTTGCCTGCGGTTTTGGCACATGTCTGAGTACAAGACAACAGCAAAACACGACGGACCTAACCCTGTAGAATCTATACTTATTTTAGTCTCCCATCTCTCTTCTGGAACGTCATTGTGTGTACATCAAGAGTATTGATGTGCTTTGTACCATGAAAATCAAATGATAGAAATATATTTTAATGGAATAGGGTGCCTACTGCACACGTTTTAAGATACTTTGCAGGTCCTTTGTCGAAAACAAAAATGTTCAAATGGTAGAAAATAATGACAAACCTCACTTTGGAAGTTGGCGTTGGGTTTTCTTTCTAGTGACGTTGGGGCACAATATCTCCAATACACAATGCCAAATAACCAAGAAATATAAGATCAACAGACATAAATAGTAAAATTACAGTAGCAAGAAGATATGCGCCTTTCAATTGCATGCTGTATTTACGTCCTAATGCCCTACGGATTGGATTTTAAAATACTCTCTTCCAGGCAAGGGTAAGATATCTTTATAAATATTTGAACCGATTATCTTATCACTTTTACATCAGCGTGACTCCCGAGACGGCTTATCTAAAGTCAAGATAACACTGGGTAAATGTGTTTGTATGTCCATTTGTATGTCTTCTGAGAGTGTGGGTGGGTGTTTGTGCGTCCCCTGTATGTGAGAGGGTGTTCATGGTGAAAATTCCTACTGTCCGTTTCGTGAGTTTATGTGTCTGTCTGCTGTGTAGTGTTTTTATGAGTGCTCCAGGGTGGTCATGGTGTGTGTGCATATGTCTGCATTCTGTACGCTTATCTGTGGTAGGTACATGTGTTTGTGTTACATGCTTGTTGATTATTTTTCTTGTGTGGGTGTGTGAAAAATTATTGAGTTGTTGCCCGTGCATAGTGTGTGCTTATATTCTGTGCCCGTGGTTTATGCAGGGGTTCCTGGTGTTTGTATATATTTCCAGTTTGTGTGTGTTTTCTTTATCTTCTGTGTATGTGATGTAAGTGTGAGTAGGTGTGTCAGAGACCAGGTTTGCGTAGGTGCATGGTTGCATGCCATATGCTTACCATAGGCGAGTGGGGTGTGTGTGTTTGTTTAAGTGTGGGGGTACTGTGTATGTTTGTATATTGTCTGCTGGTCCTCCGTGTATGATATGCATGTGTTGTGTGTATGATGGGATGGTGCATCTTCAAGTGCATCTCTGCCTGGTGTGTGTTTATATTCCGTGCATGGTGCGTACGCTCCTCTTTTGTTTGTGAAGGATATGTTTTTTGTTTGTGTGTGTGCCTGGTGTGTGCTTTTCTTCTGTGCGTGGTGCGCGCTTGTAAGTGCGTGAAGGACACAGTGTTTGTTCACGTGTATGTCTGCCTGTCATGTGTGTAGTCACCAGCTTCTGTACATGTTTCACTCAGTGTGCGGAGTGGCCTGCACCGGTCCTGCCTGCTGCTGCCACCATGGTACATGCTTCGAATACCCCTGCCTCGCCCCAGCGCACAGCACATGCACAGGCGACGAACGCACTATCGTTTCTGCACTCTGATGTACTATGGAAGCATGGCTGTACGCTCGCACACTGTTGAAGTAGGTACTACATAACATTAATGGCTGCTGTGTTTACAAAGAGGACTTGGAGTTTATCTGTGAGATTGGGTGGCCGGGTGATTTCTAGCAAGTCCCTGAGATAGCTGGGAGCCTCTGGACCTTTAAGGCAGAGGGCCTTGCCACTCAATAGTTGGAGACATTTGAAAAGACATGCAAACACCCCCACCCCGCACCATGTCCCATCACAAGACAAAGGCCGGCTGCAAAGTGCCCCCATTACAAACACCGCCACTTTGATATTTTATTTGCAGGTGGCGCCAGGGTCTGGGGTGGTGAAGCAAAGAGGAACCGCCAACACAAGCTGCTCACACCTTGACCCGTCTGCGCGATCTTTATCTCAGGCCTCAACTGCTTCTGAGCTCAGGAAACGGAGGCCTAGGGAGGGGACAGCAGGCTGAGGATGTCTCTTTAAAAATAAAACTAAAAAAATGGACAAAGAACCTGCACGAAATTAACCCGCGCATTCTCAGATTGCAGACCGATAGCTTGTTGGCCCGGGTATGCAGGGAAACTGTTGACAATAGAAATGACAGCGGCATTCATACCAACCAGCACTTGCACCAAGCTACCACACCACCACCCCACCTACTCTCATACCCGCAGCATTCCCGCACTCCAACACAGACCACCACAATCGTACCCATGCCATCTTCCCACACTCCTACCTCCAGCACTACATGCCCACTAACACCTACAGCGTTCCCACATTCCACAAGGACAGCCACACACACACACACAAGCTCCCCACACTCCCACATCCAACTCCACGCAGACACTGACCTACAGCGTTCTCACATTTTCCTCCATGCACACACCTACTCCTACACCACCTCCCTAAACTTACTCCCCTTTTCATTGCCACATTCAGCTTGCACACCATCCTTACACAGATGCATACCACCACCATCCCACAATTACACAAATACAGCTAGGACTGTGTCTCTCAGGTGCAGTCAATGCGAGGTGCCTCTCTCTGATAGCATTGCAAGGAGAGGTGCTACTTACAGACACCACTCAGAGCACAAGAGTTGCAACTTATGGACACTGCACTCACAACAAGAGATGCCTGTCGCTGACACCACATAGACTGAGAGGTATCTCAGAATGGGGCTGGACGGAGAAGCCATCTACAGCCCCAGTTGCGACCACAGTCAAGTTTCGAAAATCACACCACATCCACCTCTTCACGAGCACCTTTGTGGCAGTATTTATTTATACATGTCTGTGGGAGGAACGTGCTGCAACGCAGTAGGCATCAGACCAATGCTTTTACCCTTAGAATTGGTAGTTAAGCATCTTCTGTAGGGCCTCTGTTGAGGGATTCCTTGACTTGGTGTAGCATAGATGGTTGCACGAAATGTCTTCCAGAAACAAGCAATAATAAAAGCAAAGCGTTCCATAAACACCGGTAAAACACAGTTTCAGTTGTTTTTTATGGGGCGAAAACGAGTAACCACTGAAGGAATTGAAATCACTGGAAAACACTGAAAAAACACCACCAGAATTTACCAAAAATAGAAACTGAAAACCGGAAAGCCTAATTATGTTAAAAGTGTGGGTATATAAGTGCAGGCCATATGTCCCTATAGTGGTGTTCACCAATGGAACGTAAAAATGGTGTTAGTAGCCCATAGGATAACATGGGCTGCTAACTGGGAACTGTCGAAATTGGAATCACTATTATGGTCCCACTAACATATGTCATGTTTGGTATCAAACAAAGTGCCTTCTCACCCTGACATGATTCTCATGCCGTGTTGACGTGGCATCCACACAGGTGGCACCATAGAGGTTGCCCCCAGCTTTACTGTGCTCTGGCTGATCAGTCTGCACTTTCCTGCACCTCCTGCCACCAAGACAGGATTCTGATCCCCTGCCAGCCAGTGTGATCACTCCCAGGAGTCGGAAACAAAGACTGGGCAGGAAGGAGGTCACATCTCCTCCTCCTCAGGAGGCTGGTGAACTGGCACATCAGAGCAGTGAGCTCCAAAGACTGTGCTGCCTCTCATATGCATCTGTGTTGCCCCCCTGTGGTGGAACGAGCCCTCCCCTTGCCCCAGGTCCGCTTGCACCCTGGCAAGATGGGAAATAAGCTATGCAGGGCGGGTACACCCCAGGAAGTATGGGCACACATCTAGGGAGGGCAGCCTGGTCTGTACACCTAAAATTGAATACTGCCATCTTTAGGAGGGCAAAAATAGTGGGTTCTAAGTAGAAAAGGTGACCTATATCTCTGGATGTGGTCACCTCACGGGAGGACTAGCTGCAGGGACCAGCTGCATATTGGCTACTAGCTCCCCCATCCCTAACTCCCCTAAATTCAGGATTTAAGGGACCCCTTGACACAGAACCTCAGATCTGATAACTCAATTCAAAGAAGGACCAAGAGAAGGCCCATGTTACCGAAGGCTGGAGTTTGCCCACCAGCAGAAAGTAAAAGAGGGATACTTTGCCCCTGAGGTAACAGACTTGGAACTGAGTGAACGACCCTTGTCCTTGGCTAAAACTCAACACTCCCGAAGAGAGGGACCCTTGTGGAAGCCATAAGCACCCTCAGTCTCCCCTGGACTAGTAGCACTAGTCCCCTGCAAACTGCATGTGAAAACACTCACTGGTCATCAGGCCCTTCAAGGGATCATCCAAATCCAGGTGGTCCAGTGCATTGTGGGAAGTGCATTCTCACCTGCCCCAAAGTTTCAGGCTGCCACGTTACTCCCCAGAACCCATTGAAGTTTGAGAAGCTATTCACTCTGCTTACTGCTGCCAAGGCTTGTTTGTCACCTGTCCGACCCCCACACTTGATGCTGCATCTACAGAGACCACTGTGCAGCCATCATCTGACCTGAGCAGTTGTGTATCCTATTGTGTTTTTGCATCTTGTTTCTTGCAACACTGTGTAAGCAGTATAAAACAGCACCACCGCAGCTTCTGTTCAGCACCAAGGACAGCCAGAACACCTCTGCACTGGACTTCATGGGCTAGGTAATATTGATCTGACTGTTGTGGCCTAATTCTGTGGCCCGCATGACCTTACCCCTCTCAGGGTTCCAAGTAACTCGACCTGCTAGTGAACGATTATCACTGGTGGATTTTGCCATTGATGGCAGTATTATTTTGTCATGTATTTTTCTGCACTGATTGAATATTGCTTCAAAACTCTATAACTCCGGTTATAGGTATGCTATTCTGTTCATTTTCATGTCTGAATTAATATCTCTGGATCTGGTCACCTCAGGGGAGGAGTAGCTTCACTATGGTGCAAGGGTGCCCGCATTGGTGCTACACTGCTAAGTGTAGCTTCTGCCCAGGGGGAAATGCAAGGCTGCACCATATCCTTGTAAATTTGGTGCAGCCTTGCGTTTCTGAAGTGATGGAGTGAGGCGTTAAGCCATGACGGCTAACGCATCACCTTGCCACACCCTTTAGTGTGAATGATCTCTTGAAGAACAAGAATCAGAAAGACCTTTTTATAGAAGATAGCACCTAGATAAGAACACATTTGTTGATTAAGTTGAATTTTAGGGATAAAGGTGTCTCCTTCTGCCAGGGAGTTGTAAAATGTATTAATCCAAAATATGCATATTTCATATTCGGTGTTTAATTTCCCTAGCACTTTCAGGAAGAATAAAGGAATTCCACACTCAGTACAAAGGGGTGGGGACGTTGGGGGAATGACTCAAATGTCTATATACTTCATACACACATTAATTATGTTTTCCTAATGTGTAGCTCAATGTCCATATATATATCCTTTCATTTTGATTGCTTAATAATGTCAAATTAAAAATGATCTTATTTGTGATAGTTCAAGAACACATGTAGATGGCAGAGAACTGCAACACAATATGTACATGAGTATTCGCAAACACGTGCATTTTAGCGTGAGCAGGTGATTTTTTAAATGTATTTTATATTGTATAAGCACTTTTCGATGTAGTGCGCATTGTACAATCATGACTCTTGAATGCACATGTATGTTCAGGAAATGTGTGATTTGAGAAACTGTATTTGTAACTTTAACTTCTTCGAAAACAACCGGTGTTCAATGTTAATATCTTAATTTATTTTATAATCAGAGATGCCATGTGAAAGCTTATGAGTAGCACATGGTGGGGGCCTGAGGTATTGTTTGAGTTTACCATAAAAGTACCCATTATGTCTCTTTTAATGTGTTTTTTTAAGGCTACGTTTGAGGATTTCATAAACCAAAACATACCTTTACAGTGTTTTTTCAGTGTATTTTCAGTGTATTGTTGTATGATATATTGCATCCAGTCCATGAAAGTCGTGTACGGTGGGGGTTGATTGCATGACTGGATTTCAGCCTCAGCACGCACCAAGCCACTGTGTGTACATCACATTTGGCCTTACATAGGGTGAGTGAAGAGCATTGCCTGGTCTTTGGCACCGGTTCCACTCCACATGTACACAGCAACAGCATATAGTAAACATCAAGCAGCATAAGAGGTGACATAAAATCTCAAACATTGATGAAGGTTTCATGTTCAATCTCGTAATGTAAGAATGTGTCTGATTTTTTATTTATTATATAGAGGTTCTGTTGTTAAAGGGGTTAGCCATAATTTTTGAGATTGTCTTAAATTACTCACTATGCAGTTTGAAGTTTAATAAATGTACATATTTATGGATGAACGAAACATATATATTTTTCCTTTTCTTTAAAAAACATTTTATTGAAAAAGTACACATCGAGTCAAGTCGTTCACTGTTATGACAAGTACAGTTGTGTTGACATAACACACAAGGCAACATCATTATGCATAGTACATGTATCAGATCGATCAATAAATCCATCACACCAACTTATAGGTTTGCAATTCTCCCCCCCCCCTACAGAGATGGTGCCTCATGATGAACATATTACCAATTTTTGTCACTCAAGTCCGGATCTGAGCCCTCCGGTGGGGGGGCACAAATGTTGCCCCTAAAAGTGTTCCAGTTTCCCCATATTTTTTTCCTTTTAAAAGTTTTCAAAAAGGTAACATACGCTGAAGACTTTATGGGGTTTTTCTCACCAGGAGATATTGTAAGTGATTCTGAAGGTTTTAGTGCTTAAAATACAGTATTCTGGGATAGTAAAGAATGGGTATTTTTCTTCATATGGCCGCACCATACTTCAATGCTTTGGTCTTTATAAGGTATGTTTAAATTGTGTTAATGTAGAAGAGTTGGAATGGTGGAGAATGTATGTCTGTTATTTGTAGGGCTGATACTTTACAATTTGAAACTGTTATATCTGATTGTTAAATGGATGCATCGATCATATACAACAAAGGCTTACCCATGCCACTTGCTTGTATGCAAAAGTAATTCCATGACAACATCTGGCAAACAGTTTGCACCTGTTTCTGGGAAATACATGCAGATCTCAGGGAGAAGATGGAGTAGTTTTCCAAATCTCTGTTTCAGTTGCATTTATGCAGAAGCTCTCTGTCCAAAACTAGGCTAAGGCATTCTTAACTATTTCTGATCATGTTGCTGAAATTTAGCTAGTTTAATCTGGCCTTTCCAGCTTGTCCCTTTGCCCATTTGCAATATAGAAAGAGATAACCCTTTACTGGCCCCATCACTTGAGAGGATGGCCAATCAATTGCCTTGAGGGTGTTGGGCCACAGCAGTTACAATTGCAGTAGCCACCCCCTTCTTAACAAAGGGCCCCTCCCAGAATGCTCCAGCAAATTTTGGATCAATTTCAAACTCATCTGTTGTTTCAAAAATCTTGGAGCGAGTATCCATGGAGCAACAGAAAATGTATTGAAGGTAAGAATTTCAGCTTGCTACTTTCGGATGAAACTTGCACATGTACGTTCAGAAAATGTGTGATTTGAGAAACTGCATTGAATTGAGAATCACATGCACACGTGTGTACATTTCAAATTCACTTGGGATTCATGAACGTGCATGTGCATTGCACATTCTTCCATAACGTTTTCAACTTGCAAGTCACTAAAACGCATGTGTATCCTTGAAAAGACCCTATGTTCAAGTGTGATGTTGTATTTAACTCATTATCAGAGATGCCATGTGTGAGGCTATGAGCAGCGCATGGGGGCCTCAGATATTGTTTGCAGAGTTTACCACAACGGGTAAATGTTAGTGTTTTTGACTTAGTCGACTTTGGTTGCTGTCACACTATTTGATGAGGTGCGAATATATAATAATAATAAAGTAATTTATGAAGCGCCTAGTTACTTTTAACAAAGTGTCCTATCGTAGAGGTTTTGCTACTAACACAGATCCAACACCAACCAAAACGGACTCAATCAGTTTGATCTGAATAACCATGTTTTTAATTTTTCACAGATGATAGTTGAGATTTTTCCTGTCTGCGAGAGAGGGGGAGAGAATTCAACATCTTGGGTGCTAAAAAACGAAAAGAGAATCCTCTGATGCGTACTCGTTTTACAACAGGAATACAGGCCAAAAGAGCTTCTGCAGATCTTAGATTCCTTCTAGGAGAGTAGGATTTAACAAAGGGATGGAAATAGCATGGGCCTTTGTTATTGAAGATTCTATAGCAGTGACACATGGCTTTAAAAAATAGCCTGTTTTAGGTCAAGCCTATAGCGGCAGCACACATGCGCTGCTCGCTTTGCGAGGCATGCAGTAATGAAGTATGGAGTGGAAGCTCTGTGGAAGCTCCGCCCACTCTCCCCCATGTTTTTATTTGGCTTGTGTCATTGTCTTTCGTAAATGCTGTCATCTGATTCATTATGGGGCTTGTTAGTCCCTCCTTATTATGGCCATGTCATCATTTGTACCCTCCCATGGCTACTGGTCCCTTTACTTTGAGTGGTACATGGTACAGTATGAGTTATTTAGACTGTGAGTACTACTTTGTCCCTGCCTTCTCACCCCTTGCTCTGCTCCATGACTGTTCTGTCCGTGTTTGTTAGCTCTGTCTCTGTGTGATTTGCAGCCCTGCTCGCGTGGACCGTGCCTGCTCTGCCTGTTCTGTCCGTGTCTCGGGTGTGTGGACCGTGCCTGCTCTGCAATCCTGTCCGCTTTGCTTCGGAGCTCTCGCTCTACTCGAAGGGAACTAAAGTTTCAGAGTGATTGGGGCAGTCAAGTTCTGTGTTAAGTAGTTTCAAGAAAAAAACAAAAGTGCCAGCAATAGCTAACACCACACTTCCCTCTTTTTCAGTCAAGACGTGCGGCAAGAAACCTCACAGGGGCAAGAGGGGCTTATGTCGCAGGGAGGGGGTCTGACAGGGGTCTCTGGAGCAATCAGGGCTAGGGGTAAGCTTTCTGCAGCCATCAGGTTTTTTAGCAGGGGGTTCATATAGCCATCAAACCATTTGAAGGAGGTCATCAGCTATCAATGCGCTTATTAAGGGTCTTCAGCCATCAAGATTGGAAATGGTATCCCCCGGCCGCGCTCTGGCAGAGGCTCTGAGGGGGGCTCTGCAGCCATCAGGGCCCTGGCTCTGACGTAACCCAAGCTCAGCTGTTCAGACATCAATGCCCTAACTCGGGCTCTGTAGACACCATAGGGGCCCCGTAACAATCAGTGGCCTGAAACAAGGCTCTACAGGCACTGCATGGGTTCTGCAGGCATCCATGCCTTGACCAGGGCTCTGCAGCCATCAATGCCTTGACGCAGGTTCTGAAGTCATCTCAGAAGCTCTGCAGATATCAATGCCCTGACCCAAGCTCTTCAGGCATTTCAGAGGCTTGGCAGCCATGAATGCCCTGACCCAGGCTCTGTAGTCTCACTGACCCGGGCTCTACAGGCATCCCAGGGGCTCTGCAGCCATCAATGCCCTTGACCGGGCTCTGCAGCCTCTCTGACCTGAGTTCTGCAGCCTCTCTGACCTGAGTTCTGCAGCCTCACTGACCAGAGCTCTGCGGCCTCACTGACCCGAGCTCTGCAGCCTCACTGACCCAAGCTCTACAGGCATCCCAGGGGCTCTGCAGCCATCAATGCCCTGGTCCGGGCTCTGCAGCCTCTCTGACCTGAGCTCTGCAGCCTCACTGACCCGAGCTCTGCAGCCTCACTGATCCGAGCTCTGCAGCCTCATTGACCAGAGTCCTGCAGGCATCCCAGCGGCTTTTTTCAGCCATCAATGCCCTGGTCCGGGCTCTGCATCCTCTCTGACCTGAGCTCTGCAGCCTCACTGATCCGAGCTCTACAGCCTCACTGACCCGAGCTCTACAGGCATCCCAGGGGCTCTGCAGCCATCAATGCCCTGGTCCGGGCTCTGCAGCCTCTCTGACCCGAGCTCTGCAGCCTCACTGATCCGAGCTCTGCAACCTCACTGATCCGAGCTCTGCAGCCTCACTGACCCGAGCTCTGCAGCCATCCCCGTGTCTCTGCAGCCATTAATGCCCTGATCCGAGCTCTGCAGCCTTTCTGAACCGAGCTCTGCAGCATTACTGATCCGAGCTCTGCAGCCTCACTGATCCGAGCTCTGCAGCCTCACTGACCCGAGCTCTGCAGGCATCCCAGGGTCTCTGCAGCCATTAATGCCCTGATCCGAGCTCTGCAGCCTTTCTGGACCGAGCTCTGCAGCATTACTGATCTGAGCTTTGCAGCCTCACTGATCCGAGCTCTGCAGCCTCACTGACCCGAGCTCTGCAGGCATCCCAGGGGCTCTGCAGCCATCAATGCCCTGAACCGAGGTCTGCAGCCTCTCTGATACGAGCTCTGCAGGCTTCCCAGGGGCATTGCAACCATCAATGCCCTGGTTCGGGTTCTGCAGCCTTTCTGACCTGAGCTCTGCAGCCTCACTGACCCGAGCTCTGCAGCCTCACTGACCCGAGCTCTGCAGGTATCCCAGGGGCTCTGCAGCCATCAATGCCCTCGTCCCAGCTCTGCAGCCTCTCTGACCTGAGCTCTGCAGCCTCACCGAGCTCTGCAGCCTCACTGACCCGAGCTCTGCAGGTATCCCAGGGGCTCTGCAGCCATCAATGCCCTCGTCCCAGCTCAGCAGCCTCTCTGACCTGAGCTCTGCAACCTCACTGACCCAAGCTCTGCAGCCTCACTGACCCGAGCTCTGCAGCCTCACTGACCCGAGCTCTGCAGCCTCACTGACCCAAGCTCAGCAGGCATCCCAGGGACTCTGCACTCATCAATGTCCTGAATCGAGTTCTGCAGCCTCCCTGATCCGAGCTCTGCAGGCATCACAGGGGCTTTGTATCCATCACTGGCCTGACCTGGGTTCTGTAGCCTCTCTGACCCGAGCTCTGGGTCCCCAGAATCGCCTCTAGGCGCCTTCATGCTGTCAAGAATTCTTCAGTTTGCTTTTAAAGAGCTACAACCTTGTGTCTAGTCTGAGTTTTCGAGTTCATATTTTGGCAGCTAAATGAACTAAAAGAAAATACGTTACAGGGATGTGCCCAAGATCAAGGGACTTGTAAACAATAAAGGGACCAAAGACTGAGATCTGTTCATATATTTAAAACATTTGAAAAGCGCCCACATTGAGGCCACATCAAGGTGCTAGAAACGCTGCGACCCCCACCAGCTTTGTTTCCACTGGAGTAATTTAAAAGTTGATAATGGTCAATTAGGCAGTGCACGGGGGATGCTGATAAAAACAGCATTCCCAGTAGGACCGGCCTTAGCCACTATTTTATTTTTTAGGTAGCACTCACACTGCCCTGGGAACGTTTCAAGGCACTTGTGTGAATGAGTGGAGGATTACACTAGGTCAGGAGGGGAGGTGCATCTTCAGAGGTCCTTAATTCCCAGACTGGCAGATAATTGACAGGTTCTTAACCCTGGGTGATTCTAAGGCCTTCTGGACCACGTGCATGTTCAGAAGGGACAATCATCAGATGGTGGGGCCTTTTGTGAGTAGCATCTGGTGGGATAGCAAATATATAAATCAGTATTGACAAGCATCAGGTGGGGGAGCCTTTAACGAGTTGCATCTCACGGGCCAGTAAACATATAAATCAGTAGCAAGCATCATATGGTTGAGCCTTTAACGAGTACCATCCGATGGATTAGTAGACAGATAAATCAGTAGTGACAAGCATCAGATGGCGGAGCCTTTAATGAGTAGCATCTGACGGACTACTAAACATATAAATTAGAAGTGACAAGCATCAGATGTGGGAACCTGCCTTTAACAAATAGCATCCGATGGGCTAGTAAACATATAAATCAGATGGGTCAAGCATCAGATGGGGGAGCCTTTAACGAGTAGTATCCGATGGACTAGCAAACATTATAAATCAGTAGTGACAAGCATCAGATGGCGGAGGCTTTAACGAGTAGCATCTGATGGGGTAGTAAACATATAAATCAGTAGTGACCAGCATCAGATGGTGGATCCTTTAACAAGTGGCATTTAATGGGGAGGCAAACATACAAATCAGTAGTGAGAAGCATCAGGTGGGGGAGCCTTTAACGAGTAGCATCTAACGGGGTAGAAAACATATACATCAGTAGTGACAAGCATCGGATGAGGGAGCCTTTGACGAGTAGCATCGGATGGGCTAGTAGCCATATAAATCAGTAGTAACAAGCGTTGGATGGCGGAGCCTTTAATGAGTAGCATCTGATGGCGTAGTAAACATATACATCAGTAGTGACAAGCATCAGATGGGGGAGCCTTCAACGAGTAGCATCTGAAGGGGTAGGAAACATGTACATCAGTAGTGACCAGCATCAGATGGGGGATCCTTTGATGAGTAGCATCCAATGGGCTATTAAACTTATACATTTGCTCAACAAATTCTAATATAACAGAACATGAAGCCAATTTTGTGGGATTACGCAAGTTGAATTCTAGTATAATTGCTTACTACACTGATTTTACTGGTCTGGGGCAATTTTACAGGCAGCTTTATTTACGCCCTGTACCAGCTTAAAAACTGTCCAATTGGCTAGTGTGAAAATTGCATTTTCACTGACAAGTGCCATCCGTCGGTAGAAAAATCCTTGTAAAAGGAAAAAGTCAATGCAAATTTTTCATCTGGCCCCTTGAGCTCAGATTAATTTGGTGAAGACAAGCTGGGGTGGGGTTCAGTATGAACTGGATAACTACTTAAGAAATATATCTATTTTTAATGATATATTTTTTTAATGTGTTTGCATTGGTCAATCGTTAGCATTGGCTAAATAAACCTTACTCTGCTTTACGCAATAAAACTCGAACACTGGTTCAACAGACACACTCCCATTTCCTTTAGGGAAGCATTTACATTTTGATTTACAATAAGTAATATTACAAATACATTATGTAATACAAATAGCTCATGATCTGCTTTAAACGCACCACCTAGTGAAGGGAAAAGAACAGTTCTCTTTTCCCAGTCTTGCATCTCTAACAATCAGCGCAGCAATGGAAATTCCAGAATGTTCTGTGTTTGATGCTGTCAGGTGGGACTTTGAGGAATACTGTGGCATTATTTGGGGATGACCGCTTAAACAACAATTCAACTCCACCTAGTTACACTCTACTCAATAAACATGAATATACCCCACATAAATCCACCCATATAACAATCCACAAAAATACACTCGACACCATATCTCATAATTACATTCTACATAATTTCACTCAACGCCACACAATTCCATGTCACACAATTCAACTCCTCAAAATTTCATTCCACAACACTTAATTCCACACCAAATCACATAATTCAACTACACAACACAATTCCACTACACACCACATATAGCCATTTTATAACACATAATTCCACATAGTGCTACAAAATTCAACACCACAAAACTCCACTCAACTACATGCCATTCAATGACACACAATACCACTCCACATAATTTTACTCCATAGCACACAATCCCACGCCACATAATTCCCATACACTTGATGCCACATAATTTCTCTCATGTGCACATCATGGCACATAATTCCACTGCACACAACACCACTCAACACTCCATGATTCCAAACCACACTATCACACAACAAACAATTCCAATCCAGTCCACATAATTCCAATCCATACCAGATGCATCTAATCCACTCTATAACACATGGATAAAACACATTAACATTGACAATGCCAATAGCTCTCAAACACAAAGCTAGCAAGACAGTTCCATGCCACATATTAAAACTCAGCACATTTCCAATCCACACCACATAATTTGACACCAAACCACATAATACAACTCAACAACACATTTACACAACACACCACATACATCCAATCCACACCACACAATTACACATCATACAACAAACATTAACAGCACACCACATAAATAGACACCACCACAACACAAAATACCATTCCCCATAGTTACACTCCATAACACACAATCCCACTCTTCATAATTCCAGTACATTTAATACTACATAATTACTATCCACATAATTCCACAACACACCATGCTACATACTTCCACAGCACAGATTCACTCCACATCACACATTTACACAACTAACTAATCCAATCCAACCCACATAATTCCAATACACACCACCTATATACACGCCACAACACATAGGTAAAAGACATTAGCATTTACAATGCCAATAGCTCTAACTCAAACAAATGCGAGACCAATTGCAATTCCAATGCTTGTCTCACAGGCAGCCAGTGCAATTTAGTAAGAGCAGGACCCATAGAAGACCACTTTAAGGCTCAACAGACTACTAGCAGCTGCATTCTAGACAAGCTAGAATCTTGCCAGTCCAGACTGTGAAACTCCCAGATGTAGGACATTGCAGAAGTCCAGCCTAGATGCAATCAGAGCCTGGACTACTGTTTTCCAAGCAGTCTCTGGGAGAAGTCCAAGGATTTTTTTAGGGTTTTTAAGATCCCAAATCTAATCCCCGTCTAAAATTGTGATATAGCTATCAAACCAAAGCTAGATATCTAGATTCTTGACATTTGGCTTAGGTACTGGCAGCAGTCCCAGCGCACTCAGCAACCAAGTAGAAGACCAAATTGAAGGCTGCTGACCTAGGATGAGGACCTCGATTTTCCCGGCATTCAGCTTCAGGCAGTTGAGGTCCATCCACTCAGCGACCTCCAACAGACAGGACCTCAGAATAGCTGCCATGTTGGCTTAGTACTGAGATAGGCTGATGATAAGTTGTGTATCATCGGCATGCGATACAATGTTAAAACCATGGCACTCGATGATATCAGCCAGGGGGCGCATATAGAGATTGAATAAAGTGGTGCTCAAAGAGGAGCCCTGGGGTTCCCACTGCTGCAACAGAAAAACCTGGGATCAAAAAGGTGTTAGTGCCACCTGAAAAGTATGGTTCTGTAGAAAAGAGGCAAGCCATCGTAATGTTTTGTTGCCGATATTGCAATTTCACAGCTGTTCAAGTAAAAGGCTGTGGGAGACGGTATCGAAGGCTACACTATGGTCCAGCATCAGCACAGATGCACTTTAGTCTCTGTCAACAATTTGATGGATAGGTTAAGAGGCAAACAATAATGCAGACTATGTGTTATAATGGGGCAAAAGCCCAACTGGGTCCGATGAAGAAGTTCTTTTGCCTCAATGAAGGTGGAGAGCAGTAAGTTAATATATTGCTCTGCCACTTTAGAGAAAAAAGGAAACAGTGAAATGGGTCTAACATTTTCCGGTGTTGTAGGATCTAATAGCACCTTTCTAACAAGCGTAACTATGATGACATGCTTCCAATGCTGAGGGTCCTGACACATCTCAAAAGAGCTATTAATTAGCTCACATAGCAGAGGTAGTATTATGGCCATCCCACGTTCCAAGACAGCAGGAGATGCGGCATCAACTGGGGCCTAACGGACGCAATTCCTCAACTTTAAAAGGTTGATAAGTGGAAAGCCCCAGACTGTCATCTGCGGGTTCAAACCATGCCTTGAGACAAGGAGTGTCTCTCACTTTCTCAGGGAAGGTAGAGTAAAAGGAGGCCACTTTGTCAAAGAAGAACTGAGCAATGTCATTGCAATGGTCCTCTGTCGGCAGAATGGTTTCTGAAACTCGATCGAGGATGACAATGGCTTCTCAGTCGAGAAAAATTCTGGAGAAGAGT
The DNA here is from genome assembly GCF_964204655.1 of Triturus cristatus. Taxonomy (NCBI): domain Eukaryota; kingdom Metazoa; phylum Chordata; class Amphibia; order Caudata; family Salamandridae; genus Triturus; species Triturus cristatus. The sequence goes on from NC_140592.1 coordinate 139,214,228, forward strand.
TCTGAGCCACCTCAATTTCAAAAGCATGAAATGTGTGACGAGTGGTCTTAATGTGTCTAGGATATAACTTCAAGGCTGTTTGATAGATAGCTTTATCTGTGGTGTCATAATCTGTCTGCCAGATAAGCTCTAAGTGCTTGCTCTATTTTTTCAGAGCGAGTAACTCATCACTGAACCATTCCACTGAAGGTATAGTTCTTTTGATAGTGTGAGCAGTCAGCCGACCGATTTGATGAAGTGAGTCCGTTTTCCATCCTTCTAGCTGAGAATTTGCTGTGTCTACGCAGTCATTTAGGATAGGGCGATTTCTACCCAGCACTTGAGTAAAAGCAGCAGAAGTCACCTTTTCCCAGTTGTAAGACGTTACCCCGCATGCGTTTACCCCGCAGTTTTTACTCCGCAAAACCTTTTACAATGCAGGGCTTTACAATGCACTCCATTACAACGCAATACTATTCTAACTCCAGGTAGGCTTTACTTTAGGGAATGCATTGTAACAGTTTGCGCTGTAAAATCCTGCATTGTAAAAGTGTTTGCAGAGTAAAAGTTGCAAGGTAAAAGCATGCGGGGGAAAAGATGTTTCCCCCTGTGCTCATCTCCATGTCCTGGCTGACTGACCAGAAATTGAACCAGGCCCTGGTATGGTCATAGGAATCTCAAGGGAAATAGCAAAATGATCTGACCAGAGAAGAGGGAAAGGGGTGTCCACCACTAAGCTGGTTAAATTTGCAAAAAAAGGTCCAGCGTATGTCTCAGCTTGTGAGTGGTGGCGCTAGCCCATTGAACTAACTAAAAGGCCTCTAAGTCTGCGACCAGCGCGGCTGCCATCAGGCATGCTGTCTTCTCAAAATGGTGATTAAGATCTCCAATGAGTGAAAAATTAGAAAAATTATAATAACGTAAAACCAAGGATGATAGCACATATGTAAGAGCGGCTATGAACTTTGAAGCCAGGCCTGGTGGACGATATATCAGGAGCCCAGCTAAAGTGAAATTGCCGAAAGGACAAGAGAGAAAAAAGCTGCATCACTTCCTGCAATTGTAACCTCCGTATAATGGCAGAGGATGGATTGTTTAAAAATGATAGCAATCCCACCCCTCATCAGGCGCCAAGCTTTCGGTCAACCATGTCTCCGACAGAAAAATTGGATTTGGCAGGTAATCTGTCAGACAGTCAAACATGTTTTTGACTAATGAACGACAATTCAGAAAATAAAAGTGTGCCAAATGAAGTGATTGTGGACCATGAGGTTCAGATGCCAGTAGAACCATGGGTGCAAACCCACACTTACCACAGTGGGAATTAATTTAGCTTAAATCCAATATATCACAGCATTTCTTTGAGATGATCGGGGTTAATCTCAATAACTCCATAGAGGTGTACCGCATGGGGGCTGAACTCAAACGAACAGGGGGCCTGGCTCCTGGTGCCATCCAGGCATGGACAGGTGCAGACGGGCTTGCCTTTCGTGCACCTTTGGCACACCAGCGACACGTCCGCGCATCACCCCTCTTTTTACAGTGAGTTCGGCAATATAGTGCAGTATATCAATAAACACCTATTGTGGCATACTATATTCTATTGAATCTGAACATGAAAATGCTACAGTGTCTACAATCAATGCTGAGCTAGGGGTGTCCATGTAAGATATCTCTAAGATGTAATACTTCATTCTGTCAGCAGGCACACTGAAGTCTCAAATATATTATTTTACAAAGTAGGAATCGATGCAACATGCATAAATTGTTTACCATATAATGCCTTAATACCAACCAGTATGGAGATATTTTATAGTCATAGCGTTCCAAGAAATCAACCCAAATACATTGAACATTTTGGTGCTAATCACTCATTTCGTGCATGATGCATTTAGTAAGGGCTAGTTGCGACATTTTGGTACACGAGGAATCTATACTCAATTCAAGAAAAATTTCCAGTTCCTAACAAGAATTCTCTTTTTAATGAGGGTGACGATATCACGTTCTTAATAATAATTTTTTGCCATCACTTAGTCTCAAGATGCTCTCGTTGAGTTAACATTAGAAAGAATAACTGATATGGAGAGAAGTATTTAACTGAACTCTTTCAGCTATTTCCACCCACAAGGAAGCGAGTTTGCTGCAGTCCGCATACCTGAACACTAGATTAATGCCCGAACTGTTGCATTTATAGCAAGCATCATAATTCATAAAACCTAATGTGAACAATTTGCTTGGTGATGAATTAGTCACCAGTAAAATGTGCTTTTGAGTAAAAATTGTTTGCATATTTCTGCCCTTTTTTCTAACTGCTGTCAAGTGTTTGTGCCAAACGTTTAGAGGAACAGCATAACTTTGAAACCTTTCCCAATCAATTCTGTGTTGCTATAATAAATAAGCATTTGCAAAACCAATAGATCAGGTGTTGGCCTCCAGCCTTCTGGCATTCTTGCTTTGTTTTGTCATTGTTTTTGCAAAACTTAATTCTTTGGGCATATACTGGGCGCTTATCAATCTGAAAAAAAATAATTTGCTACAGGCAAAAACGTTTTTTTGGTCTTAAATAAAACATACATTACCATTGTACTCCCTAACACTAACGGGAACTACTTTGTGTGTGGATGTGTTCCTTGTGAAAGTGCAGCATGCCATAACTCATAGTGAAGTCAGCCATTGGCAGTTATGGGCTGAAACATTGCACCTCAATACACAGCTGCAGTGGGTGGAGGAAAAATGTGAATGACTCCAACCACAGTCTGGCTGAAAATCCCTTAAGTAGCTATGTTATACACTTTGTTTTAGTAAAAGCAACAAGCCATGGCTAACAAAGGCCTAAAAATGTCACTCAGTCTGGCATTGGCTGGAAAAGAAGATAAGAAAGCAGTCAAAAAAGAAAAAAAGGAAAGAAAGACAAAAAAAGTTAGGAATGAAGGTAAGTGAGAAAGAAAGGAGGAAAGTGAAAGAGAGAGAAGAAAAGGGGAGAAAGGAGAAGGGAAGAACGAAGGAAAGAAAAAGGGAAAGGAAGAAAAAATGAAAGAAAGAATGAAAAAGAAATGAAGGGAAGGAAAAAGAGAAAGAAAGAGTAAAAAAGAGACAAGGAAACAAGAATGAAAAAGGGCAAGAATGAAACAATAAGGAACTGGTGGTCTTATAGAAGAAAACTTTTAAGGAACAAAACAACCAAACACCTAGCACCAAAGAGAACTCTCCTGTAAGGGACAATTACTGTGATAGAACATTCAGCAGAGATCGCACAAAGTTGACAGGATGGTTGTACATTTGACAATTTTGTTTTAAATCACAATTTCACTGTTTGCAGTAGCTAAATTAGGTATATAGGTCCTGAAGAAAGCCGGACACAGTTCCATCTAGGCTGAAACTAGTTGACCCATTGTGAATCAACCTATTATTCAAAGTTGCTTAAACATTTTTTAACAGGATTGGCATAGAGATGGTGATTAAAGGCTGTTTCTCTCTTCTCCAACTCCTTTTTAAATCTCACTGTTCTGCACTGCACTAACATTATTTCCATCAAGCAAGAGATAATTTACTACCTTTCATGATCACATTGATCAGCAACCTTTTGCTTTGTTCTTTCTGTGACCTGACTTTGTCTTGCTCAGTTGCTATCTTATTGCTACATAATCTCCCTCAAGGCTTTGAGGAATAGTGGCTAAGATTGAAGGATTACCAGATGATGACACTGGCCTCTCTTGGCAGTTGATGGAAATCCTGTCAACTTTGTGCGATCTCTGCTGAATGTTCTATCACAGTAATTGTCCCTTACAGGAGAGTTCTCTTTGGTGCTAGGTGTTTGGTTGTTTTGTTCCTTAAAAGTTTTCTTCTATAAAACCACCAGTTCCTTATTGTATGTATGTTTAAGGTATTGGGGATTGGAACTGTAGATTGGTCGGTAAACTTTCCCTTAGACCCTTTTTCTCCTTTCTGGAGTAGCGTATGATGTACAAGAATGAAACAAGACAAGAGAAAGAAAGAAGCAAAGGCAACAAATGAAAGAGAAAGAAAGAGCATGAACGAGGGAAGGGAAGAGAGAAGGAAAGAAGGATAGAGAGAAGGAAAGAAAAGATAAGGAAGAAAAGAAAAGAAGGAAGAAGAGAAAGAAAGAAAGAAAGAAAGGAAGAAAGTGAGTAAAAAAAAGATACTTAATATAAAACAGTTTCAAACGGACACAAACTGATCTGCAATGCTATGAAATAGCAGCAGTCAGAAAAGCAAAACACTCCAAAAGGAATTCACAACATCATTGGAAGGAGATGGAATCTGATGAAGTTGGGAAGCATCAAAAACATCCTGCTATCTTATCAGGCTCAAAACACAAAGGCAAAACTAAAGTAATTTTAAAGTAAAAACAAAAACACTGGTACTGTAGGGGACTAGCATTTGTGTGGATGTGCTCATTGTGAAAGAGCAAAATAAAGTCACTCAAAGTGAAGCTAACCAGTGGCTTAAGTAGGCTAACCCACTGCCCCATGCTATATGCTGTAGTGGGTGGAAACAAAGTGGGAATGACACAAAAACAGACCAATGAATAAAACGAGTTGGCGGAAAGCCCCTATATGTAAGTACATGATGCATACTTTAGTAAAATCATAAGGCCTTGGCCAACACCATACCTAAAAAGCCCTTCATTTGTTAGTAGGTTGTAAATTATAAAGGGTGAGCAACAGGTTTATGAAGAGTTATATAGCTGACTAAACTGATACAAATACTTTTATTATAATTCTCTTAAATTTGTCATATTTGTTAGAACTTGATTAAGACATTGCTTAAGTAGATTATAATTTGCACTGCCACCCAAAGGCAGACATTTCTTTGTATTCAAAGTAAGGAATGGGTTGGAAATCTGGTTATTGTATGGTAATTGTTTGACTGACAGCATACCTACATGGGTAACTTAGGCCATTTAGGTTATTTCTTTCAATCCAAATGTGGGGATTGTTCCATTTAGGTGCCTGTCAGGATATTCAAGAAATGTGTGTGCTCCCTTCAATTAGGTGATACATTAGTCATCTAGTGAAGAGCATATTTACGGTATTATAGTGGGTTGACTTGAGTATTTTTAAACTAAGCAACAGTTTGAGGCATTTGTCTTTAGTCTTCCTTTTGCCATCTGACTATCCAACTTGAAGAGTTAGATGAATTGTGCAGTAACCACTCTTGAGTCTGAGATATCCACAATGGTTAGTGGCATTTCATCATTTCATGTAACCTATCGACACCTTTTGTCAATTAGATTTTTTAAATTATCTATGTGCAGGTCAGATTTTTCCTATCAACCCCAGTTAAATCTTGATTTAAATACTGAATCACAAACTCAGGATCTTGTGTTCTGCATGATATGGTTGACATCTTACTTGAAATATCATACTTACTACATTATTTTGTGTGCATTTTATTTTCAGACTAAGCAGCTGAGCACTGGGTTTGCAGCGAGGTTGTCAATTGCTCTCTTTGTCTTTAATAGATGCAAGCTACCATTGGCTTGGGTGATCAAGGTATTTGTATTGGAATACCTGCTGTACATCAATAAAAACCCAGCTAGTGGTGAACTAGGAGGGCAGCATGGGTAGCGAGAAAATACATTCCTGGGTTTCAAGGTACCATTCTGGATACCCTTGACAGAGCTACAATTATGCAAGCCATCATCTTGGCTGGCTGAATTATGCAAATCCTCTTCCACTGTATACTGTACAAATGTGCAAAACAAAGCAGGTTATGCCAGTTAAATTCAGCAATCTCTTCACTGTTGTCCTGCAACAAAGTGTTTAGAGTTAGTAATCTTTGTCTGGACAATACAATTAAAAGAAATAACTAATAACTGTAGAAGAGAATAGAAGTGCAATAGAACATGATAGGTCATATGAAATTGCACACCCACAATTTCTAAGCTTCCAGCAGCACTCAAGGGCATTGTTAAATATTTGTTATTGAATTTAGGCTAGCAGTGTCCCATTTTAACACCATTCTCTTGATGAAAAAGCTTTGAACTCAGATGGGAATGGTAAGGTTTGATTGGCACATCATTAATATTGGAATATTTCATGTGTTCCACCAGAACCAGATTTGTTTGAAAATTGTAAAATTGTGCCATAAAATTCCATATTTGTATACATTATTATGTGTTTTCACAGTAACAACTAGAGGTGTACGAATTTTAAACTTCACCTGCAAAGCTGGAAAAATTCACTTCTCCAATAGGTTGCAAAGTTTGCCAAGTTTCAACCTTCTTCTAGCTTCTGAGGACAAATACATTGTTGCGTAAAGGAGTTTCTTTAGATCCATACAACTTTTTTGTGCAGAATTTGTCCCTTTTTCACAACTGAATAACGGTAGCAAAACCCACACATAATGCAAAGCTAACAGATATTGGCAAATCCAATTAGCCCTGCAAAGCTTGGTGTAGTGGTTATTTTTTATTTATATTTCATGTGTATTACCGAAAAAAAAAAAGGAAAAACAAAACCATTGTGACTATACATCGTAGCTATTTGTTTTTTGCAATAAAATATCACAAATATACAAACATATTATGAATATTATATTTGTAAGAACAAAATTACCTTCAAATATCATTTTAATAGAAGTGTACAGGTGCTCTGTGGCAGGCAGTTGTATTTAGAATAGATATCAAAATTATTTCTTTAGTTAAAAGCACTGAACTGAAAACATGATTTTGTTTAAAGCTGATAAGAAAAGGTACTATTGGTTTTGAATTAATGGAACCAGAAAAGATCCTTTAAACACAGGACGACTTAAAAGTAAATGTACATTGGCAATGCCAATAGGCATAGCTTATAACTAAAAGTGACAGTTTAGTCGCTGATGAGTTTAGGCACTCAGTAAGTCATCAAAAATGCACTCTGCTACTTATTCTTGCATTTGAGCATCCGTTGATTCATCCACTGACTCATTCTTGCATTTACCCACTTATCCATCTGTGATAGAACAGACACACAAATTCCCACAAGCATAAAAGGATAAATTAAAAGAATATAAACAGAAGATAGAAAACAAAAAATGTGGCATGCATATGCTTGCAATATGAAAGTAAAAATAAACATAGGATCGGGTGGCCATCTTGCAATGGTATTGTACATTGTGTATCACTGTTTTATGGTTCCATTATAGTTGCAACATTTCAAAGCAATATGCTGTCCACTGTGAATAAAAAAATGTATAAACTAAAGTGTTTACCGTGCCACTGTTGTACTATGCCAAGGTGGCTTCTAAACATCGCAAGCATCTTGGAATGGTAAAACAATGATACCCTATACACAATACCTTTCCAAGAAAGCTATCCTGTTTAAAGATAGTGACCGCACAGGATGCAGCACAATGTAATTTAAATGAGGGGCAAGATATCAGTCCAGATGGACTGTCTGGGGAGCTGCAGGATGTTCCAAAACGTAGAATGAAAGCAAAGGAAGAGCACCAATAAAAGGAAAAAACAATAAAAAATAAAGAACTGGCCATTAGCCCAGACAATAATGCACACTAATTTTCAGAACGATGTGCACATGTGATTAGGACAAATGGCGCTATTCATAGGGCAATAGAGTTGATGGCAGAAATTGGCTAATCATTTTCCTCAACAGCTTTGCTCACAAAGACCCTCTACTTATGTATATGTATGTAGAGTTTTATATTTCTTTTTTAACAAGGGCCTGGCAGACACTAACCCACTTAAAAGGGTCCCCTGTAACAAAATACCCACCTACAAGGTTTAAAACAGTGGATTGACAAATAACCCTTAAAGGCCTATGGGATTTTACAAATACCTTTGAAAATAAATAAGTAGTAACTTTTGATAGTACACAAGTAAGGCATTTATGTCTTTGATCAATGGCTTGTCATCATAACCAACTCAGCCCTGTTGTGTTAAGTATAAGCTTTCACACAAGGCAAAAACTGCTATGTAAGCAATCTTTTTGAGTAGAAGTAAGCAACGTCTGCCCAATCCATATCTGTACTTGGGAGAATCAGCATTTAGGCAGAGCCAATTCTCCTCTCTCAATTATGATAAAAAATACTAATATGAGCTAAAATATAGTTGGCAAAAAATACAGTACTTCCTAAAACACCATAACACTGTTTCTCAAAGTACAAATATATTACATTTTGAGATGGTGATAGGGGTTAACCAACACCAAAACCCCTTGCCTACTATGGTAATCTGTGAGGATTCTTTTAACAAAATACCCGTCTACTAGCTTTAAAATAGTGAAATGATTATTCATCGCTAAAAGGTCTATTGTCTGTTAAGTGAGCTTTTCACAATAAATATGTCAGGTTTATTGCCTTTTGGGTAACTTTTCATAATATCCAGATCAGGCCTATAGCCTTGAACGATGGCTTGCCATTGTAACCAACAAAATCCTGCTGTGTTGATCATAAGGTTTCACTTTATGCAAAAACTACAACAGGAGTACTTACTGCTGGCAGAAGCACAAAACATTTTCCTAGTCAAAATCTATAGTCAAGGTAACCAACATGTGGTCAACAGTCCCTCTCTCTGTATTACTCTGGAAAGCTCTTAAGTCTGGAAACAGATGTACTGTCAAGACATTCGACCAAACAAAAGTATGAGGAATGGAAAGGAAAAAAGTATTGGCAATGAAAAGCATTGTCCCACCCGGCTGGTCACTAAAGTGCACTTATTTGTAGTCAGATGTGGTCAAGCAGAAAGCGATCAGCCCCAGGAAGTCAGATGCTAAAGTTGGCTGACCCATTGAACCATGGTGTATACTGCAATGAGAGCAAGCAAAATTGGAATGACAATTGAATAAACTAACAGACTGAGAGGGCTGACCCAAAGGCCCTCAATAGTTGTACATATGTATGCATTAGTGCTCAATGGGCTATTTTTGTAACAGGAGGCTATTAGGACTACTAAAGTTGTCTCTATGCCTGACCTACAAAACACTTTAGAAAGGTGTGGGATAGAGATATTTGGCATGTTCGCACATCCTTTGGGAGAAACACCCTGCTACGACCACTAGTGCCATCTAGCTTACTTCAATCAGTCATTCGCCACAGTTCAGGGTGGTTATTTCTGCCTCACCATTTTCAAAGAGCACTAGTTGCCTCTGATTAACAATATACATATCAATAGGAAATATAGCACTCACAGTACATGGTTCCACACAAATGAACTACTGGACCTCCATAGCCTCTTTACAAGATTGGGGGCTAAGTTGTAATTGGTCCAAGATTGTGGGTGTAGTGTTTTTTGGGTTCCTGGGTATCTGTGCATTCTTATGAGACAGCATTAGTAGCGGAAGGGAGTGAAGCAGCGTTAGAGTGAAGATCCCCACCCTCGCAAACCGTCTGCGTAGGATTAACTGGGACAGCTGAGTCAGATTGTCACAAAGCATCAGACAAACATTTCTCCACAATAGATATTTCCTTATTCAGTGCCCCCACTGCCTTTTCAATGTAGCCATCAAGTGTATCAGTTTTCTTTGCTGCTGCCACTTCCCGGTTTTGACCCAACTTCCACATTACCATCATAATGCGCCGAGTAGGGCAAAAACCCCTCAGGTTCCATGTTATTCAGTGTAAAATTACAATGGACCAGTTGCAATATAAAATATCCTGTGGCAGGAAGGTCTTACCAGAAGATAGAAGCAGGTAGCCCACTGCCAAACACAAGGACCGAAAGAGATGGCCTGCCTCAACTCCTACTGGCACTGATGGATCTGCATCCCACCCTGCAGAAGTACCAAGCCCCTCGAGGTATGGAAAAGCTGTGGGCTGTCTCCCCCTGCACAGGGCTTCTGGGGCCTGCAGCCGGCGGCCCACCACCAGCAACAACAACGATCCCGCACTGTGGGAGCACCAAGCCGTCTTTAAAACCATGCACCTCTGAGCATGCAAAATCTGTGGGTGGTCTCCCCCCGCACGGAGCTTCTGGGACCTGGAGTCCACAGCACACCACCAGCAACAACAATGATCCCTATCAAACCCTCCAAGTGCAGCAGATCCACCAAACAAGCCAGATGGTAGACCTCAGATATGGAAAAGCTGTGGGCTGTCTCCCCCTGCACAGGGCTTCTGGGGCCTGCAGCCTGCGTGCCACCACTAGCAACAACAACGATACCGCACTGTGGGCACCATCGCCTTTAAAACCATGCACCTCCGAGCATGCTAAATCTGTGGGTGGTCTCCCCCAGCACTGGGCTTCTGGAACATGGAGTCCACAGCCCACCACCAGCAACAACAATGATCCCTATCAAACCCTCCAAGTTCAGCAGATCCACCAAACAAGCCAGATGGTAGACACCAGAACTCAGGACCACGTACCAGCAACCATCCCGCAGACTGAGCCACCTTCAAATCAACCCTCAACAAATACCATCTACGCCTAAAAGACACTAAGAAAAAAGCGCCCTAGCAGACCGCATCAAAGCCAGCTCCCACCACAGGAAGTCTTCAGCATTGTCAGAGAGTTCATCTGCCCATCAGCCACCGAGAACACGATCCTCCCATCCCAGGAACTCTGCAACACCCTGGCACACTACTTCCATAACAAAATATCAACCATCTATAGTAACTTCGAACTCCAATCTACAGACCTCCAAAGACTCCTCGTGCAAACTGAAATCCACCCATAACCCTCTGCTCATCAGACAGAGCACCATGTCCATCATGAACTCCATCCTCTCTTGAGCACCCACGGAACCTTGGCCTTACCACTTCTTTAATCTCAGGAGCAAGAAAATCAGCAGCGAACTCATGTTCACTCTCAATGTATCCATCACCACGGCCACATTCCCGGATCAATAGAAACATGCAGAGGCCAGACCCCTCCTCAAGAAACCCTCCGCCAGCAATCTTAAGAACTACCGCCCCATCTCTATGCCCCCACCAAAGTTTTTGAGAAAGCCCTCAACCAACAACTCATCGAACAATTTGATAACAGTAACCTGCTTGACACCGCCCAAACCGAGTTCCCCACCTACCACAGCACCGAGACCGCCCTGATCGCTGCCACCAACGACATTAGAACCCTCCTAGACCGGGGAGACCCAGTGGCCCTGATCCTTCTCGACCTCTCGGCAGCGTTCGACACTGTATCCCAACTCACCCCATCAAAAGACCCCCTCAAATGGATCACATCCTTCTTCACAGGACAAACCCCGAAAATCGACGTACCATCCTGCACTCTGGAACCCAATATTATCATCTGTGGCATCCCGCAGGGTACATCCCTCAGCCCCTCCCTGTTCAACACCTACATGATGACCGTGACAATCATCAGAACCAATGGCCTCAACATCATTTCCTAGGTAGATGACACTCAATTCATCCTCTCACTCTCAAAAGACACCTCCACCACCAGGCCCAACTCCCAAAATTGTATGACGAGCATTGCCGAATGGATGAAGACCAACTGCCTGAAGCTCAACATGGACAAGACTGAAGTGGAAACAACACATCCCCATGGAATGACACCTGGTGGCCTTCCAAACCTGGACCCACACTGAAGCACCACGCCCGTAACCTCGACATCATCATGGATAGCAAACTCACCATGAAATGCCAGATCAATGCAGTCACCTCCGCCTGCTTCCACACCCTTCGCATGCTCCGAAAAGTCTTCAGATGGCTCCCCGTTGACACCAGGAAAACCGCCACCCAAGCCCTTACCACCAGGCAATGCAATCTACTCGGGAATCACCACCCAACTCCTGAAGAGACTCCAAACCATACAGAAATCAACTGCCAGACTCATCCTCAACCTTGCCAAATTGACCCACATTGCTCCCCACCTTAGGACTGTCCATTGGCTTCCCGTCCAGAAAAGATGCCATTTCAAGATGCTGTTACACGCCTACAAGGCCCACCACAACTAAGGATCAGCATGAATCAACCACTGCCTGAACTACCATCGACCTCTGCCTCCCTAGCCGTCGCTCACACTCCCTGCATTCATTTAAAATAGTTATAACTATAATTTAATGATAAAAATGTATTAAAAGAGTACATATTGTTAATTAATTACAAACTATTTTATTAGCCTTTTTTCATTTAAAATTATTGTTACAATGGAGTTCTAAAAATATAATTCCATTACTTTTAATTAATTCTATGTGTCACTTTAAGTAATTAATATTGCAAAATATTTTTTTACATTAGCTGTGGATTTATATTTTAATTTAAACTTGAGAAAAATATGTAACTCAATTTATGTAACTTAATATATTTGCATATATTAAAGTCATTTTTTTTAAAATGTAGATACTATTGATGCCACATTTTCTCTTTAGTTCTCAATTTAAAATATGTATAAAAACTTAAATTTACAGTAATATTAAGCATTAAATTATTGTTGCCGCATTTTTCTTTAGTTCTATATTTAAAATGCATATAAAAACATAATTTACGTAATATTTAATATAAAATATGTTTACAAACTTTTTGCAAGCTTATAAAGTTTTTACTTTTCCGTAGACTTTGCAATAGGGAGACTCCACAGTTAGGCGAGAGATTTCCGTATGAAAAGGTGTTGCAAAAAGTTCCTTAAACTTTACCATAGAGAGATCTCCACAGTGGTCCCACTTTGACACAATATTTCACTGCTAGGAAGTGGAGAGGCAGGAAGCACTGGTGATGCTGAGCAAGGAAGCCGTGTTTGAGTGCTGGCATTATGGAGCAACACAAGAAATCTCCACACAATGTTGTGTCGGACACCTCAGAAGAAGAGCCCCCTCACCACAGCACTCAAAGACCTCTCAGAAAGACAGCATGCATTCTGTGGAAATGTTGCAGTCCTTTGTTGAATCAAGTGGTTGAAATGGGAGAGCCAACTACCCACGTGGTCAGGACAGATTGTAAAATGTATTACATTCTGATATTGAATCTCTCTTCACCACCTTTATGGAGCAGGAGGACACCAGTTGAACCACACACATTGTGCAGAATTTGCTTCTCTTTTCATGCCCCTCGAAGGGCACAAACAATGAAGGCATGGTGAGCTTGGACGCCCATAAAAGCTAAAATTACACAGGATAAAAAGGCATAGAAATATTAATAGAGAAAAATGATTGAATCGTTCTCTATTAAATAATCATTTTGGGGAAATAGGCAAAAAAAAAACATGTGTCCCACTAGCCCGCCTGCAATGCAACACAAAGCAATGAACCTCGCACGCACACAAGACCCTTGCAGTATTTGGAAGGGGTGCATGTGTGCATTGTTTAAGAGAAACTTTTAAAAACCTGCACTGAGAAGGATGGCGAAGCCATGGCTAGTAACCTCTTCGGGCATTGAAGGAGATTGAGGTTTGACAGCTGAGCTAATTTCTGCACGATGTCCAGGAAGAAATACATAAAGCACTCTGTGAAATGTCTGCCATTCACAGGTTGTTCTAGGGCAACAGACCAGCTCGCTGGCCACATGCCATTGCGAACAGCTCGGCCTGATTGATAAAAAAGCCACTTTTTTAAGCCTCGTTTCAGAAGGTTTGTGAAGCTCCTGCCTCGTTCGCATTAGCATCCCAGACAAATCCCAGCTACCTTTGTGGTGGACCCTACAAACTTTGCCACTTTGACCTAATCCGGTTTTCTTCGCATCTGTGGTGAAAGTCACCTTCAGTCGCTCCACATTTTAATGCAAACCAGTCCGGAAGGGCGCCTGAACAGAGCTGAAGGCGTCGTGACAGGGCCTTTGAATGGGACACTCAGTAACTGGGAGGAAAAAATGTGACAGCCAGCTTTATCATTGCATTGTACCCAAGAAGCTGAAAATTATTGCTGCTTTGGGAGCCTATTCTCTGAGGGGGTCCTAGCAGGAGCTGTGTTAAGCAGCCACGCACAGCCGTGTGGTGCCTGCGAGCCTTCAAGGCAGACTTTAATTCTATTCTTTGTCGGGATCCCAGACGTCCCAAAGAGGATTCCTGACTCACAAGCCGTGCAGGCCAAGAGTGTTCATTTTGCAATAGACTTACATGCTTCCAGGCACGAAAGGCACTTTCATTTTCAATGGAATACATTGAAATTCTCTCATCTTTGAAAATGAGCAACATAATTTAACATGTCCCTTTTCCAGCAACAAATGAAAAAAAAAAAAAAAAAAAGGAATAAGGCATATTGAAGTAAAATTTCTAAAAGCTATCGCATCATATACCAACAAATGGAAAAGGGACATTGTAAACAGCAGCACCCATAAGCAATCCAGAAAATAAAGGGCCTGCCAGTAATTAAATTGTATTTTACTAGCCAGTGTTATTTCAAATGCTGGGGTACAGTATTCATTAGTACATCAGTATTAAATTCTTTGGTCCCAGTACCTCTTAGGTAGGGGCGAAATTTAAGTTTAAAAAGGTCGGAGCATCACCAAGGATGCACATTTTGGACCTTTTCATTAAACGTTTTTAATACAAATGAATTTTCCCAGTCGGAGGGCATCATTACCAGGGCCATGGTAATCCATATAGGACCGGTCATGGAATTTACCAGCCCCATCAGGATTTGCATTAACTGCTCTGGATAGGATCTTATAACTGAGACATTGTGCCTTGTGAATTCAGGAAAACTATTTAGATGCAATACAGGGGTAAACATGCAGAAATAAATGCTGGGATTAATATTTCTTTACTGGTAATGGGGTAACCCTGTATCCCTCAGAACCTGGGTATTAGTAATATAAACTACAGTTGGTTCTGTTGGGTAAGACCATTTGCTTAGCATTCAATAATACATAAAATGCGGGGGGAAAAGGGGGGAAAATTATTTGCTGGTACAGTCTAACATATCAATTTTTAGACATTCAATGAAACACACCAAAGAAAACCTATTCCTTAGTTAAATTTAATTTTAACTTTTTCAGGATATGGCTGTCACATATATAATGCCATTAACAAAGGACATAAGTAAGGTGACGTTCGTGAGTCAAGTGAAATAGAGTGACAAAGTGATGTTGTGAGTGAAATATACAAGACATATAAACAACACACATGTATACAGCGTATGAGTCAATAATGGCCTGTCCTATCAAAATTCAATACATGTTTTCACAATAGCCCAAAAAGATTCTTCTTTCTGGCTTTGGGGTGAGGAAGCTGAAGGACATGGGCTTGATAAAAAGCGTTGACGTTTCGACCCAGAGGTATGCGCAAGTCAACAAGCATCACAGCGGGTCTTCCTCAGGACCGAAAACACAAGAGCGGACAGCATATATGGGGCAAAAGTATTTCAACATGAATCTGGTGTCTTTTAAAAAGAGAAGTATTATATAAGGTGGCCGCAGAAAATTTAGACTCACCATGACATCACAGAACAAGGCTTGTAGTAGTTGGGGTGCCTCATTACCAGTGCCATTGTAATTCAGATAGGACAGGTCACAGGATTTAACACCCCCATCAGGATTTGCATTAACTGCTCTGGACAGGATCTTATAAATATTTTGCCTCCTAAAAGCAGGCAAACTATCTGGATGCACTACAGGGGTAAACATGCAGAAATTCATAATGGTATTATTATTACTAGCAATTGACGGAAGGTGGTTAAGTCTATTTTCTGTTAGGACCAACAGGCTTTCCCTGCCAGTCCACAACAGGAAAAAATTACATTAGAACATTCGCCCCAGTAGGATTGATGGTCTGACATCCATTAACCAATAGCAAATAGGTTTCTGCCAGCAAAGCTAGTTTAGGAAACGTGGAGGTTTTGCCATCTCAAAAAAGGTGAGGGGTAACCACAAGTTTGGCTGATGAAGTAATCTGCCCATTGTTGGTGACGTACCTTGTCCACCACACTCTAAGATTCAAATTAACTTATAGCAGATGAATTGTATAACATTTGTTGGTACCTACATCAAGTTAGTGTCAGTGTGAGTGTTAGAAATGGGATTTCTGGTTGGCTAAGGCTTGCGCCAAAGCCAGGCAGAAACCACCACTCTAGTCAGGGCAAGGGAGTGACACACTGAAGATAACCCCTGCTCACCCCCTTGGTAGCTTGGCACGAGCAGTCAGGCTTATCCCAGAGGCTATATGTAAAACATTTGCGCAACACACACACACACAGCAGCAACACACTAGGTACACCACAAAAGAAACTCCACACAAGCTTATATAAAAAAAGCCTTTGTATTATAAACACATTAGAAACATAATCATACATTTACACTGTGCCAACTGGCACTTGGCAATATTCACAGGGGATTATATACAGGACCCAGCCAATCGGGCCACGGTCAGAACCATCAGAATGCAGGTAATAAGCATAGAACACAACCAGTAACTACTGGTACAGTAATGACCTCAGCATTACCACATTAGGCATAAAACATATTAGGCCCAAACCTCATTAGCATAAACCCATTATGCACTAGGCCTCACCAGCATAAACACATTATGCAATAACCTTATAACTATAAACATCATTAGAGGCCTAAATCAGGGAGCATAAATCACATCACATAAATCACATTATGCAATCACAATCACACGAGGCAGAAAAACACATTGTATAGCCTTGTAGAGCCTGGCACTCTACCAATCTCATCCACAATGACCCCAGGCCATCTGGCCTTCTCTAGGGCTCAAATGTCCTCTGTCCAGAATGTCAGGGCGCTAAGCTGCCACTTGCAGCTAAAGCGAAAAGTGTGTAATGCGCTGGCACCACTGTGCCTCCTGGGTCCCCTTCTGAGACTCTTCAATACACTCTGGCCTAAACGTTGCAGCTGCCGCTAATTGCGGTGCAGCTGTGCAGCAAAAGGTGGGTACTTGCACTCACTGCACCCTCCGTCCCCCACTGGGACTCTAAAACCCAAATGTACCCAAACGTTGCAGTTGCCCACTACGGCAGTGCAACTGAGGAACTAACAAGGGGCACTGGCACTCCGGGGCCCTCAGGACCCCCACTGGGGCCCTCCAAACAGGTATGGCCACGTTGCAGCTGCCCACGCTGGTGCGGCGCAGCCGTGATTAAGGGCTGGCACTACTGTGCCTACTGAGCCCCCACTGGTGCTCCTAAACAACAACGCCCCCCAACGTTGGAGCTGCCCGCTGTCCTGCGGGGCTGCTCGGGTAACCAGGCACCGGCAACGTGCCTCACTCTCGCTCCCCCAGGCCAGCCCTCACCGGCAGTCTGAGGGACTCTGTGGCGTCTCAGTTGGCTGGCGCCTCAACACACTGGGCTCTCTCTTCCCGGTCTCAAACTTCGGGACCCTGAAACTTCCTTCCTTCTGCCGGCTGGCCCACCCACAGTCAGGCACAAGCACCTGACTTCCTGGTCGCTCGACGATGGCGGCGGTCCTTTTGTTCTTGGCCCGGGTTGCGGCAGTGACTTCCCGGCAATGCAGGGTGGGCTCCCGCTCGATGAGGCACAACCGCGGGGTGGGCTCCCGCTTTGGTTTGGAAGTATCCACAATGTGGGGTGGGCTCCCGCTATTTTAAATATCTATGAAGCGGGGTGAGCTCCCGCTCGATAGGCGCAATCCGGGGTGGGCACCCGCTTTCCTAGTACCACAGGGGAATCCCTACGATGGGGATTCCCTCGAAAAAGACAGCAGCTCAGCGCTGCGCATTCCCTGCTCTCCTCCTGCTTGGGCAATTAAAAGAAAGCACTTACAAGGCACTAGCTGAAGCAAAAAGTCCTGAGAATGTCCAAGGTAAAGGTCAGGGAGCACAAGGCTAGGCTCAGGCAGGCCAGCACACAGGGCCCTCCAGCAGGGAGGCAGTCCCTTGTGGCGGTTCCTCCTGGAGCCCAGCAGCAGCAGCCCCCAGCATCAGAACAAGCACAGGAACCAGTACAACTCATGGGGTCACCTCCCCACATATATACACATACTCCTCCTTTGTCTGTAGTGCAGGGTATGGGTGAACCAGATGCAACTGGTTCTGGGGGTTTTGGAGCATTCTGCTTACAGTGCTCACACCCTCCTTTCAGAGATGTCCCATTCAGCCTAGCGCTGACTCACCCTGCCCCTCCTGGAGCCACACACATCTCCCAGCCCCTGTCACTCAAAAGCCA
Source organism: Triturus cristatus (assembly GCF_964204655.1). Lineage (NCBI taxonomy): Eukaryota > Metazoa > Chordata > Amphibia > Caudata > Salamandridae > Triturus > Triturus cristatus. Next base: position 139,232,203 of record NC_140592.1, read on the forward strand.
GACTTGCAATTCACATCAGGCAGGCAGACACATAGCACACAGAAATGCCAACTTCTAAAAGTGGCATTTCTAAAATAGTTATAATAAATCTGCGCACACCATTGCGTAGCATTTATTATCACTATTTCAAAAATACCAAACTTGACCACGCTGCGCCTCTCATATCAGGGATTACCACTGAAACACTTATCAGGGAATCCCCAATGCATTCCTACGGGAGGGCAGCCCCACAGTAGTGAGAAACCAAAACTGCTGTTTGTCACTACCAGGACATGTCACACACTTAAGGTACATGTCCTATCATTTACCTACAATGCACCCTGCCCATAGGGCCTAGCTAGGGCCTACCTTAGGGGTGGCTGACATGTAGTAAAAGGGGGGTCACAGACATGGCACACACTTTAGGTGCCACATCACAGCCGCGGTCACACTGCGCGCACAGACCCTGCAATGGCGGAGGCCTGAGATAGGTTTGAAAGGCTACTTTGGTGGGTGGCGCAATCAGCGCCACAAGCCCACCAGTAGCATTTAATTTACCAGCCCTGGGTATATGAGATACCACTTTACAAGGGACTGACAGGTAAATTAAATATGTCAAACCGGTGTAGACCAATCTTACCATAAGTAACACAGAGAGCACACACATTTTACACTGAACAGTGTGCTAATGTGCCCAGAGTCCTAAAACCACCACCACCATGTCAGAAAAAAGGTTAGGAGAGAGGCAAAAGTTTAGGGATGACCCTACGAAAAGGGCCAAGTTCAACAGTGAGTATTAGTCCTACATCAAGTTATTGGCAGTGTGAGTATTAGTCCTACATCAAGTTAGTGGCAGTGTGGGTATTAGTCCTACATAAAGTTAGTGGCAGTGTGGGTATTAGTCCTACACCAAGGTAGTGGCAGTGTGGGTATTAGTCATCCATGTTTGGCACAAAGGAATGAACATAAGAGGTCAACTATTAAGGTGACCCTATATCTGGTAGGTAAATTAATTGAAAGAGCAAAATGCTCACCAACAGTAGGTCCCAAAGTTATAAATGTAATCACTAAAAAACAAATAGCATATGGTGGTTCCCCATATTGTTTTCAGTATTTAATGAGTGCCTGGCAATGCAGGGATCTGGCTCAGTACCAGAGAAGTGGAAGGTTAGCACCATTATATATGTCTCTTTAAGAGGAGTCCTTAAGACAATCCTCTCTCATAAACAAGAAGAGCACCCTTATGTATCATAGGTGCAATGTCAGTTAAAATATTGCTGCAGCAATTGTAGACAAGGATTAGCAGAAATAAAATAACTAATCAGATTTATAACCTATGACTCCTAAGAAAATGCTGGACATGTGCTGATCCATATGACATTATTATACATCATAAGTAAACACCAAAATATGTACCGTCTCTTTGTCAATTTCACCACTTCCTTTGATGAAGACCAAAGAACCCTGATCTTACAAAAAGTATAAGAACTGAAACTTGATGCTACAGTTTTGGGGCTGTTGGTTTAGTTGCATTCTAATACTTGGGGCCTGATTCCGATCTCTTTCGGAAATCCCTCTGGACGACTCGGATCCGGAGAGCTTTCTAAACGACTCGCGCTCCGGTAGTCCGAGCGACCGATTCAGATGTGTCTGTATAGTGACAGACTCGGTTCGGTCGGACTCCCATTGAACTCAATGGGAGCCTGTATACCGAAAGCCTACACAGGCTCCCATTGCAAAAAGGGGTGGGTAGGGAAAAGTGTGAACCCTGTGGCGGGCACCCCATGGTGCCCACCACACTGTGCAAGCATGGAAAGGGGGGACCCATGGATACCCCCCTGTGGGCCTGCCACGTCCCCCGGAAGTCCCATTCCCACACCTGTTTCATCCTGACAAAACTGAGTCGATACGGCTGTCAGATTTGTGCATTGTACTTGCTCGTTCGGAAGACAGCTCCCTTGCGTGGCATGAGACGGACTGCCAGGATCGGGTTCGGAAACGATTCAGTCGGCTTGGACGATAATCTTTGCATCGTACTTGGTCGTTTGGAATGGGGGACGATTCGGTCGAACACATAGCCTCTGAATCGGATTTTCTCATTCCGGAACCCATCTGGAGGCCTTCCGAACAAGATCGGAATGGGGCCCTTGGACTTGTATTCAGCTTAAAGACAGAGGGAACTATGTATGGAAAACCCCAATAGAGATGGTATGAAGCTATGCTGCTATTTATCCTTTTCTTATTCAATTTTATTGTATGATCTCCTGGAACATCTTTTGGCAGTAGATGCACCACTCTTTAAAATATGGGGATCACTCAACCAGGTACTCTGTTTGCTGATGATCTTGCCTTACTATCTCAAATCCTTACAGGGCTACAAAAACATTACCATCACAGCTAGCTGTGCTGCAACCAACAGTTTTAATAAAATGAAGAATGTGGTTATGAGATTTAGGACCAACCCCCATAAGGGGTAACTAGAAGCCACCACCGGAACTGTGTGGCCTGAAGTTCAACATCCCTCTTTGAGTTTGCACTCTCGCCTGCCATCTCAAAGAGGGACGACCGCAGCATTCCTTGCTGGGCACCACAAGATGGTCCAAGAGCACGGAGAATGCACGTGACTTTTATGCATTATAGTTTCACGTTTCCCTCTGAACAGAAGAGGGATGTTGAACTTCAAGCCACACAGTTCCAGTGGTGGCTTGTATACCCTTTCTACTTTTCTATTTTTCACTTTTATCAATTGATTTGCAGAGTGACTGGTAAAATTAGGTCCTGACAAATGCCTGGTGATAGAAACATGTTGACCCTACACAGTAGGGTATACCTATCGAATCCCTACCCGTCTCTCGTTTTAATAATGTCGCTATGACCACCCAATAAAGCTTCAGTGAACTCAGTCAGACATTTTTCAACCACACCTTTCTGCACGCTGCCCCTCATTCACTACGTCTCGACGCTCACCTTTGGAGATAAAACACCTCAGCTCCTCCTCCAGGGGAGTCGTAGCCCACACTTTGTGTGAGGAGGGAACCCATATGATGAAGCATGTCCTCTAAAAGTTAGTGAGGGTTCTTGTCCTGAGGGAATCTCCCCCTTTTGGTCTCCATAGGACACCCTCTATCCTATTTCCCCCTTGACCTAGCCAGTTGTACTTCTGTGTGATTGACATTCCTTTAGGGATCAGTACTTCCTGGCTATTACAGATCCCTTCTGATCCCAAGTGTGTAGATGACAAAAGCTTAGGACAATCACAGATAACCGGGGCAAGCAATACAGAAATTGCAGTAATATCTGCCTTTGTGTAAACAATGAGGAGCAAAGTGCTCATTATAAAATGTTAGCCAGCCCATAGTATGAAGATGTACAAATTTGTTTCCTGGGTGGGCTACTGTGGATTGATTGCGGTGCAAGTCAAGATAGTTGGTAATAGTTAATCAACTGAAAATCCTTCTGGCATTCTTTAATGGTAATTTTTTTTATTAAATGCTGTTTTAAGAGAACAAGCTTGTGTAATATAAATAAATATGTTTTGCCAATATATAATAATCAGCTGTTCTGTGGATAATATGTCACTTCCTGGTCTAGTTCTCTGTCACTACTGAACCTAAAGAATATATTTTAAAATTGCAGTTTCTAGTGGGGTCACAAATCGACCTAGCTTCTAAATATTAATGAGGTCGGTCGCAATTTGTGACCAACTAGGAATCACATCAGTCACATGAAAGGTGGCCTACTGGGGTCAGCACACCACCATATCTATGACTACCTTTTAATAATACAAACTTTTTTCCTTTGAAATGCAACCTGTTTTCTTTACAGGAAAACAGAATGTGTTTCAAAAGAAAAATGAAACTTTTAACTTTCATTTCCTAAGAGTAGGCAGTTGTATGTGGGACACTGCCTGTTCTTAAACATATTTTTTTCAATTCTCAATGGGAGAGGGGTCACTTAGGGACCCCTTCCCATTTGCAAATGGTTACCCCTACTTTTCTGTCGTCCGTAAAATATTAATGTTGTGTGACTGTAATTCGGTTAGAAAACTTTAATATATACCACTGCAAATCAGTATTTGAAAGGGACGCCCTAAATATCCCCCTTCCAAATACCGAATCGCACACCCAAATTGTGATTTGGTAACAAGTTACAGAATCACAATTTGGCTTTTTTACATTTAAAAATGCTTTTTTGCGGTTGCAAAAGGCCTTATTCTGCCAATCAGGCCATTTGTGAGCTCCAAAAGTGTCCTGTACACTTGGCCCTAAGAGCATCCTGTAATCTGTGCATGGAAAGTTGGCCATGGCTTGGCAAAGTGATGGCTGCCTTTTAATTCCATTTCCTCCAGTCAAAGATAAACCCACACCAACAGTAAACTAATGTCATTTTGAGGCCCAATCCAATCTGGGAGAAGTTGGAAAACATAGGTTGGGAACAACCCAGGAAAACTGTGGTGAGTGAGAAGCTGAATCGCAGAACTCATTGGATGCGCAGAGTAACAAAGCAAAATAAATGGAACTTGGAGTGCCACTGAAAATCCAACATTTCCCCAAAGCAATGCAGACCGTCATAGGGAAGAGTTTAAAGACTGTCTCAATCCTGAATCCTGCAGCCCTAAGTGTCTGAAGTATGTATTTACTGTCCTAGGGGTGTGGTGCAGTTATTTGTTATTTGATAACAACTAAAGCACTGGAACTTCCCTCTTTGCATATTCATCAAGTGTTCAGCCACACGTCCTTTAGGAGAGCAACCAAAATTCATGTTTTCTGCTGATGCCCTCGAGTTTTGCATTTTAGCCATCACATTGAATTTCAAAGGTAAATGTCATTAAACCAATTGGTGAACATGTGCTTGATAAATATCTCATCTTGTATAACACGACAGGAGTATAACCCATAAACCACGTTGAGATGTGGGTAGGTGCGAGAAAAACAACAACAATATCTCAACTGGTATAATTATAGAGGACAGTTAGATATGCATTTATAATACATTGCAGCAAAGGAAGAGGGAGACTCTGGCAGAATTTTTGGAAGGTGCACTAGGCATCGTATATTTTCAAAGCATAATAAAGGACAGTTGTAGCAGCACTGTAGGCAAAGAAATGCATAAAAACAACCCGAAATTGGACTTGGTGCTCAATTGTGTAAGTGACACAACATGTGGCGACGCAAGTGACAATGTGTATTCAGCGAAAAAAGGCGCAACGTGAGATTAGTGAACTGATATATACAGTGAGTATTGGTGGTTCTAATAACAATTTAACACATTTGTTAAATAGAGGCAATTGTTCGACGGAACCACAATGTATAATGCGCTACTATTTGCACTGAGCGGTCGACGACGTTTCGATCCTCTAACTCAGGATCATCATCAGGAACGGGTTGTTGAGTTAAAGTGGTGCTGTACAAGGGGAGAAGAAAGAGAGGAATGGGGATCAGGGAGGAGGGAGAGGTGTTGGTGCAGCGCGTGCAGGTGAGTGCCGGACGAATATTAATGTCGTGATTTCAAGTGGGGAAGAGGGTGAGCATTAATGGAAGGGGTGGGGGGAGCGTGCTTGGACAGGAGCATTGACAGGATGAGGCTGGTGAGGAAATTACCTGGAATGGACACGGTCCCGTGTCCTAGGTTAGCGAAGAATGGTTGGTGTGATCCGGACTCCAGGGAGGATGTCCTGGGGAGAGGGAGTAGTGGGACTAATTACACTGAATGGTAAAAACCAGTGGAGTGTGCACAAGAAGTAACGGAAAGTACCTGAAACAACACGACGGGACGCGTGTTTTCGGTGGATGCCGTGTCTCAGTGGGGCATCAGCAAAGGGGAAGGCGAGACAAATTTAACCTTCCTCGTGGTACCGCGAATCGGTGCCGAGGGTGAGAGCTAGGGGAGAAAGGAGAGAAAGGAAGGAAGACGGTCAAAGGCTGGCCGGTGGGCGGGGTTAAGGGGGGGTGCACGGATACCACATGTATACCTGATCTGGGCTAGGACTTACTTGTGGTGTAGGAATTAATCCCGATCAACTGGGGACGCCGGGGTTGGCGACTCTCCGCTGCGAATGAGTGCAGGTGGAAGATCTAAGCGGCCATGGTGGTGGTTAAAAGCAAGGAGCCGTGCTTCCGGGTCTTATGACCACGTGGAGCTGGTGATCGCGGTGAAGCCCATAAATCTCTTCATGCCCTACGTTGTTAGGGCACTAATATTGAGTGCAGGGTGGGGTGATCAAAAACAGAAAGGAGGGAGAGTGCCTGTATATCTCATGTGCTTATGTTTTGGTCTCCAAACACAGTCAAGGATTACTTTAATGAAGAACACCCTGTGATATACACCCCAGGGTAAAACACAAGCCAGAATAGCCTGGAAAATGTTCTAATGTGCAGTGGCATGGAGAAGAGAGTTGTTGAGAGCTCAAAATATTGCATTGTCAAACCTCGGTTCGAAATGTCTTGATAGTTACAGGGACGACTGCAGTAAGTTGTGTCAAAGATTGTGATGTGATACGGGTGGAGGCTTCTTAAAAATATATTTTTTTAAAGTTCAGTGCAGAGGGGGCTTTCAGTACTTGGTATAAGTAATATTATGGAGTAGGGGTTTAGAAACAACTTGTATTCGACCTTTCAGCCTGTGATATCAGAAGTGGGGCTGGGAGCTTTACACAAGTTGCCATTTCCATCTCTAGTACACAGTGATCCTCTCTGAGGGGAATTTGAAGTCTGTCAACAATGGTGCCACGTGGGTGGGTCTTGACATCTCCATAATGGCGTTTTCATGTTTGTAATATAATTTTGGAAGGTTACAGTACTTGGTGGTGGTTGGTCCAAAAGGGGTATGGTCAGTGGGTAGGTTAGGAACATAAGCAGAGTGGTTAGTTTGATTGGGTCATGGAGACCATGTTTCAGGCGGGAGCGGATGAGAACTGAAGTGGGAAATTCCACCCATCCAACAACATTTTTTAAGGATCATATTTGAATCCCTCACAGAGTTTTCTATCCCTCTCTCTGAACAGCTCTCTATTCATGTGTAAATCACGTTCCACAAGCCCTCTAGGCATAATTAGCTTGTGAGTTGCTGTCTGCATACACACTGGTCATTAGAGTGTTTGTAGCTTTACTTTTGGCATGTGTAAATATGACCGTACATGCAATGCACTTCTTTAGTGTGGTTATTTATTTATTTTTTGCTATCCAAGCACCAATTATTAAATGAATGACCTTCACAAAGCAAAATATGTTGGTTCCGCCCCCCCCTTCCACATCCCCTCTCCTTGAAGGAGGCCCAATAAGCCTCCACCATGTGTGGGATTGGCTGTTTAAAGGGACGGAACCAGACATGATGTGTTGGACTGTACCTTTTGGTGCAGGTCCAAGACTGATTTACATACCAAGGACCCGCTCTATAAACAGGGCCGGCTTTTGGCACGGGTGAGCGGGGCCCTGCCCAGGGCGCCAAACTTCAGAGAGGCCCACAGAGCTGTTTGTATTAAAATCAGCAGGGTCCAGCGGCTCCAGTAGAAATTGAACTGCTTTTAATCACTTGTTAATGTGCCCAGGTGCGCTTTTTAACCCCCATCAACCCTTTTCCCTGTCCTTCTCTGTCTCCCAGCACCCCCAACAAAACAATTGGTACCAGTATAACAGACTCGAGCTATTTAGGTGAGTTGGGAGAGGTGCAGAGATGTTTCAGAGGCCAGTCACTGCTGTGATGCTATCAGTTTGGAGTTGACCTGTGAATACAAAAGGGCCTCCCTGCGGCTTCATTTTATTTATCAGCAGCAGCGAGGAGGCAACTTTCTTTGTGCCCAGGGCACTATGTGAGCAAAGGCCGCAATGGTTTCCAGACTAGTGCTCTTAACAAGGATTTGTGGTTTATTATTGCATCAATAAGCCCAGGCACTCAACAAAAAAGATAAATAAATAAAATAGGAACTATTTTAAACTAATGTCTTAGGACCCCTCAATTTGTGTGCGTATTGCACTATTTTGCAGCAACTGCACAATAATTAACCCATGTTATTGCCTGAAGAACCTGTTCAAGAAGATATGGTTTATAAAGTGAACAGATTTTGGGAGTGTGATACAAATGTATTCACAATCTATTAAAGTGGGACGCGCCTACCTAGGATAATACGATGCCAATGAAAACATCAGCAAGGGTGCCAAATGTACATTTGCCCAGGGCGCAATCCTAGCAAAGGCTATCTATAATGTCACAGTGGGGCTAAAAAAAAGTGGAATGGAATGTGCCCATAGTAACTTGCCATGGGTTCAGATTGCTTCGGGTATTTTCCATCAATCTGTTTTTGTGCTGCACCGGTGCTCTGCTGATGAGGAACTGGTTCCAGTTGCCTATAGAAACCATGTGTCGCGAGCTATTGTCTGACGCGCAGCATCAATCAGGAGCGAATAAAGAGGTAAAGGATACATTTCATACTCACATTACATGCATTTTACATTTGCACCTCAGTGTTTATATTCTTTCAAAGTAGTTTCATGTTTCCACAGATATTGAGAATTCAGATCAATACTTTTTTCTGGATAATGTAGTTTTTCTACAATACAATATTGTGCATATTTCTTTAATGTACTACACAATAGGAATTTATAGTAAGGTTTCGAATTCAAACTTTGTACCCCATTCTGCTACCTTATTACGGACGATTTGCTGAACTGTCCTCTCTGGGGTCTCATTGTTTAGGTAAAGTTAAATTACTAAGGAAAGGCGCAGGAGCTGAAATGTTGAAACTGTCCCTTCAGATTTTTCAAGTACATGACAGCACCGCCTACATTATGTAACCGGAGAGAAATATCCCAGCAAAAACAGAATGCATGAAAAGCTGCGATCGCACCAGTATCGGCTGACAGTGCTGTGTCACATTCACTTTCAAAGAAACCGGGGTGAGAATAGCGGACAGCGGTAACTTTAGGCCTCGTTCCCCTCGGGGCGAGGCAGAGAATGCTATCTGGCCACACGATCCCATTTCTTTTAAACTTTGCCTAACTGCTGACAATGTCACATAAATGCCTCCTTTATAAGCTGCCAGGGGTTGTCTCGTCCGTCGGGGCCAGCCTCCCCGGCCCGGCCCGGGCCCACATGCCGGCAGTGCTTGGTTGACTCCCTGTGAACGTCTCTCTGCCTAGCCTTCCGTGAGGCGCCCTTTATACGCCGGCCGGCCATGCCTCCTAACTCAGGTAGCCTGAATTACACCGCCGAAGAAAGGCCATTGTTCGCGCGCCTCAGTGGATGGGGCGCGCGGGGCTGCCAGCCATCGCGCTGCCATTCGCTGTTTGCCAAGTACAGAATGTGCCAATTTTAATAAGTTATCATGTGGCCAACTAGTAACACAGTAAAGACAGGCGCCTCGGAGCCTCTTATTATTAGAAATGCCTGAATTTTTTAAAAAACATGCATTCCCTCCCTACCCTTGTTAACCCTCTGGCAGAGGGATCTGTGCACAATTTTGTTTAAAACGTTTTGGCTTTTTTCACTCAAGTTATCTGACCTCTTATTTCATTAAACGCCCCATCTACCCAAGTGTCATGTAGACACACATTTCTGTCAAGGTATCTTGTGATTTGCAAAGTTAACTGAACAAAGAGTGAGTTTAAACAATAAATACATGCATACATATATATATATATCTGTTCACTGAAAAAAACATAGGTTTCAGGGGTGTTATAGTTAGCTGGACTTTTCACTCGTACGAAACCATAGAAATTCCTCCGTTATAGTTAGTTCAGCTAACTATAACTCGCGCGCCCGCAATGCACTGCTGATGACGTCACATATAACATCACTCATGACATGGTCAGTGACATCACTCATGAAATCACTGATGACATCTCAAATGACATCACTGATGACATCATCCAGTTAATGTGTGTTTTTCTAAACATGACATATGTTTTATATATGTATATTTCAAGGTTGATGGAAGAATAAATGGGTATATAAGTGTCTAAATGGATGATTTGTTTTTGAAAAATTGATTGTATAACTGACTGACTAAGCGTATCTTAGTGAATACATGGCTTAGTGAGTAATGTTTAAATGTGTAAATATCTGTATCAGTTTCTCACTTTGTGTATAAGTGGCTGCATGGGTTGGTGAGTAACTACATGAGTGTCTATATAGGTTATTAGTTGTTTTTTTGAGTATCAGTATCAGTGTTTGAGTGTCTGTATGGTTCGGTGGGGGGTATTACGTAGTGCATAGGTGCATGAATGAGTGACTCACTGTTTGTATGTGTTGAAGACAGCATGTGTGCAGGACTGTATGGGTGGATGAGTGTGTGCATGGGTGTGTTAGTGAGTGATAGACTGTCTCAATAGTGTCTTTATGAGTAACTACACATGTTTTAAACTAGTATATGTGACTATTGGTGTATATAAGTGAGTATATGTGAGAGTGAGAGATTGAAAGAGTTCCTGTATGAATAAGTATGTGTTTCTATAAGTGATTGTTTAAAAGACTAAGTATGTGTAAGTTTCTGTAGAAGTAAGTGTGGTGGTGTGTGTATAACTGTATATGCAAGTAAATGGATGTTTGATTCTTTATTAGCATGAGTGTGAGTAACTCTATGGATGAGTGGCGTTGTGTAACAGGATGTATAGGTGTGTGAGTACATATGATGAGTGAGTACATGTATGAGTGACTGTATAGGACTGTTGGTGAATGAGTGGATGTGTATGTGGATCTTAGAATTACTGAATAGGTTGTTGTAACTGGTATTGGTATGTCTATTGTTTTGAACATTGTAGTTTCTATTTTAGAATGTGTGTATCAAAGGTTATATTAGGGGAAGAGGAGGTCTGCCACTATATCACAAGGATGATGTCATGAGTGATGTCATTAGTGATGTCATTTGAGATGTCATCAGTGATGTCATGAGTGATGTCACTGACCATGTCTTGAGTGATGTAATATGTGACGTCATCAGCAGTGCATTGCGGGCGCGCGAGTTATAGTTAGCTGAACTAACTATAACGGGGGAATTTCAATGGTTTTGTACGAGTGAAAAGTCCAGCTAACTATAACGCCCCTGAAACCTATGGTTTTTTCAGTGAGTTTCTAAGGTTTTTTAAATGGTAATTCCTAACTATAACGTGCCTGAAACCTATGGTTTTTTCAGTGAATTTCAAAGGTTTTTTAAATGCTCATTTCTAACTATGCCTACAGAGATAGGACATGTGAAGAAAGGAGAAAAAACGCACAGAAAGAAAAAAAAGAAATTCAGAAAGAAGCAACAGAAGTCCTCAAAGACGAAGAAAAGTGCAGGAAGAACGATAACGTGCAGAAAGAACAAACAGAAGAGCATAAAGAAGCCTTGTTGCAAAATCATCCTGTACCCTCAACTTTTTCAGACGGATACTGGTGGTTACTGAGTCTGACTAACTAGTCCTAGAGCCAGTGCTATGTTAAAAGACACTCAGAATACAGTAAAAACACCTACATACACTAGGGAACACTATGCGTTGAGGTCCCCCTGTGATCAGCATGACCTCCTCTGTAAGCCCCTAGTATATAATAGGGCAGGGGATTAAAACTACCTCTTAAAACGCGCCACAGGGCGTGTTTGTACACGTCACCTCAGGCCCCGTCCCCTCACTTCTCCACTGTGTAAACACGCCCTGTGGCCATTTTAAGTTGGGAGATTAAGTCCCCTTGAATCCTGAGGGTCCCTAGGGTCCAACTAGACCAGTAGGTACCTCCAGTAAGCGCCACAGAGCTGCGTTGCAGAGAGATGTAAAAAGGGGCACGGTCTAGACCACCTCTCTGCAACGCAGCGGAGTGGTGCTTACTAGGAGCACCTGGTGGGCTAGTTGGCCCCCAGGGGCCCTCAGGATTGAAGGGGAATTATTTCCCCAACTTAAAACGCGCCACAGGGCTTGTTTGCACACGTTAACTCAGGCCCCGTCCCCTCCCTTCACCACTGTGCAAACACGCCCTGTGGCCATTTTTAGTTGGGAGATTAAGTTCATTTGAATCCTGAGGGTCCCTAGGGTCCAACTAGCCCACTAGGTACCTCCAGTCTGCGCCACAGAGCTGCGTTGCAGAGAGGTGTAAAAAGTGGCACGGCCTGGACCACCTCTCTGCAACGCAGCTCACTGGCGCTTACTGGAAGCACCTGGTGGGCTAGTTAGCCCCCAGGGGCCCTCAGGATTGAAGGGGAATTATTTCCCCAACTTAAAACGCGCCACAGGGCTTGTTTGCACACGTTAACTCAGGCCCCGTCCCCTCCCTTCACCACTGTGTAAACACGCCCTGTGGCCGTTTTTAGTTGGGAGATTAAGTTAATTTGAATCCTGAGGGTCCCTAGGGTCCAACTAGCCCACTAGGTACCTCCAGTATGCGCCACAGAGCTGCGTTGCAGAGAGGTGTAAAAAGTGGCACGGCCTGGACCACCTCTCTGCAACGCAGCTCAGTTGGGCTTACTGGAAGCACCTGGTGGGCTAATTAGCCCCCAGGGGCCCTCAGGATTGAAGGGGAATTATTTCCCCAACTTAAAACGCGCCATAGGGCGTGTTTGCACACGTCACCTCAGGCCCCGACCCCTTCCTTCTCCACTGTGTAAACATGCCCTGTGGCCGTTTTTTAAGTTGGGAGATTAAGTCCCCTTGAATCCTGAGGATCCCTAGGGGCCAAATAGCCCACTAGGTACGTCCAGTAAGCGCCATTGCAGAGAGGTGTAAAAAAGGGCACGGCCTGCACCACCTCTCTGCAACGCAGAGCAGTGGCACTTACTGGAAGCACCTGGTGGGCTAGTTGGCCCCCAGGGTCCCTCAGGATTGAAAGGGAATTATTTCCCCAACTTAAAACGCGCCACAGGGCGTGTTTGCACACATCACCTCAGGCCCCGTCCCCTCCCTTCACCACTGTGTAAACGCGCCCTGTGGCCGTTCTAAGTTGAGAGATTAAGTCCCCTTGAATCCTAAGGGTCCCTAGGGTCAAACTAGCTCACTAGGTACCTCCAGTAAGCGCCACAGAGCTGCGTTGCATAGAGGTGTAAAAAGGGGCATGGCCTCAGAACACCTGTCTGCAACGCAGCTCCCTGGCGCACACTGGAGATGCCTGTTGGGCTAGTTAGCCCTCAGGGACCCTCATTATTGAAGGGGAATTAATTCCCCAACTTACAACTGGCCAGGGGGCGCGTTTGCAGAGTGCTGCAAGGAGGGGGCGTGGCCTCCAGGGCGATGCCGGTCTTTTATTTTTTTAAGAAGGAGGGCTGTGTGGCCCCCCTTCTTTTTCTAATTAACTGGCCCTGGGGACCCCATCCCCCAGGGCCTGCACCCTAATTTTTTTTTGTTGAAAAAATAAATGTGGCCCTCCCAAGGCCTTAATCGGCCCCGGGGACCCCAACCCCTGGGTCATGGCCTTTTTTTAATTTAAATTCTTTAGGAGGGGGCTGCGTTTCGGTCTCTGCCACTTTTACCTATATGTTGTTTGTATTTAGATGATGTTGTCTGATTAAATTGTAATATGATTTGTCCTACATTGTTTGACGTTTTATGTATTTCATCTAATTTCTCCTTTTTTTGAATCATATCTTGAAACTACAAAGTCCATCATTATCAATTTGTCTATATCATTTTTATTTATATGTAAATAGAATAAAATTTGTATTCATTTTTCAAATAATTCTGTACGTTGTGTCTCCTTCTACATTACTTCTGTTGTCTCCATTGAATACACAATTGTGTTGTTTTGTAAATTGCCTAGGTATTTTGTTCACATTGCCCCCCTCCTCAGGCCACTTATGGCTCCGGGGACCCCATCCCCCGGGGCCGGCCTTTGTTTTTTATTATTTAAAAAATATATATATTTATAGAAACACCTAGGACATGCTGGACAAACCGTATGTACCTATCACCATGACGATTTGCGTGATATTCATTAAAAGGCGACTATGCATAGAATGAATCCACATGGAATGTATTTACACCGCTAGTGAAGCTCTGACGTGTCTGACGCCCTACCGTGCCTAATCCCGGCGCCCCCACCGGTGGGTACTCTCCAAGTAAACACCCTTGTCGTTTATTTATACAAACATGGGTAGCTATTGACGGGCACATTTAGTATACACGCACACCAAGCCATTCAAAGGGGATTCGACAAAAATTCGACCAAACTATGCAAGAAACCCCCCTCACAGTTAATAATAAACACGTCCACCGCCGGATGTGAAATACTTTTTATTTTACTCTCTGGAAAGGAGACGAACCTCACTTGAGAGTCACAGCGTGCTCCTGGCTGAGCCCAATGCTGTGTTACACCCACCAGTGCCCGCCGATTGCCTCACACCTCTGTGTTGTATTCCACCAGCTAGTGCGTATGCTATGACACTCTCTAGCCCATGTGCACTGTAACACCACCCCGTGAATATGTCATGCCACACTTGCCTTTGCACGGGTTATATTGCCCCATCTAACGTGCCTTCCTCGATGTGTATGTTATAACGCACAGCGCTATGCCATACATATTACAATCTGGGATCCATATCTTTGTCACAGTGCATATGCAACGTTACACTCCCCAGCACATATTTTATATTACAACTTTAGAGACTAGTTATGTTACACAACACTGCCCTGTGCATATTACACTCCAAGGCGCATATCGCATAGCACGCGCTAGTGCCTGTGCTATATCGCGCTCTCCAATGAATTTGTCATTGCGCACAATGTATTGCATATTATATTTCACGCCCAGGTTCATCTTATATCACACTTTTTGGTGCATAGTTTATACCATAATCTACATCTAGTTTTCATTTTCAATCGTGCTCTCAGGACTATGTTCTATATAACACTGCGTCCACCTACCCTTTTCACGGGCATTACATTTTGCGATGGGGGTGGAGGGTCAGGGGGTGTTTCTGCCAAGTGAGCCCGGAGTCACAGTCACAAACATCCTCTTCTTCCTGAATAAAAGTGAGATTATGCTGCATACTTGTTCATATTTTAAGTAGTTCGCACAGACACACATTTTAAAAACAATAAAGTTCCTAATACCCACCTTCTCTGAACAGTTAACTTGCTGCCCCATCCACCTCCTCCCTATCCTCTGTTGTCTGAATCCATGGACTAGCCCCCTCCCTCCTGCCATGCATGGTCTGATGTGCTGCCACTGCCCTCCATTTAGCATGATGTACCAGTCCACTCCTCCTGCCCTCCATTGCCCAATTCTATGGCCCATCATTGACCTCCTGCTTAGCCTCTGTGCTTAGCTTGCTGCCCCTATTCTCCTTCCCCCTGCCCTCCGATGTCTTTGTGCATGCCTCTGCTCCATCCTTTTTGCCCACTATGTTCCATGGACCTGCCACTCCTATCTACTCTGAGTGTTCTGTTGAGCTGCCACTCCCCTCCCACCTGCCTAGCATTGTCAGATGACTGTAACCTGTCCCTGCCACCTCCACCCTGCCTGCCCACATGCCATGCCCCTATCCCCTTCCTCCTGTCCTCCATGGTCCATTTTACTGCCACACCCTTCTGCCCTCCCTGATCTGTTGTGCTGCAACTGCTCCTCCTGCCTGCCCCGCGCGGTCTGTTGTGAGGCCCCTTCCCCTGAACTCTCTTGTCTGTGCCCAGGTCCTGACCCTCCCGTCTATCCTCCATGGTCCTTTGTGCATGCCCCTGCACCCTCCTTCTTGCCCATCATAGCCATTGTGCTGCCACTAACCCTCCCGCTTGCCATGCATGGTCTTCTGTGCTGCAATGGCCCCTCCCACCTTCCCTGTGTGGTCAGCTAGCTGCCCCTGACCCTCCCACCTTCCCTCCATGGTCTGTGTGTCTGCCACCATAGTCTCATTGTTGCGCTCCATGGTGTGTCTTGTTTCTAGTGTCCATCCTGCCTGACCTCCATGGTCATCTTGCTGCTCCTGCCCTGCCACCTTGCCCCCAGCCCTCTGTTTCCATATGCAGACCCCCTATTCCCACACTCCTGGCTTCTCTGTTCCATTGTAATGCCCCTGATCCGTCCCTCCTGCCCTTTATGGTCTGTTATGCTGCAGCTTTCTCTCCTGTCTGTCCATTATGGTCAGCTAGCTACCATTGCCTCTTTCCCATCTGTTCTCTGTTGTCCATGTGCATGGTCCTGTCCCCTCCCTATTGCTTTCTATGGATTGTTGTGCTGCACTCCCGTCCCGCATGCGCTGTGTGGTGTATTGTGCTGCTGCAAACCCTGATGCCTGCCCTGTAGGGTCAGTTTGGTGCACCTCTCCATGTCCCTCCTGTCCTCTGTTATCCGAGTCCATGTCCCTACCCCAATTCCTCCTGCCTACCATGATTCAATGTACCATACTTGCGAACATTTTGAACTTGGTAAGAGGGATATTTTGAAAAAAAACTGGGGTATTGATTTTCCCCTTTGAGTTACATTGAAAAAGAGGAGATTGTAGACAGGAGACAGATCAAATAAAGCCCATTTGAGCTTAAAAACATTGGACGTTTCCTGGCCGAAACGGGTCTGTTGGCATGTATGGTTGTACTACCACTGCCTCTTCCTTCTGCCCACAATGGTCTATTATATTGCCACAGCCTCTCTTGCCAGTCCTGTATTGTTGGTTTGTTGCCCCTGCCCCCCTTTCCACTGCCCTCCATAGTCTGTTGTGCTGCCACTGCCCTTCCTGCCTGCCCAGTGTGGTCAAATTGTTGCCTCTGCACTCTCCTACCTGCCTTCAATTTTCAGAGTCCGTGCCCCTGGCCACTGCCTCTCAACAGTATCCCAATGAACAACTAGATTGCTAACATTCTATATTTATTACAAAAGTGTGGAACGCCTGACATCATCGTGATGTAATCAAAACTGTAATACCTAGAGTATTTCCTTTAGAAATTACATATATGAGAGGGTCTTATTTGCATCAAAATTATGGTTAGTGCTCTAAAAAACTAAAATGAGGACATATTTGCTGAGTTTTCAAATAGCGACAAAGAAATTTTAAATTATTTGTAATCTTTATGCTTTTTTATCCAGTTGACCACTTGATTAAATGTTGCACCTTGGCGAGAGGATTTGGTGTTACTTCCAGAACTGCAGACTTTGCAACTGGGGAACCAGGTTGGAGTTTCTGCTTCAGCTCAACATTCTGTGATTGTGGTCAAATCACTTAATCTTCCCATGTCTACAACCAAAATGAATTTGATCTTGTATGATGTAACCAATGCTCATGTAAAGCATTCCAATACCTGACAAGTCTGCAATATATATAACTGCAAATACACAAAAAATAAGTGTTTTGCACACTTCTGTCATTGGGCTACATTTGGGCTACATCTGGGTGATATTTGTGCTGCATTTAGGCACTTTTGTGTCTGGAGGCCATCTTGGGAGATTTATTTGTTATGAAGTTTCCTAATTTCCTCATTTACTGCAGTCTCCTCAGTAGGAAATGGTTTCAGTTTTTTACTTTGATTCCATCAACAAGGTATTCAGATATGTCACACATTTGCCATAAATTCTGAATGTTAGCACTCTAGTTGCTCATTAGATCACTGTAGCAAAGCTACTGCTCACAATGGAAGTCTGCTGCTGGTATTAAAAGTGCATGTTTCAGTCTGCATATCAGAATTTTTTAATGAAATAGAAGAGGATTTGAGAAGTCACTCAAAATGTGCCCTCATTTTTCTTTCTTCAGCACTAATCATAATTTCTATGGCAAAATGAACCCCCTCATTGTGTTCCTTTTTAAATTAAATGTTTTAAGTGTTACCAGTTTATTCCAATCAAGATGGCTTCAGGTGTGCCATACTTTTGTCATAAGTAAGACAGTAAGCGCTCTAGTTGTTCTTAAGAACACTCTGGGACATTCTGTCATTAGGCTATACTTGGGGTACCTCTGGGTGATATTTGGGCTACATTTGGGCTATTTTGTCTCTTGTGACCATTTTGGGAGATTTATTTGTTATGAAGTTTCCTAATTTCCTCATTTACTGCAGTCTCCTCAGTGGGAATACTTTCAGTTTTTTATTTTGGTTCCATCAAGAAGGCATTCAGATGTGTCACACATTTGCCATAAATTCTGAATGTTAGCACTCTAGTTGCTCATTAGATCACTGTAGTAAAACTACTGCTCACCAGGGAAGTCCGCTGCTGGTATTCAAAGTGCATGTTTCAGTCTGCATGTCAGAATTTGTTTATGAAATAGAAGAGGATTTGAGAAGTCAAAATGTGCCCTAATTTTTCTTTCTGTAGAACTAATCATAATTTCTATGGCAAAATGAACCCCCTCATTTTGTTCCTTTGTAAATTAAATGTTTTAAGTGTTACCACTTTATTCCAATCAAGATGGCTTCAGGTGTGCCATACTTTTGTCATAAGTAAGACTGTTAGCGCTCTAGTTGTTCTTTGAGGTAAACGTATGTACATTGGCTACAATTATTTTGAAATAATTGGTTTAAATGAAGTAGGTCACTTAAAGGAATTAGTGGTACACTTTCTTTTTTGGCCACATAACACATAAACTGGGGCACTGCTGTTACTATGAGTTTAAAGATTCACAATTTGGTGGCATGTTTCTACTAATCTCTCACAATACGTCACTCCAGAGAGGAGAAAGTACTAAAACAATGTACTGGTGTAAACACACTTTGTTTGGCCTAAGTATGTGTTTATATGTATATAGATGTAAATATTATTAGTTGTATGTGTATATACACACTAAATAGTATATTTGGTTTATAGGTGGAATTGAGAATTTACGCAATTGACTGCCCTAGTCCTGAAGAGGCCTAAAACTATATAGGCTGAAACGCGTCGACATTTATTTTGGAGACACTCAGATGAAATCTAACTGTGACGAAACAGATAAAAGAACATTTAATAATGTATTTGTGAAAAAACAATCCATCATGTTGCTTTGATAGAGTGATTTTCATTTAAGGAATGTGATTTAAATCATTGCAAACATCCTTATTGATTAGTAGGGCAAAGAGACAATTGCATATCGTTATGAAGAGACAGACAATTGCACATTGTGATTAAGAGACTAAGATGTATATATGTATTGAAAAAATGTGAAGAGAAACGCACTATAAAAACCATATAAATATATTTTGTTTGCTATACATTCGTTTATAATTTGTTTTTGGGGGGTTGTGGCTCATTGGATTCTGGATTGATTTTACAAAATATATATAGATTCTTTCGATTAAAATGAAGTACTTTTGATAGAGATAACTAAACTATTTCTACATGTAATTAAGTTTATATCTATCCCAAGGCACTATATATTTTTCACATGTTGTGTATTTACCCAGGTGCCAGAGGGTTAAAACGGGTAAACCCCTTTTCTTGTATAAAGGTTTATATTACACTTCGTGAAGTGTGAGGGTATTTTGAGAGAAAAGATATTCCCTATCTGTGTTAGGACAAATAAGAAATTGCAAGCAGATTCATCTCCAGACCAATGTTAACCCAGCCGCCAGTGACACATACTTAGGTTCAATATTCTTTCCATAGATATCTAGGGTCATGTCAGAATCTTCCATAGTGAGTTACACTGAAGAAGAAATAAATGAATTATGTAAAATTCCCTCATTATTAAGTGGGGATCAAACTGTGATTCCAAATACAAATGTGGACAAAATTGAAAGACTAAAACAATTAAAAAAGAAAAACATCAGAACTCAGTTACATGCGCAAGTATTATTAGAACATCTTAAAAATAATACTATTCCAGTCGGACTTCAAGTAAAGAATATTCCAGTTATCTTTATCACAGATAAAATTTATTTAGGTAAATTCGGTGGTGTAGGCACAAAATGCTCAAGAGACTGGATGGCATTATCTATTGAAACTGCCTTGAGATTGAACGATGCAGAGCTTAAAGAAATTGAGGCACTAGAACATGAGATACTAGGAGACAATACTATTAAAGACGCCAAATCTCTATTAGAGTCTGTGTAAAAAACAATTGCTGACTTTAAAATTCACACAACAAATCAAAAAACGAGCAAAGTCACTAGAGACATACAAAATTTCAAATTAGAAGAAACTTACCCATATCTGAAAGAAGATTTTTTTCAAAACAATAACCCTAGCTCTTTGAATCTCCAATATAGAGGGAGATCAAGAAATCGTTTTATAACTTTTTCAGACACTTCATCTGACTCAGACCAAGGGTCATCTAGTGGCTATCGTCCTTACCCCCAATATCCAAGATCCCAACCTTTTTTTGGCAGAGGCCGGTATCGAAACAGAGGGGGAGGAGCAGGATGGCGAGGTTACAACCCACAAGTAGGCCAGTACCCACAACAGGGGCAGTATCAAACACCAGACCAATACCAAAATCAGGAGTCAGAACCATTCCGTACCAGGAGGAGAACGTACAGACGGTAAACATTAATAACGTTTATTTGCCTACAACACCAGAAACCATACCTATTTATAATTTGTCCAACTATGTGCCCACTGAAACAGAATTATTTGTGTTAAACAAAGGTCTCTCTTTCGTACCCACGATGTTACAAAATCCAGTTGATACAAAAACAGAAGTATTGCAATTCCTAAGAAAAGTTAGATTAAAAGTCTTTTTTTCAGGAAAAGAAATGGAAGAACAGATCAATGTAAGCGGCCTAAGAAACAAATCAACCTTCATTCCAGAAAGTGTTCTTCTACCAGCAGAAGTATTGGTATTTGAGGAACAGATTCTAAGAGAACTAGATGCGTTTCAAAAGAAAAAGATATTCTTTAACACTAATTGTAGTAAACAAGAAGTACAAGCTTTGAAAGATTTGTCAGAAAATCAAACAATAACTATTAAGCCGGCTGATAAAGGGGGAGGAATTGTACTTTGGGACACAAACAAATATGATGAAGAAGTCATCCGACAATTGTCTAATCCTACACACTATAGATTATTGGAATCCAACCCGACAGTAGAATTGAAATCTGAAATTTTGGAGATTACAAAAGAAGGGTTGGAAGAGGGATGGTTATGTCCAAATGAGTTTGATTTTCTAAACAGCAATAAAATCAAACTATCAAATATATATGTTCTACCAAAGATACATAAATCCCTCACAAATCCTCCCGGGAGACCCATTGTGTCGGCCTGCGGTTCAATTTTAGAACCCTTAGCCAAATACATAGATACCTTTTTAATTCCTTTTGTAAAAGAGACACCATCTTTTGTTAGAGACACTATGGACCTAATATCAAAAGTAGAAGGTTTATTGTACAACAAAGAAAAACAATTCTTGGTTTCATTCGACATAGAGTCGTTATATACTAACATACCCCAAGATGAGGCTTTAGCAGTAATGAGATACACTCTAGACCAACGAGATCGTCCCCACAAGGTCCCAACTGATTTCATAATATCTCTAGCATACCTTTGTTTAAAAAATAATTTCTTTAGCTTTAAAGAAAATATGTATTTACAAGTTTCCGGAGTGGCCATGGGGTGTAGCTTCTCCCCAGAAATTGCAAATTTAGTTATGGCTGAATTCGAGAAAAGGTGGATATATAGCGACACCAACCCCTTTAGGAATTCCATAGGGTTTTGGTGTCGCTATATAGACGACATATTCATGATCTGGAATGGTGAAGAAATACATCTGACAGATTTCCATAACTGGCTTAATTCCAGGACTGTCGAGTTTAAATTCACTATGGCTAAAGATCAGGAAAAGATCAATTTCCTAGATGTGTGTGTACAACAAGATAAAGATCAGTTGAGTGTGAGTCTATATACCAAAGCTACAGATCGCAACACCCTTCTTCATTTTACCAGCAGTCATCCGCGCACGTTGAAAGAAAATTTACCTTATGGGCAATTTCTTCGTGCACGCAGGAATTGTACTAACAAAGAAGACTACTTCACCAATGCTGAGAAACTCAAAGACAAATTAATCACACGAGGGTACCCTAAGAAATTGGTAAAAGGTGCTCTTAAAAGAGCTTGGTTCACACCAAGGGACACCTTGTTGACCCCTAAACAAAAAGATGAGAAGATTCCTTTGACATGTGTTCTCACATTTGACCCTAAAGCGAATAAAGTCAAAAAAATCATTCAAAACAATTGGAAGCTGATTGAACATTTAGGAATTGATAAACCACTATTCGCATTCAAAAAAGGAAAAAATATCAGACAGCAGCTGGTGAGAGCAGCTAGACACACTGAGACTGCTAAAAAAGATTTAAGAAACTTAGTTTACCACCAATAATAGGCCATTTCCGTTGCCAAAACTGTTTAGCATGTAATCTAACAGAGAATTCAAAACAAGTAAATATTAATGGACAAATACATCACCAAAGAGTTTTTTCAAATTGTAATACCAAGAATGCGATATATTGCATCAATTGCCCATGTGATAAATATTACATAGGCCAAACGACACAAATCTTGAAAAAGCGAATCCTACAACATAAATCGAGGATCAAATGTAATGTTCAAGGAGCACCATTAGTGCACCATTACCAAACCTTTAATCACACGGAAAATGATTTAAAGTGGTCTGTGCTATGTGTAATTGGAAATGTAGGAAAAGACGAGCTACAAATCAAATTAAACAGATTAGAAGCTAGACTAATCGAGAAGTATCATACGGCTACAATGGGTCTCAACGATAAAGATGAAATTTGGGCATTATTACTATGATCTGTTTACCAATCAAATATATATCTTTTTCTGGAAGATACATGGCCCCTAGCTGAAATGACACTGTACATAATTCATTTTTGTCAGATATTGCTATGGTTAATAAGATTGTAAGGAGTGATGTATTCCCACCTATTGTTCTTTGGGGTTATAAGGTATGACTATTTGATACTCTCCCCCATATCCCCCTTTTTTCGTTACAGCCACATTCAGACAGCCCATACATCATTGGTTGATTAGGGAGTCGATACATCTGGTACTCTCGTTCATTTTAAATAAATAAATATTGTTATTAGGTCCATTTGAGTACAACAATTCGTAATGAATTGGTTATTTACATTTTACTTTTATTTAGTTTGCCTCGTTATAGACTTTTTTTCGATACAAGTCTTTCCTTAGTGTCGATTGAATTACCATAGTCCTTCTTTTAAGCGATGTTTATTTGTACGTACTCACACGCATTCGCGTTCTGCGGACGTGATAATTAACCTCACGCGCGAGTTCAGTAACGCGAGCGGTGTGTATGAGATCGGAGCCCTTGGATCTTATGTAGAGAAATACGAAGACCGTAGTTTGCTGTTATACCAGGTACCATTATTAATTTTGAGAGACCTTTTTAGGATTCATAGTTACGCGACCTCCAGCATTTGGATATCTTTTCCCAGTTAATCGATTACATTTCATTTGTTTGTCGTTTTAGTCTGTCCAGACGGCGTGATTCGATAACGGCCGGGTCCTAGAGACGCTCATTTTTCATAATAAGATTGAGCAGGTACATTTTAGATTAGCTTACAACACAATTTTTCGAAATTACCAGTGAATTGGAATGCTTATATATTTAGGTACAGTGTTTCGCTATTTTCAGGATAACGTTTTTGGAAGAAACAGAGATATATCCGCTTTGACTAAGCACTAACATGTGTGAGCCGTCCCCCATTAATGCAATAATTTTGGGATAGATAGTAGTTCACCTTACTTTCCTCGTGAACTACATTGCAGTGGACAGACCGAGTTTGAGGTAAACGTATGTACATTGGCTACAATTATTTTGAAATAATTGGTTTAAATGAAGTAGGTCACTTAAAGGAATTAGTGGTACACTTTCTTTTTTGGCCACATAACACATAAACTGGGGCACTGCTGTTACTATGAGTTTAAAGATTCACAATTTGGTGGCATGTTTCTACTAATCTCTCACAATACGTCACTCCAGAGAGGAGAAAGTACTAAAACAATGTACTGGTGTAAACACACTTTGTTTGGCCTAAGTATGTGTTTATATGTATATAGATGTAAATATTATTAGTTGTATGTGTATATACACACTAAATAATATATTTGGTTTATAGGTGGAATTGAGAATTTACGCAATTGACTGCCCTAGTCCTGAAGAGGCCTAAAACTATATAGGCTGAAACGCGTCGACATTTATTTTGGAGACACTCAGATGAAATCTAACTGTGACGAAACAGATAAAAGAACATTTAATAATGTATTTGTGAAAAAACAATCCATCATGTTGCTTTGATAGAGTGATTTTCATTTAAGGAATGTGATTTAAATCATTGCAAACATCCTTATTGATTAGTAGGGCAAAGAGACAATTGCATATCGTTATGAAGAGACAGACAATTGCACATTGTGATTAAGAGACTAAGATGTATATATGTATTGAAAAAATGTGAAGAGAAACGCACTATAAAAACCATATAAATATATTTTGTTTGCTATACATTCGTTTATAATTTGTTTTTGGGGGGGTTGTGGCTCATTGGATTCTGGATTGATTTTACAAAATATATATAGATTCTTTCGATTAAAATGAAGTACTTTTGATAGAGATAACTAAACTATTTCTACATGTAATTAAGTTTATATCCATCCCAAGGCACTATATATTTTTCACACACTAGTTGTTCTTTAGAACACTCTGGGAAGCTGCAGTAGAACACAAAGGAATCAACTGACAGTCTCTGCCCTTGTTGGATGTTCATGTTGTACTGAGAATGTCAGACTTCATTCTCACATGACTGATTAAGATAATGTGAATTTACAGAAAATATGCTCTCAGTTAGCACTAAAGTGCATTTTCAAAGTTGTAGGTTACACACACACATGCGCAACATATGAGCACAGAGCATTTTCAGGGGTGCAACAGGGTGTCCTTTTGACACCCTTGTACCCTTGAAATTGCATGCGCAATTTGCAAGTACCTATTGGTACTCGCAAATTGTGCATGCAATCTCCCATTCATTTCTATGGGCCTGTAGGCCTATAGGAATGAATGGGAAGGCATTCCTTAATTGCGATTCGAAATTTGCGAGTCGCAATTAAGGAATGTTTGGGAATCGGTAATTTTATAGCGATTCCTACATGCATTGGCTTTTGCAGTTTTGCGATTCCTTAATAATCGCAATTAAGAAATCGCAAAAGCCTACATTGATGCATTTACCTGCATGAGTCGTAAATGCTGTAAAGAGGAACAGAGTGGATTACCACTAAGTAATCATGTTTAACTCCTCATCTGCCACAGCAAACTCTTTAAGCAGTGAAAATATCACTGCTTAATTTGTAAAAGAAGGCGTGCCTGTGCCCTAACTCTGCTCAGAAGCCCATGGTCGGTGCAGGTAAAAATCAGTGCGCCCATTACTAAGACAATTAGTCATAAACCAATGTATGCCTCTTTAATCTACTACCATACAATCCCTGCTCCTTTAGCTCAGTCTTGCTTTTTCCCTTTGTGATATTTTCAATTTTTCCCTTCCTCTGTCTTTCTGATTAATGTGTTTTTGCTCCTCTTGCTCTCAGTAAATATCTGATGCGGAAAAATAAGTGCTGGGCACCAGAAATAAGTACTGGTGTCCGCCACTGACAGCTGCCAGCTCAAATTAAGTTCTGGAGACTATATCATAGCAATTAATCCTGGCATTGAATAAGCTTCAGGTCACCAGGGGTCATATTACAGAAGTTCCTCGTAGGTGCCCTTTGCAATTACAGAATTGCCCGCAGATGCGGGTTCGTCCCCTTCTGTAATACTGATAGCGCTGGCGCCCATAAAGTGCCAGTGCTATCATCAGAGGGCGTTCCCTCATTTGCTTTGGGACGTGCAGCAGGCGAATGAGGGAATCCCTTTGCCGCTGCACCGTATTACAGACGCGGACGTAGAGGCAAAGAAGCTGTCAGGAGGCACAATGACAATGTCCGCCCCCTGATGGCAGCCGTTTGGAGGAGGGAAGGGGGTCCCACGGACCCCCCAGATATCCCTAGCAGGCGGGTGTAGTCACTCACTGCACACTCCTGCAAGGGGATCTCTAATCCCCCTTCAAAGTGCAGGTGGGTTGCCGCCTGCACTGTGAAACACAGAGCGGCTTCAAAGGAGCCTCTCTTTAAAAGGTGTGCCAGGCGCAAACAAGAAAAATGCGCCATATATCTGATACGGCCCCCAGGAGCGAAATTTAAAACGCAAATTTTATTTAGAGTAGAGACAAAGGCACAAATCAACAAGAACAACTACAAGATAAGGACACACATTGGGAAGTACATGCATCACCAATAAGAGGCATGAAGTGTTATAAAAGCATAATAGGAAATGTGCAAGTGACTCTCCTACAGATATCCAGTGGTGGAAACTATGAACCTCCAGCCAAGAAGTTGCGCAATGATCTTTATTTTCTTTCCCAGCAAATGCCCGCCACACAACCAGTGAACTCGCTAAATTTCTTTTGCTATTTGTGTCTTCAACAAGACAAGACATTCTGCATTCTAGGGCTATAGAATATGTAGGAAAGTACGATCTGTTTCTATGGTTACCCTCACTTTTTGCTAAGTTGCATTTGACTAATCTGACTGGGATCCTGCTAATCAGGAACCCAGTCTATCTGTTTTCTCTCTTCAGTGTTATATTCAGGACTTAGGTACATCCCAGATTGGATACTGGGGTACCCTTATAAGTCCCTAGTAACTGGTACTAAGGTAACCAGGGCATAGGTACCCCAGAGGTCCCCCATGGGCTGAAGCATACATTATGCCACCCATGGGAGACCATTTAAAATGGAACTACAGGCCTGCCATTGCAGCCTATGTATGCTGGTGCTAGCACCACTTACTAAAGCTAAAGCTTTCCTATATCTTGGGTCACTGCAAATAAAACCTATAAGTCACCCCTATAGCAGGCATGTGCAATCTTGAAGGCAGGGTGCTTGGTTCTAAGTGAGAGGGTGCCCCTGCATGAGCAGGACACCCCTACAGCCTACGGAGTCCATTCTCCCGGGTTGTCAGTGAAGCAGCCATATACCATATAGAGGGGCACCGTGTAATTACGCGATGACCATCTCGAAACTGGCTGCAACAAATCATATCATGTTTGGTATCAAACATGTTGGAATCATACCCCCACACCATAAACGGTGTGGGGAGTATGATTTCAAGCACTGAAAGAGCCCTCAGTGTTCCCGGTACTAGCCTTCTTGACCCGGATAGCACAAAATGGTTGCTACTGACCAGAGACACGATTCTGCCCTCCTGCTGCTGAGCCAAGCTCGAGCAGGGGAAGGCAGAACAATAGGCATCCTGTCACAGGGAGGTATGACCACCTCCCAGACAGGATTTAGTGTATTGGGGTAGGGTGGGTGTGCTTGCCAGCCCCACTCAGTCTGCATGAGGGGCACATTTGGTGTCCCCATGCATAGTCCAGTTCAAACTAGTGCTGGGAGCTGTTGGCTCCTGCTCTGGCACGAAACTGGACAAAGGACCTGAGCACTCCCTACATACTGACTTTCGCTGCTGGGCCCCTTTGATATTTTTACTCCCTCACCGCGACCGGGCTTTGCTCCACCCCTCCACCTCTTGACGACATCCCTGCTCCAGTTTGCTGTCCGGCCGGGCTTGGCTCCGCTGAGGACAGCAAGTACCACGATCCTTTGGGGCAGGACGAGGCATCTTCGCGCGACAGGAGGCGCATAAGAGCACACCTGGTCCCTCGCCCCGCGAGGTCGCGCGCAGGGCGCGCCGGGCTAAGCCCGGGACAAGGGCGGGGCCATCTGTGGCCGTCAGGGGCCGGAGGAGGACGGGACGGGACACCCCCTTTTCATCCCTCGAGGAACTGCTATTGATAAGGCTGCCTACAGAAAGGTACTGTTGTTATTTGGATGCAAGCCCCGTGATTCAAATAGTGCTGTAACATAGTTACATAATAGTGGGCGACCTCGAGGTGGGACTATTGATCGATAGTGATTGGGCCTCTGTTGCATCTTAGCTATATCTGCACATTAAATATCTTATCACCAAAATGAATAATCAGGGGAAAAAAACTAAAATCCCAGCTACACGATCACATACTAAGCTGTTGGCAGCAGAACCACAACCCCTACCTACTCTGACTGCAATTGATAAAATGCTGCAACAGACTATTGGCGTTGTGGCGAATGCCATTGAGAATACGGAGAGAAGGCTATCGATCACACCAGCATTATGTATGCAAAATCAGGGAAGAGACACCTCAACCACCATGACTGATGCTCTGGAGGCTAGTTCTTATCTGACATCGTCATATGTAGATTTGCCCTGTAGCCAGATGCCTGTAGAAACCTCTATAAATGCCCAAGATCGACCAATTATTCTGACCTCCCCCTCTCCTGAGAAAAGGCTAGAAGCACGTAAACCATGCCCAAGGAAAAAGATAGAAAATATTCCAAACAAATTGGGTAATAATAAATTGGCAAACCACGATCTGGTGACCCCGACTATTAATTTGATCGGTCCAACACTAGGAATACCATGCTGGGTCGCTAACATGGTTGCCGATTTACAAGCATCTCTGGAGCGGACTATTGTTATCCAACTTAAACCTCTGGTGTCAAAACTTGACAAACTTATTTCCGTCATGAATATTAAGGGGGGAGGGATAACTGAGTCAGTTAAACCACTGAGAAATCCTGCACCCCTTGTTACTGAAATTCCACCTCAAAATGATTCTAGTGCCAGAGTAGCTGAAAATAAAAACTCTTCAGTACAGACTACCAATGTAGGAGCTACACTAAGCACCCAAAAGCCCATACATGCTCCATCGCAAGCCCTGCCTAGTACTAATGTCCAGAAGCAGACTTGCCAAATAGCAGGAAACTCCGCAAATGCCAGAGATAAAGTCACAGCAAAGACAAAAGAGGGTGAAAAGGGGGATAAAACTAGTTCACCATTGAAAAGAAACGTAACATCAAGAGCCATCTCTTATCAGTTACCAACAATCAACCTACCCCCTGAAGCCCAACCATACGTGGTAGCACTTGCAGGAGTACCACCCCTAAGTGAGGGGAAAAGAGAAAGGGAGACTGAGTTAAAAAGCAAGTGCACTCAGTGGCTTAGGGTAAATAGACCCCTGCCAGTGAATGTCTCAGGTGAAATCCTGTTGGCTAGAAGAGTGGGTTGGATTGGGAGGGGCCCAAAGACAGTAGCAGGTGATGTAATAATTTTGAATTTCAGGGATGCCTCTGTTGTAGAGTATATCTGCAATGCTCCACTCTACAGACTAAATACGCAAATATGCCCATTGCACCTCTCGTATTTCTACCCCACTCCTAGTTTGGAACCATGTCGCCCCAGATTTACACATGATAACAGGGGGTGCCATATTCCACCACATAGCACCCCAAATGGGGGGATATTTAGGGAGGGCAGGTCTTCCTGTGGTCCCCTATTTCCGCTACAGCCGCATTGGAATAGGTTTAGCGTGTTGGAAGAGGTGGATTGACTTAGATTAGGAGGAAATTCTACCTCACAAGTTATTAACGAAGCTCCTAGAAGGGTAGGGGTAATAGAGGGAAATGTCTTACCACCAACCTCTAGGGAGGATCCAAAAACTGACTATACACCAGGGGAAAGGACTAGCAATAGGGGGAACAGGGCAGCTGAGGACTCTGAAAATTGTGTGGAAGGATGCCTAAAACTGGTCTCATGGAATATAGCCGGGCTAAAAAATAAGCTGCATACTCCTGAGTGGGCCGCCTTTATGGCAAGACATGACATCTGCCTGATGCAAGAGACCTGGGCACTGGAAGAGAGTTCCAGTTCGACCTTTGCAACTTTCGACATTTTGGCAGTGTCCACAGGTAGAGGCCGCCCATCGGGCGGGTTATCCATTTGGATGGGCACTCATCTGGGAATCCAGGCAACCCAAATCCAAACAAATTCCCTGGATATCCAGTGTGTCTTATTAAAACCTCCAAGCAAACCCCCAGTAGCAATAATAAATATCTACTCGAGGCCATCCAGAAATGGGCAAGAATCGGATACAATTAAAGCCCTGAGCTCTTTTATCCAGGGGCTAGATTCCTCTATCGCAATAATTCTTGGCGGGGACTTCAACAGCCAATTTGAACCGTTGGGTAGCCTCAAACTGGGCGAACAAGATGAAATAGATGTACTATGGCACATCCCTGAGCCTAATATTGCCCCGGTTAGAGCATGGACACCTCTGGTGCTCCAAATAAAATCTCTCTCCCTCGCAACATCTCTGCGGGCGTGTAATGGGAGATTGGACCCTGATCGCCCAGCAATAGCAACATTCAACCGGGCAAGCCAAACATCCATCATTGATTATCTAATGGTAGATGCTAAAAATTGGGACAAGTTGAAGGAATTTAAAGTTGTACAAAGACAGGATAGCGACCACAATGCCTTGGTCCTAACTTTTAAGCCAGGGTCCTTTGGACTAACTAATCCTGACCCTAAATCCGCCATGACGATGCCCCCCCTCATGTTGACCAATAATAGAAGGAGGGTTAAATGGCCTCATCTTGCAGACTCACCCTCACAGCTTGCAAAAATTTACCAACTTGCAATCCCCCTTATAGCCCAGATGGGCGATTAGACTGGCCGACAGCAGGCATTAGATACACATAAGCAGTTAGTTGCGGTATTAGGGGATGTGTTCAACCCTGTAAGTAGAACTAAGAGGCGCGTGCCGAAAACGCACCCTTGGTTTGATGATGCCTGCAGGAAATTAAAAAAGGAGCTTCTTGTGGCAATCAAATCGAAAGATAAAGCGAATATTAGGGCTACTAGACTGATGTATAAAAAGGAGCTGTCTAGGGGCAAGAGAGAGTGGGAAGAAGCCAGGTGGGAAGAACTGAGGGGTGCCCTCATGACAAAGGATGCCAAATTATTCTGGGCATTAGTAAATTCTGCTGCGAGAGAGGGAGGGGAGACTCTTTTACCAAATATTGCTCCCTCAGTGTGGGAGGCGCATTTTGCTGCACTCTACACTAGTCCTCTGGCTGACACCCCTGAATACTTAGATAGGACCGTGATATTAGAGCTAGATGGTCCTCTTTGGACTTCCCCAGCCCTAGACCTCCCGCACGAGTGTCGACTGCGGGGGGCCTTGGGCTTGGGATACCAGACAGGCCAGTGGGATACTTGGGCGAAGGTGGCTCCTGGAAGCGTTGAGAGTATCTCAGTTAAGGAGGTAGAATCCGCGATTACTAGGCAGCTCCCTAATAAAGCACCAGGCCTTGATAGGGTACCGGGTGACCTCTTTCGTTCCCAGCCAAAAATCTGGGCACCGTACCTGGCCGTATTGTTCAATGTGGTTCTCTTGGGAGCCAAGCTACCAGACACCTGGGCGGGGGCTGAGATCGTCCCCATTTTTAAAAAGAGCTGCCCTTTAGTGCCTTCAAATTACAGGCCGATTAGTCTCTTGGATACCACCCAGAAACTAATGGGCAGGATTCTCCTGGAAAGAATACTTGGGTGGGCGGATGAGCACGAAGTAATGACCACCCTTCAGGCAGGCTTTAGATCTGGGATCTCGACCCTGGACCAACTCTTTAGGCTGCAGGTCCTTTTTTGGAAGACAGTAAGGTGCCGATTACGATCCGGTAAAAACCGGGTACGAACCGTCGGTCGGAGCGTATTCTCCGTCCGACTCGTACCCGGTTGTAAAACATTACAAACATGGAATTACGATTCGCACGGAAACACCATTTCCGTACGAATCGTAAAAAACACCGACCGACGAAAATATGCATACGAATGTGATCCGGGAATGCTGCGACGTGACGTCGGGACGCTTCTAGGCAGCGTTTCACGACCCAGGAATTACGATTCGAACCGACAGCAGTCCGGATGGCAATATTTTCACGGCACCCAAAAAGTGCCGCAAATGCGAAGTACGGCGCGAAACGACCAGAGTAGGTGGCCCGGTAAGCGCCGTACCCCCCCCCAGCCCCCGCATGTATGCGCCGTACCCCCCCCAGCCCCCGCATGTACGCGCCGTACCCCCCCCAGCCCCCGCATGTACGCACCGCACCCCCCCAGCCCCCGCATGTACGCACCGTACCCCCCCAGCCCCCGCATGTACGCACCGTACCCCCCCAGCCCCCGCATGTACATGTCGTACCCCCCGTGTATGTACACCCGAGTACGTTCGAGTCGTACCCCCACCTGTGTATGTACACCCGAGTACGTGTCGAACCCCCCCGTGTATGTACACCCGAGTACGTGTCGAACCCCCCGTGTATGTACACCCGAGTACGTGTCGAACCCCCCCGTGTATGTACACCCGAGTACGTTCGAGTCGTACCCCCACCCGTGTATGTACACCCGAGTACGTTCGAGTCGTACCCCCACCCGCGCTGGGGGTACTCACCGTACATACACGGGTGGGGGTACGACTCGAACGTACTCGGGTGTACATACACGGGGGGGGTTCGACACGTACTCGGGTGTACATACACGGGTGGGGGTACGACTCGAACGTACTCGGGTGTACATATACGGGGGGGGTCGACACGTACTCGGATGTACATACACGGGTGGGGGTACGACTCGAACGTACTCGGGTGTACATACACGGGTGGGGGTACGACTCGAACGTACTCGGGTGTACATACACGGGGGGTTCGACACGTACTCGGGTGTACATACACGGGGGGGTTCGACACGTACTCGGGTGTACATACACGGGGGTTCGACACGTACTCGGGTGTACATACACGGGGGGGTTCGACACGTACTCGGGTGTACATACACGGGGGGTTCGACACGTACATGCGGGGGCTGGGGGGGGTACAGCGCGTACATGCGGGGGCTGGGGGGGGTACGGCACGTACATGCGGGGGCTGGGGGGTACGGTGCGTACATGCGGGGGCTAGGGGGGGTACGGCGCGTACATGCGGGGGCTGGGGGGGGTACAGTGCGTACATGCGGGGGCTGGGGGGGGTACGGCGCGTACATGCGGGGGCTGGGGGGGGGGTACGGCGCGTACATGCGGGGGCTGGGGGGGGTACAGCACGTACCGGGCACCTGTTTGGACGTCTCCATGGTTGTTATAGGAGTTCGGTGCAGACGGTCTTTTAACCATACTGTTGTACATTCGGACGCCCGGGACGGATCGTGGTTCCCCGGTCGGACTTCGCTTTTCACGTTTGTACGGTAAATTGTACGAGGACGTGTCGGACACTTTTTCCGACCCGAGGACGTGTGGGGAATTATTCCCAATGCGATTCGTATGGTCTTTTTCCCATGTGAATCGTGATTGCCAGTTCGTACGGCACTTGTACGATTCGTACGGTAAAAAGACCGGATACGAGTCGCACGGGGAATTTTTTTACCGGATCGTGATCAGCACCTTAGTGTTGAGGGTGGCAGCCTCTACCTGGTCTTCGTAAACCTGCGGGCCGCTTTCGATCTTGTGCCCAGGGAGAGTTTATGGAGGGTCTTGAAAGAACTAGACCTCTCGCCCTATCTATTGGACATCCTGAAGCGTTTCCATGCAGGGAACTATGCCCAGGTCAGGTGTGGGAAGAACGGGGAATTATCAGCCCGCTTCCCCGTAACCAGAGGCGTAGGCCAGGGCTGCGCCCTGGCCCCTTCGCTCTTTAGTCTGTACATAAATGGCCTGGTGGGTGAACTAGATAGCGTTAGGGATAGTGATGCCCCTTGGTTGGCGTCAGGTCGGGTGCCTGCTCTGATGTTCGCAGACGATACTTTATTGTTGTCTCGAACATCAACAGGCATCCAACGGGTTCTGGACGGTTTTGTATCATTTTGCGCCTCGCGGGGACTCGAGATTAATTTAGAGAAGACGAAGTTCATGATCTTTGGTCCCCCGAAACGCAGCCGCCCTAGCCCTGTGCTAAATGGCACCCTGCTTGAAAGGGTGAGAACTTTTGTATACCTGGGTGTCACCCTGACTGAAGATTTCTGTTGGGGCCCCCAGGTAGCCAAATCTGCCCTGAGGCTTTCACAGATCGTAGGGGGTATTGGCAAGTTTCAGAGCACAACCCAATTCAAGCCAGTCTCCCCAGTGCTTGAAATTTACGGCGCCCAAGCCAGACCTGCTGTAATGTATGGTGCAGAACTCTGGGGCCATACGCGCACATCAAGCCTTCTTAGGGTTGAGCAGGCATTTATGAGGAATTTGATAGGTCTCCCCCAGAGTAGCCCGCTCATACCTTTGAGACTAGATCTAGGTCTAGAGCCCATTTCAGAACTGTTAGCGGCTCGACCTCTCCTGTATTGGAGAAGGCTCTGGACAGTACCTGAGCTTGATGATTACAGAGCTGAGTTTTCTGCAGTTTGGGGGCGGTTGAAGAGCAAAAATATACCCTGGTTATCCCACATTAAAGCTGTGTCATACCAAATAGGTTTGCCCCAATTATGGGAGACCCCAGAGGAGAGTTGTCCAGCGGTGCAGAGATCTGAGCTGCTGGCCTCCCTGAGACAGTATAATTTAAGTTTGCTGTACTGTTCGTCAACTATGGGCAGGTTGTCTATAGAATTTCTGCAGGTAAAACTTGTGCCCAGGAGGGAGGAATTTCTGGATTTAATACAACCTCCCATGGCAAGAAAACTATACACACAATTAAGACATGGTTGTCTACCGATTGGGGCATTGACTTGCAAATGGGCTGGACGAGAAGAGGGAATCTGCCCAGCTTGTAACAACAGCAAAGAAGATATGGTCCATGTTTTATTCTTCTGCCCTGCCTATAGTGCAATTCGAAGATCCTGGTTGGCACCATTGTGTAGAAATCTGGGCCTAAAACAATGCGCTCAAGCCTGTAGAATTTTAAGATATGATACTTCACCTCCCATTGTGTTCTCTGTCTCTCGTTTTCTATATGGTATGTGGCGTAGAAGGTCTACTTTGATTAATTGTGTTAAATTGTGATTAATTGCAATGATTGTCATCCCCCATTTGATAACTTATTGTTTAATAATCTTTTAACTAAGGTTCTCAACTATTTATGTATTTTATCTTGTATGTACATATTTTATCTGTGCTTTTGTGGTCTCTGACCGAAATAAAGTTATCAAATTAAAAAATAGGTTATCATGTGGCCAACTAGTAACATAGTAAAGACAGGCGCCTCGGAGCCTCTTATTATTAGAAATGCCTGAATTTAAAAAAAACATGCATTCCCTCCCTACCCTTGTTAACCCTCTGGCAGAGGGATCTGTGCACAATTTTGTTTAAATAGTTTTGGCTTTCTTCACTCAAGTTATCTGACCTCTTATTTCATTAAACCCCCCATCTACCCAAGTGTCATGTAGACACACATCTCCGTCAAGGTATCTTGTGATTTGCAAAGTTAACTGATCAAAGAGTGAGTTTAAACAATAAATATACATATATACACACAGATATATATATATATATATATATATATTTTTTTTATATATATATATATATATATATATATATATATATATATATATATATATATATATATATATATATATATATAATCTGCTGGCGGGACGCCAGTAGATAGTTATAGTTACAACCTAGTTTCCATAGGAAAACTCAAAATTCTATTTTGAATAACTTTGGTGCCGGTTGACGAACGCTCGCGAAATTTTCAAAACTAATGGGGCGCTCCGCTCAGCTCCTACCCTGAAAGTCTCGGGGTGATTCGTCAAGTGGGGGACGAGAAAAAAGGGGGGTCCCAAAACGCGTTTTCCCCATGCATTTTTCCATAGGACCTTTAGACACAGCTACAGCCCGAACGGCTGAACAGAATTACTTGAAATTTGGCAGAGAGGTAGCCATAAGGTCAAGGAAGTGCCTTTTGCAGGTCTGGTGTAAATCTGTTCAGTATTTCCTGAGAAAATAGCATTTAAAAGCATATCAATATCTATACGCGCGAGCGCAATTCTGATTGGTTGTTAGATGTCGGTAAACATTTGAATCGGTCGAAACAAGGAAGTGTCGGCCGCCATTTTGTATCTCGCAGTCTGAGGGGGTGAAAAACAAAGGTGGAGAACGTGAAAAGGGGGCAGAGTGGACAGTTCCTGACCCCCTAGCCTTGGTCAGGGGGTCACAGAAGGACCCCCAAGGGAGAAAAAAACATTTATTTATTTTTTTAAATCGCGAGGTGCGCGCACCTTGCGCGCACTGCGAAGCGTGGGGGCTCGGTGCGCGAAGCGCACCGAGTGCCCACAGAGCGTGCAAGGTGCGGGAAGCGCACGGTGCGCGCACGGTGCGCACACGGTGTAAAACCTGAAAAATAAATAAATAAATACATAACTTAGCATTTAAAAAACCGTACAAATTCACTGAAAAAACCATAGGTTTCACACACGTTATAGTTACGAATTAGCATTTAAAAAACCTTGCAAATTCACTTAAAAAACCATAGGTTTCACACATGTTATAGTTAGCTGGACATTTCACTCGTAAAAAACCAATGAAATTCCCCCGTTATAGTTACTGCAGGCAACTATAACTCACGCGACCGCAATCCTCTGCTGATGACGTCAGATATTACATCACTGATGACATATGTGTCTTTCTGAAAAATAAATATTTGTAATATATGTATAGCTAAAGATTAATGGAAGAAGACATGGGTAAATAAGTGTCTAAATACAGTGATGTAATATCTGACGTCATCAGCAGAGGATTGCAGTCGCGTGAGTTATAGTTGCCTGCAGTAACTATAACTAGGGAATTTCATTGGTTTTTTACGAGTGAAATGTCCAGCTAACTATAACATGTGTGAAACCTATGGTTTTTTAAGTGAATATATATATATATATATTCAATGAAAAAACCAAAGGTTTCACACATGTTATAGTTAGCTGGACATTTCACTCGTAAAAAACCATTGAAATTCCCCCGTTATAGTTAGTTCAGCTAACTATAACTCGCGCGCCCGCAATGCACTACTGATGACGTCACATATTACATCACTCATGACATGGTCAGTGACATCACTCATGACATCACTGATGACATCTCAAATGACATCACTGATGACATCATCCAGTGAATGTGTGTTTTTCTGAAAATTAAATATGTTTAATATATGTATATCTCAAGGTCGATGGAAGAATAAATGAGTATATAAGTGTCTAAATGGATGATTTGTTTTTGAAAAATTGATTGTATTACTGACTGATTAAGTGTATCTTTATGAATACATGGCTAAGTGAGTAATGTTTAAATGTGTAAATACCTGTATCAGTCTCTCACTTTGTATATAAGTGGCTGCATGGGTTGGTGAGTAGCTACATGAGTGTCTATATAGGTTATTAGTTGGTTTTTTGAGTATCAGTATGAGTGTCTGAGTGTCTTCATGGTTCGGTGGGGGTTATTACGTAGTGCATAGGTGCATGAATGAGGGACTCACTGTTTGTATGTGTTGAAGACAGCATGTGTGCAGGACCGTATGGGTGGATGAGTGTGTGTATGGGTGTGTTAGTGAGTGAATGACTGTCTCAATAGTGGCTTTATGAGTAACTACATATGTTTTAAACTAGTATATGTGAGTATTGGTGTTTATAAGTGAGTATATGTGAGAGTGAGAGATTGGTAGACTTCCTGTATGAATAAGTATGTGTTTCTATAAGTGATTGTTTAAAAGACTAAGTATGTGTAAGTTTCTGTAAAAGTAAGCGTGGTGGTGTGTGTATAACTGTATATGCAAGTAAATGGATGTTTGATTCTTTATTAGCATGAGTGACTATGTGTGAGTAACTCTATGAATGAGTGGCATTGTGTTACAGGATGTTTAGGTGTATGAGTACATATGATGTGTGAGTACATGTATGAGTGACTGTATAGGATTGTTGGTGGATGAGTGGATGTGTATGTGGATCTTAGAATTACTGAATAGGTTGTTGTAACTGTTATTGGTATGTCCATTTTTTTGAAAATTTCAGTCTCTATTTTTAAATGTGTGTATCAAAGGTTATATTAGGGTGAGAGGAGGTCTACCACTCTGTCACAAGGATAATGTCATCAGTGATGTCATTTGAGATGTCATCAGTGATGTCATGAGTGATGTCACTGACCATGTCATGAGTGATGTAATATGTGACGTCATCAGTAGTGCATTGCGGGCGCGCGAGTTATAGTTAGCTGAACTAACTATAACGGGGGAATTTCAATGGTTTTTTACGAGTGAAATGTCCAGCTAACTATAACATGTGTGAAACCTTTGGTTTTTTCATTGAATTTCTAAGGTTTTTTAAATGCTAATTCCTAACTATAACGTGTGTGAAACCCATGGTTTTTTCAGTGAATTTGCAAGGTTTTTTAAATGCTAATTCCTAACTATAACGTGAGTGAAACCCATGGTTTTTTCAGTGAATTTGCAAGGTTTTTTAAATGCAAATTTTTTTTTTTTCTTCTTTTTTTTTTTACATATTTTTATTTTAATTGTCTATCCTTTTTTAAAGACTATGGTTAAATTTTAAAAATTCTACAATATGTTTTTATTTTACAATTTTTTTAAAATAAACAGGTAAAATTTATTAGCAATACATTTAATTTTTTTATTTTTTATTTTTTACCGTGCGCGTACGGTAAGCGCACGTCTTGCTGTAATTACGTTAGATTTCTACGCTGTTTGCGTTCATTTACGCAATTTGCGTAGATGCACGTCACGCGCGCATAGCGCGTAACGCGTACGCTGCACGCGCACGTTACGCAGATGTGAAGGGGCGTGCCTGTTTTGCGCATGCTCGCAGGCGCGTGTCTTTTTTACGCGCATGCGTACTTTTGCCGTAAGCGCACCGTAAGCGTACCGTAAGCGTACGGTAGGTCATGTGATCATGAAACACAACTTTTGATTGGTTGAAACTACTTTCAGTTCTAGAACTCTCCTACACCACACCCATTCCCCTCATTTCTGCTTGTGATCCCTTAGGAGAAGGAGCTGGGTTGTCTTTGTGATACGATGGCAGAACAGCAGAGCTCTTCTGAGAGTGAGGCTAGCAGCACTACCTTGAGGCAGAGAGCGAGGAAACAAAAGACCTCTTACATATGGGAGTATTTTACTTTTCCAGAAGGCCAGCAAAAGGTAAATGCACCCTTAGTGACTTGTAAGCTGTGTAAGCGTGTACTTTCAAGAGGGAATCCCGACAGGAAGTATTCCTTTGGGAATCACACCATGATGAGACACCTTAAGGATGTACACAGAAGGACACATGCTCGACTTACTGAAGGTAATCCTTCAGTAAATCAACCAAGCACATCCACAGCGCTCAGCCTGGACCATCATCTGCAGTGCTGAGTCCTTCTTCTGCAGGTCAGGTGAGCCCTTCATCTGTGGTGGGAGCATCTCCTTTTTCTGGTCCTCTGGAAATTAACCCTCGGTTTGCGAGGGTTGAAGTACGGTGCGCCACTTGTCATGATCTAATTAGTTATAGGGAGACCAGTATTTCCCTAGTGAACAATAAAATAGATCAGCACACTTGTCGTACCATCTAATATTCCCAATCTTTCTTTCCTCTGTCCCTGCATGAACACAACGGCTCTTTTAAGAGCCAACCTTACCTTTCATCTTTTTTTTATATATGTTTTTAAAAACTTTTTTTATTTTTTTTTTACCGTACGCGTACGGTACGCGTAATTTTTTTTTTTTTTTAAAAAACACTAAAATTCAATTATCACATTACAAGGTCCTTGAGAGACTACAATTAAAAACTGAAAATGTGATTGTAGAGAAGTGGAAAAAAGGGACCATGATATTATTGACTTACCATACCCACTCAAAAAAATATTTATTCATTTAATTTTTTTTTTAATTGCTTTAAAAATGGTTCTAGTTTTCGAAAATTTTCTATCTCAATCTGAAAAAAAAGAAAAAAGTATTAATATTTATTAAAACATTTTATAATACAGTACACATATTTACATATTTTTCAAAAAATATTTTTGCCTTTTTTTTGCTGTTTTCAGAATATATTGCATTTCACTATAAATTGTGAAAGCAATTGCATTCATCATTTAACAGCGGGCAAAAAAAAAATTAACAATCTCAAAGATTGTTTTAAAAAAGCCCACAATCTCTTTTTGCATAAACATAACTTTATAGAAATGCATAATATTCTTAAAAAATATCATCTAATATCAATACTTATTTCTTTAAAATACCGTCTGATATTTTTGTTTCATAAGTATAATCACAATAATATATCTCAAATAACTCCACAATACATCTGGTTCCATTTCCTTTAGGCCAAATAGTAATTTTAAAATTCTTTTTTGGTTAAATTTCCAATGGTAATCCAATAAAAATCTAAAGTTTAAATTGTACAGATCTCACCGATTCTCTGTAACATTTTGGTTTCCGAAAGATTTATTAATAATTAAATAAGTCCACAATAGAATTGTTTACCTTTCCGCATGGCCAAATAGTAATTTTAAAAATCTTTTTTGAAAAAATTTCCAATGGCAATCCAATAACATTCCAAAATTTAAATTGTGCAGATGTTACCGATTTTTTCTAAATTTTTGGTTTTCCAAAGTTTCATTAAAAAATGGAAAAAATCCACATTACAATTGGTTACCTTTCCATTAGGCCAAATGATAATTTGTTAAATCTTTTTATTTGTAAATTCCAAATGGTAATCCAATAAAATGGTAAAATTGTTTTGTCCAGATGTTGCCAAATCTCTCTAAAATTTAGGTTTCAGGAAGATTAGATAGGAATTTGCTAAATCAAAAGGCAAACGTTGCTTAAAAATCAATTGGGAATCATTACACAGTGTCCAGCCTTTTTCACATTTAAGATAAACTGTGTAATGACCAGAAGCTACAGTAGGTCCATCATGGAAAATTATTGCAACTGTTACAAAAGTTTTTCCTGAAATTGATAATTGCTGTCCTGTAAACTTCTTTATTAAAGTATCCAATTTTGAACCATCAGCTCTACATCGTTGCATCATTAAAATTACATACTGTCCGTATTCCTTTAAAATTAACGTTGAAAACATGTCAGATTTACACTCACCGCATTGCATGCTATGATTAGCATCTTTAACTAATTTAGCAAAAGTGACTGTTTTACTCTCTGGCAATGTTAAATAAATAAACCTTTCATTATCAACATTAGAGCCACATATATTATAACAGTTTTCACAACTATGTTCCCATTTATAAGAGAGACCAAATAAATTTTCAATGGGAACCCCTTCTTCTTCCAGTACCTGAAGAAAATACATCAAGAATTCCTGTGCGTCTTGCTGTACATTTTGAGAAAACTGTGTTCGTCCTGAACATACATCTAAAACTTTTCTAATTTCAGTAGCACTTTCTATTTGAGTTTTATCATTACTCAGCTTTTCAAAAAGGAGACTCAGCACAGAACAGAAGAGCTTCTGCACCAAAAAATGGCTCCCCCTTTCCTTCTAATGCAATTGTGAAATCACCAGAGCAATACGCAATAAATCTCTGCCTGTAATTCCTATTTGCACACAGAGTCATGTTTTCACATTAGTCACAAAACGAAATTTCTTTGCCAATTTGAAAGCACACTTACTGCTCTTTTTTTTGGCAAGTGATAATCACTTTTACAGACTGACACATTATGAATCCACTTTTCAGATTTTTTAAAAAGCACATGTCCAAACTGCTTTTTCAGACCAGCACCATTTGTAACCTGGGTGACTGCCTACACTCCAGCAAGGGCAACCAGCCTTAGTGATGCTGAATGTATTTGCATTACTGAGTCCAACCTCAAACCCTTAAACTATTCTTTTTTTATACCAGTACACCTTAATTTATCGTGAAAACATAGTCCATATTATTTTACATGTTCCTCACATTTAAATTTCTCCCAAAACAGAAAATAATAAACACAACTTCAACAAAAAGAATTGCATTTCTATTATTCATTTCTTAATTTACCATATACATCCCCTCTCAAACTCTAAACTCACCTTTAAAATTAGTTAGTTGTGAAAGAAATGTGGCACTCAAACAGCAGATTATCAGAGCAAGGATCTCTGTTCTTTACACCTCTCTCCTCTCAGCAGAACCAGATAATGGCAAACTTTCCCTCTCTTTTTCCACATATATACATGTTATTTTCAAATCTCAGTGCTTCCCCCTTTTTTTCAAATGTAATCACACATTTCTGTTGGTTGAAAACCAACCCTTTTCCAAAAGTACCCTTCCCCCAACTTGACTTCTGCCTAGTACCCTTCCCCCAACTTGACTTCTGCCTGCTACCATAGCAACAGCTCATGGAACACTGCTGTGTGGAGTTAGGTCAGAAGTTCGCCAAACAATGTTTCAATTCCACAGAGCAAGAGTGCTTGACTTTTCTAACCTAACAGCAAATCCATAGTACTGTTCTTTGGTAACACATTTTTCTGTACCAATACAAAACATGCTTCTATAAATTTACACATACAGCCTAGTTTTTAGTGTAGAATGGTATGAAACAGCCAATCAGTTCTTTTTTAAAAAAAAAATATGTATGCCTCCATTTCCAAACTGTCTTTCATTTCTTTTTACCATTCTACTGAAATACACCTCCTGAGTGCATCCAGATCTCCTTTGAAGATGTTCACAGTGTGGATTGTAGGACACAGCTATGTCTTCTGGAGTGAAAAGTTTGCAGAGAAAACAGGTATGGTGAGAGACCTTGCTTTGCCAAATGTAGACATTAAATGGATTGGTCAGAGAGGGTTAAAGTGGCACCAATTGATGCCATTGGTGAAATCCTTCATGCAAAACCAACACCCTGACCTCATAATAGTGCACTGTGGTGGCAATGACCTAGGCACTTTGACTGGGGTAGGTCTGGAAATGCTTATGAAGGACACCTTTGCACAACTGTTTTAACTTTTCCCTAAAACTGCCTTTGTGTTTTCTAACATATGCCAAAGGCAAAAATGGAACTGGTCCAATCATTTCTGTCCGCAGATTGACAAAGCAAGAAAGCACGTCAACAAATCTGTTCCTGCTTTCCTCCGTGACTATGGTATGGGTTCCTTTTACCACAACAACTTGCGTTACAACATGCAAGACATTTATAGAAGAGATGGTGTGCACTTCAATGATGAAGGGAACAGAGTCTTCCTCTTGAACCTTAGACTCTGCATCGGTACTTACTTGTAGGTACCACTTAAAAATCACTTCATAAACACAACGGCACTTTTTAGAGCCCCCTAATATCTAAACACTTAAATCTGCATTTCA
Organism: Triturus cristatus; assembly: GCF_964204655.1. Classification (NCBI taxonomy): domain Eukaryota; kingdom Metazoa; phylum Chordata; class Amphibia; order Caudata; family Salamandridae; genus Triturus; species Triturus cristatus. The sequence continues at coordinate 139,275,213 of NC_140592.1, forward strand.
TTTCTTTTTTTTTTTTTTTTTTTACCGTAAGCTTACCGTACGCGTACCCCGCGATTTTTTTTAAAATCAATAAATGTTTTCTTTGTACTTTTCTGTCCTTCTTTGACCCCCTTACAAATGTTAGGGGGTCTGTAACTCTCCTCCTTGCCCCCTTTTCTTGTTATCACTCTTTTTTTTCTGAGTGAAACACACGAAATGGCGGCCGCCGCTTCCTGGTTTCGGCCGATTTGAATGTTTACTAAGATCTAAGAGCCAATCAGAATCGTGCTCGCGCACGCCACCGTACGCGTACGGTAAGCGTACCGTAAGCGCACCGTAAGCTGGCTCAGATATATATATTGATTTAAAGGCTATTTTCTCAGAATCTACTGAACAGATTTACACCAAACCTACAAAAGGCACTTCCTTGACATGAGGACTACCTCTCTGCCAAATTTCTAGTAATTCTGTTCAGCCGTTCGGGCTGTAGCCCTGTCTAAAGGTCCTATGGAAAAATGCATGGGAAAAACGCGTTTTGGGACCCCCCTTTTATCTCAGCCCCCGCTTGACGAATCCCCCCGAGACTTTCAGGGAAGGAGCGGAGCGTAGCGCCCCACCTATTTTGAAAATTCGCGAGGATTCGTCGACCGGCGCCAAAGTTATTCAAAATAGAATGTTGCGGATTTCCTATGGAAACGTGGTCCTAACTATAACTACCTACTGGCGACCGCCAGTAGGTAACATATAAATATATATATATATATATTCACTGAAAAAACCATGGGTTTCACACACGTTATAGTTAGGAATTAGCATTTAAAAAACCTTAGAAATTCAGTGAAAAAACCATAGGTTTCACACACGTTATAGTTAGGAATTAGCATATAAAAAACCTTAGAAATTCAATGAAAAAACCAAAGGTTTCACACATGTTATAGCGGTCGCCAGTAGGTAGTTATAGTTAGGACCACGTTTCCATAGGAAATCCGCAACATTCTATTTTGAATAACTTTGGCACCGGTCGACGAATCCTCGCGAATTTCTCAAAATAGGTGGGGCGCTACGCTCCGCTCCTACCCTGAAAGTCTCGGGCGGATTCGTCAAGCGGGGGCTGAGATAAAAGGGGTGTCCCAAAACGCGTTTTTCCCATGCATTATTCCATAGGACCTTTAGACAGGGCTACAGCCCGAACGGCTGAACAGAATTACTAGAAATTTGGCAGAGAGGTAGTCCTCAGGTCAAGGAAGTGCCTTTTGTAGGTTTGGTGTAAATCTGTTCAGTAGATTCTGAGAAAATAGCCTTTAAATCAATATATATATCTGAGCCAGCTTACGGTACGCTTACCGTAAGCTTACCGTACGCGTACGGTGGCGTGCGCGAGCGCGATTCTGATTGGCTGTTACATCTAAGTAAACATTCGAATCGGTCGAAACCAGGAAGCGGCGGCCGCCATTTTCTCTCTCGCACTCTGAGGGGGGGGCTGTAAACAAAGGCAAAAAACATATAAAGGGGCTGTTTAGACAGCGCCCATGCACATAGCCATGTTAGTTGAGTCCTCAAAGATCCCCTAAGGCCAAAAACGGTAAATTTTTATTTTTTGAAAATTTCGCCGATTACGCTTACCGTACGCGTACGGTGCGCTTACGCTAAAAATTTTAATTAAAAAAAAAAAAAACACTCTCTGTGCATGGCGTATTATTGTCATCACTTACAAATTAAATTTAACAGATTACCTATCACAAGGAAGCGCATAATATGACCTCCATGTGCGCACGGTGCGTGCCCACCTTGCGTGTACGGCACTAACTGCGTAAAGTGCGCGCACGGTGTGCGAAGCGCACCGTGCGCGCACGGAACGAACTGCGTTAAGTGGGCGTGCACGCCACGAATGGCGTAAAGTAACTTAGCATTTAAAAAACCGTACAAATTCACTGAAAAAACCATAGGTTTTACACACGTTATAGTTAGGAATTAGCATTTAAAAAACCTTGCAAATTCACTGAAAAAACCATAGGTTTCACACATGTTATAGTTAGCGGAAATTTTACTGATAAAAAACCAATGAAATTCCCCCGTTATAGTTAGTGCAGGCAACTATAACTCACGCGACCGCAATCTTCTGCTGATGACATATGTGTCTTTATGAAAAAAAAATATTTGTAATATATGTATAGCTAAAAATGTATGGAAGAAGACATGGGCAAATAAGTGTCTAAATACAGTATTAGCATCAGCAGAGGATTGCGGTCGCGTGAGTTATAGTTGCCTGCACTAACTATAACGGGGGAATTTCATTGGTTTTTTATCAGTAAAATTTCCGCTAACTATAACATGTGTGAAACCTATGGTTTTTTCAGTGAATATAAATATATATACATATATATAGATATATACAGATATATATATAGATAGATAGATATATGGTTCTTTATATTAAGTGGACATTTTTTATATCAATGGCAAATTCTAAATTGAATGAGCTCAACTTGAAAGAAATAAACCCTTAAAAAGTAGTATTTGTCCACAATTAAGGTCACACCGCTATATTTTAATTAAGATACTGTGCAGTTTATGGCTGGTGGAACATATAATTGCTACCGTTTAAGATGGGTATTGACCCACAGCACTGTCTTATCTTGAACTGAGTCTGCTTTCCGGGTCAATTTCATTGTGCTGTACAGGTAAATAACTCGTCACTGGACCCGAGATTCTCACAAGAGCAATTTTGTGTCAATGAATCAAGTAGGTTCGTGTGAGCGAAGAAAACAAAACATCTGTTGTCCTCAAAACGTAAAAGAGCAAAAACAGAGGCAAGGGATCAGTTGTGGCTGGCACAACAATTAACAAAGTTCTTTAGCTGTTTTATGGTTGCCCGGGTTCTTCTCTGTCCTTTCATTTCATGCTCCATTAGTGCCTATTATATACATAATAGATAACCTGTATAAGCAGGCCAAGAATACATATTTGACTAATTAATAACTGTCCGTTTCCTTTTCTCTTAGGGTAGGTAAGTCGAAAAGTAAATGTTGTAGCCAAAGACAGGCTGCAGTACTGCATAGAGACAGTCTTTGGACCCACAATAATGTAATTGTTTATCTGCAGTATTGCCAGACCTCTAACCCTTATTGTAGTATTTATTAAGTGAAGTGTGTTTATATCCTGGAGACAGACACTGCAAGCCTGAATGCTTTGTTTGGGGGGCACCCACCCCCGCCCCCCGTAAAAAAAATGCTCCCTCATTAGGCTAGCACTGAGATACAGGTATATGGCTGCCATGGTACAGGAGGCGCAGTGGCACTGGTATTTCGTGGAGTGAGTTGCCAATGCCATCCCTTTTAATGCCTAGCTAGGGGCATGGGATCCATTTTCCTTGGGTATATTAGAGCATACGGCACCCTTAATACTCCGCTGCTCACACCCTCTCCTGTGTGGTGTCCCAGAGCAGTACATACAAGGGAAGATGTCAAATAATTTCAATATTAGGGACATACAGGCACATGCATCAACAATTTTTGCGACCGCAAACGGTGCGATTCGCAAAAATCGTTCGTTTGCGCCCACAAAAAATGGCTTCTGCAATGCATCAACCTGTCAGCCTCTCGCAATTTAAGAAATCGCAAATTATTGAGATTTCTTAAATTGTGATTTCATTTAAGGAATCGCAAACTGCCATTCCTTTAAATGCAATTCATGATGGAATCGCAAATTGCGATTTTGCTAATAGGGGGCGCAAATTACCATCAATTTGTATTTGATGGTATTTTGCAAAAACTTTGAAAAATGCACTAAAGTGCATTTTCAAAGTTGTAGGTTGCACACACACATGAAAAAAACAACGTAAGAGTGTATATAGAAAGAGGTACAACCAGCCGGTTGATCTCTTAGATAATGTACTGAGTGCCAGTGAGACAAAATCAATCTGATATTAAAATAAAACCCTCACTCACCAACATAGTTGGTGACATGCTTCATCATGGGGTTTTGCCAGTGGTGCCTTGTGCACCTCTGGTGTGCTTCGACGCTTTTAGTATGGCGGAGCAACTGTAGTCAGATTAGAAAGTAAAGTGTGCAGTGAATCATAGGTGAGTTAATAGTCATATGTCGTCTGCCAAAATTTTTAATGATGACGTCACATGAACAAATTAAAAAATGGTGGTGGATATCGATTCCTGACTTTAAATTGGTCAGGCCAATCCTGCTTATGATCAAGTGGTCAACATGTTTCAGCTTATCTATGTGTTTTACCAAGCTTTCGTCAGGACCTAATCATGAGAAAAACACCTTGGCGGTATAAGCACGCTAAGGCTTATCCAAACCTCAGGTGTAATGAACCGATACACTCACGGTTACATCAGGGGTCTTCCACTGATTCAAGGGAAACCTCGTGCATCTGCAAGAAATGTATGTATATTAGAATCAACATACAGACTTTGAATATACTGTGTATATCAGAAAACAGATCAGATGTCAGACAAACACTCATTCACATTGTCCCTGCAGTTTAACATGGCTCATAATAGACCACGGTAAAATCCGTGAGGACAAAAAACTCTATTTCTTTTAGATCTTCCAGACATGTCTGAAGCCAATTAGGAACAAACAAACAGTTGGGCCGATTCGCTCAAAAGTCTAGGTATAAAGGATGGCTTATTGACTCTGTGTTGATCTCCTTTAAAAATTGGCACACACAAATATATGTCAAATGGGACGGGCAATGCATGATTCCCGATTCCGCGACACAGTTTGGAAGGACCGAAAAATAAAATTAAGTAAAAATGAGGCTTACGTAAATGAAGACGAGGAAATGCTCCTTGGGCAAGAAGGCGGGTGGCGGGACTACAGAACAACTGTGGTAAAAAGGACAAACGGAAGAGTGTCAAACACCTGTAATCCATTATCCCATTGTATCAGAAAGTTCCGGTTCAAAAATGAGCAAAGATTTTCTAACAGCGGTACTTACATCGTCCAAGTCCTCAGCCAGGCGATTTCACCTACGAGTGACCGCTGAGCCCGGAGTCAAAGTAAAAGTAAGTATTGGCGTTTAAATACTGACAACCGTGGTGGGAAACCAGGAAGAGTCTTCCTCTGTCAGTATGCGCACGCACCAGTAGTATAGATATGGAAAAAAGACTATGCCGCTAGTCCTTGATTGAGAAAAAGGACTGTGTGTCAGTTTTCCTTCTCTCAAAACTTTATCGACATACTCGATTTAGCGCAAACAATTTTCAGAAACGGGTGACATATGATCTAGAATTATCCTTATGCCCCGTAAATAACAAATATCGTCCTTACTCAGATAGATGTAAAATGCCCCCATGGTAACACAGGTGTGGGTGTAAAATGGGGGGACAATCAGGTGGAAAGATTAAGTGGCCAGGGACCTATAATTTTTCAGGAACGTAATACCAGGACAGAGGGGTTTAGTTGTCCAGAGAACATTAGTTCGTTCGTCTCAACACAGATCCCCACGGGATCTTATCATGAAGACCCCGTAGGTGTGTTGATAGGCGATAGACCCACCGCTGTTCCTTTTCAAACAGTAGGGAGGGTTTCGATTGCTCTATGATGGTCCAGTGTAGATCATCCGCAGTGTGTTGAAATCGTAGGAAATGTTCCGTTAGTTTTGTCATGCTTTTTTTACATCGGATGTTACTTCGATGTTCCCCCATGCGTAACTTGACCTTACGTGTGGTCATGCCTACATATTTCAAATCACAAGGACATGTGATTAAATAGACCACATCGGTCGTGTTACAATTGGTGTGACTACGTTGAGTCCAGATTTTGCCCATTTCCAGAGATAGAGTTTTTGTCGGGGACGTGAGATGGCACACGGTGCATGACCCACAGGGATAGTGGCCATATATAGGTGGTAAGCCCCAAGTGTCGAGAACAGAGGGTACAGTGGGTTTCCTTAGTATCCTCGGTCTTGTATGAACAAGGGAGTCTTTAATACTTGTGGCTTTCTTGTATGCAAAGAGGGGTCTTTCCCAATTCTTGTTGTTGCTCGTCAGTATCCTCCAATGTCTGTTAACTGATTTAGCAACAGCATTGGATGCAACGTTGTAGGTGGTTACACACGTCAATGGTGGGTCCGTGGACTCTTTGGGAAAGGTTTGCAACAGGACCTCTCTAGGTTGGTTTCTGGCTCGTTTGTAGCTTTTTGTTAGAATTGTATCAGGATAACCCCTCTGTTTAAGCTTATATGTCAGTTCATTGGCCTGTTTGCGAAAGTCCTCCACCTTACTGCAGTTCCGCCTGATGCGTAAATACTGGCCATAAGGGAGATTTTCCCGGAGTGGTCGAGGGTGAAAGCTGGAGAAAGCCAGAAGGTTGTTTTTGGCTGTAGGTTTATGGTAAGTTTTTGTCACCAAGGCCCCATCCACTTTAGTGACAACCACGTCCAAAAATATCATCTCATCCTTATGGAAAGAGTTGGTAAATAACAGATGAGGGTCACAGGTGTTTATCCATAGTAAAAAGTCATGAAGGATACTCTCAGGGCCCTGCCAGATGATGAAAATATCATCAATATATCTTTTCCAGAAGGAAAGATAGGAGGAAAAAGGATTCTGTGGGCTTAGGATGAATTTACGTTCGAAATCAAAAACATAAAGTCCTGCCACACTAGGCGCAAAAGTGCTGCCCATCGAAGTACCAGTTGACTGGAGGTATAGTGTTCCTTGATATTCGAAAAAATTCCTCTTTAGGGCCAAAGTGGCACAATCGATGATAAAGCCTTTGGGTGTTTGAAACGGCCAATCAACAGAGTCAAGAGCTTCCCCGATAACCTGGATGGTATTGTCTTGTGGAATGCTCGTATAAAGACTCTCGATATCCAGAGAGACTAGTATAGTATTGTCAGGGTCTATCCTTAGCTCCTGTAATGCTGCCAAAAAACTTTTGGTGTCTTTGAGGTAAGTTGGTGTGTCCTGAATTATGGGTTTTAGAAAAAAGTCACAGAAAATCGACAGGGGCTCTAAAAGAGAGCCAATGCCCGATACTATTGGGCGACCCGGAGGGGGCACACACACATGCACAACATGTGAGCATAGAGCATTTTCAGGGGTGCAACAGGGTGTCCTTTTGACACCCTTGTACCCTTGAATTGCATGCGCAATTTGCAATCTGCCACAGCAAACTCTTTAAGCAGTGAAAATATCACTGCTTAATTTGTAAAAGAAGGCGTGCCTGTGCCCTAACTCTGTTCAGAAACCCATGGTTGGTGCAGGTAAACATCAGTGCGCCCATTACTAAGGCAATTAGTCATACACCAATGTATGCCTCTTTAATCTACTAACATACAATCCCTGCTCCTTTAGCTCTGTCTTGCAGATTCCTGCTTTCTCCCTTTGCGATATTTTAAATTTTTTCCTTCCTCTGTCTTTCTGATTAATGTGTTTTTGCTCCTCTTGCTCTCAGTAAATATCTGATGCGGAAAAATAAGTGCTGGGCACCAGAAATAGGTACTGGTGTCCCCCACCGACAGCTGCCAGTTTAAATTAGGTTCTGGAGACTATATCATAGCAATTGATCCTGGCTGTGAGTAAGCACACAGGTCACCAGAGGTCATATTACAGAAGTTCCCCCTGAGGTGCCCTTTGTAATTACAGAATGGCCCGCAGATGCTTGTTCGTCCCCTTCTGTAATACTGATAGCGCTGGCGCACATAAAGTGCCAGTGCTATCATCAGAGGGCGTTCCCTCATTTGCTTTGGGACGTGCAGCAGGCGAATGAGGGAATCCCTTTGCCGCTGCACCGTATTACAGACGCGGACGCAGAGGCAAAGAAGCTGTCAGGAGGCACAATGACAATGTGCGCCCCCTGATGGCAGCCGTTTGGAGGAGGGAAGGGGGTCCCACGGACCCCCCAGATATCCCTAGCAGGCGGGTGTAGTCACTCACTGCACATGCCTGCAAGGGGATCTCTAATTCCTCTTCAAAGTGCAGGTGGGTTGCCGCCTGCACTGTGAAACACAGAGCGGCTTCAAAGCAGCCTCTCTGTTTTTCACATGAATGCGCTGCCCCAGGGGGCAGCGCATTCGTCATAATATGGTCCATTTTCCTTGTTTGTGCCAGGTGCACCTTTTAAAAGGTGTGCCAGGCGCAAACAAGAAAAATGCGCCATATATCTGATACGGACCCAGGAGCGAAATTTAAAATGCTAATTTTATTTAGAGTAGAGACAAAGGCACAAATCAACAAGAACAACTACAAGATAAGGACACACATTGGGAAGTACATGCATCACCAATAAAAGGCATGAAGTGTTATAAAAGCATAATAGGAAATGTACAAGTGACTCTCCTACAGATATCCAGTGGTGGAAACTATGAACCTCCAGCCAAGAAGTTGCGCAATGATCTTTATTTTCTTTCCCAGCAAATGCCTGCCACACAACCAGTGAACTCACTAAATTTCTTTTGCTATTTGTGTCTTCAACAAGACAAGACATTATGCATTCTAGGGCTATAGAGTATGTAGGAAAGTACGATCTGCTTCTATGGTTACCCTCACTTTTTGCTAAGTTGCATTTGACTAATCTGACTGGGATCCTGCTAATCAGGACCCCAGTCTATCTGTTTTCTCTCTTCAGTGTTATCTTCAGTACTTAGGTACATCACAGATTGGATACTGGGATACCCTTATAAGTCCCTAGTAACTGGTACTAAGGTAACCAGGGCATAGGTACCCCAGAGGTCCACCATGGGCTGAAGCATACATTATGCCACCCATGGGAGACCATTCAAAATGGAACTACAGGCCTGCCATTGCAGCCTATGTATGCTGGTGCTAGCACCACTTACTAAAGCTATAGCTTTCCTATATCTTGGGTCACTGCAAATAAAACCTATAAGTCACCCCTATAGCAGGCATGTGCAATCTTGAAGGCAGGGTGCTTGGTTCTAAGTGAGAGGGTGCCCCTGCATGAGCAGGACACCCCTACAGCCTACTGAGTCCATTCTCCCAGGTTGTCAGTGAAGCAGCCATATACCATATAGAGGGGCACCGTGTAATTACGCGATGACCATCTCGAAACTGGCTGCAACAAATCCTATCATGTTTGGTATCAAACATGTTAGAATCATACCCCCACACCATAAACGGTGTGGGGAGTATGATTCCAAGCACTGGAAGAGCCCTCCGTTAGGCTCTCAGTGTTCCCGGTACCAGCCTTCTTGACCCGGATAGCACAAAATGGTTGCTACCGACCAGAGACACGATTCTGCCCTCCTGCTGCTGAGCCAAGCTCGAGCAGGGGAAGGCAGAACAATAGGCATCCTGTCACAGGGAGGTATGACCACCTCCCAGACAGGATTTATTGTATTGGGGTAGGGTTGGTGTGCTTGCCAGCACCACTCAGTCTGCATGAGGGGCACATTTGGTGTCCCCATGCATAGTCCAGTTCAAACTAGTGCTGGGAGCTATTGACTCCTGCTCTGGCAGGAAACTGGACAAAGGACATGGGAGTAACCTCCCCCCTGTCCAGACCCTCCCCTGGGAGGTTCCCCTGAATCGTCCCAACCCTTTCCTTAGGCTACTTAAGGGCTTACCTGGGTGTAGGTCCCTAGATTCATTGTGGGACAAGATTCGGATCAGACACCACTTCTTCTTCTACCGTCTGGGCACTCTGGAATTCACTGGACTTCGTTTGGGCTCGACTTCATCTCCCTTCCAGTCTGCTGCATCATCTGTGCACCATACAGCAACCTTCCAAGGCCTGTTGGCATCAAAGACTCTTGAAGGAATCTCCCTTGGAGTGAAAGAGTCACTCCCCTGTATTCGCAGGCGCCGCAATTAAGTCGACCGGTCTGATGATCCTGAGTTCCTCCAGGTGGTGATTCTCCACAGCTCCCAAGGCCTGCCCTGCCCTCTCACCAAGTTTGAGGCCAGTATCCCTTGTGGGGTTGCAATAACTGAACCCCTGTGCATAGCGTCAACTTGCAGTTGCAACGGCTTGTTGGATTCCTTCCAAGAAGATCTTTGGGCTCCAAGTAGCCCCAACCTCGAGCATCTCCATTGACCAGAATCTTGGGCCACACCTCATTGTGTGCATCGTGGCCTGCATCTTTTGGTGAGCTGCTTGAGGTCTTCTCGTGATTCCAGTGCCTCCAGCCAGTGGGTCCATTTGAGGGTCACCTTTGTTTTTCTTGGGCTCTCTTGATTGCTTGGGGCCTGCCATGACTCCCCTGCTTGTAGCGAGTCCCCTGGACCTTATTGGTCCCGACGTTGCTCCTTCTTCAGTTCCTGCGTTGGTTGCATTTGCCAAGGCTTGTTGGTGCTCCTGCCAGATATCGACCCCTCAGCACTCGACATCCTTTGTGGGACAGCTTGTGCATGTCTCCTGGTCTTCCTCAGCATCGCCTGGTCCTCACAGCTGCAGAGTCAAGGCCATTGTCAACTCTCCTGCAACACCCGACATCGGAGGGCATTCGTCTTCCAAGTCTCCTGGTCACTCCTGAGTGGCATAGACTCTGTCCCCTCTGCTTTCAGGTACCTCTCAACTAGAATCTACCTTTGGATTCCACCGGACACTTTCTCCTTCCCCAGCAGCAGCACTTTCCTGAAGGCCTCCATTGGGTTTGATGGCGGTTTCCGACACCACTGCACACGTATGCACCGGCTTCTCTGGTGTAGGTAACATGGGTACTAGAGTATCCATGGGTGGGGTGGCTCTCCAACCTTCTGTCTTCCACTGGGTTTCTTCAGGGTCCACTGGGAAGGGTCTTTAATCTTTAACAATCCAATCGCAACTTACCCATAGAGTTGTACGGAGCATTCGGTCGTGTTCCCACACTGCACTCGCTTTCCGTGGGGTTACTAGTCACTCACCTTGGGTGGTTCCTTGGGTCCCCAGCACTTCTACATCCTCTCGATATTGTCTTGACCCGAGTTGTGGTTCTTATACTACTTTCTTAGTATATGGTGTGGTCCCTCCCCCGGGGTCCACTGTGTTTGCTGTTGTTTTTACTGTGTTTCTTTGTTAAAGCATTGTGTGCATTGTGTTTATCCTCGGGTAGGAGATATCTAAACATGTTAGAGAGTATTATATAATAAATACATATTTTTGTAAATATCTTATGTGGTTCTTTTTCATTTAATCTATACTATAAGATTGCATTCTGGTAAAAATAAGCTGCTTTACACTCCTTCTGGACTAAGCCTGAATGCTGCTCTCCACCGCTACCACATAGAGAGCTTTCGACGGTTGTCTAAGACCTCTTAAATCACCATAAGGGTTGTCTGGACTGGTTCAAGGTGCCCACTTACATAAGTGGACATCATATACCAGGCCAGCTTCTCACAGAGTACAACTGTGTATTGGTCCTAATTGATAGAGAAGCCAGCCTTCATTTTAAATACAGCAAGCCTTATGTTATAATGTCTCAATTAATGGGGTCCACTAACTGTAATATATTTCTGACTCTAAACTCTTTACTCCAAACTCTGCACTCCACAGAACTCTTTCCTCCATAGCCTCAAACATGAAGCCTCCATCTGTTTCCATAACTCATAATTACTACACATTTGCCCCTCAGTCTCAAACATTGTTAAAAACATGGCTTACCTCTATCTCCATCCAACAATGCGACTATGATCTCACCAACTTTAATCCATAACTCTCCAAAATGAGGCTTCTGGTTCGAAACATCTCTGGAAGGCCACTATAGACTTAACAGTTTGGCCATCTGAAGTAAAACATAAATGAGTAAAAACAAACATAATTGTGCTTCTAGTAGTATGTGGGTTGTATCATCGCCAAACCGCCTCATAAACACTTACAGTGGAAAATCCATTAGGCATACACACAACACTTAGCAGTACAGAGGCAGATTCTACTCCATTGTACGTTTTTAAAGCAATTATAATCACAATGCAAATGAAATTCAAAGAATAAAGTTAACTTGTACCCCAAACTCTATCTCAAGTCAATAAAGAGTGTACATCTTGATCTAAGCAGTTTGCCACTGCATTGACCTAATCTCTGTCCCTCCACTACAAATTCAATTAAGAAATCAAAAGTGATTTTCAACTTCTTTGTGAAAGAGATATATCGGATGCAGATCAATATTCATAAGTCCAGACTGTAGCTTCCCCATGCCCCCTACTCTATATCTTCCTGCGCTTCCTTTCTCCCCTGTCTTTCCGTGCATATTATGTTTAAGAAACATCCTGTGAAGATCACCTTTCACATTTAAACTCAGTCTAAATTCTCCCTCAAAAGTCATAAACCCGCTACTCCACAATATCATCTAGCACTCAGCACTTCTCTTTCCATTACTCTCTGAAAGCTCCCCAAATCCTGCAACTGTTATGCTACCTTTTCCTTTACCAATCACAACACTCTGCTCATATTAACCTAAAGTAACACCTCACATACACATAATTCCCAGAAGGCCCCTCTCTCATAACTCTTGGATACCTCCTAAGTGGGAATAAAGCTAAATATGTGACATTACATTATTGTAGGCAAGTGTGTGGAGGGAAGTGATAATATTTTTAAAATATACGCACGACAAAAAACAAGTCCATCTTGATTTAATGTGAAGCAAGGTATACCCTAAATCGATGAACACTACTTGTTCCTGATTCTGTGACTCATTCATTCCCAATCCGTGCCTTCCACAGCTTCATGCTACCACCTGGAATCTCTTAGGACGTATTAGTGTGCTTGCTGTGGGCAATATTCTTAGCGACAGATGCTGTGGCACATGCCCATGTCAAAGTAGTCAGAGGTACCTCTTCCTAGTCCACTCTGAATATGTGAAAGAGTTAGTAAATTGCTCATAACAAAAAATTCTGATTTGTATTGGGCCAGAGAAAATGTGCTTTTGTCTTTGAATTATTGCATCCTGAAGACATAGATTAAACACACAAGGGTGACTAAAAAAAAATGAATATAATAAAGAATGGAATGGTAAAATAATTGACAAAGTAAGGTATTAGCCCACCAACCATGGCAGTGAGAGAGAGTCAGTGGCAACCCTGGGCTGGCCCATTTCCCAAAGCTGTATGTTCAAAACAAAACGTGATTGGCAGATTAATAGACCTAAAGCCCCTCTATTTGCCTATGTTTGTTTATTACATGGGATTAGTAAAGCAACTAAGACAGTTTTTTGGCAGGTCCTAAAATTGACTGAAATACTAATTTGATAATAAAGTTTATTGATTTTGAGAAAGAACACAAATTAACATTGGCAGCAAAATCAAGCACAGTGTTTGGATAATGTACAACCGTATGGGAGATGACAGAATTTGGCAGCAAAATCAAGCACAGTGTTTGGATAATGTACAACCGTATGGGAGATGACAGAGATTTGTGAATCAGGCTTTAGGGTAAAATCTTGCATGAGGTTAACACGAATCTTAAAGACACACGCACCCCTCAGGACAGAAGGTTGAACAATTTACCCCAAATCTTTCCAAAAAGTTCAGGGCAGCCACGGGCCTCAAAAAGGGGCTCCTCCTGAGTTCCGCACCAGTCCACCCCCTGTCTCCACCTCCGCATAGTAGGGGGTTGGGCCTGAGACCAGAGTGCCGCTATATCTCGCTTCGCCACCGCCACCGCTGTCCCAAGGAAGCGCTTGTCGGCCTGAGAGCCGTCCAGGCCATCAAACACGCCTAGAATCAGTCGTAATGGGTCATGGGGAACCGTCCACCCCAGGGTCTGTGTGAGTTCCAGTTCCACACCCGCCCAGAATGGTGCAGGGACAGGGCATTGCCAAATCATGTAGTAAAAATCCGCTGGGGCGTGGTTGCATCGCGTGCAGGTCGGGGAGGGCTGCAGCCGGGCTCTGTATAGATGCGCAGGGGTGAGGTACGCCATGTGTAGGTAGTAGAGTTGGACTAGACGCAATTTAGATGAGGTCGTCAAAGTCTTGGGGGCCATAAGAGCATCCCTCTAGTCCGCATCCTCTAGGGGGCCCAGCCAACCGTCCCAGCGGGCACGCAACGAATCTAAGGTTGCAGGGCCATTGTTCATAAGGGAGCGATAAATCCGCGACACCCCCCTCTTGCCAGGTTCCCCATCATCACTTGGGCCTCAAGGGGACTAAATTCAGGTGGGGGACGGAATGTGCACTCCGAGGGCATGCCTAAGCTGTAGATATTTATAAAATTGGGAGGAATGAAGGGAGTAGCGCTGCTGCAAGTCTGCAAAGGTCCTGATGTGGTCCCCAACCCAGACGTCCCCGAGAAGCGAGATCCCAATGTGGTCCCACCGACGGAAGACCCTGAGAGATGAGGCCTCTCGCAACCAAGTGCCACACCACAGGGGCGTCTGTCTGGTAAGTTTCCTTTCCCATTTCGTGTAGTGCAAAGCAGTGCGCCAAGCCAAGAGGATCATCCTAGTGATGGGGGGGGGGGGGACCTGTGGTTTGGGGGCCCCATACAAGTAGGCCTGGAGCTGCGGCAAGTCCATTGTTCGGAGTTCTACCTGATACGCCGTATCTGACCAGCCGCCCGCGAACCAGTCGTGAAACACGAGGAGTCTTGTTGCTAGATAGTAAAGGTGAAGGTTGGTTACACCCATACCCCCGTCATAAGGAGGTATGCGGCAGTGAGCCAGGGACATTCGCAGTCTCCCGCCTCCCCATAAAAACCGGGTGAGGATACCATCAATCTCACAAAAACAGCTCCCCGGAAGGTGAAAGGTAATATTTTGCAGAATATATAAAAAACGGGGGAGAACCATCATTTTAAAAAGGGTACTTCGGCCAAGTGGGTTAAGAGGAAGAGATTGCCATCTCCTGAGATCCGCCTTGGCCTTGGTAACCAGGGGCGTAATATTCAGGGCCCATTCGAGTTTTGGAAGCAGGGCAACCCAAATCCCCAGATATTTGAAGGACTGCCTACGCAGGGGAATGGTCGTTTGCCAATTAAAGCAGGAACGGGACGGGTGGAAATACTAATAATAATAATACTAATACTAATACTAATTTAACATTGAATATCTCCTTCAATAATATCCTAGCCTAAATCATAAGGTTACATCATGAAACAGAATAACATAGATTCCACATTTTTCAAAAAGTATGAAAACCAGCTTCTTCCAACTGCATTTACTCAAGAATCAGAAATCATATATCCAATGCCCAGAACCCAATTTGCAACATAGATAAGATTTTTTTTTGCTGATAATTCTTATGTACTTTTTATACTGCCCTTAAACAGCAAGTAGCTGAGAAAATATGTGCCAGCTGTGAAATACTATAAATTTGACAATAAAAATTAAAATGAATGTGAATATACTACACGATTTTTATGGTTGAATAAATGTAAGATAAACTATGGTAAAGATTGTGGGTCTGAGTATGCATAGATATGGTGTGATGCCACCACAGGGAAGATT
Organism: Triturus cristatus; assembly: GCF_964204655.1. NCBI lineage: Eukaryota > Metazoa > Chordata > Amphibia > Caudata > Salamandridae > Triturus > Triturus cristatus. Next base: position 139,290,543 of record NC_140592.1, read on the forward strand.
TCACTCATTGTTGTGATCCTTTCAACATACGTCTGCATATGTACTCAGACGGGCGTGCTGTTACACCCTTTGCACCTGCTGGTCCTGCTGACGTCTGTTAACATTCACCGAAGGGCTGATGTATAGGGATTTTGCAGAACTCATGCTGAATGATGAGCAGTATGGGGGCAGCATCAGTGGGGATACTCATTCATCGGTACCAACTTTTCGGTTACTAGGGAAGACATGCCTTTGGTTTTCTGACAATTGTAGATGCCTTATCAACAACAATAACAAAGAAACATATCATAAGATACAAAAAATATTTTATTATATACATCAAAAGACAACACAAAAGCAGAGGGAAAGAGCTGTGATTTCCTCATGCTTACTTCAATTTAGGAGAATTAGGAAAATCAGGAAATACTTCACTTTTGAAGTCGCCATCCAAATCATTACTGCCTCAGTTATGTCCCGGATGGACTATGCAAACGCTCTATATCTGGGACGTCCAATAGGTCTCAACCGCAGGCTTCAAATAGTAAAAATCAACTAACTAGGCTGGTCTTTCAACAACCTAGGGACTGCCACATTAAACCACTGATGGAAAAGCTACATTGGTTTCCAGTAGCTCAGCGTACCATCTTCAAAACAGGTTGCACTATTTTTAAATCACTCCAGGACAAAAGCCCGGCCTTTATGTCCTCAAGAATCTAGAGCTACACCCCTAATCGTAATATCAGAGTGGCCCACCTGAACTTTTTAACCTACCACGATTTAAGGGGAAGAGGATGGGTGGGGCTAGGTTCTTGGTGATTGGATGCCTTACATGGAACTCCTTCCCTCCTGACATCAGATCTGCAACCGACTATGCAAGGTTCAGGAAACTCTAAAAACCTGGCTATTTAAACAAGCATACGGCAAATTTCCCTGCTGTTTGAAGTCTCCTATTACCAAGGCAGAAAGAAAGAAATAACTTTTTGGTGTATGTGTGCTCAACAAATGCTGTATTATAACATAACATAACAAACCATACAGCAGATCGATGTTCAGAACCTTCAATCAAAACTTTTTGATGTCTCAGTGTGAACCATGTTTTCGTTTGTTTCATATTCGAGATACATATTAATCGCCCATTTGCACATTATAATGACTGTCTCATAAAGTAACAAGTACTGCACACCCTGGAAGTTATTTTCTAACTACTCCTTAGGAGACATGCTATGTATGACTTTCATAGAGTTCCATTAGAGGGGTGCACCTCCTGGTTGTGCACATTATCTTTGGGGCAAGATCTTTGTTTGCCACTGGGCACTGACCAACACTTCCAGGAAATCATAAAGGACACCGGACTCATCAGGGGAAAGCCACCACAGACATTCCTACTGCCGTTGGGGCCCGTATGTCCCAGAATCCCAGAGGGTAAGTCACCTGTGCTTCATCTCACCGCAACATAAGGCTCGCCACAGTCCCAATCATCAGGGGATGCACCCCAAGGGCGGGCCCATCTGAACCAGGGGCATAACACAGGAACCCGCAGCCCTCGCGGTGCAGGGGGGGGGCCCGAGCTGCAGGGGACCCCCTCAGCACAATACTCAGATCCAAAAGCTCTAGATTAAATCCGGAGTGGGGGCCCCTGCGTGTACATGGCAGGGGGGCCTCCTCAACTTTCGCTATGCCACTGGTTTGAGCCCGTCAGAAATCGGATGCAGGTGAGCTTAGTAGAGACATCTCCTTAGACATTGTTTGCCTTATATTTTTAAATGTGTGGGGCTAATATGGCACAAGGTGAAATAGCTTTCTTGTTTGTTTTATGATTGAACTGCTGTATTGTCTTGCGCAGGTTAAAAGAAAGATGAGTAACTCCCACCTGAGTCCCCCAGCAAAACACAGCGATTGACCGCATGTTGGAAAGAGCCTCAGGGGTGATCAATGCCGAGACGTTGTGCCTTGGTACTCAGCTTGAGCAGCAATACCCTCAAGCCGCGACCCTGGCTCTTGCAAATGATTCTACATTTAATGAAACAGCTTGGATAACCAGGACCCAGACATAAGTCCAACACTGCGAGAAAAGTGTATGGGATCAACTCGTCCTAAAATGAGAGTTAAGAGCCCAAAAGTACGCAGGCACACACAGCAGAGGCAGGTTACAGTAGAAAGCGAAGGGCTGGTAAATACTATAGCTCTGACACCGCATACTACAGGTGGACACATGGAATCCTGTGTTACTAACCAAAGTGTTATGGAACTCTTTCTTGAAATAAGTAAAGAGTGCCTGTGGGAAGCAATCAAGCAAGAACACCCCCTAGAACATGGAGTCACGAATATTGCTTTTAAAAAGTATGTTATGCGACACGCAGAGGACAGGTAATATTAATCTTGAGGACCCCCCTCCACCTGATGAACACAATTTCAGGATTATAAATTGGTCAGTAGGAAGGGCAGGTTTTAAAGGGGATTTCTGGCAAGAGGACAGGAAAAACCAATGTTCCCCTAGCCTCAACGCCTTCCAACCAATAGTCAGTTTCAAATAACACAATTGTAATGGAAAATCAAGGGATGTAAGAAACAGTGCATGGGCAAGTTCAGCGCCCCTTTAGGGGGTATCCTCAATTACCTCTCCCCGAATGTACCTCATATGTTATTATTATTATTATGATTACATTATTATTATAATACTAAAAATGCTCCTAAAAGAAGACAGTGAGTGTTGGACTTGGCCTTTTTTGCAGGATCATCCCAGAACTTTTTGACTTCCTCCTGCATGGTTTCTGACCTGTTTTTGTTGGTTTTATGACTCTGGGCACTTTACCACTGTTGCTCAGTGCTAAAGTGCATATGCCCTTTGTGTAAATTGTGGTTATGGATCAGTGGTTCCATGATTGGCATATTTGATTTACTTGTCAGCCCCTAGTATAGTGCGCTGTGTGTGCCCAGGGCCTGTAAATCAAATGCTGCTAGTGGGCTGCAGCACTGATTGTGCCACCCACAGAAGCAGCCTGTAAAATATAACTCTGGCCTGCCATTGCAGAGCCCGTATGCAGTCTAGGACTGCCATGTCGACTTGACAAATGCACACACTTGCCAGTCCCTAAACCTTCCCTTTTCTACATGTTAGTCAACCCTAAGGTAGGCCCAAGGTACCCCTGTGGGCAGGGTGCATTGTATGTGAAAGGTAGGACATGCCCTGATGTGTGTGGCATGTCCTGATAGTGAATTACTGCCAATTTCGTTTTTCACTATTGCAAGGCTACCTGTTCCCATAGGACAGAATGGGGAGTTTGTTCATAACATCTTATAAATATAACTGGCCCTGGGAACAAGGTACAAAATAAAGTTTAGTATGCCTGAACGTGGAATGTTAAAGTGCATCTTTTAGTGAGGGTGATTTTCACATTCTGTGTTTGAAAATACCACTTTTAGAAAGTAGGTATTTTCTTGCCTAACCATCCAGTGTATCTCTGCTATGTTTGTGTATTGTATGTCTGGCTTTTGGATGACAGGGGCTGGAGAGGGGCAGCGGCTCCAGAAGTCTGATGAGTCAGGGCTGGGCTGAATAGGCCTGGTCTGCATTTGGAGTGGTGGGAGGAGTAACACCTGCACCTGAATAGGGCTGTGCCTGCCTTCCACAATGACGGCTCCGCCCCCCTGTGGTGTGTCTGGAGCCAGGGCTCACACTCACAACAGAGGTTGTTGTACACTTGCAAAGTGCCCCTACAGAACTGGTTTTGGCTGGGTACAGAAACTCTCTGCTTTCAGGGAACAAAGGATTTTCATGTATAAAAAGAAGGGCCCAGACCCCAGACTTGTAGTTCACTTCTGGGAAATCATGAGGAACCTTTGCCAAGGAGAAGAGCCGGATAAGCTGAGGAGGAATACTGCCCCTGTGCTGTTTGCTGTCTTAGGTTGGCCTGTAGTGGCTGCTTGCTGCCAAGGAAAGGAGAAAAGGACTCTGCTGTTTGCTTTGTCATCTTGAGGAAGATCTCCAAGAGCTTGAAACTGAGCTTGCCTCCTGTTCTGAAGTCTCAGGGACACAAAGACTTCACCACCAGTTCCCCTGAATTTCCTTGCTGGGAATTCCAACCTGCATAGAGGTGCCTGCTGCTGTTAAGGACCTCTAGAGTCTGTTTGTCGCTGGGAGCTGGAAAATCGACGCAACACCGAAGAAGCGTGTCACATCTGCACTTGTTTTCTGACGCATTGCCGAAAAAACTGTCACAGCACCAGCCGCGGCTCGAGGAATCGCTGCACTACTCCAAAGTCTGAGATCGCCGCATCGATTCCGACGCAAGTCTGCTGTGCGGCTGCACCGAGCCACGCATCGTACCGGATCGACGCATCACATCGAGGCGCCAAGACTGACGCATCGTTGGGGGCCGCAGTAAGAAACAGGCGCATCAACTCCCCACACAGTAAGGAATTGATGCATCACCTCCCCTGCACTGCAGTAAGGAACAGATGCATCACCTCCCCTGAGTGTAAGGAACAGACGTATCACCTTCTTTGAGGCCATTTTGTTTGCTTTGCGTGACGCCTCTAAGGTACTTTTGAGAAAAGTGTTGCATTTACAACTTGCATTGAACTGAACTATTTCTATCATTTGAAAGCCTTTGGTCTCCTTGGATTGACCCCCCCAATCCTGAGCCCCGGCACCATGCCACAACGAGGGGCCCAACACCAGAATAAAGCATTCTGGACCGGGACTGGGCAGGAGTGTTCTTAGCAGACCTACAATCCCAGAGATAGGTGGAATTAGAAGGATAGGTACTGCTTCCTGTGTTGCATCCTACCAGCCAAGCTACTATTTGATTGCTCCATCCACTGCAGTGTCCCCTGCCATGGACCTTGACAGACAAAACATAATGACATTCACAGCGGACCTGCTCCAGGCAGTAAGGGGTGACGACGATGCCTCACCGCCCACCGTGGACAGGGCCCACCAGATGGCGACTCCACGCTGTGGCCCTGGCCTGGTGCTGGACATCATCACCAGAGTGCACTACTTCACAGAGAAGGAAGCAATCTTCCAAGCTGCCAGGGAGAATCCAGTGCTGACCTATGAAGGCCATCGCATACCAATTTTCCAAGATCTCTCCCCTGTGACATTGCGACGACGTAAGGATTTCAAACAGGTCACAGACAAACTGAGAGAACTGAATGTTAAATACCAATGGGGCCATCCATTTGCCCTGATCTTTATGTGGGAGGGCTGGCAGAGGTCAATACGATCCCTAAGCGTAGCTCAGCAATTGCTCAAGCTGTCGGTGGACTCCAACCCCCCCAGCCCAACCTCACTACATGCCCGGCCTAGAACCCCATTGCGTCCAGACTGGACAACTTTGCCATGATCCAGGGACATGACCCCACGGGGGAGCGGCTCATCTCTACAAGCCAAGCAGGATATCATCCAACACCTGTGGTCTCTGGAGAGTGACTGATCGCCGACCCACTCTCCACCTCCTCAATTCACCCTGAGCATCATAGACATTGAATTTTCCTGTGCTCGGAGCCTCAGGCCCCGGGTGCCCACACCTGACGGCCTCCTGGCCTGCAACCTAAACTGGCATGGTGTACACTATATTCAGCGGACGGTATTGTGAATCTGTGGGGGGAATCAGTTGGGCTCTAACACCCCTTTCTGTGATTCTTACCCCTCTCGAGATCCTCCCCTTACAGCCTCACCTAGCGAGACCCTGGGTCCCAGGGGGGCCCTCCCTCCCCCTTAAGCACGATAGGCCGACCGTGGGATGAGGAGACCACATCCTGCAGCGCAACCTTCTCAACCCACCCCCCCATTCAACTGGTCCCCAAGGGGAGTGACATCCCTAGAATGACCCTCGTTGTTACCATGGGGTCTCTCCAGGACTTGAGTGGTCTGCTATGGCCCAGTTGGCCATTCTGTTTTCCTTTCTGTTGGAATGCTCGTCCTTCTGTTTTCCTCTTCACCCCTGAAACCCTGGGGAGCTGGCAATACCACCACCCACACTACTGCTTCACCCAGCTTCTGCAGTCACACCCCCTGCGTCGGGGCAAGGTAGACAACAGACCACATTGCCCCTGCCGCTCCTCATGTATATGCACGTGGTGAGATCCCAGATAGTATGCATACCCTCTCCTTCAAGGTAGGGGAGGGTCCACATACACTTACACAGAAACTCATCTACTGAGCTCTGACACGAAGTGTATGGCCCATCCCAAGTATCCCATCCAATACTGGGCTTCATCTCTTACTAAAACGGCCGTGGTGGCTATCCTCATTAATGCGGGCCCCAACCTGCAAGAAACTCACTTGACATGAGATGGGGAAGGCCTTTAACTCAAACTTTAATCTCTACTGAATGGCAAGCCCTTAACGTTGATCAATGTGTATGCCCCCAATCAATCACAGGACACATATCTGAGGACTATTCTCAAGAACCTTGCCTCACAGGAGGATGGCCATATACTACTTGGGGGAAACTTTAACTTGGTATGTGATCCCCGACTTGACCGCAGTGCGGCATCTTACCAGGGAACGGGAGCAATGTCCGCAGCATTTAAATAGTACATCACAGCCCTGGGCCTGATAGACGCTTGGCGCTATAAGGCTACAGATAAACAGGACTTTATCTTTTATTTCCATGTCCACCGTTCGTATTTGCGCATTGATTTTTTTGTTATGTCGCAGTCCCTCATTCGTATGCTGGACTCTGCGAGCATATCGGACATATGTATCTCAGATCACGCGCATATTGAGGTCTCCCTGGGAGATATTGGGATGTCCGCTCAATTCTCGCCTCGCTGGTGGCTCCCCCATACATAATGCATGACCAGGTCAATGTGGCAGAAATACGGCAAGCAATTCAATCCTACTTTGAGACGAATGCCCTGCCGGACACCAACAGTCACACCCTGTGGGATCCATTTGCGGTCGATCACCTCTCTTGCAATTGCTAGGACACGAGAGACCAGACTAGTAGAGGTCGGGCTATACAGGGACATAAAAGCTCTGGAATGTTGGGATCACGCAACACCCTAGTGCCAGCAATAGAAATGGTTGGCTTCCCTTCGCGGCCAACTCAGGGCGCTGCGGGTCAATAAAGCAATGCGCTCACTGCTTACCTTGAAGCAAAAATATTATGAGGGTGGGGACAAGGTCAGTTCTCTGCTGGCTTTCCCACTCTGAGCATGTGTCTCGCGGGCCCACATCTCAGGTGAGAAAGGAGGATGGTTCATGGGCAACCTCTGAACCCGACCAACAGCGGGTGTTTCACGCATTTTTCGCTGCCCTATATGGACAGGGTGAAACGTCCCAAGAGATCGGGCCCTTTCTTGCCTCTTGCACATGACAACCCTTTGACCCCCTCTCACACGGACCACCTTGAGGCCCCATACACACTAGATGAACTCCGAAAGACCTTGGGAAGCCTGCTGGTGGGTCAGACTCCGGGCCCTGACGGATTTACGGGTCCCTTCTACCGCTTGTTTCTCCCCCAAATACAAGATAATCTCCTCAAGCTTTTTAATTCCTTCACTGACAGCCCTAACTTGACCCCCACGATGACTTGCGCTGAAATAGCTCTCATACCCAAGCCCGGAAAGGACCCAACATCATGCGCATCCTATCATCCCATCTCTGTTCTCAACATAGATGCTAAGCTATATACTAAACTCCCCAGCAAACCGACTAGAGCCATATCTCTCTAGCTTGATAAAGCCTGACCAAGTGGGATTCATACATCATCGCCAAGGGGCGGATAATATCCAACGCTTAGCCCAACTGGTGGAAAAATTCAGTGGTGAAACATCCCATTATGTCTCTCTCTATTGACGCTGAGAAAGCGTTTGATTGGGCCTTTCTCAGCGCAGTATTACAGAAGATCAGACTTGAGCCGATCATGGTCTCCCGGAATATGGACTGCTACATTTCTCCCTCAGCACAAATTAGGATCAATGGACTCCTGGCCCCCCAGTACATATTCGCAGAGCACCCGGCAGGGCTGCCCGCTATCCCCTTTATTTTTTGCCCTTGCAGTAGAACCCCTTGCAATAGCCATTCGTCGATCTCCCACTATTCACGCCATTCCCTTTGGAGGGGAGGACCACAAAGTCACTTTATTCGCAGATGACCTACTGCTCACTCTGATCAGGCCCGGAGACTCCTGACCGGCGCTGATCTCCCTTCTTCATGGGTTCCAACGTGTATCAGGCCTTAAAGTCAATATGGCAATGTTGCAGGTGCTGAACCTAACGCTCCCTCAGAGGTCCTCCCTTACCCCGTTTCAATGGGCAGCTCACTCAATTCAATATTTGGGCCTCAACATAACCGCTTTGCTATCCTCATGGTCTCAGGCCAATTGGCCGGAATGCCAATGCTCAGGTTCGGAAGGATTTAAGACGTTGAAAAATTCTTCCGGTATCATGGCTAGGCCGACTCAATGCAGTGAGCTTAAGGTGCTCCACCTCTTCCAAACACTTCCCACATCAATTCCCCAAGCAGACATTGTTAACCTCCAGAGGGATGTAAACTCCTTCATCTGGGGCAAGGGCAAACCACGATTCTCCAGTAAAATTTTAATGCTATCAAAAGACCGGGCAGGGACTTGCCTGTCCTAACTTCCTTATCTACGATTGGGCGGCACACTTGGGCTACATCTCTGAGAGGGTGGTTTGCTAGAGAGAGAAACATTGGTTCAACATGGATAGAGTGGTAGCATACAGACCCCTGTGGGACCTGGCCTGGTTGCCGTGGTGCTCACGGCCACGTTGTGCCCACATCGCTACTCCCACAAGAACTGTTTTGGATATATGGGATAGATTGGCTGAAAGTTAGGGTCTCACCTCCTTCCCCTCCCCAACACTCCACTGGCCTGGTACCTCAGCTTCCCTCCTGTCTTGCAGCCCAACTCCTTTTCAGCTTGGGCGGGAGGGGAGTGGCTCACGGTTAGCGACCTATTCTAGGGGTACACTTTTAAATCCTTTGACCAATGCAGACAGGCCTTTCACGGAGCAAATGCAGTATTATCAGCTTTGACTTTGGCTAAACATGCCCAATGGCATACATGGGGCCACACTCACACTCCTCCTTTGAGATATTGGTACGAGCCTTCGAAGGCTCACGGGGCTTATTTCACGAACATACATACAGAGTTTTGCAACACTCTAACTTGCTACCCCTATCAGCGGCAATGGATTTCTGACACCTCTGAAGATATTCACCCAGAGCACTGGGAGCAGCTTTGGAGGGATATACCGAGGACCTACAGAAGCATTGCTCAGAAGGAAACGGCTTATAGGATGATGACCTGCTGGTAATACACACCAGCACGAATCCACAAGATGTTCCCTACCTCCTCTCCCATGTGCTGGCACTATTGCTTGGGCATAGGTTCCTACATTCATATCTGGTGGTCTTGCCCCACGTTGACGCTTTTCTGGAAAGAGGTGTTGAGCCACATCAAATACACTGTTGGTTTCCCCATCCCGAAAACACCGCCAGCCATCATCCTAGGGATTTGACCCTAGACTCTTAAGGGCATGGCACATTCTGACTGGCACCTAATTTTACACATGCTAAGGGCAGTCAAACAGGTTATCGCTCTGCACTGGAAAAAGCATTCAAATCTCCCCCGGCATTGGTGTGGCTCACTCGCCTGTGGCACACTATGGCAATGGAACGCCTAACTAGTCGTTTCACACATACCGACACGCACTTCACATAAGTATGGCAACCTCCAGTACAACATTTATCTAAATTAGAACATTGCAGCTCTCTCCCCCGCACTTACGAGCCCTGCAGCTCTTCGATGACGCTTTACTGCCGCAAGGAGAGGCCCCCCAGAGTGAAGCCTCAAACAGGGCTTCTTGCGAGAGATTGTTTAATTGACCACCCCCCTCATCATACTAGTCGCAACTCTTTTGTCCCTGCCTATGCATCCTTGGCACCTGCTGGTCACGTCCTTGTCTTAAGTAATGCACCCCAGGACCCCTATGCCCACCTGTCCTGTCCCCTCCTTTTTTCAGTTAACATGTTCCTATGGACACTGACGGACATATACCTATATGGCGAATTACTCTCTGCTACCTGGATTAACTTCACATAGCAGACACACTACTCTGTACATTATATGAAATACGCAAATGTATGACACTGGGCCACACCACATGGACTTTCTTACCTCGCCAGAAATGAATTTATTGGATTCGCCAGAGTGTTACTAGTCCATAGGGTTGATATTAGCACTGCATGTATTGTTTGTTAGTGCACATCTTTTATGAAACAATAGTGCACATTTTTTATAAAACAATAAAACTGATTTAAACATAAAAAACTGACAGGTAACACCCAAACTACATAGGTTACGTTGAAAGCAGTGTTCCCTTTGGGACCACAATGCAATGATGGCTTATTAATAGTTTTTTTAGTTAGTATGAACATGAAGAGGGTTCGAACAAGGTGCAAGAAGACCTAATTATCTTCTGATAGGTAACTCAATACAACCTGAATTATAGAAGGGGTGTATCTATAATATAGAAGGGGTGTATCTATATTTTTAATTAATTTTAATAATACTGCCTTTTATTCTGCACCTAACACTAATTTTGTTAATTTGTTCAATTTTATTTCATCCCTACAAAAATATAACAGATTTGGTAATACTATTGGTATCTGTTTGGGGAGTGATGTTTACGCCAAAATCCCTAGGGATATCACCTCAACCACAGAACCTAGCACTAAGATACATCAATGTAATAGGGGCTTTGAATTACGTGATCACCTGCTTAATCATAATTTGTTTAATGTGATGGAAATTGTTGCAGTAACTAACAATAATGACCTCCCCGAACCGACATTTAGAGGCAGAGGTAGTGCCTCTATCATAGATTACGCTTTTATTTCCCCTATCCTTGAGGATTTTCTAATAAAAGCCAAGGTTGTTCCAACTACTCATGGTGACCACAATCCTATTATAATAGAATTGAGAATTTCCCCAAAGCTGACATACAATAATGAGTGTGGAGCTTGACACCCTCCACAGATAACCTAAGATTGGTTTGGCGAGGTATTAATTTCAATGATATTCTTTCTAAGATGGTTAGGGACTAACCGAGTCTTATTGACTCATTTTTGTCATTACATCACTTTAACCCAGAGGTAATTGGTGCCTTCTCAAAATTATGTGAGGGTATCAAATCTATACTATCTAAACCAGTACTGGGAGTACAACATGGACCAGGATGGTTTAATAGTGAATGTTCAGTAATTAATAAACAGCTTCGTAGGGCACTCTCAATAACCCCCAGAAATCCTTTCCTTGTCAAATCATTAAGAAAAAAGTATAAGGTTGCCATTTCACAAAGAAAAGAAGAACTCCTGAATGAGGGTTGGGACCCACTACCACATTTAGCCGCACTAAATAATGGAAATGCTTTCTGGACTTCGATAAGCTGCAACAGAACTAGTGAGGCATGGGTAGCCCACTTTTTTATGATTTACTCAGTACCAACACAGAGTGAGGTATCCATATAGTATCAGGCCATCCCGGGAATTTCAATTTCAATATCCTTGCAGGTTGTTGAAGACGCTATTACTCAAAGCAGAGGAAATAAAGACCCAGGACCTGATGGGTTGCCTATTGATTTGATTAAGTTTAAACCTGAATTCTGGGTGCCGCTTTTATTAAATATTTTTAATAATTTAACTAATGCCCCACTTCCAAGTACTTGGTCAATAAGTACTATTGTACCAATTTTCAATAAGGGCAACCGTTCTCAGCCTAACTGTTATAGGCCAATCTCCCTGATAGATAACACTATGAAAATCTTAGGGAGGATTTTGTATAACAAGATAAAGACATGGCCCGAGGAGGACTGTATTTTACAACCTTGCCAATTGGGATTCAGAAGTAAAGTAGGGACTATTGAAAAATTGCCTGAATCTCAATTTAATTATTGGAAAGTATACTATAGCCCAGCAGTCCCCTGTATACTTGGCCTATATGGATCTTACTTCAGCCTTTGATTTTGTTAATCGGTCTCGTTTACGGTCTACCCTTTTAGAATATCATTTAGATGAGGTTTTAGTTAATTTTTTTGCCTACCTGCATAAGGACTTGAGAGCTCGTGTGAGGATCAATAAGAGTGGGGAGGTTTCAGATGACATCAGAGTCGACAGAGGGGTAAGGCAGGGGTGTGTCTTAGCCTGACTGCTTTTTATTTTATATATTAATGATCAACATAAATATTTGATCGTACTCACTAATGATGTCCCCAGAATTAATGGCAAGCCAGTCCCCACTCTACTGTATGCCGACGATGCAGTCCTAATGGGCAGAACACCTAATGCCTTATGTATTTTAGTGCGGGGCTTTGTGGATTTTATGGGTAGTTTAGATCTTTGTACCAATTTTAAAAAATCATTTATCATGTCTTGTGGGACGAAAAAGTATCTTTTAACACTATTACTGTAGACAATCAAAAATGACAATGCACCAGAACTTCTCCCTATTTGGGGCTAGTTTTTTCTGCCAGTAGTTCGTGGGTTGACCATGTAGTATATAGCAGGAATAAGTTCTCCAAAGCTATTAACTCAATTCTTGGTCAACCGCAGCCTGAAAGGACAGGGATATTGTTAGCTCTCTGGAAAATGCATAAAACATAAATTGACAGTATAAATAAAAAAGTCCTCCGGGGTGCCCTTTATGATCATTATAGAACTTTAAGACATGAAAGGGAGGACCAGAAAACGTCTGTAGCAATCTATATGCCCATTGCGGACGTATCAAATATACCATCTAGTTATCTTTTAAAAGCAATGGATCGTTGGGAGAGAGGACTCCTCTTCCGTTTAAAGGCTGGTACAGTAACATTTGTATTGTTTTTCCCTCTGGAGTACACTGCTAATTTAGATCAATTACCATGCCCATGTGATGACAGGAGTGGGTAAACAACACTCCATCTCCTATTTTTCTGTAAGTTCTACAAAGAATACACAAGACACTTCTTGCTTCCATTTAAAAAAGAAATGTCACCTATCCATTTAGATGCATCCTATATGGAAATTTGTAAGTTGAAAGATGATGAATTAATTGTTCGTGTAGGCACTTTTCTAAAAATTGCAGTACATGCCAGGAACACAATGTGCACTTTATGAAGCTAGTTTTATTTAATTAATTTGATATATTGTAGTCATTTCTTATATGAATTGAATGTATATTGTCTAGGGATTCGTTTTTAACCACCTCACAGTACTTTAAATGATTTATGGGGTTTTTATTGTTAATAATTTGTACTTGTCTTAACATGTTTTGGTATGTACGATTTTATCCTACTGTTTTTATGATTAATGGATTTGTGTACTCCCTTATGTTATCATGCATTTGTGCTTTTATGGATATACCAATATCCGAATAAAGATTTTTGAGTGAATAAATGAACAACTAGAATTAGGTCCCCAGATTCAAGACGACAGTGGAACTATAATCCTATTCTGTTACTAAACCCTGCAATAAAGACCCTTTGTTTTTTTGGGGGGAATAGACCCTCTCCCAAAGATTGAGGTAATTTCCTTTTTTCCTCGGCTGATCCCTACCAATATTAAGGGCTCCATCCAGTAGGTACAGCCATCCACATGTATCATCATTCTGGATAAAGGGCCCAATGGTGAAGCATGCCATAAATAATCAATGGGCATGTAACAACAAGGATTATATGTCCAATGTCCACTTAAATCAGTGGACCTTATTCTAGGTGTAAATAATTTTCAGTTGCTAGCCTAACATTATAGTACATGTTGAACAAAGTGTTTCCTTTGGTATTATTATACATAATTGGCAATACAATGAAGTCTTTCAGACTTGAGAAGGGTTGTGAGTTCATCAATCGAGGCAGACGGTTACAATGAACCCATTAAATTGGGGTTCTGATCTGTTGAATTATGCATCAAGATTTAGATTCAAAATATGGTAAATAGAAAATGGAATAGTGGGTCTAGTGGATTAACTGTTACTTTAGAAACATTTTTCAATTTTTTAAATTTTGAGATGGACTTTGCATAATATGGAAAGCAAAATTCCGTCCTACAACACAGATTAGATTCGTTTGTGATAGTAGAATGTTTTGAAGTTAGCTGGAGTTCAAATATGATTACGGAACTCTTAATGGGACAAGGTGCATGATTAAGAGCGATTTATGGCACAATATTATAGTAAACAATATAGTTGACAAAATTATAGTATCAAAATATATTTACTACAATATCATGCTCCTGTACTTTTAATGGTATGTACAAATATATCAGAAAAAACATATTGTTGACACAAATATATCAATTATTTAAAATAAAGTAGTAACTGTTAAATATTTTAATATATAAATGGATATAATGTAAAAATAAATAAATTCCACTAATATTTAATACTATATTAAAATATATACTTATATAAACTAACACTCACATATATATATGTTTGGTTATACTATCTATTGTGTAACATAATTAATAAAAATATTTAATTTACATTATATTCAGTTTTTAACACTGAAGTGAAGGAAATTACGCTGTATTGATTGAACTCCTTTAATAGATATTGATGAGTATATGAGTAGGAAACAGGCGAGTGCCAAGTGCACAGCTACAGTTACAACTCCGCTCTGAACTCCCGGTGCCCGGCTCGATTCCATGACATAGTATACATTCCAAAGCTCATACACCACGAGCACTTAAAGGTACAATCACTAAAAAGCATATACATTTAAAATGTAATAAGAACACAACACAACACATCCCCCCCTCTTATTTAACAACGAAAGAAGAATAAAAATGAAAGATGATCATTATAACTAAAATACCAATCAGAATAAATAAAATAAATAACTTGAAAAAAACATGTAAGGTGATTACCTACATCACATATTCCTTTAAAAAAGCTGGCAAAACTCTTCTTCTCTTTGTGCAATCAACATCACTACTATCCAAGTTAATACTCTTAGTAGAAAATTGAACATTTGTAGAATTCTCTACAAACCCTTCCTCTCTCGTTAAAGAAGAAGGAACAACATCAGTACAGTTACTGCTTGTGGATAACTCCGACTCTCCATTTAGTTCAGTAACTACAGGTTCTATAGTTTGAGGTATCCCAGAGGCTAATTGAGATTGTAACTCGCTATTTTCTAAATAATCCTCCATCCATTCAAAATTTCCAATTCGTTCTGTTTCTGAATTATTATCTACATGATTATGGTTCAAATCAAACGCAATGTTTTTGAGATTCCAAACTCACCCATCGCTGAATTTGACATACCGTAAAATTTCCACTACTTGTTTAGGTGTTTTCAAATTTACTTTCACCTTTAGGAACTCTAAATGGTTTTTTGACTCGAACCCAGTCGGCAACATTAACTGGAACATCTTTAGTCCCATGATGCTTATCATAATACGCTTTGCTTTATGCATGAACTGAATCCAAATTCCTTTTTTCCTCCTTAGGGGACCATTGTTGTACAGTGCCCTTAAACAACCACCCAGGGTTAAATTTGCATCTAGGTGTCCTGCCCCTCATCATAATAAAAGGAGACAACCCAGTACCTGTCTGAGGAGTGATTCTGTAAGACCATACTGCTTTCTGTACTTGTACCTTCCAATCCAAATGTTTATTAACTGATGCTTGTATAGCCCCTTTGATCACCCTATTGAAACGTTCCACAGTGCCATTCCCCCTGGGATTGTATAAAGCTGTTGTTTTGTGTCTAACACCACATCTCTCAAAATAATCCTTAGCCATTTTAGATAGAAATTGTACACCATTATCCGTCAAAATGCAAACAGGAAAGCCTTCCATCACAAAAATGTTGTCCAAAAACATAAGAACTGAATGAGTGTCAACTTTTTCCACAATTTTAACAATGGGCCACTTCGTATAAAGATCAATGGCCACCAAACCATATTCTCCCAATTCACCGACAGGTCCAAAAATGTCAACCTCTATAGTCTCCCAAGGAAGACTAGGGATTAGTCCTTCACTCATTCCAGGCCTCAAGGTCTTTAATGACTTATCCGCTGAACAACAAACAGAACACCTTTTCACAAAATCCTCAATTTCCTTGTCTATTCCTGGCCACCAAAATACACCCTTGACTATCAATTTTGTTCTGACAATTCCAAAATGTCCTTCATGACATAGCTGCAATACTCTTTTGCGTAACGTTATAGGAGGAACAATCCTATCTCCTCTTAACAACACATCTTTATCGAAAGACAATTCCATGCGCACCTCCCAGAATGCTCTCAAACTTCCTGTAATAATTTCTTTTTTCGGCCATCCTTTGCAAATGTATTCCAAAATCTTCTCCAAAACTTCATCTTTACGTTCTTCCAAAACCCACTCATCCTTGCTAATGGCAGGTACCCCAGAATCTTGTATGAATGCTACACTAAACATCCCCCATGGGTCATCTACACATTCTTCCAATGGGGTAGGTAACCTTGATAAGCAATCTGCCACCACATTTTCTCTTCCAGGTACATAAACCATCTTATAAATGTATTCTTTCATTCTCATCGATATTCTAGCCATCCTGGCCGAAGCTACTGCAGTACCCTCACTTGAAAGAATGCGAACCAGGGGTCGATGATCTGTGCGGAAGGTGACAGGTTTTCCCCATACAAATGCGCGAAAATGTTCTAATGCCCATGCACATGCTAAGGCTTCTCTTTCTATAATAGGATACTTGTTCTCTGCAGGGGATAACGCTCTAGAAGCAAATAAAATAATTTTTTCTTTGCCATCAAAATCTTTTTGTGAAAGGACTGCGCCCAGACCTCTATCACTGGCATCAGTGGTTAACAGACAATCTAAATTGGGGTCAAAACTAGACAAAGTATTTACATTTTGTAGATCTGCCTTAATCACAGAGAATTCCCTTTCACATTCTTTACCCCACTCAAACTTGGTATTCTTTTGAAGCAGAGATCGAATGTTGTACACTTTGGACGCAAAGTTATTTATGAACTTTGCGCAATATTCTGCCATGCCCAGAATCGTTCTTATTTCCTTCTTAGATTTGGGAGCAGGTGATCTTATAATGTTCTCCACTAATGAAGGCTTTGGTTTAACCCCCTCCTCACTTATAACATGGCCTAAGTAAGAGACACTCCTTTCACCAAATCTACACTTATTCAGTTCTACAGTTAACCCTGCTGACTGTAAGGTCTCAAATACATTGGGTAATCTTGCATCATGTTCATCTTTGTTTGCAGCAACAACTAAAATGTCATCCTGAAAAAAACATATCCCCTCCATATCTCCAAAAAGTCTGTGCATTAGTCGCTGAAAAACTGCCGCAGCTGATGCGAGCCCAAATGGCATGCGTTTAAACTGATAGCACCCAAAAGGTGTGATGAAGGCCGTAAGGCTTCTGGATTCTGGCTCTAACATCACCTGATGGTAAGCTGCAGAGAGATCAATGGTAGAAAACCATGTCGCCCCTCTCAAGGAGGAAACCATTTCATTAATCTTGGGTAATGGAAACCTTTCAATCACAATATTGTTGTTCAAATGGCGTAAGTCAATGCATAAACAAATTTTTCCGTTGGGTTTACGAACTACCACAACTGGAGAAATCCATTCCGATGTTTCTATCTCTTCAATAATTCCCATCGACAACAACCCTTGTATTTCTTTTTTTACCTCATCCCTAATTAATATAGGGATTGGTCTCACCTTGTGAACTTTTGGTTCAGCATTGTCTTTTAGGATAATCCTATGCTCAAATCCTTTAAGCGCCCCCAATTCTTGTCCCACTACCTTCTCAAATTTTTTTTTTAACACTTCTCCCAATTTACTGCTTTCATCCAAAATAAGTACTTTCTCTTCGCTGTTCGGATCTAAAATAATATGTACATTTTTCTGATCGTGCCATCCTAGAACAGATGGGCCTACCTTAGCTACATACAATTTTCCCCTAGTTGTCCTTCCTTTAAAATTGAATGTAAGCCATCTGAAACCTAACATGTCAATCTTCTCCCCCGTGTAACTTACAGGATTTACATCAGAGACAAGCAACTGATCCCCAATCCTGTTGACGAATTTCTTCTTCCATATTTCTTCATTTATAATGGTATAAGGAGGACCTGAATCTGCGTACACATTTACAACTACACCACCTAAAGATAACTCGCATATTGGTTTGCCCTCCATGGAGTCCTCCTTGATATTCAAAACAAAATTTCCTCTCACATTTTTCACGCAATCCTCTCATCCTCTACATTCTCTTCATTACATGACTCTTCATTCCAAATACATTTCACATTATTCCTCCTGCGGCACATTTTGCTAAAATGGCCAATTAGACCACAAATCCCACATTTCTTTCTTAAAGCAGGGCATATTTTGCTAAAGGCCAGATGCTCTTTACTATCACACCGATAGCATCTTCTATCCTCAAAACTTCTGTCTCTTCCTTGGTTCCTTGATGGTTGACTCAAACATTTTCCTTGAGATTGTTGAGGATGGCTCTTAAATGTATTTTGTATTTTAAACACTGCTCCTTGTGTCTTTTCCACTTCTTTCTCTGCATCTTTAACCATCGTAGCGCATCTACCAGACATCTCAGACTTCCTCATTGTGGCCAAAATATCATCAAGTGGTGCGTCTCCGTTTACCCATAAGCGGTCTTGTAACTGTGAATTGTTATTGTGCATGACCAACTGGTCCCGTATAAAATCGTCATGGAGATCGCCAAATTTACAGTCAATGGCCAATTTCTTCAAGTCATCGACCCAATCATCTACCATTTCCTCCTTACTTTGCTTCCTTTGAAAGAATCTGTGCCTTATAACACCAATACACACTTTTGGTGCGAAATATCTATCCATATCCTTGAGGGTATTCTCAAAAACATCCTGTTAGACCTGTCAGCCCTTTGGGTGGTCCCTCCTCATCATTATTTATTTTGTCCCACTTTTGCCTCAAACCCTGTTAGTATTTTTCCTTTTTGGGAACCACCAGACTTTTTAGTGTTGATGCAGGGTCAGGGAGCCATTTTCCCTACCCCTGGAACTTCTGTCTGAGGGCCTGAAACACAAAATGGTGGCCACCCATTGTCACCTGAGACATAGCTGGAACCTACTAGTACCTTCCAGAACATTCTAGAACCCTGTGACAGTGTGAGGCAGGTTTAGAATGTTGGGAAGCCAGCTCAGAGTTGGCAGTTGGAGTAGGCAGTTGGCACCTGACTGGTGAAGGGAGAGCAGCACAACACTGATCTCTTGACTTGGTAAGAGTATTCTGCATCATTCAGAAACTCTGTCCATCACCACCCCCTTTTTCCCAAATCGATTTTATCCACACTCAGTGTGGGAGGGTATGCTCAGACGTGAGTCCCTTGCTCATTGCACCATCAGGATTCAGGCAAGCCGGGCCGACGAAGGCTGTGATGCCAGAAACCGGTCCCCGGAAGCTTGTTTCCTTCCCAGTATAAGAATTGGCTTGGTAGTTTGGTTTGCCCTGTTCCCATCATGCACTGGGACAGGTACAGACTAATTTGCATGTAGCCAGGTTCTGAGCTGGGATGGTGCAGTGAGCTAAAAAACGGTGATGGATTAAAACCATGATCTCTTGACTTGGTAAGAGTATTCTGCATCATTCAGAAACTCTGTCCATCACCACCCCCTTTTTCCCAAATCTGTCTATTGGTATCTTCCTGGAGTCCGACGCCGAGAAGCCCAGAGACCTGGGGCTGGAGGTGAAGAAGCGGCGCTGACTGGAAAGCAGACGTCGTACCCGGAGCCGCCAGAGGTCGAGAGAGGGCGCCGACGGAGGTCGTGGAGACACCAGAGGTCGAGGAGGAAGTCACCTGAGGTCGAGTGTGCGGCGTCGACGGGGGAGTGAAGTCCGCCCTCCGGAGTCGCCGGAGACCGAGATGAATCGTGCCGGAGGTCGGGAGTGGAGATCGCACTCCGGAGTCGCCGGAGACCGAAGTGAATCGTACCGGAGGTCGGGAGTGGAGATCGCACTCCGGAGTCGCTGGAACCTGAAGGGAAGAGCACCGGTGGTCGGGAGTGGAGGTCGCACTCCGGAGACACCCGGAAGTAGGGAGATCGTGTCCCTGTGACGCCGGAGACCGACATCGAATCGAGGCTGCCCAGCGACATCGAGCCGAGGCCGCCCGCCGACATCGATCCGGAACCACCTCACGGCGTCGACAGGAACTGACATCGAGCCGTGGCCGTCCGCCGACATCGATCCGGAACCGCCTCACGGCGTCGACAAGAACTGACATCGAGCCGAGGCCGGCTAGCGACATCGAACCGGAACCGCCTCACGGCGTCGACACGACTCCGGCGGAGTCGGAAGTTCATAAAGAGGGCAGTAAGTGGAATAGAGGGCTAGAGAGGTGTTAGGACCAGCCTGGGAGTGCCAGGGGTGGACTGAGACTGATACAGTGACCTGTGTGAGGGGTTGTGTAGTTTGGGAGAGCCAGATTCCTAGATTACCCTTGATCTACCTCAGTTTTAGCCTCAGCCTTATCCAAGCTAGGTGAGACACCCTCAGGCCATCCACATAACCACAAGCTGTGATTGGGCCAAATCAACCCATAGTACCTCACAAATGTGACCTGATTTGAAAGTGTACTGATGGCTTATATTTATTGAGAGTATTGTATTCTTTGTATTTATCCTATTTATTGTCTCACAGTATTTATTCCCTCGCAGTATTTATTTGCCTATGTATTTTATGCACATCTATTTATTCATTGATTATTTATGATCTGAGCTTATTTATTTGACCTACCCTTTTTACAGAAGAAGCTTTGTGTACTGTAAGTGTGTTATTATTTATTTAACCTGCAACTAAGAGAAAACAAGATAAACACAGATATATTTTCATAAATTTTTACGGTGTAGTGTCGTTTTTGGAACGGATGCACGCATGGTTATTGTGAGGGTGTGACGTACGCTTAACACGGTGCCTGACCCCCGACCGCTCGAGCCAAGCTACCCCTTGTGCTGGGAAAAACCGGGTGACTGCTAACCCGGTTGCCCGGGGTTTTCTAACATAATTGGTGTTCAGCGGTGGGATAGAGCTGTGCTTGCGTCCACTCGACAATAACTGTGGGTAGTCCATAGGCCTACACCGGGAGTTTTCTCAAAGCGGACTTCCTAATTCTGAGTTTTGTTTTTTTCAAATTTACTCTGGTGGTGGGAGGAGGTATTACAAAAGGTACCCCCCTGCATAGCTTCTGTAAACACCTGTCTTCTATTCTGAGTGGGCAAAATGGAGTTTGTGTTGGAAGATTTGGAAACTTACACTGTGGCCCAACTCAGAGATTTTTGTCAGCGAGAGGGGGTGTATTGTCCCCCAGGTGCCAAGAAGGCTGAACTCCAGACCAGTTTGAGGGCTTGGGGGGAGGCACGACGGGAGAGTAAGGCTGAGCAGGAGGACAGGGATGGAGAGCCTGTTAGCGAGGGGGCTGGGTTGTACCAACCTGAGGTGGGGAACCTGTTAGCGGGGCCCAGAACACTTTCCAGGAAGGGCAGCACTGTCTCTAGCGGTGGCTTATCAGAAGTAGAATTAACTGACCGGAGGGAGAAAAGACAGCTCACATGGAAGCTGGCGGAGCTGGAGAAAGAGAAGGAGGGACAGAGGATGGCTCACGAGTTGAGGCTGAGGGAAATAGATCTCCAGATCCTACAAGTCGGGGCACACACTGTTCCTAATGGTGGCAGCAAAGACAAAGAAATCACCAGGGAACCCAAACCCTAACTGCCAAAAGACATAGTAGCTAGCTATAGTGCAGGGGATGATATTGCCAAGTGGCTAGCGGCCTATGAGGTCTCTTTAAGGGCCCATGGGGTGCCAGAGAAGTACTGGGGAGGGGGATTGTACAAATACATGCCTCCAGCTGGTAGGGATGCATTATTGGCCCTAGAGCAGGATGAGCAGACCCACTACCCCACCATGAAAGTGGCGCTCGTAAGAAAGTTTGGACTAACACCCGAGAAGTACAGACAGAAGTTCCGGGGTAGCCACAAACTGGGCACACAGAATTGGGTGGATTTCCTGGACTATGCAAAGAAGGCATTAGAGGGTTGGATTCAGGGCAGTGAGGTGAGGGACTACGAGGGGTTGTTTGATTTAATGTTGAAGGAACACCTGCTCGAAAAATGTTTCCCTGAACTGCGTCAACACCTGGTGGATAGCAAGCTGACCAATCCCCGGAAGCTTGCTGAGGAGGCGGACATTTGGGCTAGTACCCGGGTGTCCACAAGGGGGACTGGAGGGGATACTCAAAAGGCCGGACAGGGCGCCCCCCAGAAGAAAGAGGGAGGGGAAAAGAAAAAGGAGTTCTCTAAAGGCCCCCAAAATAATTTCCAAGGAAAGGGAACAGGATTCACCCCTAGGGCTAACCCACCCAGAAACCCTAATCCTGGCCAGAGTCAGCAGCCAAGGGTTGTCCATTGCTTCGAGTGCGGTGGCGTCGGACACTATAAGGGAGATGCGAAGTGCCCGAAAAGACCACCCCCTCCCATGGGAGGAAAGGCCCCCGGAGTAGCTAGTGTAGTGCTCGGGGAGGAGATGCCCTTAACTAAGGGAAGGGAGTGGGCGGGTGTCACTTTAGTGTCCCTGGGAGAACGGGAGATGGTTCCTAAGATCCAGGTGCCCGCAAATACCATAAAGTATGGGCAGTGGGTCACCATCAAAGGCCAAAGAGGGGAGGCTCTGAGAGACACAGGAGCCAGTATGACTATGGTACGTAGCCAACTGGTGTCTCCAGAGCAGGTAATTCCCGATGTACTCCACCCAGCCGCGATGGCTGACGGCAGAACCGGCCACTATCCGGTGGCCGAGGTTCCCTTTGAATGGGAGGGGGTTGCAGGTTCACTTCGAGTTGCCGTAAGCCCTGCCGTGCCGGTCGATTGTCTACTGGGGAATGACATGGAGCACAATGCTTGGAAGGAGGTGGAATACCGGACTCATGCTGAGATGCTGGGTACACCTGACTGGGCCTGTGTTAGCACAGGGTCCGCGACTACCCGGAGAGGGAGTTTGTTTCGACTGGAGCCTGGAACAAAGGCACAGCCGGCTGCCGACCAAGGGAAGAGCCGAGGACAGGAGGAGCCTGCCTCGGCATCCGCGCCCCGTGTGACGGATAGGCCACCGGAGGTGGTGGACCAGGAGTCCGCGGTGGGGGATGTTACCAAACTGGAGGACCTACCCATCCCGGCCGAGTGGCACGTGGAGGGAGGGCCGACCAGGGAGGAATTCTGCAAGGGCCAGAGGGAGTGCCCTACCCTTGAGGGACTGAGGCGACAGGCCGAAGCCCAGGCAGCAGGGAACGTTGAGGGGAACTACAACCTTTACTGGGAGGATGGCCTCCTCTACAGTGAACCCAAGGCACCCCTACATGGATCGTCACGAGCCTTAGTAGTCCCTCAACGTTACCGAGCCTTCCTACTGGAATTGGCTCACGAGATCCCCTTGGCAGGACACCTGGGGCAAGACAAGACCTTCGCCCGTCTTGTCCCACACTTTTATTGGCCTCAAATGAAAGTGTCGTCCGACACCTACTGCCGGACATGTGTGTCTTGCCAAGCCAGTGGGAAAACAGGGGTGAAGCTGAAAGCTCCCCTGGAACCACTTCCTGTCGTTAGCACCCCCTTTGAAAGGGTGGGCATCGACATTGTGGGTCCATTAGATCCGCCTACTACAGCTGGACACAGGTTTATCCTGGTTCTGGTGGATCATGCCACGCGGTACCCAGAGGCTATACCTCTAAGGACCATTACAGCACCTGTTGTGGCTAGGGCCCTGATGGGAATCTTTACCCGAGTGGGTTTTCCCAAGGAAGTTGTGTCCAACAGGGGGACCAACTTCATGTCAGCATACATGCGGGCCATGTGGAAGGAGTGTGGAGTGACCTACCGGTTCACAACTCCTTACCACCCCCAGACCAATGGTCTGGTGGAGAGGTTTAACAAAACCTTGAAAGGCATGATTAGAAGTCTGCCTGAAAGCCTGCGGAGGAAATGGGACGACCTCCTACCCTGTCTATTGTTTTCCTACAGGGAAGTGCCACAGAAGGGAGTGGGCTTCAGCCCCTTCGAGCTTTTGTATGGGCACCCTGTGCGTGGACCTCTCAGCCTGGTGAGAGACGGATGGGAAAGAACTCCCAGAAAGCTTCCCCAGGACGTGGTGAGCTACATGCTGGCCTTCCGAAGCCAAATGGCTAAGTTGTGGAAGCAAGCTTCTGACAACTCGGAGGCCAGCCAAGCAGTAATGAAGGCGTGGTATGACCACAACGCTCACCCGGTGGAATTGGAGCCTGGCCAGAAGGTGTGGGTGATCGAACCAGGAGAGCTTAGCGCCCTCCAGGATCGCTGGTCAGGACCCTTTGAGGTATTGGAGAAGAAGGGTAAGGCTACCTACTTGGTGGATCTTAAGACCCCTCGTCAGCCCCTACGGGTACTGCATGCCAACCGCCTCAAACCCCACCACGAGAGGCCCGAAGTCATTTTGATGATGGTGACTGACGGAGCAGAGGACATGGAAAGCGAGCCTCTCCCCGATTTATTTGCGTCTCAAGAGAAGGATGGGTCGGTGGAGGGAGTGATTCTCTCCCCATCTCTAACTCCTGAACAGCAGGAGGACTGCCGCCAGGTCCTGGGACAGTACTCTTCGTTGTTCTCCCTTGTCCCGGGTAGAACTCACCTGTGCGTCCATGATGTGGACACAGGAGACAGCCCACCTGTGAAGTCCAAGATCTACCGGATGTCAGACAAGGTGAAGGCCAGCATTCACAGTGAAGTCACTAAGATGCTGGAGCTAGGAGTGATCGAACCTTCCAGCAGCCCTGGTCCAGTCCGGTGGTGCTAGTACCAAAAGCCGCACCACCGGGTGCCCAACCGGAACTGAGGTTCTGTGTGGACTACCGGGGACTGAACTCAGTAACCAAGACTGATGCTCATCCGATCCCAAGGGCGGATGAATTGATTGACCGGCTGGGAGCTGCCCAATATCTAAGTACCTTTGACCTTACTTCTGGGTACTGGCAGATCTCTCTGACTGACGGAGCTAGGGAAAGGTCAGCCTTCTCCACGCCCAAAGGCCACTACCAGTTCTGTGTGATGCCCTTTGGGCTCAAGAACGCACCTGCCACGTTTCAGCGTCTGGTGAACCAGATCCTCACTGGAATGGAGAGTTTCTCTGCTGCTTATCTGGATGACATAGCCGTCTTCAGTAACAGCTGGGAGGATCACTTGCGTCACCTGCAAGCTGTTCTCCAGGCCCTGAGACAAGCTGGTTTAACGATCAAGGCCAGCAAGTGCCAGATCGGGCAGGGGTCGGTAGTGTACCTTGGACACTTGGTGGGTAGGGGAGCGGTGCAACCCCTCCAGGCGAAGATCGAGGCCATCAGGGCCTGGGAACCCCCCAAGACTCAGACTGAGGTCCGAGCTTTTCTGGGCCTCACCGGATATTACCGCCGCTTCGTGAAGGGATACGGTACCATTGTGGCCCCCCTCACGGAGCTTACGTCCAAGAAACAACCTCGACGGGTAGTCTGGACGGAGGCTTGTCAGCAGGCCTTTGTAAAACTGAAGCAAGCCATGTGCGAGGCCCCGGTCCTACGGGCCCCAGACTTTTCCAAGGAGTTCATTATCCAGACGGATGCATCGGAACATGGCATTGGGGCAGTGTTATCGCAACTCAATGAAGAGGGTCTGGATCAACCCGTGGTCTTCCTATCCCGGAGACTACTTCCCAGGGAACAGAAGTGGAGTGCAATAGAGCGTGAAGCCTTTGCAGTGGTATGGGCTCTGAAGAAGCTGCGGCCATACCTGTTTGGCACGCACTTCCTAGTTCAGACCGACCACAGACCCCTTCGTTGGCTGATGCAGATGAAGGGGGAGAATCCCAAGTTGCTAAGGTGGTCTATCTCCCTACAGGGAATGGACTTTCAGGTGGAACATCGGCCTGGAGTGGACCACGCCAATGCAGACGGTCTCTCAAGGTATTTCCGCCTTAGTGATGAGAACTCCCAAGGGGTTGGGTAGCTCTCCCCACTTTCAGCTGGGGGGGACGCGTGTTAGACCTGTCAGCCCTTTGGGTGGTCCCTCCTCATCATTATTTATTTTGTCACACTTTTGCCTCAAACCCTGTTAGTATTTTTCCTTTTTGGGAACCACCAGACTTTTTAGTGTTGATGCAGGGTCAGGGAGCCATTTTCCCTACCCCGGGAACTTCTGTCTGAGGGCCTGAAACATAAAATGGTGGCCACCCATTGTCACCTGAGACATAGCTGGAACCTACTAGTACCTTCCAGAACATTCTAGAACCCTGTGACAGTGTGAGGCAGGTTTAGAATGTTGGGAAGCCAGCTCAGAGTTGGCAGTTGGAGTAGGCAGTTGGCACCTGACTTGTGAAGGGAGAGCAGCACAACACTGAAGGAGGAAGGAGTGAGGCAGCAGGGGTGGAAACTTGTGCCTGGAGTGGGGTCCAGAAACCCACCCTTGATACTAGTCCCTACTGACTGAGCCCAGCCTAGAGCCCTGTGTGGGATATAGTCAAGAAGAACCAACTCAAGGACCTGAACAGCCGGAACAGGCCTTGAAAGTAAAGAACAGCAAGTTCCTGACCTGTCTATTGGTATCTTCCTGGAGTCCGACGCTGAGAAGCCTAGAGACCTGGGGCCGGAGGTGAAGAAGCGGCGCTGACTGGAAAGCAGACGTCGTACCCGGAGCCGCCAGAGGTCGAGAGAGGGCGCCGACGGAGGTCGTGGAGACACCAGAGGTCGAGGAGGAAGTCACCTGAGGTCGAGTGTGCGGCGTCGACGGGGGAGTGAAGTCCGCCCTCCGGAGTCGCCGGAGACCGAGGTGAATCGTGCCGGAGGTCGGGAGTGGAGATCGCACTCCGGAGTCGCCGGAGACCGAGGTGAATCGTACCGGAGGTCGGGAGTGGAGATCGCACTCCGGAGTCGCTGGAACCTGAAGGGAAGAGCACCGGAGGTCGGGAGTGGAGGTCGCACTCCGGAGACACCCGGAAGTAGGGAGATCGTGTCCCTGTGACGCCGGAGACCGACATCAAATCGAGGCTGCCCAGCGACATCGAGCCGAGGCCGCCCGCCGACATCGATCCGGAACCACCTCACGGCGTCGACAGGAACTGACATCGAGCCGTGGCCGTCCGCCGACATCGATCCGGAACCGCCTCACGGCGTCGACAAGAACTGACATCGAGCCGAGGCCGGCTAGCGACATCGAACCGGAACCGCCTCACGGCGTCGACACGACTCCGGCGGAGTCGGAAGTTCATAAAGAGGGCAGTAAGTGGAATAGAGGGCGCCTAAGGCCCTGTGGAGCCCTAAGAGACCATCCTAGGGGCTAGAGAGGTGTTAGGACCAGCCTGGGAGTGCCAGGGGTGGACTGAGACTGATACAGTGAACTGTGTGAGGGGTTGTGTAGTTTGGGAGAGCCAGATTCCTAGATTACCCTTGATCTACCTCAGTTTTAGCCTCAGCCTTATCCAAGCTAGGTGAGACACCCTCAGGCCATCCACATAACCACAAGCTGTGATTGGGCCAAATCAACCCATAGTACCTCACAAATGTGACCTGATTTGAAAGTGTACTGATGGCTTATATTTATTGAGAGTATTGTATTCTTTGTATTTATCCTATTTATTGTCTCACAGTATTTATTCCCTTGCAGTATTTATTTGCCTATGTATTTTATGCACATCTATTTATTCATTGATTATTTATGATCTGAGCTTATTTATTTGACCGACCCTTTTTACAGAAGAAGCTTTGTGTACTGTAAGTGTGTTATTATTTATTTAACCTGCAACTAAGAGAAAACAATATAAACACAGATATATTTTCATAAATTTTTACGGTGTAGTGTCGTTTTTGGAACGGATGCACGCATGGTTATTGTGAGGGTGTGACGTACGCTTAACACGGTGCCTGACCCCCGACCGCTCGAGTCAAGCTACCCCTTGTGCTGGGAAAAACCGGGTGACTGCTAACCCAGTTGCCCGGGGTTTTCTAACACATCCAAAGTAGCATCATGAATCTTTTGCATTCTTGAATGAGTTTTTAATCCTACAGGACCTAAAGAATGAAAGAGTATCCTTTTTTTCTGTTCTGCTTTCATTTTTCCAGCTTCATCAATTGCACATATATAATTTATGAAATACTCTTTCCGCTCTATCCACTTGATTCTAGGTTGTGGACCTGTAGCCCAAAATGGGTGTGGATTGCTGATTGAGATATGTTGTTGTCCCATATTTTGTTCCTCAACAACCACGTCTTGATCCCCTTGTTCCATAAATTATAATTATTTCTTTTTTATTTTTTATTTTAATCTTCCATTAATGTCCTCCCCTTAAAACAAATATGTTAACTCATTTATTTAGTCTCCTTGCGCTCTCGACAGTCTCACCTGTTTCCTTGCTTGTATCTCTGCCTTTTAGTATCGATTCTTCTCAGCGTTGTGATTTCCCTACAGTAATAACACAAAATGTCCGCTACGCTGTGTCACGTAACTTGACCTTACATGATGATGCCAATGCGCTTATCCTTTTGCGCATACTCGCTGCCGTAAGATGTTTGACACGTCTGCGTCACGAGATCAGCCAGGCGCGCGTGTGGAACTTCGCCGCTGCTCGAAAAATGCAGCCGATGGCGATTCCCAACTGCCTTTGTATCTCCCCCAAGCAAGGTAATGTTTTATCTCACCTTGACTTGACGTGTTCCTTCTTTTCCACGACAACCACTCTTCACCGGCAGTGTCACCAGTCTTCTGGCAATGTCACTCTGTGATTATCTTTAATCGGCAGTTAGACAGCAATGATATCTCAGTATCAGATCCAATTAAATCCGTCTCCGTCCAACGTCGCCAAGTTGAAGTGAAGGAAATTACGCTGTATTGATTGAACTCCTTTAATAGATATTGATGAGTATATGAGTAGGAAACAGGTGAGTGCCAAGTGCACAGCTACAGTTACAACTCCGCTCTGAACTCCCCGTGCCCGGCTCGATTCCATGACATAGTATACATTCCAAAGCTCATACACCACGAGCACTTAAAGGTACAATCACTAAAAAGCATATACATTTAAAATGTAATAAGAACACAACAAACACTTTA
Source organism: Triturus cristatus (assembly GCF_964204655.1). Lineage (NCBI taxonomy): Eukaryota > Metazoa > Chordata > Amphibia > Caudata > Salamandridae > Triturus > Triturus cristatus. The sequence goes on from NC_140592.1 coordinate 139,319,650, forward strand.
AATGTATTACTATGAAAATACATACACGCATAAATATGTATATATATGTGTGTGTGTGTGTATATATATATATATATATATAAATACATGTATATATATTTATATTCACTGATAAAAGCGAAAATCACAGGGACGTTATAGTTAAGCTCAGATTTCACTCATTCAAACCAGCTGTTATAGTTAGCTGAGGTAACAATAACTCGCCCCCCATAATGCACTGCTTATTACCTTACATATTACATCACTCATGACATGGTTAGTGAAATCACTAATGAAATAAGAAGGGACATTATAAAATATGTTTTATAAGCCCTGGTGAGGGAAAAACTGCACACTCTGTTTTACCCTTTTGTAGTGAATGGCTCCATTGGCAAACACTGAAATATTTTATTTAAGTATAAATATTGGTAGGAGCCACATAAACAATTACTTCTGCTAGAGAGACAATAAGAGAAGTACAAGCTGCAAAGCAGATGGCAGGTAGGGGGTGAGGTGTAGCTAGACTGGTCTCCAAAGGGAGAATGACACTTTTGGACAGCACAGTCTGACCCCCATTTCCTGCCACCCCAGCCACACATGAGCCCCTGTAATTAGATTAAGGAGAGGGTTGAAGGGGAGTGTTTAGAAAAATTAGCCACACCAGTAGGTTGGGTTAGCCTGATCTAGCTCCTCTGGAGAGACTTTCTCCATTTTAGATTATGAGAAAATAGTGCTTTCTGGGACAAGAATATGCCACACTTTGTAGGAAATGGTCATACCTTGGGTGGCACCCTGCATCTCATTGGTCAGGGGTGCCCCCCTGCTTCACACGCAGGAACACTGAATAAATATGGAAGAGCTGCATAGCTTCTCAGCTGGGATGCCTGACACTACAAGGAGAAGGGGGCTGCCTTGCTGGAATCTGCATCCAAAGGACTGCACTTTGAAGGGCTGCACAAACTGGTACTAGAGCCCTAAGGACGTTGACTTGCTTCAAGAAGGATTGAGGTTAACAGAGCCCACCTGCATCATCTCCACCAAGAGTCCCCATCCTGGAGTGCTTTCAGTGGACTTTTAAGGATTTGGCCAGATGCATTGTGGGAATTGTAGACCAGACATCCCAGGGACCATCTAGGAGATTCCAGACCATTGGACACTTTGAACTTTTAAGAGGAACTTCAGGAAGAAGTTCCAGATGTTTGGAGACGTTTGGAGCAACTTTTGGAAAAAGCTTCAAGAGGCGACCGACTCGACGCCGAGAGTCAAGCCGGCTACCTTCAATAGCAACCCGGTCTGGATTTCAGGTTTGTCCGGCTAAACGCTCTGGAGCTCCAGACTTCTAGGATTTGACTGGGGTCTCATGGAGAAGCAATCTAACGATAACGCATCTAAATCAGCCTGATGGAAGGGACCGATCGACATCAATTGAAAAATCCTCCAGAAACGTTTCTAAGTCCAAAGGTAGAATTTTGACAGAGGCCTCCTGCTTAGTGTATCCAACCAGGGCTCGATCGCAGTTAGTCTCAAGAGTTAGAATGATGCATAAATTATACAGAAGCAGAGAGCTCTGGGTAGTTTCCAAGTTTAGGTGGAGTGCAGTTCCTGCACCCTACAATGCCAGTGACACTCTGAATTTGCTTACCCCAAACACACCTTTACTAAAAATACGATAATCATCAAAATAAATGTAAAAACAAAAACAAATAGTATAACATATAAAAAACAAAAATTAATGCTATAAAATCTATTAAACCAATAAATTGAAAATTATTGGAGCCTAAGAAAAGTAAATGTACTATTCCCACTCTACTTTATGCAACAGTAGGGAAAGTTTTGGACTTCGGATGGGTTACATTTACTTTTCTCACTCGAAACAGAGCAACAATAGGGAACGTATTGGTTTTCAGAGGGGTAAGATTTACTAGTCCACTCCAAACAGCGCAACAGTAGGAAAAGTGTTGGACTCGGTCGGGTAAAATGTACTACTCCCCCCCCAAGCAGTGCAGCAATAGGAAAGTGTTGGACTTCTGAGGGGTTTATTTTACTATTCCTACTGCAGTCTAAGCAGGAGTACGGAAAGTATTACACTTCAAACAGATTACGTATATGAGAGCCCCATAAATGTAGAAACAATTTAAATCTTAATATAAAATTATTAATTAACATGAAAAAATATATCTATGTATTTAAAAATCTAAAAACAATAATCAATTTACATAATTACTATTCAGTAATTCTCAATTACTAAATAAGTGTAATTCACTTATTAATTCATTAACTTATCATTAAAATAAAAAAGTATTTCCTAATTTACAAATTTAAAAATCATGTTAAATAATTAATAATTAATAGTTAATTAGTTATTACTTAATTAACTTTCCACTTCATACCCCTACAAATCATGCATCACACAACTAAAATATAAGTCAAATAATCCAGTAGTCCATATTTTACATAATTACAAATCAAATAACAAATTAATTTATAATAAATTGTTAATTAATTATTACCTAATTAACTTTCCACTCAGGACCCCTACATAACTAGCAGTCTGCAAATAAAATATGGTGAAAAACATTTTATTCCATAAATTACATATCTAAAAATCAATTAAATAATTAATTAACAATTGGTATTTAATTTTTGCTTAATTAATTTACTACCCTATACCCCTAGAAACCTAACTGCCTGCAAATAACATATAACAAAAATAAATCAGCTTAACATAATTTACATAATAAATAACAATCATATAATCAAGTAAAAGGTATTAAATAATTCATAGTTATTTACTACCTAATTAACTTCTTACTCTATGCCCCTACAAATCCAACTACCCAGTATGACGCTATAAATTGCCTAACAAACTAATTAAAACATTCTGACTCACTTAAAATGACCTGCTATACTTTAAAAATATTTATCCCCTTTATATACACAATAGTAACACATAAAATTAATATATCAACTAAAACACATAAAAATACTTAAAATATATATTTTAACCATAAAATTACTGAAAACATTATTAAAATCATCGTTATTATTTAACACAATATTACACACCTGAAAACCCAACATTCTTGTCAACTATATTTTTGCTTTATGAACAACGTGGACCAACCCACTAAAGACGACTCTGTAACACCTATAGTGCTGGGCACCACTTAGGTTTGTAAGAAGAACCCTTACCCAGCTGTGCTACAATGCCTGATTACAGCGGAGCGGGATTATTGGTGGTTTGTTGTGAAGTGGTGAGATTAAAAATATCTCTGGGATTCCTTACTGGCCAATTTTTGTATTCCCTGTGGCCCAGGATATATTAAAAAGACAGAGATAAAAAGAAGATTGATAATTAGTCTTCATTATCCTACTGGTCGACATGTTTCAGCCTCTGTAAAAATTGTGGAGGCTTTCTTCAGGACCAAAATAATGTGAAGTGGTGTTAAATAGTGAAAAATTTGTGAAAGTGGCAAAAATAAGCCACGTGTATCTTTTTGCAGCACACATGCTAAGGTGTGCTGTGCATGCAGTGGTTGGACCATACTTACGAGCCCACTGCTAGGATAAAACCTGTAAGACAAAAGGAAAAGTAAAAAGGACAAGCAACAAACAGTTAAAAACATGGTTGGTGTCATTTGCTCTTATATCCACTAGTCCAGCTTTTGCCCAGAAGTGCGGTGGCCAAGGGCACTTATTGAGTTGATCAATCACGTGTGCCAACACTCATACAGTAAACATGCAACACACATCCGTATGTACTAGATTATGCATTATGTTTTATATTGTGGGCATGCATGTGTATATTTATTGGCATATTGATGACATGTTACTGCACATGTTACTCGTTGTATTTTTACATTTTACAAGTGGCTAGGCCATTGTGCATCATGCAAAAACAACAATTGATGGACAGAATGCAGAACAATGTCATACATTCACCCCAGAAGAGAGATCTGGGCCTAAATCCATCGTTTTTTTGCTCACCATGCCATTCCAGTTTGAACCCAGCCATATGCAAATCAGTCTTGACCCTGTGCCTCATGGGAACAGTCCAGCCCGAACTGCCAAGCCAGGTCCTCCCTGGACTGGAAACAAGCATCCTAGGACCGGTTTCAGGGTTTCACCCCTCATCAGCCAGGATAGCTTGATTCCAGTGGCATGGAGAGCACGGGACTCACGTCTGAGCATACCCGTCCCACTCGGAGTGACAAATGCAAAAACAACAATTGATGGACAGAATGCAGAACAATGTCATACATTCACCCCAGTACAGAGATCTGGGCCTAAATCCATAGTTTTTTTGCTCACCATGCCATTCCTGTTTGAACCCAGCCATATGCAAATCAGTCTTGACCCTGTGCCTCATGGGAACAGTCTAGCCCGAACTGCCAAGCCAGGTCCTCCCTGGACTGGAAACAAGCATCCTAGGACCGGTTTCGGGGTTTCACCCCTCTTCAGCCAGGATAGCTTGATTCCAGTGGCATGGAGAGCACGGGACTCACGTCTGAGCATACCCGTCCCACTCGGGGTGACAAATGCAAAAGAAACAATTGATGGACCGAATGCAGAACAATGTCATACATTCACCCCAGTACAGAGATCTAGGCCTAAATCCATCGTTTTTTTGCTCACCATGCCATTCCAGTTTGAACCCAGCCATATGCAAATCAGTCTTGACCCTGTGCCTCATGGGAACAGTCCAGCCCGAACTGCCAAGCCAGGTCCTCCCTGGACTGTAAACAAGCATCCTAGGACCGGTTTCGGGGTTTCACCCCTCTTCAGCCAGGATAGCTTGATTCCAGGGGCATGGAGAGCACGGGACTCACGTCTGAGCATACCCGTCCCACTCGGGGTGACAAATGCAAAAACAACAATTGATGGACAGAATGCAGAACAATATCATACATTCACCCCAGTACAGAGATCTGGGCCTAAATCCATCGTTTTTTTGCTCACCATGCCATTCCAGTTTGAACCCAGCCATATACAAATCAGTCTTGACCCTTTGCCTCATGGGAACAGTCCAGCCCGAACTGCCAAGCCAGGTCCTCCCTGGACTGGAAACAAGCATCCTAGGACCGGTTTCGGGGTTTCACCCCTCTTCAGCCAGGATAGCTTGATTCCAGTGGCATGGAGAGCACGGGACTCACGTCTGAGCATACCCGTCCCACTCGGGGTGACAAATGCAAAAACAACAATTGATGGACAGAATGCAGAACAATGTCATACATTCACCCCAGTACAGAGATCTGGGCCTAAATCCATAGTTTTTTTGCTCACCATGCCATTCCTGTTTGAACCCAGCCATATGCAAATCAGTCTTGACCCTGTGCCTCATGGGAACAGTCCAGCCTGAACTGCCAAGCCAGGTCCTCCCTGGACTGGAAACAAGCATCCTAGGACCGGTTTCGGGGTTTCACCCCTCTTCAGCCAGGATAGCTTGATTCCAGTGGCATGGAGAGCACAGGACTCACGTCTGAGCATACCCGTCCCACTCGGGGTGACAAATGCAAAAACAACAATTGATGGACAGAATGCAGAACAATGTCATACATTCACCCCAGTACAGAGATCTAGGCCTAAATCCATCGTTTTTTTGCTCACCATGCCATTCCAGTTTGAACCCAGCCATATGCAAATCAGTCTTGACCCTGTGCCTCATGGGAACAGTCCAGCCCGAACTGCCAAGCCAGGTCCTCCCTGGACTGTAAACAAGCATCCTAGGACCGGTTTTGGGGTTTCACCCCTCTTCAGCCAGGATAGCTTGATTCCAGGGGCATGGAGAGCACGGGACTCACGTCTGAGCATACCCGTCCCACTCGGGGTGACAAATGCAAAAACAACAATTGATGGACAGAATGCAGAACAATGTCATACATTCACCCCAGTACAGAGATCTGGGCCTGAATCCATCGTTTTTTTGCTCACCATGCCATTCCAGTTTGAACCCAGCCATATGCAAATCAGTCTTGACCCTTTGCCTCATGGGAACAGTCCAGCCTGAACTGCCAAGCCAGGTCCTCCCTGGACTGGAAACAAGCATCCTAGGACCGGTTTCGGGGTTTCACCCCTCTTCAGCCAGGATAGCTTGATTGCAGTGGCATGGAGAGCACGGGACTCACGTCTGAGCATACCCGTCCCACTCGGGGTGACAAATGCAAAAAAAACAATTGATGGACAGAATGCAGAACAATGTCATACATTCACCCCAGTACAGAGATCTGGGCCTAAATCCATCGTTTTTTTGCTCACCATGCCATTCCAGTTTGAACCCAGCCATATGCAAATCAGTCTTGACCCTGTGCCTCATGGGAACAGTCCAGCCCGAACTGCCAAGCCAAGTCCTCCCTGGACTGGAAACAAGCATCCTAGGACCGGTTTCGGGGTTTCACCCATCTTCAGCCAGGATAGCTTGATTCCAGTGGCATGGAGAGCACGGGACTCACGTCAGAGCATACCCGTCCCACTCGGGGTGACAAATGCAAAAACAACAATTGATGGACAGAATACAGAACAATGTCATACATTCACCCCAGTACAGAGATCTGGGCCTAAATCCATCGTTTTTTCGCTCACCATGCCATTCCAGTTTGAACCCAGCCATATGCAAATCAGTCTTGACCCTGTGCCTCATGGGAACAGTCCAGCCCGAACTGCCAAGCCAGGTCCTCCCTGGGCTGGAAACAAGCATCCTAGGACCGGTTTTGGGGTTTCACCCCTCTTCAGCCAGGATAGCTTGATTCCAGTGGCATGGAGAGCACGGGTCTCACGTCTGAGCATACCCGTCCCACTCGGGGTGACAAATGCAAAAACAACAATTGATGGACAGAATGCATAACAATGTCATACATTCACCCCAGTACAGAGATCTGGGCCTAAATCCATTGTTTTTTTGCTCACCATGCCATTCCAGTTTGAACCCAGCCATATGCAAATCAGTCTTGACCCTGTGCCTCATGGGAACAGTCCAGCCCGAACTGCCAAGCCAGGTCCTCCCTGGACTGGAAACAAGCATCCTAGGACCGGTTTCGGGGTTTCACCCCTCTTCAGCCAGGATAGCTTGATTCCAGTGGCATGGAGAGCACGGGACTCACGTCTGAGCATACCCGTCCCACTCGGGGTGACAAATGCAAAAACAACAATTGATGGACAGAATGCAGAACAATGTCATACATTCACCCCAGTACAGAGATCTGGGCCTAAATCCATCGTTTTTCCGCTCACCATGCCATTCCAGTTTGAACCCAGCCATATGCAAATCAGTCTTGACCCTGTGCCTCATGGGAACAGCCCAGCCCGAACTGCCAAGCCAGGTCCTCCCTGGACTGGAAACAAGCATCCTAGGACCGGTTTCGGGGTTTCACCCCTCTTCAGCCAGGATAGCTTGATTCCAGTGGCATGGAGAGCACGGGACTCACGTCTGAGCATACCCATCCCACTCGGGGTGACAAATGCAAAAAAAACAATTGATGGACAGAATGCAGAACAATGTCATACATTCACCCCAGTACAGAGATCTGGGCCTAAATCCATCGTTTTTTTGCTCACCATGCCATTCCAGTTTGAAGCCAGCCATATGCAGATCAGTCTTGACCCTGTGCCTCATGGGAACAGTCCAGCCCGAACTGCCAAGCCAAGTCCTCCCTGGACTGGAAACAAGCATCCTAGGACCGGTTTCGGGGTTTCACCCCTCTTCAGCTAGGATAGCTTGATTCCAGTGGCATGGAGAGCACGGGACTCACGTCAGAGCATACCCGTCCCACTCGGGGTGACAAATGCAAAAACAACAATTGATGGACAGAATGCAGAACAATGTCATACATTCACCCCAGTACAGAGATCTGGGCCTAAATCCATCGTTTTTTCGCTCACCATGCCATTCCAGTTTGAACCCAGCCATATGCAAATCAGTCTTGACCCTGTGCCTCATGGGAACAATCCAGCCCGAACTGCCAAGCCAGGTCCTCCCTGGGCTGGAAACAAGCATCCTAGGACCGGTTTCGGGGTTTCACCCCTCTTCAGCCAGGATAGCTTGATTCCAGTGGCATGGAGAGCACGGGTCTCACGTCTGAGCATACCCGTCCCACTCGGGGTGACAAATGCAAAAACAACAATTGATGGACAGAATGCATAACAATGTCATACATTCACCCCAGTACAGAGATCTGGGCCTAAATCCATCGTTTTTTTGCTCACCATGCCATTCCAGTTTGAACCCAGCCATATGCAAATCAGTCTTGACCCTGTGCCTCATGGGAACAGTCCAGCCCGAACTGCCAAGCCAGGTCCTCCCTGGACTGGAAACAAGCATCCTAGGACCGGTTTCGGGGTTTCACCCCTCTTCAGCCAGGATAGCTTGATTCCAGGGGCATGGAGAGCACGGGACTCACGTCTGAGCATACCCGTCCCACTCGGGGTGACAAATGCAAAAACAACAATTGATGGACAGAATGCAGAACAATGTCATACATTCACCCCAGTACAGAGATCTGGGCCTAAATCCATTGTTTTTTCGCTCACCATGCCATTCCAGTTTGAACCCAGCCATATGCAAATCAGTCTTGACCCTGTGCCTCATGGGAACAGTCCAGCCCGAACTGCCAAGCCAGGTCCTCCCTGGACTGGAAACAAGCATCCTAGGACCGGTTTCGGGGTTTCACCCCTCTTCAGCCAGGATAGCTTGATTCCAGTGGCATGGAGAGCACGGGACTCACGTCTGAGCATACCCGTCCCACTCGGGGTGACAAATGCAAAAACAACAATTGATGGACAGAATGCAGAACAATGTCATACATTCACCCCAGTACAGAGATCTAGGCCTAAATCCATCGTTTTTTTGCTCACCATGCCATTCCAGTTTGAACCCAGCCATATGCAAATCAGTCTTGACCCTGTGCCTCATGGGAACAGTCCAGCCCGAACTGCCAAGCCAAGTCCTCCCTGGACTGGAAACAAGCATCCTAGGACCGGTTTCACTTGTTTGTTGTAACGATAACATTGTGCATCATGCAGCATGGCTTCTAGCTGAACTATCTAACGTTTCAGCGATAGTTAAAGTATGTGCACATGTGTTGTTTTTGCCTGCATATATAATGCTGTTATGCTGTCATATCATTATAATTACACTTGCTACGCGATTCTCCTAGCTATTCAGATCCATGGAGGAGCGTATACCTTTAGTCACACACTGTTAAGGAAGCAATTAAACCGAGAAAAAAAAATTAAGGGCAGATTTACAAGCCCCTTGCACCACTTTTGCATCACTTTTCCCATGTTAAAAGTGATGCAAAAGTGGCGCAAGGGGCTTGTAAATCTGTCCCTTAGTATCTGCAGGTCGAATTCGGCATCTGAATGAGGCTCACAGCACCGATCTCGTAGCTCGTGGTAATTGCTGAGCTCTGTAATTGGAAAGAAAACCTTACTTCGTCACGTAGCAAATGTAATTATAATTATATGACAGCATAACGTTAGCTAGTTCACGCTAGGAGCCATGTTGCATGTGTGTTTAATTCACAAACAAAATTCGCATAAATCTAAATTTTAAATGTAATGGGAAGGTTCCAAAATCTAGTTGTCTTTCTTAAAGATTAAGCAATGTGCTAGACCGTAGTATATCACTTAGATTTTTTTCTTCTAATGCATGCTCTATTTCTCGCCTACCAGAGCTTCATTTGAGGCCACAATAATCCATACTAGATCCTGTTTACTGTCCGTGTGATGCTCCAACAAATCACGATGGACATACAAACTTGATTTTAGCTTACAATTTCACTTTTCTTCACATTTACAGAGCATTTTAAAATTTGGAATTTTATATTGGCCGTTTTATATGTATATTTTATTAATCTGTAAACCCCCTTAGTAGGTGACCCCCATGGCTCCTCGCTCCTCAGGATAAAAAACACTGATTAAAACCAATAATAGGTTTTAGGCCAGCTGTCAAGCTGGGCATCTTTAGTGTGGCACTTATCACACAATTGAGACAACTTGAGGCAATGTCATACCCACCATTTGCAAAATTGCTGACTGTAGGAGTGAAGGGTAAAATGCTGTGGTAGAGCACAGAGGGCTTGTGGCCAGTTTAGAAGGCATTAGAGACCCGCAGAATTCCAAAACCCCAGACAACAGCAGAGGTCAAAACTCGGGGAAAAGAAATCTGGAAGCCTGGCTGAACCCCAGGATTTTTTTTTTATTGCATTAAATGAAAGAAAAGCACATCATTGACATCAGATAACTGCATGTGAAAATGTAGTCTTAAATATGCCCAATAATATGCCCTATAATCTATAGACAGGCCCCAGGTTGTGCACTAATGGTCCTCAGACTGCTACACAAGTTATTAGGCCCTGGCATTCTTCTGAGGCTGTGATATTGGTCCACGTCCCAAACACCTGTGCAGCTCGGAATTAGTTCGCTATATACTCTACAACACATTTTTCTTGCATTATAACCTTTGTTTGAACCATAACACGTGCGCAGTACCCTCTGATCTGAACTTTGAAACAAGCTAAAGCTATTATTAAACGAATTACTTTGAGGCTATACTATGCTCTATGTTCCCCTAACTTTCTTTTACATCTTATAAGGGAACGGCCAATTATAGGAAACCCTACATATTAAATTTAGCATTCCTATAGGAGTTTCTCACTCAGAATTCTCAGAACTCCACCGCAGTCATCACCTTGCTCACTAAAGTGCACCACAAGTCAAATTACCAAAGTAAAGCAAACAATAGTCCCATTGTCGTGCAACAATGTAGCACACTGTGACACACATGAGATGTTTCATGACCACTAATTATATGTGAACAATCATGTATGGAGACCGCGAGCCTCTAATGTCACCTCCTGGGAGGTCACACCCACCAAGATTACAATCCATTTAACCATCAGGATTAAGGAGTGTGACCTAGGTTCACAAGAGGTCACCTTCAAACACAGTCTCGAAAAACCCTTTGATGTTTTGGTTTTGTTGAAGAAAAGGTCGTACTTGTTGAAGATTGTGTAGTGTCTGAAATCACTGGCCCAGGCAGACCTTTAGCGACCAGAATTATGTGCTGTTTCATACCTTCTCTTGACTGTGGTTCTGTTCTTTCGGAGCAAATGTTGGCATTTTGTGGAAATATGCAGCTTATTGAATAATAAAAGATTAAAATAACATAAAACCAATTGGCTATTATACTAGCATCAGAGATAGTGGAATAATGTAGCAATGAAGAACCGTGGTATAGAGCGGCACATGCTATGGCAGTTTATTTTGCTATATTGTAATTTTAACACATATTACTACCATTCGGGAAAAGTTGCACATTAGTTGAATAAATTGATCAGCACCGTAAAGTAATCAGATAAACTATCAGAAAAATAAATAATTTCTTCGTTGACGAATATATTTCTGTGTTACATATACAGCTAGGTGCATCACTTTTTAATTAATTTACTTTCTGGTTTTTTTTTAGTTTTTTTTTTAAACATGTATCTTTGTTTTTAAAATTGATTGTATTTTTTAGCTGTGTATTATATACCGTTTAACCATGAACAATTGTACATATGACTAAATGTGTTTTACCTTGTGCTTTTATGATTTTATGAACTAAAATCGAATAAAGCTATTTTTGATTTGATGATTTGATTTTTAATTAATTATTCTGTCAACCAATTCATTAAAAACATTTTCTAGAAACATACATTTTTCATCAGATGACGTCCATAGAGACACGCCTTTGTGCACATTTTGAGCGTTGTAAATAAAGATTGATATATTCAAAACCATTTGTGGCATTGTCCTCTCACTAATACCCCTTAAAAGCATCCTACTCGCAGTCACCCACCTTCCCGAGTGTCAAGGGAAATTTGATCACAACATGTTTTTATTAACCATTAGTAGCCACCTCTCTGAGCATAAATTATCTGCAAGGCCTATTGAATCACCTGCAAAGTTGGCAGGTCAAGTTCTACTGCCTCTTTAACAGAGAAAATGTCTCTCTCAGGCAGTCAATGCACACAAAAATCCAATACACCCCCAGACTTCAGCTTTCATCGTTCAAGAAGGACACAACCCAAAGAAAGCTTGGTCAACCTACGCTCCGCGACTTTACATCTTCATATCCTTCCAGCCAGACTTCCTGTCTCTTTTTTGATTCACATATGAGATCAAAAGCCACCTCTTCTATTGGCGCTGCATCATCACCCGTAACCAATATCCCGATAATGCCCAGCACAGACCAGATTCCCAAGAGAGCATCATATGATACAAAAAGAAGAGCGAGGAGTCATAATGGTCGAGTGGAAGACATATAAACTCTGTCCCTGTCATTTCAGAACTCACCGCATACTCACCTCATCTGCCACAGGCCTTGAGTGGACAATGATGATAAATGAGGCTCTCATTTGCGTAGAGTAGTAGGTGCAGTTAGAGGTATTCAAGGTACCTTAGATACACTTTGGGAGATCCCTCCACAGGAAGGAAGATAGATATGGGTGTTGGGATCATCTCACAGCTACAGCATAACCACCTTGGGCCTCACCTCTGCAGACCCCTGGAAGAAGGGAGACAAGCAGGGCTGGAAGAATAGATGAGGTTAGGTCAGACATTGAGTCAAATCATTCTTCCTCTGGCTTCCAGAACAAACAGTTCATAATGGTTTTACATTTGAGTGTATGAGTCCACTCAACAAAAAAAGGCTTTGGCATGCTTTCCTGGTACGAATATGCCCCCATGCATGGCATCAGTGTACACAGTCACAGGTCTGGACCTTAGGCTAATTGTTGTACCTCACTAATGAGGCCCAATAATGCCAAATTTACTTTTGGGTTGCTGGTGAAAGTATTCCAATTCACACAGTGTGTGGTCTCGGAGATTAAGCACACCTGTCCCTTTTAATACGGGAAAAGGAGACATTTAGAAATAGTCGCCACCTGACTGTGATTGATCAGGCATCTCAAAACACAATGGAATGGAATGTGGCTGGAGTAATGAGAAAGGGTTCAGATTGACTCAAATATTTCAATGCATACCCTTTTGCTACCCACTTCATATCATCACAGATAGATATGAATTTCAGTTGGTGCAGCGTAACAAAATAGATTGGACTACTTGAGCAGATTCTCTAGGGCCTTGCCTTATTAGGTATTGTCAATAAACAACCTTAGATTTCTGTCGGCCACAGACCTATTGTATCCAAGATAGACGTTATAGTGGATTGTGTGTTTGCCTCTTGCTCATAATGCAAAGTTTTTCTTGTGTTTCTCACTTTCCTGATTATGACTCAATAGTTTTCTGCCCTGTTTTTGTGTTTGTCCCAGGTAAGGAGCATTTTGGTCTCAAAGTATTTTGATTGGTTGAGTTGAATCCTTCCATTCCGGTCAGACCTTATATTGCAGGCCACGAGGGACAATTTTTTCTCTCACTCTCTGCCTATTGCTCATACACCCTCCTTTCCACCAGCCGTGGCCCTTGCGGATAGGAGTGGTGGGGCCGGGAGGGGGGTTTGTGACAGACAACTATAAGGAAAAATTGATTATTTATTTAATTTTTTCTTGTGGTCGTCTGTCGAATCCCCCCTCAACCCGGCCCAGCACTCTTACCTGGAACGGAGGTGGCTGCTTTCCACCATCCCGCATTGTTTACTAAAGCATTAGTCCCCCCAAGATCTGTTGTCCCCCAGCCCATGGGTGTCCAGGGTCGGACTGAGAAATGAAACCAGCCCTGGCAAACTGCTCGGCCCACCCCCCTGGGGGGCTTGGGGGGTGCGGCTGAGCGGTTTGCTTGGGCCGAATTCGGGCGATTTTGTTACAGGGGGCCGATGTTGCCGGCCTCTGGTAACAAAATCAACCCCCAGGTGCCCAAATCCAGCCCCCTCCCAGGCGGCCCACCTGGGAAAAAACGCCTGGTGTCCCACTTCTGTCCACCACTGTATTGGCAGGTGGCCATCTTTACATGTTTTTTAAACCATTCCAAGATAGACACCCAGAATAAAAAAGAACTGTAAAATAGCCGCTGTGCTTGAACACAATTGTATAAGCCATCTTCAAAAGATTTTCTGAAAGCAAATGAAAAATTATTCCGAGATGACTGGTGCACATGTGTGAGTATACACGGACGACATCTGGGGAGAAAAACAAGCATTGTTAAAGACAACAAGTCTAAACTGTGGTGTCATGGGCACGCCCTATTGGCTTTGCCAGTACGGATCAATAGTGGCTATTGAAGTTTATACTTGCTGGCCAAATTTTCTGGACCCTTCAATTGTTCACAAAAGCAAAGTCTCAGCAGATGAAAGCATTTATTGTATAGATCAAGCTATAACCTGAAGTTTATGGGGCATATTGACTAAGATTTCATGCAATGCGATGAAGCAAGACAAATTGCTGTGCTATGCTGCATGACAGCAAAAGTGCACTATATCTACTGAGATATTGTGAATTTTTTCTGTCTCCCAGCACTGGTGCACTTGAGGCAGCCTAGCTCCTATGCAGGATCCCTTGCGTCATCCTGCAAGGGTGCCTGCATTATGAGCAAGACTGTTTTTGTGCAGGAAGGGACACCTTTCTGCACAAAAACAATCCTTTCCGGCATTTTCCTGATTCTGCGTGTGCTGCAGAATGCCGCACGCATAGAAAAAGCAATTAAGGAGGAGAAATAAAGATATTTCTCCTCGTTAAGCCTTGGTCAGGGATGCGCAGCTTTTGGCACAATACTAGATTTACTGACTTTAGTCAATCTCGGATGGTGTCAAAAACCATGGATGGGTGAGTGGGAGCGCCCACACTCCACCCATGGAACGTCTCCCTGCTGCAATACAACGCAAGGCATATGCGCTGCCTTGCGTTACTTTGGATATACAGACCCATGCAGGGCAATGCATTTAAATACCTTTTAAGGACTTGAGTTACCTTGCAATGACTTGCATCACGCAAGGTCAACGCAAATCCTTAGTAAATAAGCCGCTATAGGTTTGATTCCCAGCAGGTCTACTCAATCTTACAGCCTTTTGGGGCCGATAGAATGAGTACCCTTGAATTTGGCCGTAAATCACAACTATTATCGGCTCCTAGAGTTGTAGATTGTGCTATAAATAAATATTCTAGTTCCGAAATAACAATACAGTGATTTAGATTATCTAAATTATAGGTTTGAATGGGGCTCCAGGGTGTTGAGCAGCCACAAAAGAGTGCCCCAGCTTCGACAGAGCTGTCTCTCCTCGTGCTCTATACATGTGCTGACTCCTGCGTTTTCTGTGGGGGCTACAAAAATAGAGCAAATTAAATTACATCAGTTTTTAGCCTGCTTTGTTCTCCCTTCAATTACATCATTTCATTTCAGCAGCCTGTGACTATTTGTAATTCGGAAGTTGTGGCTTAATGTTGTTTCTTGGCGCTGACCACATAAATAGCTTTCGGGGTCAGGGCTGTTATTCAGTGACAGACGCCCTGCTTAAAACGATATTCGCCGTCAGTGACTCACTCTCCAGTGGGACGTCCAAAGCACTGTCTGTTGAAGCACATTTTTTGATAATGTTGATGTCTAAATTATGTGATCTCTCCCATAGGGTTGACACTTGCCTTTTGAAATCTAAATCTAAAACTGCAAACAAATGAAGAAATCCCTTACAAGTTTGAGAGGTGTCTAAATAATGGTGAAATATTTTTTTAAAGAAACAGAAGGATAATTGCCATGTTACAAAATAATTCTGCAAATCTTACAAAGATTCTTTTTAATCAGCCAGCAGGTGGCCTTTCCAGTGCAGCAAACCCTAAATAAATAGGGGCAGATTTACAAGAAACTGACGCAGCTCTGCGTTATAGCAGAGATGCGTCAGTATCCTTGTGCCGTGCCAAAAAACCCTTGCGCCACCATGGATGCGTCACATTTACAATGCGGCACATCATGGCGCAAGGATTGACAGATGCGTCAAGCAGGCGTAAGGTTTTGACGCAGTGGTGTCCTAGAAGTGGCACAGTGAAATCTTGTAGATTTCACTGCGTCACTTCTACGAGGCTTTTTTGTGTGGGAACGCCCACCCTGCATACATTATACCTGACGCAGGTATAATGTGGCGCAGGGCTTTACAACGTGACGCATCTCCATAGATGTGTCACGCTGTACATGGGACGCAACGTAGTGCACTGTTTACACTGCCGCTGCGTTACAAAAGTGACGCAACGGCGGCGCAAAAGTGACACAAGGTGCTTGCAGATCTGCCCCATAGTTGGTATTTTTTCTGAGATAGGGGTTAACCGAGATCCCTGTCACCTCTTTTGTAAGTCTTTGTTAGTCTGCTGAGCTGAAAGCAGTGCGCATTGGCTAATCTACATGGGGGCCGCTAGACTTGATTAAGGGAAGGGTGCAATGTATAATCTGCTGAAAAGCAGTAGTAATGTGATTTTTGTTTCAGTGTAATTTTCACCCGAGAATTCTTCATTGGTAGCTTTACCACTCTCTCAATGTTCCCGATGTTATTTCTTCTAGCAGAAACTCCATCGATGCAAATTACATCTTTCGAGGAAATTGCGTCACTGCTTTTTTTAGGCGGATTACACGTCACAAACCGTCTCTAAATCACACTCTTTGTCCTCTCCTAGGGATTTAATTTAGATAGTCGTGAATACTTTCCCGCCTTACCCTTTCCGGCCCCATTCTTCTGTCCATTTCCCTCAAAAGGCTTGAAAAGACTCCACAGAGCGTCTAATAGCAGATTCGCCAGTTTCCCAAGCTAATCCCAGCGTAGCTGATTTAAAAATGAATAGGTTTAAGGCTTACACTTCTGCTAACTTCTGGACTTTAAATGCAGGCATGCGACAGATTAGCTTCCTGCACCCTGAAGTCTTTTGCAAGGCATGTTGACTTTGCATGTCCAATGCTCCTCAGCTGTCTAGTACACATTGGGGCTTTGACATTCAGTTTATGTGACTAAAAAGGCACTAATCTGTACATTGATAGCCAGCCGAGATGGCTAACCCTGTGCTCGCCCTCCCAACATTGTCCTGACACAAATATGCTAATGTATATTTTAATTTCAACGCCTTTGAAGCAGGACACGGAATACGAATTCCGACAGTTTCAAGATATGAGTATGTTTAATGAAAATGTCCTGTTAATCTTTCATAAAAAAGCACATGCACGTGGAATAAAAGAACATATTTGCAATGCAGCCATTTCTTAATTCTTGGAACTTCAAAGAAAACAACTCGGGGTATTGCAGCCATGCTGCAGTGTTCAGAAAGACTAACTCAGGAGCAGCAGAACGGATTCCCAGAAACAGAAGGCGTTGCACTGGAAACTGCTAAAGGGCAAAACGCTGCTAGCAGTTCTGTGTGGCTGTTTCCATCCTTTAACTGAACAATTTTACCTGAAAATTGAGAAGAAGAATACAGGACCAGGCCCACCATCTCCGACTGAGCTCTAACTTTCCCAATGGAAAGGTAACACTCAGCGCTGTACAAACTTTCTTGGTCAATAAATATAGTGAGAGAAAACAATTAGAGTGATATGGAGTCTATTCAAAGTTCGAACTTATCTGTAAAAACAGCTGCTTCCCATTTGTTAGTTTTGAGGTTCAATTTTTATCTGCATAAACAATTTTGATGATGACAACCAATTGTCAGTTAAATGTTCTAACCTTACCCAATCGGTGCTACGGAGATGTGCTGCAGATAGTGCAAGGAGGGTTGGTTCTCGTGCAAAGATATCATTTTGGGGGTGCGATTGTTCATCATATCTTTTTTTGTAGTTTTGTTCCACACAATGATGCTGTTCAATGGTTTAACATTGTTACCTCGCATGCCCTTACAAATTACACTAAGGGCTCAAATACGACTTTGGCGGAGCAGTGCCTGGTCCACCAGACCGCCGCACCGCCAAAGCCGTTGTTAGACCGCCCACCAGATTAGCAGTCTCCTTCTGTCTTTCGGGCTTTGTTTTTGACTTTTCCATGGCGGTGCTCTGAAAATGGGCCCGCAATGGGAACGCCAAAAACAATTCCTGCACAGCATGGACTGAAAAGTGCATGCCGTGCAGGAACTGATGTGCGCATATGGGGCACATACTGTGCCCCCCTGTGTGCATCCACATGGCATGAGGCAGCAGAGGGCCCTATGGGGCCCCTTTGTTTTCTCTCCGCCACAGTCGTCATGGCAGTGGAACCGCCATGAAAACTGCGGTGGAGAGAAAACCTTTAATATGTGACCAAGGCGGTCCTGCCAAGCATATTCCTGCCTCCTGACTACTGCAACACTACCAGGGAATGGCAGTAGTTCCCTGGCGGGTGCGATGGGGCTGTGGCGGTCCCACTGCCCATATCATAGTAGGGTTTCGTTGCATGCACTGCATCCCCAAATGCGATGCAGTGCACGCAACGAAATTCGTTTTATTAATTTATATGTTAACTTACCTGTAAACCTCCGTAATCCATAGTTTACTACCCCCCACCCTGCCCCTCCCCCTCCCCACATCACCGCCCTGCAGTTACTCCTTCTACCGACCGCGGCTGGTTCCCTGCTTCCTTTTTTACACACACACACATACACACATAAATATATAGTACGCTATAGTCAGATATTAAAATAACACAAAAACTAGCATTTAAAAAACAACAAAAAAAGAAATTTCACCACTTATATTTTACTGAGCTAATTGTAAAGTGCGCCCTGCCATGCAAAGCCTATGACCTTACATATTACATCACTCATGACATGTTAAATTACATCATTGTTGACACCACTGATGAAATCCCAAATGAACTAATTGATCACATCACTGAGGTTATCGATAATGACACCATCTAAACTACAGTTCCTTAAATTACTCTATAAATTCTGAGAAAATAAAAAAAAAATAGGTAAATAGTAGGTGGGCCCACATATACATGCAACATAGATTGACTATATGTACAAGTATGTATGTCCAAAATAGACATAGTGTAGTACTGGAGAAAAATCTAATTCACTATGGGAAAATTTATATGGTGCACAGTTTAGCTACCAGTAAACCTTTATGTGCAGAGACTGAGTGCAACTAGTGTGAGTTGCAGGCGCATGTTAAAAATTGTAAGGTATTTTTACAAACTACAGAGGGTTGTGGTTAGGACCTGGTTGTGAATGCCTTATAAGTTGCAAAGGATAGATGTAAAGAAATTCACTTAAAAGTCTATGTTACGCTTGGGGTTTAAGTGCTACATCCTATTAAGATAAACATTTATCAAATACTTTATTGGACAGTATTCAAAGTACATACATTTATGATCGCATTAATGTCAACAGAGACATTACCAGGGCAATTTGCAAAGGTAACATACAGTTGTGAGTAATTTACATGTGTTAGTTCACTCTTACATATTTTGCTCTTCACATTCATATGTACAGAGACATCACGTTTCTTACACATCAAAGTGGCAGTAAAAAAACAACATAATATCTTCTAAATGTTGGTGATTTCACAGTTATGCTTCTTGTCCTGCATGTTGTGAAAGGTTACACTGTTTAGTACTGCCGATGTTATAGCAAATTGGGACTAGATGTACATCGCTTAATACCTTTCAGTATGAAAAGTTTATAGCAATCTGTCACTTTCATTGGATGCCATCAGTAATACCATCAGTGATGTCATCAATGATGTAATTCGAGATGTCGTCAGTGATGACATCAGTGATGTCATTTAACGTGTCATTAGTGAACTATTATGTGAAGTCATAAGCAACACATTGTGGGAGCGCAAGATATAGCTAGATCACTGAATTGTAACTGGCAAATTTCAGTGTGTTTTGGAATTTAAAATGTTAGTTTTTAAACCATTTGAATAACTAGCTGTAAAGTCATTTTAACCTTTGTTTTTAAGAGAATTTTGGATTTTTGTTTGCATATTAAAAAAACATGCTATCATACATAACTATATAGTTTCTTTAACTTTAATTTTTTTCAGTGAATTTCTAGTTTTTTTTTATACTATCCAGCCAACACTTCAACTGAGCACAGCCTTTGGTCATGCTTGGCAGGGGTTGTCCCAGGCCCACCCCCTGCAGGTGGACGACCCACAGTATGCTTGTCTCTGCAGTAAACTTGCTGCCTCTGTCCTGCCCCCCTCCTACCCCACTCCTGCCATCCCTCAGTTCTCTGTTTGCATGCCTCTGAGGTCAGCTTGCTGCCCATGCCAGCTAATCTTAAATAGTTATCTGGCTGCCCCTGCACCTCTCTGTCCCCTCCCTACATCTCTCCGTGACCCATTATGCTGCCTCTGCCCATTCCAGCCTGCCCACTGTGGTTAGCTTGCTGCTCCTGAACCTGACCCTTTCCCTCTGCCCTCCATTCTCCATGTGTGTGCACCTGCCTTCCTCCACTTGCTCTCCGTGTTTAGCTTGCTGTCCCTGCCCTTGTCAGCCTCCCTTCTGTGGTTACCTTTCAATTCCTGCCACAGACCTCTTCTCCCTGCCCTCTGTTCTCCATGTGCGTGCCCCTGCCCCTCCAGCCCTCCCTCTATTGTCCATTGTTCTTCCCCAGCCCATGCGGACCTGGTCAGAATTGTTAGCTTGCTGCACCAGCCCTGTCGCCTCATGCCCGGCCTCCTTGGTCAGCTTGCTGCCCATGCCTGCCTGACCTCTCTGGTCAGCTGGTTGCCCTTACCACCTTCCCCCTCCTGACTGCCCTCTGAAATCCATCTGCATGCATCTGCTTGCTCCTACATACCAGCTTGATGCCACTGCAGATACTATCCAGCCATCCGTGTACAGTTTGCTGCCCCTGAGCCTGCCACCACCCCATGCCCTCCATTCTCATTTATCCATGGCCAAGCAGCCCTCCTGCTGCCCTCCACGGTCCGTTGAGCTGTCACTGCCCCTGTCACCTGCTTGTCCTCATTTTAGATTTCTAGTGCACTAACCATAATCTTTACGGGAAAAAACCTGCCTCATTTTGCGAATTTCTAAAGGAAATGCTTTTACTTTTACAGCTTTGATTTAATTAATATAGCTTTGGGTGATCCACATTTTTCTCATAAAGACAAATGTTAGCACTCTGCTTGTTTATTAGAGCACGGTGGGAAGCCGCAGAGGCACACTTAGGAGTTAACTGACTGCTAGTGCTGAAAGTATGCTTCAGTCTGCATGGCAAAATGTTTTACTGACTTGGATGAGAAATACATTTGAGAACTCAGAGAAAATGTGTCCTCATTTTATCTTTTATCTAGAGCACTAATTTCTTTGGCAAAAAGAACCCCCCTCATTTTTAAAGCAAATGCTTTAGGTTTTATAGTTTTGAATCCATCACAATGATCTCAGGTGTGTCACACTTTTATCATAAATGCATGTTAGCGCTCTAGTTGTTCATTAGAACTCTGTGGGAAGCTTCAGTAGAACACTGGGGTATCAACTGACAGGTTGCTGCTCTGTTGGAGGATGTTGTACTCTGGATGTCAGACTTTACTCTCACATTTTAATGGATGTATATTTGAAATGAAATGAAATGAAAATGTTTTTTACATAGCGCATGGCTACCCGGAAGCATCCCAGCGCTGCGGAGGGTGGCTAGAGGGTAGGATGTAATTACGGGAATAGCCATGTCTTCAGGTGTTTACGGAATGTCAGAAGGTTGGGTTCCTTACGGATAGAGAGAGGAAGGGAGATTTGGACTCAAATATTTTGTATTCTATATGGTTTTCAATAAACCCCCCCCCCCCAAAAAAAAAGACTTAACTCTCACATGGGTTAGGAAGATAGTGAGAATTTAAAGAGAATGTGCTCTCATTTTAGCTTCTGGAGCACCTTCCATGATCTCTTTGAGAAAATCATGAGAGAAACAGTTTTATTTTCAGACATAGTTCATCAAATTCCAGAGAGCATCAGCACTTTTCAAGGGATTAAATCACCCTAGAACACACCACATTGCTAAAATTAGTATGGTACCACCAACAAATGATTTATCTTGTGACTAAAATCTGTTATCACCCTTTAATTTTGCTCCTTGCATTTCAACGGGTACAATGACCCTGAGTACTCTATTGACTGGTACAACATGTTGTTCATATTGTGGCCAGCCAGTCAAGGGGGGCGGGGGTAGTCCCTTTGCCCCGGGAAGCAGCCTTTACAGCGAGGTTTTAACCTCTTTGTGCCTTTAGCAAGCATTTTTTAGCACGCATATTTTTACCACGTGCATGCCTTTTCAACGCATGCCTTTACCACACATTTAACGTAAGTTGGGGGGAGTAGGGGATCTCCCCCCACAAATACATTGTTTTTATATATAAAAACAATGTGTGGTAATGGCATGCTTTGTAAAAGCATGCTCGTAGTAAAAACATGCATGGTAAAAAATGAGTGGTAAAGGCATATGATGTCTTTACCTGTGTTGTACCGTTGTACAACCCTTTGCCCCTCGCCCCCACCACATGCCCCTTTGAATCAGAGTATGCTCACCCTGATCCTTTATATTCAATGTAAGCAAATTGAGAGTTTAGCCAGAGCTCCCACCAACCTTCCTAAAAGTACATATGCCACCTTGATAGACGAACGCAACAGGCGCAGATTCATTAGTGATAAATACTTCCATGGAATGTGGCACGCAAATCAGTCTAAACTTGAACCACACACCCCCAACATACAGTGAATGGCTCCCTCATCTGGCCCCAGTAGGATACGGGCCCTGTTGGTTGTCCACAGGCCATCTGTTGTGGCTACTGGTGAGCAATCAATAATGGGTTCTTCTTCCCAAAGTTTAAAAGGAAGGGCTACACCTGGGATGGAGCATCAGAACTGCACTTGAAGGCCTGACCATGTGTACATGACAAAGGTCCCAAAATTGACCCCTGGGGTAGGAGAGAACGAGGACTCACTGATAAATAAGTGCTTTAACCAGATAATGTCTTTGTGCAACAGCTACTCCTTAATTCACTCAGACATTACATATGCAAGAATATTTCATGATTCAACAGCATACAAGGGGACCTTTGATTATATTGAGATAAGACCTATGCACAATCGTATAGTAGCAGGGCTAGTGGACTTGAATTATGCTCAATCCCTCCCTCGGGTAATTCAATCTGCTTCAAATTCAGTCCACAGTGCCCCCTTTTAATCTTCCTAACATTTGGTATCTATTCCCTAAATCAAAGAAGGATCTTGGGGCTTCTATAGTGAACTGGCTTGAAACTGGATGCCATCATACATCTGCCGGGGACTGGGAGTTCTCTATTGCTAACAAGGTATTTCAGCTTAAAGTTCATCTTGGGGGAATGGCCATAACTTGTGCACTGCACTCAGAGGAGAAGCCAATACAATTGCCGGGAAAGCACATTAAGAACTCAAATAGTATTAACATCTAGTCCTGGAATGTGACGGTGTAATATCTAAGCTTGGCGACCCTGCCTGCGGCATGTTCATAGACCAGTTTGACATATGCCTATTCCAAGAAACATGGAATTTTGATTCTGTACATAGGTCTGACTATGTGAACTTTTTTGTATTTGCTATACTATAATGGGAAAGGTTGTCCTTCTGGCAGCCTTTTAGCTTTGATACGAAAGTCATTGAATGTCAAATTGGGTTCACTTGATATTCCATCACCAGACATCCAGGGTATAACCATCACAGGGAAGGATGGTCGTATGTTCTGTCTGTATAATATGTACAACCAGTGGTGGTGAAACACCTACACTTGAACAGCTTATGGCACGCAGTGAGAAATTTGACACACTTGACTCACTAATTGTTGCTGGAGATTTTAACACTACCTTCGAACCACTTGATAATAATGGCTATCCCCTCTCTGAAGCAGAAGCAGAAAATGAGAAATGGGGCATGCCTGCCTTAGAGGTGGCACCAGTGAAACGGTGGACAAATGTGCCATATCAATTACTGTCTTTCACATTGTCCTATAGTCTGAGGGCTTGCAATGGCCGAACAAAGTCTGACCTAAAAGCCCTCCACACCAACAGTTGCCCTGGTCAAACCAGTAGGATAGACTCATGATTCCACAAGGCAAAAACTCTGTGGTTACAGCTATACATGGAAACCTTTTGATACATTTGGTGAACGCTTCCTCCGACAACCAGCTAGTAGGTAGTATAATAAATATTGTAGAGGAGCAAAAAACAAGATCAAAGAGGAAACATTATAAACAGGTACAGGCAAAGGCTCGTAGAGCCTGAGACACCCAGATCTGAGAAGACCTATAAGATGCAGCAAAAACCAAGAACACCAGGAAATGTTGGCACCTGTTGTCGAATGGGGTTCAGAGTGTTAAAAAACATCTAGCAAGTTCTTCACCCCGAGGCTTGGTGCGAGCTTTTTTCTGATCTGAATGCTTTATCCGAGGGGAAAGAGCAGATACCTATGAGCAATTAGAGCCCAAGACTAATGCAAATATCACACCCGAACTATAGAGTTAAATGAAACACTGAGCACAATTAACAGTATTGACCCTGGCAAAGGGCAGGGTCTGACGGAGGTTGGAAGGGACCTTTTCCTGAGAATTGGGCTAAATACATAAACAAAATATGTAATGCAATACTAGAGTGAGTAGACATTCCAAGTGGCTGGAAAGCAGCAGAGATTATTCCAATCTATAAAAGGGCTCCAGGGACACACCACTAAACTATAGACCAGTAAGCCTTATCGATGTAACCCAGAAGGTCTTTTGTAGGCAGATTTTGAACAAACTTGATTTGTGGATAGAAGAGCATGAATTGCTATCGTATCTGCAAGCGGGTTTCAGTGTCTGAAAAGTTTCAGCGCTCTGTCCATCATCTCCTTGTGTTTGCTTTGTTTGCCCTAAGTTGGAAGGGTATGCCCAGACTTTGTCCCTTGCTCACTTTGCCACTGTATTCAAGTTAGCCTGGCAGATGAGGAGTGTTACCCCGAAACCGGTCCCAGGATGCTTTTTTCCAGTTCAGGTAAAACCTGTCCTGGCAGTTTGGGCTGCACTATTCCCATGAGGCACAGGGGCAAGACTGATTTGCATATAGCTGGGTCTGAACTGAGATGGCAAAGTGAGCTAAAGAACGATGATGGATTCAACCCAGATCAGTGACTGGGGGTGAGCGTCTGAAAAGTTTCGGCACTCTGTCCATCATCTCCTTGTGTTTGCTTTGTTTGCCCTAAGTTGGCAGGGTATGCCCAGAGGTGGGTCCCTTGCTCACTTTTCCACTGAATTCAAGCTAGCCTGGCTGATGAGGGCTGTTAGCCCGAAACCGGTCCTGGGATGCTTGTTCCCAGTTCAGTAAAGACCTGGCTTGGCAGTTTGGGCTGGACTGTTCCCATGAGGCACAGGTTCAAGACGGATTTGCATATAGGTGGGTCTGAACTGAGGTGGCAAAGTGAGATAAAGAACGATGATGGAGTTACCCCGGATCTGTGACTGGGGGTGAGTGTCTGAAAAGTTTCAGGGCTCCATCCATCATCTCCTTGTGTTTCCTTGGAAAATGAATTCAGAAGACAGTGCTCAGAGTCACAGAGGTGAGGCATCGATGGGCCAAGGTGAGGCTGGGTCCTTACTGCCACAGTGGAGGTGAGGCGTCAAGTCTGGGTTGTGCAGGGGAGGTGAGGTGTCGTCTGTGGTGAGGCATCGGTTCCATCAGCAGTGCGGTGTTGAGGAGTTCGAGAAGTGACCAAAGTTGGTTGACGACTCCACGATGGTGCAAGAGAAGTGCTAGCATCGACTGGCGTCAGGTGACTGCTTCGAGCACTCCATGGGCGGTACCCTTGGTACTGGTGCAGGCAACAGCCATGAAGGTGATGCCAGAGTTGAGGCGGAGAAGACGTTGGTAGGCAGCAGGGCTGTGGTCTCATTGTGGTCGGTGCTGTGCTCACATCGTGAGCAGTGACTGCACCGTCGGTGCAGGCGCTTTCTGCCTTCATCCCTCCTGTTTTCCGAAGTTGTTTTTGTTGAATTTAGGACTCAGTGCAATTGACCACTGATAAACAGTGCTAAAGTGCTTGCGCCCTTTCCCTGGACCATGGTAACATTGACCTACAACTAAGAGCCACCTCCCAGTCAAGGAGAGCCAGGAGCCACCTTCTAGTCAATGAAAGCCAGACGAGAGCCAGGAGCCACCTCGCAGTCAATGAGAGCCAGTAGCCTCCTTCCAGTCATTGAAAACCAGATGAGAGCCTGGAGCCACCTCCCAGTCAATGAGAGCCAGGAGCCCCCTTCCAGTCAATGAGAGCCAGGAGCCCCCTTCCAGTCAATGAGAGCCAGGAAACCCCTTCCAGTCAATAAGAGCCAGGAGCCCCCTTCCAGTCAATGAGATTCAGGAGCCACCTTCCAGTCAATGAGAGCCAGGAGCCCCCTTCCGGTCAATGAGAGTCAGGAGACCCCTTCCAGTCAATGAGATTCAGGAGCCACCTTCCAGTCAATGAGAGCCGGGAGCCCCCTTCCAGTCAATGAGAGCCAGGAAACCCCTTCCAGTCAATGAGAGCCAGGAAACCCCTTCCAGTCAATGAGATTCAGGAGCCACCTTCCAGTCAATGAGAGCCAGGAGCCCCCTTCCGGTCAATGAGAGTCAGGAGACCCCTTCCAGTCAATGAGATTCAGGAGCCATCTTTCAGTCAATGAGAGCCAGGAGCCCCCTTCCAGTCAATGAGATTCAGGGGCCACCTTCCAGTCAATGAGAGCCAGAGGCCCCTTTACAGTCAAGGAGAGCTATGAGCCACCATCCAGTCAATGAGCGCTAGGAGCAACCTTTCAGTCAATGAGAGCTAGGAGTCACCATCTAGTCAATAAGAGCTAGGACCCAGCTATTTTGACACATAAAGGTATCCAATTAATTCAATACACGTTATATGGTAACAGCATGCTGGCTGGGCTGTGCATACCTTGAGGTATAACATCAATTGGAATTCTTAACTGTTTGCCAAAGTCGATGCACAGCATGTTTAATTTAATCTGCATTAATTTGAACCCAAGCCTTTCCTTTGAGATTACGTGACCCTAACTGCACATCTGTGAAACGTGCAGTGATCCATCGATTCATTGATGGGGCAGTGGGTCTAGCTTTCAAAAGCAGCAGAGTGGGAGCAGAGCGAGCATATTATCGACCCCCCTATAAATGAACTGTTGTCAGAGCCATTAAACTGTGTTCAACCCACCCATATGTGTTTCAACTTCATCGCTGTCAGCAGACAGCCTCCTTTTACATTTTCCTAAGGGTAAACAGTCTTTCCTCCAGACCACTAGGCAAGATCGTGCAATGATACCCTTTTCTCACAAAAATGTATTCAAAACAGGCTTATCCTGAAATAGACATTCCATGTAAAATGCCTTAAGTCACTGATGTGAATTTCCAAAGCATGACGGGCATGTATCCACTTTAACAAACATTTAGAGATCTTTTGACACGATTTGTAAGTGTGAAGAAGCATTGAAAACATCTAATTGCAGCTCCTGTAAAAAGACATTCCATCATTCCATTTCACTGATATTTCTTGAGCGACGTATTAGAGGCCGACATAGAGACAGTTGGCATGCTCAGGGTTTAAGTTAATTGGGGCATGCAGGTCATCTTAGAGTGCAACGTGCCACTTGGAAGCTACTTCAGCTTCACTGCTGGCCCAGTAAACAGATGGTGACTGTTTTGAAAAGACAGGGCAAAGCCTCTCCAGGCACCAAGGAACACCCCAGGACTGGTCTCTGTGAGTTTTCTCTATTTATTGGGTAGTGGTGTGAAGTAATGCATGTCACTTGTTGTCTCTTGAGATGCGGCAGAGCTCGTATACTGGTAGACTGGGTAAACTAGACTATCATCGAAGTTAGAAGATTTCATCCAGATTTTCAATTTTCTTGTGTAATTCAAGAAATGAGGAGAAGGCTCTGGTGGGTAGCAGCAGGTTGTTCCAGGTTTTAGGAGCCAGGTAGGAGAAGGCACGGCTGCCAGATCTGGCTCAGAGTATATGGGGTGTGTGTGCAGTAGGAGTTTTGCTGAGAGGAGTTGCCTGGTATGTTTGTAGAAGTTTATGCAGCTGCTGAGATATGTGGGATTCATATTTGGTAAGGTTTTGCATGTGTGCTTGAAGAATGTGAAGAGTGCTTGTTTGTGGATTGGGAGCCAGTGGAGTTTTTTGAGGTGTGGTTTGATGTGAGTGCAAGGTGGGAGGTTGAGGGTGATCTTGGCCTCTGTGTCTTGTATGGCTGCACATGTAGAGAAAAATCAGTAGGTTTGCACAAAGGCAAAAGTAAATTAATGATCACAGTAATGTGAGAGACTGTTAGACCTGGCACCTTGGCGTGAGTTTCCCTTCCACTTTTTGCTGATGTGCCTCAAATGTTTTGTTGGTGTTGGCCGCTCAGAGCGCTGTGCCACTGCCAATCAGTGCCACAGCGCAAGTGCTCCCTATGGTAAAATGTATATATTGATTGGTGTCCATGTTTGGCTTATTCGGTTTACTATCAGCCCCTAGTAAAGTGCACCAGGAGTTCCAGGGCTTGTAAATGCGAATGCTGCTGGTGGGCCTGCAGCACTGGTCGTGCCACCCACAGAAGCGGCCTAGTAAAATGTGTCTAGGGTCTGCCACCGCAGACCCTGCGCGCGGTCTGGTACCGTTGCGCTGACTGCGCAAGTGCCCCCCCTTGCCAGTCCCTAAACCTTCCCTTAACTACATGTTAGCCACCCCTCTGGTAGGCCCAAGGGCAGGGTGCATTGTAGGCATAAGGTAGGACATGCCCTGATGTGTGTGGCATGTCTTAATAGTGAATTACAGCCATTTTCGTTTTTCACTATTGAAGGCTACCTGCTCTCCATAGGCCAGAATGGGCTGCGGGAATTACTACATGCTGTAATCCAAGTGGACTCATAGAGCATGGTAGAAAATCAAGTTTAGTATGCCTGAACTCAGAATAATAAAATACTTCTTTTAGTAAAGTTTATTTTAATATCCTGCGTTTGTAAATACTACTTTTAGAAAGTTAGTATTTACTGACCTGGCCATTTCAGTCCGCCTCTGCTGTGTGTGTGTGTTCTGCCTAGCAACAGTAAGGAGCAGGGTTGGGGAATCCCCAGAGACAGGCTGGCTGCCAGGTGGTGGGTAGAGAGATTACACCAGGATGGGTGGGAGGAGTACACCTTTGACTCTGAATAGACCTGTGCTCTGCCAGCACAAAGCCGGCTCCGCCCCCTGTGGAGCGGCTGATGTCTCTGCCCTGCTGCTGAAAGGAAAGAGCAGAGTCACCACAACAAAGTGCTCCAAAACTGGACTGAGCCAGGCCCAGGCCCCCTGGCGCTAAAGAACAAAAGAATTGCACTATAAAAGTAGGAGCCTGGCTCCTAAGAAATCAGATCCTGTTTGCGCCAAGAAGAAACTCTGCCCGAAGAGAAGGACCTGGAGAAGCTGAAGGAGGAATACTGTCTCTCTGCCTGAGAGACTGGCCTGCAGTGGGTGCCTTGCTGCAAGAAGGAGAGGAAAAGACTTAAGGAAAAGACTTTGCATCAACTTGTGCTTTTAAACAATCTCCAAAGGCTTGCTGGTGAACTTGCCCCCTGATCTGCGCCCCAGGAACAGTGGGCGCAACCTATCCCCCAGAAGAGGAGAAGTAGCTGGACGCAATCCTGTGACGCTGATCCCCAGAGAACCTGTGTGCCTCTCCCCCTTTCTCTACACCGCGACATCTGCCACCTGGGACTACCACGAGCACTGCAAGGACCTGCCTACCTGGTCCAAGCACCGCAAGTACCAGCCCCTCCGAGCCGTAGCTTGCAACGCGAAGAAAGGCACCTGAAGGCCTGCGCACCAAGCCCTGGCGACCCTGTGCCGTCAAGATCACCGCGAGGCCCTGTGCACACTTGTGATCCCCTGAAAAGCTGATCGCGCTGCAACGCGCTGCAACGCGCTGTGGATTACTCCGGAGCTGCTTCTCCCTTCTCTGCCCTTGGTCGTGTGGCTAAGACCTTCGTCGGGTGCCCCACGAAGCACCGCCGCCCTCTGACTGCGAGGGACGACACCGCGACGTGGGACACCGCTCCGTCGAAACCCGAGGCTGCCGGGACCATCCCCGTACAGAACAAAGGTATTTGGGACGATCGCGCTAAAAGTACGGCCCGTACTTGCCTATGTATGAGCCGTACCTGCTTGAGACCTAGTGGGAGCTGTGCGCACAATTCCGGTCCGTACTTGCCTTTGTACGGACCGTCCTTGTCTCCAAAGTGCCGTGGTTCGAACCGTATCTACATTTGAAGTCATCATCCCCGGGGCCGTAGTTCGACCCGTACTGCTTCCTGTCTGAACCGTACTGCCTTTAAAATACTCTGGGTTCGCCCCGTACTGCTTCCTGTTCGCACCGTACTGCCTTTCAAAGAACCCGTGTTCGCACCGTACCGGTGCTTCAATCCATGTACGGCGCGTCCCTGGCTGTCTGGACCATACCGCGTTAAAAGACATTGCCGGTGCTCACGCGAGAAACGTGGGACTCGGCAACCGTACTCCGGCTCACGCGGGAAGCGTGAGAAACAGCAAGGCACTGCAAAAACCTTGCCCAGAGCATCACAAAGGCGCTACGAAGTACGCAGAAGACCTAAGAACCGGATTTTAACTAGAACTGTGCCATATTGAGTACTGTGGACTGCCCTTAAGCATTTAAAGAGTAACTGGATAAAGATTCATCAAGAGAACTGTATCTGTGCAACCTGCCTGCAAGAAACCTTTTATATAAAGACTTCTATTTTTGATAAATACAGCCTTGTGTCTTTTGTGTGGTGGGGTGGTGATTATTGTGTGGGACAACTTGAACGCTTAACCTTATGCCCTCTGGAAATTTAGCCTGACTGCTCGCGCCACGTTACCTAGAGGGTGAGCAGGGGTTATTTTTAAAGAGGTGATCCTTTGCCCTGACTTAGAGGAAAGGGTCCCTGCTTGTCGCAAGTGCATACCTGCGCCAACCAGAGACCCCGGATTCTAACAGAGACTATACAAGATAAACAATGCAGACATTGAAAAAAAGATTCTGCAAATGCTAGAGTAGATGATTTCCATCAGGTTTGGCTCAGAGGATTAAGCACAAAAGCAAAGTGGGATCCATTATAGATGCCCCTGGTTGTGGCATGGCTCAAGAAAGGAGTGAGGAAAGATTCTCAAACAGTGGAAGTATATTGCCTACATTCCTGTGCCTGGAGAGTAGAGATCCAGATAATAAAGTGAATGGAGGGCTACTTTTAGTACTCCCATAAACTTTGTTAGCAAGGAGATAGTAAATAGTTTCTACCTCAACACTGCTGTTTGATGGATGGTAGGGTGAGGCTGCAATTGTTGTTGTTTTGTTGGGCTGCCCTTTGTCTACCCCTATATACTGCTTCAGAAATGTTATTGATAGGTACAGAGATCTCACATTTCATTGTGCCCATCTTGCTATCGCTGTTCCATCCTGTTGCTGGGAATTCCACATTTCTTGATTGTATTAGGTCTCAAGGCCTAACTACCATTATCAGTACCCATTCCTTTTTTTTTTTCCCTTTTTCTTTTTTTTTATTAATAAATCAGCATTGATGATAACAACATGGTTGCATACAGAAAACAATTATCGTTACATTGCATAAACAGTACATAGAAACAGAAGAGAAAAACAAAAAAAAGGGGCAATCAAACCCAATTCCTTATTGGGGCCCATAGTGCAAACCCAAATTTCTTTTTTCCCCTAGCTTTAAGTTTGTACAAAGCGATTTCCAGATTATACAGAGATAGTAGTTTAGCCTTCCATGTGGAAAAAGATGGTGGGTCCGGACTTAACCATTGGGAGGTGATACATAAACGGAGAATAGCCATACATAGAAACAAAAACCCCTTCTCGGGGGTTGAGCGATTTCTAATGTTTACTCCAAACTCAAATCCGAATAACACTAATTGAGAAGTGATTTCAGCAGAAACCCCAAGGCCTAAATTAAAAAAACATTGTATCTCATTGAGTAAAGGGGTAAGCGCAGGACAGTCATAAAACATATGCACCAGATCAGCTGCCCTCAGGGTGCATCTAGGGCATAGGACCCCTCGATTTGTTCCCCACTTAGCTATCTTCGCTGGAGAGTAATATAAATCAAAAATGGCCATGTAATATTGACTTTTAAGACTGCCTGAGAAAATAACAGCGTCGGCTAGGTTCAGTGCTGATTGTAAATCAACACCTACTATCCCTAACCTCCTCTCCCATCGATGCTCAAAATAAAGAAGGTCGTCCTGCTGGGATGCTGTTATTATTTTGAAAAGTTGAGAGATCTTACATCTTCCTTTTATACATTCCAAGATCAAATTCTTTTCCAAGCTGATCTGCCCTCTTAAATCAAGATTATCTAAGAAACTTCGGATTTGGAGATGTTTAAAGAAGTCCGTCCGTTGCAGCCCAAACCTCTCTTGGAGTTCTAAAAATGACATCAATTTTTTATCTATGAAGAGGTCTCCAATGGTTCTAATCCCCTGGGTATTCCATCTCCGCATAGTGTAGTCACAGAAAATTGAGGGGAGTTTCCCTTGTATTCCTAAAGGGATATAACGATTATATTCCTTTAGAATGAAACGTTTACAGATTTTAGACCAAACTCCCGCAGCGGCCAACAAAATCTTAAAGCGGGTTCTTTTGTAGTAACTGGGCTCAAACAATTTAGAGAACATATATCTGGCTTCCGGACCCACAATACGCTCATATATAGATGGAGAGACAGCAGGGTCTATATATGCCTGAGTACCAAAGAACAGAATCCCCATATGTTGGAGCATGGCCGCCCAATAATAATACTGAAATTGAGGGATATTCAGTCCCCCCCTCGCCCTTGGTAAGCTAAGTTTTTTAAAGGCTCTCCTTGTCCTCTTGTACCCCCAAATAAAACGAGAACACATTCTTTCAATCTTTGTGAAGATTGAATTAGGTAGCAGAAGTGGGATCGTGCGGAATAAATAGAGGAATTTCGGAAAAACCACCATCTTAATAACATTACATCTACCGTATAAGGATAAATGTAGGTAATCTAAGTTTTCTAACATTTTATTAGATGTGATTATGACTGGATCAAAGTTTAGGTTAACAATAGTTTGTACATTCGAGGCGATTTTAACCCCCAAATAAGTGGCTTCTGTGACTGTATTAACACCTAATAAAGCATCGGAACCAGTGAAAAGAACTTGTGTTTTATGTAAATTCAGTTTGTAGCCGGACACGGCACCAAATTCTGACGTCAGAATTTCAATACGTCTCATCATATTAACTACATCCACTGTGACGACTGCCACATTGTCTGCATAAGCTAGAACTTTAATGAATTCTCGCACAGGCTTAACTGGAATAATCTCTGAATCATGTTCGATCTTGATCAACAAAGGCTCGATGTAAAGAGCAAAAAGAAGAGGGGAACAAGGGCAACCCTGCCGGGTACCCCTATATATCTTGAATTCCCCCGAATGCTTCCCAGAAATACGAATTGTCGCAACGGGACAAGTGTACAGAGCTTGCACAGCTTTAATAAAAGATGGTGGGAACCCTTTCCAATAGAGGACTGCCCATAAAAATTCCCAGGAGACCCTGTCGAATGCCTTCTCGGCATCCAACAGGGCCACCCCAATTGGAACTTCAGAAACCTGGGCCCAGTCCAAAAGGGATATTATTCGGCGGACTTGATCCGTGGCACCTCTACCTGCTACAAACCCATGCTGACGCTGTGAGACTAATGGTGCTACAACCTTTCCTAATCTTATAGCAAGGAGTTTAGAGAAGATCTTGCTGTCTGAATTAATTAATGTAATTGGACGATATGAAGCTGGTTTGCACGCATCCTTCCCTTTCTTTTTGAAGACTATTATAGTTGTCTTAGACCATGAGTCCGGTACTATGCCGCTAAATGCTTGCTGAAATAGGGAAAATAAGGGAGCCCGCAATTCGGCCTGAAAAGAAATATAAAACTCCAGGGGGATCATATCTGGACCCGTTGCTTTACCCCGGGGTAAGGATAACATTGCCTGATCAATTTCTTCCCAGGTTATAAAAGTGGACAGAGTATCCTTCTGGGCCAAACCTAAGCTTACAGAGGGGGTTTCCCCCAAGTAACCCCCTGGATCGGATGTTTTTTCATTCTCATAGAGCTTTTGGTAAAAATGTTTGAATACCTCACGAACACCAGACTCCGACTCTTGTAGGGACCCATCTATATCATTTATTTTATCAATCTTGATTTGCGTTTGTTTTTGCCTTAGTCTATTGGCCAACACCCTCCCCAACTGTTCCCCATATTCAAAACATTCCCTTCGGAAAGTTTGATATTTAGCAGCTGTTTCATAGGCATGTTGCTGGAATATTAAAGATCTTTGTTTAGCCAAATTATTCTTTACTATAGAGACATCAAACTGATCTTTAATCTTCTGGGCTAACTCTCGCTCGAGTAAGCTTAACTCTAGCATATCTTGTTCAGACTTTTCTCATAATGCTTACGTATCACATATCTTAGGGTTTCCCCCCTTACACCCGCCTTAAAAGTATCCCAAACAACTGTATCTGGAGCTGAGCCTTTATTAACTGAAAAAAAACCTGGAAGCCAGAGTTTAATATAATCCCGATATGCCTCATCAGCTAGTAGCTTCCTATCAAAAGTCCAATTAGATCCTGAATGTGGCACAACAGACATCTCAAATTTTAGCACAAGGGGATTGTGATCCGAGATTAATCTCGGCAATGTAGTGATGGTAGCTTTCTCCAAAATGGTAGATGTAGCCAATATATAATCAAGCCGAAACAGTTTATTGTGGGGAGCAGAATAAAAAGTGCTGCCCTGCTGAGTGTTATTCAGTCTGTTCCAAGCATCATAAAGACCGTGCTTTCTTGCTAGATTACATAAGGATTTAAAGACTCTAGGTTTTCGTCCCGTATATATTGCACCTAAATTTATATTAACTGATTCATCTATGTGTATGTTGAGGTCCCCGCAGAGTATAATAGGTTGGGGCCACAAGGCAAGTTCCGAGTTGAGAAAATCAAAGAGTTCAGGTTCATCCATGTTAGATCCGTAAATAGTACATATGGTTACTACCTCCACATTGCTAAACAATGGCTCAACGATCACTCACCTACCATTTTTATCCTCTTTATATTTCTTGCAGGACAGCGCCCCCAGTTTGCAGAAAATTGCTACACCTCTAGTATTTACAGATTGCTTTGAACAAGCAATCAACTCCACCCCCATTCTTTTAAGCCATGCCCTGTTGGCCCATTCCAAGGATATTTCTATCGGCTTTCACCCTGTGCCTTTCACCTGGCCCTGGTAACCACATTTCTGGTGCAAATTTTTAATTATTTTCACTGGGTTTCCACCGACAAATCAAAATGTGTGACACAGTCCAACTAACTATGTAGAATTATGCACTTTATAAGCATGCTGCTCAAAATTCACCCACGCTCTATCAATCAACATCGTAACTGAAGAAATTACCATCCCAGTTTACAAACAAACAAAACACTCCCTCATCGACAATAACAAGCCTAGTAACTCTCCTCACTCGCCCAGCATGGCAAGATTGCACACCTCTCCCTGAGGCAGCAGGTGTGAATCCAAAAGCTGGTACCACCAGTGGAGTAGTCCAGAGACAGGTCACTTTGGTGCAGAGACTTAATATTGATGTACAAAATATCGACTTGCACCAATATCGAGGTAAAAATATAGTGGGTGAGAAATTTCGCCAGAAAAAATATCATGGACGAGAATATCGATTGTTAGGTAAGTAATATCGATGTTTAAATTATCAAAGTGTTTAATATTGTTTATAAAAATATCGTTGTTTGAAATATCGAAGTGTTTAATATTGTTTGCAAAAATATAGTTGTTAAAATTATCGATTTTTTATTAAAGTTATGTATTTTAGTATATATTTTAAATGTATGTGATGTGTTTTTTTGTATAAGAATTGTTTGTGTTTTTATTATATGTGTAAAAATGTATTAGTTATTTATTTTTTTTTATTTGAATTTTGAGTTTTTAGTACCATAGTGGGTTATGTGTTTATAGAGGAATAGGGTGGGAAATAATTAAATTATATTAAATGTATTGATTATTTTTAGCAGTTATTAATTTCTTTCTATTTGAATTTTGAGTTTTTAGTCTCGTAGCAGGTTGTGGGCTTATAGGGGAATAGGGTGGGAAGTAATTTAATTATATTAAATTTATTGCATATTTTTTATTTGTTTAATTGTGATGTTATAGTGTTAAATGTGAAAAGTATTTTTTATGAATTCATTAATAATTTGTTGTTAATAATATTTAATTAATTAATTGGCAATTAATTATGGTAATTGTGAAATTAATTTTAGGTGTGTGTTGTAGTATGTATATGTATAAATGGTGGGAAGGGTGGGAATGGTGGGAAGCAATTTATTTTTTATTGATGATTTAATAATTAGTTGTTAATTTTAGATAATTAATTAGTAATTAATTATGTTCATTTTGAAAATAGGTTTAGGTGTGTCTTGTGGTGTTTATAGGTGTAAATGGTGGGAAGGGTAGGAAGTAATTTATTTTTAATTGATAAATTAATAATTAGTTAGTTAGTTTAAATTAATGAATTAGAAATTAAATATGGTAATTGTGTAATTCGTTTTAGGTGTGTGTTGTGGATATTATAGTGTTAAAGCATGTGTATTTAATGAATGTTTAATATTTTTTTATTAATATTATTTTTTAATTGATTATTAATTATGTTAATTATGGAAATACATTTAAATAAAACGTTTTAAGTGTTTTTTATTGGTGTGGTGTTCTAGGGTAGGAAACAAAATAAATACATTTATGTTTTACTTAATTCTGTTACTATTTGCTTCTTATAAATAATTATTGTTTTTAAATGTATTTACTATTATATTTTATATAATATTTGTACCTTTTTGTTATATGTAATTTATATTCTATGTTTTTCTTTTATATGTTTAATATATTTAAATTTATATTTTTTTATCTTGTTTATTCGTATTTATCATTTAAAAACAAATTCTATTGTTTAAATGTTATTAGTAATTTTGTTTTTCTGCAATCCAGCACTTTCCCTACTGTTGCAAACTTTGGAGTGGGAATAGTAATTTTTCCCTACTCCGACATCCAGCACTTTCCCTACTGTTGCACTCACTGGAGTGGGAATAGTAAATTTTACCTCTCCGCTATCTGGCACTTTCCCTACTGTTGCACTCAGTGGAGTGTGAATAGTAATTTGTACCCCTCCACTATCCAGCACTTTCCCTACTGTTGCACTCACTGGAGTGGGAATAGTAATTTTTACCCCTCCGCTATCCAGCACTTTCCCTACTGTTGCACTCACTGGAGTGGGAATAGTAATTTTTACCCCTCCGCTATCCAGCAGTTTGCCCACTGTTAAAGTTATTGGAGTGGGAATATTAATTTTTACCCCTCCACTATCCAGCACTTTCCCTATTGTTGCACTCACTGGAGTGGGAATAGTAAATTTTACCTCTCCGCTATCTGGCACTTTCTCTACTGTTGCACTCAGTGGAGTGGGAATAGTAATGTGTACCCCTCCGCTATCCAGCACTTTCCCTACTGTTGCACTCACTGGAGTGGGAATAGTGATTTTTACCCCTCCGCTATCCAGCACTTTCCCTACTGTTGCACTCACTGGAGTGGGAATAGTAATTTTTTACCCCTCTGCTATCCAGCACTTTCCCTACTGTTGCACTCACTGGAGTGGGAATAGTAATTTTTACCCCTCCGCTATCCAGCAGTTTCCCACTGTTAAAGTTATTGGAGTGGGAATATTAATTTTTACCCCTCCACTATCCAGCACTTTCCCTACTGTTGGACTCACTGGAGTGGGAATAGTAATTGTATACCCCTTTGCTATCCAGCACTTTCCCTACTGTTGAACTCATTTGGAGTGGGAATAGTAATTTTTTCCACTCCGATATCAAACACTTTCCCTACTGTTTCTTTTACTGGAGTGGGAATAGTAATTTTTACCCCTATGCTATCCAGCACTTTCCCTACTGTTGCACTCACTGAAGTGGGAATAGTAATTTTTACTCCTCTGCTAGCCAGCACTTCCCTACTGTTAAACTCATTGGAGTGGGAATAGTAATTTTTACCCCTCCGCTATCCATCACTTACCCTACTGTTGTACTCAGTTGAGTGGGAAAAGTAATTTTTACCCCTTCGCTATCCAACATTTTCCCTACTGTTGCATTTATTGTATGTTTTAACCTTTTAAAATAATTTAGTGTTTTAAATTATTATAGAATTTTTTTTTAAATATTGATATATATATATTTTATTTGTATATAATTTTACAAATTAACTACAGATAATATTTAAATATATATATGTATAAAATATTATGTTTCTGCGTTTATATTTTTTAATTTAAGTGTATTTGTAATATTTAGTTAAAATGTTTATTCATTTTAATTTAGTTTGTTAAAAATAATATTACTTAATATATTTTATTTTATATATATTCTGTATTCAATATTTTTTACATCTATATTTTTCACTTCGATATTTTTAATCAATATTTTTGTACTTACCTGTTTAAGTATAGGGAGTCGATATTTTTGTATTCTATATTTTGTCTTCGATATTTAGAACATCGATATTCTATCAGTGAATCATCACTTCTTTCTTTTGGTGCTACCAGACCTCACTGGCCATCTCGGTAAAGCTCTATTCCCACTCATGCATGTAACCAATCTGATCAGGTCCCCATGGAGCCAGTGCAGAAGCCATAAAGCTAGAGCCGCCAGAAAAGTGGGGTGAGGCAGCTAGGCAACTGCATTGGTGATTCATGCAGCAGCTGCCTGCCAAAGACAAGCCCCATTGAGGACCAGACCAGGTAAATACCAAGCAATTAGATACATGGTGTTACTTATGATGACATTGGACATCTGGTGCGAGAATACTATGTGCACAATACCTAAGACAAGAGGCGTTTGGCCAGATGTACGGCATGAGGAGAGCGTGTTCACTACATGTAGTGTGCATGTCGTGTCCTGATTGGTTGAGTGTGTCTATCTACATGTGGTATCTAGCTTTGTGGTATTTTTAGGGAACGCAAGCCTTTGGCCAAACTTGTTTTATCGGGGCTAATTTCCTCTGACCTGTTTGTGGTGCAACTATCTATCTGTGGGATTAATCATCGTTTTCCCTGGGCATGCATTTGCCTTTAGGTTAAGAGAGACCCCACCTGTTACCTGGTATTCAGTAGGTGTGGGTGTGGGCCATAGGACTTGTCTAACCATGTATATCTGACTTGGGGTTGATGGAGAGGTCGCCGTGGGGAAATCCGACAGCATTGATTTGAGTTCATTAGAACTCCTGAAAATAATATGGCAGTCACCGGTATCATATTTATCGACATCCTGAACATTGTGCATACAGTTGTCAAACCATACATTAACATTGTTCTTACTGGTATTGACATGATTATGTATGCATAGGTCAGTACATACATCAATATTGTTCTTACTAGTAACAGTATTGTCATTTGTGCCTGGATTATGACATACATTGATAATGTCATTGCCGGTGTCTGCGCTACTGTGCGGGTACAGGTTACGACATACATTGACATTGCATTGACGGGTATTGGCATGGTCATGAAGGCACAGATTATGGCATACGTTGATATTGTAAGCCTGAAGCCTGTGTAAATCAAACGCCGATCGCGGTGCCGTGAGGGAAACGGCTTGAGAGGCACTCACCAGCTCTCCTGCAGCCGATTGCAGTGCCGTGAGGGGAATGGCCAAAGCAGTTTGTAGGGGGACTGCAAATCCCAGGCACCCTTGCGCCCACTTCCCGCGCCCGCAGTTGTGTTGAGAGTAGAGGCGGCCTCCTGCAGCAAGGGAAGTCTGTGGAAATCAAATGCTGTGAGGGAAACGGCTCGAGAGGCACTCACCAGCTCCGCTGCAGCTGATCGTGGAGCCGTGAGGGAAACGGCTTGAGAGGCACTCACCAGCTCTGCTGCAGCCGATTGAAGTGCCGTGAGGGGAATGGCCGAAGCAGTTTGAAGGGGGACTGCCAATCCCTGGCACCATTGCGCCCACTTCCCTTGCCCGGAGGCATGTTAAGAGTAGAGGCGGCCTCCCGCAGCGAGGGAAGCTTGTGGAAATCAAACGCCGTGAGGGAAAAGGCTCGAGAGGCACTCACCAGCTCCGCTGCAGCCGATTGTGGCGCCGTGAGGGGAACGGCCCAAGCATTTTGAAGGGGGACTGCAAATCCCATGCACCCTTGCGCCCACTTCCCGTGCCCGGAGGCGTGTTAGGAGTAGAGGCGCCCTCCCGCAGCATGGAAAGCCTGTGGAAATCAAACGCCATGAGGGAAACGGCTTGAGAGGCACTCACCAGCTCTGCTGCAACCGATCGCGGCGCCGTGAGGGAAATGGCTTGAGAGGCACTCACCAGCTCTGCTGCCGCCGATTGCGGCACCATGAGGGGAATGGCCGAAGCAGTTTGAAGGGGGACTGCCAATCCTGGCACCATTGCGCCCACTTCCCTTGCCCGGAGGTGTGTTAAGGGTAGAAACGGCCTCCCGCAGCACGGGAAGCTGTGGAAATCAAACGCCGTGAGGGAAACGGCTCGAGAGGCACTCACCAGCTCCGCTGCAGCCGATCGCGGCGCCGTGAGGGAAATGGTGAGAGGCACTCACCAGCTCTGCTGCAGCCGATTGAGGCGCCGTGAGGGGAACGGCCGAAGCAGTTTGAAGGGGGACTGCAAATCCCAGGCAACCTTGTGCCCACTTTCTGCGCCCGGAGGCGCGTTAAGAGATGAAGCGGCCTCCCGCAGCACGGGACGCGCGAGGGCGTGTCCGGCCCAAGGGCGGGCCCATCAGCGCCCGTCTGAGGTGCTTCATCGGGACACAAGCTATCTAGTCATATGCAATGGAACTGGTACCACAATCATCTGGAGGGCAAGGCGGTGAGACTTATTCCTCACTCCCCCATTTCTTGCTTCCCTAGCCACTTCCCTTGGGGGACTGCAATCCTGTTAACATTGCCATCAACCTACACAGACTGTTTAATTAATGGGGGCAACCTTTCGCAGGGTTGACTGAACGATACTGTTAAATAAGGTTTTATGCTTCTAACCATTTACTTAGAGTCAATGACCAAGTATTGGATTGCATATATTTTAGTCTTTTTACTTACTCAGTATTTCACGGATTTCACTTCCACCAAAACATTGGATTTTAAACCGGATCTGAGCTAATTTGACTGTAGCGTTGAATGACCCTAGTGATCGGGTTGCAGATAGAGCCTCTTACCATAGGCACTCTTATCTGGTAGCCCTGCTAACCCTACGTAGACTCACACTGGGGCCACTTCCTCATGCACTCCCGCACTTGCACTTTTGCTTCTTACGTCTGGTATACTGCATCTGCACTTTGCACTTTATGTTTGAGCAATTACGCACCTAGGGCATCATTAGGATGGCGGGCGGACTTTGTAGTAGAAAGGGACCGCCCGCCATTAGTGCGGCAGTCCGGTGGGGGTTATTAGGATGCACCCGCCACACTGGCGGGCGTATCCTGCATTCTTGACATTGCGGCGGGATGTGCATTCAGCACCGCCCACCGCAATGCCAAAAAGGCATGTTGTGCATTTTCATGCACAACGTGGCAGGCACCGCGCGGTGCCTGCCATGTTGTGCATGAAACTGCAGGGGGTTACCATAGGTACCCTCCATGTGCACCACCCACCCCACAACTTCCTGGGGGCCCACTACGGGCCCCCAATAGTAAAGATCGCATGCAATAGAAAGGCAAATCCTCGCATGCATTATAATATGGATGGCGGTGTCTAACAGAACCCGCCACCATATTAAAACCTTTACTGCCCGGTCGACTCATCGACCGAGCGGAAAACCGGCAGACGGTCTTTCCGTCCACCGGGGTGCCCCCCACCATAGTAATATGGCGGGGGAGAATGGCATGTGGGCAGGAAAGAATGTCGGTCAGATCGCCACCGCCATGCGGGCAGTGGCGATCCGCCTGACATTCTAATGGGCCTCCTAGTTTCTCGTGCTAGTTGATTCCAGGTAGCCTACCCTCAACCTGAGTTCCAAGTTAATTATTAGTACCCAAATTAAATCATCTATAGTATAAAAGGTAATCGCCACAACTAAAGTAGACTGGGGAAACGAATGTGTACAGAAAAGAAACAAAAGGCCCCTCCCATGCCTAAATCTAAAACCAAACTGACCTCTATAGATAGGATGCTGGAAAAGGCTTTAGGAGCAGTGGCCACTGAAATCGAGCAGACAGAGAGACGATTATCCCTGACCCCTAACTTGGAAATCCCTATGGCAGATTCTTACACCTCAAAAATCTCAGGAGTTTTGATAAACGATTCGCCCAGGGTCCAAACCCCAATAGTTGAAGTAATCAACCCTGACCAAACCAGGGTGGAATCTCCTACACAATCCGCTACAAAAGGGAGACCTAAACCACAAGCAAAAACAGCGGCAAGAAGGAAGAAAGCCACGGGAGAGAAAATAGTCAATAGGAACACTGGGACGGGAGAACTAGTAAAGAGTATTGAAACAGCAGGCGAACAGCCAGTGTGGGTCAATAAGCTAGTGGTGGATCTGCAAATCCAAGTGACGGACATATTTAAGGACGAACTTAAATCACTCGTAGAAAGCGTTGACAAGTTGGCCTCGCTCCTTAATGACTGGACAAGTAATAGGGGGGCAGTACATGGGAATGTTGGACCTGATATTGGAACCCGAGATCAGGCCACTGTGAACACCATAAAGGTCACCCCAGCCCCCAAGCATAATGATTGCCTAGCTACTTAAGCACTAAATCTAAAGAGACAGCAACCAACATCCCCGCTAGAGCCAACACAGAGAGGCCCTCCACCGCCATCGCTAATAGAGCAAATCTGCCCCTTTTATCCCAAAAACCCAGCAGGCAATGGCAGCCGAATAAACAACGGTTAGGGGTAGATTTACCCACACGTACAGAAGGCACTAAAGAAACCCCCCCCCCCCCAATTATAAACCTCCCACCGGCCTCAACTCCATATGTTCTCATCCTTGCAGGCATCCCTGAGCTTGGAAGGGGCCAATATGAACCACACCAAGAACTAAAATACAAATGCATGCAATGGCTAGCCAATCACCGGCACTTCCGGTACGACGATGCAGGAGAGATCTTAACCACACGCAGAGTTGGATGAGTAGGATGGAGGCCTAAGGATAAGCAAGGAGATTGTATAGTGATTAATTTCAGAAACCCTTGCGTTGTCCAAGACATTTTAAATAGAGAGGATGGGAGACAAACTGGCACTATCCAAGCCCTCCCACTGGGTTATTTTTATTCCCCAGAGAGGGTCCATCAAGACAAAAGGCATTATGGATGGGGCCGGAGACACGAAAACTATAGCTATCATAAAGCTGCCTTGAATCACTACTGGCCCAGGCAACCAATTTTTAATATTCCCACAGCAAACAGATTTAGCATCCTAGAAGGAGTGGATTGACTTGAGGTTCAGGCCATTAGCCCCGAAGTGCAGTTGGGCTACCCTCTGATGGTAACTGAGACCCGTGAGAATGATACAGGGCACTGCACGTTGCTAGGGGAAGGAGAATCTTGTGGGAGCATGAGCGGCTCCCCAAGAAATTGCCATGAGGGCCTAAATATGACCTTGACCTGCAAGCAATCCCCTTTATCGAATAGTGGGACCTTCACGAAAGCTGATTCTGGACCCTGTGGGCCCCTCCCTCAATCCACCCCTTCAGTTGCCAATAAAACCAACTGCCCTGATCGCCCAAGGCTACGGGTCTTATCCTGGAACTTAGCAGGCCTGAATAGCAAGACAGATGACCCCGAATGGGGCCATTTCATGGACCAACATGAGATCTGCATGTTCCAGGAGACGTGGGCACGAGGGGACGTTTCAAAATCGGGTTTTGCCTCCTTTAATATTCCTGCATCTGGTGAAAAAGGGAGACCTTCGGGAGAACTAAGCACATGGGTGGGAGTTCACTTAGTCTGTTCAGCAAAACTACTAGAATCA
Organism: Triturus cristatus; assembly: GCF_964204655.1. NCBI lineage: Eukaryota > Metazoa > Chordata > Amphibia > Caudata > Salamandridae > Triturus > Triturus cristatus. The sequence continues at coordinate 139,363,583 of NC_140592.1, forward strand.
TCTTCAAACGATATCCTGTGTGTCTTTTTGCACTTTTCCCCAAAGATCTCCATAGCCCTTCAAAATGTGTACTCTAGACCAGTTAGCCAGGAACAGGAGTCAAAAACACTTGAGGAACTAATAACATTTTTATCCACAATTGCAGACAATTACACGGTGATCATAGGAGGGGATTTCAATTGCCAGTTTGAGCCATTAGATGGCATGCTACAGGACAGTCTCTGTGAAGAAGATAAGTATTGGGCCATCTGGGAGACTACGTGTCACCAGTTAAAATTTGGTCCCCTGGGGGCGTGGCTTGGCTGCAAAGCGGAATGGCTGCCTGAAATCGCAGCTCCGCCGATCGAGCTAATTAATCCGGCAATTATCGGCGAAATTGGTGTCTGGACTCGGACCTCTCGACCCCAGCACTACGCACAGTAACAGCACTCTGCCCGACGCAAATTCTAGACCTGTGGCTGGAGCCGTTGAAAAGATCGGACTGCCGTGCTGTGAGCGGCGAGGTGGCCTGGTGCGCTCGTGGAGACCGGGGGCTTGCGTGAGGCCGGGCCCGCGAGTGCGCCGCGCTGCAGAGAGGCGGACTGCTGCTCTGCCTGGCCCTGTGACCGCGGCCTGCTCGGTGAGCACCCCCGCCGGCGGAGCCATCGTGCAGTGGTGGAGAGACCGGCGCTGCGGACGGTTGCTGATTGTTTGCCGGCGAAGTGCGGGGAGGAATCTGCCCACCACCGCGCTCCGTGGAATCGGACGAAACACAGAAAACGGAAGGTGAGAGCCTGCGCCGGTGGTCGGTGTACGCTGGTGGACCGCGACCTGTGAGAGCGCTGTGCCCAGGCTCCCTGGGCGGATCACGGCTCCGCGCCTGCGGGACATCCACGGCCCCTTATGAGACAGCGAAATTCGGGCCAGGCCTAGCGGGACTGGACGGAGGGCGATAATATCATCTGGGGCAGTGGCGCTGCTGACGGCTGCACTCAGGAGCCTAACGGAGGACAGTTTGGTGGAGGGGATACCTACAGCAGCAGTTCGCCGCATTGAGGTTGTGGCAGAGACGCCGCGCCGCCGTCCTCAGGCCCATTGCAAGGCGCAGTTAATGCAAGCGGTGGCGAGGTTCCCAACTTTAGGCGCCTGGATCGCGAGGCACGCACCGCCATCTTGCCTTGCACCCGGCCCGGTATGTGAGAGAACTGGGGCCGAGTGCGTTGCCGTGGGCGAATTGGGGAGCTGCGCTGCTTTGAACTGAAGGGCAGAAGTGGAGCTGCTGCTAAGGGGGTAGCCAGTGCCCGAGAGACCACGCTGCGGCTGACCTGTACTAGCGGGTGTAGCCTGTCGCAGCGCAGCCCTACCCAGGTACAGATGAACTAGCTCCACTGGATATTTGGGTCGACTGCCTTTCCTGCTGCCTGCCGTGGGCACCCGGAGTGAGGTGTCTAGCGACGCGAAAAGAACCTGAGGTACTGTTGCCCTTATCAGTCGTTTGTGTTGGGGGGAAGCAATGGGCAAACCAGACACGAGGCAGCCGAGGCTAACCTTTGACAAATCCAAACAGAAAACGGCGGAGCAGGAACACCGGGACGCTGATGCAGCGAGGGAGGAACAGGGTGGCCCTCAAGAAGCGGACATTAAATCGATGTTCCAAGAACTAAAAGCGAGTCTACAGGGCATAGACACCAAAATGAACGCACTGGCAGCACGTATGGACAGCATCACGACACGAATGGATAAACAAGAAAGTAGAGTAGAGGTGCTGGAAACGTGAGTGACCGACGCGGAAGAATGTCAAACAGACCTAGACAAAAAACTGCGCGGCATGGACAAAGTTCTGGCGCTAATTCAACAAAAGAATGAGGACTTGGAAGCGCGCTCCCGGCGCAACAACGTCCGCGTCACGGGTGTGGCAGAAACGACAGACATTACAAACATGGAGCAATATGTTGAGCAGATGTTGAGAGACCTCTTTGGGTCAGGTCTATCACAGATGTTCCTCGTTGAACGGGCGCATAGGACACTGGGGCCTAAGCCTAAACCGGGAGCGCCGTCTAGGCCCATTATTGCGCGCATCTTAAATTACAGAGACCGTGATGCGATATTGCGCATGGCGAGAGACATGAAAGACATGCAATATAAAGGCAACCACATCGCCATCTACCCGGACTTTACTATGCAAGTACAGGCCGCTCGCAGAGAATTCATGCCAGCGAAAAAAATCTTCCAACAAACGGGTACAAAATATTCACTAATATACCCTGCGAAGCTCAGAGTGCAAGGCCCAGGAAAACCATCTTTCTTTCTAGATGCAAAGGCGGCCCTGCAGTATGCAAAACAACTGGCAAAAGACCAAAAGACCAAAAGAACCAAACGCATTTAGAGGGACCGGAACTGCGGGACAGGCTAAGTGACGTTGAGTGATCGCAGATGTTACATCTTTGAAATTGCGATGTGGATGGCCTGCCTTGGTCGGGTCAGGGCCGAATGCCTGCTCGGAGTATCGGGGGTTAATTAATTGTGGCGGGGGGTTGAGTGAATATGCGCGATTTAGGGTGCGGGAGGTCCTCGAGGTGACACGCTAGGCCAGCGCTCGATCACCCTGTCAAGAGTACGGGGGTAATAGGTGGCCAACTTGCGTACCCCAGGGGATGATTCCCAATCATTGGTTACCGATCAAGACTCTAGTTAAAGTTCCTGTGGCTGGGAGGGTGACCTGGGGGGAAATTGCACAACCTAATTGGGGGGTTGGAGCGGGTGGGGATTACAACTTACGTTTGGGGGGTTCTGATGTTGACTGTTTGACTGGTAGCGAGAGGTTGGATGAAGCGAGAACTTGCGTAGAAACAAATACTGTACAATATGTATCGCCCCGTCGACAACGACTTTACTCACTGTGCTATGGCCGCTTCTCTACACTGTGGCCCGCTGGGCCGGTACGATATATTACGCTATGTATATGGGGGTGGATGTGTGGTGAGTTGCATGGCGCTGGTGTGCTGTTCGAACAAGGTCTTTTACTGCCACTGCTGCCGTGAAGCAAATAAAATGTCTTACTGGAATGTGCGGGCATGAATGACAGACGTAAAGCCAGGCTGGTGCAGGCCTTCTTACTTAGAAAAGAAATAGACATCTGCCTCCTGCAGGAGACCCATTTGACTGCTAATGCCGTACAACTGCTCCGACATAGTAGATGGGGAGAGATAGTACATGCTTCTTCTTCTAACTACTCCAGAGGGGTGGCGGTACTGATCAGAAGGGGTCTTCAATGGAAAACGCATGAGGAAATTAGGGATGATGGAGGCAGATACGTACTGCTAGTGGGGACGCTGTGCGGTATGAGAATGGTGCTGGTAAACGTGTATGGCCCGAATGACGATGGCCCAGATTTCTACTGTGAACTATGGCATAAGGTGCAGGCCTGTGGTCCGGCGGCGATTATGTGGGGGGGAGATTACAATGTTGTACTTTCGAACACTATGGATAGGCAGGGCACAGCCAGAGAACATCACCCCAGGGCATCAGAGGCGCTAGGCGATATTATGCAGGAGGTGGAACTGGTAGATTCCTGGAGGACACTGCACCCCGTGGCTCACACGGGTACCTGCCTAACAATGCATAGAGCTGCATGGTCTAGGCTAGACTACTGGTTGCTATCTAGAGACTTACACACTTCAGTGTTGGAGGTGACACACTTGCCGTGGTCGCTGTCTGATCATGCCCCGGTATACTTGACAATGTCCACACCGTCACAGTATATCCAACCGTTTAGCTGGAGGTTCCCCTCCCAGGCACTGCGCGACCAGGTATTTCAGCAGGAACTGCGCGAAAAGCTGGAGGAATACTTTGAGATTAACGGGGGCACGGTAGATTCGCCAGGCACGCTCTGGGAGGCTTGTGAGGTGGTGACGAGGGGATACTGCATGTCGCTAAAAACAGGAGTGTTAAGATCCATACGAGATTCACTGCGCAAACTTGAAACAGAACTTGCTAAAATTGAGTCTGCATTGATAGAAGCGCCAACAGACAGAATGCGTGCAGAATTTAGATCGAAACTTAATCAGTATCAGGAGGAGGCAGACAGAGAGGTGGCGTATTTGTCTAAAGACAGCCAGGCCAGACGATATGGAGAAGGAGACCGTGCTGGTCGCACACTGGCAAACATGCTGCGAGCGCCATGAGGGAGTGATTATATCCTGGAACTGAGGGGTGTAGAAGGAGAAATGGTAAGGGAGCCACCATCCATACTTGAAACCATGACAGCCTACTATAGCGAATTATATACTTCCAAGGTGACACCAGAGGACCAGGTGCTAAACGACTACCTGGACACCATAGCTTTAGCATGGTTCAGTAATAGTGCCAGACAGTATATGGACTTACCGTTTACGCAAGACGACATAAGAGCTATAATAGCTAGTTTGCCACTTGGCAAAGCACCGGGCCCCGATGGGCTGACGGCGGCCTTCTATAAGGAATATTCAGATCTACTGGTCCCGAGACTGCACACAGTGTTTGAGGAGGCAGTAGAAAAAGGCGTACTCCCACAGTCGATGCGTGAAGCAGTGATAATTACTCTGCTTAAACCTGAAAAAGACCCCACTAGCCCAGACTCCTATCGCCCACTTTCACTAATAAACCTCGATTCCAAAATATACGCCAAGCTGCTTGCGGACCGCTTAAAATACATGATGCCACAAATAGCGCTCTCTGACCAGTCGGGATTTGTAATGGGGAGGTCCAATTCGCATAACTTAAGAGTGCTGTTTGGGCTCCTGCATTACCTGGATCCCAAGGTGCAGGCCGCAGCTGCATTGTTGGATGCGACCAAGGCATTTGACTCCCTGGAGTGGAAATTCCTACTGACACTTTTCACCCGAATGGGATTCAGCCCGCATTTTGCCAGGAGAATTGGCGTACTTTATAACAATCCGACGGCCAGGGTACGGGTGAATGGACAGACGTCTGCTCCTATATCCATAACAAGAGGGACCAGGCAGGGGTGCCCGCTGTCACCGTTACTATTTGCTATCGCGACGGAACCACTAGCGGCTCGCATGAGACAACATCATACTCAGCATAGCATTGGTTTCACGTCGCGCGGGCTGCTCATATCCATGTATGCTGACGACATCACCATATACATGATGAACCCATCGGAGAATTTTGACCCGTTAATGCGTGAAATGGTACGCTACAGCGGCCTCACTGGCATAGATATAAACTGGTCGAAGTCGGTAATGCTGCCACTGACGGATGGTACGACCACATGCCACACTGAATTCCCAATAGATTGGGTTGCGGACGAGGTCAAGTATTGAGGTATAAATATAAGCCGCTCTATTCACGAGATAGGGCTGGCTAACTTTGGTGTGGCCATGGAATGGCTAGAAAGCAAAGTGAAGAGATGGAAAACGCTGCCATTGTCGTTGATGGGCCGAATAGCTATTGTAAAAATGGTGGTGGTGCCTAAGTTTCTTTACCTGTTTGTGAACATCCCCTTGCCATTAACAGTGGCATTCTTTCGCCGACTGCGCTCTGCCATGATTGAACTGGTTTGGGCGGGCAAGCAGCCCAGAGTAGCCTGGAACCTCCTTACACTTCCCTTTCATCAAGGGGGCCTAGCTGCCCCGGACTTTGAGCTGTATGCCTATAGTGCGCAGGCCCAATACTTACACTACTGGCAACACCCAATCCCCTACCAGCCTCACGTGGCAATAGAGATAGACGTGGCGGCACCCTGCCCCCTCAAGACAGCGGTGTATCAGTGATACAAACGGTCCCAGGAAGACATTGACACCGTAAAGATGGTACGTTGGGCTTGGTCGAACATTGCGAAACGGGCGGGCATATCTGCCCTATACACCCCGAGCATGCCGTTGGAGGGCAATCCGCTGTTGGGACCGCTGACAGACGCGGCGGTGGTGCAGCGGGCGCGTGACTGCGGCCTGAAGGTGGCGGGTGACTTATACCCAGACCACACTTTTCTTACAATACAGAACATGGTCGCAGCGCCTGAGCCGACGGCATCAGAACTACTACTATACTATCAGCTGAGGGCGGCTTGTAAACACAGGTATCCTATGTTCCCAAAGGCTCCACCGACGCTGGCAGCTCTGGAAGACATACTCTCGAACACCTCCTCGCGCAAACTGATAACGCGCATCTATAGGGTTACACAAAACGCAACACCTGTTGCGCATGTGGATTCCAGATCATTGTGGGAGGCGGAGGCAGGCATTAATATCACAGAGAAACAGTGGAAATTTTGCTGCACCCAACTTGAAAACCTGTCGCCTAATTATAGACTGAGGCTGATACACTTTAATTACTTACATAGGACGTAGCGTACACCCATACAACTCTTTAAAATGGGATTACAGGTTGATGCGAATTGTTGGAGATGTGGCGAGAGAGAGGCCACGTTCAACCACCTTGCATGGCTGTGTGGATCGGTGTATAGATTTTGGGAAACAGTCTTCAATACCATAGGGAAGATAGTGGGAACAGCTATAGACCCAGACCCACTTGTGGCCCTCCTGGGATTTGTGATGAATGTACCCAGTGCCTCACGTAAGTTAGTGGCTCTTCTTTTATTGCTCGCCAAGTGACAAATAGCGCTGCACTGGAAGAAAAAAGCTCCGCCGAAAGTATCAGGCTGGGTGGGATCAGCGATATACTGTAAGGAACAATTGACCGCCTACTGGGATCAGATGCCGCAGCGTTCGAGGCCGGTGGACATATGGCAGCCGCTGGTAGATTGGCTGGCAGAGGCGGAAGCGAATGACAGTGACTGAGGTAGAATGTTGGATGTATGGCACTGTAGCACAGTTGGAGTGGGGCTGCGCCATGAGGCGGATGTGAGGGAAGGGCGCCACTGCCCCCCGCAAGGTGTTGCCTGGGTAGAACGGCGGGGGGGGGAACTGACGTAAGTGTCCTGACGGATAGAATATGATCTGCGTGTGCGGGATACCTCATGCCCGCGCAGACATGGTAATACATGGTCGCTGGGGGATAACTGCAAGAGTCTTTGTCCAGGACATTGGTCGCTATTATTCGACTCTCGCTTACACCTGTTATTGTAGATTATTAAGTTTAAAAAAAAATGCTGTTGGAACTTTGCTCAAGTGTATGACACAGATCCGTACTAGCGACGTGACGCTACGAACACAAGCTGCCTGCCTCCGGGTTGTTGGCTGAATAGCAGTGTACACTTTGATGGCACAATAAAGGTTTTGGAAAACAAAAAAAAAAAAAAACTATCAAAAAAAAAAAAAAATTGGTCCCCTCTGGTGATGCAGATGAATTGCCTTGTTCTAAAATACTCTTTAAGGGCATGCAATGGAAGAACACAATTCGATACATCTAGCAACTACACCTTTACTAGAAATGGGTGAGGCTCCTTACTGGACTACATTTTAATTGATTCCAATTACTGGCATAGGGTAATTGACTTTAAAGTCATGGCAGGACATGATAGTGACCATAACGCTCTTGTATTAGAACAAAATGAGCTTAATCCCAGGAGTGCCACAGGTGTATACTACCCCACTGATGACAGGTTGTCCCTCTCAAACTGTAGGAGGAGAGTGCGTTGGGCAGACATAAACCAGTCCCAAGATAGACTAGGCTCCCTGTATGAAGCCATCATCCCAGTGGTCTCGACTGCAATTCATTCTGTACCTACTAATGGCACCAGAATTGATCCCCAGATGGTCACCCAGAACCATACTAGGCTAATGGCAATCACAGTAGATTTCTTCTTTCCTATAAAAAACAGCGCGCCAAATAGGAACCCCCACCCCTGGTATAACAACCAATGCCGCAAGGCCAAAACAGTCCTGATTACATCTATCAAGGCCAATGACCGCCCCTTAATTAAAATATCTTGAGCGGCCTATAAGGTCAGTGTGAACGAGGCAAAAAAGGGGTGGGAAAGCGAAAAGTGGGATACCTTGAGAAGCTCCCTGGGTGCCCATGACATGAGGACCTTTTGGAAAGTGGTCAACACAGGCAGTTCCGAGGTTAAATCACCGATAGAGCCAAACCTGGAGGCAGATGTATGGCGGGACCATTTTGAGTCCCTCTATTCAAGGGGGGAGACACTGGATGACTCAGCCGCCAAGGGCTGTTCGGCGGGGACCGATCGTCCAATTGCATCCATGCTCACCAACAAAACTTCGGATGACACCCCCATTATAACCCTTAATGAGATATCTGGCGCCCTCTCCAAAATAGCCCCGGGTAAAGCCCCCGGATTAGATAAGATTCCTGGCGACCTATTCCGCAGCGAACCCACTGTTTGGTCACCATATCTCTGGGTGCTATTCAATGCCATACTCCAAGGTATGAAGATCCCTGTAAGCTGGGCCGGAGCCGAAATAATTGCATTATACAAAAAGGGATCACCGCTGTTACCAACAAATTACAGGCCAATAAGCCTTATATGGGCAGTTCTCCATGAGATGGGGGTTCCCCTTTACCTGTGTCAAGTCATAAAGCGGTTGCATGAGGGAAACTATGCCCAAATTAGATATGGCAAGGAAAGAAAACGTATGCCCCCCTTTCCTGTAAATAGAGGCATTCGTCAGGGATGTGTGCCCGCCCTGACCGTTTTTAGCCTTTACATGAATGGGCTAGTTGAGTTTCTGCTCGCCGAGAAAGACTTAGATGTACCTAAGTTGGCATCATGCAAAATCCCAGCTATGTTTGCTGACGACACTATTAGTATCTAAATCGCCCATGGGGATACAGAGGGTATTAAATAGATTCGATGCGTTTTGAAGGGAAAGAGGGCTTGAAATTAACCTTCAAAAAACCAAATTCATGGCGTTCAATTCTGCCAAAAGCACTCGACCAAATCCATCCTTAAATGGCAAACCCCTAGAGAGGGTATCCTCCTTTGATTATCTCGGCATCACCATCACAGAATCTATGGACTTGGGGGCCCAAAATAAAAAATCAACCCTGAAACTGGCACAATCATCAGGGGGCTTAATGAAGCTTTTTTCGAAAATCTAGCCATAAACCTGTGAGTCCTGCCATAGAAATATACAAGGTCCAAGCTAGGGGAGGGGCGCTGTATGGTGCGGAATTATGGGGACACCGCAGTTCTGAGAGTCTCACACAGACAGGAAACACCTTTCTCAGGCAACTGTTTAGCCTCCCACGGAGTACCCCCCTTACGCCGCTTCGACTGGACCTGGGCGTAAGGGCCATTACCGATGAATCTAATCTCAGACACCTCCTATTCTGGCGGCACCTTTGGGTTACTCCAGAACTTGCAGAATACACGGAGGAACTAAGAGAGGTGATGAGTCTACCGGGGGCAGGCAAACTACCCTGGCTTTCCTATGTTCGACATGCGTTAGCGAGTCTGGGACGAGGCAACCTCTGGGGTGACCCGTAGATTGCTTGTGCCTCAATCTTTAGGAAAACGCTGAGGGACTGCTACGGGTAGTTCAAACTGGCCCAACTCCAAAGCAACCCGTTAGCAGGTAAGCTGACTGCAGCCTTCCTAGAAACCAAGGACAGGTATAGCTTAGAGCCGGCATCGAACAACATCAAGCCGGCAACCGCATGAAAGCTTTATTTGCAGTTCAGACACGGGGTCCTGCCACTCTGTTATTTTACAAACATGTGGGGGGCTCGCAAATTTTGGGGTGCCCGGCATGTGACTGCCCCACAGAATCAGACCTTCATGTGTTCTTTAGCTGCCCCGGTTACCACAAAGTGAGATAACGGTGGCTGGTACAGATTTGCAGAAACCTAGGTACCAAGCACTGTTGCGAGGCTTTTAGGATACTGAAACACGGTTCTAGTATCCCAATAGTATACTCAGTAGCAGGTTTTTTATTTTCCATGTGGTGTACTCGCAGAGCACTTTTAAAATTAACTCAATAAATAAGGCCCATAGCTTCGCATAAATTAAATGAGGAATTTTAAAGGGTCTTTCACCATCACTGTTCAATTGAGAACATTTGTATTAATGCACCCTATTTACATTTTTGGATTTGTAGTTATATTGGCTAGTTATTCTCCAGAATCTGCATCTAGTGGCTAAGATCAAGTTCTGATAAATGGACCTGTCACCTGCTCATACAGCTCGCACATGCACTTTTAAATGCCTGTACTGTTTCCATCTTCGATCAGTTTATTGTTACAAATGATCCGATTCTCTCATTTGTGGAGCTGCCTGAATAGAATAGATCACATCACACATTTGCTTCATGCCATACCTCTGTTTTTTTTATTTAATTGTTTTTATTGTATGTATCCAATCTTGCTCTATCTCTTTTTATCCATATTGTTTTTAAAGCAAATGAATTGTATGCAATTTTAGATGTACTTTTAAGGTCAAATTGACTGAAATAAAGTTATTACTGAACTGAACTGAACTGATATTGCATGTATTGGTACTGCCGTTGTCGGGGCTGCACATATCATGGTATTCATTGACATCTTATTCACCCATTCCAACAAGGAAATGTTTAAGAAAAAATCATAACTGAACTTACCCTTGAAATAATCACAGGATGTTTAGAATCGATCTCTCATGTTAATCTAAAGCCCAATGGAGCAGGTCTATGGAGAACTACGCTCTGTACATAATAAATGGGCCTGGTTCACTATTATCAAGTACATTAACCATATTGTTTATAATTAATAGTGCAAGAGTCTTTAATTACCTGGCCTAGTAATAAAACTATTACATAACTGGGTGTCTCTCTAAGGTTTGGTAACTATTACAAACTTTTTTCCAGATTTACCATGATAATTCTGTCTGTAAAACAACTAAGAAGGGTGGACAGAATCATCGTCATTGCAGGCATTATCACACCCTATGATTGAGTAGGAAAACGCTCGGGTAGGCTGCACTTCAAAATATGATCACCCATTTTGGATACACAGAGTGAAAGGATAACCTGTTCTATAGTGCCCAGGACTAGGGATGGTTACATACCAATGGGGTTGGGAAACTTTGGTGAGATATTCAAAGGAGAGTTGAGGGAGGGAGTTAGCGCTGCTCCACACTATGACCAGTGGTGAGAGGGACATTATGAACTTTGAGCCCTCCCCTTTCTTTTAAAATTGTGCGGGTTGATTTTAGTTTTTTATTAACTTACCCCCACCAGTATCCGAGCAGGTGTAGTGCATGCATACCTGAGGGCGGAAGGTGTATTTTTTTTAATTCACTGCACAAGAACATGGGCACGCCAATAGTATTAGGCCTTGGGGCCGCCTACCATGAGCCCAACAGACCATTGTATATTTGTGAACAGGAGAACAAGCTGTGAGCTATGAATGAATTAATGAACAGTACTTGTATAGTGTACAGATACCCAAACTGGAGTGTCACGGCAGTCGCACAGAACCAGATTGATGTTTGAAAATATCCAATGACCTATGATGAACGCCCATGGCCCCCCATGCCGAGGAGCGGCTCCTCTGTTATGTCGTGGGAGCATCGCCCCACTGCTGGAACCAGCAGATCTAAACATGTAAAACAAAATGATAATAAAGCAATTAATAAAACTGCTTTATTATCATTTTATTTTACTTGTAGGGGCCGCAGCCGAGTTTTGAGGGTGGAGCCATCAGCAGCAGGAGAAGTGGTGGGCACAGGGCACTAAGTGTGCATGCCGGTCTGGCCAGCTGTCTTAAGACGGCCAAACTGACATGCGTACTTGAATATCTCAAGGCTGCTGCTTGGAGATATCAGCAGGGCTCAGAACACAGACTTCCAGTTCCTGCTGGAGCGTTAAACCTGCCTGTGCCACCCAATCCTGACATTTCTCTCATGCTGGGTAATACCAGCATGAGAGCAGCAAAGGGGTTGGCGCAGAGGATTCTGTGAGCCTGTATGTATCAGGAGTCTGGAGCTGAAGAGAGTGGCGAGGTGGCAGGTGAGTTGTATTTTTTTTTTTTTTGCTCCCTGCGCTTCCCCACCACTTTTCCCTGCTAGCGGCAACCCCTGCTCATGCCCCTCACGAAAATGTGGATCGTCAAAATTCACATAGGTCCTACTGGCCTGTTCACGAATGAGAAGTGACCTTAAAGTTGTTTTTCACATTTTTAAAACATGTACTTCAGGAGGATGTGTCAGAGGTTGAGGAACCTGTAAGCAGGGCTGGCTACTGTGCCTTGTTGTTGAGTGGAGTTGGGAGGAAGCGAAGGATGCTAATCAAGATGGTGTAAGTCATTCATACAGTCTTTTTGGAAGTGAGCAGCACTCCAGGATGTTCATTACTCCCCACTTCAATCAAGTTTAACATTAAAGAGGTATTTACATCCATGTTTTCATCATCCGCGGCACATCAAAGTTGTTTCGCCCAAGACTCGAATACTCGATTCACGGATAAGAAATAAAAAATATTTGGCACTATCAAACGAGCTGCTGTTTGGGTTAGTTACCCTAACTTTTGATAACTTGTGTCATCGGCTGTCTCCGTTCAATGCGTGATTGACGATGAGATGTTTATGGAGCCCACATATAGGAGAACTGAATATAAAGTTTGTAGAAATTGAAGGGAAGTGTCTGTTAGCATTTGCGTGCATTCTTTAAGTCCCCACTAAAGGTGCTTCGTGTCAAATATCAAAGCATTAGATGCTTACAGTGGTTTGGATAATGCCTCAAATTGATTAAAAAAAAAGAGGCATTAACATTTTCCAGAGTCTCAACTGTGCTTAGAGACAATGCGCGTTTTTCAATTACAATTTCCTTCAAATAAAACTATACATCAGGGTCATATTTTCATGAAATTAACTAAAATCCAGTAATTTCTGATTCCCATGGGTATTTTCAGGAACTCATCCACTTGTCTGGTATGAATGATATTATAAGCCCCTTAAGGATTTTATTTGTGCAAATAGATGTTTATTTGTTGCTATAATAAATAATGTATTTTGTCCTACCTATGAGGTTTTATTAGTTTTTACAGTTATATATTATTATTATGGTTAGCTGTTCTGCTTGTTCTACCTTTTTCTACCTTTTATTGTAACATCTGCAAAACAGGATATTCTACCTACAACCGTCAGAGCAGACGCTGAGCCCCAAACATGCCTCATCACAACGAAATTGTTCATTTGTCCACCCTCACCTCCTCGCTCTAGTCTTCCCTCTAGACTCCACACTACTTGTGCTCCCTTACCTCCAGGCTATTTCCAATATTTGCCTCCAGTTCAACCTCCACAATGAGTGTTAGAAAACTGATTGATTACCTTTTCCTGTCCCCTTCATAGCTTGCTGTGACCTGGGAGTGTCCACTCTCCCATCAGTCAGAATTAGTAATGTTCTTTATACTTGCTTATTTGCTACACCTAACCACCACTTACCAATAAGGGGGAATACAGCAACAACCAATTAAATATAGATGCGTTTATATATTTCATGCAGATTGCTAAGTCCTTTCCTGTCTAACCCTGAACCTAATCAGTCCCTCCTTCCAGTTCACATCTGAATACAAAGGTGTTGTCTGCTACCTCTCCCAAGACCTGCTGTTAGTACAGGGGATTTTCCAAAGAGACTAAATGCTGGTTGCCGTGTATTGCTCAAACATAGAATATATCACACAAAAAAGACAAGGGGGGAGATTTACTAAGCTTTTGCGCCGTGTTTGTGTCACAAAAGCGACACAAAATCTTTTCTTTTTAATTTACTTTCCAGTGCTGAACTTGTTTAGTGCTGAAAGTAACCTAAAAGTAATGCGAAGCAGCGCATTGCACTGCTTCGCATTACTTTGCGCCATCGGGGCGTACCATGGGCGGTGCATGGGCGTTTCCATGCAACCACCCAAGGTTTCTCACGCTGAAACCCAATTTGCTAAAAACAGTAGCTTGTGTTTAGCGTGAGAAAACTGCACCCTTTTCAACTAGGCGCAAGGAAGGAGAAATGCTTTCATTTCTCCTTCCTTTTCCGACTTTGCATGCGTGCTGCACTGTGCAGCATGCATAAAAAGTGGGAAATGTTTTCCCTTGTGTCGAGCATAGTGTTTTGTACAGGAAGGTTATTCTTCCTGTACAAAACCTATGCTGGACTCATGCACACACCCTAGCGCTGCGGTGCTAAGGTGTGTGCATGGTGCACGGCAGCTATAATCAGCGCCGGCGCAAGCGAAAGGGGAGGAGAGAGCCATGTCTTTGAAGATATGATGCTCCCCTGCTCCCTCCCTGTTGCGTGACTTTTTTTCTAAATCTCCCCCAATGCTCTTCTTATTTGGAATGGAGGAGGTGAACTAGCAAAGAAGGATTCAAATTCTGCAATATAAAAATAAGAAAAAATTAGGATTTGTCACTTTGGTCACTAGTCTGCTTTATCATTATAACTCACCCCCCTCTCCATTTCCAGTTCACAAAGGTAGGCCTCTTTAAGGCCTGTTTCTCGTCGAAGTAGATAGGCATTGGTCCTTCTTCTGCATGTTGTTATCAAGAATTTGTATTTCTTCTACCAAACAGAGACAGGGTGACAGGTCTGTTGAACAAGAAAATTAGAACATTTTTTGTTTAAGCCCAGGTAAACTGAGAAATGTCAAGATGAAAGAGATGCTGCCATGCAAATTACCAAAATGCGAGTCAAGTGAAAGTCCCAACCATCATCCTGAACCAAATGATCACTTGAATATAGAATACCAAGTTTACTTATGATAGGCCCATCACATCCATCACATGAATCATTATTTGGCATTCATTGATGCAAATGACCTGTTCTCAGTGCGGTGTCAATCTACCTACTATGAGTCTCCTATGGAAGCAATATACATAACCTGTCCGGTGCAGTCGATTGCATCTTCACTTACAGTCTGGAGGCATCAGTGGCTGACTTGGAAACCATTGATTGCTCACTCTAAAGCCCAAGTTTGATTCTAAGTCAAACGGCTGCATCCTCCATGATTTATCTTTGTCCCACACAGTGCTCCTTTTAAGTTTATTAATATATACATTAGACACACACCAGTTCTAAAAAGAAAACCTTTTTCCTGTTTTTGTTGTTTTTCTCTTGTTTTATTTATTCTTTTTTTGATCTGTATTAGAGCTCTTCCTCAAAATCAGGGAGGTTGTTTGGAGGAGCATCACTCTCCGCACTTGTGATGTCCATGAAATTTCTCTTGTCTCTTGTTGTGTTTTCTGGAGTCTTCTAATTTCTGCTTATGAAATGTTTATTAATTTTAATCATTGTTAACCTCTCTAGGTTTTTAGGAGAAGACTGGTCCTTGTGACTGTGACAATTGCCCCACCTACACTGAACATGTACTCTGAAAATGCCCTGGCTACAGGATACAGTTTATTGCCAGCATCTTTAGTTCTGGCCACTGTTCCTTTTTCACATGGCAATGGATCTTGATAAATGTAGAACTCTGGTGCATCATCCAAATAGTCTTGTAACATCTTCTCAAGTATCAAAGTTGTTGACACTTGTTATTTCTACATTGCATGCTCCTATGCACTTGATGTAAGTTCTGGTATATCTATAACATAATCCATTGTAGATTTTAGAGGTGAAGCTATTGACGCTGCAGGTATAGTAGCAGATGAGGGTGTTACCACTGGGGGGTGCTGCTGCTACAGTTGTGCGTACAACATGCATCTCGAATATGAGCCAGTACCGTGTTCTTCAGAGACTGAAGGCAGCAGTTTAGTTCTGAAATAGCCTCAAATTTGCAATCTTTCATGCTCTAGGTCAACCGCTTTCCTGACGATGCAGTTATTGTACATTGAAACATCCACTGTTGAAAGAGGAATGAAAATGGATAGAGTTTTTTTATATTATGAACCTAGTATTGTGGCATACTTTTCAGAGGACGCAATTTCTTTTAAGTCGTTGATTTACTTTGAGACAAAGGAGTAGACCGTTGACCAAATCAGCTGCTCCTTTATTGACATTGTCAAATGTTTGTGCCGCTGTTTGAAAAGGTTCCTGCAGCATGGGCAACAGCAGGATAGCTTGGATGATGATACAATCCACTCAATGAGTTCCCATGTCAAAATGTCAACAGTCACTCTTATTTGGATCAGACACTCCACTAGTCCTCATTTGTCAACCTCCATCATCATGACTTTGTCAGTTACCTCCCCTCTCCTTAGTATTACATAGTCACTGATAGACCTGTACTGCTCAAGCAGGCATTGCAGCATGTAGAAGATGGAGTTGCAAACAGCTGACACTTCATGTATGACATATTTTAAAGGAATACTATTAGCATGCTGAATGATCCTCAACTGCTTCTGGGGTTTGAAAGAATGCCAGAAATTAGTGCACATCCGGTGACAGGTTAACAATATGTTGAGGTTAACAATATGTTGTTGACCTCTGCTTCTTTTTGAAGAAGTCCTAGAGAATTAGGCTGATGCAATGCACTAAACATAGGACTCTGGAGGATCTTCCATCAGCCATGTCTTTGACAATATTACATCCATTTTCAGTGGCGAAAAATCCAATGCTGAGACGTCTAGGTTGAAACCAATAGTAAACGTTGGTATTAACGTCTTCCAAGATGTTGGCACTGTTGCAGACCACCAAATGCATTGAAAACCACCCTGAAGGGTGAGACCAATGGCTAGCCTTTGCTTGATCCCTTGAAGGAGACCCAGTGTGTAGTGATGCACATGCAGATTATAGCTTGACAACTGGTCCACATGTCTCTCAAGTGCTGGATGGACTGAACAGCACTCTCCTTCAGATTTGTAAAGCACTGGATAAATAGGCCTGATTTGGAACCTTCTATTTTGAACAGAGGCTTTCCACAGATTCCAGAAACTCCACTCCTTCCAACAAAGAAAAAGGCAGGAGGTCGATAGGTAATGTTGTGGTCAGTTTTAGGAATCAGCAGCAGAAGCCCTTAGCAAAGAGGTCTTTGAACTCCGGTGTCAACTAATTTACAGACTCATCGCCGTCTCAGTCAGTAATATCCTCTTGTGCACCTGCAGGTGATAAAGGAAGAGCGACCTGGCAATTCCTGCCAGTAATCATTATCATCATCATCATAACAATATTATAAAAATGGATTAAATTAATATAAGAAATGCCTGGTGTGCCACCAGGCCCCATGGACCCCATAGTAGGGAGGAGGGCAGATTAAAAATCAGATAATTAGTTAGTTAACAAATAATTGGTGTCCCTCCAGCTCACACGGGGCTTCTATGGGAGGGTGGGGGCTGACAACAAATCAAATAAATGAATGTAAAAATAACTGCTGTCCCTGCAGGGCTCATGGGCCTCCTATGAAAGAAAGGGAGGGCAGGTAAAAAGATCTATCAAATATATATAAAATACCGCTATCCCTCTAGGGCCCATGGAGTCCCTGTGGAAGGCAGGGAAAATCAAATACATTATTTAATAAATTGTTGGTGTCCTTTAAAGGACTATTGGCTCTGTGTGAGAGGCGGGGGCAGGCAAAAAATCAAATACACTAATATAAAAATAGCTCTTGTTGGTCTAGGATCCATGGGGCCCCTTTGAGATGCAAGCATAACATTTAATGCATTCATATAAACATACATTCATGATGTCCCTCCAGGGCCCATGGGGCCCCAATGGAAGAGAGGGGGAGGCATGAACTTTTTGAATAAATTAATTAAAAACAACTGTTTACTACATACTACTACAATCTGCCACAAGAACTAATAAATATTTCAGGAAAAAACTAAAAATGAAGAGAAATTAAATGGGCTTCTTCTAATATCCATGCTCTTAGAGAATGGCTTTCAAGAGTGGATCAAAATGATTAATAATCAGAAACACAAATTGAATCCATAAATGTTGGTTGCTCACCACCTGACATTAGTTAGCAATGAAGAGGCATAAAGACTAAAGCCAAAATGGCCCTCTATGAAACCCACACACACTAGCTACACAAACCAGCATTCACTGTTTTGGCAGCAAAGAAGAAGACTTAGAGAACAAAGACAAAATGCCCACTGATGACGCACACACACACACATCACACACACACCCCCACACACACACACTGAAGAAGGAGGTATAGAGAAAAAAGACAAAATGCATAATTAAAAAATCAGGAACACCCTGTTATAAATAGGTAAATGGGTCAGGGAACACTGTATAATATGCAAAAGAAGAACCCCCGCCTAACCTCCCAAATTAATCAGCATACGTGGTAAAATCAAATGAGTGTGTAAAAGGCTCAAAACAGCTTTGTTGAACTATAGGATATTTTATTCAATACATTTTTATTTGTCATAGTGTGGTAAATAATTTAATTACCGGGACTTAATTTGATACAGAACATAATAAAAAATAGCTCTATACAATAAGAGGCAGAATCCGTGGTATTAGAGGTTCTGAATGGGCTTTATTCCAATGAACGATTCGAATCGTGGCCTCCAAGTTCCATCACCACGAAGGTTCAGGAAGTGAAGTACATACATTATTGATAATTAATTACTTTTATACAATAGACATTACAGCGAAGCAAATGCAAGAGGCGTAACAATTGATAGCAAAGATAACATTATACATGCGTAATGAAAATGGGCGTGATTGGGCGTAACAAAGGAACGTCATCAGGTATGATGTCATAATGGGGTGGTTCCATGAAAGAATTTCGCAATGTCAGCAGAAATACTTGGCAGAAATGCGCGCACAGCAGCATGATGTGTGATTGACGTGCGACTAGGGGGTGAAGGGGACTTGACATTTAGCTCTACATGTGGCGACAGATGTCTGGAGGGTCAAGTCAACCTAATCCCAAATCATATCTAACATCCTATGTTTAAAGAACTATGTTATCCAAAAGAGAGGTCTCTTAGAGTAGAATCTTATTCTATACTGACTATACTGACTGTTAGTGCGTGTACAAGCGTCTAAGTGTCTACACTAGATGCGAGGGCAGAAGTCTTCCATAGTAACAGGGCTATGAATTATTTGCACAAAGACAGAGAAGCCGGGCCTTTGCTCGGTAGCTGGCAGAATGTTTACTTAAACTACTAGACAGGAATGCATTGGGCAGGGAGCGGAGCAGATAATTTCGAAGGTGAAATACAGTTCTTGGCAGGCAGCCAGCTGATGTCAGGCATCGTGAGCCGCGCAGGGAATGAGACAAAGTTCATGGTCACAGATGCAGGCTCGGACTGGAGCTTCAGAGACAGAAAGCAAGAAAAGCTTGATGACAGAATCAGGGCCTACTTGCCTGGACTGTAAAATGGCATAAGTGAACTGTAGAAAGCCGGTGGCCTTTCATACTTAGGAATGGAATATCCAGCCTATTCATGGCAGATCTGAAAGAGGACATGTTAACGGTGGACGCACATGTATTTGCGTCTTCATAACTGGAACTGGAGGGAACATACATGTACTTGTAACATGCACATAGAACCGTTGGGGTCCAAGATAGGGGACATAACTGACCAGAAAAATCCATATTTCCACATTCCCTCCTTGTCCCCTACTTGCCCGTCAAGAGATATCAATCTTCATTGATCCATTGATCTGTTCATATAGCATCATTTGTTCTTCTTTTTTCTTCTGGGATCTTGAACGAAAATCTTGATGTGAAATACACGATGTGGCACACAGACCACAAATCGCTGGTCCACATTGCAGGCATAACCAGCAACTGAATAGTATGAGAAGGCCAATACCTAGGAAGGATAGAACTCTCCATCCCCAGGCTGATAATACGCTCCAAAACCACCCGGACCAAGTCCAAGTGCCTGGATTCTGGTGTATCTGGCTCACAATCTTATGAAGGCGAGTTATAGCTTTATATACAGATGGCGAATTTTCTGGTATGAAAATGCAACAGCTTGATCCGATGACCCTACAAGCTCCGCCCCTATCGGCCAGGATGACGTCAAGGACAAGACGATTTTGAAGCACAACAATCCGCATAGCAGACTGCTCTTCTGTTAAATTGCCTAAGGCGGAAATAGTTTCGTTCACTACTGCTTCAAGGGTTCTAGTTAATCTACGTATCAGCTTACTATTAGTAACGGTACCTATATAGGGGAAGAGACCTTTATTGAAATCTGTGTATTTTTCCCATGCTGTTTCAGTGTAATCGACTATTGGGAGATCTCTCCTTTCTCTGTTGTGTACTAAATGAGTATTTCTGTGATAATCGGGAGGAGCTAGAAAAACAGGTGGCAAAAGGAATCCAATGTAGCAGGTACCATCCCAATCTAGAGGCAAACGTACATATGCCGTCTGACCACATATAAAATAGGAATGGCGGGAAGCTCTAAATGTCGACTTGCCTTGATCACTGAATTCTATTACAGTGGTGCATCTACTATGGCCCATATGTATGGAACCATTCTTTCTTACACATAATTCACCTTTTACTGGAAATACTGACATGGCGGGCAAACTTGGAGTAGCTTCGGATTCGACATTCAAGATCAAGAGATTAAGCGTAAAATTACCTAATCCATATACTTCATTTTCTAGATCAGTTCCTGTTCTTTTGGGACGACCCTCCTTGTCGGGGTAGCAGACTTTGAGTAAAACTAAGTTCAGATTTCCCCATACCCAGTTGTCTTGATAAACTGCAGAATTTGAATCTAAGGAATTAATTAAACTAAACCATGCTCCACAGGAGCCGTTGTGTGTGAACGGGTATGGAAAAAGAGGTAGAATTCCTTTATAGTTCTGATAGGGAGGGAGTCGGCCACATATCCAACAATTTGTAGCATTGCTAACCTGATGGGAATGATGTAACATACTAATAAAAGTGTTATTGCGCAGCGCAAATCTATACGACAATTCATGCGGGGGTAGGTCACTAAAAGAATGTTCAGCAGTAACATTATAGACATGTTTAGAAATAGGATAATATATGTGCAACAATATACTTGCAATAATTATTAAAAGACTTAAGAAAAACAAAATTAATAATGTCACTGTGCAATTACTACGCAGTGATTTACAGTATTCATGTTGTTTCAACATTTTTCGGGTTTTTTCTCTATTCAGGTCTAAGGGGTACATGTCAGAGACAAATTCAACCGCTTCACCTTGGAGAGGACTTAAACAATCAAATTGCCCGACTGGTTAGACCTAAGTTTTAATTTATATTGTTCCGGACTACTAAGTTCAACCAGAGGAAGCTTTGAGTCAATGGGTGAAGACACACGAGGTGTGGCCTTTACATCCGATGGTAGTCCATGAAATTTCTTGATATGACTTGAATGTATCCAGCCTTTTCTGCCCTCGATCTTCACGGCTGTCCTTGTGGTGAGCAGGACCAATTGCGGCGACTTCCACCTAGGATCCAGCTGAGTCTTTCGATCAAAGTTCCTCACTAAAACGAGATCCCCCGGAATTACGTCATGGGGTTTCACCTCAGTGTTGTCAGGAAAGGCTGCAGCTACCTGTGAACGACAAGATTGTAGTGCAGACATCAAGGAAGCCAAATAATCTGTCAGCATATTACAGTCAATATCAGTTATTTTACGTGGTATAGGCGTCCCCCACATATTTGGTGGTCTGCCAAAGATCACTTCATAAGGGGATAGCCCTGTTCGAGAGTGTGCTACCATTCTCATGTAAAAGAGTGCAACTGGTAATGCTACTACCCAGTCGACACCTTTTTCTCTACATATTTTGGACAATCTGATTTTCAAAGTTTGATTATGTCGTTCCACGAGACCTGCTGCCTCGGGGTGTCGGACACAATGAAACTTCCACTGATATCCTAGCAGAAGTGAAACGTGTTTCATTAGTTCGGAAGAGAACGGCTGGCCGTTATCTGAATAGACAACACGTGGTAAACCGTACCGTGGGAAGAATTCTCGAACTAACTGTTTGGCAGTGGTCGGGGCAGTGTAATCTGATACTGGGTATGCCTCTGTCCAACGGGAAAGAGCGCAGACAACTACGAGAACATATTTGAATCCTCGACATCGTTCCATTTGGATATAATCCATCTGGAGGATTTCAAAAGGGTGATCAGGAGGCTGAAATCCACCCTGCTCTACGGGAATGCTTTTTCCTGGGTTGAACTGACAACAGATCATACAGGTACGAACTTTTTGTTTCGCTGCTGCTCGTAAATGCTTGTTGAACCAGATATGTTGAATGCTGTCTAGCATAGCTTTCTCTCCTAGGTGCGCTGGACTATGGACAGTGTTAATAATGACTTGGACCATTGAATCAGGAAGGAACCACACAGATTTTTCCTTCGTCATCCATCCTTGATCCGTTTGGATCCCTCCTAATTCAGTCCATTTCTTTATTTCGTCTGAAGTAGCATGTGTCTGTATGTCAATTACATCAAGAGTGGGATCCTTAACCATATTGCAATGTGTTGGTGTCTGGACTATTGTCTTTGTCATGTCGGATGTTTGAGTTTGAGCAGTCTGTTTAGCTGTTCTGTCAGCTAGATCATTGCCTTGAGAAATGATATCAGTAATTTTCGTATGAGCTTTGCATTTCATAATCGATATTGCAGTGGGTAAATGTATTGCATCTAATAAGGCATGAATGAGGGGTCCGTGCTGAATGTGGGCACCGTGAGAAGTTAAATAACCTCTCTCTCGCCACAGCACGCCGAAGTCATGTACAACTCCGAATGCATAACGTGAATCAGTGTATATGTTGACTTTTTTATTTGTGGCTTGAATACAGGCTTGTGTCAGAGCGACGAGCTCTGCTGCTTGAGCGGACAAGGTATTTATGCAATTTGTTTCAATGATTTCAGTGTCTGTTGTGACTGCGTAAGCGGCCACTAACTCTCCTGTACTTGTTCTCATACATGAACCATCTACATACAACGTCAGGTCTGGGTCTGACAATGGGACATCTGTCAAGTCTTGTCTGGGTTTCGTCGTTATTGTAATAACTTCAATACAGTCATGAGCTAGTGGGTCTGTTCCATTTACAGGTAACAGTGTGGCAGGATTAAATGTACTACAACGTCTGATTTCTATATGTGGCTGAAACAATGTTAATTCGTAACCTGTAAGTCTTGCTATGGTCAAGTGTTGTGTTTGCGTTCGGTTCAAGAGAACCTCTACTGCATGTGGTACTTGTACTGTCAATGGATGTCCTAACACTATGGCATCGCTTTGTCTGATTGCTAAAGCTGTCGCTGCCACTGATTTCAGGCACGCAGGCAGAGCCTGAGCTACGGGATCTAATGTACTAGAAAAATAAGCACACGGTTTGTGTGATCCTGCTTGTTCCTGTGTGAGTACTGACAAGGCAGTACCTTCTCGTTCTGTAACAAAGAGTGTAAAATGTTTTCTGTAACATGGTGTTGCTAAAACAGGTGCTTGGCATAGAGCTTTCTTTAAGCTTTCAAAAGCTAGTGTGTGTTCCTGAGTCCAAGGGAGGACAGTCGATGTGGCTGCCTCCTGTGTTGTCAATTGAATGAGTGGTTTTGCTAGAAATGCATACTGAGGGATCCACTGCCTACAATATGAAGTGAGGCCTATAAAAGCCCGCACCTCCTTTTGTGTCTTGGGCATTGGCATATTTGCAATTAGCTGGATGCGATCTGGTGTAAGCTGCCTTCCCTCCTTGGACAGCGAGTGACCAAGATAAACAACTCGCTGGACACAGAATTGCAGCTTAGAAGGGGACACCTTGTGCCCCTTTTCGGCTAGAAATTGT
Source organism: Triturus cristatus (assembly GCF_964204655.1). Taxonomy (NCBI): domain Eukaryota; kingdom Metazoa; phylum Chordata; class Amphibia; order Caudata; family Salamandridae; genus Triturus; species Triturus cristatus. The sequence continues at coordinate 139,387,137 of NC_140592.1, forward strand.
AAAACCGTCAGTGATGCTTTTTCACATTCAGATTCGCTTCGGGCGGTGATCAGCAGATCATCGACATATTGAAGCAGAGCAGTGTTGACTGGCATACTATCAAGTTCTCGTTTCAATGCTTGGCTATAGATGCTGGGGCTTTCTGTAAATCCTTGAGGTGCGCGTGTGAATTTAAAGCTACGTCCATTTAAACTAAATCCGAACAAGTATTGGCTTTCCGGATCTATTGGGACGCTGAAAAAGGCATTCTTGAGATCAATTACAGTAAAGAATGTTGCTTCAGAATCAATAGCTGTCAGTAATGACGAGATATCTGGAACTACGGGGTATTGTGGTATAATACATTTATTTAATTCGCGCAGATCAATAACCAATCGATATACTGGGGGAGCCTTTGGATCAGTTTGTTTAAGAATCGGAATTATCGGTGAATTACATACATTGGAGTCGGTCTCCACAACCACTCCTTGGCCAATAAGCTCGTCAATGATTTGCAGTAAAGCCATTACAGCATCTGGTGGTAATTTGTATTGTCGCATTCGTGGTAGTACCACTCCTGCCTTTAGTGTGACTCGATATGGTGTAATGTTCATGCAACCAACATCAGTAGGGCCTTGTGCCCATAAATGTGTGGGTAAAGTCTGCAGTCGGGAATCCATGTTTTCGCGGCTACCCTCGGAGGCTTGTCAAGAGGGCCCGCAAGAGAGCCTGGTACAATCATAGAGACCTCCTCCTTACCCCCAAAGCACGGATGGATGATCCCAACAGACTTATATGTGTTACGACCTTTAACACCAGGAGTAATGATATCCGCAAAATTGTCAACAAACATTGGCACCTGGTGGCAGCAGAACTTCAGCTCACTGAACCCCCAATGCATGCCTTCAAAAAAGGCAAAAATGTCCGCGATCATGTGGTGAAATCACTTTTGGAAACACAACCTAGACCAACAATTGAATCGCTTTGGCATCTTCCGGCCCCCACGGGTCATGTGAAATGTGGACAGTGCAAAGCCTGCAATTTGACTCTTGAAACAAAGACGTTCCAACATAACAACTGCACGGTGGATTTAAAGACGCTCACCAATTGCAATACTAAGAATGTTATCTATGTGATAGTCTGCCCATGTAACAAGATCTATATAGGCCAGACCACCCAGAAAGTGAAATGCAGGATATTGCAACACTGCAGCAGGATTAGATGTAACACACCTGGTGCACCCATGGTTGACCATTTCAAAACATGCAACCATTCCCCTGAATCGCTTAGATGGCTGGTAATTGAAGCCATAACACTGGGTGTTAGGGGTGGTGACCTCGTTTCAATCCTAAACATCAGGGAGTGTAAGTGGATGGACCGTTTTGACTCTGTCACATGTGGCCTGAATGAACTTGACGCAACTTTTACCCAAATATCATTAATAAACAATGGTTAAACATCTAATCCAGCATGGGACACACCCCTGCAATTGCAATTGTCTAGTATAAGTCTTGGTGAACCCCATTACATTGGGTATTTGCAGTGTTTATATGAATACACCTCTGCTGTGGTGCCGTTGAGTGTTACCAATCACCTGTGCTATTTCGTATGCTATTTGAGCGTTAACCAAGGATATATATGTCATGTCAAATGTTGTGGTTGTTTTCCGTATCATCTACTGATGTAACCATATTAATGTATTGCTTTTTAATACTGTGATCATGAATCAAGAACCAGCAAATGGTCCCTGCTTTAGACGAGCTGACATCAGCTTAGCCATCATTACACACCCTTTATCCTCCACCAATCAGGACGCGTCTGATCGATATATATTTGATCGGGTGACGCGGCTCAGGGCTAGCTGTCAGACCGACTGACGCGGCCCTCGAGGTATGTTATCGCTTGCAGCTGCGGAGGTTTCGCTTCTCTCCGTCTCTCGTTAAACTTCCAGACCCTTGGCCGGGTTCGCACATGAACACGTGACCTGACACACCCCCAAGCCTACCAATCAAGGCGCGACCAATTGGTTGTGCGCGCGATTGGCCCGTATTTGTTTAGTCCTGTGACGACACCCAGGGTTAGCTGTCAGTTTCCACGGCGCGGCCCTCGAGGTATGTTGCAGCCCAAGTACTCAGTGGTCCTTTCCCCCAATGCTATTTTACGACTGAGTCTTGCCACTTTTTCATTGTATTTGGGATTCCCTACACTTCTGTACGCCCCGCCATAGTTTGCAGACGTACCATGAATGCGCTGATACTTAATTTTGCTTCGCATGTTTCCCGCGCAATATATTCAGGGTTAGTAACCTTATATGCGCTTTGTTTCACAACGGGTTTGGAGTGTGGGAGATCATTAACGCCATCCCCCCCCCTTTCTTTCCAGCTTCTAACACCATTGGATGAGTGTTTATGCTGATACATTCAGCCTTCCCTTGTCCCATTTTTCGAGCATTGGAATACTACACCTTGGGTGAGTATTTCTGGTCACTTAGGTTTTACTGACACCCGATTTTTAAGTATGGTTTTAGTATTCCTCGTCTCTTTTCCTTCCTCCTAGGAGCACTGACTGGCCCCTTCCCAATTTTTCCAGCGTGACATTTGCTGCTGATGCTGGTAATTATTTTTCACATTTGTTCTCTCTTAACTGTAATGGTCCTCCATAGACACACCTCACGGTTCTTTATTTTTGACCTTTTGCCCCCAGGTGTAAGCCCTTCCCCCGGTCCTGATGAAGACCCCAACCCCAAGCAAACCAATTTGCTGGCTCTAACAGGGGTCGAAACGTCGACTTTTTCATTTCCTCAATCAACACAGGAGATTGTCAGTGAATGTACAACTGCTGTCTTAGTCTGTGTTATCTAATTTAAGTTTTGTGGCCATTTAACTGGCAGGTCAGGTTCTTCAATTGAATTGTGGATGTTCCTAAATCTTTCACAACCTCCCTCCCTCACTACGCCCTGCACTAATCCCTAAAATCCTGCACTTATCACGTACCTTACACCAAGATACTTTTGAAAATGTTGATATTGTGATGCTTTTGGCGCTGTGTTGAATTACTGATCCTTTTGTTGGACTGAGAAACTAGACATTAAATAATGTGCATACATGCAAGTAACAGGTGTTGTCGTAAAATTTGTTTGTATTGCTAACAGATGTATGGCTTTTTTACATTTCTAAATGTGTTTCCACTGTGACAGTTTTTTGTGTACCTCGGGACACATAGTGACCTTTGAAATCACGTAAAAACAATCTTACTCCTTCCGGAGAACAACATATTATAGCTCCTAGAGCTTTCAGTGTTTTTATACCTAACAAGTTTTCTGGACATGACTTAGTAAGCAATAAATCTGTAGTTCTGGTCAAAGGTCCTATCGTAAGTGGAAGAGGCTGTGATACTTCATTAACAATAGGTTTTCCTGAAAAACCAAGGGAAATATTCTGTGAGCCTGAGAGGGGTGCCCCTGGAACTTCACTACGTTTTATAGTTGTTCGACTTGCCCCTGTATCAAGTAAAAATTTTCTATCTTGGCCTAATACTTGGTCTACAGGGACCTCGATAAGGGGTAAGTCAACTTCCCTCTCTAGGCTGGTTCATGCGTATCGTTGATAATCAGGATAGTCATACTGTGCGGTCTGGTACAGCTGTCGTGTCGTGGTTTGTGTGGCAGCAGCAGGCAACGCTGGTGCGGCTGGCACAAACTGTATAGACTGTTGTGGAGCTGGCATGGACTGTGCATGCTGCGATGCTCCTTGTTCATTCTGATCCTGTCTAGGTGGCCGTGGTCTTTCTTTTGTAATACCTGTGGCGATATTACGCTTCAGGACTGGGCAATCGTGTATGTAATGTCCTGGCTGTTTACAATAGTTGCATGTCCCTTTTACAGGTCCTGCTGACTCACCGGAATGTGTCGTACCCTTTTTATGTCCTTCAGCTGGAACTGTCTGAGAGACTAGCATTTTCATTTTCGTGTCTTTCATGCGTCTTTGTTCATGTTCTTGTTCCTCTCTAATTCTATTGTAATGGTACTGTAACATTTGTAACATTTGTGATGGGGTATTACCTTGCCAGGTACTCTCGAATTTCAATACTCTATTCTTCACTTGGGGCAAGGAATTTTCAACTAATTTTGTCACAAACAGATGTGGGTATGACTCGCTACTTGCTTTTATACCACTATTTATACCAAAACATTTTTCGAATCGGGCATAGAAATCACTAGTGTCTTCATCTTGCTTTTGTTTACAGGCTGAGATTGCACCCCAGTCTTCCTTTTTCGTGGTTAATAAACATGGCAGTACCTGTACTAGTAAACCTGGTAGTGCTTTAGTTTTGTCCCCAAGCCCCGAACCTGGACCTCGGGCTTTTTCTTCATTTTCTAATGCTGTCCAATCTATCTTTTGGTCGCCTACCTCCCACTCTTTTTCCTTGAGTTTTTCATAAATGCCAGCAGGCATTAATACCTTTAATATTGTCATAATGTCGGGATAGGTATACTCTCCCATGAGTAACATGTCTTTAATTTCTCGGTGGAAACCCGCTGGGTCTTTGTCATGACTGGGTACCACTTTCTTCATTTCTAACAATTCTATTTTCGATATGGGCGTATATACATATACACGTTTAAACTGATTGTCCTCGCCCTTTATTGGGTGTACTTCTCGTAAGGGATTCTGTCTGTCCATGTAATACATCGGTCTTTCCTTGATGGGCAGTGAAACATGTTCTGGACATACAAAAAGAATGTACTGCTTTCTGGATTCTAGTATTTCCTTAATTAACTTAGTACCTGAACCTCTCCATCTATTCGTGAGTAATTCAGTCAATATATCAGGTAAGGGACCAGGATCTGAATGTTGGCTTTTATATAGTATAAGAAGTTGTTGAATCATATAAATCCCAGCTAAACGCTGTTCATCTGGGGTGAGGTTCAAAAATGTGTGTGCTACTGTATCATCACCATATTTTCCGGGACTGTCAACCCAATGAACGGCTGACCTGGCTAATTCTTGTTCATCCATAGAATCGAGTAAATGATAACCCCTTCGTTCTCGCAGTAATTTGTCAGCGGCTTGGAACGAATGCTCGGGGGACCTCATATTTATTATAGGTGTTTGGAAATTCCTGTTATTATCTGGACATATCGGACGTATCGGGTCAGTAAAACATCTAGTACTATTACAAGATCTTCCTCTACCTACATAGGCTATGGTTTCTGACTGTCCTGTGGACAGTCCTGATCCTTCCTCCTCCTCGTTTTGTTCAAACTGGTCTACCGCTAATCTCTCTTCGTGTAGGCGTTCTATTTCTTTACGGATCTTTCTGCACATGGCTATTATACATTTTTGCCTATCATGTCTCCCTTCTGATATATTCTGGCTCCATCTGGTAAGAGTTTCCATTGTTTCCGGGTCTACCCCCGGTCGGTCTTGATTTCTGATCACACAATTTATGAGGAAACGTAACAGTTCCCCCTGTATCTCCACTTTCTGGTATTCCATAGCTCTGTTAATACTTTCAGAATCTCGCCCTGTTTGGACAAAATGATATATATTGTCTAAATGCATAGTCATTCCTGGTAGCTTTCCTAAATACACCGCGGCTCGTCTGATACGTAATGATGCCATGATCATTTCTTCCTCTTTGCCGGGCACAGGGTCATATCTACAATCTATAAGAAGTTCCTTAAGCGTGCGGGCATTTATGAGTTTAGGGGTACGTGGATGTGCTGACTCTTGAAAGGTAAGTTTATTTATTCTGGGTGGCGTAGAAAAAATATTGGTAGCACCTCCAGTAGCCCCGTCTGGAGTATCGGGCGTGAAAGGATTCGTAGAACGCGATACAGCAACTATAGGTGTGGACACAGCTATAGAAGTAGCTGTAGGAACAGATGTGGAAACGGACGTGCTTGCCGGAACTTGTGTCAGGTTTTGTTGTTGTAAAGATGCAGATACAGGATCTTGGCGTCAAACCTCCCCGGCCGACGGTCTATGTGGGGCGGGGTTAGCATACTCGGGAGCTGCGTCATCTAAATATGAGGAAAGAAAAACATCTTCTGCGGTTCTAGGATGCCCCTTAGGATGTACTTTTATTGGAAATAACGGGGGTGGCAAGTCTTTTGGTATCCCCGGAGTAGCCTTAGGTAATCCCTCGGCCAGAAGGGGATACATACCCTTCATAAGGGCATTTCTTTGTCTGTCTACTTGTTCTGATTTCACTCGTGTACCTTCTTCAATTAATAGATTTTCTCGGACTTTATTTGAATTCTCTTTACTCTTCTCTTCCTGTCTACGTGCTTTTTCTGTACGTCTATACGATTCTTTACGCCATAACTCAACGGCGTCTTTCTGTGACTGTCTAGCTTTCCTTTTCCATAACTCTTCCTCTACTTTCACGATGCAATCTGCATCCCAGGTCCCAGCTGCGGGCCACCTCTGACTTTCTGGTAATTCCTTAGTGTAGTCTACCCATAGATCAAGAAATAATATAGCGTCTAAGCCGTGCTTATGATACATGAAGTACCCTGGAGTGTCCCTAGGAGGAATGGGAACAGCTTCTTCGAGTACCCCTTTTTTAGTTGTGATCTGTCTTAGTTTCGAAAAGAGCGGCATATTGAGAACTGGTCTGATACTTGATCTTGAACAAACTTAATACAATAAACCACGACAATGAACAGTCATTCACACCACAATATGCAGGACGTATTAATACATTTAACATTTAACATTTAAATGAGCAACGATGATGATGACGATGATCTAAGAAAACTTAATCACTAAACATAATACTCGGCATTAACTGAATTATTCTGAATTTATATACTTGATATACTAGATATACTGCTAAACAGTACAGATACACTGCTAAAACAGTGCAGACCGGATTTGTGTACCCAAACCCGTCTGGACCGGCACAACTTATGTGCACGCCAGAACGCCTCCCCAGTAATGGTACTCACCGGGTAGCTCGGAACGGAAGGCCTCGGAACGGAACTGAACTGAACTGGACCGGACTGGACTCGACTCGAAAACTTCGGACACTTCAGGACATCGGAAACCAGGTGGGCCTCTGTATACCTCGGATCTTGCTCTCTCAGCTAGGCTCTGGTCGGGATACTTCGCACTTCTCACCGCCTCGTCTGGGTGTTGATCGCAGCCTCAGTCGCCCCCGCTTGACCGGAGGGAGATACAGGAAATCCTGCTGGTACGCGTTGTTGTCTGTCCAGCTGTGGCAGGAGACCGGGCCTGCAACGCACCGCCGGCGCGTGAGATGAGAAAGTGTCCCTGTTCGGGCGCCATTCATGTGGTAAATAATTTAATTACCGGGACTTAATTTGATACAGAACATAATAAAAAATAGCTCAATACAATAAGAGGCAGAATCCGTGGTATTAGAGGTTCTGAATGGGCTTTATTCCAATGAACGATTCGAATCGTGGCCTCCAAGTTCCATCACCACGAAGGTTCAGGAAGTGAAGTACATACATTATTGATAATTAATTACTTTTATACAATAGACATTACAGCGAAGCAAATGCAAGAGGCGTAACAATTGATAGCAAAGATAACATTATACATGCGTAATGAAAATGGGCGTGATTGGGCGTAACAAAGGAACGTCATCAGGTATGATGTCATAATGGGGTGGTTCCATGAAAGAATTTCGCAATGTCAGCAGAAATACTTGGCAGAAATGCGCGCACAGCAGCATGATGTGTGATTGACGTGCGACTAGGGGGTGAAGGGGACTTGACATTTAGCTCTACATGTGGCGACAGATGTCTGGAGGGTCAAGTCAACCTAATCCCAAATCATATCTAACATCCTATGTTTAAAGAACTATGTTATCCAAAAGAGAGGTCTCTTAGAGTAGAATCTTATTCTATACTGACTATACTGACTGTTAGTGCGTGTACAAGCGTCTAAGTGTCTACACTAGATGCGAGGGCAGAAGTCTTCCATAGTAACAGGGCTATGAATTATTTGCACAAAGACAGAGAAGCCGGGCCTTTGCTCGGTAGCTGGCAGAATGTTTACTTAAACTACTAGACAGGAATGCATTGGGCAGGGAGCGGAGCAGATAATTTCGAAGGTGAAATACAGTTCTTGGCAGGCAGCCAGCTGATGTCAGGCATCGTGAGCCGCGCAGGGAATGAGACAAAGTTCATGGTCACAGATGCAGGCTCGGACTGGAGCTTCAGAGACAGAAAGCAAGAAAAGCTTGATGACAGAATCAGGGCCTACTTGCCTGGACTGTAAAATGGCATAAGTGAACTGTAGAAAGCCGGTGGCCTTTCATACTTAGGAATGGAATATCTAGCCTATTCATGGCGGATCTGAAAGAGGACATGTTAACGGTGGACGCACATGTATTTGCGTCTTCATAACTGGAACTGGAGGGAACATACATGTACTTGTAACATGCACATAGAACCGTTGGGGTCCAAGATAGGGGACATAACTGACCAGAAAAATCCATATTTCCACAATAGCCTATTTATCTGCAATTAGGGAAACATCTCCCTAAGTTATCATCCCAGTCTTATATCATGAAAAAAGCAGGTGTCTAGGATGGGGAACAACCTTTACAACGCAACTGTTACAATGCACTACACTTACAACGCATTTTTTACAACGCAAAATCCATTACAACGCATTCCATTACAACGCATGACACTACAACGCATTTTTAAAAACTACCTTTACAACGCATTTCATTACAACGCATACTACCTTTACAACGCATACCATTACAACGCATAATATTACACTACACTATCCAACACTTACCATACTGTTGCACCCCCTGGAGTTAGAATAGTAATTTTTATCCCTATACTATCCAACACTTACCCTACTGTTGCACCCCCTGGAGTTAGAATAGTAATTTTTACCCCTATACTATCCAACACTTACCCTACTGTTGCACCCCCTGGAGTTAGAATAGTAATTTTTACCCCTATACTATCCAACACTTACCCTACTGTTGCACCCCCTGGAGTTAGAATAGTAATTTTTACCCCTATACTATCTAATACTTACCTTAAATGCAATTTAATATTATGCGTTGTAATGGTATGCGTTGTAAAGGTAGTAGGCGTTGTAATGGAATGCGTTGTAAAGGTAGTTTTTAGAAATGCGTTGTAGTGTCATGCGTTGTAATGCAATGCGTTGTAATGGATTTTGCGTTGTAAAAAATGCGTTGTAAGTGCATGCGTTGTAAAAGTGTGCGTTGTAACGACATACATCCGTCTAGGATAGTACAGAAAATGTTAAAACATTAACAACAAAAGGGGCTACAACACGAAATTACAAATAAAATAAAAAACATAATATGCAATAACCTAGAAGATAAGAACTGAATAGATAACAACTGAAAAACATACAAGATCATATGAGATATTACTATCTGTGTTTATAGCAATGTTTGTGTAAAGCAAGACCCTTGAAGATTGATCAAAAGCAGTTTTTTATGAAGGCAGATTTGTGAAATTAGAGTGGTGAGATATGAATAAGTGCGTGAGAGGTATCTAAGTGTATGAAATAAATTTGCTGTTATTTATGATTGTTGATGTTCTAACATTGTTTTTATTATCCTAGACACCTGCTTTGAGTTTTAAGTGTAAAATAGCACCTACATCATCAAAGCGCCAACAGCAGACATCTGGTCGCTCGAGACCAGGCAAAGTCAAAAGTTATGGTTGACTGCAATGGAGTGCAGGTCCGATTCACAAAGTGGATTGGGCCCGGTCACCTCTTGTATTTCGACTTAGAAGAAATTTAGAAGAAAAATGTCTGGGAAGGTAACAGTTCAGCAGGCAAGGAAGTCGCTAGTGTCCAAGCAGGATTTGTCATTGTTGGGTAGCCGCTTGACAAACTCACGGTGAACATTTCTATGTTCAGACATGGGGCCATATGTAGGTAAAACGTGTTTTGCGATTCTCAAATTGCAATTTTTAGGGAATCGCAATTAGAGAATTGCAAAACGCAATGTAGGTTGGATTAGCAAAATATTTTGCAATTCCCACCTAATCCTTATTTGCGAATCACAAATTGAAAGTCGCAAATAAGGAATACCTTGCCATTCATTCCTATGGGCTAGAAGGCCCATAGGAATGAATAGGAAGACATTCTCAATTTGCGATTCTCAATTAGAGAATCGCAAATTGAGAATGCAATTTCAAGGTTGCAAGGGTGTCAATAGGACACCCTTTTGCACCCCTGAAATAAACATGTGTGCACATGTGGCGCACATACATGCGCTAAGGGCATGTATGTGCGCCACATGGCACTTTGAAAAATGCAAAAAAGTGCATTTTTCAAAGAATTCGCAAATTACCACCAACCTGAAGTTGGTGGTAATTTGCGATTCCTTAAGCCAAAATCGCACAACTTGGGTGCTTCCTACATTGCATTTAAGGAATCGCAATTTGGGATTCCTTAAATGCATTAGCAAAATAAGGAATCGCAAATTTAGCGATTCCTTATTTTGCATGTGGGTTTTTGTGTGCTACTAACAGGCACATGCATCAACGTAGACTTTTGCGATTCCTTAATTGCGATTATTAAGGAATCGCAATTAAGGAATTGCAAAAGCCTATGCATGTAGGAATCGCCATAAAAATAGCGATTCCTACACATTCCTTAATTGCGACTCGCAAATTGCGAGTCGCAATTAAGGAATGCCGTCCCATTCATTCCTATGGGCCTCCAGGCCCATAGGAATGAATTGGAGATTGCATGAGCAATTTGCGAGTACCAGTTGATACTCGCAAATTGCTCATGCAATTTCAAGGGTGCAAGGGTGTCAAAATGACACCCTATTGCACCCCTGAAATTGATCTGTGCACATATGTTGCACACACACATGCTCTAAGGGCATGTGTGTGCGCAACATGAAACTTTGAAAAATGCACAAAAGTGCATTTTTCAAAGATTTTGCAAATTACCATGAAGTTCAACTTCATGGTAATTTGCTCCCCCTATTAGCAAAATCGCTATTTTTTTTTACTGTAATGCATTGCATTTAAGGAATCTCAATTTGGGATTCCTTAAATGCAATCGCAATTTAAGTAATCGCAATTTAGAGATTCCTTAAATTGCGATTTTTGTATTTGGGATGATGCATCCCAAATGCAAAAATACTGGTCGCAAAGGGGCAGATTCTGAGAATCTGCCCGTTTGCGACCGGTTTTTCCTTTGATGCATGTGCCTGATAGCACACGCTGAAATTCGGCGAATTTCAGCATTTGCGATCGCAATTTGGCTTCCTACATATGGCCCTAAGTCACTTTATTGGATGTCAAAAATCTCCAGTGAGATGAGGCTGCAGACTGTAGCAGACGAGGGCTCCATGAGACCCGATACCCCTTCTTCAAGGAGCCGCAGAACAGGATTTACTGCAGTGGAGAAGAATATAGCAGGAGTTACCCCAAAGTCAGACTGACTAGCAAATCACTTTTGTTGGATCAGTGAGCAGGTAGATCCTGGTCTCCTCTCGGGATCTCAGGGGACTTTTTGGTCTAAATTTTCCAAGTCACAGGTTTTAGATTTGAGTTACCTTTAGCACCACTTCCAAGTGTCCAGGACTCGTGGGATATCACTTGGGACTCACTCAGGCTGGTCCTGGTACGGGTTCAAGAGTTTTTTCAGTTCCTGAGGCACCGAGCAAGAGGCTAGCCAACTTGCCCCTTGCGACACTCTGGAAGTCCTGGGTTCAAGTGGAAGAGGAGGATTCAAGAAGTAAGGCAGGCCTTTGGCGGTTTCATGCCTCACTGTCCTGGTCCCAGTCTGTCTGTAGACACAATAGGGTAGTGTAAAGCTCTTTGTGTGAGAGCTGAGGCACAGTCTTTTCAAGTGCAAGTGGGGCTGTGCACAGCTCTGCCTCATCCTGCCTGAGATGGTCCAATCAGGCACACCTTGTCCCTCTATAATGTGACTGCCTGTGGGGAATACACAAAGGCCAACTGCCAACTACACCTAGTTATGTGAACCAGGAACAAGCTACAGGCACCAAATGGTTAGGACAAGAAAATGCTAACTTTCTAGAAAGTGGTGTTTTCAGAATGACTTAAAATCCAACTTTACCATTAAAAATTATTTTAAATTACAAGTCCTCAGACACTAAACATGACTTTTCTACCTGTTCCCCATCAAAAGTCACCATTAATTAACTGTAATAAGGGAACCCAATGTTATCCTATAGGAGATACATGTCAAGTAGAGTTTAAAACTGACAACAGACTGCAATGGTGGGCCTGGGACATGTTTTAAAGGTTACATAACTGGGTAGCACAATACGTGCTGTAGGACCACTAGTAGCTTTTAATTTACCTGCTCTGAGTATATGATATACCACTTTAATGGGAACTTATAAGTAAATTAAACATGCAATCAAGTGTAAGACAACGTTACCATGTTTTAGGGAGTGAGCACGAGCACTTTAGCACTGGTTAGCAATGGTAAAGTGCACAGAGTCCTAAGGCCAACAAAAACAAAGTCACATAAATAGGAAGGGTGAAGGCAAAATTTTTGAGGAAGACCTTTCGTAAGTTTGACTGGTCTAATAGCCACCCTCTGTGATTTGTTATTTTGTGAACCTACCTATACGATAATAGGTCAGTTCACAACATGAAATAGTGGTCACAAAAAGTTGATGCACAATTTACAACTGCTTTTTGTGACCTAGAGGTTAGTAAATCTAGCCATAAGTTCTGTTTAGATGTTAAGGCATGTCTCTAGAAATTTCTCCCCATTTCAAATTCACAACTGCACATGAAAGACTAAGATATGGACATTGAACATGTCTTAGAGTTTTATACTTTTTTGGTTTACCATAAAACCTCACATTCTACCACTATTAATAGAAATGATGAAAACATGTTCTATTTGTGACTTATTCTTTCATTTCTTATATGTTTTTCATTTATAATGTACATATAGCCTTTTGCAATCAATGAAGCTTTAGCTATGCTAAAGTCGATGAAGAATTAGAAAGTAAGTGTGCATTGTCAACGTGTACTTTAAGAACTGAGTAATTTTTCTTATTAATCGTGCAGCTTTCTTTAGCAGACCACAAAAAAGCAATGTATGACATCATGTTTTTAAAACTTGACTGACAATAATTTCGGTTTTAAGAGCAGAAGCAATTATTCTCAGATGAAGCAAAGATTCTGGGAATGTTTTGCAAAGATTTTGCTGTGGCCTACTCTTGCAGAACTCCTGGCTTACTCCTGAACTCAGGCAGGTGTGTAGCTACCCATGGTGCAGCAGAGGCAGTGACATCCGGGTCCAACGGGGTGAGTTATGGCCGCAGTTATGACTGTCTTTTACTATCATATCACTTTACCCTGCTTGCAATACTTCCCATGGATCTATTACAAAGCTATTTAACCTAAGAGTAAGCCAAGAGCACTTCAAGAGTACGTCATGCCTACTCACATAAAAAACTTAGTGAATGAGTCCCTCATCCACGAATGTCCAGAGCACTACTTTTTCCACAGTGTTTTAGTTCACATCTTAAAAATACTGCTGATTTCATTAAATCGATGTACAAGTGAAATGTTGCATTTCTTCCTTTTGTAGTTGCAGAAACTCTCCCCAGGAGGCTGAAAGCTCCACGTGTGGCCTATTTTACATAACATGAAGAGAAGGGGCTGGAAGGCATATTTTAACAAAAACATGCAGCAACTTGCAAGTTCAATTTAGGAAAAATGCAGTTACTGTACATACCATCTTGAAACAAATTATCTTCCTCCTGGCTTCGTGGAAACTGCAGGTATGTTCTAGTTATTTAGCAGATATGTTTGCGCTTTTAAGAAGACCGGCTCAACCGCAATCTGTAAAATCAAACAATTACATATCTTCACAACGCTGAAGTTAACTTTGTTGAATGAAATGGGCATTTTATCTCGTGCTCATGAACTTGATAGTTTTAGTTGAACGGGGCAGTGTTTTGCTGTTTGACAACCAACACACTTTTTTGTTTAATCAAAACTCAATTAGCGAATTGTTGTTTCTTTGGTCATTGGGGTGCAGAATACTCCATTGTGTGTTGACGCCCATTTGTTTACGACTTTTAGACTTGTCATATAGTCTCAAGGATATACAAGAACATTTGTATTCATTTATTAAATTTTTTATAACACTAACTTCTGATCATTAACCACCTGGTAGAGCACGATGTAAAGACGGACAACATGATCCATTACCCCATTGTCCATCTTTCTCGCTCCAGTCATTACTCCATGAGGGCTAGTCTCTCCCTGCAGACTACTTCAAGAACCCCCATTTGTTTTACATCTGCTGCTCCTCTCCTCTCCTTATGACTACCCAAACAGCTCCACTCCACCCACATCCTGTTTTTATCTGTTTCTACCTGGAGACGTTTTGCTACTTGTCTAGAGTGCCCTTGGGCAGAAGTCTGTTTTCAGGAAAATGGTGTGTGCCTTTTGTCGCCTTTGCTTCAGCAGGCGTGTGAGTTGGCCATCAGGGTTTCCAGGCGTCCCAGGACTTGGAACACGCCGGTGTAGTCCTGACCTTTTACACTGGTGTTGTCCCTGGTCTGAGAGCTCCCCAACTCCAGCGGGCACAGGCTCCACCCCTTTACTGTCCTCGGGACATGTGTGCTCTTAGAGGGCCCTTGTGAGGATGCTGGAACACACTCTCTGGACCCTTACATTTTATGTCTCTAATAACAGTCTACATTGTGTTTGGTCCAGGTTTTAGGGTTTCACTTTAGCTGCTCCTTCCTATCACTGCTCCTTCCATGGGCACCTTGATAGATCTGGTAGTTGTGGTGTGTGGAATGGGGGATTTTCGCCTACTGGCTAGTGACAGCGGAGGTGGGTTATCGCAGGCCTGGGTTTCTCTGAAAGACCTGTTCATTTGATATTTTTTGTTACTGCTGTTCCCCCTGCTTCAGGTTGGCTATTGCCATATATATTTCTGTCTCAGGAGGGCTTCCTCCTTTGCATGGTGACTATGCTTCAGGTGCAAGAACTGTGGCTTCCTTTGTGGTCCTGAGCTTTGTTCTGACATTTAATCCTGTCGGTGTGCTTTGAGATCTTGTTTATACTTGGGACTGCAGCCTACTACTCTAGCTTAATGTCTTCCCTCGTATGCGTCTGTGGTTGAGTGGGTTCACTCTGTTGTGGCCAGGCTTCCCTTGGAGTGGCTCTGTGGCTTCCGTTGTTGGGCTTCTGTCTAGCACAAGGCCCATCCTATGTCTGTCTCCTATTTGCTCAGTCCCCTTCTGTCCAGTTGAGATGGTCCTGCGCCATTCTTACTAAGTGGTGAGTATCCCCCTATTGCTTTCCAGGATGTAGGTTTTGAACTGCAGCATCCATTTTTCAAAGGGATGACGTTACAGCCTGTTCATTCTGCTTATGCTCTGGTTCACTGACTGGGTTACTGGTTGACTGGGTGTGACCCCTGGTCAAGGAGCAACCAGAATCTTAGTCAGGGTAAGCAAACCCCACATTACCTTGTGCTCAACCTCCTGGTAGCTTGGCACTCAGCAGTTAGGCTTAACTTACAGGCAATGTGTAAAGTATTTGTGAAAAACTTAAAACAGTAGAACAGCAAAAACACTTCACAAAAAGGATCCCGTACCAGGTTAGAAAAATAGAGCTCACTGGACCTGGTCAAAGTCAAAAGTTCAAGCCGACGACGATAGAACGCGCGTTGGATACAGTCCGGGATTAGTCCAGCTGAAGGTTTACCTTCTCAAATTTTGTGCCAAGAGTCCCGCTTGCATTGGAGAGGGCCACAAGCAGCAAGGAAATCGTCGCTGGTGGTGGCCGGCGAGGAGCAGCCCGGGCGTCGTGGACGGGTTGACTGGCACTTTGAGAGGGCAGTCATTGCTTGCTGTGAAAAGAGTTGGACTTGTGGTGGATGATGCTGGTTTTCCATGCAAGTGGCCCAAAAGCTTGAATTAAGAGCCCGCTGAGCCGCACCAACAGTCTAAGGCCTGAGGGGCACCTCTTTGGGGTCAGGAACTCACTGAAGACGGGTCCAGGAATTGTTGGGGAGCCTGGTATGTCTCTGAGGTTCAGCTTAGGAGGCCAGCAGATGAGCCCTTTGAGTCACTCTGTGGTCCTGGAAACAAGATGGGTTTCAGGTCTAGTTCTTCCTCCCCAATGCAAGAGGGTAGCAGGCAGCAGGTAGGCACATCAAGGCAGCAGCTCCTCCAGAGTAGCAATCCAGCAGAGTGACAGTCCTTTCACCAGCACAGCGGTCCTTTTTCCTGGCAGAGTATCCACAGGTCCAGAAGTGTACTGAAGCGGCGGTGTCTGAGGTCCTTCTTTTATGCATAGTTGTGAATTTGAAATGGGGAGAAACTTCCAGAGGCATGCCTTTGAAGTACACAAATGCCATGCCTTCCTTGCCTTGGCTCCAGACTTGCTACAGGGGCTATGCAGCCCCATGTGTGGAGACAGGACACAGCCTATATAACTATACGTGAGCCTAGGCTCCCCTCCTCCCTCCCATCTTGTCAGTGATGGCATAGCCAGTCACACCTAAGCTTCCATTGTGTGTGGCTGTCTAGGAGGAATACACAAAGCCTAACTGCCAACTACACTCAGTCATGTGACGAGAGACGGGCTGTAGGCACCAAATGGCTAAGGCAAGAAAATTGTATCTTTCTAAAAGTGACATTTTCAGAATTGTAATTTAAAATCTGACTTCACCATTAGTTAGTATTTTAAATTAGGATTCCAGAGACACCAACCATGAATCAGTTATCTTTTTACTTTTGGAAATAACACTTATAAAATGTAATAAGGCAACTCCAAAGCTATCCTATGGGAGAGATAGGCCTTGCAGTAGTGAGAAATTAAATTAAGTGTTTTCCATTACCAGGACATGTAAAACTTAAAAGTACATGGCCAACATTTTAAATACTTTGCACCCTGCCCCCTGCGCTATCCAGGGCCTACCCTAGGGGTGACATATGTATTAAAAAGGAAGGGTTGGGCTTGGTAAAAGGTTTATTTTGCCATGTCAAAATGGCAGTTTAAAACTATATACACTGGCTCTGCAATGGGAGCACAGAGACAGGATTACAAGGCTACTTAAGTGGGAGGCACAATCAGTGTTGCAAGCCCACTAGTAGCATTTAATTTACAGGCCCTGGGCACATGCAGTGCACTTTACTGGGGACGTATAAGTGAATTAAACATGTTGATTGGGTATAAGTAAATTCTACAATGTTTTGAGGAGAGACCACAAGCACTTTAACACTGGTTATCAGTGGTAAAGTGCTAAAGTCCTAAAGCCAACAAAAACAAATTCAGCAAAAAGTAGGAAGAAGAATGCAAAAAGTTTGGGGAGGACCCTTCAAGAAAGGCCATTTCCACCACTCACTTGTTTCCTTTGGCTCCTTATCATCCTGTGTGTGTTTTGATTGTTAGCTCCATATGGGTACTTCTTGGCCTGTGTGGTTCTGCAGGTGTAAGACATGAGAGCCTTAATGTGGTTTTCCCCAAACCTTTTGCCTTCTCCCCTCCTGTTTTTCCGAATTTGTTTTTGTTGGCCTTAGGACTCTGTGCACTTTACCACTGCCAAGTTCTAACGAGTGCTAAAGTTCTTGTGCACACTCCCTAAAACATGGCAAAATATTTAGTTTACTTATAAGTCCCTAGTAAAGTAGTAGACAATATACCCAGGTCAGGTAAATAAAATTCTACTAGTGGGTCTGCAGCACTTATTGTGCCACCAACTTTAGTAGCCCCTTAACACATGCCCCAGGACTGCCATAGCAGCCTGTTGGTAGCTTTAAACTGTCAATTTCACTTGGCAAAATAACCCCCCTTGCCAAGCCTTAAACTCCCTTTTATTACTTATGCCACCCTAAAGTGGGCCCTAGACAGCTCGTAGGACATGGTGCATTTTAATTAAAATGTTAGTCATGTACTTTAAAGTTGTATATGTCCTGGGAGAGAAAGAATTCTCAAATTTGTTTATCAATACTGTGAGGCCTACCTGTTCCATAGGATAACATTGAATTACTTCATTACATCTAATAAGTGCCACTTTCCCTTTGAAAACCAGTTAGCACCCCAACTTAGAAGTCATAAACTGATCAATGGTTTGAGACTGGAATTATGGTGTCAAACCATTGATCCATACCATACCGGTTCACCGTTTGGAAGGAACACCCCTTAAATGTCCCAGATAAATTGCAAAGAGGTATGGGTCGGTAATTCTATTTCTTGATTCAGGAATGTTTTACAGAATTGCTAAATGAGGTCGGTACATTAAAAAAGGGATTTTGCTGTTGTAAACCCTGTATTTTGAAATGGCAGGGTTTGCGACCGCAAAATTCCTTAGTACCTCTGTCCCAAAGATCTTCAAAAAAGCTAAATTACAGCAGTAAATTTGACTAACTGAATTCTGTTGTTTCAATTTGCAGTTGCAATAGTGGAAAACAATCTTTTATGATGGATTTACAGTGAACACCCACATGTTAATGTTGTTAATGTTAATGAGATTTGTACAGCACACAAATACCCTCGGGTGTCTTGGCGCTTCCAGTGCAAACATACTGTGCTAGATGCTACTATTGCTAAAAAGCCAGGTCTTCAACTGTTTCCTGAATTCCAGAAGGGAGGGGACTTTTCTAAGATGTAAGGGAAGAGAGTTCCATTCCTTGATAGTGTTGAAAGTAAGACTCCGCCCCCCATTCATTTTTTTGATCTTGATTGAATCAAATATGCATTAGCTGAACGTAGAGTTCTGTTTGGTGAGTACCATTTAAACAGGTCCTCTAAAAACTTCGGTCCTTCTTTATGTAATGCCTTAAAGGCCAAGCAGAGAGTCTTAATCTTTATCAGCTGGCAGACTGGCAGCCAGTGGAGTTCTCGCAATGCTGATCTGACCGACTGATATTTTGGAATATCCAGAACCAGTCTTGCGGCGGCATTTTGCACTGCCTGTAACTTCCTAAGAAGGGTGGATTGCACCTTGATGTACAGTCCATTACAATAGTCTAGTTTAGACAAGACTAAGGAAGTTACTACTGACTTTCTGCATGGTTTCGGGATGAAAGGCAGAATTTTCCTAATAGTCTTAATCATAAAGAACGAAGAAGACACAACCTTAGAGACTTGAGCTTTGAAGCTGAGCTTTTTATCTATAATGACCCCTACATTTTTTGCTTTGTCTACCGGGGTAGGGGGAGGGCCAAGATTATCTGGCCACCAAGCTGGTGACCAAGGAGGAAAGAGATTCCCGAACATAATCACCTCGGTTTTGCTTGAGTTTAATTTCAAGCAATGAGTGCTCATCCAGTGACTTAAGGAGACCATACAATCGTGAAGCTTTAATGAGTGATTAATGTCCTTATCCACTGTCGAGGTCACCAGCTGGGCGTCGTCGGCATAGGATGTTAGGATCAGATTAAAACTTCTTATCAATGGTGCTAGTTCCGCTACATAGATACTAAAAAGTGTAGGGCTCAACGACGAGCCCTGCGGAACACCACATGGGAGAGAAAAAGGTGCCGACTTAAATTTGTCCAAATGGACTGATTGGGTCCTCTCTGCTAGGAATGATGTCAATAAGGAGAGGGCTTTACCTCCTATCCCAGCTTCTTGTAGACGATGAATCAGTAACCTATGATCTACCGTATCAAATGCAGCAGATAGGTCAAGCAGCACCAAGGCTGCTGACCCACCGCTGTCTAGCGAGGTACGGATTTCTTCTGTGGTCTTAATTAGAGCTGATTCTGTACTGTGGTTAGCTCTAAAGCCAAGCTGGCTGTGGTCTAAAATTTGATTGGTTGCAACAAAATTAGAGAGTTCCATATTCATGGTCTTCTCAATTATCTTTGCCGGAAGTGGAATTCTCGAGATAGGCCAATAGTTAGCTGTATGTGATGCATCCAAATTATTATTTTTAAGCCAAGGCAGGAATACAAGCCTGCCTCCACACAGTGGGAAAAGATCCTCTTTCAATCATCTGGTTGAATATCTTTGATAGGTGTGATCCTACAAGATGGCAAATGTTTTGAAAAGTTTTCGGGGGGCAAGGGTCTCCAGGAGAGCCTGACTTAGCCATGGAGATTAGCCTGGTAATTTGCAAAGGAGAAGTCAGAGAGAAATTGAGCAACAAAGGATTTTCGCTGATTTATTGTTCAGATTTATTAGCTTTTAGTGTGGAATGAGTAAATTAAATTGATCATAAATTTGATCTATCTTTGTTCTAAAGGAGAGAGCTAGAGCATGGGTACTCACAAACTTTCTCTCGGGGCCAAATTTACAGTGTGGTTTGTGGCCGAGGGCCGCACGGGTGGGGGCGGGGTCAGAGGGGGAGGGGCGGGGCTAAAGCAAAAAACAATTGTGACAATGAGGTTGAACACAGGTCCCTGCAGCAGACACCTTCGTCCACTGAGCCACCAGCCCCGGCATACACACATCTCTCTCTCTCCCTCTCCACCTCCCTCCCCCTCCCTCCCCCTCCCCCTCCTCTCCCTCCCTCTCTCCCCCTCCCTCTCCCTCCCTCCCTCTCCCACCCTCTCTCTCCCCCTGTCTCTCTCTCCCTGTCTCTCTCTCCCTGTCTCTTTCCCCCTGTCTCTCTCCCCCTGTCGCCCTCCCTCTGTCGCCCTCCCTCTGTCGCCCTCCCTCTGTCGCCCTCCCTCTGTCGCCCTCCCTCCGTTGCCCTCCTCCCTCTGTCTCCCTCCCTCCCTCTGTCTCCCTCCTCCCTCTCTGTCTCTCCCTCTGTCTCCCCCTCTGTCTCCCCCTCTGTCGCCCTCTCTCTGTCGCACTCCTCCCTCTGTCTCCCTCTCTGTCTCCCTCCCTCTGTCTCCCTCCCTCTGTCTCCCTCCCTGTCTCTCTCCCTCCCTCTGTCTCCCTCTGTCTCCCTCCCTCTCCCTCCGTCTCTCTCCCTCCCTCTCCCTCCGTCTCTCTCCCTCCCTCTCCCTCCATCTCCCTCGCTCCATCTCCGTCTCCCTCCCTGTCTCCGTCTCCCTCCCTGTCTCCGTCTCCCTCCCTCTGTCTCCCTCCCTGTCTCTCTCCCTCCCTCTGTCTCCCTCCCTCTCCCTCTGTCTCTCTCCCTCTGTCTCCCTCCCTCTCCCTCTGTCTCTCTCCCTCTGTCTCCTCCCTGTCTCCCTCCCTCTCCCTCTGTCTCTCTCCCTCTGTCTCTCTCCCTCCCTCTCACTCCATCTCCCTCTGTCTCCCTCTGTCTCCCTCTGTCTCCCTCCCTCCCTCTGCCTCCCTCCCTCCCTCCCTCTGTCTCCCCCATCTCCCTCCCTCCCTCCATCCCTCCCTCTGTCTTCCTCCCCCGTCTCCCTCCCTCCCTTTCCCTCCCTCCCTCTCCCTCCCTCCCTATCCCTCCATCTACCTCCATCTCCCTCCATCTCCCTCCCTCCCTCCGTCTCCCTCCCTCTGTCTCCCTCCCTCTGTCACCCTCCCTCCATCTCTCTCACTGTCTCCCTCCCTCTATCTCTCCCTGTCTCTCTCCCTGTCTCTTTCCCTCCCTCTGTCTCCCTCCCTCTCCCTCTGTCTCTCTCCCTCTGTCTCTCTCCCTATGTCTCCCTCCCTGTCTCACTCTCCCTCCCTCTGTCTCCCTCCCTCCGTCACCCTCCATCTCCCTCCCTGTCTCCCTCCCTCTCCCTCTGTCTCTCTCCATCCCTCTCCATCCCTCTCCCTCCGTCTCCCTCCGTCTCCCTCCGTCTCCCTCCGTCTCCCTCCATCCCTCTCCATCTCCCTCCATCTCCCTCCCTCCCTCTGTCTCCCTCCCTCGGTCTCTCTCTCTCTCTGTCTCCCTCCATCTATCTCTCCCTGTCTCTCTCCCTGTCTCTCTCCCTCCCTCTGTCTCCCTCCCTCTGTCTCCCTCCCTCTCCCTCTGTCTCTCTCCCTCTGTCTCTCTCCCTCTGTCTCCCTCTCCCTCCCTCTGTCACCCTCCGTCTCCCTCCCTCCCTCCGTCTCCCTCCCTCCGTCTCCCTCCCTCTGCCTCCCTCTCTGCCTCCCTCTCTGCCTCTCTCTCTCTGTCTCCCTTCCTCTCCCTCCCTCTGCCTCCCTCCCTCTCCCTCCCTCCCTCTGTCTCCCCCAGACTACCCCTCTCTGTCTCCCTCTCTTTGTCACCCTCTGTCAACCTCTGTCTCCCTCCCTCTCCCTCTGTCTCCATCTTCCTCTCTCCGTCACCCTCTCCCTCCCTCCCTCACCCTCTGTCATCTCACCTGTGTGTGTGTCAGCCCTCAGCCTGGGCTGAGACAGCTTCCCAGCGCGCACACACAGCCGCACTGAGACAGCTTCCCAGCGCGCACACACAGCCGCCCGAGTAGTTCACAGGTCTTTAAAAGACCATTTACATGTTAATAAAGCTTTGTTGTATTTCACCACTTAGGCCCCTGCATCCCCACTTTGACAATGCTGGAATCCCCCGGCCCCCACAGAGCAGAGTCTCAGAGTCCGGGATTCCGGCAGTGTTTGCTAACACAATTTTTTTTAAAACACATGTACAATGTCTGCAAGGTCCGCGGGCCGCCAAGGAAGGCTTGCCGGGCCGCTGGCGGCCCACGGGCCGTACTATGTGTAACCGTGAGCTAGAGCATCACAGAATTCTTGATTAAAATTAGTGGAGTCATCTTTTTTGATAGTGGTTAGGTTTTTAACAGAGCGAAATAGTTCTTTACTAGAACCACTAGCATTTTCGATCTTTGCTGTATAGTAACGAATTTTCTCTCCAATCAGCTTTTTTTTTTAAATCAGAAAGCATGGATTTATATCTGTTCTGTTCTAGAAGTTCCTAATTTTTGCGCCAAATCCTTTCTTGCCTTCTGCAAGCCTGTTTATCTATTCTCAAGGCTTCAGAGAACCAAGGGGCTGACGGTGATTTCCTGTTTTTATTAATCTGCGTACTAGGAACTAGGTTTGCAAAGTTGGTCTCAAGCCAGATGGTGTATTTTAGTTCGTGGAAGCTTATTTTTAAAAAGGATTGCATAATGGTCCGGCCAAATTAGTGGGAGAGTAGTTAGATTAGAGATGGCCGGGTTGTTGGTAAACAGGCCATCCAAGGTGTGACCTGCCGTGTGCATGCTACCCCGGATCTTCTGACTGAGGCCATACTCTGATGTTATATCTAACATTTCCTCTGTATCTCTATCATCAGTTATTTCTAAGTGGAAATTCATATCACCTAGTATTGTAAAAAAATTAGAGTGAAGACTAAGCTCTAACAGAGAGTGAAAGTTAACTAAAAAGTCGGATCTAGGGCCTGGAGGGCGATAAATCAAAAGACCTTTAAAGGAGTCTTGGTCAGAGGAGGTGATTTAAAAAGACAAGGCTTCACAGTCAGGTGTGTCTATTTCTGAACAAAAGGCCCTTAATTCGGCCTTGGAAAATCAAAGCCAGTCCGAGGCCCCTTTTTTGCCGCCTGTCTAATCTGAAGGTACTGTAACCTTGTGGCGTCGCTATCTTAAAATCAGAATCTGATGAATCATCACCCCAAGTTTCTGTGACATATAATGCATCAATTTTATAGTCTGTAATAAAATCCTTGATTTCGTATTTATGTCTGACCAGAGATCTAGCATTAATGAGTGCGAACTGTAGATCAGTATCTTTTCGATCTTGAGTCGTTGGCCATTTCAGGGGATTAATTGGAAAATCCGGTAGTTTGATATTACATCCAGGACATTGGGAGTACTCAGGTTTTGTTACATGTTTACAGTTTAACTGATAGCATTTTTTTATACAATGGCTGGCGTAGAAGCAAAAGGCTCTTACCGGAATATGTAATCAAAGGTTTATTTCCCGCATGAGAGCCAGAATTTCCGGCCCTAGTCCCTGTCCGGGCGCAGACGGGTTTGCCTTTGACATGCCTTCGGTGTGCCAGTGGCGCGCCCGCTGCACGCGCCCGCTGTGCACGTCCGCTGCGCGGCCTTTCCAGCGTGTCCCTAAATAGGAAAATCCAGGAGAACTGGAGCGCTAACTGCCGGAAGTGGGTGCGCTTTAGTAAGTGCCTCGCAATTAATCTAAATGAGGTTCTCTTCCCTCCGCAGCAATCAGTATAGACCGTGGCGGACCGGGGAAGCCTCCTTAGAGAATTACAAATTAAACAGCAACACAGTTTTATAACCACAATAATCAAAGAATTCAAAGCCTTGTCATAACGTAATGGCTAAACTAAAGTTAAACACTTTATCAGGACAGAGTATGTGCAAAATAAGCAGGTAATACGTTCCAGCGCTAAAGCGAATTTGAAGAAGCCCTTGTGCACTTACAGCATGTCATAGCTTTGGCAGCAGCAGTATGAGACATGCTCATAAGTCTGTGGTTATTATTACACCTTTTGCAGATACTTCCCCATACTGGGAACACAAGTTAAACTACCCACGATGGGAACACTTGTTATTTCTTTTAGAGGGGATTCTAAGTGCTGTTTCAGGATGTATAAGGGAGCAGGCTGATAGTTCCTACAGGTATTAGGCAAAGAGTTTTGTCATGGGGAATATATTATCTCTATGGAAAAAAAAAAAAAAGTTATTTAAAAAAGAAAATGATGTACATTTTGCCCAGTAGACATAATTCTGGAAATCTATGGTGCTTGGGATTTGTTGTGAATCCCAACAGTGTTGCAAATCTAGCAAGTGATTTACAAAAGAGGTCTTGGATATGAAACCGCACTTATTTGTGTCTCGGGAAATTATTTACATATGGTGCGATGATCAAGAGAAACAAGACACCATATATTCTCAATGTGTCAAAGTAAATTTCACATAAAAAATGTTTACAAAATGAGTTTGATCCACACACATTATGACAAGAAAATCAATTCCCCCAAGTGAGATTATTCACACATTTCTTTTTTCTTTGTGCTTTTTCTTCACAAGTAGCCAACGCGTTTCGTCCTATTATAGGACTTCTTCAGGGCTCATCAATAATCTGTTGTGCTATATTGATGTTCTCACTTCTCTGGTTGAGTAGATTTTAAGGTGCTCTTTCTGTGCGTCTTTTATATTAGAGCCTGGACAGGACTGGTATTATATGGTATGTTCCTTTAGGCGGTGTATTGGTCAATGTCGACCTTAGTAACTTTCAAAGCATATTCAGGGCATATAACCCCAAATCAACATCTTTCCACCGTCAAAAGACGAAACGCGCTGGCTACTTGTGAAGAAAACGCACAAAGAATAAAGAAATGTGTGAATAATCTCACTTGGTGGAATTGATTTTCTTGTCATTAATGTGTGTGGATCAAACTAATTTTGTAAAAGTGTTGCAAATCTGCTTCAAATGTAGGGGAAACGTTCACAAGCAGGCATCCCAGCTATGAAGCTGCCTTATGTGAATACATCTTTTCAAAGAAATATTGAAAGGTTAATAATTTTATTGAGCTGACGACAAGCACAACACAAAAAAGGGGAACTCCTAGTCAATTTTAAATGAACTTGGGAAGCTATGTTCAATTAAAATGGCAAAAATGAATTTGGTTGTAGAGATGTTATCCAAGCACAGCAATATTTAATGTGGTTAATTTTTAGTAGTTGTGCACTTCACAATTTTGCCACAAGGGCATCAATTAGTGATGCTTTGCCTTTTTTCTTCCTCATAGCACTTGCCCTCGTGGTTTAGTCAATTGAAAAAGAAAAAGTTTCAAGGTCAACAGATAATTAAAAGAACACAATATCTTGCCTGAATGTGTAATGCACCAGAATCCCACTAACCGGGTAACAGGCGGGTTCCACGGGAACAAAGAGAATTTCCCCACACTCCCCAAAACAGCTTCCAAACTAGATATGAATCGTTCTCAATTAAGAACACTGCTCAGGGGGAGATAAGGGGAAGAGAATAACCACCTTTCGCTCCACTCTTCCCCTTGTAGGTATGACAGGCCACTACCAGAGATGATGCAAGTACAGCGGCAACTGAAAGGGAATTTAGAATACAATCAGACCCGTATCTCTAAAACAAATAGAGGCTAACACATTCAGTAACAGTGCATGTCTGATACAAAGAAGATTTCACTTACCAACTAAATTCTCCCTGGGGCAATGTAGTAATTGCGTAGAGTTAACAGCACTCTACGTCCAAAGGCTGGTAAATACTTAAAATACGTAAAAACAAGTCATCCAAAGCAGGGTGCTTAATTGTAGTGATGAAGTTAATCTTCGATAAACCAATGGCAGCAGCATATCAGCAGGACAGCACAGTCAAGGGAAACTGGAATGTGGAGCGGAAGATACAAGCTCCAACAATGGCTGCTTACAACAAAGAAATCAGGAGTGTGATAGATGGCTGAGGGATCGTGAAATGCTCCTGTCAAAATGAAGGGCTGACTGCGATAAAAGAAAATACTCACACACGGGTAGCACACGTCTATGAGAAAGTCTCGAGCTCTATGGCAGTGGGATACAATGTTTTTACCTTCCAGCGTCCGCCAGCCAGGAATGGCGAGATGCAATGTTGCAGGTATCTCTTGGCTGCCAGCACGTAAAGGCGCATCTTGTCTTTCTTGCAAATAGCGGGAAACTAAGAATCAAATGCCCCGAGTCGGAAGGGGAAGGTCAGGAATGAGTCAGCTTGCGGCAGCCGTGGAACAAAGGGGTATAGGATTATCTAAAGTCAGGCAAAGAAATACAAGAGTTCAGGGAACTCTGCAAATATCTGGAGAGACAGGGCAAAGTCGTCACGCAAGATAGTCAGAAAATGATCTAAGGGGGCGTGGAAACCAGTCAGGAACAGGAAGCCAAGCGAAGTCTCTCCCCCATGACGCAGTGTATAAGCTTATAAGGGAGCATGTACAAATGCAGCTTCTATTTTCCAGGAATATAAGTAAGGGAATCTCCATAAAGAGAGATACTCTTTATACCTGATGTTAGAATCCCCAGATCCCTGGTTGCCTGAGGTAGGTACCGTAGGCCAAACAGGGACCCACAAGCCCCCAACGTTAGGGAAAGACAGGTCGCCTCCAGAGATAGTTCCCACTCCACCCCCTTGGCAGCTTGGCACAAGCAGCCAGGCTTATCTTCAAGGCCAATGTGTAAATTATTTGCAATTACGCTGACAGCAACCCAATGATGACGCCACAAATAGACTCCACACGAGTTTCATAGAAAAACAAGTATATGTTTATAAAAAGATATACGATGCGACCTTAGAATACTAAACCAACATATGCGTCTCGGTAAAGCTCCCTCTGGCCTATTACTATTGAGCTAAACTAAACAATCCTACGTAATCCTAATGTCGTCATATGCGGTTCGTTATGCAACAATCAGGTACTTCACAGCATAAGAATAATGCAGATCGTAATACGGCTATCTCGCGATTTGTACTGTTACTGTAATGCAGTGCGTAATTCAACAACGTTGTAAACTTTATGTCCCCGTGATGCAATGCGTACAGTCCCCTTCAGATACTCTGGGGTCGATTCCGATTCGGGTCGGACAGCTCCCCAAGAGCTGTTCGTAGCCTTACCTTGCGACCGACTCGTACCCGGAGCTGGGTGATGAAGTACGATGGCATAACTGACAAAAATCCAACCGACACGTAGGCTGTGATTCAAGCTTCATTCTCCGTCAGAGCCGAACACCAAACCGAGTCACCCGGAAGCAGTATCCACAGCAGTTTCTGGCCGAACAAGTACGACGCGCAAATCATACGCGCCGGACGGGTCGCCACGTACAGCACGTCACAGCATCCGGAAAAGAAGCATATCAGGTACGATTCGCGCCAGAACACAATCCACGGCTACGAGACGGACCAGCGTGCAATGGGTACGAGACGGAGCAACAAGCAGCATGTACGAGATGAACACATCATGAATCCCATCGCGCAGGTCAAACCAGTACTGTACATCTATGACGGATCAGGAACAGACGCGGACGGGGCAGACGGTAAGTCAGACACCCACCACACAAACAAACGACACGTACCCGCCAAATGTCACACACACCCAGAGGATCAATATCCTGGCCACTAGCAACAGGTCACCATAGGGTTTGCATGGCCAGCACCACTACCACCCCCACTCATAGTGCTTATGTTGCCCATCACTCCTGCCACCCCCACACATAGGGGACCTGTTGTCCATCACTCCTGCCACCCCCACCCATAGGGCTTATCTTGCCCATCACTCCTGCCACCCCCACCCATAGGGACTATGTTGCCCAGCACTCCTGCCACCCCCACCCATAGGGCTTATGTTGCCCATCACTCCTGCCACCCCCACTCATAGGGCTTATGTTGCCCATCACTCCTGCCACCCCCACCCATAGGGCTTATGATGCCCATCACTCCTGCCAGCCCCATACCCAGGTCCGTGTCGGTCAGTACGTTTTGCGGCCAGAATCGGAATCGGCCCCTTACCATCTGCGCCGCCCGCATCTGTTCCTGATCCGGTCATAGATGTACAGTACTGGTATGACCTGCGCGATGGGTTTCATGATGTGTTCGTCTCGTACACGCTGCTTGTTGCTCCATCTCGTAACCGTTGCTAGCTGATCCGTCTCGTAGCCATAGATTGTGTTCTGGCGCGAATCGTACCTGATGTGTTCTTTTCCAGATGCTGTGACATGCTGTATGCGGCGACCCGTCCGGCGTGTATGATTTGCGCATCGTACTTGTCTGGCCAGAAACTGCTGTTGGTACTGCTTCCAGGCGACTCGGTTCGGCGTTCGGAGGTACGGCTCATATGGAAAATGAAGCTTGAATCACAGCCTACGTGTCGGTCAGATTTGTGTCAGTTATGCGCATCGTACTTCATCGCCCGGATGGACCGGCTCCGGGTACGAGTCGGTCGCAAGGTAAGGTCACAAACAGCTCTCGGAGAGCTGTCCGACCCGGATCGGAATCGACCCCTGAATGTGCTTCTGTATACGTTCCACCAGGGAATTAAGAATTTACGGTTTCTTCTGTGGCCAGATCTATGTAGTCTGCCGACCCATGTATCCTCAAAATAGTCCAATAGTGGACTTAGTTTTGCTTCATTTTGTTTGTAGAAGGTGCTGTCTATTAAAATGTTGTAATGTTCTGTGACGTCTGTGTCAGGCACATAAGCTAGTGCTGTTAATTTTTTTATTTGATATGCAAAAGAAGAATTAGTTGCATATTCAATGCTTAGTG
Source organism: Triturus cristatus (assembly GCF_964204655.1). Classification (NCBI taxonomy): domain Eukaryota; kingdom Metazoa; phylum Chordata; class Amphibia; order Caudata; family Salamandridae; genus Triturus; species Triturus cristatus. The sequence goes on from NC_140592.1 coordinate 139,416,181, forward strand.
CTGATTTTTGCATGTGTCTCCATAAGCACTGATTAAAATGATAGTAACAGCCTTGGATGCAGGTGTGGGGGTGTGTTTTTTATATAGTATTAATCATTGACTGTTCAAAATCTAGGATGATTTTTTGTGGAGAAAAGTTATTCGTTTTTTGTTTTATTGTATTTAATAGTTCCATGTATGTGGAGTTCTGTTTGTTTGGTAATAATGTGTAAATTAATGGTATATTGCAATTCTGATGTAGCCCATGTATTGTATACAGTTGGAAAAAGGGCTTGGGACATATAGTAAAAGTTCCATCCATCATCCAGTATTGACATTCTTGTAGTTTTAAGAGATTAGTTGCAGTTCCAGATATTATTAATCTTTTGTCATTGCTTTTATTATCAAAAATGACAAATGGTTCTTATAATAACTTCGCTATATGTTCGAGGAATTACGGTGGAAGTAGTAGTGTTTTTTTAGCACGTGCTATAGTTCTCTTTAGTGAAGCTACAGATGGCATTTGTGTAGTAGCTGTTTTAGGAATTTTGGGAAACTGCTATTTTAAAATTACACTTGTATGTTTTTGAGAACTTGTGCTAGCTTCCTTTATTGTTTCCAGTGCAGATCTGACTTCTATTTCAGTCACGTTTGGTGGGTGGTTATGTTCTCTAGTATACAGTACTGTTGCTTCCCTTGTTGTAGCACGCCCGTAGCATTTATTAGAGTAGTATTTACAGCATTTCCAGTTAACTTTTAACCCAAATAGTTTTTCCTGTGTGTAAGTGTATCCCATATAGCATAGTAACATTTTCCTTTCTGGCTTGTTATAAATTCTGCTCCTTCAGTCATTTTGATGTAGGTTAATCTATGAAAAATATATATTATAGTTATTATATATGTTGTTCTATGAACTTTAATTTAAAGAAACAAACATTTAGTTACAATATACTTACAAAGTTGGTCTTTATGTATTTGAGTTTGATGACTTTTACTCTTTAGTTGTGGAATGTTCTTTCTGTATTTTCTTTGTCTGAAAAATAAAAGTACATTTGTTTTAATATTTGTTTCTATATTTTTTATAGGGGGTGTGTGGGGGTTTGGGATTGGTTTTGAGTTTGGGTGGTTGTTTAATCTATTTGTTTAAGTTGGGTTGGTAAATACTTACTTTGTTAGTTGTATCTTTTTGGGGGGGTTTGCTGTAGTTTCTTAGTTTCCTCTAGAGTTTCCTGTAGTGGCAATATAAAATAGAAAGAAGACATTGATTAATTTTTAGTTTATGTATATTATTGTTTAAAGTTATTTACTTTTACTATTATTGAGTTTAATGTAGTTTACTTACTTTTGATAGAGTTAAATATTGGGTATATGCTGATCTTCTTATATCTGTAGTTGAATTCCTGTAGAGTTTCTCCTTCTTTATTTGTCTTTTTTTTGGGTGTGGAATAGGAATAAAGTTTAACTGTTTATATAGTGTTTTGGATGTTGTGATCTCGATTTTATTGGTTAGTTTGAATTTGGAGTGTTTCTATTGGTTAATCTGTATTTTTTTTTAAATGTTTTGGTAGCTCGTTTCCAAATAAGGAAAACGCTAATTAGTAGTAAGTTGTGTATAATTGTGTGTATATATTTGAATAGCTTTTGTTATATATTATATAATTGAATTATAATAGTAATATTTAATATGATTAACGTTTAATGTAATAATGTTGTTAATAATGTTTTAGTAATTATTTTGCTGTGTTAATTGATTTTTTAATGTAGTAAAACTGTTATTGTTAATTATTAAATTTGTATTGTGTTTTTATTAATTTATTTATATTTATGTTGTTTTATTTTTCTATTTATTATACTTTCATATAGTCGATATATTTAAAACTACGATACTAGTGTTGTCGATATTTTTGTGTACGATATTTTTAACATAGTCAATGTTTTTTAATGAAGGTCGATATTTTAGTATTTCGATAAGTATGTTAGCGATATTTGTGATATCTATATTTATGTACTTCGATATTGTATCTTCGATATTTTGGTGAGTTTTTAAATAAGTATACGATGTCGATAATAATGTTATCGATAATTTTGTATCGATATAATTGTAGGTCGATAATTTGTCTTTCGATATTTTGTCAGTGATTCGTCTTAGGTGCACAGAAAGGGAAGGGTTAGGTCTGGCAAGTGAGTGCACTTGAAAGAACAACATGGCAGTTTCACAAACTGTGCGCAGGCCCTGCAATGGCAGGCCTGAGTTCCCTTTTCAAGGCTACTTGAGTGGGTGGCACAATAAGTGCTGCAGGCCCACAAGTAGCATTTGCATTACTAGCCCTGGCACACATAGTGCATTTTACTAGGGACTTCACGAGTAATACAACATACCAATTATGGACAACCAATTACCATTACACTGTACACAGGAAGCACTTGCACTTTGACACTGTTTAGCAGTGGCAAAGTCTCCAAAACATCTAAGTTGGCAACACTTGTCAGAAAAAAAGTCTAGGGGAAAAGCAAAAAGTTTTGGGAACTTAAGCCAAAAAGGGCCAAGACCCACACCTGACATGCACTGAGGAATTAGATTATGTTCCACATCACAGAACACGTGGCCTGAATCCTGACAGAATGATACTGAGATTGTGAAGTTACCACATGCTTCACGTTTTGCCATTTTGGTCAAATGTAATTTGCCACCTATTATTTTCAGGGGTTGCGAAGTCAGGCATTAGGAGAGCAAAGGTATTGTGCAGGGTATTTTGTCTTTTGTGTGTTCTTCCTGGATTTATTTGCTTTGATATAGATGTATTTACTGTCATATTTCTACTTGGGTATTGGATGGGGACAATACAACTCCCAGTGTACATGTTCTGCACCTTAAACATGCAACATTAGTTACCTCTAATTGACATTCCTGACTCTTTAGTAAAGCCATGGTAAAACCTGAAAAGACGTTCACCACTTGCACTTAAGTCAGATGTCACATGTGAGCTATAACGTGAGTGCAGTGAGTACATGTCAACTTAGACCTTTATGATGTGTGGAAAAACCTACTTTTAATATGTCATGTCATCCATCCGTACATAGTGCCTTGAAGCCCACAAGGACTGAGCACATAATATGTAAAAGTGAGCCATGTCAAATATGGAAGTGGAATGTCTGCAATAAAGGGATTATTCCAAAGTCAAAACTACAAAGGAAAAGGCGCGTTTGAATTCAATCAATAATTGTCCTTTCAACAATTCCAACGATTATGTTGCTTCTCAAATAATTCATCAATAATTCATCATGATCAAGTTCAAAGTAGAAACTCAGGAGTCTTGTGTATCTCTTTGAATCCAACTTTTTTCAAACAATTATTTTTGTCAGAAGCAGTGCATTCAGCCCAGCCAACGCGTTTCATCCCATAGGGGCTTCATCAGGGTGATGCCTTGACCATCCATAGCAGCCAAGAGCCCTGGTCAATCTCCCAGCATCCCTGGTAGGGGTTAAAATATAGACCCAGGGCCTTAGTACAAGCCACCCTGTGTATATAATGGTGCAATGGGAGCTTCTGGCAAAATTTACATTTTGAGATTCGTAGAGTTACTTAGAGAAAGGAGGTGAAGTGTCAGGTGAATCATAAGGGAGAAATGAGGATCACCCATTGGAAACCAACGGGAGTGCCAATCTCTGGCTCATTAGAATGAGGACCTTAATGTTTTACATACTTTTAAATGAGTTGCATTTATTTTTACTTTCTTCCTCTTTTATGTTGTAGCCTTGGGAATGTTCTAGCTCTCGTGTCATACAGATTTGTGCAACCGCTCCCATTCTCTTTCTGATAAAATGTTGCAACATGCATCTGTATTTCCCTATTCTGGTCGATTTTGCAGCATACTGACCAACACATGCAAACTAATAATTAAGCAAAGCGCCTTATTTCCAGTGGCAGCGCTAGAAAGCGCTTTACAACAAAAATTAGCTCTGCAAACAAAGAGAACGGAGACATCAACAAAGCTGTATTTTTCTGCACACTTTAACAAAACCTTTGAGAGTGCTGGCTCCCAGCCAACTACTGGCCTGAAATCTATCTAATATAATGGAAACTCGTGGCTTCTCAGCTAACGAGGAATGTGTAGAACTGATATGCACAGTGTCATTTTTCATGAACCTTGGCCTCGGGAAAATTGAAAGGTAGCAACAGGAAATATTCGTATCTAACCATGCTAAAGAGACAGGCAGTGATCCGAATTCTAGCTGTAAACACGTTAAAGGAAACTGTCATTAGACATTCTTCTAAAATATCAATTTAAGCTTATTAAATAGTTAACAAAAAAGTTAAGGAAAATGCACATTTATATATAGGTGGATTGGAAAGGAACTTGTTTTCCTTTAATAGTTTAGAACTAACAAAATCGTAATTGGCAAGTAGACAAATTTGCATAACGGGAAAACTGCTTGTTTTACCATGTTAAAATCCAGACAGTTCACGTGGCAGGGTCAGCAAATACGATTTATTTTATTTTTTTATTGTCTCAGATGGTGCACATCTAAGGGATAAGAAGAAAAGTTTTAAATGGAATTCTTCAGTTTCAGAATAAATAGTTCGCCTGATATTGAACTAGCCAAAAATGTAGATAAAATATTCTTGCAAAATAAATGGTTGGCATAACAATTGTGAAATGCTTATGTTGGCTTAAAAATGCTATAATATCATGAACGGGGCTGGAACAAAAACAAAGAGTTGTGTAGTAGTGCAATCAAAGGGTCCTAATTACAAACGGCGTTTAATAGTACGTTAGAAGCACTAGGATAGTATTACTACTGTACTACAAACGGCTATTGAACATATCTACATGCAGAGGTCTACGCCACCAACTCCTTTTATGAGTGGAGATACCCCCCCCCCCCCCGACTGCGGAGTTCTGTGCACACATAAGTGTACATATTTGTAGTAAATATAGGAGTGACAGAGGGGAGTGACTGGAAAATGACGAATAAAGAGGAGGGCTCATGGAAGGAGTAGGGAGGGATTTAGAGAGTGCTAGGGAGGGCATTAGGGAGGGACAACACATTCCAACAAAAAAGTAAGCCCATTGGAATTCACAAACTGCCTTTCTATAGTTACTACAGCTAAAAACATAACATAACATGTGTATTTGTAAAGCGCGCTATCACCTACAATGGTATCTTGATGCTGAATAACAGATGTTTATTGTTACCCAACTTAATGGTACAAAAGGACACAAAACAGTCAAATATTTACTCCACCTCAGACCTGGAGTAAGCCCAGCACTAAACATGGTCAACCAATGGTAATGTCACACCCTCCCATTGAAAATAATGGAGACAGGGACTTAAAATAACTAGGAACTAATGTTAAAAATAAAATTAATTATTTAAACTATTTAAAAATATAAATTGATATGTTAAATAATTGTCTATAAATACAACATAATTATGTTATTTTAATATTGTATTAACAATATTTTATTAACCGTTTTTAAATGCAAAAAATAATGTAAACTAATATTTAATAAAAATCAACATTTTATAATATTTTTCATTAACTATAATAAAAATAACTATATTTTTATTTAAATTTAAGTTATTAATGCTGTAGCATATTGCTCAGTTACCTACAAAGGGTAAACCCAATACTAGTCTCTGGGACCTGGGTAAAGGACAGTACATAGGAGCAATGGTCCCAGAAAGCAATCAAACAATGAAAAATTCACAACATAAATACAAATTCAAGACTAACACAAGGTAGTTGTTGCTCATAGTGTTTAATTCACACTGAGCATTGGTCTATTATTGACATTGTTCTAGGTGGGGATAAAGGGGGAAGGCAAGGTGGGGTGAGTGTGATTCAGGTGAGGGTGGGGTAGTGACTGCAAGTGTGTAGTGTGCATCAAAACAATATATCACTTAGAAATCATGGCTCATTCTTCGAGCCTATTAATCACAATTTACAGCAAAAAAAACATTTTAAGCCATGGTTTCCAATGTTAACACAGTACTAAATCACTGTTGTTCAAGCTGGCTTGGTGAAGGAATGTCGACACTTCGACCCCACTAGTTCAGTAGGCTATTACAATCCTTACGCCGGGGTCTTCATCAGGACTGAGGCGTGGGGGCGGGTAAAGAGATCATAAGTCGCCTCTGAAGAGAGGCTGAAGTTATGTTGTGGCACGTGCGGCTCCTTGTATGCAAAAGCGGGAGATCAGCACTAAAATGGTAGTTGACTCTGTGTCATGCCTAATTAATCGGCTGTCGATGACATATAGCACAATCTGCGTTAGACAAATATACTGGCTGGAACTTTCAAGTTTCCTTCTTGCCAGTGCTCTGTAGAGACACCTCCGTATGGGCGGAACCGACGTAGCATATTGCTCAACATTTAAAATGATTATGCAAAGGAAATTAGCCTAAATGTTACCATTGAGATATGTTTTATAATTGTTTAAAAGTTTAATAAACTTTTAAACTTTTCCCTTTTTTTTTACCAAAGGGAGATCTCCACCCCAATTGCGGAGATCTCTGTCAAGTGTGCAGAATGTCAAATACGGTCACAAAGTCACTACAAATAGTAACATTCTGGTTGTTTTGATATTGTTAGTAACTCTAGTCTCTATTAAAGTTAGTGAGGACTTATAAGCTTACACTTTTCATCAGGTTTACACTCACAAATGGGGAAGGTAGTAAAGTTACTCAAAAACGTATGAGAAAATGTACTTGTAGTAGCAAACCTACATGTGTAGCTTAACCCACAAAGTGTCTTGTCTCATTGCTTAACAAAATATTTTCCCAGCCACCATAATTCTATAGTGACTATTTCTGGGACGATTTATTTTCTTTTTTACTTACTTCTCAGGCCCTTTAGGTTTCGTGCCTAGTCCATTTTCTACCTTTCTTGAGCCCTCTCAGTGCCCTTTTTCCCACTTCCTGCCACCCGCTTCAGGCTGACCGCCACCCCAGCACCCCTCCGAGGACCTACTTAATGGAGGCCACAGCATGGCCCCATTGAACAGGTCTTCACCAGCTCTCCTTGCTGCCTCTCAGCTGTCCACTTCATTTGTGTGCCCCAGCCTTGTCAGCCAGCTTTAATTAATTTTCTTATTTACTTAGTTCACAGGTTCTTTACGCTCAGTGCGTAGTCCATTTTCTGCCTTTCTTTGCCCAGCTTGGTGCTGTTTGTTCCCTTGTTCCGCCACCAGCTTCCTGCCACCCACTTCCCTCAGCCCGCCTCCCCAACACCCCTCCCAGGACCTACCTAATGGAGGCCGCAGCGCGGCGCGGCCAAATTGAGCAGGTTCTCACCAGCTCTCCCAGCTCCCTGTCAGCTGCCCACTTCCTTGTGTGCCCCAACCTCGTTGGCCAGCTTTACATTATTTTCTTATTTACTTAGCTGGAGAGAGGGAGTAGCACGCACGCGCGCTATTCTGCTGAAATTTACACTATCAGCGCTGCTGTAACTTTTAAACAATTGCTTTTGCATTTTGCTTTTTAAATTGTATTTACCTTGTTTTTAGATTCTTCTTTGTGTGCCTTCTCACTTGCACTCTAAATTGGGCCCCCCACCGCGCTTTTCGCGGAGCTATGTCACTTTCTTTTTAGCCTTCGTGTCTGGTGCTGGGCGCCATCTTGGGGGTAGTGTGGAGCGAGTGTGCCACTTGTGGGAGCGCTCTAGCGCTCTTTTGTAACACAGGTGAGCCCTACTTAAGGCGAGCTAGGTAGTAGCTCGACCTGGAGAGAGGGAGTAGCACGCACGCGCGCTATTCTGCTGAAATTTACACTATCAGCGCTGCTGTAACTTTTAAACAATTGCTTTTGCATTTTGCTTTTTAAATTGTATTTACCTTGTTTTTAGATTCTTCTTTGTGTGCCTTCTCACTTGCACTCTAAATTGGGCCCCCCACCGCGCTTTTCGCGGAGCTATGTCACTTTCTTTTTAGCCTTCGTGTCTGGTGCTGGGCGCCATCTTGGGGGTAGTGTGGAGCGAGTGTGCCACTTGTGGGAGCGCTCTAGCGCTCTTTTTGTAACACAGGTGAGCCCTACTTAAAGCTCGCCTCCTGCGCGCAGCGGTGACGCGCAGCGGGAGCGCCGGACTCTCGCCGGAGTCAAGCCAGAGTCCTGCCCGTCTGCGCCCGTCAGCGTCCCGGAAGCGGGCGGAGCGGCGGGTGGGACTCTACCATCAGGGATGATTTCCCCGGGGTCTCTTCTGCGCTATTCCTCTGGCGATCTTCGCTCATTCCGTCCTCTCGGCAATGGTTGTCGTACAGTATTCCCGGGCCGTTATCATGGGAAAACCCGCTGCCCGGCTTGTGGCTGGCGCCCGACCCGCTCGCTCTTCTCACGGCCGAGCACCAATGGCTCTAGTATGGGCTTCGGGTGTATGCTACTGAACACCAGGTCAGCCTGCAAACATGCGCAGGACATCTATGAGCTTCTGGATGTAGATAAACCACTATGTCTCATGCTCACTGAGACATGGTGGGGCGACTTCTCTAACCCTGATGTCGTCCTGGCAATCCCGCCTGAATATAACATCTTCAGAAAGGATAGAGCCATGGGTAGGGGAGGCGGAGTAGCGCTAGTGGTCCGGAAAGGAACTCCTTGCGAGATCCTGCCAGCTATTGACATTCGTGGCTCGGAAAGCCTAGCCTTTTCTATCACTCTGTCCCCCCACCAATCCTTTAAGGGATTGCTTGTTTATAGACCGCCTGGCTCCCCCGGCACCTTTTTTGAAGATCTGGATATGGTGCTGGTGGAGCTGGCCCTGAAAGCCGAACATTTCATCGTGGCTGGCGATTTCAACTTCCGGATGGATGATTCATCCGACCCGGCGGCCGCCAAACTTTCGGAGGCACTGACCCCACTGGGGCTCATTCCCTATTTTCAGGAGCCTACGCATGAGAAGGGGCATACCCTCGATCAGGTCTTTTCGTCTGTGCCTCTCGAGGGTATTGAGATCACTCCTGTCTTATGGTCTGACCACTTCCTTGCAAAATTTGTGATCAAGGGCATAGTTAAATCTGCGGCTATTCCGGTACATCATCAGGGTCGTGTCTATAGGCCTCTCCATTGCGTTACCCTGGAGATGCTGGCCCAGGCAGCTGAGGCCCATCCCTGTCTTCTTTCAGGTGATCTAGACAGGGATCCGCAGACCTTGCATGATTGGCTACTGGATAGGCTCAATGATCTTGCCCCGGAAGTAACATCACGCTCGACACCAAAACGGGTCTCTGCGCCTTGGTTTACCGCTGCACTGTCGGCTACGCGGCAGCAGTGCAAGGTAGCCGAAAGAGCCTGGCGGGCACATTATGACACTGTTGCCAAGTTGGCATACAAAACGGTGGTTAAGGCTTACCACCGGGACATCCGTTTAGGAAAAAAAGCTTATTTAGCCAGGAGAATCGATGCGGCTTCAAACTCTTGCAAAGAGATTTTCTCTATTGTGAGAGAATTCACCTCCTCTTGGTCTAACGCCTCGGACCAAAAACCATCTGGTACCTGGGCCACGGACCTTGCAGATTTTTTTACGAGCAAGATCCTACGCATTCAGGAGTCATTCCTTGCACCAGTGTCTGCCGGCCAGGCTGAACTTGACATCACCATACTGCCACAGGCCGGGCCAGGGGCGACGTTGAGTGTGTTTCCCTCCATCTCTGCTCCGGACTCCCTGGCTCTTATGGGCAATTTAAAATCGGGTTCTCCTCTTGACCCATGCCCTGCTAAATTTTTGGCGAAAGTGGCGGAGGTGATCAACCCGTTGGCCAATCCGCTTTTAAATCTTTCACTGAGGCTTGGTGTCGTCCCGCAGTCCTGGAAGCAGGCGATGGTGATTCCATTGCTCAAAAAATCTGGTTTGGATCCGAAGGCCCCGGTTAATTATAGGCCCATCTCTTTGCTGCCGGCCCTTACGAAGATGCTGGAAAAGCACGTCCATGGCGTGCTTTCCAACTTTGTTGAATCTAATGGGATCCTGCACGCCACCCAATCGGGCTTTCGTCCCCATCACAGTACTGAGACTGCGCTCCTGGAGGTCTCGGAAACCATTAAAGGGGTTCTGGACTCCGGGGGCAAAGTCATGCTGGTGATGTTAGATCAGTCGGCGGCATTCGACACCGTTCCCCATGTTGGTCTTCTCGCTAGACTTTTCGAGATAGGCCTGCGGGGGACGGTGTTCGACTGGTTTTCTTCTTTTCTAGCCGGCCGCCGGCAGTCGATCTGGGCCCCGCCGGATTCCGCCGTGATGCCGCCTCTGGGAGTCGGGGTCCCTCAGGGCTCTATTTTAAGCCCGACCCTCTTTAACATCATTATGACCCCATTGGCGGCGTTGGTGGAGTCGCATGGTGCCCAGATCGTATCCTATGCGGACGACACCCAGCTCCTCTTCTCTTGTAAGAGAGGAGGCGACTTTGATGGGGAGAGCATTCGGGATTGCCTTGGGGCTGTTTTTCATTGGTTCCATCTAAACAGCCTTAAGTGCAATTCCGACAAGTCCGAAGTACTTTTCTTTGGGTGTGATACAGAACCAGACTGGCAGGCCTGGTGGCCACGGGATATGTTCCCTCCGTCCTGTTCCTCTCAGGTTGCTAAGAATCTGGGGGTGAAGATGGATAACAGGCTTACCTTGAAATCCCAGATCCTGGGGGTGTCGGGCATTTGCTTTGGCGTCCTCAGGATGCTGCGGAGGTTTCTTCCTCTGTTATCCATGGAACACAGGACGCTGACTGTCCAGGCTCTGATTGGGTCCAGGTTGGATTATTCCAACGCTCTCTACCTGGGCCTTCCAGAGTACTTGTTGCAGCGGCTTCAAGTGGTACAGAATGCCGCTGCAAGGGCAATCTTTGGCCTTAGCAGGCGATCCAGGGCCTCGGGCCTGCTGGCAACTTTACACTGGCTTCCTATTCGTAAGAGGATCGCTTTTAAGGCGCTGACCTTGGCCTATAAAGCTCTTCACAAGGAGGGAGCCAAGTACCTCCAAAAGAGACTGGTTTTTTACCATCCAACCAGGTCTCTGAGGTCGGAAGCCCTGCATTTTGCTGTCGTCCCCCGGGTCAAGAAAGCGCGCCTCGGAGGCCGCTCGTTTGGATTGCTGGCTTCTCAGCTGTGGAACTCTTTACCACTGGCCCTGCGGGGAGCCAGCAGCCTATTAGCTTTTAGGAAAGGCCTTAAAACCTGGTTGTTTTCTCAGTAGCTGGTTCTCCGTGAATCTTTGGCCCATTCTTCTGTTAGTTCTATTTGGTGTTATGTTTTTTATGTTGCAGTATTATCTCTTTCTCCATTAAAGCGCCGGGACACTCTTTTTGAGTAGCCGTGCGCTATAGAAATGAATAAATAACATAACATAACATAACATAACTTAGGGGCTAATATATGGGATTTTGGCATAGGGTAGAGCAGCAAGGCCCCTTGCTGCACTGCCCTATACCAAAGTGAAAGGGCAAGAATGCACCATATTTAAGCAATATGGTGCATTCCTGTCCTTTCTCCCTGCGCTGGTGCCATTTTGACAGCCTAGCGCCAACATAGGCATCCTTGCAACATGGTGCAAAGATGTGTCTGTTGCATGCAGGATTGATTCTTTGCAGGAAGGGGGACCTTCCTGCACAAAAACAATCCTAATAGGCATTTTCCTCTTTCTATGTGTGCTGCAGAATGCAACACATATAAAATGAAGAAAAAACAAGTGTACGGATTTGGCACTTCCCCTGGTTTAAATCACTTTGTAAGTCTGGGGCAGTGTCAAATTTCATGGGTACTGCATGGGAAAACCCACTGCAATGCCCATGGATTGCCTCCCAGGCGCAGAGTAAGGTGACGCAGCGTCAACGATTTCTGACGCCACACAAAGACACATAGGGTGGTTTCGCATGGCTTCATAAATCGAAATGAGACCGCTGCGTCAAGCATGCATCACTTTACATGGTGCAAAGTGATGTAGGCCTCTCATAAATAAGCCCCTTAGTTCTCAGAGCCTTTAGGCTTAGTGCTTAGTCCATTTTCTGCCTTTCTTCGGCCCACTTGGCACCGTTTGTTCCCGCTTCCCGCCATCTGATAAACGCCTCCTGCCTCCTCAGCGCCCCTCCCAGGACCTACTTAATGGAGGCCGCAGCGCAGCTCCATTAAGCAAGTTCTCAGCAGCTCTACTTACTGCCTGCCGGCTTCCCCCTACCTCCTTGTGCCCCAGCCTTGTGAGCCAGCTTTAATTTTTTTGCCTATTTACTTAGTTCTCAGGCCCTTCACACTCAGTACCTAGTCGATTTTCTGCCTTTCTTGGGCCAGTTCAGGTGCCGTTTTTTCCCACTTCCCCCACCCGCTTCCCACCTCCCCAGTGCCCATCCCAGGACCTACTTAGTGGAGACCTCAGCGTGGCCGCACCAAAGGCAAGCCCATCTGCGCCCAGCCGTGCCTGGACCACACCCAGCGCCAGAAACCCTGTCCCTCCAGGCACCCAATGGTACTCCACCACAGATCTCTGAGCCCTGGACCCTGGATACTGCAACAACTGCTGCCCCACATATCCTCGCTCTACAGCAGGACCATTAACCTGCCACCACTGCCTCTTCACCTGCAACCTAGGACCAACTGCCCTCACAGAAACCTTTCCACTCCCACCCCGCCGACCAACACCACCCTGGAAACACTCCAATGATTCCTGATCAACGCCAGATCACTCTGCAAACACGCCACCAAAGTCTGGTACACCCTCTCCAACCTCAATCCCGATGTAACCTTCATCACAGAGAGCTGGCTCAGTCCCTCCTTGACCCCTGACATGGCCACTGCGGTGCCCAATGTTTGCAAGATGATAAACCAGGACCACACCAACAAACACTGAGGTGGTATCGCCATCATCCACAAAGAATCCATCCTCTGCACTACCACCAAAGACGACCCCACACCAATCATGGAACACCTTAATTTCCAACTCCACACAGACGGCAAAGCAACAATCAAAGGTACCCGCGACTACAGACTCCCAGGACCACACACCAGCCTTTGCAACGCCATCACAGACATCATCACCCCACTCACCATCGAATCCAATCACTACATCTTCATCAGAGACCTCAACTTCCACCTGGATATTCCCACAGACACGAACTCCACCAATCTCTTGGAATGAATGGACGAAATTGGCCTCACCCAGTAAGTCACACACCCCACACACAGGGCAGGATACACACTGGACCCAATCTTCACTCCAGCAACCGAGTCAAATAACGCCAGACCACGTAACTCACCTGGACTGAACTCCATTGTCCACTTCACAAACACAGGATCAACTCACACCACCCCCAACCCTCTCAGCACATCCCTCCACAGCTGGAACAAAGTGACACAGACCCAATGGATGGACGACCTCAACACTACCCAGCCCGCAACCAACCTGGAACAGGCAGACGAGAGCTTCAACACATGGATCACCAACACCACCGACCGAATTGCCCCCATCAAACCAACCAAAACCAGCTGATCCACCAAGCAAACCAGCTGGTTCACTCCGGAACTCAGCACAATTAAATGCAACTGCAAACAACTGGAGAGAAGATGGTGCACCACCAAAGACAATAGAGACCGAGACACCTTCAAGTCAACCTTCAACAAATACCACTAACGACTCAAAGCCACCAAGAACATGGTCTCTCCCTCACACGTGCTCTACAATGCTCTCGCGAATCACAAAAGGATATCTACCATCTACAGCAACTCCAAGCTCCTCACTGCCCGACCAGCATATCACCGGGTGGGAGCAGTGCATATTACTGGACCCCACAGCCATCATGAACTCCATCCACTCTGGAGCACCCACCAACCCCTGCCCCCTCCGCATTTCAACCTAGGAAGTGATGAGATCAGCTACCATCCTCAACGCATCCATCGCCACAGCCACCTTTCCCAACTCATGGAAACACACAGAGGTCAGACCCTCAGCAGACCCCAGGGTACTCCAGAACTACAGCCCGGGGAACAACCTTTACAACGCAACTTTTACAACGCACTACCATTACAACGAAACTGTTACAACGCAAGTGGATTTACAACGCATGCCATTACAATGCAAGTCTTTACATCGACTTGCGCTAGATGGCATGCTAACATTACAAATAGTGTAGTTTACTATCCCAACACCTTCCCTACTGTTAAGTGGACTGGAGTTGAAATAGTAAATTACACTTTTCTAATGTTAGCACGCCATCTAGCGCAAGTCGATGTAAAGACTTGCATTGTAATGGCATGCGTTGTAAATCCACTTGCGTTGTAACAGTTTTGTTGTAACAGCATGCGTTGTAACAGCACGCGTTGTAACGTCATACATCCCTACAGCCCATCTCATTATTCCTGTTTCCCGTCACAGTTCTGGAGAACACCATCAATCAACAGCTCACCGAACCCTAGAGAGAAATAACCTGCTAGACACCTTCCAATCTGGTTTCTGGCCCACCCATAGCACTAAGACCTCCCTGATCCCCGCCACTGATGACATCCGCTCCCTACTCAACAGAGGAGAATCGGCAGCCGTGATCTTCCTCGTCCTCCCTGCAGCCTTTGACACTGTATCCCACCACACACTTATTAAAAGACTACACCAGATTGGAATCAAGAAGAAACACTTGGATAGATTGCATCATTCCTCACGAGATGCATGCACAGAATCTGCCTACCCCTCTTCACCCCAAAACCCACCAGCACCATCTGTGACATCCCTCAGGGTTCATCCCACAGCTCCACTCTTTTCAACACCTACATGACACACCTAGCCGAAATCGTCAGAACCCACGACATCAACATCATAGTCTGTGCCGACAACACCCAGCTCATCCTCTCGCTCTCAGCGGACCCCCCGCAACACCACCAAGACCAACTTCCACAACTGCATGAAGAACGACGCAACCTGGTTGAAGGACAACTGTCTGAAGCTCAACACGGACAAGATCGGAGTGCTGATCTTAGGCAACTATGCCTCTGCCTGGAATGACACTTGTTGGCCTGTCGAACTCCCGTCCCCCCACACCAAAAGACCACGCCCACAAATTAGGCATAATCCTGGATAGCAAACTCACCATGAAACGACATATCAACCCAATCTCTGCCTGCTTCCACACTCTACGCATGCTCCAAAGAATCTTCAAAAGTCTCCACTTAAGTACGAGAAAAACAGTCACACAAGCCCTAATCACCAGCTGTCTGGACTACGGCAGTGCACTGTAAGCAGAAACCTCCACCAAACTCATGAGAAGGCTTCAGGCGATACAGAATTCAGCAGCCAGATTGATCAGCAAGCTGCTCAAACGGACTCACATCACCCAACATTTGATGCTAATTCAAGCTACTGACACACGCCTACAAAGCCCTACACGACCAAAGACCATCATACATGAAGCACGGCCTGAACTTCCACCAACCATCCAGAAACCTTCACTCCGCCTCTCTCGCCCTTGCACAGACACCGTGCATCCGCTGTAGCCACAGCAGATGTTGCTCCTTTTCCCACCTCACCAACAAGTCCTGGAAGGCCCTTCCTCCCCACCTCTAAATATCACCCTCACTGATGGACTTCAGGAAGAGAATCAAGACTTGTCTTTTCGACTAAAGCCCAGCAACACAGCGCCTGGATACCCTCACGGGTGATAAACTGCGCTCTACAATTACTGACTGATTGATTGATAGATAGTGCCACACCTAAAGGGGAAGAGCCACCTCTCTAGAGCATTACAGCCATGCAGTGTTACCTAACTGCATGTACCTAGGGCCTGTAAATTAAATGCTACTAGGGAACAGCAGCACTCATTCTGACACCCACTATAAAACATGCCTACAGACTGCCCCTGCAGCCGGTTTGTGCAGTTTTAAAACTGCCATTTTGACCTGGCCAAATAACTCTTTTGCCAAGTTTAGACCTTTCTTTCCTATGCCTATAATTCACCCCTAAGGTAGGCCTGTGAGGAAACAGGCATTCTTCAGGTTCACCCCCACTTTTGACTACTAGGTGCTGGTGTAATGGCTCTCTAATGCACTGGGTCCTGCTGAACAGGCCTGAGTGCATATGCTGTGACCCTCAAAAGGGGAAACATCATTTACCCCGCATGCGAAACAACGCATGCCATTACAACGACCACGTTGTTACATCGCATGCCATTACAACGCAAGCCATTACAACGACTTGCTGTAGGGGGAAGAAGGTGTTGGATTTTAAATCTAACACTTTCCCTACTGTTGCACAGACTGGAGTTGGAATAGAAAATTATACTATTCCAACATCCAGTGCCCCTCTACAGCAAGTCATTTTAATGACTTGCGTTGTAATGCTATGCAATGTAACAACGCGGTCATTGCAATGACCGCATTGTAATGGCATGCGTTCTAAACGCATGCGTTATAACATGGCCTATTCCCTCAAAAGGTATATGTTTGACTGGCTTGTCTCCAATTGGCATCAGTTAAAATACTTATAAATTCTTAGTGGCTGGTACCAGGGGAACCTAGGGCAAGCACGTTAAAGTGTCCCTTGTGTACTGCAGCACTTATCCAAGGCTGCCAGTGCAGACTGGTGGAGCAGTTTTGAATTGCTAACTCAACTTTGCCATTTAAAGTAATGATTCACCCTGACAAGGGTTGTGTTTATTACTTGAGTGGGGCTCTCACCCCCCAACAAATAACCCAATTTCTTCCACACAAGCATGGTCACACCCATCCATTCTCAAGCACATAATGTGCCTACTCGCATACGCTCAAACCCACCCATATACGAGCACACAGATGCACATACTCACACCCATCCATCAGCAAGCACACACGTGCACATAGTCCTGCCCACCCATTCACAAGTGTGCTTGCATTCTTACATATACGCATGCATGCATCAAAACATCCAATAAATTACTTACCTGTCAGACCTTATGATCAGGACTCCGAACAGAAGAAAACACCAGAAGTGGTGGGAGGCAAAAGGATGATAGCCCGGAAGTAGCTGGAGGTCTGAGGCAGCAGGAACCTGCAATCTCTTCTCAATGCCAACCTTGTCAAACATCAGTCAATGAGGGGGGATCTTTTTTAACTCTTCACAGGGTGGAGAGGAGTTAGTGAGACTTGGTGATTTTACCCCACTCTGTGACAATTTGGGAAAGGTTGGTGTGAGGCTCTGGACACTATAGGGCTTAAACCTAAAGTGTCCAGTGCTGATTCTATCATTGATGCTCCCCCTCGTTATGGGGGTGATCCTCCCAAGGTTTTGTTGAGCTGATGATGTCACTGCCCTCAAAGCTGTGAGATCTTCAGCCCGGCACAGCTTATCTGTATGGCACCTAAGCATGCATGCACTTACTGCTGGTCAGCTTAACTTCATCAAGGCAGAGGCACCTTGCTCTGTCTGCAGACCATCTGCATTCTCCAGATTCAGAATAGAAGTTCCATTTTTCTAGCAGGCTTCACTGGCAGAATCTGTATTTCTAGCATCCAGGGAGAACACCAAAAGGCTAGCTTTTCTACCCCACAGACCAGCCTTTGAGTACAAATTTCAAGACAAATCTGGAGACAACTTTCTGTACAGGCCTCCCTTAGATATTATTTTATAAACTCTGTAGAATTTTTTAGATAGAACCATGGACTAGTTCAGGGAACAAACTCGAAATGTCTGTGCATCCGCAGGTAGCCTAATTCTAAAGCATGCTATTGTCTTTCATGTTTGAGGAATCAAAATCATTCCAGAAAGAATCCTACCCTTCTGTCTTAATTCTACATGAAAGATCCGATCATAGCTCCCTTCCTAGTGCCAGCAAGGTGGCTTTTAAACAATTGCAAGGCCCAAACGTCAACTCTTTTGGGGAAATGGTCAATCACATCTGGGGTAGACCTCATTGACTATGACACTACACCTCCACAAAGTCGAAGGACTTTGGACTACAGTGCTCAGTATTCCAGAGGACATGATGAGAAAGGAGAGCCCCTCCCCATCACAGGTGTTGTAAATAGCATGCTTCCCTTCCACTGCGTGGAACATCTAAGAATGTAGGACTACAGTGCCCAGTATTCCAGCGGACAGGCAGGTAAAAGAGACCACTCCTCATCACAGGTGCTATAACAAACATACCTCTCTCCTGCTGCACAGGACGTGCAGCAGAGGACCATGGGCAGTGCCCAGGCAGAGGACCATGGGCAGTGCCCAGGCACAGACCAGGCCCATTTGTGTCCATAAGAGACCAGAAGAGGCATGGTCAAAAGGAAGCCTCCAGCTTTGGCATCCCCCGGTGAGATTCTCAACAACTTCCATGCTTCCATTGTAATTTTTTGTTTTTTTTATCTAATGCTATGGTTGCCATTGCCAAAGATTGTCTCAGCTGAACAATAGCTGAGCGACTTTCAACTCTTTGTCTGTGACCCGACATGTTCAGCTGGCACCAGTACTTTGTCTCTTAGGCTGCTGGCTACTCCTTCAAATGCTAAATGAACAAATAAACTGTGTTGCCAATACATCTGAACATTATAAGTCATTGTTCATGGCCCTCTAAACATCTCTTTCTGCTATAACCCTCAGGGTGACCTCCCCAACCCTCAACCAGGAGAAGGAAGAAGGGTTCTCAGAAATCACCAGTCCCATAGCCAATTTAAAACTGACTATTTCTATAAGGATAACTTTGCCAAGAATCCTATGTACTCATCTGTCATATCTGCATTGGAGAACTTCTTGATTAATTTTGAACCAATAGTTAACTTGTTTTAATAATGTTCTTAACATACCCTCTGCTATTGAGACTGCTATTCTGTTCCTTAATAATCATCCTAATGTTACTAAAAGGTTTACTACAGAAGGAACCATAGCAGTGTCAGAGAGTCCAGAGTCATGCCATATTAAAATGTTTCATTTGTCTGCCGGTTGCTCCAATACCATTAAGACTTCTACTTCCTCTTCTACTGTTCCTCTGGGTGCTTCTAAACCTACCTACATGAAAGATAAATCCACGACATTGATTGTGGTTTACCAAATATACCCCATTCTTTATTGTCTTAACAGATGCCCTGCCTCTGCCTCCTGAACTCTGAGACATGTGTATGTCCAGTTAAAAAAATAAAGCTCTTCACGTGATTAGTTTCCAGCTTGGAGGTGGTTGTTCCTTTCATGAGGACATTAGTATGATTAGACTTGCTTCCTGGCTAGGGAATCTTCCAAATTCAAACTCTGGTGATTTGATAGTTATACATTTGAGAAATGCTGCTGTAGCAGGTGGCCTGTTATCTAAGCTAGCCAGTAATTGCAATTTATTGAGCAGGATAAATAAAAGCTGTTCCCTTGGGCTTTTTCTACAAATCATGAAACACACGCAGTTTTTTTTCGGGCCATCTGTGCCTCCCTTTTAAAACGTATTTTCAGTTCCTACTGCTAATAAACACGCCCATTTGGACTCTCTGGAAACCAATGACAGGCACGCTTCTGATGTTTCTGGTATCAGTCGGGGACTTTCCAATCTTGGTAGACTTCCGGATTCCCTGTGTGTTGTGTGAACTACAATCTCAGGATAGTAGCTGGACGTGTAGCTTCCCAATACAATTGAGAAACAATTGATGTGTTACATTCCCCACTTGACAATGACAAGTGGGTCTCTTTTATCAAACTATTGAATGTTGTTTTAATGCAAGAGACTTGGCGGGCTTCCACGAACTTGCACCTGGATTGCTTTTTCTTTTATGCTATATTTTCATTCCACTGTCTTTATGTCTTGAACTAGGCAGGCCCAACAGGTGTGCTACTAGGCCTGAACTTCGAGGGGGGGAAGGGGGGGGGGGGGGGGGTAATACTAAACAGTGGTGGTGGAGCTACCATCTCGCACACTGGGGGCTGAGACAGTATTAGAATCCACATTTGGAACACAAATAGGTCCAGGTTTAAAGTGCTAATGCATGGAATAGGCCTGCCTTAAAGTGTTTAAAGTGCTAGTGCATGGAAAAGTCCTGCCTGTTCGTCCATCCTTTGGCACATTAAAGCCACATATTTGTCTCATTCAATGCATTACTCTTAGACACCGAGCACTGGTGGAACTCAGAGAGTATCCACTAGACCTGAGAGCTTCGGATGTCTGCAAGAGGGTTGGTACCAAGCAAGTTGTGTGCATCTCTTTCCTCAGAAAAAAGCACTGAAGGCTTACTGGAAATGTGTCTTTTCTGATTAAAAGTCACATGAACTGCATAATGATAAAATGCTTCCAGGGTACAAGAAGATGTGTGTTGGGTGAATCTCCCAATGTGTCCAGGAAAGTGCGCCAACAGACATTGAGAAGTAGACTTGAGGTTAGGAGAAAAAACTGGGATAAAGAAAATCGTGAAGGGCTTCTATCTGCCTGTCACCAAATGAGGGGGGCTCACAAGCAGCTCAAAAGGAAGGGGTATCCACAGAGAATAATAATCTGGGTACCTGTTAATGTTAAAGCATGCAAGTGTTGGTATTTCTATTGCATAGACCAGCAGCGGCCAGTGGAGGGAGTTCCGTGGGGCGGAAAGGCGGGGCGGGGGAGGGTCAGGGTGGGGGGTACTAAACACCGGAACATGGATAATTGGAGGTGAGTAAACAATTAAATAAATAAAACGAATTTCATAGCGCGCCCTGCATCACAAAATGCGGTGCAGCGCGCGCTACGAAATTTGTTTTATTTATTTAATTGTTTACTTACCTCCAATTATCCATATTCCGGTGTTTAGTACCCCCCACCCTGCCCGTCCCCCGCCCCGCCTTTCCGCCCCACGGAACTCCCTCCACGGACCGCTGCTGGCATGGACCTTGCCCGAGAGCAACAGAGTGTTGCAGGTTATGGAGAATAATGCAAGATTGTATTTATCAAGTTGTGGCTTAAATCCTTGTGTTAATACACACACTTACACTAGTATCTCACACATTTAAATTTTAGGCAGATTGCAATTAAGTGATTTTCTAAACTGTACAATTTTCAGTCAATGCCAAGCTGGATTCAAACCAAGGTTCTCAGATCCACAGATTAGCCTCTAGACCATATCTCCTTCCTTAGTTGATGTAACTGTACTTTAAAAAAAAACTTCAAACATTTGATTGTCCCACTCTTTGTGAACACTCATGTTCTACTGATGTATTAACATACCCATTAGGCCCCATTCTCAATGCTATCTACTGAGTGGACTAAATGCAAATCATTTTGGTATTTGTGTCTTATATTTGGGTGGCACCTAATTCAGTTGTCTTTTGTTTAAGGTTGAGGTTTATCTGTTAGCAGTTACACAATGGTTTAAAGTTAAGTACATACAGAGCATGCATAACGGGCTACTGTGTAATTTGATCCAACATTATCATTTTGGGATTCTGGGGATATCTTTGCCCTGTAGTTTGCAAATGTCACCAGAAGCCCGAGATGGCAATGACAAGGGACCTACCTATTATCTATTATATTACATGCTATTTTATTCAACATTCAGCTAACAATGGGCATTGACTGAAATTAAAATGTTGAGGTTTTGTTTACCTCTCGCAAGTACATTCTTGATAAAACAATAGGCGACGGTAGTTCAGTGGATTTTACTGAATCTGTGGCTGCACAGTTTAAAGCCTAATTTTTTATTTAATAAATTTGCCACATAACTTCCAAAATATGCAGATTTTAACAAAATTGTTGTTTCTTGCTCAAAGTATAAAAATAATACCGCCAGACAAAGTGACACATAATTTGCATTTTTTGCTGCATAATATAAATATAACCTAGATCCTCCAGGCTGCATAATCCTAATAGCCTGGGCTTTGTAAAACGTCTGAATGGTGATTTGGGAACTGCCATTATGACGTTAAAAATCTGTATTTCACACATAACCGTGAAATATTTTCCATGGTTCCTTAAAAATGCATGGGTTTATACCACTGCTTTTGTGCAATAATAGCACCAACACATGTAATACATGCACTTTTACTTAAAGTGTAAAGACTTCTCACTAATCTCCATTGTACCCATCCGTTTGGAGCAACTATCATGGTGGAGATGAGTCTCTTTCTTCATGTGATATTTTCTGTCATGTAAGGTAGTGTTCAAACGCCTGACGAATTTTTTTTCCGTTTTTGACACTACAATACTTATTTAAAATGGCTAAGCACTGTTGTGAGAGAAATGAGGCAAGGTTGTAAATGACAACTATATTTTTTTTCTGAGTTTTATATAGCGTGAACTTGACCCACAGGTATCGGTTATCAGAACGCTTTACATAAGCACCAGTTATGTTACATGAGGACACCATTTTCTTGTTAGGCACAGGGAGATTAAGTGATTTGCCCAGAATCACAGGACGTTGAGCGTCGTTGCCGAGAATTGAACCCGGTTCTCCAGATTTGAGGGGGACCGCCCTAGCCATTAGACTACATTCTCTCCCCAACTATACAGCCCGTTCCCATTTTGTTAGCTCTGTGTTAATTTTCTTATAAAAATACACAGTTATACCAAGCCAAACTTGCGCTCAGTCATTGTTTCTTTCACTACGAATGAAAGAAGGTTGGACAAAGATGCACAGATTTAAATGTGTGCACGCTGCAACGGGAATTCATCATGAAAAGTACTGTTGCAGTCATATTAACAAAGGAGCTGAAGCCATGTAAAAATTAAATGTATTCTTGTTATGATGAGCCTCGACAGCATAAGACACTTATGCAGGATAAGACTGTGATGGCCAGAAGGAGACCTATGAGTAGACCCAATTATGTGGAAAAGTGTTGTATGCCCATAACCCTGCTGCACTGCTCTCAGAGGGCTCCTGTAGCTCCAGCAAGTGCACAACCCCTGCAACATCAGGCAGATCATTCACCTGAACAGATTCCTGGTACTCTCCTCCAGGAAGATGGAAGATGTGTTGTGCGAGAGCTGCTGAGTGCACAGGTGATGTGACTGAGAGACTGTTAAAGCTTTCGAGAATAAAGTACATGAAAGTTTATTACAGCGTCTCTTTTTTGTTTGAAATAAGACTTCTTCCTGTCTACCAAAAGACTGTTATTTCATAGAGCTTCTGTTTCATTCTTCATAGTGTAGAAGAACTGTCTGTACAGCCGCCAAGAACAAAACGCAAGCCAGCTTAAAAAGGATCAAAGGATGACACAATTTTGAATGGCTGACGAAAGATGTAAACTTTTCTCATAGAGCTTGGTTTAGGAAAGAGCATTTTCCAAATAAAAATATGTGTATCTTTGAATGTAATACTAAGGCAACTAGTGGGCCCCTATTTTGGTCTTTTGGAGGGGCTACTTCAAATTCACATCTATCGATATTTGCTCACCACGCTAAACTGGGAGGGCGCAGCAAACAAAAAAACTATGGATTTAGCCAAGATCTGTGACTGGGGGTGAATGTTTGATTTGTTCAGCATTCCATCCATCATCTGTTCTCTTTGCATTTATTGCGCCAAGCGGGAAGGGTATGCCCAGACATGGTTCCCGTGCTCGATATACCAGTGGATTCAAGCTAGCCTGGCTGATGAGGGGTGATACCCCGAAACAGGTCCCAGGATGCTAATTTCTGGTCCAGGAAGGACCTGGATGGACAGTTCGGGATGGACTGTTCCCCTGGAGAGCAGGGTCAAGACTGATTTGCATATGGCAGGGTCCAAAGTGGGGTGGCGTGGTGAGCAAAGAAAAGATGGATTTAACCCAGATCTGTAGCTGGGGGTGAATATTTGATTTGTTCAGCATTCCATCCATCATCTGTTCTTACTGCATTTGTTGCCCTAAGTGGGAAGGGCATGTCCAGATGTTGGTCCCGTGCTCGCTATTTATTTATTTATTAGTTTTGAAACTTATAAAGCGCTCAGCTACCCCCAACGGGGGTGTCCCGGCGCTGAACCAGGCGGCAGATGCAGGTACCAGTAGAGGGCTAAGGGCTGGAAAACAGCCAGGTCTTCAGGACACGTCGGAAAATGGTTTCATATTCAGCCATATAAAGTTACAGTGGCAGGCTATTCCAAGTTTTGGCAATAATCACTGCGAAAGCTCTGCCGCCCATTCAGGAACGGCAGAAACGGGGAGTCATCAAGAGGCGAAGATGGTTCGATCTAAGTGAACGGCTGGACTGAGAGTGCTTAAGTCGGGCTCTAGGGTAGGCTGGACCCCAACCCTGAAAGCCAGAACCAGCGACTTCAATTGGATACGTTTGATCACTGGAAACCAATGGAGCTTCTTCAAGTGGGGTGAAATCGAATGGTGATACGGAATGTTACAAATCAGCCTTGCAGCCGCATTCTGAACTATCTGCAAGCGTTTGGTTAGTTAGGCTGGAGCCCCTGCATACAGACTATTTGCGTAGTCTAGATGTGAGGTGATCAGAGCATGAGTGATGGTCTGGCGAGACTCCATAGGGAGAAAAGGAAAGATTTTACGGAGCATGTGCAATTTACAAAAACAGGCAGAGGAAACCTGGTTTATTTGGGATTTGCAAGAAAACTCATTGTCAAACCGGAATCCAAGATACCTCGCCTAGTCCACAAGTTTTGGTGGGGGATTTAACTCAGATGGCCACCAAAGTAGTGGAGGAGGGTTTTTTTTTTAATTAAAAAACAACACCTCGGTTTTGTCTGAGTTGAGCCTAAGCATGTTTGATGACATCCAAGTGGAGATGTTACACAGACAACGTCTGAAATTGGAAAATGCTGCATCAGAGTGATCCTTAAATGAGAACACCAATTGTGTATCATCAGCATAAGGGATCACTCTGACTCCGCAGGATTCTACCAGTGAAGCCAAGGGAGAAAGCTATACATTGAAAAAGAGTGGGTTCAGAGCGGAGCCCTGGGGGACCCCACAGCGACCCCACAGCTCAGAGGTTTCTCCTCGGAAACAAATGACTGAAGGGAGACTTGTTGAGTGTGGCCGCTAAGGTAGGATCGAATCCAGGACAGAGGGGTGCCCTATATCCCGAGGCTATAGAGTCTCTCAAGCAAAATAGCATGAGAGACCATGTCGAATGTCACAGACAGGTCAAGAAGCACCAACACCGCTGCTTCGCCTGCATCCACGCATTCGCGAATGGTCTCAGAGACCTCAAGCAGGGCAGTCTGAGTGCTATAACCAGATCTAAACCCGGTCTGGAAATCATGGAAAAGACACTGGGGTTCAAGATAGCTTCACAGTTGTTCCTGAACTAATTTTTCCAGGACTTTGGCTAGTTTTGGTAAAAGAGAGCTAGGGCGATAATTTTCAAAAACAGATGGGTCAGCATCAGATTTTTTAAGGATTGGTATTAAAAGGGCATGTTTCCAGGTTGAAGGAAAGATCCCAGTGCGCAGGGAAGAGTTCCAGATCAGATTCAAAGGAGAGATAATAAGGGGGGCTAAGGTGCTAAGTAATTGTGCCGGGCAGGGATCCTTTGGGGAGCCAGATTTACAGACGAGGAGTTTTTGGAGTGACATATCAATGGAGATCGGGTGGAAGAGCGTAAATGCCTCACTATTAACTACCATGAGGTCTTGGACAGGGGAACAAGGTGTAGGGACAAACGTTGAATAAATGTCCAAAATGTTATCGTGAAAAAAATCCGATAGCCCATTACAGAGATCCTGGGTGGGAGGAACTGTGCTTGATGAGGCAGATGGCTTAATAAAGTCTTTCACTATTTTGAAGAGAGTTTTTGATGAGTTACCAGCGGTATTGATTTTATTGACGAAGTACTCGCTCATAGCCGAACGCTTAAGTTTATGGAAATTTTTTATGGCGGCTTTATAGATTAATTCAGCCTCCAGACTATAAAATAATCTCCAGCTCCGCTCAAGTTTCTCACAGCGGCTTTTTTCAGCCCGCAATGCCAGGGTAAACCAAGGGGCTGATGGTTTTTGTCTAGAAAAGCCAATGGATTGCAGGGGGACGACGGTGTCAAGGGCTGAGGAGAGCCAGTAGTTAAAAATAGACATATCTAGTTCCGCATCACCAACCAGCTGCAGGGGGAAGCCGGAAAGGGCAGCTGACATGGTATTACAGGTCATTTTAAACCATTTCCTGCTATAATCCCAGGCCGTAGAAGAATTAGTCAAATGAGGGGGTGTTGCCAAGCTAAACGGGATTAAGAAATGGTCTGACCCCGTAAGAGGAATAGGCGATGCTGTGGTCAGGTTAGGATTGTTTGTGAACAATAGGTCCAGCGTATGGCCGGCATGATGGGTGGGGCCACTAACCCGCTGGGTCAAGTTAAAGCCTTCCAATGTTTCTAGGAGCTGGCCCGCTTTAGTACAGTGAGTGTCATCTACATGCAAGTTAAAATCGCCAAGGATCATAAAATGTGGATGTTTAAGCGCCAAGTCAGCAACTATATTGTAAAGTTCTAATAGATGCTGGGGCGGGAGCAGGGGGTCTGTAGATGAGGATTCCAGCCATGGCTATGTTAGATGCAACAGAGATACTGAAATACATAGCTTCTAAGGGACCAATGTTAGGGAATTTCCTAGAAGAGATTTCCCAGCTAGCAAGCAGGATCACTGCAACTCCACCAACCACCTTATTGTTGGCCCGATTTATCCCCGCAAAGCGATAATCACTAGGGATAGCTAGATTGAGGTTGGGATTAGAAAGATCTCTCACCCACGTTTCGGTAAGAAACATTATATCCCAGGCATGTGTTTCAAGGGAGAGCCAAATATCATCCGAAAGGCGAGGGAGGGATCTACAATTGAGTAGACAGGCTTTAATGGAGGGGGGAAACAAGTCTGCCCCTTTAAGGGGCAAACGGGAGTAGGGGATACCAAGGGTGGCACTGTGGGGTCTAACTTAAATGTGAATAGACAGGACGTGCTTTTGAATTGAGCCGGGGGCCCAGAGAACTCATGTATAGTTGGGGAAATTCAGCACCTATCTCTTACTTCAAACAATTGAGTCCTGGACCAGTGAATACGTGTACCGGGGCACAACCAGCAGCATGGCTGGCGCTGGCCGCTGAACAGGCGCGGACGGGCAAAGACAGGCATGCCTTTGGTGCGCCTTCAGTTGGCCGGCAGCACGCCCGCGGCGCGACGAGAATGTCATGGTCTTAAATAATAGGCAGGCGCTACAGCGCTACGCTAACCCACTCGCACCGCCCCCAGGAAGACCGAAAGGAAAGAGCCTAAGAATCCCCAACACCCTCCACAACAAACAGGCAAGCCCGTGGCGGACCGGGATGAGGGGTAGATGGTGTCAGCTATGCATTTAGATTTAAGCTAGCCTGGCTGATAAGGGGTGATACCCCAAAACAAGCCAGGATGCTTGTTTCCGGTGCAGGGAGGACCTGGCTTGGCAGTTCGGGCTGGACTGTTCCCATGGGGAGCAGGACCAAGACTGATTTGGATATGGCTGGGTCCAACCTGGGGTTGTGTGGTGAACAAATAAATTATGAATTTAACCCAGATCTGTGATGGAGGGTGAATGTTTGATTTGATCAGCATAATTTTCATCATCAGTTTTTTGCACATGTATGCCCTCAGCAAACTAAATTACATTGATAAGGGACAGCTCATTACTTTTTGACTCTATTTCACTTTGTCACTATCTCTCTGTCACTATATCTTCTCTGTCACAGTCTATGCATTATTCTCCATTCTTCTTTGCCACTATTCTTTTCACTTGACTCTCTAGTTCAGTCTATTCACTTGTCATAATTTGCTTACCACTCACTCCCTATTTCTCTGTCACACTAGGTTGTGTGTAGGATTTTGATGTCACACTTTTCCTCTGTCACTCATTCTGCTTTCCTTTCACTATTGCTTGATTATTCTACCTTCATCTGGCATAGCTGGCTTTCCCTGCTAAACTCTTTTTCCTGTCACTGTTTACACTTTCATACCCTTTTTTCACTAAATTCCATCACTCTTCATTTTCTCCTGAACACCCCCATCTCTAAGTCCCTACTCAGCTTTCTTTTCTGTTGCAAATCATGTACATCTGCCACATTGTCATGACACAGTCTCAAATGTCAATAGTATCTTTTGTAACTGTTCTGTTTCTTTGTTTTCTGACACAATACAAATCTGCTTGTGATCAAGTAGGAAAAATAATTGTAAAACAGCACCAGTATTAGGGCCTGGTTTAGATCTTGGCAGATATGGTTCCACTGTTACTTTTCCATCAGTTTCTCTGTCCACTTATTAGGTTGTTGGCCTACTCTATTTAGATGTTGGTGAGTCGATGGAAGATAGTCTGTCCGAGTCCCGCCGACTCAGCCCGAATTTTCCTCCCGCCTCGACAGCTTCAGGCAAAAGCAGCTGTCGGAGGGAGTTCAGCCAATGTTTCCACCAGGCCAATCACTATTTGCCTTCCCATCCATGTAACTGGTTGGCGTAAACCTTCACACCTGAGTTGTCTGTTTCGAATGTCAGTAAGGTAGAAACTCACCTTTTTTCTTTTTTCCACTTCTATTTCCCTCATGTACCCGATGGTCCAAGTGCTTCCTTTGCTGCTGCTACTTGACCACGAAGCAAATCAACCCGGTTGTACCCGGAATCAAAGGTAAGCTTCTTTTTTACTTGTTTTCTTTTGAATTGTCTGTTTAGAAAATCACTAAATAGAATTAGTTGAAACATGGATGTTTGGTCCAGAATCAACCGAAAGATCTATAGAGGCACTCACTCCATGAGCACCAATTGATGTAATGATGTGTCACATAGATTTGTTATCATCAACAGTGGTAAAACATGGGCTATTACGTTAATGCCCAGCATCCTGGGCCTCAAGAGACGCAAGTGGTGGCAGTCGTGTGTGGGTTTCCTTCGTGCCAGACTTCTACCATTTGCGAAAATGTGTACATGCATTAAGATCGGCTCCACGTTTAGCTAAACTGCTATTTCACTGTGTGTAGGAGAACAGGAAAACTCACACATTTACAGAAGATAGGAAGGAAACAACCTCTTCATAGAAAGTCTAAACATCCTCCAACTTTCAAAGAAGCATTATACAATGCAAGAGAAATGCCTGGTAAGGTGTGATTTGCAGCCTTTGTCAACCAGGAGCATCAAAGGGTCGAGCTTTGGCAGACTTCTGAGCAGGGCAGGGCAAAATATAAGCTTTTGGTTCTTAGTTGTGACTTGACAACAAAGGATCAGGTGTCGGAGCCATAATTAAGGCTGCCACAGTACACTTCCCATGAAAGAGATGCAAGTTGCCTTTTCCAAAACACCCAATTATTGCCTACTGACCCCTCAACAGTCCCATTTGTTAAAGGTGCTTTAGAGAGTCGATGAGCGTTGTAAAGACGTATTTATTTAAAAAGAAAAAAAAAAGATCAAATAAAAATTGAAATTCCGTACTCTTTCTGAGAATCAAAAAAGACACTGGGCAAGACTTACTCTAGAGGTTATTTCATTTAAGCTTAATTTAGTCTCATAAATTAAATAATTTTTCTAGAAGTGCACATGGAATATTTATATTTGCTTTCTATTTCATGGGAATCAATACGGCGTGGTAGTATGTTTTAAATCTACAAAACACCAAAAATGAACATATTTTAAAGTAGCGCTCACATTTGGACTTCGATAATCCGAAAAATGCTAACACGGGCAGGTTTTTTTTTTTTTTCTATTGTTGTGTTGTATGTTTTCGTGTTTCGCGGCTCAGTTTTCGCTTTCCATTACATTTCTGTTACCTTTGCTGGCGTTCTACAAGATTCATTATATAATTGTTACAACAAAGAGGTGACAGCAAGCCTGGAGTATGCCCCGGAAGCACACCATGCATTAGAAATAGATAAGCAAGCCTTGCGTGCGTTCCGGAAGCGCACAACTACTTAAGAAATAGATATGTTTTAAGACTAAATATGATGCTGCGTCTTTGTTTTGCAGGTTCTTCAGATACACCTGTTTCACAAGACTTTAACACCCCCATAGCAACAGGCTTTATCTCACCTATTTTGTGTGGGGGCGAAGTACGTCAATTATCCAACAACAAAAAAACCCGGATGAGTCGTTTCTTCGCCAGATTTTAGAGTTGTATAAACTACAAATCACCACAGAGCCTGAGTGAGTTTCAGATAGTCAGTCTTTGTATTGAACCTGTCCCTTGAACAAAACACAACCTACACAATGCTTTAGGGTAATCAATACGGACTGCTTAAACTCTAAAGTAATTGATAGCCATAACAAAAGAATACACTCATGTTATACTTAGAAGATAAAATGACGATCAGTAAGGCATGGAATATTTTCGATATATATTCTTTTATTTGTTTTCAGAATCAGCAACACAGGCCGTTAAAAGAGTACCTACAATGCGTGGTGCATTGTAATTTAAAGTGGTGGTCTCGCCGTCCACCAGTTGCTCATCAGCAGGTCATGTATTTGAAGTGACCCAGGTAATAGTGATGTTTTCCAGAGGTCTGGGTGAGCCAGGTCTAGTGGGAACTTTTTAACTTGCAAGGTTCCCCGGAGAGCCTCCCACAGGCGCCCCCTCTGGGCAATAGTATTTTCTCCAGCCTCCCAGATCTTTTGGAACACCCCCTCCTTTACATCTGGAATCATTTAAACGTTGAAGAATGAATCTTGTGCAACAGCTTCTAGAATAAAGCAACCATCTGAAGAAGACATTTTACAGACTGAGGAATGTTGATTGGGGAACTATCTTATGGGCCACAATTACAAGATGTACTGTACCGGTGGATGGGGCAAAGTGTACCTAAAACACAACTACAATGCGGTACCCCATCTCTCCCACCAGTATTGGGCAATTATGAGTTCCACAGAATGTGGAATAACCGGTGATATCTGTTTGTTTATGGTTTGGTTATGCATGAAATTCCCAATTACGACCAGCTCTAAGCAGAGAGGCCAAAGTGTGGATGGTGGTGAGACTACCAGTGGTGGGGATAACTAGAGCCAGACAGGTGGGCAGGCCAAAGTGTAGCGGGGGATGGGTGGGAGCCAGGCTGCACTTGTGCCAACAGCCACTGCCTGATCCTTCCACTGCTTAAAATTCAGGCCGAGGTACGCCGGGTCAGTTGTGCTTCGATAGAATGGTACCCCACCCATGAATGCAGCTCTGCCTGACTTGTAATTGGGCCCTATGAGTAAGGGCGACTGACACATCTATTATACAGTATCTCCATTGGCAATGAAATGAAAGGGTCACTTTTTTAGCTCTGCCACAGTCAAACTAAGGATCTGTTTTTGAGTGTGGCAGATGGGTACTCCGCAGCATATAATGCTCTTTAAATAAAGTGACTGACAAACTCTAAATCAGCAGTCGCGGCTCGCACAGTTAAACTTGGTGGGGTTGTGAGACAGGACGGGGGCAGGACGGGGTGGGGTGTAGTGGAATTCGACCTACAACAGGACAGTCAAAAGAAAATAAATAAAACCACTTACCTTGCACTCACCGAGTCGGTGATGCGGTTTTATTTATTTATTTACTTTTGACTATCCCATCGTATGTCGAATTCCATTATGCACACCCAGGCCCCGCCCTGCCTCCCCACCCCACCAAGCTTACCTGTGTGAGCCACAACTGCAAATCAGGCTCTTAGTTTCTGGAGAAAGCTCTTTAAGAGGGAGCCATATGCCAAACACAATGAAGTGCTCCATGAAAAGAACATTGCCTCAGTGACCAGATCTATTATTTGTAAAAGAACAAGTGCAGGTGCCCAAAGCTCTGATTTGGTGGTGCAATTAATAATCATTTCACCGAATTCCAAGGCTGCATAATCGTGACTTCACCTCAGGCCTCTTAAATCCACTACCATGTACTTCTACCTCCTTATCTCACTCCTGACAGTCCCTGCTTTCCCCTGGTGGATGCCAGTGGTCCGCACTGGCATCCACCAGCTCAAATTAAGCACTGGACACAGTCAAGCTGAGGACTGACTAGAACAGAAGAAGAGAGGAAGGACTTGATGCTGTTTTTTTGAAGTATTCACATCTGCCTGATAGAGGACTTTGGCGACAAATGTCTCTGGGTTTGTTGTCCGAGTTGAGTTTGAGGCAACTATCTTTCATCCAGGTGGCAAAGGCCTTCATCCCTCAGTGGAAGTTGATTCTGGCGGCTGTGGGATCGTTGGTGAGGGAGAGGATCATCTGGGTGTCGTCGGCATAGGAGACGATGTTGAGTCCGTGGTTCCTGACGATGGCTGCGAGGGCGGCCATGTAAACGTGAAGACGTTTAATAGTTTCTTCGTATTTCCATCCCTTCTTCCACTGCATAAGTGTTCAATTGCCAACATTTTTGCATTCTTAATATGTTCATGCGTGGATTGGAACACGAAGAGAGACACAATTGGATATTTCACAACATGTCATTTAGAGCATGTGGAACTCTTTCCAAAGTCCTTTTACCAGATCCCACATATTGTTTGTCAAATTAATTATGTAGATATACATTTTTGTCTCACACTTAATGAAATTATTAATTGAAAAGCTTCTGTTATTCTCAGTATACCAAATCATGACGTTTGTCTACAATATGTTTACAGCAAAAACATTTGTTACATCTGTAGCACTGGAGCAATCTTGTTAGTATTCTCCAGTGATTGTGGGCTATTGGTACCTAATGTTGTCATTGGGGTTTAGTTTTGATCTCAGAGAGGAGCTTTGTGAAGTGGGATTCAGAAGAACAATATATAAGATTTAACTCTACACAGAAGAATAAGTAGGAGTATAACAATGAAATAGTCTGTGGCAATTTGGGTTTCAGAACATTATTGTCATGCCAACTGTGGTAAAATAACATGTATCAGTGTTAATCCCAGTGTGCTATGCATTAAGTGACTTTTTTCCCCCTCAAAAACATATAAGGAACAGGGACCTTTCCAAACGTAATTTTAAACCAATGTATTTTAGGGTAATACCCACTTTTTACAAATGGTCTGCGACCGGTGTTCAAATTATATTTTTTATTTTTAGATACGATTTGATATATGTATGATAATGGTGTGAGGTACATATTTATACAATAATTTTGATATCGTACTGCAACTTTGTAATGATTTTAAGTAATTATGCTAATAAAATCATTCACATAAAAAGGTAGGACGTCTTTTTATGTGGGGAGACCCTGCAGACATAAAGATACTACTAGCAAAATATCTTTGTGAATAGCAAACAATCATAAACTACACAAAAGTGTAAGTTTACCTTTGTGACTCAGGCCCTCAAGTTGCCAAGACCATAGTTGGTGAAATTCCTTCATGTTGGGGACGTGCTGCAGTGTATCACTCTCCACTCATACCTAAAGTTGTCTGTTGTAAATGCTGAGCTGTGCAGAAGGGCTGGGTTGTTTCAGTGCTTTGAGGTGGCGAGTAGATTACACTAGATAGGTGGGCTTCATCTTTCGCAGAGTTAAAGGGGCCGTGGCACGTGACCAGAGGCTAAGAGGGGCCTAGGGTGGAAAGGTATTGGCGAGCCATTCACTGCTGTGAGTGGAAGGAATCAGGAGGGCCGACGGAAGATTCAACAGAACTATTTGCAGCGTCTGTCAGAGGACTCTCACATGGAACTCAGAACATTGTACCAATCTGCAAAGGTTTTTTTTTGAGTGTCTAATGTGTGGAGTTTTTTGGGAATGATACATTTTACAATGCGAATCATTCCTCAGGAGAGACTCAATTGTAAAAAGGCAGTGTCTATTTCAGCCACTCTGTCAGTTTATTTCAGGGGTGATTGATTTTCTTATCATGAATATTTAATTGAGCGTTCTCACTCTCTTGACTGCCCTTTGAGGGCAAGAAATCATGGGTTTCTTTAGCAGTACACAATGTCTTCACCATTGTATGTGGTGTGTTCCAGATCTAATAATTCTATTCTGCTCTACTCTACCTAATAATACAAAGGCTTTATATGTGTGTACGTCTCACTTATTGACGTGTCTATTGAGCGTGAATGGCTTCGCTGTGCCAGCATAAGCCACCTCAGAGCATTCATCAAAACACTCTTATTAGGCGCTAATACACGAACATGAATACAGACTAGCATCATTCTGCCATTGGTATGTCTTATTTTGGATGATATGCAATGCCCATTTAATCTTATTAAAGGGCTGTTGACCTTGTTAATGGCGATAATGTCTTGCTATAATACCACTTTGTAGTAAAGATGGCTTTAGTAGTCAAATGATGCGCTCAAACTTCTTATAAACATCGTTTTGAAGTTTCCATCCTCGTCGCCAGTGTAATAAAGATGTTTCAGCTGTCAAATCACACGCTGAAACTTTTTATCAATACAGGGGCAGATTTACAAGAAAGTGATGCATCTGTAGAGATGCGTCACTTTCCCTGCGCCAACATGCCAAATCCTTGCGTCACCATGGATGCGCCGTATTTACAATACGGTGCACCATGACGCAAGGATTGACAGATGCGTCAGAAATTCTGACGCATCTGTTGACGGAAAAGTCACGCATTGCTGGAGTCGTGTCGCAAGCACGACGCAACTCCAGCAATGTTCAGGAGCGCCCTATGCCTAACATGCTGCGTCAATTCTTACGCCTGCTTCAAGCAGGCGCAGGGTTTTGGCGCAGCATAGACGTATCTACGCAGATGCGTCACGTTGTAAATGGGCCGCAACTTTTACGCTGCCGCTGCATCACAAAAGTGACGCAACAATGGTGCAAAAGTGACGCAAGGGGCTTGCAAATCTGCCCCTTATTCTTTAAGTTTATTCTTCTGGAGAAAAGTCCCACCCATCCAGCCACCAGTGACTCCAACATTGTCCCGTTTATTTCAATCCTGTTCACATTCCAATGCTCCAAATCCACTGTATGTTTCCATGTGAAACATTCCATGTCTTTATACTTACTTAAAATGCATCAGATATCACACACGCGTTGCTGCAATTTACACCTAGTTCCTGTAAAAGTGCAATCACCAATTTTGTTTCCTCGTCTACACTTTAGCATACGATATTTTCTTTTTCCTCTAATTCTCTTGATTTCACTACTCCCGAAGTCTTGTTCCTGCTTCTTTTCCACCTCTGGAAAGACACACGTCTTATTGAATGCATAAAAGACATGGCAGACTCCACCAGCACGTGCAGTCGCAGAGTTAACCAAATGTTATTAAAGGTGAAAGTGCTGGTGCTCTCCGTTAACTAGTGTTCTAGCTACTTGGTCTGTAATGAACAAGCATTTACAATGCAACGGTCTCGGCATTGTTAAAGTTAGAGCTATTGGCATTGCTCATGACATGATTTTTGTTTATGTTTTTGTTTTTAAAACATTTAAAGAAACGGCATTGTTATTTACAATGTCAATAGCTTAATCACTCTCAAATTAGTATGGACACTCCCTTGAACTAAGCTGACCAGGCGTTTTCCAAGCCAAATGATGAGGATTGTAATCGTCCCAGTTTCCAGTCGCCGAATAATCTTGAATATTTGTCGCCCCCCCCCGCTTCCAGGAGCCCAAGGTCACACGTGCATTGCGTGATATGTCCAGGCCCTGAGAGGTCACAGGCTGCTTACTGTAGACCCCTCCCCCCCAATATATTCTGCTTTTCGTCCTCAGGGCAGGAAGCGGGCAGGACACCCCCCACGGCTGGGCCAGCAGTACATTTGCACCCCATAAAGACCAATTACCATCGCCCCCCACCCCCAAACAAACATTTAAGGAGCATAAAGTGCTAAACCTGGCTCAATCCACTCCCCCAGCCCAGAGGCCTTGGTGGGAGGGGGCAGGGTGGGCGTTTCATGCCCCCACTTTTGAAATAGGAGCGGAGCTTCCCTCAACCATCTCCATAAAAATGTGGTGTTAATGAGGGGGTGCAGCAGGGGGCGCTGTGTCGGGCCATGCCTCCCTTGACCCAAGAGGGCACTAGTGCCCACTCAAAGCGTGTTTATTTATTTATTTTTTTGTTGCATATTTATATAGCGCAAACTCGACCCGAAGGTATTGGAGCGCTTTACATGAGCACCGTATCTACATTACACATTCAGGCACGGGGAGATTAAGTGATTTGCCCAGAATCACAGGATGTGGACGCTACCCCGAGGCTCGAACCCTGGTTTCCAGCACCAAAGTCGGCAGTCTAGCAGACGGACCACATCCTTACAGATTTGTGCTGCTCAGGGGCAAGATTGTAAAGCAGCTCAGTGGGATGTGCGCCTGCGCCGCCATAGACTTGTGTGTACCCTGCCTTTCCGCCTCCTCTGGGAGTAGCAGAAGAGATTGGGGCGCATTACTCAGGGGGGAGTAGGTCATTTCAGGGTCATTGTGCTCGAGTGTAACTCCTAACACTAACATAGCACCTTCTGGCTGTTTCTTGGCGCGTTGACTGCTAACATCAGCAGCCACGGATTTGAATCTTGATCGTGCCAACTAGGTCGCTACACCGAGTGTCAATAAATAGGGTGCTAGTTACACCTATTCTTAACAGCGCTGTAGAATGGCACACAAGGGAGTAGGCGCTATACGCCGAGACTCATTACTATCAGGACAATGCTGAGGTTTAGTGGACACCCCACGAGTGACACAGGAGAGAGGGGGGCGCGTCATGGGAGAAACCCGGGACCGAGAGTAAGATATTCAGCTGGTGAGAAAGGGGCGAGGAGGTAGGGGCACCTGATGTAGGGGGCAGGGCTTGGGGAGATGGGCATTGCTGTGCATTAAGTAGGGCCTCGGGGCGTGCACTGCTCGTCTCAGCGGGTGTTTAACTGGCAGCAGCTGGGAGGTGCCCCTCCCCCCAGCCTCGGGGTCTGTGTCGGGTCTCAGGCTGCAGCTCTCGTTCACCTTGAAGTGCCTCAGCACCTCTGACACTGTCTTGGCGTGCGCGTTCTCCATGGCGGGCTCCGGTGGGTGCGCCTTCGGTGTGCAGAGGCCGCTGACCCAGCGGGGGTCACTCCTTCTCCAATCTCCAGGCGGTGCAGGGGGTCCCCTGCAGCGGGCTGTCCTCCGGTGATGCCGCCCTCCTCTGCTCCGGTGCGGTCTCCCGGTCAGGCTGTCACAGACATGGAGGTGATCTGTTCCTTCAGCCTGAGAGAATGGGGTCTTCTCGGAGTGCCTTTGCCGTGACTGCCCGCTGCCGTGCGCCCCAGAGCTCTGCAACTTTCCTCCCCAGCTGCACCTTGACTTCCTCTCCCGAAAGGTGTGTGCGGGCCGGGATCCGCCTTCTCCTCCCCGAGCCCTGCCCTCCTCTACGCACTCCTCAGAGGAAATCCTGCTGCCTGTCAGAGCCCCCGAGCGCTACAAGTTGAGCCAGAGAGGCCGATCCAGCCGGGTGGCAGCCCTCGCGGCCAGCTGTGTGACTTTAACTCTGTGCGGCCCGCTCAGAAGACGGAGCCACCCCTGTCCATTTGCAGAGGCACCGCACCCCCGACACTACTCTAAGCCGCCCCTACAGCCTGCTCTGCAGCCCTCAGCCTGTGCTGCCTCTCAGGCAGATGTGTATCGTCCTAGTCTGTACCCTCCAGTTCTTACTCCCAAACTGCAGCCCGCACACGGGGTGTGCGGCTCCTAATCTCTGTAGTGGCCTTGCAGCCCCCACATGACGCCCACAGAGCCAGCCCAGCAGCACCCACTTATGCAACCCGCAGTCCCGCACTGTGCACGTCCCACTTTCACAACAACACCCACTCTGCGCACCCCGAGTCGTTGTAACCTGCACACTGGCCCCACTCCGTACGCCCCCAAACTAGTTTGAAGCCCCCATCCATTCAGTGCCGAAAAGCCTACACCCAGTCCTCACGAGAGGATCTTGGATTCTCACAACCAGCTGTGCTGACGGAGGCTCTGCAGCTCTCACGTGCAAACTGACTAGAGAAAACAAAGGCAGCCCCTAGCGTGCGTGCAGCCCTCACAAAGGCCTTTAAACGGCACCAGAAAATAGGCTGCGAATGTTTATAAACCACACTAAACTACCGAATACATAGAAACATACAGAGACACCACCGCCTTTCTCCGAGGTCAAGCAGAAATGCCTCGGAGAAACGCAGCGGCGTTTTCAGAATCGGGGGCGTGTTTTTCTTTCTCTCCTCTTGCGATTGGCTGGAATGTTTACATTCCAGAGGAGAGAAAGAATCGAAAAAACCCGCCCCCGAATCCGAAAAGGACGGGGCTTGTTTGGAGAGACAAACCTCTTCTCCAATGGCTGACCAGCATTTAAGAGGCCAGTCAATGGAGAAGAGGTAAAAAAAAGGGGCGGGTTAAAGCCCCACTCCGAAACGTTAAATCTCGGAGCGAGACTGCACAAGCGCAGCCTTCGAGCCGAGACCTAAAAAATTGCCTCCTTGACTCACTGGAAAAACGGAAAGAGAAAGGCAACGCCTAGTTCAAAAGGGGTGTGAGCTGAGTCAAGTACAGCACAACACAATTATGACAGTTGCAATAAAAAAGTGAAAGTCGAGTAAGAGTTGTGCAATGCTTAAATAATAACTCAAAGATATAAAATATGATACAAAAAAAGGAATCAAAATATTAAATAGATACAGAAACCAAAACACAATGGTGAAAACAAAGCCACTGATTATTCACATTACATACTTTTTGCAATCACTATATCATCATGTACATCACCACCGTCTTGGAAGTGTAAACACAATGCCAATGCAGTTTCATGATACCATCCCTGAGCTGGTGGGAGGGAGAGTGGAAAAAGTGTGCAAGTCTCCTGGGGCTCGCACTCTGAGAAACGTCCGAGGTCCGAGAGCCCTGAATGGCTCGTGGCCCGGCTCTTGACCCTGACAGCTGTCAGTGGCCTCTGTTGGTTGCTGTCCTTGTTGACAGAGTTTTTCTTGGGTTGGGGACAGAAGCCAGACCCAAGGGGTGGGACTGACTACATCACTTTGTTGGCCATGCTGATACTATCTGCCTACTGGGATGCATCTATGAGCAAGTTAAGGTTAGGTGCTTCACCAATGGGATCTACAGGTCAAGAGAAGGATGCCCCATGGATTAGCTCAGTGGCCCTAACGAGTAAAGATTGAGGGATCCAGCTGGGTTCTGAGAGGCATAGAACTGGCAAGTGCCCCTGCAGTAGTGGGCCATTGTCTATGTTCTACCACTCTAAGCAGGGAAGTCCATCAAGGTATTGATTAGTCTACCCTGGCTTTAGGCTGGAGGGGGGTCCTGTTGGAAAATGGCCCTCTCTGAAGGGTCATCCCAAACCTTTTGCCTTATAATAATAATAATCCACATTTGTAAAGCGCAAACAATCACCCATAAGGGTCTCTAGGAGCTGGGGGCCGTCGGGAAGATTAAGCAAGCTATTGCCCAGAGTCACATGGTGCTGGGCTTATCTGCCGCCGGCGCTGGGGATCGAATCGTGATCCCCAGATTCCGGAGTCAGTTGCCCTGGCCG
Organism: Triturus cristatus; assembly: GCF_964204655.1. Lineage (NCBI taxonomy): Eukaryota > Metazoa > Chordata > Amphibia > Caudata > Salamandridae > Triturus > Triturus cristatus. Next base: position 139,455,360 of record NC_140592.1, read on the forward strand.
CGGCGCTACACCTCTTCCCTTCCTCCTCTTCTTTTTCTGAGCTTATTTTTGTTGGCTTTAGGACTCCGAGCACTTTACCACTGCTGACCAGTGCTAACGTGCATGTGCTTCTCTTCTAAACATGGTGACATTGGTGAATACCCAATTGACATTTTAGTTTACATCTAAGTCACTTATAAAGTGGCTTACCATATACTCAGAGCCTGTAATCTAACTGGTAGTAGTGGGCCTGCAGCACTGATTGTGTCACCCTGTTGAAAATGGCCCTTTTTGCAGGGTTATCCCTAAACTTTTAGCTTTTTCCTCCTGGGCACTTTACCACTGCTAATCAGTGCTAAAGTACATATGCTCTCTGTGTAAACTGTGTTATGGATTGTTGTTTCCCTGATTGGCCTATTTGATTTATGTCTCAGTCCCTAGTAAAGTGCACTGCTAGTGCCAGGGCCTATAAATCAAATGCTGTTGGTGGGCTGCAGCACTTGATTTTGCCACCCACGCAAACTGCTCGTAAAGTGTAACTCTGGCCTGCCATTGCAGAGCCTGTGCGCAACCTGGGGCTGGCATGTTGACTTGGCAAGTGCACACACTTGCCAGTCCCTAAACCTTCCCTTTTCTACATATTAGTCACCCCTAAGGTAGGCCCAAGGTACCCCTGTGGGCAGGGTGCATTGTATGTATAAGGTAGGACATGCCCTGGTGTGAGTGGCATGTTCTGATAGTGAATTACAGCCTACTTCGTTTTTCACTATTGCAAGGCTATCTGTTTCCCATAGGGAAGGGGCAGTTTGATTATAACATCCTATAATCCTAACTGACCCAGGGAACATGGTAGGAATTCGAGCTTAGTATGCCTGAACTCAGAATGATAAAATACATCTTTTTTTGAAGCTGGTTTTAGTAGGTATTTTCTTCCCTAATCATGCAGCCCGCCTCTGCTAGATTGTGTATTGTGTCTGGTTTGTGAGTGACAGGGGCTGGGGGAGACTCCAGGGGACAGGCTGAGTCAGCACAGGGCTGAATAGACCTAGCTGCACATAGATGGGTGGGAGGAGTCGCACCTGTGTTGAAAATTAAAACAGCGATATGATTAAGCATTCACTAAAGACATGAATTCTCCCTAGTTAAAACATGTTTTTGTCTTATGTTGACTAATGTCTGGACTCCATCTTGTAATGTCATGTCTCCACGTGCTTTGCACGAGAAGAGTCCTTCCTTTTTGTTAGTTGCTCTTGTAATCTGCCTAGTAACAGTCTATAAATAGCTCCTTTGTCCGTCTGGCGCATGCCCAGACTTGACCACATCTGTTATCAGTTAGTCCTTGTTTGACCATGTTTTCGCGGGCTCAGGAGATTGCTAACTCCGCCCATATATTGATCCCGTATCGAAAATGCCCATAAATGGTAGTGAATTTTGTTCTATGTTGTATCCACCCACTTATGAGCCCCTCTGTTGTGTATAAATGGGGACTGTGTACGCAAGTTCTGTGTGCTACTCTATGCAATACTGAAGAGTGTTGTACAGGTTGTAGGACCACCCTTAAGGGTTAATAAACTCTGTCTTTGTATTTGCAGTTTCCGTGCCAACTTCCTTCTAGTTTTCGTTACAGGAGAGCGAACCCTTGTATTCTGCGGGCCTAGCTGGGGCCTGTACTCATCAATTGGCGCCCGTCACGTGGGGCTCATCGGCGACTCGGAAGCTCGAAGGACTGGTCGTGACAAAGGTGAGGAATTTGGCCGGGGATGTGATCACTGCCAGCGGCGTTTTAGTCCTGGCATCCCGAGGTTTCTTCCTTCCCTTCCGAACTGACCTTCTGGGTGGCGCCGGTCCTCGACTGAGACCTCTTCTGTCGGTTTGCCGCGACAGCCGTTTGGGCGAATTTTGGAACTTGGCAGTTGGAATCTGGACACTCTTGATTGGTAAGAACCGTTGTACGGTACTTGCTCCGACTTTTGAAGCCTGGGTTGGCTATTTGAGTTTGATTTGTGATGACCGGTCATATTTTGTATTGATTACTGTGAGAATATATGCGTTGCAACACATATAGGCAGGTAATGTGGAGATATTTCTCCGGAGTTGTGTAAATTTGAACGGCGCAAAGTTTAAGTGCCATTTTTGATAATACTGCATATTTTGCATTATTTTTGAGCATGCCTGCTTTTAGCGCACTCCGTAAGTGGTGCTGCTGCTTTGGAAACCGGTTAAATCTCGAGGAATCTGCTCCAGCCCCCCCAGAGGGGACTCCTAATAGGGATATGTATGTGAAGCATGGTCTTTCCTCTATAATGTACAGCACAGTGTGGAGGAAATACACCAAAAAGGATCCTGAGTTACGATGGCCTTTGTATGGATCGTTTGATATGCGTAAGATTGAGTATGTGGAACAGTGTATGTGTAAACGGCATGCTCGGCCAGACATGTTTGAATGTGTACGGTTACGGGTGAAGGAAGTGCGTGAGCGAGAGAAACGTGAGAAAGCGCTGTTTGATAAAGAGCAACGGAAAAATGATCATGTGAGAGCACAGGAAGCGAAGCGTCGAGAGGAAAGAGAACTGGCGGAGAGACAAGAGAAAGAGCGTAGGCTGCAAGTCTCGGGTCAATATGCTGTCCGCCAGCCACTTTATCCTGTCCTTACTACTCTTGAAGGTGATTTTTATTTATTAGATCGTTCTCCGCCCCCTTATGTTGGCGCGTCTGCCCCGAGGTCACAGGATTCTGGATCGGTTTCGGGTAAGGTAGACACGCGGTCCATGTTATCAACTGAGCGTATGGGTGAGCTTCGGAAAATGTCTTTGCGTGCGCTTAAAGGCAAGCTATCTCTTGCTGAATTGTTGGAATCTTTGGAAAGTTGTCAGGATAGAGAGAAGCTGTATTTTGCGGCAATTTTTTCTGATGAAGTGATTACTGCCTTTCGGAAATATTCTGATGTTTTCGAGCCTGATGCTGTAGTATCAGATGCTAAAGCATTACGTAACGGTGTTTTTTCTCCCTCTAAGGTACCCGATGCGGTCCGACGGCTGTTTGCATTGCGGGACGCGGCGTTTGAACTTAAAGAGAGAGCGGGGGAGAAGGAGCAATCGGATTCACGTACCGGCGGCGACCAATCATCTACCTCCCACTCAGATAAGAGCGAAGTAGTGCATGCTAAACCGATGCGAGAGGCGGCACCTTTGTATGTTCCTCCTAAAGGAGCAGGAAACAGTTCAGATATATCTTCCCCCGATGCTAGGGGATATTTTGTGTATAATTGGGCTTATACTCCCTGGCACAGGGCTGATGTTATGGCATTAAAGAATGCATTGCCTGACCCCCGCAAGAATCCAGCGGCATTTTACGAAGAGGTCGAAGGGGCCTTGAATTCTTGTACTATGACTTTAGCAGATATAGATTTGTTCTTTGGGCTTATTTTACCACCGGATATGTGGCGATCTGTGCGGAAGGTGGATGATCAAGCCGCTTTTAAGGCGAAATGGTCTGAGATTGAGGATGTGGATAGGGAGAGAAAACCCGCGCAAAAACCACCCCAGCTTATTTTAGATCTTCCTGCTGCTATCTTGACTAAATTAAAAACAATTATCCCCCCTAAAAAGATTGACTGGAACATGTTAGCCTCATGTAAACAGAAGGTTGATGAATCAGTTTCAGACTTCTTTACACGCTTTGAGGAGACATTTCATGATTTCAGTGGCCAGTCACTTACGGATGATACGGGTCGACATCTTTTTGTCGATAAATGTGTGGCGAATTTATTACCGGGAATAGCAGCTCGTTTAAAAGCGAGTGAAAGTTCTTGGTCCACTTCGTCTCCGGCATCCCTCCTGACTATGGCTCAGTATTATGAGCGTCAGGAGCAAGAAGCGAAGGGGCATGAAGAGAAGAAATCGAAAGATTTGAAAACTAAGGTGATGTTAGCACAAGTGTATGGTCCGCCTCGTCGGGGTGTCGAAAGAGGTAGAGGAGGATTTTATGGTCCCCCTTCAAGTCGGTCAGATGTTAATAGAAATCAATGTGCGTATTGTAAACAGTCGGGTCATTGGGCTAGAGACTGTCCGGTATTAAATGCATCTCGTCAGGGACGTGGTCAGGGACCACCGAGAGGTAGAGGGGGCTTTTCGAATTTCAGAGGGAATTCCAATGATCGTGCTCGCTTTGAGCCTAACGTGCAGCAACGAGATAGGCCTAATGGGTTTGATCGGCAACATCAGTATCAGATGTCTGGGAATGACCGCCCTGGGTACCATGATTCGCAGCATGCATAGGATTGCGTTGGATGGGGGTTGGAATCAGTTGAAGTACCGGTTGATCAGAAGGGTCCTTATGTTTCAGCAAATGTTTTGGGTTCTACTGATCGGTTCCTAGTTGATACAGGAGCTACTCGCAGTGCACTGTCCAAACAATTGGTTCCGAGGGCTCCCCCATCTGGCTTAATGGTTACATCGGTAGGGTTTGATGGTACACTCTCTCGAAGCCCTCTATCCCGACCCCTTGCATTTCATGTTGACCACTTTTCTGCACCCTGTCCGTTTTTGCTTGCTCCGAACACGCCTGACAACATTATGGGTCTTGATATGCTTAAGCACTTCAGAGCTACGATCCGCTGCTCCCCTACTGGAGTACGTGTGATATTAAACGATAATCACCCAATGACAGACCGGATGTGTGTGGTTGCGGAGGATACTGTATTAGCTTCCCTCCCTCGTACTTTGTGGGCCACTTCGGATACTGATGTGGGACAGATGGTGATTCCGCCTGTCCACATTAGTGTCCAGGAGGGTGCGGTGTTACCACGCCTCCCTCAGTATCGTATTTCCCAGGAGGGGGAGGAGGCACTCATACAGATTGTGCAGGGTTTGATTAAGGTGGGAGTAGTGGAGGAAGTCCCCTTTAATGTCTGCAACAGTCCTATTTTACCCATTTTGAAGAAAGATACCGATACCAGGGTTTATCGTTTTATCATTGACTTAAGGGAAGTGAATAAGATAGTGATACCTCAGTATCCAGTGGTTTCTGATATCACGACGTTACTCACTCTGGTCCCGCCAACGGCAACCACATTTTCAGTTATTGATTTGAAAAATGCTTTCTTTTCGATTCCTATTCACCCTGATAGCCGATACCTTTTCGGTTTTACTTTGAATAATAGGTCTTATAGATTTTGTAGAGTCCCTCAGGGTTATACAGAGAGCCCTAGTATTTACAGTCAAGCATTCAAAAGACAATTGGATTCCTTTGTTCTGCCTGATGGTGTCGCCCTTATACAATATGTCGATGACATCTTGTTGGCGGCCGACACTCCTGAGCTGTGTGAGAAGTGTACGTTATCCTTGCTTTCCTTTTTGGCATCGCACAATCACAAAGTGTCGAGAAAGAAATTGCAATTTTGTAGACCAAAGGTGACTTATTTGGGTCACCTTTTGTCTAAGGAGGGGCGTGCACTTACACCAGATCGTATTCAAGCAATTTTGGACACGCCAGTACCTTCCACACAGAAGGATGTGCGTGCATTTTTGGGTCTTGCTTCTTTCTGTAGGCAATGGATATTGGGGTTTTCGCACATAGCTAAGCCATTGTTAGCACTCTTGACAAAAGACACTCCGACTCCTCTTCCCTGGTCAAATGAGTGTGAAATTGCTTTCCAGCATTTACGACAAGCCCTTTGTTCAGCACCAGTGTTAGGTACCCCTGATTATACGAAGCCCTTTTCACTGTATGTGCATGAGAAAGATGGATGTGCATTATCAGTTTTAGTGCAGATGCACGGCGACAAGCAGCGCCCTTGTGCATATTTTTCGGCTGTACTTGATCCTGTTGCCCGAGCATTACCAGGTTGTTTTCGCTCGGTTATGGCGACAGCTGCGTTAATACGCCAAAGCGAGGGAATTGTGTTATCTCACAAACTGTTGGTATTAGTTCCCCATGCTGTGGATGCCCTGCTTAATCAGACAAAGACGCAGCATTTGACCAGTGCTCGTTTAACGGGATATGAGTTGACGCTTTTGGCTCCTCATATTACGTTAAAGAGATGTGCAACGTTAAATCCGGCCACATTGTTGCCGTTCCCGGAAACTCAGTCTGAAGCACGAAAAGCACACGACTGTATTCTTGTGACTGAGGAACAGACAAAGGGTCGTATTGATCTCCAGGATACGCCCTTTACAGATGTAGATGGAGAACTATGGGTGGACGGATCATGCCTGAAGCTACCAGATGGTACGACTTCAGCAGCGTATGCAATTACCACATTACAAACAATAGTGGAGACAGCACGCATACCGCAGAAATCAGCTCAAGCGGCGGAACTGATAGCATTAACACGAGCATGTGAGCTCAGTACAGGATTGTGTGTGAATGTTTATACAGATAGCCGCTATGCCTTCGGAGTAGCGCACGATTTCGGCCTACTCTGGAAGGAGAGAGGGTTTCTAACGTCACATGGAACACAGATAATGTACGGGGAGTTAGTTCACAACCTTTTGACTGCATTAACATATCCAAAGAAGATTGCTATAGTTAAATGTAGTGCCCATAAGAAGGTGGTTGATAAAGTTGGAGAAGGGAATGCTTTAGCAGACCGGGTGGCACGAGAGACTGCGATGCAGCCTGGCGCTACTGCAATGTATGTTGTGAAGTCACAGGCAGAAAGATGGCACGATGCTAGGAGAGAAGTGCTGGAGATACAGAGAACCGCTTCCGATAAGGAACGGGAACAGTGGTCCAATGATGGAGAATTAGATGACGAAGGGTGTTGGAGAAGTAAGCAGATGGATAAATGGAAGTTACCCACAGCTTTCGTACAACCTATGGTTCAGATGGCACATGGACTAGCGCATGTCGGAGCTTCCGCAATTGTTAAATTACTCACACGAGTTTGGGAGCAACCGGAGATCGCTAGTACGGCAAAGAGGGTAGTGCAGACCTGCATGATTTGCCTGAGGTACAACCCAGGAAAGGGTACACGAACTCCAGCAGGAGGATTTGCGACACCTACTGCACCCTTTGAGGTTTTGCAGATGGATTACATTCAGCTTGAGCGCTGTAACAATCTGAAGTATGTTCTAGTAGTGGTTTGTGCCTTCAGTAAATGGGTTGAAGCATACCCTACGAAAGACAATACTGCAATGACTACAGCCAAGATGTTATTGAAGGAGTTCTTCCCTCAATATGGTGTTTGTAGATTGTTGTGGAGTGATAACGGACCTCATTTTATAGCAGACGTTATCAAGCATGTCCTTAAAGGCCTAGGCATTACTCAGAAGTTCCATGCAGTGTTTCACCCTCAGTCTGCGGGATTGGTTGAGAAATATAACGGCACTTTGAAGCTTAAGATCGCTAAGATCCAAGCTTCGACTTCTTTAACTTGGCCAGACGCTTTACCGCTGGCATTATTGTCAATTAGATCGATACCGCATTCTCGGACCGGTCTCACACCTTACGAGATCGTGTTCGGACGCCCAATGAATATTTGGGGTCCACCAAAACCGAAGTCAGTGTATGATGTACCTTGTGTAATGATGAATGATTATCTGGCACAGTTAACGGATAATTTGGTTTCTATTCATCAACAGGTTCGAGAAGCGCTCCCTGATCGGTCCACGGGTGAAGGTCATAATCTCCGACCTGGAGATCACGTTATGATCAAGGTGTTCGAAAGGACGAATAGTCTAGAGCCGAGATGGGTTGGTCCTGAGCAAGTCCTGCTCGCAACGAGGACAGCTGTGCGAGTTTCCAATCGGAAGAACTGGATCCACTCTTTGCACTGTCGTAAAGTGCCGCCTGGATTGGTGGAGCCTGCTGTGTTGACCGACCATCGAGAAATCCTGACTGCGGAGAAAGGCCGTGCTGTGGAACCGAACGACACTGAGGAGCTCTTCCCGGACCAAGCGATTCCTGGAGGAAGAAAATATCACCTCAGACCAAGGAAGTGATTGTTGTATCCAAAGACGTTGTCAGAACGGCCCTTAGGTTAGTGAAACGGAGAGCCAATGAGGCAAGGGGGGGGGGGATCAGCCCTGCATTAGTGTAGTGACACCCTTCTTGGCCCGCTGGTGAAGAAATCAACGGCTGCCTAAGGGGAAGAGTTCTGACAACCTTTTAGTTTCAGGAAGATATTGACTTTTTACTACAAGATGGAAAAGAAGAAGATTCTTTGTGCGACGAGTTTTATTATCATTGTAGCTATTGTTGGTATAACCACATGGTTTGTTGAGGATGTGACTCCTGCCCGTGAGTTGCTTGTTTTGACCACTCCAGTGCCTGAGGAGCACTACTATTATACCCTTCCGTATCAAGAATTGAAGCATCGTCAGTCTTATTTGAATAACACTTTCATCCAGATGTTGCATCATACCCATGTTGCTACGAATGCTACGAACTGTTGGATATGTGGTATGATGCCAGCTCATCAGAAGAAAGGAGGAACGCCGTTCATACCTCTTCCTTTCTCTCATAATGGCTCTTGTAGAGCATGGTATACTTTGCTTTTTGCCACACGGAAACCTACAGTGGGACGATTACTTTTCAGACTTAATAGGGAATGTCATCAAGATAAAGATGGCTATCCACAAGCGAATGGGACAATATGGGAATGGGAAGAATATCGACCAGACAATGAATCGATCCCCTATATTTTCACGAACACCAGAGACACTGTAGGGAAGGAACAATTTGTGAGTCAAGTGGCACAAGCTCAAGCGGACCTGTGTGTCCAGAGTGTGGGTTATATTCCTGTTGGTGTTAGCGACTGCATTATTGTATTGAACATAGACGGATTAAATAATAGTACTTTCTTAGCCTCCCATAACACATACTTCGTATGTGGGAATAAGGGCTATTATCGCTTACCAGCCGGCTGGTCCGGAGTATGCTATGTAGCATTTTTATTACCCCCTGTATTCTTAGCACCTGCATCCTATCATAAAGATTTGAAGTTGTTGAATAATGTGACTGTAAATAGGTATAAACGTACTCTATCCATTGATGATGTTGATCAAACTGATACTAGCTTACAGCAGTATATTGATTTTAACTTAGGATTGTATTTCTTTGTTGGAGCTGACCTAAATAGTAGGAAGGTTCGAAGGTTAACAAGAGTTGTAGAGGCTGTGACGAATCAGACCGCTGCTGCTCTTGGGAATCTCACGGAAGAATTACAAATTGCCAGAATTGTTGCATTGCAGAATCGTATGGTATTAGATGTTATGTTAGCTGATAGAGGTGGAGCATGTAAAATTATCGGAAGTAGTTGTTGTGTGTTCATTCCTGACCATACGCCATCAGTCTATAACGCTATTAATAAATTGCATAAAATCGCAGCTGAGATTCATACAGAGAGTGGCACTTGGACTTTTTCTGGATGGTTCTGGGCATTGATAACTGCGTGGGGATGGAAGGTTTTAACTGGTCTCTGCATTATTGTAGCAATTCTGTTTTCCTGTTGCATCTGTGTCCAGTGTGGTCCTTTACTCTGTTCTCTATGTGTGTCATTCTGTATTCCTGATGAGAAAGCTATTGCCAATGTCACCTATCAGAAACATTTAACCAAAGAGGTGGAAGAGATGATGAAAATTGACATATATGATGATTATCCTAATAAGCCGAATGTATTCAGTAAATGCTGAAAGGGTCGTCTGTTGAAAATTAAAACAGCGATATGATTAAGCATTCACTAAAGACATGAATTCTCCCTAGTTAAAACATGTTTTTGTCTTATGTTGACTAATGTCTGGACTCCATCTTGTAATGTCATGTCTCCACGTGCTTTGCACGAGAAGAGTCCTTCCTTTTTGTTAGTTGCTCTTGTAATCTGCCTAGTAACAGTCTGTAAATAGCTCCTTTATCCGTCTGGCGCATGCCCAGACTTGACCACATCTGTTATCAGTTAGTCCTTGTTTGACCATGTTTTCGCGGGCTCAGGAGATTGCTAACTCCGCCCATATATTGATCCCGTATCGAAAATGCCCATAAATGGTAGTGAATTTTGTTCTATGTTGTATCCACCCACTTATGAGCCCCTCTGTTGTGTATAAAAGGGGACTGTGTACGCAAGTTCTGTGTGCTACTCTATGCAATACTGAAGAGTGTTGTATAGGTTGTAGGACCACCCTTAAGGGTTAATAAACTCTGTCTTTGTATTTGCAGTTTCCGTGCCAACTTCCTTCTAGTTTTCGTTACAGGAGAGCGAACCTTTGTATTCTGCGGGCCAAGCTGGGGCCTGTACTCATCAATTGGTCTGAATAGGGCTGTGCCTGGCTCGACCTTCTGCGGTGCGTCTGATGACCCTGGCCCACACTGACAAAGAAAGAAGGTGCACACTGGCAGAATGCACCCAGAACTGGTTTGAACTAGGTACAGGACCCTCTGCCTTCAGAGGACAAAGGATTTGATGGTATAAATATTGGGGCCCAGACCCCAGAACTTTAGATTATTTCTGAACTAAGGAACCTGCCAGGAAGAAGAGCCGGGAAAGCTGGAGGAGGAGTACTGCCCCTATGCTGCGTGTTGTGGGGTTGGCCTGCAGTGGTTGCTTCTGTCTTGGGTAGGGAAAGGACTGGACTGTGCTTTCATCATCCTGCTGTTAGAGTTTTCTCCAAGGGCTTGAAGTAGAGCTTGCCTCCTGTTGGACGTCTCAGGGATAGAAAAGACTCCAGAGAACTCGCTGGAATCAAGGAACCTGCCAAGAAGAAGAGCTGGAAGAGCTGCCAGGAGGAGTACTGCCCCTTTGCTGTGTTGTTGCTTTGTTGGGTTGGCCTGCAGATGCTGCTTCTGCCTTGGGCAGTGAAAGCACTGGATTGAACTTTCTCTACTTGTGCTGAGTATCTCCAAGGGCCTGAAACCGAGCTGGCCTCCTGTTAAGAAGTCTCAGGGACTGCAAACACTTCACCAACCTCTGGGTACCGCTCCTGGGACCGTTGTTTCAGCTGCCACAGAGACGAGGGTACCGCGACCAACTCTGTCACCGACTCCGTCACTGGCCTTGTGTCGCGAAGGCACCACAGGCCGCAACGTCTTGCCCTGCACCGCAAGCCTTGGTCTCACCGATGCCGTTTGCACAATCGTCACCGAGCCGCTGCCTGCACCGCATCGAGAGGACACCACAGCCCGCACCGCCTCGCTTCACTTCGCTATCCTGGTCTCACCGACACGATCGCCGCTGGCTCGACACCCGTGACCGCCTCGTCACGCACAGCTGTTCGGCTCCACCAGCGCCCATTCCCGCCAACCGGCTCTGTCGCTTGCATCACAACCTGTCGCACCGCATCGAGCACCGTCTCGCCCTGCACCGCAAGCCTTGGTCTCACCGACGCCGTCTGCACGATCGTCACCGAGCCGCTGCCTGCACCGCATCGAGAGGACACCGCACCCTGTACCACTTCCACTTTGCACTGTAACTGCGACGAACGCCACGACCGGCTCTGTCACCTGCACCGCAACCTCCCAGCACCGCATCGAGCACTGTCTCGCCCTGCACCGCAAGCCTTGGTCTCACTGACGCCGTCTGGACGATCGTCACCATGCCGCTGCTCGCACCGCATCAAGAGGACACCGCGCCTTGCACCGCTTCCACTTTGCATCGCAACCGCGACAGATGCCAAGACCGACTCACACGCCCGTGTGAGCCGCAATAAGAAAGGTACTGTTAACGAGTCTGTTCATGCTGTTGCTGGCCCATACCAACGCGGTCAGCCGGAACGGCGAGACTCTGTTGTTTTCAGCATCGCGGTAGGCTCGGACCGAGCTACCAACTCGTACGAACTGTGTTTTCAACATATTTTTGCAATTTAAAGACATCTTGAGAAGTAACTATTTTTGAAGTACTGTATTGTGGATTCTTTATCGTATTTGGTCTTGTTTTAAGTATATAAAAATATAGACTATTTTTCTAGACTGGTGTGGTGTCCTTTTGTAGTGCTTACATTGTATTACTGTTGGTGTTTGTGCAAATGCTTTACACACTGCCTCTAAGATAAGCCTGACTGCTCATGCCAAGCTACCATGGGGGTGAGCAGGGGTTATTTTAGGAGTGTAACTCCCTTACCCTGACTAGGAAGAAGGGTCCCTACTTTGACAGAGGTGCAAGCCCTTGCCAACTAGAGACCCCCATTTGTAACACACCCACATAAGTAGGCTTTCAAACCTGTTGCAGGCCTGCCATTACAGTGCCTGTGTGTGCAGTTAACTGCCACTTGCAATTTAAAACTGCTTGCCAAGCCTCAAACCCCCCTTTTTATTACATATAAGTCACCCCTAAGATAGGCCCAAAGTAACCATAAGGGCATGATGTCATGTAGGTAAAAGGTAGGACAAGTGTATTTAATCTTTACATGTCCTGGTAGTGACTGTAATTCCTGATCAGAGAGAAGTAGCTTTTTCATGTTTCATATCTTTGGAATGGTAATGATAAATTCTTCTCACTGGTGAAGCTGGATTTAACATTGCTATTTTAGAAACGCCACTTTTAGAAAGTGGACTTTTGTCTATGCTTGTGTGCCTGACAGCCTGTCTCCAATAGACATCTGGGGTGGTTGACAGCTACACTTTGTGAATCTAGATAGTCACAACCTGAGTACCCATCTACATACATCCGCATTCTGATGGCCTTGCTTGCGTAGGATGGAAGGGAGGGGCTAACACTTCACTTGAACAGGCAGTGTCATGTCCCCACAGAAAGGACTGATTATCCCCCACAGATAGCCTGGGAGATATGACTGGGTTGAAAGGGATACTTCTGTGCTTCAGAGAGCTGCTTTGAAGTCACCCCCACATCAAAGGCACTTTTGGGTATAAGTGCTAGATCTCTGACCCCCCTAAAATCAGACACTACTGGACTTGTAACTGAAGCTCTGCCAGAAGAATAGCTGTGCTGCTTAAAGGACTCAACTGGACTGCTGATCTGAAAGGCCTGCTTTTCTGTTTGTTGCCCTGCAGCCTGCTGCTTCCTCACTCTGCTGAATGAAAGCTGGAGTCTGCCCTCACTCCAAGTGATCTCCAAGGACTTGTTGACTTGCCTCCGCTTGCTTGAGGCTCGGGGATATCAAAGTCTCAACCCCAGCTCCTGTGCCTGTCTCCCTGGAAGTACCCCAGATACTATATTGGAAGAAGAAGGTTTGCACCGGGTAAAGTGCCGTTTTTAGAATAGCATGAGAATGGCGCAGCTCAGGACTTACATCTATATAATATAACACACAAAGTGAATTGATTGTAATCTTTTTTATTTTTTATTTTTTGAAAAAATATTTAAAAAATTCCCTTTTATGTTAATCTTTTTATAATTTTATCTCTCTTTTCTCATCTATGAATAATTGATTATTCCTGCAAATTCAATTGACATTACAATTTATATTACACTGATTTGATCACAGTACAATGCGGAGATGACAATTATAGCAACACATTATATTTTTCACATATGTTGTAATCAAACTACAATTCACAATTCACAATAAAATCAAACTTATATGAATAAAACACTGGCAGTGATTTGAGGAATACCACCAATGCGTTTTAGCAAATACCTTCTTCAGGATTTTCTTTTACCAGTGAATACTCTAAAATAAAAATTCTAAAATTATATACAATTAACGATTATCGTCCTGAGCTAATAGTGCGCCAAAACTGAATACTTATGGTATATATATATACAAAGAAACAATCAAATGATGCTCCTGAAAATGAGGTCTAGGATACCCGAAATCAAACAACCCTGCATGAGGTCACTGTGATCTACATGACGATATATTTTTCCCTAGAGCGATGGTTAACATTATGCATTCATTGTTGCTCCCCCTAACTTCGACTACAAAGATGCAGTCAAAACTGCAAGATTGAATACTTTACTCAATTCTTATAGTAAATCACTCCAGTTCCCTTTGAGGTTTTTATCCAATCGACTTTACAATTATGGACTACTACATCACCATTCTTTTTACTTTTGGTATATATAACATGTCACAGTTATATTGTCAGTGTATCGTTCTGATCTTATGCTATTTACTGTATTGAGATTTGAATCTCTATATTTTCTTATGATCACATATGTTGGGGTACCTTTTGCTAAAAGCTGATATTTCTTCAATGTTTCCACTGTTATTCAGGATATGTGGATGAGCCCAACGTATTTATTTATCTGAAAGGCATAGAATACAATGTGTGGAGCCGCTATTTTCTATAGCAATCATACTATCACATTATTTCTAAGTGCTGCCACTATTATATTTTATTACTTACTTTAGGACGATTTGCGTGCCTCCTGTTGAATTATCTTATCTAGTTGTAGATATCAGCAGCCTGTAGTATCTATATATATATATCTTTCCTGAAATGTTAATACATAAGTTATTTGTTAAATCATTTTTGTTCTTTTTGATTCATTCTAATAAGTCTTATCGATATTAAACTAATAATATCGTACCCACCTCACTTGCTCAGGACCATATTGCTTGTACTTTAATTATTCGTTGCAATATCCCCCAGATATATCAATCCGTATGGCAAAGATTGCAGAATCCTATATATACAGATAAAAGAACATATATGGAAACCTATGTTTGCAACTAGATGTAATGGTATATTACTCGACATAGCTTTCATTACACTAACTATACAATAAGTATGTGATGTACATTTACCTAAAGTTTCATGTATAGCCGTTTACTTGTCTTCTTCTGGTATTTGCTTTATGATTTTTAATCCGCATATTCTTTTTCCATAACTCTGATTTTCTATTTCAAGGCCACTATGAACACGAAGTTATACCAGAGAGAGAAGAAAAAAGGCTAAGATAGGGAGGGGAGGGGAGGGAATAATTAGCTCTACTCGTGAGTCATTTCTAAATGTAATACAACCAAATTGTTATCTACAAGTATTTGTATGACATTTCTATATCTCTCCACGTGCCTTAAATTTGCTTTATGTATATCTAATATCATTCCCCACTCTGCATTACTTTAAATTTGGATACTCCTGAGATGTGCCTTCTGATAGTCATATAGCTTAAAGCTGAACCTTATTTTGTTATTTTTACTCTATTTCACCAGATATATAGACTCAACTAAGCTCTAAATACTACAATGCAACTATTCTCCCATCCGTTCTTCTCATTTGCTACATAGTGTCGGATGAATAGACTCTTCCATATCTAAATGAAAACGGAATACTTTAGTTTAGACTAATACACAAAAGGCTGTCCTATAGAATACCTGTTATCCAAGTTGTATTTACTACATATTGATTATACTTCATTACTTGCCACTAATTTAGTTTTCTGTAATGCTTTGGTTATAACAATACTTATTCACGCTAACTGACCGCATTATCATGTCCCCAGCGCAACACTATTTATGCGGACATATTCTCTATGATAGAGGCTCACCATACGGGCGACGTTTTTTACAGATATCTGGAACCTCCTTTTTCGCCAAACAAGGCCTGCTAGTCTTATTTCTTGCTTAAATATTCTCTTTACGTGCTCGTCTCACATTCTAACGAAATGCCATCCCGTGCTCAACTATCGTTTATGACTGCCATATTGTCGTGTACATTATCCTCCACTTATAATTTATTATTATTACTAATACGTGATAATGGACTAGCTAACCTGGTTACGATGTCTGCTATACAACGTTTTTTTAAATCAACTTATTTCCTGGTGATAGCAACTCACCATGAATGCGGCGTTCCTTTCCGCTACCTCCGACCTGCTTATTCGCCTGAAAACAAGCTGAAACAAAAACAATGACTGTCAATAGTACAGCGAACCTTCAATCTACAAAGTAAAGGGGCAATGTCTCTCAGATGGAAAAAAACTGTTACTGGGTCCGAAGAGGTAAGCCTACTTCTTAAGATTAGGTTTGGTAATATCGGTCTCCTAAAATATGGTTATTACACTACTTAAAGTATCCAGTTCTGTTAATTTTCATGCAGGTACCTTTGGGAGCAAAATCAGTAATGAAGGGGGGAGTCTGCCACGTGACCAAGGGAAATGGGTGTCAACCCAGGGCCAAACATGTTCACCAAGTCGACTACTTAAAAAGCAAGGAGGTGCTGCACCATCCAACAGAAATATGATGCAAGTAAGAAGTGGAAAAGTGAGAGAATGTGTCTGCCAATCACCAAAGCCCACTTGCACTTAAAGCAGGTGTTCTCTTGGGTATCCTTCTTCCTGTCTCTGGTGAGGGGTAGAGAGGGCTTCAAGGTGTCATGCTTATGTCTCTTTACTCTTTGAGCTGGCTGGGGACTTCTATGAAGGCAAGTTCAGTATTAGCAGAGACAGAGACCAGGAGAGCTTTAGCAGGAACTGATTTGTTCAAGCCAGGAGGAAATAGCCAGCAATGGGCTACACATACCAGCAGTAGCAATCACCACCTAGGTCTGGGTCCAAGAGGGGTTTAACAAGCTCGAGGGTTGTTCCAAAGTATATGTCAAAGTCCAGTCATTTTGGACACAATCCACTGCCAATAATGTTACATTCCACGCATTCATAAGGTCCAGGTAATCAAGATGAGGCAGAACTTCCCTCCTTAGGGAGGTTTATCAGAAGGTCACCTGACATCATTGCAATGGTCACTGTGTAGGTGACCATGCAAGTCTTCCTAGGGGCTCCTGGCACAAAATAATACTCTCAATCATTTCCACTCAATCCTTATCCTGGTCTGTCACAGACAGAACAAAACTACATTAAGTGACAGAACAGTCCGGAGAACTGTTCTCCTGGGAAGTTACTCACACTGCCATCCACGACCCTCTTGCAATATGTGGGAGCAGGCGCGGTGCGTCCATTGGGGCGTTGCCCCCCCGCGCCACACCCGCCCGCGCCTGCAGCTCCCTCGGTGTCTCTGAACTTAGTTTACTTAAGTTCAGAGACGCCGAGGGTGGGGAGAACTGACAATGCATGTCAGTCAGCATGACGTCAGACCGTGGGCTGTCCGGCGCCATGTTGACTGACATGCATTGTCAGACCAGGCAGCACTGCAGCACAAGTGCGCATGAGTGGGCATGGTGAGCTAGTTTTTAGCCCGTGCCCAGTCATGCGCACTTGTGTTTTCACGGATTTGCGCATGCCCATTAGGAGCCCCTCGGTCTCCTAATGGGCAGGCGGCGGGCTTAGGAGTAGGCTGTGCTCTCAGCCAATCCTGGCGCTGCAGCAGCGCCAGGATTGTCTGAGGGGTTGCCACTGCAGTGCTGACGTGACGTGCTGTTCCATCCAGTTTGAAGAGGGCAGAGGTGCCAACGCGGACCAGGAGCAGAGGCGGTCAGGTAAGTTTTCCTTTTAATTTTCATAGTATTCTCCCGTGAGACCCCCCCCCCGCGCGTGACCCCCCCCCCTCGCGACTGCTCACACGTTCGTTTGCTTCCTTTGCAATCATTTTACGCCTCGCCACTTTCAAATGTCACCAGCCGCCCCTGTGTGGGAGTGAGTGGATTTCACATCTGGAAAGTGTGACCACCCACTCTTGTAATAATTCTCCTATTGTAAGAGTGGGTGGCTGTGCCTTACTGAGTTAGTTCCACCCTCTGTGGACCAGCGCATGCGATCACCTGGGGTAGAAAACACATTTTTCATTGGGTTAAATACTACCAGTAGGAAAGCAAAGAGAAGTGCTTAAGTTCATAGAAGGGAGCTCAGGTGTGATTTACACTTGGGATAATGCAGTCACCTTTTCCTGTGTAAAAACCGCGCAGTCATTTAACATATTGGAAACGAGGAAACACCAGCGTGACTAATGTTTACAAATATAATAGCAGGTGTCACGCATACGCGCCTTTTCAGATATCAGTGCTTTGCTTCAAATCGAATGGAATTATTTATGACCCTAGGGCTTGCTTCTGGTGGTCATTTTCGCTACGATTGCCCTCACGGTCGATGACGTCGAGTGCACGTAAATCTATTGTGCAGAGAACGCGACGACGCAGAGCTACGTACAAAAGGAAGGATGACAGAGGTCTGCGCATTCCTCCAGCAAAGGCAACAAAACACGACTTGTGTTTAATAAAGAAAAGTTTCTAGGGGGAAAATGAGGCGGATAAAGACGCGTCGGAAGAATGTGCCAAATCCAGACACCCTCGGTCCGAGGAAAGGATTAATCAGGCTTGTGACCTATGACCAGTTAACCTCAATGATTGTGTGTCGAGAGACCCAGACTGTGTAGCTCAGGAAGTGGCGGACAGACATTTTGCCTCAATTGCAATTGTAAGTTTCACTGCATTATCAAACAATAAGACAGTAAAGTTCTCAGTGAATGAAGCAAAAGGGATAATGTAAAACAGAGAAGGGGTCAATCAACAACAACGTTTGGTTTTATAGATAGATTGTCGTGCCAATGGAGGTAAAATAATGCATGCAACTTAGTATTGCAGCCAGGGTGGGAATGGGAAGCAAAATAAACCCTGGCAGAAAAAAGTTAAAAATCAGCCCCAACCCCATAATCGCTATTTTCATTCATACTCGTTCTACTTCTATCTCTCTCTCTCACTCGCTCCAATAATCCACTCTTTTATTATCTCCTTTTGTCCCCACTGTCAGTGCTGCAATAAACCCCGGGGACCAGGAGCCGCCATCCACCTTCAAAAACCAGCCTCCAAAGGCACCCCTGTTGCCCCCAAGGACATGCCCAGTGGATTAAATGGCCAACCCGATGCTGATTTCCCCTTTTACTGTAACGCCAAAGTTTTATTGTCAAAGCAAGAAAATAAAGGAAGCAATATTCCATTCACCAATGGAAGTCAAAAGAAGACTGCAACACCCATTTCCCTCAACAACCAACGTTTTGCCAGCCCACAAGAAGGTGACAGACTACGCCCAGGAGCCTTCGCTCTCCTTGTACAGTTGTGCTTTTATGTCAAGCCTAAGGTCCACTTCAGAACATTGTTTGTTATAAAAAAGAGAGATAAAGAGGGGAGTCGGGCAATGGTTTTAGCATCATTACCCATGGACCATCATTATGAGTCATGTGGAGCGGAATTATCATACAAAGTATGCTGACCACATTTTTACAGGGCACTCATTCCACTCATTAAAATTGATTGAGGCTTTGGCTGCAGTAGAAGACAAGCCTCTTGTTCAATTTTTCTTGCTTGAGGGAGCATATAATGACCGCTTGCCAGAGTGTTAAATGTCAAAGAATTGGGAATTGTGTGCAATTTTACCACTGGAAGTGGGGCTTCACTTATAATTGGACAGTACTGGGGCAGATTTTCTACCTGATAACAGTAAAATTGCTGTAAGTGTACTGTTAACCAACTACTGACCAACTCGTAATGAGCAAAATCAACAAAAATGCCCCTTGCAAAATAAAAAAAAAATTATATTCATGATTTAAACCTTTTCCTAACATCTTGCATTACAGAATACATAAGGGAGAGTGACAGACAACATTTTTCAATTATTCATTATTTTAATTCATATCTGGAAAGAACACCTAACATACAACTACTATATATTTATCCCCTGGGTGCAATGATCAAACTCCATCACGTCTTCCTTCTTAAAAAATAGAAACACACAACATATGGACAAAATGAAAGCCCCACAACTAAGGAAGCAAGCCCAAGAGCCAAAGGATCAAATGTAAAGGAAGCAGCACCCTCTTGGTGTTACAAAGTGAGGATCCAATCTCTTCCTTTGTACCTGTTCAATTCTGCCCTATAGAGCTCTTCTTTTATCGATGTTTCGGTCGGCTTGCTAATCAGGACTTGATGTAGGTCAAACGATTATAGGGTACTAAAATAAAATACATTTACGCAAATTAATCTACGCTCTACAAGGTCGCCTCTCCCAAAACCATAAACCATAAACATTACTGGAATCCATGGATTTCCACTGAATCATTATTGGAATCTGTGGACCCCCAATGAGTCATTACTGGAAGCCAGGGACACCAAAC
This sequence comes from Triturus cristatus, assembly GCF_964204655.1. NCBI lineage: Eukaryota > Metazoa > Chordata > Amphibia > Caudata > Salamandridae > Triturus > Triturus cristatus. Next base: position 139,475,234 of record NC_140592.1, read on the forward strand.
TAAGCATTTTGAATGATTTGAACAGCAAAACAGTCCACAAAAAAATACAGAAACAAGAATTCGAAAGAACAAATGCATAAATTATGAAATATTTTATTTTATTCAGAAACAAATATAAAATAAATCAAAACTTTAATTTTAGTGGGAAGGTTGCAGCCTTTCTAATTTCAATTGAGGCCACTCATCGTCCATACTATGGGGCCTATTATGATGGCGGGCAGATCGCCACCGGCCAGCGGTGGAGATCCGCCCACCATCACAACTACATTTACCCCCCGCCATATCGGGGGCGTCAGCATGCGCTGTGACTTCGAGGACTCCTTGTAATTTGTAATGATATGGATGCATCATGATCGTGATGTTCACTCTTTGACCTTACTTTTGGTAACTTTATTTGTTCGACTTAGAAGATTACCCTGACTTTGGTCATCTACATGGTGTGGACTTTGTACGTTATATGTACTTATACTTCAAAATTTGTCATCGGACTCCAATATTTATACTATTATTCGATAGCCTTGAGAAAGTCTTTAGTACTGACACGTACTGACGAAACACGTGTTGGCTGTGTTCTACCTTGGATATTGATTTCTAAAAGAAATAAAAAGAACGTCTTATACTGACATCACGTGGACTTTTCATCATATCTTGTTGGATCTTGGACTGCCATATATGACCTTTTGATTTGTGAAATTGCTTATTTGACTTCTAACGACGAATGGTCCCCATTACTGGTCATTCAGCAGGACCTTTTTACATGGATTGTGGATGTGCTACATTAGCTTTTGCTTTTTGACCCCCGTCATATTACCATGGCGGGGGGTACCGCGGCAGACAGAAAGTTCGCCCGTCGCTTTTCCGCCTGTCGGCAATCCGCACAATTGCTGGCCGGGCGGAAAAGGCACACAATATGGTGGCGGTGCCTTGCAGGCACCGCCATCCATATTATGATGCTGGCGGTGGGCATGCCTTACCATGGAAAGGCATATGGTAAATCACTTTGGGGGATGGGGTGGTGGGTGGCTGCACTTGGGTTTCATTGCCACATTCAAGGTGGCAGGCACCGCGCGGTGCCTGTCACGTTGTGCATGGCAATGCACAACATGCCACTTTAACATTGCGGTAGGTGCTGCTTACAGCACCACCCGCCGCAATGTTAAGGATGTTGGATGCGACCGCCAGGGTGGCGGTCGCATCGTAATTGACCTCACCGGACCGCCGCACCTCTGCCGGTCGTTTCCGTTTTCCGATACGGTGGCGGTCATCGTACTGGCACAGCTTCCACGATCAATCTAAGGACACTAACTTAGATTTTAGCCTCCAATTTCAAATGAACATGAAGATCAGAATCCATGAGGTCATTTGAGTTTACTGTTTACCAGGAAAGTCTCCTCCATGACCATTCAGATGAGTCTTTGGAAGGTCTCCATTTTGCAGGTAATTTGCTGATTCCAGAGACAGACTTTTCTCATATTTATCATCATTCAGAACCACTCAGTTACCATTAGAATCCGCAGCAAAATGGAATAGACCCCAGTTCTTTGTTCCTGAATACAGACTAGAATCACAACCCTTTTGTTCACACAGGTCTAAATGGCCTGGAAGATCGCTATCATCTTTAACAGACAATGAGACCATGACACAGATAGACACCAGAGTCTCAAGAAAAAGGAAATAACGTGATTCAGGAGTCCTCTTTCACCACCTGAAGCCCTAGGCGTCTGAAGTTAACAGTTCTCAATATGTTGTAAACTGCTGCATTCATACTTCATCCGGCCAAACAGGGCTATCGCAGACATAAACAGGAAGGCTCAGTGTTGGACTTGGCCCTTCTTCGCTAAAGTTCCTTAAAGTTTTTGCCTTCCTCCTAGACCTTTTTCTGACAGTGTATTTAGGACTTAGATGCTTTGGGAACTTTGCCACTGCTGATCAGTGTCAAAGTGCAAGTGCTCTCTGTATAAAGTGTTATGGTAATTGGTTGTCCATAATTGGTATGTTTGTCTTACTAGTAAAGTCCCTAGTAAAGTACACTATGTGTGCCAGGGCTGGTAATGCAAATGCTACTAGTGGGCCTGCAGCACTAATTGTGCCACCCACACAAGTAGCCCTAAAGAGAGATCTCAGGGCTGCCACTGCACTGCATGTGCGCAGTTTGTTAACTGCCTTGTTGTCCTGACAAGTGCACCCACTTGCCAGGCCTTACCCTTCCCTTTTTATGCACATCAGACACCCCTATAGAAAGGCCCAAGGTACCCCCCTGGGCAGGGTGCAGTGTATGTGAAAGGTAGGACATGTACTGAGGTGTGTACCATGTCCTGACAGTGAAATACTGCCAAATTCGTTTTTCACTGTTGCATGGCCATCTTGCCCATAGGACAGAATAGGGAATGCTGGGTCCCATGTGTCCAGCATAAGATGGAGAGATGAAGTTTAGTGTGCCTGAATTCAGAATTTAATAACACATCTTTCTAGGAAGATGGTTTTTAAATTCTGTGTTTAGAAACCACACTTTTAAAAGTGGCTGGTTTCTTGTCCTAACCATCCTGTGTGCTTCTGCCTGGTTGTGTATTGACCGTCTGGGTTTGGATGTGACAGGGTCTGGGCGGTTTGGACCGTGCTCAGAGCCCCCTGAACACAAAGACGTCAAAGGCATTTAGGGGTATAAATGTAAGAGCTGAAACCCCTGAACTCAAGACTGAAATCCAGACTGAAAAAGGATTGAAACTACTTTGTGATCAAGAGGAACCTCTGCCAAAGGAGAATAGCTGAAGAGACTGATGAGAAGGACTGCCCTTGCTGTGTGTTCTGGGGCTAGCCTGCAGTTTGCTGATTTGACTAAGGAGAGGACAAGGGACTTTGCTGTGTGCTGTGTCCCCCTGCTTGAGAGGACTTTGCTGTGTGCTGTGTCCTGAAATAACTTGTCTCCAAGGGCCCGAGGAGAGCTGGTCCCTTGTTGTGCAGACTGAGGAACATCAAAGTTTCCAACTGTGTCTCGGCAACGCTTGGTGCATGTGCTTTTGCAAGCCTGAGACTGCTGTGTGGTCTGTGGTGCTGTTTTCAAGGTGCCCCGTGACCGCATTGTCCCCCCAGCGTGAAACATCGTCCACGCTGCTGCACTGCTGTTTGTGGCCCGAGCCATCATCGTAAATAAGGCTGTGAGTGAGGATCAAACAATACAAAAATGTAGGTAGAGGGTCTAAGGGAACATTTAGAGACCAGCGTGGATTAATTCCCCACAGTCAACATCAAATTACACAAGTAATCCGCGGGTCTATAGAGCTAAGAACAGCTCTAGGATGCAAACAGTACAGACATATGGCTCCTACTCAAACGCGGGGGAGTCCTTTAAAGAGGATGAAGTTCCATCACCCACCGAGGTGGCATGCTTCATCATCTGGGATCTCCTCTTGGTTGTAATTCCTAGTTCAGCCAAGGGCTACAACCCCCTCACTGTGAGGGAGGAGATCAGGGATGTTTTTTATAGAGTGCCTGATTGGATCTCCTAATATTCGCTAGATGTGAAGTGCTTGAAACATTTTGGGTGATGGTTGCAGTGCAAGAAATGGTGAAGCGAAGAGTGGTCTAAAATTGACGACTGAGAGAAAAAATATTTTATTGGTTAACTCTCGGAGTCGAGGTTAAAAAACAGTGCATGTGCAGTTTAGGAATTAATGACTGCACTAGTCTGACAAACAGGTCATGAGAAGTCCGGGGTACCGACGGAGAGAGCGGTGCCTCACGCCCTGAGCTGGTACCAGGTGAGGTGGGGTGTTCACCTGTTAACTCACCGGTGACATCAACAGAATTGCAAAATTCTCGCAATTGTGATCACTGGTTTCCGTAGGTTGTATTTATTCCAACCAGTCGGTTGTTACCTAGTTTACACTATTTTTTACAAATTATTTTTCACATGACCTGTTTGTCGGACTGGTGCAGTCATTAGTTCCACAACCAAGCTCCGGGACGATAAAGTCAGGTATCGCTGGACTTATCCATTTGGTCTGAGCTTCGAATTTAATAACAGACAACGCTACATAACCGACCTCAAGGAAGATGTGGATTTATTGGGTCTCCCTATATCTGAACCTGAAACTGCAGCTGGTAACTCACAAGAGTCTAGCCAAAATGGCTCCTCCTCAGCAAAATGGTCCACGTCCTCGAGAGGGAACCACAAGTGAGAACTGTGTCAGCTTCCTAGCGATCACACACCTACACGAGCTACGATCCTTGATTCCACGCCTGGAAAGACATATCAACGCAACGTGAGGACAATGCCTGCTTGCATCCCCTGGAGGGTACCAGGGTTGGAAGAACCCGGATGTCGCTTAAGAGATGAGACTAATGCAATCGGCAACCTGAGCTACTTGAGACCCCCCCCGAGACGGGCACGGATGGGAACTCTGGTCACGCCATCCACCAACCCATCTTAGTAGGTGATTCCACCTACAGTCGAGGGACTATCTTCCACTCGACACATGTTCCTGTTGGTATTGTTGGGGGCTGGCTATTTTGTTTTTTCTTTTAAGTTTCTGGTAGGGGGAGGGATGGGAGTTTGGTGGTGGTATTACCCACATGCTCGACACAAGAGCGCTAGGGTAGATGCATGTCCACCACGGCATGTACCTGGAGATAAGTTTCCCAAACTTTTGACTGAGAAGGCGCAAAGTGGTGGGTCTGGGGAAGAAGGGGAGCGTTCCATTTGGAAAGATGGCAATTACTAAAGCTTTGTGGAATATTATGGGCCCAAACTCCCAGCAGAAGAGGCAAAAAGTTTGGAAGTACCACACAGATCACCACTTCGACATAGTGGCACTCCAAGAGCCACACCTCCAGAGAGCTGACGAATTGAGGCTTAAACACAAACTGTACCCCCTTATTTATAGATCCTCAGGGCACACTAAGCACCGGGCAGTGGCACTCTTATTTTATACTTGGACTAAATTTCAACCACTAGACATCCAATAAGGTAAGGAGGGCAGGATGGTCCTGGTTAAGGGCACACTAAGGAGCACACTATGCACCTTTATCGCAACGTATGGGCCTAATGCGGGCCAAACGAGCTTTCTCAATACCCTGCTAGACAAAATAGACCACTTTGCGGAAGGGCCAATGAATTTAATGGGGACTTTAATCTCCCTTGGAAATCCGACTTAGACATCACTCTCCCACAAAGATCCAAAACTGGCTCCTTCACTGCAGATAGAAAGCAAAGAATTCACGACTTAGGCCTGCAGGACGCCTGGCGTACCCTGTACCCCCAAAGAATGCACAACTGCCTGCAGGACGCCTGGTGTACCCTGTATTCCCAAACTAGAGACTACACATTCTACTCTCACGTACACTGCACCTATTCAGGATTGGACTATATCTTTATCAATCAAAGATTGTTGGGCACGCTTAGAGAGGCCAAGATCTTCCCCCCTTCCATCTGAGACCGCTATTTTTATAAAACCAGTGTGGTGTCCATTTGTGGTGTTATCACTGTGTTACTGGGAGTGTGGTTGCAAATACTTTACCCGTTGCCTTGGAGATAAGCCTGGCTGCTCGTGCCAAGCTACCGGGGGGGTGAGCAGGGGTTATCTGAGAGTGTGTCACTCCTTTCCCTGACTAGAAGCAAGGGTCCTTATTTGGACTAAGGTACCTATCTCAGCCAACTAGAGACCCCCAGTTCTAACACTCAGGTTTTCAAAAGAGGATGAATTTCCATGCTGGTCATGCAGTCCATTCTAATGCTTCTCACAGAGCCTTAAACCACTCTTCAAATGTAAAAGGCAGAGACAGTAACACATAAGCACTATAGATGCCACCATTCGTTGCAAGACGGGAACCAGGATTCTGTACTGAGGAATACACCTTCTTTTCATCTGGATCCATGAGAATGACTTCCTCAGTGAAGGATGTAAGTACCTTCAGACTGGTCAAGAGGGAATACACAGATACAGAACCAGGGAGAAACTTCTCCATGTCCCCAATGGGGCAGAGCTGAGCCATGAGCCAAGATAGGATCCTTTTAATCCCAGAGAATGACGTCATGCATGTGCTGTTGCAAAGGCAACACTAACAGAGAAGAATAATGAAACAGCATCATGAGAGAGTAAAAAAAGACTGGTGCATCACAACACGAAAAACCTTTTATTCTCGAAACCTGGTCCGGACCACCACAATGAGCGCCTTTCCAATGTACATCCCCATCTGGTCATTGTGAGCTACTTTTTCACTCCCATCTTCTGACGCAGCAGACTCAGAAACCGAGGCCTGCTCAGAGGAGGTTGTCTTATGGGAGGAAGGCAGAGGTACGGCAGCATGGAGGGTGGTCACAGCCTCAGCCACCTTATGGCAAATCAGTTCATCAGAACCAGCAACATTTCACTCTGCAGATTGAATGTTGTGCTTGAAAGGGAGACATGGTGAAAAACAGCCAGAACAGGAGAAATCAGCAACCTTCCTCCCTTGTGAGGGTGCTTGCTCATGATTGCACCAAATGACTGGACAGAGGTGCCGGAAACACTGTCAGTCACCTGCTCAGTCAGGGTCTTCACAATCATTCCCTTCATGGAAAAACACTCTAAGATAAAAGGGAATATATGTGCAGATGCCATTGCAACCTTCAGGTTGACTTTGCATGCTCTCTCATTTGGGCGCTGCTCAACTGTCACAGAAATCAGGACAGCTCAAGATCCATGGGCCATGACAAGCGCCAAGGGACCATGGTCGCAAATCAAAGGTCCTTGTTACAGAAAAAAGTAGTGCTCTGAGGCAGCCCAGAATGCAAAGCACCACTGCAAAAGAGAAGGCTCACCTGCCTCAGAAAGGATGCCCAACAGCCAGCCCCTGTAATCCACCTGTGCTACTGCAAGCAGGGTTGAATCCGTGCTTCTGACTGCACAGTGGACTGGAAGAGGGCGATCAACAAAGCTCGAGGACGCAGGTCCAAGCCAAGATGGTGCCCACAGAGCACACTACCAAGTTCTTGTCTCAGACCGAGACTGGAAATTCAGACACATTCTGGGACTGCTAGCAGTGACATGGTGTCCAACAGAGTGGGCATTTTCTGAGTGCTTCTAAGTTTTCCTGTCATCGAGGTGGGGAAAAACTCTTTAGAAATGACAGAGATAAGGACAAGGGGCTCAGAGGTAATGCAACAAGTGCAATCTTTCAAACAACATCAAATCTTATCACCTGATTTCATGCTTTTGGTGTAGTTGTGTGAAGAAAATGAATGCCTATTCAGAATGCAAGGTGAAATAAAATAAAATACATGTGGTGGAATGGCGATATCAAATGAAAGGAAAAAATGATGATATAGCATTTTATTGTATTGTGGTGAATGGCTATTTACGTGGAACATCCTGTGCTCCTTACAAGTCCTAAAGTGCTTCTGGATTGTTGGGTAAGTATCTACTCCATTTATATAGACTTCCTGGGAGCATGGTTGGAAGGGTGTTGGTTGCAGGTAGAATTATATGGAAAAAATGGGGGTTACTACATGCAGTTAGTAGATAGGTGTATGTATAGAGTAACCATAGTGGCAAAGGAGCATTAGTGTTGTGGAGCAGCGGAAGGATAAGTGCAGCCATGCATGCAGGTACTTACCATTTTTTAGTGATTCTACTATGGATTGTGCCGCTGATGGTTTTTGCCTGTTACATGGCTTAAATGAGCTTCGCACGACTGTGGGAGTAAGGTGCAATGCCTCAAATATCAAAATACACCCATAGTGTACATTTGAGAGGTTTCTTGGCACTAGGACACACACTACAGTGATATATCAGGGAAAGCAGTGATGAGCTCACAGGGGCTCCTTTCGACATTTTTGGAGTGGGGAGCGCTGTGTTTTAGGTGAAATTCGGTTATGAAACATCCTCCAGAAAAAGGCGGGGTCCAAAAGGGAATGCATATCTGAAAATCAAAAGGCCCATTAATGCAGACTTTCGTTTTGCACCCACCACAGTTTTTTGGTGCTCTGTTAAGATTCTAGCCCAAAAAGTAACATGTTCCAGATGTATTTTTAATAGAAATTCAGATTACTTAAACTAGCTAACTTTGACTCAAAAGAAAAATCCTAATACACTGTTGTGTGGTTGTACTATCGAGTATGGCAGAGATCCAGCGACAAACACCACTTGTCAGAAAAGTCCACGATAAATCAAGCCCTCCTGTCTGATTCTAGGTGTACAGAGGTTCTGCAAGAAACAGGTGATAGAATTTATGTTTGTAAACATACCTCTGTCAGTCTGAAGCCTGCTTCTGGCCGATGAAGACATTCTGCGTGGCATTTAGAGAAAAAGGCTGAACATATTTGCAGGAAATAGTGCTTCAAGAATGTCATTAGTTTCGAATGAGAAAGCACAGGGCTCTACTTTTAACGGAGCAAAGCGGTGTACTTACACACATGAGTAACAGCAGAAAAAACAGCGTTAACTTACAAAACCGATCTGACACACCTTTCTACGCCTCCATGAGAAATGCAACAATTTCACCTCGTCCAGTTGTTACAAGGCGATCCAGAGTCTGCATAATATGACTCACAAATTGTAGAAACAAACATTTGCAATGCAATAGGTCTCGCATTTCCACGAGTTTAAGCTATTGGCATTGTAAATGGAAATGCCTATAGCTTCAACTCACATAAATACGAGACCTATTGCATTGCAAATGCTTCTTTAGGTTTAAAACTGAGCGCGGCGCCGCCTCAAGGATACTTTAACACTGATCGCGGTGTCCTTAAAGCGGGCGCCGCGCTCAGTATTAAAGTACAAAAAAAAAAAGAGGAACCGAGCGCGGTGTTCTTGAAGTAGAGCCGCGCTTAGTTTTAAAGTTAAAAAAAATCAAATTAAACCTAGCGCGGTGTCCCAAAAGTGGACGTTGTGCTCAACATGAAAGTTATATAAAACTGATATTTAAATTGATCACTGTGTCCCTAAAGCTAGCACAGCGCTCATTATGCATATGCCCCAAACAGCAGCCGCCATTGTCACCATCAGTGACAATAACAACAAAAATAGTGCTTACTTACTAGATAAAGCAGTCCGTGTAACATGCCAAGTAAAAGCTCCATTCCTTATGGGCGGTAACAGATGGAGACAAGGCGGTAACAAGGAGGGACTAACGAGCCTCATAATGAATCGGAAGCCAGTGTTTACCAAGGACAATGACACCAGCCAATGAAAAGTATCGGCGGAGAGTGGGCAAGGCTTACACAGCATACTCGACTACTGCATGCCTCGCAGAGCGAGCAGCGCATCCACCCTGCTCCTAGGTTCGACCTAAAAAACTGGCCCGGTTCATTCGAAAGAAAAAATCAACCAATCAGCTTCTGGCCCATACTTTGCCTGCTCTTTTTCTGGCTTGAATGATGCAGTTGGTGAAAAATAAATGTGGCCCAAAAGAAAGAACAACCAGTCGTAGCACTGAGCTATCCTGCACATTAAAACATACATTCCTAAACCTATATGTTCCAGCTTCCTGACAAAGGCTGTATGAATAGTATGAACCTCAACGGTGCAACTAGCTGTGAGTTATATTAATTTATAGTCGCGATTCAGTATGAAAAGATTACAAAGACTAACACTGCTAGATGATTGCATTTAATTTCAGATTTTGCAAACAGACTTTAACACTTCTATCTGGTTTGAATTATGTAAAATGTCACAGATGTACTTAGATTAAAATGAAATGCAACAGTGCATGCACAGAACAGAAAGGCCTTTTTTTGAGCTGTAAGATAATGCCCTAGATTGTAGACCAGCAAATTGCACCAGTGTTGGGAAATCTCTCCCTGCTGCTGGGCAAATTTGCAGTGGTGATGTGCACTTATTGACATCTTGAACTGATATTTGAATGAGCCTACTGGTATTAAAATGTTGTTCATGCACCAGGAAATCCCCCAAAATTTCCCATAACCAAAACAAAATGTAATGCGCGACCTTCAGCGGTGAGGGGGGAAATCAACAGACGACGCAATAGGTAAAGTTAAATAAAAAAATAAAACCACTTACAATGCGACGAGTGCAAGGTAAGTCATTTTTAAAAATTTAACTTTACCTATCCCGTCGTCTGTCTACTTCACCTCTCCCCCCACCCCACCCGGCCCCGCCCCACCAATCTTACCTGTGACGGCCGCACCTGTAATACTTCCCAGCAGCAGTGCAAATAACGTGATCTGGCCAAGACTCCATAGGTCCTGCATTGACGGAATTCCATAAAAAATTTGGTTTGTCAACTTCATTCTCTTTTTTAACATATAACACTCAACACAAAGCACCTTTTCAGCAATAACATCTTAAGTCAAAATATGTATGAAATGAAAGCTAGCAGAAGAAAAATGGGAGGATGATAAAGGTTTGTTAACATCGCAAACTTGTCACAATAAGCTGATAAATCTAACACAGTATTGGACTATTGCTGCGGCAATATTTCCATGTTTTTTTTAATTGTAATACGATCAATATATAGATTAATTTTCTATTTCTTTTGGGTTTTTTTGGATTCTCACTCTATTAATGTGAGTATGTTAATAAATTCAGATTATTAAGGTGTGGAAAGGAGAGGTCACAATCTAAATATGTGGGGCCTCATTTATGAGAAGTGACACATCACTGCGTGATAGCAGCGATGTGTCACTTCTCAATGCGCCCTCCTTGAGACATGATGGATGCGTCATATTTACTGTATGACGCTTAATGTTGCAAGGAGTTACAGATACGTCAGTATTTCTGATGTATCTGTAGGCGCAAAAGTGACGCATTGCTGGAGTGTGTCACAAAAGTGACGCCATTCCAGCAATGTGTCCTTTCACATGGGACAAGCCCCATGTGAAAGGGCCTGCGTCAGTCTTATGCCTGCTGTGAGGCAGGCGTAAGATATTTATGCATTTGCACCCTAGAAGTGGCGCAGTGAAATCTCGTAGATTTCACTGCGTCACTTCTACGAGGCTTACTTACGTGGGAACGGCCACCCTGCATAAATTATACCTGACACAGGTATAATGTAGCACAGGGGTTTACAAAGTGACACATCTGCTTAGATGCGTCACTTTGTAAATAGGGCGCAACAGGAGGCATGTTTTACGCCGCCGATACGTCACAAAAAGTTACACAACGGAAGTGCAAAACTGTCGCAAGGCCTCATAAATAAGGCCCGTGGTGTCACTGAGCTCCCACAAATCGCGAGCAAACAGACCCTGCAAAGGTAAACTGGGGTCTGTGAGGAATCCTTGACTCACCCATGGTAGCCTGGCTAAAGTCGCAACGTTTTTCCCAGAGCAAAATGCATAACTGTGAAGAGCTTAAGAAGGTTGGATAAGCTTTTTTGTCGGTCCCGCAGCATTCTTGAACATTACACTAAAAAGCTCAAGATGAAGTTGTTGAAGTCAGGTCTTTTTCGGGTAGTCTTGGCACTTTATCATGGTCCTCCGAAGATTGACCTTTTTTTAGTTTAAACGTTTGCGACTGTTCTGCAAGTCTCCATATCTTCAACACTGGAGTCTTCACACACTGGTCCTGGTCCACAGATTAAAGTTGCAGAAGGGATCCTCAAAACGCTAGTTCATGTCTCAAGCAAAACCAACTAGTCACTGGGATGTCTCTGCAGCAGCTCGAGCTTCATTTTCCTCCGAAACTTCTTCAACTCCCAGCATCACTGGAGCGGGTTCACTGCAAAAGGCTTGTCCAGTTATAAATGGCTCACTAGTTTTCTTTATGGCAGGCCGCAGCTTCCAAGACCTTTTTCACTTGGAAAACACAGGAGAGAAGTTATAGAGGCACAAGGTATCCTCACCTGCTAGACCTTTACTCCTGCATTGTTAGTGGTCAGCAAGATGCTAGTACAACCCGTCCAAGTAGAAGCGTTCAAGGATAAGATAGGATAGAGCATAGTTTTATAGAGTGCTCGAATGCCGAGGCGTCTTGGCGCTAAGAGGTGAGATAGGGGATCGTAGGAGCTATGACTGATTTTTAAGGAGGTGGAAACAGTCGTGTTTTTAGTGCTTTCCTGAAAAGAAGCCTGTTAGACATTAATCTCATGGAAATAGGGAGCTGATTCCACAGTTTGGCTGCACAGTGTGACAGACTTCTGCCTCCCCACCAACCACTAGTCATCAAAGGAAATGCTCCGTCTGCAGCGCCTTTAGGCTTTGAACATCCAAGGACTGATACCCAATTCAAATGAAAAGTGTGCAACTGCTGCTGGCTCTCTGGCTAAAGGAGCAAATATAATTTGAATGACAGGAGCCCAGCTAAGAATGTGAATTCCCTTTTGTTGAGTAAAGTAGACACGCTCTGGTAAACGAGCTCTACAATTCATAAGGTGTTTAAGAACCGCAAATGATGAAATATGACAAATTTAATGGTAATTTCATACAGGGTATTTGATGGAACTCTTCTATCAAAAGTTTCCTAATAAATGTTTTAATTCTTGGTTTCTATGGGATACAGTTTCATGTGTAAAAACACATATCACGCTTAAGGTGCCAGTGAGTGGTTTCTAAAGCCCCATACCTGCACTTTGTACTGGTGTGCACCAACTTTGCATACACTATAGACATACTGTTGAATTACCAGAGAACCAGATATTACAACTTTAACTACATTGGTTATCTTCTTAACAGAGCCTCCGCTCTGCCTGTGTCGATCAACACCAGATTTCCAAAGTATAAACATTAGGAGAACAAGTCTTCCTCATCATCATTCGCATCATCATCTGTAATGATATTGACAAAACATTGAGCAATTCAGCAAGCGTAAGATTAAAACTCACAAAACATTTTAAGTTTAAAAGACAAAATTATTTCATCTGATGTCCCTTCCTTCTACTGAAACAAAATAACAGGCCTGGGCGGAATACGCAGAGTTCCGCTATCCGCGAAGTGACAGAAAAACTCTGCAACACTACACAGAGTTTCACAAGCGGCGGAGTGCGTTAGATCACGCCATTAATGCTGTTTTTTTGCACCGGGTGTGCGTCTCATGCTGGAAAATCAGTTCCGATGGCACTATGCACAGCCAAGAGAGCGCTGCTTCTTTTTGGTGCTCGGGTAGATTTTGTACTCGAGCAGCAGCTTCCTCAACGCGAATAAAAGGTTGCTCAATGCGAGCAGTTGCGATCATACATGACAGCCCGCGTTGGGAAATTTCACTGGGAGTGGGTCTAGTGGTGGATTTTCCTCGCCCTCCCTTGCCAACTTAAGGTTGGCGAGGATGTTCGAGGAAAAAGCTCTGCTCCGCGAACACTGCGTGCTCCGCGGAGTGTGGAAATCTCAGCAAACTCTGTGAACGAAGCAGAGTTAATTATCCAGGCCTACAAAATGCATGTGGCACCATCCACTATGATTTTTTATGTAATGCCTTTTAACTTATTCACACCATTAAGTTCATATGTGATTCAATATAAAAAAAACATAAAAATGGTTTATGCAAATTCCATACTTAGTTACAAAAACAGAGGAATATTCCTAAAATACGTAAATAATTTTACAATGATCTGATTGCCTGTTCATCACAAAAATGTATATATAAATATAGCAGTGTAAAATCATTGTTATATATCGAGGTTCTCTATAGTGGTTATCTGTATATTCACAACAACATATATAATACCCTACAAAGGAACATAATGTGACTTATTATTTAATACTTTCCAATACTAAGCAAAATTCTCACATCATCTGGTACTCTATTGTTACAGCTGGTTACCTCCAGTACTCTCATTTGTTCCATCTTCGTAGACGTTTTCCTTTCGTTTAGGTCCTTGAGTATAACACAGTTTTTTTGCCATTTACCTTAAATAAAATAGTTGTGGTCTAGTGATTATAAAGCAGTGACTCCAGATATAATTGTTCTACCCATATTTAGCAGAACAGAATATAGATTTTCTTAAAAACCATTAAGAGCCATTGACATATCAGCTGATAAGTGGCATAAAAACAAATTACATAGTGGCGGGTTAAGCAACAAATTGCAACTTTAATCCAGTTGCAACAATCTCAAAATCAAGGCCAACACCAGCCTAAGTAATTATTCAAGAGTTGCATCTTTAACCTCCAATAACCACTTACACTCTGGGCTTTCCAAGCTGTATATTTGCATGGTGACAATTGAATACCAACAGAGTGCACAATATACCAGCTCTGAAAATACACTAAGCTGATATTCATTTTTCAGTTCAGGGTAAAAGCTCCCAAATTGGCATTGACTATTTGAAATGCAGCAGAAGGAGGGAGCAGGTTGTGCTTTTCAAATTTGCATCAAAACAAATCCCTATATTTAGGTAATAGGTTTGCTATGAACAGCATTAGCCAACAAAGCATTGAGGATTATTTAAGACTGACTGAGATGTAATGGCCTATGTACCAAGCAAATGGATGTTAATCATCCTAAATCTTTATACCCTCCACAGCGGCTTAGCATGGGTTGCCAGTGCTGGGGGCAAGGCAAGTATCCTTCCACTTTTCTTTTTAAATTTCACACCCCTAATAACATTTTGCACCCCTGATAAATGCCCCTAATAATTTTGCACCCGGAACAACTGCCTCTATGCCCACCACCCACCACGCTAGACCTCTGCCCTGCAAGAGCGAATGAATTTTTATTGCAGACTAAAAATCTTAGAATCATTTAAATAGTGGCTGAAATGTAGAGCTGTCACTCAGAGTATCATATGTTGATCTAGAAGTTGTGTAGCACACTCAGAATATTAACCAATGTATACCACCCCAGTCAGTATTTATTCCACAAGAAGCCTTTACAATCCTAATGACTATCTAAGAAAAGTTGATAAATGCATAATGCAACAGTAAGGCTCATGGGTGACATGCATGACTAGCCATGAGCGTAAAAGTCATGAATGGAAGGACGGTGCACCAGAATGAAGTCAGATAATTTCAGATGTCTTCCAAAATATATTCTTTATTTTTGACTTTTGAGTTAAAATTTGGACATCAGCCAACGCGTTTCATTCCGAATGGAACTTCGTCAGGGCAAAAAGTGTCTATGTTTTGTATCACTCAAACAGTATCCAACAATCAATGGGTTCCAAAAGGGTTGTTCTTTAAGATTTATCGAATTTCTTTGAGGGACTGGGTTCAGAAATCATATGCCAGTTTCAACATCCCACTTACTTCCAATTAAATCAATTCATTTGGAGGATTAAAAGCCAGGTCCTACGTGTACCTCAACACAAATCTCCTCAGAATGTAAGAAAATCCGAAGGTCAATATAATTGCCAAGGGTCCTCGTCAAGGTTGACTTTCGCACCAATCGTCCCGTAATCCAACTATCGGTGAGACGCGCCATATTGCAACAGGCTTAAGTAATAACATCCTGCCATGTGATACACCTGAGCGTAAAAGTCATTGGAGCGTGTGCCATCAACTGTCAAGAACTGGGCACCTGGATGGTTTCCTGAGTTCTCTTCTCGACTGCACAAAGAAAGAGTGGCAATAGCAAGTGGAGATCGTGCCACCATACAGAGTATAGTGTACATGAAAGGTGTCAAAATTGTCCTTACGATCAAAACTAGGAGGAAAAGCCCAAAAAAGGGAAAAACATCTTGGCAATCTTAAGAATCTCTTTAACGCTGAAGATTAGAGTTGAAGTGAACAGCAAAGAAACAGACTCCTCCTGAAGAAGGGGAAGCAGAAAAAGTCAGGTGAAATTCCAGGATTATAAATAAGGTGAAAGTTTCTTCTGCAAGGAGCAAAACGCAGACACAAATTGAAGCAAAGGGGTGAAGACACAAAGGAAAATAAGGAAAACAATGCACTGTTATGCATCTATAGAATTTCTTCCTTAGATATGGTTCTACCTGGAATTGACATCATATGAAAAAACACACCACTTCATCAAGATGAAGTGGTGTGTTTTTTCATATGATGTCAACTGAGAACCTCTGGCTGTGGCTCCTCACATGGACTTGGATTCTGAGAAGGTAAAACCTCCACCTGGACATACCTGGTCCCTGTATCAGACCAGCACTCCATTGCGGTTTGTTGGCCTGAACCTTTGCCTTTGAACCAGTCCAGTGCGATCATATAACCGTGAGCGACTCTTTGTGCTTTTTGGCACTATTTTCACCTAAAACCTTAAGAGCTGATAACTCCGATTCTACAGATTTCTGTCATTTAAAGTATGCAAATTTACTCACGTTTCTAAATTGAATCTTAAATTTGGATTTTTTCTTGTGTTTCGTTTTCACTTTATTACTGTTCTAGTGCTGCATAAATACTTTAATAGCATGCAACAATGTCTCAACAGGTAATATTATAATGACAAATTATATAAAGTAAATAAAATTACAAGCGTACGAAGCAAAACAAGAGAAACACCAAGGCTGGCTATCACAGTCTGTATTCAATGATGGGCGCTGGAATACATTTCAGAAAGCAAAAATAATATTACTTGTAAGTAAGTGTAATCAGCAAAAAAGTTAACACATAGTGCTCGTGATAAGGTGAATGACGCATTAGAGGCACATGACATGGTGAAAGCAAACAGTGAGAAGGCGTGACTTAAAGTGGTACACAACATGAGAAAACTGGGGAGAATAATTTACAGAAGCATGTTTTGTGCCAGAGTCCATACGTACGCTGAGGTTTGTAGACAGCATTTCAACTGTGTGATTTCAGGTCATCTTCAGGACAAGGATAACACAAACCACTTACAATTGCTGTTAGAAAGATGAGGAAGGAAAAGGAAAGGATTTAGGAAGGGCCAAAGAGAGGGTATCAGGCAGAGGGTGATTAATAGACTGGTGGATAGCTACCTGTGCGTAGTCTGTAAGCATGTATGTCTGCGCTGTCTGCTAAATGGCACATGGCCTCACCAAGAGGTAGGAGGTACGTAAAAATTAGAGGTGCCCAGGTCGGGTCACCCAGGTAGATGTTCGGAGGGACCACTAGGGGATAATGGAGTCTGCAAGTAAAGAAGTGCCATGTGAGAATCACTGCATGTAGAAATTGCTGCACAATAAGTAGGGACACTAATGGTTGAGGAAGTGAATTCAATATGCGTTAATCATGGGCCATAAAGAAGAAAGAATTAAAAAGCACCATATCAAGCTCAATATATGTAAATGCAGGCCACAGTGAGGGAGAAAATGCCAAATGAGCATCAAGAATGTGCCATTATGTAAAGAATGGGCCTACCTTAGGTGAAGCAGCAAAATTCAATTTAGTAATGCTGGAAAACAATCAGTGTCACCGCGTGGAGCATGAAAAGTGGTAGTATCAACCGGCCCAGCGTGGTGAGCGAGCGGGTGGTGACCGCTGCAAACCTGCTTTGTAATGTCCTTCTAGAAATTCCAGTTGCACTATTAGGAATTGTTTTCACTTTGCCCAATTACTGGCAACTTTTGTTTCTGACATCTGAGTAATTGTAATTGAAAATGTCCAGTGTACACTAATTGTACACTGGACATTTGTTATTACTTATCATGTGGGATACATAGTGGTAGGTATGCCACAAAACGTCAATGCAGTATTATGTTGTAAGGCACTCACAATGTTGATCAGCAGTATGATGAACATTGCCTACAGTTTGGAAGACAATTAGTGTATCATGAGCATGCAGGATACAAATGAAGCCAAAGGATTGAATCAGATGGGGGGTCATATACCATTTAAAAAGCAAGAAAGATTTTTTTCAACCCTCTTTTTCCTTCAAACCTCCAATGGGCTTAGTTTCAGTGAAAACATTTTAATCGGAAAAAGGGGTCTTATTGGGCTAAGATGTCAAATGTGTGAACTGATGGCATGATGCTGACAAAGTCCCACCCACCGGAGCAGACTTCAGAACCACGTTTGTTTTAGGACATGGTTCTTTTCCATCTCAACTGGTGTAATATTTTACTGGCCCATGTTGTCTATATCTACTCTCCCCTACATCATCACACCTCATCAAAGGTCATTTTTAAGTCTGACAGCATCACATCTGTCCTCAGAGAACCTCAACGGCACTCAGTGCCTACCCAAATCACATTCAAGATCTCCTGCTCCATCTACAGTGTGGTAAAATCTGCAACCACAACATACCAGGTGACCAAGATTAAAATGTTCGGTGAAGAAAGACCAGAACATGGTCACAGCATCACCAATCAGAAATCAGAGAATATGAGAAGGAAAAGAAGAGAGACCAGTTTTCCACTTTAGTACACAGAGCTAGTAGGTAATTTCAGTCTAGATATACCAGGCTCCATTCAATCTTAACTTCTGCAAAGAGTGAGTTCAAATCCCAACTTTAAAAGCAATTCCTCATCAAAGAGTAACCGGCTTGATGTTAGACCTCCCTTGAAACCTTTACACTTTTGCTCGTCTTCTCTAACAAATTTGTCACTCTCCTTGTGCCACAACCATGCCTGTAAGTCTCACATTCAACCTCATCATCATCTACACTGTAAACCCAGCCATACAGACGTCCCCACCAATGTTATCCCTCATAACTATGATATATTATCTACTGGCGGTTATAGTTAGGACTGTGTTTCCATAGGAAATCTAAAAATTCTATTTTGACTAACTTTGGCGCCGGTTGACGAATCCTCGCGAAATTTTCAAAACTAATGGGGCGCTCCGCTCAGTTCCTACCCTGAAAGTCTAGGGGGGATTCGTCAAGCGGGGGCCGAGAAAAAATGGGGGTCCCAAAACACATTTTCCCCATGCATTTTCCCATAGGACCTTTAGTCGAAGGTACAGCCCGAACGGCTGAACAGAATTACTTGAAATTTGGCAAAGAGGTAGTCCTCAGGTCAGGCATGTGCCTTTTGCATATATGGTGTCAAGCTGTTCAGTAGTTTCTGAGAAAATTGCAGTTAGAGGTACATAAATATCTATAAGCGTGCACCGTGCGCGCACCATGCGCGCACCGTGCACGCACCATAACGTGCACGAGCGTAATTCTGATTGGTGGTTACATGTCAGTCAACATTCGAATCGGTCGAAATCAGGAAGTGTCGGCCGCCATTTTGTGTGTGACAGTGAAAAAGAAAGGTGGAGAGCGTGAAAAGGGGGCAGGGTAGAGAGTTCCTGACCCCCTAGCCTTTGTCAGGGGGTCCTTGAAGGACCCCGAAGGGTGAAAAAAACATTTAATTTTTTTTGCAAAAAATCACGGGGTGCGCGCTCCATGCGCGCACGGTAAAAAAACCTTAAAATAAAAAAAAAACATTTTAAATGATTTATTCCATATTACAGGATACAGTCAATCTATAACTATATACATAGGTAGTTTATTGTAAAATAAGTATATAAAAAATATAATAATACATACATAAATTAGCATTTAAAAAAACCTTAAAAATTCACTTAAAAAACCACAAGTTTCACACACGTTATAGTTAGGAATTAGCATTTAAAAAACCTTGCAAATTCACTTAAAGAACCATAGGTTTCACACATGTTATAGTTAGCTGGACATTTCACTCGTAAAAAAACATTGAAATTCCCCCGTTATAGTTAGTTCAGATAACTATAACTCGCGCAACCGCCACTCAATCACAAGGATGATGTCATCAGTGATGTCATGAGTGATGTCACTGACCATGTCATGAGTGATGTAATATGTAACGTCATCCGCAGTGGATTGCGGTCGCGCGAGTTATAGTTATCTGAACTAACTATAACATGTGTGAAACCTATGGTTTTTTTAAGTGAATTTGCAAGGTTTTTTAAATGCTAATTCCTAACTATAACGTGTGTGAAACCTATGGTTTTTTGAGTGACTATATATATATATCCAATTTATTGGTGTGCCTCATAAAACCTTTTATGAAGATTATAACCCCAATATTCTGTCCTTGGGTTACACTGGGTGGTTCTTCTCTCTGGAATTGTCTTATTTATGAAATGTATTTTTCCAATCATTTTTAAGTTCAGGCATATTAATTGTATTTTTCTTTTTGTCATTAGTCTTTTTATATTGTTTGCACTCATCACTTTTCCATTTTAATGGTCCGTGGGGCAACCTGGATCTTTTAACACAATACCTTTTATCATAATATTTATATTTTTATGAGATATGTTGTGTTATTAGTTGAAGTCTGACCCGAGCAAATTGTTCATCCGCTTGTCGGCAATTAGGTTATTCATGCATAACTGGTACAATTCCTGTTTATTTCTTAGGAGATGCCATAAGTGTTACACTGTATTCTTTAAAGGCATTAGGCATTCATGCCGGTATTATAAAATATATATGCTATATGTGGAAAGGTTAGAAATATGCACAATGCTTTAGCCTGTAATTTGATTACCTGCATTTTTTGCCATTTGGTTGATTGTACTTTCTCGCTGTCTATGACTTCATACCCATGTGATTCCCCCCATGTGACCAACAGTATCACTTTAAATATGTGACATCACGAGTTACACGCTGTCATGTGAACAAGGCTCCACGGAGCCGAAACGTTATGGCCGTCGCTCTGGGCATTGAATAAAAAATTGCACTATATGCAGGCTCGTGTACTTACTTCCTTGGCAGTTGGAGGATCTTCAAGGCTGGTGGGAGAAGTCTTTGGACATATATATATATATATATATATATATATATATATATATATATATATATATATATATATATATATATATATATATATATATATATATATATATATATATATATATAGATATAGATATTATATATATATTGGTATATATTGATGTATATTGGTATATTAGATATATTCACTGAAAAAACCATAGGTTTCAGGGGCGTTATAGTTAGCTGGACATTTCCCTCGTAAAAAACCCTAGAAAGTCCCCTGTTATAGTTAGTTCAGCTAACTATAACTCACGCCCCCGCAATGCACTGCTGATGACGTCACATATTAGATCACTCATGACATGGTCAGTGACATCACTGATGACATCTCAAATGACATCACTGATGACATCATCCAGTGAGTATGTGTTTCTGTACAGTTTTAATATGTTTAATATATATAGGGAAAGTCCTGTTGAAGAATGAGTGGGTGTACAAGTGTGTGAATGGATGATTTTCTAGGTGCGTAACTGACTCTATAAATGATTCATTAAATGTATCTTACTGCAGACTAGCGACTAAACTGTGTGAATGTCTGTATGTGTCTGTGTGTTGGTGTATAAGTGGCTGCATGGTTTGTGAATAGCTATATGAGTGTCTATATGGGTTATTGATTGGTTGTCTGAGTATCTGTGTGGGTGCCTGAGTGTTTGTGTGGGTAGGGTGTGTGTGACTCTGTGCATAGATGTGTGAGTGGGTGATTCTATGGGTGCATGGTTTTAAGAGTGCAACTGTGATGGACTGTATGGTTGGGTGAGTGTATGTATGGGTGTGTTAGTGATTGAATGTATATCTCAGTTGTACATGTGTCAGTAACTACATATGTGAAATGCAGTGTATATGTGTGTAAGAGTATATAACTATCTATATGTGAGAGTGTGTGATTGCGGGAGTGGCTGTATGGATGAGTGTGTGCTTGTATTAGTAATTGTATAAGAGCGTCAGAATTTGTTAGTATTTTTATGAGTAAGTGAACTTGAGTGTGTTTAACTGTATAGGTGAGTAAATTGGACTGTGTTTAATTATTTGCATGACTGACTAGGTGTGTCAGTACCTCAATGGATGATTGGCGGTGTGTGAGTGTCTATATAGGTGTATAAATGCATATGATAGTCTTGTACGGAGTGACTATAAGTATGAGTGACTGCACAGGTGAGTGAGTGGAGATGTATGTAGACCTAAGAGTCAATGAGTGGGTATGTACTTATTGGTATTGGAGTATCTATGGTTTTCAAAATGGCCGTCTGAAATTTTGAGCCGGTGTATCAAAGGTTATATTAGGGTGTGAGAAGATGCACTAATTTATCACATGGATGACGTCATCAGTGATGTCATTTGAGATGTCATCAGTGATGTCATCAGTGATGTCACTGACCATGTCATGAGTGATATAATATGTGACGTCATCAGCAATGTATTGCGGAGGCGCGAGTTATAGTTAGCTGAACTAACTATAACAGGGGAATTTCTAGGGTTTTGTATGAGGGAAATGTCCAGCTAACTATAACGCCCCTGAAAACCTATGTTTTTTCAGTGAATTTCTAAGGTTTTTTAAATGCTAATTCCTAACTATAACGCCCCTGAAACCTTTGGTTTTTTCAGTGAATTTCAAAGGTTTTTTAAATGCCAATTCCTAACTATAACGTGCATGAAACCTATGGTTTTTTCAGTGGATTTCAAAGGTTTTTTAAATGCCAATTCCTAACTATAACGTGCATGAAACCTATGGTTTTTTCAGTGAATTTCAAAGGTTTTTTAAATGCTAATTCCTATCTATAACTTATCTCTAAAGATATCATCTTTAATGATGTTCATTGGATTTCTACATTTTTCAAATTCAGTGTGTCAATTTCATTAATTAAGTTTTTTATCACCATTTTTTAAACCTATTTTTTCAATTAATTCTTTTAAAAATATAATTTGTTTTTATTGGGTTTTTCAAACATATTTTTGTATATTTTTAAAATATTTTTTAACTATATGTTCAAAACTTTATTTTATATTTTTTTCCATGTTTTTTGGATCTGCGCACCCTATGCGCACCGTTCTCGATCCCTACGCGATAGCATCCGCGCATGGTATGCGTTGGGTACGTGTTTAGTGCGCGATCACAATGCGACCGGTACGCGACTCCCAGCCTATACGCGACACGTTCAATGTACGTAACGCGACGTTTACGCGCTTCAGCGATGCGTCATCTGCGTCTATGCCGTGGTAGGTGCGCGGATCCAGCGAAATATTTAACATTTAAATAGACATATATATGTATTTCATGTGAATATTAATTGAAGACAAACTCTAAACTAGTCTTAAAAGTAATATATTTTTACATCTAATCCTATATTTTTTTTAATTCAATTTTGCGGATGCGTGCTGGGTGCGTGATGCGTAAGTGCAGGGTGCGCGGATCCCATGAGACCTGCAAAAAAAGAGATTTGATTGGTTCATTACACTTCCTGTTCTAACTATTGAAAGATCCCACCCAATTCAATCATTCTTCTTTCACCTTCTTTGGAGGAGCATCTCTTTGCAGAGAAGAAGATTTTTGGGACTAAGATTTCACTAAGCTCTAACGTTTTTCAACCAAAAATGGATTCAGGACAGCAGGCATCACCTGCATCTCCTGATACATCTGAGGATGAATTGTTGGAGGAGACACCACGCACACCACGTTTTTCATCTGTGGTGTGGAAATTCTTTACTTTTCCCGAGGGGCAAACGAAGACCAATGCCACCTTGGTCAAGTGCAAGATTTGCAACAGAGTGCTGTTGCGAGGGGATCCTAACAAGAAATACTCGTGCGGCATGGCAAGTATGATGAAGCACCTGAGGACCCTTCATCCGAACAATCTTGCACGAGAAGAATGCCGACGGATGAGAGACACTCCTGCTCATGCGCCTTCCACCTCATCGCAGCCGAGCACTTCAAGAGTGCATCCATCAGCCCAAAATTTGGACATCCGTCCTCAATTTCAATTTTTAAAAGTGCTCTGCACTAAGTGCAATGCGACTTTGTGCTACTGTGAGCAGTCGATCGATCTGATCTGCCGCCGGCAAGAAAGTCACAATTGCTAGGTTTTTTTTTTGTGGTTTTTTTTGTTCCCTGAAGTTCATTGTTCAGTTCCTCCTGTTTTGTTTTTTGTTTTTTTGTTTTCCAGAAAAACCAAAAAAATCACATAATTGTTAGAAAAAACAAAAAAAATATATAAAAGAAGAAAGAAAAAGTTCTTCTAAGAACTTAATTTCCTGGTTTGAAAAAAGAGCTAAATTTTTTTCTTAGTGTGTGAAAGTTTAGATGAATGTATGTGTAGTACGTAATTGACTGAATGAATGCATTAGTAGCGTATGGTGAATGTATAAGTGCAGAACTATGAGGAAGTGCTGCAGCATCACACAGTAACCTCTTTAACTGCAGTGTGCTGTAGTACTTCCGAAGCACAGGGATGCAACATATGTACATAAATATGTTGCAAATCTATGCTTCTCTCTGCACGGCTGCTTAAACTGTAGCCATGTGGTGACACAGGCACCCTTGCACCATAATGCAAGGATATCTGTGTCATGTGCTGTTTGTTTTTCTGCAGGAAGACACACCTTCCTGCACAAAAAAAATGAGAAAATGCATTTTTCTCCTTCAATGAATGCTGAACATTTCTGCATGCATTGAAGATATAAAAATGTGGAGAAATGAAAACAATTCTCCTTGTTGTGCTTTCCTACACCAATTTCAGAATGGTGCAGCATTCACACACATATCGAGATTTATGATTTCTGATAAATCTAGACATGTGTCTTGGTCTATGAGTATTCAGTGCAATCATGCACAGCAACACTTATAGAACACCCTTTCAACGCAAAGTGGTGTGCATAATGAGGTTGTATTTACATGGAGTATAAAAAGTGCACAGAGTGCCTTTTCCTCTCGTTGTAAATCTGAAAGTGTCTTGCGCAATATCTATGTTACAAAAAGTGACATATTTCCGGTTTTAAAATTCCTTGCGAATGATAGAAGGTAAGCACAGAGTTTTGTCTGCAAAGATGTTCAAAGAAGAATGATTGAAATGATTGCGGTCCTTCAATAGGTACAATGGGAAATATTATGAACCCCTCAAATCTCTTTTTTTGCAGGTCACATGATATCTGATTATGGTCAGATTTCAAAACTACATAGGTATAAACAGAGTGTTTTTAGAAATGTGTTTCAACTTTGTAGCTTCTTGCAGACCTTCTCAGTCTGCATATTGAGACTTAGTTAAGCTTACCTTCACAATAATAGGAATAAAAAATGGTATACATTTTTTTCAGATTTTCATTGCAGTCTAAATTCATATAAATTGCTTATTTTAAAATGTGGATCTGGCGGAAGAAAATAAAAATAAAATTATAAAATGTAAGAATACATTTTTTACAACACAGCATAATTTCCACAAAGTAATTTGTTTGCCTTTTTTGCTGTTCTCAGAATATATTAAATTTCACTAGAAATAGTGATTTCAATCGTTCTCATCACTTAACAGCGGACAAAAAAAAAAACAATCAGAAAGATTGTTAAAAAAAAATCATCATGCTATTCTCAGTAAAATACCACAAGATACAAATCACACATATATAAAATGCTTATGGCTAACAAAATTTTATAAGTTTAACTTACAAAAACTGTAAATGTTGTCGCTTAAAAATATTCACCGAATCTAAGGATGAGTTTTTGGAGGAGGCACCACGCCCACAACGTTTTTCTTCAGTGGTGTGGAAATTTTCTACTTTTCCCGCGGGGCAAACAAAGACCAATGCCACCTTGGTCACGTGCAAGATTTGCAAAAGAGTGCTGTCGCGAGGGGATCCTAACAAGAAATACTCATGCGGCACGGCAAGTATGATGAAGCACCTAAGGACCCTTCATCGGAACAATCTTGCACGAGAAGAATGCCGCCGGATGAGAGACACTCCTGCGCCTTTCTGAGTTTCTTTTCTTTTTCTTTTTTTTCTGCCATGATTTCTCTATTTTAACGTTGAAAAACAGTATCTGTAAAAAAGAATCACAAATAAATGTATATTAATAACTTTCAAATTTATACTATTCCATTACTGTACAAACACATTTTATATAAAAACTGACTAAGAAACTATAGCCCTGAACCACAAGTGTGACGATGGTTAAAACACTACATGCATAGTGCATACTACTTTGAAGCAGTTCATGCCCTGACGCCTATCTCACTAAAAGACTACATGCTAACTGACTGACTGACTACAGTACTATAAGGAGACACACTGGGTGAGTAACAGGGTGTTTGCTAGAAGTGTATGAATACTGAGTGGGGAATTGAAGGTGTGAAAGACAACTGTGTAGGTGGTTAAGAGGACTGCATACATAGTGGATAGGCGTTTGAAGCAGTCCATGTGCCAAGGCCTGGCTCACTGCATGAGTACTTGGGTACTGACTGAATGATTAGAGTACAGCAAGGAGAGTGCCTGGGTGAATTTATAAGTGGTTGGCTTTTAGCACAGTGAATGGATTAGCACTTGGTACTGAATGGGTCACTAGAGGAGTGCAAAGGGAGTGACAGGAAGTTTGCTGGACTGTATGGATACTGCCTATGGAATTGAAGGTGTGAAAGACAAGTGTATAGTATGTTAGAAGACTGCATGCATACTGCATAGACATTCAAAGCAGTCTATGTGGTAATATATGGTTCACAACATGAGTACTTGGAAACTGACTAAATCATCAGACTACTGCTAGGACAGTGCCTGGGTAAAACTTTTACATTTTCAGTTCTGGCGCAGTGAAGAGAATAGTACATGGTACTGCACTATAGTGTCAAACCCTGACTAATTTTATCAATGCATAAGCAAAGACTAGCTTCTAATGCTACTAAAACTTGACAACATGACCGGTTTTAAAACAGTTATCTGTCAGCAAATACACAATGTTACCAAATGTTTCTCTCACAATCCTTACCCAAATGCACACAGATTCACAGTGTGATTTTAGACAAGCAACACTATGCTAGGAGTTTACCAAAACTCATTCACTAGTCTAGAAGAGGTAAGGGTACTGCACACAATCTACATATTTAAGTACTGCACTTTAGTGTCAAAGCCTGACTCATTTTATCAATGCATAAGCAAAGACTGGCTTCTAATGCTACTAAAACTTGACAACATGACAGGTTTTAAAACAGGTGTCTGTCAGCAAATACACAATGTTACCAAATGCTTCTCTCACAGTGGTTCCCAAATGCACACAGACTCACA
Organism: Triturus cristatus; assembly: GCF_964204655.1. Taxonomy (NCBI): domain Eukaryota; kingdom Metazoa; phylum Chordata; class Amphibia; order Caudata; family Salamandridae; genus Triturus; species Triturus cristatus. Next base: position 139,502,014 of record NC_140592.1, read on the forward strand.
GTGTGATTCTAGACAACAACCACTATCCCTAGGAGTTTACCAAAACTCATTCACTACTGTGGAAGTGGTAAGGGAACTGCACACAATCTACATATTTCAGGACTGCACTTTTGTGTCAAAGCCTAGCTCATTTAATCAACGCATAAGCAAAGATTGGCTTCTAATGCTACTAAAACTTGACAACATAACAGGTTTTAAAAAGAGTTATCTGTCAGCAAATACACAATGTTACCAAATGCTTCTCTCACAGTGGTTCCCAAATGCACATAGACTCACAGTGTGATTCTAGACAAGCAACACTATCCCTAGCAGCTTACCAAAACTCATTCACTACTGTGCAAGGGGTTAGGAGACTACACATAATCTACATATTAAAGTACAGCACATTAGTGTCAAAGCATGACTCATTTTATCAATGCATAAGCAAAGACTGGCTTCTAATGCTACTAAAACTTGACAACATGACAGGTTTTAAAACAGTTATCTGTCAGCAAATACACAATGTTACCAAATGCTTCTCTCACAGTGGTTCCCAAATGCACACAGACTCACAGTGTGATTCTAGACAAGCAACACTATCCCTAGCAGCTTACCAAAACTCATTCACTACTGTGCAAGGGGTAAGGGGACTGCACACAATCTACATATTTCACTACTGCACTTTAGTGTCAAAGCTTGACTCATTTTCCGAATACATAAGCAATAACTGGCTTCTAATTCTACCAAAACTTGAGAACAGGAAAGGTTTTTAAGCAGTTATGTTTATGCAAAGATATGAAGTACCCAAATGCTTCTCTCACAGTGGTTCCCAAATGCACACAGACTCACAGTGTAATTCTAGACAAGCAACACTCTTCCTTGTACTTTACCAAGACACGATCACTAGTCTAGAAGGGGTAAGTTGACTGCACACATTCTACATATTTTTCAGTACTGCACACTACTGTGAAAGTCTGACTCATTTTGCAATTGCATAAGCAATGATTGGCCTCTAATGCTACTAAAACTTGACAACAAAACAGGTTTTAAAGCAGTTATCTGCCAGCAAATACATGATATTACCAAATGCTTTTCTCACAATAGTTGCCCAAATGCACACAGACTCACAGTGTGATGGCAGACAAACAAATATCCCTTGTACAAAATACATTTACTAGTCTACAAGATGTAAGGTGATTGCACACATTACAGAAAAATTTCGACTACACATTAGTACCAAAATGTTTCTCTCAAAATGATTCCTAAATGCACACAGACTCACTGTGTGATTCTAGACAAACAACACTATCCCTTGCACTGTACCAAAACACATTTCATAATCTAGAAGGAGTACTGCATTTTAGTGTAGAAACGTGACTCATTTTGCAAATACATAAACAATGACTGGGTTCTAAATCTACCAAAACATGAAAACAGCACAGTTATCTGTCTACAACACATGAAAAACACAAATACTTATCACAGAATGGTTTCTAAATGCACACACACTGACAATAAGATTCTAGACCACAAAAAGTACTCCCTGCACTTTAGCAGGAGAAACACATTAGTCTGATTAAAATCAAAATAGACCACATACATCCCCTCACAATTAAAAAACTCACCTTTCAAGTTGTTTTGTAGATTAAGAAGTATGTCAGTCACACACCAGATTTTCTTATACAGAATCTCTGCACTGTGCACCTCTCAGCAGAACCAAAGAATGGCAAAGTTTCTCTCTCATTTCCCACACATATACATGTAAACATCAAATCACATTCCTGCCCACATAAATTCAAAAGCAAACACACATTTCTATTGGTTAAACATTTCAACCCTTTCCAAATGACGGAAATTTCAACCCTTCCCCCAATCTGCCTTCTGCCCGTTACCATAGAAACAGATCATGGCACACTGTACTGAGCACACGGGTCACAAGTTCAGCACACAATGTTGCTAATCAAGACAGCAAGTGTGCTTGACTTTTCATCATATCAGCTTATCATATATAATGTTTCTTTCAATCAGTTTTTGTTAACCAATAAGAATTATACGTTTAGAAAATATATATATATATACACCCTACCTTTCAGTGTAGAAGGTTGTCACACAACCAATGATTTCTTGTCTTTTTTCAAAACTGCATCTTAGCCACCATTTTAGAAACATCTTACTTTCCAAACTGCCATTTCATTTACAGAGACCATCTGAGTGCATCCAGACCTCCTTTCAAGATGCTTAGAGTGTGGATTGTGGGACACAGCTATATTTTCTGGAGCCAAAGGTATGCAGAAAACAAAGGCATTCACAAAGACCTAGGTTTGCCAAATGTAGACATTAAATGGATTGGACAGAGAGGGTTAAAGTGGCACCAATTGATGCCATTGGTGAAATCCTTCATGCATATCCAACACCCTGACCTCATCATAGTGCACTGTGGTGGCAATGACCTAGGCACTTTGACTGCGGTAGGTCTGGAAATCCTTATGAAGAACACCTTTGCAGAACTGATTTCACTTTTCCCCAAAACTGCCTTTGTGTATTCTAACATATGGCAAAGGCAGAAATGGAACTGATCCGATCATTTTTGTCCACAAATTGAGAAAGCTAGGAAACATGTGAATAAATATGTTTCTGCTTTTCTCCGAGACTATAGAATGGGGTCCATTTACAATAACAATCTGCGCTTTCATATGCAAGAGATGTATAGGAGAGATGGAGTACACTTTACTGATGAAGGAAACAGAGTCTTCCTCAACAACTTTAGACTCTGTATAGGTACTTACTTATAAGTACCAAAAACTCTCAATGAACACAACGGCTCTTTTTAGAGCCACTCAAGAACAAAACACTTAAGCTTGATCTTTATCTCCCAAAAATGTCAATTTTTTTTCCTTTGGATCCGCGCACCCAGCGCGAGAGAATCCGTGCACCCAACGCGTTAGGGTGCGCACACCCTGCGTGCATTTCGCCGTTTAAAAAAATAGGGGGCCCCAGGGGGTCCTTCTGGGACCCCCTAAGCACCTCTAGAGGGTCAGCGTATTTCCACTCTGCCCCCTTAATATGTTTTACACACTTATTCCCCTTGCTTCTTCAGCCTCGCTTCTACCGATGCAGAAAATGGCCACCAACAGTTCCTGGTTGCGAATGTAGACAGACACTCAACAGTCAATTAGCATTCAGCGTGCGATCGGGAGGGTGCGTGCTCGGTTCGGGGAGGATGCTCTTACGGTGCGGGTAGGGTGCGCGGATCCTCCCCAGCCATAGATATCACTAACTTTTTTACCCTAATTTTCTCAGGAACTACTGAACAGATTCACACCATTTATGCAAAAGGCACGAGTCTGAACTGAGGACTACCTCTTTGCCAAATTTGATGTCATTCCGTTCAGCGGTTCGGGCTGTAGCTGCGACAACAGATCCTATGGGAAATTGCATGGGGAAAACGCGTTTTGGGACCCCCCTTTTTTCTCAGCCCCCGCTTGACGAATCACCACGAAACTTCCAGGGTAGGAGTGGAGCAGAGCTGGCCAAAAGTTTGGAAAATCTCACGAAGATTCGTCAACCGGCGCCAGACTTATTGGGAATAAAATGTTGCGGATTTCCTATGGAAAATAGGTCCTAACTATAGCTATCTACTGGCGACCGCCAGTAGATAATATATATATGTATATATATATATATATATATATATATATATATATATATATATATATATATATATATATATATATTCACCGAAAAAACCATAGGTTTCAGACATGTTATAGTTAGCGGAAATTTTACTGATAAAAAAACCAATGAAATTCCCCCGTTATAGTTAGTGCAGGCAACTATAACTCACGCGACCGCAATCCTCTGCTGATGCTAATACTGTATTTAGGGGCATATGCATCAACATTAGCATTTGCGATTCCTTATTAGCGAAAAATAAGGAATCGCTAATAAGGAATAGCAAAAGGCTATGCATGTAGGAATCGCTATTCAAATAGCGATTCCTTAACATTCCTTATTACCGAATCGGTAATACCGAATCGGTAATAAGGAATACCTACCCATTCATTCCTATGGGCTTGGAGGCCCATAGGAATGAATGTAAAGCCATTCTGTATTAGCGATTCGGTATTACCGAATCGCTAATAGCTGGAGCACTTTCAAGGGTGCCAGGGTGTCAAAAGGACACCCTGTTGCACCCCTGAAAATGATATGTGCACATATGTTGCACACACACATGCTCTAAGGGCATGTGTGTGCGCAACATGACACTTTGAAAAATGCACAAAAGTGCATTTTTCAAAGTTTTTGCAAATTACCATGCAGTTCATCTTCATGGTAATTTGCTCCCCTTATTAGCGAAATCGCTAATTTTTTAACTTTGATGCATTGCATTTAAGGAATCTCACTTTGGGATTCCTTAAATGCAAGAGCTATTTAAGGAATCGGTATTTAAGGAATCCCTATTTAAAGAATCGCTATTTAAGGATTCCTTAAATACCGATTTCTGCTTTTGGGTTGATGCATTGGGATTGGGTATTTTCTACTTAATACCGGGAGCTAATAAGGAATCGGTATTTTACCGACTGGATTTTGGCTTGATGCATAAGGGTGTTAGACACTTATTTGCCCATGTCTTCTTCCATAAATTTTTAGCTATACATATATTACAAATATTTTTTTTTCATAAAGACACATATGTCATCAGCAGAAGATTGCGGTCGCGTGAGTTATAGTTGCCTGCACTAACTATAACGGGGGAATTTCATTGGTTTTTTATCAGTAAAATTTCCGCTAACTATAACATGTCTGAAACCTATGGTTTTTTCAGTGAATTTGCAAGGTTTTTTAAATGCTAATTCCTAACTATAACGTGTGTGAAACCTATGGTTTTTTCAGTGAATTTGTACGGTTTTTTAAATGCTAAGTTACTTTACGCCATTCGTGGCGTGCACGCCCACTTAACGCAGTTCGTTAAGCGCTTCGTGCACCGCGCGCCCACTTTACGCAGTTAGTGCCGTACACGCAAGGTGGTCACGCAGTGCGCTACGCGCACCGCGTGCCCACGTTACGCACCGTGCGCACATGGAGGACATATTATGCGCTTCCTTGTGATAGGTAATCTGTTAAATTTAATTTGTAAGTGATGACAATAATATGCCATGCACAGAGAGTGTTTTTTTTTTATTAAAATTTTTAGCGTAAGCGCACCGTACGCGTACGGTAAGCGTAATCGGCGAAATTTTCAAAAAATAAAAATTTACCGTTTTTGGCCTTGGGGGATCTTTGAGGACTCAACTAACATGGCTATGTGCATGGGCGCTGTCTAAACAGCCCCTTTATATGTTTTTTGCCTTTGTTTACAGCCCCCCCCTCAGAGTGCGAGAGAGAAAATGGCGGCCGCCGCTTCCTGGTTTCGACCGATTCGAATGTTTACTTAGATGTAACAGCCAATCAGAATCGCGCTCGCGCACGCCACCGTACGCGTACGGTAAGCTTACGGTAAGCGTACCGTAAGCTGGCTCAGATATATATATTGATTTAAAGGCTATTTTCTCAGAATCTACTGAACAGATTTACACCAAACCTACAAAAGGCACTTCCTTGACCTGAGGACCACCTCTCTGCCAAATTTCTAGTAATTCTGTTCAGCCGTTCGGGCTGTAGCCCTGTCTAAAGGTCCTATGGAAAAATGCATGGGAAAAACGTGTTTTGGGACCCCTCTTTTATCTCAGCCCCCGCTTGACGAATCCCCCCGAGACTTTCAGGGTAGGAGCGGAGCGTAGCGCCCCACCTATTTTGAGAAATTCGCGAGGATTCGTCGACCGGCGCCAAAGTTATTCAAAATAGAATGTTGCGGATTTCCTATGGAAACAGGGTCCTAACTATAACTACCTACTGGCGACCGCCAGTAGGTAATATATATATACATACACACACACACACATACATATATATCTACATATGATGTAACAATTTAGTATATTAAAAACGACATAAAATATTCAGCATGGCACATACATCATTCATAGAAAAACATAATAATACTTTTCCTTTAAAAGCAATTCATTCCAATATTATGTACAACAATCGGTGTGCAAAATAATCCCATAGCTGCTCTTTTAGGAAAATAAGTGCATAGTGCTGACCTGGACGGTCACATCCTACTTGTGCCAAAATATGACCAATGCTATGGCTCTGATTGATTACCAGGGTCAATTGGAGTAAAATCTATAATGTTGTTTATACTTTATTGTGTCGCCCTAAATGGGATGGGTATGCCCAGATGTGAGTCTTGTGCACACTGTGTCACTGGATCCAAGCTGTACCCGCTGATGAGCCCATAACTAGCCCAAAACTGGTCCTGGGTTACTTGTGTTCTGGCTCAGAGAGGACCCGGCTTGGCAGTTCGGGCAGGACTGTTCTGATGGGAGCAGGGTCAAGACTGATTTGCATATAGCTGGGTCCAAACAGAGGTGACATGGTGTGCAAAATAATGATTTATTGGGATGCAGCCCAGAGTAATTAATGGTGGCTGAGATTAATCACTTTTTTGTATACCTTAGAACTTCCATGAGTGACACCCTGCATGAGCCACCTTGATCCAATACCAGAAATGTGCTGATTCACCTGACCATTGCAAACATTATGCCGCAATCGGAATGAGGTCACACAGGGCTAGAGAATGTTTGGGACACAGGGATGCAGACAACATGTCTTGGAACTACTGCTCTCTCTGAGTGCTGGTGACAGGGCAAATGGGATGCTGGGAAACACATCCATTTCCCATTGTGACAATCAGGTGCTACAATGGCAGGAATAACTGGAAACAGTTCACCTACAGGTGTACCAAAAGAGGGTGTCTTTTACAATGTCTGGTTGTGTTCTAGAGTGTAACATAATAAATATTGTTTCACCACACTATTGAGGCATAAATATCAAACTCCACACTAGCATATATTGAATTTAGGAAGCCACTCATAGATTCTATGCTTGTGATTCCCAAATTTTCTTCTCTTCCTCCTCCTTTTCTGTTCCTCTTCAGGAACATCAAGAAGACCAGAGCAGGAGGTCCTTTCTTCTCTTTCCTCACGGCCAAGGCATGGAACACCCTCCGTCTCCACCTCCGACGGACTCCAACACTCTACAAGTTCATGAAGGACCTCAAGACCTGGCACGAATCGCCGTGAACGTCCAGAAGCTGCGCCCCCTCCCCCCCACACAGCACCTTGAGACCCTATCGGGTGAGTAGTTACGCTTAACAAACCAACGATTGATAGACGGATTGAAAGTAGCTCTGTTTTCTTTTTTCTTTTGGTAAGCCGATAACAGATAGTGTACATTTACAATGAAATTACATAAACAAGAGCAAAAGCATGAGGGACCAAAACATACATTTAGTCACAATAGAATTTCAAAAAGATACAAATATATACATAATACCAGAACCATAACAGGACAGCAGAGTCAAAAGGGGGAAAGAGTGAAATAAGATAACAAGAGAAGAGAGAGATGACGAAAGCATATAAGAGACCTCATGAATTATACATAAAAAGTGTATACAAACATATAGTGTTTCTCTAATTTCATCCTTCGTTAAACATCAAAACATTAATAAACACACATAAAGAAACAAGGGCATGCAACAATACAAAGGAAGGCAAATTTAAATCATAGTTATTTTAAATGGTCCACTAACGCCCCTCATGTCTTAATACCTAACCTATGTTTCTGTCGCCCTTTAAGGGTATAAAGACTATGTTCTGGCGTATAGTCTGCCCCTCCACCTTTCAAAACATGGCGGCTCTTTTTGCCTCCATAGTGACACTATGCACAGTCTAGCCACGCCACAGCTATGAATATAAAGTACCTGAATTCATGCATCCCCTGTGCAGCTAATGATTCCTCCAATACACCCAAAAGAATCCCCATGGATGTAATCACAGTCTGTGCCCCTGTTACCTCTGTCAGGAAAGCCTCAATCTTGTTTATCAGTTGTCTCAATTCTGGACATTTAAAAACATGTGCAGACTACCAGCTTGAACCATCCCACAGCGCATACGTTTGTGTCATGTCTATGGGCTGCGGCTCTAGGGGCATCTCCACACAGCGCAGTTTGTGCAAACACTCTCATGCACGCTCGCTTTGTAGCAAAATGCACTGCGCCTTCCCCTTGCCACGATATTGGTGGTTTTGTACTCAAACTTGTCACAGACACTTGAGACTTTAAATGTTATGCGTGGACGCAAGGAATGTTCTGTGCATCTATGAGCACAACCACTGTGACTGTACTGTTACTGTAAGAATATCCCATGCTCCAACAATGAATATGCCCATATAGCTCATGCGCTATGATCATGATTATTTATGCCCATATATTGTAAACAAAACACTGTTTCCCTTTTCGTTTGCTTTTTATTTAAAAATGAAACATTGTTCTTTTCTCCTACAATACTGCCGAGTTCTCCGCACTGGTAAATATGGGCCACTCTCTCTTCCAGGGCAAACTGAAGCGTGGGATCCATCTTGGCTTGGTCCCTTTTATAAAAAGGGACCGCGCCCTTTTACTCATGCTCGTTATTTTCTCCCGTTTTCCTGCTGTCAGAGCATCGTGGAGGCAGAGCTGGAACATCTTCAGCTGTTCAGCGCGGGGATTTCTGGATGAAGGTACAGAGAATGCTTGGTACTTGGAAGGGCAGATGCTCAACAGAGTTGTGGTAAGAGCATTCCTTCCATTTCTTTGGGATCTCGATTCGACTGTGATCTATGAGTGCTTCATGGATAGTTTTTGTGAAAAGAATATGTGAATAACAGTTATGATCGTGGAATTCTGAACTCTTTGGTCATCTCTACAGAAACTTTAACCCTTGAGTTGGTTATAGATACTTTTTGGAACTATTGACAATTACTGATTTCTACCTTGAGTGGTTTCTAGGTGATTTTGTGGAACTTTTGCTAATCATTTAAAGAACATTTGCTCTTGACAGTTAATCTCTTGTATAAAGTTGCGAGGCAGGTCCTGCATACAAACTCGTCATTTTATGGAACAAGCTGGTGCTGGTGGGTATAAGTACTTTCATTATTTTAACCTACTAAGATATAGTTGAGTATTCTAGCTGTATGCAGAACCACTGACGTTTCTCATATATTCTTTTGTTGTGTTCTCATTCCCATTCTTTACAAACTAAGCAGTAGGGGAGACACAGGTGAATATGTTAAAATCACTAGTAACATTTTATCAGTATTTAATAGAAAGTCAGTCTGTTTAACACTCTTTACAATTTCTATTTACAGATCTCCTTCCCTGCTGTTCCTACCCCAACACCCTTTCCCCCATCTGGCCACTCTAATGCTCTGTGTCATAATGACAATCAGACTTGGAGCTGCCTGGAGGTGAACCCTTCTAGGACCTTGCAAGCCCTGAGGAACGTTGACACCTGACAGAATAACGAGTCCACGTATTACTTTCCTCGCGGCTTGCTCGATTTTAGAATGGTCACCCTAGATGACATCCTCAAAGCTTTAGGGCACACGCAACAAGAGTTGGCAGACTCTAAAACACATACTACAGCATTAGCAGATAGCGTTTGACATTTACAACACAGAATAGAAAGTAGGGAAAAAGCGGAACGTAATCCTTTTGATGTTCCTGTGGGCAAATTTCCGAGTGCAGTTCATTCCGTAGGTCACGGCACTGCTGGTGGAGGTGTAAATCCTATGTCTATATCTGTGACGGTTCCTCCCCAAATACAACTAGCTGTACCAGAACGTTTCTCTAGAGATCCAGCTAAAATCCAGATCTTCCTCACCCAAATAGAATTGCATTTTACTTGTCGACCCACAGCATTCCCAGATGCAAAATCCAAAGTAGCATTTCTCATCTCTTACTTAATCGGTTACGCAGCTTCTTGGGCTGTCCCATTAGTCCGTGAGGATAACGCCATTCTGTATAATTGGAAAACCTTTGTCCAAGAGTTTGAGAAAGTGTTTGATAGGAGGGCAGCAACACAATCAGCAGATAGGTAACTATTGGAATTGCGTCAAGATAATCGAGATCTGGTCACGTATTTATCACACTTTAATCGTTTGGTGTCAGAAGCGAAGAGGCCTGAGGAAAAAAGAGCTGAGATTTATTACCATGGGTTACGTAACGAATTGAAAGATGTCCTAGCGTAAATAAACCCGCAAACTAAAGGATGCACTGAACGTATTAATCTTACCTTGCGTTTGGATCATGCACTAACTGAACAAAAAGGACATCATCCTGAACATAGTAGTTATCGCTTTGAACGTAGTAAACCACTATGCAGTACCGCACCACAGGACAATCGTAGTGAACCCATGGAGATAGGATCAGTTCGCCCAGCTCTAACTAAAGAAGAAAAAGAGTCACATAGAAAGAATGGATTATGTTTGTACTGTGACAAAAAGGGTCACTTCATCAAAGAATGTCCTACAAAACCAAGAAACAAAAGCTTTCAACCAGCCGTTAAGACCATACGTACAACTGTAGCTCCGACGGAAAACTAGTCTGCTCAAAAGATAAACAAGGGGGACCTTTTGAGTGCTTGGCAAATCCCCTCCATTAATACTTCCAGGAGTAGTCGAGTTGCCCATGTGATGCTAGAAATGGTGGTGGAAATCACATCAACAACTAGACATTCAATCACTGTGCTCCTTTATTCATGAGCAACAGGAAATTTTGTAGATTCGGTAGTGGCACAGCAATTACAGTTACCATGTGAACCTACGACAAAAAAGGAAATAGTGCAGACCGTAGATGGGCATGTTTTGACTTCTGGGCCCTTTACTAAACAAACCAAAGCCTTACAACTGGAATTTACAGTAGCAACCATGCAGCATACTGAAATCATCTCTTTTAATCTTATTAGTGCTCCTCAATATGGATTTATTCTTTTGATGCTATGGTTACAAACCCGTAATCCGCAGATCGACTGGGTTCAACGAAAAGTTACTGACCTTTCGGATTTTTGTAAACAACATTGTGTTGTGAATTCACGTAATCCAAGGAGACTTGAGCAAGTGCAAGATCATGCCTTAGCTACAACCGAAGAGAAAGAGACCATGTTATCCCCACAGTATGAAAAATATCATGAAGTTTGTAACAAAAAGCAAGCAGATAGTCTACTTCCTCATCGGGCATATGATTGCCAAATAGACTTAATACCTGGTTCCGTGGTCCCTAATTGTTGTATTTATGCTCTAGCTGAGAAAGAAAACAAATACTTAAGAGAATACCTAGATAAATACCTAGCCAACGGTTTCATTCAACCCTCCAAGTCCCCTGCAGCCTCTCCATTATTTTTCGTATCAAAAGCCAATGGCGAGCTCCGTGACCGTATTGACTATAGAGCAATGAACAAAATCACAGTAAAAAACAAATATCCACTCCCACTCATCCCTGTTCTTCTAGATCAAGTAAAACCAGCTGTAGTGTACACTAAATTAGATCTAAAAGGTGCATATTATCTGGTACGCATGAGAACAGAGAATGAGTGGAAAACGGCATTTAAAACCAGGTATGGACTCTTTGAATACACCGTGATGCCGTTTGGGCTTTGTAACACCCCAGCGGATTTTACATTTTTCCCGAATAATATCCTGCAAGACTTCCTAGACAAATTCGTCATTGTATACATAGACGATATTTTTATCTATACCACTTCCAACGAACTGCACGAACAACATGTTTTAACTATTCTGGAACAACTACAGAAACACGGCCTATACTGCAAATTGAGCAAATGTGACTTTCATGTCACAGAGGTCGCATTCTTAGGTGTCATATTAACTCCTGGAGGCTTTCAAATGGCACAAAGGAAAATTCAAGCGGTACTCAATTGGCCAAGTCCTAAAATGGTACGTGATGTCCAGTGTTTCCTGGGCTTTGCAAATTTCTATAGATGTTTCATTGTCCATTTTTCTCAAACTATAGCTCCAATCACCCATCTATTGAGAAAAAAAGTCCCATTTCAATGGCACTCTGAGGCTCAAAATGCATTTGATCAGCTTAAACTAGCTTTCACTTCTGCTCCTGTTCTAGTTCATCCCAACCCTGAACAACCTTTTATTGTGGAGGCTGACGCCTCTTATATAGCAATAGGTGCTATTCTATCACAAAGAAGTTCACTCACAGGTCAGTTACATCCTGTAGTTTTTTATGTCTAAAAAACTATCTTCAGCAGAAAGAAATTATACAATTACTGAGAAAGAACTATTAGCACTAAAAGAGGCATTCAAAGAATGGAGACACCATTTATTAGGAGCACGACATCCCATCACTGTGTTCACTGACCACCGCAATATAAAGTTTATGAAAACAGCTCGAGTATTGACTCCACATCAATTGCGGTGGATGGTCTTTTTCTCTGAATATGATTTTTTGGTTACATTCCGCCCAGGTATAGACAATAAAAAAGCTGATGCACTAACCCGCCAAGATTCAACCCAAATCCCTTTAACTGAAAAACTACAAGCCATAATCGATCCAGACAAAGTTCTTTGCATTATTTCCACTGAAGACTTTCTGGAGTCAGTATTAGATCATTTCCCTGTTCAAATGTGGAAAGACTGGTTGACACAAGATGCCAATAGACGAATTATTCAGGATCTACCATTTCATGAAACAGCCTTGTTCCTACCAACAGAACAGTTACGGAAAACAGTATTCGATTGGCATCATGATCATCTATGCTCCCGGGCATCCCGGTAGAGTAAAAACAATAACAGCAATTCAACTAAATTTCTGGTGGTCCAAATTGACTCAAGATATCACAAGATGTGTGGCTAATTGTGTAATATGTGCTTGCAACAATAATGAACATGGAAAACTCAGAGGTTTGCTACTACCTTTACAGACTCCACAAAGATCATGGGAGCATTGCTCTATAGACTTCATTACTGATCTACCAAACAATCAAGGTCACACATGTATCCTTGTAATTGTGGACAGTTTCTCCAAATTGGAGCATTTCATAGCATGCAAAAAGGTATCCACATCTAGTGAATTAGCTAACCTGCTCCTCTTTCATGTTGTCCGTTTGCATGGAATCCCCAAAAAGATTATTTGCGATCGTGGAACCCAATTTACTGCCACATTCTGGTCCCAATGGTGTCAAGCCTTGCAAATTTCTCCTGCTCTTTCCACAAGTTACCATCCTCAGACCGATGGTCAGACGGAGAGACTCAACCAAACTCTTAAGCAATACTTACGTTGTTCTGTTACCTCCATAATAAACTCATGGGTTCAATTACTTTGGTTAGCAGAAATTGCTTACAATGCTGCTCATCATACGTCCTTACAGACCTCCCCTTTCAATTCCACATATGGTTTTCAGCCCTCTTATTTGCCACTGGTTCTTCTCAAAAGTCAAAGTTTAGTTCCATCAATCGCTACAGGAGTTAAACATATCTAGAAAGTGCATTCTCAAATCATGCAACGACTAAATCTGGCAAAAAACAACTACAAGAAGTCAGCTGACAAACATCGCAGGCCTGATCCTCAATATGATGTGGGTGACAAGGTGTGGCTTTCCACCAAAAACATTCAGTTCAAAAACAAAAAGGCATTCCACCCCAAATTCATTGGTCCATATACCATCGTCAAACAGGTCAACCCTGTCGCTTACAAGCTGCAGCTTCCACCTCTGGTGAGGATCCATCCTGTTTTTCACACCTCGCTACTGAAGCCTGCGCCCCAGACGTGCTTGTCTCCACCTGCTCCTCTGGTGCTGGATGATCACAACGTATTTGAGGTCCATCGTATTTTGGATTCTCGCAGGCGCGGTTCGCGCTTATGGGATCTAATCTCTTGGAAAGGCTATGGTCCTGAACATGACTCTTGGGAACCTGCGGAGAACGTGCATGCACCTCAGCTGGAGCGCAGTTTGTACAAAAACTCTCATGCACCCTCAATTTGTGGCAAAATGCACTGCGCCTTCCCCTTGGCACGATATTGGTGGTTTTGTACTCAACCTTGTCACAGACACTTGAGACTTTAAATGTTATGTATGGACGCAAGGAAAGTTATGTGCATCTATGAGCACAAGCACTGTGACTGTACTGTTACTGTAAGAATATCCCGTGCTCCAACAATCAATATGCCCATATAGCTCATGCGCTATGATCATGATTATTAATGCCCATATCTTTTAAACAAAACACTGTTTTCCTTTTCATTTGCCTTTTATTTAAAAAAGAAACATTGTTCTTTTCTCCTACAATACTGCAGAGTTCTCCGCACCGGTAACTATGGGCCATGCCCTCTCCCAGGACGTACTGCAGCGTAGGATCCATCTTGGGTGGGTTCCTTCTATAAAAACGGACCGCACCCTTTTACTCGCGCTCATTATTCTCTCCTGTTTTCCCGCTGTCAGAGCATCGTGGTGGCAGAGCTGGAACATCTTCAGCTGTTCAGCACGGGGGATTTCTGGACGAAGGTACAGGGAATGCTTGGCACTTGGAAAGGCAGATGCTCAACAGAGTCGTGGTAAGAGCATTCCTTCAATTTCTTTGGGCTCTCAATTGGACTGTGATCTATGAGTGCTTCATGGATAATTAACCCTTTCCCCCATCTGGCCACTCTAATGTTCTGTGTCATAACGAAAATCAGACTTGGAGATGCCTGGAGGTGGACCCTTCTAGCATCGTGCAAGCCCTGAGGAATATCGACACCTGACAGTTTGCCCTCATTTGACCCCCCCCACCTTGCAATTTTGGCAGGCGTACAATATAAATTAAATATGGTTCTATAATGTTGCGCTTTGAAATCAGAAGCTTATCTGCCAAGGCGATTGATTCTTGTATGATATTCCCTCCCTGATCTAGTTTGGTGTTCCATTTGAGGTTCTGTATTTCCAGATCATCATTTTGTAGTTCAATAAGACTTTGATACGGGGTGCCAATCCTTCCACGCATCCTTATTACCTCCAGCAGGTTACTTTTTTTGGCCAGATTAACTACCTCTACTCTTTTTTAAAAATAATCCTGAATCAGTTTTAGGGAGATCATATTCGGATACCATTGAGGAGTAAGCCTTGATACCACTATTGTCAACTAAATCCCACAAGGTCAAAAGTCCCTTTCGTCTCCATCTAGTCATGATGGTGTCAGAGAAAATGGAGGGGGGTAGTGCTCGGAAGGAGGTAGGCGTATAAAAATTAAGTTTACCAATCTTCAAATACTTTCATATCTGCAGCCACGCTTTGTGGGTAGCCTGAACCACCTTAAATCGAGTTTTTTTTTTTATAGTAACTGGGCTCTAAGTTTTGAAAGAAACTCCTCTCTGCTTTTGATCCCAACAGCATCTGAAAAATGTTTGGAGACTCTTCTACCTTTACCTCACCTTCCCCAACCAGTAGGATTTCCATTTTTTGTAATAAACACACCCAATAATAAAAAAGAAAATTAGGAACAGCCCACCCCCCTCGAGATCCTGGTAAGATCATATACTTCGTTGCTCGACGGGGCTTACCTTGCGCCCACAAAAAGCTACTACAAATGGATTGAAGTGTCTGAAGTCGCTTCCCCATAAGTTCCAAGGGGACAGATCTGAAATAAAACAGCACTTTAGGCAAGACATCAATTTTTAAAACATTACATCTGCTCACCATTATTAGATGAAGGCCTTCTATTTTGTCCAAGTCCCTTTTTATTTTTCGCACCAGGTGTTCCCAGTTGGATAATACCATCTTATCCAAGCATGCGTTAATACATACCCCCAAATATGTAGCCTCGTCTGTAACCCTAGGATCATTAATGCGCACTTGCTCTGTACAAACTATTTGTGTTTTTGTCATATTTAATTTAAAGCCAGATCTTTCTCCAAATACAGCTGCTAATTTTTCGATCTCTTCCAAGGTCTTGGCTGGATCTGGTGAGATAACTGCAATGTTGTCTGCATATGCTAGTATAGTAACCTCCATCCCAGGTCACTCCAAGAGCGCATTTAACCAATTTGCCAATAAATTCAAAAATAATTAATGTAGAGGGCAAATAATAGAGGGGAACAAAGACACCCTTGCCGGGTGCCTCTTGATATTATAACAGAGTCAGACTCAAGCCCCAGCGCACATATTTTTGCCATAGGGGATCTATTCATAGTTTGGAGAGCTTCAATAATACCAGATCCAAACCATGCCATCGCATAGTTGCCCATAAAAACTCCCAAGAGACACAGTCAAACGCTTTCTCTGCATCAAGTAGCACTACTCCACAAGGCGCTTTCATTACATTAGTGGAGTTCAGAATAGCTACCTTGCTAACGTGATTGACCGTGCCTCTTCCTGGGATAAAACCATGCTGACGGACAGAGACTATGGGAGTTAACACTCGGGAAAGTCGTGTTGCCAGAATTTTTGCATATATCTTCCCATCGCAGTTTAAAAGCGAAATGGGTATATATGACCCCGGCAGCTTAGATGGTTTATCTTTTTTCAAGAAAATAATGATACTTGCTACATCCCATGGCGCTGGGGCATCACCTTTCTGTGCCTCGCGAAGGACCGTAAGCATATCGGCCTGTAACTTGGGTAGAAAGGTCTTGTAAAATTCAAGCAGGAGCTTATCGGGCGCAGCAGCTTTCCCTGTTGCTAACGAACCGACCGCCTCCACTAGCTCTTCCAGGGTTATAGATTCTTCCAGGTATCCACAATCTTCCGCACTTAATATCTTCCTATGTGGATCTTTATAAAATGCTTTAGATCTATCCTGATTCACATAATCCTCCATGTATAGCCCCTCATATAAGGCTCTAAAAACCTCTAGGATCTCTGCCGTCGTTTCTACAATTTTCCCATTTACATCTTTAATTGTAGTAATTGCATCTTTTACCTCCCTTCATCTGATTTTCTTAACCAGGTATGTTCCAGTCGATTCCCCATACTCATAACAGTCCCTTCTGAATATTTGATATTTGTTAGCATTAGCCTAAGCCCATTCCCCATTTATCCTAGACTTGCAACAGGCTACCTTAGTTTGTGCCTGAGAGCTTTCTAACTTCTCCCTCAGAGCATATATAAACGCATATTCAGCTTGTTGGAGGTTGTCATACAACCCCTGAATAAACTGCCTCTGTTGCTTTTGAGCATATAATCCAAAGCTCAGAATTTCCCCCCTGAGTCCAGCTTTTAAAGCATCCCACACACTGCCACATTTAGTGGAGTTCCGATTTATGGCAAGAAATTGCTTTAGCCACTGTCGTACATGACTAATACATTGCTTGTTAAGCAATAGCTTCCGATCAAAGGAAAAGGTCCCTCGTACCACTCCTTGCATTTTAACTTTTAGTAATAGTGGATTATGATCTGAGGTAATTCTCAGGTAAATCTGTATCTGCATGGGATGGAGGGACGCCTCGCATTGCCCTCTGAAAATTGACAAATGGATGGTACGCTGGGGGAATTGCCCTTCCGGACTTGCGTCTATATTACTGGGCCACACAACTAGTAGCTACTAACCATTGGATTCATGACTCCCCATTGAATCCGGCCTTTCATGTAGAACGCTATGAAACTGGGCAAGAGGGTTATTTAGCCGCCCTCTATAGTAAGGTCCGGAGGGGCCGTTACTAGGGGCCTATGTCACAAACAGTAGCTATTTGGCACCAGGCCACCAAGCGCCTGGAATGGACGGATACATTTACGAAAGCTACACCGCTATGGTCCTCACAGCGGCTGGGACTGCTTTGCCACCATACAGGATTCAATAAATGGGACACCATTGGTATAACTAACATAGGAGACCTAATACACAGGGGCAAACTTCTCACCCTCAAAGAGCTGCAAATCAAACATGCCCTCGCACCGGGCGACGTCTTTCAATATTATCAGATTAGACATGCACTTCTCACCAATATTCCAGACATACCCTCCTTACCAGACTCTTCTCTTCTGGAGGACCGCCTACTTTCAGAACCGCTATTGACAAAGGCTGTCTCCTGCACATATTGTCAGCTTTGTAACAACTTACCTGACTCCTTTCAGACTCTGCGGGATCATTGGCAGAGAGAAGTAGGGCCGTTAGATGATGACGACTGGCAGACTGCATTAATGTCCCCCAGGGAAACGGCGATAAATCATCGCTTTCGCCTTATCCAACTAAAAATACTTCACAGATCCTACCTCTCCGGGGTAATCCTGGCCAAGATAGGCAGTCGGGCGGACGCACTATGCCTTAGACAATGTGGTCAAGATAGGACCTTTCATTATATCTTGTGGGACTGTCCCGAGGTACACCCTCTATGGAACAATGCAACCAAAAAAATGAGGGACACACTGGGCAAGCAGCTCCAATTGTCACCACGGTTGGGAATTTTGAATATATAGGAAGCCACCGATCTGACGGAAATCGAGCAACAATGGGTGGCATTGGGGTACCTAGTAGTGTAAAGGGCTATAGCAATGCTTTGGGGGTTGAATAAACAGCCTTCAAAGATTGGATGGGTGGCGGAGATGGATAGGTGCATGATAGCAGAGAAGGAGGTCTACAAACTGCGAGGTTGCCCCAAGAAATGGGACAGGAAATGGGGGGTGGAACGCCTTTAGGGAGGATATTTGTACATCACCAACAGAGGATATGGCGATGCGCAGAAGAACAGAACAGTAAACACCCAACCGCCTAAAATATGTAGCATGATGCATTATAATTCACCATATTTGACATGTAATATGATATCGCAATGATGACTCTGTGATTTAACTTTAATAAAAGTTGTTAAAATAAAATATTTTTTTTTTAAAAACCGGTATCTGCTCTTCGGCCAACAGTGTTTTAGTAACAAAGAAATAATCAAGCCTAGCTAACTTCTGATACGGACAAGAATAGTGCATGTATCGAGGATCAGGTTGTTTTAATCTGGGCCAGACATCAGCCAGACCCTGCTCATATATAAGTTGCTGTAAAGCCTTATACACCTTGGGTTTCTGACCATAATATTTATCTCCAATAGAGCCCTGGGTGACTTCTTCAAGTTGAATGTTGAAATCCCCGCACAGTATATGGGTAGATAACCTAGAAGCTAGCTCTGCATTCAGATGATCTAATATCTGAGCTTCATCGTGATTTGAACCATACACCGAGCAAATTGTAAACATTTTGTTGGCAACAACACATTCAACAATTACCCAGCGACCACATTTATCTGCAAGGCTTTTCCCTACCATTAAATTGTGATTTTTGGCTAAAATGGCCACCCCTCTTGTTGTAGTCCCTTGTGATGTACAAGCCAGTAGTTTATACCCTACCTGTTTTAGCACCTTATGCTTAGTCCAGGGAATGTGTGTCTCTTGAAGACAGATCACATCAGGGGACATAATTTTAATTTCTTGTGCTATCCTTTGCCGCTTAGCCCTCTCATTGAGACCCCGAACATTAAATGAACATATCGAAAATATATTCATCATCAACCTTCTTCAAAGCTACAAAAACAACTCCCTCTCTCCCAATGCACCACATAATTTCTTCTTCTTTGCTTGAATTCATTTATTGCCTTTTTCCCCCATTTTTCAACCCCTGTGCCCCCGCAGCAGCCACCCCCCAAGTGCTCCACCCTTACACACCCTAGTGTCTCTTCTGCCAGCAGAGACCCCCTGCCCACCCAACCATAGAGGCTGCAAGACCGTCGGTCTTGGATGATGGAGAGCCTTGCAGCAACGCAGATGGCCCACCCCCCCAATTCACACAACCAATATGCTATTAAACCCAACTGTTCAGGCTCATCCCAACAAGTGCTTGTATAACAAAGGAAATGAAAACAAGATTGGAGCATATCTTTGTATATGACTCACATATTGAGAATATAGATACGTAGCATCCTTGTAATATAACTTAATCTGCTACAGCTCCCTTCCCTGAAATTTAAGATTTAATGTCATGGAGGTATTCTTTGGCCTTGATCTCAGATGTAAAAAACTGTGTGTTGTCCTTATATATAATCTTGAGTTTGGCTGGAATCGATAGGAATGCTTGGGCTCCTTTACCCTGAAATGGAGATATTAACTGCCAGAGTTGCCACCTTTTTTCCCACTGTTTGATGACAATAGTCAGGGTGAACAAATAACTCAAACCCATTCCCCTTTCTCTTCCTATCTGGCCTGGCCAAGTCATACAAAGCCTGCCTAGATAAAAAATTAGATAGACAAATGAGAATTGCTCTAGGTTGTGCAGCAGATTTACTGGACCCCTGGTTGTTACTTTGTCGGAAGGGGAACCGATGAGCCCATTGCACCTCGATGTCCCATGCCAAATGAGTCAACTTCGGGAAAGCTTCTGTTAATAGTCCTACCACGAACTTCCAAGGATCAGAACCTTTGATGCCTTCAGGCACACCAAGAATTCTTGAGTTGTTGCAGCGGAGCCGATTTTCCATGCTCTTGAGCTTACAAGCCATATCACTCCGCTGCGCTGTCAAGGCATCTGTAGCCGCTTTCTGAGCAGTCATTTCATCCTCAAGAGTGGACATCCTGTTCTCAACTTCAGTTATCTGCTCAGCAAATTCAGAGCAAGACCTGGCCACTCTTTGAAGTGAATTTTTTAGCTTTCAACATGCTCCCTGCGTTTTTTGGCTCGCTGCCCGGGTTTCCTCCCTATGTGACATATTTGTCTCATAAATGACGGCCTGGGATATTTTTTCCGTGTGGTCTGTCGGGTTATACTGTTCTTGTTGCAATACCCTCTCTGAGGACACAGTTGGGCCTAACTTAAACATAGGAGGCTGTGTTTGGATAGACATGGTTGCTGCATCCGTCGCCTCTCTGGGTGTCACTGTTGATGTTTTTTTTCGTATTGTATCTGGGCCAGACGTCCTTGTCCAATTCATCGGTGTCTTATCTTGGTGAATGTTGCTGGTCTCACTCCACTGTCCACTTGCTGAGCCAGAAGGGCCATCAGATATCTGTGCAGACTCATCTCCTGATGAGTTAGAATGGTCAGACAATGAGAAAAAATTACCACCCATATGCACCTCAGGCAGTTCTTGAGATTTGCTCTGATCTATCCGATCTCCCATTGGCAGCATGTTGCAACTCTTTTATCCATCTCTGGGTTACCTACTGCTAAATCTGCCATATTTGCACCATATTCCACCCCCGACGTTGTGTGGTTTGCAATACTTTGCCCCCTGTCCCATCAATGCCCCCTAGAGTATGCATTAAAGGGTCGCTATCCCTCTGCCCTCCATGGTTCATTTAGTTCATTGCTGCCTTCAAAAAATAGTCAGAAACCCCTGCATTTCCACCACTCACCTCTTCAAGGTGGGTAGTTACACCTGCCTCTTCCGTCATGGGACCGTCCGTCTTTAAGTTCTTTCCCTTCCTGGCTGTAACAAAATAGCGGGGGAAGTTTTCTTCCCTAGCCCCGCAGTCTGGCTGTTCCCGGATCCCACATTACTTCCTGGATCAGCAGCCGCTCCATGTCGTTGTTTCGCTTGGGCGTTTTCTATGTACTTCAACAACGTCGTTGTGGGGTCTATGCCGTGCTGCTTGGCTCCTTGGGTGCCCTTTGGTAGCATCTTAACTCCGACCGCTTCTCGCCAAACCCCAAAGACGGATCGGCGAGCTCCTTGAGGAGAGCACCACACTGGCCGTAGAAACTGAATCACCGCCTAGGGACCAGACATCGCTGAGCAGCGAGACTTGAGTACACTCCAAAGCATTTCTCGCTCACCCCTGCTATACACCTGTAGCCTCCAAGAGCCTGCATTAATCTCTGCTCTTGAACTTCTTGAGCCGCATCGTGTCCGAAAAGTTTGGGGAGTTTGTGGAGGGCGGTCAGCTGCAAGTGCTAACTCAACCACCGGAGCAGTCACCATCTTGCCTTCCCCTTAGATTAAAGTAGCTCTAGGGCTTTATAGACAAATAGGTGTTGATGACTTGCCAAGCGTGGGTCCTCTTCGTCAAGGTAACTTTGTCTTCTTGCAAGGCATTTGATCATGCTGTTGAGTTGTTTTATAGACACCTGAATGTTCCATAGACTCATATCTAGTAGCAACAGCATTGCATCTTCTAAAAAGAATCTAAATATAGAGATTGAGTTCTGCTGGTTTATTTCTAGCGGGTAACATGAGACTAGTGAGGTTTCTTCGGCCAGTCTGAATGTGTATCTCATCTAAACAAAAGAGCCTGTTGTGGCCCATGTTTGTTTTATCAGCCCAAGCTCCAGGCTCATTTGTGCCTGTGAAGTGTAACTCGGGACTTTGTGTACAGACTAGAAGGCTTTAGCCATCAGAAGACCTAACATCCTGGCCAACTTGCCCGCTATGGTTTTTCAGCCATACAAGATAGTTAGTAAAAGTGTATATCCTAATATACCGCTGCTTTATTGTCTACTATTTTCTTTTTTCTGAAAATGTGATTTTCTATGGGCCCTTAAAATGCTGTCATTCTCTGGTTTGTCCTTATCTGTTATCCTTGATTTCACCTTATTTTACAAGTTGTGCTTTGTGTTCAGTTTCTTTATGTCTGTTGTCTGTATTTCCTCCTCCCTGCGCCTTTTCCCAACTTCGTTCTTTCGCACTATTGGCCTTGTGGTTATCAACTTTCTTTTAGGGTGAGATGATATCTGCTCCAATTTACAGACCTAAAACTTGGTTTTATTATCACAATGAAAACAGATATCGAAAAACGAAACACTTCAGGCCTCATTTAGGAGGTTTTGCCGTAGGGCAGCACCACAGGCCTTCCTGCTGCGGTGCCCTACCGCAAAAGAAAAAGGCAGCAATGTGCCGGATCTATCAGATACAGAGCATTCCTGTCCTTTTACCCTGCGACGGCGCATAATAGGCTGCAGTGCGCCTACTCAGGCACCCTTGCACCGGGTGCCTGCGTTGTGGGGATGATTAGTTTTGTGCAGGAATGGAAACCTTCTTGCACGAAAACAATCACAAGAGGCTTTTTCCTCTTTCTATGTGTGTTACAGAATGCAA
Source organism: Triturus cristatus (assembly GCF_964204655.1). Classification (NCBI taxonomy): domain Eukaryota; kingdom Metazoa; phylum Chordata; class Amphibia; order Caudata; family Salamandridae; genus Triturus; species Triturus cristatus. The sequence goes on from NC_140592.1 coordinate 139,524,926, forward strand.
CACACATAGAAAAAGGAAAACCAGGGAGAAATAAAGATGTTTCTCCTCGTGCCGTTGTAAATCTGAGGCAGTGTCAAAAAGCCACGGATGTTGCGGAGAACGCCCCCAGCAACACCCATGGCTCTCCCCTTTCATGCAGAAAACTGCATTATAGGGAAGGATATTTACGAGGCAGCATTAAGCCAAAAAAAGTGGCTGCCTCATAAATATGGAGCAGGCTCCTGCGCCACAGAACGCCACACAAAATGACGTTCCAGCTGCGCACGGGTCATCTGGTGTTTTACCCCTGTTATGGCTGCAGGGCTTTCTTTAAGCATTTGTAGAACACTGGGACTTGAGCAACGTATGCACTTTTTATTTCTCGACCTCAACAAATTACGGGGATATGGAACGTTGCCATCTGTTTAGAGTTCTATGAATTATACTTCAGACTGAATATCTCTCATACTTTGCTTAGTTTTCTGGGCTAGTGTACACACGCTGAAGTGTTCCTTTAGCAAACACAAACATAGTGTTTATACAATGTGATATTTCAAATATATGGAAACAGAGAACAACCGGAAATATCATTCAGGTCTCTGGGAAAATGGCAGGTATTATAAAGAATTCAAATTTTTCGCCTTAAGATAACTGCAGTTATACAAGAAGGTGCCCTTGTTATGATGCCTAAAAATAATATCTACATTAAAAAAAATGGTCTGCATCTAATTAAACAATGCAGGTTAAAACAAGATAATGTTGGAAAAACAGAGCTTGACAGAAGTTTGTGATTCTAAAACAGGTATTTAAAAATATGAAAGGTTTGACCTTGTTTGGCCTTTCACCGAAAACCCGAGAATTGGCAAAGGCTTGTACATTTTGGGTTTTGAAAGGAGGTTTGACTAAACACGTACACTAGACAAAAATGCCTGGCAGGACTCCAGAGATGAAATGCCTCCTTCAAACTAGTTTACTCTACCTATTATCATGAGAGGCAGCCCACCCCTTCTGCCTTCCTCCTTCCAGATGTGATGAATCATACTTTTCCTATTGATTTCAAATATACCTCTGAGATTTTAATAATGTTGTAATAATGTGTACCTTTAAATATGTTATTTTCTTTAATTCTGAGGTAAGGAATCAATCCATGCCATTAGCTTATTATTCCCTATCCTGATTTTGTCTAAACGCCTTCGATAAATCAAAGTACTTTACCCTTTTGATAAATTGATGTAGCTTAGGTCCTCAAAAGCAGGGATGTCAATTCTTCTCATAACTGCAATGGAGACGGAATGCCTGAATAAACCAAATAATACTGTGCCGCTCGCTGAACCTGCCACGGACTGAGGAATACCTTGGAGCTGGTCTCTACCCTGTTGCTGGACCGGAGGGGAAGTCGCGCTGCCTGCGGAGAGGCCGCTGCGGAGCTCGTGAGACCGGGACTGCGAGGACCAGGGTGCTCTCTGACAACCTTACTCGGCACACCTGGTGTCTCTTCCCGGTCCCGCCCCTTTATCGACCCCTCCCCCAGTTTAAGCCTATTCCCCGAACGCGCCAGCGGAACGCGCCCGGAGCGAAGACCGGGCAAAGAGCGGGCCGTTTGAGGCCGTTCGAGTACGGACGAGGGAGGGCGTGGGGCACTCCAGCGTGTCCGCAATCCACCACATATCAGGTGCCGTCGGTGACATTATGACCACGAGAGAAACTAGGAGCAAGAGTGCTATGGCGATGGCAAGGCCAACAGGTACTTTGGACACGTACTTTGCTAAAGCTGGGTCCCTTCTCGTGGATGAGATCTCCATTCTTGAAAGACGTATCTCCCAAGAAATAGACTGGGTGAGGAGATCCTCCCTGGGACCCATCGCACATGTTGCCACCCCCGCCAAGCAACCAAATCTCATAACACTTCCGGCAGGGGGGGTAGTTGGGCTGCCTGCTCTCTCAGACCTATCCGTTACTAACTGCTCCATTACCTCCTCTATTGACTGTGAAAATTCTGAGCATGCAGAGCTTAGCATCCTACCTCTCCCAAACTGTAAGGGCCCCACAGTACACACCACTGCTGAGGTAGCTGTCATTGAGCAGACCATAAGCAATACCAAGGCCCCGACTCAGCCCATACAGCAGGAGAAGGAGGGAGCAATCCCGAAATTGGATAAAAGGGCCTACAAAACCAGGGGGGGTAATTCTAAAGCTACTAAAGCTAATCCTAGAGCTAGGGGAACTAAACAGGACATAGTTAGCAAAGGGCCGGTCTCATCCCGTAAACACGAAGCCCTGCACCAACACACCCCGGCAAAAAATCCTCCTAGCCAACAAAACGCTGCCGGGATGTATGATAGTATGTTCTCTGATTTACGCACTCTATTGAGGGAACTGCTTAATCCCCTAGAAGACCGTCTGGCCAACATTGAAATCTGCCTAATAGATTTGCGTAGGGGATTACTAGGTTTAGTCTCAGACCAAAGAGCAGGTATGCACGCAGTAGGTGGGCACTCCATAGGGGCTCCCAATTTACCTAATCTACTTTTAAATTCCATCATCCCGTCCCCTGTACCCCTCACAGCCACCTCATTGGAAAATGTGCAGCCAGCTTCTTTGTTAAAATCCGCCTCCGCACTACCCTGCAACCACCAACCCGTCACAGGATCTACCAGTAGGCTGAACTCATCTGGTACGGCCTCTGGTCCTAATCAGGTAAAACTATTAAATGACGCAAGGAACCCTACAGACAGGCAAGACAGTCTACAAGATCGGCGCAAAGTGGTAAATTTGCCTCCCGAGGCTGCTGCCTATTCTGTTGTTTTGAAGGGAGTACCCCCGTTCGAGGGAACCGTGGTGGAACCATATGATTCTTTACATAACAAGGTCACTAGTTGGCTTAACACTCACAGGCCACCACCACCTAACACTAAGGGAGAAATTCTCATGGTTAGAAGAGTCCCTTGGATCGGCCATACCGATAAGAAATGTGCTGGTGACTGTATAATTGTAAATTTTAGGAACCCCAAAATTGTGTCCTATATTTGTAATTGGACCGGGAACAAAGGGTCTACATCTATTGAAGTGGTCCACCTGTCATACTTTTATCCCAATATTTTTAAGCCAATAATGAACATTGACAATGGCTGGACCCGGGTTGGAACGGCTGCTGATGGCCGCAGAGTCAGGCCCACCCGTAATGCTTCATGCACAAACTTTGGTAACCTTTTCCATCCCAATAGATATAGCTGTCTTGAACAGACAGATTGACTCTCTAAGGGCCAGGGGCATGGCGCATGCGAAATAGATACCGCCACTCAAGAATACGGTGCCCCCCAAGGGGAGAACTTGACATCCATTAACCCCCACGGTGAAGAAACTGTAACATCCAAAACTAAAATCATCTTGGGTTGTACTAATAACAAGTTAAAATTGTCAGTCCCAACGCATCATAATGCAGACCCGATGGAACTATCTACGGTGGAAACATTCCTGCCCAGTCTTACGATTGCACCATTGGATGCTGCCCCGCTTAAAAGTGCTGGAAGTGTCCCTGACCCGCTTAACGTCTCCTTAAAGGTTCTTTCTTGGAATGTCGCTGGCATTGTCAATAAACTCGACACGAGCGACTGGGAGTCCCTGATAGCCAACAGCGACATCTGCCTCTTTCAAGAGACATGGGCAAGGGAACCATTATCTAGAGTGGGGTATGCTGTGTTCGAAATAAACGCGATCTGGTCAGGCAGAGGGAGGCCCTCCGGAGGGTTGGCGATCTGGGTGGCTAGCCACATTGGGTGTAATGCGGAGAGCTTACCGACGCATTCGCAGGACATCCAGTGCGTTCTACTCAGGTGGCCTAACGCTTCGAGACTAGCAATAATCAATGTATACTCCCGTCCCACCAAGCTGGCCATGGAATCTCCCACACTTGATGATCTTACTTGCTTTTTGGCCAGCCTCCCTAATGACTTTAAGATAGTCTTGGGAGGCGATTTGAATTGCCACTTTGAGCCCTTAGAAGGCCTCAAGGAAGGAGCCCTCGTAGTGGAAGACGACCTCTGGGGCGTACCGCGTTGTCAATCGCCATATGTCAAAATCTGGTCGCCCCTAGTAGTACAAATTCTGTCCTTAACGCTAAATTTTTCTTTAAGGGCATGTAATGGCCGTAGTACCTCAGATACTCCCTCTGCATGTACTTTTAACAGGGTGAACCAAGAATCTAGGCTAGATTACATTTTTGTAGATATTAGTCTCTGGCCTATGGTTCTGGATTTTAGAATAATATCAAGAACGGACAGTGATCATAATGCACTTGTAATGTATATGGCGCACCCTAAAGGTGCTGATCGATCACTTGCCGTTGAGCCCAGCAAAGATCCCGGGAACTTGACAATTAGTTCCAATAGACGTAGGATCAAATGGGGGAAACTGGCGAGCTCCGAAGAGTCCCTAAGTAAGATTTTTCGGCTAGCACTCCCGAAGCTAATAGAAACGGACAATCTAATCTCACAGCCAAGAAACTTGGAATTCAATAAGAAACTAGCCCACATACATGAGGAACTGGTGGCCCTTTTAGGTGAGGTCTTTTACCCAGTGTTACCCCCAAGGAAAAATACAACTCGAACTCCAACCTGGTATAATGCATCTTGTAAAAAGGCTAAGTCCGAACTCCTGAAGTGTGTTAAAAAAGGATCGGACAAGAGCAAACTTGTTGAGCTTAGACGAATCTACAAGAAAACCATGGCAGTGGCACGAGCCGAATGGGATTGGAATAAATGGCAGGATTTAACATCAGCACTGGAAGCGAAAGATCTGAGGAAATTTTGGTCCCTGGTGAATACTGGTATGCCAGACCCCAAAGCTGCAATAGAGCCAAATATTGCAGCATCCGTTTGGGAGGGCCATTTTGGCCAATTATACCAGGAACCACCTCAAATTGATGGTGGGAGGGATATGGTCTCTACTGCTGCTCCCGCCTCAGTACCAGCCCTGGAATTTACTCTTTCCGAGGTGGTCAATGTTATTCTAGCCCTTTCGAGGGGGAAGGCCCCTGGTCTTGACAGGTTGCCTGGCGATCTTTTTCGCTCATACGCAGACATATGGGGTCCCTATCTCCTTACACTCTTTAACGCTATTCTGGGTGGGATGGAGATTCCTTGTACTTGGCTGGGGGCTGAGATAGTGCCCATTTTCAAAAAGGGTTCCCCTCTGCTCCCAGCCAACTACAGGCCAATAAGCCTCATAGATGTCCCCCAGAAAATATACTCGCGCCTACTCCTAAACCACCTTTTGGAGTGGATGGAGGAAAATAAAATTCTCAGCCCCTTACAAGCTGGCTTCCGGAAAAACACGTCCACCATGGATCAGATCTTCCGCCTCGTACTCCTATATTGGAAAACTGTGATCATTGAGAGGGGAAGACTGTACATGGTGTTCGTGGACCTGAGGTCAGCTTTTGACCTGGTCCCCAGGAAGAAACTATGGGAGACACTAACGGGGCTGGGAGTTCCACCCCATCTACTAAATGCCATTATTAGGCTCCATGAAAACAACTTTGCACAGGTCAGGTATGGAAGGACGGGTGCGCTGACATCTAAATTCCCAGTACATAGAGGGGTCAGACAGGGTTGTGTCCTTGCCCCGACCCTGTTCTGCCTCTATGTTAACAATGTAATTGCATATCTTGACAATGTTCATGATAATGACGCCCCGTCTCTGGCCGGCAGGAGGGTACCGGCCATTATGTTCGCGGATGATACCCTCCTGCTGTCCAAATCCCCGATGGGGATTCAACGGATTTTAGATGGTTTTGGCCTTTTCTGTAGCCAACATGGCCTGGAAATAAATACAGGGAAGACCAAATTTATGATATTTAACCCCTCAGCCAAAACTAGACCAAACCCATCCCTGAGTTCAGTCACACTGGAGAGAGTAAAAACCTTTCAGTACCTAGGGGTAACGCTGCATGAGAACCTATCATGGGAACCTCACGTAGCAATTAGACGCATGAAACTTGCACAACTGTCCGGGGGAATTCTGAAGGTAGCAAATTCCTCCACCTACAAACCAATTAGCCCGGCAGTTGTAATGTACAAGTCGCAAGCCAAAGCAGCCGCATCCTATGGTGGAGAACTCTGGGGATACACGGTGGGCACAGGAATCATTAATGTAGAAAACAATTTTTTAAGGCGTCTCCTGGCCCTCCCCCGAGGCACACCCCTTCTTCCCCTAAGAATGGATATGGGTCTACCCTCTATAAAAGAGGACCTGGAACTTATGCCATTAAGGTTCTGGCATAGGCTCTGGTCCACTGTTGAGCTTCTACACTATAGGCAAGAGCTTGTACATGTTATGAATCTGAATTCCTGCGATAAAATTACCTGGCTAGCCTCGATTAAGAAAGAACTCTATCGGCTGGGGCTCCCCGAATTATGGGAATCGCCAGAGCAAGGCTGTCTTGGGGTCTCCCGCAAACGCCTTGTGGGTATATATAGGGAACAACGTTATGCCTCCCTGGTCTCTGCATCTAACAAAGGGTCCTTGACTGATCGATTTCTGACTTTCAAGGACCATTACCAGTTTGAGGGATTTATGGATATTATTTTTCCCATCCTATCCAGAAAATTGTTCATACAATGGAGGCTAGGGACTCTCCCTATCAAAATTTTTACCCACAACTGGACAATAAAGAATGATAAAATCTGTCCAGGCTGCTGCAATCATGATGAGGAAGAAACCCACATTGTGTTCTTTTGCCCAGCTTACAATAGACCAAGAAGATACTGGCTAGTCCCGCTATGCAGAAATCTGGGCATTAGGAGTCATCAGCAGGTGTACAGAATATTGAAAACGAACACTGATCCGCACATAGTCTTTGCAGTTGCAAAATTTTTAACGGCTATGTGGCACATAAGGTCTAATATAAATAAGAACTGTGTTGTTTAATGAATTCCATTGTCTAGATGTCCGTAACATTTGTATATTGATTTTACTGGTTTTATCATGCTTGTATTTTTAGTGACCGTTTTAAATGTATTGTGTGATTCTATCTTTTATGGCCTAATCGGCCGAAATAAAGAAATTTTGGATTGGATTGAAATAATACTGGTGATTCCCCACCACACCAACACTAGCTCAGATGCTTTGTCAATAATCAGAACAGTTACCAATGCTTGTCTGTTATTTGTGTAAAATGCAATGAGCAATTAGTTTCCTGGACAGGCTCTCATAGAGTTCAAAACAGATGACCGCCAAGCAATGAACAACACCCCAAAAACATACAAGTTTGACTGACACAGTACTGCAAAGGTTCATTTCTCTCCCAGACTGGAGCAAATGGGAAGAGGAAGAATCCATCAATTCAATGCCCAATTTAGACTGCCCAGGGATCCATACCAATATACCTCATCTTCATACTCTACATAGAACCACCAAGGTCCAGCAATACCGACATCACTGTAGTACAGAGACGCACTTCCTGTTGGTAATCAGCCTAGGCAAAGCTCTACAACCAGGAACCTACCTTCCACATGTTGTGACCCACACCGCTTGGGGCACCGTTGGAATATTGTATCAAGGTGTGTAACACTCCAACTTCACCCCAGCTCAGGGAGTCCATTACCTCTGGTATAGCGCTGAGTGCCCTACATGGTGCTAGAAACAAAGCAAGGCTAAGACTTGGTGCAGGGAGTTTCACTCCCCCCAACCAGCATGCACTCCACTCGCTGGAAAGCGAGCAAACTCAGAGCTGCAACACTGACAATGCACATCACAGTGCATCACAGTGCATCACAGTGCATCACAGTGCATCTGCTGATCTTCCGGTTATAACGGAACCAAGACTGCAGACAGAAACACACCAGAGACTTTATGTGAGCCGAAGAGGAGAAAGTATAACTTATATTGATGGATGTTGCGTCTCCAGACGCCGTATCCAGTGCATTGCTCACAGCTCTGTGTAGGGTCAAAGGCAAGCATACGGTGGTAGGAAAGGTATCTGGTTTCTAGGAGAAGATGTGTACTGTTACTGCATTGTGATGTAATGTTCTTTTAAAAGTGTACCTTCAATTCTTTCTAAATTGGAGCAATGTTGTGTTAGTCATGATGGATACAGGGATACTGTTTCAGATGCTTCTTATCCTCCAGTCTGAGGGTTACCTGGCTGAGGGTGTGCCGAGCCATCAAAGAACGTAATAGTGACTGCAAAATATGCAGGAGTGCTGTTTGCGACTACTTTGTACATAATGCAGCAAAGGTTCGAAAAGGGTAACCACTATGTGCACACATAAGTGGATTGAAACTCCTAAGCCTCACCACACCTCCCCTGTTACACGCAACTTCATACAAACAAATTAACAATCCTAAGTGGTACACAGAATACTGAACTAATACAATAAATCAATGCCATAAGCAGCTAAAATACAAACCAAATGGAATGCTTACAATAAATATATAATATGAAACAATGAGTCCTGAGCCCTTGCTATGACAGGAGTAGTTTATGAGTGTACTAATAAATGTCTTTTCTGCTTCCTCACCAAGTGTCTCTGCCTTGAAAAAACACAACTTGGGGCCACTGGGAAGCCTAGGAGGCCATGGATAAGGGCATTGTCACCATCCAGGTGTAGGGACATAAGGGTTTGAACAACATTTGTGAGGTTGTTTTCTAGAAAAACCAGTTTCACTTTCTTTAGAAGTACCGTTGTTGAAGGTGGAGGCATTGTGGAACTTTGGAGATCCCCAAAGGTGATAGGGATCTTTTTGGACCTGGAGGTTCTCATGTGAATGAACTGGTGTTGGTTGGAAATTTAGGAGTAGAGTCAGCGGTGGACATTGCCTGTGAATCTTATTCTGGACTTCAGGGTGTGGATGAGGGAGAGATGCTCAATTGTGACGAGGACAACTGACACCAATATCAGGAAGATTAGGTCATCTTCATTTGTGGTCAGGAGGGCTTCATCTACAATGTGTACAGCAGCGAACTATCTGCTGCACCATGATCTGAAACCTGATTAGTAGCCATGCAGGAGATAGTAATTTTCTTTCATTGACATTTCCATAGTTACAATACCAGCATTAGTTGAACATACTGGATCACAGCTTGGATTATACGCAAATCGTAATATAAACCCCCCCCACACCCCCAACCATTACAGCCTTTGACCGTTTTATACAAAGTTAAAATCAATGCAGTAGTAAATTGGTGATATTCTACAGTGGAGTGAAGATCTTCGTTAGTAACACCTAGGCCTAGTAACAAACAATAGGACTCAGGCGTCCCCCTAAAGTATGCACCCTATCACATCTGTGCGCAATCTCAGCTTCCTCTTAACCTATGGGAGTAACACATCTGGTGGTGTCAGCTGCTTTGTGAGCATTGCCACCCGGCCCTCATATTGCCCTCCAATTTTTAAACCCTGCGCGTCTTTTTCATATGATACCCTTCTGCAGTTATCCATTCAGCCATATCTTTCAACCCATCATCTCTTTTGGGCTTTTTCGGAGACAACAATCCAATTACAATCCTACATTTTGCAAGCGCCAACCCCAGGATAAGGAATCTTCTACTTAATTTCCTCTTCTTTCTAAAGGGGATATGCCCCAACAGGCAAGGGCCCATCTCTCCAGGTATCCTCCATCCCATGGCTGTATTCAGTTTTATCAGCACTGATTGCCAGTAAATATCTATATTCAGGCAGCTCCAGAGTATATGCAGGAAATCAACAGCCTGTCCTCTACAGCGGGGGCATTCCGCTGAGCGCTCCAGGTTTGTGGTGTTTGATCTGCTGGGCGCAAGGTATACCTGGTGAATCACATTATACTGCAACAGTTTGAACCACGCATTTGTGGAAGTGGCTTTTACCCCTTCATGAATTTTATCCTAGTCTTCGCCATAATGGGCATCTCAAGATGTGAGTCCCATTTATGTTGTCCCGAAAGCTCAGCCATAGGAGCAGCCTCACTCAGGGCCCTATACATATGTGAGATTAATTCCTTGCCCCCTCAGCCAAATCTCAAGTGCCGAAGCCACTACTTTTCCGTATAGCAGAATTTCACCCGCACTGAGCTGAAACACCTCGATGGCGTCTGTCAAGGTAATAAACGTATTATTAGGGTAAAGATTGTGCAAAATGTCGCAGCTACCTGTGCGCCACTTCTACACAAACACAGAACGTTCCATGGGGCAGATTTACAAGCCCTTTGCGCCACTTTTGCATCACTTTTCCCATGTTAAAAGTGACGCAAAAGTGGCGCAAGGGGCTTGTAAATCTGCCCCCTTATTTTTAAATGTGCGCAATGTCCAGATGCTCATGTCCGGTGCATAAGTGCCCTTTTCAGTACAACTTTCACTTCTTGCTCCCATGACCCACAGACCATTCAACCACATATGGCAGGTTTGCTGGAGACTTTGCACCCATCATCAAGATCTCTGGCAGCGGATACCCACCACAGGTGCCTTTCGATAGTCTGTTTTCCCAATGATCATATTCATCCAACAAGTGGACTGCATACTGCAGTTGTGCAGCCAGATAATATTCCAAGCAGGGCAGTTCCAGTCCACCCCTCCGCCTGGTACGTTTCAAAGTAGCCAGACTGACTCTTTTCCTCACGGTATCCCATAACAACTCCACTATCAACCTGTCTAATTATTCAAAGAATGTTCTGTGTATGGCAAACAGTGTTCCCTGGAAGACATACAAACATCTGGGGAGTATGATCATCTTGAGCAAGGCGATTTTCCCCATCAGGGAAAGTTCGAGTTTATTCCAAAATATTATGGTAGGTATTAGGCCATCTATAACTCTGCCCATGTTTGCCACTTCGAAGTCCTGAACCCCAGGTGTTATACGGATTCCCAAATATTTTACCATCTTTGTTTCCCAAGGGAGGTCAAGCTGCGGCAGATCTGTTGCTGGTTTCCCTACCAACCTACCCAGGGGGAAGAATTTGGATATGTTGCGATTCACATGCAGCCCGGTGTGGTCACCAAATTTGGCCAAAGTCGCAAGCATGATGGGGAACGAGTACCTCGGGCTACGCAAGTATATTAATGCGTCATCAGCATAGAGGGCAATCACGTGTGTGGTCTCCCCAAGTTGGATTCCTCATAACCATACCACCTTTCTTAAGTGGCAGGCTAGTGGCTCCATTACCAAAGCAAAAAGCAATATGACATGGGGCACCTCTGGCGAGTTCCCTTGCACAGAGCAAAGCTCCCTGACACCATTCCCCTAACTCCCACCCCGCGCCGTGGGGGCTTTGTATAGTAGCTACACCCATCTTATTTAGTACTCCCCAATGCCAACTTTACGCAACACCTCCCACAGAAATTCCCAAGAAAAGAGGTCAAAAACTTGTTCGATATCCAGCAGCGCAAGCACATACTGGTCTTCCTGCAAGGTAGGCAAATGCAGTATCAGCAACAGTCTGCGTAAATTACAGAGGGTACTTCTATTTGGTATAATTTTAACGTTCACATTGAACATTGAGAGTGGACTATAGAAGGACACTGCAGAACTGTCCCTGTCGGGTGCTTCTTGCATGGACGCCGGGAGCAATCCCCCTTCATATGCCTCCTTATAGACCTCCAGTAGGCGTTCAGCCATTTTCCCCATTGTAATATGATAGAATGCGATCAGCTGGTAGACCATCTCCACCCGGGGCTTTGGCCATCTTCAATGCCCTGATTGCTGTCATAATCTCGCCCTTACACTGGGATGCCTCCGGGTAGCTACCCGCTCTATAAGTGCTGGTTCATTCATTCAATATAAGTGCTTAGTGATGGGTGCATCCAGACTGTCCCTATCATCTCTGGCTAAAGAGGACGTCTGTATAGTTGCCAGGTATGACTTCCCCTTCTGAGGGTTACTGCCCCCTGGTGCCGTGTATACCTACCGGAGGTGCTCCTTAAATACCACTGCGATACCCTGTTGCGAAGATACCATTCGTCCCTGCCTATTTCAGATTCCCACTATCTGTGTATATCTATTTTCACTTCGGAGTAGCATGGCAAGCATCCGACTAGCTTTGTCCCTCTCCCTATGTAGCCTCTTTCTGTAATTCATATGTACAAATTTATCGAGCCTATCCCAAGTGCCTAGAAGTTCTTTCTTACATTCTTGCCATGTGAGCAATCTAGGAGGCCTCCCTACTTCTCATGTTCCAGTGCACCAAGTTGTTTCTTAAGGCCATCCAGAGAGACCTAGTAAGTTGTTCTTTAACCCCATACATGATTTTCATGCAATCCCTTATCAACACAACCTTCATTGCATCCCATTCCATGGCTCTTGATGATGCAGTGCCCCAGTCTCAGTAAAATAATGATCCAGCCATTTCACGCGCAAACACCTGGTCCAATAGCGCCTCCAAACCCATTCTCCATAGGGGAACTGCAGGCATTTGGAAAATGACCAATAGTGGTGAGTGGTCTGATTTATAACACAATAGGTAAGTAACATTTTCCACCCACCGCAGGAGTACATATGATATTAAACAATAATCAATGCGGCTGTATGTCCTGGTAGGCACAAAGCAAGATTACATTTTGCCAGGCATCCTTCATCAACACCAATAGTGAACTCGTCATCAGTGGTTTAGTATTTACCTTAGGAGGGAGATAATCAATCTCGCCATTAATACACAGTTCAGGTCAACCGCCATAACTATGCCATGTACATATGTTTGAGGGCCTCACGGAGCACAGTACCAACAAATTTGTGATCGTCTTTATTCGGGGCTTATACACATCTCTAGCGTCCAGTGTCCCAGAAACTATCACATAGCGGCCATCTGGGTCTATTTTTGCCTCCTTCGCCACAAAAGGAACCTTGGGAGCCACCCAAATTAAATCCCCCCAACATAGCTAGAATATGAAGTAGCGAACACGTGCCCCCACTGTCTATGCCAAAAATAAGGCAGGCAAGGCCCACACACGTGGGTCCCCTGCAGGAAGGCCACTGAAACCCCATACCGACACAAATAAGAGGGCACTCTCTGCTGCTTTCTATATTGCCCCAGTCACCTGACCTTCCTGGTCATAAAATTCCAATCATAAGAGCCATTGGTATCTATGGTGTCTGGCACCAATGTCCCTTTGTGTCATCCTCTGCAACCCAACCACACCCTCCCGATCCTGCTTCGCAAACTATTATAATCGCTGTCGTCATGTAGTTTGAGCTTGACTCTCCCCGAGGAACAGAACCTACGCTCAAACCTCGGGCAACTCCCCCCAAAATGGCCAAAACTCATGTCCTACGCCACAACCCCTTCAAGGAGGCACCAGCCTCCGTCACTGTGAGCAGAAGAGGTGTGGCTCAGCAGCCATGGCAGCTGATTCCAGAGCGTGGGGCTCACGGTTTGATTCCCAGCGTTGGAGGCGGATCAGCTCCGCATCATGTGACTCTGGGCAATAGCTCACTTAATCTCCCCCAAGGGGGATAGAACCTTCACAACGCAACTATTACAACTCATGCCATTACATCGCATGTCGTTGCAACGCAAAAGGTATGCAGCAGTGGATACAAGGTGTTGGATTTTACTCCAACACCTTCCCTACTGTTGTGTTGCAATAGAAAATTATTCTATTCCAACTTTCAGCGCCCCCACCAGACAGAAAGTTGGAGTAAAGGTTTGCGATGCAACGGCATGCCATGTAATGGCATGCTGTTGCACCCCAAGGCCCCCAGCACCTTGAGACCCTTATGGGTGATTAGTTTGCGCTTTATAAATACTGAGTTTTTACTTGCAAAGGACCCATCATCCCACGAGGCCAGCGAGGCCGAGGCACCCAGCCTACCCAGCAGGACCATGGCCCTTAGTGAACTACCGCTGACATCTTAGTCATAGCACCCTTCATACCATATCTTCTAAGGAGTATAAAGACAGGTCCCTCCACCACCCGATCCCCCTGCATATGATAATACTCAACATATCCTCGATCAGCACACCTACAACATGCTCATATTGGGATGGGTGATCATTAAAATATAGTAAGACAAATATTCAAATATCAAAAAACTGACAGTGAATAGGCATAGTGTTCAATCCATCATCCCCGAACCAGGTCAGGGGCATCTCTCCTACTTCCCCCGGTGTCTCTGTGTAACATGAGGACTCACAAGTATCTGGCACACAGTTGGAGTCTGTCAACTGCCGTTCGGGCAAACAAGAATTTTCCCAGTGCGGTAGTCCTCTAGCTAGGCAGGGAGTCCGCGGAGCGTCTACATGTCTGTTGGCTGCTCAGGATGCCCAGCAAGTCATTAGCCTCATCAGGGCCTGAAAAAGAGTATGCCTTCCCATTAAACTGGACTCTGAGTTTCGCTGGGAACATAAGACTTTACCGGATGTCTCTGTCTCTTAGTAATTTTTTAATAGCTCAGAAGTTCTTCTGCAGGTCCTGTACTTTACGGTTATAGTCTGGGTAAATGATTATGTTCTGGCCATCAAATTGGGGTGTTCTGTGTGCTCTAGGATGCTGCAGAATAGCATCCCGGCCTCTGATATTAAACAGGCGTGATATGACCTCACGGGGCGGTGCACCAGGCCTGGGTGGTGGGGCCAACATCCTATGCGCTTGTTCACTTGTGAAAAAGTTTGAGAGTCTTTTGGGCAGAACGGTGTTCATGATCCAGTCCTCTAAGAAGAGATCCATGGATTACCCCTCTGCTCTGTCGAGATCCCCTTGAGGTGAAGGTTATGTCTCTGTGAACACCCTTCAGCATCCTCAACCTGGGTATCCAGGCATATCTATATCGACTGTTACTGTTTTCCATAGGGTGGTCACCTCGATCTGCAGGGTATGTACATTTCTTTCATTTTCTGAGGTCCCCATCAGATATTTTGCGGAAGTCGCGTGGAGCTACCCCACCTCCAGCGCCACCATATCTATTCTTGTTATGTTTTGTTATTCAATATTTGTATAGAGCACATCTCGTCCCCGAGGGGACATCTCGGCGCTCGAGGTAGCATAGAGTCAGTAGCTGCTAAATTAAACAGACAGGTTTTAAGCTGTTTCTTGAAGCCAGCAAAGTCTGTGCACAGCCTTATGGTCAAGGGGGGTTTGTTCCAGTAGAACAGAGCTAGGTAAGAAAAGGCAGGTCCTCCATATTTAGCTGAGCAGATGTGTAGAGGGCAGAGAAGGAGCTGATTTTTAGATCGCATGTTCTGTCAGGGCAGTAAGGTCTCAATTTGTCTTGTAAATATTTGAGTCCTTTACCTGCCTGGGCCTTGTGTGTCAAGCAGAGAACTTTGAAGATTGCTCTCTTTGTTATTAGGAGCCAGTGCAAGGCTCTAAGCAAAGGAGCAGCTGGAGTTCCCGATGGTTGTGTATTAATCAGTCGGGCTCCAGTGTTTTGAACTACCTGCAGTTTGGCATGGAGAGATGAGTTGGATGCTACTACGAGCGAATTACCATTGTCAAGGCAACTAATAATCTATAATTCTTGCAAGGGTAATCTCCCAGGACCCCTTTATTTCAGCTAGTATCTCTGCCATCGAGGGGACCCCCTGTTCTCCATGCGGGGCATGCTGAGTCGCACCTCCCTCTGCATCATCAGGCTGTAGTGGCTGTGAGTAGTTATCTATTTTATTAGCCTGGACCATCTTCACTACTTTATCTTTAGCTATGATGAGAGACTAGGCAGTCATTTAAGAGATCAATACACCTTGGGTTTAGATCCCCTTATCGCATTGGGCCCTGTCCAGTATCTCTGCAAGAACTCAGTACTCACTGCAGAGATGGGGATCTCCCAACCTGTCTAGCCATAAACTAGTGGCCCCACCACGGGAAACTCTTCTGTGCTCTGGATTCTCATGCATGCAGGGTCTTTAGCCTGATCCTAGCATCAGCCAGTCTCAAATAAAAAAAATAATCCAGTGCTTGTACAACAGGGGCTTCATCCAAGGTCAGGATGTTCTAGGCTCAGTCCCATCACCAGCCTGGCTCAATGTAATGTAGATGTAGAGGCAATGCAGACGAGGAGGTCGTCTCTGGCCCCAGCTATGACCCTGGCACCCTATGGGATGTACAGATGACGCACACGCAGCGCTAGGCTCAAGTCAGGAGACATACCCCAGACTCCAGGAAGTCCGCCACACCTCCCATGCGCTCAATCCGGTTACCCCCGCCCTAAGCTAGTCACTGTACCAGGGTGCCCAAAACCACTGGAGGCTGCCCGGGGCTCCGAGGATGCTGATATCTGTTGCACTTCCTCCCCTGCTGCATGAGGCTGTCATATTTTGGCAGCCCGCTCCGCCACATGGCCAACAGCACATCCCAGCGCTCGACAGTCCCACCTCAAGGTAAGGGTGATACCGCCAGGACAGGTCACAGCTCGGATTATTCCCCGCAAGTGCGCACTCCCAGCACGGCAGGCGACACAGCTCACCTCTTCGCCTCTGCTCTCAAGCACACAATCCATTGGGCCTCTCCCAATAGCGTCTCTCAATTGCACAAGCTGTTCCCAGGTTCCGGAAGCCTCCAGTGGCGGCCCAGGGCTACTTTGACCCTCCGTGGCTCTATGTCCCTGGCCCCCGCAGCAGCCCACCACTACAGGAAGCTGCCCCAGGTCCTGTATACCTCCTTTGGGAGCCGGGGCAGCAATTCACTACGGAGGACCTCTGTCCAACATGCCTTCAGCACCTCAAGCACTTTCCGGGGGATAATAGGCCTCTAGTTTCAGATGCCCTCTTCCACTCTACCTCTCCAATCCGCCTGGTTAACAACCTCGTCGTCGGTTGGGGGCCGACTTGGGGGGCACCCGAGCCCCCATACAGAAATTAGGGAAATCGATTGTAAAGGATACTGTAGTTTTAAGGATGTGTCGGTGGGAGCTCTGGGGAAACACGTCTAGGCAGTAATCTTGCCTGGCCTCACCCCCATGCAGGAGATCGTTATCATTGATGCAGCCTTAGATTAGGCTGTTGACTGTTTTTTTAGTTATCTTGCGAATGAAGGGTGAGTGATGGTCAAGCCACTAATGAGATCATCTGGATCTAGTGTAGGGTTTTGTAGGAGGGGAAGGACGTGGCCTGTCTTGAGAGGTCCGGGGAAGATGGCTTGTGTGAGAAAGTCATTGATAATGGTAGGTAGGAGTGAGAGATATACCAGAACAGTTCAAGATGGTGGTTGGCCAATACAGTGTTAACAGTGGTTCGCAATCCAATATAAGTATGAATGCTTCCTGTGTATTACATAACATTTGTTTACTATTTCATTGTGCTCTTTGTCTCTTGATTACATTTTTGCCCCAGATTTTTCCCCTGCTTTTTAGAATTGTTTGGATCCCTTAGACTGGACTTGTTGCTTGGCTCTTTCCTCTCCCTGATGCCATGATGAGTTTAGTTCATTGTTGTTACACTTCAATCCAATCTTTAGATTCAGTCATGTGCTACACGATTGTCAAAGAGGTTTCCCCGCTCACTCAGTGTTGACTGTAGTGTTACACAAAACTTTAGTGTAACACTACAGTTAACACTGTGGGGAACTCAAATTGTGGACTGCATGTACCATGATGCAAACGAGCAAAGTTTTTTGGGATGTGATGTAGTGTCTGGGCACACTCTTTTCCCTTCCCAAAACTGATTTTCATGACCTGCTCTACCATTCATCTCAAGTTCCTAATGTTCCTTTCTTTAAAAATTGTGTTCGGGCTGGAGATTCTGCCCCGGGTGTGGATATTCTGACCCAAGCCAGAGAGTATGGCCTGAGTCGTAGAGTAGGGTTTGAGCCAGATATTCCGGCCTGACTGCAGACATAAAGATATGACCCGTAAATGACCTCTGTGAATACCAAAAGTCATAAAATTAGGCTTTTGTCACAGATTACTTTTGTGAATCGGCACATACTTTTTACCCAAATTTAAACTTCTAGAAAGCCTTCCACATATTTCAGCTCACTCTGCCAAATGATTGTTACTGCATCTACCAGATCAATCGAAGGGAGAGCCAGATTACTCAAATCACATCCATAGGGTCATTAGTGACTCTGATAGTTCTGAAACATGTAAATCCAGCCAAAGCCCTTCTAATCATCATTAATCCAAAGTGGTGGGACATATACGTTCCGTCAGTTACCAGAGACTGTAGCCATTATTTTTCAGTATTTGATTACGAAGAAGACGAGACAGTATGAATCACATTATATTGCATCTTTATCTGGCTCTCGGTTTACGGAGATTGTAGTTTATCTCCACAAACTCAGAACAGAAACATCATGTATTAAAATGCTAGCTAATGCTGTCAATTTGGGGATAGGCAATTTTCATTTGTGTATTGTTCAGCTGGACCGCTATAGGGCAAGGGCTTTACCTTCTATTAAGCGTTGTTAGTTCCTTAATTTCTCTTTCTGCGATAAATTATTCCTTTAGCTTTTGCAATGTGATCTCTCGTTGTTAATCTAAGGACTTTAAATATATCTTGACATGTAGCTTGAAGGATCTGCCCTCCAGCTACCAGGCATTCACTAGCAGTTCTTGCATGGCAAGTCTCCACCAGGCCCATTAGCAGCAAATCAAAGCAAGGCCTGCTCTTCCCTTCAAGCTAAATTTTAGCATTCAATGAATCGGTAACCTCACATAACCAGCAAAGTCATGGCCATGAGTTCCCCTATCTCTCCACAGAGGCAGTCTATTAGAGCGAGGCCGTTTTCCTCTCTTTGTTCTGTGAAACTCCAAAGTTGCTCTTGCACCGCTTTCCATAGCAAGTCAAGTCAAGTCAAGAAAGCTTTATTCGACTATGCAAGACATAAATGAATTGCAATTAGAAGGAAATAAAACAATGATTACAAGAATTTAAGATCTGGATTAAACAGTTGTGCAAATAAGCAATCAAGACCGTCATTATATTACACATTAGATGGTAAAAACAAGATTTAAAAAAAAGACACATTGTTAAAATAACCCACATAAAACAATCATTAGCCCATTGGCAAGGGTAGAAGAGCCCGTGGGGCCATGTAAGCTCAATCCTATGCTCTATAGAGACATAACAATAGGCATCTCTCCATTTAGGTCTCTGACGACCTGAAAGAGACAAAGGACTATAACAGGTAACCACAATAACGGGTGAAGGCCGGTGCTTGTGCAGTATTTACTGTGCACATGTTTTGTTTCAATAATCATGATCAGTATTGCAGAAGTCACAATCATAATACTTGTGAATATCTGAAATACACGAAAAATAAGCACAAAGGGTGAGTGCCCCATGTATGGGTTTAATGTACTTGGTAATGAGTAACCAGCTCCACTGCTTCCAGCTTCCATTGTTGCAGGGATTCTGCTTTTGCACAGAACTATGCGCAGGAGACCAGGACCTCAGAGAATTGTGGTGTACCAGAAAACTCCCCTCAGAACCCAGAACCCCTTATCCGACTAGCTTAGTATCTCATTCGTTAACCTAGATCTAGCTAGGTGGTCCCAATGTATAGACAAACCAGAACAAGCGACTTAGATATTTCTCAGGAGTGGTGGGAATCCGAAATACCTGTTCGTACTTATTTGTTAGTCCACAACATAATAATACAGACACGGTAAAGTTTAAAGAGTTTATTTTATAAACCTCGCGTCCTAAGATGCAGTACTTTGGCTAACACTAGCAGACTAACAGTACAGATCAGAATCATGAGCATTATTACAATACCATATAGAATGAAAGGAGCAATCATACTATTAATGACAGTGGTATACGACCACACTCCTTTCACTATAATCTAATACATTATTATTATTATTAGACTATTAGAAGGTCTCGTAGGCTAACAGGGGGGACCCCATACCGTAGAGATCAGCTTAGTAGAATCACATCAAAGGATCAGCGCTCACAGCATGCATCAGCTCTTCTTGTTCGAATGAATATAGAACCAAACTGTTCTGCAATATTAAAGACGCTTGTCCTTCAAATATTGGCAGCTGTATGCATGATATGTCTAACAAGTGTCTACGATCAATCTAAACACAACACTCTGTACCTTCTAGTGACCCAGACGCGTTCTT
Source organism: Triturus cristatus (assembly GCF_964204655.1). NCBI lineage: Eukaryota > Metazoa > Chordata > Amphibia > Caudata > Salamandridae > Triturus > Triturus cristatus. The sequence goes on from NC_140592.1 coordinate 139,544,875, forward strand.
TGCATGATGTACAGACCAAGGGCACATTTCACGGTTAAGAATGTGCAACAACAGTTTGTTATCCTGCAAGGCAAAGTCGAGTCAGCATTTTACAAAATGAATAACACATAACACCAGTGTCGTGTGCAGCGCAGCAGAAACGACAAGCTTGCTTGTTAACTATGATCTCGGTTATGCTAACTTAGTGTTGTAAATAGGACGTGGCTTAGTCCATCTCACACCATCACCCAAAAGCCAGCTGCAATATGCTGTCACTGGCCATGTCATTTACACAGGAGATCAAGGAAGGTACAGCCTCAAGATTATCGGGTGCAGAGACCAAAGATAGGGATCCACTTTTGGGTTACCCCAAAGCAGGGATTATTGAAGAGTACCAATATGCAAAGAAGTTTCGTATGGCATGGGCAAAGTGGGCTTGGGCCTAAGCTCCCCCCCCCCCATTCTAGGGTCTCTGTCATTAAACTTGCAGGACAGTCCCAGACAGTGGCCCCTGCACAAAATGAAAAGGGGCTCCCAGGCCTCCAGTATCTCATACATTCTGAAAAGCTTTGCACTGAATGGAGGCCCCCTGATGGACTGCGGTCCCCTTTTACGTTTAGAGGCCACCTAAGAGTGTTGGCAATGATCATACCATAGTTGCTGAGGACATAAATGAGCTAAAAATGGATAATAAATTCAGAGTTGTTTCTTGCAGGGACCCCAAATTATGTTTCACCCAGGACCCCCAACATCCTTAAGATGTCCCTTCCAATATGCAGTTTGATGGAACCATCAGGATGAGAAGCCCAAGAAACTGAAGCAAAATGACAGGGGTTCATTCAGAGACAATAGACAAAATAGGGAAGAGTTGCAGAGATGTTCTTATTTACATTGGATTCATATGAAAATGTTCCTTTTGTTTTTCTTGGGGTTCATTTAATTTATTGCTACACTGTCCCTTAGTCCCATTAGTCAAAGCCACTTATCTGCTTCCTTTAGTCTAATGACACTGGAGCATTCTGTACTTGTGAGATGGAACCTTCCCATGAATATTCTGTAGGTGGTAGCTAACATTGAACTGGCTGTGGGTGATGTGCAAAAAGATCCATACTTGTACTTACCTGCACCATGCATGCTATTTTACACTGGCCGTGAGTGTGTGACAGGATATGAGGAACTGGTCATTTGTATCCCAGTATGAATCTGTTATGCTACGCTGCAAATGGAAGTCTGTCACCTATTGTGGTGAGTTCTGTTTCCTGGAGATCATGAACCATTGGTTTTGTCAGCCCATTGTCTCTTCAAGTGTATGGACCCATACCTTGATTTACATAAATGTCTGCTGGTGGTATCTATCTGTGAGAAGCCATAAGTTATGGTTCCCAGTAATGCTGCTGTTGTACAAGTGTCGACTATAGAACGTAACCGATAAAGAGTAGCCAAAGAAAGAATGCTGGCTAGTGGCATTGCAGAACACAGACATTGGGCCCGATCCCGATCTCGTTCGCAAAGCCCTATGGCCGACTCAGTCCCGTAGAGCTTTCCGAACGACTCATGCTCCTGTGCTTCGAACGCCCGAGTACGATGCTAGTACGCGCTGACGGCCTCTGGTCGCTCGGAGCCCTATTGAAGTCAATGGGAGCCTGTTGTATGACGCGTACCTAGGCTTCCATCGTAAAAAAGTACGTCGTGGAAGAGGGAGCCCCCTGTCCTGGGTACGAGTCGGTGCCCCCCACAACGTAAATACATGTGTAAGGGGGACCTTGGGTCCCCCCTGTGACCGAGTCGTAGGGCTACGGGTGATGGGGGGCCTACGACGGCCCCCCAAAGTGCCTTTCCCGAAGCTTTTTCGAATCGGAGGCTCCTAGTCAATCCGGCTGCTCGACGCGCGCATCGTACTTGGTCGCTCAGAAATTGGACCCATTGTGCGCTGCACAAGTCAGCCATGTTGTAGTTGTCCCTCTTACCCTGACTAGAAGCAAGGGTCCCTATTTGGACAGCGGTACCTACCTCTGCCAACTAGAGACCCCCATTTTTAACAACAGTCAAACATATCTCTCTCATTCTTATGCACATATCATGTTCCCTCACACTTCCCCTTTTTGCTGTCTTGCATGTGTGCTCCTTCACATCTGTGAAGTTTTGGCCTTTCATCTACTTCTCCTGGGATTTTGTGCACCTCCATCTCTCATCAGTTCACTTTATCTGTTCCACTTTGCTGCTTACCTCCAACTCCACAGCTCTTATTCTCAAAACTCTATCTATACTTATCTTACACTTACCAGTATCTCTCCAAGTTTCAATCTACGCACCACCTATCATTCTCCTCTTTCCTTTCTTGTCAGTTCTTCTTAGTCTTCAATTTATTTGTGGTTTCCCCATTCTTATATCTCATTTGCTCTTGCTACGAAACCTATTTTCTCATTATAGCACGCATGTTTTTCATTCTAGTTATTCTAATCCTGTTCCTTTACTTTTTTTTTTAGATATTTTCCATTCCTTTTTATATCCTCGCTGTTAGCAAAGGGGGTCTCTAGTTCACAGTGGTAAGTACCCCGTCCAAGTAGGGACTCTTCCTCTAGTAAGGGCTTACACACCCAAGATAACCCCTTCCTACCCCTTTGGTAGCTTGGCACGAGCAATCAGGCCTATCTCTGAGGCAATGTGTAAAGCATTTGTACAAAAAGCACATAGAAACCCAGTGAAAACACTACAAATGGTCACAACAACACTTTAGAAAGATTAACCAATCTTTAAATAAATCAAACAAGACCAAACGACAATCCAACATACACAACTCAAGATTACGGGCCCGATTCACAGAACTAACTTAAGACAAAATCCTAAACTTAGTACCATTTTGGTATTCACAGAAGGCACTTACTCATTTTGGTATTCACAGAAGGCACTTACTCATTTCGGTATTCACAGAAGTTAGGAGTCCTAACTTTGAGACTCCTAAATGCCTTTTGTGAATACCGAAAGTCTTAACGTTAGGATTTTTCTCAGTTTAGGAGTAGTAAAGTTAGGACTCCTAACTTTAGGACTCCTAAATGCCTTCTGTGAATACCAAAAGTCTTAAAATTAGGATTTTTCTCAGTTTTGGAGTAGTAAAGTTAGGACTCCTAACTTTAGGACTCCTAAACTGAGAAACTGACTCCCTACAAACAAGGTTCAGTTGAATAGAGAGGAGATTGGGCCCAGGGCGTTGTCTCTGGCCAATTTGACATCTTATTTTTTGTGTTGTTTTTTGAAGGATTTTTTAAAATATATTTGAACCTTTTTTGTTTGAAACTATTGACTATAAAAATATTTGCTTAACAATTATGAACATTTGAATTTTGTTTCTTATTGAATTATTTTATTTTAAGGAGCATTTTTTATTTCTTATACTTTTTGTGAAAGTCATTGTGGTACTGTTATAATCATTGAGTGCTGTTCTGTAGTACCAAAAGAAGCACAGCTGGACTTCAAAGTTTTAACTAAAGATAGGTTTACTATAAAGGGGTCATATTTTTCATGTGGAGAGTTTTTAACTACACAACCTAGCAAAAAGAATATGTCTGAGAATAAAGTCAAATGCCAAATCTGTTACAAGGGAGTTCACAAAAAAAATGGGAAAAGGTACTCCCTTGGTACTTCCGGGATGCGTTAGCATCTCAACTCATGGCATTCCAACCTACTACACTTAGCTGCCATCACACAGATAGTGACCTGCTTGGGTCAGTAAATCACCATGTATGTGAATGTTTCTCCAAGTTAAGGCTCTGCACCCCTAACGCCCAGGGGATTGCCAACCCCCATTGAGCAAAGCCAGGTCATGTTTTGCGGTAGTGGCCAACTTCTTTTTTTTTGCATTCTTTTTTGGTACCACTTTGTATCAGGGTACTTCATAGGGGTCTTGCTAGTTCTTGTGCTGGTACCATAGTGTCTGCACAAAAAACTGCATTGCTTTCATTTAAGACACAGGAGCATCCCCATGGGCCGAGCCACATGGGCTTAGGGTGTGTTTACCCTGCACCCTTACATGGCCCTTTTTTCTTTTTCAGGACTAGTGGGAATAGTGGCTGGAACATTTTAACTTGATGTTACAGTCAGCCAATCAGAAAGCTCTGTTTCCAGGGCACCCACTAGGGAACCCTAGCATAAAATTTGCCAATGGAAGCAAAATCTCTTATGACACATCAGGGTGCCGATCACGATCCGGTAAAAAAATTCCCCGTGCGACTCGTATCCGGTCTTTTTACCGTACGAATCGTACAAGTGCCGTACGAACTGGCAATCACGATTCGCATGGGAAAAAGACCATACGAATCGCATTGGGAATAATTCCCCACACGTCCTCGGGTCGGAAAAAGTGTCCGACATGTCCTCGTACGATTTACCGTACAAACGTGAAAAGCGAAGTCCGACCGGGGAATCACGATCCGTCCCGGGCGTCCGAATGTACAACCGTATGGTTAAAAGACCGTCCGCACCGAACTCCTATAACAACCATGGAGACGTCCAAACAGGTGCCCGGTACGTGTCGTACCCCCTCAGCCCCCGCATGTACGCGCCGTACCCCCCCCCAGCCCCCACATGTACGCGCCGTACCCCCCCCAGCCCCCGCATGTACGCGCCGTACGCCCCCCAGCCCCCACATGTACGCGCCGTACCCCCCCAGCCCCCGCATGTACGCGCTGTACCCCCCCAGCCCCCGCATGTACGCGCCGTACCCCCCCAGCCTCCGCATGTACGTGTCGAACCCCCCGTGTATGTACACCCGAGTACGTTCGAGTCGTACCCCCACCCGTGTATGTACACCCGAGTACGTGTCGAACCCCCGTGTATGTACACCCGAGTACGTTCGAGTCGTACCCCCCCCCGTGTATGTACACCCGAGTACGTTCGAGTCGTACCCCCACCCGTGTATGTACACCCGAGTACGTGTCGAACCCCCCGTGTATGTACACCCGAGTACGTTTGAGTCGTACCCCCACCCGTGTATGTACACCCGAGTACGTGTCGAACCCCCCCGTGTATGTACACCCGAGTACGTGTCGAACCCCCCCGTGTATGTACACCCGAGTACGTGTCGAACCCCCCCGTGTATGTACACCCGAGTACGTTCGAGTCGTACCCCCCGTGTATGTACACCCGAGTACGTTCAAGTCGTACCCCCACCCGTGTATGTACACCCGAGTACGTGTCGAACCCCCCCGTGTACATACACGGGGGGTTCGACACGTACTCGGGTGTACATACACGGGTGGGGGTACGACTCGAACGTACTCGGGTGTACATACACGGGGGGGTTCGACACGTACTCGGGTGTACATACACGGGGGTTCGACACGTACTCGGGTGTACATACACGGGTGGGGGTACGACTCGAACGTACTCGGGTGTACATACACAGGGGGGTTCGACACGTACTCGGGTGTACATACACGGGGGGGTTCGACACGTACTCGGGTGTACATACACGGGGGGTTCGACACGTACTCGGGTGTACATACACGGGTGGGGGTACGACTCGAACGTACTCGGGTGTACATATACGGGGGGGTTCGACACGTACTCGGGTGTACATACACGGGGGGTTCGACACGTACTCGGGTGTACATACACGGGGGGTTCGACACGTACTCGGGTGTACATACACGGGGGGTTCGACACGTACTCGGGTGTACATACACGGGTGGGGGTACGACTCGAACGTACTCGGGTGTACATACACGGGGGGGTTCGACACGTACTCGGGTGTACATACACGGGGGGTTCGACACGTACTCGGGTGTACATACACGGGGGGTTCGACACGTACTCGGGTGTACATACACGGGGGGTTCGACACGTACATGCGGGGGCTGGGGGGGGGTACGGTGCGTACATGCGGGGGCAGGGGGGGTACGGCACGTACATGCGGGGGCAGGGGGGGTATGGCACGTACATGCGGGGGCTGGGGGGGTACGGCACGTACATGCGGGGGCAGGGGGGGGTACGGCGCGTACATGCGGGGGCTGGGGGGGTACGGTGCGTACATGCGGGGGCTGGGGGGGGTACGGCGCGTACATGCGGGGGCTGGGGGGGTACGGCGCGTACATGCGGGGGCTGGGGGGGGTACGGCGCTTACCGGGCCACTTACTCTGGTCGTTTCGCGCCGTACTTCGCATTTGCGGCACTTTTTGGGTGCCGTGAAAATATTGCCGTCCGGACTGCTGTCGGTTCGAATCGTAATTCCTGGGTCGTGAAACGCTGCCTAGAAGCGTCCCGACGTCACGTCGCAGCATTCCCGGATCACATTCGTATGCATATTTTCGTCGGTCGGTGTTTTTTACGATTCGTACGGAAATGGTGTTTCCGTGCGAATCGTAATTCCATGTTTGTAATGTTTTACAACCGGGTACGAGTCGGACGGAGAATACGCTCCGACCGACGGTTCGTACCCGGTTTTTACCGGATCGTAATCGGCACCCAGGTATGAGTATTGTTTTTTATTTTGTACCACAGGAGTCCCACAGTTACAATATCGCAGAGTTACCATGGTACAAAGGGTTCAGATGTTTCTAACTTCTTCTAAGAGTTAGCCTCTTCATGGCAACCTGAGACCCTCTTCAAATGCAAATTTCTCGAAAATGACTAAGCGGATATACACCAAATCACAAAAGCACGTTTTTCTCCTTTGGTTGCTGTGCTGTGATGTGACAAAAGCTATTAAATTTGGCCCATAGTTCCATGTATCCGTGTAAGTAAATCAAAGGTGTATACACGTTAATGTTTTAATATTATCATTTAGAAGTCAAACATATGGTCACAAGTTGTTCCATGTGTTTGTCAAATTTGAAAAAAATAGATGGTAATTGAACAATATTGTAGGGTTTAGAAATTTTCTAATAAAGTTGTAATAACCATAACTTTAAAATCTGATGGCACTGATAAAGTTTCCATGATTTGTTGAAGTTGGTTTTAATAAGGTCAGCCAGAATGTTGGCTACTTTCCAGACATGTCAAATGGGACAGTTATTGGGATCCTGCATTTTATGACTTTATTGCTGGTTTCATTTCTTAATAGCCAACCATGGAAAATGCGGTAGTCTATTTCTATTTGTGATCCTACATGTATATGTTATGACAATACTCAATCCTGCTTTTTTGCAGATTTTTGGATATCGAAGATGTTTGTCACTAAGAAGCTGTATAAACTGTGAAAGAAACTTCGACTACAAAGGCCTATCTTTTCCAGAACCTTTGAGTGAGTCAGTCCCTTTACAATCTGAAAGACTTCCTTGGTGAGGTTGGATGCATTGTTGCCAGAATGTGATAATACTGAGTTTTTGCCTCTTTGTTGTTTTTTAAAAATGTTTCTAGGAGCCTGTTTTTTGCATGTTTTGATTCTTCCTGCTATGATTGATTTTGGCTATTTAGCTGCCTAATACATGATTTTCCAGGGTCACTGTGAAACAAAGGAACTGCATTCTAACCTGCATCAGTCTTCATTCTGACAGGAAAAGAAGCTTTAAGAAATGATGTTGGGTGAATATTAGATTTAACATATACCCAATTACATGGTTGAGGCCCTCCTAGATATTGCGTGCAGGGACATTTTAAGGCTTGGGAAAAGTGGGCAATTGCCCAGGGGCCCCACCTCTCAAGGGCCCCCCTCGGAAAGTGAACTTTCTTTATATTTGACTAAAAAACTATATGAATTTGTTTTTGTGATCCTGTTAAAATGTAACATAATTTAGTATTGTTTGGCATCATGCAGTTTTATATTAGCATGAAATTGTTAATACAATTCTAATTTGTTTTCTACAGGAGCCCCCAAAATAAGTCTTGTACGGAACTCCACAATTCTTAAGATGACATTGTGCATGCATCCTAAAATGTTATATTATCTAATAGCTCCTTTATGCGAGGATCATCTCTCTACCTCTCTCCACAAATTAATGTCCCCCAACAGGAAATGCAGTATTGTAGTATTAACATAGAAATGAAGTCAGTTAGATGCTAAAATGATTAGAAACATTTATAGATCGATGTAATAATGTGACCAAAATGAAGGTGATAACTTCCAATTTATTTACAAATTCAGATAAAAGAGGCTTAGGAATGGTAAGAAAGCTAAAAGTCCCAAGTTTTCTCTTTCTGCTGGGTTATCTTTTGGTAGGCTTTTAGGCTGCTGGAACGGTCTCTACTTTGTTATGATTCCAGAAACTAAGGGGCATATTTACGAGCCCCTCTGCATCACTCTTGGACAACACAATGTGGCACAAAAGTGACGCTACACAAAAAAGAGATTTATGATGCCACGCAAGGCCACCTTGCGTAACCTTGAGTGGATTCATACATCTCAAGTCAAGCAATGTAGCGCAAATCGCTGCATTGCCTTACTCTGCTCCAGGGAGGCATTCCGTGGGCGATACGTGGGTATTTCCACGCAATTCCCATGGTTTTTGACGCATTCCCAGATTTACCAGAACTGGCAAACCAGGTAATGTCCCAAAAAGATACCACTCCCCAGGTGAAGCATAACACGCAGTGACATCATTATTTCTCCTTGTTACCTCCCCTTTCTATGTGTGCTGCAGAACCCATAGAAAGAGGAATTTGACTCCCAGAATTGTTTTTGTGCAGGAAGGTGCCCCTTAGTGTACTAAATAATCCTGTTTGGAATGCAGGCACTCTTGCACCATGGTGCAAGGCTGCCAGCATTGGCGCTAGGCAGTCAAACCGGTGCCAGTGCAGGGGCAAGGACAGGAATGCGTCCTATTCTTTTAAATAAGGCACATTCCTGCCTTTTCCCTGTAATGCAATGCAGCATAGCAAGGCGACTTGCCGCGCTGCATTGCGTTACTTTGCCATAAATATGGCCTTAGGTCTCCGTATATCCTAATGGCCCCAGACCATTTGCTTCCCTTAATGTGTGGACGCTTAAGTGATTTTCATCATACCCCTGGAGTTGACTAGTTGAAATTAAGAGTGTTGGTCCCATGGATCTGTTATTTACCACCGGTGATATATTAGGTGTATAAGTTTTTGCAGAGGTCTGTGGAAAGAACATACCTTTCACTGTTAAGGGCAAGCAGCCAGATCCTGGGATAATGAATCAGAGAGACTGGAATGATTTGGGCAGGACATCTCGGACTTTGCAAGGGCCTCGTGCAGGTGAGCTCTCTTTTACAGAATATTCCAAACATACTCCTGCCGTGGGGTTTCAGTCTATGCCCCAATCTTGATTTTTCTGGTATTATCCTATGTCATAACATGTGTGTTTGTGAAGAACACTTTCACCCCCAAAGGGGTATCTTGGTGCTGAATAACAGATGTTTATTGTTACACAACTCAATGGTGCTCATTTTATCAATCTCAGGAAGGATGAAAGGCCCAGTGGCCCTGCCGGGAATCGAACCTGTGACCATGAGGTTAAACACAGTCCCTTGTAGTGGATGCATTTGTCCACTAAGCCACCGGACACGACTAATGAGTGGCACAACTAGACCTCAGCTGGAGCATTGACTGATGGGGTCAGGGTTGCTCTCATATGATATTTTCAGGGTCTGCAGGATCCAATGGGCATCCAATGTGTCCATAAAGACTAAAACATATAGTTAATTCGTTTTTCTCTTCAAACTCCCTCACATTACACATTTACTAACCTTTAAACACTTGGGAAAGTTCTGCAATAAAAAAACTGGGTCTAACCGCTGACATGAGCTACTGATGTCTAAAATGTTGTCTTGTTTTCTGTTTATCAAAGAACTGCCACCAGATTAACATTCCATGGTGTCTCTGCTGGGATTTCGGTGTGGTTTGAAAAAATGTTACTTGTGTCACCGGATTTTCCTTCCAGAGGCTGACTTCACCTCGTGGGGACGTCAGGCCTGTACAATACACGCTGAAAAGGGGTGATGCGAATGAATGGGCCCAAACTCCCTGGGAAACTTTTACATTATAAACGAGCGGGAACTTGACGTCCAGGGCTGAGCGGGGGCGTAAACATCTAACTTCCACCAAATGTTCCACAACGAAACTTGTTATTGTTTGCTTTCTATTGGTTTATTTAAATTGAGTGTGCCGCCAAACAATCGCCGCAGCCTCTCTGAATGCAAGAGCTGTCCCTGGTTAAACATTTCTCCGTTTATTTAGTGGCATAAATAGAATCTTGCCACACACAATTCATAAATGTCAGCCCAGGAACACAAGGCACTTTTTGAATGTAAATTGTCTTTGTGACTTTTTTTTTTAAGTCGCAAACCCCCCAAAAGTTTCTTGGCTTTGCATAGTTAACATTTCGTTAATGGGCAGCCAAATTTCTCTCAGCAGCTCGGCAGCATTTTCTAAAGCTCGCTGGCGTTGTTGTAGCAACTGGTGGCTGATCTGAGAAGAAAGAAGATGCCACAGTGGCAAGATAAAGAGAGAACAATCCATCATCGAGTCGCTGCCACTCCTTGTGCCCAAGCAAGTCATCGCACTGACAGTCTTGGAGCAGCCGGCTTCATCTCAGGGTGGTGTAATAATACATTTACTCATCGTGCAATTAAAAGAAAATGAATGCCAAGTGAGAACTGCTGAGAATGTTTTCAACTCCTGCTGCTCGGCTGTGGAGTAGCGAGAGAAGCTCACTGGCTGTTTAGCAATGTCCTATCCGGGTTCTCACGTGGGAAAGCTCCCTGCTGGTTGCTTATGTTAAGAAACACACTAAGGGAAATGGAAGTGTAGGTCTGTTTGGTGAAGTGTAGGTCACTAAGCCGCAGTGTTTGTAACAGTTGTCGATAAAATTATGGGGCATATATACAAGGGCTTTATCTCCGCTTTTTTGGCTTTCAAAGCCAAAAAAGCGGAGATAAAACCAGCGCCCTATTTACAAGAGGGTGCTAACATGCATAATCGCGTGTTAGCACCCTTTTTTTCAACGCCTCACTTTGCATCTCCAATGAGATGCAAAATGGGCATTACTGGGCGTACCCAAGATGGACTACCTTGCAAATATCGCTGATGTTTACATCGCAATCTTTACAAGGCAGCCCACATGATTTTAGCACACATTAGATTTGGGCGAAAACTGCCGTTTTCGCCAAAACCTAACGTCTGCTAAAATCCTGACTTAGCCATCCCTAACATAGGGGGTGGATTATGCTGATATGACCCTGTGGGTCGTATCAGCAAATTTATCGCCAGCAATGTTCCCTGCAAAAGGGCGATAACTTCGCTATCTCTGGAATGTTTATCGCCCTGGAGTAATACGTTGTTAATAACGTGCTACCAGGGCGATAAATACCAGAGATAGCCTGCGATAATATAATTATCGCTAAGCACGGCCAGCGATAATTATCGCTGGCCGTTGTTAATATGCCCCTGAGTATTTTATGAAGGAAGAGGACGGACAGGCATGTGGTCTAGTCAGCGTTGATTATGGACCCTAGAAACCGTGAGTCAAATCACATATTTGGCACTTTGAGAAAGAATTGTGTGATTCTGGGCAAAATGCTTAACTTCCTTGTTTCTCAAATTGTTACTAGATTACAAAACTAACTGCAAAGTGCAATGGCGCATTATATTCTAGTTTCTAGCTACAACAGACCCCATACACTTAACATCTCTTGCCTTTGAAACTAGAAATCGGCTTTAAGTGGGATGAAAAAGCTGGGGGGGTCTCTCAAAGGGGCGTGTCCAGTGTAATTAAGGACGTGGCTTAAAAACACATACACTAAAAATCTGTGCTGAGCATAGTCTGCTGCCTGTATTTTGCGGTTTCTGTCATTGCATCCAGATATATGATACAACAAGTAATATCATACCTACAACAAGTCAGAACTATTGGCTTTGACAATGGTTGTTAGTTGCACGAGACAAATAAGCAGCACTATGGCTTGTATATAATGTTGAAAAAGCTTCCACTTAAAGCCCTGGTGACACCATGACAATGTTGCTGCTCCTGAGTTTCAAAAAGAGAAGGGAAATCCAGAGAGAAAATGACTCTCTTTAAAGGATTTCCCTTGTCCAACAGCGCTCACCTGGCATGGCGTTATGCCGTAACTTCTCCACTTGTGAAAAGTGAGCAGTGTAAGCACACGCACATGGATGTGCCTGATGTCACTGTAGTCCAGAAAAAAACAGACCAACCTGTGCTAGGGCACAAAACAGAGCCCGATAGCAGTGACGGCCCGTATAGGGCGTGTTACCGGGGCGGTGACGTGGGGCAGAGGAGGGGCAGGGTGGGGGGGTTGCAAAATGCGGCATACGGCCGATTGCAGGTAAGTTATGAAAAATAAAAAATAAAATAATTTTGTTGCGCGCGCAGCATCGCCACATGCGATGCAGCGCGCGCAACAAAATTCGTTTTCTTTATTTTTTTTCGTAACTTACCTGCAATCGGCCGTATGCCGCATTTTGCAACCCCCCACTCTGCCCCGCCTCTGCCTCACGTCACCGCCCCGGTAACACGCCCTATACGGGCCGTCGCTGCCCGATAGAGACCCGTTTCGAGGCTCCCATTAAAAAACTGCCAGTGCTCGGTGAGACCCGGCCCACTTAAAGCCCTGCTAGAATACACACTCTATCAAGGCTGCAGTAAAGTCACCATTGGGCACCCACTCAAAAGGTGGTTGGACAGTTTTGAGAGCGTCTTCAAGAGGGATCATGGAGCAATGCAAATATATATTTATTGTTTAGTTTTGTATTATTTATTTCTGAATATTTACTCATCGTGAATCTTTTGGGAGCACTGTGCAAGTCGAACAGCAAAGACTTCCAGGTTGAATGCAGTAAGGGACAACTAATAATAGTCTGAACATCAATGCAAGTAAATGAGTTTGGGAGACACAAAAAACACTGTAGAAATCAACGAGACGCTTTACATTTTTGCTTTTTCGTCAATGTTTTTAATTACAATGTGTATTAAAAACATTAAAGTTACCATTGGACTGGGATTTAAAATATGTTGGACCAGCATCTGATTTATTTTTGATTAACTCATAATACTTTATTCAGTTGCATCCTTCAACATGAGATAATATTTCCACAAATTGTCTCGAATTCTCGAAGACTGTCCACATATTGATCTATTGTTTATTACAAAAATGCTTCCTACAAGCATCCTTGGTGATGGCATGTTTGCTACTGTTTACCCCATTATTGGTGAAGCTAATAGAGCATTCTTCCAACATGATAAACAGCATTTGTGCATGCAACCCATGTTAAGAGCATGTGTGAATACCTGTATTTACCTACGATGGCGCATTAACCCTTTCGCTGCGGCGGGAATTCCGCCGCAGCGCTGGGGGGTGCGGGGGGGGCAGCGCGGTGGCGCTGTGCTCATGACGGAGCCACTCCGTCATGAGCCACGGTTGAGCTGTGCTCATGACGGAACGGTTCCGTCATGACTCCGCCCAGTTGCGTTGTCCCCCCGCACAGGCGGGGAAACAGCGCCACGTGGACGGAGCGGCCGCCAACGGTCGTGGCATGACGGAACCGCTCCGTCATGAGCACACGGCAACCGTGGCTCATGACGGAGCGGTTCCGTCATGAGCGGGGAAGGGGTTGAAGCCAGGCCTGTATGCTTTGCGAATGCTTCTTTATATAGCGATCCTGTCGTCTTGATGCATCTTAAGTACCACCCGTGACTATTACCCTGTTTAATGATACTCACTTTATTGACCTCAGAAGCATGGAATGTTGAGTTCATCCTGCTTGGATTTGACTTTTTGCAGATCACCCGGTATGCCAGCAGCAAATGTTTAACTGACTGACCCACACTAATGACATCTGTCGAATCTGAGTAGTAGTCATTAGCTGCACCAAAGTGAGGCCCTCAGTCTTCTAGCATCTTCATCTCTAGTAGGGTGCCTTCCAGGGCTCAGTTCTTGCTCCTCTTTTTAGACTTTTTATCGGCTGTACCACTTCTCTTGCTTATATATTTATTTGCCTTCTTTGATACTACAATTCACCACACTCTTTCAAATGTCTACCTGAGATCAACCAGCCAGTGTCTTGCCACTGTTTTCACCTTTGTCCTTTTGACACAGGAATGTGGTTCTCCATCACGGTTTCTTCAGTTGTGTGCCATTTTCATCATTTTTTTCTTTTAATAACACTCATAGTCTCAGTATCATTTTGAATTCCTTTTGTATTGTTTTTTTCCATCATATATCATATTTTGTATCTCATTAATCTATTTATCCTTGCTTAGTGCTTTGATGAAAGTGCTATATAAATTCATTATATAATGAAGAAGGAAACACATATTGCCAGGGTATGTTGAACTAAGTTATCTGCACGACACTGGAAGAAGATATGTAGGCCCCAGCATGTCTGCTTTAGTCCAAGCTAAAACATGTAGGTTCTTCCCTCTGCAAAGGTAGTTGTTTTTCACTGAAAGAACACCATGTCATCAGCCATTCATGTGCTCCATGGCTTGGAACACTGTAAATGTATTTGCTGTTGATCTATTTGCATTCTCCCAGGAGTTTAGATCACCAGAGATGGAAATATTCAGGGCTCAGTCCAGTATTTTGGAAGATTCAGTCTAAAGACTATTAGAGTAGTGTCAGGTCTTGAAGAAACTATATCGAAGGTTGAATCTTGCTCATCCGTTAGAAATCTTTTATCCACTGAGTTAAACATTTAGACATCCACTCCTTCAGGGAAAACATAAGTTATGAAAAGGTGTGATGTCTTGTACCAGTCAACCATCTTTGCATTAGGCTTCTAGAAATGTACTGATCAATCTATTTACTCCAAAAAGGTTGACAAATAGGTTGTTCTTCACAAGAGAACCACCCTTTAATCTCTGCCTGGATGACCATAATCATATAAGTCTGAAGCCCTTCAAAATACATTTTTTATAGGAGACATTCATAATTAGCTGCAATTATATAACAGTTAAAAAAAGTCCCCCTATTATTAACTTTAGCAATCCTCTAGTACAGAAGTTCTATTATTTTTATAACTATGACCTGAACCAGCTTTTACCTTGAGAAGAATGCTTGCCCATTAAAGTATACTGAACTTAACTGTAAACTGCTTACTCTGTTCAGGAGAAGATTTGAGGTTTTTGTAGCAAAAATATTGTAGTCAATATACTGTCTGACATAAATTTCATACCTTAAATATTGCTTACTAAAGTGTCATCCCATTGAAGTTAAGAATAGAAAATCTTTACCCAATATGGCGGACATTTTGTACACGATAGGATACAATATTTATAGAGAAATGTTATGTCAGACAGTATTTATATATATGATATTCTGAAATACATCTGGTTCCTTAATATTGTGACTACAATAAATTATCAGCTCTTGTATTGGGGGATGATCCTTTCCTTTGTGGTTCCTCCTGTGCTTGGAGAGCAGGTGTGACAACGTTCTTGTGTTTCCTAGTACAGTGGTGCATTCTTGTAAGTGAATAAGCACAGTGTCCAAGAAAACCTCTATTCCAACTTCTGTCAATGCATATATGCAGCCTATTAGACATGGCCATAAGTTTATATTGATACATCTATTGTGTAAGAGCACCCTCCAAAAATGCAGAGTCAGATAGGTTTCATATATCTGAGATGAAGTTGTTCAAACTATGCATAGTTCAAAGATGCTGCTAAATGTTTTCCAATGAGCCATTGTGTATCGATTGTTATCACCTTGTAAGCTACTGTTGTATGTAGAGATCAAATTTGTTTGGCACCATCCAACATAGACTCTAAGTGGTGAACTCTTTCTAGATAATTTCTGCTTTACATCATTGACGGGACTAGTGTGTCATACCCTGAGCAAAGATATTACCTTTGCTCTTTGAAACAGCTCACTTTTCTTTTTAAGACCTACCAAATTAAACTTTGGGGGAAACAACTTCCATTTTATATATAGGTCACACTCTAACATATATGATTCAGTCTCTTCATTGGCAGTTTCCCTTACAGCTTTATCACACCATTCTCAGGCTAGATATTATCAGGTTGCGTATAGAATTAATTCTAATAAGTTGTTTGTTCTTTCAGCTTGAGGGTGTTCATGGGTCAACTTTGGTGATACCTATGTGTCCACAATATGCACAATTAAAAAATCAATGTGTGCTCTCATATTACAATACCTTGGACAAAGTGTGCCTATCTATACAATTGTAATTGTCCATGGGACTGTGATGCTGGAATTGTGTTTTAACTTTAAAGCCGAATAAAGTATATTTTGATTTGATTTGATACTGACGTTTGACACCCAGCATAAAGGTGAAATGATGCATAATAGTGCAATCAAGCACAGGTGCACATATTTAGAAGTAATCATCATCCAGAAGCAATGTGATAGAACACCAATGTTGATTGACATGAGCCACAGCCACAGCGTTCAATATAATGCTTACAAGAAGAAAGTGCACTTGACAGTGTAAATTAGATGGATGGTCAGTCATACTAACAGATTAATAGCCAAGTGAGCTTTCAACACATCAAATGCTCAAAGAGATGTTAAGAGCTTGAAAGTTTCAAAAAGTATTGCTTTTGATTTGGAACCTTGTTACATTTTGTCAGTAATAAAATGTCCATGTGCATTTAAAAAATCATTCATAAGTCACGCACTTAGTGACTAAAAGATTTGGATTATTAGCTGACGACTGGAAAACCTTTTTCTCAGTTTGTTGAGACCCTCAATAATGCCATCCTGTTTCTGAGACTCTGGGAGCTACAGCTTGAAGAGGAGAGAGCCCTGCCAGGATTACATCATTGCTCCTTTAAAAGAGATGGCCTGATTCACATACTGTATTCTATGAGTAGGTGTGGTTTATGTCAAACTTAGTTGTGATCATTCCTTATCGTTCTTAAGTAAACAACATTCGCAATTAAGCACTTTGTGAACTGGGTCCAAATTCAGCACTTCCCTTTTGATGCACTTGGCCCACATGGTGCATCCCAGAGTGTAAGCTCCTTTCTATACTAAAGATTAATTAAGGAAAACCATCATCAAGCCTTCACAATGCGTTGTTAGGTGCAGCTAACTCATACAAATAACTGCATCTATGAAGTTGAAAATGGGATCAACATTGTGAAATCATTTTGACTAAAAAAAAAACATATCTTTCAAAATCCTGCTGATTATTGTGACTTACATTGTAATTGTGCACCTCCAAACTTATGAAAATAATGTTGCATCTCAAAAATCAGGCTTGAGAATTTGCATATGATATTTGACTCTTCCAATAATTATATTTCATGAATCTTTCAGCTGCAGTAAACGGATTACACCTCTGTGGATGATTAAAAATACAACTACTATTTGGAAGATCTTCTTGTCAAGGCTTGTGTGATTTCATGATAGTTAAACTATGATAACATTTTCCAGGTTCAAGGATAGGCCCCTCATGATTTTTAAGACAAAGTAGAATGTGACTTCCCAATAGATTGCCAGTCCAAATGAATTCCTCAATATTGTGTTAATACTGGAAACATTAAAGTTGTATGAAATAAAGAATGAGCGTAGTTTAAATGTATTACTTTGGAAAGAAATAGATGTTTGTCAGTCATCAACAGCCATCTCAAGAACTTGGTGTGATCTTAGCCAATCAACACAAAATGTACAATATGTTTCATAACATTCTTTGGTTATGTAAATTCCCCTACACAGCTGCTGAAATACACCACTGCCTATGTGTTGCCACTTTTTCTTTAGGCCTTCCCACTCAAACATTCTTCTACACTCAAGATTGGTATGTTTTCCTTGTCTTCAATGTATGTTTCATAAGACTACCCTCTTTTTCTTTTAATACATTCATCCCTGTCAATCCCATTTCTATGTGTACCCTCAATAACAATTGACTCACCAAACAAAAGATAAAGTTTAACAATGAAAAATATATTTCTTTGCATACTTAGCCATCAAACAACCTGTTGACAGGGATCTTTCTCAGGATGGCCCTGTCAAAAACATTGCATCCAGGGTTAAAGTGCTGGTTCCATCTGCTAATCTACATTATGAACCCATCCTCAACCTCACAAATAGAGTGAGTCAGCAAATCTGATTTTCAATGCTCTTTGTACCCACATCTTCATCTTTTCCACAATATTCTACCAGGCAGAATGGTTAGCCTCCTAAAATGTATTGTTTTCTGAATGACCAAAGAGAAAACATAACAGGTGTAAATACTGAAATTATTGTCTACAGGCCTATTATAATTAACCATCTTGTAGGTCATGTTCTCATACCTTTTCTTTTTTCTTAAGTTCCTGGCCTAAACAATAATTACACCCTTTGCTGTATCAACATGTCTTCTTTTTCAACATTTACTGCCTTAGCATCCCAATGCCCCATGGAAAATCTTCAGATTTCTTACTCTACTCTATTTGTTACATTTTTCTTCTGATCAATTCCCCCTCCTTTTTCAAAGTCACTTAGCATACTCAGAAACATTTCTGCTGGTACTGGACCTGGGTCATTGCTGGCTACCCCTTGACGGAAACAAGCCTCTCTTGAGCATGATACGCCTAGAGTAAATATAGCTAATTCCTTTTCAGACAGTGAGAATACCTGCACAAATAAAATGAAAGTACAGGTTCATTCTGCCATCCTGTTATTTTAGAAGATCCACTGAATTATTGGTTTGACAACACTATAAAAGACCAACAGTAGATATCAAATCAAGGAAAGGGATCCTAAGATGCAGCACCATGCCCCCCCCCCACATCTCACAATCACTCACTCCTATTTATTGCTTAATACTAGTCTGTTATGTCAAAGGGGGTGTCCATCCACTTCTGGAGAATCTATCAATCTATCAATCTATCAACTTTCCATTGAGGAATGTTGTGGTACATGATGGTTGCAGACTAGTGTACTTCAGGGCTAAATCACAGATTCCCAGTCATAGCAGAAAACTGCAATAGTTGCTGTTTTCATGACTACTTAAACTATACTGCACAAGGAGGCTCCAAACATTGAATTAAACTTGAAGGTACACACCAGAGTAGGTGCACTCCTGACTGTTCTCACCCTTTCAGGAGTGTTAAGATTCCCTCTGAGAAAGTAAAATCAGAGCTAACTCATATGCAGTTTGACTCCATGCTTCCAGTAATGATATCTGGTTGAGGACCAGAGCAAACCTAGGCATACATTATATGGTAGCCACAGACCCCTGTTTATGTCACCAGTAATTTAAATGTCCATGAGATTATTTTGGACTCTTCCAGGCCTGTTCCAAAGTTCCCCATCTGGACAGGTAATTTCCCACTTCTCTCAGGTGACAAATACACCCAGAAAATATTCCATAATGAAAACCTGTGATGGGTCAAAGAGGAATACTCAATTTTATTAACAGGAAATGTTAAATATGGCTCATGTAGGGTTATCCTTTTACTCTGCGACACTCTTCACCAATTCTTGGACAAGCCTATTAAGTGCTGCTCCCAGCAGTATTTGTTTACTGAGTACTTCCCCATTCATTAGTATCGATCGGGGTAACTGAGTGTTGCAGAACACACCTTTTGTATATTGATAATTCGACTGCAAGTTGTTGTTTTTGCCAGGTGAATCAGAAGCGTGCTAACTATTGGTTTGTGAATTGACCCAGGGCTATGAGTGTGTCTTGGCAGCAGACACTTGCTCCATCCCATTCTTTCACTCTAAGTAAGAGTGAGTTACCTATTATCACAACTTAGATAGTTCACTGTAGCCTGTAGTCTGTCTACAAACGCCCTGTTCAAATGTGAAGAAAGGCAGAAAGCATGTAGGTTGGTTAGGGATTTGTAAATAAAACAGATGATGTACTCTTACTCTCTTTTCTAGTGATGAATTAAATAATCAATTCCTGGTATCGCCATTTGCAATAACAGTGTGTCTGCTTATACTGGTAAGTGATATTTGTATAAAGCAATCATTTTAAATCTAATACACAACAAAAAATGAGTTATTTTCGAACTCTGCTGTTACTGGTAAATAGATTTTCTAGATTTCTATGTGTAATTGTTTAGGGAAGTATAACCAATCTTCTCCCAACCTCAATAAAAGTGGTGGGCCAGATTCATACCAGATTTTCAGGATTACCACAGACTTTGTAAATGAGGTCAATCTAAATTAATTGCATTTGAATGTATCTAATCGGGATATCCTTAAAATCCAAAATGGCTCTGGTCCGCCTACATTTATGTTAGACAAGCCTAATCTATGTGATTTAAGTAAGTGTTAGACCTGCCACCCTTATGGTGGTCTTCCTACAACTTTTGCCTACTTACCTCAACTATTTGCTGTATCTTTTTGTTAGCCTTAGGGCTCTGAGCACTTTACCACTGCTAACCAGTGCTAATGTGCATGTGTTTACCCCCCTAACCATGGTGACATTGGTGTATACCTGATTGGCAAATTTAGTTTACCCATGTGTCCCTTGTAAAGTGGTATATCATATACACAGGGCCTGTAATCTAAATGCTACTAGTGGGCCTGCAGCACTGGTTGTGCCACCAAAATATGTAGCCTTTCAAACCTGTCTCAGGCCTGCCATTACAGGGCCTGTGTGTGCAGTTTACCACCACTTCAACATGGCATTAAAAACCACTTGCCAAGCCCTAAACTCCCCTTTTATTACACATAGGGCTCCCCTAAGGTTGGCCCTAGGTAGCCCTATGGGTAGGGCGCTGTGTAACTAAAAGGAAGAACAGATACTTTTAAGTTTTACATGTCTTGGTAGCGGCAAACAGCTAAATTCCCTTTTCACTACTGTGAGTCATACTCCTCTCATAGGCTAGCATTGGAAATTCCTTAAATCACTTTAAAGCTGTAATTCCTGATTAGAAAGGAGTAGCTAAATCATGTTTTATAGCTTTGGAATGGTAATGGTAAATGGTCTTTAGTGGTAAAGTTGGATTTGACATGACTATTTTAGAAATGCCACTTTTACAAAGTGGACATTTCCCTGCTCTTAACTTAGCTCTGTGTGCTTGCAGCCAGTCTTCAATACACGTCTGGGCTGGGTGACAGCTACACTTTGTGCATGCCCTCTAGACAGCCACAAATGCAGGAAGGGAGGGTGTGACAGAGGACTCATATGCATTCATCTGCATTCTGATGGTTTTAGTGGGCAGGAAGGGGATGAGGGAGCTCAAACTTACATCTGAATAGGCTGTGTGCTTTCCCAACACAAGTGCCTGATTACCCCCCCCCCTCAAAGATAGCCTGGTAGACCAGGCTGGGATTAAAGGGAATTGTGCACTTCACGAAGCTGGTTTGAAGTCACCTCCCACTTCAAAGGCACATTTGGTTAGAAGTACCGGGGCTCTGACCATACCAAATGAGCACAATACTGAACCTGGGAGAAACTCTGCTGGAGTAAAGACTGCTCTGACGTACTTTGCCTCGACTGACTGTTAGGAGGAACTGCTTCTCTGCTTTGCTGAGCTGCCCTGCTGCCTGCTGATCTTTGCCCTGCTGAGGACAAGGACTGGACCTATCTCACCTGAACCCAGAGTGACGCCAAGGGCTTGCTGGCATGCCTCCTGTTTTCTGAAGTCTCAGTTACACAAAAGAGTCCCTGCTGCTGGACTCTGCCATATGTGAGTTTTACCCTTGCCTGAGACCCCCCTCCAGTTCTGGGTCTGGGTTCTACAGCTGTTTTGCTACAAAGCCAGCGTATCGTCACCTTTGCACCGATCGAAACCAAAGCATTCGCCCTTCGACGCTGAAGCAGAAGCTGTTAGGCGGCAGCGGTTCTACAGTCTGTGCAGCCCAACAACGTTGCTCTGCGCAGCCTGATAACACACATTGCCTGCATCTTGATGGAGCTTGACAACAAGACGGGTAGCCACTGAGTGAATCGGAACTGACACATCATGCTCTCAACGTTGACACTTTGCTCCATCCAAAGTACTTTTTAAGTGGGACCTGCGTGAGTCTCGCAGCCAGGCTGCCCTCCATCACGGTCAGCCTGAAATTTGGATTTACCCCTCTCCCTCACGACCTCAAGTAACCTTTTAGCGCTATTGACTTCTGAGAACTGTTTTTTCATTTATTCTTTAAAAATTCTTATCTCGACTTCTACTGATTGGAGTTTTGTCATTTGGGTCTTGTTCTACACAGATAAATATTCTCTATTTTACTAAACCTGTGTGGCCCCTTTTTGGTGATATTTTCATTGTGTTACTGTGTGTGTGTATGTTGCACAAATACTTTACACATTACCTCTGTAGATACTTCTGGCTGCTCTGTGCCACGCTACCAGAGGGTGAGGACAGGTTATCGTTTAGTGTGTCTCCAGCTTACCCTGACTAACATTGCAGTCCCTCCTTGGACAGGGTGCACACCATTTTTACCAGTGAGGTACATGTGTTTTTAATAAATTTGATTAAATTGTGGTGTCTTTAATGCTAATGTACTCTTACCCTCCATGTACCACTATTTAAAGAAACAGTAAACCTTGCCACTTTGCATCCTGCTGAAGGCAACGAAAACGTCATAGCATTGGCAGAGTTGAAATTCACTCCCGAAAACCAGGGTTCAAAGAACCAACATCTCTCCATAATGAGTAGAGAAAAAGATTTTCTTGACTTTTTGATGCAATCTGATTATGAACCGCCTTTTTGGTCTTCGTAATTATGGAACTATAAAAAGCCTTTGAATTCCATCTATGCATAGCGTATCACTTCTTTAATCTTCTATGTTGCCAGCCCTTTCTTCGTGAGCTCTGAATATGATTTAAAAGGGTTGCAGTTCAGATAATTCTGAAGCTTAAACCTTTAAGTAACTTTGTATCACTGTTCAAATGTAAGGCATTCTTAATATAAAATTCGAATTAAATGTTACATTTTTTCAGGAAATATTGGCTACTACTGCAAAGATAAAATCTTCTTTCTAATGCTTGATTCTAACATAGAAGGCTCTGAAGAATCATGCAATTTAAAGGTTGGTCACACCTGTCACAAAGGTAAAAACTTGTATTTACCAAACAAACGCATTAGCAAACTTAGATTTAAAAGAACAAAAACACAACAAAGATTTTAAAGTTAAATAAGCTATTTATAACTTTTAACAAACAATTCAAACTTTGTTCGTACACTGAGTGACTTCCTAACAAATATGACATCTTAAATTATGTATATGTTTCACAAAAGTAAACATTGGCACTTATATGTTATGTTTTATAACATTTTTAAAGTTACTAGTGGGCAAATGTTATACTTTTTTCCAGTAAAAATATTCAGTGGAAGACAGAGTTTCTACAGGTTAAAACTGGCAAATATTACGAATTCTTGCTTTTGGGCAGCATTTTTCACATTCCCTGACCCTTCCTCAAATGTTTCTTCCCCACTCGGTGCAATAATACCTGATGACATTAACAATGCACTAGCAACCCTGTACAGTTTATAAATGTGCAAAACACAAAGGTGAAGGGTGGAATGTTTGTAAAAGTATCAGTCACTGCTAATTGCTTGGGCCACGTTCCAGTCCATCATTTTTCAACCACTAGGTAGATTCAGAGACCAGCTATATGCAAATCAACTTTCTTCCTGCTCCAGTAGGTCTCATCAAGACCAATTTTGGAATAGTCAGCCCTCATCAGTGAGGTGCAGCAGTATATAAATGTGCCTCAATTG
Organism: Triturus cristatus; assembly: GCF_964204655.1. NCBI lineage: Eukaryota > Metazoa > Chordata > Amphibia > Caudata > Salamandridae > Triturus > Triturus cristatus. The sequence goes on from NC_140592.1 coordinate 139,568,399, forward strand.
AATCATCACTTGCCAGTCAAACCACTGCTTCCTTCCCAACTTTATCAACCAAAACCATTTCAAGTTCTCCATTCCACTCACATACCCATCAACCAGCTATTCCTCTATTGGCGATGCTTATCTCCGTTTGTATGTCAGCCCACAGCTCATCTGCCACCATCCAACTCACTGTGTCAAATGAAAAACTCTGAAATCTTTTTCTACATCATGATTGCTGGATATTTTTTCTGCCAATGTTATTATTCTTCCTAGATTCTTCTTGTCCCTGGTTTATAAATACTGCCCTGCCTTTGATCATGATTTGCAACTATGTGCTATCACATGCGTCGGTGAGTAATGTTGTAAACTATTAAATGCTGGGGAGTACTCTCCAGATGCACAGTGTAGCATTTATAAACTTCACAAATAATCTTGTCTTCGGTGGTTGTACACAAATATATCCACTTTTGATACCGAAACGCACCTCCAATCAATAAATGTTGTGGAAAGAGATGACATCATACATGGTTCATTACATCATAATCACTGACTCTCTTCATTATTTGGATGTAAAGCTTGATTATCTATGGGGTCAGAGTCGCTCCACAGCACTAAAACACTGTGCCTGGTAACCGTGTTTCCCCTCAAACAAGGCACAGTGACCCAATAGTTATGAGGTTTGCATACCGAACTCGAAGCCCTAATCCTTCTATGCTTCACTGATGACCATCACAAATCGTTTTTAAAACAGCGATAAAAAGAGATTCGATTAAATCTTCGCCCCTTAGCTCCTGCTAGGTAACTTGTTTCATGTTGTCAGGCATTAGCAATCTAAATGTATTTCCTATGATTTCTGGCATTTTCATAGCCCAAGCACAAAATCTTTCCTGTTTTTATTGTTTGCCTAGATAGTTATATTGCATTGCATTGTAATTGTATTTATATAGCGCTGCCTATCCCTAATGAGGCATCAGTGTCCTTTTTGTGGCAAGCAATACTGTACTCTGGAATCCAAGGTTAGTAGTTGATTCAGCTATGTGTGGTTACTGAGTTAAGTCTTGGGTTCTCAGAAGAAACCCTTACATGCTATACCTCACTATGTGGTTAAATGAGAAGGGGTGGAAGGGGAAATGCATGCAAATGATTGGTGGAATAAACATATATATATATATATGCATATATGTAGAGAGAGACCTTCTGCTGTAAATATTTCACCTACAAATGTTTTTGTCCTTTCTTTTAATTTCAGTAATTTATGTACATTGATGTTCGAATCAAACCATGTAATTACCTTATGGACAAGTTTGCTTTGTGTTGTGGTAAATTCTCATATCCGTCATCTATATGAGTAGTGTTTCAACACTGATTAATGCCAAAGAGATTTAAAAAAAAAAAAAAAACATATTTGAGTATCAATCAGAATACCCAGATGCACCTGGGATTTGCTGGAACATAGCTGTAAATGACAACCATCACTTTGTGATGATTAATTACTAGAAATGAGTTCACAGCCTATGCGGGATGTAACATCACCAGTATCTCTTTATAAAACTTTAACACACTGCTGGGTACTGCAGGTTTCTCACTTGAGGAGGACAACGTGCGAGGGAGTCGAGTATCAAAGGTAAATAACATCACAACAAGCAGCTGAGATCAATCCTCGGCGTCTGAGGTCTCCACATAGAGGCAGAGGGGCGATAGGGGTCTCTGCTCTTTGATGCTAACCAAACACAAATTCTTCCCATGCTATGTGGCCGTGAAGATGATATGATCTCGGATGCTGACGGTCCTTTGCTGTGATTTGTTGGCACTCTGCTTGTTTCATGTGGGCGCACAGCTGCCTTTACAACACTGGTGCAGCGTGTTTACAAAATAAGTCTTAAGCGTGTTGCGCCGTCCTTGTAGGTGGACAATCTACTGCTTCACAGTGAAGCATTACTTAAGTTTGTTATTCTACTAATTAAGTTTGCAATTTTTAGGTAACCATGCATTTGCCAAGCGAGTCAATTAAGTTTAGAGGGACTCTCTCTTTAATTGTTGCTGTTGAAAGACGTGTCTTCATGAAGTTTGTGCAAACATAACAAAGACAACTCAAACTCACTCATGAGGTCTTTTCTTTTACCTAAAGTGTTCCCGTTCACTGGCATCAGAGCACTCACTTTCCAACTTTAGCATTTTTATTCAGCATGATACAATTGGAATTTAGCAGTTTTTGTACGTGATTCAGGATGTGCTAAAAATGTGCCCTGGCAATGGTAGGCCAGGCAAGGAGACATGCAGATTAAACTGGGGCTGCACTCGCGGAAAATATAGTCTGCGTTGGTTTCTTTTTGTTCCTGTTGCACCACGATATATTGCCGGCTTCAGAGTTTTGCAGCTCATATTGTTAGAGACGGTATTGGTGGAAAGCAAGGGGGACCGCGCATTCTAATGAGATGTGGGGTGCGATTGTATGTGTTGCACGTCCATTGTGGGATTCTTCCACAAGGAAAACAGAGCTAGTCTCCCAGACGACAAAGGACAAACTGTTTGAATAAAAAGTATCTGAGAAAACATAAATCCTTTTCTTTCTAGCCTTTATTCCGTGTTCTTTTCAGGCACATTTGTGAACAGACATGGCCAATTAACTCCAGATTCAGAACGTCCCCCCTCCTGGACCAGGCATCTAGTATGGTAGACTGTTCTGCTGCATTATACCACAGTGGCTCAAAAATTTAAATTCACTTCTATTTTTCTAGATGCTTAGAATTGATAACACCAGTAGGCCTCAAGGTCAATTTAATGCGCTAACATAAAAAGTTGGTGTCGCAATATTTTCTTAGAATATTCAACAGAAAGCCCTTTTACTACTACAAAGAAAATTCGTGCTGAATTTTCTAAACATAAATCCATTTTCTAAAGATAAATTCTTTTTTTCATCCAATAATTTTGAAGGACACCCTTATAATATTTAAAACTTTAAGCAATATATGTGTGGCCCAAATACGTTGTGTGCAGCCTTTAGGAATAGTTACAAGTGGGCCGATAATTTTGAGACCTGTTTGTTAATGGATTGAAATTCCAAGCTTTTCAGTAAACACTGTACCCTGCCATTTTGGTGAATTTCTGCAGGTTGAACCCCCTAGAAATATCCCAGGAGAAAGACTCTCCCGTTACATGTGCATTTTGGAGCAGAAAACACAAAATCCACCAAACAACTTCTAATTTTCAGAAACTCGAAATAGGAGGCATTCACTGCACCGATAAATACTCCTACCGACAGTGTTGGTAGGTGGCATAAATACATCACCCTCTTCAGGCCCATTTAGAATAACAGCCTTAGAGGGAGTTAAGGAAAACAGCAACAGAAGCAAAACTACTGTGATTTTCTATCATGCTTTAGAGAATTTGTGATGTGCATGCCTCAGTCCCTCAAACAGAAGTCTTTGCCATTATCTTCTGGAGTTCTGTGGATGTTGCTGATTTCCTTGTAGAATATGTATATATATATATATATCACAAACAATCCCGATAATGATGAAGGCAGTCTAACAGGACGGTCCGTGTCGGGGTAATCGGCGGCCCCAAATTATGGAACTCCACACTTTTCTCTTCAGAAAGTATACACGGACACCAAGGAGATTTGCAGTTTAAAGCTGGTTTAATGAACTGCACACACAACGCGTTTCAGCTTTCGCCTTGTTCACGCTCGAGCGTGAACAAGGCGAAAGCTGAAACGCGTTGTGTGTGCAGTTCATTAAACCAGCTTTAAACTGCAAATCTCCTTGGTGTCCGTGTATACTTTCTGAAGAGAAAAGTGTGGAGTTCCATATATATATATATATATATATATATATATATATATATATATATATATATATATATACACACATATAAATATATATATACATGTGTATGTATATATAAGTGTGTGTAGATATGCATGTGTGTGTGAATATATATATTATATATACATATAGGGGTGTGTGTGTGCACTTAGCATGATCGACCTTTATTATCCTAATATATGTGAAATAATTAGTTAACATATATTCGCCAATCGTGCTATTTTATTTAAGTACATTTTTTGCCAATTATTTAACTCCTTTCTTGTCTCTTGAAAGTTTTTTCAAAGAGTGGATTTTTGAACTGAGATAGCAAATCAAATGCATATGTTTTTACTCACTCTTTTATAAAGCATGAACCTGGTAAAGACAGTGTTTAATTTATAAGCCTGTTTTAGCCACTCACAGCTGCATTGACTGCGAATAGTTTTCATTTTGCTTTTTACACCAGTGGTCTCTTCATGGAGTTGATATATGAGCTGTGCGCAAAATTCCCTGCATGTGTGTGAATAGTTTCTCAGGCTGTAGGTAGTGCGCTTCACACATGTGTGGTTATTTTCAGCACACATGACTTACACTGGAGTGACTGAAGTGTAAGTGGTTTAAGAAATGTTTGAAGCAACGTCAATTGCATGCAAATTACAACTTTAGTGGGAGTAGTAAATGGAGACATTCAAAGAAAAACTTTTGTTCAAATAAATAAAAAGTAAATCAAAAGATAAAAGTAAGATTCCACAAATGTGCTGACCCTCCTCATGTGTACTCTAAGGTTCAGAAACTGGCATACATACATATTTATTAAATTCATTAACTTGGAAGATTTACAACATGCATAAATTGCACATGTCCAAGTAAGAAAATTATGGTATATAGCCAAACAAGTAAAGCCATAATCTATGTCTATGGGATTTTCAATTTATTTTTATAATTAAGCCAAGCGATTGTACAAGGATTACCTACACACTGGTACTGCAACCTGTTTTTGAAAATTAGCTTAACAGGTTTTAAATGATATGTTACTCTTGTAGTATTTCCAAACCTGTTATTGTGCAATATCCAAATGTGTGTAAAATGATTACTTATACTTGTGGTACTTTCAATGTTGTTGTGAATTAGCCAAATGGTTGTAGAAGGATTAGTTGCACGTGGTATTTTTAATCTGCTTTAATGAATGATCCTAAACCTCTTTTTTTGTCAGTACACCAAACAGCTGTACAGGGGTAACTTACACATGTGGTACTTTCAACCTATGTTTGTTGTTCTTGCCCTTTTTGCTGCCAGTAACATTATTTGGTGAGAGATGTGTTGGAGTGCTAACATTGGTTCCCGGTGCAATGTGGGCTCCTCGCCTTGTTCAAAACTGCTTAAGTTTTACTTCTAACAGCAATATGTCTCCCTCTAGTAAAAAAAAAAAAAAACAACATCTATTTATTTGATCTGTGTTAGACTTTCCACAAACTTTCAGTAGCATTAGAGCACATTGAACATACTGGAAGCTCCCATAATGCCTAGAGTGTTTCCATACTTTTAAGGGAGTATCTGCACTTAAGGATGACTGTCTCATCACTCACAATCAACAGAATTCCAACTAAAAAAATTGTTTTGCAATTGCATTGTCCATTTCTCCAAGATTCGTAAAGACTACAGTTCATTTTCAGATAACATGCAGATGTGTTATATTTGGTACAACACTTGCCTACTGCAAGGGCTAATGGAACCATTTACAATGAACACAGTTACCAGCAGTAGCTGTGCAGTGTTAACTGCACTGTAGTGTATCCCAGGGAAAGAGACATATTGACTCTGAAGTCACACTTTAATATGGACGTGCCAGCCCTGTGTGTTATCTGTGAGAATCAGGCAGCCTGTGGCATGCAAGTTTTTACAGTCAGTCTACAGTCTGCCAGTGATAAAATCAGATTTGACAGCAGCACAATATGAAGGTTTAACTGGCAGCCCACACAGCAAATTCGCCATTCACACCGCCGCAGTTTCAACAGATGATGCCTATGGGAAGCAGAATGGGACAAGTAAGCACCCAGGGAAGTACCAATCACGGATTCCGGCCATGTGACAACACTGATGCTGTGTCTTTTGTACATTCTGCGAATTGTAGTACAGGGAAAACTGAGTCAGTTTGTGTACACAGAATCGCATGCAGTCATACACAAACACTCTCTCATGAAGGTGCACGCACACATATCCAAATACACACTTCTCCTCAACGCGTTCATCTAAAAGAAATATTTTCCAGCTTTTTCACATATAAACTAACATTACACCGGAATATTTCCACCTGGCTACAGCAGTGCAAACAGATAAGGCAGACATCTATAATTTGTTCATGGGGCTATCCAGTGTGGAGGAAACAATCAGTTCTCTTTACTCTGCCCTGCACCTCCAACAATAACAGACAATAGACATTCCAGAATATTCCTTTGTTTGATGATGTTAGCTTGGGTTTTGAGATCTATTGTGCCATCATTCACCGGATGCCCCTTTAAACACCCTTAGAATGATTAACAGCGTTCTTGAGTTTAGAAAAAAAGGGACATGCTATAGCGGGATACAAGCAGACATGGTATAAATAAAATATTCATATAAAAATAGTCTCTTACAAAATATACTCTTTCATTTTATGGTCCATTTTCCAAAAGGTGGAGATTAGCCTGGAGTATCATATTGATGTCCATGGTATGTTCTTAAATGCTCTTGCTCTCATAAATGAAAATATAGCGAATGCACAGAATAGTTCTGCTAGATCGTATTTACAGACAATTAGCAACAAGCAGCAACTGTGTGTGTGTGTGTGTGCGTGTAGATGTGTACACATATAAATCTATATAAATATGCATGGCTATTTGTATCACTGCTTGATTTTAAATATCAGAATATAGCATGAAAGTACTATACGACCAGAACAAGATTGGAAAGAGCACTGCTATATACAGCTCCAGTGTTTCCTAATTGCATCTACCAAGATTATTCTGCAAAAAAGCAACCAATTGAGGTTTTTACAGAACCTTCCGAATGCTGATAGAGTCTTTCATTAAATAAATTAACATTAGTTTTAACTAAATACAATGCTTAAATATTGTTATAATTATGCCCAGTTGTTCCAAGTCCCTGCACTTAAAAAGAAAACTGCTGAACATAAAAAAGCATCAGAAAATCCAGTGTCTAAAAAAGCTGCGGCAGCTCTACACGATTTGGCTGAGCCTGAGGGAGAGGGCCAGCAAGAAAGGCAGAAGCGTTTCACTAGTGTAGAAACCTCAATCCGCGTAGTCCATACATTCACACTTGGGTACTGTTGCCCTCTTTTTTTTTTCTTTCCATTTCTCCCTTAATGACCGTAGGTGAATAATCAGTCATCTAGTTCCAAAATATAAGTGCCACACTTAGGTATTTTGCTCAGTCGTTATTTGTGTTCCTCAAGTTGATCATCGCGCCCACATTGATGTTGCGTTCAGCGTTGGTCTGGTCTGCCTGTCTGGATGATACGCATATGCACAAAAGGACAGACGCACTGAGGGACAGGGATCCACATGCTGGCTTCCTTTTCAAAGGCAAGTGGTCTTTGCCATAGTTTTGCAGCAGGTCACTTAAGATTATGTGCAATGTAATGGCGTCATTCCCAGGGATGCAACGTCTGTCCTCCCAGGGTGTAGGTTCACTTACAGGTAAACACCTCTGTCCTTTCACTGCATGTGTTACACTTGACATAGCAGCACCAATGGAATTTGCAGTTGCACTTCCACACCCTTGAGTACTGGTGCGTGTTATACCCACGACCACAACACATCAGGTCGCAGCCGCTGTTGTGCTGCGCTGTCTTGTTGCACATTCTACCCTGCGTTCCCACGCTTCCGGTGACAGGGTCTTCTTCACAGTAGTTTGGAGATTTCTCAATGTACACCAAGTCCGTATCCATGGGTTTGAGGTAAGACAGAGGCTTTTTGATCTTCAGGAAGGTTGGGCGCTTGTTTCGGCTTGCTCTTACTGGCTCAACGTGAACTGCTTCATTATACTTATCTTTCAGGATGTAGCCCAGCTCACGAAACTTTGGCAGAGTCGTCCAGCAAGTCTTGGTTGTGCAAGATCCAGAAACTCCATGGCACTTGCACTCCAGCCTCAGGTTTTCCGCAAGGATCTGGCATAAACAGAACAACACACAAGAGAGTTATCACACTGAAGACTGATTGTAAAATATTTGTAATTAAAGTGCTATACACGTAAACGATTTTAATGCCACTCCTTAACAAATTTGTTTGACCATAAACACATGCATGGGTATCAAGTGGTTAGAAATGACCTAGTACAGAAGGAACATCTTTAAAAAAAAAGTGAATAGAAAAAAATTTGCTTTTGTCTTAGATATGTTTGTTTTGTGACTTGCAAAAATGTCTTTCCAGGTATAGGAAGTAGAAATCTAGGTCTTTCTTAGATTTTCAGAGGAAGAGAAAAATCCCTAGCCCTTGTCAGATGGGTTTTCCACCAGGTTTAAGTGCCTATGCACAGGATTTGTTGTCAGTTTATTTTTCTAGACGGAGGACATACTTCTCAAGAAAGGGGTACCTCATACCCAACATCACCATAAAACTTGGGGATAAGACCTCTTACTTTGCCACCCTGCAAATACACTTATTCCATATTATCGTTGATGTATATTTACCAGTGTCTACAAAGTGAAAAACTATGCGCAACAGGTTGTGACAACCCCAAAATTAAGAACATAGCTGCTAAAAAATTATTATTCTTTCAATCAAGTCTTACATATTAGGAGCAGAAATCAACATCTTATGCTTGTAGGTGAAAATATTGAGCCAAAATTGATTCTGAGTGAATTTGGTGCATCCTAAAAGCTCAACCATTGTTAAAAACAAAATGAATGTCTAGAAAATAGAACAAATGTACAACTAAACAGTAGTGCATCCTCAATGTAAATTGAATTGAGATAAGATCAAATTCCTCACATACACAAAGTGATTTTTTTAGCAAAGGGTCTTTCACCCTCAAAACGTATGAAGGCAAGATAAACATGTAATTCTGCATGTGCGGTTGTCTGTAGTTTCATACACATAACTCAGGATCTGCATGCAATCGTTTGCAAAACATGTGCTGCTATTTATATAATCCCTTTGTAAAATCTGAGTGGTACTCAGTTTTTTATGTCAGCAGTTACACATAGCCATTACATATTTAACCAACAGTCTAGGTGTGATATTAACACCTTTGAGGAAAGAATAAGTGCAATGTGGGCACTTAAACGAGGTACCTATAGATTGTTGTGTGTCAACAGCAGTTACAATAGATGTTGGTTATTGTGGATCCTAAAAGAAGGACCCCAAAAAAATTGAGGTTGGACTGTATTAAGTAGGACTGCCCATGTAAGGATGGAGTTCCTCTTATGTGGGATGATGTATGAGAGAATGCACCCAAATAGGACCAATAATTGGAGGAACCATTCACAAGGACCAAAGGAACCATTGACTAGGACCAAGCCTGTATAAGAGGAGACTGAGTAGGGCCCAATCTTGTCAGGACAACTAACAATCTGAGGTAGACTTTCTAGGTTAGGGAAGATAACATTTAATGAATTAGGGCATCACAATAAAAAGGAAGTAATGACACTAATATTTCTCCAGAAAAAGAGCAGTGCAACTCAAATGTGGGTGCATATCTTCATATGGTTGACTGTAAGGAATTATCTAAGAAAGAATGCTGTCTTGCAGCATAAATTTATGAAGAGTTTACAGTGCTAGCTCGGTCACTCAGAGATGTGGGTGGGGAATGCTACATAGTAACCAGCGGACCAAGTAGAACCCTCTTCTGTTTGGAGAGAAAAACTCCCATGTAGTTGGCAAGACAGCCTCAATAGACTACATTGGCATAAAGGCAAAGGGTTCAAAAATCTCTTTCTGCTCACAACTGCTGCACAGTCCATCTGTAATCATTCTGGGTAGCTACAAATGCTACTAACTGCCTGAAAACTATTGAAGGAAAAACATAACTCTCCCCTCTTCTAAAGTTGCCTGTCTATCAGCTCTGAAATTAGTCTTTGATAGCCAATGATTCAATAGACGTCACTGATGTGACAGTGTGAATCTAATCATATACAGAACCTTTCCCATAGTCAAACATTATTTCACTTCCCAAATTCATACTCTTCAGCAGACTATCTATAATACACAAAACATTATTTGATCATGTCCTGGTATGCGAAACACACCTTAGCGCCTATACACCATGTCCCCGTCAAACAACAAAAATAGGAAAGACATAAATACAGTGTTTCAACGGTTTCTCCACATAAACACCTTCATCCGGACAAAATTTTGCTTACATTTTTCATTATAGTTTTATAATTATGATAAATTTGAAATAATTCTTTCTACAATAGAATTGCATACTAAATATACATTTCAGTCATACTTAGGGACACCGTGAAACTGAAACTCTCAGCAGTGTTTGGCCTCTTCGCGACCATGCAAAGTGCTGTCATCCGTTCAAAAGACTGATGCAGGGTGGCTACGCGGCGAAGTAAGATGGCCGCTAGCTGACGTGTCTCCGTAACACCCTCCCTGCAAACACCTATCCGCCATATTAATCCTTTCCCCAGAGGCCAGAATCGGAAACGGGAGGTGCCGCTGAATGCACCAAACCCAGTCTCGAAGACGGCAGACCTCTAGAACCGAAGTTGGCGGCATGACTGACTGAGGCCTTCACCGACGTAGAAGCCGGAACCTGGCATGGCGGCCGAGCCTGGAGAGTGCGAGTGGTTACCGTTGAATTTCCTTCATCTGCGCGGACTGACAGACCGGATTTCTCCACAACACCGCTGCATGACTGGCAACACATTTTGAAGTCCCGCAGCCCCAGCCTGAATGTGCCCCACGACTAATGAGCTCCGAAGGATAGCGACGGAGCCATCGCAGAAGAGTAGGCAGAGCAGATGAGAGGTGCGGATCATCGCGGTGAAGAAACTGCACGGTACACTGGTCTACTGAGGAGCCGTACACCTCGTGGGGCCCCGGTGGATGGGGGGCCAAAAATCGGGCGTGCAGGAACGGACTGCGCCTCATGAGTATCAGCCCGACTGGGATAGATCTGGTTGCGCACAGTGGAAGCAGTTGAGGTACTGGTGTCCCACACTTCACCTTTCAATCTGGGCTACTCGACGTCCGGGTGTCCGGTGACTTGCGGTGGCCTACCGGGGCATGCTGGAGGTATTGGCCCCGCTCCCCCCCCCCCCCCCCCTGTGGACAGACTGAGAGCGCGAGACATCGAGGACCTGGGACCCTTGAGAGTGGTGAGGAGTCCGGCCAACTCGCCCTATGGGTCCCAATTGATGCGGAAAGCGGTGGGCTGTGCCCCAAAACTCGCAGTGGGTACCGAGACCTCGGCATTGCACTCTGCTGGCTCCCCTCCCCTATAATGTTCCAGTAAGAACTTGCCTTAACCCAGAAGTATCACCCTCAGCTATGGAGCCCTGAACCTGCGACCCCACGGATCTCACCATGTCTAGCACCAAGACGGTCCAACAAAGTAGGCTGGACCACTACACCTGCCCAAAAGCAGACCTACCTGACCAGAGGCAGACTAAAGACAAGCAGCAGGGGGGAGCGGAAAGTGATATTCCAGACCTGACATTGAAGGACGTCATGGAAGCCATTAACAGGGTGCGCACCTCCATGGAACAACGGATGAACACCCTTTCCTCTGAGATGATGCTTATTAGAGCCGACCTCACCAAGAAAAGAGAAAAGGTCAAACACCTGGAAAAACCACGGCGAGCCTGGTGGAAGACACCTCGCAACTGCAAACCGAAATTCAAGAACTAAAGGCATTTCGAAAATTCACGGAAAGTAAGCTGGACGATTATGAAGGGCGCATGAGACGCAACAATGTGCGCATTCTAGGGATGCCGGAAAAATCGGAGGGACCAGCCACAGATCTCTTTGTAGAAAACGTAATCACTGTGCATCTGCAACCAAAGGGCCTATTTGTGATTGAAAGAGCTCATAAGGTGCCGGGAGGCCGCCGAAGCCTGGGGCTCCCCCTCGCCAGATACTGGCCAGGCTACTGGACTACGGCGATAGAGACACTATCATGCAAGCCGCCAGGGTCGCCCCACCGATCAAGTATGAAAACTCGGAGATCACCTTTTATCCGGACTTTACGCAAGCTGTCCAGAGGCAACGGCATTCATTTCTGGAAGTCAAAAAGAGACTTCTGGACAAGGGCCTGAAATATGCTATGCTGTTCCCGGCCCGTCTCAAAGTGGAAGCCGAGGAAAAGACTAGATTCTTCGATTTCCCAGACGCTGCGGTTGAATGGCTCGACAGATGGGGGAAGACGGCAGAAAGGAACTCCAGTGACCGCTGAGTCTGACCGCCTGAACTTTTCAGCGAGAGTCCAAACAGGCTCCCGATTGACCGCCCACTCTGGGTTGATCGCCACCTGCCAGGTGCAGGTACAGGTAGAACACTATCGAGAGGGGTGTACACTTGAAGTCCCCGGACTACTACCTGTACTGTAACTTTGGCCCCGGGAACTCAAGACCTAACGTAGCAGGGAGGGGGGGATGCAGGATATCTTATTCTCCCCCAGTTTCTTCTTTTAGTAAATTGTTGGGTGACAGGCACTCTGCGTTAAGTAAATTATGGGCAGTTTTGAGCCCAGAGTGCAGGGAAGCAGGGAGGGGGGTTGTTGGGTGGGATTGCTATTGTTTTGTTTGGTTATTGTTATTGGTCTTGCATCGACAGTACAGTTCGGTCTCGTCGTAGAGGAAATCGCAACCTATCCTGGTATCAATGTGTGCGCAGTGGGACAAAAATGTTAGATTATTGAGTTGGGATGTTAATGGGCTTGGGGACAATATTAAACATAGTATTGTCCTGCAGCATATCAGACGACTTGCACCAGACATTGTCATGCTCCAAGAAACACACTCGGTTGGTAACTCATGTAAGGCAATGCATTGATGGGGCTACACGATGATCGCACACGCTGGTTTCACATCTAACTCACGGGGAGTGGGCATCATGATGAAAAAATCATTTGCCCTAACAATTAACTCCACTTGGACCGATGATCGGGGTAGGTACATTGGGGTCACCGGTACATGGGAGGGGCAGATCATAACATTTATGTCAATTTACGTACCACCAGGTCTACAGACCACCACATTTAAAGACAGTGCTATTTTATTAGCACTACCAGATGGATTGCTGGTACTTAGGGGGGACTTCAACTCTGTAATTTCAGGCACACTAGATCGCCACGACCCCCCCCCCCCGTGTGCTGGGTCAGTCATCACACTGGTTGTCTGAATTTTTGGAGGCCATGCGGCTTGTTGATGGTTGGAGAACTTACAACCCAGATAAAATTCAACACACGTTCCATTCCGGGGTACTTAATAGTCTCTCCCGCCTTGATTACATTATAGTCCTCGCACCGCAGGTCACGTACATCCATGAAATCAGACATTTAGCCAGGGGCATATCCGACCATTCCCCGCTATGGGTGCACATAGTCCTTGATCGAACACTGGTGGGAAGAGTTGCCCCCATTAACCTGTGGTATCTACGGGATCCGAAAATCCACAAAGACCTGATCAAATCCATAGACGACTATTTCCGAGAAAATGAGGGGATGGTGGGATCTCCCCAAACGCTATGGGAAGCCTTTAAAACCGTACTCCTAGGTCAAGCCTTATCAATAATATCTGGGATGAAAAAGGATAGACACAAAGAAATTTCTGATGCAGAAGCAGAGATATACCGACTAGAGCATGAGCTAGACTCAGACATCACACCCGAGGCACTCCACATGCTCTGCCTCAAACAAGATGAGTATAGGGCACTTGGGCTCATGGTAGCCAAAGCATTGGGAAGGGACAAGATGGGCAGAATTTATGACTTGGGCGACAAAGCAGGGAAACTAATAGCCTGGCTTAATAAAAAGGAGTGGGCTAGCAGACTGGTTCCTGAGCTTAGAGACGCAGACATGACTCCCATAACGGACCCGCAGGGTATTGTAAGCCAATTCGCCGACCACTTCTGCGCTGTTTATACATCCGTAGTGCCATACACTGAAGACGACTCCACGGAGCTCCTGAGGGACATCTCTCTCCCCACACTTTCGGTTGATGACCATACCTATCTTGACAGCAAACTGACAACAGACGAAATAGCACTAGCGATACATTCACTACACTCTGGTAAAGCTTTGGGTCCCAATGGTATCCCTATTGAACTTTGCAAACTTCGGCCAGACAAGTTGGCTCCGTACTTGAAGGCCATGTACGAGGAGAGCCAAGAACGAGGACTGTTACCCATAGATCAGAGGGTTGCCACTATTGTCACCATCCATAAAGAAGGGAAACCCAAAACCGACTGCACATCATACCGCCCTATCTCGCTCCTCAATGCAGAACCTAAAATACTGGCCAAACTGCTAGCTAATCGGTTAGTTAAAATCATAGGGGGCCTAGTACACCCTGATCAATCCGGCTTTATGCCGCACAGGAATACTGCAATGAATCTGTGCAGGGTCCATGGTGTCCTGGGTAGGGCGGCCACAATACAGGAGCAGGCTATAACTGTCTCCCTGGATGCCACCATGGCATTCAATACGGTTGAGTGGTCCTATCTCTTCACTGTGCTCACAAAGATGGGATTCGGACCTGGTTTTGTTCAGTGGGTATGTCTCCTATACTGCGAGCCTATGGCTCAAGTAGTAGTCAACAACAAAAAATCAGACACCTTTAGGCTTAGTCGGGGGACCCGGCAGGGGTGCCCTCTCTCTCCCCTATTATTTGCACTGGCCCTAGAACCCCTTGCGGCATGGATCCGGAGAGACCCAGTCATACGCGGACTGCGCTGGTACCCGGACTGGGAAGATCGTATTTCCCTCTATGCAGATGATATCTTGCGGTTTCTTGTTCCCCCCAAGAAATCCCTGATTGTGGTTCTTGACATCCTGACCGTATTTGGCAGATACTCCGGGTTCAGTGTCATTTGGCAGAAATCCCTCCTCTATGCCCTTTGGGGAGACCCACCCCTGCCACCACGAAATTGCCCAATACAAACCGCCACCGAAGGTTTTAAATACCTGGGAATATTCATCTCCCTTGATCAGACGCTCCGCTATTCCGGTAACCTTCCCCCCCCCCCCCCCCCCCTCCAAAGACTCAAACGAGACATAGCCAGCTGAAAATAACTTCCACTCTCGATGTTAGACAAGGCAGCTCTTTTTAAAATGATGTCGCTACCCCGGTTTTTATACGCTTTGCAGAACTCAGCCGACCCTGTCCCTAATTCGTATTTCAAAGAAATTGAAGTACTTCAGCGTGACCTTCTGTTGGATGGAAAACCACGCATCGCGTTGCATAAACTCACACTGATTTGGTATGAAGGGGGCATCAGCTTACTAGACATCAAGAAATATTATTGGGCAGCACACCTTGCGACTATTAACCACGGCATATATGGCCGACCTGATGCCCCTGGCTTTATTATGGACAGGTGGCTCCTCCCTGGGGGCACCTACAATCGAGTGCTCTACTCGCAGCCAGGTAGATACCCACTCACGGGCCCCACTAAACATTCGGTCGACGTCTGGCATTCAGCCAACAAATTGCTCGGATGGGGGCAGAAACCTACACTAGCAAGCGCCCTGTGGGACTCTCAGATGCTGGGTGACCTGTGGAAATCAAAGGGCTTTGACAAATGGGAACTTATAGGCATCGCGCGTAATGGGAACTTATAGGCATCGCGCATATAAAGGACCTCTGGGGCAAAGGTGAAGTCAAATCATTTGCCACACTACGACACCAACATGAGTTAGCAGACTCGGAACGGTTCCAGTACCTGCAGGCCCGCCACGCTCTCCGGTCACTTCTCCCGGAAGGGTCCTCTCCCCCAGACGCTTCCCCATTAGAGGACAGGATACTTGACGGTCACTTACCCAAGAAAACCCTATCCTTAATATATGAAAAACTTATAAACAACATGGAAAACCCCCTCCACACACTACGGGAAAAATGGGTGAGGGACGGCATTGAAATAGATGATGAGGAGTGGCAGGAAGCGGTGTCCTCCCCTAAGACAGTCGCAATCCCAGCACGTCTCCGATTGATACAACTCAAAATCCTCCACAGAATCTATGTCACGGGGCCTCAACTGCTACACATGGGGGTGGCCGGGGGGGGCTGTAGAAGGGGGTGCACTCAGCTAGGCACTTTTATCCATTTACTCTGGGACTGCGAACATATCCAACACTACTGGCAAAAGGTACATGATGTAATCAGTGAAGTACTGACAGTCGTTCTCCGACCGGAGGCTCACAGGTGCCTCCTAAACATCTGGGAGCCCACTGACCTCAACACTTACGAAACACAATGGGTTACGCTTGGGCTCATGGTAGCCAAAAGGAATATCGCGCAGCTCTGGGGAGCCGCGCTTGCACCCACGATTGTAGGCTGGAAGAAAGACCTTGATTGGTGCATGTACAGGGAAAAGACAGTCTACATAGCTCGAGGTTGCCCCCGCAAATTACCCAAAATTTGAGACCCCTGGAACTTATATCGAGGGAATATATGTATCCCGCCCGTAGCATCGACTGCGACGATGTCCCCCCTCCATAGCACCCAAAGGAACATTAAGCTGTAATTCTCACGTCAAATCCACTGTACTGTATGTTTATGTCGATGTATGTTAATAAAAAGATACCAAAAAAAAAAAAGACTGATACAAGTACACGCATTCAGTGAATACTTACTACACCAACTCCTCCTAAATTAAGTAATCTACTGTTTATGTTACTCTTTATCATGTATCTTACATTAGGGCCTAACTTGACTTGATGAATTTCAGTCCCACATGGTTCCTCTCTCTCACATCTTACATACAAAATATAAACTGGGTGTATTCATTTAAGCAGGCTCTAATGTCCAATATGAACCCTTCCAACAGGAGAGGGAACTTACCCTTAGCATTTAGAGGGGTAAGCACTGGTCTGGCTTGGAAACCAGCTTATTATTATTTTTCACTTTTTTGTCACTTTCTAATCGCCAATGCTATACCAAGCCCCGGTGGAGAAACACATATTTATATAGCGCACTTCCTATTGCTCTGTATCGACATCAGTCCTCCTGTACTCCCCCTGAATAAAAAAATAATCTCTCTAGTCAATGAATATGGGGGATTCATGGTTTCTTTTAACTTATCCCACCCTCTCTGGAAACCCATCCATAAAGAATCAATCATATAAGCGGGCATCCATGTCTATGTCTGTTACCTCACTGTTGATGTCTATTACCTCAATGTTTTAATGCCACCAAGGACTTCTCATAAACTTTAATGCCATTTAGCACTTGATACAGAAGGTCTGAAATAAATCTGTCACATTTGACAATATCACACTAGTCTGAGCATTTTTCACAAAGGTATTACGTACCTGGATTGTGCTTAGGTGCATGAATAACTTGAGGTAGAAGTGTCCAAGAGCAAGTTCATGTTAATGTTCATGTTAACTCACAAAGCATGAACTTGCAGTAGACAATTAATTTACTCACAGTTAAAGATGCACCAACATGCCATTTGAAGACAGGTTGTATACAAGGACAAGGAAGCTTTCAGAATGTGGGATTATCGTATACATTTTGAATATTCACAAGTCTTTTTCAGGTATTTTCCCCACTACAATAAAACAATCTCAACATGTCTCCTTTCTAAGGCTACAGTGAAGTTGGCTTCAGGGTGAGAAAATGGTGGGAACACCACCAACATTGGCAGATGTGCGGCAAAGATAGTTTCTCCCTGGATCATTTGTTTGTTCCATGAAAGAGCAAAACAAAATTATTCAATGTACATTCAATAATACATTACACTTATACATGTGAAATTATTTCTGCGTTCCCAAATTAATCATTGTCATGCATCCAGGCCATCGTGGGAGGGGCAAATATTGCAGTGTCGCAGGATTTCTTTGTGAATTTTTTGGGAATTCCAAACTTGTTGCAAATTTAGGTGAAAGTGAACCCTTACAGGAGCAAATTTCGGACCTTCTTTGCAAAACAGTCCTTTACCTACTTTTCGCCGCTGCCGACATGCCCATTATTCGCAAGCAATCAAACCAATGTAGATTTCCCCCATTCACAGCAAAATTTAAAACATTCTCTAATATTTGCTCGACTATTTTTTTTTGCCTCTTTGTATGAATGTAAAGCAGCAAGGAAACAATGCTTCAGACCACATAGCTCCTCTGAAATCAGCAAAACAAAATACTGCCTTTCCAGCTGGTTTACTACAAAGGTGAAATCTTCTGAAAGTAATACTCAGGTTCTTACATCCATGTAGCATTAAACCAAACTATAAAAAAAGAACAAACACGTTTATTAAAAATAACAGCACTTAGTATCGCATAAATTAAATCTCCCGGACCAATCTGAGAGAGGGCTATTGTGCTAGTGGGTTTTCAGCCTGTTGTGTATTGGATATAGAAATCATTAGCATCATTCTGTCCCTCTATGAGCGTTGTCACTTCATCTTCGGGTCAGCCCCTCTGCAACAATGCTCTCTACATTTTTTTTTTTTTTTAAAAAGATAGCAGTCACGTGTGAATGCTTGAGTTCAGTGTGACAAGCACTGCACTTTTTTTTTTTGCCTCTGTGAGGGTCTGTAACTGGAGGAGTAATAAGTGTAATTGCTTTTTATTGAAGTGTTATGGGTCTCTTGGAATCAATCCCATTGCTAAGTCAGGGGAAGAGGGTGATATCAACATAAAACAAAATAGAGCAGTCTGCCTATTCTTAGCTGTGACTTTTTGTCCAAAAAGACCTCTTGTGTCATCTCGATTTGACATGTAATTCGTGAACTTAACAAAACTGTGCACTGATTTAGCTCCTAAAAAATAACCACAAAGCATCGTCCTTTGATGTTAAATAGGACAGAGAACAAGATACTAATTTAATGCCTGGATTAGGCAATGTGAGGCCAGGCAGTAATAGTTCAATTTTGGCTTCCTCTCTTTATGAAATGTGTGATTCTTGGCAATTACTTTACTTCAGATGCAATTATTTTATTTAACTTTGCCTCTTTTTCCTTTTCGTATTTCTGAGCACCTTGAAATAATTCAGCTCAGGGTATGCGTTGTCCAAGACCTCTCTTGCTGATGGTTTAATACAGCAGAATGGTCCGCCGTCTATAACAGCTATTTAGTTAATATATATGTGGGTGCATGACCGCTCACTTTCCACTTGTCACTAAGGCCATCAAAGTCAAGACGGCTCATTAATGTTTTTAAACATTTGTGAAGATATTATCACTTCTAAGCAATGCCCCTTAATGCAGAGATATCATCAGGTGGACCAAAGTAAAAAGCTTCCTCATATTGAAGAAATACACATTTGAATTGAAGTGTCTTCATCATATTTTTTATAGGACTTCATCAAAGATCCATATCTTCAAGCTTCTCCTAAAAAACTTCCACTCCATCGGCTTGAATGAAAACATACCTCATTGGTATTCTAGGGTCATATGTATCACAATGTTGTTTTGCGATTCTCAATTAGCGATTTTTTGCGAATCGCTATTTGAGAATTGCAAATTGCTATTATAATTGAGAATGTCTTCCCATTCATTCCTATGGGCCTCTAGGAATATGGAATAAGGAATATGTAGGATTCGTAAAATTATTAGCAAATCCTACATACATAGCGTTTTGCAATTCTCAAATAGCGATTCACAAACAATTGCTAATTGAGAATCGCAAAACAACATTGTGATACATATGGCCCTTGAAGTTGGTGGTAATTTGCGATTCCTTAAGGCCAAATTGAACTTTTTCTGTGCTTCTTACTCTGCATTTAAGGAATAGCAATTTGCGATTCCTTAAATGCAATCGCAAAAAAAGGAATCGCAAATTTTGCGATTTCCTATTTTGCGAGGCAGTTTTTCTTTAATACATACCACTGAGCCCAATTGCGATCGCAAACGCCGAAATTCAGCGAATTTCGGCATTTGCGATCGCAATTTGGAGTGATACATATGGCCCCTAGTTCTTCTGTAGCATAGACTCAACGTGCCCGCAAGGAAGCGGCTGCCAGAATTATTCCGTGGTATGGGACTAAATGACTGGTCTGGCACAGGCCTGGTCAGATTTGAATTTAAATTTAGAATTGTCGCCAAAACAAAGAGGAGGGCTCAAGGTAACCCCTGCAGACAGGTAACATTGACTCATACGTTTTTTCATGGAATGTCTAGGTGCCGCTTCACCTGTCTGTCTCTTCCTCTGTCTGGTATCTACGTTGGCGCGCGTCCTGGGTGTAGATTTGAAAAGCTTGTCCAGTGGACTGTAATGAAATGAGAAGGAATCGCAGAACTGTAACCAGCAGGATGTGGGCAGATATATGCATCAGATGGAATGACTCAGCAATTTATCTTTTCAACAACAGGTTGGATGTGATCATCAGTAGGCAGCCTCCCAATTCTGGTTTCATTTGACTCCAATAAATCAAGATAAAGTAGAAGGAGGATGTGGCTAAAACTCAGCGATACTCTTGGCTGTGCCTTTATCCCAAAAAGAAAAGTGTATTTATTATTTAGAATATGTTTTTGTTACAATGTTTTACTTATTTTTCTTTAATGCTTTGTTTTTAACCCTTGAGGCCTAATTTATAGTTTAGGTAAATGACAACTCATCTATAATTGCATTTGGAGTCAGGCAATTTTCTTTTTCCCTTTGTCTCTGACTTGCAATAGGCAGAGCTTTCATTGAAAATGTTAGCCGCAGCATTGTTGCTAGGGAAACCTCGCTCATGTCCAAGGTTACCAAATAACTCCATGTCATCACAGACACAAGTTCCGAGTTCGAGGCATCTTCAACCACCTAATGCATTGTGGGAGTCATATCATAGTCTATTTCCTAAAAATCAAGCAGACTAACGCGCTTAAATATAACAATTTGTAACACAAAAATCTGAGGTCTGGAACCTACTATCCCTGGTGACACAGAGAGATCTGTTAACCTTGCAATGACCATGGACTGAATGGTGAAGACTGCCGGCAACCCTGGTGCAACCTTGCTTGCTGCTCCCACAGCCCCTAGGGTTACTGTTAGGCTAAATAAAAGCTGCTGCTAAGCCTATATTTTTTTTGTGCAGCGATCTCCATCCCGACTCCAGAGTCTCCACAGTTGTAAACGTACTATTAACTTGTAGTTTGTGAATACCAAAAAATAGTAAACTTACACAAAGGTTTGCCTTTGTCAATCAGGCTCACAGTGTTTTAAGGGAATAAAGAAAAATACAATCAGCATGAAGTCAAGGATTAAGAGACGCAGGAAATATAAATACAAAAGTGAAGATTGACTTCACATGTGAGGGAATGCAATTTAGCAGAAGAAACCAAAGCAGAAATAAAAGAAGGATAGAGTCTCTGCCAACGAGAAAGCAGTATTCACAGGTATTCGGACTGTAGTGGTGAAAGTTATCCGGAAGTCTCCAGGTAAAGGGGTCACTAGTTCAGTTTTATGCTCCTTTAATAGCTGCAGTCCAATCTTTAGCCCAATTTATTTCAATGGAGTCACACAAGACCTACAACTCCCAGAATACTTTGATTTGTTAAAAGAAAGCCCCAGACTTTAACAATGTATCATTGGTGACCTAGAGTCATCCACATTTTAGTAGAGATTACACAGAGATGGCGAGGAAAGAGGCGGGAAAATGTTGGAAAAGAAGACCAGAAATTCCATAAGGAGATGTGGCTTTGTGGTAGGGATGGCTGGGAATTTCTGCCAAAGGCCAGAAAATGATACAATGTACATTGGTACTACACTATTCTGAGTTCCACATCTTTGACTGGTGAAACAGGTAGTGATACTGTGACACTTGAAATATTGTACACTCCAAACAACCCCCCCCCCCACACACACACACACAAATTCTGCCAGATATTATCTGGCAAGATCTTTGCGAAATTAAAAAGTGCAAAATTTGCCCACAATTTGCAATACCAATTCGATGTTGGAGCACAAAAGTGTTTAAAAAATAGTAACATTTATGTATAGTCATGTTTGACCTGGTAAGCTAGGACCAATACTGACAATTTGCTACTAATGTACAGAATACTAAATTTATTAAACCCACTCATGCCATGCAAATAACCTTCATTTCATAAAAGAATATTTATTTCATTGGTAGCCTGTCTACACACAATAGAGGTCTGGGAGATTCATCAGCCTCCCTGGAAATGGCTGAGTAAGCTGGTGGAGCGGATCAACAAGCGAATGGTGTCATGTGCACTGGCTATAGCTCTCAGAAACCTTCTGTGTGAAGAACAATGATGCCCGCTGAGTCAGGAGCTCACTGTGCTGCATGCTCTTTGGCACCCCAAATGGATACCTGGCTCGAACACCATGATTCGGTCTATGCGCCTGAACAGAGACATGGCCTTCATAGTAGTGGGCAACCAAACAAACAGGGAGAACCAAACAGAGCCAAGCTAAGGGTCCAACTCGGCCTTGAGAGCTCATACACAAGCTGAACCTTGAAAACTTTTGGCATGTAAAAAGTGCAACAAACATCATGTAAAAAAGGATGAAGTCTCTTGAAATGCAAAAAGTATAATTCTTCAACACACAGAGGCAATCAACCTTAATACATAAGATTATATCACTGCATCGATTGTTATTTATTGGAAGTGATAGTTATAAGCATAGGCTTAGAAATATTCATCCCCCCCAAAAAATAAATGCAATTACAGAACACAGAGGCAAGTCAGTTGTTATCTGCACTTTATATATGGTCTAGGCTGTTATTAGACATGTTTTTATTTTATACAACACATTGGTCCCTAACACACACATACACTGTAAATAATAACAAAATATCTTTATTTAACGGGAACCATAAATACAAAAAACGAATTGGGTGCCAGTGAAACAAAAAGCGCTCTGTGCACTTTTTGGTGTGACATAGAAGTGAATGAAGTGATCCCAATTGTCTATCATATAATCAAGAACATGGTCTATTTGATACAAATGAAACCATGCAGATGGGTTCTCTTAGAGAATTGCTCTCTGTGAAGGGTCATCCCAAGCATTTTGTCTTCCTCCTCCTATTATTCTGATCTTCTTTTTGTTGGCTTTAGGACTCTTGGCACTTTGCCATTGCCGCCTAGTGCTAAAGTCCTCTAAACATGGTAAAATTGGTTTGCACCTGTTTGGCATATTTGATTTACTTGTAAGTCCCTTGTGCAGTGGAATACCATATACGTAGTGCCTGTAAATAAAATGCTACTAGTGGGCCTGCAGGACAGACCGTGCCACCCGTAGAGTAGCCTTTCAAATCCGTCTCAGGCCTGCCACTGCAGGGCCTGTGTGTGCAGTTTACAGCCCCTTCAACTTGGCATATAAAACTACTTGCCAGGCCTTAAACTCCCCATTTATTACATATATGTCACCCCTAAGGTAGGCTCTAGGTAGTCCTCCTAGGGCAGGGTGCTATGTAAGTAAAAGGTAGGCCATGTACTTTTATGTTGTGCATGTCCTGGTAGTGATAAACAGCCCATTTTGTTTTTACTACTGTGAGGCCTGCTCCTCCCATCAGTTAGCATTGGGATTTTCTTAATATACTTTTAAGCTTTAATTCCTGATCAGAGGGGAGGAGCTTTTCATGTTTCATATGTTCGGAAAGGTAATAATAAATCCTTTTTACTGGTGAAGTTAGATTTATCCTTACTGTTTTAGAAAAGCCACTTTTAGAAAGTGACTCACAAAACGGGCACTACACTCGCGCACCCTTCTGTCGCACTGCTGAATGGGGAATAACCCCTCAAGGTAAACCACATCCTCTTGAATTTAACAATAATTGACACTGTATACCAAAATGTATCCAACTCTTTGTCAAGCAATCTTCCTGCTTGTTCAATCACCACGGAGACAGGATGGTTGTACCTGAATATTTTATTCACCAGTTTCAAGTGCCTGCTGCCGCCCATCCAGGTTTTCAACAGTGGCACGTGGGGTCAAATCAAACAGAGAAGGCTCATTAACTGCTCACATGCATCATAAGCATAAAACTTGGCCAGTAAATGAAAAATGAAGAATTAAGAGAAAGAGTGCATCCTCATCATTTTGTCATTTACTTTTAGAAAGTGGACATTTCTCTGTGCTTATAACTCTGTTGCCTTGCAGTCTGTGTCCAATACATGTCTGGGTTGGGTGACAGCTACACTTTGTGCATTCCCTCTGGACAGCCACAAACACAAAAAGGTTAGGCTCATCTGTATTCTGAGCACTCATCTGTATTCATCCTCATTCTGATGGGTCTTCCTGGGTAGGAAGAAACGGGAGGGCTGACACTTCAATAGGTAGTGTCCTGTCCACACACAAAGCACAGATGTCCCCCCACAGAGAGCCTGGCAAATAGTATTGGGTTGAAAGGGATATTAGTGCACTTGGGATAGGTGCTTTGAAGTCACCACCTATATCAGAGGCACTTTTATGTATAAGTACTGATGTCTCTGACCCCCTAAAATCAGACACTTCTGGATCTTGAACTGAACCTCTGTCAGAAAGACTGCTTTGCTGCTTAAAGGACTCAACTAGACTGGTTTTCTGGAAAGACTGCTTTTCTGCTTGTTGCCCTGTTTCCTGCTGCTTCCTGACTCTGCTGAAGAATAGTTGGACTCTGCCTTCCCTCCAACTGACCTCCAAGGGCTTGCTGGCTTGCCTCCTGTTTTCTGAAGTCTCAGAGACACAAAATACTTCCTGCAATCTTGCTGGACTCTACCTTCTGTGATTCCTACTCTTGCCCTCTACAAGTTCTAGCCTCAGAAGTGGGTTCTGCAGATTTTTTCTACAAAACCGACACATCGTCACCTTTGCGCCAATCGGAACCAACGCATCACCAATCAACGCTGATGCAGAGGCTGTTCGATGACAGCGGTTCTACAGCCTTCATGGCCCAATGATGATGCTCTGCGCAGCATTACCTTCACCACAGCGAAGCTCGATGATGACGCAGTGAGCAACTGCGTGGAAAAGATCAACACATCAGATCCTCAGTGTCAACACTTTTCTCTATCCAAGGTACTTTGTCAGCGGGCACAAAGTGGGTCCTGAGCTGGTCTGCCCTCCATCGTGGTCAGCCTGAACTCTGTATTTGCACCAGTCCCATCAACCTCTCGCAACCTTTTGACCCCTAGTGACTTCTAAGCTCTGTTTTTGCTTTCAATCTTTAAAAATGCAAATGTTTTGTGACTGCATTTCGGTTACACAACATTCTACTATACTGCTGCAATTCGGTATTAGGAAGGGACACCATAAACACGCCCCTTCCTAATACCGAATCCGTATGTATTCACAATTCCAAGCTGCGATTCGGTAACATGGTATTGAATCGCAAATTGGAATTCATACATACCAAAATGCATTTTCCCGGTTGCAAACGGCACAATTCTGAGAATCAGGCCATTTGTAATCGGGAAAATGCATGATACATGTGTCCCTAAGTCTCTCCCATTTACATTAAAATGTATTGTTTTGTCTCTAATTTGTGGCACATAAGGTTTGAGCATGGGTGGCAGCCAAAAGCCAAATGAAGGCTCAGGTCGTTTTGGGATCAGGGTCCAGTCTTTGGTCTCAGTGTCAGTAGGGTGACATTTTGTGCTATATCAATGCTTATTTTGAAAAATATGGGGCCTATACTTTCTTTTTAGGACCCTGGCTAATTTTGACTCCGCCTCTTCCCTCTTTCTTTCCACTGTCCTACACTTCATGTCTCTGTATCTCACTCTAGCAGGTTATTTTCCATCCCTGCTTTCTCCCTTTTCACTGTTTCCATAAGTTTCTGTTTCTTCATCTTTTTGTGCTGTGGCATTGGTTTAAAAAGCATGCTTCTAGACCTATGAGATGAGGTTTCAGGCTGCATTAGACTCTGGGAAGCAGGGGAAGGTCAGAGCTGACTATGGAGAAAATTCCATAGCAAGGAACTAAGCAGTTAAAATGATAGATACACAGATTAGGGACAGTGTGGCTTCTTACAGTGAGTATGTGTTGGTATTGTGTACAACACTATGGAAGATATTTGTGATGGATTATTAACTTTGTTGAACACAAATGTTCTTGGAGTGTGTGGAGTGATACAAGTACTTTTCTGGAACAGCTAAACCTAGGTCCAGATATAATAATTACTGATTGCAAAATACAGGTACAATTTGCAACCAGTATTTTTGCTATAAATATTTTTACAGACCGACCTATTTTCTATTAGGTCAGTTCTTAAGAAAGTAGTATCAGGTTGAGTAGCTATCCGACCAAGCTAATTAATATTCATTTGGTAGGTGGGAAAGTGTGGCTCAATTCAACTAGCCTCAATCACAGGAATAGTGGCCTACACAGGTAATATGGACACCATGTTTGTGTATTGATTTTACATAAAGTAAACTTTTATTAAATGTAGCCTGTTTTCCTTAAAGGAGACAGAGCTTTTTTTTAATTAAAATTTAGTTTTTTGTTTTTATGCAGTTTGTTTAAGAGTTGGCAGTGGTCCCCTGGACCCCTGCTTCCTATTCAACAAACGTTTTTGTTTACATTCACAAATGGGAAAGGGTCTCCAGGGAACTTCTACCCATTGTAAATCAGTTACTATTTCTTTTGAGGTGTTGGTAAATTTTCCTATTTTTGCAGCTGGCGTTTGATCGCTAAACAGTGATACATTTGGAAGAAATGCCTAAAACACACTCCTTCCAGATTCCAATTGGTGTTCATTCAAAATACCATTTTAGGAATCTGAATGGGAAAAACGTTTTAACAGTTGCAAGTGGGGAATTGTAGTATGCTTAGTACATGTGGCCCATTGTTCCTTTTAGGAAATTAATATTCTTGTTGAATGGGTACAAAGAGTACTGCTGGTAATCCATGGCTGAAATAGTTCAGCTAACTATTCACTAAAGTTCTGATCAGTGTCTAAAAGAGATCATGAGGACAAATACATATTACAGTGGACGGTTGGAGTCTAGTGGCTAAGGCAGTGCAAAAGATGAAGGATACCAGTTTTTAATGGTGGTGATAGTGCATCATGTTCCGTGATGAGTGGGGGTAGCAATAGGCAAGGTATCTAGGGGACAACAAAATTGGAGGGCAGGACTGCGGTGTAGAAGAGGCAGAAAAGTAAATTTAAAAAAGATTTTTATGAGTTTATCATTATGCACAAATTCTGGAATCCTCTTCATCTTAATGTGTCACTGTGAAGATTTGCCCAGCTCATTATAGAGATGCCCTCAGTATGTTCACTAATGAAAACTACCAAATGACTTTCTCCACACAATATGGGCAATGGAGATGCAGCAACTGGATCATGACTAATAACGGTGCAGGTGTTACCATTAATTGTGAGATTTCTTCAGTTTCCCAATAATTCTTTAGTAATATCAATGTGAGATAATGCAATGATAATATTATAATTTACTTGTGAATACCAACTAAAAATAATTGTTGAATTTATGAGATAGAGCAATTCCAAGAAAGTCACAGTTCTCAAATGTTCCTAATCTTCCAGCCCACCCACATACTTCTAGATCTTCTAAAGCCAAATTGAAATATAGGATTCACATATGGTTACTTTTTAGAATATACAAAGGGTTTGGTTTCAGATGTGGACATACCATGGGCGGTATTTGCGAAATTAACTTTCGCAGATTATCGTGAAAATGTTTAAAATTATCGCAAACAAGCGGAAATATCGTGAAAATGCGGAAGTTTTTTTCCCGCATGTTCGCGAGATTTTCTGCATGGTTGCGGGTCGCCAACTTACCCATGTGGTTGCTTGCGGGCGCGGCCATCTTGTTTTGAGTTGTCTCGCGGTGCATGATCACGAGAAGAAAGACGTGATCGCGCGACGTATGACGTCACTGCAGGCGCGAACTGTCGCGAGACAGCGCAAATGGCTAAAAACAATACAACATCTCATGGAGAACGTGACCGGATCAAGAAAACTTGTCGGCGAACGCAGGGATTCAGGTAAGGCGATCGTGGGCGCTCGAGAATGTATTATTTTACAGCGCGAGCAAGAAACAAATTATCGCCAAGCTGCGGAAACCGGAAATTTTGACATTTTCGCGCTCTCCGCGGAACGCGAAAATGTCAAATTATCGCAATTTCCGCGAACGGAACGAAATTTTTTCGCCCAGGCCTAACTACAAGTGATGTTTTATCGCACTGTTGCAACATCCACATATCGTTCATAACGGTCTACATTCCTTATATGTGTGTGTAGTGCCAATATATCCATAAAGTACCTCACATTCTTGGCTAAATCAACCATGGCCAGAAATGTCTTCCCACACATTATTTTTCTGACAGCGCCTTCACTACTGAAGATTCATTCAGCAGGTCCCTCTGAAAGAAACTTGGCTGTTCCGACTCTTGCAACAAGTCTTGTTCTTGAAGGTTAATTTGCGTTGCTTCTGTATGCATACCTAAACTTTCTATGAAGGAAATGAATATAGTGGTGACATTTGCAGCTGTTGCTGCAATGGTGAATAAGTTATCTTCTTATCAGCTCTGGGCTAAGGATTCATAGGTGCCAATCCTTACTTCGCAACTTCACCATTGTGTGTTCCTGTACAAGTTACTACATTTCTGTGTGCCTAAATAACCAGTTCTGGTAAAATTGGCGCCACTTATAAATGGGCCAAAAGGTGGGCTACAAAGGCAGCTATTGGAATATACCAGATTACCTGCTTAGCCAGATTGCTGTGACTAGCAGCACCGAAATATGTGTACATCCAATTTCATGTCTTACTCAAAGCCAGGGATGAACCAGAACTTAATGGGAGATTTATAAGCAATTCCACACGTTCTTCCACCCCCTTGTTAGCTGCATTGGTACCCACTTGATAATGACAGCCCAGTACCCATGCAAGCGAAAACCTTTACACTGAGTTCTCCTTATTGAGAGACAGCAAATACTAGTCAGAACGTGGATTATAGGTTACACCATGTCTGTATAGCAGTATGTTTTTACCATTTTCCCCTCTCCATCTTCTTGTTCTAGTGATTTTTTTAATTATTTTTTTTGTAAATTATTTTAGAATAATTAAACATAGCCCTAAAGTAATCCTTTTTTTCTAAGCCTGTATCCCAAGCATTTCTATAGCAGTTGTTGATATTATTTTTTGTCTGTTATAGTAACTCTGACACTATGGGGATCATTCTGATGGCGGTCGGACTGCATCCGATGGCTCATCGGATGCAGTCCAACCGCCATCTGCTGCGGTCCAACCAACTGCTGTAGGGATTACAATGACCCTTTCCTCCTGCCCTTTCATGGTGGTTTGTCCACCATGAAAAGGCAGGTGGAAAGTGACTTTGGGGCCCCCTTGCGAGGCCCTTTTCTCCCCTGACCCTCTGCTATGGCCTAGGTGCCCCCCTAAACATCCCTGCACCATGTGGCAGACCCGCATGGTACCTGTCACACAGTGCAGGGATGTTTTTAAAGTATTCTTTTCTATTATGGCTTGTGCAGCAGCATGCAGCACAGACCGCAATGGAAAATAAACATTGTGCGACCTCCGTGAAGGCGGTCTTATTGCAATAAGGACAGCAGGACCCCGACCCCTTGTTGGACAGTCTCAAAAATGTCCTACGTTTAAGTATATGCTGTTGTTTTAATATATTTTATTCATTTTTAACTGTATTTTTAAACATTTTCATTATTTTTAATCATTTAAGGGACAGTTAACTCGGTCCTAATGTTTACTCTAACTCTTACATTTATGTACTCATTTTACTTTTGTAATCAGTTTAATTATGTAAGTTTTGATTTATTATTATAAAATATAATGCCTTTTACATTTATCCTAATGCTAAATAAATGAGTAAATTTATTACATTACTTCAGAAGAAATTTGTGGGCCCTTATTTCTTCTAATCTTTTTAATAAGGCGGTCTCATCATTATTTAATTAATGATTTCCTTAACTAGGGGAACTGAATGAATATTTGAATAAATAAAATGAAATTGCTTTCATAGCATACCAGTAAATGCCTTTTTTTGTTTTCATTTAAGAAATTCTTCACAAAAGTTGGATTTTCTAAAAAGATTTAATAAATGCAAATTTCAGCTTACACATATGTTTTTAATGCATCACTCACATTAAGATGACAGCAACGCAATGCTTGATAATCACATTGCATCCCAGGAGGAATTGGTATGATGAGGAAATGTTAGCAAGTAAAGGCAGCCTGGCCAGCAGGGGGTGGAGCCAGCATTGTGCTGGCAGGGGCAGCCCTATTCAAACCCAGGGACTACTCCTCCCACCCATCTAAAGCAGATCTCCCTATTCACCCTGCTGCTGACTCATCCAGGCTCCTGGAGCCACCTAGCCCATCACATGACACCAGTCAGCCAACCAGCACACAGGCACACAGGAAGGTTAAACAGGAGAATAGCTACTTTCTAAAAAGTGCTATTCTCACACAGTGAATTTAAAAACCATCTTGCTAAAAAGATGTATAATTAAATTCTGAACACAAAGATACCAAACTTGGATTTTCTATCTTGGCCTTATGGGAAGATAGGCATGTAAACAGCCTTCCCCATTCTATCCTATGGGCAAGATAGCCTCTCAGCAGTGAAAAACTAAAATGGCTGTAATTCACTACCAGGGCATGTTACACACCTCAGTACATGCCCTACCTTTCAGATACACTGCACCCAGCCCAGGGGGGTACCTAGGGCCACCATAGGGATGCCTGACATGTATAGAAAGGGAAGGATAAGGCCTGGTCAGTGGGTGCACTGCCCAGGTCGACATGGCAGTCCTGGACTGCACATAGGCACTGCAAGCAGGCCTAAGACATCATTTTAGCGCTACTCCTGTGGGTGGCACAATCAGTGCTGCAGCCCACTAGTAGCATTTGAATCACCAGCCCTGGCACACCCAGTGCACTTTACTAGGGGCTAACAGGTGAAACAAATATACCAATCATGGATAACCAATCAATATAACAATTTACCAAGGGAGCACTTGCACTTTGACACTGATCAGCAGTGGCAAAGTGCCCAAAGCATCTAAACCAGCATAGCATCAAAAATACAGGAGGTAGAGGCAAAAAAGTCAGTGGTAACCACGCCAAAGATGCCAGGTCTAACAGGTGTATTCCCACCACAGTTGGTAGGATCCACTGACAATAGTCAAGCAGATTTAAAATCAAAGTTTAATTTGTAAACCAAAGGCCTGAAACTCTAGGCGGTAAAAAAAATATTGATTAGTGTTTGGATGAACGCAATAGTGATGCAGCAAAATGGACATTCTGAGAGGACAAAAGGTTGGATCCTAAAGTTCCTTTTTCAAGATCATCCGTGGAACAGCAATAACCTCTGTGCATTCCTGGATCGGGGGGACCCATGGGCACACCCCCGTGACAGATTTGGAGGGCTCCGGGTGAAGGGGGCCTGCTACAGTCCCCAAAGTACGCTTCCGACAGCTGTTTTGTTTTGCTGAGTCCAAGGCGAAGCGTTGACTAGACCTAATTTTACTTTCAATCACCTTATATTTCACTGAGAATTGAAAAAAGGGAATAACCTACCTCATTGACAACTAGATCAATAGTTTTCCTCTTTTTGCCTGTTTTTAACTATATCGCATGGACCCAGGAATAAATACCTTTGAGGGTACCGGTATGATATTTTAACCCACTTGCACCCATCCCACACACCTGCACTTACCACTGCGGCATTCCTCTGAAAAAATCTCCGCCAAAGAGCCCTCTTGCGGGGCCCATGGGGGGATGCAGCACCACCCCCACGAGGAGCAAAATGCCCAATGATGAAGCATGAGACCCTTATGAGGGCACTTCTCCAAATAGGAGGAATTCCCCCCTTTTTTCTGTATCCAGCCTTTGACCGTTAAGGAAGATAGGTATCTCTTTCACCTATACTTCAAGCTGCGGAATGGGCCAGCAATCTCATTAGGAACAGTGACCCTCCAGTGAATGACACGATAGATGTGTTATCCCATTTCACATGTAGACATGTTAGCCTCCAGTGTAAGCATCCATATTAAATGGCAGGCACCATAACATAAAGAACAAAAACATGTTCACAAAGAAAGGAGGCGTACATGATGCTAACATGTCTGCATGTGTCTCAACTTCACACATTCTGATAGAAAGATTTAAAAGAGCCCGCAGGCAAGTACACAGTAGCAATAGAAGTCATTTAAATGGGCCCTGTCAAATTGTTCATTACATGTCAACTGCTGGCAAAGTGTCTCCTGGTTGGTCCTCCAGCCCATAGCTACTCAGGGGAGGCTTTGAGACATCAGTTCTCTCCCCAGCTAGGTCTGCTAAAGTGTCCTGTCCTCAGTGATGAGCTGGGACCTCATTGAGGTAGAAGTCCGACTTTTTGTGTTCCTCAAAAACGCAAATAGGTGGCCAATTAGTTGGAGAGCTGTTCTAGTCCCTTAGTGAAAGAGAGAGTTAGAAATCCTAGTGTACTTTAGTTTTTGAGCCATTGAATGGGTCCTCCACTACCACAAGACTCAGGAATCTTACTCCAGCATGGCCTTCTTCTTCAAATGGAATCTTCCCAGGTCTAACATCGCTCTGAGGAGGTGGTGGTTGAAGTGCTATATTTATCCTGTGCACTGGCCATTAAAAGGACAAATTATGTGACATCCAATCCTAACTATTTTCTTGCGGTTTCCCTACCTCTTTTGCAGCACTCCTCCCCTCATAGTGTATAATTATCCAGGATCACCTGTTTTAATATTGCAGAACTCCTCTGCCGCTAGGCAAGCCTGTCTCTAGCCCTTTGGCCATTCCTTCATTTAGATCAGCTCTCCTCCTATATAACAGTGCCAAACTGGTTCCCTTCCCACTGTGGCTGTAGCCTGGCTGTGTAGGAGGGTCCAGAGAATAAGGATGAGAAGGCCTCCCTGGTACCTCCAGATCAAAAGAGTTAATGCTAAGGCAGTCCATTCTTCTGGTAGCTGTTCCAGATTGATAATCTATACTAGACTGTCAACATTTAACAACTCCCTTGCCTTCCTGAGGCAGGCCGTTGTCATCTAAGCCAGGTTTGTTAACTCGCACAGGCAAGGATATGTTTCCAGCTCTTAAGGAGGGATGGGAGGCAGATCTGTTTTTTTAAAGAATTTTCTGGGTCAGGCCACCTAAAATAAATGTTTATAAAGTTAATTTTCTACTTCAGGTATCAAACTTATATTTCACCTTTAAGCATGATTTAGGACATTAGGTAAGAAATAACATTTAAGGAGTTTGTTAGCATTTTCCCAGGAGGAGATAAAGAATTAACTATTTAATCACATCTAGACCTCTCTGGCGTAAAATGTCTACGGGCCTAAATAGTAAAATAGCTTATAGACATCCAGTCACTGTGAAGGCACCTTTGTTTATAGATAGAGACTGAGAGTTTTTACATATTAGGCACCCTCCTTTGTGGACGTACAAGGCACACACTGGGGTGACTTATTAATGTATAAAAATAGGTTTTCCCATAAAGCAAAGGCACTTTTCCTTTCCACCTGTTACTGCAGTGTCTTTACAATTAAGTCTGACCAGAGTGCAGTGGTGCCCATGGCATCCATATACTTTTGCCATCTATATCGATGATGTAAATACACACTACAGTCCTCATATGTCATTTGTAACTGTCAGGGTAACCGATGTAACCCTACCAGCCTGACTCCCTAAAATGGCCCCCTAAAGTATGCCTGTCCAAAGCACTCTTACTCACCTTGTTGGGGATAGATCCAGCATTTTTGCCCTGGAGTCTCAGAGACCCTTCTGAGAGAGTCCACAATGACAAGGGAGTCTCACATAGTGGAGGACTGGGATTGATCCCCTTACCGCTGGGAATCGTCTCCTACCCTGCCGGAAGTCGGACACTGTGTTCATGTTGGCTTTTCTACCCCCTCCCCCTCCTCTTCCCTCCTTCATTCTTCTAAGTGTACCCGTGACCAAAGCACTCCTCTCCCCTTGTTGGGGAGGGATGCAGCATCTATGCCCTGGAGTCTCAGCGTCCCCGCTGAGAGAGTCCACCGCGACAAGGGACTCACACAAAATGGAAGACTGAGAATGATCCCTTTACCGCGGGGAGCCATCTCCCACCCAGCCGGACATCAGACACAGTTACTTCCTCTTCTCCTCACTGTGTCTCCTACCCCTTCCCCCACCTCTTCCCTCCTTCATTCTTTGCTTGCCTCCCCTATACCTTTCCTCTCTTCCTTGAATCGCTCTTCCCTGCCTGCTTTGTTTATCCTTGTGCCTATTCTCCACTTAATCCCCATCCCCGTCCCCCTTTCACCTTACCCCCTTACCCTTCTACACGCCATGAACCAACGGATGTAACTTGGAATTGATGTACCTTCTGTAACAATGTGTAACTTGTAACCTATGTAACTCTCCTTATGTAAAGTGCTCTGATACCTCCGGGTCTAGCCAGCGCTGAGGGTACGCACCGTACATACACGGGTGGGGGTACGACTCGAACGTACACGGGTGTACATACACGGGGGGGTTCGACACGTACACGGGTGTACATACACGGGGGTATGACACGTACACGGGTCTACATACACGGGGGGGTTCGACACGTACACGGGTGTACATACACGGGGGGTTACGACACGTACACGGGTGTACAAACACGGGGGGGTACGACACGTACACGGGTGTACATACACGGGGGGGTTCGACACGTACACGGGTGTACATACACGGGGGGTACGACACGTACACGGGTGTACATACACGGGGGTATGACACATACATGGGTGTACATACACGGGGGGTTCGACACGTACACAGGTGTACATACACGGGGGTTACGACACGTACACGGGTGTACATACACGGGGGGTACGACACGTACACGGGTGTACATACACGGGGGGGTCGGCGCGTACATACGGGGGGCTGGGGGGGTCGGCGCATACATACCGGGGCTGGGGGGGGTCGGCGCATACATACGGGGGCTGGGGGGGGTCGGCACGTACATACGGGGGCTGGGGGGGGTACGGCACGTACCGGGCCACCTACTCTGGTCGTTTTGCGGTGTACTTCGCTTTTCCGGCACTTTTTGGGTGCCGTGAAAATATTGCCGTCCGGACTGCTGTCGGTTAGAATCGTACTTCCTGGGTCGTGAAACGCTGCCTGAAAGCGTCCTGACGTCCCCTATACCTTTCCTCTCTTCCTTGAATCGCTCTTCCCTGCCTGCTTTGTTTATCCTTGTGCCTATTCTCCACTTAATCCCCATCCCCGTCCCCCTTTCACCTTACCCCCTTACCCTTCTACACGCCATGAACCAACGGATGTAACTTGGAATTGATGTACCTTCTGTAACAATGTGTAACTTGTAACCTATGTAACTCTCCTTATGTAAAGTGCTCTGATACCTCCGGGTCTAGCCAGCGCTGAGGGTACACACCGTACATACACGGGTGGGGGTACGACTCGAACGTACACGGGTGTACATACACGGGGGGGTTCGACACGTACACGGGTGTACATACACGGGGGTACGACACGTACACGGGTCTACATACACGGGGGGGTTCGACACGTACACGGGTGTACATACACGGGGGGTTACGACACGTACACGGGTGTACAAACACGGGGGGGTACGACACGTACACGGGTGTACATACACGGGGGGGTTCGACACGTACACGGGTGTACATACACGGGGGGTACGACACGTACACGGGTGTACATACACGGGGGTACGACACGTACATGGGTGTACATACACGGGGGGTTCGACACGTACACAGGTGTACATACACGGGGGTTACGACACGTACACGGGTGTACATACACGGGGGGTACGACACGTACACGGGTGTACATACACGGGGGGGTCGGCGCGTACATACGGTGGGCTGGGGGGGGTCGGCGCGTACATACCGGGGCTGGGGGGGGTCGGCGCATACATACGGGGGCTGGGGGGGGTCGGCACGTACATACGGGGGCTGGGGGGGGTACGGCACGTACCGGGCCACCTACTCTGGTCGTTTTGCGGTGTACTTCGCTTTTCCGGCACTTTTTGGGTGCCGTGAAAATATTGCCGTCCGGACTGCTGTCGGTTCGAATCGTACTTCCTGGGTCGTGAAACGCTGCCTGAAAGCGTCCTGACGTCACGTCGCAGCATTCCCGGATCACATTCGTATGTATATTTTCGTCGGTCGGTGTTTTTTACGATTCGTACGGAAATGGTGTTTCCGTGCGAATCGTAATTCCATGTTTGTAAAGTTTTACGACCGGGTACGAGACGGATGGAGAAAACGCTCCGACCGACGGTTCGTACCCGGTTTTTACTGGATCGTAATCGGCACCATACTGTGGCACTGAATAACTTTGTCACAGTTCAGAGTCATAAAACCAGAAAATAGGACCCAGAAGAAGGTGAAAAATTTGGGGTGAACATGCAGAAAAGGCTATTTTGGAAAAACTGGTATATTTGTTTAACATTTGTGCGAATATTTTTGCTAGCATATAATATGGATATTTTGAAAATAACTGCTCATTACCTCTTTGTACTTGAGAGAACTTTGGAGGTGACAGAACAAATATGAATGGGTGATGAGCAGCTTTATAATACCTTAAACATGTTATATGCTGACTGAAGTGCATATTTACTACTGCACTTGTGCCCTTGAGATTGACTAACAGCTTGGTGCTATACTACTTTTAGTATTGGTGCTGCTGCAGCTAACACTTTACTACTTGATTTGTCTTTCCCCACAACTGTAAAAAGTAGGAATTTGTCTTTTGTAGTGTTTTGTGCATCTCCTTGAAACAAAACATTCCTATGTTTTCTTTAAGTTTTTCTTACTAAAAGACTAAGGCTTGGTACTGTTAAGGGTGCTGCTAAATCATGCCAGAAGACATTATCCAATTAGAATCAGCACTTGCCCCTATGTGCACCTGCTGCCTGGCACAGCTCAGTATTATAGAAAGGGCGACACAGACCATTCATTATTGCCGCGGCATTGGCAGACCGAGCCAAGGCATATTTATGATGGCAGTGTTCCAATTTTTCTAGGGAAGGTAATGGTATGGTAGAAATGTTCATGCACTCAGCACATAAAAAGTGTGATGCAAAAGATGCTGATGATCTTTTTAGTAGGCCCCAATTTCTTTTTGGTTAGCATGCCTATTTATATTGCACATAGCAAACTTTCTATTTAACTTATCACAGTTGTCCATTATTTTAGCTGCATTTAAATAGGCAGATTGAAGTGTGGCATATTATGTTTTATTTGTGCCAGAAAAAAGAAATGTCCACTCTCAAAATGCAAACTGAGCTCATAGCCTATCCACTTCACAAACGGGGCCCTGTGTGTTTGTTGATGACCTCCAAACTTTCCCATCAATTATCACAAATAGTTACATAAATAACATATTGGTCATGGTCCTTTCTGCAGGGTCATCTCTAAAATGTTTGCATTCAGAACTCCTACTTTTGCTGAATCTGTTGTTGTTGGCCTCAGGACTCTGCACACTTTACCACTGCTAACCAATGCTAAGTGCTTTTGCTCTTTACCTAAAACATGGTAAAATTGGCTTACACCCAATTGGCTTATTTAATTGACTTGTAAGTCCCTTGTAAAGTGACAATGCCTGTGCCCAGGGCCTGTAAAATAAATGCTAGTGGTGGTCCTGCAGCACTGATTGTGCCACCCACTTACATAGCACTTAAAGCATGTCTCATATGTTATATGTACATAAATAACATATTGGTCATGGTCCTTTCTGCAGGGTCATCTCTAAAATGTTTGCATTCAGAACTCCTACTTTTGCTGAATCTGTTGTTGTTGGCCTCAGGACTCTGCACACTTTACCACTGCTAACCAATGCTAAGTGCTTTTGCTCTTTACCTAAAACATGGTAAAATTGGCTTACACCCAATTGGCTTATTTAATTGACTTGTAAGTCCCTTGTAAAGTGACAATGCCTGTGCCCAGGGCCTGTAAAATAAATGCTAGTGGTGGTCCTGCAGCACTGATTGTGCTACCCACTTACATAGCACTTAAAGCATGTCTCAGGCCTCCCATTTCAGACTGTGTGTGTGCAGTTTTAAACTGTCATTTCGACCTGGCAAAGTAAGCCTTTTTGCAGGCCAAATCTTCCTTCTTAATACATTTAAGTAACCCTTAATGCCGACCATGGGCAGCCCAGAGGGCAGGGTGCAATGTAATAAAAAATTAGAACATGTTTTACATGTCCTGGCGGTGAAAGACTCTTAAATTAGTTTTTCACTACTGCAAGCCGATCACTCCGCTAGGATAACATTGGAGTTGCTTTACTTCATTTTAGAAATGTAATTTCTAAATGGAAAGAGATAACCAGCTCATGTTTGGTGCCTCTAGAATCACTATTTAAATTCCTACCTTAAGGTGAAGTCAATTTGAAATTGCAATTCTGAAAATGCCACTTTTAGAAAGTTGTAATTTTCTTGTCTTAGCCATTTGGTGCCAGCAGCCTGTCTCTGGGTCACATGACTGTGTGTGAGTGCCAGTTGGGCTACGTGTATTCCTCCTAGACTGTCACACACAATGGTGAGCTTTGGTGTGTATGGGGCATCATTGGCAGGATGGGAGCGAGGAGCTGGGCACAGCCCTACTTACACTTGTTGAATAGCCTGGGTCCTGCCTCCAACAAAAGGGCTGCATACCCCCTCTGGTTCATCTGGAACCAGGGCCAAGAAGGACGGGCATCTGTGCACTTCAAAGGCCTGCCTCTAGAAGCTTCTCCCCACTTCAAAGGCACAACTGTGTATAAAAGAAGGATAACAGACATCAACTCTTCAGTTCACTAATGGACCTGTAGATACTCTCCCAGGAATATCAGGCTGCTGTGCTGCTACAATGACTGCCACTCCTCTGGACTGCTGCTCTATAGGAACTGCTGCCCTGCTATGCTGACCTGCTGCTTGCTGCAAGTTACTATTTATAATGGTTCCTACTATTAGTTTCCTTCTGATGTCGAGATGTAAGGCATTTTCATTGCGGTTTCAGTCCTCCTCTTTAAGTTAACAAGGATTCATAGCATAGATGGGAGGAGATTGGTTGGAAATGTTATAAATTTGGTCTCAATTCCAAGAGTTCATGTTTTACATATTAAGGTTCAGTAAATGTTCCCTCGTCAAAGTCTGTACATTATCAGTCACCATTGAGAAATTTCAAAGTTGGTTTCTTTATCCATAGGTATTACTGCGTATCATCAGTGTAAAAATTCAGGATCCATGTTTAAATAGAATGTGGGATCTAAACACTGAATAGGAACAGTGACCATTAGGATCCATGGGGACTTCACTGGAGATAAAATGGTGGAGGATAGGTGGTAGCATATATTTACATATTGATTCCACTATGCTAATAATGATTTAGCCCATTTAAGGCATGGAAATATCTTATAACCATTACTGTAGAGCCTTCTAATGGAAGTGTGAAACTCTCCCCCCACATTGAATAGAATCAATGTAATGGTAACCTTCATAAGCTTATTGGAGACCATGAGTTCAAATGTTTAGTAATCGCTTTTCGGAACTGTGACCTATCCTGAATCCAAATTAAATAGTGTTCTTTGTCTAGAGGGAGTCCAAATAGTCCAAGTATAGATGGTGATTTTCGAGGGAGACAGAGATGTTGATAGCTGATTTTGAGGACTAGAGGACTGACAATTATTAGACAGAAAAACTGCACAATGTCATTTTGTGAGGATCCACAGAGGTTGTGGCTTATTCTCTTTTTGGGAGGGGATTGGAGAGACCTGGGCCCATCCAAATTGGAGTGAGTTTAAGATGCATTGTCAGTTCATACTAGCATAAATTAAATGTGAGGTGTTTGAATCTTGATGACTATGTAAGACCTCAGAACAGTGATGGTAACATTATAAACTGTATGAGAGAGATTTATGTTTTTAGGCTCTGGTGGGAATAAATAGTTATATTGCTTTTGGAAGTAGTGTGTAAAAAGAGCTCATTTAGAATGGCCTGGCCTAATCACTTTGAAGATTCTATTGACACATGGGTCTATACTTTATTTCTTTAAGCTTCTGATGCATACTTAGGTGTGCCTGATGCCTTTTGGAACTTGTGCAAGGGGTCTCCAATTCAGGCAATATCTTTAAAATTTTAGATCTATCAGAACTCAGCTCAATTTCATAAGGGAAAAGTGTTGATGGTTGTAGCAAAAGACTGTATACAATTGGTACATGTTTCCTGATTAGATTGCAGTTTTGGGAGCAGTTGATTGTAAGTGGACAAGTAAAGTTAAAAAAAAAAGTCAGGGTTTGAGAGAATTTCTAAATACATTTTGTACAACAATATTATTTGCTCACAAGTGAAGGGAAACCTATAGAAGCAATGTTTGTTAGGCTGAAGTTAATAGTTGCCAGATGTATGTTCATATCACAAATGTCAAAACAGTTTTGCTATTGTAGGGAATTCAGAGTGAATTTAGAAGCAGTCCTTTGTCATTAAGTGTCCCTTTTTGAAGTGAGCAGAAGAAGCTAGCCACTACAAAGGAGATTAAAAAGATAAGAGCAATTAAGTCTGTGAGGGTGAGAGAATCAAACAGAACAGTCACCTAAAGAGTGTGCATGATTCAGAGACTGAATTAGTAGACTGGGCTCATATCGTTGGACCAGGAAGGGTTCTAGGATTTTTCAATGTGTGGGTGTCACAGATGCACACAGTGTGCCAGTGAGATCCCAATTATGTTTTCCATGTCACTAGCCATTCTACCATTTTAGCCAACTATGACATTGCCTTCTATTTTTCTGGCCACTTTGCACCTGCATCCTTATTTTTAATTCCCTTTTCATCATTTGCTTAAACACTGTTGTTTCATTGGAAGCGAACAGACAACATGTGTAGTGTGGGAAGGGAGGGAGAGGAACATTCAGTGAAGTCTTATCCGACAAACTAGTTCATGTCTGGTATCACTACCCTGCCTCCAAGATGCTGCCATTCTCCTTTTCTTGGTACTGTGCAAATCCCCTTTGCTGTTTTTTAAATTATTATTGATTGGGCTGCCCCGCTTTCAACAAGCAACACTTCCTCCCAATTATTGTTTGCAATGGTGGTTCTCCGCATACCCCCACTTCCTCCTGTTTAGTTTTTTAACAGGGTTGCCTAATGCCAACTGTACTCCCCTGTTGTATTTTTCAACTTTGTCCACCTGCACTAAATGCAGTGTACTTTTCTCCTGTGAGAGGTTCAGGTGTTGAAGTCCCTTTCAGAAAGGAAGTGACATTGAAACGTCTGCTGCATCTCACTCAGGAGCTCTATAGCTGAACACACCTTGCTATTGTCAATTTACAGTGGCTTAAAACACCATGGCTGCTAATAATGTGCTCTCCAGGCACTTGGATCCCACAGTCATATTCTAACAAAATACAATTTGCTCCGAGGTCCCTTTTGCACTTATGCAAGCCAGTCCCTTCTTTAAAAGTCACACCGAGAGCTATAGCCCCAATGTGGCTCACTCTGGAAACCACAGCAGCAAACCTCAGCCTTTCTCCAGGATTCACTTGGCCACACCGATTACCTGTACACCTTATCATCTCTATCATCTCTATCAACTATGAAAAGACTACAACAAAATCAAAACTCTGCTGCCAGGCTACTGTTAAATATAAAGCCACAAGCCCACATCTCCCCTGCCTTAAAGGCCCTACACTGATTACTGGTTGCCAGAAAATCCACGTTCAAGTTTCTTTGCATCACCCACAAAGTAATACATGGAACAAGATAGCTTGCCATCAGAAAGTAAATCACAAAATACATGAACAAAGTACCATCCACTCCATATTGGCGCCCCGCCTTGAAATCCCAGCATGCCAGGAAAGGAAATTAGCACAGTGCCATCCACACCCAGCTGTAAAATAACAAAAGCCTTTTATCACTCCAGGCACAGTATTACAGCTTTGGATGGGTAAAATGATGATAGCGAAACATGTGTCAGGGATTGCTTTTATTCACTCCAGGTGGACTTGTATGGTAATTTACAGATCCAAAGCTGTAATACTGTGCATGGTGTGGTAAAAGGATGTTGTTATTTTACAGCTTGGTGTGGATGGCACTGTGCTGATCCTATGCTTAAAGACTTTGCTGTAGAAATGGCAGAACACCTTGTCCCTTTCTAGCTCAGTGTCCATGGCACTGTGCTAAGCCTATACTTAAAAACTTGCTACAAAAACAGGAATTTAAGGTGAGGAGGATCTGAGTGTCGCAGGTGTTGGAGGGTGCTCTATACTGGAGCTGCTCTCCACCTTAACTTGGGAACTACTTAGACTTTTTTGCTTCTTTTTATACACACATATATGTGAAACTTTATCATTATATTCATGTCTAAGTAGGTCAATCCTTCAATAAAGTATAAGAAATTGAGCGTATGCTTATGGTTTTTTTCCCCTATAATAACACATTTACACTATGGGTTTATTTTACCACAATAACACATATCTGTCACAACGAGTAAACATGAATATAGCTATTGTATCTAAAGGTGCTTCACTATTGAAATATTGGGAGACAAAAATCAATTCAAAAAGAAAAGAAAGTTAAAAAAATAATGAAAATTAAAATAATTTTCATCAAAAACGGCAATCCTGAGTTTGTAAATATTTATCTATGCCTGCACATATGGGACTTTACCTAGTGCAATTTTATATCTCCAGGTTTTTTCCATTCTTGTATCATGTTAAAACCTCTATGTATGTATACTTCTTATGTGTGGTCATGTATCAACACATATATTTTGCTCACACTGCAGAGAAAAAACGTTAACTAATTTCCTCAAACCTCACCAAATCACAGGTCTGTGGCTCATCCTATTCCTCTTCCAAAATATCCCTACCTCCACTCTCTGACTCATCCTAAACCTCTTCTATCCATCCTTTATCCTAGTCATCCTACTAACAGGTTCTCTGCCTCATCCAAAAACTCATTTACTACTATGAACTCCCAAATAATCCTTTCTAAACTCTTTCCTCCTATATCAATCATTTATCCTATTCATCCAAAAAACTCACATGTCTTCTACTGCCACCACTCCTAATAACAAGTTATATTTCCCTCTACTAATTCACCACTAACCCAGGGTTCCAGAGTAGTGTGCTACTCGCCAAAAAGAGCTTCACCACCTCGTCAGGGGTAGTAAGCGCTATATAAATACAATACAATTACAACTATCACTCATGCCCAGCCACTGGCTGTGATACCTTCAGAGCATCAGGGAGCAACCATGACTCCCAAAAGCAACATTGTCACTGGTAAGGCCTGCCAGTGGCTTTCCACAGGGAGCTTTCTACAAATTGGAATTGAAAAGGTGCTGCTCATTTAAATTCCCCAGATCAGGACTATTACTAATCCGGCAGAACTACCACATAGTCTTAGAAGTCAAAGATTCCCAGGACCGATGCATTAGATCAAAACCTTGTTGTTGCCCAGCCCAAAAACCAACTTGGGTTGAAAGCAATCCTCAAAAACAACTTTGAATCAATGTTTAATATCTACATTGCTATTTTAGATGGTTGCGGTTTCCAAATACATACACAAAGACTGTCCTGCTTGTACAATTGCAGAAACACCTTCTCCTCAAAATCAAGCAAGTTTTTCTTTTACCTAACGC
The DNA here is from genome assembly GCF_964204655.1 of Triturus cristatus. Taxonomy (NCBI): domain Eukaryota; kingdom Metazoa; phylum Chordata; class Amphibia; order Caudata; family Salamandridae; genus Triturus; species Triturus cristatus. The sequence goes on from NC_140592.1 coordinate 139,611,878, forward strand.
TCCCGTAGACCAACAAAAACAAGACATACCACTGAAGATATAAAATTTATGAGCCCAAAAACTGCAATAGTTTAATCTCTAAATCGACAGATGGCTAGCTTTTCCCTGCAGCAACATTTTGCAATGTCATAGGCAAAAAAATAATTCCACAATAAAATTATGGAAAATGCAACAAATCATAATTACAGACAGCACAAAAATGTAGTTTCCATGACACCTGTGACAGGAAGACAGCCGGGGATGTGTCACGTGGCATGACATAATCTCATGATGATGTGATGCGTGTTTCCAACAAGGTGTTTCAACAGAGGAGTGAGATGCGCCCCGCAGATAGCACAGGGCTGGAATGCACCAGCAAACCTCCCTCTGCTCTAACAGCAGAAAAGTGCTTCTGCAGGTTAGCGTGCCTTCGGTTTCTGGTAATGTCTGCCCAAAATGGCCGCCAACTAGCCCTGTTTGCTACTTGTAAACAATCTGTCAAACTGGGGAAATGGCAGGCATGCGTTATCTGGGAAAAGGCGTGATGGACTGCATTCGTCGATGCATGGGAGAGAAGATAGTCGACTCTTAAGATCAAAGATTCAGATATAAAGTAGAACTCGTGTGGGCTGTTAAACATCATTAAATTTTACAGCACATAGTAGATTAAAAAAAAATCAGGATACTAGAAAGCATATCAACACCTCCTCTTCAGTTTTTATGGCTTGTACCCTCACAAATCACTTATAACTTATTAGGCCTGACAAGATTGAATAAACTTTTGCCTGAATGTAATGCTTCAGACATTACAGCACTGTTTCTGTTGAGATTTTCAGAGTGGCTTTAACTTTGTACGTCACGGAGGTTGCTTATTATTCTCAGAAGCAGATATTAATCCAGGGAATTCGATTTGATAAGTAATTAGGAACCATATCTGATAAATGCTGCACTAGTTAAATAAAATGGCCAGATACATTTGTAACATTTATTCAACACTTGCATCAGGGCAAACATGAGAATTATTTCACACTATTGTTGATGGTTTTGCATAAAAGAAAGTAGAGACATTAATTTGCTTCACTTTTTAAATGTTAAATTTGGGACTTAATTTGACGCAAGATCATTTGCTCGATTCTATCTGCATACGTAGAAAACATCATACAAAACCAATTTGCAATAGATTTTAGTTTTTTTTAAAAAGGACTACAATTTGTTTAGAATTTTTTTTCTAATATTTGAGAACGTCAGTCTGTATTACACAAGCAGTAAAATGGTGTAAATGCCTTTGTATTTTTTTTGCCCCGTTGCTAAGTTTCTATGATATAGAGGGTCATATTACTGAAGTATCGTACAAATGCAAAAATAAGAGCAAATCCAATCATTAACTGCAATAGCTCCTAGGTCTGTGATCAGGAATAGGGAGGTCTAACAATGGACCAAGAACCTTGCTTGGGGTCCGCAGACCCAGGAAACTGGTTTGCAAACTTTGGAAAGTGTCTCGGTGCACGAATCCCACTGTGAAATATACTCTGTTTTTCCTGATTCTTTCATATGTTTTGGGGGACCCATTGGAACACCCCACCTCAACATGGGCTTGGGGGTAAGGGTTTATATATATTATGTGCATTTTAACATTTTTGTCACAGGATGTGGAAACTGAACCCTGTACTCTGTAATTGCAGCTGCCGCTGAAAATAAGCACAGCCTTCAGATCCGCAGACCAGAAATGGACGACAGTAGAAAAAAGTCACCTCATCCAATACAACGCTTATCTTTCCGAAAAGAGAAGAATTTCGCCATATCAAAATAAAATGCGACTCAAAGGAATATGCCCGTGTGTACAAAGTTCTATAAGACATACTACCGGGAAAATAGGCAAAAAGGCATTGGGATTACAATCATCTCACAGGTGTGGGCTGACTGTGATTAGCATGATTAGAATTCACTGCCCGATTACGATCTTGTCAGATGCGATACTCCTTCACAAACGTGACGAATATCCTGGCCGCTGTATTACAAGTTCCATAGGATATAATGGAATTGTAATACAGCGGACGGGATATCCATTACGTTTGTGACAGAGTAACCCTGTCCGCCAAACTTGTAATCAGGCCCTCTGTGTTAGTGACTCATAGACCAGTCCTTGAAAGCCCTGATCACTGGCAAACCCACCATAGTTTTTTCGAGAGTGAAAACAGTCCCAATTTCTGGTTAGCACAAGTTCAAGAGTGCCGGGGTTACCTGACCATCACAGTAGCAAGGTTGCCACCACAAGGCCCTTACTCCGCACACCTTCAGGAGGAGCCTCAAGACCTGGTTTTTCGACTAATGCGGAGCTGCACCCCGCCAGCCCCAGTGCCTTGAGACCCTCACGGGTGAGTAGCGCAATTTATAAAACCCTGATTGATTGATTGACTCCAGAGTATGTTTGTGTGTGACAATGAGGTGGTCCACTTATGTTATTTGAAAGCTCCTTGCAGACAGGGACTGGTCAGCAGGAGTGGCTGCAGGCCCCAATGAGGGAACAGACCCAAGCAAAAGCCAGCTTCTCACACAAGTAAAGAGTACCACTTCTGGTGATTCTTTAACAATACTCAGCTCACAAAAAGAGTCGGCGCAGGATGTCAGGTGTGAAGTGCAGTCTTTGAAAGCCATCTAAATAGTCCCACTCTTTCGCTCTCTCCTTCCCTTTGATTGGAGGAACACAACAGTTAAGGTTTAAGAAATGATTACAAGCCAGAAGACCCACTCCAGAACTCAGGTTGCCTCCTGCGCTGCTCTACCTCTGTCTTCTTGAGTGCAGCATACGATGGTAGTATAAAAGTGATCAGAGAAACAGGGAGACACACCCCAGTGCTCGGGTTGGCTCCTGCATCAATCCCATGCTAGTCCACATGTATTGGCAAAAATAATTCTAATTTTCTTTCTTTTTACATAGGAAATTATTTGTTAACGTTTTTCCCAACATCTACAATAAAATTCTGGGTGTTTCTTTACCATTTATATTTTCTAAATGCATTAACTCCATAAATTGACAGGAGGAAATCACCAACAGCTTCCAGAGTGGGAATGGGTCATACAGTGGCATACCAATAGCCCGTCAGCCCAGCTCGTGACTGGGTCCTAAGCATTGGGGGGCACTCTTGAAGATACACTTTGAAGCGGACCCCGCAAGTTTTGTTACACCAGTAGGGTCATGGGGAATATCCACAATTCATGAGTTTGTAGATGCTCCCAATATTTCTAAGCTACCCCCACCCAGGAATGCTCAATCCTGCCTCTGGGAGAGGATTTGCTGGTGCACAACATTATACCAGACTGGGATAAAATTATATATGAATGAATCTATTTGCAAGCGCAAATTTAACTTCAGTAAATTGCAAAATGGTTTTTCTAGCCTTTTGTGAATGTATGATGAATTTACACCTGCAAATAGAGTTGTGAATCCAGATTCAAGAATCAGAATCTAGATCCATAGCCAATATTTGGTATATTACTTCTGGAGTGGAAAATCCTATAAACTTTAACAACTTCAATTTACTACGTAGTAATGCTCTTAGAATGTACCAGTATCAAAGCATCTGTATACTTCATGAATATTACATATAAACCACTTTCGTGCCTAAATCACAATACTGTTCCAAGATATAACAATGAAAATCTGATTATTAATCACAAAGCCTGCTCTGAAACCCACCTACCTTGGGTAAATACTACTTTGTAACTGAACCCAGATCAGCGAATACACTAGTGGTCCAATCACAAACTGCATTTGGTGGCAAGTAAAGTAGTACTCCAGTAGTATTACTTACTTATTACAAAATTTAAATCACAAATCTACTGATGGAAATCTCCAGATCCACCTCTTCTATCTTTACTGTGTGGAGATCTCCACACCGCTGGCTGAGATCTCCACACAGTTCTAGGTTAATTGCAATTATTTTAAATTATTTTACATTTATACTTCACATTAAAATATATTTACATTTTTTTCATAAAATAAACTTTATTACATTTCCACATAATTTCCTTAGGGTAATTATTATTATTAATATTATCTAAGGCCATGTGTTAAGCAGAGCATACTCTCCACAGGAGTCTCCAGGCGCTGTATGAACGACTGTGATTGAACTGTATATTTAGAGAAAAGTCAATCTTATAGTGCCTTCCTGAACTGTATAAGAGAGGGTTATGTTTGTATGTCCAGCGCTGTTTTATTCCCTAGGTAGGCTCAATGGACACGTAAACCATGCACACCCCCTTTAGTGTAGCTGGTGGGGATAATTCAAATATTGCCTTATTGCCTGATCGGAGGCTACAAGCAGGTATGTATTTTCTCAGTTTGCTAATTAGAAATTTGTGTCCGGTTTCATGATAGTTTTTGTGTAACAGTACATTTTGGATTTTTTTTAAAATTGATTAATATTTTTCAGCCTGAAGATCTCCACCAACAATTAAAAAGTTACTTGTAGTAACTTTACGTTCTTAAGTATATTAAAAGGAGGCTACACTCACTCATCAGAATGGGTGGAGACATGTAAGTATCCATCTGGATCAAATAGTGCATAGAAAAAAAGTGGAGCGTTACACCTCGGGTAGGGACAGGGGTTGTAAATCAGTGGAACAAATTCAATTAGTGAAGCAATTTAAAATGCAGTGTATTTATGAAATTACATTCAAACTAAAATGTTTCCAACCACTCATTAGTAACCTTTTCAGGATACATTTTTGCCATTAGTCCCTCAGACTAACAAAAGCAACATGTCTAGAATGGAACAATATAAAAATAATCCTTTTATTCTATCTTCAGTATAAAGACTGGGCATAATGGGGCTGGGTACAGCACGCCTGACGTTTCATATGGCAGGAGCTTTGAAAAACTCACTTTTTATCAATGGGATCTAGTACTGAACCCAGCCATTCAATTGGGAAAATACCGTATTTCAAGTATATTCTGAAACCTACTACCTGAAAGAGACCGCCACTGAGCTAGGTTCATTGTAAACACACTATGGGGCTAATTAGGATGTCGGTCATAAAGCCTTCGACCGCTGTTATCCAGTAGAGAAGGCCATCGCTGCAGTGGGTCTTCTGTCTCTAGCAGCAAAATCTAAATATGGCGGGCGGACCGCCATCGGCAACACGGAGTACTTGGGACCACTGTTGCAGTGGGACGGCGGTAATACCGCCAAGGTCTATATCAGGCCCTATGTCTTTTGACCTGCAGATGGCAAGAGTCTCCATGTCAGTTTAATGGTGGTTCCAGTTGGTAATGGAGCATTTCGGCCCTTGTTCCAAAGAACTTTGTGTGTAGTGCATAGACTTTTAAATCTGATCCTGTATTCCACTGGTAAGTGATGGGGTTAATTTAATGGGGCTGGGGTAAAGCCATTGCTTATAGTAGATTAGTAGACGGCAAGTCTTGTTCTCTGATGGTCAATTCCTTGAGACTTGTCAATGTGTTTTAGGGCAGGTTTATGTATACTATATGAAAGTAGTCTAGCCAGGACCTTTTCTTATGACTTGGCAAACTCCACACTATATGGTTAAGTGGAAACACTTTGTTACAAAATGGTAGTTGAAAACAGAATCTTTACACCAATACATTCATTTGAATGCAAATGACTGAAAACTTGGCAGCAAATATTAATCTGTTTCGTCACATTTTGAGCTAGGATTGAGAATGTTCCAATTGCTGCAGGCCTTGGAGATGAGCATGTGTCCATATCTTTTCTAGCTAATAATAGAATTTCAACCTTAACGCCACCATTAAGGAATAGAAAGCTTTCCCTCATTAAATGAATACTTGGTTTAAACTATCTCTAGTTCTGATTTTTTTCAGCTTAGTTATTTAAGCACATTATTGTTGCATGCATCTAAAATTCTCTGCTCTGGGATACAGTGGACTCTATTCTGAACAGTTCAACTTGATTTCCTAGGAATTTATTAATCCTGTCTACGTCAGTGCCTGTTGTTTCATCCGGCTCATTCAGGTTCTCATATATATTTTGGCAGACTGGGAGATTTGCCATACATTTTGAGAGCTCCTGCTCTATAAAGTGATGATTTCCTCTGCTATTCAGGCTAGGACCAAGGGTCAAGTGTGATTTGCATATGGTTGCTGCCTGTCTGCAATGGACTAAAATGTATTCAAGAGTAATTACCAGTGTGTGAAATTAATTCAAGCATTCCACCCATCACTCTTTTATTTCTCTTAGTGTGGCATGCTTTGTGCAAGATGCATACCCAGAGATCCCTACACCAACACCTTTCCACTCCCTCTCACTTGGCCATTTTCGGATGTGGGCCACAATGTGAATCTCTTTGTCCCAGTCCCAGTCTAGTGCCTTTACTCCTGGCTTTCCATAAAGCCTCATCTCCCCATGTCAAGCAAGGGGTCACTGCAAAAAAAAGCTCTGTGCACTGCTAAAATAGAACTCACCCACATGGAGTATGCCTGAAAGAAATTAACACAAGCACTGAATTTACCACTGAGTTACATGTCACAGTGCTTGTTTAATAATTACAATATGAATGCTTTTGAATTTGAAACAAGGAAAGAATGCATCAGTTATGTAAAAACAGAACACGAAGTGATATGTGGCATCCCGCAAGGGCAGCCCATCAGTGATTCACAAATGAATGCTCTGACGTTGCACCAATTTCTACTTTTCCAACTCAAGTCATGGAGTCCTCAGCAGGTGTGGCAGGGGCATTACAGCACACCTTCTCCACTAGTGATTGATTGGGATTCTGACAAAGCTCCATCAGTTGTTAATACTTATCCATATCTCTTAGTGCTTTATTGAATGCACCCCTAGCCCTGGCTTCACTGCGCCTGTCTCTCCTTCACTGTCAAAGTTTATCATGTCCTTAATTTGATGTTTCCTCTCTTGTCTGACACGTAACTATTTCATAAGCATTTCCATTGAAACCCCACTCTTAATTACCATACTGAGACTATGGGGCAAATTCACAAAAGCACGTATGAGTATGGTAGTACTTTTTGATGTAATCTTAAATTCCTTTGTAAATTGACCCGAAACCTCAAACCTCCTGCTAGTAAAAGTACAAAAAAACCTCCTGCTAGTAAAAGTACAAAAAGAGTGCACTATTTGCACTAACTGTATATGAATATTCCCTGCCTCTTCCCAATTTAGATGTTATGGGGCTCATTCAGAAAGACACGTAGGAGTACGTAAAATAATATTACAGGAGTACTACTTTACATACTCGAAAATGCCTTCGCGAACATATTTTGAACACCAACTTCATTACAGTTGTTATGTCGTAAAACATAAGTCCTGCCTGTTTGCTGACTCGGAAAGCGTATCTGTGTTTTTTTAGGCTTGAGCAAAATTTTCATCACACAACGTCGCAATCTCATGTAATTTCCAGCATTTAACTTCTTTTTCTTAGCTGAAATTTCCAAAATTATGCCATTGCGGCAGCTCATGTATTTAAAGAACATCGGGCAAAAATCCTATTGCAGAAGCACCAGAACAATGCGAACAAACAGAACACAAGCGACTGTTGTTTAGGGCATTTGCAATTTGTATTATCTTTTTTAGTACAAGTACACATTTCAAACTAAAATATGGCGCAAAAATGCCTTATTCTTATTTTATGTAATTTCACGTCATTTTTCCAAAATGTTATCTAATTTCGAAAAAAGAAATGATGTGAATTTTGCACACCCTAGTATTTTTTATTTAATCTTTTTCTATAAAGCAAAGCAGCATACCAAAATATATTTTCCCGCACTGTGTTAGTTGGATCAATCTCTTTTCCAGCACAACAAATCGGTGATGGACACATTGGGAGCTCAAAGAACTCCCAGCAAATGAGGGTCCTAGGAGGTCCGGGTCTACCTTCTGAACCCTATAAGTTTTCCTCCATAGTTTGCCAATGCAACCCTTCGCGTAGAGTCCAACAACACATTACCGGTGCAGTGCAGGAAGGCGGTGATATGGTTGTCTGCACATGACCCTCATTCTTTTACTATTACAGTAGTCTGTTGCAGTAGTTTTAGTAACAGCAAAGATAATATTTTTAACACTGTCACAAACACACAAAAGTCCAAAACAATAGGATCCCAGAGTGTTGTGCTTGCCAGTGGTTTGGTTGACTCATTGTCAAAAAACAACACCATCCATTTAGGAATGCGTGTAGACATTTCATTTATACCAACATGGTTTAGCCATTAGGTAATACAAAGTAAAGTCCGAGCTGGAGTGCTGTATTTCCTCAAACATCTGTGGCAGATGCTTAAAAGATTAGCCCGTGCAGACACCTTCAAATAATGAATGGTTTGCCCACGCTCACAAAATTCTCTAACGTCACCCATGCAAGTAAGTGGTGGCATTCATCATGTTTTAATGTTAAGTGCAAATCGCGAATTTATTTTCCCAACGGCGGTGGAGAGAGATGAAAGCCGCACTTGGAGAAGGCCTATGTATCCTGACTTCTGACAAGCAAAACATGGGGCGAAGCGTTGCCAAAACCAGTCTTGCAGATTACAGGGCTCGTGTGTCTCAATCCCGCTCCTAATTTCCAAGTGAGTGATTTGTCACTTTTACAGAGCGCTATCTGCAGATCTTATCTCTCCTTCTCTCCAGTCTGGTTTACATAACATGTAGAGCGGCCATCCCTTTTAAAGCTTGCATACTACACTTTGAAAACCACAAGAACGCCACAAAATCAAATTGTGAAACTATGGAAAGCAAAGGCAATAACGCCACCCCTTCCAAAAAAACTTCAAAACTCTCTAGAAAGTGAATCAATGAGTTACTGAATTACAATATTGATTCACAGAAAACCTGATACTATTTGTCATGTTTCCAATACACGATATTTTTGCATAGCAAACAGTACACAGACCTTTCCTACCAAATACCTGACCTGTATTGTTAGCTTATACCATGAATATAACATAGTTTTAAAGAATTCTCAGTACAGCATGAGACTGACTTTAGGTGCAACCTGATCTGCGTGAAACGTGTGAGACTATTATCAAATAACTAGGTAAATACAACGCACAGTAATAAACATGGCTGTCAGCCATATTTTCAGTGGTTAAGAATCCGGGGCTTAATGCAATAAAGGGTTTTCACTCTCACAAAGCCTGAAGATGCAATGTTTGACAATGGCACTGCAAGTCAAAAATGTCTTTGTGACTTAAACAATGTCTACACAGCAATACTTTATAAATTGCAGGAGAAAGAGAAGGCAAACAACCATTGCCCCCTCCCTTGTGATTCATAAGGAAATGTATCAATGTTTTGTTGGTGGTCGTGTGGTCACAAAGCATTAAAAGGTTGCCAACGGACCCTATCAGTTAGTAACCATGTGCACAGAGAAAGTCGTCTCAGGGAACACCTTTCACTGTGTGACTGACTGACAGCTATGGACATAGAGTAAAGGAGATAGTGGTATCAAAGATCGCTATTTTCCTCACCCTAATATTCTTTTAACAACATCCCACTTTGCTGGAAGATAGAAAGGTACCTTTAAGGCCTCTGAACAGCATGTGCTCCTGCCACAAATTCACCATAGAAAGCTGTAGCTTTTTTAACCTCACCTCACCGCAAAAGTCAATAACGAATGTATGCTGGATGCAGTGCCGGCTCCTCCACTAAGGCGGAGGAACGTCGCCCCACTGCTTTTTTGCAGTGAAACAAATAAAAACAAAATGATAACTCATGTTATTATCATTTTATTTTCTCCTAATTCTGCAGCTTTGTGTGAGGGGAGGAGTGGTAGCACCCTCCTAAGTGCACAATGACTGCTTCGCTGGCTCTCTCAGGCCGCCTAAAACAGTCTGGCGCACTTCACATGTTCTCCATGCAGGCTGCAGTACATCCTGCATGAAGAACATGCCCAGGCTCCCAGTCAGCATCTCAGTGACGAAACACGGCGCTCAGACCAATCACAACGCTGCTAAGGCAGCGTAGTGATTTGCTGACTGGGAGCCTGGGTATGCTTCATGTTGAGGCCAAGCAAGGGAGGACTATGGAGGAGAGACGCGGTGAGTAAGCAGTGAGTTGTTAAGTTTTTCATTGTGATTTAATTTTTGTATTCCCGCTTCCCCATGTGTCCTCCCTCCCCCTTTGTGCCCCGCCCCTGATCTGTGACGGCCGCCGCTGACTGGATGTATTATTGTAACAGGAAAAAAACAACAGGAGGAATCCCGTAAACCTAGTTGAGACCTGGATAATGTGGTAGCAAACAACAACGTCTCAATGGGTAATATTTGAAGGACAATTAAACAAATGTAAACAAATACATGAGGGAGACAAAAAAAGGAAGGGACTCCAAAATTGAGTATCATGATCCGTATTAGATGTTGTAGCAGGAAAGCATGAATTTCGGACAGCAATACTTTTTCTTCAAAAGGTGTAATCACACAAGTGAACACATAGTGCTCATACAAAGATGAGCAGCGCAGTGAGGAACGTGTTGTGGTGACAGCACCAAAAGTGTGATTAAAAATGGCACATAGCATGAACAGTGGGGCCACAATCAATTTGAAACTTTATCAACTAAGGATGCTTGTTTGCTTTGTAGATGTATTGAAAATTGAGCAGCACCATACCACTAGGGCAATTATACTTGTAGCCTCAACCATTAGATGATGTGCTACATCCCCAGTCTGAGAAGCTATCACACACAAATAGTTCCTTCCTTCTTTCAGTGAACTATCAACTATACGTCTAATCAATTTCTTTGTTACTCTGCTGAGGTCAATCTCACTACTTAGCTCTGAAGACCCATTTAATGAAATATTTTCAAAGGTTCATATTTTGCAACATTACTTTTTATGTCAATGAAAGGTTTGCTGTATTTAGTTAATGACAGCAATTCTAAAATTCATTACAATGGCACACCGTTTTACTAGCAAGGGATGTAAAAGTGCAACCTAACATACAGACTCTTAAAAAGATCACTTTAAAAGCCAATCAAATTGCATCCAGTAATGATGCATTTCTGAGTCTGATGATTATATTTACAGTGTTTCTCTTTAGGAGTGCATACATCAAATAAACCACAACATTCATAAATACAGTTCCCCTATAATCCATGGACCGAAAACAGCGAAATGGAAATCAATGATCAAAATGTTTTATGTTCTGTTAAATGCTTCTAGTTCACCCAGTAGTTTCTGGAAGCCAATCCTGTTTAGGCCAAGCAGTCCAGGGTCTTCAAATACATCAAAGATGAAGAGGAAACCTGTGCACTTCTCCAAGAATGTTAGGAAAATAAAAACAATTCATTGCACCTCCCTAACACAGCCCATTTCTAATAGGGAATCATTGTGACACTTCTCCTGAACCACTAATTTGGATTTCAACACAAACCTACGAAAACACAGCAACTAAAATGGGCAAAGAGCGTTTTCATGTCTAATATGGTTCGTTCCCTGTCTCTATGAAATATTTCTACGAAAAAGACAAAAACTGAAAGGTAGGCTTGTTTCAAATAATATTAACTACTAAAAGTTCCTTCGGGTGTATTCCAATCTATAGCCTATTGCTCAAGTTGCCATTACAGCAAGTGACAAACAATATGGAAATTATTCCCGGGCAGACCTGAAAGAGGATACTCAAGCCCAGACTGCTAAGCCACAGTCCCTCGGGAACCTTCTTATGTATAATATGGTTCATTTACTGTCTCTATGGAATATTGATATAAAAAAAGACAAAAAGTGACAAGCAGAAATGTTTGAATTAATCTTAACTACCGAACATTCCTCTAGGTGCATTCCAATCTATAACTTCTTGCTCAGTGTGCCATCATAGTAAGAGACCAAGCATATGAAAATTATTCTTGGGCAGACCTGAAAAGGGCAGTCAAGCTAACACTGCCAGGCCCCATTGCCTCTGACATGGTTCACAGGAAACCCTGTGAATGTTTCGATCTTGGAAGACCTCTCCATTGAGGTGCAGCCTGAGTGTTTACAGTGCAGTGAGCTACCAAACTCATGTCTGGACGGAGGTGTGACAATTTATGGTTTTATACTGAGAAAGGCAAAAGGCGATAGATGGAAATACTTCAGTTAATCTTAACTATGTGCAATTGTTCTGGGTGAAGGCCATTTCACAGCTCATTGAGCTATAGGGACTCAACTAGCAGACAACTAATGAGGCTCCTTGACTTGTTGCCAAAGGCGAAGTTAACAGACTGGCTGTCAAGCAATTAAGGCAATGACTGTACACAACAACAAATTAAACTACAACGATCAGATTCAAAGAAGTACTTGGCGCCATTGCCAATCTATCCACAAGGATATTGATATCCACAAAAAAAAAAAATATATATATATATATATATATATATATATATATATATATATATATATATATATATATATAGATATATATATATATATATAGATATATATAGATATATATAGATATATATAGATAAATATATATATTGCAACATTCCTTTTTCACACGTTGTTCCCTGGAACCTGGAACCAGAAATAGGAACGGACTCCTCTTATTTTGTGCAAATTTGTTGTTTTATTCAGTTTGTGCGCTGTGCCATCATGACTCGTTTCGGCCTTTGCAGGCCTTTTATCACATGACGCGCCTACAAGTCCTTTTCACATTTAAAGTGCAAAGTGCAACGACGATATGGAAAACAGACTAGCGTCCTGAGTTCCAATGTCACAGTACAAAATAGCTGCATATTATTAACATGTTCATAAGAATTCATCATAGATATGTTAAACATTTGCAAAATACAAATGTCAAGTATAAATACATTTGATATGTCACACATGAATAAAAATATCCTTGAAATATTGTTAAAAAGCCCAATGCTTCTCAATTGCAGTATAATACGTTTTTGCATGTTATAATACTAAAAGAATGTTAATATCATAAAAGCTCAATCTTAAAACAACTTCTAAGAGTAATGCTGCCCAAGTGGGCTTGTACTCCGCTGCTAAAAGTTGTAAAGTGCATAAATAAGTGCAAAGTGCTAAAAAGTGTAAATAGTGTTTAATTTGCGTATGCCTGTGCTCCTAAAAGCATATTGCTGCAAATAAAGTGTATAGTGCAAAAAACAGTGCTAAATTGTTTTATAAAATCAATTGTTTTACAAAACGGAAGGTTGTGTACAGGGATTGTGAGGTACAGCGTATTTTAACTTTATATGCCTTAATGCATGTCAGTTAAATCGGATGTGTTACTGGTCATTATAGTAAAATCTTAGAGCTAGGGCATTACTAGAGCCAAATGTGCAGGTCCTCGGTGGTATTGAGTCCCTGTGGGTTTTTACTATCGAATTCCAAGATATACCTGGTTTCAAATTTCCTTAGAATTGCCTCCCTATTGCCACTTCATCTTAATGGAGGAACTGAGTCCACGGCATAGAATTTTAGATGTTCCAAATCTTTGCCGTTGACTTCTTTGAAGTGGTGGCCCACCGGGTAGGTTGAGTCCGAATTTGTTAAGGCCCTTAGGTGCTGAAGAATCCTCTTGCGGACCTGCAGTTTTGTGCTTCCCACGTACTGCAGTCCACCAGAGCACTCCAGCACGTAAATAGCAAACTCCGTTTTACATGTAAGTAGCTTGTTGATTTTGGTGGACTTATCAGAAAATGGTGTGCAGTAAGATGTTTTACTAGTTCCAAACTTCCACGCCCTACAGGAGGAGCATCTGACAAAACCTTTACGGCCTGCCAACCAGCTGGCACCTGATCTTACTTCAAGCCTGCTGTTAACCAGGAAGTCACTAGTGGATGGTGCCTTTCTGAATGTTATTGTGGGTGTCTGAGGAAGTTTGTCCCCCACCACTGGGTCGCTTAGCACTAAGTGCCAGTTCTTCTTTATAATCCTAATGAGACTGTCTTTTCTGCTTATTAAATATTAAAATTAATCTAGGAATACTACTTTCTGACCTTGCGCAATTGACTAGCTTGCCCTTGCTGTTTGATGGTTTAAACAGTAGGTCATATCTGGATAGGTCCCTGGTACGTTGTGTTGCCTTGTTGACAATATTCTCAGACTAACCTCTTGCTAGGAAGCGTGATTTGCTTTCTTCCTGAGCCTCTATCAAATCACTCTCATTACTACAAATTCTACGTATTCTAATCATTTCCCCATACGGGATGCTACATATGGTATGCCTGGGATGGAAACTTTTAGAATGTGGCATGGTGTTTCCTGCATTAGGTTTGCGGTGTAGTTTTTTCTAAAGACGACTCTGGGCAACATAAATCTCTACATCTAGGAAACAGACTGAGCTAGCACTTATGTTATGTGTAAAATACAGATTTGGATCCTAACAATTTATGTTAGTGACAAACTCCTCTGCACTTTGTGTGTTTCCCCGCCAGATCACAAATAGATCGTCAATGTACCGTGTCCACTTTATCACATGGATATATATATATTTATATATGTGTGTGTGTGTGTGTGTGTATATATATATATATCTATACATGTGTGTATATATGTATATATATATATATATATATATATATATATATATATATATATATATATATATATATATATATATATATATTGTCAACACGAAGGAAAAACAGAATGCAGTGATAGCATTTAAAAAGTCTTCAATTAAAATTCAGTTGCTCATTTAACTGCTTGGTCCACATCCTTTCATTTATCAATTCAAGAAACAAAGCAGGTACTTGTTCCTAAAAAGCAAAACTGTGATGTCCCTGAAGTGTAGGTAGTTTTGTCCCCCCAAGTGAGGGCCATTGTTTGTTTGCCCTGCCCGGGTCGCCATGCTTTTCATGGCCCACCCAGGATGGAAATATTAGTGACGGTCACCCCACACTAAATATGGTGGAGGCACCATCACTGTGACACAGTGACCCTGAGGGGGACATACCACCTTGTCAAATGTGTCTGACAGTAGAGCCAGCTGAGGTTCCGGTGTCAAATACTCAGTGGAAGCCACGCCCTCTAAGGATGAGGAGGGAACCACAATTTCAGCAAGGCAGGAGCTCTGGAGATCCTGCTCCACTGAACTGCAATTGACCCCTAAGTCTGAAACTGAACTAAAGCCCTTTACTTCTCAAAAGAAAGCTTTACACTAATACCATCTGATCACTGGTACAGCAATTTACAGGCTTTCCTCACCACTTATAATATTTTTACTTCGTTTTTACCTCCTAGACTGTTTGGAGTCAATAGTAATTGAAGAAGATCCAGGCAGAAAAAAAATCTCTGTTTGTGCGCCCCATTGAAGACATTCTTTCACAGTGGTATAAGCTGTAGTCAAGGTTATGTATGACTAAACCTTAATTATAACGCAGTGCCCTTGAGAAACCACAACTAATCCCCAAGGTTAAATCCATGAAGAGAATATGATGAAACACCTGCCTGTAAAAGGTAAATACTTTCATAAATCCTTACACCCGAATATATTTATTTACATCAGATTTTATATAGTAATTCACATCTCATCAGTAAATAAAACATGCTTTCAAATTAGGCACTAAAACAGCTTATTGGGGAGGAGTGTAATTGCCTGGCCCATTTTAACCAAAACGTCTTAATGTCTTACAATAACAGCATGTCACTTATTACTACTATATGCACCTTACTGAGTTAGTAACACTAATGTTAACACAACATTAGCTCTCCTCCCATGCGCATTCGCTCCATCTGAATCTCAAAACGGTAGCATACAACTGAATTAGGATGTAGTCTTATAACCAGGACGTTAAAGTTTGCTAGACTTACTTTTCATACAAGAGAGACATTGCTTTACACGTATTATCAACTTGTAAGGGTTGCATGCACATTGTTTACATTGTTTGCATGCAGGAGAAGCTTATACCTAGAAGGCAAATGGCTTCCCTTGTCAGGCTGTTGTTTAAGAGAGGGCAGCTCTGCTCTCTACTCAAATGTGTGAGCACCTCTCATTTCAAGGCAATCATGGTACATTATGTAAACTTATCTTTAATGAATTTTGCATCTTTTATCAAAATTTGATACAACAGCAATTATGAATGTAGCTGTTTGTACGTGTAAATGGAAGTGTATTTTCGGTTGCATATGGCACTTTGCACTATGTTACTGCTATTATAAATCATGGTGTACATGATTCCAGAGCCTGCAATATGTTCTATGCACCTTTTAGCAAAGTTTGATATAACATCAATTATGAATGTACTTGTTACTACATGTATATGGAAGTGTATTTTGGGTTGCATATGGCACTATGTACTATGTTGCTGCTATTATAAATCGTGGTGTACATGATTCCAGAGCCTTCAAGAAAAGGGGATGAGTTTTACTTGAATTTTGAAAATACAATTTTCGACTTAAGTAGACATACTTCCTTGCTGTAGTTGTATTCCGAATAGCAGAGCTAGGCAAATATACTCAGAAATGCAGCGTTTTAAAGAAATGCACATAGATGATCCAGATCTAGGTGGAAGGCTCAGATTTCGCAAATTCCAACATAATTTCAGCAAGTTAATGTGAAATGTTTTGTAATGGTTAAATAATCTCTATCTGGAAACCAGAACTGGACAAGGCTCACCGCCTCTTCAACCACACTTCGGCCTACTCGTGATCTAAACTTTGCCTAACTTCATCTCACTTTAACCTCAACCTCCATCTCACGTCAGCATCAATCTTCCCATAATCTCACTACATCAAACTCAACCTTAGCTCAACCTCATCTACAAGTTACCTCAACCTCACCCCAACCTCATTTCAGCTTATAACTGTACCTCATTTCTGCCTCAGCTCAACCTCGCTGCAGCCTCACCTCAAACTCATGCCTTCACACTTTAACCTTTCTTCACAGCAACATAACATCTACTTCAATGTTATCCTCATGTTACCACAATGCAACCTTCATATAATTTCAGTATCATGGAATACTCACTCTACGTCTCAAACTCACACAATCGAAAATCTAACTTCATCTTACCTCACCTCAACCTGAACCTCACATTGTTTCACTTCTACATCACTTCAACAAGCTCAACCTCAACCTTAACCGTCCTTCAGCATTAACCTCACTGCAACCTCGCCTAACCTCAAATTCAGCTGAACCACAAACTCCTAACTTTCCTTACTTCGACCTCATCACAACCCAATCACTTCTCACTTCAACCCAGTATCAACCTCAACTCTACCCCAACCATATCTCAATCTCATTCTCTTCAAACTCGCTCAAATTCAGCCTCAACTTACCTCAACATTACCTTAGCCCCCTCACTTAATCTCTACCTTGACCCAACCTCGCCACTCATTGCCTCACCCACATCTCAAAATCACCTTAATGCCAACGTCATCTTAATTTATACCTCAATCTACCCACATGTCGAACTAACCTAATCTCACATGAAGCATTCCTCAATTTCACCTCTACAACAAATACAACCTCACCTAGACTTCACCTCAGTTTCACCTCAACCAGATCTCACCTCAGCTTCACCATGGCTCTATACCTGAAACTCACTTTGACCTCACATCACATTCTTTCACCTCCATCTCCTCTCAACTTCAGATAATGCCTAAACGGCCTTAATATCATCTCACCTCAGCACCACCCCAACTTTAGCCCAACCTCATCTCAACATTACATCAGTCTCACCATAATTCACCACACCTCATGTCAAAATCCACTCAACTTCTCTTGCAAGTCAATCTCATCTTACCCTCACCTCTCCTTACCTAAACAACTCACCTCAAATGTAACTTCACCTCTTCCAAATCTCACCAGCAAAGCACGCCGCCCCCACCAGCCTCACCTCAAAATTTACCTTATCTCAACCTCGGTCCCTTCTCATCTCCAACCACCTCATCTCTCTCTGTATGTTCCATAATAAATTCTGTTAGAGGCTCTTGTCATTTCTATTCCAGTGTTAAGACCCTTTTATAGATTTTGAGTGAGTAAGCTAGTATACTACCAGACTCTTCTTACAGACAACAAGTGGAATCACAGTTACCTACCTTTCGCCCCGCCTCATTGTTGTGTAAATTCATGAGCGTCCTCGCATTCTGCTTGATCTCACGGGCATCCACAAACACTTTTGAAAATCCTAATCCATATCTGATGTCCGCAGAGCAGCCTCCCCACTTCCATCCCTCTTCAATATGGAATTGCCCGTGCTTCCTTTTGTCGCAGCCACAGTCACTCATAAGTCCCTGAGTGCAAGCAGATGTGATGGCGTGGGCGACTCCTGCAGCAATGATGGCGTAGGTGAATGCCGCTTCACGGCTACCTGGAAGAAAAATCTGGGTTAATATAACTTCACACCCGGCCTAAACATGTTGCAACCGACAGTTCAAAACCTACCCACCAATGGCATCTACAAACAGCTGTAAATAGTTTTGCTATTAAAGAAACCTTTAAAACAATAGCATATCCTTGGTGCTCACTTGTAATCAAAATGTTAATCCATTGAAGCATAAATATATATCCCATATGCCTAAATCTATCCACGTATTTGATTGGTTATCCTTGGAATGTTCTATGGAAATTACAATATTTACACATGTTCTATATAGTCACTGATTCAACTTATTCACATAAACAGTTAGCACAGAATTATCACAGTGCGTAATAGAAACAGTCAATGAGCAGAACATCAACCAATTGAAATGGTCTTTTCTGAAAAAAAACATAGCATCAGATTATCAATTTGGTTGCTTCAGATGTTGTTGCTTCCAATGTGTTGTTTCAATGGGACTTACTCCATGTGTTCAGAAAAATTTTATGATGCATAAATGCTTTGTTTAAAAACTAAGGGCCTGATTTAGAGTTCAGCGGGTGGGTAATTCCATCACAAGCATGATGTATATCTCGTCCACCATGTTACGAGTGCCATTGGGTATAATGCACGGTGTAAGGGAAATATGTTACTTTTCTAATGGAGCAATCCGTCTGCCGATCTCTAAATCAGGCCCTAAAAAGGGCTAACTGCTGCATCATAGGTGATCTACGTATAGAATGATTTTAAAAGTCAGGTACAATGCTACAACAGTTATTTGGGGCAACACTGGGTCTGCTAAACCCAGATAAATAAAGGCCCTGCGTCCTGTACCTTGTGGCAGTAGAAAAAACTGAACATGCATGACCTGCCATTGTGGGAGGCAGACTACTCTTTCTGCATATATTTCTTGTTGTGCCCTAAGGCACATAGGCAAACGAGTGCCAAAAATCCATTTGGTTTTATTGGGTTCATGTTACAGGCTGCCAGATGTAGTGAACAGGTTGGAGCCTCTGTACACCAACTATTGTTTCTCTATCCTCATATCGGTGTTACTTCTCTTACACCTCATTTCCATCTGATTCTATCTTTTATTTGGGTTATGTGTCTCGATTTTTAGAGATCACACTTCTGTTATTGGCATAGCCTTTTATTGCCTTTGGTGCTGTAGGTACTGTAGAATTTAAGTGGTGGTGCAAGATGAATTTTAGGATGTAGGTGAATTTTATGTATAGAGGTGGCATAGGGTGTGTCGAAATTGGGGCAAAGGATGTGTGTTGCGGTGTTCGGTGTAGGTTTGAGGTAAGGTGAGGTGAGAGAGTTGGGTACATGAATTGGTTTAGTTCATTAACAATCATGAAGTTGGGGAGGAGCCTAGCGCGCAACCAAGATGGCCGCGTAGGTGCGAGGCTCCCGAGGACCTCCGCGACCTCCTGAATTAATCCTGGCGATATCCTGTCCTTGTTGAGGGGACTGTGTCGGGGAACCCGAGCTGAGGCGCCACCCGTTTTTTGGGCTCGAATCGGACCCCGAACACCGGTGGGAGCATCGATCGAGGGTTGCGGCCTTCTCCTCGCCGGCCCCCCGGATTGGAGTAGTGGGGCGATCCGGGGACGAAGTGAATAACAGCGGCGGGCAGGGCTGGGCGACTCGCGTACCCCGCACTTTCACTTTCGCTTTTGCGCCCTCCTTGCTCTCAAGCGGGGTCGGGTTGTGGAGCGGGGTGTGGCGGTGTGGTCTTGTCCAGGAGCCCGACTGACCTGCCGGCGGTGGGTTGACCTGCGGTTCGGTGGTCGCCCCCGCCCCCCCCCTGGCACCAGCGACTTGGTATAGCGGCCCGTTCGGGGAGCTTGGCACGACGGTGGAAGAGCCAGCATGTCCACCAAACAAGATGGCGACCGGGCGAAGGTGAAGACAACCCGCCGTGGCACGGCGCACCAGGCTAACAGTATGGACCGCTACACGCTCCAGAAGGGTTCTCCGGAGACATCGCGTGCATCCCCGGTGGGCCCGACGGAGGCATCTGCTCATCCGGTGGATCTGACCCTCCGGGACGTCATGGGCGCCATCGCGGAGATGAAGGCCTCGGTGGACCAGCGTTTCGACACCTTAGCGCAAAAAATAGACTCGGTCCTGGTGGATGTGAGCCTTGTGAGGGCAGACTTGTCCAAAACGAACGACCGAGTCGACTCCCTGGCCCACACCACAACGAGCCTCACGACAGACGTGGTGGCCCTCCAGAAGGAGATGCGCCGGCTTGGCCAGGTGAGCGCCCTGATGGACCGGCGACTGGAGGATTCCGAGGGTCGGGCCCGGAGGAATAATGTCCGTATTGTGGGGGTGCCGGAGGGAAGAGAGGCGGAGGCGGCGGATCTTTTCGTGGAAGACTTGATCCTGACCCATCTCCAGCCCCGGGGGCTGAGTAAGCTTTTTGCAGTGGAGCGTGCTCACCGGGTCCCCGGGGGCAGACCTAAGACCGGTGCCCCGCCGCGGCCCCTCATTGCCCGGATTTTTAATTTTCGGGACAGAGATGCTATCCTCCAGACCTCCAGGCAACAGGGACCGGTCAAGATTGACAACATGGAGGTACATTTCTACCCAGACTTTACTCCGGCGGTCCAGAAGCAGAGACAGAGCTTTCTTGGTGTTAAACGTCGCCTAAGGGACCTGAACCTCAAGTACTCAATGCTCTTTCCAGCTAAGCTGAGGGTAGAGGTGGATGGTCGCACGCACTTCTTCGACCGGCCCGAGGCGGCTGGGGACTGGTTGGACACTCTGCCTGGAGATCGGGGCCGGGGGGGTGGGGGGGGCGCGGCTGGCGAGGAGGGCCCGCCGGATCAGAATTGAGGGGTGACTGAATAGGCCTTGCTCTGGACGTTGTTCCTTCACCATTTATTGATTGCGTATGTTCCCCTCCTATGGAGGTCGTGCGGGGTCTGTTGGGGGCTTCCCTCCTCCTCTGGGGGACTAGTTAGTATTTAGCTATGGGGCGACAGGCACACTGCACTTTGGGGGGGCTGTCTGGGCTCATGCAGGGGTGCAGGGAGGGGGGAGTTCTGTTGGGACCGGGGGGTGGGGGGTGTGTGTTGTTTGTTTGTACCGCAAGGCAAACCCGCTACTGTGTTGTTGTTTTTAAGATGCTCGGTGGGGGACGACCGATTGTTCTGACGTATGATGGGGGGTAGGGATTTGACTGTGTTGTCATGGAATGTTAACGGCCTGGGGGATAGGATTAAGCGTGGTGTGGTCCTGCAGTACTTAAAACGTATTTCTCCAGATGTTGTCTTCCTGCAGGAGACGCACCTTATAGGTAACTCCTTTCATGCAATGAATCGGCGGGGGTATCGTTTGGTGGCCCATTCCGGCTTCACTTCGGGCTCGCGGGGGGTGGGTATTATGATCAAGAACTCGCTCCCGTTGGAGATTGACGAGGTGCGCCATGATGAGAGGGGACGCTACACTGTTCTGGTGGGAAGAATGGAGGGTAGAGTGTTTGTCTTTATATCAGTGTACGTCCCGCCTGGGTTACAAGCCACCACATTTGCGGGCCTGGGGCGCCTCCTTCTGGACCTTCCGAGTGGCCTGCTGGTGGTTGGAGGGGACTTTAATGCGGTAGCCTCTGGGTCTATGGATCGCCATCCCCCTAGGGACCTCCCCCGGGCACAGGCATGGCTGCCCGGCCTTTTGGACACGCTGGGCCTGGTGGATTGCTGGCGATTAAAGCATCCCGCATTGCGACAGTACACCTTCCACTCGGGTGCCCATGGTAGCCTCTCGCGGCTTGATTACATCCTTGTCCCGGCGGCCCATGCAGGGAGGGTGGGGGAGGTGCGCCATCTGGCGCGGGGTATCTCAGACCACTCCCCATTGTTGTTGCATTTCGATGTCTTCCCGAGGGGGGATGGCAGGGTGGCCCCAATCAATGCATGGTATTTGCGCGACCCCACCATTCGTGCCGATTTGATCAAATCCTTACAGCGATATTTCGACGAGAATGTGGGGTCGGTTCCTTCGGCCATCTCCCTATGGGAGGCTTTTAAGGTAGTTCTTAGAGGGGAGGCCCTTTCCTTTATCTCCCATGCCCGGCGGCGCGAGCGGGAGGAGGTGACCCGGGTAGAGGCCGAGATTGCAGAACTGGAGGGTGACCTGGGGAGCGGGGTAACAGACGCCAAGTTGCATGTTCTACACTTAAAGCAGGCGGCCTATCGGGCCCTCGTTACGGAGGCGGCCAGGGGCCTCAGTAGAGAGCAGCAGGGGCGATTGTATGATGTGGGGGATAAGGCTGGCAAATTGATAGCGTGGTTGGATAAGAGGGAGAGAGCGAGCCGCGTGGTGCCTTTGATTGAGAGTGTGGATGGTGCGTGTGTCACCGAGCCGGAAGCCATTGTCTCCTGCTTCGCGGATTATTTCCGCGACGTCTACTCCCCGGTTTCCCCCTGCTCGGAGGAAGATTCCCATGCCCTGCTTCGGGACATCGCACTGCCCTCCCTTACGGTGGAGGACAGGGATTCGCTGGACGCCCCTCCCACCTCGGACGAAATTGCCTTGGCTATTCGCTCGGTCGCATCCGGCAAGGCCATGGGCCCTAACGGTATTCCCATCGAGCTATACAAGCTGCGCCCGGATGTGTTGGCGCCCCACCTGCGCGCGATGTTCCTGGCGGCCCACTCGCAGGGTTCCCTCCCGCCGGACCAGCGTCTGGCCACAATTGTGGTGATCCACAAGGAGGGGAAGCCCCGTGAACGGGTCACATCCTATAGACCGATTTCGCTCTTGAACGCGGAGCCCAAAATCCTCGCCAAGGTGTTGGCCAACCGGTTGGTTGGCGTGGTGGGCGATTTGGTCCACCAGGACCAATCTGGCTTCATACCACACCGCAACACGGCGCTCAATTTGCGGCGCTTACACGGGGTGCTCGCACGTGTCCCATTTGTGCGGGAGCCGGCCATCTTGGCGTCCTTGGACGCCACCATGGCGTTCGATACGCTTGAATGGCCATACATCTGGGCGATGCTGGCGAAATTTGGGTTTGGCCCAGGTTTCATTAGCTGGGTCAAATTGCTATATTCGGGCCCGTTGGCGCAGGTGGTGGTGAATGGGCGAGTCTCGGCCCCATTCGCGCTGGGGCGGGGCACGCGACAAGGTTGCCCCCTGTCGCCTCTCCTGTTTGCCCTGGCCCTGGAGCCCCTGGCGGAGTGGCTGCGGTGGCACCCTTCTATCCGTGGTCTCCGCTGGACCCCCGAGCATGAGGACCGCGTGTCCCTCTATGCGGACGATATCCTTCTGTATCTTGCCTCCCCGCGTAAATCACTGATCGTCCTGGTTGATGTCTTGCGCTCATTCGGTCGCAACTCAGGCCTGGTCATCAACTGGGCGAAATCCTGTGTCTATGTGCTTTCCGGGGAGGCTCCGGTCCTACCACGGGACTGTCCGATCCAGATTGCCTCCCAGGGTTTTCGGTACCTGGGTATATATATCACTCTCGACCCGGAGGCCCGCTATGAGCGGAATTTGCTACCCCCCCTCCAGCGCTTGAAGGAGGACGTGGTGCGCTGGCGGCGTCTGCCGCTTTCGCCGCTCGGCCGAGCGGCCTTGTTTAAAATGATGTCCCTGCCGCGCTTCCTGTACGCCCTCCAGAACACTATGGACTTGGTCCCGGCACGCTACTTCCGTGAGGTGGAGGGCCTCCAGCGGCGCCTGTTCTGGGACGGGAGACCGCGCATTGCTCTGGCTAAATTGACGCTCCCGTGGTACGATGGAGGGGTCGCCCTCCCGGACATTAAACGGTATTACTGGGCCTCCCAACTAGCTGCAATTAATCATGGCCTCTACGGGCCCGCCCTGAACCCGGCGTTTGAGATGGACAAGATGCTCCTGCCCGGAGGCGATTACAATCGAGCGCTCTACTCTGGCGCGCCCGACTCCCGTTTGACGGGACCGACGCGTGTCATGGTGCGTGTCTGGCACGCGGCCAATGCAGCTATGGGGTGGAAGGACCGTTTGACCCGGGCGTCACCGCTGTATGCGTCTGAGAGGTTGGGCTCTCTGTGGACGTCGAAGGGCTTCGAGAAGTGGGACACGATCGGCATCAGCACGGTGGGAGATCTCTGGACGAGGGGGGGATTCAAAACTTTTGAGATGCTGCAGGCGGAGTTTCAGCTGCAGGGCAAGGAGTACTTTCGGTACCTACAAGTCCGCCATGCGCTGGGCTCCGTCTTCCCGGATGTTGCATCCATTCCGGAGTCTTCCCCCCTAGAGGACAGAGTGCTAGATGGCCATGTCCCGGACAGCACGATCTCCCTCATATACAAAAAACTGATCAACGATAGATCGTGCCTGCTGACCAGTCTCCGCGAGGCTTGGGTTGCCGATGGGCTGGAGCTGGACGACGAGGATTGGATTTCCGCGGTGGCCTCTCCGAAAGAGGTGGCCATCCCGGCTCGCCTTCGTTTCGTCCAGCTCAAGATCCTTCACCGGGTTTACGTGACGGGGCCAAGGCTTCTACGTATGGGTTTTGCTGGTGACGGAACGTGTAAGCGTGGCTGTGGTGCGTTGGCGACTTTCATGCATATACTGTGGGAGTGCCCGAAGGTGGAGCGATTCTGGCGTGGTGTGCATGAGGTCCTGCGTGTGGTTACGCGTGTCGCGCTGCTGCCTGAAGCGAGGAGATGCTTGCTGAATGTATGGGAACCAAATGACTATTCGGTCCCGCAGACGCGGTGGGTGACTCTGGGATATATGATAGCTAAGCGTGATATTGCTCAATTGTGGGGATCCCAGAGGCCCCCTGCGGTGTCGGCCTGGAAAGAGCATATGGATTGGTGTATGTTTCGTGAAAAGGTGGTGTATGTGGCGAGGGGTACGCCTGGGGCGTGGGCGAAACTCTGGGGCCCCTGGAACGCCTACCGCGGGGGTATCTGTGAGCCGCCACTACTACCGGCTGCCTCGCCTGCTCCGTCTCCCTAGACGGCCCCCCTCCCTCAGCCGCGGGCGCGCGGTCCCCTAGTCCCTGATCTACTCCCATTCCCCTCCTCAGAGTTCTGCTGCTGGTTTGGATCCCCCACTTATGGAGCACGTGCTGTCACTTTGGATCGCGGGTTGCCTTGCGGGTGTGGTTTTTTAGTGTTGTTTTGTTTTAAGAAAAGGGAACCGTACTGTGGGCATGGAGCTGTGTGGCCTGCACCATTGATTACTCCTGTTTCACTACTCTGCACTGCCGAGAGACTTACTACTGTATATATGCAATATGCTTTTGTCACTCTAGCGGCCGGCCTGGTGGTTGTAGGCCCATACCTGTAACTTTTACAAACTGCAATAAACGGTTTCAAAAAAAAAAAAAAAAAAAAAAACAATCATGAAGTTGGGAGCGCAGATTGAATATCGGTGTTGGATGCCAGAGTCGGTGGATTGGTAGGTTAAAGTTGAGTTGTGACTTTAAGGCATTCTGGCATATCAGTGGTGTTGTATATGTGGTGCACGAGACATGGATGTAGCTGGTTTTGACAACATAGAGCAGAGATGTAAGTATACTTATTGACCAGGTGGTGAATGAGAGATAACAACATGTACAGGTGCTGAGAGGAGCTGTAGATTATGTAGTAAGTAGGTGTAATATGTAGGTTGTATTGTATATAGGTAGTAAAGAAGATGTAGGTGGCATTGCAAGGTGTGGTGTATGGTGTAGGTGGTGTAGGATGTAAAGAGTATAAGGCTATACCTGTGATTAAGTGTTTAAGTGAGTACTCTGTTAGATATGTTATGTAGCATGCTATTCGTGGGGGGTGTCGCGGGGGGATCGCGGGGCTGTCACTGGGAAAAAAATTAATAAAATTAAACGTACCTTTCCGCCAGGTCCCGCGTCTTCTCTGCTCCTGCTCTCCTGCCTCTGACAGGAACAGGAAGCAGGCAGCCAGGCTCCCTCCCCTAAGCCAATCAATGTGATTGGTTGGGACTGCACCCAGCTGGGGTGGACATATTCTCATGCCTGGAGATGGGCAGAGTGCGCATAACTGCTTTAGGCAGCCCGAGAGGGCTGACCAAACAGGCATTATGCACTCACGAGTGGGAAAACTACTCCTCGCATGCCCTGCTCAAACAGCAGAGCAGCCCCACCCACCCGCCTGCAAAGCAAACATAAAAGGGTAATAACTAAATGTTACCATTTTATGTTTTGGCTTTCTCACACTGCGAGAAAGCAGTTGGGTGAGGCTCCATCGCCCTAGTGGAGCAACTGCCCTTGGTGGGGAGTGGGACTGAGGAGCACTGAGGAGCAATGGATGAATGCCGGTGAGGGTAGATGATAGAAAGAGCTTGGGGGGTACTCACTTGAAATGAATCCAGAAGAAATTAATGAATTAAAAAACTCAGAAGAGGATGGTGGATAATTGAGATTGGTGAAAGCAAAATGAAGAGAGTGTGGCAGGGCCTGTAAGTGAAAGAAGCAGCTGGGGAGAGAGCAAGGAAAAAGGTGCTCCGATGGAGTGCAGATAGAACAAGAAAAAATTAGAGTCCCCTCAGGTGAGCAGTGGAAGGACACAACTCATCAAATCTAAACAAATGTAAATCAGATGTGTTCCAGTGGTGAGACAAGCACAGCAATAGGAAGGAACAAGGAATTTAGACAGACTAGAAAGACATCCAAGTATGATCAAAGGACAGACCCAAACATCAGTCTATCAATCATATTATAGACAATAGAGCTTTGACCACAAATGGCTAAAGCTACCTGCAGTCAAGATCTTAAAATTCGCTTTTATCACATCATGACCATTGTTGACTCTCAAAGGTGGCCACCTTTTCTGCTGTCCACCATTCCAACCCTCTGGGCTTCTTATGTGATAGCTGGGATGGTCACGATACAAATAGTGAATAAAGCCACTAAAAAAACTCCTTCCTACACTGAGGGCCTCATTACGATGTCGGTCGGAAAAGCTCCGAACCAGCTGCAGCCTCTGCAGGTAAGAGTGGTGAGGCTGTGGGGCCAGGTGAGGGGGGAATTCGGGAGATGACTACGAGGGAACATTTATTATTTATTTAATCTTCCCTCGTGGTCGTCTCTTAAAATCCCTCCTCACCTGGCCCCACTGCCCCATCGCTCTTACCTGCAGCTAGCGACCACTGGTGGGAGTTTTTTTAAAGTTTTATTTATTTGTTTTATTTATTTGTTTGTGTACTTAACTCTGTGCAGCCGTATTCCGCAGTTTACTGCGGCTGCTCCGAACGGCATTTTGATTTTCCTAACCCATGTCGGAACCCATATTTCCGACTGACTTGGAAACATTTCCGACCGACCGATTATGATGGCAGGTAACCATTCGGTCATTCCGAATCGGTTCCGACCGACATTCGGAGGATCCGAATCAGTTGGAGCTAAATCGTACAGCTCTATGGACTGCGTTTCTGACCAACGTATTACGATGTCGGATTCGGACAGCCTTTCCGAATCGGTCTGTCATACACGGAACAGAAGTCAGAAACTGACTTTGGGGGCCCATAGCAGGCCCCCCTTCACCCGGAGCCCTCCGGTTGGGGCCTGTAGGGGTACCCATGGGTCCCCTCTTTAAAACCATGCACAGTGTGGCAGGCGCCATGGGGTGCCTGCGACAGGGTGCAAGGTTTTCTGCAACCACCCCTTTTTTTTAGTTGGAGCCTGTGTTGTCGGTCAGAACACAGGCTTCCATTGATGTCAATGAGAGACTTTCCGAGCGATGTTAGGAACCATCATAATCAGTCGTTCGGACTCTCCGAACCCGACTCGGTCGGAACTGATTCTGATAAGGAGTCGGTCGAATTGCTTTCTGACCGACATCGCAATGAGGCCCCAAATGTTTCCACCTTTCACTGGTGATTCGTAATATAGCTGGTGGATGGTTTCCAGAGCGATCAGGGACAGTACATTTTAGAAAAGAACTCCTCGCCCTCCCAATATATGTATTATAATCATGTTTTATAAGGATGTGGCACAATGTGTAGAATAGTACAATTGCCACATGAGCTGGTCCGCAGCAAAATAAAAACTGAAGCCTATCCAAATAATGCGTCTTCATCCCCAACTGAAACACCAGCATGTTCATCAATTATATGCAGTAAAAAAAATGAATTCCTTCCAGACTTCCTCGGATTAAACCCTCACTATGTAGAACTATAGCAGGTAATATAGTTCCAAAGACATGAAAACACCAGCGCCTTTTGTAAAAGTGAGAAAAGAAACAGAGCATAAGATATCTTTCTTATTAAAACTAGGACATGCAAAACTATTTTTCCCACCAGCACAGCTTTTTGACATTTCCAATGTTATTCTCTTAGTATAGCCTGCCAAATGTCCTAGGTTCCTTTCCAGTTTTTTGCCCTCATAGCGATAGGGATTATAGAGAGCAAGTTATAAAATGGTCATAATATTGTGGCTAAAATATCAAAAACACAAACATTGAGGAGGTAAGTGAACAGAGGAAGGTATGAATTTACCATTACAACTCAACATCTATGTACTTTGAATATATATATATATATATATATATATATATATATATATATATATATATATATATATATATATATATATATATATATATCCACCAATTCTCCCCTCTGTGCGAAGGAAGTAGAGCACACTCAGGATTTTCAGTTCAAACTGCTTTTATTCCCCAATTGGCTTTGCATGACGCGTTTCGCTATAGTAGCTTTCTCAAATGCTGCCAAACAATTCACGGTTCTCCCGCCCTCCCTTTAAACTGACTGCATCATTTCGATTGGTTGATGCAGTACTGACGTCATGCCACCGGGAAAAGCCGAACCCAGGAATCCAGGTCCAAGCGGAGCAGACACCAATGTAAGTACATGCCCCAGTGGGCGGTGTCTGCTCCCATCTCCCCATGGCCGCCTAGTTCATGAAGGCTACGATGTAAATATGAGCGGGGTAGCATTGTCCTGAGTCCTTTACCCCACCGCCCTAACTCCCGACGTTAGCCTGTGCACACCGCTTAAGTAAGCAGTGCGTCCCCTGTGAAGTCGCCGTCCATCGTTGATAGCCAGGCACTATTCAGGTAAGCGGTGTTCCAGCGTCTACCACAACGTCTGTAGTTTCACCAAAGTTTGCCACATAACCGGTGGACACTTAGGGGTTGGTACTCTCAAGGTGCTCGTGGCTCGCACCAACAACATCCACCAATTCTCCCCTCTGTGCGAAGGAAGCATATATATAAATATATTCTACTAATGTTGTGTCCTGCATGGTCAGGATAACAAGTACTGTTAGTTTCAGAAACTGCATAAGGTGCACAATATGAATGTTCTTATGACATGTGCGATACATATGTCTTTATTTTATTGCCCTACCTATGATGTTATGCCTAATGGTTTTATGATGTGTAAGGTGATGTTTTCATCAGATTGTATGACATGTGCAACTTATAAGTATTGATGTAGTGCCAAACTGTTATACTTATGACACTTGCCTAGTTGGCAAGCTAATTGTGATTCATGTGATTGTGGTCTAATGTGTTCTACCTATAATACAAAGTGATGTTTTTATATAACCTTGTGCGGAGTCTCTTTTTGTGGTGTATTTTGTGTGTATTGCGCAAACACTTTACACATTGCCTCTGGAATAAGCCTGACTGCTCTGCCAAGCTACCAAGGGGGTGAGCAGGGGTTATCTTGGGTGTGTAACTCCCTTAACCTGACTAGAGTGGTAGGTTGCCTGGCTTAGGTGCATAACCTAGCCAACCAGAAACCCAATTTCTAACAATACCCAACCCCCATTCACAAAGAGGTAACTGACTATACATTAGGGCCATTCATTTTTTTTTACATTTCAGAAAAAAAAACTTTGGTTGAAGGGGTTTTTTCGGAAATTGAAAAAATACAAGCTAGTCTGCATCACATGATAGACAGCCAGCATTACTATTTTGACAGAAATGCTTCTACCATACCAGAACAGTACACTTCTATAATTTGATCCCCCCTGTTATAGCAAAGATCTCTAACTGTAGCAAGCAGTTCTCTGCCGGGTGAATGGAGATGGGAGCCTCCCCACCAGTAGTGCAGTGGGCGACCCACCAAATTGTAAAGAAGCCCCCAATCTACTGTGCAAATTATATCTTTTGCATTACCATTTTATAGCATTGCCCAAGACTGTGTGAAGAAAATTATCACAAAAGCCACGATTTCCACACAGATGTCCCGAAGCAATAAACTCAACAAAGTATGCAAAGTTTCAAAGTTTTCCACACACCACTGCAAAAACCTGAAACTTTACAGATCCCTAATTAAAACACCAGGCTTGTTAACTGTGCTGCTCTCTGGCACGCACTGACATCAATAAAAGACTATTTGCTGCAACCTTTTCCACTCTTCGCAAGGGTTATCACTTGTTCAAACACCTGGATCCCAGGTGTGGCGTATTCACTATTCACATAAATAAAGACAATTATCAGGACTCAATGAAAATTGGTCTTCACTTTGGCTGTCACTGAAGGATGAGGTACCTTCATGGAATGTGTATCTGCAGATCTCGGCACACACAGAAATGACAGGATCATGCTTCATGCTGCCAAGCTCCCTCCAGCTGTTTGGCAATCCTGCACTTAATGAGCACTGAAAATATACCGTAGCACGCAGCAGGGGAAGAAGGAAGGCCCTGCCACCAGGTCACCTCCCCGTGAAGTGTCATCGGTACTGAAGAAAGGGGGGCAGAGATTAGCAGGGGGTTCTGCACCCCAAGTGTGGGCTTCTGTTAGATATACATGGAGACATTTCATTTGAGAACATATTAAGGACATACTAGTCTGCATTGACTGAAATCAGATTAAAACAAGATTGCTGTATAATAAAACATTCTCTTTACTTTCAATTATTGTATTACTGCTATGCACGCGCCAAGAGGGCAACTAAACGTCGAACAATGCGCTATATAAAAAGATCATTCCATAGTTTGTTTTTACTGTCTATTGTCTCATGTCAAGAGGTTAGGGAGGGGGTATTTTCCAGTGTCATTTGCCACCCAGAAATATGTTCTGTTTTCGAAAATAAAGCAATGGAAAATGGAGCATATCTTTCCAATCCTGACATATGATGGGTGTGATTTATGGGTGCAGCAAGCTCCAATCCTGCAGTTTAACGGCTGCCCATTACTCATTTTTCTATCTCCATCAGGCCATCACCAGTGTGGTTCTGCCCTTTCCTTTACACACTGTAAGCCCCGCAGCAGAAGGGCTATAGGAAACAATTTTCACACTGGGAATGCCCTCCTCTGTTATTTCTCGCCATGGCATTCTGCCCGCTTTGGCTGCTTTCCCAACTCGTGTATCTCTTGTCTTCTGCTCTCAGACAGCTTCCTCTTGAGTTAAAGTTTGTTTACTGCTCTAAAAACGATGAACAAAAACTATGAGCGATGAAAAGGCAATGCTTTCAAAAGATATCCCAAACCCAGCTGCTTTCGTCTCTAAGTCAGCGTTAACAACTTTTATAACTTTTATAACTGTGTATCAGGAAGTCCTTCAATCTGCACACGTGTTCCTTTGCATGGAAAGATACAATACATGTCTTTCTATTTTTACTGTCTTCATGAAGGATTCCCCTTTGACAACCACAGTAATCGAAGTCTTCCTTAATCTATAGAAGACGTGTATTGTAGTCTCTACTCGAAGTTCAACAACAATGTAACTTAATCATCGATGCAAAAGTCTAGTATTGAGGTAATGAAATATGGGCATGTAAGTAGTGAGTTCTCGTCTAAAGATGTGCAACCCGGAGCCATGAATGTCAGAATTAATGTCAGCATCAGGCATTGGTCAAGATGTGGGATGCATTAGCGCAGGCGTTCATGTGACCCAAGCCCCTACTCCATGATGCACAACGTGGCAAACAGCAACATGGATCTTTTTCACACCACCCACATTTTATTTATATTTTTTGCTGAAAGTTGGCCCAAGTGCAGTGCTAACTGGCTTGGATTAGCGTGTTGTCAAATCCTGAGTAATTCATGCAAACTGGACATAGCACAAAAAACTCTAGGTGTCACTGCAAACCCATATAAAGTAAAGCCTCACAAAGAAATACGAACTAGCTTTGCATGAAACCCTAAAACACAAAGAAAACAGGTGGGAACAAAAGGCAAAACAAAAATTCATGCAACTTTGCTTGCATAATACGTGTACTTTCCACTAACACTTGGTTGACTGGGTGAAGAGATGTGGGCTGAAGGGAGTGCCTCGAGTGCAAATATCATGAAAGGCACCGCTTGCTTGAGTTTGCACCATAGCACAACACTAATTCTATTTACCATCACTTTAGGATGGTTGTGAAAAAGTTTAAAGGGCTGCAAAGCACGGGAGGCAACTTCTATGGTGTTCACTTTGGGAGTTTCAAAAACATGTTGAAAGTTTGACCAATGTCCATCATCAGTTTGATGGCACTATCAGTCAAACTTTGAACACCACAGTGACGGTGGTTCCTGCCACTGACCAGAGGTATCCGTGTGGTTGGCCATCTCTAAATGAGGAGGATGGGTACTCAGTGAAGACAGACTTTTTTACTCCCTCGCCCGACAGAGTGCAAACCAGACAACCCATTCTAAGACAAGCTCTGTCATATATCCATTCCTGAAGCTCATAAGACAGATTTCTGGGGCCAAATGTGACTGCATGTCTCCTGTTTCGCTCATATCTGAGAATGGGCATCTATTATATCGTTCATTATATAAATTAAAGGGTGTTGATCATATTAAATGTAAAAATGATGTATATAATTGGATCGTCACGTAAGGAAGAACCCTTGATCTATAGCGAATGTCACCCACAAACAGTGCACAACGTGAGGCTAAGACAATTGGCTCAACGTTAAAGGGCTTTTCATACTCAAAACTCTGGCACACCATTGGGATTCCACTGCAGTGCAATGGTATTCTAATAAAAAGAGAACACACAATTGTGCATAGACGTGCAAATTGGTGTATACTTTATCTCGATCCCTTATAGCATCATTTTGCATAACAAACTACTCCATTGATTTCTGTCTACTTGCATTGGGGTAGGGGCATCCATTCAGGGCCAGTTTAGCACTGGTGGCACCTGGTGCGACAATTGTTTTGGGCGCCCCCCATGACCTGCCCCTCGGATTCCCTCACTATCCCCTAGCAAAAGTGCTCCTCATCTCTCCATCGTGCTTCTCTCACATACATTTCATTTGTTTTAAAACGCTGGTAAAGGCTGAATTCACTAATCCACTCAGCTATCCACATAAAATATACAGATCTGTTCTTTGCAGCAGGCATATTAGCCCTCTGTGCTACTTTATCTCAAGTCAAACCTGCCACTAGACAAAACTCCATCTTACTCTCTAGCAAGCAAATTCATCACAAGCGTTATCTTGACATTTTTATTGCTGCCTGAAAGCTGGCAGCACAAAGAACTCTGCAGCAGGTGCTTTTAAATTGTAGGTTATTGCAAAACACAGCACCCCCCCATGAGGTCAGTGGCCCCCCTGTGGTCAGTGCCCCCTCCAGGTCAGCGTCCAGTGCTGCTGCACCAGTTGCACCACCCTAAAGCCTGCCCTGCATCCATTAACAAACAGGGACTCTTTGAGTAGAGTTGATGACAAAAGCAACACCTCGTTCATCTTGAAGGAAAAACCGAACATTCTGTGCCCTTACATTGCTGCCTTACACTACTAAGTCAAAGGTCTCCTATTATTGCAATTCCATTGTGCACCACAGTTTGTGTAGTGTCAATGTTGCATGTCATGTACCACGTTTTGACTCTTTACAAAACACAGCACAGACATACATAAGGTGCGAGGCAATCGCGCATTTTTTCAATGTTATACACAAGTTTTAATGCATATTCCATTGTTTGCGACACAAGAAGAACAAATATTTTGTTACCGCAGTGTTTTTCTTTAGCATGGTATCCTTCGCGCATATCCACTTTTTTTTTAATTATTTAACCATAGCAGACTTGTGGTGCTAAAAGGAAATCAAGGTTCAGCTACAAGAAATAGTTTTGGGTCTAATCTGAGCTAAAAGTAGTGCTTAATAGGTGCAGGTGGTTGCTGGTGGTGGGCACCACAACACGTTTTGGACGACTAGGTCGTACTTTTCATCATCAGGCTTTGAGCCAGAGCAAAGGAAGGAAGAGAAATACTGAAAAAACAGTGAACAGGGGAGAATGCAGGAATCAAAAGGAACCTGCAGGTTCAGAACTAGGCAGCCAGGACTGAACTCCTAAGAAAATCTCTCGGGCCCTGCTCTTATATTTTTTTAACAAATTATGGACTGACACCAAGGTATTTCCAGCTCAAGCAGTCAGCATAATACTCGTTTCCAAAACACATGACTAGATTATTTCCCTACTAACGGACTGCTTTCTGGACTGCCTGCTCTTAAAGGAGTCAGCAACAGTTCCTAAAATGTAGAGAGGAAGGACTGCGCTTATATAGTTGAAGGAAATATTTTCACATTTCGCTATCATACTATAGGTGTCCCTCAAATTCAGAAGGACTATTTTTTCCATGCAGGCCACCAAAGTGAAGGACAAGTGTCAGGGATATATTATTGATCCAGGCAGTTTTGGAAATCAACAGAATGGGAGTCATATCCATGCAAAGTAATGTGTTGATTGACAGACAAACATGTAAGAAACGAATATGATAATTGTCTGTATTATACTTGTGGTGAGAAGATGTAACATTATTGGTGAAGCCCATGGCTGCCCTGTCATACAGACTGAATTCCGCATTTGCAGCAGAGATTTAAGAGTTACGTCCACATTCCATATGTGAATCCCTAGTTTTGGCATTTTTTGAGAGACGTCAATAGGACACACAAATGCTTTGCCACTTAATGGGGGAATTTCTTTCCTTGGCACTCACATTAAGACCCATGATCAAATCTCTCCCCCATCCCACACCCTCTTCCCCTGGGGTTTTCCTTACATCTGCAATACCGCTAAACATACATATGTGATTTAGATACATACCCATATGATTTTGTCTTGATTTATTCATGGATGTATGGTTATGTCACAAGGATTATCATCATATTGACTGTCCGACAGCCGCGGTCGGTAGTAGGAGTAACTGCAGGGCAGTGACGTGGGGAGAGGGAGGGGCAGGGTGGGGGGTAGTAAACTATGGATTACGGAGGTTTACAGGTAAGTTAACATATAAATTTGGGGATGCAGTGCACGCAACGAAATTCGTTTACTACCCCCCACCCTGCCCCTTCCCCTCCCCACGTCACCGCCCTGCAGTTACTCCTACTACCGACCGCGGCTGCTGTCCGATACCCCTCCCCTGTTTCCTCCCCCCTTTTTTTTTGTATCCCATAAAACCAATAAAATCTTTTGAAACAAGACTCATGGTCCAATTTTAAACAACAAATGGCCATGCAGTTTTAAAGGGCTCTTTCCCTGCAGATCACTGACACAATATCGGAATCAACAATATTGTGTAACCCAAGTATTGTGTTATTTACTCTGGAAATAGGGATTGATATGACTTTGACCCTGGTATAATGAACTGCGCGTGCATTTTCCATCCATTCTCCTAGTCCCTTCAGCAGTGGAGTTAAATCTAATTAGAGCACCATAAGAATCATAATGACTGAACTAATCAAGGTCCAGTGACTGATGATTTATGTCCAATCTTTCCAGGGGCAAGGCGACTCAGCCTGGGACAATGACTCTTATTCTATAGACATGTCAACTGGCATCTATAAGTTTTAATTCACGTTTTCTTTTGTAAATAACTCAATGTGTGTCCTAGTTGCCCACATTTTAACATTTTCTGATTGTATTTATATGCTTATTTGGTTTGGAACAGATCATGTAATTGGAATTACTGTATTCCTTGAGATACTGTATTTTGGACAGCAAACCTTTATAATGTATGCCATTTGTTCTTTTATCGTCTTTGTGATTTAGCATTTAGTTACCTTGTAAATGTTGAAATTTATTTTTGGAGATCCAACACTTGTTGTCCTGTGTTTTACAAAAGGTCTTCAGTAATTTAAAATTCGACTTACAATTCTGGACTGATAACACTACCATAATTGTTATGGTCGCTAATAATGTAATAATGGATTTTGTGCAGATAGATATGTAGAGGGTAGAAACACTGGTCGTGTTCTACCATGTTTGTGCATAACACGTCACTATTTAAATAGAGGATTCAATATGGCGTTCTATGTGGTAAAAAGGCCGGTCACACGACCGAAACGCATCAATGGCAAGCTATGTTTGAATAAAGGCTTGTGAAATATGGATTCTGTGCTGTGTCAAGCCTGTTCTTCCATTTGTGGAGCAGGTAGTTGGAGAAAAATTATATAAACACAAAGGCATATATATATGTGTATGTTTTTATATATATATTTACACACACACATATATATATATATATAATGTAAAACAATTATTTACAATATATATTTTACATTATATTAATTCTTTTGTTAAATTCTTTAAATGTACTACTATAAAAAGCAAATTATATAAATATATATTTATTTTACATGAAACAGAAAGAAACTAACAATTCAATTCCCAAAAATTAAATAAATCACCAAACAAGTAACATAAAAAATGTTTTAAAAAAAACAATAAAATACATTTACAAAAAATATTATAAAAACCTTAAAGCAAATGAAATATAAACAAATACTATAAAAAAATAGCATAATTTATGCATCACTGTATGCCTGAAAGGGTTTTGTTTTGACTTATACTTGGTGCTCCCTTGTGTCTGGACAAAGCTACACCTCTCTGAAGAGCTCTAATGAGAGCAAAACATGTGTCAGGGGTTGTTTTTATTTATTTCAGGTTGGCTTGGATGGTATTTTACCAATCCAAAGCTGCAATACTGTTCTTGGAGTGGTAAGAGACTTTGCCAGTTTACAGCTGGGCATGGATAGCACTGTGCTAATCCTATGCTTAAAGACTTTGCTGTGGAAATGGCAAAAGACTTTGTCCCTTTCTATCTCGGCGTGGATGGCACTGTGCTAAGCCTACACTTAAAGACTTTGATAGAAACGCAGAAATTTGAGGTGAGCAAATGTAGAGTGTCGCTGGTGTTGAGAGTGCTCTATATTGGAGCTGCTTTCCACGTAAACTTGAGAACTACCCAGAGTTCTCTGCTTCTTTTTTACCTTCTTCTCTCCCTTTTTCGCCCTTTTTATATAAATATATATTATTTTTTTTACATGAAACCGAATTGAAACTAACAATCCAATTCCAAAAAATTAAAGAAATCACCAAACAAGTAACACATTTAAAAAAAATCAGAACAATAAAATACATTTACAAAAAATATTATAAAAATCTTTAAACAAATCAAAATATAAACAAATACTATAAAAACAAAATTTTAAACAAATATTAATAAAACATATTTTGAAGCAATAGCAGGAACTGTATTGGAGTCTGGGTCAAATAGTTGTACTATTCCCACTACAGTCTATGCGACAGTAGAGAAAGTGCAGGACTTCGGTGGGGTTAAATATATTATTCCCACTCCAGTCTGCGCAACAGTAGGGAAAGTGTTGGACTTCAGAGGGGTAAGATTTACCATTCCCACTCCAGTTTGTGCAACAGTAGGGAAAGGGCTGGACTCAGGAGGCGTAAAATGTACTATTCCCATTCCAGTCATTGCAACAGTAGAGAAAGGGTTCAACTCAGGAGGAGTAAAATTAACTACTCCCACTATAGTCTGTGCAACAGTAGGGAAAGCGTTGGACTTTTGAGGGGTTACATTTACCATTCCCACTCCAGTCTAAGCAATAGTAGGTAAACTACTTTACTTCAAGCACATTACATATTTCAAGAACACTATTAATTTAGAAAAAATATGTAACTCGAAATCTAAACATTATTGTTTAACATAGCATATATATATATATATATATATATATATATATATATATATATATATACATATATATATATTTATATTTATATTAAAAAAACAATGAATCAATTTACAAAACTCATAAATATTGTAATAAATTAAAACGTAATGGCTATTTAATTATTACTTAATTAATTTGACTCCTAAAATATAAGTAAAATAAAAAAGTTTAACACAATTTACATAATTGATCATCATTTACATAATTAATTAAAAATTAATAATTAATTGTTAATTAATTATAACTTAATTACATTCCACTGTACAACCCTCCAAACCCAGCAAACCACATCTAAAATATAAATAAAATATATAATTATTACACAATTTACATAATTTTTAATTAAATAAATATGTAATTATGAATTCATGATTATTATGTATTAATGATTGCTTAATTAACTTCCCACCCTAAACCCCTACAAACCTAGCAACCTGCAACTAAAATATAAATACAAATAAATCAGCATTACATAATGTACATAATGAATAATCAATTCAATAACTAATAATAGAATAATAAATAATTGTTAATTAATGATTGCTTTATTAACTTTCCATCCTATAGCCATACAAACCCAGCAGCCCATACCTAAAATCTAAGATATATGATAATTACAAAACTTACATAACTAATAATCAATTAAATATTTAACAATAAATTATAAATCATTGTTAATTAATTACTTCCTAATTAACGTCTCATCCTATACCCCTGCAAATGAAGGAAGCCACACCTACAAAGATACATCAAATAAATCAGCATTGTATAATATACATAATTAATATTAATCACAAACTTACTTAAAAAATATTTTAATTAGTTAATAATCAATTATTACTTAATTAACTTTCCACCTATCCCCCCCTTCAAACCCCAAAACCCAGTATGACGCTATAAATTACTATTAGCAATTAAATTAAAAATTCTAAATCACTTCAAATTACAAACTATATTAAAATAGTAACACATAAAATTAATATATGAACTAAACTACATTGAAATAATAAAACAATTATATTCTTCACAACTAGGTTATTGAAAAATATATTTACAACAATGATATTCCTAACAAACATATTACTTACCTGAAAAAACGATATTCTTGACAACGATATTTCTGCATCACGATATTTTTGGATAACAATATTTTTTGGCTGACATTTCTGACTTCCGATAATTACAAGTCGATATTTTGCCCAAATACCTACCCTGCCACAGCTATCTTGTAAGGTAGATTGGCCAAAGCAGAGAGATTCTCTCTGTCTTAAAAAAGGCTTCACCGTTCCAGACTATCACACCTAAGAAGCTTAATGATATTTTGATCAACCAGTGGTACAGCTGTTTAAGACTATGCCTTCCCTGCCATAGATGCATTTAATGTAATGGGGATCTGAGGGGTTAATACCTTGTTTCAATACTGCAAAGGAATTAAATATACTCATGAAAAGAGTTTCGTTTATTGAGAGATTCACACTAATTGGTAATCTCAGAATTTCAAATGGAAAAACTTGTTTTAGACCTAGTGAATGCTCCTCGAAGCAAAATACAAAACCTGAAACAAGTATAGACTCTTACATACTTTGCAACGTGTCAAATTGCAATCTTAGAATCCTCTATAATGCATATACAAGACAAAAGACTTTTGCGCCAAAATGTATCCACATGGGGGCAGATTTATGTTCCTGGCGCATCCCTGCAAATCAGCAAGGATGCGCCAGGAATGATGCGTCACGCAAGTTTACCCTTGCGCCACACATGATGCGCCGCATTTACAATGCGGCGCATCATGGCGCAGGAATAAACAGATGCGTGACGCATCCGATGGCGTAAGGTTGGCGCAGTGCTTCAGTTGCGTCGCAAGCGCGACGCAACTCCAGCACTGTTCCAACCTACCCTATCCCTAACATGGTGCGTCAAGCCTTACGCCTGCTTCAAGCAGGCGCAGGGTTTTGGCGCATCAGCGTTGGGAAAGTGACTCAGTCAAATCTTATAGATTTGACTGAGTCACTTTTCAGGGGCGTTCCTGCGACGGAACGCCCCCCCCTCTGTCGACACGCCCACGTGAAACCTGACGCAGGTTTTACGTGGCGCAGGGCTTTACATCGTGACGCATCTCCATAGATGCGTCACGATGTAAATATGGCGCAACGTGGCGCAGGGTTTACACCGCCGCTGCGTCACAAAAGTGACGCAACGGCGGCGTAAAAGTGGCGCATCTCCAATATAGATCTGCCCCATGGTGTTTTATAAGGTTTGACCTTTAAAGTATTTTCACTTAAACTCTGGGAACTGTAGCACTGCATTATGCGTAAAAATGTTACAAGACGGCTAGCCTTCCCGGATAAGCAACACTCAGTTATGTTTAAACACAACGATTCATATACATGTGTGCTACTTGTGAACATAGTGACTCTAATACTTTCAGTTTCCATGTGCATCCAATACAGTCTATAGATAAAGTGAATGAATCCTTGATGTTTGGAAATTTCTTGATGATCTACATCACTAAGAAAGAAATTGCTTCACATTAAACACTTGTGAGAATAGCCATATTTCTCTACAAGTTTGAACAACATTTGGGTTGCCTCTGTTTTTCACCCTTTCGAGGTTGCATAAATGAGGACTGTTGGGTAACAGGAATGCATATTGTTTACAGCAGTAACACACACTATACAAAAGCAGGTTATTAATATAAACAAAAAAACAGTTTCCTTGAAATTGAAATATCTTGTTAAAAAGGAGGACAGGAGCTTTTCCTAATCTCAGATTTCTAACTGCTGGTTTATATTTCACTCTAGGACCGAGTCCTAATTGAACAACTAGACACAGAAACTAAACCATGCAAATGAACATCAAATAAAGTTGAGTTGGAAAGATGTTGTGATTGGAAGCATTAAAAGCAGTATCTGTCTCCTAGTCAATTTATCTTGGGCTCCCATAACTTAGTAGAGGGTCTGAAAGGCAAAACTCCAGCAATGTCTGCCATTGGCCAGACTCATCTCTTCCCACCACGACAGAAAGTTGTCTTTCTCAACTTCCTCTAAGATAACTGCATGGCTGAACCTTACATTGCCACCTACACTCTTTCTCCATATACAGGTAATGTTTCATGTATTTTAGTAATCAGGGTTGTGGACGTGCACCATCCTTAGCTTTGTACCCCAGATGTGACTTGATACTGGGAAAGCACACGTACCAGACTGGAAATTGATGATCAATGAATCTATGGTCAAATACTCTCTCTTATTCCATCACCCACATATTCAGTTCAGATGGATTGATATTCCCACACACTACAAAGGCAGTACATATTTGCTTAGGTATTTTGCATTTGAGGACTGTTATCCAGTTAGGCCTCTTGTTTTGACTATGATAGGGTTTTCAGGAGCTTACAATCTGCTGTTCACATTGAGCAAAGACACAACTTGTCATTTTTACCAAGTTGGTCTATTGTAAACAGAGAATGAGATTGAACACTGCTAATCTAATGTGACGAACCACCACGATATTTAATACCACCACTGGAGGTGTCAAATAATTTAGAAAACAAGACAATTATCGATTAGCAACAGAAACTAAATTTGTGCATTAATAGATTAGGGCTGATTCACAAAGGTAAACATACATGCTTGTTTAAGTTTACTATTTTTTGGTATTCACAAAACTGCAATTCAATAATAGTTTTACAACTGAAGAGACTCCGTACTCGTGGCAGAGACTCTGCACATTAAAAGAAGGGCCGTCTAATCTTTTTATGTGCTGAGTTCCCCACCCCGACTCCAGAGTCCTCACGCATGTGCACATGCAAACGGCTATTTTAGAATGTTTAACAATAATTTTAAGATGGCTGCCGGCTGGCATGAAGGGCGGGACACAAAGCACCAGAGTGGTGCACGTGCAAGAGGGTGCTGTGTGGAGGGTGGTAAAGTGAGGGGCTAGAGAGAGGGGCATAGGGAAAGAAGAGCACAGAGAAACCGAGAGAAGATAGTCTCTCACATGCACTACCATGCAAGGTCTGAAGTCAGCAGTGGAAGAATACATGATCCAATTAAAAT
This sequence comes from Triturus cristatus, assembly GCF_964204655.1. NCBI lineage: Eukaryota > Metazoa > Chordata > Amphibia > Caudata > Salamandridae > Triturus > Triturus cristatus. Next base: position 139,654,025 of record NC_140592.1, read on the forward strand.
ACAAGACCAAAATATTACTTAGCGGGACAAACACAATAATAGGCAAAAAGAACCATCAAATCAGGAGCAGGGACATGATCAGGACAACAAAACCATCCAATCTGAGCAAGGGGCTGACCAAAGCTCATGCTAAGAATATGTAATTATATGTAATATGTAATGTACTGGAAGGAATAGGCAGTCAGAAAACAGGTAAAGTTTACTGTATCGAAGACCCAAAAAAATGAAGGGCCTCATTCTGATGTCAGTGGGCCCACCACGAACAGGCCTTCAGTGGTGGGCTCACAGACATCCACAGAAGTGGTCCGATCGCCGGATTATGATTCGGCGGTCAGAGGCACTGGTGGGAGAGACCAACTGCTGCTTTTCTGACAGGCACAAGGAGCTCATCGGGCAGCAGTGGGATCGCTATCGCTATAATAGGGGCAGTGCCTGCTCAGGCACCGCCGTTGGGGTTACGATGTCCGTTTCCCTTGGCCTGTACATAGCGGTACGACTGCTATGTACAAGCAGAGGGAAACTGACTTTCGGGGCCCATCCCTCCTGGGACTCCGCTATGGGGCTTGGGGGGCACATGTCATGCCCCCCCCCCAAATATCTAAGCACCGTGTGGCACACGCTGCATGGGTGTTTAAAAATATGCCTTTTTCAATTGCAGCTTGTGCTGTGGCCCTTTTCTGGGCCGTAGCACAAGCTGCAATTGAGGAAGGCATATTTCCGACCGTTGTCCTGGCCATCCAATTGTAATACAGGGGGTGGAACCGCCGGCTTCTAGTCAGGCGGTTTTACTCCTACTGCGATGTCAGTCGGACGCTTGTCCGCTCTGCACCGTAATGAGCCCCTAAATGCCTACCTCATTGTAGTACACCATAAGGAGGCAATCCTTGGGAAGGCTGCTCTAAAATGTGAGCACTTTCAACAATCCATTTCCTAATGACGCTTACCAAAAGCTGAAGGGGCTGGCCCAATTCCCTCCTTATGTACATAAATATATTTCATTATTCATGGCTCTAGGTCCGGCTGATAGCTAAAACTGTGCTTGTGCCAGACTAAATCAAAAATAAATGGTGAGGCTGATTAACAAATGAAGTAAAACATAACACCACAGAACGTGACACAGGGACCCTATGCCCCCCTGTACACCAATTTAAACTGATTCATTTTTCACTTCACTGATATTATCTGCACTTTTCTAGGGAGAAGATTGTCTTGTTAGATAGACAGTGTGAACATCTCATATACTTTACGTGATCCCTCATATTAATGAGAGCTTGACATTGAAACCAAGCATCTCCGTTTCTAAAACCTAATGTGGGGTCGTCACTTACTCCCGAGACCTGCGTGTGGTCTGCAGAAGAATTGATCCCCGCATTGAAGGAGTGGCAGGTTGAATTGGGTAACAATATAACGTGTATTCGTAAAGCGCACAATCACCCCTCTATGCGCTGAAAAATAGATTCTTACTGTTACTCATTTCATCGTGGAAGATTGAGTGGACTTGGGATCCATACATGTATGCAAACGCATTTTACTATTAAAGATAAAAGCACCATTCAAAGTACAAGGTATTTTATTATAAAAGTATATGGGTCATTGTGGAACTATTATGTTTCACCCTAGCAGAGTTTGAACTCGAGTCAAAGCACAGAAACTCATCCACGGTTCCGGCGCTCTAATACGAGTCATAGCGGGCACTCTCACGTTATTAAGGCCCTCATGCAGCAATCTAATCAAAAGATCACAAAAGGGCAGGTCACGCGCTTAGGAACCCCAAATGTGTCTCTCTCCTGTGCTCTTGTTAAAGTTCAAATGTATGCATTTATTACACAAGCCGGCAGCTGCAGCTGTGTCTGTTGCAAAGTGACGCTTCAGCGTTGCTCACATTAAAAGCACCGGGTAGCTGCCCCTTCTCGCCTTCGCTTCTGAGCTCGGGGAAACGGGCCACCCTCCACTCCTGCCCTGACAATATAGCTTTCGATATATTAATATGGGATAGCAACAAGGATTGCCATAATGACAGCAAAGACAATTCGTGGTTGATTTTCTCTGCCCTGTGGCGCATTGGGAAAATGAGCTTGGCTGAATAGGCGCCTTATAAGAATGAATAAGCGACTCTTGCGGCTCTGAACACTTAATTAAAACTAACTTTAATTCACATTTTCTTAATAGTGACCTGTAAATCACATCTTTATCCACAGCTTTACCTGCCCCGGGGCTCTCAACAGAAGACGCCTCTCGCTGGCACCCTGTGGTGTGCAGACTTGTTAAAACAAAGGTTCTCTTTCATGACTCTTTACACATCCCTCCAATTGAAAACGTCTCCTTTTAATGCTCTGTTGTTAAATGTCTTGTCATTTATTCCCTTATTTTATGGCTTGTCTTTCATTCAAAATGTATTTTGCCCCCAGTAACAGTGTATTCTGATGGTAATAAAGAACCTGATAGTAGGTTCAGACAGACAGACAGACGTACCTAGTATACCAATATGTTTGACAACCTGTAATGCGTTTGATCCTCAGCTGGTCTATCAAGGTCAGGGATAGGCAACTGGAATTATGCACTTTTGCGACATGTTGATTGTAGCTCAAACTGATCAAAAGTTACTAAACACATGACAACACACGTTGAGGGAAGTGGAAGGCCTTTTTCAAAGGTTGATTGGTCCCCTTTTTGTTGCCTATTACTATATTTGGGTGTTACTCTGCTACTAATGGGGTGATTCCTTTGCCCAGACGGTGTTAACCTGTGTACAAATAACAAATTAAGGCAGTAATACTATACAAAATAAGCTGCATTACACTGCATAATTTGTCTTTTCATGCCTCATAATTTAGTCAACCCTGCCACATAATTTGGTCCTGGCCACCTATATAATCCCAGTGGCTATGCATAAGGTGTACTCATCAAATGCTTTTTAAACACTGTCAGATGACACTCTGCAAAGTGTTACCTCCCGTCTCAGTCGTGCAGATGTGGGTGAGTAGTCCATACTTTGAGTATGAAAGGGGAGTGACACTCAAGTGCCTGCATTTTACACCTTCAAATCTGCAAGGATATGAAATGTATCAATTGCAATGCCAATGGTATATTACAAATCACATTTGTGCATTGCAAATTGATAGTTACTTTGCCAATCTGTCCCAAAGACAAATGTGTCAAAAAATGAGCTCTAATAAACACCATAAAGGTGTATATAGGCCCATCCCGGCCCCTTTTATATGCTCTGGCAAAGCTGCACTCCACGGACTACAGAGCTCATAATAACTTGCAAAAGTACTTAAGTATCAATGACTTTCAAAACTATCTGGCACACATACTTCTGATCTAGTGTCAGCTGTATGTAAGAATATTCTCTACAGAAATATTGTCTCACATGTTAATGTGAATGTTAAAAATATTTGTAAAGCGCATGGCTGCCCCAGCAACAGGGCGTCCCAGCGCTAGCATGAGAACCAAAGGAGATAACAGCACAGAGAGAAGTTAGATTTGGGAGAATAGCCATGTCTTCACCAGCCTTCTAAAGGTGAGGTGGTCAGGGGTGCTGCGAATATGATAAGGGAGGGAGTTCCAGAGGGCCGGAGCTAACCACCTGAAAGAGCGCCCGCCTGCTCTGGCCCTCTGTATCCTAGGAACTCTGGCCAGGAGTAAGTCAGGTGAACGCAGCGGGCATGTGGGAGCATAATGAGAGCATAAATCACTCAGGATGCTGGGCTGGCGCCCCCCCCCAGGATTCTATGAGTAATGCACAGCGTTTTAAAACACACTCTGCTCAAGGGGAAGCCAGTGAAGTCGACAACGGAGACTAGTGACATGACAGTGTTTAGGGAGGGCAAAAACTGCGCGAACCGCAGCGTTCTGCACATGCTGCATCCTTTTTACAAGGGATTTAGTCGCTCCCAAAAGAAGCACATTACAATAATCTAGTCTGGCAAGGACAGATGATTGCATGATCAGTTGACGAATATTGGAGTCAAAAAGACCCAGTAAAGGTTTGAGGCCTCGCAGAAGTCCAAAGCATTTCCCTGCCACTGATTTGGCATGAGACTCAAAAGTAAGGTCACTGTCCATCAATATTCCGAGGTTTTTTACCACCGATTTAGGGGTGGGAGAGGCTCCAAGAACAGAAGGCCACCATTGATTCCTCCAGTGATGGCGACCTCTGCGTATCAGAAGAATCTCGGATTTGGACGAGTTTAGCTGCAGATAGTTAGCGGCCATCCACTCCGAGATTGCTATCAAATCCTGTCCAAATTTCACTGAATTCTGATCTGGGTTGTTAGAGAAGGCAAACACCAGCTGGGTGTCATCTGCGTATGACACCAGGGAGATGCCCCGGGTTTTGGCCAGCAGCGCCAACGGCCTCACGTAAATATTAAATAGAGTAGGGCTTAATGCTGAACCCTGGGGCACCCCACAGCGTAGTGGATGAATGCGGGAATGGAAGGGGAGACCGAGACTTGAAAGGTCCGATCCTCCAAGAAAGAGGCGAACCAAGAGAGAGCCGAGCCTTTGACAGCGATCTCCTTCAGCCGGAGAAGCAGGATCTCATAGGAGACGGTGTCAACGGCTGCACTCAGATCCAGCAAAATTAATGCTGTGGTTCGGCCTGCGTCCAAAGAGGTCCGCAATTGCTCTGTGACAGCCAACAGAGCACACTCAGTACTGTGCTGAGGCTGGAATCAATTCTGAGAAATATCAAGAATAGAGTTATCCTCCAAATAGCGCGTTAGCAGAGAATTGACATAGGATTCCGAGATTTTGGACAGAAAAGGGAGAAGCGAAATAGGACGGTAGTTTTCTGGCAATGAAATGTCTAAAGATGTTTTTTTTAATAGAGGGACCACCTTAGCGTGCTTCCATGGCTTAGGGACCACCGCCGAGGAAAGGGACAGATTTATAAGCTCCAAAAACTCAGGCAAAAGACAATGTTGATATTTCCGGAAGGTATCAGGTTTCATAGGACGGAAATCCTGATTTTACTTTGCTGAACAGGGCTTCCATAGCTTGCTGGGAGATCGGGGGAAGCATTGCGAGCGTATGGGACTCGTTGCTAGCCTGATCAATAGCTCGAGGGATAACCCCCGGAAGGAAGCTACTATAAATGCGTTCTACCTTCTCAATGAAGAATTTGGCCAATGCCTCACATTGCAAATTCGAAGATATGGTGTTGCCAGTGGCGACGGTGGGCTTTACAAGATCTCTTAAAAGACATAAATGTTGCATCCTAAATAGCAGATACATAAATATCATTGCTCTATTTTCCATCTTTGGGAATAGTTGCTGATGCAATATTAAAGGACAAGGCCAATTTCAAGATTGCTACTCCATTGAGGGAAGTATAGCTAACATCAACATGAAGGCAGAATTGTTCTGCATGTACGACTTCCAGTGAACTTTGTTTCTGTCTAAAGGCATGCAGGTATGACACCCGAGTTTGAATGTAAACAACAATGTGATGTATACAAGAGCATCCTATTGGCTCCGTTTATCACTAACAAAACATTTTGCTAGAGTCTTGTAAATTCACCATGCCAAAACGTAATAAGATATTTCATCTGCTTTAAACTTTGTTTGGTGAGATTTGCAAGTTCAGTTTGTATTACGATGTATTTCTGAAATATTATTTGCAATTGTGCAGTAGATATGAAATATAAAATCTTAAACAATTCTGCAAAGATTCATTTGGGATGAATGAGTTGTTGGGGATATATTAAGAGAGTTAAAGGTATCTAAGCTGTGATGTCACATCAGTAAAAAAGAGCCTCTGCTAATTTTCTGCTGAGCTAGCATCTCAAATATCTGCCTTCACCTCTCAAGTGTTGTGGCCATTATCCAATAAGTCACAAGCCTTCGACTCATCACTGTTGCACGAGGACAAAAACTCATCCCTGCACTAAAGTGCAGTGTGTGTGCAAGCGTTGATGGCTATGTCCTCAGATATGACAATTATTTCCAATGTTGCAACTATTACAACACCTATAATGAGCAGTACAACCGAGTGCAGACCAATGCATGTAGAAGGACCTTTGATTATGCTCTGTGTTTTCCTGTCTATGCCTTGGCCCTTGGTTTCCGTCCTTTGTGCAGGGCTCTGTCTGTACAGAGTCCAGTTGCCTAGTTGTAGGAGTAATAAGACCTGAAGAGACTACATTGCCCAAAGATCCTTATTGGTTGCCGTTTCGATGCACCACTGAATGACGAATGACGTATTAGCAGGGTTTGGAATGGGAGCAGTTTTCATACAATCTTCAGACGTCTAGTAAAGGGTTTCAGCTTAACCAGTGATTTCTGGTAGCCTTTGTGTATCAAATACACTCCGAATCAACTATGAGTTACCCATTAAGAGCCAGTGTGTTGTGTATTTATTTGCTCTAATGCATTACAACATGAAGAATTGTACCCTGGAAAAGATATATTTCAATCCAAAATTCTCTAAAACTGTGACAACCATCTGAGATTGTGCCACGGAATATCAAGCATAGGATTATCATGGTAGCATAATATCATAGACAACATATTGAAAGATAAATGCATATAGAGGAATCATAGATGTATACTCTTAATTCTACATCTATGCACCTTGAAGATATATACATCATCAAGATACGGAAAATCTATACATATTTGCTTTTCAATATTCTGTCCATGGGATTCTGTCTATGACATTAAGGTCCCACGATATGCCTTAATGAATATTTAGGAGGCATGCTATATCTAAACTTGCATACCCTGTAAAAAGAATATAATTACTGACGTCAACATTGAGCTATGTAAACTGACCACTGAATCAATATTGAAGTAAACAATATCATTTGACACAATTATTGTGCATATATTGTGTCAAAAATGTTGTTTACTAACCCCCAAACATAAAAATATAATTTTAAAATATATATACTTTTTAAATATATATCTAGTTTAAAGTAGTAAATCTTGAGAAATGTAGTATACAACATTAATATAATATAAATTATATGAATTCCACTAATACTTAATACTATATAAAAATATGTACTTATATAAATACACGCATACATATATATATGAGTATGTGAGTTATATATATATATATATTTATATATTGTAACACAATGTTTCAAAATATATATTTTGCATTACATTAAATTAATTTTTAAGATTTTTTAAATATAGTACTATGAAAAAATATAATATAAACGTTACAAATCACAAAAACACAATTACAATTTTTTCTACAAATGTAAAAAATATTTAAAATATAGAGAAATAAATACAATTACATAATAAACCAATAATAATGAAAACTGGGGGCCTGATTAGGATGTCGGTGGAACCGCCACCAACAGGACGTCGGTGGTGGCCCTACCAACATCCAGCAGAATGGTGTGACTGCCGCATTATGATGCAGTTGGTTGGACCGCATCGGTTGGAGGGACCGACCAACGCTTGCGACGCGCTAAAGGAGCCAGTTGGTTGGTTCATATTCCCTACAATAGGGGGAGTGCCTGCTCAGGCATCACCGTAGCGATTACGGTGTCCCTTTGCAACAGCATTTCTATGGTTGTCTGACCGCCATTGAAAGGCTGTCAGAAAGTGACTTTGGGGGCCCCTGGCAGGGCCCCTGTCCTTCTTGGGCCTCTGCAATGGAGCCTGGCACACGGTGCAGGGATGTTTCTAAACATGGCAAACACAAGGAGATGATGGACAGAGTGCTGAAACTTTTCAGACACTCACTCCCATTCACATATCTGGGTTGAATCCATCATTGTTCTCACTTCGCCACCCCAGTTCAGACTCAGCTATATGCTAATCAGCCTTGACCCTGTGCCTCATGGGAACAGTCCAGCCCGAACTGCCAAGCCAGGTCTTCCCTGTACCGGAAACAAGCATCCTGGGACCGGTTTCAGGGTAACACCCCTCATCAGCCAGGTTAGCTTGAAACCAGTGGCAAAGTGAGCAAGGGACCAACGTCTGGGAATGCCTTTTTTGCATTGAAGCTTGTGCTGCAGCCCTTTTCTAGGCCACAACTGTCTACATGATAGTGGGATTGCAATTCGAAGGTCGGGACCGCTGCCTACTTGTCAGGGGGTCCCGATCCTGAAACAATGGTGGTGGAACGCTCATCCAGCCCCCATTGTAATCAGCCCCTATATGTAACCAATATTAGGACAAGTATTAGAGTCTTGGAAGATTAGATATACTAGTCCTACTCCAGTTTATCCAACAATAGGGAAAGTGTAGGACTTGGGAGAGGTATGATTTACTATTGCAACTTCAAACAACACAACATTAGGCAAAATGTTGGACTTCAGAGGGGTTATAGTAACTATTCCTACTCCAAACAACCTAACAGATGGGAAAGTGTTAGACTTCAGAGATGTTACATTTACTATTCCTACTCCAGTCAATGCAACAGTAAGGAAAACGTAGGACTTTGGTGGGATTAAAGTTACTATTGCTTCTTAGGTCTGTGAAACAATAGCGAAAGTGTTGAACTTCGGAGGGTTACATTTATTATTCCCACTCCAGTCTAAGCAAAAATAGTAAAAGGTTAGACTTTGAAGAGGTTATATCTACTATTCCTACTCCAGGAACTGCAAAGTTGAGGAAAGTGTGGAGCTTTGGAGAGGATAAATGTACTTCTTCCACAACAAACAGCGCAAATTTAGGGAAAGTGTTGGACTTTGGAGGGGTTAAATTTACTATTCACACTGCAAAGAGTGCAACGGTAGGGAAAGTGTTGGACTTTGGAGAGGTTAGATTTGGTCTTTCTACTCTAGTCAGCGCAACAGTAGGGAAAGTTTTGGTCTTCAGATGGGTTCAATTTACTATTCATTCTCCAAACGGCACAAAATTAGGGAACGTGTTGGATTTCGGAGGGGTTAAATGTACTATTTCCACTTCATTCTAAACAGCAGTAGGGAAAGCATTAGACTTTGGAGTGCTTATGTTTATTATTCCTACTCCAGTCTGCACTACAGTAAGGAAGGGTTGGCCTTCAGAGGGGTTCAATTTATTATTCCTACTCCAAACAGCACAAAAGTAGAGAAAGTGTTGGACTTCAGAGAGGTCCTATGTACTATTACCATTCCAACCAGTCAATAGTAGGAAAAGTTTGGGACTTGGGATAGGTAAGGTTTACTATTCCTGCTCCAGTCTGTGCAACAGTAGGTAAAACACTAGATTTCAGAGGGGTTAAATTAAAAATCCCCCCTCCAGTCTAACCACACGTAGGGAAAGTACTTCACTTCAAACGCAATAGATATTTGAATAACCCAATTAATTTAGAAAAAATATAACTTAATATAAATTAACTTTCAAAATATATATATTTAAAAAAAGAAAAAAACACTAATAATCAATTAAATACTTAATTAGCAACAAACAATTGTTACTTAATTATTACTTAATTAACTTCCCACCTAATACCCCCAACAATTTTATTAGCCCACACCTAAAATAAAACTAAAATAAACGTGTATGGCACAATTTACAGAATTGATAATAAATTCAATAACTAGTTAACAATTATTAATGAATTGTGAATTATTACTTAATTAACTTCACACCCTATACCCCAACAAACCCAGCAACCGCACCTAAAATGTAGCTAAAGTATGAGTATTATGCAATTTACATAAATAATAATCAATTAAATACTTACCAATTCATAATTAATTGTTAATTAGTTATTTCTTAATTATCTTCCCACCCTTTACTTCTACAAACCCAGCAAACTTCACCTAAAATATAACTAAAATATATGATTATTAAACAATGTACATAATTAATAACACATTAAATAATTAATTAACAATGAATAATTAACCTTGAATTAATTATTACTTAATTAACTCTCCACCCTCTACTCCTTCAAACCTACCAACCCACAACTAAAATATTACTAGAATATATCAGCATTACACAGTTTACATAATTATTAATCAATCAAATAAATCATTCTGAATTAATCATTAACTGGTAAAGAATTAATACTTAATTGACTTCCCCCTATACTCACACAAATCTAGTAATCTACACCTAAAATATAACTAAAATAAATCAGCACTACACCATTTAGATAATTACTTTCAATCACATAATTGATTAAAAATTATAATTAATTAATGAATAACATATTTTTGCTTAAATAACTTTCCACCTTATCCCTCTACAATCCCAACATCCCGCTAAGACAATATAAATTACTATTAACAAGTAAAGAAGAAAATTCCAATTCACTTCAAATTGCAAATTACATTTTGAAAAATTAATAATTATACAAACAATTTTAACATCAAATTAATATATCAATTAAAACACATTATATTAATGAAAAAACTATATTTATTTAAACTATATTACAACAATCTTAATAAAAAAAGATATTAAAACAATGATATTCTTTCAAAACAATATTATTTGCCTCTATACTTATATTTTTGTATCACAACATTTTATTAACGATAATTCAGTCTCACAATATGTACCATCTAAATAACATTCTCAATGCTAATGAATGCAAACAATGAATCCAAAGCTATGCTCTAAGCTGAAATATGCACCACTTCAACTCACTTGCCCATTTTACATAAATCCACAGGAATGAATGAATTTGTCAAATAAACACATTCAGGTATAACATCAACACCACAACACACATGTAAAAACAATAAATTTTTCCCTGACCTGAAGACTTTTTTTAACCATTCCAATCCTTAACAATCCAATGCCTGTTCAATAACAAAAGGTCTCTACAGGCAGCTAATCAGAGTGAAGACATCCAGTCCTCAACCATCAGCTCCCTTGATCTGAATCATTTACAACCGTTGACATGAGTTCTTCCCTTTGTGCACACATCTACAAAACTTACTAAAAAAAACATAAATACTGACTCCCCAATTGTATCTCCAGTGAACATTCAAACTACCTCCAATCATGAACCTCAATTCCAGAGTAAAATCCATGTGAGCTGACCAAGGACACCTCAACCTTAAAATGTACTCTATAATGCAGCTCTGAAACTGCTACTTCCCATTTCTCTGGAATGATGTATTCTCAAATGAACTCATCCCACTTCCTGTAATCCATGGGGTTCCACAGGGATCAATACGTACATCAATGCAAAGAGTGTACATTTGTAAATGTATTCACTTTACACTCAATCCACTTGATCCTATTCAATGGTAGCACATACTATCATCAAGTTCAAGCCTGGCCCAACAAATACAAATCTCGAGAGCCTCTCATCGTGCCTACTATGAGGTAGCCTTTTTCTACGCCATCTCACCTGCTTGTAAATCTGTACCGCTAAATAAGAAAGACAGATAAACCAGACTGCTTCATAGCCACAGCACAGTAGCACAGAGGGCTCATTGTGAATTACCAAAATTCCTGAATCAAGCTAGCTGGCTAGCCAGCCAGGGGATGGACTGGTGGCAATTCATCAGCCGCCGTCTCCATCATGTGATAAGGGAAGGACTATACTTTGGCTCACCATCTCATTTCTGGGCTTCCAATGTGAGCAAGGGCAGTAGGGTAGGCAAACAAAGATTAAGCAGGGTTTTGGCTTAGTCTAACCAGAATGAAGAGGACTGCATTCTGGATAAAGTCCAGTGATGTTCATGCAGGCCAAAGTCCAGAAAATGATCAGTGACCTGCTGGACAGCTCCAGATGATGTTCACCAGGCTGAGCAGTTGGTAGAATCCCAGTGCCCAATCACTGTTTGTGCATCCTTACAATGTTAAAATGCCAACTCATCAGGCATGGCTCTGGTCTCCCTTCTGCAAGAGGAGTCTAGGATAGCAAGGCTTCTACCTAAAAGCGGGGGCGCCGGGTGGACCCTCAGGGACTTCACTAGTGGGAAGCTCTATGAATTTCCTCCAGATTACCTCAAACAAACTGAGAGTAAAAAGAAGAGATGGTTGATGGATGATCTCTTTGGACAGTACTCACCATCTGTCTTGCAAATGCCATTCGTACTTATTGAGAAATGTTTCTGAAAATGCATAGGTAATCTAATTTAGGCACAGTTTTAATGTTCTAGAAGCCTTTTATCAAATGTAATATGTTCTAACATTTGCAAAACATTATGCCTTTGATGAAGGTATTCAATGTTCGCAAACAATATTATGTATTATTTATATTTATGATTTTATTTGTGTTATTTCTTGATATTTTTCATTATGTACCATGAAACTCCAATGGCACTCCCGCCAGCTCAAACCTGTGGACTTCATTTCACGCCGGGTAGCCAGTGGGAAACTCCCCTAAATCTAGGCTCCTCAAACTATTAATCAGCTGCCACCAGCCAGAGCTGGGTCCTTAACGTTCTCTGTGGAGCCAGGTGCCCCGCAGGATCGTGGGTGGGGAGACAATTTATTTCTGCTCTCTCAGAGCTCACCCATGACTGAGCCACAGAAGCCAATCTGAAGCCTGGGGTCTGTAGGGATTAGCAAAAATGCTGAGAAAAATTTAAAATACAGGCGCTCCAGGGGTTAAAAATGAGAAAATGGCGGGTATACCTGTAGCACAAGGTGGAAGGGACTGTTGATATTACAGGGTGCTTAAAATTAAGGTTACCTCACAAGGACAATAGTTACTACACATTCCGAACTTCCAGATGTGTCTGATGCTCTTAAAGTGCTTTAAAAAGTTGCTAAAACAGCTGCTGTCTAGCGAGGATGTTCACAATATACACGCGGATTATACAATGATTCACTCGAGATGGATTTGGAAAGTCAATAGATATTTTAGGCATAATTCCAGTGCGCCAGGGGATGATTTCCTACATGATGCCAACATTCACTGGAAGTTGGCCACAGCTAGAAATAATTAAATATGCAGCCCAGGGAATACAATTATGGATCCAACGGGCTATTCAATGTGAAGGAGAAATGATCACGCTTGTTCTGCTAGGACTACTAGACACAATAGCCAAAAAGTAAGGACCAGGTTGCTTAAAGAATTTTTGAAAGCAGGTAAAGATTTTTCAATTATGAAAGGTAGAAATATTTATAAAAAATAAACATCTGTCAGAGCTAAACCTTAACTGCTATTTAGTTTTCCATGTTAAAATGCTTTGGTTACAATTTTCGGAGACACCGATGACATAAGGTAGCAAGGTTTCAAAGCAAAGTTAACAAAACAGAAAGTGGCGAGATTCTATTGCCCACAAAGGTGAATGGAATTCAAAATACACACCCAATCCCTCCTCATTGCAGAGCAAAGCCAAAGGGTTGCCTGCAAGCCCTGAGAGTGGCGTTACTGCCTCCAATACCATTCAGTGAAGGTTTGGATTCCATAAGTTGCTGCGTGTTCATGTTGATGCCCATAAGACTAGTTATCACGTTACTGTCAGCGCCGCAGAGGCTCAATGTAAATCACAAGTCAAGGGTTCAAATCCTACAGGGTCATCCCTGCCTGTCTCTTTTACAGGGGTCAATAATATGAATGCCGAGTGTGTCGGCAGCTTTGCAACAAACCTAATGAAACGCCTAGACACGCTCCAAAGATTATTATGCGCTATAAAAGTGCCACTATCTTTATGATCTCATGGAATTGCTCCAAGCCTCCCTCTCAAGCTCTACCGAAAAGGATTTAAGACCCAAGAGGCACCTCCCAACGTCACTTAAATAGTAGCCTAGATTTTTACTGCGTCCTCTCTCCTTCTCTCTCTCTCTCCTTCTCTCTCTCCTTCTCTCTCTCTCTCTCTCTCTCTCCCTGTCTATTCCTTTCTCTCTCTTCTTCCCTCTCTCCTTCTCTCTCTCTCTCTCGCTCTCCCTTTCTATTCCTCTCTCTCTCTCCTCTCTCTCCTTCTCTCTCTCTCTCGCTCTCTTTTTCTCTCATTCTCCCTGTTTATTTATCTCTCTTTCTTATTCCCTCTCTTTCTCTCTGGCCACGGTGCTAAGCAGAATGACAATGTGGGTCAAAGTTCACATGGTGCCTAACGGGAACTCTCCCAAAGACTTATACCTCCTTGAATCAACCACCTACGTTGGCAGTATCCATACCACCTGGCCGTCCACAATATGCTATACTATGATCCCACGGTGCGATGAGTATGGCAGCCTGCTTAAAAGATCTGAAGGTCAGGGATGCGCAGGCCCAGCCTTGAGAATCCTTCCATTTCACAAACTGATTACCAATCCAATAAGAATGGTTTGCATGCAGGTAGCAAGAGGTCCCACAAGCAAGAAGTGGATATATTTCAAGGCACTGAAAAGCTTTACCGCGCGTGATACTAACAAACACGCATTATGCACACACTTCATAAGTCGTAGCCTTTATTTTTTTTTAAAACATATTATTATTGCCATTTATAGTTTACAATAACAAAGTGCGTTAGGATACATTCGGTTGGATTGCATTTTTCGCATCTCACATCGTGGTACAGTGCTATCCATAAATTAATTTGTTCGATAGATATCCTGTCGATATTAGGATCTGAGGCTAAGTGATTGCCATATAGAACTGGGGCAGAAAACTGGGAAAACGTTCATGGAATTTCTGGGTACGAACATCAGATGAGGTGTCAGGGCATTATGTGTCTCACTAATCAGTACATCTGTGTGCTATTAGAGATGAGGGGAAAAATGTGGTCGGTCCAGCTCCGACACCTGGCCATCGAGTGTGACGTGATGCGTAGGTCGTAGCCTCTATGCTGCTAGTCTATTGTGCTAGTAAAGAAGAACACGATTTGGTACAGTTTGAATAATTTGTTACAGAGTAAACAGTTTCACAGAGTATATGAACTACAGGTGGACAATGGCCGTGTGATATGGAGTTGCTCTAGTGTCATTGTGTTCTGGAGGGAGATTATGCAGAGAACTGGGGCATTCACAAAGCAACTGCTGGAATGTTGTTCAGAAAAATGTACATTTAGGGTGACTAGCAGAAAGAAGAAAGGATGCCACGTGTGGAACTCCAATCAACTTGCATTTTTGTTGGCTAGCAAAAGACATAGGGCCTGATTACGAATGCGGCAGTCGTAAGACCGCCGCACTCGCGGTGCCGGTGGACCGTCTACCATATCACGACTACATGTAGTCGTAGCGGCAGAGGATCACTGCCTGCGCCAGGTAACTGCCATTCCCTTGCGCTGGCGCGGCGGAGGCCCAAGGTAACGTGCTAGGCGGGACTGGCGCAGTCCCGCTGAGCATATTACGAGTTTCCTCCACCGCCAGCAATTTCATGGCAGTATCCCTACCATGAAAAGGCTGGCGGTGGAGGAACAAAGGGGAACTTATATGGCCGCCATCCTCCCTGCCATGGGGATTCAGTCAGGGTCTGCTTGCACTCCAGGTTCCAGCGTGGCATGGATGTCACCGTCCATGCCATGCTGGAACATTTTTGCCGTTCCCACTGCGGTGCTTGTTTTTCTGGCACCGCCATGGAAAAGGCAAAAGGACCGTCTGCCTAAACGAGTTAAACTCGTAAGCAGGTTAGCTGTCCTGGTGTAGCTTTAGCACAGCTGTGACGGCAGAGAGTCGGCGCAACTGCGCCAAAGTCGCCATCAGCCCCATTGATAGGAAAAATGCTTAAATATGTGCTGCTGTAGCCCTCTGTGATGCTCTTGGTGCTACAGGCAATGACTGTACTATTACAGTCCTGACATATATCTCATGTAGGGCTCGCTGATGACCTTGGAGCGACCTTCAGTGACTATACTGTTACAGGCGTGACTTAAAAAGAGGATTGTCATTATGGAAAGAAAATAATGGAAAATGCACCACTCTGTAGAAAATAATAAAGTTTACAAAAATATCCTTCACAATCGGGGCCATTGTGTGCAGGCAGTAACTCATATAATGATAACTTCCCTGTAAACGGGATTACTTCAGTGAATGTCGAAAATTTGCAGTCATGTCATTTCAGGATTAAAGTATAATCAATCTGACAGCATCTTTTCTTTTTATAATGCTCATCAAATCCATGCAGAAAAAAACAAGTGCAATTGATGGATAGTTGGCACATTGCATCCGCGTCTTCATCGTTTAGCCATCACACTCTCTTGATCGAATGATGCCAACCTGCACAGGCACTACTGAAGATAAAGATGGAAAGAACTGTGATAAAGAGCTCTCTCTGGACTACATGGTGAGGCTTCGCAGTCACAATATACAATCTTGGAAGCTACAAGTCAAGCGTATGATCCTTTGCTAAAACCCTTGATGTTCTGTGTCCAAAGATCCGAAAATAGAAAAGATGGAGATGCTGCCAAATAAGTCCAAACCCTGGAGCATGGAGTGTTTTCAGACTCTCAGGGCTGGTGGAAGTTCAGCACATGGAGCTACAATAATCCGGGGCTTAGTGCACATGAAGTTTGTTCTCTGATCTTCATACTTTGATGTCTGTATGTACTAAGCTCCTTCACCTGGAGGAGCAGGTGAATAACCTGTCATCATAACCACTTAAAAGGGGAAGGCCTGCCTGAGTAAAAGAGATTGTTTGGAGACAAAGTATTCCTTCGCCTTGACAATAAAATTCTCCTTCCAAAATCAAATTTCTCATTCAATAAAAGTCACTTGGTTGATGCTTAGGGTACTGGATAGAGTGAGACTGGGGAGAGTTGAGACAGATTGATAGTAAAGCAGGAACAGAAACTATAAGGATGCTGAAAGTGTTCATATGTACGTTGTTATGTAACATCACAAGTTTTTGTATAGCTCAATATTCTACCTTTTCTCAAGTCTCTTTAATGTTATTCAGATGTAAGTAGCCTGGTCACGGGTTGGCATAAAATGATAGGCTCTCCATAGGTGATTAGTTTGTGTGAATCTCAGCCTTAATATTGAGTACTAAATATTGTGCTACGATACCTTAATATCACAGCTGAAATATCGACAACCAAAACATCGATAAGGTAAGTGTGTGTATATATATATATATATATATTCACTTAAAAAACCATAGGTTTCACACATATTATAGTTAGCTGGACATTTCTCTCGTAAAAAACCAATGAAATTCCCCCGTTATAGTTAGTGCAGGCAACTATAACTCACGCGACCGCAATCCTCAGCTGATGACGTCAGATATTACATCACTGATTAAATATGTGTCTTTCTGAAAAATAAATATTTGTAATATATGTATAGCTAAAGATTAATGGAAGAAGACATGGGTAAATAGGTGTCTAAATACAGTGATGTAATATCTGACGTCATCAGCAGAGGATTGCGGTCGCGTGAGTTATAGTTGGCTGCACTAACTATAACGGGGGAATTTCATTGGTTTTTTACGAGGGAAATGTCCAGCTAACTATAACATGTGTGAAACCTATGGTTTTTTAAGTGAATTTGCAAGGTTTTTTAAATTCTAATTCCTAACTATAACGTGTGTGAAAACTATGGTTTTTTAAGTGAATTTGTACGGTTTTTTAAATGCTAATTTATGTATTTATTAATATTTTTTTTGTCAGGTTCTTCGCGCACCGAGCACCCATGATGCATTGTGCGTGCCGTGCGCGCACAGTGCGCGCACCCCGCGCTTTTTTGAAAAAAAAAAAATGTGTTTTTCATCCTTGGGGGTCCTTCAGTGACCCCCTGACAAAGGCTAGGGGGTCAGGAACTGTCCACCCTGCCCCCTTTTCACATTCTCCACCTTTGTTTTTCACTGCCTCAGACTGCGAGAGACAAAATGGCGGCCGACACTTCCTGATTTCGACCGACTGGAATGTTTACTGTCATGTAACCACCAATCAGAATTACGCTCGCGAACGTCAGGCAAATCCACTACGGAGAGGCTCCTACAAGCGGATCCCCGTCCCTACCTACACATAAATCAAGCTGCTAGTCGAGTGCTACTTAAGGGGGAACAACCTTGGAGCAGAACATATATATATATATATATCAACAAATCGATCACTCCTTTCGAGTAACCAGAGGACACAGCAGGGATGCGTTCGGGAGTTCCTTTAATAACAAATGCTCGGCATAATGCATTTCGGCTTGTATGTGCCTTCCTCAGATGCCGCCTGCAGTCAAAGGTTCCATTATGCCTCTTCCCTTGAAATACTATGGCCCTCCCTTATGTAGGAGGTCTACTGGCTCCACTTGATCGGATGCAGCTGCAGTCTGGTGTTGGAGACTGCAACTACCATAATTCCATATTCCGGTAAGTACCGCTCGTGGAGTCAAGAGTCCGCTCGCATGAGCGCTGCTGTGCCTGGCAAGGGAGGGGGTTTGATGTTAAAAGGGAACTCCTAAATTAATGTCCAGGACTCCCTCGGGTCCCCAACGTTCTGCCCCACAAAGACAGACCGGGCCGTGAAACGGGAATGTAATCTTCCTGTCTCCCCGTGAAGTCACGGTCTGTACCTGACAGCGGCCACTTGCCTGGCCTACTTCTGAGGCGGTCCTGCGGAATCCGATCCCTCGGTAAAGAAAATTGCCACGTTGCCAACAGCCCACAGGACACTTGAAGAACGGGTCCTCTAAAACGCATGCTGGCAGCGCGTGAAAAAGTCAACAAATCGATCACTCCTTTCAAGTAACCAGAGGACATAGCGGGGATGCGTTCGGGAGGTCCTTTAATAACAAATGCTCGGCAAAATGCATTTCGGCTTGTGTGTGCCTTCCTCGGATTCCGCCTGCAGTCAAAGGTTCCATTTTGCCTCTTCCCTTGAAATACTATGGCCCTCCCTTTTGTAGGAGGTCTACTGGCTCCACTTGATTGGATGCAGCTGCAGTCTGGTGTTGGGGACTGCAACTACCATAATTCCATATTCCGGTAAGTACCGCTCGTGGAGTCAGGAGTCCGCTCGCATGAGCGCTGCTGTGCCTGGCAAGGGAGGGGGTTTGATGTTAAAAGGGAACTCCTAAATTAATGTCCAGGACTCCCTCGGGTCCCCAACGTTCTGCCCCACAAAGACAGACCGGGCCGTGAAACGGGAATGTAATCTTCCTGTCTCCCCGTGAAGTCACGGTCTGTACCTGACAGCGGCCACTTGCCTGGCCTACTTCTGAGGCGGTCCTGCGGAATCCGATCCCTCGGTAAAGAAAATTGCCACGTTGCCAACAGCCCACAGGACACTTGAAGAACGGGTCCTCTAAAACGCATGCTGGCAGCGCGTGAAAAAATCAACAAATCGATCACTCCTTTCAAGTAACAAGAGGACATAGCGGGGATGCGTTCGGGAGTTCCTTTAATAACAAATGCTCGGCAAAATGCATTTCGGCTTGTGTGTGCCTTCCTCAGATGCCGCCTGCAGTCAAAGGTTCCATTTTGCCTCTTCACTTGAAATACTATGGCCCTCCCTTATGTAGGAGGTCTACTGGCTCCACTTGATCGGATGCAGCTGCAGTCTGGTGTTGGGGACTGCAACTACCATAATTCCATATTCCGGTAAGTACCGCTCGTGGAGTCAAGAGTCTGCCCGCATGAGTGCTACTGTGCCTGGCAAGGGAGGGGGTTTGATGTTAAAAGGGAACCCCTAAATTAATGTCCAGGACTCCCTCGGGTCCCCAACGTTCTGCCCCAGTCACAAAGACAGACCGGGACGTGAAACGGGAATGTAATCTTCCTGTCTCCCCGTGAAGTCACAGTCTGTACCTGACAGCGGCCATTTGCCTGGCCTGCTTCTGAGGCGGTCCTGCGGTATCCGATCCCTCGGTAAAGAAAATTGCCACGTTGCCAAAGGCCCACAGGACACTTGAAGAATGGGTCCTCTAACACGCGTGCTGGCAGTGCATGAAAACATCAACAAATCGATCACTCCTTTCAAGTAACCAGAGGACACAGCGGGGATGCGTTTGGGAGTTCCTTTAATAACAAATGCTCGGCAAAATGCATTTCGGCATGTGTATATATATATAGTGGGGGTGTGTGTATATTTAATATACTTAACTCCACATACATGTACCTTGACAATGTATATCTATAAGAAACATAGATGTGGAGCTAAGAATAGTAAATGTATACTTACCAATATATGCCTACCTCCTCTATATTTAGATGTCTATATTTTGGCAATGATTTTATGTGTCACAAAAATTAGTACTCGATATTCTGACATACAACCTCTGTTAGGGGCTTGTGTTCTTGCTCTCCACATGCTACTCGACCCACTGACTGGTTGGCAATATTATTTTTAAATTTAAAACAACAATTCCTAAGGAGAAAGAAAGAGAAAACATGATATTTCTAAGTTATAAAATATTATAGTTCAACTTTATTTTCTACATCAATTAATCATCAAAACTTTTACAAGGATTACCAGCATAGTTGCAAAGAGATGAAAAGTTGTTTTTCATCCTAGACAAAGTGAAATTGTGTCATCTAACTCTTCTGGCCCTAAGGACATGTTTGATCCTTGTAGCAGAAGCCTGCCACCACATGCTGAGGGTATCTAGGAAACTCCCTGGTAATTCCTGCCATAGAATACCTCTGCATAGTTGACTCAGAAGTGAAGGTTTGCATTGGACGCAAAGACAATGGGCCTGATTAGAAAATATTATGCTGAGACCTACTCTTGTAGTACTCCTAAATTCCAAGAGTAAGCCAGAAAGAGTACTGCAGTCATCGTACTCCTTTATAAATCTGGCATGTAGTGGTAGTTTTCCAGTTCATGGTTCACCCTTCTTATACAGCAGATATAAAATATTTCTTTCACTGTTCAGCCCATATAGAGGGGACATTTTAACAGGTCTGCATTGTAAATTGAGAAACGACAGACACAGTCCTTTAGAGCAGGAATACCTGAAAAGTTCAGCTTTTCAATAAAACACCTGAAAACAGGTATGTTTTGGTTCAGTGAATCGATAAATATTCAACTTCTGTGAGGTTTGGAATGCCATACAAAAATGAGGATATTAATTCCTTCTGGTACTAAGTGAAGATCTCTAACTATTGGAACGAAAGCTGAAAGAATAATTACTGTATATCACACGGATCCCTGGCACAATATTGTGTTAAAGAATATTGTCAAAAATATTGTGTCAAAAATGTCATTTACCATAATATCATAATCCTATATTATAATGGAATGAAAATATAGGAATAAAAACACGTTTCACACTAATATCGTCCACAAATAGACAATATTATTTTTTATATAAATAGAGTTTAAAGTATAAATGTTATAGAGTTTAATATATATAATATATATATGTATATATATATATATTTTTTTTTTTTTAAATATACATACATATAACTATATATATATATATTTACATGATGAACACACATATATATATATGCAGATAGTGTAACATAATTTTAAAAAGTATACATTTTTCGTTATATTATATTATTTTTTAATGAAATTTATTAATATGAATGTTATATTATATATATAAATATATATATATTCGTTCTAGCAGTTAAAATATTATTAAAATTAAAATAATGTAAGATAAATAGTTTTATTTATTATGTTAATAAGTATATCGATAAAATACTAAATATTTTAAAGGGCAAAAAAACACATTTACAAAAAGTACTATAAACAATAAAACACATTCTCAAATAAAAACACAGAATGGTATATATAAAAAAAGTAATTAATGTGATAAACTCTATGTAACCACCATTATTAAAACTACTAGAGTCTAAGAACATTAAATAAACTATTCCCACTCTAGTTTATGCAACGATAGGGAAAGGTGTTGGACTTTGGAGGGGTAACATTAACTATTTCCATTCCAGTCTGTGCAACAGTAGGGAAAGAGCTGGTTATTTCAGAGGGGTGAAATGTACTCTTCCCACTCCAAACAGCACAACAGTAGGGAAAGCGTTGGATTTTGGAGGACTGAAATATTCTGTTCCCTATTCCCACTAGAGTCTGTTCAAAAGTTGGGAAAACGTTGGATTTCGGAGGGGTGACACTTACTATTCCCACTCCAAACAGCACAACAGTAGGGAAAGTGTTGGACTGTGGAAGGGTAAAGTTTACTATTCCCCCTCCAGTTGTGCAACAGTAGGAAAAGTATTGGATTTCAGAGGGGTGAATTTAATATTCCCACTCCAGTCTGTGCAACAGTAGTGAAAGCGTTGGATTCCGGAGGGTTGAAATTTACTATTCCTTCTCCAAACAGCACAATGGTACAGAAAGTGTTTGACTTTGGAGGGTTATAATCTACTACTCCCACTCCAGTCTGTGAAACAGTAGGGAAAGTGTTGGACAGACTGGAGTGGGAGGGGTGATATTTACTATTCTCAATCCAAACAGTGCAACAGCAGAGAGGAGTCAAATTGCAAAGAGGTTAATTTTACTCTTCCTACTGCAGTCCAAACAAGAGTTGGGTAAGTACTTCACTTCAAACACATTACATATATAAGTAACACCATGAATGTAGAGAAAATAAAACTCTTAATATTAAGTTTTTGAATTTACATACATATGTATGTATATCTATTATATGTATGTAATAACCAATTTACATATTTACTATTCATTAAAATATTTATCAATTAATAAATATTTGTTATTCAATTATCAATTAACTTGCCACCATATATCCCTGAAAGCCTAGCCGCTCACATCGGAAATTTAACTTACAAATTAAGCATTCCATAATGTACATATTTTGAATCCATTAAATAATTAATTAAAAATTAATCATTAATTATTACTTAATTAACTTCACAGGCTAGACCACTACAAACCAAGCAGCCGGCAACTAAAATATAATTAAAATAATCAAATAGTGCACAATATTCAGAATGCAAGTAAATAATTAATTTAGAAATAACTATTAATACATTATTTATTAATTAACTAACTTCCCACCCAATACCGCTACAAACCTATCAGCCCACAAATAAAATATTAGTACACTAAATCAGTATTCCATATTATTTGGCTTCAACTGGCCAGATAGCAGCATAGGGAGGTAGTAAAGGGGGTGTTTTTCAGGGCCAGACTGGCCATTTCACAAATTTCCTGACGGGCTGTAAGTTAGAATGTCTACATTCAGAGATGGATGGTCTGCTTGGACCTCATCATGAAAACCCATCTGGCTCCATTATAGTTGCAGCTCCAGCAGCTCCAGCAAAGTTGGGTTGTCTGAACATTTTTCCCAACCCGATTTTGGTTTCCCATCTGGCCCTGGTGGTGTTACTAGAATGCTGCTCTTAATTGCCTTTTGTGTTTGGGTATGTCGGTAATTGGTAAAATCCTACTCAAGCAGCAACCCCAATCCTTGTCACAGAGAAGAGCTAGCAACCCCAATATTAAGTTATGCTCAAACCTCTGGTAGTTTGGCACAGAACAGTCAGGCTTAACTTTAAGGCAATGTGTAAAGTATTTACGCAGCACTTCAAACAGTAATAAAGGGAAATTACAACAGAACGAAAATCCCACATCAATTTAGAAAAAATACAGTAAGTTTTAATAAATAAATTAAGACCAAAAAGACAAAAATCGAAGATATGCAATTTTGCCCCAAAAGGCACAAAGCTCCAACTGTGGTTGGTCACTCTGGACTGGGACAAAGTTTCAAGTTCATGCTGACTGTGATGAAGTGCGGGTCACCCACACAGTCCAACATCGGTCCACTGAACACAGTACCTTAATCCTGGTTGCAAAGAGATGCAGAGTCTCACTTTGAGGATGTACTGTGCAGTAGAGATGATGCAAGCCCCAGGTGAGGAGATGTATCACGCAGCAGAGGTTCTGGGGAGCTTCACAGTGCAAGGTGATGTCCTTGCATGGAACTGCATCACGCTACAAGGGTTCTGGTGGGCTGCATCAGGTAAGGTGATGTCCTTGCGTGGAGATTCAGATGTGCTGCGATGGGCGATGCAAAGTCCTTGCATCAGCGAGTCTGTGCAGAAGAGGCGATGCATGTGTTTCGAGCACAATATGTCGAGTAGCAAAGGTGATGTGCTGGTTCTGTAGGAGATGTGCCACACCACGTAGGAAATGCTTCAGTTCTGCTGAATCCAGAAATGTGCTGGCAGAGCACCTTCAGGTCAACTTCCAAGGGTCCAGGACTTAAGTGGCACCACTTGGTAGGGCACAACCCGCAGATGGCAGAGTCCAGGTGCTGGGGTCAAGGTTATTGGAAGCCTGTTCTGTCCCAGAAGTTTCTGATTCGGTGGCCAGCCAACCTGCCCTTAGAGTCACTTTGGGTCCTGGGTTTAGAGTTGCAGGCCCAGTCCTTCTCACCAAAACAAGAGGGCAGCAAGGAAGCAGTCAGCACAGCAAGGTGGCAGTCCTTCTGGGAAGCAGTCCAGAGGAGTGGCAGTCCTTCAGCAACACAACAGTCCTTCCTGGCAGAGTCAACAGGTCCAGAAGTTTACAGTTCAATATTTATAGCTGGTGCCCACTTTGAAATAGAAGAAGCTTCTAGAGGCCTCCACCCCTCGAGATGCCAAGCATCCCCTTCCTCCCTGTGCTGGCCCCAAAAGAGCAGTGTTAAACCCTTTGTTAGAGTTCTCTGGCATAGACTTTGTGATGGGCAAGTGTGGTAGGTGACAGCTCCTCCCCCTCCTTAACTCAGAGTAACCCATCCAGCCAACATCTATCTTCCCTTTGTCTTACTGGCTGTAAGCAATACCCAAAGACAAACTGATGGGTACTCCTAGTCATGTGACCCAGGATTATACTGCAGCCTCAAAATGGTTAGAACAAGAAAATGCCAACTTTCTAAAAGGGGCATTTTCAGAATTGTGACAAAAAATCTGACTTACCATTAAAGAGAGCTTTTTATTACAATTCTTTAGACACCAAACTCAACCTTTCTACCTGTTCCAAATCGAAAATTATGACTTATTAAATATAAAATGGTATCCCAATGTTATCCTGGGAGAGGTAGGCCTCAGATTAGTGATAAACAAATCTAAGAGTTTTTCACTACCAGGGCATGTAAACTTGAAAGTACATGTCCAACTTTTTAAATACACTGCACCCTGCTCTTTGTAGGGCCTACCCTAGGGGTGACTTATATGTATTAAAAGGGGAGGTTTGGGCCTGGCAATCTGCACACATAGGGGCCGATTGCGATCTCGTTCAGAAAGCAAACCAAACGACTTGTGTCAGGAATGCTTTCCATACGACTCGTGTCAGGGGAGTCTGACTGAACAAGTACGATGCATTTGAATGCATCTGGATACGATTTGGTCAGACTCCCATTGACTTCAAAGGGAGCTTGTGTGCCGAACGAGTACACAGGCTCCCATTGACAAAAGGGGTGGTTGGGGATAATCGTGCACTCTGTCGCGGGCACCACTTGGTGCCTGCCCACTGTGCATGGTCTGAAAGGTGGTACCCACGGTTACCCCCACAAGCACGATTCGGAAGGCCCTTGGGGAAGGGGGGCCTGCTACGGGCTCCCAAAGACTGATTCCGGAAGCCTTTTCGATCTGGGCAAAACGAATCGTAAATGCTGCCCGAATCGTTCTTCGTACTTGCTCGCTTGGAAAACCTACTCCATAGAGTTTTACAATTCGGCTCTGGAGGGCTCTATCTCTCCATATGCCTTCCAAAACCGATTCGGTCAATGCTAAGACTTTCCAGGCATCGTACTAGCTCATTTGGAACTTGGAGCGAATCGGTCAAGCACAAGGTCTCCGGATCGGTTTAGGCAATTACAAATCTGAGCCCTTCCGAACGAGATCGGAATCGGCTCCATAGGCTGCAATATCAGGCCTGAGACATGTTTAAAGGGTTACCTAAGTGGGTGGCACAATCAGTGCTACAGGCCCACTAGTAGCATTTAATTTGCAGGCCCTGGGCACATGTGGTACCATTTTACTAGGGACTTACAAGTAAATTAAATATGGCAATTGGATGTACGCCAATTTCACCATGTTTTAAGGAGAGAGAGCACAAGCACTTTAGCAGTTGTTAGCAGCAGTAAAGTGTGTAAAGTCCTTAAAGCCAACAAAAATGGGTTACAAATGGAGGGTGAAGGCAAAAGGCTTGGGGATGACCCTGCAGAAAGGGCCAAGTCCAACAGTCAACTAGTGTATAAGAGTTGTCAATAGCATGTGACATTAGATATAGTACTGTGAAAACTTACATGAATCTTGTATTTCTATAACATCAAAGTCCCGTTGCACTTTAATATGTCAATGTGCACTGATGTTTTTATAATTAAAAATGAAAGTATTTTCTTATTAATATGAAGTGCCCTTGAGCCTCAATATGCTTGCTAAGTACAACTTTTTCTAGTAGACCTAGAAGCCATTTGAGGTAGTACATTTGCACGATCACTGCCTTTCATAGTAAAGGGTAGCTTCACTTTGGATATTGCCAACGAGACGCACATTTTCAAGAAATAAAAGAAGTCAGCAGTGTATTCATATATTGTATCTTCTGACTCAAGTATGTCTCGCATTTTCTCCACGAGGAGATCCTGCCCCCTGCTCTTTAGCAAAGTTTTGCTGAAAGTATCATGTTTCTTTCACAGGTTTTTGTCCCATCAGCTTGTATGGAGACAAAAATATATAATTATGTGTGAAATTCAGCACTACAAGCTCCAACTGGCCATCTTGGGCCAGAAATCTGGTTGGTTGAAATGACAATTGTCTCTTAATTATTTGCTGTGCTGTCGCTATTTTCACGTTAAATGCTTGTTAGACTTTTGGCTTCCCAATGTGTTGTGTATTATTTTAACACCACCTTAATCTTTCAAGAGTTATAGTAGTTGATTCATTGAGTTTTTATAGCGGACATCAAGCAATAGTATAAGTTGCTGAAATCCACATTGTTTTGAAAAGGTTGTAAAGAGGCAACTACGTCCAGAACCAAAGTATTCTTGGAAATGATTGTAATAAAATTGAGAAGAAATGAGTAGCTGGGCACAGTGTGTCTAAA
The DNA here is from genome assembly GCF_964204655.1 of Triturus cristatus. Taxonomy (NCBI): domain Eukaryota; kingdom Metazoa; phylum Chordata; class Amphibia; order Caudata; family Salamandridae; genus Triturus; species Triturus cristatus. The sequence goes on from NC_140592.1 coordinate 139,680,772, forward strand.
ACAGAATTATATTTGGTGGCCAGGGTTGCCTAATGGGTTGGCCAAATAATCAATGAATGCTCAGAGATATCATATTTGGGACATATTTAGTGCTTTGAAAGCCAAGAATGAACCAAATCTATAATAACAGTTCACAGAGATGCTTGGTTTTGTAGCTGCAGAGAATTATTGTATTAAAAGAAAGTCGTTAGCAGGCACATTAAAAAAGATATGGTCTCTATATCTGAAGTCAGATGTCTAAGTCTTCTCAAGAGCTCAAGGCATTGTTTTTCTACCAGCACTGGTGGATCTGGCGTCCATTTTGTGTTCATAATACTTTACTGTCACCCGCATAATAAATGCTCCAAATGGACTTCTTTTCGGTTTTACAATAAATTATAATTATTTGTTTGTCTTGGCTTGCCAGCTGTAGTTTTGTTAAGACATAGAATTAGCAATAGCACATATAAGAAAGGAGAACAACAAATTAGTATTAACTAACCAAATTCCAATGTAGAGAATAGTGGAAAAAAAGAATACATTTCAGTTGCTTATGGAAGGAACCACAAAACTGGAATTGCTATATAGGCAGAGGAAGAGTGTTGTAGATCTGAAGTGCTTGGGGCCAACATTCTTGACCTTCTTAGACTCATCTCGAACAAGGAATGACAAGTCCCTGTTTCCATAGAATATAAGTTGATCCATGTAATAAATGGCCAGAATGTATCGTTGACATATGCAGGCCTGGCTTGATTCAAGCACTTAAAGGTCAAACAAGGCCCCTGTCTTGAAGCCCTCCTTGTCCATCAAAGGCAGCCAGTGAAGCAACCTTAGAACCCTAGATATATGGTCCCATCTTTTCTGCCCATGAAGCAGTTGCACTACAACATTGTCCAGCACCATCTTGCAATATATCCTGTGCTGTAAAGAGCAGCATCTAAGGAACTACCATAGCCAAAACTAGCGGTGACCATTGTGTCTGTGATTTTTTTATTTTTTTTATTTTACTTTTGGTATTGCATATAGCGCAAACCTACCTCCATGGAACAGGAAGCACTTTACAAAGAATAAGAGAAAGTTCAACACACTCAGCTGGGTATACCTTTTCCAACTGCTCGAGGCGATTAATTTTGGACCACGTTTCACTGCATATGTACGCCTGCTCTATACAAACTTAACGGCGTCTGTCCGAATAGCCGGGCACTGCTCACGCTCCTTTCCTATCCAAAAATACACTAGGCAGGGCTGTCCCCACTCTTGTTTACCCTTGCGGGCCTGCCCTTAGGATCGTGGGTTCTCCGTGGCTTTGAATGGTCCCCATCGCGAACGACCGTTATACGATGTCCTCTTTTTTATGACAGATCCCTGGTTTTCCGGGCCCCGCATCCTGCAAATCCTCAGAGTGTTCGGGGAACCTACTGGTTTACAAACGAACCCCGTAAAATCAGTTCTGTTTCCAGTGTGCGGTCATCAAGGCTGTGATGCGTCGGCGCGCAGCTAACCCGTGCCATAGATGGCTTTAAGTACCTCAGCATTTTGGTGTCGCCAGGCCCTAAAGTCTCATGGGCGCATAATATCACTCCACTGCTAAATAGTGAAACGGCAATATGGTCCTCCCTTCCCTTGTCCTAATATATGGGTGCTCGGCCATCTTCAAGATGGTATCGCTGCCTCGGATTTTATATCGCCTCCAAAACTTCCCATATCATATTCCGGGTTCCTGGTTCGCCCAGGTCAACGCCACAGAAAACTAATTTCTTTGGAACGGTGGGGCGGTCAGGGTTGCTCTCTACACATGTGTGCAATCCACATACTGTGGGAGGATCACAGCAGCAGACATTTATTCATATTATGTGGTGTCCCATATACTCATGGTAAATGAATGGTGGTATAACTCCCTCACGGACCCAGCATATGCGATTGAGCATGTGGCAATGGAACGGACCTCCCTCCTTCATCTCCTATATAGTGCCACACACCTGTATTTTATGCCTCCAGCAGGTAAAGTCATGATACAGCTGTGGTGGGCCAAAGTCCGACAGATGGGTTGGAGCAGAAAGCTCACTCGAGCAACCCCACTATGGCAGGGTATGTACCTCAGCCCAGTAGCCGCCTTGGGGGGGTTCCGGGGATTGGATCTGGTGGGGATATCCACTCTTGGTGATGTGATGCGGGGTACTACACTGAAATCCTTCCAGCAACTACAGGCGTAGTACACATTACACAAAACACAATTCTACAAATTCCTCCAGCTCCATCATGCACTCACTCCCCTGATCCACACGCTTGAGACCCGTCCAGAATTCCACCCATTAGAGGGCCGTCTGCTGAAGGGAGATTTAGGCCTCCACAAGATCAGGCAAATATATCAGACCCTAATGACCCATACACAGACAACGCTCGACAAGACACGGCTGGCGTGGCAAGCCGACATTCCTGATTTGACGGATGACGACTGGGCTGAAGCTTTCGCTACCTCACAGGTTGCGGCGGTCTCTACAAGATACCGCCTGATACAATTTTAATATTTGCACCGGGCTTACTATACACGGACCAGACTTTGGCAGATGGGAGTTATCCAGTCCTCTACATGTCTGCTGTGTGACCGAGAGGAGGGGACATTCTTGCATACTGTCTGGAGTTGCACGGCGTTGCTACACTTTTGGTGCAGAATTAGGTCCTGCCTACAGGAGGTGCTTGCGTGGGAACACCCGCTGGACCAGCGACTCTTCCTCTTACACAGCACGGACGACATTGTGGGAAATAAGTATAAGCAACACTTACTGTTTTTAGCTCTCACTATTGCCAAGAGAGTCATAGCACAATTGTGGAAAGGGACGTCTCCCCCGACACTGGGCAAGTGGAAGACCAAACTAGATAGATATATGGGGGCCGAAATGGCAGTATTCCTAGCTCGGGGTTTCCCTGTTAAACACAGGAAGATTTGGACCCGATGGGCGTCATATCGAGGACTTGAGCTTCCCCCCTTACCACCTGCAGACCCCTGATTGGTGCCTCCTTTTTTCCAATGCTCATTGCACGGACTATCCCGCACTGTTTGATAATGGATCCCTATGCTAATTTATTGTATACTCATGTCTTGAGATCTAGTAATGTCTGCAATTTGTTTGAGTTGTACCACCTGCATGTTTGGCAGGTGTTGGAAATTGGTCAAAATACTGGATTTTTCTGATATCAAACCTTTTTATCCTACAGTTCATTCATTGTAGGGCTATCGCCCGTCCTTTCAATGAAAAACCAAATAACATTTGTTGTTTAAAAAAGAATAAGAGAAAGAGTTACACCAGGATGTTATTAGAGGGGATCAAAAGATATCAATTGAACAGTAATAGACAGTACACTAATATTTTCACATTACACTATTACATATTTGTACATACAATTTCACATATTCACAATGTAGGGAATAAATCACTGGATTTTAGTCAAGAACAGAGCCACGATTAGAACCCATGGTCTAGGGTAAGTAAGTAAGGCACTAAAAAACCTATGACAATGTAACAATTCTTCTCGGGCACAAACATTAACATACTTTTCACCATCCATCTTTGCCAAAAACAGTTTTTTGTAATCAAAATAAAAACATGCATACATATTTATGCCTTTGTATATTCACCAGAATTCTACATTTTATGGCAAATATTGCCCATATTCCCAAAATATTTCTAGGATGTCTTCAGACTCACGGCCCGCTGCCAATTTTGCATATGAATAGGCTTCAAAGGATTTGTTTAACCTTCCAGTGAGATAAAACAACTAACATTCCAATGTGTGCATCTTGAAGGTTAAGACAATGAGCAATTGCCAATAAAAGTGAGAGATATCAGCTGTGACCTATCCCATTGACACAGTTAAACCCATACTACATGACCGATAAAGACCACCAGGTCTTTATCTCGCTAACCAAAGCAATTGGGTACATACAGTCCAACTGCACATGCGCACAAGCTCTCAACAGATATCTAGAAAAATGATTTACGCCCAATGCAACTAAAGGATCTATAAGACTCAAGACATATGAATTACAGCACACAGGTGAACAAGGTCTGACCGCACCCCCTTCTGAGATAACCCTAAAAGCACTTTACCCCACATGGGTTTGGTATGCACATCTCAAGATCTATTAAACTGGCACATCATAACTAAAGGAAAAACAATACCATGCCCTATACTGGACTTAAGAATATCAACATCTCCCGAATCGAAAATCCAGCATGGCTGCACCCAAGCCTGCAGACATATAAATCAGCAGTTACAAGTGCTAAGGGGACAAATATGTGATGGGTGTTTGTGATACAAAAACATGTACCTTAACTATCTTTGCAGCACTGAGCTAAGGCAAGCTATGTTTTACCACATATATTTATTCAAGAAACTTATCACACATACTATAAAGTACATCCCCTCTAGGATGGGAACAGCTGAAAGCCAGAGACACCAGGCCAGGGATCACTGGAATAGTTGATTCTTGAGCAAATTTCCTTTAAGATGGTATGACACAGTGACCTTGCACATAAAGAAACAGGTGGTTCTGTGGCCTACAGTTCAGGGAAGCGAGGTGGACATTCATACCACTTACATATTTAGAAGTTGGAAGATAGATACTAGTATGTTGTTTGCAAAGCAAACATTTTTATGGGTGTGATTGTGAATTCCTGAGAGACAATTAGAGGTGAGGAAGAGCAGGGAAAGGTGATTCTGGAAGTAGGAGGGGTCACTGAAAACTTTTCATTACAAGGGTGGATGGGCCATGCTCTTTGATAACCCTGATCAGTTTGTCAACAGCATTCTGAACAACTTTTTAATCAGGAAGACCAGAATACAATGCATTAAAATAGTCTACTTTAAAGAGACCAAAAAGCCCAAATTCACGGCATGGGGGAGGCCTGAAGGAATGTGAGGGAGGATGTGTCTGAGTTGCTGAATTTGAAGGAAGGCTTAGAGGATCATGATCCAATTTGGATACTCTGTATTTTTGCACCTTTTGTGGAGGAAACATTGTGATGAAGTAGGTTGGCAATGTAATGCATACCAGAAGAGTATTTAGGGTAAGCAGATGGTGTGGGACTACGAGAACTGTTCTGGGAAAATGCAGACCATGTGTCACTCTCCAGGACAAGCATGCTCTAGGGAGAGATATATTCATGCAAGTAACTGACACATGGGTGGATTTGCATGTAATCTGCATCTTCATAGGAAAAGGACCCAAGTCTACAATTGACTTTCCTTAAAGGGAGTAATTGACAAGATTAGAAGAGGTGGAAATGGATTCTGTGAGCAACACTACAGGCAGCAGAAGAAGACTCTGAAAGGAAGGGGCCTTGCTCCAAACATTCAGATCTGCAACAAATAACCGGAACACTTTGGGTCCCTTTTCCTTTGGAATGTGCTTCGATACAGTCTGCCGCTTACGCAGGGATGGGTGTAGAAGTCAATGCTTAAACTTCTTAATGTAATAACAGCCCCTTCCAAAAGGTAGGCGATCTGTCTTAGCCGAAACACTGGTTTCAGAAGGTTACCCCTAAAGAGTAATCACAAATAGCACCAGAAGGAAAATCCACAAAGATATAAAAAAACAGTCTAAATACAGCTTCCTTATATCAAGGCCCGCTTGTATAGCTGAGTCTTCAGGATAATGACCCGACGACGCAGAATAGGAGTTTTAGGAGCTGTACTAGCCAGGCCTGGAGCTTTTAAGTCTGGTGGCTTAGCATCACTGGTGTCCAGCTGCTGAATTGCAGGTGACTGGCTGTAAGCCATTTGCTGTCCTAAGAAGCTGAGGTAATGTGTGATGCTGCAATGCAGGGCTCTTTTAATTCTCTCTGTTTTTTTTAACCTTCACTGCTTTGGCCCTTTGTGAGGTTGGCAATGATGTCAGAGATGCACACACATGCCTTTATGTCACAGGCATCGCTAAAATCTCAGCCTAGACAAACTAATCAAATTGATGTAAATCTCTTCCATGATTGTCCCGTCAAAGAATTGTATGACTATTGTAAGGGACAGGTGAGACCGCCTTTTGGTAAAATGTTGTAAATGGCTGTATTTGGAGCTGACTCGGATTCAGTCTCAGAATGACTCCTAAACATTTTAGTTAAGAGATAGCCCAAAGCCATTTTTGATTGCGAATTGGTTTAGTTTGGACGCTTCTGATTCAGTGTACATTGCATACAGAACTGAAAGCTATAGGTTTGAGTGTCATTGACTGCATCTAATGAGTGAAGGCCACATCTGCGTGGTCTAATACATGCAGCATGCAAGTGAAGACCACAGCCTTCTGCAGTGATAACTGCAGCATACAAGTGAAGACCACAGCCGTGTGCAGTGATAACTGCAGCATACAAGTGAAGACCACAGCCTTCTGCAGTGATAACTGCAGCATGCAAGTGAAGACCACAGCCTTGTGCAGTAATAACTGCAGCATGCAAGTGAAGACCACAGCCGTGTGCAGTAATAACTGCAGCATACAAGTGAAGACCACAGCCTTGTGCAGTAATAATTGCAGCATACAAGTGAAGGCCACAGCCTTGTGCAGTAATAACTGCAGCATGCAAATGAAGACCACAGCCTTGTGCAGTGATAACTGCAGCATGCAAGTGAAGACCACAGCCGTGTGCAGTAATAACTGCAGCATACAAGTGAAGACCACAGCCTTGTGCAGTAATAACTGCAGCATACAAGTGCAGACTACAGCCTTGTGCAGTGATAACTGCAGCATGCAAGTGAAGACCACAGCCTTGTGCAATGATAACTGCAGCATACAAGTGAAGAGCACAGCCTTCTGCAGTGATATCTGCAGCATACAAGTGAAGAGCACAGCCTTCTGCAGTGATATCTGCAGCATACAAGTGAAGACCACAGCCTTCTGCAGTGATATCTGCAGCATACAAGTGAAGACCACAGCCTTGTGCAGTGATAACTGCAGCATACAAGTGAAGACCACAGCCTTGTGCAGTGATAACTGCAGCATGCAAGTGAAGACCACAGCCTTGTGCAGTGATAACTGCAGCATACAAGTGAAGAGCACAGCCTTCTGCAGTGATATCTGCAGCATACAAGTGAAGACCACAGCCTTGTGCAGTAATAATTGCAGCATACAAGTGAAGACCACAGCCTTGTGCAGTAATAACTGCAGCATACAAGTGAAGACCACAGCCTTGTGCAGTAATACCTGCAGCATGCAAGTGAAGACCACAGCCTTGTGCAGTGATAACTGCAGCATACAAGTGAAGAGCACAGCCTTCTGCAGTGATAACTGCAGCATACAAGTGAAGACCACAGCCTTGTGCAGTAATAATTGCAGCATACAAGTGAAGACCACAGAGGCCACAGCCTTGTGCAGTAATAACTGCAGCATGCAAGTGAAGGCCACAGCCTTCTGCAGTAATAACTGCAGCATGCAAGTGAAGGCCACAGCCTTGTGCAGTAATAACTGCAGCATACAAGTGAAGACCACAGCCTTGTGCAGTAATAACTGCAGCATACAAGTGAAGGCCACAGCCTTGTGCAGTAATAACTGCAGCATGCAAATGAAGACCACAGCCTTGTGCAGTGATAACTGCAGCATACAAGTGAAGACCACAGCCTTGTGCAGTAATAACTGCAGCTTACGGCTGAAGCCCTCAGCCTTGCACAGGAAAAACGGTAGCTTACCAGTGAAGGCCACAGCCTTGGCCAGTAATAATTGTAGCTTGAGAGTGAAGGCTACAGCCTTATGCTGTACCAACTGCAGCTTACCAGTAAAGGCCACAGCCTTGGGCAGTAATAATTGCAGTTCGCGAGTGAAGGCTACAGCCTTGAGTAGTAATAACTGCATGTGAAGGTTACGGCCTTGTGCTGTAATAAGTGCAGCTTACAATGAAGGTCACAGCCGTGTGCTGTAATAAATGGAACTCATGAGTGAAGGCTACAGCCTTCTGCAGTAATAACTGCAGCTCACGAGTGAAGGCCACAGCCTTCTGCAGTAATAACTGCAGCATGCAAGTGAAGACCACAGCCTTGTGCAGTAATAATTGCAGCATACATGTGAATGCAACAGCCTTGTGCAGTAATAATTGCAGCATACAAGTGAATGCAACAGCCTTGTGCAGTAATAATTGCATCATACAAGTGAATGCAACAGCCTTGTGCAGTAAGTAATAACTACAGCATACTAGTAGAGCCCATAGCCTTGTTTAGCAATAACTGCAGCTCAAGATCGAAGGCCACAGCCATGCACATTATTAACTGCACTATCCAAGTGAAGGTCCTAGACTTGTGCAGTAATGGCTATAGCTTACGAGTGGATGCCAGTCTTGTGCAGTAATAACTGTAGCATACTAGAGGAGCCCATAGCCTTGTTTAGCAATAACCGCAGCTCACGATCAAAGGCCACAGTCTTGTGTAGTAATAACTGCAGCTAACGAGTGAAGGCCACAACCTGGAGCAGTAAATATTGCTGCTTACAAGAGAAGGCCACAGCATTGTGCTGTAATAATTGCAGCTTACAAGTGAAGGTCCTAGCCCCGCACAGTAAAAGCTGTAGCTTACAAGTAGTGGCCACATTCTTGTGCAGTAATAACTGCAGCTTACAAGTAGTGGCCACATTCTTGTGCAGTAATAACTGCAGTTTACGAGTGAAGGCCACCGGTGTGTATAGTAACAACTGCAGCTTATAAGTGAAGACCACAGCCTTGTGCTGTAATAACTGCAGGATATGAGCGAAGACTACAGCCTTGTGCTGTAATAACTGCAGCATAAAAGTGAAAGCTAAAGCCTTGTGCAGTAATAACTGCAGCATAGGGGAAAAGGCCACAGCTTTTTGCAGAATTAACTGCAGCAGAAGAGTGAAGGTGACTGGCTTGTGCTATAAGCACTGCTGTAATTGAGTGTGTAGTACTAACTGCAGCATACGGATGAAGGCAACCTCCTTATGTGGTACTAATTACAGCATAGGAGGGAAGGTTCCTGTATCATGCAATGTTAACTGCAGTATAGGTGTTAAAACCACACTGTGTGCAATACTACCTGGAGCATAGAAGGGATTACCCCAGGGTTGCACGGTAATAACTCCTGCATACGAGTGAAGAGGGGCGTAGCTTCCATTGGCGCACCAGGTGCAGTGGGCCAGGGCCCACTGTAGTCTGATGACTGTTGTGTTTCACAACTCAAACAGCAGCAGGGACCCTATTTCCTTCCTTGGACTAGGACCTATGACACACTGGCTATGCTCCTGGCGTGAGGGACACTTTCTTAAACTGTAGTAAATGCAGCAAAGAAATGACCACAACTGGATCTTAAGTAGTACTAATTGCAGCCTAGTAGTGAAGGCCAGACCCTCGTGTAGTAATCAATGCAGCATATAAGGGGATGGCCATGGCTCGTGTTGTACTGCCACCTGCATTGGCACAAAGGCCACTGGCTCGTGTGGTAATACCTGCAGCATATGAATCAAAGATGCAACCCTGTGTGGTAACAACTGCAACAGGAGTGAAAGTCACACTGGGTACAGTACTATCTGCATTACAGAAGAGAACGTCACAGATTTCAGCATAGGAGACAAACCCATAGTCCCTGCAGTTCTAGTAAGTCATGTGTACTCACCGAGCTATCCTCATTACAGTAGTTCAGCAACAGTGACAAGACGAGACGCGCAGTGCAGAGTGACTTGAAGACACTACAGAAGGACCACCGAGGTGTGCAGGTCTGTACATCCCACAGATGTGCAGCATAATGGCCGAACAAACTCTGTTACATGGCCACGTATGGCCTCCAAAATTGACTTTTTAAATAGCACTAGAGAATTACCAATGTTAGCAATCACAACTACCCATCAATGATGCCCAAAAGAGAGGTATGTGGAACCAACAGAAACTGAGGGAAACCAAAGATTCAAACATATATCTAATTCACTAATTTCTGCTGACTTATGTTTCGAAGCTCATCGAATATCCCTTTTCAAAAGTCCAGGATTGGCCAGTGCATTTCGACTGCATGGGAAAATGTGTGAACCCCTGGATTTACAAAGACTCCTTACCGCTGTGTGATGCTTATTCCAATATCAGTCACCCTGAAGATGGATAAGTAATTATGGTCTGTTTCACAAAGGTTTTTCTGTAAGCAGGTGTCTTACTCCTGAAATTTCTGAAGTAAGTCACACCTACTCATTGAAAAAACATTTGTCAGTGGGGCCGGCAGTGGTTGGCTTTTTTTATATATTGGGGTGCTTAGAGGCCTCCAAAATAAAGTGTTTTACATTATAGGTAGACAGAACAAAATGTAAGATTGTAAAAATGTTCCAATAGATCAGTTAGGATATTTGCACCAAAGTTAGGCAGCTGAGACATCAAACCCCAGCCTTCCAGGACTACAGAAACAGGTAACATACCCACTTTCAGCTCTTTTCCAAAGACGGTCCTCTCGCCCAGGGCCGAGCAGTTCCAGCGCCCATTTCTGAACTGGAACTGGCACTCATTGATGCCCATCTGAGCCCCCTCTCCGATCACTATGATGGCGTCTGGCCGGTTTTGGCAGATGGTCCTCTGCCTGGGGGCCAGGCCTGGGATACGATTACAGATGATGCTGGCCCCCAGAGCCACCACCGAGGAGAAGCCACTGGGGGGAAAGAGAAGCCATAGTTAATATCCTGCTGTGAACAGGCATGGACCATTGCAGTGCTGTTTATGAGAGATGTGATGCTAAGCAATAAAACAGCTGGAAATCTATTAAAACACTGCAGAATGGCTCTTCCAAACAATAGACGTTTACACGTAGCATGTGACATCTCAATTAAGTATCACTGAGATTACTTAAAAGGACCTCAAGAATTATCTACCAATGTTCCCTGGAACCAACCAATCACATCGCTGTGCCCTCCGGTGCTGAGCTACAGTGAGCACCACGACTCAGATGTGCTGTGATAAAGTACAGTCCACATGCAGTGCGAGATCCAGTCCTAGAAACCTCTCTGACCCCCTTCCCCATTCTCAATCAAGCTCATGCGCACCTGCAAGGCCTTGAAGGCATGTCCACCCAAGAAATCCAATAAATCTCCAAGAAATGTGAGATCTGCGCCTCACTGCTCTCTTGCTGAACATCTCGTCAAGTTAGGACCGGCACTTGGAATAGCACTTTAAAACCTGGGTGATCGAAAGCTTCACGAATTTTCAAAAACGCAAAGGGAGACAACTGTGACAAGGGGGTTGACTACTGGGGAGACTGGTACCATGCCTCATAAAGGGGCTGCTCTGACCTGAATCCCCAAGATAAGGCAGACAATAATTGCTCAATTCTCACAACTGTGTTCTGAGGCAGGTGAGGAGATGGCCGGGCCAGCTCAGATTTGCATCCACTGCTTTATGTTTCATTCACAATGCCTTTCATTAGAGAAAATGTGTGCTACATCATCTAAAATGTACCCCTGTTGCCTCATTCCTCCTTTGCAAATGCTTTCAATGGAGTAAATTTGGATTGGACAAGTGGATCTTAAGTAAGGTGGGACTATCCAATCAGGACACAGGGAATTCCCCAGTATGCTGGAAATAATGTCCAACTTTCCAGGGTTAGAGCGGAGGGTTCCTCGGCCAATTCAACACAGAAGCAGGAGCTCTGAGAGCAGCACATATGTATACTTGAGTTGCTACTACGGAGAAGTGGTGCTCCTATACCGTACTAGACTATGGAGAACAATTTATTTCAGCATATATTTAGAAAAGTAACAGAGATAGGGGCTCTACCGTCAACATTAGCTTACCTTTCCTGTATCTATTTACTTATTTAAGGGCTTTTCAAACTTGGCCTGGCAGGTCATCAGAGTGCCTTATGTGTCCGAGGAAATCAAGAAACTGAAACATGCATTCATAGATGATCTCATTATAGAGTTTTAACACTGGGAGGACGAATGAACTTTAAATAACTTTACATTAAAAAAATACTCACAAATGAAATAACAGTCAGAAGATAAGACATGGGAAAGGCGATTTTAAATCACCTGCAGAAAGTATTGTATTTCATATGCATAATATAGCGCTTTATGCTCATGATGAAGTGTTAAAGTACATGAGTTAATGGGTAGCCCACAATACCATGAGGCGTGCGCTGGTTGGAAGAAAGTTGAGCTGTCAGCTGGCCTGTACGTAAGTATCAGCATTAAGACACAAAATGAACTTTGTGGGTAAGCGCCAGGACACATCTTCTGAAGCAGCAGTTACACTTTATAAGTATCTCTTCATTCATTCATTCATTCATTCATTCATTCATTCATTAATGGGTATTGATGTACCACATTATTGAAAGTCAGCCATAGAGAAGCATAAACACAGCACAAACCCTTGAAAAGACAACATTAGAACATTTATGCATTCTAGATCACATTCATGTACACATATATCAGATTCATAGCTAGCAGTGGTGCAGCATGTGCAATGGCACCAGAGTCCAGGAAAGCCAGATATGGCTTTTACTACCCGAGCACGGTGCTAGAAACCCACTTCCCTTGCGGCTTTATGGCTCATAGCACCCTTGATGTGCCACTGACGTATAGGGACCTGTAGGTAAGCCTGAATGCCTCTACTGCTACGGACGTTGAGGCCACGTCCTGGTAAAGACCCAGACCCAGTGGTCAAAGCATGCAGGATCCGATGGGCACAATGCGCCATACTTTCTTAATTTAAGAAAAACGGTTCCCCTACTTTTTGTGAAAAGACAACCGTACCAGACAGATAATTCCAACAGTTGAAATGCTTCCGCTGAAGTGTACTTCAAGGAGTGTCCTGTGCTGTGGAACCGTGGAAGGGGCAGACAACTATACAAGCCTTCGTGTCAGGGTACCTGCTTCCCTGACAGAAATGTAAATGTGCACAACTGGTTATTCTCCATGTGTAAAGGCTGCTTGGAAGTCAGTATTGGCTTTACTTGATGGAATCACTTGAGGCTTCCTGATGACACAGCTTTATTCTTTTTGAGCGGTAGCGCTGGGAGTTACCAGCTGAGCTGTGAAGTGTGTGCTTTTAAAGGACAGACATAAAAATGCACTATTTACAGGCAGGGTATTTTTAAAATCTATATTTTGGCAGCACTTTTTTATCTGAAGCCTTATAGTTAAAAAAGTTACAGAATATTTTATGTTTTTTAGCCGCACCTTTGACCCTGCCCTAACGCTCATTCACCCCGCCCCCATTGCGCACACCATCATGGTTCCCATACTTTTTTTTAATGCACTTCGACCACTGTCCAGACCGAGATACGTGCGATGCCATCAAACTCCAGCTCGAGAAGATGGATGTCGTGAGCACTTTTGAATGCCTCCAGAGGGGTATCGGAAAAATGTCATGACTTTGGGTTGTGAACCTGCGGCTTTCAGATAATGTCCCTTGACCAAACCCCCTTGCAGAGTATCACGCTCCTGCTACCCTCACACACTGACACATGTAGTGGAATCAAACTATTGACAAGGGATGCTTTAACAATGCCCCAGTTCGCGTTTTTGTGTAAAACTGCAACCAAGTATTCACAGTTTTTACACAAAAAAGTGAACTGGGGCAATGGTGGAAATGTCTAAAACATTTTGAAGATGCAACTAGGCAAATACTTGTGAACTTCATTGGCACGGGATAACCATAAAGATGCTTTGGGAACCCCCGGATTTTCTTCCGAGCAAAACAGAAGGATTATGGCTAAAGATGCCCAGTGTTAATCCCAGTTACTTTGGGCGCCTCATGATTGTGCCCAACGCTTATGAATGATTTTAAAAACGGTCTGTGTTCAGCTGGACTGCTCGATTCATCTCTTAGTTCACTCCAAACCAAGGCATTCTGACCAGAGTTAGAGGTGACCTCTGTGATCCGAGATTCTTCTGATGGCTCCTGATTTTCCTTATGATTATAGTTGCAGACACCCAGTGTAAATCTGAGCTCCTTCCGGTATCTCCTGATGTTGTTTAGACAGAATATTTTTTATTTCACTGATACGTGGCCAGAGAGCATTTTGCTTGCTTCTGATGTCTCCTTATTTTCTCCGCAGTAAATGTTTATTAATACCTACTAAAGGGAGCAGTTGAAACCTAAGTTGCACCAGACATCGCCTATATTTCTCCAGATTAAGTATGTTTCAACTGAGGGGCTAAATCAGATGAGCACAACTTCACTGACAAGTGCCCCATTCCTCCATATTTAACTTTTTTTAAATAAAATCTGCTAATCCCAGGCCTTCGAGTTTATACATATTATTGAAAGGGGGGTGCTTTTGAGTCACAGAACATGTATGGGAAAGCGTATCTACAGATGATCTGACCTGCAGGTTTGAAGGCCTGTAAATGGAGAACATACTTTGTGGGGTGTCCCAGGCCTGTTTCTTTAGCTTATTTTGTTATTTTCGCACTTTTCCTTTTGAGCTTCCTGAAATCGGCCTGTTTCTTTTGTAATGTGAAGCCAGTGATACTAACATAAAAATAGTGTTCCCTTCCATAAAACTTTGTGTTTTTCTTCATAGAGGGTCAGGTCGATTTAACATGTGATAAATGTATTTATCTAACATGTTCTAATTTATCTCCAGAGTGAATTCAATACAAAGCTAGGTATGACCTTCGGTTTTGAACAGAAGAATGAAGGATAGTAAGACCCTTTGGCTGCATCCCTCTATGTGTAACCAGTGAACCTAGTCCCACATTTTAGCTCCAACACTTGACCACATTCCTTGACCCTGGGCACATTACTTTACTTTTATGTGCATCATTTTCCGTGGCAGCCAAATCTCTGAACAGTCTTAAACGATTTAAACTTTGAAGTGTTGATCAATTCAGCTCCGTAACTAATATGGATATCGACACTATACATACACACTGCACGTGACAATGGCGAACCAAAGTCGTGTAACTCATGGAAACGTCATAGTGCAATGGGATATGATAATAAATGCTTCCACGCTTATGTGTAGAAAACATTATTTTTAATAAATGGCGCTCGGCGCAGTGATACCGTCTGTACACTAAACTGAAACACGAATATTGAAGAAATACACGTTTTTGTAATTACCGTATTTATCATATTTTGAAAGCCGCTTGTTGCGCGCACTATAAGCCAATGTTTACCATAGATCGGCGTATGCTTTGTGTCTTCGGGCAAAGTCAGACCCTTGGTTGGCTGGATTCGCTGTCCTGTTCCCCTCTAATGGCAATATACACACCACAACACTGCCCTGTCTTCGGGTGCCTACGCACACCGCTGCCAGGGCTGTGATGCATTCTGGCATCTTTGGAAATAACTCCGGTGTGCTTAATGCGGCGGGTGTTTGCTGCTGGGCGAGCTGAGCTCCACTGTGGCCTCTGGCTGCTGTTTCTCTTCTCTGGGCCCCTCCTCGTGTCGGGGGGTGCGGTGCGCGCCCTGTACCTGATATCCAGGCAGAGAGGAAGCATATTGCCGCTGCCCCCAACGCACAAACAGGGCAGGGCCGCTTGTTTTCTTTCTGCTCGTTCCAGTTAAAGACCATCAACGCGTCCGATCATAGGGAACGGGGCGGGAAGGAAAGTTTGCACGAGCGCCGCGGCCATCCCGGCCTCGCCTTTTTCCATATCATTTTTTTCTATAATTAAAACCGAGATAAAGCGCCGGTGGGGCTCGCGCCAGAACGTGACCAAACTTCCTGGCTCGTAAATTTAATCGCGCGCCGCTCCTGGCAGCTCCGGGGCCTGCCCGGGACAAGTGGGGCTAAAGGTGTGTGGGGGAGAGGAGGGGGGGCAGGGAGGATACTGGCATTAGAGGGGGCCCAGTGTTCGCGGTTTGGGTTGATGCTCGGAGGGGTGTGCTGTGGGCTATATATTTATTATTTAACAGATGTGCACGAGATACCCAACTTGCAGTGCACCGAGGCCCAGGTGATAGTCCAAATATTATCGGATAAGACAGTCCTAGTTATCGCATGCCCCCTTCGGTGCAGCAGCTTTTCTTCCTGCATGATATTTAGAGTGCAAGTTTTGACTTGCATGGTGTTTGTACTTCCCACTCTTCGGCTCCTACCGTGCACGGCGTGCATGTCTTCTCTCCTCTGTGTGCCATTTAAAGATACACGCGAGTTTTGTTAAGATCGGTGGGAGATAGTGCGTTGCGCCTTTGGTGAAAGGCTCTGTTTACTGGGACAGAGCACTGCTATCCAAACCTGGCGAATGCCAGCGGTCACACCGGGTGCCTAAGGGTGCGCCTCCCACATCGCATGTGCTGCTGCAGCAGGGGCACAATGATGAAGTGTATAGCAGGCATATCACAAATCAGTGTCTCGTGTTATAGCCTATGTTGTGTCCTAATCATGCAGGCATCCAGGGCCTAGTATCTGGTTTCTAGAGTTGTAAAAAATGACAGAGAGGGAGACAGACCGGTAGATGCTTGGTCAGACAGGCAAGAGAAAGACTGCAGACAAACAAGTTGCTGACAGTAAGCGAGAGATGCAGACAAAGCATAGGCGGCGAGGGAGACAGACAGGCAGGTAGGTAGGTAGATAGATAGATAGATAGATAGATAGATAGATAGATAGATAGATAGATAGATAGATAGATAGATAGATAGATAGATAGATAGATAGATAGATAGATAGATAGATAGATAGATAGATAGATAGATAGATAGATAGATAGATAGATAGATAGATAGATAGATAGATAGATAGATAGATAGATAGATAGATAGATAGATAGATAGATAGATAGCACCTTGGAATGACTGACAATGCAGGGTGTTGCCTCTTCCATAGTTGTAATTCTGTATCAACAGTGCAGAGGGTGGGAAAAGTTACTCACCCAATTTTGATGTAGACAATCCCCAAACTGAGAAAAATGTGGAAAATCCATCGCCTTGTTTTTTTGTTCATATTCCTCGTCTGTGTGTTCCTGACAGGGGTAAGCTCGGTGCGTGCTCCACGTGTGCCCCTGCAGCGCGCCCCAAGTGACCCTGACCGGCACCGCGCTGTGCTGCGAGCCCCCGGCAGACAGTGCGTGCACACCCCGCAGAGCAGCCACCTCTCGCCGCTCCCGCTGCCTGCTCTGCTCGCCTCGTTGCGGATTGGTATGCGTGTCACACGTTGAGCTCGCCGCTGCTGCTGTGAATGTATTGTCGGGGAGGGCAGCCCCGTGAGTTCCTTTAGAGGGTGAGTGAAGCTGCGGCACCAGCCTGTCTGTGCTCTCCGGTGCCGGGATGTTAATGCTGCTGCACAAAGTGGAGCACTACACACAAGAAGCCGCAAACTGACAATCACCTGTTGGCGGCCCGCTCACGATCAAGTATAACCGAATCACCATTTCCAGGGAAGCGTGATGGAATTAGAGATAGCGCCTCTGAAAACTCTCCCAGCCTGCAAGACTCTCGGGCTGCACCCCTCCCGAGACACCCTATGCGCCCCAGGCACCAGGCACAGTGCAGTGTTCCGAGGCTCACACCTGGGCGCGCTGCAGCCAGCCAGCCCCCCGCTAGATCACTGCGATCCTCCTCCACGCAGTAGACGCCCCCCTTCCAGGTGCCTCCTCGTCACTGTCTCTGCCTCTTCGCTCCGTTCCCACCTGTTGTTTCATGCGCGGATGTGCGCGTCCCCGGCGTCTGCTCTGCGCTCAGCAGACATACCTTGTCAGGCAGGGCGGGGGGCCTGCGGCGCTCAGATAGGGGGCTGGTGTAATGTATTCACGACTAGCCCACTGTCCCTCCCCGCGCCTGCCCACCCCACCTGCCGCTTCCCAGGCCTCCCACCCGCGCGCACACGCGCAGACGCGCGCAAAATTTCCCTGTCAGAAATAACAAATCGCGTCCGCATAACTTGTCGCGGGCCACCCTCGCGCTGGCCGGTAGCAGCGGCGCGAGCCCCCTCTCTTCAGCGTGGCTGAGGGAACTGCTTCCCCGGGAGGATCGCTTTAGATGGTATCTGGCTGCCCGTGTTAAATGGAGGGCAAGGTCTCCGGCAGCCCCCGCGATGAAGGAGCCCATTGTAGTCCGCGGCCGCTGCACGGTCCCTTACTTTTTAACTGATTTATTTCGGGCCACAGACGGGGCATTGCCGCGCGGTCACTAGGGGCGCGGCTGGGCAGGTGCTTTTTCTATTGTAGCGTAGCGCTTAATACCGCCGGTGTGGTCCCTAAGCGCTCTGCTGGCTGGTCGCCTAAGAGGCTACCTAACATTTTGTGCATAGTTGGCAGACAGTATGTTTATGGTGTGCTCTGTGCGGGAATCGCTGGGTGATGCGTGTGGTGGTAGGAGTGGTGCTCCAAACTGCAGTACTGTTTCATGCTACCGTTATATGAGTAAGGACATGATGTAGAGTTTGGCAACCTTACTCGGTCAGGAACATGGTCAGGATATCTGGGCACCTGTAACAAGGCAGAAGGAATATCTGCCAAGTTTATGACAGAGAAACCTGTCCATCAAACTTTCTATAGGCCCTAAGTGAAGCAGAAGGGTGTAAGTTGGATAGATCCATGCTGGGCAATACACACCAACTCCAGCTGGTCTCCATAGATGAAGCTCCAGGCGGCAGGCGGCATAGGCTCAAGCCATAATACACCCCAGCCCAAGACACCTGTCTTGCCACGTCCAGGAAATACACCCCCTGCACCTTAGACTAATCCCACCACCTTAGCCAAAGCTGCACTGGCGGCCCAGCTCAAAAGTAATGAGAAAAATAAAACATCTCCCCACTGCTATCCACCCAGAACATTAGCTATGCAGTAAAAAAAAAAATACTCCCTCAATACTTCCTGTTTAAACAATGCTCACTTAGTATCCTGCATGTTATTTTTAAGCACAATTTGTGACAACTATGAATCTGACCCCAAAAGTGAATTAATATTCACATATGTTTTCAATAGAATACCATCATTCTGAGGCAAAGGGCAAATTGTTGTTACTATCCTTCTCCGACCTCTGAGTTGGCGCTGCTTTAGTAATACAAATGCAGAGTTCCTGGTAATCAACCCTTGCCTGAAGTCAACCCAGTTATGAGAAAATTCTTATCCTGCTCGCAACCCTCATACATTAAAGGAATAAGCGTATCGGTTCTTAAAAATTAATGCGGCTTACCTTTATTTGTAGATTCTCACTGCCACTTGTTTTTACATTTACATTAAGGATTTTGAGCAAAAGTAAACTTCTGTCCTCCCAGAACCACTTAAGAAGAGCCACACTTGTCTTTGTTTATTCTTAGCTTAATTAAATCAAATCAGATTCTCTTTATATATAGAGGCTCTGTCTCCATGTTCAACATCTCATTCAAAAGGAAGCCAGAAAACTGGTGTTAAACTGCTTACCTGAGAGGCTGGGACCATGCCAATGTGCACCTCACCATCCCCAGTAGATGTCACCAGCTTTCTAAATTCAATTTAGATACTTAGGTATTGTCCATATTCTTCAAGGGTATGTGCTGTGTTCTCTGGAAATCCCACAAATCAGAAGTACAATAAATCTCCTATTTTTCAGGTAACAGCCAAAATCCTGCAAGCGATACGGAGCGTTTGAGCAAATCAAACACTCACCCCCAGTCAACTGACCTGGGTTTAATTCATCATCCTTCTTTAGCTCACTCCACCACCCCAGTTCAGACATGGCCTTATGAAAATCAGTCAGACCCTGTGCCTCATGGGAACAGTCCAGCCCGAACTTCCAAGCCATGTCTTCCCTGGACCGGAAACAAGCATCCTGAGACCGGTTTCGGGTTCATAACCCTCATCAGCCAGGCTATCTTGAATCCAGTGGCAAAGTGAGCAAGGGGCCCACGTCTGGGCATACCCTACCAATTTAGGGCGAACAAAGCGATACCAAAGGGGATGATGGACGGAGCGTTTGAGCAAATCAAACACTCACCCCCAGTCAACTGATCTGGGTTTAATCCATCATCATTCTTTAGCTCACTCCACCACCCCAGTTCAAACATGGCCATGTGCAAATCAGTCTGACCCTGTCCCTCATGGGAACAGTCCAGCCAGAACTTTGCTAAAGAATGATGATGGATTAAACCCAGATCAGTTGACTGGGGGTGAGTGTTTGATTAGCTCAAACGCTCCGTCCATCATCCCCTTTGGTATCGCTTTAAAATCCTGCAAGCAGCACCAGCCTTTGAAAAATGTCCAACCCCTAATCTCACCAGCCAGATCAATTGCATTATACCCATCACAAAATTCACATAACCCACATATTCCCAACGGGGATATCACCTAACCCAAATACCCACTACCTAGATTGTAACCCACACCCAGTCATCTTAATTGCTAAACTATATTATTCTCATTGCACTTCCTGAAATAGTTTATGTTTATTTATTTGTATAGTGCACACTGCACAACGTAATTCTCCTTACGAGTTTGAGACTGTATGTAGTTGTTAAATAAAGTAGGAACAAATATGTGAGCAGAGAGAGGGAAAAGGTGTATTTTTCTTTTTCAATGTAATGACGATAGTGTGCATGACGCGCTGAGGTCATTACATTTAATTTGAAACTTAGTTTCAGTTTCACTGTTTCAGTGCTCGTGGGGCTATCTCAGCCCCTGAGCACCAAAATACAATGGAGAGGTATCATTAGAAAGGGTAGGATCTCCCCTTTCCAATGGCACCACTCTCTAGTGGATCTCTGCTTGGGAATCACCCCAGGAGGAGCAGAAAGGCCTCTAGGCACCTGGGATTTTTTTTATACATAGGGCTGGTAGCTGACCAGAATGGACATGCCAATGCCCCCACCCCAAAAAATAAATTGCCACAGTCTTTCTGCCCACCGGGAGGCAGATTGGGGGCAATAGCCCATTATCTACCCCCCACTTCCCCGCTAGGGCAGAAAGCCCACTTTGCACCAGGGATTATTTATTTTCAAAGTTATGGGGTGGGGCTGCCCACCATCCCAAAAAAATGCCACAGTCTTTCTGTTCCTCACCCCCCCCCCCCCCTCCCCACAGAAGGCTGATGTGCATCCTGGGGCAAAAGAAAACCCACTAGTCATTAGGGATTATTATTATTTTTTTTCGTCATAGGGATGGAGGATGCCTAGAATAGGCATGCCAAAGCCCCCCCCCAAAAACATTGCCACAATCTTTATAAGCCCCCCCCCCCAGAAGCAGATGGGGGCAACAGCCCCTTATCTGCTCCCCCCAGGGGCCAGAAAGCCCACTAGGTATCAGGGATTATGTTTTTTAAAGTTCATGGATGGGGGAGGCCCAGAAGGGCCATGCCAATGCCCCCACACCCCCAGAAAATGCTACAGTCTTTCTGCCCTCCCCAGGAGGCAGATGGGGGAAAGGCTACTAAGCACCCGTTTTTTTTTATATATACATAGGGGTGGAGGCTGCCCAGAAAAAATTGCCATAGTGTTTCTACCACCCCCCCCCCCCCTTCAGGGAGGCAGATGGGGCAGAAGCCCCATATCTAGCCCCCTGGGGCAGATAACCCACTAGGCATCAGGTTTTTTTAAATAATACGTAGGGTTGGGGGCTGCCCAGAATGGGCATGCAACCTCCCCCCCAAAAAATTAACAACAGTCTTTCCTCTTCCCCTGGGAGGCAAATGGGGGCAATATCTGTTTTGTTTTATATGTAGGGGTGGGGCGTCCTAGAGGGGGCATACCAATGCCCCCATACCCCAAAAAAGGGCCCCCGATCTACCCCCCCAGGGCGGCCGAAAGCCCACTAGGCCCAACCTTTATTTTTGCAATATGCCTAGCTGTGGATTTTGAGCCCTTGCGCAACCGGCACCTGGGGAAACCTAGCACACCTCTACGGGCAAGGGTATAAAGCGCCTGTTGTTACCAAGTGCCGACCTTGCGGAGCAGTGGAGGAATCACTAATTCATATATTGTGCATTTGCCTGAATCTGCGTCCTCTGAGTGAGAATAAACTGGCTTCGTCCAATCTGGCGGATTTTAAATATTCGAACTTGTCACGCCGCCTTAATTGAGTGCATGAAAAGTGAATCAGCGCAACTGGTGGCCTGTTTCCTGAAATATTTGATGGCAATAAGGGCCTTTCTGGACTCCCCCACCATATAGAACTCTAACTTGTAAAGCAAGGCCATGTTAAGTACTCCTTTTAAGGTTTTTATGCTTATAGTAACTGTTAAATGGTAGCGGCAGTTTCAGTCGATAACCTTTCAAGTATTTGCCCGGCGGTAATCGCCTCTCATACCACTCGATAATTTACCAATGAAAGAGGCAGGCGCCGGAGACTGGAAGGCAGGAAACAAAGTTTTATTCCGTCGGAGCAGAACACATCAGATCAGACAGCAAGGTATCGTCACGAGGTGCTCTAACCGCATCTCTGAGACCTGGTCTCTTATACACCGGTTTATTGCTTTATTACACATAGTACATTCTTGAGATTCTCTTGATGCATGAAAGAACACATCCCCTGAAGCCCCGGCTCAGATCCGATCCCACACATAGTTACAGTAGAGGTTCCCACCCTACCCGCAGTGGGAGATGGCTATCGCGCAGCAGGGAATTCCGCTAATTCCCGGGGGTGTGTGCAACCGGCCGGGTCTCAGGGGGTAGGGGCTTTGATCTACTGTAATCCCTTTGATGCGGGGTGTTTCCCTTACAGTAGGGGCAATAAACTGCATCCGCAGGGCTAGGTGATGGCCTGGGACCAGTTCGGACAATGGGGCGCAGAGGAAGGGGGTTATCAAAGGAGAGGCATGACCATGTATGGGATGTCGGTCGGATGTGGTTCCGTAGCAGGGTCGCGCAGAAGGAGAGGGTTTATGGCCTGTATGAGAGAGCGGGGGTGGCCGGCGCGCGGGGGATGCTCGCAGCGCCAGGGGAAAGCGCTGGCGATCGAGAGTGAGCGGGGAGAGAGTGGGGTGCCTAAAATGGCGGCCGTGCATTCGCTGTGCGTGGCGCTGGGGAGAGGCAAGATGGCGCAGATAATGTTCAGTTTGCAAGATAAATTTCCACAGTCCTCCCTTTTAACATATCTCGCCAGCTTGTCTAGTTCGGATTTATCCCCATAATACTGCGGACTTCCACCTCATAAAGGGCTTTCATCCGCTCTGTTTCAAAGTTCAAAGTCTTAGGGCAGATGCAGTTCATAAAAAGCGAACATAAAGGTGGCAGACACTGAATCCCCAAACAACATCCACATAGTATCACAATCGGTATTAGGATAAATGAAAACAGCCTCCATCCCCAACTTTTAATAGTGTCCCAAAACCAACTCCCCAGCGACCATTCTTCTTGCTCTTGATGGACCTCTGTGGACAGTCTGTGGAGGTGTTCAATTGCTTTGTAGACTGAGGGTGAGTTATCTGGTACGTAGGTACAACAGCTGGACCCAATAATGCGGCATGCTCCTCCACGATCAGCCAGAACCACATCTAGAACAAGGCGGTTCTGAAGAGCCACCAGGCGGACGGCCTGAAGCTCAGCGGTGTTGTTGGCGAGGGCGCCAGCTGTAATGTTCATTGCTGTTTCGACTGCCTGGGTTAAGTGGCGGATGGCACGGCTGTTTGCCATCGGACCCCAGAGCGGAACAAGACCTTTTACTGCGTCCATGAACTGTGCTCCGGCGGAGTCGGCTTGTACAATGTCTTTGGCACGTTTCTGTCGGTGATGGTTTGCTGGAGCCACATATGTCGGGGGAAGGACGAAGGCGATGTAGCAGGTGCCTCCCCAACCTTTCGGGAGCCAGGTGTAGGCCTTAGTACCACAGACGAAGTACATATTCGGGGAGGCAACAAAGGAGGGTGGGTCAACTGAGTCCAATGTTCGGGTGATGAGGCAGGAGCTGTGGCCCACCAGCTGTGCCCCCAGGCCTTCGAGGCATACAGATCCAGTGATGTTGATGACGGACAGGGCCACTGTTAGGGTGGCGGCCGTCCGTGTTCGGAGGTAAGAGAAGGTGAGTCTGGCTGGATTGTTGAACACTTGCATTTCAACTCGTTCTTTGGCGGGGATGTCCATGTGAAAGGAAGTGTTCGATCTCAGAGGGCAGAAGAGGGCGGAAGTTCTACCAGTTTTGTTCAGCCAGAACCCATGGTAGAAGTGTGACATGGTTCTGCCGGAAGTGGCATTGTCCTTGTAGCTCTCCTGCAGGAAGATCAGCCAGGCGAGGCAGGAACCATGGACAGAAAAAGGTGAAGGGATGAAAGGGATTGAGTGCCCAGTGGCATGGGGTAGCAATCCACAGATCCAGCAGTTAGTGGCGTTGGTGGCAAGATTGTGTTGGTGGAGCAACTGCACAAAAGAGTTATTCCAGAACTCCTTACGCCTTTCTCGGAGTTGGGGTGAAAGTGAGATCAGATGGTGTTCTTTCGTGGTGGTAGGTTGAACGGTGGTCAGCAATGTCTTATGAGCGGGTGTGCTCTCCTCCATGATCCAGAAGGTGACCACGAGGAGAAGGCAAAAGAGAAGGGAAATGAAAAGTGCTATTGTCTTAAAGCTGTGCATTCGGTCAGTCTTTGGGTTTTTGTAGTGGATCTTCGGACGTCCGGTTGCTTCCATCATCTTCATGTCGGGCGCTTCCATCACCTTCAAGAGGCTCGGTAGCGGGCAGAACCACAGACTTTGTTTTAGTTTCTCTCCTGGTGGCCTTTGAGGTGACTAGGCTACCGCTCTGAGATTTCCACTTAGCCTGTGGTCTGCTTAGCCGAAGTTCTCTCCTTTCGTCGCAAGTTATACCCTTCTTTGGATGGCACAGTGGGATCGGGATATTCAATCAATTCAAGTGTCTCTGTATCCGGGCAGCGGCTCAGGGATGGTCGGTCTTTGTCCAGAAGTTCCTCTTGGGCGGTGATGTTGTCCGTGGTTGTCAGGGTCGGTGATACCTTCTTGCAGTGGTGTGCATGCAGCCAATTGCGTTTCCCCTCCACTCGAAGAGCTGTTTGGGTGGTGATCAGGACTTGCAGGGGGCCCGTCCACCGGGGCTCCAGACTCTTGGTGCGCTGGAAGTTACGCACTAAGATGAAGTCACCGGGTTGGATGTCGTGCCCGGGGCCCCTGGAAACATCGGGAATGGCGTGCAGCACCTGCTGATGGATAACAGACAACGTCTTAGTTAGGTTATACAAATAGTCAGACATGAGGACGTCCGGGACGTCGTGGATAGATGTTGGTTTTGGTGCAGTCCAAAGGTTCATGGGCCGCCCAAAGACGACCTCGTAGGGGGTTAAGTGGTGTTTGGTGGGGGTGGAACGCATTGATAGCAATGCTAGTGGGAGAGCGTCTGGCCATCTTAGTCCTGTGGTGGCGACTATTTTTGCTATCTTAAGCTTCAATGTGGCATTGTGTCGCTCAACCAGGCCTGCAGATTGGGGATGGAAGACCGCATGGAATTTCTGTTTTACACCCAACCCTTTTAAGATGAGTTGGATAACTTCGGCTACGAAGTGGGGGCCGTTGTCGCTCCACAAAATTCGACAAAGGCCGTATCGGGGGAAGAATTCCTTCAGTAGTACTTTTGCGGTAGTCATAGCGGTGTTGTCATGGGTTGGGTAGGCTTCCACCCACTTGCTGAAGGCACACACAACGACAAGTACATACTTTAAACCTTGGCACCTTTCTAGCTGGACATAGTCCATTTGTAGGACTTCAAAGGGGTGATTGGGGACCCCAAACCCTCCCCGGGGTACAGCAGTTCCTTTCCCAGGGTTGTGTTGGAAGCATACTAGGCAATGTTGGACCAGACGTTTGGCTGAGTCTGGTATTCTGTCGTTGTGCCAGACTTTGGAGATGAGTTCGATCATGGGGGCAGACCCTATGTGTGCGGGGGAGTGTGCCATGGTCAGCATGGGGATCAAGTATGAGTCGGGTAGCAACCATTTGTTCGAGTCTTTAGTCCGCCAACAACCGTCATCGTCCTTCAATCCCACCCGGGCCCATTCAGTTAATTTGTGTGGTGTGCTGGCTAGTTGGATATCCCTAATCGTTTCCCTAGCATCCTTCCATTTCTCAGTTTGTGACCTGGTCACGTACATGCGGGTCGTGGACCTATTCTCGGCTGTGGTTCGGGCAGTAATGTCAGCTAGTGCATTTCCCTGTCCTATAATGTCTGTCACCTTCTTGTGTGCGTGGCATTTGATCACAGCTAACCGTGTGGGGAGGAGGACTGCTTCGGTCAGGGCAGAGACTAGATCTCCATGCAGGATGGGTGTGCCATGAGAAGTCAAGAATCCCCTCTCTTTCCATAAGAGCCCAAAGTGGTGAACTACCCCAAAGGCGTACTGACTGTCTGTGTAAATGTTTGCGGTTGTCCCTGCTGCCAGGATGCAGGCTCGTGTGAGGGCAATTAGTTCCGCCGCCTGTGCGGATCGCTGTGTGATGCGGGCTGTCTCAACAACTGTTCGAGCCGTGGTGACTGCATAGGCAGCTGAGGTGGTGCCATCGAGGAGCTTGATGCATGAGCCATCCACCCACAGTTCTCCGTCAGGGTCCGGGAAGGCAGTATCCCGGAGGTCAACCCTACTCTTGGTTTGTTCGTCGGTGAGGGTCACGCAATCATGTATAGGGGATGCATTGGGGTCAGCGTCAGGGAGAGGTAGTAGAGTAGCTGGATTCAGAGTGGTGCATCGTTTTAATGTGATGTGGGGTGCAAGCAGAGTCAGTTCATAACCAGTCAGTCGTGCGCTAGTCAGGTGTTGAGTCTTGGTTTGGTTCAGGAGGGTATCAACAGCATGGGGTACCAATACTGTGAGGGGGTTCGAGAGCACGATCCCCTCACTTTGCCGGATAGAGACAGCAGCGGCAGCTACTGCTCGAAGGCAGGCGGGCAAAGCTCTGGCTACGGGGTCAAGAGTGGCAGAGAAGTAGGCACAAGGGTGTTGCTTAGGGCCTATGGACTGGGTTAGGACAGACAACGCACATCCCTCCCTTTCGTGGGTGTAGAGGGAGAAAGGTTTAGTGTAGTCTGGGGTTCCTAGGACTGGGGCCGAGCAGAGGGCGTCTCGTAATTCTTTGAAGGAGGATTGACATTCGGGTGTCCAGGGGAGGGGGAAGGGGGTATCTTTAGCCAGCAGGGAAAGCAGAGGTTTTACGATAAGACTGAAATTTGGCAACCACTGTCGACAAAAGGAGGTGAGGCCCACTAGGGACCGCACTTGCTTCTGAGTTTTGGGAACAGGGGTTTCTAGAATGGTTTGAATTCGGTCAGGGGTAAGTTTCCTCCTGTCTTTGGATAGTAGGTGGCCTAGATACGTTACTTGGGGCTGGCAGAATTGCAATTTCTTTCTGGAGACCTTGTGACCGTTCTCCGCAAGGAAGCGGAGGAGGTGAATGGTGGCTGTGACGGCAAGTGGAGTGGTGTCGGCCGCCAAAAGAATGTCATCGACGTACTGTATCAACACCACTCCATCGGGTAGTTGGACTGCATCCAGTTGCCTCTTGAGGGCTTGGCTGTAAATACTGGGACTCTCAGTGTAGCCTTGGGGTGCCCTGCAGAATCTGTATGAACGGGCTTTTAAAGTGAAGCCGAACAGGTAGCGGCTGTCTGGGTGGATGGGGATGGAAAAGAATGCGTTCTTGAGATCAATAACAGTAAAGATGGTGGCAGTGGATGGAATCAGGGTGAGGATGGTGGTGATGTCTGAGACCACGGGGTACTGGGGTATGACTACTTTGTTAACCTCTCGCAAGTCAACAATGAAACGGTAGGCTTTCTCATCCCCCTCGCCTTGCTTCTTTACAATGGGTAGGATAGGGCTGTTGCAAACATTACTGACTACTTCTTCTACCACTCCTGCCTCGACTAGGGACTCGATGATTTCCACCAATGCCTTCTCGCCTTCGGGTGATATCCTATACTGTGGAAGCTTTGGGAGCACTGCGTCCGGTCGGACGGTTATGTGTACCGGGTCGATCACCATGCGCCCTACATCTGAGTCGGTTTTAGCCCATAGATGTGAAGGTAATGTGTCGAGTAGGGACATGTCAGCATCGGTTATAGAGAGCATACGCCGTGTGTGACAGGGTCTGGACAGATCTGGGTTATCGTGTAGGATGACTCGAACTCCGTCTGGGGAGCATCTGATGGTAGCTCGAAAATGTTTTAGCAAATCAAGTCCCATAATAGCATCGGGGGTGTTGGAGGAGAGCAGAAAGGTCGTGTCAGTGGTGTTATCTTCTAAGTCAAAGGAGATTGGTGCTGATAAGGGGTTAGTGGAGGGCGTTCCATCGAAGCCTATTGAGGTTACATGTGAGCCAGACAAGGGTGCCCTAGGGATCAGTCGTTTGGATAACGCACTACGTGTCGCCCCAGTGTCTACCAGGAATGGAGATTTTGTGCCCAAGACCTTAGCAGTGACATAAGGGCCTTGCTGGTCAACACGGAGTTCGACTGGATCCCTCCCTTGCCCCTGGCGGTCCTATGCGAAGTCATGGGTGCTTTCATAGTCGGACTGCTGACACTGGTTTTGTCGGGGGCGGTCAAAGGTGTTTGGTTTGCCTGGCCTGACGTTGGTTGCGTCGTTCGTGTGCCCTCGTCCCTGTCCTCTGTTTCTGGGGTCATATGCTGTGTCTCTGGGATCCCTATTTTTGTTTAGTTCCAGAAGGACCGGGCACTGGGATTTCCAGTGTCCGAACCCTCTACAGAACGCACATTGGTTCCCATCTAAGTCTCTCCGTCCGTTGTAGGGTGCAGGTGTATGGTCTCTAGGGGGTAGCTTTCTAGGGGCGGTTGGGTGGTAATTCTCTTTCGGGGGTTCCCTTCCTATGGTCACCCCTTGCAACTGTGCTATCATTACCCTCTCCTTCAGTTCCTTTTTCTTCTTCTCTGATGCCCTATCGTTCTCGTTTTTCTGATTTTCGTAGTATTGGGCCATCTGGAGAATTGCTGCGGGTTTGGAGGCTGCCCAACTACTCTCGCTAGTCTGTAGTTTCTGGGAAATTTCTTGTGTCAGACCCTTCACATAATTCTGGACAAAGAGGTGATGTCCGGTTGCGGTGGTCATGTCTTGGCCACTGTAATCGGAAAACACAGTCTCGAATCGGGAGAAGTATTCAGACACATCCTCCTGGGGTTTCTGGCGGCAAGCCGTTACTATCGACCAGTCTACCTTTCTTTCTGGGATTAGAGTCTTCAGTTTTAGTACAATCTTGTCTGGGAGCTCTAATATGGCTTTTGGGGGTTTCTGTCCTGGTTCTCGCTGCTTATCTATGGTATCGAGTTGTACCCAGGTATATCCGAACGGCTCAGCGTGGTCAACTTTCCGGATTTGTTTCCACGCATCAGCCGGCAGACATAGCCCAAAGAACAAGTCGATATCTGCTAAAGTCATAATCGTAGAACCTAAGGCTGTACCCAGTTCAGTGTAGAAGGCAGTCGGGTTCTTTCTCAAGTCGGGTAGAGTTTTTCTAAAGGTCAAAATATCTTGCCGGTCCCACGGCTGGTAGACCCAGTTATATACAACCCTTCCCTTCGCATCTTGGTGGTTGATGTCGTCATGTGTTCCCAGACCTCGTGGGGGGACCCAGTAGGGGGCAGCTTCTTTAATGGGCATCATGGCATCAGCCCTTCCTTCCTGGGGCTTAGTCGCTATGGGGGTTTCTGCTTTGGTGGTCTGTCCATGTTCTTTAAGGTGTCGGTAGACCTCGAGTGTACGAGTGAAGAGGTTCGTAACGTCGCCCTCTCTTTCCTCTCCGATGTCTACCTTCCTATATAGGGCTGCTAAGCCTTCGGGACCTTTATCGTGGTATCTTTCCTCATATGCATTCAGGGCGTGATAACAGAGCCGTACGACGAAGTGTCGTCTGCGGCTGTCGGCATACGAGTTATACACGTCTGTTATATACTCCTCACTTTCTTTTCGCTCCACCAGTGTCCCTACTATCTTATCAATTCCTGCTCGTTCATCCTTTGTTAATCGATTCATTCTGGTGGACTCTTTCTTTCCCATCTCATGGTCATCTAGCGTTGTAACCGACATTGGGTTCAGTACAAGAGGCTCAGCCGGCGCGGAGGCCGTGAGGGCCGAGGCCCCTGTACTGCTTTCGATCGTGTTCGGGGGTTGTAGGTGTTGCACTACTGACTGGGAGGGTGCATATGGAGGGGGCATGTAAATGATCGGGGGACCTAACAGTAATTCATCATTCGTTCGCTGCTTGGAGGACAACTCAGGGTAGAGCAAAGAAGGGGTCCTAACAGCGTACTGGCCTGAGGTTTCGGGCTCCTGTCTTAGTTTAGTTTCCCTTCTCTCCTTTATGTCTTCTTCTAACCTTCTAGCGGCAAGGTGAGCTGCCTTTCGTAATTCCTTTTCTGCTTTTACTTCTTCCCTCTTTTTCCGTTGCGTTGCTTCTTTGCGCCACATGCCGATACTGTCAAGCATAGTAGGCGTCGTCTTATTGCTACGCAGAGCTACTTCTAGCGCTTCTATCTTATGGTCGTCGAAGGATCCCATCAGTGGCCACTGACTCTCGGGGTCCTTCTTTGTATATTTATGCCATAGCTTGGTATAAGCTACGGCGACTAGTCCATATTTAGTGAACATGTCCTTATTAGGGGTGCCCTCCAGTGGAGCCGGATGGTTCACCTCTAATAAGCGGTCCGGGCAGAACCAACTACCAATCAGTGGGGAGAAGATAGGCATGACGGGTTTCAACGGGGACAAAAGTCAGCATTACCTACCCTTCACTATTTGCAAAGACTAGACAGAATATTCCTATTCTACATTATTTGCAAACAGAGAATATCTCAAAAAGCACTATTCTCCAAAACAATCAATGTTCGGACAACCAATCAATGGGGAGATAAAGATAGGCACGACGGGTTTCAACGGGGACAAAAGTCTGCGTTACCTATCCTTCACTCTCTGCAAAGGGAGAGAGAGAGAGTATTTCTACTCCTCCCCGTTTGTAGACAGCGAATATCTCAAAAAGAACAATCAATGAGCAATACTAGTATTTCCAAAGCTTTAAACAATCAATCAATTATTTCGCAATTTGTCATGTATCACGACCTTACCCGGACCGCGTGGACAGTTTCTCGTCTTCCGCCTCCAGCGCCCGATCGTCCTCTACTCTCCGTATTTGCCGCGGCACTCCTGATGGTTCCCAGTCAGGACCGTAGATCACTCGAGAGAGGTCTGCTCGGAACCAGTGAAGTTCGGATGATCGGCTGCCAGACGAGGGTCTATTGGGCAGGAGCTCTCCCGATCGTTGCAGTCGTTCACTCTGTCGTCGGGACCTCTCCCACTGGATCCACGTGTCGCTGATGGGCCCCACGTTTGGGACGCCAATTGTTAAATGGTAGCGGCAGTTTCAGTCGATAACCTTTCAAGTATTTGCCCGGCGGTAATCGCCTCTCATACCACTCGATAATTTACCAATGAAAGAGGCAGGCGCCGGAGACTGGAAGGCAGGAAACAAAGTTTTATTCAGTCGGAGCAGAACACATCAGATCAGACAGCAAGGTATCGTCACGAGGTGCTCTAACCGCATCTCTGAGACCTGGTCTCTTATACACCGGTTTATTGCTTTATTACACATAGTACATTCTTGAGATTCTCTTGATGCATGAAAGAACATCCCCTGAAGCCCCGGCTCAGATCCGATCCCACACATAGTTACAGTAGAGGTTCCCACCCTACCCGCAGTGGGAGATGGCTATCGCGCAGCAGGGAATTCCGCTAATTCCCGGGGGTGTGTGCAACCGGCCGGGTCTCAGGGGGTAGGGGCTTTGATCTACTGTAATCCCTTTGATGCGGGGTGTTTCCCTTACAGTAGGGGCAATAAACTGCATCCGCAGGGCTAGGTGATGGCCTGGGACCAGTTCGGACAATGGGGCGCAGAGGAAGGGGGTTATCAAAGGAGAGGCATGACCATGTATGGGATGTCGGTCGGATGTGGTTCCGTAGCAGGGTCGCGCAGAAGGAGAGGGTTTATGGCCTGTATGAGAGAGCAGGGGTGGCCGGCGCGCGCGGGATGCTCGCAGCACCAGGGGAAAGCGCTGGCGATCGAGAGTGAGCGGGGAGAGAGTGGGGTGCCTAAAATGGCAGCCGTGCATTCGCTGTGCGTGGCGCTGGGGAGAGGCAAGATGGCGCAGATAATGTTCAGTTTGCAAGCTAAATTTCCACATAACCAAAACGGGGTTTTCATTTTCTTAACTTTTAAATAATTGATTGAATCAACCTGTCTTTTTATCTTGTAGAATAAGGGAACAATATTTATACTGTATATTTATAAGTGCTCTTATTGCAATGGTTTTAATTAATTATGCAGTAAAAACTATCTTATCTTATCTTATCTTATCTTATCTTATCTTATCTTATCTTATCTAGCACACCTCTATATTTTTTAAAACTAGACACCCAGGGACATCCAGGATGGGGTGACTTGTGTGTCTCACACCAGGTTCTGTTACCCAGAATCCCTTGAAAACCTCAAACTTGGTAAAAAAAACACACATTTTCCTCACATTTCTGTGATGAAAAGTTCTGGAATCTGCAGGGAGTCACAAACTTCCACACACCCAGCATTCCCTCAAGTGTCCTGATAAAAATGGTACCTCACTTGTGTGGGTAGGTCTTGTGCCCATGACAGGAAACATCCCAAAACGCACATGGACACATCACATTTTTCCACTGAAAACTGACCCTTTTTTCGCAATATGCCTACCTTTGTATTTTGGACTCTAGCTCAGCCGGCATTTAGGGAAACCTAGTAAACCTGTACATTTTTGCAACTCAGCCACCCAGGGGAAGCCAGGATGGGATGGCTTGTGTGTCTCTTGCCAGGTTCTCTTACAGAGAATCCCTTGCAATCGTCAAAGTTTGTAAAAAGAAACACTTTCCTCACACTTCTGTGCAAGAAAATTTTAGAATCTGCAGGGAGCCACAAACTTCCACCAGTAGCAGCCTGCAACATAAAAATATGTTGGGGCGCAATGCCAAAAAACTCACCATATGTATGTTGATGTCCACAGCCTCCAGTCTTCGTCTCTCATTCTTTTGCTCTCCTCAGACTCGGGCAGAAAGGAGGGACTTCTTCCCTTATGCCACACGAATCCAACCAATTGTTTGGTTGGAGCAAACTAACCCAGCGCTAATTTAGAGGCTGTGAGCCTGCGGCTGCAATCACTCGGCTGGTTTTTCAGCCCTGGGATTGCAGGCTTTGAAGTGCCCATGACAGATTGGTCGGCAGTATACAGCCGGACAACACTTCATGTGCACTGGCAGGGGGATAACGCAAGTGCAATTGCACTAATCAGCCCCACCCCTTGCCTTCGTACTGAAACAGCATGAGCCTGCCACACATAATAAAATGGTATTTTTTACCATTTTATGCATGTGTGTGCCTGCTGCGCTGGCAGCAGGCGGGGCGATGCTCCTCTGCCTTAACGGAAGAACCCGGAGGAGCATCCGCTGACTTCCACCCACCTAGCATACCTCCAAGTCTCCCGATCAAAATGGTACCTCATTTGTGTGGTTAGGCCTGGTGACCACAACAGGAAATGGCCCAAAACATACTGTGGAGACTTAAAAATTATTGATTACAAAAAGACTTGGTTTTGCGAGGGAGTCACCTGCGTTTTTGGTCCCGGCTTGGTGGGCATCTAGGAAAACCCACCAGACCCAGACATTTCTGAAAACTAGACACTCTATAGAGTCCAGGGAGGTGTGGCTTGCATGGATCCCTAACATTTCCCTACCAAAAATCCCCGGCAAACATCAAATTTAGCTGAAAATAATAAAATTTTCCTTACATTTCTGCCTGGGATCACAGCACCGGCACACATTTCCCACCACTTAGCATTCCCCATGGTCTCCAGATGAAAATGGTACCTCACTTGTGTTGGTGTCTAATGCAGACTCAGACTAAAAATGCAAATAAAAAATATTTATTGCTTAGAGCTCGCTGTGCTATCCCCTCAATCCCTATGTTTTTGGCCCTTTTCAGTGACAGGCCCTTTGGCTCACCCACACAAGAGAGGTATCATTTTACTCGGGAGACCGAAGAAAACGCTGGGTGGTAGGTATTTTGTGCCGGCACGGTAATCCGAGATAGAAATGTAAGAAAAGTGTGATTTTTTAAATCAGATTCTGGGTCAGAAAATGTTGTGGGATCCACGCAAGCCACACCTCCCTGGACTCCACCTGGGGTCTAGTTTTCAGAAATGTCTGGGATTGGTAGGTTTCCCCAGATGACTGCCGAAACAGGTACCTAAAACGCAGGTGTCCCCTTGCTAAACCAAGTCGTTTTGTGATAGATAGGGGGCACCTGAGTTTTTGGTCCTGGGCTCACCGGACATTGAGGGAAACCTACCAAATCCAGAAATTTCTGAAAACTAAACACCCTGAAGAGTCCAATGAGGTGTGGCTCGCGTGGATCTCCCAATGTTTTCCTACCCAGAATGCCCAGCAAACCTCAAATTTAGCTGAAAAAAAAATCAAATTTTCCTTACATTTCTGCCTGGGATCACTGCACCGGCACATGTGTCCTACAACCTAGCATTCTCCTTGGTCTCCTAATAAAAATGATACATCACTTGTGTGAGTGTCTAATGTAGAGTCAGCCTAAAAACGCATTGTTGGAAAGGGCCCTTTTTGTAGGGTTATCCCTAAACTTTTTGCTTCTTCCTCCTATTTTTTCCTGACTTGTGTTTGTTGGCTATAGGACTCAGGGCACTTTACCACTGCTGATCAGTGCTAAAGTGCATATGCTCTCTGTGTAAATTGTTATTGTGATTGGTTACCCATGATTGGCATATTTGATTTACCAGTAAGTCCCTAGTAAAGCGCACAGAGTGTGCCAGGGCTGGTATATCAAATGCTACTAGTGGGCCTGCAGCACTGATTGTACCACCCACATGAGTAGCCCTGAAAAGATGTCTCAGGCCTGCCACCGCGGTGCCTGTTTGCAGTTTGTTGACTGCCATGTCGACTTGGCAAGTTCACCCACTTGCCAGGCCCTAACCGTATCTTTTCTTACATATAGGTTACCCCTATGGTAGGCCCAAGGTACTCCCCTATTCAGGGTGCAGTGTGTGTGAAAGGTAGGACATGTACTGAAGTGTGCAACATGTCCTGATAGTGAAATACTGCCAATTTCTTTTTTCACGATTGAAAGGCTATCTTGCCCCATAGGACAGAATGGGGAATACTTTGTAACATTTAACAAGCAAATCTTCCATAGGGATAAGATAGAAAAATTGGGTGTGGTATCCCTGAACTCAGGATTTAATGACAGATATTTTAGCAAAGATGGTTTTTAAATTGTGTGTTTGAAAATACCACTTTTAGAAAGTGGCTATTTTCTTGTTCAACCATCCTGTGTGCCTCTGCCTGTTTGTGGATTGACTGTCTGACTTTGGAGTGACAGGGGCTGGGGAGGTGCAGTGGCTCCAGGAGTCTGGATGAGTCAGCACTTGGCTGAATAGGTCTGATCTACATTTGGAGTGTTGGGAGGTGTAGCACGTGTACCTTAATAGGACTGTGCCTGCCTTACACAATGCTGGCTCCACCCCCTGTGGTGTGTCTTGGGCCAGAGCCTAAACTGACAAAGGAAGATGCTGTGCACTTGTTAAGAGCCCCCTAGAACTTGTTTGAACTGGGTCCCAAGCCCTGTACCAGGGCAGAACAAAGAAGAGATGTGGTGTAAGTATTAGGGCTGTGACCCCATATAAAATGTGTACTGCTTGGTGCTTATTTGGGGCTGGCAGGCTGCCGGACTGCCAGGAGGAACCACCACTAGGGGACTGACCTGCTGCCCTGCTTGGCAGCTGAAGGGTCTGCAATTTCTGTCCAGAAGCTCCAGTGTGCTGGCCTGCCGGTGCCATCTCTGCCCTTGCCCTTCCTTGGAGGAAAAGCGCTGCCTGCTCCCTGCTAGTATCGGGAAGTGGGAGACAGACGGAGCGCTGTATGTCTTGCTTAGTTCCCTGGGCTTGATGCACTCTAAGTTGCTGTGCTCTGGGGGTGTCTCACCATGGGAGACACATAGTACGAAGAACTGCCCGTGCTGAAAGGGCAAGCGCACTGTGAGCGCTTTGTCATTATTTCCTCAGAGCCCGAGAAGGGGGCTCCTGTAGCCTTTGTGGCGAGGAGGCGGCTCCCAACGCGACTAGGAAGTGAGGCATGACGAGCCTGACTGTGGGCGGGAACCGGCACCAAGGGCCAGACGAGGCCGTCGCCGGAAGTCATGCAAGCTTGTGCCTAGAGGAGGGTGGGACTCCTGTGTGCCAGTGAGAGCCCTACGTGTTGCCCTTTAGGAGGAGACGGGGCCTCGCAGGCTCCCCACTGAATTCCTACTTGGTGGCCGGTTGCCGGCAGAGGAGAAGGCAGGAAGTCTGGTGTGTTGGTGTCTGACATGCTAAGTAGGAGAGCCCGCATGCCTGCCATTGACGGCGGAGCCTCGTAGGCTCACCGGACCCCATGGGAAGAAGACCGGAGCCTTGCAGGCTTCCCCGGTGACCGCATCCATCCTGGTGTTCTCAAAGCAACCAGAGAAGCCCCAGTGAGTGGGGCTGGGAGGGCACACTGTTGGTGCCTGCTTGTTTGATCTCACTGCGAAGAGGAGCCCCGGTGAGGGGGGTTCACAAGGCACACTGTTGGTGCCTGCTTGTTCCCCAGCTGTGCTGCCAGATCACAGCAGCTGCAACGTGGGGGGCATTGTTGTGTCGAGGAGAAGACATGGGTGAGTGTACCCTCAGCCCCATTTCGGTACCGGCTCACTGGGGCCAGTACTCTGCTGCATCGGCAGCCTGGTTGCTAATACAAGACCATGTTGTAATAGAGCCCTGACTTTGGGACAGTGGGCATTACGGGACAGCCCAAGACAGGCCCCAGAGGAAGGTTAGCTGGCCTGGACGTCACCTTGTGTTCTGGTGGGGCATAAGGCTCTAAGGTGATGTGTGCACCTCATAAGTGTTACTGTTGTACCCTGGTAATTTAGGATGTGTGCCTAAGATGTGATGCATAATGTGTTTATGCTACATGCAATGTTGCCAGCAGTTACTGCTTGTGATTTTCACTACTTGTGTGTACTAATGGTGATGACAGTGGCCCGATTGGCCCTTTAATGTACATAATCCCTTGTAAAGTAATACCTAGTGCAAGGTGGCACAGTGTATATATGTGATTATGCTCTAATGTGATTTATGAGTAATACAAAGGCTATTTTTATATAACCTTGTGTGGGGTTTCTTTTGTGGTGTGCATAGTGTGTTGCTGCTGTGTGTGTGTGTGTTGCGCAAACGCTTTACACATTCATTGTCTCTGGGATAAGCCTGACTGCTCGTGCCAAGCTACCAAGGGGTTGAGCAGGGGTTATCTTCAGCGTGTAACTCCCTTTCCCTGACTAGAGTGGTGGTTTATGCTTAGCTTAGGCGCATGCCCTAGCCAACCAGAAATCCTATTTCTCACACGCATATAAAAAAAACATAGTGCTTAGAGCTCGCTGTGCTATCCCTTCAATCTCTATGTTTTTGGCTCTTCCCATTCACCGGCCCTTGGCCCAGCCACACAAATGAGGTATCATTTTACATGGGAGACTGAGGGGAATGCTGAGTGGTATGTATTTTATGACGGCACAGTAATCCCAGACAGAAATGTAAGGAAGATGTGATTTTTTAGCTAAATTTGAGGTTTGCAGGGGATTCAGGGTAAGAAAACGTTGGGGTTCCACGCAAGCCACACATCCCTGGACTCCCCCAGGTGTCTAGTTTTCAGAAATGTGTGGGTTTGGTAGGTCTCCCTAGATGGCCGCCGAGCCCGGGACCAAAAACACAGGTATCCACCTTGCAAAACCAGGTTGTTTTGTGATAGATCATGGGTACTCGCAAACATTTTCTCAAGGGCCACAAAGTTTGGTCTGTGATGTGACGAGGGCCACATCAATGCCAGCAGGGTGGGGATTTGGTGGGAGGTTGAGGTGGGTATAGGGGAAGCAAACCATATACATCTAGTGGCTGAATTGCACAATGTGAAACCAGAAAGCCAGAGATTAATCAGAGCTGCCCCGCTTTATCAAATTGTGTACAATTAAATATACTTTTTGAATTTTTTAAGCAACACTATCATATTTTACACTTTTGCTGCAAGACAGCATTAAAAATGAAGGTGTTCCTAAAGTTAAGTGGAGCAGGACAACCTAGTTACTTACTTTTTTAATACTTCAATTAACCTTTAAATTAAAGCTTGCCTGTATATTTAATGTCCTTTTAATGTTAGTGCTGAGTTCAGTGAACAGAAGTCGAGTGCTGCTATTAATCGGGGGGCCACATGTAATGGTATCACTGTGATGAATAATTTTGATGTCTCCACAATGTGCTTTGGGCCCTTCCCTGCCGCGGGTACTCGGCCCACCCACATAAGTGAGGTACCATTTTTAACAGGAGACCTGAGGTACTGCTGGGTTGTAGAAAATTTGAGTCAGCCCAGTGATGCAACAACATTCCCACACAGAAATGTGAGAAAAATTTGATTTTTTCCGGCTAAATATGAGGTTTGCAGGGGATACTGGATAGGAAAACGTTGGGGGATCTACACAAGTCACACCTCCTTGGACTCCCCCAGGTGTCTATTTTTGAGATATGTATGGGTTTGGTAGGTTTCCCTAGCTGGCCACCTAGCCCAGGACCACAACCGCAGGTGCCCCCTTTGCAAAATGAAGTCGTTTTGTGGTAGATAATTTTGATGTCTCCACAATATGTTTTGGGCCCTTCCCTGCCGCGGGTTCTTAGCCTACCCACACAAGTGAGGTACCATTTTTATTGGGAGACCTAGGGAAATGCTGGGTTGTAGGAAATTTGTACCAGACCGATGATCTCACAACCTTCTCAAACAGAAATGTGAGAAAATGTAGATTTTCATCAGCTTTGATGGACAGAAAATCTGGATTTTATTAAAGACACGGAGGCTATTATTATGCAATCTTCTTTATTGCCGCCACCCACAGCAGCATTGTTAGAACAAAGAATACAACAAACGTTATTTCCAACATATCAAAGATCTGGAACCTCTAATACTTTTCCTTATTTTATGCTGCAATTAAACGAAAACATAAGTCTTTAATAACTCCAATAACATCCAGGATTCCAAACAACTTCAGACGTAAATAAGATCCATCTTCTTCTTCATTGTTGTCCACGAGCTGAAAAACAACAAAACATTACCAACAAGGGAAGGGAGAGGAGGGATAATATTAGCCTCCGAGTCTTTAATAAAATCCAGATTTTCTGTCCATCAAAGCTGATGAAAATCTACATTTTATGGCAAAACCGGAGGCTAAGATTATGCAAGTTCAAAGCCTGTCAACTAACAAAGAACTTGCATGCGTCACAGGTTTAAAATAAAATTTCCGAAAAACAGAATCATTAGACCAATCTGCACTTCTAAGAATATCTTGTAATGTACATCCCAACATAAAAACTTAAGACGCAGATGCACTCCTTACTGAATGTGCACCAAATCTACTCACATCCACACCTGCATTCTTCATTATCTCTTTCATCTATCTAGCCAAGGTTGAACTCGATACACCCTTGTGAGGCTTCCTATATGAAATCAACAGCTGTTTTTCATTCCCAGGACGAACAAAAGATGTTCTCCTCTCATATTCTTTCAAACAACGAACAACACACAATTTTTCACGTGCATCAAAATATGGATAAAAAATGCTGTCGGAATTAGTCTTTGTTCTTCTGCACAAATAAAAACAAACACCTTCCGGATTAAAAATTCTTGTCCCTACATCTAAAGCCCTGACATCTGAGACTCTTCTAAAAGAGATAAGACACAAAAGCATTGTCAATTTCCCACTTAAAACTCTTAAATCTAGACCACTATTACATCCTAAATTCTCCAAATACTCCAAAACCTTTGAAACATAAAGGCAATTATCTTTGCGTCCAATTCCGGCGTCATAACTATTTTGTTTTGCAAACTTGGCCTTGGACACTCTGAACGGAGCCTTAACCTCACGTCCTTCGGTATTTGTTTCCTCATCCATAATTGAACATATTCTGCAACATGTGGAGCTGGGCTCCATTCAGGTGACAATGGGTGCTTCAACAACATTGGGTCGAACATCGACTCCCCCAAAGGATCTTTAACTTCAATACCTCCTCCATTTTTATCTTTTGACTTATCCTCGGCATCTTTCCTCTTTCCTACTACCTCAACTTCTGAATCAAAATCTGATGAGCAACTTATTTCTATCTCCGCACTACCCGAAGACTCCTCACAAATAAGGGTAGTATGCCTTCTACCATTCTGACCTCTATCCAGGTCACCTTGCGTGTCCTCAACACAACCATGTTTCGCACCTTTGCGAATTCCTGAGTCTGGGTATGCGCCCTTTGCTCTTTTGGTTTTATACACTTCCATTTCTATATTCCTCCTCTTCCTACTTACTGTCCCTGATTTCCTTTCCACTATTGGCCCTTCTCCTGCCGACCAAAAATGTTCTTCCTGAGAAGAATGTGTACCTCCTCTTCTAAATTCATCTAATTTCTTTTCTATTTTCGAATCTAAATCATTCGCAACATTTTTTAACATTAAAGTAATCCTTTCCCCCATATTCTGACTCCCTGTAGCACAATCACTCCCCTCAGACATATTTTTATTTTTTATTTTTTTTATTTCTCTAAAAGAGATATTTTTATTCTCCTCCTTCAAAATCTAATATTTCGCCCAAATCTTTTTTTTTTAAAGTTTATTTTCCCAAATTTTCCTATATTTCCCTTTTAAACTCTTTTCCTCTACCTTTCACTTCCGACTCTACCGTTTGCCTTCTCTTCCTCTCTATTTCTCCCTCACGTCGCTTCTATTTCTCCCTCACCTCGCTACAACGAGCTCTACACATGCGCGATAAGCACTCGCTACCTTCTCGTGCTCCATGCATGCGTATTTGACAAACTCTTCCCCTCGCGCTTCGCACATGCGTGCCAATTTACAATTGCGCATTACTCCCTGCCCGACCCAACATGGCCGCACACTCCTATGACGCTACCCTCGCGCCTCTTCACACCAACGGTAAGCTTATTTTTAAATATAAATTTTCATCCTCTACTTTTTCGCATGCAAATACTTCTTGAAACCAAAACTCAACTCCTCGTTCGTTTTTAACTCAACACCTCGTTCGTTTAAAATCTAAACATCATCTGTTTATAACTTGTTAGTCATTTCTGTCTCTATTTTTAAAAACCCATCGTTCATTATTAAAACGCTGGTCTCTTACTTTACATCCTTAAACCTTCCTCGCATGTTAATTTAAAACATACTCTTTTGATAGAAATCGTCCATCATTATCTCTTTACTCGTAAATTAAACGTTTTTCTACACCATTCATCTTTACTTATCCTAATTACTCATTAATTATTTATCTAGCATTTTAAAAAAACGTTTCTTCAAACAATAAATTAACCTCTCACATACAAACTTAAATTTTTAAATGAGAGCCAAAGAATTCGTTACTTAACTCACGGGCAGCAGCAAAAAAGAAGGAAGAGTATTGGAGGTTCCAGATCTTTGATATGTTGGAAAGAACGTTTGTTATATTCTATGTTCTAACAATGCTGCTGTGGGTGGCGGCAATAAAGAGGATTGCATAATCTTAGCCTCCGGTCTTGCCATAAAATTAGATTTTTTTTCCAGCTAAATTTTAGGTTTGCAGGGGATTCTGGGTAAGAAATCATTGGGAGGCCCATGTAAGTCACACCTCCCAGGACTCCCCCAGGTGTCTATATTTCAGAAATGTGTGGGTTTGTTAGGTTTCCTTAGAAGGCCGCCAAACCCGGGACCAAGAACACATGTGCCCCCCTTGCAAAACCAGGTTGTTTCGTGATAGACCATTTTGATGTCTCCACAATTTGTTTTGGGCCCTTCCCTGCCATGGGTACTTGGCCCTCCCACACAAGTGAGGTATCATTTTTATCAGGAGACCTGGGAGAATGCTGGGTGGTAGGAAATTTGTGTCAGCCTAGTGATACCACAACTTTCCCACACAGAAACGTGAGAAAAATTTGATTTTTGTTCAGCTAAATTCGTGGTTTGCAAGCAATTCTGGGTAGGAAAACATTGAGCAATCTACACAAGTCACACCTCCTTGGGCTCCCCCAGGTGTCTAGTTTTCAGAAATGACTGGGATTGGTAGGTTTCCGTAGATGGCCGCCGAGCCCAGGATCCAAAACGAAAGTGACTATCTCGCAAAACAAGGTCTTTTTTTGTAATCGATATTTTGGAAGCCTTCGCAGTACGTTTTCATCAGTTTCCTGTCGCGGGCACTAGACCTACCCACACAAGCGAGGAACCATTTTTATTGGGAGACTAGGGGAATGCTGGGTGTGTGGAAGTTTATCGTTCCCCGCAGATTCCAGAACTTTCCATCACAGAAATGTGAGGAAAATGTGTTTTCTTTTTTCAAAGTTTGAGGTTTGCAAGGGATTCTGGGTAACAGAACCTTGTGAGAGCCACACAAGTCAACCAATCCTGGATATCCCTGGATGTCTAGTTTTAAAAAATGTATAGTTTTGCTAGGTTTCCTTAGGTGCTGGCAGACCTAGGGTCCAAAATCCACAGCTAGGCACACTGCGAAAAAAGGGTCAGTTTTCACTAGAAAAATGTGATGTGTCCACATTGCGTTTTAGGCCATTTCCTGTTTCAGGGACTAAGCCTATCCACATAAGTGAGGTATCATTTTTAGTGGGAGACTTTGGGGAATGCTGGGTGGCTGGAAGTTTGTGGCTCCCTGAAGATTCCAGAA
The DNA here is from genome assembly GCF_964204655.1 of Triturus cristatus. NCBI lineage: Eukaryota > Metazoa > Chordata > Amphibia > Caudata > Salamandridae > Triturus > Triturus cristatus. Next base: position 139,723,375 of record NC_140592.1, read on the forward strand.
CTTCTCATTACAGAAATGTGAGGAAAATGTATTTTTTTGTACAAAGTTTGAGGTTTGCAAGGAATTCTGGTAACAGAACTCACCCCATCCTGGACTCCCCTGGATGCCTAGTTTTTAAAAACATATACGTTTTCTAGGTTTCCCTAGGTGCCGGCAGAACTAGGGTCCAAAATCCACAACTATGCACATTGCAAAGAAATGCTCAGTTTTCAGTGGGAAAATGTGATGCACCCACATTGAGTTTTGAGCCGTTTCCTGTCACGGGTACTAGACCTACCCACACAAGTGAGGTACCATGTTTATCTGGAGACTTTGGGGAATCATGGGTGGCTGGAAGTTTGTGGCTCCCCACAGATTCCAGAACTTTCCAGCACAGAAATATGAGGAAATGTTTTGCTTTTACAAAGTTTGAGGTTTTCAAGGGATTTTGGGTAACAGACCCTGGTGAGAGCCACACAAGTCACCCCATCATGGATTTCCCTGCATGTCTATTTTTCTACAATGTATAGGTTTGCTAGGTTTCCTTAGGTGCCGGCAGAGCTAGGGTCCGAAATCCACAGCTAGGCACATTGCAGAAAAATGGTCAGTTTTCAATGGAAAAATGTGATGTTTTCATGTTGCATTTTGGGACTTTTCCTGTCACGGGCACTAGGCCTACCCACCCAAGTGATGTGCCATTTTTATCGGGATACTTCGGGAAATGCTGGGTGCATGGAGGTTTGTGGATCCGCGCAGATTACAGAACTTTCCATCACAGAAATGTGAGGAAAATGTGGATTTGTTTTACAAAGTTTGAGGTTTGCAAGGGATTCTAGGTAACAGAACCTAGTGAGAGCCACACAAGTCACCCCATCCTGGATTTCCCTGGATGTCTAGTTTAAAAAAAAATAGAGGTTTGGTAGGATTACCTAGGTGCTGGCTGAGCTAAGGTCCAAAATTCATAGCTTGGCACATTGCAAAAAAGGGTCAGTTTTCACTGGAAAAATGTGATGTGTCCACGTTGCGTGTTGGGCCGTTTCCTGTCACACAAGTGAGGTACTTAGGAGAACACAGAATAGTAGAACAAGTGTTATTACTAATTGACTTACTTTGTATTTCTGCCTTCCATATGTAAGACAATGTGTAAAAAAGAAGTCATTTTTTTAAATGTTCTCTAATTCACATCCTTATATGGGTACCCACAATTTCAGACATGTGCAAGTAACTAATGCTTCTAAACTCTATATTTTTATTTTGGAAATATATAGGTTTCCTTTGTACCTGTTTTTCACTCTTTGTATTTTACCAAATGAATTGCTATATATTTAGTACACCATAAAAGCATTGCAAGATGCAGCTCAGTTATTGGCTCTGGATACCTCTGTTTCTTGGTGAACCTACAAGTCCTATATAACTCTTACAACCAGAAGGGTCCAACAGACGTGACGGTATATTGCTTTAAAAAATCTGCCATACTTAGAAGAAGTTACAGGTGAAAATGTTGGCACAAATGGCTGTTTTTTCCAACTCTATTTCAATATTCTTTTATTTCAATTGTTAGTTTCTATTAAAAAACCTTGAAGGATCTCCACAAATGGCCCCTTGCTAAATTCAGAATTTTGTATAACTTTCAGAAATGTATAGTTCTCTGGGATCCATTATTGATTTTACACCAATTCCTACCACTAACTGAGCTTGAAAGCAAAAAAATAGAAAAAATTGAAAAAATAGGCTATGCCCCAGTAAAATGCAAAAACTGTGTAGAAAATGTTGGCTTTATGACAAAAGTCTGCCTGTTCCTGAAAGCTGGGAAGATGTTGATTTTAGCACCATAAACCCTTTGTTTATACCTTTTGCAGTGAGAAAAACAGACGTTTTCTTCTGCAGTACTTTTTTCTCATTTTTCCTAAACATAATTAGCTGTATTTTGGCTAATTTCGTGGTCTCCTCCAGGGGAATCCGCAGTATCTAGGTACATTTAGAATCCTGACGTTGCAAAAAAAGGACACAAATTTGGCATGGATACCTTATGTGGACTAAAAGGTACAGGGGCCTATGCGCAAACTACCCTAAGTAGCCAAAACATTTCGTAGCATGGGGGGGCCTAGCAGCAAAGGGGTTAATGCACTATTGTGTGTAGAATCTGTAGCTTTTTAGCTAATCTGTTTGAAAGGTGTGTTGGAAAATGGACTGTTTCACTAATTTTCCCAAAATTTCTTGTGATGTGGGGGCTTTCCCCATCTCTTAAACTGTTCCGAGAGGGTCAGACCGATTTCTTATTCTGACACACCAGGCATGTGCACCTGCGTCTGGTATTAAAAAAAAATTTCTGTACTACTGTGATTTCTCCTTCCAGCTCCTTATCACAAGAAGCCACTGCACCCATTTTGAAATCAGTCATTTAGAAAAATCATTATAGGAGAACCAAACACATAACTGTTAAGTTATCACCACTATATAGTGCTGAATCCCTGAAAGGGTGACAAAGGGCATCTCACCATGCATTTGCCTACTAGAATCAGAATCAGAAAAACCTATATTCGGATGCTAAAAACATCCATAAAAGTGGCATTATCATCCACTATAGTTAAAATCGTACACACAATGTAAAAGTGGTTATCGAGTTAAAATTTTGTATAGCAGCAATTATAAAATATATGTACAATAAAAACAGTATTAGCAGCATGAATAGAGGACAGGGTTTTGGAGGTATGTGGTAGGAATCAGGCGCCTACAGCGAGTGTACGTCAATCTGGTTGTCGTTATTCTTGGGACGGTGCCAACAGGAGGGGGTAGACCCTAAACTCCCTGAGTTTCAGACCAGAGGTCTCAAAGAGTTACCAACAGCTACGTGGTATGGGTCATAGGTGTGTTGGCGCCTCAAAGAAAATACACATTTGTTTTCTGTTATTCACTTCTATGATGGTGCTGTAAGGTGTAGAGAAACCACAAACTCTACAGGGGAAGGCAAACGCTCGGCACAAATAATTACAAATCCCCAGCATACGTAAATATAAGGTTTCTAATGTTTTTAGGTCTGTAAGTAAAATACAGTACATAAACAATTCAATGAGTCATGTATGAAGTCTTCTTCCTTTTCTCTTTATTTCAAGAAGCTTTCAAGAGGAACATCACAGTCACAGCCAACACGTGTTTCGTCGTATAGGGAATGTAGTCCCACGACTTCCTCAAGGCTGTGCAAATAAAACAATAATAAACACCAGATATGGCATCACGAACTATGAACAAAGAGGGGTTTCTCATCATTAGTATAAAACCATCACAATCCAGAAAGAGAAGGAAATATAAAAGATTCAAGCATTGTAGATTGTAAATTACAGATCTTACAAGGTGTAATAAGAACAGAGCCAAACGTAAAGGCGGATTCGATAAGACTATGACCCAAAAGAGATGGAGAGAGAAGGAAATCTAAACGTGACAATATCACTGGTGACATATTCTCGCATATTATATGAGAAAACTAAAGACCGTTCCTTGACACCGTAGTGACAGAGTGAGCCTCAAACCAGCATGCAAACCGGTGATAGTTTACACATCCATAAGGGCCCCACGGCCAAGTATAATTACCTATTTCCTTGTTCAGTAAATCTCTGTTAAGTAAAATGAGAGAAAACACCAAAAGAAAAGAAACCATATTAAAACATGGCCAGCCAAGGCTGTAATATCTAACCGTCTCATTCGTGAGCAAGGCACATAACCTATTTTAAATGTGGTTCAAATTCCAGACCACATGGGGATCTATTCTCGGACGAGGAAAATCGAAGTTTCACACTCTTGTTTCCAACGTGGCGCGTAAAATCAGGGTAGTCTGTGAAAATGAAAGTAGGCCCGTGAATACTCCTATGGGGTACAGGTCCCCTCAGTACCGAGCTATAAACACAATCTCCTGCCTTAATCTATGGCTGCGTAGATAAGATCAAACACGCCCGAGTCTAACCAAATTCTACCACAGAGTCCGTAACTCAAATCCAAAGTGGCTGTTAATCATTAAAATAGCCACAATCTAAATTCATATCACTGAAATAGTAAATGCATCCTCTTACCTAAAGTTATCAATATGTATATCCTGCCCTCGTCCTCACGTTCAGAAAGGCGTTTCCGCCGAGTACAGCAGCCCGTAACCCAAGTATCTCCGTAACGCCTTTGAAACCTCTCAGTAGATAAACTTCCGGATGGCGCTAAACGTCTCGCGTCAGAGTCATAGACCTAGAAACAAGACTCAGTGGAGTCTCCCCATACTGGTATTGCTCTGTATCCAATTCAATTTAAAACTCTCTTAATTTGAGATTTCCATATTTACGAAAGCCAAAGACTATAAAATTAAATTCGAAAATGATACAAGATAAAAAAGGATATCTTATCTTGATTAGGCGTGCAAACCACATGTGCGTGTCCCGTATTCGCCAAACCCGTCGTTAAGCTGTCGTCCAAATTTTTTTTTTAGTGTTTACAAAGCTCAAGATCAAAGTATATAAAGTGAGAATATTTTGTGCAATGATAGGCTCACTTAATACGTCGTTTCTTATTAATGTCTCGTTGTGTTTCCCAGGTTTCTGTGCCCTTGAATCTCTCCATCGGTTATGGTCAATAAATGAAGTTATGTAAATTTCAAAACAAAATTCATCCAAATGTATGCAGAAGCTACTAAATGGTATAAGATCCAGAAATAAGGCTATACATACAACAGGACATAGACATCAAACATCTTGTGTAAAGTATTATAATTGATTTGCTCTAATGCATCAGAGTCGTGGTCATTCCGTTCATCAATATATACATTGACTTACATTTAATCACAGTACGCCACTGAACAGGGATGATTAACATACTTGAAAGAAAAAAGAAAGAAGAAAGAATGAACACACATCCAATCTGCCTAGGAAGTAATGTAGCTCTTGATCAATATTTAAGCCACACTCTGTGCTCCTCAATTTCAAAATCCATAGTGCTTCCTTTCGTCTTAATGTCAATTCCCTATTTCCACCCCTCGGGTGTCTAGGTATGTGGTCAATTCCGTAAAATTCAAAACATCTATTAAAGTGGCATTATCATCCACTATAGTTAAAATCATACACACAATGTAAACGTGGTTATCGAGTTAAAATTTTGTATAGCAGCAATTATAAAATATATGTACAATAAAAACAGTATTAGCAGCATGAATAGAGGACAGGGTTTTGGAAGTATGTGGTAGGAATCAGGCGCCTACAGCGAGTGTACGTCAATCTGGTTGTCGTTATTCTTGGGACGGTGCCAACAGGAGGGGGTAGACCCTAAACTCCCTGAGTTTCAGACCAGAGGTCTCACAGAGTTACTAAAGGTCTGTGCACACGTCTACATATAATTGTCGAGTATTGCTCTATGTCATATGTTAACACAAACGGACATTCAATGTACAAACATGTATTAGAAATCACAATGAACACTCAGGAGTAATTGTGTTCTTCTTTAATCCTGAACAATTGCCCAGCCAACGCATGTTTCATCTGAGGAAGTACCCCAAGACATCTTTAGGGCTTATGGCAATGAGAAGGAGATCAACAATCTTTCTGCTGGCTGTACTTCCGTCCTGGCTGGCTATTAAAGGTAAATATTCCTTTAGCGGATAGGAGGGGTCCAAAGTAAGGACCATGGTGGAGTATGGGCTTTACTCTTAACCGGTTATACTTCCGTCCCGGTTCCAGGGAAGAGGTTTGTATATGGACCAGGAACGGTCCAGCTGGTGCATCAAGGGGTAGAGCCCGGAATAAGGGCTGCACTTAAACAGCGAGTGTGCTGATCTGTATGAGAACGGTTGCAGACGCTGCGACCGTTCTCATACAGATCAGCACACTTGCTCCACCCCATGCGTTGGTCTGCAAAGGGGTGTGTTCAACAGCCCAATGATGAAACATGCCACAATTTATTGTGGGTGAGGGCAGTTTTCCAAACATTTTCACTTTGCCAAAAAACCTCTTAAAAACGAGTTTTCTCACTCCTACTTCTTTGTGTGCGACTAGTCATTTATAGAGGAGGTCGAAGTAGGAGTTCCCCTCCTCCCCCTTTTATTGTGTGGAACAACTACTCCTGTGGTCCCCAAACCCTTGCGACCTTCTCCCTCCAAGCAGACCAACCTGACTTACCTGTATGTCCCTACGTGCAGTGCTTTTTCATGTGGAGCCCTTCATCTTTGTGCACCAGTAAGTTAGGTCCAACTCCGCATGACTGATGTAGTGTGATGTGGATAAAGGGACAGCAAAAATGTCCCTACAAAATTTATTGTCTTCCATTTGTTGGGCTGTGCAGTCGGTGATACCTCAAATTCCCGCCCGTAAGATGCTATTGGAGTGCACAGGGTGGCATATATCTACACCGTTGGGGCCAATGCCCTGCCACCCTGGGGCATGGGAGACTAAGGAGTGATTTGACTGCTCTGGATAGCTTCACCCTACATTGGGAATACGCGGAGCCCAAGAGCCAGAGGAGCTAAAGGTGACACCCAAGGAAGAAAAAGGGCTAATGCTTGATAGGGAGTTAGGACCAGCTCTCATAATGGACAGTTGATTGCCCTTACGGCCACACATCATTGCAAAGGATTTGGCAAAATGTGATGTCAGGTTGTGTTTGGCCATGAAGTTCACAAAGGAAGGGACTAGCAAACGTAAGGCGTGAGGAGTATGGGCAATTTGTACAGTGTCCTCTGCGTAGAGCAGAGCTGGAAGTAGGACACCATTGATTTTAGGGACGTCTCAAGTGCTCAAATTCAGCTGAGAACTGAGTTTGTTAATGTATAAAATAAATAACAATGGTGCATGAACACATCCTTGGCGGGCTCCCCGCCCAATACTAATTTAATTTGATACTTTATCATTTGGGCCAAATCTGACCCCGTCTTTTGTATTTGTATTAAGTGTTACTAGTGAGTGCACAAGTGCCTTATCCAGGGCCATCTCTGAAAGGAGTTGCCATAGCTTCGACTAATTGACATGGTCAAAAGCCCTGGACAAGTCCATGAAGGCAAGATAAAGGGAAGTCTGCTTTGCCACTGCATATTTCTCAATAGCTAAGTTCAAATGCAGACATTGCTCTACCATACCAAAGCCAGTACGAAAGCCGTACTGACGTGCACTTAGAATGTTATTGTCCTTGACCCACTCCTGTGTCCTGTTATAAAGAACTCGACCTAAGATTTTGGCTGGGATATTGATCCGCGAGATGGAGCGATAACAATGGGTTTAGAGTGATCCCCTTTTTTAAAGGTTGGGACAATGACTGGTATGGTGGAATGGCTTAAGTTGTATAAGACTTTAGTCAGCAGTGGTGCCCAGAGGTTCATGTTGCATTTAATTAAATCTATGGGAACCCCATCTGGCTCCAGTGATTTACCCTACGCTCTGCTGTATAGCAGCAGAGAATTTGCGTATGGAAACCAACATAAATAAGGGAAATATTCTTGCAAGCTGGAATTGTAGGGTTGGACTCAGTAGCTAAGTAGATCTGGGGAAAGTGGTCAACCCATGTCTAGCTATATATATGGCAGCTAATCGAGGTGGCTTCCTGGCTAAAAGATTGCCTGCTAGATGCAGATTTCCAGAAGGATTTGCTCAGGTTGTGTGTGATAAGACATCCCACTGCTGGGTGATGGCTTCTTTCCGCTGTCTATATAATACTATTTTGTATTGTCTCAGGAGGGTGGTCACTGCAACCTGATATCTGGGCCTCACTTTTAAGGTTCCATGCATTAGGCGGGTTGACAAAGAGCACTCGTGATAAAACCATTTCTCTACTAGACAAGTGATAGAAATATATCCAAGTGGGTTGTGTAAAGAGGATTTAATTCCAGTGCACAATGGACATTCCATATCACAGAAGGATCACATCTTCTTACATTCAGACTGCTCTCCTTTTTGACTGAAGTCAAGATCACAATGCTTCTGGTGTTCTGTGGACTTAAAGCTCCTGTAATTGCTGCCTGTGATGTGGTGCACTCTGTATTCAATTGCTCAAATGGGTTACGGCCTCAGCGCATCTCATGCACTCCATATTTAGTGCATCTGGTGAACCACAGCATCTATGGTGCGCTCTGAACTAATTGCGAGCAGTGTTGAGGTGCAAAATGAAGATCACACAATATATGTGAGGGTCTACTTGCTTCCTCTTAACCACATGCCACAATGTCACCATCGCCAACTGAAAATTAAACCCACAAGACTTACACTCCTTCAAAGAGCTGGCCAGACTGGATTGTACCCCTTAAAACAATGTGGATTCTAGAGCTGTACTAGAGACAGGATCTTTCAAACCAAATACCCCTGCACCTAGGTAATCCCAAGATCTCAACAAAAAAAAGAAGAATCCAATAAAAGCAAAGTCTTCCTGAAAGCCTCAACCCTTTCTGTCCACTTATACAGCACTCTTCTGATAAATTCAAAGAAATGAACCAGATTGTTTATCGAGAATATAAACAAAATCTTTCACATTGGCAGAATGAAGCAGACCTAATTCTACCCCCTCTCCCACCATGTGACACCATGTGACACACCCAAAATATCAATTTTCCTGCCACGTTAAACTATGGGTTGAAGAAAAGGTTACCTCTAAGTAAGCTTTTATGCCTAATAAGGCATTTAAAGGTAGGACATGTAAAAGTTTAATGTATACTTGTCCTTACAGTGACAAGGCTCTAAATGTTATTTTCACTGTAGCAGGGTTATCTGTTCCATAGGAAAGGCTCGGGAGTTAAAATTGAAATTAAATGATGTTATCTCCACCTAGGAACCAGCTAAAAAGTTCATACTTGGACTTTATTTTAATTTTTTTTCAAATCCCATTCATTGGTAAAGTTGGTTATATACTAACTATATTATAAAGGGTACTTTTAAACAGTCACCTTTAGCGTGGCTAAAGCATCTTGACGCCCATTTACAAGAGTTTGCACTGTCACCCAGGAGCTGAACATCTCCTTGATGAGGTGTGATGTTGCTCCCAGGTCTGTGACATAGGCCTTGGATAATGGAAGGTGTTCATTTCTTCTGACAAGGTGACCATCTGGGCTGTGCTCCGGAACCTAATTATTTTCAAAGAGGCCTTTTTGGTCAGTAGCTAACACCTGGGCTGATCCCCTCTTTTGTCTTGTTAGCAGCCAGGAACCAATCCCAGTTGAAGCAGAGCTGCCCAGAACCGGATTTGAGTGACCAGAGCGGAAAGGTTGCTCATTTCCTGGCCACAGTGGTCATATAAGCTTTGCACACTGGGAGAAAGGTTCTGCCATCTTGGTGTTAGGTAGAGGGGGCACTGTGGAACTGTTTGCAGTAGCACACACAGGAAACGCTGCAAAGGTTTGCAGGGTTACCCATGGGAACTTTTTCCCTATTAGTTAGGGAGGGGCTAGGAGTCACCCCCACCCACAGGCTAGTTCAAGGGCTAAATGTGACACCCCTGGGTACCCTCTTCAGAATACTGCTGGATCTGTGGAGAGCAAAAGAAGGACTGCACCTGCTGTTGAGACCTGAAAGGAGAACTCACAATGGCTGGACCTGCTCCCACTTGTATCCAGGACAAAGACAAGGACTCCAAGGTTCAGCTGGCTGAAGGGGATACAAAAGCTGCAAGAAGTCCACTTTCCTGGAAGAGCCTAGCTGACCAGTTTCCATTGGATCTGGCCTGGACCCTGTTGGTGGCTGCTGTTGGACTGAGTCCTGAGAGCCAGGCGCTGCTCCTGAGGTCCAGGAAACCTTGGCTGATGTTAGAGTGTACTCCTCCTGCCAAAGCCGAAACACCTGGGACTAAGAAACATTTTTCTAACTTGTTGTTTGGAGAACCTTTGTGTGAGCAGGATCAACCTGACAGCCAATCCACCCAGGGTGCATCTGTGGTTGGCCAGACTGTGCTGCAGCTCCCTCTAAATTCCAGATAACTAAGTCCAAAGGTTGAAATCTTCACCGGGCCCAATGACGAGCAGCATCCAATCTACGCCAACTGGTTCCTGGGCATGAACTATGAACTTTTCCTACTCTGAGCTTTTCTCACCTTTTTCGACAGCTTTACTGAGACCTCATCCTTTGTCAACTCGTTACCAACGAGCCCATATGCGGATCCAGCCTGCAGCTTTTCCCCACAGAGGACTTTAGCTTCTTAAAAAATGTTCAAGTCTAAAGGTATCTCTTTGGCCAGGACCAATCTAGTCATTGTATCAAACCTTCGCTCCATCGCAGTCAGCCTCAAACCTTACCCATATCCCGGTCTAGCGCAACCAGTTGCCATCGGATAGCGCTTTGTGTTTTTTCATGCTACTTAAAACTTTTAAAAAATCATGTTTTCTATTCCACTTATTGGACCTTTGCTGTTTTTGTGTATTTTGTTCCTTAAAATATTCTGTAGTTTTATAAATTAGAGTGTGATTTTTACTATGTTGTGTTTATGACTATTTAAATGTTTTGGTACTTTTAAATGTTCTGCACATTTTCTTACATTAATCCTGCCATAGCTAGCAGGGATTGAGCTAAGGCTCAAATTACTGAAATCTTTACTGCACCTAACGAAAATAGTTCTAATATACCTTGTGGTGGACTACCATCCCACCAACTAATACCTATTTTCTCACACGTCAACGTGTGTTTACCTAGGCATTTACCCCTCTGCAAGTAAACAACAGCTTGTGGCTGCTTTGGTCTTACCTGAACAGGATAAATGAAAGTAATCCGAGGGTGATGAAACTTCTTGGTAGACGCCAAGCGTACTTCACACTCTGAAATCACTGCACACTGTTCACAACTATTAGGCACATGAAGAATCATTAGCCATCCATCATACAGGTAGCCCCGGAGTCCTAGCATGTGGGTCTACGTCTGCCCTCAGCCAATGAGATTCACAGAACACAATACCTAGACATAGGGCACTAGATGACAATTTCCACTGGAGGGGTGGGGCTGGTCTATATTGTTTCTAATTTCCTACAGAACATCATGCGACATAGATCAAACTTAGGTTGACTTTATTTTATTCATCTGATTTTATTGTCAAAATTGACTGTTAAAAATCAAATTGATGCTCTTCACCCAGAGACTCTGAATGCATTGTCACTTTAAACTTGCGAATGAAATCACTGTGATCACTCTTGTCTGTGTTGAATTTTAAATGATGGGATTTTTATCTGATATTTTACTATGTATTTTTACTTGTATCTTTTATGACCTCTCTTCGGAAGGCCGAATAAAGAAAGTTTTGAATTGATTTGACAATTTCCAGAAGTCTTTGGTGAGTTCACTGTGCTGTAAAAGAAGTTGTAGCCTAATATTGGAGTGGCTTATTAATGTTGTACTTGAGGCCAGTGATATTTAGAGGTTGTATCCTACCTAGTGTTCTTCTATTTATAGCTTTTGTTGGAAGTGGACTTTATGCAGTCTTAGATGTTCAACACCTAAATAAATAAGAGGATACCTGTTCTCATGTCCAATACTTATGGTGGGATACTGTGATCGCCTACTGTGGCAGATGCGAGGGTCTATGGCCTGGTCACAGTTGGACCAAAGGAGTATAAAGAAGTATCAGACTGCACTGTAGATTTCTGAAAACCGATGATCTTTGTGTCTTCCGCCCCCTGCTTGTCTGGCAATGTGCAATAAGAAGTCGGAGGCTTTTGCTTTGAAATGTCTTCCTGTTTTGAGAGAATCTAAGTTTGCAAAAGTCTAATTGAGCATTTATTTCCTTGGGCCAAATATGGTAGCACTGCGTTTTAAAACTTAGGTGCTAAGGAAAATTTAAAAAATCCGGCATCCATTGGAACACAATGGTGAAGTTCCAGCAATGATCTCACAGACGCACAACTTTACTAGCTTGTCCAGTGCCATCCTTTCCAAATCTTACAAACCTCTGTTGAGGTGCTCCTTTAACAGAGACATTTGGACCTGCCTGGCCTGAAGTTGCTGACTGCACCCACTGGACAGACAGAGACGCTCCATTGAAGCCTCATAAATATGACTGACCAAGAGAAGTAATCTATCGAATCCGACTGACCGAGCTTCATCCACCATCAGATGCCACCAGCCTCCTTGAGCTGTTTTATCTGTGTTGTTTCTTGGTCACAATGATGGTCTAATAGTGCACCACGCCTCAGGGAGTCTTCAGTGGATTAAGCTTTGGGACCCAGTCCACCAGTGAAGTGTTTATTTAGAATCAGAGATTATGTTAAAGGCACTTAATAAACCTAACTCACTACCACATCTAGCTGTGTTATGCTCTTGGGTCCAATTACTTCATATCAAGGTCCTGCTAAAATGTTCTTTATAAATATTAGGGGCCCGATTTAGAGCTGGGTCATAATGGCCAACAGTTTGAGGCTTGATGTATGTGCTCCTTTTTGAAGCGGACACGTGTTTAGAATGTAATCCACCATAGACACCGATGATGGAGAAGATTCCACCTGTGGCTACTCCTCTAACAGAAGTCAGATTCACGGATAATCCAACTCAATGAAATTGCTTTAGCGACTTCGGACAGATTAATTCTGAGTAAACATTTTAGACTTGAAGGTATGACCATTTGGTTGAACACCTTCTTTTCCAGTGGGACAGTGAATTATGTGTACCCCCGTTGAATCATGGTTGGAATCTACGGACCACCACTGAATAATTTTTGGAAGTCGGGTTACCCTGGCCTAAGCAATTTCTATGATTTGAACCTCAAAGCAATACACAAATTTACAAACAAGTATAAATCAAAGAAATGCACATATATTGAAATATTTAAATTAATTCAAAATTAAATATAGAAAACTCTACACTTTAATTACAATGGAAAGGCTGAAACATCTGTAAATTTGTTTCAAATTTTTTTTAAGTCGCAGAGATATGCTAAACTCTAGCATATCACTTTGTCTTTTTTCTCTTTACACATGCTCTCTTTTTGTCAGTGCTTCAATTGAGGCCACCCATTATCAACACTATATTCAGTTTCTTGCCGCCCCAACAATTCAAGCTATGTATACCAATTTTTTTTTCAACCTTCAATTTAAAATTTCTTCATATTTACAGAAAATTTTAGCATTTTCAGTTTTCAATTTGGATTATTTATTTATATAAACTTCTTAATAATATTTACATTTTCTAGCAGTCCGGGACCCCCTGAGTAGCCATCGCATACACCAGCGCGTCCACGGACCACACGTTAAGAACCACTGTTTTAGTTAACATGAAGGTAAATCTCTGGGCTGTAGTCGCAGAAGTCACTCCCTGTTTCTATACATCAGATATCAAACTCTTTCCTCAGATCCTGACATAGCTGTGACTCCGCATGCCCTGTTTTGATTTCTGCAAGTGATTCCCTGGCTTGCTCATACAGCCAACACTCTCTCAAGCTGGGAGAACAGAATAGCTCCAAAGGGGATCTATTCTAAGTATAATTGCAGGAATTAACACTCATTTTGTGATTATTTACGCATTCTTCCAAAGTATAAGGTGCAGGAGTCTAATAGCATCTCGGTGGATGAGCAGGCCTGTCTGAAACAGACAAAAGGTCAAGTGAACCGAGCAGCTCTGTGCGCCTCAAAGCCTCTCTCAGGGGGTGTTTAGACAATGATGTCTTCTGTAGGAGTCAAAGGCTCAGCATGCTTTCAGAAGGGCTTACCTCCCTCAAGTACAGGTTATTGGATTATGCATCATACAGACTGCTTAAGAACTGTTCAGGATGCTCTGCCAGAAGAGAGCTCCATGACTCCCTATCACCATCTTTCCTTAAATGGTGTTTGTTATTTCTAAGGCCCTGCACAAACCATATTGTGTGCTGCTGTGAATGTTTCAACAAAATAGTAATTTGTAACTATTGTACATAGTTCGCAAACTGCTGCATGTTTTGCATATTTTAACTGAAAAATACATATTACTTTAAACGGATCAAAAGTTATTGATTTTGCTGTATACAGGTTGGAAACGGCACGCCAACCACTTTGCAATTGTTAACTGATCACTTGAGCTGTTTGTTTTATTTTCAGGCATATAAAGGGGTGACGATGTTGCCCTCACAGTTCAATTGGTCCACCAACAAAAATCTGAAATATCAAAATGTACTTGAAACAGGGAGGATTTTTTTTTCTTTGTCATGATTTTTTTCACAACTCCCACAAATTAATTTTTATGTCACAGATGCTGTTCTCGAAGTAGCAGCTCTTTCATGAATGCGGACTCTCAGGTTTCAGAACAATTACAAAGATGTATATATTTCCAAGGTCTTGAATCCTTACGTACCTCCTAGCGACAAACGTGTTATATTTACAAAATGCACTAGACTACTCTGCCAGGTTGTTTCTTTCTTGAAAGTGCTGTTTTCTGAGGCCCTAGTGTGTGAAGATATGGAAACTGGAAACTGAAGACACGTTTTAGAACATAACCAATATATAGTGAATTTATGAGGCAAGGAGTCTATGCATTATATGTTTTTTTTAGTTGACATTAATGCTGTATGTGTTTACAGTATCTATTTTACTTAGAGGGAGTAAATACAAACAAAATGCTACCAATCAAGTCTACATTATTACATTGTGGGTAATCATATTTTGTGGGGCATTTGCAGTTGTTTTTTTGTCTGAAGAAACATATATTTCAATTGCTTTGGAATCTTTTTTATTTCAGTGTGTTAAAATGTCATTAGTGCATCACAACACATTTATTTTCTATCTTGTTATAGAATTTGCACCAAAACGTCTGAATTACTTACCCACAGGGCATTGATGGGGTGTGTCCTATCAGGTTCCAAATTCTCCAGTAGTGAAAAACTGATTTGAAATGAGTCCTTTTCGGGCCCTAAATTCATGTGCTTAACTGTCTAGGAAAAACACTGATCAGCTTCTCAGCGATGACTGTTGCTTCATCTTTCATCCCTAAGTGTATATGCTTTTTCTAGTTGCCAAGTTTCTGCCGTTTTTCATTAAACTTATGACTCTTGAGTTGTCCATAATGTGAAATGAGTCCCCTGTTGGTGTCTGGGAGATTTCAAGGTGCCAGTGGGTCTTCATGATGCTTAAGAATTCTGGAGTTGAGGCTCAAGGCCGTGTGAGATTCTTGCAGGGCCTATCGGGATGTCAATATGTGCTCATCCAAACCTTGGCCTCTCTGCAGAGTGCACTGAGAGATAAACATATATGTCCCAACTGTAAGTGTCATTTTATGTGTGTGTGCACACCTGTTGAAATATTGGGAATGTCAAAGGAAATTAAAATGCTATGTTTACAGGGGAGGAGAGAGAGAGTATGTGTGCACAGAATAAAAAGACTTTGATGAAGAAGAAGGCGATGACGTGTTATATGCAGGTGGAGGATTTCAGAAAGATGTGGGGATAAATAAGGTGGAAGTTTCTAACAGTCTGAGAGGCTGCAGAGTAAAGCGGAGTGAAGGGGTAATTGAAACACTCCGAAGAGCATCAGCTCTTCAACAGACCTGAGCAATGTTCAAATCCCAGTCTAATATTCTCAGAATTGAAAAAAAAAAAATTCTGATTTTTCAGAACAAAGTCATTGTTACTAATGTATTTGATGCTACGAATACCATTGGCAAAGCCTAAAGGTCTGGCTTGTTTTAGGTGTGTGCTCATTTTTGTGTCCTATGTTTAGATGCAATAACAGATCTCCCCCAGAGAGGCGCCCACGTGATGGTGAAGCGGCAAGCTCTGCGACTCATGGGTTTCTTGGTTCACATAGTTTAAATCATTCTCTTAATGACATAATCCACGCCTCTTGTGAAGGATACCTGGTTTTGAATCCATGGCCACCCCCCTTCCAGCAAGCCCCACCCCCACCCTTTTCATCCCATTTAAAGCACCGCATGTGGTTAATCTCCATTGTCCCTTGGCTCTTCTTCCTCCTCCACTTCCTTACTCATAAAGTGAAGAAGGGAAGAGAAAGTGGATCCAGGAGAGGACTTGGTTTATTCTTTAATGCTCTGTTGCTATATTTCTCAGCTCATCCCTTGAATTCACAGCATAAGGAAGGAGATGAGGAAGTGGCCCCCAGGTGTAATTTGCCTTTTCTTCGCTTGACCTGGCACCTAACTTGGGCCACTTGTACAGCTGCTGCATAATTCCAGTGGCACTGATATTTTACACCGCCAGCACAAACCTTTTAAAACTGGGGCCTTCTAGTGATGCACTCTACTGGTGCAGAGCAGAGCTGAATTCTAGTATGAGGCACCTGCTTTGCTTAAAGGGAATTTATTTCGCCCAATATTTTCTCAGAGGTACTGCTTTATTTTTGAACTCAGAAACAGAAAGAGGCAAACCACCTATACTGTTTCCAAGCTGCATTATCTGGGGGGAAACGCACTAACTTTAAGAAATATTGAGATAAATTATTTCACTTTATGCACAGCAGGTGCATAAGAAACATGCACTCTGCCCTGCACTCTGCCTGTAAAGCCCATCATGATATGCAGGCGCTTTGGAATTGTGCCAGTTTGCGGCTGCAATATTTTCTGCATAGTTCTGAGTTTGACGCATTTGCCACATGATCCATCATCTGCTGCATAATCTGCTGATTTTAGCCAAAATAAATCATACTAACTAAAACGGATCAAAAGTTATGAAAAACGAGGCAGCACGTATTTACACACAGTTGAGGGCCCTTTGCAGAGGTTGACTGGTCACCTGTCTGTTGCTCCTTGCTGTATTTGGGTGTCAAACTGGTACTAATGAGGTGAACACTTTGCCCGGATAGCGTTAACATGATAATGCGACAAAATAATGAGGAAATACTATCACAAAGTGTGCCGCAATATCCCAGATAATTTGCCTTTTCTAGTTTAGTCAAACCTGCGGCACAATGTGGCCCTTTCCTGTCAATTAATTCTAGTGGCCCTCGTGATAGGGCCCCCGAAGAACTTCGAGCGCTTCCCTCCATATCAAATTGCATACATTCCACAACAAATGCAGTTTCAGCTGGCTTGCAGCTACGTGTCTCAGTTCGAACTAAGATTTTACAATTGGTTTATTAAAGCTGAATTCAGCCCGTCCTGCCCGCAGAAACAGAGGGAGATTCGCTGTTCCTGATATAAAACCGGAGGGCTTTGTCTTTGTCAGTACACCCCCTAGTGGAAGCAGGCGTTACTGCACCAAGCGCATCGCGCCCTTCGGATGCACGCTTCTGTATGAGGACTATGTGGGAGGGCGCCATCACTTTCAGGTACCTGCTGTCTGTCTTCGCCTCTCACAAACACGCACCTGATGCGACCAAGCCTCCTCAAACTCTAAGCCTATTTAAGTCTGTTTCCCCACCGGCGCGCGTTAATCATTAATGGCTAGTACATCGAAAGTGTAGCTATAAACAAAGGCTCAGAAAGATACTTACTATTCGTAGCCACTGATCCAAGGGATTGCAGTGAAACAATGTATCGGTAACTATAAACACACAGCAGCATGGTGGTGATTGCCTAATGAATAGAATGAGCCGGCAGGCGCAGCCAAGGGCCCCTCCCCGGCCGCGGAGGTTTCCAGCTTCCTCTTGGTTGGGTAAGAGGGTTTCTGCGGATTTGCATGCGACGGAGCCCCCATCCTTGTGGGCAACGTGACTCAACGCTTTACAAACATGCAGCGGTTAGCATAGCATTCCTATGCCCGGCTCAGCTCCATCCGCTGTTAGAGCCAGCATTGCCTGCTTTAGGCGAAGTATCGATAAAGGGCCATGTTTACCTCAAAGCATGAGCCACATCCCTCACAAGGTTGGCAGAGTGCCCTCAAACACGACTGGCAGTGTTTACCCTCTTCAGATGTTGGATACAACACATAGTATGGATGTGATTGGGTGAGAGGGCAGTCAATCATACACAGGGCAAGTTCATGCTTAGATTACTTTCTGGTAGTTTTCATGACCCTGATTCTTATTCCTTGTCCTGGTTCTTACTGCACGAGGTGTGAGCTTAATTTGAGGCGGTGCTTTCCGGTGCTCGGCTCCAGCACTTAATTGTCAACATGGCACTTCTGACATTCTGCCACAAGGCGGCGGTGTTGTCTAATACAGAGAAGAGTAGGATAACAGTTGTTTATTAATTTAATATACATTAAAATGACTAATACCTTCTTCCAAAGCCACTCTAATAGCTTTGGGAGTCTGAAATAGTCTGAATTGTCACTCTTGTTAGAGCGTGATGGTTGGTAGTTGTGTTGGTACTGTCATTGGCAGCGCTGGCAGGGACAATGAGTGGTGCAGGCTGCAGTGGCCTTCTGGTGAGGGCCCTCGCACTTATTGTTTTTCACAAATTAAGCACTATTTACCAAAGCTAACGTCCTAGAGAAAAGTGAAGTGCATGCCCCTCCCTAGGTACCTCCAGTGTCCCTCCGGAGAAAGTCTTCATTTGTACAGGTGGTTGCAGGTGGCGGGCAAGCGCACTCTTTTCTTGGCACCAGGACTCGATTTTTATCATCAGATTTTGATCCAGAGAGAAAAAAACGGCAAATGGAGGAAGAAGGAGAAACATAAGAACACTGTGACAAAGTAAGAAAACAGGGATAAAAAAGAAGCTGCAAGAGAAGTGAAGGGTGGAGGCAGAAAAAGGCATGAGGTGCAATGAAAACTAGGAAACCTTGGTATTCACAACCACTGCATTCAGCAGTCCCGGTGGAGAACTCCTTAGAATACATTTCGGCCCCTGCACTTATTTATCTACTAATTAAGCACTGCCTGAAGGGTGGCAGTAAGAGATCCCCCACATTTCTTCTAACCCAGGATCTGGACAGAAAACCTCTTTGAGAGATGGTGGCTGGTAATGAATGGGACAAGGAAGGAGAATTGGAGCAATGGAGACTGGTTGTAAACAAGCATTTCCAATGCAATCGGTCTCGCCTTTGGGACCTTATATGTATTTAGCTATGCATCACATTAGCCTGGGTGCTGAAACATCCACTGTTCTTTAATATGGAGGGAAAGTAAGCACCAAACTGCGTGACACGCCAGGTATGGGAACACATGGAGAGAAATATTGCCGTTGAGCGGAAAATGGTATAGTCCAAAGCTCTGTTTTTAATGTAAAATCAGGCCCTTCTGTGGTTATATCACTGAAAATACAAGATTTGAAAAAAATATTATTGTCTACGGATGCTCGTGGAAGGCAATTTCTATGGACTGGAATCTAGAGAATGCTAAAGTGAATCTGAACCCTCTGTTCTTAGATAACCAATAGGTAACTTTATTAATATATGGGTCCCCTGATTCCGTCTGGTTATGCCTCAGTAATGGGATGCCAGTGCGTATCACAACATAAGGGCTGGTACATGGTGGAAGGTTCATAACAGTCTTATTTGTGGCAGCATCAGTGTGCTGCATATCCAGCAAGGGCCTATTGCTTGTCAGTTGCAGTTCCCTTTGGCCTTTGGGTACCACCATTTGTTGAATAATTGGGATCACAGTTTGGGCAATAGGCCCCGTCCCTGTATGGTGCTGTACACGTCCTCCAGGGAGTCATCCTTTTTGGGGGGCAGTAGGGCTCAAAGCATAGAGGTCGCCATAATAATAAGCTTCAGAGACAATAGTGGCGGGAAGAAGGTGAAGATCTTGCTCTCTGGCCGTGTGCTGCACAGGGAGGCTGGAGCATGCAGAATTAGTCCGTTTGGCAGAGCTGATAATGGCTAACTGAGATTCAATTACCCACAAGCAATCAAGGATGGGTTACAGCTGTGCTGGTAAAACCGAGCTGAACCTGCTACAGCATTGGTCAAGTAGCGAGGAATCAAGCTCTGAAGTTAAGGGGCCAAGTTGAATCCCACCGCATCACTTAACCAATACAGACTACCAGTGCTTGCTTTGGAAAAATCGAAGTGCAGGTACTCTGTACCAGAGTGGCCCCCTCATAATTTTTCATATTTCTTTATTAACATTTTATCTATTAAAAGTATCCACGGTGTGTGGCTGGGGGGTTTGAAGAATATTCGGAGTCCCTTCCCTTTTGACACATACTACCAGGTAGGGAATAAATAACAACAGATGTTAGTGATGGCCCATTACAGAGCATAATGCTTCTTTTGGCCAGAGCCTGAAGCCCCCCCTTGGGATCACCCAAAAAAAACCCTGGGGGGGCCCTACCCTACGGGGACAGTGACTGCTATGTCTAGAATGGTCTGGTGGAAAGCCAGCAATAACTCCTGTGCAGCGTTTCTTCGCATAATCTGTAATTTCTCCTTCCCAACATATACCAGTGCAACAATTAATATCAGTCAGACTCAAATGCACATTTTCCTCTGGACAGGATACTGCCCGTGTTGAATGGCACACGACAAGTACATCACAAATTAAGAATTAATAAGCATCATCAAGGCACAGTGGTAGATTCACATGGAGCTTTGCGCCTTGAGGTACAGGGGATGACAGGACCCTGTGGAGCTTTAAACATAGGATGACAGGACCCTGTGGAGCTTTACACATGTGGCCCCAAACTCCAACCACCCCCTCCCAACCAGGAAACAGGAGTGTGTGAAGCAGGGGCATCTAGAGGCTTGACCAGAAATTAGGGGTGGCCGACAGGTCTCTCAAGGTACAAGAGTCTACCTCAAGAAGGAGCCGGAGTTATCTGAAACGGAGAGTTTACAATGCAATCTGGGCCACCTTCTCTGTAATTCCGGAGCCAGTGTTTAAAAAATGTAAGCAAATGTATGTGGACTTGTGCAGAAGGGGTGGTAGTTTTGAATGCACAAGACGCATGCACCATTCTGAGTGGGTCCAGGACATCACATTTGTATGTTCCCAAAGTTACAGAATACCAAGAGTGGCATGCCTAAAGCTGGTGCTCAAAGTTGGTTCCAGACCCAGGCCAGATTGTCAGCAGAAAATGTAAATAAACGTATGGATATGCCAAAAAGATCCTAGCAAAGATCAAGTCCTGCTGAACTTACGTTTGATACCCAACCTACAGCACAGACCTCAAAGTGAAGTACCAAGAGAAAACTGGAGGGTGGGGGGTTGGAGGATGGAGTTAAATAGTTGCATCATGGCTGGTACCCATTGGTCACAATAACATGGCTTCCCTGGCTACCTCTAGGCGTAGCTTGGGCTTCTCATCCACCAATGCGCAGGGCAGGAAGAGTTTGCTTCCCACAATGCTCAGCGTGACGGGCTGCTTCCTGCTATTTCTCCCAGGTAGCCAAGAGTAAAAGTTCATATTCAAAGTTGCTGCGGAGAAAGAGGCATTGTTAATTTGTTTTGTGATAAAGTGAGTCACAATGACAACAGTAATGCTGGTTTAGTGGTAGCTCCTTTAGACAAACTGTACTGAGATTTAGGATGTGACGTAACGGTCAGAGCTTGGGGAACCAGGTTAGAGCCTTGGCGTCAGCTCAACATCCTGTGATTCTGGGCTTATCCCTTAATCTCCTGTGCCTACCAAAAATGAATGTGTCCTTGTGTAACATAACTGGTGCTTATGTAAAGCGCTCCAATACCTTCGGGTCGAGTTTGCTACATAAAACTGCAAAAAAACAACAACTCCTGCGTGTGGAAGGGGTGTGCTTGAAACCACGCTGCGTGCCGGTGTAAGATTTACTAGACGGTACACTGAGGCAAACGTGTGTACAGCTCCTGCAGGTATACGTCTGCAGCCACGCCCCCTCCGCACCTTGGCGAACCGCGTCGGACCCCGTTGGGTATAGGGCCTCCAGCTGGGTCTGTCCGAGTGCATTGTACAGTACCAAGCTCTTCCTGGTGGCGTCAGTGATGCGGCACAGACAGTTCGGGAAATGCCAGAACCCCTTGTCTTCTGTGCCCAATTCTTTTATCTCATCTAAAGTGACGTCACCTGAAAAGATGAGATGAACATTTAGTTAATACAAGAGAGCAGGACACCCGAAAGCACCGTGCTCCAGAATGGCTGTTTTCGGTGAACTTTAGTCTTTTTGGTAATTTCAGCTCCATGTGGGTAGATAAAAGTCCAATCCGGCCCCTCTTAATAGCTTGTCGGGGTCTTACTGCAAGCCATTAACCAGTCGCGCCTAGCAACACAATTGAAGAATTTTTTCCGCACTTACCCAGAAAGAAATCAAACAGTACAAGAATAAGCTGAGAAATAGGTTCGGACAATTTAGCAAAAGACGTGGCAAGCCACGCTTCTTTATCCTCAATATGCCCTCATCGGCAAAACTCGCACCCAATCGGTGAATAGGTTTATATGCAAAAAGATCACTTTTACTGGTTCATTGACCTCGGAGAAAGAGGCGGAGGCTCGGCATTGATACTTGACATGCAGCTTGCAGACAACTGAGCTGGGTGATATAGCATTATTAACTTATCCGTTACGCCCAGATAACTCTGCTGTGAAGTTTCAGGAAAAGGCATAAACCCCTTCCACACCTCCAGATGAGGGCGCCACCTTACCTTCCTCCGCGTCGCTTCTTTGGATTTCCTGGTTTTCCGTCCCGAAACGACAGTAAGGGAACTTTGCTGGTTCGAAGCTAAAAGTGAAGGCCTGTGAAGACAAAGGCAGAATGAGGCCCTGCTCTGTGCAACATGCTAAGTTCAGTTGCCATGGTTACACAGCTGTACCTGAAGACAGTCTCAGTGCAAACACACCCCTATGCCACCCACTCTTGCTTGTGCTAAATGGGCAGGGGGTGGGAGGGACGAGGATGTCATAATATTTATTAGCGGTATATTGCCCCCGCCTAGGGCAAGCGATAGCACGGCATGTGGGCGAGTGGCCGCTAGATGGCGCTGCAGGTTTGTGCTACACTCAGCAATATTGTATAGATTATAAAAACACATGTACACTTTGCAGTCTAACCGCCCCGGGAGGGTCTGACTCGCTCTATGGAGTATGGGGCTAGTATAAAAAGCTGTGTCCCAAACTGCAGTGCGAAAGTCCTGGAAAGGGGGCCGATTAATGTCAGGAGAGTGCCCTTCCATAACGCGTCAACTCCAGCTTCTTTAGAAGAATCATAAATTAAGCTGAGGTGACTGATATCACGGTTGACCCAGTAAAGTATCTTAATTGAGCGCACCGAATCTGTGTGTGGAGCACGGCTCGCCGCCGAGCGTTGAAAAGGAAAAACAAGAGGCAGAGTTAGCGCCACGCATGCGTACGATGTATAGCATCGCACGCATGCGAGAGGGACAGGTCAGGCAAAATAGAGTGCGAATGCAGCCAGCCAATCAGAGGGGGAAAAAAGCATTTACAAATGCAATAGGACTCGTATTGACGCGAGCCCTATTGTATTGTAAATAAAACTGCGGTTGTCCAAGAAGGCAGGAACGGGATTGGGTGGGGGTGTTGTGGTGGGCAGAGAAGTGACGGAACGCGGGAGGGAACGGGGGCAGGCAGAGGAACAAAACAATTTTAAAAGTAAAGGGTCCGATGGCTATGGAAGGAGAAAAATTACGACATGGCCACCAGGAGGCGGGATTCAGTTGAGGAAAAACAATCAGATTGCAGCATTTAGGAATTCGGCCAATCAAAAAGATAGCCGGAAAGTGGGCGGAGCTTCTCTCACTATACTGTATACACCATCTCTAGAAGAGACAGCGCAAGCGCTGCCTAGTCGAGACCTAAAAATGCAACCATTGCCTCTTCTTCATCTTCCATGTTCCAGCCGTACCTTCACGGGAATATAACAAGGTGGCTTGTATCAGTCTCAATGGGACTCATCCAACAAAAAACAGGCCACCAACCTTAAAGCATGCTCTAATCTCTCATGTCAAGCACAACATCGGTAAAGATAGGCCCTCTAAGTCATCGGAGAAGGAACACTGAGCGATCATCCTCTGAGACTTCCTCTGCCATGTACCATGATTCAGCAGTTGACTTCAATCGATGAGGCACACATGTCAAAGTCTACGTATCCTGAGCTAATAGCAATGTTATTAATAGAGAATCCACCAACACACACATCAATCACCTTGAAAGTATGCAGGGCTAAGTAGATCAAGATTCATACTAGCAAAACTAGGTTGTACGAGGCTGCAGGTGAGCAGTATGCAAGATGCGATATTGGCAGGGTATTGTGTCTTCCCGTTGAAGATTCAGTAGCTAAAGAAATACCAGACAAGTGAAGCGTCATCCTCCCAAACCATCTCCATCTATACCATGGACAAAACACTAAACGTATACCTTTTTAATCATGCGCTATTACTGGTGATATAATTGTTAAAGAGTTTATATTGTTAATAATTATTCTGGTTTTTTATTGTGTTTAAAGACTAATGGTCTAAATAAACAGTGCTTTTTCATCATCATCACTAAACGTATACAACCCAGTCACCATAGTCACTGCAATACTGCACATTGGAGAGAATCCCAAAGCCTAGATAGAAATTAGAACTCAAGAATAGGGACCTTATCCTGCCCCAGCTGATAGTCTGATTCGCAACAAAGAGTGTCTGGGATATAAAGACCACTGAAAATGCCTCTCTCGCCCCCAACTCCCCAGTGTAAGTACACAATTAGCTCTAAAAACATCTGAGACAGCAGATGAACATAGGTTTATAACAAGGATAATAAATGAGCTCTGAGTCCAGCAGAACCGACCAGCCCTCTACCACCAGGCAGAGAAAGCCCAAATGTTCTACTTAGCTGCCAACAAATTCCGAAATTCACCTCCAACACTACCTTGTCCACTCAAAGTTATCCAGACAGGAGGAATGTACAGAGATTAGATGCAAAGTCCATTGTCTGCCCCAAGCATGTTACCACTTTCCCAACACTGCTTTTACATAGCTTGGATATTCGGGAAACAGCATTTAGAATGCTGCTATTACCACGCAGGTAGGTAACAACGCGGACGTTATAACACCGCCTTGATACCACGCGTGGCTTTACATCGCAAGTCATTTCTACGACTTGCGCTAGGTGGCGTGCAACACCAGGGAATGTGTTGGATTTTAAATCCAACACCATCCCTGCTGTTGCACTAACTGGAGTAGGAAAAGTAATTTTTACTATTCCTAAGTCCAGCGCGCCACCTAGCACAAGTTGTAGAAATGACTTGCGATGTAAAGCCACACGTGGTAACGCGGTCATTGTAACGACCGCGTTGTAACCTACTGGTGGTAATAGCACACGTTGTAATGTGCTATATTCTGGATATTCTTGTGAAACTCAAGGAGAGCCCAGCGTTGTTCTTGAATTTACCATGACTGGTAAATCCCACAGTCTACTTTCGGACATCTGATCACTAAATCTGAGTTGACCAACCTTTCGGTTATCTAGCAGAAGAAAGAGGAATTCTGGAGCACCATTGTATGGCACCTGCCAGAATTAGAGGGTGGAATCTAAGCAACAACATTTAGTTGTCTTTAGGGTTTATTAGTTTCGCAAATAAGTGAATTTTTCGTAAATTGAAAACATGGTATGAAGAAAGGATCGGCACTAGGAAGTAGATTAGGAATTACTTGTACAAATTAAAGATATCATGTATTCACACATCAGAGGAAAATAGATAAACAATTTATGGTGTCTGTACAGGTACTGGAGAAAGTGATCAAGAAAGTATGTCAGCATTAGTATGCAGTGCTAAAATTCACCAAACTGAGCACAGGATACATTAACATTGTGACATCTAGATTTGAAATTAGCGTTGACTCCCTTCTATATTGGAAACCCACAATAAACTTTAGTTCTAACATTTTTGTCCTAAGTTCTCCTCCTGTGAGAGATGCTTAGGCAGTTTTCTGTGGCATTAAAAATGAGCTAAAGGTGTTATATACATCAGTGATGTCATTTGAGATGTCACCAGTGATGTCATCAGTGATGTCACTGGCCATGTCATGAGTGATCTAATATGTGATGTCATCAGCAGTGCACCTGCACCACTCTGCAAATGCGCCTCCTAGCCCTTTCTGGTTTGGGGATTAAGTCTCCGTCGCTACCGAGTGTGCTTGGGGGCCAACTAAGCCACCAGGGAGTTGCAGTAAGCCCCACACAGTGGGATTGATGAGAGGTGGTCCGAGGCCATGCCCCCTTTTTACACCACTCTGCAAACGTGCCTCTTGGCGCACTGCTGCTCAGGGAATGAAATCCACTTTAGTCCTGAGGTCCTCAGGACACAAGAGGACCTAATCGCCTCACCAGCAGTGCGCCGAGAGGTGCGTTTGCAGGGTGATGTAAAAAGGGGCATGGCCTCATACCATCTCTCAGCAATCTCACTGTGTGGGGCTTACTGCAGGTCCCTGGTGGCCTACTTGGCCCCCAGGGACCCTCAGTAGCGACGGAGACTTAATCCCCCAAACCAGAATGGGCCAGGAGGCACATTTGCAGAGTGGTGCAGGGAGGGGGCAGGGCCTCCGATGAGATGCCAGCTTCTCCCTTCTTTTTATTTTTTAGAAGGGAGCTGTGGGGCCCCCTTCTCTTAATATTTTTTGTGCTCTGGGGACCCTATCCCCGAGGGCCTAACCCATTATATAATAAAATAATTTAAAAAATGGGCAGTGGGCCGCGCGGCTCCTCTCCCAAAGCCGATTTTGGCCCCTGGAACCCCATCCCCAGGGGCATGGCCACTTGTTTTAAAAAAAAAATAATCTACATTTAAAGGAGGGGGGCTGTGTGCCCCCACCTGAGGTCTTTTTCGGCCCCGGAGACCCCATACCCCGGGGCTTTGCCTCTTTTTATTTTATTTTAATTTCAGTTTTATGGGAGGGGGGCCGCGTGGCCCCCCTTCCCATGCCGAATAGTGGCTCCAGGGACCCCATGCCCCGGGGCCTGGCAAGCCTTTTTTTTTATTTTGAAGGGGGTGGAGTGCCCCCCCTCCTGAGGCCAATTGTGGCCCCAGGAACCCCATCCCCCGGGGCTTTGCCTCCTTTTTTTTTTTTAAACAATATTTTTTAACAGGAGGAGGGCCTTGTGGTCCCCTGCCCTTTGCCAATTTTGGCCCTGGGAACCCCATCCCCCGGGCCTGGCCTCACTGTTGGGGACCGCAGGGGAGCCCCAAAGCCCCCACGGTCCCAGCCGGCTTCCCCGCCTCCTGCGGGAGCCGGCATTGCTTTTGGACAAGGGGAGCTGCTGACATGCAGCTCCTTTTGCCCAAAAGCTATCTGCTTTACTACATGGAAGCGAGAGCAGGTTACCTGCTCTCGCTTCCATGAACCAAAGCAGGAGTTGCCATAGCAAACTGCAATGTCCAGGGGATGGGCACCCCGGGACAATGCTGGAGCCAGCCCTGGGGGGGCAGTCCCCAGGGCCAAGGAGGGCTCCACAAGGGGGACCGTGCGGCCCCACTCCCCATCATGATTAAAGCCCCGGGGAGGTGGTGGTCCCTGGTGGTCCGCTACTGACCCCCATATTTTAAACATTAGCAGTGTGGGGAGGGGCCAGAGACCTCCCTCCACACTTCTGTATTTGTATTAAAGCCCTGGGGAAGTGGTGGTCCCCGGGGCGTTGGGGGGCCCGTGAGGCCCCCTGCCCTTAATTTCAGTGTGCCCCGGGGAGGTTGAGGTCCCCGGTGCAGTGTGGGTGGGGGAAGGAGCCCCTTCACACTAATTTTCATTATTTGATTATTTCATTATTTAATTGGAAGTTGCGGTCCTCGGGGTTTGGGGGGACCCGTGAGGCCCCCCCCAATATTAATATAAGCACCGGGAGGTGGTGGTTCCCGGGGCAGCGTGGGGGGTGGCAGGAGCCCTCCATGCATATTTATAAAAAAGCCGCAGGGAGGTGGTGGTCCCCGGGGCAGTGTGGGGGCAGGAGCCCCCCACTCATATTTATGAAAAAGCCCCAAAGCGGTAGCGGTCTCCGGGGCTGTGGAGATCCCCGCAGGCCCCCGCTACATGAATCTGCATTGGCCCCGGCCCACCCGGGGGCTTAAAAAAATGAAGCGCAGGAGCCCGTGTTTAGTTTTTTTTTCTCAGCTGGATTTGCGCACTCAGCGTGAATCCCACCAAAAATATTTTTAAAAAGTGCTTTTTTTGACCCGGGGGTCCCTCTGACCAGGCCTAGGGGGTCAGGGTGTTTCTACCCTGTCCCCTTTTCTTTTAAAAAAAATCATTTTCTTCCCTTTTTGCTTGTGACTTGGTTCAAGCAAGTCACAAGATGGCTGCCAACACTTCCTGGTTTGAAGTGTTGGCAGCCAATCAGAGTGAAGTTCGTGCTTGGGAGTGTTCGCAGATCTACTGCAGTCACCAGATATATATTTATTTTTATTTTTGATTTTTTTCAGGAACTACTGAACCGATTTACATCATATAAAGCAAAGAGTGCACTCTGGACAAAGAGCTACCTCTCTGCCAATTTTGGGTAATTCCGTTCAGCAGTTCGGGCTGTAGCTGCGACAACATTTTGTTATGGAAATTAAGATGGAGAAAACACGTTTTGGGACCCCCTTTTTTCTGGGCCCCCACTTGACGAATCACCCCGAAACTTTCAACACAGGCGCTGACCAGAGCGGGCCCTTAGTTTTGAAAATTTCACGAAGATTTGTCAAATGGTGCCAAAGATATTGGCAAAAGAAAAAACGCTTTTCCTATGGAAACAAGGTCCTAACTATAACTACCTACTGGTGACCGCCAGTAGGCAGTGTGTGTGTGTGTATAACGGCATTAAAAAAATCTAATCATTCCCTACTCACTCTTGATTCTAAGAATGAGGTCAGGCTTATACTTTAATGAAACCAAGATAGGTCCAGTAACATATAATTAAAATGGTTCAGAAAGAAACACTGGAAATTTGGAAGGAACTTGGACAAAGGCTATTTCTAAAGAGACTCCCTATATTCACAATGAATGTCTGTTTGACTGCTTGAGAGCTTTGATTTGCTCCTGGATTGAGCTCTGAAATGAGCCCTATGTGTGTCCAGATGAAACTGCCGGCCTATTTTGGTTGCCCAGTTTGTGTTACAGCTGGACATCTTGAAATGGACTGAAACATGTTGGCTGTTGTGGACTAGTGCTTCGAGGTCTGTGTAAGGAATATCTAAACAACAATTTCTGTAAATTCGAAGTGTCCCTGGCAACCTGCTCTAATGATTTCCTTAAATGTGGAAGATGAAAAACTGTCATTACCTACTTTCAAAGTGAATGTACAAGATATCTGTTAATGAAGGGGTGTCCCAATTAAATATATCCAAGGCCCTTGAAATCCATTCTGGGCACAATTCTATGTTAGCCCCTCAAGGATGTTTGGCACTCCTTAGCAATTAATGGTGGTGCCAGATAGCCAAAGGTGAAAGGGTACTTTGACAAATTTGTGTCAGGGTTCCTTGAGCCCTAACTGGACATATTTTCAGGTCGGTCTACTTTGGAGCATTTTTACTTTTTCTTTATATCTGACCCAGTTAGCCCACTAGGGCTCTTTTGATCCTGTTGATTAAAACAAATATTACAGTTTCCAGGTTAGTCTAAATAAACATTATGGAAATCAATTTTTACTCCTTCACTGCTTTTAGAAATTCTGTTTTTCGTCTACTCACTTTAAATATCATTTGTGGTTATTGATGTTTTCCACTAATTTTTAGTTGATATTTTTACTATTAATTATTAAACTGTGACATTTTTAGATATTTTTCTCTTTTCCTTGAATTGTTACATGACAATGTTTAAAAGATATTTTCATAGGTGATGTTTTTCATTATTTTGATTTTCCATAATAAGGAATTCGACATATTTTTACTATTGAATGTTAAATAGTATTTTCTTTTTTTGTTGCCACGCTGGCTTTTGAGCCTTTCAACCACGTGTCTAATTTTTGTTTTATGGTTCTCATTAAATTGTAATACTTTATGTAAATATGGTGTGGACATATTAAGTTCTATATTTTTATTGTATTGTTGAACTGTTCATTTCTTTCGCTCATTAGTATATACATTGTTTTAAGGTTCATCTTGTCACTAAAGGCACAGTACCAAAAGTGAGCGAAGGTTACCATCTTTAAAACCTGTCTCACTGACCTACACTTGAGGTTATTGCCAATAGGTCAGCTTCTTTCAGATATCATAGAGCAAAGTTTGCAGTAGTCTTAGCCAGGCTCTTTAAAAGTGCAACAAAACTCAAATGTTGCGACTGAATGGGCCTGATTCACAAAAGTATAGGAAAGTGTACTACAGAGTCCTTTTATTATATGCCTTTTTGAATAGACTGCGAAACGCTGAACTTCCTATTAATAAAAGTTCAAAGACAGAACAATTGTTTCTATTTGTGCTAGCTGTATATGAATATTCCTATTGTGTAAGTTTTGATGCCAATTCACAAAATCATGTAAGAATACATAAAAAAAGTACTCTTCAAAGTACTCTTACACAGTTTTGTGATTCTGCCCAAATATTAACACAATGATTTATATAAGTGAATAGATGTGTCTTAGGGACTAATTACGAGTTTGGCGGTCCATTGGACTGCCAAACCCATGGTGGAAGTGTGGTGGAAGTTGGGGACTGCCGCACCAGTTTTATATGTACGGTGTTTTATAAGTACGGTGGTCAGACCATATTGGGATGCCGCAACTACCAGGGATCCGCAATCCCTGGCGGTGGTACAGCAGTGTCAGGCCACAATATGCTTGGCGGGCCCGCTGCAGCCTCGCCAAGAGCATTATGAGTTTCCTCACTGCCAGCTGTCTCATGGCGCTGTTCACTCCATGAAACCACTGGCGGTGAGGAAACTAAGGAGCCCCTACAGGGCTCCTTGTTGCATCTGGCCATGGGGATAAATGCAGGGGGCACATGGTGTACTCCTTGTTTGCATGCATGCCCAGTTCCTGCATGACATGGACTTAATAGCCCATGCTGTGCAAGAACTTGCTTTGGCGTTCACATTGCAGTGCCTTTTTCAAAGGCACCGCTGTGGGAAGGCCAAAGGATCGCCCGCCAAACTCATAATCTGGCGGGCAGCGGGCATTCGAGTTTAGCAGTGTGGGAGGTGGCGTGCCATCCCGCTCCCGCACCACCAAACTTATCATCAGGCCCTTACTCTTGTAGTGCTCCTAACTTACTCTGGAATTCCAGGAGTAAGACAGGAGTAAGGCTGAAGTACTTCTTTGCTGCTACTTATTTCTAGGTTAAGCCAGGAGTACTACAAGAGTAAGTCACGTCTACTCATAAGGTACATCTATTCACATCCACTATTTTTATTTTTATGAAAATCCAAGTGAGGAAGTATTTTTTTAAGCTTGTGCAAACATGTTTTGTATAATGTATTTGTTCTGTGTATTGTGGCAACGTGTATTTGCTGGAACTGTTTCTAATATAAAAAAGAAATAAAATATCTAAAAAAAATGATGTTGTTTAATGTTTTCATTAATTGTGCCTGTTTCTTCTTGTGATGCTTAAAGGAGACAATTTTGAGCACGTATGTGGTTGTGGCTAGAGATCCTGCATAAGAAGTTGCTTTTATTGGTGGCCTAATTTGAGGGAGAATAACTGGTGCAATTTATTTCCTGCCCCTAAGCCTTTTGCTCCTTTTATTGTAGGTAGAACACTAACCTTGGCAGAGACACTTTAGCTTTTGTAAAATGTACACGGAAATTTAATTATATCCTCTGGCCTTTTTCCTTCTAACTTCAGCAGCTCCTGCACAACCGACAGATCAAACTGCATTACATTCAGGCACTCCGTCAATAACCACCTATTCCACATGCAGACTGACTTCACGATCACCTCAGCAACTCACAGCAGCTACCTTCGTTAAAGTTCACATTTGCTCCATCTCAATTAATTAATACATTTATTCATGTGTTTATGTATTTATTTGCTTGTAAAGCTTGTCCTGGACCTAAGTTGGTAACAGGGTGTAGGTGGCATAGAATTACATTTATGTAGGTGATGTACAATCCCCATAAATGTGGTAAACATAATGAGGGCTATTCACCAAGGTATATTCAATCATAAGTATAGGTTTATGTCTGAAAATACCTCTTTTATGCATGTCAGGAATTCATAAGGGGATTGCTAGAAGGCAATTACTACTGCGGATTTATCTGCCATAGATAAGAGGGGAAATCGTCAGTAGTAAATCCCACTCGACCGTGGGAAGTGAGATGTGGGAACCCCCATAAACATAATCTATCTATCTATCTATCTATCTATCTATCTATCTATCTATCTATCTATCTATCTATCTATCTATCTATCTATCTATCTATCTATCTATCTATCTATCTATCTATCTATCTATCTATCTATCTATCTATCTATCTATCTATCTATCTATCTATCTAAAACCAGGGCTAGTATTCTTATTATGGGAGGGGGAGCATGGCCCACTCTCATAGCCTTGTAGAGGTCCTGGGGACCCCATCTGCCGGGCCAGTGTATGTTTTTTAGGGGAAGGGGGCATGGTGGGGCCTACCTACTTGAAGATCTTCTCCAGGGACCCCATCCCCTGGGACACTGCGGTCCCTGCTTGGGAGAGTGTTGGTGAATATAGCATGTTACAACGCATGCTAATACATCGCATACTATTACAATGTGGTCGTTACAACTACAGCGTTGTTAGTACGCAATAACTTTACATTGCAAGTCATTACAACAGGAGGCACGCTGGACTTAGGAATAGTTTTATTTACTATTCCTACTCCAGTTTGCGCAACAGCAGGGAAGGTGTTGGATTTTGTATCCAATACCTTTGCTCCCCCTACAGCAAGTCATTGTAATGACTTGCAATGTAAAGGTATTGAGTACTAACAACGCGTTGTAATAGCATTGCGTTGTTTTAACAGCGTTATAAACGCTGTTTCTCGTGTTGGCAAACCCTGCCAGCACTCTCCTGGGCAAGGAACACTAACTCGCTCCCTCCTAGGTGAGAGCAGAGAAAATGCTGCTCCCACTTGGACAGGAGCACAGTTACCGAGCTGGCTCCCACCAGCACTACAATGGGTTCTGGCTGGGGAGCAATTGGGGCTATGGGTGCTTTGGGCACCCTGGGTGCCCACAACAAATACAAGGCATGTGGGTGCCCTGTGTTGGCACACAAACACCGACTACAAAATAAATAGTGTCAAATTCCCGCCAGGGGAACCGACATGGGCTCCGGGGGTCCTGAGGCTCCCACCACAGCTCCTAAGAAGTAGAAGACATGTGGTGCCTCAGGTGGGCACTGCGACACCTACTACCAAATAAAACGTTGCTGCGTCCCCCCATTAGAGCTGCAAAACTAAGAGGACTCCCCTGCAGCACTAGTCCGAAACAGAACAGGGGAGCACATACCATCGACCAAAAGAGCTGGGGCATGCAAAGCTCTGGCATCCAGGAGACTGGAAGCAGGCAAAGTAGTGACTAGTGCCATGAAGGAGGCACTTCAACAGCCTTCCTGTTCAGTCCTTCCAATTCACACACACACGCCATAACCACAGGATCCTCTCTCCTGCGCTGCGTCTTGTACAACGGCATCTCAGTCATGCCTTCTACATCGGGAACATAGGCTGGCCATGCTTCAAATCGAGGATGGGGCTCTGGAATTAAAATCACAAGCATTGGCATAGCCAATAGGTCTCGCTTTTGGGACCTTATAAGTATTTAGTTATGCAGCACAATATCCTTGGTGCAACAACATCAACTGTTACATGGCTAAACACTTATAAGGTCCCAAAAGCGAGACCTATTGGCTATGCCAATGCTTGTTATATTGAGTGTTTGACCCCTTGTCAAAGTCAGTAGGTCTGCTTTACTTCAAATGACACACTTTAGGTCTGCCTTACTTTAAATGATTCCTTTTGTATTGTTAGATCCCATGGTCAGCCGTGCATGTCCGTGAGGGACAGAAGTAACTATAACTCATGCCCTAAAGTGACTATTGCTCGCCCTGCCATGTATAGTGTTTTCATCAATGATGTCTTGAGTGATGTAATAAGGGAGGAAATTAGCAGTGCATGGCAAGGGGACAAGTTTATATTTACCTCATTAACTATAACTGGTAAATGGCAGTGCTTTTCCAATGTAAAATGTAATGTTACAACTGGCACCTAACCACAACATTACTTTAACTTTGGGGGTTTATTAAGTGAATTTCCAAGGATTTTTTTAATTAAGGCTTTTAAAAAAAAACAAAAAACTAGCTTTGCTTTTTTTCTGTGAATTTCTAGGTTTTTGTTTTTAAGTATGTCACTATCAATATACACAAAACAGGCCTATTTGTTTTGCCATGAGGTTATTGCAATATCTGTCAAAAATATTTTAATAAAGCATATATAATCAAAATAATAATAACTAACTGTAAGAATTTCTTTTACACACTTCAAGCCACATAAAGCAGCCATAACCCAACCACAAGATGTCCCTGCATTCCCAAGCTGAGTGCTAAAGTGCCAGCTTCAGAATGCTTAAAAAATGATTAACGTTTCCTGGGGTCATGTTATATAAACCCCAGGAAACACAAGGTTAATTTTTTTAACTATTTCTGGGGGCTGCTGTACTCTCTGCAAATCCCCAAATATATTTAAATTAACCCATAGAGGGCATAATGGAGGGCCACTTTGTGAAACAGTGAATAATACATAAGCAGCTCCGACTGCTAACTTACTATTCTATAGCCACTTTATATATTTTTATACCTTTTTTGTTGTTGTCCTGGTACCACCTAGGACACCCTCCTCAGGTGGGAACTGACCACTTACATTGTTGGTGGGTTCCCCTGTACCCACCTGGGGCACCCACATGTCTACAATGCTATGGGGGCCACAAGGGAGCCCCAGTGCTTCTGCAGCCCCTGCAGCTCCCCTGGTAGAAGCCAGATATTTTGATTCTTGGTGTGTGCTCCGGTGCCCACCCAGGCCACCCACACATCTCCAATTGGTGATGGGCCACCACAAGGTCCCTGTGGCCCCTGCCGGCGGTAGCCAGCCTCTATGATTATTGGTGGGTACCCCAGAGCACCCACAATGCCTCCATCATTAGGAGGCATGGGGGTGAGGCCCAAGGCCTCCTCAGCCCCTGCCGGCTCTCTAGGCAGCACCCATTGTGGTGCTGCTGGGAGCCTGCTCACTAACATTGCTCCTGCAGAGGTGGGAGCACCATTTTCACTACTTGTTGTATTCCCCACCCGGGAGCATTGTGGCAGGCACTGTACACCAGTGTCCCAGGCAATAGGGTCCCCTGAACACTGGAGCTGTCTCAGGCCCAGAGGAATGGGGTCCCCAGGGCCAGAGCAAGGCTCAGGAAAGTGGGCCGCACACCCGTTCCCCAAAATGTAAGTCTTGGCCCCAGAGGATGGGCTCCCCAGGGCCTCAATGAAGCTGAGGAGGATGCTCACATGCCCCTCCTAATGGAAGCAGCCCCAGGGGATTGGGTTTCCAGGGACTGAAAATAACTCTGTGAGGGTGCAGCATGCCTAACTCCCCATAAACAAATACAGCCAACAACCCCTCCTCCCCAGGTCCTGGTCCACCCAGGAGA
Source organism: Triturus cristatus (assembly GCF_964204655.1). Lineage (NCBI taxonomy): Eukaryota > Metazoa > Chordata > Amphibia > Caudata > Salamandridae > Triturus > Triturus cristatus. The sequence goes on from NC_140592.1 coordinate 139,758,619, forward strand.
GCTAATTTAGAAAAGCCTGTGGCTTTTTCCCTTCATTTTTTTCTCATTGCTACAGATCTTCTGTGGATCTGCAGACTCAAGAAAATAAATTACTTTGTTGCCTCCTCCCCATCCAGGCCTAGGGTGGAAATGTATGACTACCCTGCCCTCCACCTGTTTTTTTTCTCTTTTATTGAGAACAGGGGACTGAGTCCCCCAGTCCTAAAATGGCTGCCATCACATCTTTGTTGATTTTGTGGCTGTCAATCAGATCTTATCTCAAAATCTGTTGGCTCTGCAGATCCTCCATGGCATGAAATATCTATACATTGTTAGCTTAATTTCTCAAAACCTACTGAATGGATTTACACCAAGTTAGAAAACGCACACTTTTTAGCCCAAGAGCAAGCTTTCTGCTGAATTTGGTGTAATTCATTAAGTTGTTGATGCTGGAGCTGTGTCTAATTTTTCAATGGAAAAATCAATGGGGGAAACGCATTTTGGGCAACCTCCTTTTTCTTGGCCTCTGCTTGATGGATTACCCCGAAACATTCCATAAGGAGCTGAGGTGGATGGGGCTTTTTTGGAACGTTTTGGGAAGATTCATCATACGGCACCAAAGCTATAAGTAACCCAGAAGATCCAATTGCTATGGAAACATGGACTTAACTATAGCTACCCAGTGGTGCCTGTGTCTCTCTCTCAGGAAAAAAAAAAAAAAAAAATATATATATATATATATATATATATATATATACACAAAAAAGAAGCAGAGAACTCTGGGTAGTTCTCAAGTTTAGGTGGAAAGCAGCTCCTGTATGGAGCACTCTCAACACCAGCGACACTCTAGATCTGCTCACCTCAAATGTCTGTTTTTCTATCAAAATCTTTAAGCATAGGATTAGCACAGTGCCATCCACGCCGAGATAGAAACGGACAAAGTCTTTTGCCATTTGTACAGCAAAGTCTTTAAGCATAGGACTAGCACAGTGCTGTCCTTGCCGAGCTGTAAAATAACAAAAGCCAATTACCACTCCAGGCACAGTATTACAGCTTTGAGTTGGTAAAATACCAATCAAGCCAACCTGAAATGAGTAAAAGCAACCCCTGACACAGTGTTTCGCTCTAATTAGAGCTCTTCAGAGAGGTATAGCTTTGTCCAGACACAAGGAAGCACCCAGTATAAGTCAAAGAAATACCCTTTCAGGCATAGAGTGACGAATAAATTATGCAAAAAAGAAGCAGATAACTCTGGGTAGTTCTCAAGTTTAGGTGGAAAGCAGCTCCTGTATGGAGCACTCTCAACACCAGCGACACTCTAGATCTGCTCACCTCAAATGTCTATTTTTCTATCAAAATCTTTAACATAGGATTAGCACAGTGCCATCCACGCCGAGATAGAAAAGGACAAAGTCTTTTGCCATTTGTACAGCAAAGTCTTTAAGCATAGGACTAGCACAGTGCTGTCCTTGCCGAGCTGTAAAATGACAAAAGCCAATTACCACTCCAGGCACAGTATTACAGCTTTGAGTTGGTAAAATACCAATCAAGCCAACCTGAAATGAGTAAAAGCAACCCCTGACACAGTGTTTCGCTCTAATTAGAGCTCTTCAGAGAGGTATAGCTTTGTCCAGACACAAGGGAGCACCCAGTATAAGTCAAAGAAATACCCTTTCAGGCATAGAGTGACAAATAAATTATGCAAAACAGAAGCAGAGAACTCTGGGTAGTTCTCAAGTTTAGGTGGAAAGCAGCTCCTGTATGGAGCACTCTCAACACCAGCGACACTCTAGATCTGCTCACCTCAAATGTCTGTTTTTCTATCAAAATCTTTAAGCATAGGATTAGCACAGTGCCATCCACGCCGAGATAGAAAAGGACAAAGTCTTTTGCCATTTGTACAGCAAAGTCTTTAAGCATAGGACTAGCACAGTGCTGTCCTTGCCGAGCTGTAAAATGACAAAAGCCAATTACCACTCCAGGCACAGTATTACAGCTTTGAGTTGGTAAAATACCAATCAAGCCAACCTGAAATGAGTAAAAGCAACCCCTGACACAGTGTTTCGCTCTGATTAGAGCTCTTCAGAGAGGTATAGCTTTGTCCAGACACAAGGGAGCACCCAGTATAAGTCAAAGAAATACCCTTTCAGGCATAGAGTGACGAATAAATTATGCAAAAAAGAAGCAGATAACTCTGGGTAGTTCTCAAGTTTAGGTGGAAAGCAGCTCCTGTATGGAGCACTCTCAACACCAGCGACACTCTAGATCTGCTCACCTCAAATGTCTATTTTTCTATCAAAATCTTTAACATAGGATTAGCACAGTGCCATCCACGCCGAGATAGAAAAGGACAAAGTCTTTTGCCATTTGTACAGCAAAGTCTTTAAGCATAGGACTAGCACAGTGCTGTCCTTGCCGAGCTGTAAAATGACAAAAGCCAATTACCACTCCAGGCACAGTATTACAGCTTTGAGTTGGTAAAATACCAATCAAGCCAACCTGAAATGAGTAAAAGCAACCCCTGACACAGTGTTTCGCTCTAATTAGAGCTCTTCAGAGAGGTATAGCTTTGTCCAGACACAAGGGAGCACCCAGTATAAGTCAAAGAAATACCCTTTCAGGCATAGAGTGACAAATAAATTATGCAAAACAGAAGCAGAGAACTCTGGGTAGTTCTCAAGTTTAGGTGGAAAGCAGCTCCTGTATGGAGCACTCTCAACACCAGCGACACTCTAGATCTGCTCACCTCAAATGTCTGTTTTTCTATCAAAATCTTTAAGCATAGGATTAGCACAGTGCCATCCACGCCGAGATAGAAAAGGACAAAGTCTTTTGCCATTTGTACAGCAAAGTCTTTAAGCATAGGACTAGCACAGTGCTGTCCTTGCCGAGCTGTAAAATGACAAAAGCCAATTACCACTCCAGGCACAGTATTACAGCTTTGAGTTGGTAAAATACCAATCAAGCCAACCTGAAATGAGTAAAAGCAACCCCTGACACAGTGTTTCGCTCTGATTAGAGCTCTTCAGAGAGGTATAGCTTTGTCCAGACACAAGGGAGCACCCAGTATAAGTCAAAGAAATACCCTTTCAGGCATAGAGTGACGAATAAATTATGCAAAAAAGAAGCAGAGAACTCTGGGTAGTTCTCAAGTTTAGGTGGAAAGCAGCTCCTGTATGGAGCACTCTCAACACCAGCGACACTCTAGATCTGCTCACCTCAAATGTCTGTTTTTCTATCAAAATCTTTAAGCATAGGATTAGCACAGTGCCATCCACGCCGAGATAGAAAAGGACAAAGTCTTTTGCCATTTGTACAGCAAAGTCTTTAAGCATAGGACTAGCACAGTGCTGTCCTTGCCGAGCTGTAAAATGACAAAAGCCAATTACCACTCCAGGCACAGTATTACAGCTTTGAGTTGGTAAAATACCAATCAAGCCAACCTGAAATGAGTAAAAGCAACCCCTGACACAGTGTTTCGCTCTAATTAGAGCTCTTCAGAGAGGTATAGCTTTGTCCAGACACAAGGGAGCACCCAGTATAAGTCAAAGAAATACCCTTTCAGGCATAGAGTGATGAATAAATTATGCAAAAAAGAAGCAGAGAACTCTGGGTAGTTCTCAAGTTTAGGTGGAAAGCAGCTCCTGTATGGAGCACTCTCAACACCAGCGACACTCTAGATCTGCTCACCTCAAATGTCTGTTTTTCTATCAAAATCTTTAAGCATAGGATTAGCACAGTGCCATCCACGCCGAGATAGAAAAGGACAAAGTCTTTTGCCATTTCTACAGCAAAGTCTTTAAGCATAGGACTAGCACAGTGCTGTCCTTGCCGAGCTGTAAAATGACAAAAGCCAATTACCACTCCAGGCACAGTATTACAGCTTTGAGTTGGTAAAATACCAATCAAGCCAACCTGAAATGAGTAAAAGTATATATATACATACACATACACATACATATACATATATATATACATATTATATATATATATTCACTGAAAAAACCATAGGTTTCACACATGTTATAGTTAGCAGGACATTTCACTCGTGAAAAACCAATGAAATTCCCCCGTTATAGTTAGTACAGGCAACTATAACTCACGCGACCGCAATCCTCTGCTGATGATGTCAAATATTACATCACTGTATTTAGACACTTATTTACCCATGTCTTCTTCCATTAATTTTTAGCTATACATATATTACAAATATTTTTTTTTCAGAAAGACACATATGTCATCAGTGATGTAATATTTGACATCATCAGCAGAGGATTGCGGTCGCGTGAGTAATAGTTGCCTGCACTAACTATAACGGGGGAATTTCATTGGTTTTTCACGAGTGAAATGTCCTGCTAACTATAACATGTGTGAAACCTATGGTTTCTTCAGTGAATTTGCAAGGTTTTTTAAATGCTAATTCCTAACTATAACGTGTGTGAAACCTATGGTTTTTTCAGTGAATTTGTACGGTTTTTTAACTGCAAATTTTTTTTGAGATTTTTGGTAAAAAATAATATCCAACCCATGTATAAAATAATATATGTACTATATCCTGCATGGAATGGTTAATTTTTTAAAAATTAATGTTTACATACAGTTGTACATCACAGTTATTATCTTCTACAACTCTTGAAACTTGTATTTTTTTTTTTATGCATTTTTTGCCATGCGCGTACGGTAAGCTGACGCTACGCGCTCCGTACGTCATAAGTACGGTGCGCTTACGTGATACGTACGTGACGTACTCGTACACGCATGCGCGTTGCGCGGAAGCAACGTCGCGGTTACGCAGGGGCGTGTAATGCGCATGCGCGAGTGCGTCCTACGTACGCGCTCCGTAAGCACTCCATAAGCGTCACGTTTGCGCATGCGTACTTGTTTACGAGCGCGTACCGTAAGCTTACGGAGCGCGCACGGTAGGTCATGTGATCCACAAAGAACACTTTTCATTCGTTGAAACTACTTTCAGTTCCAGAAACTTCCCACACCACACCCATTCCCCTCATTACTGCTTGAGATCCCCTAGGAGAAGGAGCTGAATTGACATTGAGATACAATGGCAGAGCAGCAGACCTCTTCTGAGAGTGAGCCTAGCAGCACCATCATCAGACAGAGAAGGAGGAAACAAAAGGATTCTTTTGTGTGGGAGTATTTTACTTGTCCAGAGGGGCAGAAAAAGGTCAATGCTCCATTGGTCACTTGCAGACTTTGTGAGCGTGTTTTATCTAGAGGAGATCCAAGGAAGAAGTATTCCTTTGGAAATCACTCTATGATGAGACACCTTAGGGATAAACATCCCAGGACCTTTGCTCGACATACTGAAGAAAACTCTTCAGTAAGTCACCGGAGCCCAACCTCAGAAGCTCAGCCGAGTACATCATCGGCAGCTCAGCTGAGCCCTTCCTCTGAGGTGGGAGCATCACCTTCTTCAGCTCCTCTGGACATTAACCCTCGATTTCGGAGGGTTTCAATGAGGTGTACAACGTGTCGTGGTCTTATTGTTTTTGGGGAGACCAGTGTTTCCCTTATTAACAATAAGATAGACCAGCACGTTTGTAGACGCTCATAATATTCCCATTCTTTCTTTCCTCTATCCCTGTATTAACCCAATGGCTCTTTTAAGAGCCAACCTTATCTCACAATTTTGTTTTTTTTTTTAAGCTTTCCTTGTAGAAATTTTTTTTTTGCGGTACGCGTATTAGTTACGCGAAGTTTGCGGAATTTTTCTCGCGGAATTTTTCCGTTTACGCCGTGCGCGTACGCTACGCGCATTCCGCGATTTTTCGAAAAAAAGTTAAAATTAATTTTTGCCCTTGGGGGTCCTTCTGGGACCCCCTGACAAAGGCTAGGGGGTCAGGAACTGTCCACCCTGCCCCCTTTTCACGTTCTCCACCTTTGTTTTTCACCCCCTCAGACTGCGAGAGACAAAATGGCGGCCGACACTTCCTGGTTTCGACCGATTCGAATGTTTACTAAGATCTAGCAACCAATCAGAATCGCGCTTGTGCACGGCGGCGTGCGCGTACGGTAAGCTTACGGTACGCGCTCGGAGCGCGCCTATAGATATTTATATTGATTTAAATGCTATTTTCTCAGGAAATACTAAACAGATTTACACGAGCCTTCAAAAGGCACATCCCTGACCTGAGGGCTACCTCTCTGCCAAATTTCAAGTAATTCTGTTCAGCCGTTCGGGCTGTAGCTGTGTCTAAAGGTACCTATGGAAAAATGCATGGGGAAAACGCGTTTTGGGACCCCCTTTTTTCTCAGCCCCTGCTTGACGAATCACCCCGAGACTTTCAGGGTAGGAGCTGAGCAGAGCGCCCCATTAGTTTTGAAAATTTCGTGAGGATTCGTCAACCGGCGCCAAAGTTATTCAAAGTAGAATTTTCAGATTTCCTATGGAAACACGGTCCTAACTATAACTATCTACTGGCGACCGCCAGTAGATAATATATACAGATATATATATATATTATCTACTGGCGGTCGCCAGTAGATAGTTATAGTTAGGACCGTGTTTCCATAGGAAATCTGAAAATTCTATTTTGAATAACTTTGGCGCCGGTTGACGAATCCTCGCGAATTTTTCAAAATAGGTGGGGCGCTCCACTCCGCTCCTACCCTGAAAGTCTCGGGGTGATTAGTCAAGCGGGGGCTGAGAAAAAAGGGGGTCCCAAAACGCGTTTTCCCCATGCATTTTTCCATAGGTACCTTTAGTCCAAGGTACAGCCCGAACTGCTCAACAGAATTACTTGAAATTTGGCAGAGAGGTAGTCCTCAGGTCAGGGATGTGCCTTTTGAATATCTGGAGTCAATCTGTTCAGTAGTTCCTGAGAAAATCAAAAGTAAAATCATATATATATGTGGGCGGAGCCTAACCACACATCTCATCCTGAGATCTGATTGGCTGTCAGCACTTCATCCAAGAAGTGTTGGCAGCCATCTTGGGACCAATATACATGATAGCACCTCATTAAAAAGCATTGCAGTTAATAGAAGGTTTTAAGACTTTAGTTACATTATAAATCATTTGTTGATGGTACCATACTCATTTTAGGAATTGTGGTATGTTCTAAGGTGATTTCACCAAGTGAAAAAGCCTTCTGCTGGGATATCATGATTGATAGAAAAATATTTTCTCATGCTTTTCCCACAGAGGTGTGGAAGGTGATCTATAAGCTAAACTGAGAGCTTATTTTCTGTAAATTCACATTATCTTTCTCAGTCATGTGAGAATGAAGTCTGACATTCTCAGTAAAACATGTACATCCAACAAGGGCAGAGACTGTCAGTTGATTCCTTTGTGTTCTACTGCAGCTTCCCAGAGTGTTCCAAAGAACAACTAGAGCGCTAACAGTCCTACTTATGATAAACGTATGGCACACCTGAAGCCGTCTTGCTTGGATTAAAGTGGTAACTCTTAAAACATTTAATTTAAAAAGGAACAAAATCAGGGGGTTCATTTTTCCATAAAAAGTATGATTAGTGCTGCAGAAAGAAAAATTAGGGCACATTTTGAGTGACTTCTCAAATCCTCTTCTATTTCATTAAAAAATTCTGACATGCAGACTGAAACATGCACTTTCGATACCAGCAGCAGTTTTCCCTGGTGAGCAGTAGCTTTACTACAGTGATCTAATGAGCAAAAAGAGTGCTAACATTCTGAATTTATGGCAAATGTGTGAAACATCTGAATGCCTTCTTGATGGAATCAAAGTAAAAAACTGAAAGCATTTCCTACTGAGGAGACTGCAGTAAATGAGGAAATTAGGAAACTTCATAACAAATAAGTCTCCCAAGATGGCCACCAGAGACAAAAGAGCCCAAATGTAGCCCAAATATCACCCAGATGTAGCCCAAGTATAGCCCAATGACAGAATGTCCCAGAGTGTTCTTAAAAAACAACTAGAGCGCTTACTGTCTTCATTATGACAAAAGTATGGCACACCTGAAGCCATCTTGATTGGAATAAACTGGTAACACTTAAAACATTTAATTTAAAAAGGACCACAATGAGGGGGTTCATTTTGCCATATAAATTATGATTAATGCTGAAGAAAGAAAATGAGGGCACATTTTGAGTGACTTCTCAAATCCTCTTCTATTTCATTAAAACATTCTGACATGCAGACTGAAACATGCACTTTTAATACCAGGAGCAGACTTCCATGGTGAACAATAGTTTTACTACAGTGATCTAATGAGCAACTAGAGTGCTAACATTCAGAATTTATGGCAAATGTGTGACATATCTGAATACCTTCATGATGGAATCAAAGTAAAAAACTGAAAGCATTTCCTACTGAGGAGACTGCAGTACATGAGGAAATTAGGAAACTTCATAACAAATAAATCTCCCAAGATGGCCACCGGAGACAAAAGAGCCCAAATGTAGCCCAAAATCACCCAGATGTAGCCCAAATATAGCCCAATGACAGAAGTGTGCAAAACACTTATTATTTTGTGTTTTTGCAGTGTTATATAGTGCAGACTTGTCAGGTATTGGAGTGCTTTACATGAGCATTGGTTACATCACACAAGAACAAATTCATTTTGGTTGTAGACATGGGGAGACTAAGTAATTTGACCAGAATCACAGAATGTCCAGCTGAAGCAGAAACTCCAACCTGGTTCCCCAGTTGCAAAGTCTGCAGTTCTGGAAGTAACACCACATCCTCTCCCCTAAGTGCAACATTTAATCAAGTGGTCAACTGGATAAAAAAACATAAAGATAACAAATAATTTAAAAGTGCTTTGTCGCTATTTGAAAACTCAGAAAATATGTCCTTATTTTAGTCTTTTAGAGCACTAACCATAATTTTGATGCCAATAAGACCCTCTCATATATGTAATTTCTAAAGGAAATGCTCTAGGTATTACAGTTTTGATTACATCAAGATGACGTCAGGCGTTCCACACTTTTGTAATAAATATAGAATGTTAGCAATCTAGTTGTTCATTAGGATACTGTTGAGAGGCAGAGGCCAGGGGCACGGACTCTGAAAATTGAAGGCAGGTAGGAGGGTGCAAAGGCAACAATTTAACCACACTGAGCAGGCAGGAAGGGCCGTGGCAGCACAACAGACTATGGAGGGCAGTGGAAAGGGGGGCAGGGGCAACAAACCAACAATACAGGACTTGCAAGAGAGGCTGTGGCAATGTAATAGACCATTGTGGGCAGAAGGAAGAGGCAATGGTAGTACAACCATACATGCCAACAGACCCGATTCAGCCAGGAAACGTCCAATGTTTTTAAGCTCAAATGGGCTTTATTTGATCTGTCTCCTGTCTACAATCTCCTCTTTTTCAATGTAACTCAAAGGGGAAAATCAATACCCCAGTTTTTTTTCAAAATCTCCCTCTTACCAAGTTCAAAATGTTCGCAAGTATGGCACATTGGATCATGGAAGGAAATGGGGTAGGGACATGGACTTGGATAACAGAGGACAGGAGGGACATGGAGAGGTGCACTAAACTGACCCTGCAGGGCAGACATCAGGGTTTGCAGCAGCACAATACACCACACAGGGCATGCGGGACGGGAGTGCAGCACAACAATCCATAGAAAGCAAGAGGGAGGGGACAGGACCATGCACATGGACAACAGAGAACAGAGGGGCAAGAGGAAATGGTAGCTAGCTGACCATAATGGACAGACAGGAGAGAAAGCTGCAGCATAACAGACCATAAAGAGCAGGAGGGATGGATCAGGGGCATTACAATGGAACAGACAAGCCAGGAGGGAGGGAGTAGGGGTCTGCACATGTAAACAGAGGGCTGGGGGCAAGGGGGCAGGGCAGGAGCAGCAAGATAGCCATGGACGTCAGGCAGGATGGGCACTAGAAGCAAGACACACCATGAAGAGCAACAGTGAGACTGTGATGGCATACACACAGACCATGGAGGGAAGGTGGGAGGGGGTCAGGGGCAGCTAACTGACCACACAGGGAAGGTGGGAGGGGCCATGGCAGCACAGAAGACCATGCATGGCAAGTGGGAGGGTTAGTGGCAGCACAATGGCTATGATGGGCAAGAAGGAGGGTGCAGGGGCATGCACAAAGGACGATGGAGGATAGAAGGGAGGGTCAGGACCTGTGCACAGACAAGAAATTTTAGGGGAAGGGGCCTCACAACAGACCGCACGGGGCAGGCAGGAGGAGCAATTGCAGCACAACAGACCAGGGAGGGCAGAAGGGTGTGGCAGTACAATGGACCAAGTAGGACAGGAGGAAGAGGATAGGGGCATGGCATGTGGACAGGCAGGGTGGAGGTGGCAGGGACAGGTTACAGTCATCTGACAACGCTAGGCAGGTGGGAGGGGAGTGGCAGCTCAAAAGAACACTCAGAGGAGATAGGAGTGGCAGGTCCATGGAACATGGTGGGCAAAAAGGATGGAGCAGGGGCATGCACAAAGACATCGGAGGGCAGGGGGAAGGAGAATAGGGGCAGCAAGCTAAGCACAGAGTTTAAGCAGGAGGTCAATGATGGGGCATAGAATTGGGCAATGGATGGCAGGAGGAGTGGACTGGTACATCATACTAAATTGAGGGCAGTGGCAGCACATCAGACCATGCATGGCAGGAGGGAGGAGGCTAGTCCATGGATTCACACAACAGAGGATAGGGAGGAGGGGGATGGGGCAGCAAGCTAACTGTTCAGAGAAGGCGGGTATTAGGAGCTTTATTGTTTTTGAAACGTGTGTCTGTGCGAACTACTTAAAATATGAACAAGTATGCAGCATAATCTCACTTTTATTCAGGAAGAAGAGGACGTTTGTGACTGTGACTCCGGGCTCACTTGGCAGAAACACCCCCTGACCCTCCACCCCCTATCGCAAAATGTAATGCCTGTGAAAAGGGTAGGTGAACACAGTGTTATATAGAACATAGTCCTGAGAGCACGATTGAAAATGAAAACTAGATATAGTGTATGGTATAAGCTATGCACCAAAAAGTGTGATATAAGATGAACCGGGCGTGAAATATAATATGCAATACATTGTGCGCAATGACAGATTCATTGGAGAGCGCGAGATAGCACAGGCACTAGCGCGTGCTATGCGATATGCGCCTTGGAGTGTAATATGCACAGGGCAGTGTTGTGTAACCTAACTAGTCTCTAAAGTTGTAATATAAAATATGTGCTGGGGAGTGTAACGTTGCATATGCACTGTGACAAAGATATGGATCCCAGATTGTAATATGTATGGCATAGCACTGTGCGTTATAACATAGGCATCGAGGAAGGCACGTTAGATGGGGCAATATAACCCGTGCGAAGACAAGTGTGGCATGACATATTGGTGGTGTTACAGTGCACATGGGCTAGAGAGTGTCATAGCATATGCACTAGCTAATGGAATACAACACAGAGGTGTGTGACACTCAGCAGGTAATGGTGGGTGTAACACAGCATTGGGCTCTGCCAGGAGCGCGCTGTGACTCTCAAGTGATGTTCGTCCCCTTTCCAGAGAGTAAAATAAAAAGTATTACACATCCGGCAGTGGATGTGTGTTTTATTAACCGTGAGGGGGGTTTCTTGCATAGTTTTGGTCGAATTTTTGTCGAATCCCCTTTGAATGGCTTGGTGTGCATGTGTATTAAATGTGCCCGTCAATAGCTACCCATGTTTGTATAAATAAACGACAAGGGTGTCTACCGGGATTAGGCACGGTAGGGCATCAGACATGTCAGAGCTTCACTAGTGGTGTAAATACATTCCACGTCGATTCATTGTATGCATAGTCGCCTTTTAATGAATATCACGCAAATCATCATGGTGATAGGTACGTACGGTTTGTCCAGCATGTCCTAGGTGTGTCTATAAATATATATTTTTTAAAAATAATAAAAAACAGTGGCCGGCCCTGGGGATTGGGGTCAAAAAAATATAATTAGGAGACAGGGTCCCAGGGATGGGGTCATCAGGGCCAATAAATTAGAATAAGAAGGGGAACCACACAGCCCCCTTCTTAAAAAATTAAAATTAATAAAAGACTGGCATCGTGCCGGAGGCCACGCCCCCTCCTTGCAGCACTCTGCAAACGCGCCCCCTGGCGAGTTGTAAGTTGGGGAATTGATTCCTCTTCAATACTGAGGGTCCCTGAGGGCCAACTAGCCCAACAGGCATCTCCAGTATGCGCCAGGGAGCTGCGCTGCAGACAGGTGTTCTGAGGCCAAGCCCCTTTTTACACCTCTCTGCAACGCAGCTCTGTGGTGCTTACTGGAGGTACCTAGTGGTCTAGTTTGACCCTAGGCACCCTTAGGATTCAAGGGGACTTAATCTCTCAACTTAGAACAGCCACAGGGCGCGTTTACACAGTGGTGAAGGGAGGGGACGGGGCCTGAGGTGACATGTGCAAACACGCACTATGGCACGTTTTAAATTGGGGATATAATTTCCCTTCAATACTGAGGGCCCCTGGGGGCTAACTAGCCCACCAAGTGCTTCCAGTAAGCGCCACTGAGCTGCATTGCAGAGAGGTGGTCCAGGCCGTGCCACTTTTTACACCTCTCTGCAACACAGCTCTGTGGCACTTACTGGAGGTACCTAGTGGGCTAGTTGGACCCTAGGGACCCTCAGGAGTCAAATGAACTTAATCTCCCAACTAAAAACAGACACAGGGCGTGTTTACACAGTGGTGAAGGGAGGGGACGGGGCCTGAGTTAACATGTGCAAAAACGCCCTGTGGCCTGTTTTAAGAGGTAGTTTTAATCCCCCTGTCCTATTATATACTAGGGGCTTACAGAGGAGGTCATGCTAATCACAGGGGGACCCCAACGCATAATATTCCCTATTGTATGTAGGTGTTTTCACTGTATTCTAAGTGTCTTTTAACATAGCACTGGCTCTAGGACTGGTTAGTCAGACTCAGTTACCACCAGTATCCGTCTGAAAAAGTTGAGGGTACAGGATGATTTTGCAACAAGGCTTCTTTCTGCTCTTCTTTTTGTTCTTTCTGCACATTATCCTTCTCCCTGCACTTTTCTTCGTCTTTGAGGACTTCTGTTGCTTCTTTCTGCACTTCTTTTTTTTCTTTCTGTGCATTTTTTCTTCTTTCTTCACATGTCCTATCTCTGTAGGCATAGTTAGAAATTAGCATTTAAAAAACCTTTGAAATTCACAGAAAAAACCATAGGTTTCAGGCACGTTATAGTTAGGAATTAGCATTTAAAAAACCTCAGAAATTCACTGACAAAACCATAGGTTTCAGGGGTGTTATAGTTAGCTGGACTTTTCACTTGTACAAAACCATTGAAATTCCCCGTTATAGTTAGTTCAGCTAACTATAACTCACGCGCCCGCAATGCACTGCTGATGATGTCACATCTTACATCACTCATGACATGGTCAGTGACATCACTCATGACATCACTGATGACATCTCAAATGACATCACTGATGACATCACTGATGACATCATCCTTGTGATAGAGTGGCAGACCTCCTCTCACCCTAATATAACCTTTGATACACACATTCATAAATAGAGACTAAAATTTTCAAAACAATGGACATACCTATACCAGTTACAACAACCTCTTCAGTAATTCTAAGATCCACATACACATCCACTCATTCACCAACAGTCCTATACAGTCACTCATACATGTACTCACTCATCATATGTACTCATAGACCTATACATCCTGTTAAACAATGCCACTCATGCATAGAGTTACTCACAAACATAGTCACTCATGCTAATAAAGAATCAAACATACATTTACTTGCATATACAGTTATACACACACCACCACACTTACTTCTACGGAAACTTACTTACTTAGGGCCTCATGTAGGTAAATAAATTTTACCGGTTCTTAAATACCGAGCCGTACCGAATCGGTAAATTAGAATCGGTAAGTTATATGTAGGTAAAAATTCGGTAACAGTTACCGATTCGGTAACATTCGGTAAATACGAATCGGAATTCACCGATTCGGTAAATACCGAGGTGATAATTACCGATTCGGAAAATACCGAGGTGGTATCTACCGAATCGGAAAATACCGAGGTGGTATCTACCGATTCGGAAAATACCGAATCGGTACGTACGGATTCGGTAAATAACATCACATGACTTGACGAAACAGCTAATCCTGTGCAACGACAGCCCACCCAACCAGGAACTGCCCACACCCAGGCAGGTGTACACAATTAGCCGAAGTGGCCACACCCAGGCAGGTGTACATAATTAGCCGACCCTGGAGAGGCTTGGAGTGCAGAGGAGAGGCAGGGAGCAGTTGCATGTGCGAGCGGGAAACGAACAGCATGTCCAGCCAGAGAACACAGAAAGACGGAGGGGAAAGGAGGAGGAAGCTCAAATTCAGCCCCAAGGAACTCCAGGTGCTGGTGGAGGAGGTGGTGAAGCAGCACCAGAAGCTGTTTGGGAGGCAATCCCTGCAAGTGCCTGAGGCCGAAAAGCGCAACATATGGCTGGCCATCCAGGCGCAGGTCAATGCTGTGGGAGTGACCCACAGGGACATTGAGGTCCTCAAAAAGCGCTGGTATGACCTGAGGATTGTGACCAAGAGGAAGATGGGCGACATCCAGAAGGAGGCCAGCCAGACCGGAGGTGGAACCAACAGGGCACCTGCCCTCACCGAACTGGAGGAGCTGGTGGCGGCCACACTCGAGCAAGAGAGCGTCGTGGGTCTTGGGGACGCCGACAGCTCTGCCAGAGCCGCAACACACCAAGGTAAGACGAAAGCACAGCAATGTAGCCTCCCCTACCCCTATCCCACATCCCCCATTGTGAAACGAGAATCACACTGCAGTCCACACGTGTCAGTGCAGACAGGCAATGCATTCCGGGAGATGTAGTCAGGGCAACACTAACCATGACGTAAATGTCACAGGGCAACAAGGCATGTCACGCACTCGAGGCACAAGGAGACAGAGGACAGATTGGAATGTGAAATGATTTATTGTGACGCTTGCAATGCAGCCCTTCGGGGACACTGAGCCAATGTTGTTTTTCTGTCCACAGATGTGACATCATGCAGTACAGGGCATGCTGCAGGGGAGACGGCACACCGGCCACAAAAATCACCTCTAGCCAGCACGAGTTCAGACCAGGGAGCAGGCCCACTTGCAGCCGCACCACCTACGCAGCCAGCCTCGCCGCACACAGAGCCAGCATCACCTCACCGAGAGCCAGCATCACCACCACCAGAGCCAGCATCGCCACTCATGTTCGATTCACCGGCCACATCTCCGCTTGCAGGTGTGAGAATGAGGAGGCGTCCAGCAGCCAGGCTACGAGCCTTAGACACCTCGTCAGACGACAGCATGGGCCCAGAAGACCGCACCGGGCCCCAGAAAGGGAGCCATCCCACTGTGCCCCACACCTCACAGGCAGCACAGACGGGAGCAAGAGGGCGCCGCAGGTCGCGTGTCCAGAGTCCACCAGCACCCACTGACGGCCATGGTGTCTTCTTGGGGCTCGAGGGCCAAATGTTGAAGCAACAGCGCCTGCAATCAAAGGCAGTTATGTCAGTCCAGAGGCACATGCGGGTGATGAAGACAAGCTTAGTCAACATGGACACAAACATTGGCGGCATGGCTGCGGGCATTCGGGACATGTCCCAGTCAATCCAGCAGTTGTGCAGCAAATTAGATGCTGACATCGAAGCACGGCGCCGGGAACGCCAGCGAAGGGACACTACCAGCAGGGCACTCAACCGTCTGGCAACTGCGACTTCCCTACTTTGCCGGCGCTCTGTGACGATGCAGGAGGGCCTAACACAGTGCTGCAGCGACCTGTCTCGGGGGATGGTGCAGGTGACAAGTGCACTAGGGGTGCTATTGAGTAGTCAGGCGTCGACAACTGCTGCAGGGGATGCTGCGGAGAGCATCGACACCAGCAGCAGCATCACACCCCCCGTCCCCGAAGCACGCAGGAGCAGCAGGCGGCTTGGGGTTGGCTCTAGTGAGGATGCACAGGCCGTGCAATCCACCACTGCAGCGCGTATGCGCAAACATTGATGTGGCCCTGCTTATCCACTTGCCATTGGGTGACGTAACCCTGGACATACTCATTGTATAGATGGCATATTGCCAGATTGGCCTGTTCATGTGTTCATGGCGTGGTGCCACATTAAACTACGTCATGACTTCTCACAACTCGCTGTGTCCCCTCACTTACTCAGAAATAGTTGCATGTGATCTCTGCCCGTCTCTCTCTCCCATCGACTGCAGTTGGCACTCTAGCTGCGCTGCCCTCTGGCTGGCCTGACTCATCCTCGTTGTCCTCAAAATATGTTAGTTCCACATCTGTACCTTTTTTCGTGGCAAGGTTGTGCAGCATTGCACAAGTGGCAATTATCTTGCAGCAGGTGATGGGTTTGTACTGGCGTGCGCCTCCGCTCTTGTGGAGGCAGCGGAACCTGCTCTTCAGTAGTCCAAACGTGCGCTCCACCACATTGCGTGTAGATTTGTGGGCCACGTTGTATCGTCTCTCACTCTGGGTTGCTGGGTGTAGGTAGGGAGTGAGGATGAATGACCGGCATGCATATGCACTGTCGCCTGGATGAGTAAAAGGGAACCATCAGTTACATGCCTCTATACACTCTGATTTGCAGGTTTCAAGGGGCGTCACTGTTACTTACCCAGCAGGTATCCCTCTCCGAATTCGCCGGCACTCAGTCGTGTGTAGATCCCACTATTCTGGAAGATGTAAGAGTCGTGGGTGCTCCCAGGAAACTTTGCAACAATATCTGTGATGATGTTCCCTGCATCACAGATCACCTGCACATTGATGGAGTGGGTGGACTTCCTGTTCCTGTAGATGTGCTCTGTATCAGCTGGTGGACAGATTGGGATGTGTGTACCATCAATACAGCCGATGACATGGGGGAACTGTGCCATGTGATAAAAGTCTGTTTTTGTTTTCTGCAGTGCAGCCTGTGTGTTTGGGAAGCTTATGTAGTGGTGCATTCTCTGCATCATGGCATCCAGGAACTTCCTGAAGAAACGGGACAGGCAACTCTGGGATACACCACCCACCGCAGCTGTCACCACCTGATAACTGCCGGATGCCAGTAGATGTAGGCTGCAGAGCACCTGCACATGTGGTGGTATGGCGTGCGCCCTTCTTGTTGGCTGGTCCAGGAGTGGGTGCAGGTCCCTTATCAGGTCCATGATGGTTTCGGGGTGTAGCCTGTACCTCTCATGTATCTCTGCATCAGTCAGCTGGAATAGTGTGATGCGCTGTCTGTAGATTTGTTCCTCCCGTCGCCACACCCTCAGTCCTGCTGCCTGTAGACGTAGGCGCCTTGCAATGACGTACATGGCGGCCATGTTGTCCACGCTGTTGCATTTTGGGATTGCTTATGTGCATTGTTGATGGTTACCACCTGCTTTCCATCCGTGTTAATTACCGACTCTTATTTACCGATTTTCCTGGATTTCTTAATTACCGACTGCTCCTACATGTCATTTTAAATTTTTACCACTTCATATTTACCACTTCATATTTACCGATTCGTTAATTATGTATTCGGTAAATATGAATCGGTATTTTAGAATTCGGTAACTATGAATCGGTATTTACCGCCTCATATTTACCGAAAAGTGGTTTTTGGACTCCTACATCTCACTTGTCTGAATACCGGTCGGTAACGGCATATTTACCGAAAATCGGCCGTTACCGACCGGTATTTGGCTACCTACATGAGGCCCTTAGTCTTTTAAACAATCACTTATAGAAACACATACTTATTCATACAGGAACTCTTTCAATCTCTCACTCTCACATATACTCACTTATATACACCAATAGTCACATATACTAGTTTAAAACATATGTAGTTACTCATAAAGACACTATTGAGACAGTCATTCACTCACTAACACACCCATACACACACGCATCCACCCATACAGTCCTGCACACATGCTGTCTTCAACACATACAAAGAGTGAATCACTCATTCATGCCCCTATGCACTACCTAATACCCCCCACCGAACCATGCAGACACTCAGACTGATACTCAAAAAACCAACTAATAACCTATATAGACACCCATGTAGCTACTCACCAACCCATGCAGCCACTTATACACAAAGTAAGAGACTGATACAGATATTTACATATTTAAACATTACTCACTAAGCCATGTATTCACTATGATACACTTAATCAGTCAGTTACACAATCAATTTTTCAAAAACAAATCATCCATTTAGACACTTATATACCCATTTATTCTTCCATCGACCTTGAGATATACATATATAAAACATATTTAATTTTCAGAAAAACACACATTCACTGGATGATGTCATCAGGGATGTCATTTGAGATGTCATCAGTGATGTCATGAGTGATGTCACTGACCATGTCATGAGTGATGTAATATGTGACGTCATCAGCAGTGCATTGCGGGCGCGCGAGTTATAGTTAGCTGAACTAACTATAACGGGGAAATTTCAATGGTTTTGTACAAGTGAAAAGTCCAGCTAACTACAACACCCCTGAAACCTATGTTTTTTCAGTGAATTTCTGAGGTTTTTAAAATGCTAATTCCTAACTATAACGTGCCTGAAACCTATGGTTTTTTCTGTGAATACAAATAAATATACACACACACACACACACATATATATATATATATATATATATATATATATATATATATATATATATATATATATATATATATATATTACCTACTGGCGGTTGCCAGTAGGTAGTTATAGTTAGGACCGTGTTTCCATAGGAAATCTCAAAATTCTATTTTGAATAACTTTGGCGCCGGTTGACGAATCCTCGCGAAATTTACAAAACTAATGGGGCGCTCCGCTCAGCTCCTACCCTGAAAGTCTCGGGGTGATTTGTCAAGCAGGGGCCGAGAAAAAAGGGGGTCCCAAAACGCGTTTTCCCCATGCATTTTTCCATAGGGACCTTAGTCGCAGCTACAGCCCGAACGGCTGAACAGAATTACGTGAAATTTGGCAGAGAGGTAGCCATAAGGTCCATGAAGTGCCTTTTGCAGGTTTGGTGTAAATCTGTTCAGTATTTCCTGAGAAATTAGCATTTAAATCAATATATATATCTGTAAGCGCGCAGCGTGCGCGCACTGAGCAAGTACTGTGCGCGCACCTTGCCGTGCGCGAGCGCACTTCTGATTGGTTGTTAGATGTCAGTAAACATTCGAATCGGTGGAAATCAGGAAGCGGCGGCTGCCATTTTGTCTCTCGCATAAAGAGGGGGTGATAAACAAAGGGGGAGAACTTGAAAAGGGGGCAGAGTGGGGAGATATTGACCCACTAGGCATTGTAAGGGGGTCACAGTAGGACCTTGTAGGGCAAAAAAAAAGATTTATATTTTGAAAAAAAATATCGCCGAGTGCGCGCACCCAGCGCGCACCCGAAAAAAAACTTTAAAAAAAAAATAATAAAAAATCGCATTTAAGTGTTTAGATATAAGGTGGCTCTAAAAAGAGCCCTTGTGTTTATTGTTTGTTTTTTGGTACCTACAAGTAAGTACCGATGCAGAGTCTAAAGTTCAAGAGGAAGACTCTGTTGCCTTCATCAGTGAAGTGTACAACGTCTCCTCTATAAATGTCTTGCATGTTGTAACGCAAGTTGTTGTGGTATATAGAACCCATACCATAGTCTCTGAGGAAAGCAGAAATAGATTTGTTGACGTGCTTCCTTGCTTTGTCAATCTGCGGACAAAATTGGTTGGACCAGTTCCACTTTTGCCTTTGGCATATGTTAGAATATACGAAGGCAGTTTGTGGAAAAAGTGACATCAATTGCACAAAGGTGTCCTTAATAAGCATTTCCAGACCTACCCCAGTTAAAGTGCCTAGGTCATTTCCACCACAGTGCACAATAATAAGGTTAGGCTGTGGGAGATGTAGAAAGGTTTTCACCAAAGGCATTAATTGGTGCCACTTTAACCCTCTCTGACCAATCCATTTGATGTCTACATTTGGCAAAGCAAGGTCTCTCACCATACCTCTTTTTTCTGCAAATGTTTCACTCCAGAAGACATAGCTGTGACCTACAATCCACACTGTGAACATCTTCAAAGGAGATCTGGATGCACTCAGGAGGTGTCTTTCAGTAGAAAGGCAAAAAGAAATGAAAGACAGTTGAAAAATGGGGGCACACATACTTTTTTTATAAAAAGAACTCATTGGCTGTTTCAAACCATTCTACACTAAAAACTAGGCTGTATGTTTAAATTTTAAAAAGCATGTATTGTATTGGTTCAGAAAAATGTGTGAACAAAGAACATTAGTTTGGATTTGCTGTTAGGTTTGAAAAGTCAAGCACTCTTGCTCTTTGGAAATGAAACCTTGTCTGTTGAACTTCTGACCTCTCTGCTCACACCTGTGTTCCATGACCTGTTGCTATGGTAGCAGGCAGAAGTCAAGTTGGGGGAAGGGTACATTTGGAAAGGGGTTGAAGTTTTCAACCAATAGAAATGTGTGATTTCATTTGAAAAAATGTGGGAAGCACTGAGATTTGAAATTAACATGTATATGTGTGAAAAAAGAGAGGGAAACTGTGCCATTAACTGGTTCTGCTGAGAGGAGAGAGGTGTTCAGCTCAGAGATTCTGGTCTGATAAACTGCTGTGTGACTGCCACATTTCTTTCACAACGAACTAATTTTAAAGGTGAGTTATGAGTTTGAGAGGGGGTGTTTGTGGTTAATTTTGATATAAATAAAAGAATTATGATTATTTGTTTAAAGTTGTGATTTACATTTTCTGTTTTGCGAGATATTTAACTGTTTTGAATATGTAAAATATTATGGAGTATGTTTTCACCATAAGTTAATGTGTAATGGTAACAATGAGGAATACTGTTTTGTGCCTACCATCAAACCATGAGTCTGTGTGCAGAGAAGAATTGTTGACAGAGATTTAATTTGTGTTGCTGTTGAAAAGTAAGACTTGCAGTTGAAAGAAAAGGACAGCTTCTTTTTAATTGTGATGGTTAGCATTTAGCAGAAATCACTTTGAAAGAAAAGAGAGGAAAATGGCAGCACATTTGAAAAAAGCATTAGTTCTGTTAGAATTGATAACCCAGGAAAGGGGCAGCCTGTGTTTTGTGCCTACCAACACAGCATGAGTCTGTGTGTATATAGGAATTGTTGTCTGAGATTTAATTTGTGAAGTTGTTGTTCAGTAAGAAATGCAGTCCTAGGAAAGGGGCAGCCTGTGTTATGTGCTTAAAATGATGACATGAGTCTGTGTGCACAAAGGAATTGTGGGCAGAGATTTAATTTGTGAAGATGTTGTTCAGTAAGAAATGCAGTCCCAGGAAAGGGGCAACCTGTGTTATGTGCGTAAAAAGATGGCATGAGTCTGTGTGCACACAGGAATTGTGGGCAGAGATTTAATTTGTGAAGATGTTGTTCAGTAAGAAATGCAGTCCCTGGAAAGGGGCAGCCTGTTGTGTTTACACAAATTATCCCTTAGCACACAGGCACTGGTACATACATCCCTGCAGTCTTCATGCAGTTCTGGAAGTCTCTTTGCTCATCTGTCTTGCACCAGACAATACACAGTGTTCAGAAACACACTCTTGGCACACACGCAGCAGCTTCTCCAACACTCTCATGTGTAGTACTCAGCTCTGTGTGCTGTTTCAGATAGCACTGTGTAATGCAAACACATTCAACGTCAGCAAGGCCTCATTTAAATTGATCTAGTCTAATCACTCACCCTGTAACACATGGTCATTGTCTTAAGGAGCTGTTAGGACATGTGCTGTTTTCTGCTTCTGTAAATGATAAGGGAAATGTATCAGGCTGTAACAGTAATTTGGTGCTATTCAGGGACACTGTTTTGTTAAAAAAAACATAGCATGAGTCTGTGTGCGCACAGGAATTGTGGGCAGAGATTTAATTTGTGAAGATGTTGTTCAGTAAGAAATGCAGTCCCAGGAAAGGGGCAGCCTGTGTTATGTGCGTAAAAAGATGGCATGAGTCTGTGTGCACACAGGAATTGTGGGCAGAGATTTAATTTGTGAAGATGTTGTTCAGTAAGAAATGCAGTCCCAGGAAAGGGGCAGCCTGTTGTGTTTACACAAATTATCCCTTAGCACACATGCACTGTTACATACATCCCTGCAGTCTTCATGCAGTTCTGGAAGTCTCTTTGCTCATCTGTCTTGCACCAGACAATACACAGTGTTCAGAAACACACTCTTGGGACATACGCAGCAGCTTCTCCAACACTCTCATGTGTAGTACTCAGCTCTGTGTGCTGTTTCAGATAGCACTGTGTAACGCAAACACATTCAACGTCAGCAAGGCCTCATTTAAATTGATCTAGTCTAATTACTCACCCTGTAACACATGGACATGGTTTTAAGGAGCTGTTAGGACATGTGCTGTTTTCTGCTTCTGTAAATGATAAGGGAAATGTATCAGGCTGTAACAGTAATTTGGTACTATTCAGGGACACTGTTTTGTTCCAAAAAACATAGCATGAGTCTGTGTGCGCACAGGAATTGTGGGCAGAGATTTAATTTATGAAGATGTTGTTCAGTAAGAAATGCAGTCCCAGGAAAGGGGCAGCCTGTGTTATGTGCGTAAAAAGATGGCATGAGTCTGTGTGCACACAGGAATTGTGGGCAGAGATGTAATTTGTGAAGATGTTGTTCAGTAAGAAATGCAGTCCCTGGAAAGGGGCAGCCTGTTGTGTTTACACAAATTATCCCTTAGCACACATGCACTGTTACGTACATCCCTGTAGTCTTCATGCAGTTCTGGAAATCTCCTTGCTTATGTCTCTTGCAGCTGACAATACATAGTCTGCAGAAACACACTCTTGGGACACACGCAGCAGCTTCTCCAACACTCCCATGCGTACTACTCAGGTCTGTGTGTAATGCAAACACATTCAACGTCACCAAGGCCTCTTTTTCTTTGCTCTACTCTAAACACTCAGCCAGGTTGCAGATACTTATGGTATGAAGTAGCTGTTAGGAAATGTGCTCTTTTCTGCCTCTGTGATTTTCCAGGTAAAATGTGTAAGGCTGTAACAGCAATTATCAGTTGATCTACCAGAGTAATAAATGTGCTTTGAATTTGCAAATCAAATTCTGTTTTCTGCTTAGAAGCACACCATGAGGCTGTGTGTGCACAGAAATTGTGGCCACAGATATAATTTGTGTTGCAGTTGTTCTGTTAAAAAATGCACTTGCAGGAAAGGGGCAGCTTGTTTTTTTTCAACTGTGGTGGTTAGTACTGTGCACAAATTAGTAAATCACAAATGAGAGACAAATGGAAAAACATTTGAAATAAATGAAAAGTATAAAATAATATTTAAATTAATTATAATTACAAAAAGGATTTTTTTTTAGTTCCTTGCAGGTATTGCTGAGCAACAGTGAAAAAAAAAAATGCCTTTAAGGACAAGAAAAAGGAAAGAAAATCAACAACAAATATATCTGGACAAAACTGGGAAAGAAAATAGCAGGAGAAGCTGGTGATGGCAAAAAGAAAAAGTCTACTGGTAAGCAGAGCAGAGATTTCTTAAAAAAGATTTTCAAAAAACAAAAAAATGGCAAAAATAACTGTAAAACAAAGAGAGTTTTATGTACAAAGCCACAACACAGTCAACAGCAAAAAAAAAAGCTAATGTACAATCAGAAGTATGTCAAACAGATTTAACACGAAAATTAGATTTTAAAAACATTCGTCGAAAAATGTTTCAGAGAAGAGTGATGTTAAATTTGCTAAAGGATGTGAAAAAATATAAGAAAAAATCTAAATTTATTAAGAAAAAAAAAATTATAGAAAATATTGTAAGTAAGGCTTTGGAAATAAAAAGAAAACTTTTTATTCTAATTTTGAATAGGATGCGTAGATTAGAAAAATTAGTGAATGCAATGAAGTCACAAAGCAAAAGGAAAAGAGAAGTGAAAAAAAGTAACTTTTGTAAAGTGTTCTTGGGAGAATGGAAACACAGTTCAAGTACTGAACCATTTTTTAATGAAGAGAGTTATCTTCAAAGTAATAGTTTGTTGCATGCAGTTGACACTAATGGTAGAGCATATGAAGTTAAGGATGGTTGTGTGATGCAAAAAGAGAAAATGGTCCCTAGAAATGAGGAAGAAGTAATGGCTGCTGAGGCTATGGGGAGACGTCCAAAAGCCCCAGTGTACACTTGGAACTGTAGTAGTATTTGTACTGTGCGTCAGGAATCTATTGATAAATGACGTGACTTTCTAAGAGAATATAGTAAAAAGAGTGTAAAACAGAAGATGAAGGTGCTTCAAACACTAGATCCATGCAGAGTGAGAGAAAATACTGGTTTGCAGGGACATTCTCTGGCTTGTCTATCTAGAAAAGTGTGTAAAAGTGTTTTTCATCATTTTAGGATGCTGGCTGTTCATCATACTGAAATGAGAAAGTTTGTGAGAACATTGTATTTTGCTAAAAGTCCAGCAGTAAAGTTGAATGAGTTGAATAATGCTCTGTTCCGTGGATCTGTATCAGATGTAGTGAAGGTTACTGATGAGATTCAGTTTTGTTACTTTGGTCCAGAACAAGAAAGTGCAGAAAAGGACACAGTAAATGAGGAAAATGAGGAACAGAATGTAGAACTCATTATTACTAAAAATTTTGAGGATGAAATGACAAAATTTACTATCACCTCTAATGAAACACCAAATATTACTTGTATTTGTTGCCGCAGAAGTCATTATAAAATTCAAACAAGGAGTGTTGATCTGTATAAAAAAAGTGAAAATGAAGATAATTATAAGTGGAAGGATTTTGCAACATATATATTTCTTGAAAATTGTTTTGAATTGGGTGAAGATCAGCGTATTTGTAAATACTGTTATAATAAATTAGAAAAAAATAGAATGCAGACCAGAGCTGTACATAATAATTTAGAATTGGATGCTATTCCTGCCGAACTTTCTGAATTAAATACATATGAGTCTATACTTATTCAATGTGTTCATCCGTTCCAGACCATAGTACGTATGGAGCCCAAAACTGGTAAATTACCTCCTTCTGATTTACTGAGAGGTTTAAAAGGAAGAGTGGTGTATTTGCCCTTGGATTTGAAAAAAAATATGGAAACTATTGATGCAGATACTTTGGAAACTGAACCATTAGTAATTCTGGTTAATGGTGTACCTACAAAGAATAAGAAGATTTGGCAAGAGCTGGTGGATGTACGAAAAGTACAAAGAGCAAATTTGTATTTGAAAAAAAATAATAAATGGTATGAATCAATTTATATAGAAGAAGAAGAAGAAGATTTACAAGAAGACACAGAAACACCAACTGGTCAAATTGAAAAAGTGGACAAGTCAAAGGAAGAAGAAATTCATGAACATTTTAGCATACATCCTCTTCATTCAAAAGAAGTTATGGGAGACACTATTGATCTGTTTCAGATGAAGAAAGCAAAAGGAACTCCCGTGAGTGTATGGGAGGAGAGCTTGGAAGCTCGATGTTTTCCCCAGCTGTTTCCTACAGGAAAAGGAGGACGATACGATGAACGTCCAGAACAGATTCCAGCTTCTGAGTATCGGACTACAAGACTATATGCAGAAGATCCAAGATTTCGTCAAAGTATTCCTTATTTGTTCCATCTTTTATTTGAAAGCGACTTGTCTGCATTATCATATGCAGTAAATCACATTTTAAAAAGTGGAGTACATTTACAAAATTTGTCTGCTAAGGATTTTATGGAGAAAGTGCAGCACCGAGATGATCATTTGGAAACACAACTGATCAATCTGATGGCTTGTCAGCGTGGGACAAATGAATATTGGTACCGACGCCATGGTGAATTAAAATGCATGTTACGGAATTTAGGAACTCCAACATGGTTCCTTACCCTAAGCTGTGCCGAGTACGCTTGGGATGATTTACTGGATTTTCTAAGAGAGGCAAATTCAAACATTAAAAACATTGAATACAAGACAGCTGGAGAACTGTGCTCTTTGGATCCAGTTAATGTTTGCAGATATTTCAATCATAGATTTGAGGCTATGATGTCCTTCATCTGCAATAAAAAAAATCCACCTCTTGGAGAAGTAGTGGATTTCTTTTGGAGAAAAGAGTACCAGGCAAGAGGTGCTCCTCATATTCATATGCTGTTGTGGATCAAGGATGCCCCAAAGTTTGGAACAGATAGTGATGAAGCAGTGTTATCTTTCATTGAAGAATATGCAACATGTGCTATACCTAAAAGCACAGAAGAGAAAAAGTTAAAAGAACAAGTTTTACGTTTCCAAAGTCATCGGTGTGGAAAATACTGTCGACGGAAGTACAAGACCAAAGATAAATTCTACACAAAGTGTCGATTTGGATTTCCTAGACCTGTTCTTTCAAAAGG
Organism: Triturus cristatus; assembly: GCF_964204655.1. Taxonomy (NCBI): domain Eukaryota; kingdom Metazoa; phylum Chordata; class Amphibia; order Caudata; family Salamandridae; genus Triturus; species Triturus cristatus. The sequence goes on from NC_140592.1 coordinate 139,784,940, forward strand.
AAGAGTCAACAGTTTTATGTCAGCTGTGCGACATACTATAACCAGAAAATCTCCCAAAAATACCTACAACCTAAAAAGAAATGAAGAGTCAAAATTTATAAATGACTTCAACCCAGTGATTTTATCCATGTGGAATGCTAACATGGATATTCAGTATGTGGCAGACAATTCTATTGCTGTTGCTCGGTATGTGACATCTTACATCACTAAATCTGAGAAAACAGAATTGAAGGAAATGTGGGAAGAGATTTCTCACGAGAAGACTGTCAGTAAGAAGCTGTACAGTTTCAGTTTAAAGATGTTATCGCATCGAGAAATTGGATCCTACGAATGCTCAGATAGGTTATCATCTGCAAGTCTTTACTCGAAATCCAGAAGAATAATTTGGGTAAGCTTAGGCCTTGCAGGAATGAGAAATCGGGTACTGAAATCTGTTGGAGAAATTGAATATTTGGCCGAGAATGACCCAGAAAGTACAGATATTTTGAAATCAAACATGTTGGACACATATTACCCAAAGAGAAGTCATCATCTTGAGAACATGTGTCTCTATGAAGTGCTGCAGAACTACATTTATTCACGGAAAGCCACAGAAGACATCAACAATGGAAAATATAAAGTCATTGGTGAGGAAGGATGTTTGGTGAAGCAAACAAAAGGAAGTTTGATAAATCACAGGAAGCTCAGTTGCGAAACTACTGACAAAAAGGAATTTTACTACTTGGCTCTTTTACAGCTGTTTAAACCATGGCGTTCAGAGGACGAACTACTGGGAGAATTTCAAAACTATGAAGATTCTTTTAATGCTAGCAAAGACAGCATAGAATGCAGTACTTTCACAACTTATGTCCAAATGTTAAATGAAGAAAATGAACAGGAAGCAAAAATTGCAGCTGAAGTAGCTAGAGACAGTTCTCAAGACAGCCAAAGTTCAGGAACACTTAGTCAAGGGACCCTAGGACAACCGATCATAGAAAATGAAGCTGCAGTAGCCATGACTGAAGTAGAAACGGCTATGAATCAAGCACAGGAAGATTCAATTGACTTACCAAATCTGGAAGAACAACTGAATGAAGAACAAAAAGAAATTTATGAAGAAGTCATCAAAAAAATTGATCATGGATTACTACATGAAAAGAAAGAGTGCTCATGCACATCATTTGAACCAATCAGGATGTATGTGAGTGGACAAGCTGGAACTGGTAAAAGTTTCTTAATAAAAGTCATCAGAAGCTACCTACAGCAAAAAACAGCTTCAAATTTGTCTTGTGTGGTAACTGCTCCAACTGGGTTAGCAGCCTATAACAAAAAAGGAATTACCTTACATCGCTTGCTAGTGTTACCAGTGGAGCATGAGAACAAAATAGAATACCACAAACTAACTGGAGAAGCATGCCTCGAAGTTTCAAGAGTGTTGAAGAAGATGCAAGTTCTCATTATTGATGAGGTGAGCATGGTTTCAAATTTAATGCTTGCCTTTGTGCATTTAAGAATGCAACAAATACTTAAGAGAGACTATGACGTGTTATTTGGAGGTAAACACGTCATAGTTTTTGGGGATCTTCTGCAGCTCACTCCAGTTAAAGGACAACCAGTGTTTAATACTGTGACACATGAAGACACGAAGAAGTCATTAGGAAGCATTGGTAATGCGAATATTTGGTCGTTCTTTGAGTACAAAGAACTCACTACCAATATGAGACAAGCAAACGACGAAGATTATGCAAGTATTCTGAAAGATATCAGAATTGGACTACTTACAGAAGTTGGTAAAAAAGCATTACAGAGTCGGTTGCTACATAACTTATTTCCAAATGAAGAAATAGTTGCAGAGAAAATATACCAGAACATTGCAGAAAAAAATACTGTAATCTGCTTAATGCCAACACTACGTGAGTGCTCAATATTCAATGAGGAACTTTTGAAATTGGAAAACGAAGAGATTAAGAAAATGGAAGCAGAGGACAAAATTCAGCATGAAAGAATTACTTTTACATTAACAGGCAAACTGAAAAATAAATTGGATTCACTAGAGAAGAATATTTCCAAAACAGCTGGATTAGAAAAAAATCTATATGTTTGCATGAATTGTGGAGTGATTTTAAGGAGAAATTTGGATGTAGAAAAAGGTTTAGTGAATGGAGCTATGGGAAGAGTTTTGGTTTTTATTAATTATCAGAAAAAAGAAGGAATTGAATGTTTAAAAATAAAATTTGATCAGATAGAAGAAGTTAAAGACATTTGTCGTTGTTCGGTTCGTTTCATGCTTGTGAAAGACTTATATGTGCGTAGAAAGCAGTTTCCATTTTCTCTAGCATATGCTGTAACTATTCACAAGTCTCAAGGATTGACTGTAGATAGTGCTTTTGTAAACATTGGTTCTACTGTGTTCAAAGAAGGTATGGCATATGTTGCTCTGTCACGAGTAAAAACATTATCTGGTTTATTTATGATAGACTTTGATGACTCAAAAGTTAGTGCTGATACAAACTGTGTAAAGGAGTATAATAGATTAAGAAGAACCTATGCTCCTCATTTAGGTCAGTATCCTGTGATTGAAAAACATGTTGTTTCTCGGAAAAGGAGATTTGAGAATATCTGTAATGTGGATGAACAGAACAAAAAAAAAAGGACAGTGATGTGATAGCAAGGAAAAAGAAAAAGGACAGTGTTGAAGAGGTTGTTGGTTGCCATTTTGAAAATAGCTCTGGTGTCAACTGCTATGCAAATGTAGTGCTGAATGTTGTATTTTATCTTGAAAAGTTGCTAGAACAGATAATAGTAAATCATGGAAAAAGATTGTGTTCTCTGCTGAGTCTCCTTTTTGAGAAGCTGAGTACTGATAAAACTGAAATAGAAAGTGCTACTGATGTTAGAAATCTTTTAGATGTATGTTCTGTTCTACACAGTTTAAAGAAAATGTCCAGCAAGATGCTCAGGAATTCTTAATATATATTTTGAGTGTACTAGAAGATGAAGGAGTAGAAGTAGAAAACTTATTTGGTGTCTCTTACAAGTGGGAACATTGCTGTGAAAACTGTATGAACACATGTGGTAGTAATGTTGATTCAGAAAGGTTCATATTTTTACCATTACCACAAAGTAAATCAGTGACTTTTAGTAAATTAGTTAAAGATGCCAATCACAACATGGAATGTTCTGAATGTAAATCAGACATGTTTTCTACATTATTTTTACAGAAATATGGTCAGTATGTAATTTTAATGATGCAACGTTGTAGAACTGATGGTTCAAAATTGGACACTTTAATAAAGAAGTTTACAGGACAGCAATTATCAATTTCTGGAAAAACTTTTGTTACAGTTGCAATAATTTTTCATGAAGGACCTACTGTAACTTCTGGACATTACACAGTTTATCTTAAATGTGAAAAAGGCTGGACACTGTGTAATGATTCCCAATTGATTTTCAAGCAACGTTTGCCTTATGATTTACCCAATTCTTACTTAATTTTTCTGAAACCTAAATTTTGAAAACTAAAAACTGCATCTGAAGGAAGCATTTTTTGTAATTTTAAAGGATTATAATTGAAGATATCACTTAAAAAGGATTTTGAAACTACTATTTGGCCTAAAGGAAAAGTAATAAAAACAATCGTGGACTCCTTTGACAGAAATTATTTTGGCATGTGTGCTTTTGCGACAAGGTTTAAAGACGGTTTGTCTAGAAATGTTTTATTCATCTAGAGAAGTAGTTGTAATATATATGTAATATTTCTAACAAGGTATATTTTAGTGAAGATTTGGGGCTTTTTTTAAGCAATCTTTCAGATTGCTTTTTTTTTTGCCCGCTGTTAAATGATGAATACAATTGTTTTCACTATTTTAAGTGAAAAATAAAAAATTCTGAAAACAGCAAAAAAAGGGCAAAAAATTGCTTAGTAAAATATGTAAAAACATGTAATGCTTTTTGTAATGTATGATTGAATATTAATACATTTTTTCTTTTTTTGCAGACCTGGAAAAATAAAATAAAAAAAAAATTCTGTTCCCTTGCAAAATACTTGAAAAATTTTTTTTAGAAAAATTTTATTTTTTAAAAAAAATAAGTGAAAAATATTAGTATTACTCAATCCTCCCTTTTCATGCTTCCATTTCTTCACCTCTTTATAAACATTAAATTAAAAAAAAAAAAAAAAACTTTAAAAAAACCCTTGGGTGCGCGCAGGGTGCGCGCACCTCCAAAAAAAATTTAAAAAAAATCCCTCAAAAAATGTTTTGGGGGGTTTAGTTTATAAGTGGCTCTTAAAACAGCCCTTGAGTTAATGGAGGGAAACAGGAAGAGAAAAACTAAAAAAAAGAAAAAACATCTATGGCCTACTTGCACTCATGGGCATCAAATTTTCTCTGAATGAGATCAAGACTGGTCTCACCCACAGAAATAAGTTTACCGCAATCAGTGCAGCGTGTGGACAACCTAGCCAAACAAGGTGGTCCAAAAAGAGGTGTGGAAGAAGGCAAAGGCACCACTGCAGAAGAAGTGCTCGGCTGAGCTGCCGAAGATGTGCTCGGCTGAGCTGCTGCAGATGTCGTCGGTAGAGCAGGTGGAGGGTTTGCTCCAGAAGCTCGACGAAAAGTTACTGGATGCATTTTGTTAACATGTCTCAACATAGTGTGAATGCTAAAAGAATATTTCTTGTTAGGATTCCCACGAGATAAGACTTTATCACAAAGTACACATGTAACTTTAGGTGCATTTACCTTTTTTTGTCCCTCTGGAAAAGTGAAAAACTGCCATATAAAGCTGTCTTTCTGCTTCCTGCTCCTCTGCCTCTCAAGAGTGTCCAGATCACTGTCTGAAGATGGTTGCTGTTCAGCCATTGTCTCTCAACAACAGAATAGCTCCTTCTCCAAAGGAATCAGAACTAATAATGAGGGGAGTAGGTGTGGTTTGGGAAGAATCTGGAACTGAAAGTACTTCTAACCAATCAAAAGTGATGATTCTTGATCACATGACTTGCCATGAGGGGATTGGGTGTGGTATTGAAACAATTAGAAACTGAAAGTAATGATAACCAATAAGAAGTACTGTTTTATTATGCATAAACCCGAGGTGCGCGCACTGCGCAAGCTCCGAGCGCGCACCTCGTGATTACGTATGCGCGAACGCGTAGGAGCGCATGTGCATACGTCATATGCGCGTACCTAGCGCGCATACGTTGAACACGCGTATACGCGACCGTTATTGCGCGTAATTTTAGCGTATGCGGAAGTAAACCGCGTGGAGCGTGTAGGACGCACGCAGGCATGCGTACGTACGTACGCATACGTACTGGGTGCGCGCTCCCAGCGCGCACTATGACGTATATTTGCGTACGTAAACAACGTACGACGGTATTCATAAAAAACGTACGAAATTGTACTAGGAGCGCGCCCAGAGCGCTCACCCCAAGAATTTATATATAAAAAAAAAAGTGGAGAAAAATTAATTGCAAAAATTAAAAAAAATAATCAACTTTATCCTAATTGAAATTTTTTAAAAAAAACAAAAACAAATAAAAAGATACAGATAATATATAAATGAATACATAGGAATTTTATTTTTATTAAAAATATTTTTTTTAATTAAATAATACAAAAATTAGCATTTAAAAAACCGTACAAATTCACTGAAAAAACCAAAGGTTTCACACACGTTATAGTTAGGAATTAGCATTTAAAAAACCTTGCAAATTCACTGAAAAAACCATAGGTTTCACACATGTTATAGTTAGCTAGACATTTCACTCGTGAAAAACCAATGAAATTCCCCCGTTATAGTTAGTTCAGCTAACTATAACTCGCGCACCCGCAATCCACTGCTGATGACGTCACATATTACATCACTCATGACATGGTCAGTGACATCACTCATGACATCACTGATGGCATCTCAAATGACATCACTGATGACATCACTGATGACATCATCCAGTGAATGTGTGTTTTTCTGAAAATTAAATATGTTTTATATATGTATATCTCAAGGTTGATGGAAGAATAAATGGGTATATAAGTGTCTAAATGGATGATTTGTTTTTGAAAAATTGATTATGTGACTGATTAAGTGTATCATAGTGAATACATGGCTTTGTGAGTAATGTTTAAATATGTAAATATCTGTATCAGTCTCTCACTTTGTGTATAGGTGGCTGCATGGGTTAGTGAGTAGCTACATGGGTGTCTATATAGGTTATCAGTTGGTTTTTTGAGTATCAGTCTGAGTGTCTGCATGGTTCGGTGGGGGGTATTACGTAGTGCATAGGTGCATGAATGAGTGACTTACTGTTTGTATGTGTTGAACACAGCATGTGTGCAGGACTGTATGGGTGGATGAGTGTGTGTATGGGTGTGTTAGTGAGTGAATGACTGTCTCAATAGTGTCTCTATGAGTAACTTCATATGTTTTAAACTAGTATATGTGACTATTGGTGTATATAAGTGAGTATATGTGAGAGTGAGAGATTGAAAGAGTTCATGTATGAATAAGTATGTATTTCTATAAGTGATTGTTTAAAAGACTAAGTATGTGTAAGTTTCCGTAGAAGTAAGTGTGGTGGTGTGTGTATAACTGTATATGCAAGTAAATGTATGTTTGATTCTTTATTAGCATGAGTGACTATGTGTGTGAGTAACTCTATGGATGAGTGGCATTGTGTAACAGGATGTATAGGTGTATGAGTACATATGATGAGTGAGTACATGTATGAGTGACTGTATAGGACTGTTGGTGAATGAATGGATTTGTATGTGGATCTTAGAATTACTGAAGAGGTTGTTGTAACTGGTATTGGTATGTCCATTGTTTTGAAAATTTTAGTCTCTATTTTTGAATGTGTGTATCAAAGGTTATATTAGGGTGAGAGGAGGTCTGCTACTCAATCACAAGGATGATGTCATCAGTGATGTCATCAGTGATATCATTTGAGATGTCATCAGTGATGTCATGAGTGATGTCACTGACCATGTCATGAGTGATGTAATATGTGACGTCATCAGCAGTGGATTGCGGGTGCGCGAGTTATAGTTAGCTGAACTAACTATAACGGGGGAATTTCATTGGTTTTTCACGAGTGAAATGTCCAGCTAACTATAACATGTGTGAAACCTATGGTTTTTTCAGTGAATTTGCAAGGTTTTTTAAATGCTAATTCCTAACTATAACGTGTGTGAAACCTTTGGTTTTTTCAGTGAATATATATATGTGTGTGTGTGTGTGTGTATATATATATATATATATATATATATATATATATATATATATATAGCAGGTCGCTATCTAACAGCACACCCTCTCGGTTTGGTGCACCGTGTTAAGACCAGCAAATCTTTTGGAAAAGTTGCACGAACTGCAAAAACACGGAGCCCCCCCTAGCGGCTTGGACTGCCATCACGGTGTGATATGCTGCATTGGGGAGAGAGGAGGTGATATTGTTCGCCTGATTAAGGAGTTGGGTGAGAGGTTTTTGGTCGTCCTGCTGGGCACTTAAGCTGGAGTGTGGCCCTTATCCAGTAATCTGGAACATCACTTGATGTGAGGAGTGTCTTTGTTACTGAACGAACACCCCTTAAGACTACATCTACCAGCATGCTCCTGCCTGGCAGACTGAAAGCGCGAGTGGTCAGCATACCACCCATTGGAGGAGGAGCGTGATGACATCATAAAGGGAGCGGTTTTCTACTCACCTGCACCTCGTTTTGACCATCACAGAGAGCGTGGAGCCCCAGGAACAGGCACTGATGAAAGCCATTTGAAGGCTTGAAACGTGTCTGCCTTAGCGTTTCAAGGGACTGCCAGCACCACGCGCATTTTACTTCAATAAAGCCCTTGCTTTGAATTCCGGAGTGTGCTGTGCTTTTTCCTATCTTGGAGGAGGCGTTGGTTTTATGTATTGTCAGCAAGCAGGTCGCTGTCTAACAGCACACTCTCTCGGTTTGGTGCACTGTGTTAAGACCAGCAAATCTTTTGGAAAAGTTGCACGAACTGCAAGAACACGGAGCCCCCTCTAGCGGCTTGGACTGCCATCACGGTGTGATATGCTGCATTGGGGAGAGAGGAGGTGATATTGTTCGCCTGATTAAGGAGTTGGGTGAGAGGTTTTTGGTCGTCCTGCTGGGCACTTGAGCTGGAGTGTGGCCCTTATCCAGTAATCTGGAACATCACTTGATGTGAGAAGTGTCTTTGTTACTGAACGAACACCCCTTAGGACTTCATCTACCAGCATGCTCCTGCCTGGCAGACTGAAAGCGCGAGTGGTCAGCATACCACCCATTGGAGGAGGAGCGTGATGACATCATAAAGGGAGCGGTTTTCTACTCACCTGCACCTCGTTTTGACCATCACAGAGAGCGTGGAGCCCCGGGAACAGGCACTGATGAAAGCCATTTGAAGGCTTGAAACGCGTCTGCCTTAGCGTTTCAAGGGACTGCCAGCACCACGCGCATTTTACTTCAATAAAGCCCTTGCTTTAAATTCCGGAGTGTGCTGTGCTTTTTCCTATCTTGGAGGAGGCGTTGGTTTTATGTATTGTCAGCAAGCAGGTCGGTGTCTAACAGCACACCCTCTTGGTTTGGTGCACCGTTTTTAAGACCAGCAAATCTTTTGGAAAAGTTGCACGAACTGCAAAAACACGGAGCCCCCCCTAGCGGCTTGGACTGCCATCACGGTGTGATATGCTGCATTGGGGAGAGAGGAGGTGATATTGTTCGCCTGATTAAGGAGTTGGGTGAGAGGTTTTTGGTCGTCCTGCTGGGCACTTGAGCTGGAGTGTGGCCCTTATCCAGTAATCTTGAACATCACTTGATGTGAGGAGTGTCTTTGTTACTGAACGAACACCCCTTAGGACTACATCTACCAGCATGCTCCTGCCTGGCAGACTGAAAGCGCGAGTGGTCAGCATACCACCCATTGGAGGAGGAGCGTGATGACATCATAAAGGGAGCGGTTTTCTACTCACCTGCACCTCGTTTTGACCATCACAGAGAGCGTGCAGCCCCGGGAACAGGCACTGATGAAAGCCATTTGAAGGCTTGAAACGCGTCTGCCTTAGCGTTTCAAGGGACTGCCAGCACCACGCGCATTTTACTTCAATAAAGCCCCTGCTTTAAATTCCGGAGTGTGCTGTGCTTTTTCCTCTCTTGGAGGAGGCGTTGGTTTTATATATATATATATTCGCAAGAACATTCAGTGCACTACAATATATTCGCAAGAACATTCAGTGCACTACAGAAATGGTATATTCGCAAGAACATTCAGTGCACTACAGAAATGGTATATTCGCAAGAACATTCAGTGCACTACAGAAATGGTACATTCACAAGAACATTCAGTGCACTACAGACTATGTTATTTATGTAATCACTTGCCCTTGTGGCAAGTGGTACATAGGGTCAACTATCTTCCCAGTGAAAAAGAGGATTTTAGAACACTGGCGGGCTATTACAAATAAGGATTTTAGTTATAGCACAGCCAGACATTTCTGCAAAGAACATGATGGAGATTGGACAAAGGCTAAATTCTTTGCCCTTGACACCGTCATTAAGAACCCCAGAGAAGGGAACAGAAACCAAGCTTTACGCAGATTGGAATCAAAATTTATTTTACAAGCCGGTTGTGTAGCTCCTTTTGGGATGAATAATGATGAAGAAATGCATGTACACCTTTAATCCCCCAATCTAAAATTAGTTGAGATCAGTGCAGCACTTTCCTTTCTGCCTTTAGGAACTCCAGTTCTTTTCTTCTGATTTTTTGAGTTCAGTCTTGATGTTGTTTTTATGCATAGTGATTGAAACCATGTATAATTAACTATAGTAAAACTTTCTCCTTTTATCCATGTTGATTATAGTCACAATATTAACATGCAGAATCAATGAAAAAGAACTGAATTATTTGGATTGTACCCTATTTTTACCTTTTGTCTCTATTTTTGTCTCTCCCTCTTAGAACGGACCCATGAAACCTACATGCAACACTGTTATTGATAAATAATACGAGCACAGAGATTCAGAGGGTTGTCCTTACCACCTTCTCCTTCTCTCTTTGGGAAATATAGGACCATGGGCCACTTTACTATGAAATTGAAGTTAAGCGCACCCCAAGATTGACACTAGTAGAGGAATTTGAGACTAGTCATGGAGACAATAGTGGTACTATACCATAATCTCTCTTTGAGTATCTTTATACTTTGGGTACACACATTTTCTTTGTAAAAATACGACATGATCATTTGGTAAAAAAATGTAAATAATGAAGTGTTAAATGATTTTGATTTATGCGTTGAAAATAAGCTTAAGTTTATGAAATAATTACATTTGGTAATTTTTTCGTGTGAAAGTCTTTTGTTTATGTCTTCTGAGGCTCTATAAAATGACTGAACTCTGAACCTAAGGTCATGTGACCAAGAGCTTGTTTGCTCGAAACGCGTCTTTGCCCTGTGAATTAAAGAAGAATTTCTGGAAACTGGATTCGTGTGGCTCTTTTCTCGCACCAGAGGAGGATTTGCGAGTTGACTGGGAATATATATATATATACAAATTCACTGAAAAAACCATAGGTTTCACACATGTTATAGTTAGCTGGACATTTTACTGATAAAAAACCAATGAAATTCCCCCGTTATAGTTACTGTAGGCAACTATAACTCACGCGACCGTAATCCTCTGCTGATGCTAATACTGTATTTAGACACTTATTTGCCCATGTCTTCTTCCATTAAATTTTAGCTATACATATATTACAAATATTTTTTTTTCATAAAGACACATATGTCATCAGCAGAGGATTACGGTCGCGTGAGTTATAGTTGCCTACAGTAACTATAACGGGGGAATTTCATTGGTTTTTTATCAGTAAAATGTCCAGCTAACTATAACATGTGTGAAACCTATGGTTTTTTCAGTGAATTTGCAAGGTTTTTTAAATGCTAATTCCTAACTATAACATGTGTGAAACCTATGGTTTTTTCAGTGAATTTGTACGGTTTTTTAAATGCTAAGTTACTTTACGCCATTTGTGGCGTGCACACCCACTTAACGCAGTTCGTTCCGTGCGCGCACGGTGCGCTTCGCGCACCGTGCGCGCACAGTGAGCACGCGGTGCGCTTCGCGCACCGCGTGCCCACGTTACGCTAGATGGGCCATGAACGCACGATGCGCTTCGCGCACCGTGCACACATGGAGGACATATGATGAGCATCGTTGTGACAGGTAAAATATATGCTTTTTTATCTCTTGGTTAGCCATGCACAAATGGTGCTCTTCGGGCACCATTTGCACACGGGGTGGGGAGAGTGTGGATATTTGTTTTTTTTTAAAATATTTATCACCGTACGTGTACGGTAAGCGTAATCGGCGAAATTAGCGAAAAAATTAAAATTGACTTTTTTTATTTGGGGGATCGTTGGGGACTCCCTCGACATGGCTAGGTGCTTGGGAGCTTTCTAAACAGCCCCTTTACATGTTTTTGCACTTTGTTTTTCAGCCCCCTGTCAGAGTGCGAGAGAGAAAATGGCGGCCGCCGCTTCCTGGTTTCGACCGATTCGAATGTTTACTAAGATCTAACGGCCAATCAGAATCGCGCTCGCGCACGTCACCGTACGCGTGCGGTAAGCGCACAGTAAGCGCACCGTAAGCTGCCACAGATATATATATTGATTTAAAGGCTATTTTCTCAGAATCTACTGAACAGATTTACACCAAACCTACAAAAGGCACTTCCTTGACCTGAGGACTACCTCTCTGACAAATTTCATTAAATTCTGTTCAGCCGTTCGGGCTGTAGCTGTGTCTAAAGGTCCTATGGAAAAATGCATGGGAAAAACGCGTTTTGGGACCCCCCTTTTATCTCAGCCCCCGCTTGACGAATCCCCCCGAGTCTTTCAGGGTAGGAGCGGAGCGTAGCGCCCCACCTATTGTGAAAATTTCGCGAGGATTCGTCAACCCGCGCCAAAGTTATTCCAAATAGAATGTTGCGGATTTCCTATGGAAACAGAGTCCTAACTATAACTATCTACTGGGATAATATATATATATATATATATATATATATATATATATATATATATATATATATATATATATATATATATATATATATATATATATAATATATATATAATATATATATATATATATATTCACTGAAAAAACCATAGGTTTCACACATGTTATAGTTAGCGGAAATTTTACTGATAAAAAACCAATGAAATTCCCCCGTTATAGTTAGTGCAGGCAACTATAACTCACGCGACCGCAATCCTCTGCTGATGCTAATACTGTATTTAGACACTTATTTGCCCATGTCTTCTTCCATACATTTTTAGCTATACATATATTACAAATATTTTTTTTTCATAAAGACACATATGTCATCAGCAGAAGATTGTGGTCGCGTGAGTTATAGTTGCCTGCACTAACTATAACGGGGGAATTTCATTGGTTTTTTATCAGTAAAATTTCCGCTAACTATAACATGTGTGAAACCTATGGTTTTTTCAGTGAATTTGCAAGGTTTTTTAAATGCTAATTCCTAACTATAACGTGTGTGAAACCTATGGTTTTTTCAGTGAATTTGTACGGTTTTTTAAATGCTAAGTTACTTTACGCCATTTGTGGCGTGCGCGCCCACTTAACGCAGTTCGTTCCGTGCGCGCACGGTGCGCTTCGCGCACCGTGCGCACATGGAGGACATATGATGAGCATCGTTGTGACAGGTAAAATATATGTTTTTTTATCTCTTGGTTAGCCATGCACAAATGGTGCACCATTTGCACACGGGGTGGGGAGAGTGTGGATATTTGTTTTTTTTTTTTATATTTATCACCGTACGTGTACGGTAAGCGTAATCGGCGAAATTAGCGAAAAAATTAAAATTGACTTTTTTTATTTGGGGGATCGTTGGGGACTCCCTCGACATGGCTAGGTGCTTGGGAGCTTTCTAAACAGCCCCTTTACATGTTTTTGCACTTTGTTTTTCAGCCCCCTGTCAGAGTGCGAGAGAGAAAATGGCGGCCGCCGCTTCCTGGTTTCGACCGATTCGAATGTTTACTAAGATCTAACGGCCAATCAGAATCGCGCTCGCGCTCGCGCACGTCACCGTACGCGTGCGGTAAGTGCACCGTAAGCGCACCGTAAGCTGCCACAGATATATATATTGATTTAAAGGCTATTTTCTCAGAATCTACTGAACAGATTTACACCAAACCTACAAAAGGCACTTCCTTGACCTGAGGACTACCTCTCTGACAAATTTCATTAAATTCTGTTCAGCCGTTCGGGCTGTAGCTGTGTCTAAAGGTCCTATGGAAAAATGCATGGGAAAAACGCGTTTTGGGACCCCCCTTTTATCTCAGCCCCCGCTTGACGAATCCCCCCGAGACTTTCAGGGTAGGAGCGGAGCATAGCGCCCCACCTATTGTGACAATTTCGCGAGGATTTGTCGACCGGCGCCAAAGTTATTCCAAATAGAATGTTGCGGATTTCCTATGGAAACAGGGTCCTAACTATAACTATCTACTGGGATAATATATATATATATATATATATATATATATATATATTCACTGAAAAAACCATAGGTTTCACACATGTTATAGTTAGCGGAAATTTTACTGATAAAAAACCAATGAAATTCCCCCGTTATAGTTAGTGCAGGCAACTATAACTCACGCGACCGCAATCCTCTGCTGATGCTAATACTGTATTTAGACACTTATTTGCCCATGTCTTCTTCCATACATTTTTAGCTATACATATATTACAAATATTTTTTTTTCATAAAGACACATATGTCATCAGCAGAAGATTGCGGTCGCGTGAGTTATAGTTGCCTGCACTAACTATAACGGGGGAATTTCATTGGTTTTTTATCAGTAAAATTTCCGCTAACTATAACATGTGTGAAACCTATGGTTTTTTCAGTGAATTTGCAAGGTTTTTTAAATGCTAATTCCTAACTATAACGTGTGTGAAACCTATGGTTTTTTCAGTGAATTTGTACGGTTTTTTAAATGCTAAGTTACTTTACGCCATTCGTGGCGTGCGCGCCCACTTAACGCAGTTCGTTCCGTGCGCGCACGGTGCGCTTCGCGCACCGTGCGCGCACAGTGAGCACACGGTGCGCTTCGCGCACCGCGCGCCCACTTTACGCAGTTAGTGCCGTGCACGCACGGTGGGCACGCGGTGCGCGTAGTTACGCTACATGGGCCATGTACGCACGATGCACTTCGCGCACCGTGCGCACATGGAGGACATATGATGCACTTCGTTTTGAAAGGTAATATTTTAATTTTTCGTATATGTTATAAGCCATGCACAAATGGTGCCCTTCGGGCACCATTTGCACACGGGGTGGAGAGAGTGTGGATAATTTTTTATTTTATTATTTGTTTTTTAAATATTTTAGTTTAACTCATCTTTAATAAGCCATGCGCAATTGGTGTCCTTCGGGCACCAATTGCACACGGGGTGGGGAGAGTGTGGATAATTTTTTTTTATATATAATTTTTTACCGTACGCGTACGGTAAGCGTAATCGGCGAAATTAGCGAAAAAATAAAAATTCCGTTTTTGGCCTTGGGGGATCTTTGGGGACTCCCTCAACATTGCTATGTGTGTGCGAGCTGTCTAAACAGCCCCTTTACATGTTTTTGTGCTTTATATTTTAAACATCACTCTCAGTGCGAGAGAGAAAATGGCGGCCGCCGCTTCCTGGTTTCGGCCGATTCGAATGTTTACTAAGATCTAAGAGCCAATCAGAATCGCGCTCGCGCACGCCACCGTACGCGTACGGTAAGCGTACCGTAAGCGCACGGTAAGCTGGCTCAGATATATATATTGATTTAAAGGCTATTTTCTCAGAATCTACTGAACAGATTTACACCAAACCTACAAAAGGCACTTCCTTGACCTGAGGACTACCTCTCTGCCAAATTTCTAGTAATTCTGTTCAGCCGTTCGGGCTGTAGCCCTGTCTAAAGGTCCTATGGAAAAATGCATGGGAAAAACGCATTTTGGGACCCCCCTTTTATCTCAGCCCCCGCTTGTTGAATCCCCCCGAGACTTTCAGGGAAGGAGCGGAGCGTAGCGCCCCACCTATTTTGAAAAATTCGCGAGGATTCGTCGACCGGCGCCAAAGTTATTCAAAATAGAATGTTGCGGATTTCCTATGGAAACGTGGTCCTAACTATAACTACCTACTGGCGACCGCCAGTAGGTAATATATATATATATATATATATATATATATATATATATATATATATATATATATATATATATATATATATATATATATCACATCACACAATAGTGGTTGCCACTTTGCAGTTAAAATTACGACCATGTTTCCATTGGGAAAATAATTTTGTGGTTTGCTAATAACTTGAGCAGCATTTGACAAATCTTCACAAAACATTCCAAAAGCAAGTTAAAAAAAATTGAATTCACCTCAGCAACTTCCTGGAAAGTTTTGGGGTGATAGGTCAAATGCTGGAGGAGAAAAAGGGGGCAGTGGAGGTCGCAAAATATGTTTTCCCCATAGGAAAATTGAATAGCAATGCTGCCAAAACAGCTGAACGGAATTAAACCAAAATTGACAGAGAACTAGATCTTCATCCAAAAAGCGTGCTCTTTGTGATTTGGTGTAAATCCATTCAGTAGTTTCGGAAAAATTAAGGTTCAACATTAATGTATATATATATATCAAACAGCAGAGGATCCGTGGAGCCGACATATCAAAACTATGATCCGATTGGCTGACACCACATGAACAAAGATGTGGCAGCCTCCACTATAGGACTTAGGGTAATCAGTCCCTTGTCCTAGAAAAATAACAAAAAATATATATAGGGGGCAGGGTAGGGATGCTGTGCCCCAGTAGGACTTGTGTGGGGCAGAGGATCCTAGAGGTCTGAAAAGTATATTTTTAATGGTAGTGAGGATTTGCAGATCTCCGGAGCTTTATAAAAACAAAAGTCCCCTCTGGTGGGCCAGGACTTGGGGTGCTGACAAAATTTATGTTGTGGGGCCATGCGGCCCCCAATCTCTGAGTATTTAGGGGGCCCCAAGGACTACATTCCCCAGGGCCGATTATTTTTTGGGGGGATGGGGTGCGGTTCCCCTCCTTGAACTTGTTTAAGGCCCGTGGACCATACTCCCCCAGGGTCAAACTAATAGTTTTGGGGGGCATGCAGATCTCTTACCCAAGCCTCAGAGAGGACCCTGGGATCCCATCCCCCAGGTCCATTTATTTATGGAGAGGTGGCATTGCACCTCCTCTCTTAACCTCAGATGGCCCCAGGGACCCATTTCCTCAGGGCCCGATCTAAGTAGGGTCCCTAACAATAACTCAACCCGTCTCCAGGCACTGCTAATTACTTCACAGATTACATCGCTCATGAGATGTCGTATGATATCATTGATAACATCCCAGCAACATCTGAAATGACATAATTGATAACAACACTGTGCATGGAGGGCGTGAGTTATTTTTACTTGAGATAACTATAACTGGTCAGTTTCAGTAGTTGTTTGTTTAAAACTGTATGTTTTAACTGTCAATCTCCCCTAACTATAATAGTTTTATCCTTTGGTTTTTTTTTCATCTCACAATACCATCTTATGCAAATATACAAAGAACTTTATTTCATAATTATAATCACTGCATATAAAAAAAACACAATTTCAATTTAGTACTATTCCTATTACTTTCATTATACAGTCTGAATTTACATTAATAAATCCATCCAAATAATCCATTGGTAACCCACATTTGAAATAAACAACAAAGCTAGATGTCCACAGCATGATTCAGTTGTGAACAGCCGATGAAGACCTGAGCTTGAGGTCCACAATATGGTTTGATAGTTAGCAGTTAACACATGTTTTGCGAGAACACCCTGCTTTTTCAGGGCTGAAACAAATTTTCAACAAACCAACAAATACCAATTTTCAATCTCAAAAAATTATCCTGTTACATCAATTTTCATCCAGCGGTTATTTTCCTTCCTTAAGGTAGAAAAGCTCCCCATTGTTCACTTTATACGATCCGACAGATGTGTATTTTCTTCCACGATTGGTCCTCCAGAGGAGGATTTGAATATGATCTTTCCATGAACATATGAACTATGGTTAAATGGATGCCAGTAGGTTTTTCTGTTATTTTGAGTGAAATTTACAGAGACAAAAACATTGATTACAATCCATTTTCCTTACTTATTCAACCTCCAAAATAGTTATATCTTTGTGGGCATTCACACACTTTGAACCAACCTCTTCCAACTCTGAAAATAGAAGGAGATATACTCCTGCACATCTTGGATTAAGTCCGTCTTCGAGTAAGTGAAGTAGAATTTATCGCCCCCCGTTTGGCTGAGGGTGGGGTTTAAGTAATAGACTTTCTCCAGGGGAAAATGTCTTTGTACATGACATCATGTTTTCTAACATAAACTTATGCTTTTATACATAATTTATCAAAAAATCCCAAGTTCCGCACATAACTTTCAATTCCTGATCTTCTCCCTTAAAAGGAATAACACTGTAAGAAACTAACAGGAAGAATATGATTGCTGTGGAGGGGAGAGGGTTGATATGATTTAATTGAACTCTATTTCCGTTCCTATATGTACATAATAAACAGAGCATTAGGACAGGGGTAGGCCGCTGCTGAATGACAGTAGCATATCACTCAGCAGGGAGGAGGGTTAGCTTGTATGGCACTGTTTAAAGAGTGAATGTCTTTTTGGTCGGTCGTCTTGAGACAGCCAGCCACACATGCGTACTTTAAACAGCTCTAACCCAGCTGTCTTAAGACAGCTGGTTTAGAGCAAGCCATAGCCTCAACAGTGCTGTGGGCGGCCAAGTGAGGCTGCTCCCTCCAATCAGGGTGCTGCTCTCATGCTGCGTGAGAACAGCACCCTGATTGGTCATGGGAGTTGCTGATGCTAGTTCTGGGGGAGAGAAGAGTAGCAGAGGAGGACTTCGCAATCAGGTAAGTTAAGTTACATTTTATTATTTAATTTTTCTCGTGCTCGCCCCATCCCCCGCTCCCTGGAGTTGCCAGCGACCACTGAACACACATATACTTACCTTAACTATACTTACCATGTGTGGTAAAGAAATATACACATGGTAAAGGTGTATGTGTGTTAAACACCTGCGTGGTAAAGGCATTACGTGATAATACCTGCATTGTCCATAAATTGTTCTTTTTGTATTTGTCACCACGATTGGGACGGGTATGCCCAGACATGGGTCCTGGGCTCTCTATGCCACTGGAGTCAAGCTATCCTGGCTGATGCGGGATGATACCCTGAAACCAGTCCCAGAATGCTTGTTTACGGTCCAGGGAGGATCTGGCCTGGCAGTTCAGGCTGGACTGTTCCCATGGGGAGCAGGATCAAGACTGATTTGTATATGGTTGGGTTCAAACTGGAATGGCATGGGGAGCAAAGGAACAACGAAATTACTCCCAGTTCTCTGTCCTGGGGTGAATGTATGACATTGTTCAGCATTCTGTTCATCAATTGTTCTATTTGCATTTGCGTTATAAAGCTCATCAGAACACTCTCTTAAAAAAGAGGACTAGAACTTTTGTTTGAGACCTGGGTGGAAACCTGACAAACCTCAACCTGCTCCTACTTTCACCCCGGACAAGAAGTGGATTCCAAGGGTCAGTTGGCTGGCCTCCTGTATGGCTGCAGGGACACAACAAGTTGCAAGAAGTCTTTTTTTCTGCAGAGCCCAGCTGACAAATAGCAACTCGAACTGGACTGCATCCTGCTGGTGGCCTCTGCTTGATTGAGTCTTCCACCCTAAGTGCCTACCCTGAGGACTTTGAAACGTGTAACATTTTTGGACTTCCAAGACCTCTGGAATGTCAATGGCACCTCGTGGTCAAGGTCTCAGATACAGCTTCAGTCTCGCCCGCTAGAGGACTTTGAGTTTCCTAAAAAAAAGTAAGTCGGAAGGTAGAAAGCTTGACCGGTAGACAACTCAAAAAGTATCCTCCCAACGTGAGGACTTCAGCTGATGAGAAATGTATTTCTCCTTCTCAGAGTTTATCCCACCAAAACTAACGGGTTCAGTGGGACCTCATCCAGCAGCTATTCAGCTTAGATAGGACTTCAGCAGATTCAGCCTGTAGCCATGCTCCATTGGATGATTTTGACTTCCACTTCAGAGACTAAGCCACAAGATAAAATCTTTGACCATGACGAACTCACTTTGTAAATCTGACCCGCACTCCATTGGGTCAGCCAGAAATCACTGAGGGCCCGGTCAACTATGAACAGAGACTACTGATTGGTGCCCTATTTTTCTTGGTGCTTTTTGCCTGAAATCTGTCTAAAAATGCATATCTCCATTTCCTCTTATTTAATTTTTGTTGTTTTGTGTCATTTTACTCATTACATTTTTCTCAATTGTTCTACATTATTTGTGGGATTTATACTGTGATTTGTTCAGACTTTTTAACTATTTTGTTGTTGCCAAATACATTAAACATGCTCCTCAGGTAAGCCTGTCTGCTCTTTTCCAAAGCTACCAGGGTGTTAGGCCCAGATTTAAATTATTATAACTTTGTTTTACCTTAACAAGTCTGTGGCATATTCCTTGTGGTGGACTCCCATGCACCCCAATTAGTAGTCCACTTTCTTACAGTAATTGAGCTAAATGCATTTGTGCATCTCAGGTGATAGAAACGTAGGATATGTTTTCTTTTTCCACATATAATAGTTTGTCATTTTCTTGAAAAATGTATGTAATGTATGCCCTCGCACGCAAAGGTCATGCATGATTCCCAGTCAATGTATTGAGGTGGTTGTCCACATGAAAACTGTTCTCAGGATATGCCCTCAGATACGAACATCGTGTGACATAAATGCTCAAGGTGTTGGAGAGCCATCTGAGTCATATTTTCTATTTGAATCAGTCTCTAGGATGCAAAAATTACAGAACCATGAGGAAAAAATAGAAGTTGTGCAAATCCAATTGTAGGGATTTATGAAATACGACTCTAATCTCAAAACTAGGTAGATCTGTCTACTACAGTCCTGCAGAAGACAGTAGAGAATGGCACTCTGAAAATACTACAAAAAAAGTCTGTGCCAGATATGTTGACATAATATACATACTGACATTTTGCCGAAATACATCACTCAAAACAGTCTAATGAACACTTTCTTGATCTGTGTGTCACCCCCAGATTTACTAATTGGATCACATATTAGCCAATATCCCAACAATGTCCACAGGCATGTTGGCTGAGCTGGGAAAGTAGCACTGTATTCAAATATGCAGCATGTGGAACATGACTTAAGATAGGTCTCACCCAGGTAATCAATGGGACATGAACCTCTGCATGTGTACTCTGAGCAGTGCTACAGTGGCAGACACATTACCTTTTCATCTTCTTTAAGATACTCTGGGTATTCATTGCAGACATAGATGATGACCACCATTAACTAGCAACTGCATTGGAAAGTGTGTATAACCAAGCACACACATGGACACTTAATACTGGCAAACATACAGTTGGGCTCTTGAAAGGATGCTACTGGTGACTTCCCCAAGCAAGTGGCGCCTTGGAATATGCACCAGATAAAGTGTGTAACATTACCCTCCACTAGTGCAAGCTCCATAATATCCAAGTTAGATGAAGAGTTCCTATATCTGTGGGGGGGGGGTGGTTTTGAGGAGGGTAATGAGGCCAGTGAGGACTCAAGTGATGATGAAGCAGATTTATAAATGGGGCAGGATTTACACCATTTACACGTCAATGCCACTGACATCAGGCATGACCTAAGTCGCAATTACTTTTTAAATCATCACAGTGGAATATTTATTGAAAGAAAAGCTCCACTTCCTAGCAGTCCTATCCTAACTTCCAACAATTTCCTCAACTATCTAAGTGCTTTAGCAACACTATACTTCCAGCCGCAACTAACCCACTACTAATACTCAAACTATCATTGCTCCCTAATTTACTATTCACCCTAGCACCAAATACTCATTTCCTCTAGTAACAGTAACCTACCATAACCCTATCTCCAATGAACCCATCAGCAACTCTAAAAACAGTACACTCAAATTACCCCTGGCTGCCATATTTTTTTTCCTGGCAGCATATCCTTGTTTCTGGCAGATATCTCAATCCCACACTACATCACCATTTAAATCAACACTCTGCCACACACCCTAATTCCATCTATTTAAAGACCATTGTAAAGCCTGACCGTCACTTTGCAGTGTTTTAGGCAGGAATCTGCAATGTTCCTGATGGGGCTTGATGTCTGAGACCTGCTGGGATGTGTGGGTGGGTGATAAAGTATAAGGGATAGAGGAGCTGTTTTGGTACAGGACTTGGGCAGGGAATTGAAGTTCCAGTCCCTCTCAGATACACTCAGATTGCACGTCATGGTCAGCCGCTGTAAGAGGTCCAAAATGACCACTCGTGCCTGCAACACTTACTGCCTGGAGTTGTGGATGGCTGCTGTCATATTTTTCATCACACATGTGTTAGCCCCGTCAGCCTTTATTTGGTGCTTCATTGCTGCTCTGCAGCCATGGAATCCTGCATATGATGTATCCTGGGGCAGAGTTTAAACTTTGCCTCCTGGCATGGAACATCAACCAACTCCCAGATCTCTTGGAATACTGGCAAGGCCTTACAATTGCCTCAAGGTCTAAAGCAGGTTGTGACATCCTGCTTGAACTACCCTGGTTCTCTCAAAAATATGTTTATGATCACCTGCCTCACTGGCACAGACTGCACAGCTTCAGGAAAAGTCCCAGCTATACCTTCCTGCTCAGGACTTGTGTCTGTGTCCAAAGCCTTATATTAGGCAGAGGACTCCAGGAGGGGGCATACTGGCAACATTCACATCCTCCTGGCCAACCTCAACTCCAATGCCAGTTGCCTCAGAAGAATGGACTGCAGGCATAGCTGAAACTCCTGAGAGTCTATTGGTGGTAACAGTGGAAAATCCCATGTGAGTGGTGGCAGCAAAGGCAGAAGGAATGGGGGTAATGGTAGCAGTAGCAGGAGTACTGGGGTCAGAGATAACCCTTCATATCAGCATGGGTGTTGGAGGCAGAAGTCAGAGGTGCAACAGGAATGCTGGGTGTTGAGATCAAAGCTGGAACATGAGTGATAGAATTTAGGGTCACTGCAGTAACAGGAATTACAGCACCAGCAGAAGTAGTACTTGTGAATGAAGCTTCAGCACTGCGTGCCATCTTCCTGGCTGCTAAAGAATGGCGGGGCTCATCTGGTGCAAGTCTTCTGGTCATTGCCACCCTCCTGTGCTGGGTCATCTTCAGCCGGAGGTGTCAATAATTTAGCTGTGCTGAGACACTACAGTATGGACAATGTACACTGCCTGGCATATACACAGACATTAGTTTCGAGAAACACCATTATGTTCTTACAATAGTAGCACATGACATGACACAGGGTTCTTGCCTTCACCATGTGGTCTACAGTTCCTACTTGCCGCATTTCATGATTCGTTATGGTTTCCTAAACCCATTTTATGATTGGAAAACCGAACCAGGTTTGTGAATGCTGAAGTCTTTTCTACATCAGGCAGTCATTTTTTTCAACAATCCTCAGTGTTGAGGAAACTGCTTTAAACTGGCTAGTGATCATTTTCCAAATCTTGGCACAGATACTTTTCATGTTTTTGAGATTGGCCATTAAACACAGCCTCTCTTTCACTACCTTTTTAGCTCTTGCTAAAAAAGTGATCCTATGCTGCCTTGTTGAGGCCATTAGTTGTGTATTTATGCTCATGTGGTTTCAATGGCAATCATAAGGGGAAGACGTAAATCAATTATATCCCTTCACTTTCAAAATAAATCTTAATCACCAAATGTTCTTGCCGAATTCCTCCCCAAAGTTCATCCGCAAAATGTGGTGCCACGTGGTGTAGTTTTAGAAATGGCAGGCTCAAGAGGAAGTGTTAATATGATTTTGGCCATGTTTAATGGCACGCTTCCTATTATGCATGTGGTTATGCACATGCAACATCTAGTTGTCGTTTTCGCAACCTGGTACTGCCAATTTTCACATTTATAAATCTCCAAAAGGGTCTAGTGTCTGTCCTGAGTATCACTAATAGAATTAATCCAGGCTGTTTTTTTTTTTTCAATTTTATTCTATTGATCTGAAGGATATTTGAATCTAACACAAAAAATAAATTGTTATTCTTCAGTCGGTTACAAGAGGTGCATTTGGATCATATGTGATTTAAAGAAAGATCATATTATTGCATTACCGCTTCAGTTAAGCTGCTTTACAGTAAAGGAGAGCCTAAAACCGGCTGTTCTGTGTGTGGTACGGCACATTTGATAGGTTTCCGCCTCGTGTACAGCACATTATGATTCTTAACTCTCATACAAATCCTGAATTAATTATCTCTAAATAGAGCTTACAGAGTGTTGATGGTCAACTACTTAGTGTGGGAGGTTTATTCTGTTGGAACCAACTTCAATCTGCCCTATTTTTGAAGAAAATTTTTGAATCTGCAGTAAAATGAATTTATTAAAAAAACACAGTGATCACAAATATTGAGCAGTGGTCTTCCAGCAATCACCATGGAGAGAAACTCAGAGACCCACTGCCACACATACGTATATGCATTTTTAGAATCCAGTGACCAGGGGCCACATGTATCATGTTTCATATTGAATGCACAAGGGCCTATTTGCAGAATCAGCCTATTTGCAACCGTAAAATGCATGTTGGTATGTATGAATTCCAATTTGGTCACATGTTACCGAATCGCAATTTGGAATTGCAAATACATACTGTTAGACCTGTCAGCCCTTTGGGTGGTCCCTCCTCATCATTATTTATTTTGTCCCACTTTTGCCTCAAACCCTGTTAGTATTTTTCCTTTTTGGGAATCACCAGACTTTTTAGTGTTGATGCAGGGTCAGGGAGCCATTTTCCCTACCCCTGGAACTTCTGTCTGAGGGCCTGAAACACAAAATGGTGGCCACCCATTGTCACCTGAGACATAGCTGGAACCTACTAGTACCTTCCAGAACATTCTAGAACCCTGTGACAGTGTGAGGCAGGTTTAGAATGTTGGGAAGCCAGCTCAGAGTTGGCAGTTGGGGTAGGCAGTTGGCACCTGACTGGAGAGGAGAGAGGACAGAGAAACAGAAGGAGGAAGGAGTAAGGCAGCAGGGGTGGAAACTTGTGCCTGGAGTGGGGTCCAAAAACCCACCCTTGATACTAGTCCCTACTGACCAAGCCCAGCCTAAAGCCCTGTGTGGGATAAAGACCAGAAAATCATCTTAAGGACCTGAACAGCCGGAACAGGCCTTAAAGGAGAAGAACAGCAAGTTCCTGACCTGTTTGGTGGAATCCTCCTGGAGACCCGACGTCGAGAAGCCTGGAGACCTGGAGCCCGAGGTGGAGAAGCGGCGCTGACAGAAGGCAGACGTCGTACCCGGAGCCGCTAGAGGTCGAGTGAGGGCGCCGACGGAGGTCGTGGAGAGACACCGGAGGTCGAGTAGAAGTCACCTGAGGTCGAGGTGAGGCGTCGACGGGGGAGTGAAGTCCGCTTTCCGGAGTCGCCGGAAGCTGAAGTAAAGCGCGCAGGAGGTCGGGAGTGGAGGTCGCACTCCGGAGTCGCCTGAGGTCGAGGCGAAGCGCGCAGGAGGTCGGGAGTGGAGATCGCACTCCGGAGTCGCCGGAACCCGAAGTGGAGCTGACGGAGGTCGGGAGTGGAGGTCGCACTCCGGAGTCGCCCGGAAGCGGGGGAACCGTGACCCTGTGACGCCGGAACACGACATCGAGCCGAGGCCGCCCAGCGACATCAATCCGGAGCCGCCTCACAGCATCGACCCGGCGTCAGGTAAAGCAGATCGACGCAACATCGAACCGAGGCCGGCCAGCGACATCGAATCGGAACCGCCCGACGGCATCGACACGGCGTCAAGTGGAACAGATCGACGCAACATCGAACCGGAGCCGCCCAGCGACATCGACCCGGCGCCGAGCAGAGCCGATCTTCGTGAAAAGGGCAGTAAGTGGTAGAAAGGGCATCTGAAGCCCTGTGGAGCCCTAAAAGACCATTCTTGGGGCTAGAGGAGTGTTAGGACCACCCTGAGAGTGCTAAGGGGTGAACTGAGACTGGTGCAGGGACCTGTGTGAGGGACTGTGTAGTTGGAAGAGTCAGAACCTTAGGTTTCCCTCATTCTACCTCAGCTTAGGCCCCAGCCTTGACCACTCTAGGTGGGACATCCCCAGGCCACCCCAGTGACCACAAGCTGTACTTGGGTATGGTAAAATCAGTCTACCTCATAAATGTGATCTGATTTGCAATTGTTTGATTGCTTATATTATTTATTGAAGGTGTTTTATTTATTGTCTGACTGTATTTATTCCTGCCTTGTATTTATTGTCTGACAGTATTTATTTGCCCTATGTATTTATCGCACCTCTATTTATTCCTTGTGTATTTATGACCTAATCCTATTTATTGCACCTGCAATGTGTTATTATTTAATTGACCTGCTATTTCTGAAGAAAATCCTTTTGTATTGTATTTGTGTCATAACCCTGCAACTAAGAGAAAAATTAAGATAAACACAAAGAGATTCTTTCATAATTTTTACGGTGTAGTGTCGTTTTTGGAACCGATGAACGCATGGTTATTGTGAGGGTGTGACGTACGCTTAACACGGTGCCTGACCCCTGACCGCTCGAGCCAAGCTACCCCTTGTGTTGGGAAAAACCGGGTGACTGCTAACCCGGTTGCCCGGGGTTTTCTAACATAATTAGTGTTCAGCGGTGGGATAGAGCTGTGCTTGTGTCCACTCGACAATAACTGTGGGTAGTCCATAGGCCTACACCGGGAGTTTTCTCAAAGCGGACTTCCTAATTCTGAGTTTTGTTTTTTCCAAATTTACTCTGGTGGTGGGAGGAGGTATTACAAAAGGTACCCCCCTGCATAGCTTCTGTAAACACCTGTCTTCTACTCTGAGTGGGCAAAATGGAGTTTGTGTTGGAAGATGTGGAAACTTACACTGTGGCCCAACTCAGAGAGTTTTGTCAGCGAGAGGGGGTGTATTGTCCCCCAGGTGCCAAGAAGGCTGAACTCCAGACCAGCTTGAGGGCTTGGGGGGAGGCACGACGGGAAAGTAAGGCTGAGCAGGAGGACAGGGATGGAGAGCCTGATAGCGAGGGGGCTGGGTTGTACCAACCTGAGGTGGGGAACCTGTTAGCGGGGCCCAGAACACTTTCCAGGAAGGGCAGCACTGTCTCTAGCGGTGGCTTATCTGAAGCAGAGTTAACGGACCGGAGGGAGAAAAGACAGCTCACATGGGAGTTGACAAAGCTGGAGAAAGAGAAGGAGGGACAGAGGATGGCTCACGAGTTGAGGCTGAGGGAAATAGATCTCCAGATCCTACAAGTCGGGGCACACACTGTTCCTAGTGGTGGCAGCGAAGGTAGAGAAATCACCAGGGAACCCAAACCCTATCTGCCGAAAGACATAGTAGCTAGCTATAGTGCGGGCGACGATATCGCCAAGTGGCTAGCGGCCTATGAGGTCTCTTTAAGGGCCCATGGGGTGCCAGAGAAGTACTGGGGAGGGGGATTGTACAAATACATGCCTCCAGCTGGTAGGGATGCATTATTGGCCCTAGAGCAGGATGAGCAGACCCACTACCCCACCATGAAAGTGGCGCTCGTAAGAAAGTTCGGACTAACACCCGAGAAGTACAGACAGAAGTTCCGGGGTAGCCACAAACTGGGCACACAGAATTGGGTGGATTTCCTGGACTATGCAAAGAAGGCATTAGAGGGTTGGATTCAGGGCAGTGAGGTGAGGGACTACGAGGGGTTGTTTGATTTAATGTTGAAGGAACACCTGCTCGAAAAATGTTTCCCTGAACTGCGTCAACACCTGGTGGATAGCAAGCTGACCAATCCCCGGAAGCTTGCTGAGGAGGCGGACATTTGGGCTAGAACCCGGGTGTCCACAAGGGGACTGGAGGGGATACTCAAAAGGCCGGACAGGGTGCCCCCCAGAAGAAAGAGGGAGGGGAAAAGAAAAAGGAGTTCTCTAAAGGCCCCCAAAATAATTTCCAAGGAAAGGGAACAGGATTCACCCCTAGGGCTAACCCACCCAGAAACCCTAATCCTGGCCAGAGTCAGCAGCCAAGGGTTGTCCATTGCTTCGAGTGCGGTGGCGTCGGACACTATAAGGGAGATGGGAAGTGCCCGAAAAGACCACCCCCTCCCATTGAAGGAAAGGCCCCCGGAGTAGCTAGTGTAGTGCTCGGGGAGGAGATGCCCTTAACTAAGGGAAGGGAGTGGGCGGGTGTCACTTTAGTGTCCCTGGGAGAACGGGAGATGGTTCCTAAGATCCAGGTGCCCGCAAATACCATAAAGTATGGGCAGTGGGTCACCATCAACGGCCAAAGAGGGGAGGCTCTGAGAGACACAGGAGCCAGTATGACTATGGTACGTAGCCAACTGGTGTCTCCAGAGCAGGTAATTCCCGATGTACTCCACCCAGCCGCGATGGCTGACAGCAGAACCGGCCACTATCCGGTGGCCGAGGTTCCCTTTGAATGGGAGGGGGTTGCAGGTTCACTTCGAGTTGCCGTAAGCCCTGACGTGCCGGTCGATTGTCTACTGGGGAATGACATGGAGCACAATGCTTGGAAGGAGGTGGAATACCGGACTCATGCTGAGATGCTGGGTACACCTGACTGGGCCTGTGTTAGCACAGGGTCCGCGACTACCCGGAGAGGGAGTTTGTTTCGACTGGAGCCTGGAACAAAGGCACAGCCGGCTGCCGACCAAGGGAAGAACCGAGGACAGGAGGAGCCTGCCTCGGCATCCGCGCCCCGTGTGACGGATAGGCCACCGGAGGTGGTGGACCAGGAGTCCGCGGTGGGGGATGTTACCAAACTGGAGGACCTACCCATCCCGGCCGAGTGGCACGTGGAGGGAGGGCCGACCAGGGAGGAATTCTCCAAGGGCCAGAGGGAATGCCCTACCCTTGAGGGACTGAGGCGACAGGCCGAAGCCCAGGCAGCAGGGAACGTTGAGGGGAACTACAACCTTTACTGGGAGGATGGCCTCCTCTACAGTGAACCCAAGGCACCCCTACATGGATCGTCACGAGCCTTAGTAGTCCCTCAATGTTACCGAGCCTTCCTACTGGAATTGGCTCACGAGATCCCCTTGGCAGGACACCTGGGGCAAGACAAGACCTTCGCCCGTCTTGTCCCACACTTTTATTGGCCTCAAATGAAAGTGTCGTCCGACACCTACTGCCGGACATGTGTGTCTTGCCAAGCCAGTGGGAAAACAGGGGTGAAGCTGAAAGCTCCCCTGGAACCACTTCCTGTCGTTAGCACCCCCTTTGAAAGGGTGGGCATCGACATTGTGGGTCCATTAGATCCGCCTACTACAGCTGGTCACAGGTTTATCCTGGTTCTGGTGGATCATGCCACACGGTACCCAGAGGCTATACCTCTAAGGACCATTACAGCACCTGTTGTGGCTAGGGCCCTGATGGGAATCTTTACCCGAGTGGGTTTTCCCAAGGAAGTTGTGTCCGACAGGGGGACCAACTTCATGTCAGCATACATGCGGGCCATGTGGAAGGAGTGTGGAGTGACCTACCGGTTCACAACTCCTTACCACCCCCAGACCAATGGTCTGGTGGAGAGGTTTAACAAAACCTTGAAAGGCATGATTAGAAGTCTGCCTGAAAGCCTGCGGAGGAAATGGGACGTCCTCCTACCCTTTCTATTGTTTTCCTACAGGGAAGTGCCAGAGAAGGGAGTGGGCTTCAGCCCCTTCGAGCTTTTGTATGGGCACCCTGTGCGTGGACCTCTCAGCCTGGTGAGAGACGGATGGGAAAGAACTCCCAGAAAGCTTCCCCAGGACGTGGTGAGCTACATGCTGGCCTTCCGGAGCCAAATGGCTAAGTTGTGGAAGCAAGCTTCTGATAACTTGGAGGCCAGCCAAGCAGTAATGAAGGCGTGGTATGACCACAACGCTCACCCGGTGGAATTGGAGCCTGGCCAGAAGGTGTGGGTGATCGAACCAGGAGAGCTTAGCGCCCTCCAGGATCGCTGGTCAGGACCCTTTGAGGTATTGGAGAAGAAGGGTAAGGCTACCTACTTGGTGGATCTTAAGACCCCTCGTCAGTCCCTACGGGTGCTGCATGCCAACCGCCTCAAACCCCACCACGAGAGGCCCGAAGTCATTTTGATGATGGTGACTGACGGAGAAGAGGACGTGGAAAGCGAGCCTCTCCCCGACTTATTTGCGTCTCAAGAGAAGGATGGGTCGGTGGAGGGAGTGATTCTCTCCCCATCTCTAACTCCTGAACAGCAGGAGGACTGCCGCCAGGTCCTGGGACAGTACTCTTCGTTGTTCTCCCTTGTTCCGGGTAGGACTCACCTGTGCGTCCATGATGTGGACACAGGAGACAGCCCACCTGTGAAGTCCAAGATCTACCGGATGTCAGACAAGGTGAAGGCCAGCATTCACAGTGAAGTCACTAAGATGCTGGAGCTAGGAGTGATCGAACCTTCCAGCAGCCCCTGGTCCAGTCCGGTGGTGCTAGTACCAAAAGCCGCACCACCGGGTGCCGAACCGGAACTGAGGTTCTGTGTGGACTACCGGGGACTGAACTCAGTAACCAAGACTGATGCTCATCCGATCCCAAGGGCGGATGAATTGATTGACCGGCTGGGAGCTGCCCAATATCTAAGTACCTTTGACCTTACTTCTGGGTACTGGCAGATCTCTCTGACTGACGGAGCTAGGGAAAGGTCAGCCTTCTCCACGCCCAAAGGCCACTACCAGTTCTGTGTGATGCCCTTTGGGCTCAAGAACGCACCTGCCACGTTTCAGCGTCTGGTGAACCAGATCCTCACTGGAATGGAGAGTTTCTCTGCTGCTTATCTGGATGACATAGCCGTCTTCCGTAACAGCTGGGAGGATCACTTGCGTCACCTGCAAGCTGTTCTCCAGGCCCTGAGACAAGCTGGTTTAACGATCAAGGCCAGCAAGTGCCAGATCGGGCAGGGGTCGGTAGTGTACCTTGGACACTTGGTGGGTAGGGGAGCGGTGCAACTCCTTCAGGCGAAGATCGAGGCCATCATGGCCTGGGAACCCCCCAAGACTCAGACTGAGGTCCGAGCTTTTCTGGGCCTCACCGGATATTACCGCCGCTTCGTGAAGGGATACGGTACCATTGTGGCCCCCCTCACGGAGCTTACGTCCAAGAAACAACCTCGACGGGTAGTCTGGACGGAGGCTTGTCAGCAGGCCTTTGTAAAACTGAAGCAAGCCATGTGCGAGGCCCCGGTCCTACGGGCCCCAGACTTTTCCAAGGAGTTCATTGTCCAGACGGATGCATCGGAACATGGCATTGGGGCAGTGTTATCGCAACTCAATGAAGAGGGTCTGGATCAACCCGTGGTCATCCTATCCCGGAGACTACTTCCCAGGGAACAGAAGTGGAGTGCAATAGAGCGTGAAGCCTTTGCAGTGGTATGGGCTCTGAAGAAGCTGCGGCCATACCTGTTTGGCTCGCACTTCCTAGTTCAGACCGACCACAGACCCCTTCGTTGGCTGATGCAGATGAAGGGGGAGAATCCCAAGTTGCTAAGGTGGTCTATCTCCCTACAGGGAATGGACTTTCAGGTGGAACATCGGCCTGGAGTGGACCACGCCAATGCAGACGGTCTCTCAAGGTATTTCCGCCTTAGTGATGAGAACTCCCAAGGGGTTGGGTAGCTCTCCCCACTTTCAGCTGGGGGGGACGCGTGTTAGACCTGTCAGCCCTTTGGGTGGTCCCTCCTCATCATTATTTATTTTGTCCCACTTTTGCCTCAAACCCTGTTAGTATTTTTCCTTTTTGGGAACCACCAGACTTTTTAGTGTTGATGCAGGGTCAGGGAGCCATTTTCCCTACCCCTGGAACTTCTGTCTGAGGGCCTGAAACACAAAATGGTGGCCACCCATTGTCACCTGAGACATAGCTGGAACCTACTAGTACCTTCCACAACATTCTAGAACCCTGTGACAGTGTGAGGCAGGTTTAGAATGTTGGGAAGCCAGCTCAGAGTTGGCAGTTGGGGTAGGCAGTTGGCACCTGACTGGAGAGGAGAGAGGACAGAGAAACAGAAGGAGGAAGGAGTAAGGCAGCAGGGGTGGAAACTTGTGCCTGGAGTTGGGTCCAGAAACCCACCCTTGATACTAGTCCCTACTGACCAAGCCCAGCCTAAAGCCCTGTGTGGGATAAAGACCAGAAAATCATCTTAAGGACCTGAACAGCCGGAACAGGCCTTAAAGGAGAAGAACAGCAAGTTCCTGACCTGTTTGGTGGAATCCTCCTGGAGACCCGACGTCGAGAAGCCTGGAGACCTGGAGCCCGAGGTGGAGAAGCGGCGCTGACAGAAGGCAGATGTCGTACCCGGAGCCGCTAGAGGTCGAGTGAGGGTGCCGACGGAGGTCGTGGAGAGACACCGGAGGTCGAGTAGAAGTCACCTGAGGTCGAGGTGAGGCGTCGACGGGGGAGTGAAGTCCGCTTTCCGGAGTCGCCGGAAGCTGAAGTAAAGCGCGCAGGAGGTCGGGAGTGGAGGTCGCACTCCGGAGTCGCCTGAGGTCGAGGCGAAGCGCGCAGGTCGGGAGTGGAGATCGCACTCCGGAGTCGCCGGAACCCGAAGTGGAGCCGATGGAGGTCGGGAGTGGAGGTCGCACTCCGGAGTCGCCCGGAAGCGAGGGAACCGTGACCCTGTGACGCCGGAACACGACATCGAGCCGAGGCCGCCCAGCGACATCAATCCGGAGCCGCCTCACGGCATCGACCCGGCATCAGGTAAAGCAGATCGACGCAACATCGAACCGAGGCCGGCCAGCGACTTCGAATCGGAACCGCCCGACGGCATCGACACGGCGTCAAGTGGAACAGATCGACGCGACATCGAACCGGAGCCGCCCAGCGACGTCGACCCGGCGCCGAGCGGAGTCGATCTTCGTGAAAAGGGCAGTAAGTGGTAGAAAGGGCATCTGAAGCCCTGTGGAGCCCTAAAAGACCATTCTTGGGGCTAGAGGGGTGTTAGGACCAACCTGAGAGTGCTAGGGGGTGAACTGAGACTGGTGCAGGGACCTGTGTGAGGGACTGTGTAGTTGGAAGAGTCAGAACCTTAGGTTTCCCTCATTCTACCTCAGCTTAGGCCCCAGCCTTGACCACTCTAGGTGGGACATCCCCAGGCCACCCCAGTGACCACAAGCTGTACTTGGGCATGGTAAAATCAGTCTACCTCATAAATGTGATCTGATTTGCAATTGTTTGATTGCTTATATTATTTATTGAAGGTGTTTTATTTATTGACTGACTGTATTTATTCCTGCCTTGTATTTATTGTCTGACAGTATTTATTTGCCCTATGTATTTATCGCACCTCTATTTATTCCTTGTGTATTTATGACCTAATCCTATTTATTGCACCTGCAATGTGTTAATATTTAATTGACCTGCTATTTCTGAAGAAAATCCTTTTGTATTGTAATTGTGTCATAACCCTGCAACTAAGAGAAAAATTAAGATAAACACAAAGAGATTCTTTCATAATTTTTACGGTGTAGTGTCGTTTTTGGAACGGATGAACGCATGGTTATTGTGAGGGTGTGACGTACGCTTAACACGGTGCCTGACCCCTGACCGCTCGAGCCAAGCTACCATTGTGCTGGGAACCTGGTGACTGCTAACCCGGTTGCCCGGTTTCCAACACATACCGATTCAGTATTAGGAAGGGGCGTGTTAAGGGATTCCCTTCCTAATACCGAATCGCACCGGTATGTAAAAATGTTTGTGACCGAAATGTGGTCGCAAAATATTCACATTTTACCACCTACTTCAAGTAACCCATTCACAAATGGGAAGAGGTCCACAGGGGACCCCTTCTCCTTTGGGAAAGTTAGAGAAAAATATTTTTTCATAGCAGGCAGTGGTCCCAGGGATCACTGCCTGCTCTTAAAAAATAAAAATAAACTTTTCATTTTTCTTTTTTAAATGCAGCCCATTTTTCTTTAAGGAAAATGGACTGCATTTAAAGAAATGATTGGTTCATTTAAAAACAATCAAGGACATATTAGTCTGCTGATCCCAGCAGGCCACCACCCCCCATGATTATAGCGATTCCCAATGGGTCGACCTACCGCATTAATATTCATGAGGTAGGTCGATTTGCGACGCACTAGAAATCGCTTAATACAACTCATGGAGTTTCATACATTAGAGATACCGATTAACTAATTGTGATTTGCTGAATTTTGCAATTAGGTAATCCCTATTTCCAATACTGAAACATGTGGCCTTTAGTTGAGTCTTGGTCACTTTAACTGGCAAACATAGGAATGAGACCATGAGAAGCAACACAACTGAGAGTGAGTGTCCTACAACAGACAAAAGCAGAACTCAGCTCCCAGTTATTTTACATATACAGAAACATTTAAATCGCTCTGTTAGAGTTCCAAGTACAAAGTTCATCTCGCTGCGAAGCAAGAGCTTCGGGTTAATGCACCAGTTAAGCCTAATTTAAGTATGGCCATGTTCAACAACTACAACACTTAGGTGTCGATTACGATGCCGGTCAGAAAGCATTCCGATTGAATCGGTCTCGGAATGGTTTCCGACGGAATCAGATCCGGGGAGTCCGACCAACCGATTACGATGCTTCTGGAAACTATTCGGCAGGACTCCCATTGACTGCAATGGGAGCCTGTGTTCTGACCAAATCCACAGGCTCCCATTGAAGAAAGGGGTGGGGGGGAAAATTGTGGACCCTGTGGCGGGCACCCCATGGTGCCTGCCACACTGTGCATGGTTGGAAAGAGGGGTCCCTTAGGTACCCCCACTGGCCTCTTTCGGAAGGCCCCAGGTGCAGGGGGGGCTGCTACAGGCCCCCAAAGTTAGATTCCGACAGCCGATCCGAGTTGGAACAACCAATTCACAAAGCCTGTCCGAAACTGATATCATAATCGCTCGGTCGGCAATGACTCAGTTCCACCGAATGCCATCCGGAACCAACTTGTAAAGTCCGAACGCTTTACAAACCTCAGAATCAGTCATTCGGAAACCTTTCCGAATCAGTCGGAAAGACCCGAATCCAACATGTAGCCTTTCCGAACGGCATCGTGATCGACCCCTTAGTGAATATTAAGAGTTTCAAAATTAATTTTCAAAAACTACCTTTTGAGCTTGAGGATGTTATTTTATGTGCTGTATCTATGATTCATTTTATTTTATTCTTACCCTTACTCTATGCAATCTGGTGTCTTGAAGTTGAATGCTCTTGTACATTGTTGTGTGGTATCAAATAAAAATACAAACGCAAAGCCTGATGAAACTGGGTACAATATAGCACCTGAAGTTCCTGGTATGTTTTTGGTATTATGGGCACAGTAACATTAAGTGCAACACTGCACCTGGAAATTTCGACAATGTGATATGCAGGAAAAAAAGCATAATCCTGTTTAGAAACCTGGTAAAGCCATGGCAAAGGTTTCATCAGTGCCTAATTACTGGACCTTTTTATTAGCCATGGCTGAAATTGTAATTAAATTGGCATAATTGGCGTAATGGTAGGTCATTTTGCATAATGAAATATACGCAAAATTACCAAGCTTACGTCAATATGGCACATTACGTAATTTCAGGGTGAAATTTTATATTGAAATGTACCGTTCGGTACATTTTCTAACTCTGTATGAATCAGTGAATGAATAAATGAATGAATGAGAAATTTGTTAGGTGCACAGACACTTCAGAAAGAAGTGTCTCTGCACTGGTGAGGCAGAGGGTCTGGAGTAATTAAAGCTGACCTATGACATTAAAACTGTCATTATGGTAGATTACTAAACAAATCGGTCTTTCGCTGTTTCCTAAAATTCCTAAAGTTAGGTTGTGCCCAGTGGTAGGGCATTCCAAGTTTTCCCTGTGATGATCGACAGCGAGTGACCTTCTGTCCTGTTTTTTTTTAATTTAAGGGTCACTACCAGACATAGGTGATTAGAACTTCATGTGCAGAATGATAGGTACCAAGACACAGAGCTTTGCAATGGCATGTGTTAAACATCGGTAGCCAGTGAAGATTCTGCAAGTAGCTTGACATGGAGGAGCCTCTCTTCTAAGTATGCTGTGGTCTGAATAAATTTACAAATGACACTCCAACAGAGGAGGGGCTGAAGGGGGCTGACACGTCCTCTCTAAAAAATGTCTTATTTCCAAGAATACGGTAAATTAACATTTGGGGTTGCAAAAGAGGCAAGCCATAATTAAAAAGCTGTTTCTTAACCAGACCTAAAAACAGGCTGCCAATTAAGTTATTAGATAAGGTAAAGTGTCTGTGTCATTCTTGAGTTTTATAGTCTGCAGTAAATCTTTTTATAGGTACACCGTTTCTTTCGAAAAGTCGTGTTATGGTGCAGTTTTGCTTCATTCACAATAGTTCGGGAAACAGGATATTTTGCAACAGGTTCTTGGATAGGTGCTTCATGTGAGGAAACCTGGATCTCCAGTTCTTTATTCATAAAAGACTCTACTGTGAAACAGGTCATGGTGAATATAAAATTCAAGATCAAGAAACACTAGGGCACATTGCGATGACAGTCAGACAAGCGTCTGACCGCCATTGCTACATGGCTGAGACCGGCAGACAAGTAGTCGGCGGTCCCACCCGCCATGCATTTTTCACTGCGGCTTGTGCTGCGACCCGAAAAAGGGCCACAGCACAAGCCATACTAGAAAAATACTTTTTCCAAACATGTGCCAGGCATGTGGTGCCTGGCACATGGTGCATGCATGTGTGGGGGGGCACCACATGTGCCCCCCTTACCAGTGGCCCACAGGGATGGGAGCCCTGGAAAGGGACATCATGATCCTACCGGTGGTGCCTGAGCAGGCACCTCCTCCATCAAGGATCACAATTCTTACCGCTGCCCCGACGGGATCAGTAGATCCTGTCGGAGGCGGCGGTCCATCCCCCGAGATTTTAGGGTCCAACTACCTGCATCGTAATGTGGCGGTAGGCCCGAAAGGCTGTATGTCTTGGGACCACCACCCATGGCCTGTCGGTCCCACCGGCATCATAATGATGCCCACTATTTTGATGTTGTCATATATATGACAGAATTCTACGTTAAGCAGAGGGTCATTCAAATAGTGCTAAATTGCCTTTCGGAACTGAAGTCATTCTTTTGGCTGTCTCAAATCACCTTCATGCTTCTTTTCATATTAAATAATCTGCTATACTTATTATCTCAGATCTATCCACCTCATTCAGAATACTGGATGATTTAATTTATCTCGCCACTCGTCTTCTTTCAGCATCTCTGGCACAGCACTCTCCCAATTCTCTTCCTATTTTTCTTATTGCACTTACTCTGTTTCTTTGACTAATTCTGATTGTACTACTAAATATCTACCCTCAGAATATCGTGGCACAAGAATATCGAGGGCAGAATATCAAGGGACAAAAGATCTGAAGATAAGTGCTCATAGGAATGCACAGATTTACTATTCCTAACTTCACATCTAGGTACCTTGAAGATATATGTACGACATAGGTATAAATATGTGCAGTTCGGTATAGAAAATCTAGACTTACCTGTCAATATTTTTTCGATGTTTTTTCCTCACTGTTATGTTTTATCGATATTCAGAGTGCAGACCACTAATTCTTCGTACCTTCTTTTACTCTTCTTTACAAAGTTGCCCTTGGTGTGACCATAGAACCCTTTTCTGTTCGACTTATACTACTCCTGTCTCTGAGATCATTCCTTTTTAGGCCTCGCCTACGCAGCGCGCATGCACTGCTTAGGAGGAGACCTTTAGCCATCGGTCCCCTTTTTCACCCACAACCGTGCACGCGTTCCATTGCCTTCAATGGCAACGCGTGCACGTGTGGAGATTCACTTGCGGGAGCGAGCGCCACCATATGGTAGCAATTATCGCTCCCACAAGTGAATCGTGCAGGCCCCCCTTCACCCCCCCTGCTGCCTCGCGAGGCGCGCCTCCCCCTACTGCCGCGCGAGCTTGTTTGAAGTGGTGTAAGATGAGGAAACTCAATCATTCACACTGAGTTTAACGGCACGCCATCTCGAAATATCTTTCTTTCCCGATCATGTTAAAATCAGGGACCTCTGACAGCTTGCATAGTACCTAAAGCTGGGTTCCTATTCATACAGTTTACTTTTGGCAGAAGTTGATTTGTTGTGAGGCTGGATTCTTGAGCGCGTTTTGGAATTCCTAGCCAGAATCCGTCTGTCACAGTTTTGTTTTTTACTTACCTAATTAATGTCTTGCAGAAGCAGGCACAACATGTGTGAGCTCATAGCAATGGCGGCTGCTTCTTTTACGTCCATCCCAACACAGTACTGCTCTTTAAAGCAGCGCTTTAGCATGTGTCCTCCCACCCCCCCCGGATTTAAAATAATCTGCCGAGCAAACAGCGCTTCAGCGGTTTTTTTCTCTCTCTCCCCCTACAGCTATCAAATCCAAATGACGTCTATCCACATGTATTTCTGCTATTTCAAAAAGCGCCCTCAACTAGTCCGCCCCTGGCAAAACACACCATTTGAATTATAGCAAAGGGCTTCAATAGAGATTTCTAACCTGAAGAGTTCCCATGCAGACATGCAGCTCCCCAGGCACTCCCCCTTCCACCCCCTGGCCCTCTCTCTAAAAAAAAACACAAAGGCATCGCCAACAAACAAAACATTAATTTCTCAAAGAGAAAAGAATAAATGGTGGCCTAAACTTTTAACAAAATTTCGTTTTTTTCCCGTGCGCAGAAGCGTTTCATTTCCCACCACACTGATTTCACAACCTAGTTTTGTGTGTTGGGACGTGTATCACATGACTTCTGTTTTCATCACACTGTTCTGGCCGCTTTGTGCTACACAGGCAGTAGCAGCCCACAATTTGGCCACTAAATGCTACAGGTGATATAAATGCTTTACCAAGGATTTTGTAACTTGTTTTTTTCAGGCAGTATATTGCTCTTGTCTCCCCTCCCTCATAATTTATTTCCAGGTTTACCAGTGCCAAAAAGTCATACAAATGGCAATAGTGCTAAGCAAATATAAACCCTCCACTACAAATAAAAAGACAAAAGTAAAAAACATTGTCTTTTTCAACACCAACAGCTCTAACTTTCCCAAATGCGAGACCTATTGCATTGCAAATGCTTGTTTCAAATGTCATTACCTCATTATTCTGATCACTGCCAACTTTTAGTCTTCTTTTCCCGTTTTATTACTACCCTTCAAGATTCCATCTCTTCTTTTCTATGACTCCTGATTCACCTAAATAGAGATTATTTTCTTCAGCTGTTTTTCCCAATTTTGGTTGGTTTTTTTGCCAACTGATCATCTTTCTTTCTCCCTTTGTTTGGAATCTTGGTGTAGTCTTTGACTGTAATCTTTCATGTTCTCAACATATTTGCACTATTTTTCACTTTTGTCTCTTTCAACTTTATAATTTCAGCAAAATTAGCCCCATCTTGGCATTCTAGCTGACTTATTCTTTTGAATATATTATCTTGCTTCATGTATTGTTCTACTCAGTTCATAGCACTTCCTGCTTACTCATTTTCATTCCTTCAATCTCTTTTTAACTCTACGAACCCTCTTTCCTTCAAACTTCACTCTATTGCTTAGACCTAACATAATCTTTCTTCATTGGCTCCCTTTACATTTCCATTACCAATTTGAAGACTGATTCACAAAGGTAACCTTACACTTTTGTGTAAGTTTACTAGTTGTTTTGCTATTCACAAACTACAAGGTAAATTTTACTAATAATAATTTTGCGACTGTGGAGACTCCGCAGTCGGGGTGGAGAGCACTATACAC
Organism: Triturus cristatus; assembly: GCF_964204655.1. Classification (NCBI taxonomy): domain Eukaryota; kingdom Metazoa; phylum Chordata; class Amphibia; order Caudata; family Salamandridae; genus Triturus; species Triturus cristatus. The sequence continues at coordinate 139,823,843 of NC_140592.1, forward strand.
AGAAAACTAGAATCGGTCTATCTTTTTATGTGTGTAGTCTCCACTACGAGTGTAGAGTCTACGCTGTCATAAAATTACTATTGATAAAATGAAACTTATAGTTTGTGAATAGCAAAAAATAGTAAACTTGCAAAAAAGTTCCCCTTAGTGAATCAGGCCCTCTGTGTTTTATATACTGGGGTCAATTACGATGTCGTTAGGAAAGCATTCCCACCGAATCGTTTCTGGAACGCTTTCCAAACGACTCGGACCGGGGGAGTCCGACTGAGCGATTTGGATGCATCCGGATGCTTCCGGATACGATTCGGTCAGACTCCCATTGACTTCAATGGGAGTCTGTGTTCCGAACAAGAACACAGGCTCCCATTGAAGAAAGGGGTGGTTGGGGAAAATTGTGCACCCTGTGGCGGGCACCCCATCACCTGCTCCTTGGATTCACTCACTATTACGTTGCAAACGTGCCCATCATCTCTCCATAGCCCCTCTTTCACATACATTTTATTTGCTTTAAAGCGCTGGTAAAGGCTGACTTTACTAATCCACTCAGCTATCCACATAAAATACAGATCTGTTCTTTGCAGCAGGCACATTAACCCTCTGCACTATTTTATGGTGAGTCAAAACTGCCACTAGACAAAACTCTAATCTATCTGTCTAGCAGGAACATTAATAACGAGTTATTTTGACATTTTTAGTGCTGCCTGAAAGCTGGTTGCACAAGGAACTCTACAGCAGGTGATTTTAAATTGTAAGTAATTGCTAAACACAGCGCCCCTCCCTGAGATCAGTGGCCCCCACCCCTAGATCAGCGCCCAGTGCAGCCGCACCGGTCCCACCGTCCTAAAGTCGGCCCTGCCTGTACCATATGACCATGCTCTGTAAGTGACACAGATCTCTCAGACACTAAGATAAGCCCATGTAAATACATGCCCAGGATAAATGTCTGGATTTCACATATTCAACGTACACATGCTCCTAAATTGGGATTTCTGTGGTTTTAAAGATCTCTAACTTTAGGTGATCTGTTTAGCCCGCGGCATTTCACACCTGATTTTACATGCGGGCGCCCGACAATAAAAGACAACAGCAAAAGACAATCAATCTAGGACATGCACTGTCAGTTAACCTTCCTGGTAAATCATAAAAATTCCCAGAGACCTAAAACCACACTCATTTCTGACAATAGGCTCTGAGCTGCCACAGCTGCTTTTCAAAGTGGTGTTTTTTTCAGCCGTGCTTCCACCCCCACACACTTACACATTCTCCCGGCAATACCTCACTGCTATCAAAGTGAATGTGTTATCTCATGTCTCACTGAGGCGCCCACCACAACGTGTTCCACTTCCAAAGGCTTATTTCAGCAGTTCTGTGTCTGACGACAGCAAGGGCACGAGGCAGACATTTCACAGTATAGATGAACCGGAAGCACAAACGAGGTCAAAAGTGACGACCTGCGCGAAACGAAAGTCGGTTTCAGTAGTGACATTAAAAACATCCTGTAGAAAGATAGTAACACTGTGGAGCAAACAGGCGGTATCAGTGGCCAGTTACTGCGTTTCTCAAATATTTGAAACTCCTTTGTATGAAATAGTTTTATGGTCACGTGGTGCTTCAATTAGGAATTTTGTGCACCTTAAGAAAGGATCAGACCAAGTAGCAAATATTAAAATGTTATCAGAGAAAAACAACCAAGTCATAGTATTAATAAAGAGGCCATCCAGGGAGTGATGTCACACTTGAATGCAAAAACTAAGGTGATGTCATCAAAGAACATTCTATAATCCCTGTTGTCAATCATCATTGTTAGCTGTGCAGCACTAGGTAAACAGAACTGTGTTTTTTCTCTACAGTGGGTTTCCCTTTTACCTTTACGATTTTTATCACGTATATTAAATCCAGTACAGTTGTGGTCTGTTAAACAATTTGCGTACCCTCAAGAAGGCTTTCTTAACTAATTTTATCACATAGCTTGGTGCCAATGTAGACTGGCGCTCCAGCACCCCACATAGGGGCAGTTAGATCTATATAACTGTAGCAACACAATACAGTATGTATATGGATTCTGTGTTGCATGCTACCATGTGGGCGAGGGAGATTATTAACTTTTCTGAACATGTTAGGAACGGATGTCAATTCACCAAAATGCCTGGGGTAGCGGAAGTGACATCATATGTCATTTGACCCCAATGACATCACAGGATGTGATGTCAAATGACTTTTGACCCATATTCACCCTACTCATAAAAATCTGTTTCTCATATGTCAGTATTTATTATCTCTCTCAAGTTGCTGTCTCTTTCTCACCACTCCTGTCTACTCCCATATATATCTCAACTGTCATTCTCACTGCTCTCCCTATAATATCTCAGGTCTTCCCTTTTCTCACTTGACATTCTCATCTATTCTACTGTTTTTCACCTCTCTTTCATCTGTCTCCCACATCTCACCCCCTTGACTATCTCTTTTTCCCTTATTTCTCTGTCGCACTATCACCTCCATATCTCTCTGGATCATATTTTGTCCATCCTCTCTGTCTTATCACCACTTTCTCTCTCTCTCGCTGCTTCCCTTTGCCTCACAGTTGTCTATCACCAGCTGTCTCTTTATCATTTTTGTCACACCTATTTCTCCCTCTCTTTACATCTTCTCTCTCTTTTTATTTATCTGTATCACACCTCTCATACAGCCATCCCCGCTCACTGGTCCTCTCCTCTCTCTGCCTCTCGCTATCGCATGCACACACACAAACGTCTTTGTCTTCCTGCTCTTCCTTTTGTTGTTTTCCCCTCCTAGCCTTTACCCTCTACCACTCCCCCTTCCTCATTCTTCTTTATTTTATGCTACTTTCACACTCTCAGGGGCTGCAGAAGACACCAAGATACACCATGTAGCTGAAGGACATGGAAAGTAAACAAGAATCATTAGAGCCTTGTTTAACTTCTGTTTCTGATACTGTCCTTACCACCTCTGAGGCCAGGGGTTTCTAGTACAGTGCCAGGGGTCGCAGGAGGCAAGCCAGGGGTCGCAGCTGTGACCCCTGGAGACCCCTAACTGACGTCCATGATGATATACATTGTACAGTAAAATAAATGGTTTGTAATGATATTTTATTTAACCCGCATAACTAAGGTCCTAGAATAATTTACGAATACTCTAAGTATAGCATTGTTATCTATTATCTAGTTTCATGTAATGTTAAGAGTCAGACATCCCACAAGGCTGCTCTAGTTGCAGGCTTCTGCAGTTACAGGTCCTCAGGCCACGTTTCTCACAACAGATAGCAGAATTAGAGGGTGGGTAGGGTAGGTGCCCATTGTCCATTCCCTGTCTAATGGCACAGTCCCTTTAGTTAGGAGGTATCTAGTGGTGAGTGTTTTCTGACAATATCTGCAGTCAATAAGGGTACATTGGCATTTTGTAGTGGCGACAGCAGAACAGGGGATCTGTCTACTCAGTGTTTCATTAATAACTATTTCTTCGGGAGGTTTAGGTAATCCAACTCAGAACATGCAGCTCGCCCAAAGCACCGGCAAAGAGCAGTGGAGAAAATGCTGGGATAACGAGCAAGAGAGAGTAGGGAGTAGTAATAGCTCCCAATGGCCCTTCTCTCAGAGAGATCCGCCCTCCGTGAGCTCAACGTACCCCTCAACATAAGCACAACATCCCCCATTGCCTTCAATGGGGTCACCTACCCTGCCCTGAAAAACGCCATGAGCCCACGCAATGTTTAATTTCTCTCAAATTCAATGGAATGGCCCTCTAAAGCAACTCTAGCCCAGCCTTGTTGAAGGCTAACACGGTTGAGAGATATGGGGTGTGGTAACTGCTACCCCAAACCTGTGCTAACAGCATTACTGACTTTAATGTAGGTTAGCAGTAGTAATTTTGAAGCAATATATGCCTAGGAGACGTCTAGCTATAATCTGAGGTAAGCCTTAGTCCACAATATTTCCGTAGCACCAGTCTGCGAAGCTCACAGTGTTCTAATAAAAAAAAGAGGGTGGTAATATAGACTGGGAGATTGCTTCAGGGCAAAACAGCTTTATAAACTTTCAATATTCAAAGCAGACAACATTAGTGGTTTTATAGCTGTAAGCAGATGAAGAGCATCTGCCAAAAATGGCAAATACACCTCTGCTAACCACCTCCTCACACCCCATTTACATGGATATCATTTGGGGGTTGGCAGGGGTCGCAGCAGGGACCTCCAGCTTTCTCCCTGCTACTCCTGGCACTTCCTTTACGACCCCTGGCCTCAGAGGAGGCAAACATTTTGGTGGCTCTCGGCAGTCCGTCAGCACCATGATTGCTGGGTTACATTAGCCCCTCCCTATTTAGGGATGGAGGCTCATCATTGGATGTCTTTTCTCAGGACCGGCATGCAACACGTGCCAGTCAAGGGCAGGGAAGACAGACAATGGCCCTAGTACACAGGACGAAATATCCCTGCAGGTCATAGCCTTTAACGTTTTGTTGTCCTCCACTTTGGGGGTTGGTTTCAGAAAACAGCAACAAAAAAACATGTCAAACAGAGCATGAAGAATGACACCTATTTAGCATTTTGCTCTGCTTCTGTGAATCCACCAAATCGGTGGATGCACTAAAGAAATACAGTAAGTTATAGATAAAGGAAGATACAGGAGAGCGCACATTCTCTTTTTAGATTAAATTTTATGGTAATATTTCTGCTTGAGCACTGGAGCATGATTTGATTTTAATTTTACAATATTAGGATTCTTTTCAACTATGCATAATTATCCAATAATCCAGTTGACAAATAATGGAATTTATTTTAAAATATACTTATACTTAATTGATATTTAATGTGGCAGCGAGAAACTTGTTTATCTGGAAATACCTAGCAGTCCAGTCTACAGCAGAAAGCACTTTTCCATAAGTGTTCTTTGACAGAGCTTTTGGTGGCCAGACCAAGACATCACAGAAGATCTCAGAGATAAATACACAAGGTAATATGGATTACAGCACAACCAGACAACAATTCAGATGAGAAATAAAGATCTTTAAGGTCCACACCAAGGTTAAGTAAAAAGATAAAAATGTAATAGAACAAAAATAATGGATGAAGGAAATCGTGCAAGGACTTCGAATTGGTAATGTAAAAATTAAACAATATCATTAAAATCAACATAGGACAATGGTTCCCATTTGTAAAAAAAAAAATAGCACCATAGGCTACTACTAATGTGGCTCACAAATCATCAAGGCAGCTGATGCAATCGTGTCATGCAATCTGAGACCAGGTGAGAGAGTCCCCTTGAAGCCATAGCTCAATGCTGGTTTGACAGAGAGCGACACAGAGAGAGATAAGGGGGGGGGGGGGGAGAGCGGAGGACCTAGTAAGAGTGGAAGAAGAGAACTGTATCACCTGCCAGGTTGCATTCCTTCTGTCCAGTGACACAGGTCACTGGTCCTCAGGTTGCAGAGATGGCCTCCGACCGATGGACAGACAGGCCCCACCAACCAGGGAACTTTGAATGTGCAGATCCTATTAATATAGGACTAGCATGACACTTTGGAAGGTCTCTACATTGTCAGTAGTAGTTGTCAACTATTGATACCCAAGACACTAGAAGTTGTCTTAAGTAGACCGGACACCTGAGCATATGAGTACTTAGTGTAATGTGTCTGTGGAGTATGTAATATGTTCTTCGTAGCAAAACATGTCTCATCTGGTCCTTCTGAGCCACATATATAGCTTAGACTCTTGTGACTAGAGTTCTCTGACTCCTAAAATCAATGTCTATTAAAATTGTAATCTCTCGAACATTGGCAGATGCTAATATGAATTCAGGAAGATTAATAGATTTTGGGGCAAGCAGCTATAGTCTGAAATCAGATTTCACTTCTGTGAATCTCATAAAATGTTATCAGAGTATAATATTCTATACTTTATCCAACCAAGAATGATGAGGAACATAACTGCACACCCGGACTGTACTGGGAACCTTGCTAAGGAACAAAGGTGACAGTTTCTGTGACCCATCTGCATTCCCAGCTTCAAAAAATCTTTATGCAATTGAAAGAATAATGGGTTGGAATTCTGAGGAGTTTGCCTAGACTGTTAAGAACCTTCCTTCCAGAACAGCACTATTTGGACAGTGTGGCTCCATGTTATGTTATGTTATGTTATAGGGGTTTTTATCCCGCGCTCAAATACTCAAGAGTGTCCTGGCGCGTACAGTTACCAAAGCCCGATGGAGCCGAAAGTATGAATCGTCTAGTTGAAGAGAAAAGTTTTAAGTTGTTTCTTAAAAAGTCTAAAGTCCTGAGTATGCACCAGTTCTAATGGGAGAGAGTTGCAAGCCATAGCCGCTTTAACAGAAACGGACTGACCTCCCAGCCGTGACCTACGAAATCGAGGGATAATCATCAGACGTTCTGCTGGGGACATAAAAGACAAACCGCTTCCTAATGTAACCATGAACCCTACAGACAAACAAGTCTGTTGTTCAACAAGAAAGTATAAAATCCCTTTATCAGGCCAGGGGATAGGTTTATTTTCCACAAAATGTATTGATGCTTTGAACAGGATTTTCCTCAACCTTTAGTCAATACTCACAGGACATGGATGACATCACTTTGCTGTAAAATGTTGTGTGGGATGAGCGAGGAGCAGCTCATATTTGGTTTAGGAGCACACACTAATGGCACAGTCGCCTGTCCTCATGTCAAGCTCAGTTACACCTATGTGCAGGATATGTGACTGCAGAAGAGCTTTGTCCCAGCTTCACAGCACGTGCTCGGAGAATGACAGGCACTATTGATAGGTTGCATCAGCAGGAAGCCAAAAGCTTCAGGTATATCTCAATAAATAAACCAATTGAGGGAGGACTGGCCTGCCTTAAAATACATTAATCTAGTAGTTAGGAAGCTCTACATAGTATTCCTTCTTATCTTCACCAAGCACCATTCTTTAATTATTTCCAAATGTGCCCCTGCATGAGGGAAACAAATATAATCTGAACTGCTAGGGAAGGCTGATTGCAGACCTGACAGAAGGTACTAGTAAAAAATTAACTTTTACTACTCACATAATACCATAGAAAGTATCTATGTTGCAGCATAAGTTGAGATTTGTGAATGGAAAGTGTGAACCAATATAGACTTAGAAGCAACTCTACACCCAAGCCTTTTGTTTACTGCCTGGAGCAATTCACATAACACCACAGAGGAGTCATCAACTGTCAGATGACACTGGACAACGTCCTAAAAGTATACATTCTAAAATACTAATATAAATTCTGACTTGACCATTAGGTTGAGTTTGAAATTACTATTAAAATGCTGCTCCCAAACTGAAGTTAGGAATTATAAGGTGTTTTAATGTAACCCATCTTTTCCTATGAGGAGGGCAGCCTTGCCACAGTGAAAAACACCTTTGTAGGTTTTCAATGGCAGGACATGCAAAATGTCAAATACACATGTCGCACTTTTTAAATACCAGACACCCTGCCTTATGGCAGATAATGCCTGCCTTTGGGGTGACTTAAAAGTACTATAAGGAAGGTTTAGACCTAGGAGATGGTTTATTTTGCCATGTCTACGTGGGAGTTTAAAACTGCACACACAGGCAGACCTAGAGATATGTTTTACAAGACTACTTTAGTGGGTGGCACAATGAGTGCTGCAGCCCACTTGTAACATTTAATTTACTGGCCCTAGATACATGTAGTACTCTATATTAGGGACATTAAGTAAATTAAATGTGCCTATTAGGTGTATGCTAATTTCATCATGTTTAACAAGGAGAGCACAAGCACATTACCACTAGTTAGCATGAGTAAAGTGCACGGTCCTGTGGTTAACAAAAACAGTTTCAGTTAAAGAAGGCAAAACTCTAGGGGAACCCCATTCAAAAGATGGTCATTTCCAACGTGTTAACTGTTGTCATGTGTCTATTACAATATCAATAAAAAGCATGTTAAGAGAGCAGTGAGAGTCCTAGACCATAATGTAATGCATTGTTTCTCCACCTTATTGTCCAAACGGATGGACTAGACACCGTGAAATGGTAACCACCATTTTTCTAGAGGAGTCTGTTTTGCACATTACCACTAGCCTCTCAATTTCACTTTTACTTGCACACTTTGCAACCGACCGGCCATTTATTCCTTGTCATAAGTATAGGAGGGAAAAAAACAAATGGTGGTTATTTTCCCCAGTTTGGTCTGTACATTTACAGCAGTACCTAAATCGTTCAAGAAGTACGCTACTTATAAGTGAAACTGCTTGAAGGTAACGTGCCAACCCTAAAGTTGGTGTTTGTAATATTTTGCTAACATAGATTCAATTTCACACAGATACACTTAAAATGTAGGTGTGTATTTCTTTAACAAAAATGTGTAGGTTAATGAGGCCTCACATGCTTCTCTATTGAAGTCATCTTGTAGCCATGACTATATTTTCTTTTCCCTGTCGTTCATGCTAGCTGAAATGGAATTGGGCTGTACCATTACTTAGGCAATACTATTTTACTATTAAGCTCCTGAAAACAGGAAGTTCATCAGGTAAATACGCTAAGTGCTGAGTATGAACCACTATGTCTGCTTTTAGCTCATTATATGAAGCCCCCTCAAAACTAGTTATGCTAGGCTCGGAGGAGTCCAGTCTCTGTTTTTGACTCAGAGCAAGGCTTACTTTTTCATTCTTGTCTACAGACTTGAAGGTAGAGTCCACTTAATTGCTTGATGGCTTATGGAGTTCTTATACTTTATGCAGCTTTCTCAGTTTGCTCTTGCTGCAGTCAAGTCTGAAGCCTTGTTCTCTTCTTTGATGGCCATATTTCCTCCATGAGTGGGCTTTTCAAACTTCTCTGAGGGCAGTTTATTTTCTTGGGCCATTCTCTAGTTGTCTAGCTTGACTTACTAACGCTAAACCATAGGGTTCACATGGATTTTGACTCGCCCTATGCTTCTCAAGTATATACTTGTCCCCTCAGCTGCAGGTTCATGGGGAGCTTTTCGTGTATTTGATAGATCACTTTCACCAGTGGTTAGCTTGAGGGTTTTCATTGGAAAATCCAATTCACTTATATGGCTGAACCCAGCTTTGATCCTTTTTCGCCTTTCTCAGTATTAGCCGTTTTATTGGCGAGAGGCTTAGTTCTTCAATGCTGTCGTCCAGCCTCATCAAAGAGATGCGCATCTTGAGCAACTTGTTCGAGAAGTGAAGTTCTGAATTTTGTCTCGAGTTCAAACACTACTTCCTTTCTATTTAAGATGTTTAAGTTCCTTTTAAATTTCACAGCCTGCGTTACAGTCATTTGTTCATGGGCAGAAGATTAGGAGAGACAGTGCCTGAAGCTCCCGCTATTGCGTACATTGCCCCTAGAACAGTATACGCCAGTGGAGAATCATCCAATGTTTGGCTAAATATACTTCCATTGGTCATAGCTGCCAAGGTTTAAGATTGCTTATGTGTGACATTTTCATAATTTCAGTGTAATTATGAGTGACATTCAACGACTATGAGTGACACTTTCTCGTGAGCAAAATCAAGCAATGAAGACGAAGGTGAGGGAAGCATAAATATCAGAAAAGACACCCATTTGAGCAACGAGAAATACTAAGAATATCTTAAAACTGCGCAAAGCGCTAGAAACCTAGTGCCCAGTTTACTTTGGCACATGATCAGGATGCGCTAAAAGTAAAAGTAAATTAAATAAGGATTTGAGAAGGTACTAATAGCACTTACCGGTCTGTACCGAGCAGCACCTGACTGAAGAGACAATAAACCAAACACTGCACTAAGTTTAATTCTTATGACCAGCATAGGTGGCAAGTTTTCAAACTGCTTATGTGGGACATTTTTGTGCATTCAGTGTGTGTATAATAGACTTTCTACTGCCAAAAAAGTGACACTTCCTCGCAAGTAAATCAAAGCAGTAATTAGTATTTTTGTGCTTGTCTGTGAATTTTTGATTAATATGCAAGATAAAAACCTAGCTTCAGTAGTTAACCAGTGAAACCAGTCAAGGCCATGCAAATGGAAACCTTGCAGTACGAGCAACTCCTCAACATGTCTCAGATGGTAAATTCATGGAGCTATAATGAAGGCAAGCATCTGTTCCAACATTTGCTGCAACTGAAATAGCCTTCTCGTAAAATGCCCCTAGGTTACATCATTTAATAACCAGAAAAACCCAGAGGTTCGTTGCACATTGAAAAAACACACATAAGGATCTGCTGAAAACAAAACTGTTCACTCAAACTACCAGCTGAGATGCGCAACTGCGATCTCGACTGCTAATATTAATCAATGCACTTGGTACTGCCTAAAACATCTTTCTGAGGGCAGTTTCTACTGCTGTTACCCTCTAGGAAGCTCAGTAACTCCCTAATAGCAAAGCATGAAGGTCAAAATGCTTCCAAACCTTCTGGAGCCCCTCCTGTTGGCTCCACTGGGCAATGTTCCAATCTCTCAATGCCTCCTAGAGCTTCCATCGCCTTGTCAGAAATTGAATACCAGGCTGTGGCAATTATTGAAGTTGATTTCTTGCCTCCCAACTCTTATCTCGACCATAAATAGAGTCAGAGCTGCTGTTATGCAGGGGGCTCTGCACAGCCTTGACTTCAAGGCTTAATGGCAAGGGCACCTCCATAGCCCCAGGAATGCTATTCCTGCCCCTTATATCGTAGGAGTTCATAGTTTTCTGGCTGGTCGTTTTGTGTCTTAGGGTCATAGCTTGTTGCATCGATTTCTGCAGATACTCTGATTGGCTTTGTGGTCTTCAGAGCTGGGACTGTGTGTAGGCTGACCTTTGCATTAAGGTTACTCATTTGTGTGAAGGTTGGACTAATGTATGCGATCATAACAGAGAAAAGGCTCTAATAAATAGGATTCCAATATTGGAATGCTTCGTCAGGCAATACCAAATTAGGCCTTAGGCTCTCTCTACCTTCTTAGAGAATCATGGGGAAGAACACAATTGCTGTCATTATGGATTGTATTATGGACGTGTGCAAAGTAGATAAGAATACTATGAGAAATAATTCCTATTAACATATTAATCTGGATAAATGGCACAGAGAGATAAAAAGTAAAGGGCAAGGTGGAGGCTGAACATCATTGTGAAATGACAGCGTTTCACCCAACAGCGAAAATAATAAGGCAAATGCACTGTGAACATTAACATTCTTCAGCCCCCTAAAATACAACAAATAGACTTTTAGACTGGGATTTGAGACGCACTGGGCCTGGCTCATAAAGCTGATTCCAACAGTGCAAATTGGTGCACCTTGTTTACTTCCACAGGATTTGGCTTGTCACAAAACTGTATCAGGAGACGTCTGTGCAGCAATAGGCTGCCTTCAGTCTGCAGTATTGGCGTGATGTATTCAATGGGAACATACCACCAAGGTTTTAATGTAGGTTGGTATTAGTAGTTTGACCCAAGAATGTGAAATATCTCCTTGAATTTGGCAGGAGTAAAATGATGGAGAGCCACAGGAGAAGAATGCAAATCCACTGGCATACCTGCAAAAGTGTAAGTCAGGCTGCAGGAAGGGATATTCACAGAAAGAAACAAATCTTCTCAAGTAGTCCTACAAATTAAGCAGGCTGGAAATTACATCTTTCTAGGATTGAAGTATGTCAGTCACTGAATAATTAATAGAATCACATAAAATCAATAGATGGAATGAATAATGGACCATGAGGAAAGGCAGCTCAAATTTAATACAAGGTAAATGAACTAATAGTATTCGCACAGACAGTCGTCCATACTATGAACACGAAAGGGGTTCAACATACTAATGAAGTAAATGAAGTAGAATAAAATATATAGGATAATACATCAATTAAAAAATATGTCATGAGTTGTGAAATGTTGCAGCAAAATACAGAGTGTGGTTACTCCTTCGGGGCGACGGAGTACTTTACTCCGTTGCTCTAACAGAGTAACTGCACTCCAAATGTATAGATTTCCGCTGTCCCAGTGGGCATCTCTTACATTGGCAGGAACGACTATCACATTGGTTCCTTTTAAAGCATTGAAAGTGCGCTCTGTGGCTCCTTCAACATGACTGCCCCGTATGGCACACTTTCAATACCTTTTTTTATTTTGAAATTTCCAAAGCGGGATTTTCTTTTTGAAAATAGAAAAAGGTAGCGACCCCCCACACCATGGGAGTTTTCTATCATGGTGTGGGGGTCATTACAATGTTTTTAATTTTACTTAACATTACAATTTGGATGTTGGTGTGTGACAGTAAAAAATTGCCATTTGTTCGCCAACTCTGATTAGGATGAGCAGACAAATGGAAAAACCAGTGATGGCCCTTACACCATTGGGCCATTGGAGGTGTACGACTACCGCGGAGGCAGAGTAGTCTCCATCGCTCACATACTGAAGGTCCGCCCAACTTAAATGAGGAGGATGGACCTTCAGTACAGTGGAAAGAACACTCCATCGCTGTTGCGATTATATGTCTGCCCACATCCAATCCTAGAAGACAGTGCTCAATATCTGAAGGCAGATTCTGGATGAGCAGCAGGAAATCCAAAGGCCCTTTGGTGACCAAGAAAATGCCCTAGAGAGATAACAATTGGTTCAGAAGAATTTGACTGCCCTACAGGCGTCTTAGGCTGTCCTGCACAGAGACTAGGCCACCTTTCTCTAATGAAGGACTTTCTCCATGTCTGCAATCAACCCCCCCCAATACTTCTCCACCTGTTGCCTTTTCGAGCCTCCTCTTACAACAACCACATCCTGTGTCTCTTCTCCCTAGGAGATGTGAGAATCTACTTTCCTTGTGCTCATACTTGCCCCAGGGGGTGTGGTGTTCTTCACAGTGGGTGCCACAAATAAGATGTCTTACCAAAAGACACCATGCACTCATTCGTACCCTCCAGGTTTTTGTTTGAGGTACTCTTATCCATGCCCACTTCATAATCCAAGGAATTTTCACTGTACGTTTTTTAAATTTCAAACCAGGGGGCATATTACCATCCCCTTGCGCCACAGAACCATCACTTTTTTTGATGCTCCAGTGGCGCACAGTGCAGTACCATATCTACAAGGCCACCCAGTTTGGCTTTTCATGACCTTGTACATAAGGTGTAAGGCGGCCACGCAGCGCAAGTCGCTGCGTTGCCTTACATTGCAGCAGGGAGGCTTGCCATGGGTGTTGCTGTAGGTGTTCCCACACAACACCCATGGATTTTGACAATGCCCCAGATTTACCACATAGTGTGAATCTGGGGCAGCACCAAAAATGTACACCTCCCCAGAGCAGGCGTAATGAGGGGAAATGTTTATATTTATCTTTGTTTTATCCTCTTTCAACAAGTGCTGCATTCTGCAGCACACATAGAATGAGAAAAATGGCCCTCGTGATTGTTTCTGTGCAGGAAGGGGCAACTTTCTGCACAAAAAAGAATCACAAGAGGTGTTTTCCTCGTAAACAACACAGACACTCTTGCATGATGGTGCAAGGTTGCCTGCGTTGGCGCACTGCTGCAATTTTTGCTCCGCTGCCAGCTGAAAGGACAGGAATGCACTGTATCTTGTAAATACGGTGCATTTCTGTCCTTTTTTCGAATTGGGGTAGGGCAGAATGACTTGCAGAGCTGCTCTTCACCAGTTCATTGTAAATATGCCCCAGGTTTGTTTATTGATTCAGCAACTTAAATCGATGTATATTACTATAATAATGATCCTTTCATGTTAATTTATATTTCTTCCAATACAATTAAATAAAAACTAAATTTGTAAAAAAAGGAATGTAACATCTTAGTGTTTAGAGCACACTCAATGTATTTTAAGATGTGGGCACTTCATTAGCTCCATACCACTGTTGACACAAAGTTATATACACCAAGTAATAATTACTGAACATCCACCAAAAAGAATAGTTATATAAATGCATATAACTGTCATGGTACCCTGTGGAACACCAGTGAGCTCATCAAGAACATTCCCATGTAACCGTATCTCAAAGAAACCCTAATTTTTATACGTTCATTCAAATGCATAATTGTTGGACCTGGCCCTTTTTGCAGGGTTATCCCCAAACATTTGCCTTCTCCCTCCTATTTTTTCTGACCTGTTTTTGTGGTTTTAGGACTCTAGACACTTTACTACTGCTAACCAGTGCTAAAGTGCATATGGTCTCTGTCTTAATTGTATTGGAGATTGTTTTTCCATGATTGGCATATTTGACTTACTAGCAAGTCCCTAGTAAAGTGCACCAGGTGTAACTAAGGACTGTTAATTAAATGCTACTAGTGGGTCTGCAACACCGATAGTGCCACCCACCTGATTAGCCCTGGAAACATGTCTCAGACTTGCCTCGTCAGTGTCTGTGTGTGCAGTTTTGAACTGCCATTTCGACCTGGCAAGTGCACCCACTTGCCAGGACCAAAACGTCCTCTTTACTACCTGCAAGTCACCCCTAAGGTAGGACCAAGGCAGACCCATGGGCAGGGTGTAGTTCATGTAAAAGGTAGGAAATGTACTGGTGTGTTTTACATGTCCTAATAGTGAAATACTGCTAATTTCGTTTTTCACTATTGCAAGGACTATCTCTCCGATAGGGTAACATGGAGATTGCCTTGAAATATCTTTTAAGTGTAAATTCCCATTGAGAGCAGGTAGAGATTTGAAGTTTGGAGTCTCTGAACTCACAAAAATACATCTTTTGGTAAAGCTGTTTTTTTTAAATTGCTGGTTTGAAAAGGCCATTTTTAGAAAGTGGGCATTCTCTTGCTTAACACTTCGGTGCCTCTGCCTGTCTGTAGAACCCACGTCTGGGTTGGCTGACAGTTGGGCTCTTGTGCATTCACTCTAGACAGTCACACAAAGGGAGCTGATGTGTGTCTTGCATATCCTGATAGGCCATCACCAGGCTGATGGACTTTCCTGAGCTAGGGTAGTGGGAGGAGTTGTCACTGACACCTGAATAGGGCTGTGCCTGTCCTCACACAAAGCTGTCTCTACCCTCCTGTAGTGTATCTGGAGCCAGGTCAGGGAAAGGCAGGGTCTTGTTCACTATAAAGACTTTCCTTTGAAATTTGCCTATTTCAAAGGCAGAAAGGAGTAAAGTATTGGAACTCTGACACCCCAAATTAAGAACACTTCTGGACTAAGGACATTCTGCCAGGAAGAAGGGCTGGATGCTGTTGCTTACTTGTGCTGGCCTGCTGCTTTCTGCTTCGGTCCTGGGAGTACAAGAACTGGACTTTGCTTTCTGTATCCTGCTTCCAAGGTTCTCCAAGGGCTTGTGTATGCTTGCCTCCTGGTACAAAGTCTCAGGTCCATCAAATACTTCTGCGGAGAGCCCTGACTTGCCAAGTGGTGCCAACTTCAGTTCTGGGCCCTTGGATGTGTAAGCTGGTGAGAAAATCCATGCATCAACTCTCAGCATCTGTTTTCTTGATGCAACACCGCTGCGCAGCTGAAGAATTGATGCAGCACTGCAGTGTTGCTGAAAAATTGATGTGGTACCTGCTTTGCGGTTGAAAAGTCACCACTGCCTGAGTCCCAAGCACTGTGCCGCCAATGTCTTTGGCACCAGCTCCGACTCCGACGTACCCCCTGCTTTGCAGCTGAAGAATCAACGCATTACCTGCTTCACTGCAGCGAAATCGACGCATCACCTGCTTGTCCCTCGATGCCGTATCTTCATCGACTTTGCCCAGCAGTAAGGTACTGAGGTTGCGTGTCCGAAGATTGACGTATCACCGCCCATTCATCTAAGGAACCGACGCATCACCTCCCCTGACAACAAGGAACCGGCACATCACCTCCCCTGTGTAGCAGCAAGGAACCAATGCATTGCCTCCCCTGGCAGTAAGGTAGGATCTGATGCATCACTTTGCTTTTCTGGCGCCTCGTCTCCTCTGTGCCTGTTTTGTTTTTGAATTATGATGCATCCAAGGTACTTTGTGCCAAAAGAAACACATCCATAGATTTCTATGGACTGAAAATATTTAACCTTTGAAAAGTGATATCTTAACTTATTACTTTGCTGGATTTTTGTGGTTGTGGTCTTGTTGTATTGAGATAAATATTGGCTATGTTTCTGAACTGGTGTGGACTCATTTATTTGTGTTTTCACTGTTTTACTGTATGTGTGTATGTTCAAATGCTTTACACATTGCCTCTGAGATAAGGCTGACTGCTCGTGCCAAGCTACCAAGGCTGTGAGCAGGGGTTATCTTAAGTGTGTGACTCCCATACCCTGACTAGAGTGGGTGTTCATACTTGGACAGGGTGCAATCCACTGCCAACGAGAGACACCATTTTTTTCAACAATAATCAACTGTAATATCACATCACTTAGATCACTTAGATTATGAGCATTCAATGTGGTATTAGCATGTGTGTGATGGTAGTGCACAAAAGTGATTTGCTGCATATGATTGGAGAGGTTTCTATATCCACAAGGCCATTATCTCCTTTGTACTGGTCTTGGTTGTCGATTGGGACCAGTTTCATCACCGGGGGAAGAAGCTGCTAGTTGTTGGGTTTTTGTCTCTGATTTACCAATGATATAACCGGGTCCCACAGGATTGACTGAAGCCTGTCAGCAAGAGCCCTGAATAGTTGAAGGACCTTATTATGTCACCTGGTGTTTTTATGCCTCATCAATTCCAGTAGTTCCCTGTGCAACTTCAGTGTGCATCCCAGGAGCTTGTTCTAGCCCTTCAGCTGCTCCTTTTGCTCCTGAAGTGTTGGGTTGAGGTTGTACATTTCTGTGTCCAAAGACTGCAACGTTTTCTCCATGTTGGGTTGTTACTGCTGAATGGTGTGTTCAGTTATGGTCAGGTGTGGGTATTTTATAGTTCCTCCAATTCATAATAGTGCACAGCGTAAGCTACTACTGCACAATATTCTTTGTAAAGTGCATGCAATGCTACACACATTTTAAGGATCTGTAAGCTAATTTCTATGAGTCAAAAATGTATGTTTGGACTTTCAGGCATATTCAAATCAACCCATGATTTAAATAAGCACATGGGGTAGATACCAAAAGCTTACCTACAATATCACGGCAATAAGAAAGAATAGTATGTGCACAAATTTCTCTGTGCACATAGTATTCCATTCTGCCATTTCCATTTGGCTCTACCATGCTTTATCCTTCCTCATGTGATATCATTTAACAATAGAGACATGATTTAAAATTTGGTAGTAATGGAAAACAGACAAATTCTCTAGGAAATGTGGAATCAGGTGAGAATCAGCAGTGCAGTAAATGAGGGGGATCCCGCTGGATCTCAAATCCAGCAATTCTTATTGAGCTGGATCCGGAATTCTGGCTGGCCCCAGTGACCTATGCTCAATTTATTCCAGTGTAATTGACTGACACCGGGACACATTCAACAGGGCCAGCACATTGTCTACGTTCCATTTTGATCAGTGATCTGTAGGTGGTGAGGGGGCTTTCTTATTTCCACAACGAGCTGTGCCAAGAACAAAAGTCAGATTTAAAGGTCCATCAGCCCTCCTTTAGTTCCAGTATCATCCTGGCTGGGAGCTATCTGGAGCCAAAAATGCCCAGATGCCATTCAATGGAGGGAATCAAAAGTGCACATCTTGCTATCACTTCACAAGTACTTAAGAGAAACTATGATTTGGAGGCAGATTTTTTACTTTCTTTAACTCCTGTATATAAGAGATACACATGCACTGTATGAATGTCAGATGTATATGTCTGTATGAGTAATTAAAAAAAGAATAATTTAAATAGCTCTTACTAATTTAGCACTTTACAGCATGCACACACATTATACAGAGACAATAAACCATACAAGTGTGTAAATCAATGTAAAGGAAATGTTAATAATACAATGAAGTTTACAAGAAATAGGAATCACATATCATCCATACTGGTAGGTATTATGTTTAAAATGTATGGTCGGGAGAAACCCAAATGGCCCGATTACGATGACGAGCAGACTGCCACCGACAGGCTGTCCAGGGTATCAATCCGACCACTGGATTACAATATTGGTGGTCTGACAAATTTAGGGGTAAAGACCGTCACCTCCTACTAGCTCAAGGAGCCCGTTGGGGCAGCGGTCCAAGTCTAATTACTTCAAGGGAGGAGGTGCCTACAGAGGCACCACCCTAGGGATTAGAATGTCACTTTCTGACGGCCTTTTCATGGCGGTCCAACCACATGGTGCCCGGCACACGATGCATGGATGTTTTCAAAATGCTTTTTACTATTCCTGGGCCGCTGTACAAGCCACAATAGTTAAAAGCATTTTACAACCGCCTGCATGGTGATCATATCGTAATTGGGCTGTCGAGACCTCCGACTCCTTGTCGGATGGTCTTGTGCCCGGAATGATGGCGGTCGAATGCTCATCCAACCGCCATCGTAATAAGGCCCAAACTCAGGATTTAGAAAGTAACGCAATGATTGGGGTTCTCTGTACTAATACAACTTTACAAGCCTTTTTAGCAACCTTAGAATAACAATATACTGAGAAAAAACAAGAAAGTTCTTAACCCATGCCTTGCAGTTTGCATGTAGAGGCTTGATGCTGGTTCATAGCTCACTGTGTCCTTTTACAAAAATAGCAAGTTACGAACTGCAAGTAACAAAAGGATCTCTATGTCAAAAGCAGTTACCCACATACTTATCTTCATAAAATACAAATCTGTTAACTGAATAATTACAATGGGTTTTGCTGCAGGGTCATTAACCTTCTATGCTACTTTGACTATGAGCCGTACCTGTGACTAGACTGAACACAGTAATATCCAGCAATTGCATTAACTACCACAGTTATCTTAATATTGTTATTATGCGCTAAAAATTGCTGGCCACACAATGAGCTCCACAGCAGATGCCTTAACCCATTTATATATTTTAAACTACAACCTCTTTGTGACCAATTAAGTAAGCGAGAACATATTTACTATTATGTTTGCCCTTGTTGCCAATTTCTTTGGGGCAGGGTTCGTAAAAAATAAATGTGTGCGTTGACTGTCTGATTCTATTTTTCATGTCTTCGCTCCTCGTGACTCCTTCCCCTTCCTGCTGCCCCACTTTGACCCTCAATTTAGGGGTCCTGGATTACAAAAATCAATGTAGCATTCATTTTTATTAAAATATAATGGCATTCATTTTAATTAGTACTATAAAACATGTTTAATAATTTTAAATGCATAATAAAAAATCTCATTTTACTTTAGGTGAGACTTGCTTTTGATTTAAACAGCAGAAAAATACATTTAATTAAACGTAATATATTTCAAAATAATTACATTTTAAATTAAAATAAAGTTAGCAGTGTAGATTTATTATTTTTGCTTACATTAAAAATAAATATATACAATTAATTTACAATAATATTTAAAAATTTATATTTTTACTCTTTTTTTTCAAGCTTAATAAACATGTATTCTTTTCCCTATACTTTACCATAGGGAGTTCTCCGCCACTAAGGACTTTAAACAGAAGTGTCATTTAAAACTGGTATGACACCAATAGTCCATAAATTAAGTCTGCAGTCTATGAAACATGGAATTATTGCATGATAATTTTCTCCTTTTCCTATTATGCAGCTAACCTTGGCATACAGGTGTCTCCCGCTCAAAGAAACACTTATGATTGATATAAGTGAGCCTAAGACCGAATGTCTAAAGCCTCAGTGTACAAAACATTTTGTGATATTGGAGATTGTCCACTCTTTGTCCTGGTCGAAAAGTATCCATGGAAATACATGTCTATTACACCGAACAAGTCCCAAATACCCCATGGCAAAATGGGATTGATCTTCTGGGGCCCAGAATGGGCAGATCATCTCCCGAAATCAGCCAGAAAGTAAGAAGTATGGTTGATGGGCAGTGAAGTCAATCCAATCAAATCAGGATTTATAAAGCGCGGCTAATCACCCATGTGGGTCTCAAAAGCTAGGATTGATAGTTGCTTTGCGCTGCTGTGTTCATCTGCAAAAACAACAATTAATGGACAGAATGCAGAACAATGTCATACATTCACCCTAATACAGAGATCTGGGCCTAAATCCATTGTTTTTTTGCTCACCATGCCATTCCAGTATGAACCCAGCCATATGCAAATCAGTCTTGACCCTGTGCCCAATGGGAACAGTCCAGCCCAAACTGCCAGGCCAGGTCCTCCCTGGACTGGAAACAAGCATCCTAGGACAGGTTTCGGGGTTTCGCCCCTCTTCAGCCAGGATAGCTTGACTCCAGTGGAGTAGCCAGGTCTTTAGTCTTTTCCTGAAATGCCAGAGTGTTTAGGTGGTCCTGAGGTGCAGGAGAAGGTTGTTCAAAGCTTTGGCTGCCAGGTGTGAGACGAAGCGTCCTCCACTGTTGCCTCTGTGGATCCGGGCGGTCTATGAGGAAGAGGGAGGCGGATCTTAGGTGTCTGGTTGGTTGGTGGAAGGTTATGTGTTTGTTGATGTATGAAGATCCTTTGTTCTGCACGGTTTTGTATGCTTGGATTAGAATCTTGAACTGGCATCTCTTCTGGATCGGGAGCCATTGTAGCTTCTTGAGGTGTGGTATGATGTGGGTACGTCTGCAGAGGTTGAGGATGGTTCTTGCCACTGAGTTTTCTATTGTCTGTAGTCTCTTCAGAAGGAGTATGGTGATTCCAATGTAGAGTGTGTTCCCATAGTCCAGCCTGCTTGTAACGAGGGCCTGCATGAAGGTCATTCTGGTGTTGACTGGGAGCCACCTGAAGATCTTGCGGAGCACACGTTGGGTGTGGAAGCAGGAGTATAAGACTGCACTTACCTGTTTCTTCATAGATTGCTTGCTGTCCAGGATGATGCCAAGGTTGCCGGCGTGGTCTGTTGGGGTGGGGGGTGGGGTGAATTCCGCAGGCCACCATGCATCGTTCCATTGCGAGGTGTTGTTGCCATAGATGAGGACTTCCGTCTTTTCCGAGTTGAGTTTGGGAAAGTTGTTCTTCATCCAGTCGGCGATGTTCTTGGAAGTTGGCTCTGGTGATGCAGGGGTCTTCTGGCAGTGCGAGGACGAGCTGGATTTCGTCAGCGTAGGAGATGATGTTGAGTCTGTGCAAACTGACCGTGTTGCCCAGGGGCGTCATATATGTGCTGAAGAGGGTCAGGCTGAGAGATGAAACTTGGGGGACGCTGCAGATGATCTTCTTGGGTTCTGAGGTGAACGGTGAGAGACGGATTCTCTGTGTTTTTTTCAGTGAGGTAAGAGATTATCTTTTTGAGGGTGTCTCCTTTAAATCTGATGCAGTGGAGTCTGTTGATCACGATGTGATGGTAGACAGTGTTGAAGACAGTTGACAGGTCCAAGAGGATAAGGGCTGCTGTTTTGCTGTCGTCCAGGATGACCCTGAAGTGCACAATATGCAGAAACCTAAAGTAAACCCAAAACGTCATCTGCTGGACATCAATATTGGGTAAAGCCACAACTTTAAAAAAGGCTTGTAAAGCGAGTACATTTCACCTGCAACAACGCTTACCTTCACCTAGGCGAAGGAGGTCCATGCGGTGCATGGTTATAGCAGTGCATCGGGCAAGTCTCTGCCGCCACATGTTTCTCATAGGAAGCATGGGCGTTTCGGCTTCTCAGACTCGTTTGTGCATAAACATACCCATGCATCGGAGGGACACTGGCTGCCTGATGGGGGAGAGGTACCTACTACTGCCCAGGGTAACTCTTTAGCCATGTTAGGAACAACTACTTAAACCTATGCCGTGGCAATCCCTCCTCACCAACAGAGGCCCCGCTCTCTACAAGGTGGGTCTACTGTCAGCGAGGAACTGCAGTTAAATGATTGACATTTGGGGATGGCTCTCTCAAGGCTCTGAGCAAGAGCAGTACAATTTAATTAATTTCACTCATAGCTATGTTATCTGTCCTTTTTTTATGAATGCCACAAGCCCAACACTTCGAAAAGCTGGCAAAGGGTTTAAGTTACGAACTGAGAAACAGTAGGTACAGCATATGGACATGTAGAACCACATCAACCAGGGCCGGACTGGCCTTCCCAGGCATTGGGCGTTTCCCAGTGAGGCTGGAAGGGTGGGGCTGGTCTTAAAGTGGTTGGGGCTGGATTTGTTACCGGGGGGCGGTTTTGCAGTGGTGCTGCAATACCAGCCCCTAGTATCAAAAGTGCTTCACACTTGCTCCCCATTCCCCCCCCCCTCGCCACTCCCCCTCCCCCCTTCGGGGACTGGACCAATAAAATTGCCAAGGCTGCTTTGGGTTCCCACTCCGACCCTGACAACAACATGTTCTGTCGTATGTATGTTACATTTTCCAGCCACTCTTCCCTGTCACTCCCACATTTACTACTAAAACGTATGTGTACAAGTCAGCTGTGCGGAGATCTGCACATTAAAGACAGGAGAGGTGGAGGTGTAGACCTGTACATGTAGTTAGTGAACAGCATTCTGTAGTAGGGGAGCATTACTATTGTGATACTACTAAACGCTCTACAAAATGTAGTTTGTGGGTATAGTAGAAACCTGGTTGTAGCATTATTTGATGCAATAGTAACATCTGAACATTGCAATCTCTGTGTTATTCGTATCTATACAACCGAATTTTAGGTCGACGATGTGTTCTGTTTTCTTTCTACTTTTACAGTGGTTTCGGATTATAAGCACTATACTCACCTGGGCCTGTATTTTCATGGAAAACTTGTGACTAAGCCGAGGGCTAATTCCTATTTATGCCGTGTGTTGATGTCACACTAATAGGTGTTTACCCAAAAATCTATTATGCTCTTTTTAAGGATTTGTACAGCATGACAGCTGTGCATTTTCAGGCAATAATTGCAGAGCGACTTAATGAGAGGTGCCCACTGTGTATTTATATGTGACCGAGACTAATGATAAACAGGGCCTATATCAAGTCTTAACAGGCATGCTGTATCACTGGCTGTAAACATGCTGCAGAAATGCGGACTGACGTCATGTACGTCACGTAACAGATCTCCCAGCCTGCGATGCAGACAGACTTCTTCTCCTGAGGTTGGGCTCCTTCACAACAGGGCAGCAGTAAGAGGTCAGGGTTTAAGGACTGGGCTTGTCCAGGATGTCAGGCATTGTCACGCGCTGTCAAGAACACGTCCCACGCCCCGTTGTGAGCACCATCCCTTATCCAGGAAATGACTGTGGCATTGGGAATGACATTCTCAAGTGGGATGTGAAATGAAACGTAAGCGTTAAGACTATTCTATTCTGTTCTGTAGTTCTTGTAAAGCGCGTGGCTACCCGGAGGCCTCGAACCTCTAAAACCAACACCGCACTAGCCAACCGGAAGAGAGGGGTGAGTTCCTAAACAGCCAGGTTTGCTAAAGAAGCAATTGAAGAACTGATATGTTTTTAAGATTTATTGCGATTCCTTTCTCTGAGCGGTATTCACAGATAGTATTTGTGGGACTGTGGAGCCAGAAAGCGCTATTTGAGCTGTAGTTCAGTTGCTTTTGACCCGATTTTCAGCTTGCACGACAATATTTTAGAAGGCTCAGTATACTCCTCAGGTGTGTGTCTGTAGTCAAGCTTGCTATACAGTGATAATTCCAGCCCCCCACTTCCTAACTCACACGTGTTAGCAGCACTATTGCGTTGCTGTTAGAGGCGGAAGTGGGTGGAACTGCTAGGAACGACGTTCCCACACCTACTGCAACGAGCAGACTCCGTTCCGAAAATATTATGATAAAATCACGTTCCAGGGTGGCGTGTTCATGGTTTGTCAGTTTCACAAAGGTTCATGCATTAAAAACGTGAGCTGGCCAAGCACCCCCCCCGCCATGTCATCTTTCTTCGTGAGCTGTACCCTAAGTGGGAACATGTTTGGAAATCAGATGCCGTGTGAGGCAGGAACAGCAACTCACCTGTCCTTGGCCGTTCCATCGTGGACGTAGCAGTGCCAGTAACACACAGCGATACGTAAAGGGTAGGCCCAATAAACCCTTGAGGGCTTAGGCAGATAAATTGGTAAAGTAAGGTTGCCAACAAGGGATTTTGTTTATGATCACTTAGTTCAATTTCTTTCTAATTAGATTTGGAAATGTACTTTAACCAATTGTACACGTAACATAAATGTTGTCAGAAAGCTATTTGCAGATAAAAGGTACACACACGGGATTTGTTTTTGTGAATAAATCACAAGTCTTTTTATATAAGTCAAAGTCAAAAAAAGGGGGGGAAATTACAAAAGGAACAATAAATTCCAAGCAATATAACATGAAAGATGGGTTAACTTAAATCCACATTTCATCAGATAACATCTATTTCCAAGTGATTTTAACAGAGACTAATTTCATACATGAAAAGAAATCAACTGTTGTTGTCTGATAATAAGGAATTAGATGATGGTGTCGACGTTTCGGTCTTGGTGGCAGAAGTCCGTTAGACCATCTTCAGGACAGTTAATAATTGCACAAAAGACCCTTTGCGGGTTCAGAGAAACACACGTAGCTTGTTTTTGTATGTTCTTATCAAGGCGTATTGGTTGAGTCTATCGCCTAATTACTGACAAACTTTCTCCTGCACGGAGATACACACATGGGAAATCCTCGTTATTTCAAATTTCCTGTTCCAAAACTTTGTAAATTTGAATTGTCGATTAGGTTCGAAAAAATCCGCCACTGAGGCGTGACAGTGGCGGATTTTTTCGAACCTTATCGACAATTCAAATTTACAAAGTTTTGGAACAGGAAATTTGAAATGACGAGGATTTCCCATGTGTGTATCTCCGTGCAGGAGAAAGTTTGTCAGTAATTAGGCGATAGACTCAACCAATACGCCTTGATAAGAACATACAAAAACAAGCTACGTGTGTTTCTCTGAACCCGCAAAGGGTCTTTTGTGCAATTATTAACTGTCCTGAAGATGGTCTAACGGACTTCTGCCACCAAGACCGAAACGTCGACACCATCATCTAATTCCTTATTATCAGACAACAACAGTTGATTTCTTTTCATGTATGAAATTAGTCTCTGTTAAAATCACTTGGAAATAGATGTTATCTGATGAAATGTGGATTTAAGTTAACCCATCTTTCATGTTATATTGCTTGGAATTTATTGTTCCTTTTGTAATTTCCCCCCCTTTTTTTGACTTTGACTTATATAAAAAGACTTGTGATTTATTCACAAAAACAAATCCCGTGTGTGTACCTTTTAGTAACACACAGCAGCAACGCCCCTTAGAAGCAGACAAGTTGTGGCCTTTTTATGTTTTTTGAACAGTCGAGTAGTCGAATTGAGTGGCAACATAGAAGGAAGCAAGATGTGGGCACTACGGCATGCCCTCTTATCCTTCCCTCCTTTGGCTAGCTGGTCCCAGGTTTTCCCTTCGCCAGTCACTCTCACCAGCAGCAAATCTCGCCCTTTCTGTCTGACTTCTTCCTTCTCTCTTACCACATGTACACGCCTGCCAACCGGCCAAGTTGCATGGCTAGCTGCTTCTGTGCATCTTTTTCTTTACATTCTTCAACTTGTAGTCCTGTTTATCCCACAATAAACCCAGGACTAGTAGTTCCAGAAAGTAACGAAAAAAACCTGGACTGGAGCAGCTTGTTATGCATGGACCTGGGAAACTTGGCAGCTACTCATTCACTCATGTACCTCCACACTCTCTCACTAGCTGCAGACTATGCTATTCCTCCCGTGCTCTCTGCTTTCTTCCTCCTCTCTGCCCTCTTCTATTGATATCCCTCTCTCCTCTCACTAGCTGCAGCTCTTTCATCTCTCCTCGGTGTATTCATACTCCTTTCACCCATCATATGCTCAAGTTTATCTCTCTTTCCTGCCACTAGATGCGGATCCATTATCTCTCCTCTCTCTCCACTTCCATTACCATTACTGCTCCTCTTCCCTTTCCCTGAATTCATCTATCACACCCTTCCTCTCTCACCCTAATGTTTTCTAGAGTCTCCACGCTCTCACCGGCTGGAGTCCTTCCATCACCTCTCTGCCTTCTTTTGTCATCTGGCTCACCTCGCCTGTTGTTGCCCCTCCACCCTCTCTTCTTCCTCACTTTTCTTTTTATTTTTTCCTCCTCTGTTCCCACATGTATTTTTGTCTGTTTTCCCTCTCATTTATGGTATCTTCCCCGTCCCTCCACTTCATCACCTTCCTCCTCTCTCCCATCATGTATTCATGGCTCTCTCACCTCCCACTCAACAACCCCAGCCCTTGCCCCCTTTTTAGCTCGCCTGAGCCAGCGCTTTAGCGCTGCTCTGGCGAGACTTATAGTAAGCGAGTTTTGGAAGTGCAAACAGTGGCTTTTCAGGCCTCCAGCTTGCGTTCCCGATGTTTGTGCACGCGCACAGCTGCAAGCCTGAAGCTCTCGCATGGCAGCCTTTCCTCTCCCACTCGCTCCTCCCTCTCTCTCGCATTGCCGGGTTTTCCTCCCCCTTTCCCACCCGTCGCGGGCCGCACGGCCGCTTTGATGTGATCGCGATTGCGATCACTTTCACGCAGTGCATGCGGCGCGCGGACCATTTGGCAGCCTGCGTGTACATTTTGCGGGCGTTTTGATGTTCTCAGTGAGCCACGCGGCCACTGCGATCATCAAAGCGCCCGTGAAATGTACACGCCATTTGCCACCCCCTCCCTTGGGTGCTCATGGGTGTCATGTGCCTCCCATCTCGGTCAGAAGTGCCGCAACTTACAGCATCAATTTCTCTCCGTTTTTTCATCCTACTTAAAGCCCTGGTGTTACCATTACTAAATTTGATGCGAGCGAAGGCTTCCTCGGATTTTGCTTTTTTCCGCTGCAGAAACTCCCTATGACATCTTTCCAGTGTTGTCATGTGAGCGATTAGCGCCAAAACCGCGAATGCGGTGCTTCTCTCTCCTACATAGCAGGGCTGAGCAGAGCAGCCTAACACAGGGAGCAACGTCTCACCCTGGAGAGACCATGAGAACTTCGCCCACCCACTGTGGGCATGGACATCTCACCTTCACACAGCGGCCGTGAGCACGCCACCCTCATAAACGTCTCGTCCAGAGGGCCCCTCCCCCTAAGAATAGTTGACCGGGGGCCTGTCTGATGTGGCAAGGTGTCTGCTGACTCCCGGACAGGAGGCTCCTCGGAGACTCCCCATCCCAGCCCGCTAGCACCCAGGGAGTCTGGCCTGGATCCACCTCTCAGTGGGTGATTGTGAAAGCCAACAGGGCGGTCTCCCTTTTTCATAGCTCACAGCCTCCGGTTTCACAACAGACTGACTCACGTCAAACCTTCCTCACAGGCACCATATTCCCAGTCGCGGTCCTGGACTCACACCTACAGCCTCGAGCACAACTCCCATCATTATTCGCCGCCTAGACTCATTCACTCACTTCCCGCCTCCAAGCGCACCCGTAGCCTCCAGTCAGTCACAGCCTCCGAGCCTTCGGACTGACTCCAGTCCGGGTCCATCTCAACATTTTCATCCTTTGACCTCAGTCACGGCCTGTAGCGTGACCCGCAGACTCCGAACCCGCTCTCGGCCCCGGTTGATTCGGAGGATTGGTTTACCCAAGCCTTCCATCACCGCCCCCTACTTGATCTACAATGTCGTTTCTCACTCACCGTCTCAACCCGTGTGAGAACAAAAACAAGCATTTGCAATGCAATAGGTCTCGCAGTTACACGAGTTAAAGCTATTGGCATTGTAAATGACAATGCCAATAGGCATTGTTATTTGCAATGTCAATAGCTCAAACTCGCGTAAATGCGAGACCTAATGCATTGCAAATGCTTGTTCTCTCTGCCTTTATCCTCTTCTCTATCCTGATGTTTTCCTGTTCCTTCTACCAGTCAGTGCCTTCATTGCCCTCCCACTCAAAAAGTCAAATGTGTCCAACCTTAGCATTACCAATGTGGCCTTGAAAATGGATGGACCTATAAAAATCCATTGGGGCAGGGAGGTGCGCTTTATGCCCGCAATCGGTTGTTGGACAGCAATAGCTGACCATATGCATTTGATAGTATGGGGAGGGGCAGTGCCAATGGTTGAGTTGACAGCAAGGCTTGATCAGTGGCTTTGACCATGGTGGTCAACTGGCCTGCTGGGAAATGTAAAGATAATGGAGAGATTAATCCACAGTCCTGGGAAAGAGCAAGGATAGATTTTCCCATAGACATGGGCATGCCTTTTAGGTGATGGTGACAACTAATACAACTTTATGTGTGAGTGTTACCATGCATGGTAATATTGGTGGCTCCGGCACAAAAACAAAAAATGGGTAGATACATGGTCACCTGCATGGAATCGCCTATTAGGAGATGAGGTGTGTAACCTACAGGCTTGAACTGACCAAAAAACAAAGGATGGACAGTGAAGGGAGAAAAGGGGGCACAACATTAGGTAGACAATGGAGGGCTACAGATTCTTTTTAGTCCAACTCCAATTTTTTTATGAATTTTTTCCAGGCTTTTTTCCATTGTATACGAATTGTAGCACTTGTTGTTACAATGATAAAATATATGATCCTCTTTACCCATCAGTTTCAATCTTATTTGAACTTTGTCTTGCTGTAATTCTACAGCATCTCAAACTCTCTTCTGTCCAGCCACAGTTGAAGTTAGCTTTACTTTCATATTAGTTTGGCATATGACACATTTTTCTTTGTTGAAGGAGTCCTCAGATGTCATAGTTAGCAACACTGTCAGGAGATAAAGACCCTCTGTTACCACCTGCTTCGCTCATGTTTACCAATTTGAATCAACGGAAAACCTGAATCAAAAACAATATTAAAATAAATAACCAAAATGATGGCTAAAAAAACATCATTATAGAGCGGCCATTTTGGAAAATGGCGGAAGGATTGCTGTGAGAAGTTATTTTCTGTTCTTTAAGACTGCTTGACGCCCAAGACCTATGTTTTGACACCAAAGTGAAGTATATAGGTCGCGTGGTTCCTGAAATATTACATCATTACTGCAACAAATCCGCCATTTTCTTTTTTTAGAACCAAAAATATTGAAAGTTTTGCGGCAAGACACATATTAGCATACCTCCAAAGAATACATTGTACAAGCACAACAGTACAACAAGCCCAATCCTTAGGTTCACACAACATTACATGGTCAAAGCGATAGCCCATAAAAGCAACACCATTTCTTCCACATTCGGGTCTGCTTCTGTGGGTAGCCACGAGTCTCAAAAATTGGTTTCTCCTGGAGTGCGCGCCAGTCCACCCCCTTGCGCTAGCATTTGACAGTCAGAGGGTTTCACTGTTTCCAGGTACAAGCCACATCCCATTTGGTGACCAAACAGGCCACCACCGAAAGGATTTGCTCAGCCTGGGGGCCCCCAACCTCCTCCACCAACCCCAGCAGAACAATAGGGGGTGTCAGATCCAGGGTGCTGCCCAAAACAGAGGAAAGCACATTACTCACCACGTCCTAGAAGGGTCTCAACATTGGGCATTCCCACGCCACATGAAAGAAGTCAGCCGCTGGGAGTGCACATCATTCACACATTTCCTGTAAGCCAGGGTACGAGTCCTATAGACACTGCCAAGTGATGTATGTCGCATAATTAAATTGCACCATATGCAGCCGCGGTGAGATTGCCAATTCTCGCGGCACCATACAGGCGTCTCTCTGTTCCTCTTCTTCCAGTGCTCCCACCCAGGCCTCGCATCTCTGCCTTGCCCGCCCGAGGCCATCTGGGGCATGGATTACCAGCGAGCGATAAATAACAGAGAATATCCCTTTACCCAAAGAAAACCTTTGCCTCTAGGGGACTAAACTCGGGCAGGAAATCGTCTGCAAGATGGTGAGCCTAAAGGGCATGACTTACCTGGAGGTAACGAAAGAATTGCAAATTGGCCAGTCTGTATCTGATCTGTAAGTCCTGAAATGTCACAACGCTACCTTCCCTCTAGACATCCCGCAGATAGAAAATCACAATTCGGTCCCAGGAGACGAAACCCTCCAGGGCCGAGAGCTGACCAAGCCAAGTTCCCTGCCATAGAGGGGTCAACTCAGTGACACGGCTGTCCCAACCAGTTAGCCGAAGAGCTGCCCTCCAGCAGGTAAGGGTAACTTGCATGCAAGAAGGTGGTGTGGTGGGCAGCCGCGTCCCATATAGCAAATCAGGCATACAATCCAGAGTCAGTGAGTAAATCTCCAGATTGTATGCCGGATCCTCCCACCCTCCCGTAAACTAGTCGTTAATCAGCACCAGGTGGTGCTGCAAGGCAGTATAAGTAAATGTCCGACAAACCTAAGCCTCCTTCAAAGGGGGATTTACACAGGGACGGAAAGGCTAACTTGCGGCCGCCACCTGCCCATATAAAATTTGTGATCTTGGCAGTCAGGGAGCGGAACTATTTGCATGGGATGGGGTAAGGGTAGTTGCTCAGAATTTACAAATAGCGGGGACACACTATTTTAAAGAGGGCTGCACACCCCATAGGATTCAGTGGTAGGGCGGCCCAGTGGCCCAGGTCGCATTCAAGCCTAAGACCCAGTTACTGGAACTTAAGGGCCCAGCCTAGGTCCGGCAAGGGAGACTTGTGGATCCCTAAGTACTTGAAGGAGTTGTGTCGGGTGGAAATGTTAGGACACCAAACCCACCCAAGGGCATCCCTCTCACCTCAACCAGTCAGAACTTGCCTTTATTAATCAGAAGCCCGGACGCCTCACCGAACACCTGAAGCAGGGTTAGATATTGTGGGCCACAACGCTGCTGGTCCTTCATAAACAGGAGGTGATCATCCGTGTATAATGCTACACGGTCCTCAAAACCACTTCCCCACTGCATGCCCCAAATCTGGGCGTTGCATTGTATAAGTTGTGCCAGGGGCTCTATCACCAAGGCAAATTGCAATGGGGACAGCTGAACTCCTGGCGCATACCTCACTCAATGGGAAATGTAGGGGACAGAACCAGATTTCACAAACCCGATTGGTGGGGGCCTGGTTGAGAAGACTGATTATGCGATAGAACCCTTCCCCTCAAACTCTTTCCATAAAATCCAACAACACTGTGTCAAAAGCCTTGGTGAAATCCACTAACGGAAGGGCCAAGGTGCCATCCAGGTCATGTGTCTGAGACAGCGCCGCATGGACCTTCCTGATACAGTGGTACAAAAAGGGGTGGTGATGGACTGAGCATCAGAACCCATCAAACACTCACACCCAGTCAACAGATCTGGGTTTGATCCATCACCGTTCTTTAGCCCACTCTGCCTCCCCAGTTCAGACATGGCCATATGCAAATCAGTCTGACCCTGTGCCTCATGGGAACAGTCCAGCCCGAACTGCCAAGCCATGCCTTCCCTGGACCGAAAACAAGCTTCCTAGGACTGGTTTCTGATATTTCAGCCGTCTTCAGCCAGGCTTGCTTGAATCCAGTGGCAAAGTGAGCAAGGGACTCAACATCTGAGCATACCCTGCCAACTTTTGGCGAACAAAGCGGTACAAAAGGGGGTGGTGATGGACGGAGCATCAGAACCAATCAAACACTCACACCCAGTCAACAGATCTGGGTTTGATCCATCACCGTTCTTTAGCCCACTCTGCCACCCCAGTTCAGACATGGCCATATGCAAATCAGTCTGACCCTGTGCCTCAGGGGAACAGTCCAGCCCGAACTGCCAAGCTATGCCTTCCCTGGACCGGAAACAAGCTTCCTAGGACCGGTTTCTGGCATAGCAGCTGTCTTCAGCAGTTGAGGCATCCAGATCAGGATCAGGAACTGCAATAAAGTCTCCTCTAACCCTCGTAATGCTCTGAGGGGCAGTCAAAAGAAAGCATTGCAGTGTCTGCAGGGAGGGCCGCAGTAAAGTTTGAGGAACGTAACAGGACACAAAATTGTAGTGCCTTGCTTCCAGGTGACCCTCAATTCCCACGCAGCATCCTTGGGCGTCCGTATGCTGCACCGTGACCGCAAGGAGGAGAGATTTCTGCAGCAGAATGGTGACTCCTCTGGAGCCCCGCTTAAAGATGGAATGGTAAACCCTGTCATAGCCGAAGAGGCCCAAGAGATGGGTCTCCTGCAAGAAGACAACCACTGGCCTGTGTCACCTGATATACCGAAGTAGTGCAGAGCATTTATTTCGGTCCAGCAGGCAGTTTACATTCCAGGAGAGCACCGTTAGTCTAGGGGGGTCAAGTCGTACACTGAAAGTATAGGGCAGTCCCCACCAGCAGGCGGGGTCTAACCTGAGAGCTTGGGGACCTGCATTGCTATGCTATATATATGTGATGGTAATGATGTGTGTGTGTTCGCCGTAGACACCTGAAAAGGAAACACCATGAGTACAAATAAAACAGTAACAAGGCCTGAGGTCCCAAGTGTAACACCCCCCAGCCGCCCCCACCTCACCCTTCACCCCAGGAAGCATCCGTCACCCTCAAAGAACAACCAACAACAGCTGAAATCGGGTGAATCGTCTGTGACTGGCGGGTGCCCATATAAATAGATCTCGTGCCTGACAGTGAACATTGGCATAGGAAGGTGAAACTGTTGAAAATGCATACTGCGGGCGTTAGCCTTAAGAGTTGGAGACAAGACCCGCCCCAACAGCCCTCCCACACGAAGGCAGGCAAGCCAATGTCAGTCTCAATCCTCCACAGTCATTTCCTCCGCAGCAGGAGGCCGCAGATCAGAGGGCATCCAACACATGCAAACTAGAGCCTTGTGGAAGTCTGGAGGAGGACACCCTTGTCCGCTCCCGCCTACTCAAGAGTCATGGGAGAAAGTAAACATTAGTGGCAGCCTCCAGAGCCGGTCGCAGACTCTGGATTAAGAGCCACCTCTGGAGAGTGGTGGAGCCAGCCTCCGGCCCAGCCATCTCCTCCCATGCAGAGAAGAAAAAAGGGAGGGAGAAACAAGGTAAGAGAAGTGCAAAAATCAAAAAGTCAAGGCAATGAGGGGAGGCTAGAAAGCAAGCTTCGTCCAGCCCCAGTCGATTTAAATATTACAGGAGTACCTGACAGGTGTGCGTTTGACAACAGAGAGCGGCGGACGGTGAGGCAGCCCCCGCTGGGGCAGATCCAGAGCCCTCCTTGACCCCTGGCTTCTCGGCCTGGGAACTGTGGTATCGAGAGCTGCTACCTGGCCCCCTCTGACGGGACCGTGTCCGGGTGCGCGCCACTGGATCCTTGGGACAGCATAGGTCAGGTGATGGCCATTTCTGTAGCCTTTATACCATTGCCCACTTCCAGGCCTGCTCTGGAGAGTCAAAGAAGAGAATTTTCAGACTGAAAGAAAACCTTGAAGAAGGCCGTAAGCAGAAGCATGTAATGAAGATCCAGGGCACAGAGCTTTTGTTTTACTTCTGCAAAGGAGCATCGCAGCTACTGCACCACCGTGGTGTGGTCCAGTAAAATGAGAATCTTAGAGTTGGAGAGCCATAAATCTGGCTTGGAATGGGCCTCCTGTAGGATCGCATCCCGGTCTTTGAAGATAAGCAGCCGCAGGATCACCGGCTGAGGGGGGCCAAGGAGGGCTCGGCGCCAGGAAGCGGTGGGCCTGTTCTATATCAAAGAAATACAACAGTCTGTTTTCAGGGACCCAAGATCTAAACCAGCTTTCCAGTGTGCCTGCTAGACTTTGTTGCTCCACTTATTCTGGGCAGCCATTGAGCCAAAGATTATTGCGCCTCAACCTGTTTTCCGCGTCTTCAGCCCTGTCAGTGAGGGTGAACACCGCAGCAGTAAACTGGACATCTGCCTCTTGAGGGAGGCGATGTCATCTTCTGTGCTGGAGACCCGTGTCTCTACCTCGGTCTTCCTGTCTACCACACTCCACAGGTCCTGGCGCAGCAGTGAAGAGTAATCCGAAGGTCATCCACCTTGGATTCCACAGTGTCTCCAGAGTCCTGTATGGCTTTAAGGATTGTCCCCATATCAGCCACCGTCTGCTGCGCCGATGTGGATCCCCTCCTCTTCCCAGTGATCATCTGATGGGATTGTGTATTGGTTCATTATAGTTTGGACCGCTGCCGGCGGGGGATTCTTCCAATGTCCCATCTTCTAGGAGCCCGTGGCCCACCGCCCCCCAGCAGGGAGGGCTGGGTTGGTCACGAGGCAGCAGACCAGACACGATCCCCTGAGATCCGATTCACTGAGGTCGGCCCATCAGATGTATCGCCTGTTGTGGAGAGTCAGAGAAGGGTCAGCAGGGCCCATGTTACCTGGGGGCAACCAGCTGTCGCCACGGCAGTTGCAATCTGACCAATGATCCAATCACCAGTGTGATGGTGGAAAAAGGGGAGCCCTCAACCCCCCAAATCACCAGTGAAGAGAGAAAGGGTCCCCTAGGGGTCCTCATTTGGAGATCCTGGCACAGGATGTCGCTCATGCTGGCCACCACCACGTCACACAGGCGTTATGTTCCCAGACTGCAGGGTCACCGCTGTCCGCCCACAACTCAGGCAAGCCAAGTCTCACGGCCCAATCCTCATGTAGTCTATATATCCAGAGAGGGAAGAAAGAGGGCGGGAGTCCCCCTTCGAGCCCACTTCTGGGTCTAGCGCACTGGGCCCCGGCCCGTGCCTCCTCCCGGATCAATCGCCAAGGGCCACACTAGTACTTGCACCAGGCTAGAGGGAGATCAATAGATCCCAGTAGATTTACCACCACAGCCTCGGGCCATGCCTGAGCCGGTTGCCGCTGCCACCACAGATCCCAAAGCACCAGGACGGCAGTATGCGGGGGTTACAAGTCTCCTGAATTGTCCCTAGAGTCCATTCACCACCAGTCGGACAGGCTCTCCACGGGAGTTGGGCCAGCCCCCGGGAGGCACGGGGGCTGGCCCAACTCCCAGGTCCTGCCGCAGACGCCAAGCTGTCCCTCCCGCGTCCAAGAGGCGCCACCGCACAACCTAGTCTGGCACCACTCCCAGAGCCGTCAGCAAGATGGGCCGGGGTCAAGGCACCCCCGCTGGTAGGGAGAAGCAACGCAGGACTGCCAGGATACCGCACCACTACCACTGCAGCTGCACAGCTCAGCCAGACTCAGGACATGGAGTATGCGGCCCCCTGCGAGGTGCAGCCCAGACCCAGGGGTGTCATGAGCCTAAGCGGCTATCCCAGGGCCACTGCACCCTCAGGGGTTCCTCTGTCAGGTAGGATGTTGAAGGATTGCGGCGGGCGACCGGAGCATCACAAAGCTTGGCGAACATCTTGGCTGCCTTGGCCACGTCCACATCCGCCATTTTAAGAATGTCATCCAGAAAAATTCGGCCCAGATTAGCAATGTCTACCCAAGCTAAATTACTTCTTTAATGATACAAAAACACAAACCAAAAATGAAAAAAATCTCTGGACAACACTTATTTCATGGAGCTATATCAAGGGGCATCTCTGCGGCAGTTTGTTTACTTTTCTTGCTGGAATGTCTTGGCAGAGATGCAAACGGTTTATGGAGTATGGAGTACTCCCTTAAGTGGAAAGGTTAACAGGTTCTTAATCCATACTTTAACAATGTCTATCATCAGAGGAGTGTTCAGCTGGGCCAATTATTTTTTTCTAAGGAATTAGTTGTTCGTGAAAAGCTAAAATGGTATTAAAAACCAGGATAGTGTACTCTTTCTGCCCATTCTGAGGACCCCACCTCACTGACCCAATGCCAGGTATCACCCCCACCCCCAAAATTGAATGTCCTAGATTACAGATCCAATACTTCATTTGTTGCACTTCGATCACTGACTGCAATACTATAATGTTTGATGGCCTGCAACAGGGCGGGCACTGCTCCTGTGTACCAGCAGATAAGATACACTGAGGTTGACATTGTAATTGTTGAACTTCGTTAAACTGTGCATTTTTGTCCATACTCTTATGAGCTTATAGGAAAGTGAAATGTTTTATCAGGATGTGAGCAATGGAAGAATAACTTGCATGAATTAAATATTGTGCAATGGAAAGTGATGGACTGCAGTTGTCATACTGAGATGGACACATTGACTTGAAGAAGGACTAAGGAGGCCCAGCCTCCTTGCAGGTAAACAGCTAAGTATTGTGAGGGGATGATTGGTCTAAGTGCAGTCATAGCTCCTTGTGAATACTTCAATCCAGCAGATGACTGGCACCCATTGGAGACAGCGTAAAAGGATGTTTGGATGTGATGTGTGCAGAACAACACAACAAGCATTGGCAAAGCTAATAAGTCTGACTTTATGATAGTGGAACCGCTTGTTAAGTAATGGGGGAGTTTGTTTGGGGGGTGGTGAATGGACGAGTCAGTGAATGCCAAGGTTCAGGTAGTGGGTTGGTGAGTATGAGTGGGTGGGTGAATGTGAGTGGTTGAAAAGCAGATGGTGGTTGAATTTGAGTGGCTAGGTGAGTGAAGATAGATGGGACACTCATCAATTCTTGGAACAGCACACAATGGGCAATTCTTAACAGCGTCCAGAAAGACATGAATGCCCAAGGAGTGTTAACTACTTTCTCTCCCACCACTGCTTTCTTTTTAGATTAATGATCGTAGTGTCACAAGGTTTGCACAGTCGGAAAGAGTGTGCTTTTTGTGAACAGCAGAAATACATTCACATGCTGTCTCGGTACACTACAGCAATCGGTCCTGCAGAAACGAAAAACAGTGCATTCACAGTTGTGCATCGTCTGTTTCTGGGGTCCATCACCTTTCTCAGCGCCTTCAGGTTGTTTGGTTTGGTGATGCTGTCAGGCCCCTTTTTATTCTTTAAGTTACCCATTCTTTTTTGCGAGGACACATGCTGCATTCTAACTCACACAATCCTGGTTCGCTTTGAGGTAAAGGCAAAACAGTAAGTAGATGAAGGTGGGGAGGCTGTAATGGAAAGACCACACGTTACCCCAACATGTTCCTTTTATAGGCGCTATATTGTGAAAAAAGCCAACAGTCTCACTTTTTGAATTTGAAATCTAAGTGTTGCTTTTGTAATTGGTAAGTGTGTGATTTATTGGGCTGTTAAGGGGGTGAATGTGAGAATGAGTCAATGGTTGGATGAATGGATGATGGAAGAGTGAGTGCATAGATTGATAGATCGGCGAGTGTCTAGGTGCAGGGCTGGATGGATTGTTGAGTGATTAGGTATATGGAGAGATAAATGGATGAGTGAGTGAGTGAGCAGCCACAGGGGGAGGTAAACATATCTTCTTACCACCAATACGGATATAGCAGTCCCCAGTAACCTACTCTCGACTATCCATGCGCTGACTCACCTTACCCACCAATTGATGCCGTAATTCATAACTCACTGACCTATACATGCACCAACTCCTTCATCAATCCCTGTACTCATCTGCTCAACGAGCAAGTCAACCACATATTCACTTACCTATCACCGATGCACATACTCAGTCACACTCCTCCATCCATGTATTTAGTCATTCAAGCATTCATTAATCCATGCCCACAATCATCCATCCATTCAGCCTTTGAATCATTCTTAGGTTCACCCAGGTGCTGACCTGCTCATCGCACATACAAACAAAATCACCAACCAAAAATGAAGCAGCTTGTTTAAAACTGACAGACCCCTTTCTTGGCTTTGCCGTTGATTTTTAAAAATAATTTAATACAACAATAAATCTCCGTAGTGTGCCTCATAAAGTAACACATCAACAGAGGCTCAACAACATATCTAAAAAATGGGCCACAAGTTCATTCGAGGCTACCTCTATTGAGCAGAAAAGCCAAACACCATTCCTTTTAATTTCCGACACTACACGCATTACTCAACAGTCGTCAAAACCAGAGCTAGATCTTGCATACTATCAACTTAGAATTATATGCACTCCATGATGTTTTCTTTTTAACTCACAGAGGAGGAGGAATGCTCCTGTGCCACCTCGTGCCCTGGGGGCAGATCGAAAATGTGAGTGGTACTCCAGGGAATGCTGCTGTCCCGTGATGTCCACCTGGCTCTTTGGGTAAGCCCTCCTGAGGCTAGCCACACTTACGACAGCGGAAGTATACCCATATGTGTGTAAGAGCGCTATAAAAACACAGGTACAATAACACACCACATGCACAGTAAAAAACTGCATGGTTTGTACACAACACTGAATGACATTAACGACTCTATGAGCTCTGTCAGTAAGGAAACGTAATATCTGAACAATGTTCTCTCTTAGGGGGCAATTATGATGTCGGGCGGATTACCACCGCCCTACTGGCTGTGGCGATCTGCCCGACATCTTTCCCCGCACACATGCCATTTACCCCCCCCCCCCCCCCCCGCCCTATTACAATGGCAGGAGGCACAGCGGCGGACGGAGAGACTGTCTGCCTCTTTTCCGCAGGCAGGCAATCATTACGATTGCCTCCCATGCAGTCCTGGGCCATAATATGGTGGCGGTGCCTAGCAGGCACCGCCCGCCATATTATGATGTTTGCGGATTTTGGCCTTTCCATGGCCCTTTGGCTTTACGAGCCCGTTGTGGGCCCCCGTGGTGTTGGGGTGGTGGGGGGTGCACTTAGGAGGTACCTATAGTTCCCCCCTACATTGGCATGCACAAGGTGGCAGGCACCACGCGGTGCCTGTCACGTTGTGCATGCCAATGCCCAACATGCATATTTGACATTGTGGCGGGTGCTGCACATAGCACTGCCCGCAACAATGTTAAATATGCAGGATATGCCCGCCAGGGTGGCGGTCGCATCCTAATGGGCACATCCGGACCACCGCACCTCTGGCGGACGGTTCCGTTTACCATTACGGTGATGGGCCAACTTTGTCCGCCTACTATCGTAATGGACCCTTTAATGTTCAACCTTCAAGTCAATCAATTAAATACTTCTTTATTCGATTATTAATAATCATAAAAGAACAATCATCATGTATAACACTCTACAAAACACGCAATGATAATGTTCAACTTTAATACAATAGGAAAAGCATAGCCATCTATATGTACTCTAATACCTGTCCAGTAGCAATTAATAAACCGAATGGAGATGCACTTGTCTCCTCTGCGTGATATTTATTATATAAACATACCCCACACAATCAATGCTCATCACCAGTCTTATTTATGATCTAGAGCATTGCTAGAAGAAGTCAAATCATTTCACGGGACAGAAAGCCTTGGCTAACTAAAATGTTTAAGTCTTCTGTATTGTAGAGGACTCATTTAAAAAAATATGAACTGAAAAGAAGAAATCTCAATACAACTTTGAATTCAGGGATTCCAAAGCATCACTTTTTATTTATGATGTTACTGACTAGTTCTGTTACACTTTGAGAGTACAGCCAAACATATGATTATGTGGTGTCCAAATTGTCTAACCTTTGGTAAGGTGACATTTGAGACTCTTGACAGCTGGGTCGTTTTGGAGGCTTGCATTATAGGGTACTTCAGTAATTAGGAGGATAATACCCTTGCAAGTGATAGTGCACTTTACAAATACACAAATATAACATAACATAATGGATCATGCAGCCGGTAATTTAGGGGCCGATTACGATGGTGGGCGGACTTGAGCCTGCCCGCCATTGTAGCGGGGATTGGGACCGCCCACCTGTAAGGCAGGGGTCCCGCACCCCATATTACGATGCGACCGCCACCATGGCTGCTAAATAGTCATGTCATGCATTTCCAGGCACAACATGGCAGGCACCACGCGGTGCCTACCACCTTGTGCATGGAAATATAGGGAGGTATCATGGGTACCCCCCAGTGCAGAAAGGCCTCCCCCCAACACAAGGGGGCCCGCTATAGGACCCCAAATCCATTCCTGCCTGTCTTTTCGTGGCAGGATGACCACCGCAAAAATACTGGCAGAAAAGGATACTGTAATGCCTTCGGCAGTGCCTGCAAGGCACCGCCTCTATGTTGCCTATGTTTTGGTTCCGCAAGATGGGCAGAAAAGGACCACCATGCAGATCCGAGGTGGGCGGTCTTTGCGACCGCCACCCTTCCCTAATGATTCCCCCGCCATCGTAATATGGCAGTCGATAATTGCTGTCAGATGGCGGAGGGCCCTTGACCGCTAGGCTGGCGGTGGCAGGCCCTCCGCCCCTTAGTCACTGTAGGAAATTGGTGTATTATTTGAAGAGGTGAGAAGCCACTTCAATTAATAATCAAAGTACTTGTCAGGGTGACCCATTGAAGTCACTAATTAAATGTATGCTTAACCCTCTGGTTGCATAACACAAAGCAGTCAGGCTTAACGTAGAGGTAATCTGTCAAGTATTTATGATGCACTCAAACAGTAATAAAGCTAAAACACAAACAAAAAAAGATCCCAAACCAGTTTAGAGAAACAGACAATATTTTTGAGAATATTTTAATATAATATAATATAAATATAATGAAACCAAAATGACAAAAATTCAATGAGGAGAACTAGAGATAAGAATGTTTAAAGTATGAATTAAAAAGAGCACCAAAAAGCAAAAAGCGCCAACTGTGGATATCTGGTTGTGCTAGGTCAGGTCAAAAGTTAGTGCCGACCGCGATTGATCAGAAGTCGGATACATGGACCAGGTGTATCCCAGTGGAAAGGAGATAGGAGGAGTACACTCTAACACCAGCCAAGGGTCAAGGACATGAGGGGCACCACTTCGTAGTTAGGACTCACTTCAACAGAGGCCAGCAGTAGGATCCAGGGAAGAGCCAATTCGAACTGGTCAGCTGGGCAACTGCATGGAGAGAGGCCTCTGTACGTGTGCTGTGTCTCAGTAGTTCCAACAGGAGATTACCCAATTGACCCTTGGAGTTGATTCTGCGGTCCTGGGTTCAAGGCAAACATTTCCGGTCTTCCTTCAGGTTCTTCAGACAGCAGGGCAGTCCTACTGATTCTTCACAGGTACAGGAGTGTCCAGAGGAGAGGCCCATGGAAGACTGTAGTTCTGGGAGATGTCCCCTCTCCTCTTCCTCATCTCTATCTGTCACCAAGAGCATACTGAATTCAGATCTCTCAAAATGGGGCTTGAGGTGGTTCACACACAGGACCCTTAAGTGTTTCTTGGATGTCTTGAGATCCACTAGGTAGGTGACCTCACCTTTCTCTTACTTTATCTCATAGGGCCTGGTTCATCTGTCCTTCAAGGCAGAGGGCTGCACAGGCTCCATCACCCACACCAGTGTTTCATTTCCTCCTGGCTGGCTTCCAGATTCTCCTTGGCCTCTTTCCAGAAGCACTTCATCTGAGACCTAACATATAGCTGACTACATCTTGGGAGTGGAGGGTGAGGGAGAGTTTGGGGGTTTGCTCCCATCCATCATATAAGAAACTGAGAGGTCCTCTGGCAGGATGACCAAACATAAGTTCAAAGACCCTCTGCAATTAGGGGTCTAATTTAAGCCACCGAAAATACTGCTTTTTGCACACTTAAACAACTCACTCATACTCTAGGGGCCCGATGTACAGC
The DNA here is from genome assembly GCF_964204655.1 of Triturus cristatus. Lineage (NCBI taxonomy): Eukaryota > Metazoa > Chordata > Amphibia > Caudata > Salamandridae > Triturus > Triturus cristatus. Next base: position 139,865,090 of record NC_140592.1, read on the forward strand.
CATTTTATTTTGCGCCTCGCAATTTGCGACTAACTGTGAGTCGAAAAATTGCGAGGCGCTAAATAAAATGTACAACAGTGTGGTTAACACTGTTTGCGATTCCCAATGGGGTCGTAAATTGCGAGGCTCATTAATAATCATGAGCCTTTCGCAATTTGCGAGCCCATTGGGAATGACAGGCCCCTCCAGCGATGGTGGCCTGCTGGGCTCAGCAGACCACCTTGTCTGCTTTTCAATAGAGCTGTTTATGTTTTTTTAAATGCAGCCCATTTTCCTTAAAGGCAAATGAGATGCATTTAAAAAAAAAAATTAAAAAAAATTAAATGTTTTTGTTTCTGCCTGCTCTCAAAAAATATTTTCTCATGCATTTGCAGAGAGGAAGGGGTCCCCTGGGGACCCCTTCCAATTTGTGAATTCATTACCACATACTTGAAGTAGGTGGTAATTGCAAGTGTTTTGTGACTGCAATTGCAGTTGCAAAACATTAGTACATGGTTTTGAGACTCACTATTTGGAAGAGAACACCCCTTCCAAATAGCAAGTCGCAAAACCTATTTAACTCGCTAAATAGGCTTTGTTCATGGCCCATGATGTTTTTGCATGCACAAACGGGTTTGCAAACCCATTTGCGCATGCAAAAATGGGTCGTACATCAGGCCCCAGGCGTCCTTCTTCCTAGCCTTGTGCTATCCACTATTTTGTGAAAACACTGTGTGTCTCATAGGCACCCATTTTTTTTTGGTTCTCCTTGCCATATGCTCGTCCACAATTTTATGAAACCAGTGTTCGACTTGTAGGTTGCCATTATCTTTTTGCTTTCCATGCATTTTGATTTGCCAAACCTTGTGCTTGCTGACCATTTTGTGAAATTAGTGTGTATGTGTACATCCAGGCCACCCATTTTCTCTGTGTTCTCCAAGCCCTTTACCTGCCAAGCGATGTGCTTGTCCACCGCTTTGTGAAACCAGTGTGTGTGTGTTTGTGTGTGAGTGTGAGCCTTTGATGGGAGCATTGCCTATGGCCTTTTAGGAGCCCACATATATTTTTGTGCATTTTTCCTTTTATATACATTTTCTATTATTATATTGTGCTTGTAGTCTGAATGTAGTAGTCTGCGTAGTTCATGGTTATCAAAAGTGGAAGTTCACCACATATGATTTCCTATTTTATAAATGTTTTCTTAATATTCTACCTTGTTAATTGGACTTTCTGGGTCATGTTTAAGTTTAATTAATGTAATCAACTTTTTCAGCCTCCTGGTCCTGGGAGTGTTTCTCTATTACAATTCCGTGCACAATTGCGTGCTGTTTTTACATGGTGCTTAGGGTATTGTCTGGTCTCTAATTTTCCAATAGTGTTTGTGACTGTGTGTCAAAATCCTAAACTGTATTGCAGTTGCGTCATATACATAAGAATTGTCCTTAAGGCAAATTATCACATAGTGCTTTCGGATGATGACTGCTGTAAAGTAGCAGACTTTTTCTTTCCATTGGCTTCTTATATGTGCTGGTTATTATCTCATTGTCCGTTTTCTTTACCATCAAATCTAGAAATGGTAGTTCCTTATCTGTGATGGTCTTTGAGAATACCTACCCATAGCATACCTGTGGCGGACTGTCATAAGTGCCGGTGTGCACAATTGAATGCCTGTGCTGAGCACCGGAAGCCATTGCCTCAAATTAAGCAACAAATGCATGGCTCATCTAGTCAGCTCTGATTGCAGTATTTTTATGACCCAGTTATCTTTCTATGTACATACTAGGCTAGACACGCATGGAAAATGTGATAAGAATTGCATCACACGGCAGAACATTTCTTTTTACCTGCTGGCGCTTGTGGTGTTAACATTTTCATCTATGTGATGCTGTAGACTTGAATAGTTGCACAATCAGTGAGGCATCACCGACACTGGTCACGTTTTACGACAAGAATTTGGAGTAAAGTTCAGATTGATATTGAAAGCACCATAATGCAAATTCCCCTTTTTAGGTCTCAGCTAGACAGCGCATGCGCTGCCTCGAAGAGACATGTAGGGGGTTATTTAGAAGCCCATTGCGCCGCTGGCTTGCCCTTATTTACAAGGTCACATAAAGTCACCCTGCGTGACTTTTCATGGCCTTGAAAATATGGGCCCCTTACATACTTTAGTCTGCGTGAAAGGTGCATTCCATGGGTGCTGTTCACACGCAACAACCATGGGACTTGACGAATTCCCAGATTTACAACATTTTGTTGAATTTGGGATGCGTTAGAATCCTATGCCACCACAGGGGAGGCGTAGGAATGGCGCAACAAGGAGAAATACTTCTATTGCTCCTCTGCAGCACTCATAGAAAGGGGAAAATGCCATTAATGGTATAATCATCCTCGCAGCGTAGGCACCCTTGCAAAATGAGGAAATAGTGTCTGTGCTGACGCATGTCTGCCAATTGTCTGCCAGCGCAGGTACAGCACAAGGATGCATCATATTGTTGTTAATACGACGCATCCCTGTGCTGTGAAAATTACATAGCACGGCGCAGCTAAATGGCGCTGCACCATTTTCTTGTAGATGAGCCACGTAGTGTTCAATCTGTGGACTTCAGCCCACTCATAAGCTTTCCATTTGCTTGCTACATCGTCGTTCTCAAATGACACATAATACCCCTTCACATATTTCTAGTACACTCAATACCACATAATTTCTATCCACATATTTCCACTGCACCCCATGCCACATAATTCCACTTAATTAGGGGTTTCCAACCAGTAGCTCCTGACCAATTGTAGCTCTCCAGCTACCTCTGAGTAGCACACCTGTGTGCAGCCCGGCTTATTAAATTGGAAAGCTTTTGCTTGGTTTAATTATTATACATATAAAATGAAATTATACAGTACTGATAATATTAGTAGCTGTCAATGCACTTCATTGAACATAAGTAGCTCTCAGTACAGAAAAGGTTGGAGACCCCTGAAGAACTCCACTCAACACCACACAATTATATGCCACACAATTCCAGAACAAACAATTCCAATCCAACCCACATAATGCCATTCTGCAGTACATACATCCACTCAACTCCATAACATATGGCTAAATGGCATTGTTATTGACAACACCAATAGCTCTCAGATTGCTGAGGCCTATTGGCTTTGCCAATGCCTGTTAAATAATTTAGTTGATTTTAGTCAATGGCTTTCATGGGGTCCCTTGTGCCCTGCACGGACACCACATATTTATTATCTCTTTCTCTTTAGCAAAGATATCTAGGGGTGTTGTTAAAGCCATTTTTATAGTAGTATTACAAGAAATTCCGAAGGTGTTGAATATGGAAACGATTTCTTTAACAATGCTAGAGAGAGTGGTAGGTCAGTTTTCTTCCACGATTCAGGCTATTTGTCCCTTACCTTTGAATTATCAGGCTCTTCAGAGGTTAAAAGCCAGGCACTCAAGGAGTGGTTTGAAGTATTCAGAGCAGATTATGCTCAAAGGGTAAGTGAAAGGAGAACTTGTGTGGAGGTTAAGGAATATGGAGGATTGGAATTGAAAAGCTATCTTTGGAGAGAATCTGGAGATGATTATACAGACAGATGCGAGTTTGTCAGGTTGGAGAGTTCGCTGTGGTGCAATTTCAACAGGATGTATATGGTCAGAGGAGGAAAGAAGGCTCCATATATATTGTCAAGAGCTTCTGGCAGGATCTTTTGCAATAAGGAGTTTTACAAGGGACAAAGCAAAGTGTTCATTACTCCTGAGAAGGAACAATGTATCAGCGGTGAGATATGTGAACAAGTAGGGGGGTTCACGATCAAAGGATCTGGCATTACTGTATTGGTATTCAAGGAATCACTGGGACTCCAGTGATTGGAGAATGCACAGGTCAGTTTTTATAAAGCTGATGGGGATTTGAGGTCCTTGTCAGGTGGATCTGTTTGCGAACACGTTCAATGCCCAATTAGTGAAGTTATTCAGCTGGCATCCGGATCCGGAGTCAGCAGGAATAGATGCTTTCCGGCAGGATTGGAGGTGTCTCAGTCCTTATGCGTTTCCTCCACTTCCGATGATTACTCATGTAACTTGGATGGTGCGCAGGTGGAAGGAGACCTGCGCTGTTAGGGACACCTCTCTATGGAAATCGCAGATTTGGTACCTGATTCTCCTGGAGATGTTGGTAGATTTACCAATTCTCTTGCCAGCATTTCAGGAAATTCTTTTGGGACCATTAGGAGAAATACACAAGTTTTGTAATGTCAAATCAGTTGAAGCTGGTCGCCTGAAAATGTTCAGGCATATCTGGGAGGTGCCAGGTCTTTCACAGGAATCTTCAGATCTTATTAGAGAATCCTGCGCTCCGGGCATCAGAAAAACATGTAGATTGACATGATAGAAATGGGTTTGTTAGTGTGTGCAGAGGGATTTTATCCCGTTTCCGTGGATGTTGTAGAAGTAGTTAACTATTGGTCTCATTTGTTTAAGTCAGGAACTCCATACAGGACCATTAATTTGCATAGATCTGCTATTGCTGCAGGGCATGAATTGTTGAATGGTGTTTCCATTGGGCAGGATGTAGTTTTGGTTAGGCGTTTGATGTGGAGTTTAAGAGTTTCAAAACCTCCAATTTCAGGATACAATTCTGTTTGGGATTTTTCTAAAGTGCTTAACTATCTGGAAAGATTAGAGGGAAATGCTGATTTGAATTTAAAGGTTTTGTCTCATAAGCTAACTATTTTGCTGTGTTTACTTTCTTTTAGGTGAGTTTCAGATGTAAGAGCTTTGCATGTTAGTGGTAGAATTTTTATTCCAGAAGCAGTATGTTTTACTTGAATAAAAGGACCAAGACAAATTCGGAAACTATCTTCTCTCCTTATTTTAATGAGCATGAGAAGTTGTGTGTGATTCATTGCCTTAAAGAGTGTGAAAGGAGGACACCACAGTTACTTTCCTTAACAGAACATCAGGTGTTAATATATTTTAGACATCCACATAAGGCAGTGTCAGCACCTACTGTTGCTCGTAGGGGTGAAGGAGGTGATGAAAAATGCCGTTGTGGATGTACATTTGTTTGGTGCAAATTCTGTGAGGGGTGCTTCTGCTTCAAACTCATTTATGCTTGGGGTACATTGCAGGACATTTTGAAGTGTGGTCAAATGATGCAATTTTCAAGATGTTTTACTGAAACCTGTTATGAATGTGGCTTCTTGCTTATTGGGTGAAGCTTTAAACTTGCAACAATGTTATCCTCCAGTCTTGCCATAAAATGTAGATTATCCCCAGCTTTGAGGGTTAGAAATTCTGGATTTTATTAAAGACACAGAAGCTAATATTAATCCTCCCTTTTGCCCAACCCTGTCTTTAAGTTTTTTTTATTTTTTCTTATAGCTTGTACGTAACAATAAGAAGAAGATGGAAGAAGTAAGGATCTACTGGAAATAAAGTTGTTTTGGAATTCAGGAGAATGTTGTTTGGACTTTGATCATGTTAATATTTGGAAGTATTTTGGAAAATGTTTATTATATGATATGTTTGGCAGTATTCTAAAAAAAGAAGGAAGAAGGCGGGGTTCTGGCTTTTTGTTGAGATTGGAATTTTGTTAATGTTCTGTATTCTTTAAAGCGGCTGCTCTGGGTAGTGGCAAGAAAGGAGATTGTAATAATATTAGCCTCCGTGTCTTTAATAAAACCCACATTTTCTGACCATCAAATCTGGGGGAAATCAACTTCATCCCCTGCATGGCGTACAGTTGTGTCTGCCCTGACTGCCCAACTGAAAGAATCCGGTATGCTAGTTTTAGGATCTCTTGCCCAGCTTCACACTAACCTAGTATGTATGCGTAGACCTAGGCTGCCGGTCCCTGGTCCTATCACTAGTAAAGCAGTGGTAGAAGCGTACCAAGCTTTTGTGAACTAGCAGTTGTGACCAGACTTATTTACCTGTGTCACGGGATGGACAGCCTAATGTATATTGGTCCATGAAGTCCATACCCAACTGTTCCCAAGGCTTCCTAAGGTACTGGGGATGGAGATGTGTTGTAAATGTGAAGAGATTTATCAGCTTCTCTACATTCAGTGGACCTTGCAATAAAAACATCCACCTCTGTGTCCAGTCCTGCCACCAATAGTAAGCATAAAGAATTTTCTTTGTTCCAGTCATCCCCACATGCCCCTGATGGACAAACATAACAAGGCAAAATCCTAACTCCATGGGAGGAATGAAAATATTCTCTCTCAAGATTAATTCATGCTCTATGTTCAGCTCATCTTTCCTTTTGGAAAAAGATTTCATCTCACTCCCCAAGTCGTTTTCTTTGGGTCACCCCTTGGGAATGAACTGTCTCAAATACATTTGGCAATTATCTTGTGCAAAGCAACTTACCCACTCTTGAAATGTAATATCCTCAGAAATCGTAATACCATCCACCAGTCTTACCACACTGAGATCATCAGGTGCATCCAAAGGCCATCCTGAAAGGAAAACTGCCCTAAGATTCTTCCCACACAAAATATGTCTTACTCTGAAAATAAATTATTAAATATTTTGCAACAGCCTTACGAGCTCTATTGAGGCTTCTTTCTGTCAGCAAATATACTAATGGTGTCTTATTTGTTACTAATGAAACTTATCTTCCCCACAAATACATAGCAAAATATTTGTTGTCCAAACACAGTCTAGTGCTTCTCTTTCTATAGTACTGTAACTGTGCTCAGACTTAGCTAGACATCTGGAAGCGCATGAAGTGCTTTTTTCTTTTTCCCCAACAATTTGACTAAGTACAGCTCCTAAGGCCATACCACAGGCTACAACAGCTATGGATTTAGCATCATCTCTATAAACATGAAGTGTCAGGGCATCAGTGATTGCAGCCTTTTGTCTCTCAAATGTGTCATTTTTCTCCTCTTCCCATTTATACGTCATACCACTCCTTAATAGTTTTCCTAAAGGTTCTGTCTGGAGAGCAAAAGTGTCCACAAAGCGGGAATAATACACAACCCTGGGAAAGATCGTAATTGGTCTTTACCTTTGGGAGCTGGGCTGTTCTTTCTTTATAGCTTCCAGTAAGTCTGTTTTTGAAGCAATATGATGACCCAAATATTCAACAATTATTTTTACCATAAACTGGAATTGCTCCTTTTTAATTGTGATCCCCTTGTCCGGTAATATTTTAATCACCATTTATAACAGTAGTAAGTGATTTTTCTCAGTTTACATGAACAGAGAATGTTATCCTGGTAAGGAAAACATTTTCCAACTTACCAACATACTATACATCAGCATTTGGAAAACCAAGGCTTCCAAGGATAGGCCACACAGCATGCAAATGAATCTAAATACTCAATAAGGTGTTTTTAAAAGCAGTTAGAGATCTAGAATTCTTAATGAGTTCAACTTGATGGTGAGGAGCTCTCAAACGTATTGTGGAGAACACCCTTGCTTTCCCCAGTTGGGCCAACATTCCCTAAATCTTAGGTAGGGGAAAACAGTCTATCAAGATGTTCTTATTTAATAACCTGAGGTCCACACACAATGTTATGCCCCCCCATCTTTTTAGCTAAGATAGCAAAGATCTATTGGGATGAGTCAAAACTTTCTATAACCTTTTCTGAAAGCAGCATGTTAGATGTTTTTTTAACTGTCTCCTGTCACTCAATGGAACGTTCCATACTTTGTGAACAATAAGAATGGAATACACCTTCAGAATGATTTTATGTTCATATTCCTTTACCATGCCCAATTTATCATCAAACTAGTACTTATATGTGGACAACTTATTCTAAGGTGTGCCAAACTAGTGCAATGGGTAGACGAAAGGTATGAGGATGTGACGAGTTCCGACGTCGACTGGACATCCTTTGATTTGTGAAAAAGGAGGGAGCCTGCCATTTAAAGGCAGCCATCGAAAGCAGTGTTTTGTTTGAGAAGGTTCGATGCCGGGTGTAATACGCCGCATTTGACCGCAGGACACTTGGAAGCTGGTCACTCTCCCTGCCTGGGACCGCTGATTTTAAAAGGACGCTGCATCTGGGGAGGCTGTTCTGTTCCATCCCGGGACTGCGAGGACCAGGGTGCTCGCTGTTGTGCTGACCCAGCACACCTGTGTCCTCTTCCCGGCTCCTCCCCCATCAAGCATTTTACCTCTCGCGGCCCCCGCTTCGCGGGTGCCGCTTGCCGCATTTGACCGCAGGACACTTGGAAGCTGGTCACTCTCCCTGCCTGGGACCGCTGATTTTAAAAGGACGCTGCATCTGGGGAGGCTGTTCTGTTCCATCCCGGGACTGCGAGGACCAGGGTGCTCGCTGTTGTGCTGACCCAGCACACCTGTGTCCTCTTCCCGGCTCCTCCCACATCAAGCATTTTACCTCTCGCGGCCCCCGCTTCGCGGGGGCCGCTCGCCGCATTTGACCGCAGGACACTTGGAAGCTGGTCACTCTCCCTGCCTGGGACCGCTGATTTTAAAAGGACGCTGCATCTGGGGAGGCTGTTCTGTTCCATCCCGGGACTGCGAGGACCAGGGTGCTCGCTGTTGTGCTGACCCAGCACACCTGTGTCCTCTTCCCGGCTCCTCCCCCATCAAGCATTTTACCTCTCGCGGCCCCCGCTTCGCGGGAGCCGCTCGCCGCATTTGACCGCAGGACACTTGGAAGCTGGTCACTCTCCCTGCCTGGGACCGCCGATTTTAAAAGGACACTGCATCTGGGGAGGCTGTTCTGTTCCATCCCGGGACTGCGAGGACCAGGGTGCTCGCTGTTGTGCTGACCCAGCACACCTGTGTCCTCTTCCCGGCTCCTCCCCCTTTCTTTACGCCTGACCAGTATATGATCCCCGCCCCTACGCGCCAGCGGAACGCGCCCGGAGCAAAGACCGGGCAAAGAGCGGGCCGTTTGAGGCCGTTAGAGGACGGAGGAGGCCGGGCCAGGGCCATACCCCTTAGACCTTTACCGGAACAAGAGGGATAATTAAAGGACCCTTTACGAAGAGATGTCGACAAGAGAGACAAGGAGCAAAAGTGCCATGGCTTCCACGACCTTATCAAAGGGAACATTGGACAATTATTTTGTGAAAGCAGGGTCGTTGTTAATTGAGGACATCACGCTCCTTGAAAGGCGAATATCCCAAGAGCTGGACTGGGTGCGGAGATCGTCTATGGGCCCTTTGGCCCAGGCTAAGTCGCCTGTGGTAAGCTCAGAATTCACCACGCCGGACACATTGGTGGATGACATTAATGATTTTTCTGAGTCATTGAATATATTGAATTGCACTTCCCAGGCAAGTAGTAAGGACCCTAGTGATTCTGTAGATTTTAGTATGCTAACTCTTCCCGGAGCCCAACCCCATCCTACAACTATTATAAATCCTACACTAGATCCTGACATTACTAATCCCTCAGGCTCTAAACCAAATAAGCGAGGTGGAATTAGTGAGGGAGCGATTCCAAAAAAACGTGGAGGGCCTAAGGGCAAAAGAAAGCAAAGCACGATAGTTCCACCCACAAACATGCCACCAAAAAGTTCCCGCTTAACTACCAGGGAAAAACCGCAATCAGACAGAGCTGAGCTCATGCCCTTGAACTCAGCAAAGAAGATAAGTAACCAATCCAATCTAACCCTACCTGAATATATCGAGGAGGATGTCACCCTTGCGGACATAGGTGCTCTCTTAAGAAATCTCTTAAGCCCGTTGGAAGAAAGACTAATAAAGATGGAGGCTAGGCTAGTGGCTATAGAAAAATCAACAGTCCAACTAGCCGATAGCCTGAAAATAACCAACAAAGGTAGAGCAAAGGCTTCCGATAGGGTTGCTCAAAGGGATTCCCCCCAAATCACACACCAAGCTAAAAGTGCCTCACACAACAGGCAGTATCTAGCTCGCCTACCTGTATTATTACTGACCTGACGGCAGATGTTGCAAATAAACATGTTAATCAGTTTAATCATACATCTCCCCCCCCCTACGAGGGTAGTTCAAACTGGGGAGAGCAAATCTGCTTCTACCAATCCATCTAATGATGCGAAATTACCGACGAAGGGTGCCAATGAGAGAACAAACCCTGGACCAATACATCTCCCCCCAGAGGCAGTACCATACACTGTTGTGTTGGTGGGGGTTCCAGAATTGAACTCCACCTTTAAAGAATCCACTATCTCTCTTAAGAACAAGGTGATAAATTGGTTATGTACGTATAGGCCGCTCCCGGAAGGTATAGTGAGCCCCGTTCTCATGGTAAGAAGGGTCCCGTGGGTGGGTAACTCTACTAAATCCATAAAGGGCGACTGCGTCGTAGTTAATTTCAAAGACCAAAGGGCCGTCCTGCATATATGTGGGTGGCCCAATGACGCAGAGGGGACCACCATTCAATCTCTACCCCTCTCTTTCTTCTATCCTCCCCTGGCATATGATAGAGAGGATGAGATATGGGGGGCACAGATACAAAGATCGATCAGGTGGGGAGATCACAAGAAAAGGGGAGCCACCTATTATCCCAGAAGACAATATCTAGGGAACCCTGAAATTAATACACACCATTCACACCAAGAGAGATTGGGGGAGGAGTTGTTAAGAGGATGGAGAGCACCACCCGACCCTCGCAGGCAGGAACTTGTCCACTACACACCCAGTATGATAGACGAGGGATGGGAAATCTGCCACGGTAGAGGTAGTAACCGTGGCGCAGAAATGCAAAATCAATACTCCCGGAGACCCCCCCACTACTTTCATCTCCCACTCCAGAATAGATATAGCCATTTAGATATGGTGGACTGACTGTCCATACACGCAAGTGGGAAATCTAATTCTGCAGCAGGGGAGATTGTGGAAGAAGTTAACCTAGGAATAAAGCTGCTTAATCCCCCCGAACATCATGTGGCTCTGAACAACCCGGCTGCCGCGGCACGCCATGATGTGGAGGGAGATATGAACACCCCACTAACAAACATAGAGGTAATGATCAGAGATAAAGGGGACGCTTGTACTCACACTACCATTTGTAGTACCAGGTCCCATTCATTAAAAATACTATCTTGGAACGTGGCGGGCCTGGGAAACAAGTTTGATTCCCAGGATTGGACTGAATATACTGATTCCAAGGATCTATGTATGTTTCAGGAAACATGGAAAAGAGAGGAACATGAGAGGCGGGGCTTCGCAGTATTCTCCATTCCTGCGAAATGGGGGGGAAGGGGGCGCCCATCCGGCGGACTTGAAACTTGGGTCGGTATCCACTTGGGATGCAAGGCTACGCGTTTCCCAGTGGAATCCGAAGATATACTTGTGGTACTATTGGAATGGCATCATTCTTGCAGACTGGCGGTGGTAAATGTCTATTCGAGGCCGGTTATTATTTCAAAGGAGTCTCCTACCATCGACAAATTAGCGGACCTCTTGGCGGAGCTCCCCCAGGGATTCCCTTTTATAGTAGGTGGGGACTTGAACTCCCATTATGAACCGTTACCAGGTCTTTTAGATGGGGCCTGTTTAGAGGAAGAGGTAAGATGGCGAGTACCATCAATAGTATCTATCCCACCAAAGGCTTGGAGCCCATTGGCAGTACAGATTACTGCCTTAACAATGAGACATGGGCTTAGGGCCTGTAATGGGCGAGCCAAATCCGACATCCCGAGCAAACCTACATTCAACCAAAAAGGCAGGGAATCCAGACTAGATTATATTTTAGTACAGCTTTCCTCTTGGTCATATGTCGCAGACTTTAGGGTCATGGATAGACAAGACAGCGACCATAATGCTTTGGAATTGGACTTTCTCCTTCCTACCCGACCCGGCGGGGAAGGAGAACTCCCCAAGCCAATTTCTGACCTAGTACTTGAGAGTAACAGAAAAAGAATTAAGTGGGAAAAACTAGCAGCCAGTATAGATAAGCTTCCCCGGTTTTATAATAATTTTATCCCTACTTTGGAGAAGATGGCGTTTTTAAGCGAAAAACCAAGTTCTGTGGCCAATAATGAACAGATATGGCTGCACCATGAAGAACTTGTAACGTTTTTATCCGCAGATTTATTTAATAATGGTCCGAGGAGGGGGGGTGGAAGGAGCCAGTGCACTTGGTATAATGCGGCGTGCCGTAGTGCAAGGAGGGATCTCCTGTTGAGTATCAAGAATCGTAAAGATAGGGCGGAGATTCAAACCAGGAGACGAGATTACAAGAGGCTCATTGCCAATGCTAAAATGGAATGGGACCAGAACAAGTGGGAAGAACTTGCAAGATCCTTGGCCTCTATGGATTCAAGGAAGTTCTGGCGAACTGTTAGTTCAGGTTCTGGAGAATTAGCTACGGCAATAGAGCCAAATATTTCATCGAAGTCCTGGCAGGAGCATTTTCAATCCCTGTATACAGAGGCCCCAGGATGTGGGGGCAGTAGCCCCATTCTGTTAGCTGACAATTGCATGACAGGGGATCCATTCACAATAAAGGAAGTTCGCCTTGCCATAACAGGCTTGTCAACCGGAAAGGCATCCGGACTGGATGGTCTCCCTGGCGATCTTTTTAAACAGGAGCCAGATATATGGGCCCCTTACTTTCTGGTCCTATTTAATGCGATTTTAAAGGGCATGCAGGTACCCCGTACTTGGCTGGGCGCAGAGGTGGTCCCGATCTTTAAGAAGGGTTCGCCTCTGCTCCCATCCAACTACAGGCCCATCAGCTTGATAGATGTTTCGCAGAAACTCTTTGGAAGGCTTATCCTAGATCGATTGGAAAATTGGATAGAGGAAACTGCCACCATGAGTCCGTTTCAGGCTGGTTTCAGAAAGGGGGTATCTACTACGGACCAAATTTTTCGGCTAAGTCTTATTTACTGGAGGACGGCACTTGTCGAGGGGGGTTGCCTGTACACGATATTTGTGGATTTACGGGCTGCCTTTGACCTGGTGCCTAGATCCAAACTCTGGAGCATCCTGGGAGATATGGGAGTCCCGCCAGACATACTGGCCATTCTGATTAAATTACATCAGGATAATTTTGCGCAGGTCAGGTATGGGAGGCTGGGAGGCCTAACGGAAAAATTCCCCGTTGACAGGGGGGTGAGGCAGGGTTGTGTGCTTGCACCCACCCTGTTTTGCCTCTTTGTCAACGGGGTTATTGACCATTTGTCCAGGTTAGATGACATCGATGCCCCCAAACTGAATGGCAGCAGGGTGCCCGCCATAATGTTTGCGGATGACACCCTGCTGCTTTCTAAATCACCCATGGGAATTCAGCGGATACTCAACGGGTTCCTAGAGTTTTGTACTCAGAGGGGTCTTGAAATAAACGCCTCAAAGACAAAATTTATGATCTTGAACCCCACTCCCTCCACACGCCCCAATCCTTTGCTAGGCACGGCACGTCTGGAGAGGGTTAACACATTTGAATATCTGGGGGTAACCCTGAATGAGAAAATGACATGGGGAACTCATACGACTAGGGCAAATTTGAAGTTATCCCAGAAGACGGGGGGCATCCTGAGAATGGTGGGTAAATCCATTTACCGCCCACTGGGCCCTATGATACAGATTTATAAATCCCAAGCACGGGGCTCAGTTGTATACGGGGCGGAACTTTGGGGCCATGTTTCTGTAAAAAACCTATCAACTACAGAAAACAAATTCCTTAAACAGCTAGTGGCCCTTCCCTCGAGCACACCATTGCTTCCACTCAGATTGGATCTAGGTTTGAGGCCAATTGCTGAGGAGCTAGGTCTAAAGCCTTTAGCTTTTTGGCGACGAATATGGAGCAGCCAGGACCTTGGTGTTTACAGAAATGAGCATCGAGAGTTCCTGGCCCTACCAAATACCAGTAACATCCCTTGGTTAAAATACATAAGGAGCATATGCGAAAGTTTGGGTCTTCCGGAACTATGGACTGACCCTGCGACCGCAAGTAGGAGGATCTCCAGGAAGGCACTCTCACAACTTTATTACCAGCAGAAGTTGATCATTGACATAGGTAATACACGGGTGGGATAATTGACCCATACATTCTTACAATTCAAAGATTCCTACCAAATGGAAAGTGTATTAGATGGTATGAGTCCTGCGCTGGCAAGAAAACTATATCTTCATTGGAGATATGGCTCCTTGCCATTGAGGGCCTTCACTAGTTCTTGGTCCAACCCACCAGCAGTAGAGCAGTGCCCAGCATGCACCCATCCCTCTGAGAGTGACTTACATGTACTCTTCTTTTGTAAAGCTTATCAACGTGCGAGGAGGTATTGGCTCCTGCCTATTCTTAAAAATATGGGCTTTAGGAAATATCTCCCCGCGTATCTCCCCGCGTTTAGAATTCTCAAAACTGACATGTCACCTCCGATCGTTTTTGCTGTAGCAAAGTACTTAATGGCTATGTGGCATATACGATCGCGGGTTCTAAAAGAGGGGGATACTGTATAAAGTCTCAAGATATTGGTTGATTTTTAGTATGGATTATAATGCCTGTAACATGCAATGTTGAGCTTGTGTGCAATTTAAAAACTTTTTCTTAACAATATTGTAAATTTTAAATCTCAAACAATGTTATGTATTTTTATCTTTGATGGTCTAAATGACCGAGAATAAAGATTAAACTTAAAACTTATATATTTCAAGTAAATGTCCTATTGAACTCATATAAAGAGAAAACACATCAACAAGTGATATGCGACAAGTAGTACCATTCCCATTGCACCTCGATATCTTCACGTAAGAATATTGTTTCCTTTCGTGGCAACATAAATCTTAGTGTAAATCACCTTGTCCTTATATGTGACCTTATCCTGAAAAAAAAACATGTCCATACTAAATTCCTCACATGCCACAGTCAGGAGGAAAACGTTCTATCTGATTCCACACCCATTATAATACAAGTTATCAGTCATTATGGTGACAGGAGTGACTTTGACTTGAACATCCCCAATGGTTATTATGCATACAGGATTCCTACCTTTCCCTAGTTTATAATAAGAATTCACCATCTTGATGGGCAGCACAACTCTGCCTGCATTTCCATCAACCCCCTATTTTCCCTCAGAAGAAATTTCATATTCTTTAGCCATTACCACCTTTTTGGCAGCTTTACAAACCCTGGCAAAATTGCCAACCTTCTTGTGTTTTAAACGGGAATGTTTACCTTACATTATTTACTCTGCATGGCTTTACCCCGCATTTTTACTGGGCAATAACTTTTACAACGCAGGGCTTTACACCGTAAAACTGTTACACCGCATTCCCCAAAGTAACACCCCCCTGGAGTTAGAATAGTAATTGCGTTATAATGGGAAATGCGTTCTAACGAAGTGTGTTGTAAAGCCCTGCGTTGTAAAAGATTTTGCGGAGTAAAAACTGCGGGGTAAAATCATGGGGGTAACGTCACATAACCGTTTTAAACAGGTTTTAGAAAGGATGCATTTTCCTTGTGGGGAGAAACGTCACCACAATGAACACCGCTGAGTAATTTCATCCTGGTTAATTCAAATGTTCCAGGTTTTCTAACAACCAATCAAAACTGCTCATCCACATGAACTCGACAATATATGTATGATATCTTCATTTATTGACAAGAATTCTTCTTTAACGTATAGTGTTACGCCATCTCACTATGTTTGTCACATATCCCATGGATTTTAGAATCCCGATGAATTTCAGGCCTACCCCTTTTTCAGGGGAATATTTATCCTCGATGGGATAGAAGACAGCCACTCGTAGCGTGTCAGGTTTTATCCACTGAAGGGAACTGATTAGAATTTGCTAAGAGGCCTTTAGAACCACATCTAAAACACGTGTCCATTAAACTTGCACTATAATTCTCATGTTTCCTGGTTTTCATTGTGTGAGGAAAGATTGTACTTTGGTTTAGCCACATTAGTATTTACATTGTCAACTTCAGTTTTCTGTTTGGAATTTGCCCAATTCCTTAGAGGTCATTATAGACCTCTGTATTCCCCTGGTGATCTCTAGTGTCTCTTCAACAGTAAGTTTCCTACAACATAGCAACTTTTCTTGGATTCTTCTATTAAAACAGTTACCGACAATTTGATCTCTCAAATAATTGTCTAAATTGCCATCAAATTCACAAGTGGGTGCAAGAATTCTAAGTTCAGCTAATAAGCCATCGATTAATCCCACTCAACTGTCACTGAAAGTGTTAACACAGGTAAATTATCAACAATTCTCTGGCCTTCCGTGCCTAAACAGTTGTATAGCATGGATTGTTTTCTTTTAGGATCATATTTTGACCCTTCAATCACTATTAAATAGCTGTTGAAAGCCTTTAACCCTTGTTTCCAATTTAATTTTTGCACACCTGGTTCGGCAAGAAATCCTGTGGGAATATTTGCATTTTTCATCTTTATTCATATGAAAAATGATAAAGCACTTCCCTACAGTTTGCTAATATCTTATAAATGCAATGGTGCACAAACTCGGTTGCCCTTCTTGCACCAGAGAGCTACCACAGAAATTAGCCATCCCCGGATGAGTTTTCAATGCCCAATAGCAAATGTCCAAATGGCATTTGAACAATTAGCAGTTTTTTGTAAAATCTATTTTCTTCCATCCTGTATAGCTTCACTAACCAATAACAAATGTCAACTGAAGTTCACACATGACCAATCAGCATGCAGGAAGAGGCCATGCGCCGGATTGTCCTGTTCCAGGGCACATGAATCGGTGATGCATCCACTCAAGAGCATGAGGTAAGGGACACACGTCCCTCACAGCACATGCCCTGTATCTGCCAAATATCACCATGATGAGTAAAAGCTGAAAATTGTTGAAAATGCTTATGCGTGATATTGAAGGAAGAAAAGAGCTCACCTTAGTCAACAAGTATATTGATTAAAGTGAACAGATAGCAACAGTTGGTGCAGAGTATTAAAGTTGAAATTTGCTGTTCCCCAAAGGGTCCATTAAAATCTCACACCGAATGTATGATGCAGGCAAAACAGCATATGGATCAGGCATCGTAGTTTCAGAAGAAGTTTATTCTTGATATTCAAAGGAGAAACAGTACACGATATTGCTTGGTGACTGTTCCAGACTCAGTCAGGCACCTGACTTGAGACTGGAACCCTCACCAAGAGATGCCGCTATGAACATTCAAGGGAAGAAGGGAAGAAGAAAATTCTACTGTAAAAAATACCTGACTTACAAGTAGCCATCAATACGACTAGAACCAACTCATAACACACCCCTTCCCTCTACTGGAACCCTACAAGCAACTAGATTCGAAGGATAGCATTACAATACTAGAACCAACCTGTGAGGACAAAACAAAAACAGAAATACTTCACATAATCACTCATATGCCTGGATGCACCAGAGCATCGTTCAGGTCTCCGTTCTATGGAGCTCATAACAAGTGTGGATGATGATACCTCACTGGCACATAAAGCACGAGAGGGAGAGGATCCGTCACCAACCAACCCTGTCATGCCCATGAAGAATGTTGTAGGGGTAGCTCCAACATCCACAGAATTAGCACCTGCATTAGCTGAAAAACTATACGAAGTGTTAACACCATCAAGCCACCGTAAGAAATGTTGCTAGTAGTTCAGGGGGGTGTAAACCCTACTCAAGCAACAACCACAGTCCTTGTCAAGGCGAACCACAAAAGTCACTAAATTACCTGTCCTTAACCCTCTGATAGATTTACACAAAAATAGTCAGGTTTAACTTAGAGGCACTGTGTAAAGTATTTATACGGATGTATGACGATACAATGCAAACATTTACAACGCATGCCTTTACAATGCAGTTGTTACATCGCAACATCCTTTACAACGCATGTTTTTACATCGTATGCCATTACAAGGCATTTTTAGAAACGACATTTACAACACATTCCATTACAGCGCATACCATTACAATGCATACCATTACAACGCATGTTACTTTTAGGGCAACAGTAGGGTAAGTGTTGGATAGTGTAGGGGTGAAAAATTATTATTCCCATTCCAGTGAGTGAAAAAGTAGGGTAAGTGTTGGATACTGTAGGGGTAAAAATGACTATTCCTGCTCCAGTGAGTGCAACAGTAGGGTAAGTGTTCGATAGTGTTGGAGTTAAAAAATACTATTCCCACTCCAGTGAGTGCAACAGTAGGGTAAGTGTTGGATTGGGGAGGGGTAAAATGACTATTCCCCATTACTTACCTTATATTGCGTTGTAATGACATGCGTTGTAGTGACATGCGATGTAATGGCTGCGTTGTAATGGCATGCGATGTAAAGGATGTTGCGTTGTAAAGACTGCGTTGTAAAGGTAGTGCGATGTAATGACTGTGTTGTAAAGGTTGTTTCCCATTTATGCAGCACTCACACAGTAATAAAGTAAAAACACAACAAATTCAAAACCAATTTAGAAAAATAGAGAAACTTTTTATGAATAAAAATATATCAAAAAGAGTTAAATCCGCTCAGTAGAACTGGAGTTATGAATTTGTAAAGATTTCAGTGGAAAATAGCGCCTAAATGTTCTAAGCGCCAACTGCGGGTATCTGGTCGTGAGAAATAATGGCAAATTCAAAAGTAAAGGCTGATCACACTGAAGCATGGGTCGGATACACACGGTGGATTGGGCCTGGTCTAACCTTACCTTTTGACTTAGAAGAAATTTTAAAGAAAAGTTTATGAGAAGGTAAAGGTTCAGCGGTGCAGGGCAGCAGGTGTTGTCCGATGAGGAGGCTTTGTCACTGGGAAGCCGCTGGACGAAGTCATGGTGAAGATTTCTACCTTTGGACTTAGTCACTTTTTTGGAAGTCCAAAATCTCTAGTGGGATGAAGCTGCAGACTGTAGAGGACAAGGGCTTCATGAGGTCAGATGCCTTCTCCAAGAGGTCCCGCTGAACAGGATGTGGTGCAGCGGAGAAGAGCGTAGCAGGAGCTGCTGCGAAGTCTGGCCAACTGGAGATGCAACTGGGGGGATGGGCTGGCAGATTAGTGCCAGCCTTTTGTCAGTTCTCAGGCCACTTTTTGCTGAAACTTTTTCTATGTCCCAGGTTCTTGCAGGAGTACCACCAGCACCACTTCCAAGGGTTCAAGACCTGGAAGGTACCGCATGGGGGGTAAGGACTCACTCAAGCAGAGGCCAGGTGCAGGGTTCAATGCCCCAGGAGATTTTTAGCTCACGCAGGAGGCCAGCCAACTAGCCCTTGGAGTCACTTCTGGTGGTCCTTGATTCAAGGAGATGGTTCAGTTCTCATTAAAACCGCAAGGCAGGCCTTCTAAGCAGCAGGGCAGTCCTCTGGTAGTAGCAGGACAGTCTTCCGGGGGTCCAAGGCAGTCATTCTGAAGTGTACCACAGGTCCTGAAGTGTACTGAAGAGTTGTTATGAGGGTTCAATATTTATACCGGTTGCAAGCCCTTAAGTAGGGGACATCCTGGGCTATCCCCACATCTGGCTCTGGATAGTGCTTCCATTCTCCTGCCATGGCTCCAAGAAGACTGGGGTGACAAAAGACTGGTGTCAGGTTCCATTTGTGTGTCTGCTAGATGCAGCCCTTTGAAGAGTAAGTGGGACAGGGAACGGTTCCGCGCCCAGCCATCCAGGCAGGATGACCCGTCCTGCCTACACCCAGTTACCTTTGTCTCTCTGTCTGGCAGGAATACACAAACTACAACTGCAGAGCAATTTAAACACAAAAACTGAGGCTTATACAGCACACCATTTGTCCTTATCTAGTACTAATTACGTATGTCAAACCCTTGCGTGTATATAACCCTAAATTCAAAGCGGAGAAGACACAACAGTATTAATCAAAAACAGGAATCCAGAAAGGTCATTCTTCATGCCGTTTAGCAGTCTTTATTCTTATTGTACAAATCTTAAAATTCCCAGCACACGATTAACCCCTTCCATGCGGGGCGGATTCCCCCGCGGTGCTGACTGCTGCTTGCGCGGGCGTGCTCATGACGGAACGGTTCCGTCATGAGCACAGCTCAACCGACGCTCATGACGGAACCGTTCCGTCATGAGCGTCGAAGGGGTTAACTGCAGAGCAATTCACAGTCATGCGACTCAGGAGACTGGCAGCAGGCACAAATGTTTATGTCAAGAAAATGCCTACTTTCTAAAAGAAGCATTTTCAGAATTGTGATGTAAAATACAACTTTATAATTAAAGAAGATTTTAAATGACAATATTTTGTAATATTTCTACCTCCTCTCATTCAAATGTCAGCACTTATTAAATATAATAAGGTAACTCAATGTTGTCCAAAGGGAGCGATAAGCCTTCTAGCGGTAAAAACAAATTTAGAAGTTTTGCGCTACCAGGTCATGAAAACCCCACATGCCCTACATTTTCAATACAGTGTACCCTATGGGCATTTAGGGATTACCTTAGGGGTAATGTATAAGTATTAAAAATAAAGTTTTAGGCCTGGCAAAAAGTTTATTTTGACACTTCTAACTGGAAGTTTAAAACTGCCAACAGGCTGCAATGGCAGGCCTGAGATATGTTTTTAAGTGCTACTTTAGTAGTGGCACAATGAATGCTGCAGACAGACTAGTAGCATTCAATTTACAGGCCCTGGGTACATGTAGTACCACTTTACTAGAGGCTTACTAGTAAATTAAATGTGCCAATCAGGTGTAGGCCACTTTTACCATGTGTAAGGGAGTGAGCACTAGCACTTTAGCACTGGTTAGCAGTGGTACAGTACACAGAGTCCTAATGCCAACAGAAATTATCTCAGAAAACAGAAGAAGAGAAGGCAAAAAGTTTGGGGGAAGACCGCACGAAGGTTGTCACATCTAACAGCCACAAATTGTTCGACTTAGTTGCCAACCATGCTCACTTGCACCCTTGATCTTAAATTGCATCATATTGACGCATGCTGGCACGTCTACATGCTAACTTGAATCCTAGCATGAAAATATTATTGCGTGTATGTTTGTGATATTTACAACAAATACATGGAAGGTGTGTGAGTGACACAGAGTCAAGGAGGCCTGCAGGGGCCATTTTGAAAGCCCTGGCCTGTTCAAGTGAACAAGAAGGAAGTGAGGTTGCTTTTGGAGACAGTGGGAGTGTAATGCTGACATTCCTGAAAGTGGAGGGTGGGGACATGGTAGACGGTGAGGGAGAACGGTGGGACTGCAGCATATGTGTTTGAGAGCGTAAAGGGTACCTTAGTTGAAGGCAGCCTTTTGTCTCTTTTCTTGACCACTGTCAGTTTGGCTGTGGCTAACTAGCTGCAGAATGCTCACACCTCTTTTTGCCTTTGTTGTGGTTTCTCTCGCCTGGAGACGACCCTGCTGTGTGGCGAATCAAACTACATCAAGATTGAGACTCTGGAAGACTGCATTAGAAGGACACATGAAAGAAGAACCAACTCAAACTGCCTATGAAGGTGCATACAGAGAATACACATCCTGGGTCTGCTGTATAAAAGTGGGATCTGTTGACCCATGTATTGTTCCAGTTCCAAGTTCTCTCTAGGGAAGGAGGGGTTGCTCCTCAGAGTACCCACAGAACTGTTGTGCAACCAGGGCTGGTTTCTGCCTAACAGCCAGCTCCAGAGATGTGATGAGACATCAACCCAAGTCTGATCTGAAGGAAAAGCTGTTGGTTATCTAGTTATGTTCTGTTTATCTGTATAGCGCACAACTCACCGGGGAGAGTATCCTGTTGCTGAGAGTATCCTCGCTCTAGTCTGCTCCCTCTACCCTGAAATGCATTAGTGAGCTAACCCTACAGGAGGAGCTGACTGCCAGTGTAAACAAGAAGCAGATGTCCCTAGATCTTAGGGTCCATTCACCAAAAACTCACAGGAATGTGACCGGCATACTCCCAGGCTTGAGCTGTTCACTCTTTCTGAAACCGAGGATCCGTGGCACTTGCCTGAAGTGTGACCAAGTGCACTGCACCGCAGAACGGTTGCTACGTCTGTGGCACTTACCTGAAATGTGCCAGAACAGACTGTTGCTAAGCCCATGGACATTGACTGAAGTGTGCCGAAATGGACTCTGAAGTGGTTAGCCTACAGCACTTGCCTACAGTGTACCCGAGCGGACTGTGCCACTAAACCAATTGTTGATAAATCAGTGGCACTTGTGCAAAGTGTGCCTAGATTAACTCTGAAGAGGGTAACTCCTGCCACTTGCCCAAACTGTGCCAGAGCAGACCACCTCGTTGCAACCTAAATGCAGTTGCCTGAGGTGGTGACCCAAAGTGTACCGTATCAGACTGATGTCCCTGCTGAATCTGTAAAGCAGCTTAAAACAGACCAACTGCTGCCAGTCAAGCTCAAGAACTGAAGTGGATGAATCACTGGATCGACCCTGACTAACTAGCCAGCATGTGTGGAAGTAGGACCCTGTATTGAACCATGATCGCCAACTTTCCACCATATCCTAAAGTGCCCGGAAGACAGCCAAATCTCTAAAGAAAGGCTATGATCCTGACCATCTCCACCTCCTGACTTTATTGTGCAGAACACCTGCTTGTGCTCCTTCGACGGGAGCTGAGTGTTGGCGCACCTGCGACTGGTAAATCTTCCCTGGGCAGAGGAACTAATGTGTACTGAGACCTAACCAAGTTATGCCACAAGGACTCGCTTTGATGAGAAAACTAAGACTGAGCACACACTTTGACTGAAAGGGGGAGCATTGTACCTGTGCCTAAGACCTACAGCAGGCTTGCCCAGTCCTATAGAGCGGGAGGAGGTGAAGAGTGAGCAATTGAAGTACCCTTGTATGAGGTACAATACTCCTGCATTAAAAATTGAGAGTATGTGCATATTGTAGTATGTAGTATTGCATTGTGTCGTACTTTCTTTTTATATAGAAAAGCACTGTGTTGAGCAAGCAGTTAGTATGCTGCTGGATGTTTGTTGGCCTGTGCCGGAGACTCAGAGAACATGCATATTGTAGTGTGTAGAGATTTATTTTTTGTAAAAGGCAAGCTGGGCAATCAGTAAGTATGCTGCAGGTGTTTGTTGAGTGCTGAGCTTAGTGTAACCCCACAGTAACCTCCCTGCGAAACGTATGATTGCTCACCATCAGTCCCACTGAGAAGCACGGAAGTGGTTGTACTAAGCTTGTTTTTTGCCGCTACATTATAATTAGGGCTCCAGGTTTTATGGTATTTATTTTTTTAGCATTTCTGTATTTATCCATATTTATTTTTTGCCCACTTTATCTGTATTTATCCATATTTATTTTTTGCCCACTTTATCTGTATTTATCCATATTTATTTTTTGCCCACTTTATCTGTATTTTTCCATATTTATTTTGTGTTTTGCAGATAATTGAAGTTGTAACACTGTGCATTTCCCTATTTATTTAACTGATAGACACGCAGTCATACTTTGATGTCTGTCTGTTTTAGCAATTTCAGCTGCGAAATATTTATATAGTAAAACATATACCGGTAAATATTAGCATTATACCACAAATGTATGTTGACACGTGGCATTATTTAATGAAATTACATCCTATTTTTTAAATTTCCCATGCAGACCATCTGCTTAGCTGTTGGCCTATGATTCATGAAAAACAGCAAAGAGTCACTTAAAAAAAGCCCAATTTTCTATATTTATCCACTTTTAAAAATAAATGCAGACAGAAAACACACTGTTTTTTGGCTGTAGTTATCTGTAAAAATCCGTAAAACCGGAAAACCGGGAGCCTTAATTATAATGGTCCCTGGGACATCTGAGGGAAATGTCCCAAAGCCCTACAGCTAAGGCCCAGTAGACCCTGATTGCTCTGTGCCCCCTGAAAGGTGTCTGATACAGGTGCTAACTCCCACCGGCCTTGTGCCATGGGTCTTCTGCAGTTCCCTTCCGGCTTCCAGTGGGAGTAGCTGGGTCCCCTAAGGAGGGAAGAAAAAGACGTAGAGTTGGTTTATTCATTCACACAATGCAGCGGGTTCACCATCTAGGGTGACTGGAATTATGTGATTAAGGGTCCCTAGGAATTTTTTATGCATTATTGTTTGCATTACTCTCCCTTACTTAATCCACCACTACTTGTTTATTTTAAAACGTTTTTCGCTCAAACACATGAAAAGTTTATAAGTATGCTTTCATGAGGGCACACTTTTACCAGACACCATTAATATGTATTTAAACAAATGACCAAACCGTAAAGTTATACTACTTCGGCGCATTTTTATGAAGCATAATTTATTGGACTTTTCATGCAACATAACTGAAGTAACATTACTTAAAATTGAATTAATAAAAACTCAACCTACCCAATCCCACAATAAACCCCAGAATCTGAAATAAAAATGGAAAATATGGTTAATAATTTTTATTAAACTTTAAAAAAAAAATAGCAATGCAAAGAAACAACATAATTAATAAATTAATCAACATAAATTAATGTCTAATTAGAAAACACTCCCCAGCCAATCCCCCAATAACTCAAAAACATTTAAATATTTATTTACTATAACACAGATATATAATAAAATAAAACCTGCAGCAGGACAATAAAACACCATAATAAACAACTATTTTACAGTGAATTATATTTTGAAACAGCTGATATGGCTCTTCTATGATCCTCTGTATATCGGCATCTCTTGTAGTCCCAGTATCTCCTTCTATTTTAGAACATGGCTATGTGGTGGTCCAACCAGTTCCGCGTGACCTGCTAAATTGCTCTTTATCTTCTGGCTGTGTTCTGCAGAGTATGAAACACAGGATAGTCATTCCTTTTCTAAAGAAATCCCTGCTTGTCCCTCTGAAACCTGACACTTACCACCCAATTTCTCTCTTACCTTCCTGTTCCAAGATCATTGAGAAACATGTGAGTTAAGCGCCAGGATGCCCGTAGGGTGAAAGAGCGCTTTATAAATCTGACTACCATTAACATTAACATAAATAGCTCTCCAACTATATTGAGCGTAATGACCTGCTTCGTAGGACTCAGTCGGGCTTTCACCCTTCTTCCAGCACTGAATCCACTTGACTGATAGCGACTGAGCCAGTGCACCGGATCTTAGACCCGTGTGATTCTGTGGCGGTCATTTTGTTGGATCGCAGTGCCGCTTTCGACACAGTATCACATAATATCTTGTTAGAAAGACTGTAGCAAATTGGCATTGGTAAAAAGGCCTTGCTTTGGTTGGACTCCTTTTTGCAGGCTCGAACCTTGCAGCTTTTTCAAAAAACGTTTCATTCTAAGGTGTTTCCATCGCATCAAGAAGTGCCTCGTGGGTCCTCCCTGAGTCCAACTCTTTTTAACATTTATGTCTCTCTCCCCCAGCTGATGTCAGCAAACACTATGGATTTACAATCATTTCATATTCTTATTATCACTCTTTCAGAAAAAAGCTATACCACTGCTTGCCTGTGCCTTTCAGAAATATCCAGTTGGATGTACGATAACTGTTTAAAATTAAATGCTGAAAAGACTGAAGTACTGATTTTGGGCAATCCTCCAGCATCTGCTCCACTGCGGAAAACAAACATTACAACGCAGTCATTACAATGCACCACTTTTACAAAGCAGCTGTTACAATGCAACTGCCTTTACATCACATGCCATTACAACGCATGTCACTACAATGCATGCCATTACAACGCATACCATTACAACGCATGCCATTACAACACATTATAAGGTAAGTAATGGAGATTTTTTAGTTTTAGGGTGAGTATGGGTTTTGGGGTACATGGGAATAGTAATTTTTACCCCTACACTATCCAACACTTACCCTACTGTTAGTTACTTTCTAAAACGCGTTGTAATGGCATGCGTTGTAAAATCATGCGATGTAATGGTAGTTGCGATGTAAAAACCGTGTTGTAAAGGCATGCGTTGTAATTGTTTGCATTGTAATTGTCATATATTCCTCCACTGCTTGGTGGCGTACTAGTTTAGGTCCACTGCACTCTACCAAACTTAAAGTAAAAAACCTTGGTATCTGGCTGGATCGAAAATTGTCTTTTGCCAAACAAACCAACTCACTAGCCGCAAAATATTTTGGACTATTGCAAATCTTAAGAAAATCATAGTATTTCTGCCAGAATCAGCTCAGAAAACTGTAGTTCAAGAGTGAATCATCTCCAAGCTGGAATACTGTAATGTCCTGTACCTTGGCCTCTCCAAATCATGATTCAGCAGACTTCGTGTTCAGAATTTTGTGGCACGCCTATTGTTGAACCTTCCTAAACGCGCCTTCATTGGTCCAGGTCTGAGCAAACTTCAGTGGCATCCAGTTAGGCAGAGAATTGTGTTTAAAGCTCTCTGATTTTGCTATAAGGCATTGTCAAACACTGGCCCATGTTATCTCCAGTCTTTGTTTAAACCTTACCTCCCAACTCGGTGCCTGAGATCATCTGATGCCAAGTTAGGCACAGTGCTGAAATATAAAGAAGTTAGAATCAGAGGCTGTTCCTTAAGTTACTTGGCACTAAAGTTCTGGAATTCTTTGTCCCAAGGATTTAATCTTTGAGATTACAGCATACACCTCACAGGAACGAATCCTTAGTGCTGGGACACTTCATTTGACGTAGCCATACGCTTTATAAATTGCACTTTGTTATTATTAAACTTGAAGAACTATACACTTAACTTTAAAAATGTGTTCCACAATATTTTTGTAGTCATACTATTTTGACCATGAAATTATGTTGGGACTATTTTTGTGAATTGATATTTGGGTGGAATACCCAATGGTGGCTGCTACTTAATGGCGGTGGGTGGGTGGGTTGTGGGGTATGGTGGGGGAAAGAGGGAGGGAATGAAAAAAAAAGTCTGAGGTATAATACTCCTGCACCAAAGATGCAGAGTACCTGCATATTGTAGTATGTAGTATTGCATTGTGTCGTACTTTCTTTTTATATAGAGAAGCACTGGGTTGAGTAAGCAGTTAGTATGCTGCTGGATGTTCGTTGGCCTGTGCCAGAGACTCAGAGAACATGCATATTGTAGTGTGTAGAGACTTATTTTTTGTAAAAGGCAAGCTGGGCAATCAGTAAGTATGCTGCAGGTGTTTGTTGAGTGCTGAGCTTAGTGTAACCCCACATTAACCTCCCTGAGAAACGTATGATTGCTCACCTTCAGTCCCACTGAGAAGCGCGGAAGTGGTTGTACTAAGCTTGTTTTTTGCCGCTACATTATAATTAGGGCTCCAGGTTTTATGGTATTTATTTTTTTAGCATTTCTGTCTGTATTTATCCAGATTTATTTTTTGCCCACTTTATCTGTATTTAATTTCATATTTATTTTGTGTTTTGCAGATAATTGAAGTTGTAACACTGTGCATTTCCCTATTTATTTAACTGATAGACACGCACTCATACTTTGATGTCTGTCTGTTTTAGCTATTTCAGCTGCGAAATATTTATATAGCAAAACATATACCGGTAAATATTAGCATTATACCACAAATGTATGTTGACACGTGGCATTATTTAATGAAATGACATCCTATTTTTTAAATTTCCCATGCAGTCCATCTGCTTAGCTGTTGGCCTATGATTCATGAAAAACAGCACAGAGTCACTAAAAAGAAGCCCAATTTTCTGTATTTATCCACTTTTAAAAATAAATGCAGACAGAAAACACACAGTTTTTTGGCTGTATTTATCTGTACAAATCTGTAAAACCGGAAAACCGGGAGCCTTAATTATAATGGTCCCTGGGACATCTGAGGGAAATGACCCGAAGCCCTACAGCTAAGGCCCAGTAGACCCTGATTGCTCTGTGCCCCCTGAAAGGTGTCTGATACAGGTGCTAACTCCCACCGGCCTTGTGCCATGGGTCTTCTGCAGTTCCCTTCCGGCTTCCAGTGGGAGTAGCTGGGTCACCTAAGGAGGGAAGAAAAAGACGTAGAGTTGGTTTATTCATTCACACAATGCAGCGGGTTCACCATCTAGGGTGACTGGAATTATGTGATTAAGAGTCCCTAGGAATTTTTTATGCATTATTGTTTGCATTACTCTCCCTTACTTAATCCACCACTACTTGTATATTTTAAAACGTTTTTCGCTCAAACACATGAAAAGTTTATAAGTATGCTTTCATGAGGGCACACTTTTACCAGACACCATTAATATGTATTTAAACAAATGACCAAACCGTAAAGTTATACTACTACGGCGCATTTTTATGAAGCATAATTTATTGGACTTTTCATGCAACATAACTGAAGTAACATTACTTAAAATTGAATTAATAAAAACTCAACCTACCCAATCCCACAATAAACCCCAGAATCTGAAATAAAAATGGAAAATATGGTTAATAATTTTTATTAAACTTTAAAAAAAAAATAGCAATGCAAAGAAACAACATAATTAATAAATTAATCAACATAAATTAATGTCTAATTAGAAAACACTCCCCAGCCAATCCCCCAATAACTCAAAAACATTTAAATATTTATTTACTATAACACAGATATATAATAAAATAAAACCTGCAGCAGGACAATAAAACACCATAATAAACAACTATTTTACAGTGAATTATATTTTGAAACAGCTGATATGGCTCTTCTATGATCCTCTGTATATCGGCATCTCTTGTAGTCCCAGTATCTCCTTCTATTTTAGAACATGGCTATGTGGTGGTCCAACCAGTTCCGCGTGACCTGCTAAATTGCTCTTTATCTTCTGGCTGTGTTCTGCAGAGTATGAAACACAGAATAGTCATTCCTTTTCTAAAGAAATCCCTGCTTGTCCCTCTGAAACCTGACACTTACCACCCAATTTCTCTCTTACCTTCCTGTTCCAAGATCATTGAGAAACATGTGAGTTAAGCGCCAGGATGCCCGTAGGGTGAAAGAGCGCTTTATAAATCTGACTACCATTAACATTAACATAAATAGCTCTCCAACTATATTGAGCGTAATGACCTGCTTCGTAGGACTCAGTCGGGCTTTCACCCTTCTTCCAGCACTGAATCCACTTGACTGCTAGCGACTGAGCCAGTGCACCGGATCTTGGACCCGTGTGATTCTGTGGCGGTCATTTTGTTGGATCGCAGTGCCGCTTTCGACACAGTATCACATAATATCTTGTTAGAAAGACTGTAGCAAATTGGCATTGGTAATAAGGCCTTGCTTTGGTTGGACTCCTTTTTGCAGGCTCGAACCTTGCAGCTTTTTCAAAAAACGTTTCATTCTAAGGTGTTTCCTTTGCATCAAGGAGTGCCTCGTGGGTCCTCCCTGAGTCCAACTCTTTTTAACATTTATGTATCTCTCCCCCAGCTGATGTCATCAAACACTATGGATTTACCATCATTTCATATTCTTATTAGCACTCTTTCAGAAAAAAGCTATACCACTGCTTGCCTGTGCCATTCAGAAATATCCAGTTGGATGTACGATATCTGTTTAAAATTAAATGCTGAAAAGACTGAGGTACTGATTTTGGGCAATCATCCAGCATCTGCTCCACTGCGGAAAACAAACATTACAACGCAGTCATTACAATGCACCACTTTTACAAAGCAGCTGTTACAATGCAACTGCCTTTACATCACATGCCATTACAACGCATGTCACTACAATGCATGCCATTACAACGCATACCATTACAACGCATGCCATTACAACACATTATAAGGTAAGTAATGGAGATTTTTTAGTTTTAGGGTGAGTATGGGTTTTGGGGTACATGGGAATAGTAATTTTTACCCCTACACTATCCAACACTTACCCTACTGTTAGTTACTTTCTAAAACGCGTTGTAATGGCATGCGTTGTAAAATCATGCGATGTAATGGTAGTTGCGATGTAAAAACCGTGTTGTAAAGGCATGCGTTGTAATTGTTTGCATTGTAATTGTCATATATTCCTCCACTGCTTGGTGGCGTACTAGTTTAGGTCCACTGCACTCTACCAAACTTAAAGTAAAAAACCTTGGTATCTGGCTGGATCGAAAATTGTCTTTTGCCAAACAAACCAACTCACTAGCCGCAAAATACTTTGGACTATTGCAAATCTTAAGAAAATCATAGTATTTCTGCCAGTATCCGCTCAGAAAACTGTAGTTCAAGAGTGAATCATCTCCAAGCTGAAATACTGTAATGTCCTGTACCTTGGCCTCTCCAAATCATGATTCAGCAGACTTCGTGTTCAGAATTCTGGGGCACGCCTGTTGTTGAACCTTCCTAAACGCGCCTTCATTGGTCCAGGTCTGAGCAAACTTCAGTGGCATCCAGTTAGGCAGAGAATTGTGTTTAAAGCTCTCTGCTTTTGCTATAAGGCATTGTCAAACACTGGCCCATGTTATCTCCAGTCTTTGTTTAAACCTTACCTCCCAACTCGGTGCCTGAGATCATCTGATGCCAAGTTAAGCACAGTGCTGAAATATAAAGAAGTTAGAATCAGAGGCTGTTCCTTAAGTTACTTGGCACTAAAGTTCTGGAATTCTTTGTCCCAAGGATTTAATCTTTGAGATTACAGCATACACCTCACAGGAACGAATCCTTAGTGCTGGGACACTTCATTTGACGTAGCCATACGCTTTATAAATTGCACTTTGTTATTATTAAACTTGAAGAACTATACACTTAACTTTAAAAATGTGTTCCACAATATTTTTGTAGTCATACTATTTTGACCATGAAATTATGTTGGGACTATTTTTGTGAATTGATATTTAGGTGGAATACCCAATGGTGGCTGCTACTTAATGGCGGTGGGTGGGTGGGTTGTGGGGTATGGTGGGGGAAAGAGGGAGGGAATGAAAAAAAAAGTGAAATAATCACTACATGCAGGACAGCCGCTGCCTCTCGGTCCTCTTCAGTCGACTTCAGGACTCAAGGCACAAGACGCAGGAAGCACACAGGCTCCCAGGCTCCCCTAGCCAATCACGATTCTGTGCTACAGCAGCATTGTGATTGGTCTGAGCACCATGGTGCGGAGCTCAGAGAGGGACTGGGAGGCTGTGCATTTTCTCCACCCAGGCTGTACAATACAGCCTGGTAGAGAACATGCAAAGTGTGCATGAATGTTTGGCCGGCCAAACGGTCATGTGCACTTAAGAAAGTGCTCACCACTCCTCCCCCTACTACTCTCTAACAGCTCAGCCCCGCCCCTAACCAGATGAGCCACGTAAAAACAAAATGATAATAACAATGAGTTATTATCATTATACTTTTCCTTTATGACCTGTTCACAGAGCAGTGGGGCAATGTTCCTCCGCCCTAGCGGAGGAGCCGCCGCTAGAAATACCATGTTTGTGGTTATTGCAGTGTAGAAAGGTTGTCCTGGTTTTGGTTTTTAACATGACATTTTTTTTCACTACTTTTTTAGTTCTCTACATTTCATATTTGATTGCAACCACTGCTTAAGCACATCAAAAATCGGAGAAGCAGCACAGAGACTGCATGAGTACAGCACAGGCTGCAACAGCAAGTAGAGACTGCTGGAGAACTGAACAGAAGAGGATGCCGGAGGGCATCAGTGTCTACAGTGGTGCACTAGATACTGCAAGAGCACAACACACAGCAGAAGCAATGCACAGAATGCAGGGGAACAGCAGTAACTGCTGTCACACCGCAGAGGCTTCAGGAGAAGAGAACACACTGCTGTAGCACAGCAGAAACCTTCATGCTTCAGACAGCTGGAGAACAACGGACTGCAGGAGCACAACAGAGGCAGAAGCAATGCACAGAATGCAGGGGAACAGCAGTAACTGCTGTCACACCACAGAGACTTCAGGAGAAGAGAACACACTGCTGTAGCACAGCAGAAACCTTCATGCTTCAGACAGCTGGAGAACAACGGACTGCAGGAGCACAACAGAGGCAGAAGCAATGCACAGAATGCAGGGGAACAGCAGTAACTGCTGTCACACCACAGAGACTTCAGGAGAAGAGAACACACTGCTGTAGCACAGCAGAAACCTTCATGCTTCAGACAGCTGGAGAACAACGGACTGCAGGAGCACAACACACAGCAGAAGCAATGCACAGAATGCAGGGGAACAGCAGTAACTGCTGTCACACCGCAGAGACTTCAGGAGAAGAGAACACACTGCTGTAGCACAGCAGAAACCTTCATGCTTCAGACAGCTGGGGAACAACGGACTGCAGGAGCACAACAGAGGCAGAAGCAATGCACAGAATGCAGGGGAACAGCAGTAACTGCTGTCACACCACAGAGACTTCAGGAGAAGAGAACACACTGCTGTAGCACAGCAGAAACCTTCATGCTTCAGACAGCTCGAGAACAACGGACTGCAGGAGCACAACACACAGCAGAAGCAATGCACAGAATGCAGGGGAACAGCAGTAACTGCTGTCACACCACAGAGACTTCAGGAGAAGAGAACACACTGCTGTAGCACAGCAGAAACCTTCATGCTTCAGACAGCTGGAGAACAACGGACTGCAGGAGCACAACACACAGCAGAAGCAATGCACAGAATGCAGGGCAACAGCAGTAACTGCTGTCACACCACAGAGACTTCAGGAGAAGAGAACACACTGCTGTAGCACAGCAGAAACCTTCATGCTTCAGACAGCTGGAGAACAACGGACTGCAGGAGCACAACACACAGCAGAAGCAATGCACAGAATGCAGGGCAACAGCAGTAACTGCTGTCACACCACAGAGACTTCAGGAGAAGAGAACACACTGCTGTAGCACAGCAGAAACCTTCATGCTTCAGACAGCTCGAGAACAACGGACTGCAGGAGCACAACACACAGCAGAAGCAATGCACAGAATGCAGGGGAACAGCAGTAACTGCTGTCACACCGCAGAGACTTCAGGAGAAGAGAACACACTGCTGTAGCACAGCAGAAACCTTCATGCTTCAGACAGCTGGAGAACAACGGACTGCAGGAGCACAACACACAGCAGAAGCAATGCACAGAATGCAGGGGAACAGCAGTAACTGCTGTCACACCGCAGAGACTTCAGGAGAAGAGAACACACTGCTGTAGCACAGCAGAAACCTCCATGCTTCAGACAGCTCGAGAACAACGGACTGCAGGAGCACAACAGAGGCAGCTTGGGGCACAGGAGAAACCGCTGGAGCTCAGTATGGATTGCAGAAGGCCAGCACAGACTGTATGAGCACAGGAAAGACAGGACAAGTGCAACACTAACTGCAGGAGCACAACTCAGAAGAAGCTTCAGGAGAACAGCACAGACGGCAGAAGCATGGGCCAGACTGCAAAAGCCCAACAGAATGTAGGGACACAGGGCAAACTGCTGAAGAACACCACAAACTACAGGGGCAAATGACAGCCTGACAAATTACAGCAGCAGAACAGACTTGAGGTCGGATAAGCTCAACAAAGAGAAGACACCATAAGGATTCAGGAGCAGAGCAGGAGAGAGGGGCAGTGCTAGAGGACAGAAGACACCAGTAAGTCAGCAGTATGGCTTTGTGAGAACTGCAACACTAGCCGCGCTTTTCTCCATCTTTTACTCCTAAATATTTCAATTTCACGTGTCACCTTTTTCCCCTCCACCAATGTTTCCTTGTTTTCTTCATTTATCTCTCCGTCCACTCTCCCATCACTCATTTGTTATTCTTTTAGGTACTAGCTAGAGACAACTTTAGCTGCCTGCCAAATCACATGCCATGCCAACATAATAAGAACCGGCAAAGTCATTCGGTCTAGCTTTAATGTGCTAACAAATGGAAACAAAGCCATGCACAAATGCAAGATTACTATGTGTGCCTTTTACCTCCTTGGATCACCCCAAAACTAATTTTAATACTATTATCTCCCAAACAACTCATCTAAATTCTTCCCTCACCTATCCCTCCTTTGACGCATCCCAAAATCATTTCACTACTATGATCTCCCTTATCCATTTCTAGAGATTCTTCCCTCCGCCATCTCACCCCAAACCTCATCTTACTACCATGATCTCCCAATAAACTCTTTCTAGACTCTTCCCTCTTCTATTCCCCATTATCCTTTTCAATCCAGCTAACAGACTTACATGTTCACCGCTCAAATTAACTCAAATGTCACTATACTAATCCACAACTAATCCTTTTTGGGTTCCAGAGTAGCGTGCTACTTTCAAAAAGTGCTTCGAGGTTTAGTAAGCGCTATATAAATATAATTATAATACAACAGTATTCTTCACACTTCAGTATGCGAGTACAAGATTCGGCAGCATAAAACAGGGCTCACGCATGGAATGTACAGAAAGAGGCAGTATGCACAGTGACCCTACACAAACAGAGCGTATTTGTTCACGCCTCTGTTTGCATGTATTAGCTCATTAAGGCAGACCTGTTGGCTTTGCCAACACTTATTATTCATGGATTGGCAACACAACACTTTTGTTTGCAGGAGTGACAGCTTGAACGTGCAGTTTAACAAGCTTGCTAGTAGACATCATTTTGTTGTGCAAGGTTCTCTTGGAGAAGTTGTGTTTGCAAGAGGAGGCTCATGGTTTGCAGCACTGCACCGCTGGAGTAAATGTATTTGTGATAATCACGATACTGCTCGAGATGTGTGACTTACATTATCAGTCAACATTCATTTCTCATGCAAACACCAGAACCTTGGCTTCCAAGAATTCTTTCTTTTTATTATTAAGTAAATGAAGTCATCATCCAGCCGTGGGCTTTGCTTTACATTCGTGTTGTTATTAGACTTCCTGTGCCTATATCTCCTGTGCAACCTTTCCCCCCGCTGGATGGGGCCGAGATGATAAGACCAGAGGGCATGGCCGCCTGAGCGTCCCTCGGGTGTCTGCTATCAGGGTGGTGCCTACTGGCAGAGCTGGCTTTCCTCTGTCGAACATCTGCAACGATGCTGAACTCAAATGCTCTCAGCATCATCCAGCAGCCAGAATCACCAGCTCAGCCACTGCAAGTACAGCATCCCTGGAATAAACCAGCAGTAAAGCCACAGGTGGCTATTTTATTTAATGATCAATGTCAACTGGATAGTCTCTGTTTATTATTCCTTATGTGCAAACAAATACTTGACAAGTCAATCTTCCAGGGCATAATGAGCCAACAGTGCCATCGCCATATTTGTTTTCCCAGCAGCAGGTACGCGTGTTAAACGCACTCTGGGGCCAGTCGCTCCTAAAATGGTAACTCCTTGTCTGGGTGTGCGAGCTGCTAAGGGTCAGATAAACTCAGAATTCCATACCTTGAACACTGTGTCCTTCAACCACTCTTGCGCGCAACTACTTACAATAAGTAGAGCCAAACAGGAATAGCTGCATCTGAGGCTATATAACCCAACAACCAGTACTCATTTTGCCTATGTGATATCACAGCAAATCCCATCCATATGTGTGTATGTAAAAACAGAAATAGTTTGTGACATTAATAGGATCAATTTAAAAGGAGATGATCCATTGATCAGTTTGGGAAGTCCAGAAATATTGTACAGAGTTTCAGAAAGTGAAATAGAGTTCAGCTCATTTAGTTAGCCATTTTTGTGATCTGTTTACGAGATGTTGATGCAGGAATTCTGGGGGCAGGGGTGTGTGTTGGGGTGGGGGTTCGATTTCCCACACCAAAAATCGACAATAACAAGTTTTGTCCCTCAAATGGTGACTAACAACACAGACCCTGAAAACCAGGTCCTTTTCTGTGTGTCTTTCCCTGATTCCATGGAACAAATCCACTGATATTTTCTACCTGCCCATAGCTGTCAGAAAGAGTCCGCAGTAGAGCCAATGGGGTCAGCGTTGGTGCAAGGGTGCAGGTAGGGTAGAGTAGTCCATATTGCAGCCCTGTTGCAAAACCGGACCCTAGTGACAAAAGCTGCCCCCGCGGGCACAAAACTGGCCCCCACCCCTCCGACCCACCAGGGAAATGCCCGGTGCCCACTACGGCCAGTCTGGCCCTTTCTAGAAATTGTGGCCCCGAAATCACTGGCTTTTGAATTTGCAAACCTGGTCTTTCCAGACCCAAAGACACCAGGCCACATAAAATGGCAAGTAGTATACCACGGAAAGGTATTATAAGTTTGAGGGATGGTTAAGTAACTCCTTGAACATTCTTGTCCCTCTGAGGCGTCAAAGGGTTAGCAGTTCTGGCGGACGTGCCTTGTATTTTACATCTAATCTTGCAGAATTAAAAAAGAAAGCCAAAAAGATTAAATGGGTTTGGAGAAAATGTACAATGAGTCTAGGAAGGCAATCTGTAAGAAAGCCACAAACAAATATGAATACGCTATACGACAGAAAAGACTGTCTTATTTCAAGCACAAGGGTGGAATACGCCCCTAACTCACCCAGAGTTATTTAAGGTGGCGAATAGTCTTATGAAGCCATCCAGGAATTTATCTGGCCCGCCTCCCTTTGAGGCACTTGAGAAGGTAAACAAAATCCTTCTTTTCCTACCAAAGGATCCTGGTCTTAGCATGACCCTCCATGCTGAACATTCGGCCATGGTTAAATTGATTGCTTTCCCTGCAATCAGTAAAGAAGACACTCAAGAGACCCTAAAATTAATCAAATTAGGGTCACCGTTGGACCCAGCTCCCCGAGATATACTGAGGAAAAGGGGCAATGCAATTCTGCCCATTCTGACAGCTATTTTCAATCATTTTTTGGGCAGTGGGAGCATCCTTCCTGCATGGAAACTTGCAATCGTGAAACCCCTGCTGAAAAAGTTCTTGGCTGATCCATTACGTGCTGAGAATTATAGACCAATTTCCCTGGTACCTGGGGTGAGCAAAGCCCTGGAGAAGTATGTGAATAAACACTTGTCCTCTTTTTAGAGACGCAAGCCATCTGACACCCCATCCATACAGGCTTCAGACCTGGCAGCTGTACTGAAACTGCCCTGCTAATAGCCACAGAAGATTGTTGGATCAAGGCAGCTCAGCAGTTATGATTATGGTAGACCTGAGCACAGCCTTCAGTATTGTCTCCCATCCCATCCTAATATAGAGGATGTATGAGGCTGGAATTTCTGGAGCCATACTTAAATAGCTGTAAGTCTTCCTTAAAAAACAGTAGCTTTCAGGTATGTGAAGAATACATATTTTCTGCTATCTTTCCCTTAAGGTTCCTCCCTAAGCCCCACATTAGTCAATCCATATGTGGTCCCTCTTGCTGAGGTAGTGCGAGCGCACAGCCTTGCGCTGGTGTCCTACGCAGACAACACACAGACATCATATCTGTTACTTCAGATGTAGGTAAAACTTCTAACCAGCTGAATACCTGTCTACAACAGGTAAGAGACTGGAGGTCCACCAGTAGCCTAAAATTAAATGGTGAAAAAACAGAAGTATTAGTCGTCCCCCTTGCATCGGCTACTGGTGCAGAAAATTATTCAATTCAACACACTGGTTAGCCCATCGTGCTATGCATGGTAGAAGCCCACAGCTCATACAGCGACTGCTCAACCCTTTTATTCCCTGGAGGTCTCTGCGGTCTGGGAATCCAAGTCTGCAGCTGGTCCCCATGATAAAAAAAGGCAAGAAGCTGGGGCACTCCATTGTCTACTTAGCTCCCAAACGCTGTAATGCCCTCCCTGTGGATCCTAGAATGATCCAGTCAGAAATCAGCTTGAGGAAACACCTAAAGTTTTTATTTTCTAGTCTCCCACTTGGAAGTGCATTGAGTCATCTGGCAGATGTGTTGTCATCAGCGCTGGGAGGCCTGTTGGCTACCCACACGCCATACAAACTCTCCAGAATCGAATAGAATGGTGCCCATGTTTTGGGTATCAGGAAGTAGAATACTCCTGCCATCAACTGCTAACAAAAAAGGGTTGTTGCCTTGACCAAGGATTGACACTGGAAACAGTAGATCCAGCCTGATACGGTTGCAATGTACAGATGAGAAAGACACAGTCCTCATCTGGAATAAGAGTATCAGAATATGACTATAGCATGCTGCCACTGTTCCAACTATTCAATGACCAGTGGAGGTGCTACCCTGCAGGTCAGTGGAGGAATATCTTCAGGTTTGTTGGCCTTGAGATGATCTCTGCCCCCTCCCTGGCCTTGGAATGACCAGCGGAACTGCTGTCATGAACAGCTAGGGGCTACAAGTGTGTGACCCTACCATCAAGACTGACCTGCAGCCCGCTGTTGTCTTTGGAGAACAAACTGCATCTGGGTCGTGCAAGTGTGCCTATCACCTCTAACCCCCTACTGCCATGGATCCTAGAATATGACTCTAGGACCAAATGTAACCTTTCCAATGGACTCTTGTTACCTGCAGCAAGGACTAGTTGGAGGACTGGATTTTTTTTATTTGGGTAGGAGACCTGTGGCTGCTCTACAGCCTGACCGTGACCATCTGTGCTTCACTCAATGACTCCAGAAAGAGGCAATTTTCAGCAGTGGGACCTAATGACTGCTCTGAGATGCAGTGACTCACAGCTGAAGCTGCTGCACAAGTTCAAGGCAATTCAATTCGCACAGGACCAGCCACTCAACAATACTAAAGACCACTTTTACAGTGCCAGTATATGAGATAGACTTGCATCCAGGTAACTGAAAAACAGAGGGGCATATTCTCAAGAACGTGTGATAACCATCGCAAATTTAGCTTAACGCAACTTTGATTATCGCATTCCATCGCAAGAAAATAACACCGTCTTAACATTCATTTCCCAACCCGGCAGAACCATGCGATAGCAGCAGGATAACACGCCAAATGACCGCGTAAAAAACATACGCGACAAACCAAAAATGCGAAACACAAACGCCTAAAAAGTTGCGATGCCACAAAGCGCGATACCAAAATCAGTGACACCTGTTGGTCACCTCCACTGCGGCACTGGCAACACAAACGGAAATATGGCAGTCCATCGTCACCAAAGTCAATGCAGTCGGAGTGTCGAGGAGGTCAATGGGGAGGTCAAGAGGCGCTGGTACGAAGTGCACGGCCAAACCAAGGAGAAACTCGCTTCCAACAGGAAGGCAGCAAGGGCGACTGGAAGTGGGCCTCTTGCGCCACCGGAGGAGCTGGATGTGCTGGAGCAAATGGTGGCCACAGTCATCAGTGAAGAGACGGTGGCAGGAGTTGGGGGCCTGGACACAGCTCGAAATGACCTGACCCAACAGTAACAGGGTGAGTAACCACCAGGGACAGGGGGACGGGGGGGAGATGGGCACAATGTCACACATGCACAAATATGTGTATCACACTGCACACCCACAATGAATGTGGAATATGTCTCTGACACCCTTGGCACACTGCAGCACACATAGGAACACCAAGTAGGCCCACCTCCACTATGTGCACATATGTGCCCCCTCCAAATCACCTACGACACAACCGTGCCATGGCTGTGTGAGCCACACTGACTATGCAAGTGACACTGCATGCCCGATAGCATGGCAGCAGCCAAATACATGACATGGCGCACGAATCGACATGGAGTTGGCCCAGTGCGGATCCCATCCGTAAAGGAGCAGGTCACACTCTGACATATCCACATGCACCCACAACCCATGCCGTCCAAAACACACAGCAGACGAACAATGCACAAGGCCACAAAATCAGTCCAAGATCAAGTATGATCCAGGTCACAAACATTTCAGCCCCCGAAAAGCACACAATTCAAAGGCACACCGCCTCAAAGGGATAAGGGTACACGAAATCAGAGCTGCAGGGGCAACTCCCCCACAATGCAGCACACACACATAGCAATCACAGAACAACAGCAATGAAAGTAATGTGGTTTAAAGTGCAACACCTACACCACAGGACAGAGGACACAACAGGTTCCGCTTGCGCATAGTAACTGGCCACTCACATCTGGCATTGACTGACACTATGTGATGATAATGTATGGGTACTACCACACATCAGTCATGTAGTCGAAGATCCTACTGTCTGCCATCAAATAGCCAGCTCCACCAAAACAGTCACAATGTGCATTGTCATGCAGTCTGGATGTAAACATCTGCAAAGCATCAACATACAGGGGAAACTCTGTTAGCCTGCATCTCCCCTTAACATTGCAGAGGGACAATCAAAACTGCAGAGCAGACCACAAACCCCATCAGTGATGATGAAGAGGACAACCTGCATGTATTTCAAGACACCCTTCAACGGATAATGGACAGCCTCCGCACCCCACCCCCAGGAGCAGGGCAGGCCAGCTGCCTCGAGGTGACCCCACCACCTGCACAGGCCACACAGCAGGAAACACACACCACCACGGCTGTCTCCCAGGACCCCACGAACAATACATGTAATTTCAACGGCGTGTGTTGGGTTGCCAGGTGGAGTTGGCAGATCAGCTGCGGGTGGGTTTCGAGCTTGTGGCAGCCAAACTCGAGGCCATACATGGGTGTCTGAGTCCCATCAGGGACCACATACAATCCCTTACAGACTCCCCCTGTCCGCACCATGCTCACCGACAATCCTTGACTGACCTCGCTGTGGCCATTACTCGGATACTGGAACTGTCCAGTCAGACAGGCACCAGCGATGACAGCACAAAGTTGGAAAAGTTGCGGAGGACAATGGAGACCATGGAGCAGGGATCTTCCAGGCCCTGCAGTTCATCATCTTGCCATTGCTGCCACTGAGCCAGTCCCAGTTAATTGGAGCGGGAACTTCAACACACACATCTCCGACCCCTGATGCATCAGTGGTACAAATTGATGCAGCCCCATCACTTTCGCACCCTGATGTGTCAGTGGCACACAGTGAGGCAGCCATTACACTGCCACACACACTGGACACACCGGACACAGAAGAAGTATCAGAGGAGTAAGATGTGGATGGTAATGACTGTGTGAGGAAGGAGGTAGTAGCATCGATCACCGCCAGATGGCCTGTTCCTGCCTGGTTCAGCCCCATGCATCATGCCCTGGGACAACACCTCTCACTGTTCCCCGGAATACTCTGCGACATCCACCCAAACCCTGACATGGACTGCCACATCTTCACTGCTTGACCATTACACAGCAATCCTGGTGAGGACTGCACTCTCCCTCTTCCCAATCACTTTACAATCCCCAAAGGACTCTGCTTGGCCCACCACTGGGCTTCCATGTTATGTGGGCTTGGATGGCCATGTACAGCTCCAGCTCCGTCATTCACCAGAATGTGAGTAAAACATTCTAAATCACACAGATGTGTCATGAATATGTTCACTCATGTATGGAAGTATGGCTAGATGTAGGGATAATGATTCCACAAGAAGGTACACCCTGGTGAATTACATCAATGTGCATGTTTATCCCTGAGACACATGGGCAATTGGATGACTGTGAAGGTGAGTACTAGCTGTGTCCCCATTGCACATCAACAGCAATCTCACAACCCCCAACGAAGGCACACGCCCGTATTGAATAGGGCTGTGTGTAGGAATGACCAAATCGGTAGCAGGCCAGGAGTGGTGTCCCACATCACATGTGATAACAGAACATCAAGTCGCATATTTACTCACACACATCTGTGTGGATACATTCTGTTCTGATTAATGACATTGCTCCACATGATCAGAGGTTGGACACCATGCTCACAATGCTGAAGACACATAAGTGCACTGGTCTGCCAGCAACTATCCCAAAACAATGTCTGGCTCACAGAGGTGGAGCTGTCAGAAGGGACCCACCCCCATTGTACATGCATCAGTCAGACTCTTCCTGTGTAGGGACGATGCTTATTGTGGCACACGAGTGGTCATTCTCATCAACACTCATCACAGTTAGACACCAGTGAAGTTGTGTATATTTTATTGGCATGTGCATGTCAGTGAGGACAAGGCAAGGGCCACAATAGGCAGAGACATGCTTAAGACACTTGCACGCAGCATGGGAACCTTTTGAGGTGCAGGAAATGGGGAGGCAGAGCTGAACACCAATCACTACGGATGGCAACAATCTCAGCCCACCTTGCCTTGCTGGAGGAGTCATGTGTTGTTTGGCGTCTGCCCATTGCCCCATGTGAGGGGGCACGACTTACAGCCCATGGGGTCTGCATCGTGCTCTGCCACCAGGCTGTGCCGACTGTCTGCTCATCTGACAGTGATCAGGTGAAAGGGTCCGACTAGGTCACATGTCGTGCTACATTGCCATATGTGTGCTCTCCCCCCAGCAGTGTGTCCGAATAGGTAACGTTGCCAAAGACGCTGTGCTGCTCCGACCATGGAACAGCATCACCTTGCACAGTTGTGTGTAAACACGCTTAGTTCCACGCACATGCATTCAGAGTCCAGGCGAAGGCAGACATGTCCTCTGTTGTTGTGGGATATGTGAGCATTCCTCACGATGCAATAAGTTGTTGGGACCTGTGCTGTGGGTGACAATCCGATGTGGCTGCAGGAACGTAGCTACTCGTCCATGAATGCCAGCGCTTCCTCATGTGCAATGTGTTCCAGTAGTACGTTGTTGTCGGGTTCAAGGAACACCAGTGTGAGCCAATCCATTAACTGGTCCGGGCAGATGTGCTCAGTTCATGTTGTTTCCCCAATCCACAATACAGCCCAATAGGGGAGCGCCTCGATGTGGTCACTGCACACGAGAAGTTGTGCAATCTCCCATGCGCAACTGCCAGCACATACGCCAGAGATCAGTGCATACCATGCACAGCTATCCCAGTGACACTCCTGTTCGTGAGCCAACAGGGGGCGCACTGTCAGGTCATAATCCAGTTCAGCTACCGTTGCGTTGGATAGGCTGGGCGCAGGTAACGTAGGCAAGACGGAAACTCAGGGAGTAACTGATTGGCAACACTGCCATTGGCAGGGATCCCAACAGATGCAGCATTCTTGCACGGTACAGTTCCACGTGACAGGGGTTGTGCATGTGCCCAGGAATGCCTGCCATTGCATTTGTTGGGCTCATGGCACCGGCACTCCTCAGACCACAGACCGGCGGAAGTTCATTGGACGATATGCCACAGCTCTGGGCAATGAGTAGTATGTGTGTGCGAAGTTTGGACGTATGGGTAGTTTTTGACTCGTGTCAAGGACATCCCTTGCAGGTGTAGGTCATGCAGGGACAAATGTGTGTGGGGTGTGGGCACGTTGGTGTTTCATTAGCGCAGTTCGTGGTGTGGGAGTCGTCGGAGGCTGGTATGGTATCTCACGCAGGGTGTTCCAGCTGCATTCAGGACCAAGGTCGGGGGTTGGCTCGGTCTTCAGCCTTGTGTGTTGGGACAAAGGGGCTTTCATTCCAGATATCAGTCTGACTACTGCTTGCATTTCTTGAATGTGATGTGGGCTTCGCGCTGACTTTGAGGCCAGGCCTGGGATTTCGGGTGCACAGATTTTGAGACACACTCAGCTGTTGGCATGTTTGCATGTGCCAAGCCCCGGATTGGCCTTGCGCTCCTTGTTCAGTTTCTCTCTCTCTCTTTCTTTCTCTCTCTCTCTTTCTCTCTCTCCCTGTACTTTGATGAGTGCCCGACACACCTTCTTATCTTGGATATTGTCTTGCAGGCTGTGAGTCACAGATTGTCCAGGGATGCCCCACCATGACTCTTCAGAATAGTTGTTTGGTGACAAATTAGGATGTGACATTTTGTTTGGTCACTCAATGGTGAATGTATGAATCAGGATTTCAGTACTCACATGTATGTTGATTG
Organism: Triturus cristatus; assembly: GCF_964204655.1. Lineage (NCBI taxonomy): Eukaryota > Metazoa > Chordata > Amphibia > Caudata > Salamandridae > Triturus > Triturus cristatus. The sequence continues at coordinate 139,908,446 of NC_140592.1, forward strand.
TTGCAATTGTGCGAGATCAGGCGGGAGCTTTTGTTCATGTTTTCATGCCGTTGATGTGCAGTGTCTTGGTCCGGGGGAGGTGGGGGGTGCCGGGGGTGGGGCCCGGGGGGATTGGGTGGTCCTGGGGGTGGTGGCGGTGGGTGTTGTGGCCCTCTTGGGTGTCCGGCACGCATGTTCAGTGGCTCCATGGCATCTGTTGTTCTTCAGGTGTGGCTCTGGGTTGGGCTCCCTTTTGTGTTGCAGGTTGTAGTCCGACTTTGCACCAGGTCGGAGCAGGTGTTAGTTTCCTGGTGCTAACGCGCCTTATTGCATGTTTTGTGTTCTTATCACCGATCTGAGTGGTCATTGAGAATGTTGTGGAGTGGTCTTGTCGCAGCTTTTTGCTCGGGAACGCCCACTCTGCATCTAATTAGTGATCGTTGCCGGGGTCATCTGTGGCGATGTTTTTTGCGGATGCTTTCGCAGGAAAACTGGTGGTATCGGCTGTTAGCACCAGCTTGTGAATGGGAAGATACATTTATCGCAACTTTGGCTGCGATAAGGTGCCGTTAACTCGGCGATATCTCCTTGAGAATATGGCCCAGAGATGCTGTGCCCTCATGCCAAGTAAGCCTGTATCCATCTACATTTCCCTGAGTAGTATTGCTCCCATAGAACTGAGTAGCATTGTGGTAAATTACAGTGATTATGCTTGCATTCCATTTTATCTATTCATGTAGTATTAAGGAAAAGTTTAATATGTTTTCTTTACACTTAAAATTATCAATTGTACAATTCACTATTGAGTGTTATTTTTGAATTCTGAGTCTCAAACCTCACAGTTTTGTGTCTTGTCCCACCTAGTAGATTTCCCTTAGCAGATAGGCTGTGCACCTTGCAATTTGAAGTGAGGAAAAGGAGCAGGTCTATGATTAACCTCTCCCACACTTATCTGAAATGTATGGGGCAGCTGTGCGCTCTATAAATCCGGATAAGATAACATAACATAACATCAATGTTGGTACAAATAATACCTGCCAACAGGTATTTTCTTGGGTTCCACTTACCCTTCCCTTCCTCCAAGGCAAGCACACACAATCACACACATATACACACTCACACACACACACGAAAACTGGACTGACCAAACTAGTGCTGAACATGTTCAGAATTATAGAAACAACTATCACAGTAACTATGGCAATAAGGAATGAACCTAAAATAATCAATATTATTTGAGGTTACAAGTCATTATCTGTAATGACCCTTCCTACTGAGTCTTTGTTAAGTAGAACTATAATTTATGAGTTGGCAATTGAGAGAGATGCAATACGTCATCATATGCCTGTTTAATATGGGCAGGTTGTCTTGTGCCCATGAGTCCAGGCTCTGCCTGTCTCTTACCAGCTTGTATGTTTTTTTTTACTTGTCTTGTCTTGTCTTTCATGTTTTTCAGTGTCTTTGGAGGCAGAGAAACAAGCTCTCTGGATTCTGAGAGGTACCGCTCTTCCTCAGAAAATACTGGATTTGCACTGTTTCATAGGGCTATCATAAGAACAGTTCATGTGATTACTAATGGAGCATTTGAAAGAATCTCAAGGGAATTCTTGCAGATCAACCAATGAATAATCATATATTAAATATCCAGACCATTCATTCATTAAATCTTTATTCGGTTTCAGATATTAAAACCATAAAAGCACAAGTTAAAATATAATAAATACAATCCACAAGGGGATATACCAGATTTAACAGTAATATGTACAGCTAAAAATACCGGGAGACCAAGGCTCCAATAACACACAGATGGTACCAGATGAACGAATCACTCAAAATAACACAGTAAAAACCCCACTCATAAACTGGTTGATGATCGAACAGGCAAACTAAGCAAGGCAAAATGCATGGTGCCTGGAACAGTATTAAGGAACATACTAGTTAATCACAAGTATCCCTGGGCCTGATAGCAGATTTTTAGAAATGAAGCACGTAAAAAACAGTGCAACTCGGGAGCATTTGTAAAAAACATAAATGCTGGTCGCACTTGCCTAAAATTGGCCTTTTTCAGAATGGGGGTTAAAGAAGACTTTCTAGGGGTATCATAAAATGTACAAAACATCATAAAATGGACCATATCCTGTGGAGATGTTCATCGCAGCCACAGGACATCAGAATGTGTCCCTTGTTCTGGTCCCTAGGATGGACGAGGTGGAGGTGGAAAAGATCAAACCGGAACCTGGTCAATAAAAACTTGTCATATGAGTTTATGAACCCCAGTAAGTATGCCTCCACCATCTGGGTGGTCCTTAGCATGATGAAGTGACGTACGCTGGGCTTCAGAAGCTCCTTCTCCTCCCTTGCCATAGTCTGCTGCTCAATGAAGGACGCCTTAATAAGGTTCAGATCCTTCTTATTCATCACCACATCGGGATTTGTGAAAAGATTTCCTCTCCCCATGCTGGTTAAACTCTTTTCAACATATCTAAGCCACGTCACCTAAGAGGAGTGGTCAAGAGCCAGACATTCTTTTAATATCACTTTATTTAATGTGGTCCCTTGCGAAGCCCAGATTTTTAGAGAGACACTGGGCGAAAAGCTATCAGGTCGGTGATATAGGTCTTACCAAGCTCCTCATGAGCAATGAAAGAGGGAGTACCCTGAGGAATGGATAGAAGCTGTCTCAAAAATGTGTTTTCCATGATTTGAAGATCATCTGTGGGGACGTACCCCAGATTTAATTGCCATAAAGTGCCTTAGAAAGACACTTGGCCCTGTAAAGCTTTAATAGAGCCCCCACTGGTCTTTTTCCTAATCTTGTGGCAAAATTAAATGTGGCTGCTGTCTCCCGGGTAAGGTCATTTTTTTGCGGGAGAGTTGGGGCCTCCATTTCATTTTATCATTTAATAATACCCCCAGATAAGAAAAGACACTCAACCTCTGGATCGGGGTAGCCCCAACCTTGAACGCGTATGGCCTGCTGTAGCGGGCCCCCACTTGCATTATATAGGACTTAGAGTTGTTGACGTTCAAATCCTGGTCCCCCATAAATAATACAAAGGAGTTTATGAGCATTTGCAGGCCCTATTTGGTCCTAGCCATCAGAACTGCGTGGTCTGCATATACCAGAACTGGAAGTCCGCGCCGTCCCGCATGAGGGAACTCCGCCTTAGTCTCCAGGACAGTCTTCTCCAAGTTATTGATGTAAAGATTAAATAAAAAATGGGCTAAAATGCAACCCTGACAACCCCACTCCAGACAGGGAACAGGCGTGACACCCTCAGGTTGGCTGAGTATCGCACAGATGGCTTAGTGTCTCAATGGAGTTCTTGTAAGAAAAGAACTATATCCCTGTACACCCCAGGGAGAGCAAAATCTGTCACAACTTTTCTCTGTTCACGCAGTCAAACGCAGAAGAGAAGTCCGTGAAGGCCAGGAAGATGGTACCAGGATGAGCGACCATATACTTGTTCATTATCAAGTAAAGGTTCATGCATTCATCTATTGTGGAGCAGCCGGGTGTGGAAATATGGATTTTTCTGGTCAGTTATGTCCCCTATCTTGGACCCCAACGGTTCTATGTGCATATCACAAGTACATGTATGTTCCCTCCAGTTCCAGTTATGAAGACGCAAATACATGTGCGTCCAACGTCAACATGTCCTCTGTCAGATCCGCCATGAACAGGCCGGATATTCCATTCCTAAATATGAAAGGCCACCAGCTTTGTATGGCTCACTTATGCCATTTTACAGTCCAGGCAAGTAGGCCCTGATTCTGTTATCAAAACTCCTTTTCCCTTCTGCCTCTGAAAGCTCCAGTCTGAGCCTGCATCTGTGACCATGAACTTTGTCTCATTCTCTGCGCGGCTCACGAAGCCTGACATCAGCCTATTCTCTGCCAAGTACTGTATTTCACCTTCGAATTATCTGCTTCCCCCTCAGCCGATGCATTCCTGCCTAGTAGTTTAAGTAAACATTCTTCCAGTTACCGAGCAAAAGGCCGGCTTCTCTGCCCTTATGCAAGTAATTCATAGCCCTGTCACCATGGAATATTCCTACCCCCTCGCATTCAGTGTAGACACTTAGACGCTTGTACATGCACGCACAGTCAGTATAGAATAGATTCTGTCCGAGAGTCCTTCTTTTGTGGATAACATAGTTCTTTAAACATAGGATGTTAGATATGATTTGGGATTAGGTTGACTTGACCCCCCAGACTTTTCGTCTCCACATGTAGAGCTAAATGTCAAGTCCCCTTCACCCCCTAGTTACACGTCAATTACACGTCATACTGCTGCGCGCGCATCTATGCCAAGTATTATCTTATAGATCCCCCTATAGGTGACATCACAACCAATTATGTTCCTTTTTACTCCTTGTTCCACCCATTTCTGGTTACGCAGACAAAACGTCATTTTCCTTATCAATTGTTACGCCTACTGCATTCGCTTCATTGTAATGTATGTCCTATAAAAGTTACTTCTTGTCAATAAAGTATGTACTTCACTTCCTGAACCCCCGTGGTGATGGAACTTGGAGCAACCGATTATAATCGAGCACTGGAATAAAGCCCATTCCGAAACTCTAATATCACGGATTCTGCCTCTCATTTTACTGAGCTATTTTATAATGTTTCTGTATCAAATTCAGTCCCGGTAAAGGAAAATTATTTACCACATGATGGCGCCCGAACAGGGACACTTTCTCATCTCACGCGCCGGCGGTGAGTTGCAGGCCCGGTCTCCTGCCACAGCTGGACGGACAATAACGCGTACCAGCAGGATTTCCTGTATCTCCCTCCGGCCAAGCGGGGGCGACTGAGACTGCGATCAACACCCAGACGAGGCGGTGAGAAGTGCGAAGTATCCCGACCAGAGCCTAGCTGAGAGAGCAAGATCCGAGGTATACAGAGACCCACCAGTTCGAAGTCAAGCCCAGTTTCCGACGAGACGAGTCGAGTCCAGTCCGGTTCAAGTTCAAGTTACCGAGGCCTTCCGTTTCCGAAGCTACCCGGTGAGTACCATTACCGGGGAGGCATTTCTGACGTGCACATAGGTTGTGCCGGTCAAGACGGGTTTGGGTACACAAATCCAGTCTGCACTGTTTTAGCAGTGTATCTGTACTGTTTAGCAGTATATCAAGTATTCCGAAGTATCTAGTTAGTGTCAAGAGTTATGCTTGGTGATTAGTTATGCAGACGATCATCATTGTTGTTTATTTTAAAGGAAAAAAAAAATGTTTAATGTTTAATGTTTAATATGTTAAACGTCCTGCATATTGTGGTATGAATGATTGTTCATTATTGTGCTTTTGTATTAAGTGTGTTCAAGATTAAGTGTGAGATCAGTTGTCAATATGCCGCTCTTTTCGAAATTAAGACAGATCACGACTAGAAAAGGGGTTCTCGAAGAAGCCGTCCCTATTCCTCCTAGGGACACTCCAGGGCACTTTATGTATCACAAACATGGCTTAGACGCTATATTATTTCTTGATTTATGGGTAGACTACACCAAGGGATTACCAGAAAGTCAGAGGTGGCCCGCAGCGGGGACCTGGGATGCAGAGTGGCATCATGAAAGTCGAGGAAGAGTTATGGAAAAGGAAAGTCAGACAGTCACAGAAGGACGCCGTTGAGTTATGGCGTAAAGAATCTCATAGACGCACAGAAAAAGCACGTAGACAGGAAGAGAAGAGTAAAGAGAGTTCAAACAAAGTTCGAGAAAATCTATTAATCGAGGAAGGTATCCGAGTGAAATCAGAACAAGTAGACAGACAAAGAAATGCCCTTATGAATGGTATGTATCCCCTTCTGGCCGAAGGATTACCTAAGGCTACTCCAGAGATACCGAAAGACTTGCCACCCCCATTATTCCCAATCAAGGTACATCCTAAGGGGCATCCTAGAACCGCAGAAGATGTTTTTCTTTCCTCATATTTAGATGACGCAGCTCCCGAGTATGCTAATTCCGCCCCACATAGACCGCATATCAGGGAGGTCCTACGCCAAGATCCAGTACCCGTATCCCTACAGCAACAAATCGAGTCACAAGTTCCGGCAAGCACATCTGTTTCTGTATCTGTTCCTACAGCTACTTCTATAGCTGTGTCCACACCTATAGTTGCTGTGTCACGTTCAACGAATCCTTTCACACCCGACGCCCCAGATGGGGCCACGAGAGGTGCTACCAATATCTTTTCTACGCCACCTAGAATAAATAAACTTACTTTTCAAGAGTCAGCGCATTCACGTACACCCAAATTCGTAAGTGCTCGTGCACTTAAAGAACTTCTCGTAGATTGTAGATATGACCCGGTGCCCGGTATAGAGGACGAAATGACCCTGGCCTCATTGCGTATCAGACGAGCCGCAGTGTATTTAGCGAAGTTACCAGGAATGACTGCGCATCTAGACGAAATATATCATTTTGTCCAAACAGGACGAGATCCAGAATGTATTAACAGAGCTATGGAGTACCAGAAAGTAGAGATACAGGGGGAACTGTTACGTTTCCTCATAAACTGTGTGATCAGAAATGTAGACCGACCGGGGGTAGACCCGGAAGCAATGCAAATTCTTACCAGATGGAGCCAGAATATATCAGAAGGGAGACACGATAAGCAAAATTGTATAATAGCCATGTGCCGAAAGATCCGTAAAGAAATAGAACGCCTACACGAAGAAAGATTAGAGGCAGACGAGTTCGAACAAAGCGAGGAAGAAGGGTCAGGACTGCCCGCAGGACAGTCGGACACCATAGCCTATGTAGGTAGAGGAAGATCTTGTAATAGGAATCAGACTAGATGTCATACTGACTCAATACGTCCGATATGTCCAGATAATAACAGGAATTTCCAAATACCTATAATCAATATAAGGTCTAATGAGCATTCGTTCCAAACCGCCGACAAGCTACTCCGAGAACGAAGGGGTTATCATTTTCTCGATTCTATGGACGAACAAGATTTGGCCAGGGCAGCTGTCCATTGGGTGGACAGTCCCGGAAAATATAGTGATGTTACAGTAGTACGCACATTTTTGAATCTCACCCCAGATGAACAGAGGTTAGCTGGGATTTATATGATTCAACAACTCATTATACTATATCGGGGTCAGCATTCGGACCCTGGTCCCTTACCTGACATATTGACTGAATTGCTTATGAATAAATGGAGAGGTCCAGGTACTAAATTAATTAAAGAAATTCTAGAATCAAGAAAGCAGTATATTCTTTTTGTATGCTCAGAGCATGTTTCATTGCCCGTCAAGGAAAGAACCACGTATCACATGGATAGACAGAATCCCTTACGAGAAGTGCACCCAATAAGAGGCGAGGACAACGAGTTTAGGCGCGTATTTGTATATACGCCCATATCAAAAATAGAATTGTTACAAATGAAGAAAGTGGTACCCAGTCATGACAAAGATCCAGCGGGTTTTCACCGAGAAATTAAAGACATGTTACTCATGGGAGAGTATACCTATCCCGACATTATGACAATATTAAAGGTGTTGATGCCTGCTGGCATTTATGAAAAACTCAAGGAAAAAGAGTGGGAGGTAGGTGACCAAAAGATAGAATGGTCAGTGCTAGAAGCGGAAGAAAAGGCCCGAACTGCAGGAGCAGGACTTGGGGATAAAACTAAAGCATTACCAGGTTTATTAGTACAGGTACTGCCACGTCTATAACTACGAAAAAGGAAGATTGGGGAACGATTTCAGCCTGTAAGCAGAAGCAAGATGAAGACACTAGTGATTACTATGCCCGATTTGAAAAATGTTTTGGTATAAATAGTGGCATAAAAGCCAGTAGCGAATCATACCCGCATCTGTTTGTAACAAAATTAGTAGAAAATGCCCTGCCCCCAGTAAAGAATAGAGTATTAAAATTCGAGAGTACCTGGCAAGGTAACACTCCATCACAAATGTTACAAATGTTACAGTACCATCACAATAGAATTAGAGAGGAACAAGAACATGAACACAGACGCATGAAAGACACGAAAATGAAAATGCTAGTTTCCCAGACAGTTCCAGCTGAAGGACATAAAAAGGGTATGACACATTCCGATTCAGCAGGACCTGTAAAAGGGACATGTAATTATTGTAAAAAGCCAGGTCATTACGTACACGATTGTCCAGTTTTAAAACATAATATCGCCATAGGTAAAACACAAGAAAGACTACGGACACCTAGACAGGATCAGAATGAACAAGGAGCTCCGCAGCATGCACAGTCCATGCCAGCCGCACAACAGCCAATACAGTTTGTGCCAGCTGCACCACCGTTGCCTGCTGCTGCCACACAGACAACAACACGACAAATGTATCAGACCGCACAGTATGAATATCCTGAGTATCAGCGTTACGCATGAACTAGCCTAGAGAGGGAAGTTGACTTACCCCTTATCGAGATTCCTGTAGATCAAGAAGGACCTTATGTACATAGTGAATTATTAGGTCAAGATAGAAAATTTTTACTCGATACAGGGGCAAGTCGAACAACTATAAAACGTAGTGAAGTTCCAGGGGCACCCCTCTCAGGCTCACAGAATATTTCCCTTGGTTTTTCAGGAAAACCTATTATTAATGAAGTGTCACAACCTCTGCCACTTACGATAGGACCTCTGACCCGAACTACAGATTTATTGCTTACTAAATCATGTCCAGAAAACTTGCTAGGAATAAAAACGTTGAAAGCTCTAGGAGCCATAATATGTTGTTCTCCGGAAGGAGTGAGGTTGTTTTTACGTGATTTTAAAGGTCACTATGTGTCTAGAGACATGGATCCCCGACTACAGACTTTACCTACACATCTATGGGCACAAGGCCCTACTGATGTTGGACGCATGAATATTACACCATATCAAGTCACATTAAAGGCAGGAGTGGTGCTACCACGAATGCGACAATACAAGTTACCACCAGATGCTGTAGTGGCTTTACTACAAATCATTGACGAGCTCATTGCCCAAGGAGTAGTTGTGGAAACAGACTCCAATATATGTAATTCACCGATAATTCCGATTCTTAAACGAACAGATCCAAAGGCCCCGCCAGTATATCGATTGGTTATTGATCTGCGCGAATTAAACAAGTGCATTGTGCCACAATTTCCTGTGGTCCCAGATATCTCATCATTACTGACAGCTATTGATTCCGAAGCGACATTCTTTACTGTAATCGATCTCAAAAATGCCTTCTTCAGCGTCCCAATAGATCCGGAAAGCCAATATTTATTCGGATTTAGTTTAAATGGACGTAGCTTTAAATTCTCACGCGCACCTCAAGGATTTACAGAAAGCCCCAGCATCTATAGCCAAGCACTGAAACGAGAACTAGATAGTATCCACATGCCAGTTAACACTGCTCTGCTTCAATATGTCGATGATCTGCTGATCACCGCAAGAAGCGAACCGGAATGTGAAAAAGCATCACTGACAGTTTTACAATTTCTAGCCGAAAAGGGGCACAAGGTGTCCCCTTCTAAGCTGCAATTCTGTGTCCAGCGAGTTGTTTATCTTGGACACTCGCTGTCCAAGGAGGGAAGGCAGCTTACACCCGACCGCATTCAGTTAATAGCTAACATGCCTATACCTAAGACACAAAAGGAGGTACGAGCTTTCATAGGCCTCACTTCATATTGTAGGCAGTGGATCCCTCAGTATGCATTTCTAGCAAAACCACTCATTCAGTTAACCACACAGGAGGCAGCCACATCGACTGTTCTCCCTTGGACTCAAGAACATACACAAGCTTTTGAAAGCCTAAAGAAAGCTTTATGTCAAGCACCTGTTTTAGCAACACCATGTTACAGAAAACAGTTTACACTCTTTGTTACAGAACGCGAAGGTACTGCCTTGTCAGTACTCACACAGGATCAAGCAGGAGCACACAAACCATGTGCTTATTTTTCTAGTACATTAGATCCCGTAGCTCAGGCTTTGCCTGCATGCCTAAAATCAGTAGCAGCGACAGCTTTAGCAATTAGACAGAGCGATGCTATAGTGTTAGGACATCCATTGACAGTTCAAGTACCACACGCAGTAGAGGTTCTTGTAAATAGAACACAAACACAACACTTGACTATAGCACGACTTACAGGGTATGAACTTACATTGTTTCAGCCACATATAGAAATCAGACGCTGTAACACATTGAATCCTGCCACACTTTTGCCAGTAACCGGAACAGACCCCCTAGCCCATGACTGTATTGAAGTTATTACTGTAACGACAAAACCCAGACAAGACTTGACCGATGTTCCATTGTCCGATCCAGACCTGACGTTGTATGTAGATGGTTCATGTATGAGAACAAGTGCAGGAGAATTAGTGGCCGCTTACGCAGTCACAACAGATACTGAAGTCATTGAAACTAATCGTATAAATACTTTGTCAGCTCAAGCCGCAGAGCTCATCGCTCTGACACAAGCCTGTATTCAAGCCACGAATAAAAAAGTCAACATATACACTGATTCACGTTATGCATTCGGAGTTGTACATGACTTCGGCGTGCTGTGGCGAGAGAGAGGTTATTTAACTTCCCACGGTGCCCACATTCAGCACGGACCCCTCATTCATGCCTTATTAGATGCAATACATCTACCTACTGCAATATCAATTATGAAATGTAAGGCTCATACGAAGGTTACTGATATCATTTCCCAAGGCAATGATCTAGCCGACAGAACAGCTAAACAGACGGCTCAAAGTCAAACCCCCGACATGACAAAGACAATAGTCCCGACACCGACACATTGTATGACAGTTAAAGATCCTACTCTTGACGTGATTGACATACAGACACATGCTACACCAGACGAAATAAAGAAATGGACTGAATTAGGAGGGATCCAAACGGACCAAGGATGGATGATGAAGGAAAAGTCTGTATGGTTCCTTCCTGATTCAATGGTCCAAGTTATAATTAACACTATACATAGTCCAGCACATCTAGGAGAAAAAGCTATGCTAGACAGCATTCAACACATTTGGTTTAATAAACATTTACGAGCAGCAGCCAAACAAAAGGTCCGTACCTGTATGATCTGTTGTCAGTTTAACCCAGGAAAAAGTGTTCCCGTAGAACAGGGTGGATTTCATCCTCCTAATCACCCTTTTGAAGTCCTACAGATGGACTATATCCAGATGGAACGATGTCGAGGATTCAAATATGTTCTCGTAGTTGTCTGCGCTCTGTCCCGTTGGACAGAGGCGTACCCGGTTTCAGATTACACTGCCCCGACTACTGCCAAACAGTTGGTTCGAGAATTCTTCCCACGATACGGTTTACCACGTGTTGTTCATTCAGATAACGGCCAGCCGTTCTCATCCGAATTAATGAAACACGTTTCACTTCTGTTAGGTTATCAGTGGAAATTCCACTGTGTTCGACACCCCGAGGCAGCAGGTCTCGTAAAAGACATAACCAGATACTGAAAATCAGATTGTCCAAAATATGCAGAGAGAAAGGTGTCGACTGGATAGTAGCGTTACCCGTTGCACTCTTTTACATGAGAATGGTAGCACACTCACGAACAGGGCTATCCCCGTATGAGGTGATCTTCGGTAGACCACCAAATATGTGGGGGACGCCTATACCACGAAAAATAACTGATGTTGACTGTAATATGCTGACAGATTACTTGGCTTCCTTGATGTCTGCACTACAATCTTGTCGTTCACAGGTAGCTGCAGCCTTTCCTGACAACACTGAGGTGAAACCCCATGACGTAGTTCCGGGGGATCTCGTCTTTGTGAGGAATTTCGACCGAAAGACTCAGCTGGAGCCCAGGTGGAAAGCACCCAAGTTGGTCCTGCTGACCACAAGGACAGCCGTGAAGATCGAGGGCCGCAAGGGCTGGATTCATTCAAGTCATATCAAGAAATTTCATGGACTATCCTCGGATATAGACATTGTGCCCTGCACTCCCTCACAGACTGATTCAAAACTTCCTTTGGTTGAAAAAACTGAAACCGAACTTTACAAACTAAAGCTTAGGCCCAACAAGTCGAGCAATTTGATTGTTTAAGTCCTCTCCAAGGTGAAGCGGTTGAATTGTCTCTGACATGTATCCCTTGGACCTGAGTAGAGAAAATACCCGGAAAATGTTGAAACGACAGGCGTATTGTAAATCACTGCGTAGCCACTGCATAGTGACATTATTAATTTTGTTTTTATTGAGTCTTTTAATAATTATTACAAGTATGTTGTTGCACATATATTACCCTATTTCTAGACATGTTTATAATATTGCTGCTGAACATTCTTTTAGTGACTTACCTCCACATGAATTGTCTTATAGACTTGCGCTGCGCAATAACACTTTCATTAGTATGTTACATCATTCCCATCAGACTAGTAATGCCACCAATTGTTGGGTGTGTGGCCGACTCCCTCCCTATCAGAATTATGAAGGAGTCCTGCCTTTCTTTCCACATCCATTTACACGTAATGGCTCCTGTGGAGCATGGTTTAGTTTAATCAATTCCATAGACTCAGACACAGCAGTTTACCAAGATCATTGGGTATGGGGAAACCTGAACCTAGTTTTACTCAAGGTCTGCTACCCTGACAAGGAGGGTCGTCCCAAAAGAACAGGAACTGATCTAGAAAATGAAGTATATGGATTAGGTAACTTTACACCTAATCTCATGATTCTAAATGTCGTATCCGAAATTGAACTAGTCTTGCCCACCATGTCAGTATTCCCAGCGAAGGGTGAATTATGTGTAAGAAAAGTTGGTTCCATACATATGGGCCATAGTAAATGCACCACTACAGTAGAATTCAGTGATCAAGGCAAATCTTCATTTAGAGCTTCTCGCCATTCCTACTTTGTATGTGGTCAGACTGCATATATGCGTTTACCTCTAGATTGGGATGGTACCTGCTACATTGCATTCCTTTTGCCACCTGTTTTCCTAGCTCCTCCTGATTATTACAGAAATATTCATTTAGTACACAACAGAGAGAGGAGAGATCTCCCCATTGTCGATTACACTGAAACAGCATGGGACAAGTATGTAGATTTTAATAAAGGCATCTTTCCCTACATGGGTACCGTTACTAATAGTAAGCTGATACGTAGATTAACTAGAACCCTTGAAGCAGTAGTGAATGAGACTATTTCCGCCTTAGGCAATTTAACGGAAGAGCAGTCTGCTATGCGGATTGTTGTGCTTCAAAATCGTCTTGTCCTTGACGTCATCCTGGCTGATAGGGGCGGAGCTTGTAGGGTCATCGGATCAAGCTGCTGCGTATTTATACCAGAAAATTCGCCATCTGTATATAAAGCCATCACTCGCCTTCATAAGATTGTAAGCCAGATACACCAGAACCCAGGCACTTGGACTTGGTCCAGTTGGTTTTGGAATGTGATATCAGCCTGGGGATGGAGAGTTTTATCCTTCCTAGGTATAGGCCTTCTCCTACTATTCAGTTGCTGTCTATGTCTACAATGTGGACCAGCGATCTGTGGTCTGTGTGCCACATCGTGTATTCCACCACCAAGATTTCATTCGTCACGGAAGAAGAAAGAAGAACAAATGATGCTATATGAACAGATCAATGGATTGATGAAGATTGATATCTCTTGAAGGGCAAGTAGGGGACAAGGAGGGAATGTGGAAATATGGATTTTTCTGGTCAGTTATGTCCCCTATCTTGGACCCCAACGGTTCTATGTGCATATCACAAGTACATGTATGTTCCCTCCAGTTCCAGTTATGAAGACGCAAATACATGTGCGTCCAACGTCAACATGTCCTCTGTCAGATCCGCCATGAACAGGCCGGATATTCCATTCCTAAATATGAAAGGCCACCGGCTTTGTATGGCTCACTTATGCCATTTTACAGTCCAGGCAAGTAGGCCCTGATTCTGTCATCAAAACTCCTTTTCCCTTCTGCCTCTGAAAGCTCCAGTCTGAGCCTGCATCTGTGACCATGAACTTTGTCTCATTCTCTGCGCGGCTCACGAAGCCTGACATCAGCCTATTCTCTGCCAAGTACTGTATTTCACCTTCGAATTATCTGCTTCCCCCTCAGCCGATGCATTCCTGCCTAGTAGTTTAAGTAAACATTCTTCCAGTTACCGAGCAAAAGGCCGGCTTCTCTGCCCTTATGCAAGTAATTCATAGCCCTGTCACCATGGAATATTCCTACCCCCTCGCATTCAGTGTAGACACTTAGACGCTTGTACATGCACGCACAGTCAGTATAGAATAGATTCTGTCCGAGAGTCCTTCTTTTGTGGATAACATAGTTCTTTAAACATAGGATGTTAGATATGATTTGGGATTAGGTTGACTTGACCCCCCAGACTTTTCGTCTCCACATTTAGAGCTAAATGTCAAGTCCCCTTCACCCCCTAGTTACACGTCAATTACACGTCATACTGCTGCGCGCGCATCTATGCCAAGTATTATCTTATAGATCCCCCTATAGGTGACATCACAACCAATTATGTTCCTTTTTACTCCTTGTTCCACCCATTTCTGGTTACGCAGACAAAACGTCATTTTCCTTATCAATTGTTACGCCTACTGCATTCGCTTCATTGTAATGTATGTCCTATAAAAGTTACTTCTTGTCAATAAAGTATGTACTTCACTTCCTGAACCCCCGTGGTGATGGAACTTGGAGCAACCGATTATAATCGAGCACTGGAATAAAGCTCATTCCGAAACTCTAATATCACGGATTCTGCCTCTCATTTTACTGAGCTATTTTATAATGTTTCTGTATCAAATTCAGTCCCGGTAAAGGAAAATTATTTACCACACGGGATGGAAACCAATTTGGGCGTCTGCCAGGATGTTGCTCTCTAGAGCCCTGATTGATAACCTGTCCGGCAGGATCCGCCTGACCACTTTGACCACCAAATCCAACAGAGAGATAGGCCTGTAACAGTGGGCACTATCCCTGTTCCCCTTTTTAAAAACCGGGATGATGATGGAGGTGGCCCAAGAGGTTGGAGGGCCGAACCTAACAGCCGCATTAATGATGGAGGTGAGCAGGGGTGCCCAGAACTCAGTATCGGACAAGTAGTGGTCGGGGGGAATTCCATCCGGTCCGGGGACCTTACTATACGTAATCCCAGCAATTCCCCGCCACACTTCTTCCTCCAAAACTGACAGGGCTGTATATTCAAAATCCCTCCTAGCGATGTATAATGGGCAGGAGAGTCCAAAAAGAAGGAGTTGTTGATGGCCCAAGTCTCCTGCAGGCAGATGATATCAACCTTTTGAATGAAACAGTGTCACTCCGGGACTGTGTCCTTGCTGGACAAACTGGCTATGTTCCAGGAAATAAACCTGCAAGAATTGATGTCCTTGGAGAGGCTACTAAGATTGCCTTGGGCCTGCTGATGCATGAGGTCCGGTTGTGGAGATGGGGCCAAGGGAATCATAGACACTGGCCCTTCAAGTCAGTCGCAGTTGTCAAGGAACCCCAGTGGTGCAAAGGCGTTGAAGACTGGAACAGGTGAGGGAGCCTGAGGCCACTGCTGGAGGGCCATTCGGGATAGTCTCCTAGGGTATCCAGACCAGGTTAGAACACTATGCATTATAAATTAATATATCAACTAAAAGCAGACTATCCTAATATGTAAAACTTAAACCAAGCAGTACATTGTTATACGGTATCATAACGCAACATAAACAATGCGCATTAGCCATAAATGAGAAGGGGCTACAAAAGAATGATGGGCAAGTTTATGATGGGCATCAACAACTCCTCATTTAGTAAGCCATGCACTCCTCTCATCACTGTCCTGAGAGTCAAGAGCTCAAAGCATATACTTGGTGCTCAGTTTTCAGACCACCAATGGGTCAGTCTTGAGACATCAGAAGTAAATGGGCTTAATCACCTTGTTTGACGCCTAGTGACTCATGAGCGCCCTGCAGTTAATGACCAGGTTCTGGTAATATCAAACTGCATTTTTGGGGAATTTTTGAAAGAATTTCAGATATTTTTTTTTTAAACATAAATGAATTTCTTATGAGCAGAAGGAAGGAAGAGTTTCCGAAAGTTGTTACTGTGAATTTCTGGGGATTATTAATGGTAAACTACATACATTTTCTATAAAAAATAACCCTCTCAATGAATGCTCTTTAGTTGAGCACAGCAACGGTAGGCCGCATCGCACTCTGCCTAGCCCTCTGTGGGTGACCAGCCCCCACTGCTCATGGCCTTTAGGGTCACAAAGATCCATCTTGGGCTTGTAAATGTGTCCCTTAGTGTCTGCCAATCTTGCATGAAAATCAACATTTTTGAAAAAATAAAGGTAGACATGATGGGACCTCTTGGGGACCTGAGAATGGGCTTGGGTGTCAGGGAATGCTTCCCATATTAACAAAAAATCAATCAATCAATCAAGCAGGGGCTTGCTAGCGCGCTACTCACCCGTAAGGGTCTCAAGGCGCTGGGGGGGGGGGGGTGGATGGGAGCAGCTCCGGTTCAGTCGAAGAGCCAGGTCTTAAGGCTCTTCCTGATGGTGTGCGGGGTCGGGGAGCGCCTGATGTTGACTGGGAGCTTGTTCCAGGTCTTGGCTGTGATGTAGGAGAAGGATCTTCCTCCTGCTCTGGTTCTGTGGATGCGTGGGGTCTCTGCCAGGGCAAGATCGGCACAGCGGAGGTTTCTTTGGGTACGTGGCAGGAGACTCTCTCGTTGAGGTACTTGTGGCCGATGTTGTGGAGGGATTTGTAGGCGTGGGTGAGAAGTTTGAATGTCACTCTCTTATCGACGGGGAGCCAGTGGATGTTTCGTAGGTGTTGGGTCATGTGTTCGTGCCGTGGAGTCCCAAGGATGAATGAATGAAAGGATATTTATAATGCGCAACTAAGCCCAAAGGCATCAAGGCGCCTAACAGAAAAATAAATCAAAACAGACCAGGAGCCGAAACTACGGGTAGGCCTTGGCAAAAAGCCACGTCTTTAATGCCTTCCTAAACATAGGGACAGTATATTGAGTTTTGATTTCAATAGGACAGGTATTCCACATTTTAGGTGCCAAGGAAGAAAAGGCCCTCCCCCCCCATTTGACTCTACGGAAACGGGGAACTGACAGCAGATGCTTTTCCCGGGAGCGAAGATTTCTGCTCGGGACATAAGGTGACAGTAAATCCTTAACCCCCTTAGCCCCCAGACCAGATAGAGCTCCGTAAGTCATGCACAGAATCTTAAAGGCAATCCTATCTTGTATAGGAAGCCAATGCACACTCTTCCTGGCAGCGGTGGCCAAGGAGAACCTGGGAGCATCAAGCACAAATTTAGCTGCCGCATTCTGGGCCGTTTGCAGACGGGACATAAGGCCCTTATTTACTCCTGCATAGAGAGCGTTGCAGTAGTCAAGCCGAGAGGCGACCAATGCAACAACAATCTGTTTTCGAGCATGTGGAGACAGATAGTGTCTGATCTTTCTGAGGACTCTGATAATACCCCAACAGGTAGCAACGGTCTTATTAACCTGCTGAGACATAGAGAGGGGAGGATCAATCAGAACTCCTAAGTTGCGGGCCAGGTCCGAGGGGGCAGGGCATACTCCCAAAGAAGGAGGCCACCACTCAGAGGACCAGATGTCCCTATTTCCCCCAAAGATCAGAACCTCGGTTTTTTCTCCATTCAGCTTTAAGGAGTTAAAGATCATCCAATGTGAGATTGCCTCCAAGCAGTTCCGAAAGTTGAGAGCGGAGGAACTGTCAGACTGAGAGAGGGACAACATAATCTGGGTGTCATCAGCATATGACACCACCTCCATCCCAAAAGATCTTATTAACTTGGCAAGTGGGGCCACATAGATGTTAAAGAGGGTCGGACTTAAGGCCGACCCCTGGGGGACCCCACATTTGACCGGAAGGGATGGAGAAAGGTGTTCACCCAGTTTGACCCTCTGTTCCCTCTGGTCAAGAAAAGAAGCCAGAAGGCTCAAGGCCACACCCTCCACCCCTATCTCCCTAAGGCGAGAGATTAAAACCAAGGGAGATAGGGTGTCAAAAGCGGCCGTCAAGTCCAGCAAAACCAGAAGGGCAGAATGGCCCTGATCTACCTCGCTGCGGATGTTATCAAGCACTACCGTAAGTGCCGATTCCGTGCTATGATGTCTCCGAAACCCATGCTGAGAGTGATCAACACAGCCCGAGATGTCTAGAAATGCCGTCAGATGCTCATTCAGATGGATTTCTAGCATCTTTGCAGGCGCAGGGAGCAATGAAATCGGCCGGAATTTTTTAAGAGTTTCCGGATCTAATGTAGGTTTCTTTAAGAGGGGCTTAACAACCGCACTCTTCCACACAGAGGGAAAGATGCCCTCCTGTATTGCCCGGTTCATGATACTC
The DNA here is from genome assembly GCF_964204655.1 of Triturus cristatus. Taxonomy (NCBI): domain Eukaryota; kingdom Metazoa; phylum Chordata; class Amphibia; order Caudata; family Salamandridae; genus Triturus; species Triturus cristatus. The sequence goes on from NC_140592.1 coordinate 139,926,761, forward strand.
ATGAGTGGAGGCAGGAGAACTTCCCGACACTCCTTAAGAACTCTGAGGGGGCAGGGGTCCAAAGGAGACCCTGACCTGATCTTACTTAGCAGTAGGTCTAGTTTTTGAGGGGAAAGCAGTGGGAAGTTGGACAGATTCACCACAGCAGCCACCATATCCCCACCCACAGCAGATAAAGCCGGGGGAAGGTGCGACAGCGCAGCCCATTGCAGCTCAAGGGTCGAATAAATATCGGCTATTTTTGAATGGAAGAAACACAAAATCTTGTCACAAAGACCCTGAGAGCTGGGAATCGGGTCGGGCACTTGCAGGGTACACAGGGAATCTGCGATCTTAAAGAGTTCCTTGGGGGAGGTGAGAGCGGTGGTCAGCTTGGAAAAGTACTCCTGCTTTTCTCTAATAACCTCCAATTTATATCCCTTAAGGAGAAGTTTATGTCTTTCCCTCTCCACATTATCCCAGCTCGCCCTCCAAAGCCTTTCCTGCTTCCTGCAACCTTGCCTTAGAGCTCTCAGCGACTCCGAGAACCATGGGGCCGAGGGTCTCTTCCTAGCCGAATGACGAAAAGAAACAGGAGCCAACACGTCAACCGCCGAGGAAATGGAAACCGTCCATTCAAGTGCAGCTGTGCTGACATCCTTTGCTGTCCCGGTAACTACATTGGAAATTAAGTGAGCCAAGGTATCATTAGAAATACTCCCACAATTGCGCCTAGGTTCTCTCTTACTCGGACCACTCAGCTTAGAGTATGCGGGAGAGGCCAACAGCTGCAATGGGACCGCTAAATGATCTGACCAGACCAACGGAACAGGTACATCTGTCGTCAGCCTTGAGTCATTCGAGAACACCCCATCCAGGGTATGACCTGCCCTGTGTGTAGCACAGGTAACCAGTTGCTGGAAGCCACAAGCAGCCAGTGGCTCTAAAAGGGAAAGGGTCTCTCCAGAGTCTAAAATTTCCAGATGGAAATTGAAATCTCCCAAAACGGTAAGTTGGGCACAGCCAAAGTAGGGCTCAAGGAGATTAAGCAGAGAATGGCTGAACTCCCCTCTGGGTCCTGGGGGTCTATAAATCAGTATGCCAGCAAAAGGGGCAGCACACGGAGAAGTTATTAAGAAGTGTACGGCCTGCAGGGAGTCTGAGGGAGCAGATATGACAGAGATACGACACGAGTGGGAAGTCTTATAGAGGATCCCCAGACCACCTCCCCTACGCTCAACTCGATCCGACCTGAGCAGCGCATAACCCACCGGGACAGCTTCCACCAGGTCAGGCCCCGAGGAATCCGATGCCCAAGTTTCGGTAATGAACACCCAAGAAGGCTTCCTTACTTCCACAAACTCACTGAAGACGATGTTATTTTTCACCCAAGATCTGGCATTAATAAGGACGCCAGTTTCGAATGCAGGCATATGGGGGGAAGGAAAAACTGAGGAAGGACAACCAGTGGCAGTACACTCTGGCAGCGCTATGGCTGTCTTGAAGGAACAGCAGCCGAACGTTGCATTGGTAAGAGACTCCGGGCGGCATGTAAAATGACATGCTAACCGCGTTGGTCTGAGGGCAAATAGCTCCTGATAAAGAAAATTAAAACTGACCTCTCTATCACCAGTTTCTCCTGAAGGTTTCGTCCCTCACCCTACTCCTTGCCCGTCCTTAGCGCGGACGGGCGCAGACGGGCTGGACTCTGGCGTGACTCTGGCGCGAGTACGGATGAGTCTGGCTGCGGCATTCTGGATGGTTTGGAGCTTGTGTAGGAGGGTTCTGTTGATTCCGGCGTAGAGGGTATTGCCATAGTCCAGTCTGCTGGTTACAAGTGCATGGGTGACGGTCTTTCTGCATTCGGGGGTATCCATTTGAAGGTCTTTTGGAGGATGCGAAGGCAGTTGAAACTTGTGGAGACGACAGCGTTGATCTGGAGGGTCATGTTGAGTATGATGCTGTGGTTCCGTGCGTAGTCTGTGGGGGTGAGTGGGCTCCCGAGGGCGGAAGGTCACCAGGTGTTGTCCCAGGCGGAGGGTCCAAGGATGAGCTTCAGGCAGCTGTCCTTCATCCAGGCTGCGACGTCCTTCATTGCTTCTTGGAAGCTGAGTTTGGTGTCTTCGGCGTTCTTTGTGAGGGATAGTATGAGTTGCGTGTCGTCGGCGTATCACACTATACTGAGCCCATGCTGTCTGACGATGGCGGCGAGGGGGCCCATGTAGATGTTGAAGAGTGTGGGGCTGAGTGATGATCCTTGGGGTACCCCGCAGTTGATCTCTGTGGGTTCGGAGATGAAGGGAGGGAGTCTGATCCTTTGGGTTCTGCCGGAGAGAAAGGAGCGGATCCAGTTGAGGGCGGTCCCTCGTATCCCGACGTCATGAAGTCTGGCTGCGAGTATGCGGTGTGAGATGGTGTCAAAGGCTGTGGAGAGGTCGAGGAGGGTTAGGGCCGCAGTGTGTCCCTGGTCGAGTAGCATGCGGATGTCATCGGTTGCGGCAAGGAGGGCGGTCTCGTTGCTGTGGAGTCCAGTATGGAGTTCTCTTCGATTAAGGCAGTCAGCTGTGTGTTAACAAGTGTCTCTGCGACTTTGGCATTGAAGGGGAACAGAGAGATGGTCCGGTAGTTTTTCAGGTCTGTCGGGTCGGCCGTAGGTTTCTTGACGAGGGGCTTGACTTCCGCCCGCTTCCACTCGTCTGGGAAAATGCTGGAGTTGATGGTTCGTCCTAGTTCGGGTGCGATGACGGTGGCGGCCCTGTGGTAGATGTGTGGTGTGCAGGGGTCTGTCGTGGCTCCTGAGTGTGTGTTTCTCATGGTCATGGTGATGTGTTCGACGGTTGCGGGATTCCAGGTAGTGATGGTCGGCTTGTTGTCGGTGGTGGGGAGGTGGGTGGTGTCCGGTGTCTGTTCGCTGAAGTTGTCATAGAGGGCCTTGATTTTCAGATGGAAGTAGGAGCTGAGCTTGTTGCAGAGTTCCTGGGATGGTGTGACGTCTGTGGCTTCGCTGGGGGGTTTGGTGAGTTGTTGTATGACGTTGAAGAGTTCTTTGGTGTTGGTTGCACTGGTGTGGATTTTGTTCTTGATGGAGGTCCGCTTGTTCTCTCTTATGTGCCTCTAGTATTCCTTCAGAGCGTCCTTGTGGTTGTTCAGGTTTTCTGTGGTTTTCTGGTTTCGCCAGGTTTTCTCGAGGTGTCAGCAGGAGAGCCTGGCTTCTTGGAGTTCGGTGGTGAACCAGGCGGCCTTCAGGGGGCGTTGTTTGGCGGGGTGGCAGAGGGGTGCGACCTTGTCGGCGCAGCTGGAAATCCAGTGGTGAAATTGGTTGGCTGCAGAGTTGGCGTCGGTCGTGGTGATTGGGGACCATGGAGGAGGGTGGTGTTGAGGTGTTCCTCTGTGATCTTGCTCCAGTTCCTTTGTGGCGGGCGCAGGGCGGCTTTGGGTGCGGTGGTGGTGTTGAAGGTAAAGTGTATGCAGTGGTGGTCTGTCCAGAGGGGCTGTGTGGTGTGGCTGAAATGGGTGTTAGTCCCTCCTGTGAAGATGGGCTCGAGGGTGTGTCCTGCTCTGTGGGTGTGGGTGGTGATGAGTTGCTTCAGTCCGAGGTTGGAGAGGTTGTCGAGGAGGGTGGTGGAGTCCAGGTCGCTGCGGTTGTCGAGGTGGAAATTCAGGTCTCTGAGTAAGATGTAGTCCATGGAGGTGATGGCGTGGGGGTGACAAGGTCCGTGATGTAGGTTGCGGCCTGGGTGTGAGGTCCCGGGGGTCTGTGGGCGAGGGTGCTGTGTAGCATGGTCCTGGGGCTGGTTTGGATCTGGATGTGGAGGCGTTCGGTGTTGGGGTGTGGGTCGTTGGTGCTGGAGGTGGAGAGTCGGAGGGAGGTCTTGTGTGCGATGGCGAGTCCTCCTCCTGGGCGGTAGGGGCGGTCCTTTCTCTGGATCTTGTATCCGTCGGGGCCGGAGGTGGCGTTGGTCCAGGTTTCTGTGAAGAAGGCGACGTCGGGCGAGAGGGTGTCGATCAGGTCTACGGCGTGTCTGTGAAGGGAGAGTACGTGAGGAGGATGCAGGTCAGGGCTTCGGTGTTGCGGGTGTCCAGTGAACCTTCGGTGGCCGTGGGGCGCTGTTGATGGTGAAGGATCGTTGGCAGTGCCTGCAGGAGAACTGTCCGTGGGTGGTATTGGGTGTGGATCTTTGGCAGTCGGTGTGCCCTCCGGGTTGAGAGCGTGAAGGGCGGCGGAGTCGTATTGGCGGGGCCTCGCGGAACCAGTGGTCCTGGCGCTGGTCGCAGCCAGGTCGCGGACGGGCTTGCCTTAGGCGTGCCTTCAGCACGCCGGCTGCGTGTGTCCGCAGCGCAACTGAGCAACGGTCGCCATAAGTAGGGGAGGGGGAAGGGACATGCACCTGGGAGGCGGGAGCGGGGGGGTCCAGCGGGAAATCAACAGGATACCAGCAGCAGAGGGATAAAGGGCAACGGAGCTAAGTGGCAACAATAGGGCACAATCACAACAACAATGTAGGAGCAAACAGAGGGATTAACAAAATAAAAAATAAAAAGGGGAGTACAGCATGGGGCAAAGTAAAGGGGGCACAGTGTGGGGGCAAAAAGAGAAGATACCAGCACAGGTAGCAAGGCAGCGGCGAGGTGCGGTCTCGAACCCTGCCTGGGTGGATTGGAGGCAGAGTACAGCACGGTGGAGCTGCTGGGGAAGAGCAGATTTCTCACCAAGGGTCAGGGGTCTTGCATCCTGTTGAATTGCTTTTCCGGATGTGAAGGCAGGGTTTCACATTCTGTAAAGCAGAACTTTTCACTTTGCCGCCTGCCGATTAGAGATCTCACGTTCATGAACCTATTTTTGGCTTCACAAGCCACCATTAAACAATGGGAATAAATGCTCCCTCACCAATTGGGTTTATTTCTCATGGAAAGCTGATTATTTGCGGTGCACAGTAGACTGGTCGTAGACATGTTATAGGCGTACAGTCAAAGCATTTTTGGATTATTATCTTGGCCTTGAAGAAGTTGTTGATGGTTACTTTCAAAAACTGGATTAGTAATCTGGTTATGTCACACCGCAGTACTAAGAGAATCTCTTATCAACCCAGTGGTACCAAGAGCACAAGCAGGAAAGAATTCCCCAGAGAAATGAGAGAAGTGTGTGTTATGTTAAAGCAGTGCCAAATAGTTTTAAAGCCAAGAACATAATTAAATAAAGTTCCCTAACCAATGAGAAAAGACTGGAACAGGTGAGGGAGCCTGAGGCCACTGCTGGAGGGCCATTCGGGATAGTCTCCTAGGGTATCCAGACCAGGTTAGAACACTATGCATTATAAATTAATATATCAACTAAAAGCAGACTATCCTAATATGTAAAACTTAAACCAAGCAGTACATTGTTATACAGTATCATAACGCAACATAAACAATGCGCATTAGCCATAAATGAGAGGGGGCTACAAAAGAATGATGGGCAAGTTTATGATGGGCATCAACAACTCCTCATTTAGTAAGCCATGCACTCCTCTCATCACTGTCCTGAGAGTCAAGAGCTCAAAGCATATACTTGGTGCTCAGTTTTCAGACCACCAATGGGTCAGTCTTGAGACATCAGAAGTAAATGGGCTTAATCACCTTGTTTGACGCCTAGTGACTCATGAGTGCCCTGCAGTTAATGAACAGGTTCTGGTAATATCAAACTGCATTTTTGGGGAATTTTTGAAAGAATTTCAGATATTTTTTTTTTAAACATAAATGAATTTCTTATGAGCAGAAGGAAGGAAGAGTTTCCGAAAGTTGTTACTGTGAATTTCTGGGGATTATTAATGGTAAACTACATACATTTTCTATAAAAAATAACCCTCTCAATGAAAGCTCTTCAGTTGAGCACAGCAACGGTAGGCCGCATCGCACTCTGCCTAGCCCTCTGTGGGTGACCAGCCCCCACTGCTCATGGCCTTTAGGGTCATAAAGATCCATCTTGGGCTTGTAAATGTGTCCCTTAGTGTCTGCCAATCTTGCATGAAAATCAACATTTTTGAAAAAATAAAGGTAGACATGATGGGACCTCTTGGGGACCTGAGAATGGGCTTGGGTGTCAGGGAATGCTTCCCATATTAACAAAAAATCAATCAAGCAGGGGCTTGCAAGCGCGCTACTCACCCGTAAGGGTCTCAAGGCGCTGGGGGGGGGGGGGGGATGGGAGCAGCTCAGGTTCAGTCGAAGAGCCAGGTCTTAAGGCTCTTCCTGATGGTGTGCGGGGTCGGGGAGCGCCTGATGTTGACTGGGAGCTTGTTCCAGGTCTTGGCTGTGATGTAGGAGAAGGATCTTCCTCCTGCTCTGGTTCTGTGGATGCGTGGGGTCTCTGCCAGGGCAAGATCGGCACAGCGGAGGTTTCTTTGGGTACGTGGCAGGAGACTCTCTCGTTGAGGTACTTGTGGCCGATGTTGTGGAGGGATTTGTAGGCGTGGGTGAGAAGTTTGAAGGTCACTCTCTTATCGACGGGGAGCCAGTGGAGGTTTCGTAGGTGTTGGGTCATGTGTTCGTGCCGTGGAGTCCCAAGGATGAATGAATGAAAGGATATTTATAATGCGCAACTAAGCCCAAAGGCATCAAGGCGCCTAACAGAAAAATAAATCAAAACAGACCAGGAGCCGAAACTACGGGTAGGCCTTGGCAAAAAGCCACGTCTTTAATGCCTTCCTAAACATAGGGACAGTATATTGAGTTTTGATTTCAATAGGACAGGTATTCCACATTTTAGGTGCCAAGGAAGAAAAGGCCCTCCCCCCCCATTTGACTCTACGGAAACGGGGAACTGACAGCAGATGCTTTTCCCGGGAGCGAAGATTTCTGCTCGGGACATAAGGTGACAGTAAATCCTTAACCCCCTTAGCCCCCAGACCAGATAGAGCTCCGTAGGTCATGCACAGAATCTTAAAGGCAATCCTATCTTGTATAGGAAGCCAATGCAGACTCTTCCTGGCAGCGGTGGCCGAGGAGAACCTGGGAACATCAAGCACAAATTTAGCTGCCGCATTCTGGGCCGTTTGCAGACGGGACATAAGGCCCTTATTTACTCCTGCATAGAGAGCGTTGCAGTAGTCAAGCCGAGAGGCGACCAATGCAACAACAATCTGTTTTCGAGCATGTGGAGACAGATAGTGTCTGATCTTTCTGAGGACTCTGATAATACCCCAGCAGGTAGCAACGGTCTTATTAACCTGCTGAGACATAGAGAGGGGAGGATCAATCAGAACTCCTAAGTTGCGGGCCAGGTCCGAGGGGGCAGGGCATACTCCCAAAGAAGGAGGCCACCACTCAGAGGACCAGATGTCCCTATTTCCCCCAAAGATCAGAACCTCGGTTTTTTCTCCATTCAGCTTTAAGGAGTTAAAGATCATCCAATGTGAGATTGCCTCCAAGCAGTTCCGAAAGTTGAGAGCGGAGGAACTGTCAGACTGAGAGAGGGACAACATAATCTGGGTGTCATCAGCATATGACACCACCTCCATCCCAAAAGATCTTATTAACTTGGCAAGTGGGGCCACATAGATGTTAAAGAGGGTCGGACTTAAGGCCGACCCCTGGGGGACCCCACATTTGACCGGAAGGGATGGAGAAAGGTGTTCACCCAGTTTGACCCTCTGTTCCCTCTGGTCAAGAAAAGAAGCCAGAAGGCTCAAGGCCACACCCTCCACCCCTATCTCCCTAAGGCGAGAGATTAAAACCAAGGGAGATAGGGTGTCAAAAGCGGCCGTCAAGTCCAGCAAAACCAGAAGGGCAGAATGGCCCTGATCTACCTCGCTGCGGATGTTATCAAGCACTACCGTAAGTGCCGATTCCGTGCTATGATGTCTCCGAAAGCCATGCTGAGAGTGATCAAGATAGCCCGAGATGTCTAGAAATGCCGTCAGATGCTCATTCAGATGGATTTCGAGCATCTTTACAGGCGCAGGGAGCAATGAAATCGGCCGGAATTTTTTAAGAGTTTCCGGATCTAATGTAGGTTTCTTTAAGAGGAGCTTAACAACCGCACTCTTCCACACAGAGGGAAAGATGCCCTCCTGTATTGCCCGGTTCATGATACTCATGAGTGGAGGCAGGAGAACTTCCCGACACTCCTTAAGAACTCTGAGGGGGCAGGGGTCCAAAGGAGACCCTGACCTGATCTTACTTAGCAGTAGGTCTAGTTTTTGAGGGGAAAGCAGTGGGTAGTTGGACAGATTCACCACAGCAGCCACCATATCCCCACCCACAGCAGATAAAGCCGGGGGAAGGTGCGACAGCGCAGCCCATTGCAGCTCAAGGGCCGAATAAATATCGGCTATTTTTGAATGGAAGAAACACGAAATCTTGTCACAAAGAACCTGAGAGCTGGGAATCGGGTCGGGCACTTGCAGGGTACACAGGGAATCTGCGATCTTAAAGAGTTCTCTGGGGGAGGTGAGAGCGGTGGTCAGCTTGGAAAAGTACTCCTGCTTTTCTCTAATAACCTCCAATTTATATCCCTTAAGGAGAAGTTTATGTCTTTCCCTCTCCACATTATCCCAGCTCGCCCTCCAAAGCCTTTCCTACTTCCTGCAACCTTGCCTTAGAGCTCTCAGCGACTCCGAGAACCATGGGGCCGAGGGTCTCTTCCTAGCCGAATAACGAAAAGAAACAGGAGCCAACACGTCAACCGCCGAGGAAATGGAAACCGTCCATTCAAGTGCAGCTGTGCTGACATCCTTTGCTGTCCCGGTAACTACATTGGAAATTAAGTGAGCCAAGGTATCATTAGAAATACTCCCACAATTGCGCCTAGGTTCTCTCTTACTCGGACCACTCAGCTTAGAGTATGCGGGAGAGGCCAACAGCTGCAATGGGACCGCTAAATGATCTGACCAGACCAACGGAACAGGTACATCTGTCGTCAGCCTTGAGTCATTCGAGAACACCCCATCCAGGATATGACCTGCCCTGTGTGTAGCACAGGTAACCAGTTGCTGGAAGCCACAAGCAGCCAGTGGCTCTAAAAGGGAAAGGGTCTCTCCAGAGTCTAAAATTTCCAGATGGAAATTGAAATCTCCCAAAACGGTAAGTTGGGCACAGCCAAAGTAGGGCTCAAGGAGATTAAGCAGAGAATGGCTGAACTCCCCTCTGGGTCCTGGGGGTCTATAAATCAGTATGCCAGCAAAAGGGGCAGCCAACGGAGAAGTTATTAAGAAGTGTACGGCCTGCAGGGAGTCTGAGGGAGCAGATATGACAGAGATACGACACGAGTGGGAAGTGTTATAGAGGATCCCCAGACCACCTCCCCTACGCCCAACTCGATCCGACCTGAGCAGCGCATAACCCACCGGGACAGCTTCCACCAGGTCAGGCCCCGAGGAATCTGATGCCCAAGTTTCGGTAATGAACACCCAAGAAGGCTTCCTTACTTCCACAAACTCACTGAAGACGATGTTATTTTTCACCCAAGATCTGGCATTAATAAGGACGCCAGTTTCGAATGCAGGCATATGGGGGGAAGGAGAAACTGAGGAAGGACAACCAGTGGCAGTACACTCTGGCAGCGCTATGGCTGTCTTGAAGGAACAGCAGCCGAACGTTGCATTGGTAAGAGACTCCGGGCGGCATGTAAAATGACATGCTAACCGCGTTGGTCTGAGGGCAAATAGCTCCTGATAAAGAAAATTAAAACTGACCTCTCTATCACCAGTTTCTCCTGAAGGTTTCGTCCCTCGCCCTACTCCTTGCCCGTCCTTAGCGCGGACGGGCGCAGACGGGCTGGACTCTGGCGTGACTCCGGCGCGAGTACGGATGAGTCTGGCTGCGGCATTCTGGATGGTTTGGAGCTTGTGTAGGAGGGTTCTGTTGATTCCGGCGTAGAGGGCGTTGCCATAGTCCAGTCTGCTGGTTACAAGTGCATGGGTGACGGTCTTTCTGCATTCGGGGGTATCCATTTGAAGGTCTTTTGGAGGATGCGAAGGCAGTTGAAACTTGTGGAGACGACAGCGTTGATCTGGAGGGTCATGTTGAGGATGATGCTGTGGTTCCGTGCGTAGTCTGTGGGGGTGAGTGGGCTCCCGAGGGCGGAAGGTCACCAGGTGTTGTCCCAGGCGGAGGGTCCAAGGATGAGCTTCAGGCAGCTGTCCTTCATCCAGGCTGCGACGTCCTTCATTGCTTCTTGGAAGCTGAGTTTGGTGTCTTCGGCGTTCTTTGTGAGGGATAGTATGAGTTGCGTGTCGTCGGCGTATGGTACTATACTGAGCCCATGCTGTCTGACGATGGCGGCGAGGGGGCCCATGTAGATGTTGAAGAGTGTGGGTCTGAGTGATGATCCTTGGGGTACCCCGCAGTTGATCTCTGTGGGTTCGGAGATGAAGGGAGGGAGTCTGATCCTTTGGGTTCTGCCGGAGAGAAAGGAGCGGATCCAGTTGAGGGCGGTCCCTCGTATCCAGACGTCATGAAGTCTGACTGCGAGTGTGCGGTGTGAGATGGTGTCAAAGGCTGTGGAGAGGTCGAGGAGGGTTAGGGCCGCAGTGTGTCCCTGGTCGAGTAGCATGCGGATGTCATCGGTTGCGGCAAGGAGGGCGGTCTCGTTGCTGTGGAGTCCAGTATGGAGTTCTCTTCGATTAAGGCAGTCAGCTGTGTGTTAACAAGTGTCTCTGTGACTTTGGCAATGAAGGGGAACAGAGAGATGGTCGGTAGTTTTTCAGGTCTGTCGGGTCGGCCGTAGGTTTCTTGAGGAGGGGCTTGACTTCCGCCCGCTTCCACTCGTCTGGGAAAATGCTGGAGTTGATGGTTCGTCCTAGTTCGGGTGCGATGGCGGTGGCGGCCCTGTGGTAGATGTGTGGTGTGCAGGGGTCTGTCGGGGCTCCTGAGTGTGTGTTTCTCATGGTCATGGTGATGTGTTCGACGGTTGCAGGATTCCAGGTAGTGATGGTTGGCTTGTTGTCGGTGGTGGGGATGTGGGTGGTGTCCGGTGTCTGTTCGCTGAAGTTGTCATAGAGGGCCTTGATTTTCAGATGGAAGTAGGAGCTGAGCTTGTTGCAGAGTTCCTGGGATGGTGTGATGTCTGTGGCTTCGCTGGGGGGTTTGGTGAGTTGTTGTATGACGTTGAAGAGTTCTTTGGTGTTGGTTGCACTGGTGTGGATTTTGTTCTTGATGGAGGTCCGCTTGTTGTCTCTTATGTGCCTGTAGTATTCCTTCAGAGCGTCCTTGTGGTTGTTCAGGTTTTCTGTGGTTTTCTGGTTTCGCCAGGTTTTCTCGAGGTGTCAGCAGGAGAGCCTGGCTTCTTGGAGCTCGGTGGTGAACCAGGCGGCCTTCAGGGGGCGTTGTTTGGCGGGGTGGCAGAGGGGTGCGACCTTGTCGGCGCAGCTGGAAATCCAGTGGTGAAATTGGTTGGCTGCAGAGTTGGCGTCGGTCGTGGTGATCGGGGGCCATGGAGGAGGGTGGTGTTGAGGTGTTCCTCTGTGATCTTGCTCCAGTTCCTTTGTGGCGGGCGCAGGGCGGCTTTGGGTGCGGTGGTGGTGTTGAAGGTAAAGTGTATGCAGTGGTGGTCTGTCCAGAGGGGCTGTGTGGTGTGGCTGAAATGGGTGTTAGTCCCTCCTGTGAAGATGGGCTCGAGGGTGTGTCCTGCTCTGTGGGTGTGGGTGGTGACGAGTTGCTTCAGTCCGAGGTTGGAGAGGTTGTCGAGGAGGGTGGTGGAGTCCAGGTCGCTGCGGTTGTCGAGGTGGAAATTCAGGTCTCTGAGTAGGATGTAGTCCATGGAGGTGATGGTGTGGGGGTGACAAGGTCCGTGATGTAGGTTGCGGCCTGGGTGTGAGGTCCCGGGGGTCTGTGGGCGAGGGTGCTGTGTAGCATGGTCCTGGGGCTGGTTTGGATCTGGATGTGGAGGTGTTCGGTGTTGGGGTGTGGGTCGTTGGTGCTGGAGGTGGAGAGTCGGAGGGAGGTCTTGTGTGCGATGGCGAGTCCTCCTCCTGGGCGGTAGGGGCGGTCCTTTCTCTGGATCTTGTATCCGTCGGGGCCGGAGGTGGCGTTGGTCCAGGTTTCTGTGAAGAAGGCAACGTCGGGCAAGAGGGTGTCGATCAGGTCTACGGCGTGTCTGTGAAGGGAGAGTACGTGAGGAGGATGCAGGTCAGGGCTTCGGTATTGCGGGTGTCCAGTGAACCTTCGGTGGCCGTGGGGGCGCTGTTGATGGTGAAGGATCGTTGGCAGTGCCTGCAGGAGAACTGTCCGTGGGTGGTATTGGGTGTGGATCTTTGGCAGTCGGTGTGCCCTCCGGGTTGAGAGCGTGGAGGGCGGCGGAGTCGTATTGGCGGGGCCTCGCGGAACCAGTGGTCCTGGCGCTGGTCGCAGCCAGGTCGCGGACGGGCTTGCCTTAGGCGTGCCTTCAGCACGCCGGCTGCGTGTGTCCGCAGCGCAACTGAGCAACGGTCGCCATAAGTAGGGGAGGGGGAAGGGACATGCACCTGGGAGGCGGGAGCGGGGGGGGTCCAGCGGGAAATCAACAGGATACCAGCAGCAGAGGGATAAAGGGCAACGGAGCTAAGTGGCAACAATAGGGCACAATCACAACAACATTGTAGGAGCAAACAGAGGGATTAACAAAATAAAAAATAAAAAGGGGAGTACAGCATGGGGCAAAGTAAAGGGGGCACAGTGTGGGGGCAAAAAGAGAAGATACCAGCACAGGTAGCAAGGCAGCGGCGAGGTGCGGTCTCGAACCCTGCCTGGGTGGATTGGAGGCAGAGTACAGCACGGTGGAGCTGCTGAGGAAGAGCAGATTTCTCACCAAGGGTCAGGGGTCTTGCAGCCTGTTGAATTGCTTTTCCGGATGTGAAGGCAGGGTTTCACATTCTGTAAAGCAGAACTTTTCACTTTTCCGCCTGCCGATTAGAGATCTCACGTTCATGAACCTATTTTTGGCTTCACAAGCCACCATTAAACAATGGGAATAAATGCTCCCTCACCAATTGGGTTTATTTCTCATGGAAAGCTGATTATTTGCGGTGCACAGTAGACTGGTCGTAGACATGTTATAGGCGTACAGTCAAAGCATTTTTGGATTATTATCTTGGCCTTGAAGAAGTTGTTGATGGTTACTTTCAAAAACTGGATTAGTAATCTGGTTATGTCACACCGCAGTACTAAGAGAATCTCTTATCAACCCAGTGGTACCAAGAGTACAAGCAGGAAAGAATTCCCCAGAGAAATGAGAGAAGTGTGTGTTATGTTAAAGCAGTGCCAAATAGTTTTAAAGCCAAGAACATAATTAAATAAAGTTCCCTAACCAATGAGAAAAATCAAGAATATTTTATACCAAAATACACCAAACCAATCACAATCAGGTGTGGGGTAACAGACACATGAATTTTTAAACTTAGCTACAGAGGCTTTTCCCGCCCCAATGCCCAGAGATATTTTTTTTTTTATTTTTTTTTTTTATTTAACGTTTTTGCACGTTGCAACCTTTCCACGACACAGCATGAGTAAATCAAGTGACGAATACATCTAGCAAGTAAACACAGAGCACAACACCATCTTGCCACGTATTCCCATCGGGGAGTTCCGCACTCATCCAGTTCTATACATAATATATATCCTACCCTGTCCCATGGGCCCCCTTTATTGGGATAGCTTGATATTATTGTACAGCACAAAGAAAGCATTTATCATGTATACTTCACACTCTATCCCTGCATTTCTGTTAGGCAGCTCCGATCCCCCTCTAGTTATGTACCGGTGCCAAAGGCTACCCCCGGCGGCGGCACAGACCCCCACCGAGAAGAGTCTGCACCACATGGGAACGGACCCCAAACACCATCCATATTGAACAGTTTGTTTGTCGACAGGAACCCCAGAGGAAGCAAGCCTTCCCCCCTAGCCCCCGCCTTCTGTTCCTAAGTGGGGGAGTCCGCCACCTCCGCAGCAGTCGATAAAATATAGTTCTGAAGGGGTTCCCAAATATCCTTCGGTCTGGACATTGTCGGAAGAGTCTCGGCGTATATTGCCAACTGTCCCTGGCAATAGGTCAGGTCATCAATCCACTCTTTGTATTTAGTAGCCCTTCCCCTACCCCACCTACAGGCCACCCTGCACCTGGCCAAGAGCAAAACCATACCAGTGAATTTACGATGCGCCTGAGGGAGGTGTGCAGTGTAACCTAGTAGTGCCAATACGGGGTCCCTCTCCACTGGTGCACCCACCATCTTCCCAAGCGCCTGGAAAACCTGTGTCCAGAAATCCTGTATTCTCGGGCATTCCCATGCTAAGTGTAAAAAGCCTGCTCCTGAACGGTGACACCTCTCACACCTATCATTATCCGTCAGTGCAAATCGAAACTTTTTAGCAGGCGTGTAGTAGAGGCGCTGTAAGAACTTGTAATGGTTAACTCACAGTCTGCTGCTAGCAGAAACCCTTGCAGTTTGAAGGCAGCAATATTTCCATTGCTCTTCAGTCACTTCCCTTCCCAGCTCCTCACTCCATTGGGTCCTCGCCGTTCAGTGGGGTCCCGAGTATTGTGTGCGTGTATTATGATAAAGTCGGGATACTAGGTGTCTGCCATCAGCCGATCCCAGCATCTGGTGCAGTGGTGCAAAGATCTTGGGTTCCTGCGGAAACCCTGGAAGGATAGAACGAAGGCCCTGCCGCAGCCGGATATATGGAAATGTATCTAAGGCCGAAGGAGAGGCCTCGCCGAATATTTGTGCAAGCGAGCAAAACCTGCCGCCCCGAAAGAGATCTCCCCAAGTGACAATCTGCACCCGTGCGCACATTTGATGGAAGACCCGTTCCTGCAACAGCGGCATACTGGGATGATAGGGGAGCGGAAGCTTCGGTGAGTACAAGAATGGGGAACCACAGAGTCCGACTACGTCATGCCACGCGTCTACTGTGCACGTTACAGTGGTGGGAGGGATGTCTCGGGTGCGCCTTGGGGCCAATATCATTCCATCCAATGAGATAGGGTCTGCCAACCAGTGTTCCGCGGCCACCTGTGGCATGTACGGAGGAGGACGAATCCAGTAATACGCACAGTGTGCTTGCGCACTAAGAAAATATATTTCGAAATCTGGAATTTCAAATCCTCCGCGAGCATAAGGTTGGGTTAGGATGGACCATTTGAGCCTGGGCTGTTTACCACCCCAGAGCAGCCTAATAAGTTCCGATCGGAGGGTCTTAAAAAAGTATCGCCCAGGGTGATAAGGTATATTTAAGAACAGATACAGAAATTGCGGAAGCACCACCATCTTTATCAAGGACGCCAGTCCAGCAAATGAAAGAGGCAGGGAAATCCATCAGGTGACAGCATCAGAGAGGCGCTGCACCGCGGTGCCATAATTAAGGCGAATCAACTCATCTCGATCCCTAGAGAGCTGTATCCTGAGATACCGAAGATCAGAGTCGCACCAAGCCAGTGGGTAGTCTAGATCGAACCTGGTGGCTGCCGCCGTCAGCGGAATACCTGCGATTTCCCCCAATTAATATGTACCCCGGATAATCTACCAAAGGTGATAAATTCACGGAGCAATGGATTAATATCGCACATACAATGTAATGTCATCTGCGTACAGAGATACCTGTATCTGATGCTGGATACATCGGAACGCTTTTTCACCATGGTGCTGTCTCAACCTGGAGGCTAAGGGCTCCATCGCTATGGCAAATAGCAGCTGGGAAAGCGGGCACCCCTGGCACGTACCCCGGGTTATGGGGAAGGCTTCAGATAGGTGCCCATTAATTAACACCCTAGCAGTGGGTTTGTAATACAACAGCCGAATCCAAGATATAAAGAGAGGGGGGAACCCCATCCGTCCCAGTATCCCAAACAGATAGTCCCACTCCACAGAATCGAAGGCTTTCGTAGCATTAGGAACACCGCAGCCAGTGGTAACTCCGGAGCAACATTTTGCCACAGGGAGAAGAAGGTACGCAGGTTGTGAGAAGTATCGCGTCCTGGCACAAATCCCGACTGGTCAGGAAGTATGAGCATTTCCAGTAGCAGCGACACCCTGTTGGCAATGACTTTTGCCAGGCTTTTCATGTCACCGTTGATAAGAGATAACGGCCTATACGAGTCACACGAGTTGCTAGGTTTGCCCGGCTTCAAAAGTGAAATTATAAGTGCTTCACGCATCAATCGAGGAAGCTCCCCAACCTCCAGCGACTCTTCGTATACTTCCTTGAGTACCGGAGCCATTATGTCTATGTATGTTTTATAGAATTCAATAGGGATGCCATCTAGGCCCGGCCCTTTACTCGATTGCGTTTTCATAATTGCCTCTCGTATTTCGTCAAGTTCAAACGGTAAGCAAAGAAACCCGCGATGTGTATCGGAGAGCCAGCCCAACGCAACATCTCCCAGAAAATCTTCAAGCGCAAGCGAGCCACTGCGTTGTGTAGTGTAGAGGTTGGTATAGTGTGTGGTAAACGTCTCTAGTATGTGTGCAGTGTCCCTGTGTCTCTGCTCCGCAGGGCCCAGATTTTCCAAAATGTAATTAGAGAAGCGGGGTCGTCCGATCATCTCCACCAGTGCCCTCCCCGGTCTCTTGCCCTCACCATACCTGCGAGCCTCCCAGTACCGCGCCCGGAATTTTGCCTCGCGCTGTGCAGTTTCCTCATAATCTGACAGTAGTGCCCGAAAGTCGGCCTGCACCTTTCCCGTTTCACCCAATCCCATGCGGTGTTCCAATGCCTTAAGGTTTGTCTCCAGGGTCTTTAACGTCCCTTGTATATCCCGGAGCACTCCGAAACTTTTGGAAATACAGAACCCCCTTATTGTTACCTTAAAGGCCTCCCAGATCATTTTCACGCTATCCACCGAGCCCCTGTTCCGTTGAAAAAAGTCTCGTATCTCATTCCCCAATTCGTGCTGAAACAGTGAATCTAGCAGCGCTGTGGGCTGCAATCGCCAACTAGGCCTGGGTTTATCATAACCTGGTGGGCGGAGTGTTATCCTCACTGGACAGTGATCGGAGAGCGTTCTAGCAGGTTGTGTCGCTGCGCTTAGCGTCGGCGCCAGTGCCCTTGTAACGAGAATGTAGTCTATTCTCGCCCAGGTAGCCGCATGTGTCGTGAAATGTGTGCCTTCCTTGGTCTGAGGATGAAAGTGGCGCCAGGCGTCCACCAGGCCTCCCTCCTTCAATATGTCCTGTAGCGCCCCTTGGGTGCGACTATAATGATTGAGATTAGGGTTAGATCTGTCCAGCGCAGGGTTAATCACAGCATTGAAGTCTCCGCCCCTTATGATATGAGTTGATCCTATGTCTACTATCTTACCCCAGAGTATGGTGAAGAAGTCGGGTGTATCCGAGTTAGGGCCATAACAGCAGACCAATGTAACAGAGTCTGCTCCCAATCTGCCCCAAACAATAACAAAGCGCCCCTGTGAGTCCGCTACGGATCCTGCCAACGCAAATGGCGTCTGTCTCTTTATTATAATCGCTATGCCACGTGCATAGGAGGAGTATGAGGAGAACAGCCTATGCTCTGCCCATTTAGCAGCAAACGTATTGGAGAGTGTAGGATTAATATGCGTTTCCTGTAACATAGCGATATTGATCTGGTGACAATCCAAATATGCCAACACCTGCCGCTTCTTTCTGGGGTCTCCCAGGCCCCGGACATTCCATGATATGACTCCTAGTTGGGACGTAGAGATCCTAGCGCTTGTGTCCCCTATGTGTGGTGAGCTAAAAAAAAAGAAATTGCTCCCTCCCTAGCAGTTGGGTAGGGGCCGGAAGAATCCTCTCTCGGATATCTGCCTGTGTTGTGATCGTGCTCTCGACGTCTGATATGTACCTGCCCCTCAAGGCGCGTCGCTGTGTCATGTACTCCCCAACCTTTGTTGAACCCCTGTGATGCCCCCCTCCCACTGAAGCAGCCCCAAATTGCCAGAATCACATCCCCCCTTCTCCCTCCGAACCACAACTTTATAACTGCATTGCTTAACATGCAAACTCGAACCAAAGGGGGTTGCCCGCTGGGCGGAAACCCTAGGTGGCAATCCGGGAACACCCCGCCCCCAGAGTCCATGGGTGATGAAGTAGACAATCCCTGTAGGGGACTGGGGGGGTGCCCAGCGCAAGCCTGAATACCAGGCCCACAGGTACACCCTATCCAAGTCAAGGTGCAGTGCCAGGCCGCCCATGTCTATCACTGCAAATTTTACTAGCGGTCCTCTGCCCTTGTCCATCGCGTCTCTTCTCTGTCCCCTGCTCAGGGCATAACCGGTGGTGGTACACATCAGTCTGGCGAGGTGGAGCGCCGCGAGGCAGATGGCGAACCAGACCCGCCAACAGTCGGTTTGAGGTGCTTGAGAAAGTCTTCCACCTGCTGCAGATTAGTAAAAAAGCCTTGTTTGCCCTGGTGGGTGATCCTGAGGCGTGCCAGG
Source organism: Triturus cristatus (assembly GCF_964204655.1). NCBI lineage: Eukaryota > Metazoa > Chordata > Amphibia > Caudata > Salamandridae > Triturus > Triturus cristatus. The sequence goes on from NC_140592.1 coordinate 139,945,104, forward strand.
TATAGCAAAGTGTAGTCCATCTGCGCCTGTCTTAGCTTATTTTTAACTGCCATGAATATACGCCTGTCCTCTTGCACCGCGGCTGTGAAATCCGGATAGATGGAACAGGTAACTCCCTCATAATTGAGTTGCTGTTTGCTTCTAGCCACGCGGAGCACAGCGTCACGGTCCCTGTAGTTGAGAAGCCTAGCGATTATGGGGCGAGGCGTACCCCCCGGCGGCGGGCGAGGCCCCAGAGATCGACGAGCGCGCTCCACAATGAATTGAGGGGATAGGTGTTCCGCACTGATGGCCGAGGTCAGCAGTTTCTCCACGTACTCTTCCATCCTGCCCGTGTTGGTGGTCTCCGGTACACCAAGAACGCGGATATTATTTTGCCTACTCCTCGCTTCCAAATCGTCGTTCTTGGCTGCTATAATTTTTAGTAATTTGTCCATTTGTGCTACCTGTGTGGAGACCTGGGTGGAGGTGTCCTCGGCATCCGAAATGCGACGCTCCGCCTCCCGTAGGAGATCTTTGTGTTTGTCCAGTTTGTGCACAATGGCATCCATGCGCGTGGACATGCCATCCATCTTGTCAGCCATAGTCGCAAAGCCCTGCCTGACCTCCTGGAGGATTGATGTCAGCTCCCCTGTCCTCTCAGCTGGGCCATCAGTAGGATGCAGTTCTTCGAGGCAGCACGTTCTTCTGGTGGGGCGCGATTTATCTTTTTTGCCTCAAACGTGAGGCGAGATTGTTTGGCGTCCGATTTCCCCATCTCGGGCACTAGCTGGGAGTCTGTGCAAGCCGCCGTGGGCTCAATCGTCCGGTATGTGGCGAAATTGAATTTAGTTGAATGCAGCCACCCACCTTCGCACATCCAGCGTGTCGGAGCCACAGTCTGATCCCTCTGACAGTCTGCGCTTTTGGGCACCCCTCGCCGGGGGGCACCCAACTATGTCTTTCTCTGGCTTTTTGCGGCCTGGGCGATCAGGGGTACGCCTCTCGAGGCACTAGCCGATCAAGCCACACTCTTCCCCGGCGAGCGGAGGCCTCAGGCGCGCATGGTACAGGCATGCATGTCCCTTTCCACTTATGCAGTCTCTTGCGCCAATGCGGGTCGCCGCGCCCCGCGCAGCCCCCTCAGGACGAACCAGACCTCCAGATGCAGGGGGGGGAGCGGAGACCCAGGGAGCGCCGCACCGAATCCAATTGTCCGCTCCCCTCCGTCTGCAACATCCAGGCGGGGAGCTTCGCACTGTTGCCTCCGCCGCCTTCTCTCCGATAGGCGGGCCGGGTAGCTTCACGGCAGGCCCCAAGGGGAATTTACAGTGCCGGGTGCCTCCTTCTTCCCACGCCGATCAGTGTCCCCCAGGCAGCCCCAACCAGAGCCCAGCCCCTCACCTGAGGCAATCGCCGGGTCCAGCCTAACCAATTCCACTGTTTATCGCCTCCTCCCGACTCCGAGGCCTAGCCGCCACGCGTGCGGCCGTGGGCTCATGTAAGTCCGCCTGCCAGGCCCCGCGCGGCTCGTGACCTCTTGGTAACAGCGGTGTGGCGTCGGCAGCCTTTTCTCCGCCGCGGGAACCCTCCAGCCCCTCGAAACTTCTCCCGGTGGCTCACGCAGTGCCGGGCCGTAGGCACAAGCGCAGGCAGTCCTCAGCAGCGCCTGTGGGCAGGATAAATTTGCAGACTTAGGCGCCGGGCGGCAGGAGCCTCACGTCCGTGCGGCCATCTTGCGCGGCGCCACCTTGCGCCCCCCAATGCTCAGAGATATTTATGATGTTTGGGGCATTTCATGCTTAAGCCTTCATAATATTTTTTCCACAAATGGTATCCAAGCAGAATTTGCATCTTTTTAATCCTACATGCATGTTGAGGTTTCTAAAGGTACCCAGGGTGTGTGGATTCCCCTGGAGGGAACAAGAAAACAGCCAAAATATAGTAAAGTTTTAGGATTTTTGGGGGTTGAAGTGCTGTGGAAGAAAGCGTATGTTTTTTTCTGAAAATGACATCAACAAACGGTTTGCTCTGCTAGGATCACAATGTTCGCAGCTTTCAGAAACATGCAGAGTTGAAAAAAAAATCAATTTTCTTACAATAGTTTTTATATATTTATAGTCAGTAATCAATTGGTCCATTTTTTCGGGGGTTCAACTTGCTTAAGTTTCTGGTGGAAACAGATGTGAAACCAATAGATGAACCCAGAAAGCTATACATTTCTGAAAACTAGACAAAATTCTAATTCAGTAAGGGGACATTTGTTTAGCTTGCCTGGGGCTTTCCCAAAGAAACTAATTGTCTAAATAAAAAACTTATTGAAAATAGAAGGAAAAATAGCAATTGGTAACAATTCTTCCATCTGTAATTTTTTTGCCCTATTACCTTTGTCAGACCCTTCTGGTCACAGGGATATATAGTGTTTGCTGGTTGTTCAAAAGCATGCGATACCCAGAGCCAACAATTGAGCTGCCAGAGTCAACAATTGAGATGCCTGAGCCAACAGTTGAGCTGCAGCTTCTAATAATTCTTTTCATTGTGTACCGACCATATAGTCATTCAGATTGTAAGATCTAATGAATGAAAAACGGGTATAAAAGAATCCTATGCAGTTTTTGAAATGTGCACAAGATACTGAGTTTGGGAATGGTAGTTATTTGTACACCTCCATATTTGGGGTAAAACATACTATCTTGTGAGTCAGAGAGGAATTTGCAAAATGTTGTTTTTCTTGTGCACAGGCTTACATTTGGAAGCCAAATATGAAGAGAAATCCATGTGGCAATAACAAATGTCCTACTGTTGTGATTAAAACAGTACCTTCTGTGTGTGGGTGGGCCTTTTCACCCATGACAGAAAAGGCCCCAAAGTGTGACATGGAGACATCAAATTATGGAATGAAAAAATACAATTTTGGTCAATGTGGGTAGCTGTGGAATTTGGGCCATGGCTTGGCCACCACCCAGGGAAATCTACTATACCCTGTTATTTCTGAAAACTAAGCACCAGAAGAAGTCCAAGGTGGTTTGACTTGGGTGTATCCCATTACCTTGTCTTACTCCTAGTGCCCTTCAAACCTCAAACTTTGGCTAAAATCACACATTTAATTTACATTTCTATGAGAAAAGGTTGCAGAACTGCAGCGTTCCACAAAAATTCCACCATCCAGCATTCCCACACTTCTCCCAATTAAAGCAGTACCCCACTGGGTGTGGCCTTACCTAGTGCCTGTGACAGGAGCAGATGAAACTGTTGACCAAATTAAGTTAATATGCACTTTGCATCGGTAAACCCTTCCAATGGACTTTTGGATTCATTCTAGAGTGGGGGCACAGCCCGATGCTTGACCCCTTTTTTGACCATTTTTTACCAGATGTGAGACCGGCCTCACGGCGTTGCCCTCTCCATCATCCCGCCAACCTGCAACCACCCTCAAGACACGACATCCCCGACTCCGGCCGCCCCAGCCACCCCCGATCCACGGGCCGGCCAGAGACCTGACAGACCCAACACCCTACCACGCATGCCCAACCGAGGGAGCGGGAACCCTCGAGCCAGACCCAGAGGCGCCAGCCCAGTCACACCTCGGGTCGCCTTCCCTGGGAGGACTCAATCGGCCACCAGGCCCCTGGGGAGCAGGCGCCTCCCCTACCGAGCGTCTGGGGTCCCTCCCAGACCCACCTGAAAAGACCAAAGAAGTGAGCGGCAGGAAATCCCGCCGAACCCCCTCCGTCACCGCAGTCCCCCCTCTGCGAGCACTCCGGACTTCAAAGAACCAGCGGAGTATAACAAGGGGTGCCGGAGGAACAAGGGGAGAGAAGACCTGGAACCATCTGAGCCTGCTGACGCTGTCGCGGCTCCTGAACGCTGAAGTCACCTGGGCCTGCTGAGTGACTCGCGGCCTCTTGCTATTGAACCATCTGAGCCCTGCGGACGAGGTCGCGGCTCCCGAACACTGATCCGCCTAGGCCTGCTGAGTGACTCGCGGCTCCCCAGCTATTGAACCATCTGAGCCCTGCGGACGGATTCGCGGCTCCTGAACTCCGACCACCTGTGCCTGCTGAGAGACTCGCGGCGCTCCCCTTGAGGACGACTCGAGAAGAGATCGCCCAGAGACACGACACCCTCCAGCTCGAGGATTGTGAGCTTCCGCAGGGTATTTCGCAGAGACACTATCTTGAAAGACTGTCCCGCTACCCCCATTCCCCACGACTGATTGGTGGTACGTTGTGCCACTGCTGTACTATTTGCCTTTTGGGTCATAAAGATCCCTGAAATCATCGATAAAAGAACTTATCGTCCTACAAAGAATACGTGTGGTGTCCCTCTGTTCACAGTGCAGATCAGGGTGTGCGCGCCTGGTTCGGCTTACTTGGGAGAGGTGGGTCAAAGGGGTGGGCAAGACGTGTATCGAACCCCCTTCCGGCGGACGCCTTTCCAACATTTGGTGGCAGACGACGGGATCCGAGCCGACACCGAAGGAGAGCGTGCAGTAAACGACTGACGCACTACCAAACAGAAATGGAAGGAGAAACCTCCCTGGGTGCCACAGGTACCGAAATAAGCTCACCGTTCCGAGAAGATCAATTGGACTATTACACGCATAGAGAACTAAAACAGTTTTGCAAAGACCTTGGCATCGCTACCACCGGACTGAGCACAAAGGAAGACTACCAGAAAGTACTGAAAGCCTGGGTCGAGACGGGGGCGCCCCCGACCCAAACGGAAAGAGACTCTACCCATGAACAAACAAGCACCCCGGCGAGAAACAACGGGCCAAAGGGGAACCTGTCCTCCGAGGAACTAGCGGACCGAGAGAGAAGCCGCAACCACGAACTGGAACTGGCAAAACTAAAAATCGAGGGAGAGATAAAACTGGCAGAGAAGAAGTTAGCCGTCGAGCAGTTACGGCTACAAGGGGAACTCGAAGAGAAGAGACTCTTAAGGGAGCACGACGAAAAGAAACTCCAGCTAGAACATGAACGCGGCCTGAAGGAAATTGAGTGGCGGGCTAGACACGAAAAGTCACAGCCGCCCGGGAATCCCCAGCCCGCTCCCGCCGGGGAAACCAAAGTTCACATCCCCAAGGATGTGGTCAAGGAGTATTATAAGAACGATGATATCCAGCAGTGGTTTAAAGCCTACGAAGTCGCCATGACCTCTCACCGAGTCCCGCAGAAGGATTGGGGGGCTGGCCTATGGGGCCGGTTCTTAAGCGAAGGAAGGGACACTCTGCTCGATCTGCCCTCCGCGGTCATGAACTCCTACAGCCACATGAAGGAAGCCCTCGTGGGCCGGTACGGACTCACCGCCGAGATGTACCGACAACGGTTCCGGGATTGCAAAAAGATACCGGGCACCACGTGGGTCGAATACGTGAACTTTTACAGCCGAGCTCTGGACGGGTGGATCAAGGGCAGCAAGGTCTCCACCTTCGAAGAACTGTTCGATCTGATCGCCTGGGAACATTTAGCGGCCAATTGCTTTATAGAACTGCGCCAGCATCTCCTAGACAGTAAACTCACCGACCCGCAGAAGCTGGCTGCTGAGGCTGATCGTTGGGTGAACACCCGGGCCACCCGGAGCCCCGTGGGGGACTACGGCCGCAACAGTCAGGGTCCCCCCCGCCAGAGGGGCGGAGGGAACCACGGCCGACCAAGAGACTTTGCCGGGGGGTCCTCCACCAGCCCCCCCAGCAGCCCACCAGCGGCGGGTTCGGCCCAGTCTCCAGCCAGCACCGGAGCCCCAGGACGACCAGGTCCACGAGCTAGGATCACCTGCTTCCGCTGCCAGCAGCCCGGACACTACGCCAATGACCCCCAGTGTCCCCAGTATCAGCGAACCACAACGACCAACCCCACGACCCGGCAGATGGCCTCCGTGGCTCTGGGGGAAGAAATGGAAGACTCCGAGGAATGGGAACCGGCGGCCATGGCCCTGGTCTCCCTTGGGGATCGAGAAATGGTCCCCGGGACACCCTTGCCCACCAACACAGAGAAATACCGACAGCAGGTGACTATCAACGGCCACCGAGTCGAGGGCCTTCGCGACACCGGGGCGAGTGTCACCGCGGTCCACCGCAGCCTAATTTCCGAAGACCAGATCCTAGCCGGGGCCCTCTGTCCGGTCGTATCCTCCGACAATTCTGAGAGCCTCTGCCAGATGGCCCTGGTGCCCTTCGAGTGGGGAGGGGTCTACGGAGAACTGAAGGTAGCGGTCCGGACCTCGCAGCCCGTAGACTGCCTCCTGGGCAACGACCTGGAAAATTCCCCGTGGGGGCAGGTAGAACGAAGAGCCCACCTAGAGATGATGGGCCTACCGGAATGGGTCTGCGCCACCACGCGCTCCATGACCGCACGAGTGGCCCCCTCCAAGGGCGGTGAAGCCCTCTTACCGAACACTTTCCCCGAGAACAGGGACCCCCTACCAGAAGCAGACAACCCTCCTTCCGAGGAAGAAGGAGACACTAACCCAGGGGAAGGACCGGAACCTTCCGCCCCAGAGGCCCCGATGGAACCCGAAGAACTGCCCGAGTTGGCCCAGTGGCACTGCGAAGGGGGGCCCTCCCGCGAAGAGTTCTGCCAGGAACAGACCACTTGCCCCTCCCTCGAGGGACTTAGACAACAAGCCGAAGCCCAGGTCGCCGGTGATCAAACCGGAACCCATTGGGTTTATTGGGACAATGGCCTCCTCTACAGCGAGCAAAAGTCCGCCGAGCTAGGCGCAGCACGAGTACTGGTGGTACCCCTGTGGTTCCGGAGCCTCCTCCTGGGCCTGGCCCACGATGTACCCTTGGCAGGACACTTAGGCCAAGACAACACATACCAGCGATTGGTGACCCACTTCTATTGGCCCAAGATGCGGGCGAATGTAGAAACACACTGCAAGTCCTGCCTCACGTGCCAGGGAAGTGGGAAGAGTGGCGGAAAACGCAAAGCTCCCTTACAACCGTTCCCCGTTATAAGTACCCCGTTCGAGCGGGTCGGCATCGACATCGTGGGACCCCTGGATCCGAAGACCGCCCAGGGCCACAGATTCATCCTCGTCCTGGTGGACCATGCCACCCGCTACCCCGAGGCCATCCCCCTCCGCACCGTGACGGCTCCCGTGTTGGGCCGGGCTCTCATGGGGATCTTCTCCCGGGTCGGATTTCCCCGCGAGGTTGTGAGTGATCGCGGCACGAACTTTTTATCCCGCTACATGAAGTCCCTGTGGCAGCAGTGCGGAGCCACGTATAAATTCACGACCCCCTACCACCCCCAGGGCAACGGCCTGGTGGAACGCTTCAACCGAACTCTGAAGGGAATGATCCTGGGCCTCGAAGAGCCCCTGCGCCGGAAATGGGACGTCCTCCTCCCTTGCCTCCTGTTCGCGTACCGGGAGGTTCTCCAAAAGTCTCTGGGGTTCAGCCCCTTCGAACTGCTGTACGGACATCCCGTTCGAGGGCCCCTAAGCCTGGTCAAAGAGGGCTGGGAGACAAGCCCCCGGGGGACACCCCCAGATGTGTTCCGCTACATCCTGGCGCTCCGCAACCAGACGAGGAAGTTTAGGGAACTTGCAGAGGCTAACCTCGAGGCCAGCCAAGAAGAAATGAAGCGCTGGTATGACCAGAACGCAACCTTGGTCGTGTTCCAGCCGGGCCAGCAGGTTTGGGTCATGGCTCCGGTGAGACCCTGCGCCCTACAAGACAAATGGACTGGTCCATTCAAGGTGGTCGAACGGAAGAGCCAGGTCACGTATCTGGTCGACGTACAATCCCCACGGAACCCCCTCCGGGTCCTCCACGTAAACCGTCTCAAGCCCCACTTCGTAAGGACGGAACTGAGTTTGCTACTGGCCACCGATGAGGGGGCAGAAGAGGACACTGAACCCCTGCCCGATCTCCTGTGCACAAAAGAACTGGACGGTTCCGTGGAGGGTGTGAAACTGTCGGACACCCTCACTCCCCAGCAGGCCGATGACTGCCGCCAGCTGCTCGGACAATTCGCAGACCTTTTCTCCCTCATTCCAAGGGTGACCGACTGGTGTGTCCACGACGTGGACACCGGCGACTGCCCGCCTGTGAGACACCGAGCCTACCGGGTGCCTGACCGGGTCCGCACCTGCATCAAGACCGAGGTACAGAAAATGCTCAACCTAGGGGTCATCGAGCCCTCCGACAGCACCTGGGCCAGCCCGGTGGTTCTGGTCCCAAAGGCTGCCTCCCCAGGGGTCGCCCCCGAACTAAGATTCTGTGTAGACTATCGGGGGCTCAATGCGGTCACCCGCGCAGACGCTCACCCTATTCCCCGAGCCGACGAGCTCATCGACCGCCTGGGGGCCGCCCAGTTCCTCAGCACGTTCGACCTGACCTGCGGGTACTGGCAGATCGCTCTCACGGAAGGGGCGAAAGAGCGCTCTGCCTTCTCCACGCCAGATGGCCACTACCGCTTCAGGGTCATGCCGTTCGGGATGAAAAACGCCCCAGCCACGTTCCAGCGGTTGGTGAACAAGGTCCTGGCCGGACTCGAGGAGTTCAGCGCAGCGTACCTTGACGACATCGCCGTATTCAGCTCTCAATGGCACGAGCATCTCCAGCACCTCCGACAAGTACTAATGGCCCTGCGCCAAGCGGGCCTGACAGTGAAAGCCAGCAAATGCCAGCTCGGACAAGGCTCCGTGGTCTACCTGGGGCATCAGGTGGGCAGCGGCCAGGTCGCCCCTCTCCAGCCGAAGATCGATGCCATCAAGTCCTGGGAGCCCCCCACCACGCAGACAGAGGTTCGGGCCTTCCTGGGCCTCACGGGGTACTACCGGAGGTTCATTAAAAATTATGGTAGTATCGCAGGGCCCCTCACAGAGTTGACCTCCAAAAAGCTTCCGCAGAAGGTGCAGTGGACCCCCCAGTGCCAGCAGGCGTTCGACGCCTTGAAAACCGCCATGTGCACCGCTCCCGTACTCAAGGCCCCCGACTACTCCCGAGAGTTCGTGGTCCAGACCGACGCATCCGAACATGGCATCGGGGCCGTGCTCTCGCAGTTCGACGACAAGGGCATTGATCAGCCCATAGCCTTCATCAGCCGAAGGCTGCTGCCGAGAGAGCAGCGTTGGAGCACTATAGAGCGAGAGGCCTTTGCCGTAGTCTGGGCCCTCAAGAAACTGCGGCCCTACTTGTTCGGAACCCATTTTCGAGTACAGACGGACCACCGGCCCTTGCAGTGGCTAATGCGGATGAGGGGGGAGAACCCCAAGCTACTACGATGGTCCATCTCTCTCCAAGGGATGGATTTCACTGTCAAACATCGCCCCGGGACGGATCATGCCAACGCCGATGGCCTGTTCCGGTTCTTCCGCTTCGGCGAGGAGAACCCCCCAGTGGATGGGTAGTTCTCCACGCCTTTCAGCTGGGGGGGACGCGTGTGAGACCGGCCTCACGGCGTTGCCCTCTCCATCATCCCGCCAACCTGCAACCACCCTCAAGACACGACATCCCCGACTCCGGCCGCCCCAGCCACCCCCGATCCACGGGCCGGCCAGAGACCTGACAGACCCAACACCCTACCACGCATGCCCAACCGAGGGAGCGGGAACCCTCGAGCCAGACCAAGAGGCGCTAGCCCAGTCACACCTCGGGTCGCCTTCCCCGGGAGGACTCAATCGGCCACCAAGCCCCTGGGGAGCAGGCGCCTCCCCTACCGAGCGTCTGGGGTCCCTCCCAGACCCACCTGAAAAGACCAAAGAAGTGAGCGGCAGGAAATCCCGCCGAACCCCCTCCGTCACCGCAGTCCCCCCTCTGCGAGCACTCCGGACTTCAAAGAACCAGCGGAGTATAACAAGGGGTGCCGGAGGAACAAGGGGAGAGAAGACCTGGAACCATCTGAGCCTGCTGACGCTGTCGCGGCTCCTGAACGCTGAAGTCACCTGGGCCTGCTGAGTGACTCGCGGCCTCTTGCTATTGAACCATCTGAGCCCTGCGGACGAGGTCGCGGCTCCCGAACACTGATCCACCTAGGCCTGCTGAGTGACTCGCGGCTCCCCAGCTATTGAACCATCTGAGCCCTGCGGACGGAATCGCGGCTCCTGAACTCCGACCACCTGTGCCTGCTGAGAGACTCGCGGCGCTCCCCTTGAGGACGACTCGAGAAGTGATCGCCCAGAGACACGACACCCTCCAGCTCGAGGATTGTGAGCTTCCGCAGGGTATTTCGCAGAGACACTATCTTGAAAGACTGTCCCGCTACCCCCATTCCCCACGACTGATTGGTGGTACGTTGTGCCACTGCTGTACTATTTGCCTTTTGGGTCATAAAGATCCCTGAAATCATCGATAAAAGAACTTATCGTCCTACAAAGAATACGTGTGGTGTCCCTCTGTTCACAGTGCAGATCAGGGTGTGCGCGCCTGGTTCGGCTTACTTGGGAGAGGTGGGTCAAAGGGGTGGGCAAGACGTGTATCGAACCCCCTTCCGGCGGACGCCTTTCCAACACCAGATGTCTATTGTTCTTTCTGCCTCACTAGGAGGGACATTAGGGGTAAATACCCACTAACTGCCCCCGGGGAGTGCAGAAAGCTTTTTTGCACACTTCTGGGGTGGTGAGATGGTCCAATGCCAGGGGGGGCTGCCCCAATCCCTTCTTTATTTTTCAGGTATTATTCTCTGGAGTATTGTGTTTTTTGTTTTAGCCTTCTGGAGGGGGTACGTTAGGAATAAGCACCCCCTATCTTACCCAAGTATTGAAAAAAGACTGTAGTGCCCAGGAGGAGGAGTGGTCCATGTTCTTGGGAGCCTATTTCCCACAAACAGTTTCCCTGGAATCTAGTGAGGTGAATCCCTGCTTGGGGATCACCCTCTAAACGTGATCCCCAAGAAGGTATCCACTAGGGAGAAAACAGCCCTGCAAAGGAGACATTGAGAGTTATGCCCACAGAAACTAATGAAATCTGGGGGTTTTCACTTGTTAGAGGTTTCAAGATACAGTATTTGGTGAATTGAAGATGGTCCTCGAAGCAGACTTTGCCGTCTTCCAGGTTTTACCTGGTGTACTTATTGGTATTGTAGTAGCAGGTTGGGATGTTGGATCCTGGCAGTGATCAAGTGACCAGAAAGATGAGATGTCAGGGGGGTCATGTGGTATGGCATCTGGTACATGAAAGAGGAACTTTAGAGTGTATGTTGACTTGATTTAGGTCCTCCTTAAAATGTGCATTTTTCAGGGCGCTTAGTAGGGATTGCAGTAGATAAACTTTGCTGCTCCTCTTAAATGATTCAAGGGCAGAGAAGGGGAAACCGAGCTACTGGTCCTGGAAGTGATCACTTAACCAGGAAGATGTGAGGGGGTCTAATGCTCCATTGACTGGTGGATGGAGGTGGAGCCCCACAACAGGTGTTCACTTCATTTATGGCTTCCCGGCTGCTGGTTGGTGGTGAAGGAGGTGCTGGAGACGGGGTGGGATGCAGTGGGGTTAGCTCACTCTAATCCTACATGGCCCCAGACTTTTTTTATTTTCAGGACAAGCAACAATAACTAGAAAAGCTGATTCTCAGACCTTTCAAAGGCTACCAGAACGAAGAATGTGGAGGTCTGAGAGTCTCTTTCTGCAATTTGCAGACCTAGCAGTGTTGCACAAGCTTTTTGGCCTTGGCCGATCACTTCTGATTTTCTATTCATTTTGATTATCACACTGTTTTAAGAAACACATTAATAACATGGTGCCATTGTTTGCTTCCCTTAATATTTCAAAAATGAATGATCACATATGCACCAAACTACAAAATGATTTTAAGTCAGAAAAAGCAAGATTTATCATATACTTGTCAAGTAGTTTTAGGTGTATGTTTGAACGAAATACTATTTGGCACTCCAAATGGGAATCACACATTTTGGAAGCCACCACCTTACATAATATGCTCCTGACCATTCTGCAAAAAAGTAAGCAACCACAATTCTAATCTGGGCACAAGTGTTTTCTGGATCATTTTGTGCAGACTCGTCAAGCTGGGCCTAATTTAGCAGCCACGAAAAAATACTACAGACCAAGCAACTAAAGTATCACTACAGATTTGCAATATACAAAACTTGTTAGGGGAATTGGGGGGCACGTTAAATATTATTTCATGCAATGCAGCGCAATAAGGGAACTTGCTCTGACATGTTGCCTCAATGGGAGAGGGCATCAATGCTCCATATTACAAATATATGGAGATACAAAGATATGGAGCATTCCTGGTCTCTCCTTGTGGTGGTCCACTGGCTATTGCCTGGCACCAACGTAGGCATCTTTACACCATAGTGCAAGGGTCCCTGCATTATAGGCATAATTGTTTTTGCGCAGGAAGGGAGACCTTCCTGCACAAAAATAAACGTCAGAGGAATATAACTCTTTCTATGTGTGCTGCAGAATGCAATACACATGGAAAGAGCAAGTAATGAGGGAAAATAAAGATATTTGTCCTTGTTATGCCTCTGTCAGGTAGGTGCACTTTTTTGGCACAAACCCATGTTTAAAAGTCAAGTACGGGTTTGCGTCATAATACATGGGTGGATGCATGGAATGTCCATGCTCCACCCATTTAATGTCTAACTGACACAAAATACTGCAAGGCAATGCTATTGTATGTGTTGCATTACTTTGACACAACCCGATGCATAATCATAGTAATTCTGTGCCTGGACTTGTATCTGAAAAAGTGGTAATGTTTGCGTACGAAAAGAATGCCTGATTTGCAAATAAAACATAAGTACAATCAGTGGCGGCTCCTCCACTAAGGTGGAGACGCGTCGCCCCACTGCTTCTGAGTAGTGCATCAAAGAAAAAATAAAATGATAATAAAAGGATATTTACATTTTATTTTTGCCTACGGAGCCAGGTTAGGCGGGGTGGGGCGAGGCTGGGCTTCTCTCACTGTGCAGGAGGAGGAGTGTTATATGCAGCTTAAGTGCGCATGATGGTTTGGCCGCCTTGGGCCGGCCAAATAGTCATGAGCACTTAGCATGTTCTTCACCTGGCTGTAATGCATAGCCTGGGTGGAGATCATGCACATTCTCACAGTCCCCATCTGGGCCCCAAACCAGGGTGCTCAGACCAATCACAACACTGCTGTTATGGTGACAGCAACATCGTGATTGGCTTTGGGGAGTCAGGGTGCTTCCTGCTCCGAGGAGCGAGGAAGAGCAGAGGATGATGAGAAGCATGCGGCTCGAGCAAGTAAATGATCTATATTTTTATTTTTCATCCCCTCCTTGCCCCGCCGCCCCCATTCGGCAGCAGTCACCACTGAGCACAATAGATGCACCTTCGTTCAACGTTTGGGAAATGCATGATAACTATGAATAGATTACAACATATAAACTAGAACTGGGTATAAAAAAGTGATGCCAATGAACTAGCAGAAGATGTTTTGTAATTGGTTTGAAACACACCAAACTACTCATTCTATTCAGACAGAGATCTGTAAAAACGGGCAAGATGTGTCTAAAATGTATTTGATTGGAGGACGAAATAGGACTTGTTGAGAAGTAACACCTAGATTACAATTTATGGCTCTTCCCCCCCCCCCCCATCACTCCCCCCCCCCTCGGAAGGACCACCTGACATATTTAGAGATTTTGATGCCTAAAGTGCATTAACCTGAGTGACAGATGCCCTTTCGACCGAGCTGAATGCCGACGGACGCTATGTCTTTTATTGGTTTTTACAATCAACCTGTCAAAGCGGGAATTTGTTTGTGAAAAATAAAAGATGAATGGCAAAACATGCAGGGAGTTTTCTCCAAGCTCATTGGGGCTACAGTTCCTTTTTGCACACCTGTGGCTGCCATGCCTCATATGGTGAACCTAGGTTGGAAAAATATGCATGTGGAAGACCACGGTAAGGTAGATCTCTCTATGCGTGAAAGGCAGCAACCCAGTGGTGCACAGCTTGCTGGCTTTGATTGGCAGGACCGGCGGTCAACCAGCAGTCCTTCCAGCTCTTTAAATGGGGTGGAGCAATCTTGAGTTTGGTGTAGCAGAAGAAATGATGATTTACAGCAAATCTTCGGTCCCATCACTTAACGTGGCTTAACGCCTCCTTGTAAATAAGGACCCTTTTCGTGCTTCACTTAGCGCGAAAGGGGGGTGCAATGGGTGTGGCAGTGGGCGTTCCATTACAACACCCATTACTTTTTGATGCTGCCCCATATAGACAAGGCTGGGGCAGTGCCAAAAACTAAGGTCAGGGAGTACCTGGTCTTAGACTGGTGATATGAGGCGAAATTATTAATTTCTCCTTGTTTTTTGCTTTTTTCCACGTGTGCTACATTCTAGCACACAAGGAAAGAGAAAATGGCCTTTCAAGGTTTTTTATGTGCAAGAAGGCGTCCCTTCCTGCACATAAACAATCGCCCCTGCAGCGCAGGCACACTTGCAGCATGGCGCAAGGGTGCCTGCACTAGCGCTAGGCAGGTTTATTAGCTCTAGGGGAAACACATGGGTGCGCGGTATTATGTAAATACATAGCATCCCTGCGTTTTAAATATGACTTAGCGCAGCGTTACCTATTTTGGCGCAAAACACCCTCCGCCATTTTGTTGTAAATATCCCCCATTGTGTGTATAGACTGAAACTTTACTTCATGGAAAGGAGGAGCTTTGCATGTACTGTGCACGGTTCTCCAGATAAGTGTAGTGTATTTGCGGTTCCCGGAAGCTCAGCATAGTTAACAGTTCGCATTGTTACCTTGAAAGGCCAGTTATCATGTGTAATACACCCTTCAAGGCTTTTCCTCAGGATAATTATCGTGTCAGTGATTCATCTCGCAGCTCCCGCCCTTCCTCGCTCGCGGAGACGACTCTACTCCCTGATAGATTCCTAGGTCAGGCTCGAGCCGCGCATGTGACTTCCTCCTGGCACCGTCACGCTAGCAAGAAAGACCGAGCCAAGGGTCATGTTTCCCGCCTTCGCTCTGTCCCTTCAGCGCGTGGGTCATTTTAAACATCACGAATAGGCTGTTATCAGACCCGTTCATATTTTAGGACGTTGGGTGCACCATAGCTGCGCAGGATTTAATATTTTTTTCACAAAACAGGCAATACGGTGCTGGTT
Organism: Triturus cristatus; assembly: GCF_964204655.1. Taxonomy (NCBI): domain Eukaryota; kingdom Metazoa; phylum Chordata; class Amphibia; order Caudata; family Salamandridae; genus Triturus; species Triturus cristatus. The sequence goes on from NC_140592.1 coordinate 139,960,146, forward strand.
CACTGGTTCACTGCTCTCTGGCTTGAGTGGAAAACAGTTATCGCTAACACATCCTGGTATTTTATCAGGGTCGTTTATTATTGTCTAAAACTGGCTCAGAAATGCAACCCAAGCGTTCAGGCACTTAGCAAGGGCAGTGGTCCTTGAGGAAACATAATTCACCGAGGAAAAAGACAGAACAGTTCTGGCAAGCATTATGTAAGCATTTAATCCAAACAAGAGCAATATTTATCGTGTAAAGGAGATTACCTTTTCGGCTATAAGTGATGGCATTGTGATGAAGTGAATATGTCTGGCCATTACCCGTAGGGGCAAAGTGGCAGAGAAAATATGAACCAGGTGGTGGAGTTAGGCAAGCATCAACTCAATCGAAGCGTGGCGCGTAAAGCATAATATAGTGGCTCCCTCGATGGTGAAAGTGGCGTACTATTGCCCATCTACTCACCAAGTACGAGAACCTCATTGTAGTGACTAATTTGCTGGTGGTCTTTTGCCCCCTTCATTCAGACTCATGGAAAGTACCAGTGGCAGACAAAGGTCATGTAGTCATGAGGAAATGACATCCGGCCCAAGGCACTAAGATACAAAGGAAGTAGCTTTCTCCAAGATGGACACCACTTGAGAATAAAGGGGCATTAAAGTGCAGGGTACCGTATGGGCAGCATGACGGGACACAAACTTATAAGAAGTAGAGGAACCAACATGCCAAAGAAGGTATCTGCTAATAAAGCTTAGGGTAGGGAAATACCTGTCTTTGTCTCATTGTTTTATCGCATGAAGATTCAACAGGGGTTATGATGTTTCCCAAACTCGAATCAAGGCCTTTATTGGTAGCTGTAAAGAAGCCTGTTTACCTGCTGCTGTTGGGGGAGAGAGAGCCGTGCCTGCCGATGCCGCACCGCTGGGCACCACGAGTCCCAGGATCCTCCTGGCCACTGGACGTGCTTAAGAGTGCGACGCAGCCCAGTGGCGGTGTAGCCGTAAAGAAGCCTGTTTGCCTCCTGCTGTTGGGGGGAGAGAGAGTTGTGCCTGCCGTTGCCGCACTGCTGGGTACCACGAGTCCCAGGATGCGCCCGGGCTAAGATCAGGCCAAGGGCGGGCCCATCCACACCTGTCAAAGCCCGGATGAGCTGGCCCCCCCTAACAGCTCAACAAAAGGTAAAGGCGTAAAGAATGGGTAGGTAGAAGATGACCCACACACCTGCTGAGGAGGTAACACTGACTTCTTCAAATACCTTTCTTGCTAAAGCAACTACAGTTATTGCAAATGAGATCGCTCGTCCTGAAAGGAGAATCTCGATGGGCCCAGTGATGGGTGAAAGGAGACTGTTACCAGCTGCGAGTACCAACGATTATATCCTGTATGATGTAACCCCTAGTGCCATCTTCAGTGTTACTCCACCCGCCACGGCTGTACCCTCTATTCAGTCTTCAAGGCTTATAGTAACTCCTACCACTGTACTGGACACTGCATGCAAAAAGAAAAGAGCTACCATTAAACCCTTTCCCGCTAACAACGCCAAAAGACCCAGAAAGGCAAAATTATCCTCCCTAACCTCAGATGCCCAAACCCGGTCAAACGCTAATTCAGCAATAACAAAAGAACGGGTGTCAAGGGAAAGAACGCGCAACCTGCAAAATTCACACAATTTGTAACTTTAAAACCAAAACTTTCTTAGTACGGTGCTTTCAACTTGAGGATAGGCACCCTAATCCCCAAAACAACAATCAAAGATTGATTCACGTATTTTCTCTTGTCGAAGCACACGCAAATTAACAATCAACCTCTCCTGTCACAGTAACAAAACTAGATACACATTAATGTGGGCTTCTCTTCTTCCTTTTATTTTCAATTGAATCTTCAAACTTCTTTATTCATAAACATTCTTCCAATCCCAAAGCGTTTCGTCGATAAGGGAATTAACCCATGCGATTTCCTCAGGGCTTAATCTTGTGTAACTGTCTCCTTCATATACTTTAACAACGTCATCAGCCGCGAGTCCTTCTTAATATTTTCTTTCAATTATATGCGATTACCTGCTTAATATTGACCTCTGTTCGTAACCACTAACGGATTTAGTTTTCGAATTATCCAAGCAATAATCACTTTGTCCAAATCAAGTCTCTGAAGTACGGAGACTATCCGAAGTAACAAGGTCCCCGGATACAGGAACACACCTCGCGAGGTGTGTTCCTGTATCCGGGGACCTTGTTACTTGCATATAATTGAAAGAAAATATTAAGAAGGACTCGCGGCTGATGACGTTGTTAAAGTATATGAAGGAGACAGTTACACAAGATTAAGCCCTGAGGAAGTCGCATGGGTTAATTCCCTTATCGACGAAACGCGTTGGGATTGGAAGAATGTTTATGAATAAAGAAGTTTGAAGATTCAATTGAAAATAAAAGGAAGAAGAGAAGCCCACATTAATGTGTATCTAGTTTTGTTACTGTGACAGGAGACGTTGATTGTTAATTTGCGTGTGCTTCGACAAGAGAAAATACGCTAATTCAGCAATGCCTCCAAATTGGGATCAACTGTATGACAACATTTCCTCACTATTAACACCAATTTTTCATTGTCTTGAATCAATCGAAATCGCAATTCAAAGAATTAGCCGCAAAAAAAACCTCATCTGACCATCAGTAGAATGGGTAGAGGCCTCTATCCCTCTAGGCAGATTTAAAATCCCGAACATGCCCACCCCAGATGTGGTAATTTCTTGCGCGGACCATCACGCCCTGAGCTGTTCTCATCTAGTCGAGCAAGGAACTCTAACTGCATCTCCCTCATATCCCCAGTTTTCTGGCACACAAATGCATAAGACCACTGCCACTAGGCCCCTTGCTGACCCAGAGGGAGATATAGCGCGTCATAGCGCCTCCGGGGATTCGAGGCACTCAGGTGCACCTTCAAGGCCGAATGGCATTCCCATCTATGAGCAGAAAGAGCGTGTTGGGTCGAGACTGGACCTCCTGCCAGCTGCTTGTCCCTATGTGAGAAACTTGGGTAATACCCCTGAATTGCATAGTACTCAAAACGAAACAACTGAGCAGCTGACTCTGAAAGCACGCCACTGGATCACCAAACATACAGATTACTGCATTGGGGGCCAAATCAAAATCCTTATGATGAGAAGGGTGGCCTGGGTGGGAAACTCTGAAAAAACAATCAGGGGGGACTGACTACGCTCCATGACCTGGAATCTACTTAATTCACTGTCTAAGGCCCCTACACTAACATCTCAGATATTTGTCCTGCCATTAGGCTTCTTCTACAAACCAGCAATCCAACCTCCAAGGCCAAGGGGGTCTAAGCAGCCTGTTAGCGCCCCACACCTAATAAATAACCAAATTGAGGGGACATTAGAAGTCAGCTCCATACCAATTAGCTATCATTTTACTGCATTAACAGACCTAGAAGCCAGTGATTGACATACAACATAGGAGGCAACTCCTAATGCAGTATTCAGAGGAGCACTTGAGGGGAGGAGGTCTCCAACTCAACAGTCCGGGAGTAATGACTGGTTTTCAACCATTACATGGAACATCACAGGTCTTGGCCAAAAACTGACAGACCATGAATGGACTTTATCTGCCTCCAAGAAACTTGGGAAACAGGTCCCATTTATATAAACGGTAATCGCTCATTTTACACCCCAGCTATTGTATCAAATTCAGGCACAGCAAGGGGCGGCATCCTGAAGCTTATAAAAACACTCTAAGACTTGAAGTTTTATCTTCCCATAAAGACTCTCCATACTACAACATATTAGATCTTAAAGGCCCAGGCAGTAGTACTGTACTTGTTATAAATTATTATAACAAATAATTTTGGTGGGGAGATGTATAAGATTGTAGATGTACTTGAAGGGAAAGTGAATATCTTACTTAACAATCGCAAGAATGTGCCTAGTGTTTTATGGGTGGGTGATTTTATTATGGATAGCTGTCACCTTTCTTCAAATATGACATGTGGTCCAACGGGTGACAACAGAGAAGGTACTCCCCGTTTTTCACACAATCGTTATGGTGATACACCTAACAGACTTATTATCTCTAGAGATTTTGAGATTTTGAATTCCTTTTCTGAGATTACAGGTCAGCTCCAAAAAACGTTTGGCTCCACTATCAATGGTTCTAGATTCTAGGATTCTATTTAAACGCATAAAGTTCCTCGCCACACCGTTTTTACTTGCACAATCAGCAGGACTCAGACCATTGGCTTCCCCAGAGTCCTAGATCTTTTTTTTCAGAAAGGTGAGTGCAGCTTCATGTTAGTATAGATTTTTATCGAACGTTTTCTCGGCTCACTATATCTCACGTTTGTTTGGGGTCAGTTATGGTATAGATGTTCGCCATACATGTTTTTACGATACTTCCTCCAACTTTCGCTGGCTCGTTTCGAGTTTTTGGGAACCGCACGCATATGTTATGGCTTGGAATTATATATATATTGATATGATCAGATCTCAATCAGCAGAAAGTAAGCATTTACATAGGCACTTTTCATCACTTATGGTGTCATAGGAATAACATTGGGCAATTTGGTTCTTTATCCTTTGCTTCTTACACACCCTCCTACCATTTCTTCATTCTGTTTCCCTAGTTTTGTCTTTCTTCTTTATCATTTTTTAGGTCACCAATGAAGATATCTAATCATTGATAGTATAATGCAGTTTTCAGCATGTGTATTTTTTTTACAGTGTAACATATCACAATTGTTTTTAATTGAATCAATATTATCAATGTATGTATCATTATTCAGTGCATTTCTTTATTAATTTCAGGAGTTGTGTGGCTTTCCTGACGAAGGTGTGTTTCACGCCGAAATGTGCGTCGAAGATTTATTATTCATTTGCCACAGAAATCATATTTGTTTTGTATTTTTAGCTTAGCAAATTTATGTGTATAGCATAGGCTTAGAAAAGTAACAAAGTTTGTCAATAAATTTGTGTTTTTAATTTAGTATATGTAAAGCCATGATTTATACTCTAAAGAATTGTCATTAAATTTTGCATTTTTTATAATTTGGTTGTTACACTGTTTCTATATTTAGTATACACTCCATGAGGTGCGTTGTTTAAATATATTGCCTAGGAATTTATTTTTCATTACATTAATCTAAGAAAGCCTTAACTTTCCATATTGCAGGGCGAAAAATTGCACAGACCGACATGTTCTCCTATCTATGGGTGACATTTGATAGGATGGCCATATGGCCCTCAATGGTGAATAATAGAGGGTTGATGCTGGAAAAAAAGTAACAGTGCTATACTTTCTTTCACAAAGAAACTAGGATTTAAAAAGATAGATATTTTTAAAAAAGTATACCAGGCAAAATCCTTTTCAGTAGCTTCTTATGAAGCTGGAGTATGGGGCCATGTTAATTTGGTGGCCATACAAACAATAGAAGATATCTTTTGGAAAGAATTGGTGGGTCTCGCCTATAATTGCTAAAATGTTGCCACCTTGAATTGGATGTCCCCTTCATATCTGATCAGATAGATATGGCACCAATCCTTTTGTGGCACTCTTTATAGCAAAGGGAATCCGTTAGCTTGACAAAACAGTTTGTTACAGATTGCCTCACACTAGAACACGTACAGAGGATTCCTTGGACTATGTATATAAAAAAGACCTTAATTGCCCTGGGATTGGCAACCTTATTCGAAACATCAAGTAAATGCTTGAGCATATCGAGAAAAAAATGTAAAAACTCATTTCCTATCCCTTATGGGTGAATTGAGGCTCAAAAACAATAGTAGCAGATATACTTTTCAAGCATATCTTGATGGCCCCCGTTTGACAGTGGGACAACCGTCTTTTCTGTCGATGGTATAAAACCCACGCCACAGATATATTTTGACAAGGTTTCAATTAAATCTCATCACTTGTATGCTGGGCATCCAATCAGACATTTTTCCCCTCAAGCTCTATTGTGCTGTGCTTGTGATGGCGTGTCGCCCCAATCTGATTTTCACATTTTCTTCTTTTGTAAATTTTATATTGATCATTGTAAAAGATTCTTATTTCCAATTATGCGCAAGCACAATTTTAAACAATGTCGCCCGGGCCTGTTCAAATTAAGAATGTTGCCTGATTATCTGGTCTGCTATTGTGTTGCGTCTTTTTTATGTCTCTCGTTAAAGACTAGAAAATTGCACAATGGTCTAGAATGATTCATTGTGTTTTTTATGCTGATTTTCTTCTCTTTTAAAAAGCTCTTCTTTTTAATTGAATATCTTTAAATGTGTAATCAATTCTGTATATTTGAACTTTTATGATTGGTAGGAAAACTGATCGAATAAAGTGAATTTGACTTTGGTTGTCAACACTTCACTCAGCATGAACACAAGCAACCCAAGACCAGTTTCATCCTTATTATGGGCTCCTAAGCTGGGTATAGCTTGGTTCCAGTGGTGCAGTGAGCCCGGGACCACTGGACCCATGTCTGGGCATCCTCGGCGCACTTAGTGCATCAAATGCAAAAACATCAAGGTGATGGATGGAATACTTGAATTAATCTCAGCTTCTGGTAATCGCTTTGGGCCATGTTCCAATATATATTATTTCACCCGCCATGCCATCTCAGTTTGGACCCAGCCATATGCAAATCATTCTTGACCCTGTTCCTCATCGTAACAGTCCTGTCCCAACTGCCAGGCAGCCAAAGCAATTGGCCCACACATGACAACTGACTAAAACATTTAAAAGCCCCTTGCAGTGATAAAACAAAACAAACAAGATTGTTTTATGCATGCAATGCATGTACGAGACAAATAATTTAATGTTTCACAAGTCAGTGTACTTTTGAGAAGTAAAATACTGTACCATGCATAGCAATGCAAGCACTCTACATGTGCCAGATTGATACATGAAACAGCTAATAGCATTGAGTGAGTATACTCCCAAACACTATTCTATGTATATTTTAAAGAAGTGGTAACAGTAGGTCTTGCAGACAGCTGCACTGACCTAAAATTGGCAAAAAAGGGAAGGGGACAAATTCCACACCAAACAGAGAGTGGTATACATCAGCATAGGAAATGGACATGAAGGCGTCCTATTTATTTAGACAGACCTAGTCCCATGTTGGGGAATGTTCTAAAAAAGGAGAAGCTTTTCATCGAAATATTAAAAACATAGGGCCTTATTACGATGTCAGGCGTTCAGATCGCCGCCCACTATTGCAGAGGTCAGGAGGCCGCCTGAAAAGTAGGCGGCAGTCCGACCACCGTATCACGATGTGGCCACCATGCTGGCAGTCACAAAGTGTTGCTTTATACTGCGGCTTGTGCTGAGGCCCAGGAAAATGGCCGCAGCACAAGCCTCCATAGAAAGGAGCACTTCCTGAACCTCCATACACCGTGTGCCATGCACCATGTGGTGCACAGCACACGGTGCACCATGTGTTGCATGGCACACAGTGCATAGAGGTGCCTGGGGGCACTACATGTGCCCCCTGGGCCACTTTACTGAGGCCCACAACATGAGGGGACCCTGTTTAGGGCTCCCAAAATCCATTTCTGACAGCCTTTTCATGGCAGTCTTTCCGACATGAAAGGGCTGTCAGAAAGGGATATGGTAATCCCAACGGCGGTGCCTACCACCATTTGGGTTGCGATTCCCCTGACCCTTTAGGGTCTCACTGCCTGGATTGTAATCCAACAGTAGGACCGAAGTGCTGTCGGTCGGTCGGAGCGCTAAAATGTCCTGTCAGTGGCAGTCCAACCGACATCGTAATTCCAGAGCAAACAGAGAGTGGTATTGTAGTATTTTGAAGAATGCTCTTTAGACATGCTGAGTTAAGATGCAGGTTTATTCATAAAGAAAGATCCCATCCAACAGCACAGGCTGAAGTCTCAACTGACACTCAGCTTCTAGTCCAAGATTACCCCTCGGTTACTATGACATGTCAACATTCTAGTATTACATAAGCAGATGACATCGACAGAAGAGAAGGCAATGCTAACAAGTATGGAGAAGTGGTACCAGGTATGCCACACACCTCCCTTCTTTCATTAACTATATACAAACTTCAACAAATAGTGTAAGCATAAAAATACAATTATGCATAATCATCAAGGTAACCAGGGCGTTTGACCAACCTGGATGATCGTCTAACATTTTCAGCAACTTTGGTGTTTTCATCTATTTTCAATAAAGAATGTTCATTAGTATCAAATTTGCCTCTTACAACAAAAACTCTGTTAAGATTCCAAATGCGATTTTCTTGCGTCTTAACAGCATTGCAAAAAACTTTAATAACTTTAAGAGGTTTCATGAACTTAGAAGAACAGCCAATAAGACCAGGGCGTTTGATCATGACCCAATCTCCAACTTCCACCATCACTTTCTTCACAGCATTTCTAGTGTCAAAGTAATTTTTCCTTTCAGCAGCTTTTAACTCTTCCCTCTGTTGCACATTTCTTCCAACACAAACAGATTCCTTGCCCCTAGATAATTCATAATTATTGACCCATGTAGGTTCAAGACAAGTATTAGGCACCCTACCACGCATGAGCCAAATTCACCAATTCCCTTCTGAGATTACTAGGTGGAATCAATCTTGGGCCTCAAAATAACAATCCATTTTCAACAGACAATTCATCACGTAGAAGCCAAAAGGGTTTTATAAAGTCAGATCCAGCTTTAACACCAGACTAACCTCTAAGTATAAAAGATATCACTTCATTAGGTGTCGAGTCAACACCCAACTCCTCACGCTATCTTTCTTCAGAGATACTGCTGTTATCTAACACGCAGACCCATTCATTCTTCACATCCATATCATCTTCCTCCAAGGTTACTTTGGGAATGAGTTGTCTAAGCACATCAGCAACACCATTATCAATGCCAGGAATGTATCTCAGTGAAAAACTAAACTCTTGCAATCCAATGACCCACTTAGTGATTCTACTAGAAATTAAGTCAAGACCTTTCTTGTTAAAAATTTCAACTAAAGGTTTATGATCTGTCCGAACTTCAAACTCAACCCCCCATAAAAATTTCTTTAACTTCCTGATAGCCCAGAATACTGCAAGCGATTCTCTTTCCACCACTGAATAACGGGTTTCAGCATCTCTTAAGCGGCGAGACACAAACATAATGGTTTGCATACCAGAGGAACTATACTGTTGAAGAACCACACCCAAACCTTTTTCACTGGCATCAGTAGTGAGAATAGGCTTAATTCTGGGGTCAAAGCTCTGAAGTGAAGGAGCTGCACTCAAACTTTCCTTAATGCAAATAAATTCCTTCTCACATGGCTCAGTCCACTCAAAATTCACTCCCTTACGTAGTAGACATATCATATTAGTAGCTAAATTAGCAAAATTCTTCACAAATTTAGCATGGTACTCCACCATGCCCACAAATTTCTTTAATTCATCTTTGTTAGTAGTAGAATTCATATTGTTGATAGTTTCATCCAGATCACTCTTGGGTTTAACTCCATAGCCTGTTATATTGTGCCCAAGATAATTTATCGAGTTAGATCTAAACTTGCATTTTTACATCTTGATAGTGAGATTGAAATCACACAATTTTTTTAACACCTGTTTTAACCAAGAATCATGTTCATCCACATTGCCAAAAATGAGAATATCATCTTGATAAATACAAACTCCAACAAGATCATTAAGAACATTCTCCATAGCACGTTGAAATACAGATGAAGAAGAAACTAAGCCAAAAGGCATTCTAATGAACCTAAAAGTACCAAAAGGTGTTTTAAAGCTTTATAGTCCCTATACGATTCTTCTAATTCAATCTGATGGTACGCCGATGTAAGATTGATAGTACTAAAAACTTTGGCTCCAATTAGAAGGACCAACAACTCATTGATATTTGGAAGGGGATAGCTATCCACAACCACACTTTTATTTAATTGACGTAAGTCAATGCAGAGACGCAAATCTCCATTGTACTTCCTGGCAGCTACCACTGAAGCCAACCTTTCTGTACCTTACACCAGTTCAATTATGCCGCACCTCTTAAGTTTGTCAATTTCTTTTCTCATATCATCTTTGACTGAAATAGGTAAATTTCTTACTTTACAAGATACTGGAACAGCTTCATTCTTAAGTTTTATTTTGTGTTGATAACCCTTCAAACACCTCAATTCACATTTGAAAACCTCAGGAATATTTTTTTAAGATTCTTCAAGAAATCACTTTCCATGAGCTTCTCCACAGTATACACTCTATCCTTAACCTGAATATGAGGATCAGAATTGGGATCAAGGAACACACCCAAGTCACCCTGATGAATCCAACTGATGATACTATCACCTTTCTTCCATACATAGATTTTCCAAGACACAAGCCTGTTTTTATATTCGATTAGACCAATGAAATAACCATGTAGTTTGATAGGTTCACCCCCATAAGCTAATGGCGTGATGTCTGGTTTCATGAGAACGACCTTGTCCTTTAACTTCGACAGATAGAATTCATTAGAAACAATTGTGATTTTTGCTCCAGAGTCAAATAGAACACGTGTGGTTTCCCCTTCAACAGTAATATTATCGAAGGGACAGGACTTTTTACCACTTGAATTCTGAACTTGTATCACAATTTGTCCACATTCAAAGTCCTCAGAAATTTTATCACGACCATCACCATCAAAGACTTCAACCCTTTTAGCTCTAGGCTCAGATTTACTCCTGCATGCTATAGAAAAGTGACCTTTCTTTTTACACTTACTGCAGGTTTGACCCAATGCAGGACATCTTTTATCATTGGTGAAATGACCAACTCTCCCACATCTAAAACATTTAAATTCAATAGCTCTCCCTTTAGGTAATTGTTTGTTGATGACAGGTTTATTCCTTTCATCCTCAATCCACTTTGGATTTTTATCCCTACCAACCTGATTTTTATCTCTAACCACTTGTACCTTGACATCCTTGTCACATTCTTTTTTAATTACAGCAACACAATTCATGAAGTGTTCAATTCTTTTCGCAACAGAAAGAACCTCATCCAAATTCGGCTCATCTCGCAACCAAAGTTCTTCTCTTACTTTCTTCATGTTGCATCCAAACATAAATTGATCACGGATGCGTTCCTCAGTTAAGTTCTCAAACATGCACGAAGAAGCTAATTTTCTTAAGTCAGGGGCATATGTATCAAAGGATACATTTGCGATTTTCAAATAGCGATTTTTAGAGAATAGAAATTTGAGAATTGCAAAATGCAATGTATGTAGGATTTGCAAAACTTTTTGCAAATCCTAAATATTCCTTATTTGTCAATCTCAAATTGAGATTTGCAAATAAGGAATACCTTCCCATTCATTCCTATGCGCTAGGAGGCCCATATGAATGAATGGGAAGACATTTTCAATTAGCGATTACCAATTAGAGAATCGCAAATTGAGAATGCCATTTCAAGGTTGCAAGGGTGTCATAAGGACACCCTGACGCACCCCTGAAATGAGCATGTGTGCTCATGTGGCACACAAACATGCCCTAAGGGCATGTATGTGTGTCACATGGCACTTTTAAAAAAGCAAAAAAGTGCTTTTTTCAAAGAATTCGCAAATTCCCACCAACTTTTAGTTGGTGGTGATTTGCGATTTCTTATGCCAAATTCGCACAACTTAGGTGCTTTCTACATCGCATTTAAGGAATCGCAAATGTTGTGATTCTCTAATTTGCGATGCCCTTTTGGGATGATACATCCCAAAAGGCCTTTTCCTGTTCGCAACCGGGCCGATTCTGAGAATCGGCCCATTTGCGAATGGGAAAAGGGCTTGATATATATGCCCCTTAGTCACATAACCTTCAACAGACTCTTCATCCCTTTGAGTTCCTTTAGCCAAGTGATACCTCTCTAAGATGGTACTAATCGTTGGCAAATAATGCTTGTCAAGTTTCTTAATACAGATCTCATAATCATTTAAATCTCTTGTTTCCGCTGGTGACAAATCCGGAAGGTGATCAAATACATCTTGTCCCTCCGAGCCTAGACAATGCAATAACAAAGAACTTTTCCTCTCAGAGCTGAGAGAAGAACCACAAACTCTTGCATATCTCTCAAATACATTCTTCCACTTTTATAGGTGGTTTTCCAGGGCTGGACAAGAAAAATGGCGCTGCAGTAACATTGTGCATTTTCTTCTCTTAAATAAATACAATGTTGTAGGAAGAGAAATTAAACAAGCAACACAAGCTCAATTGTAAAATTATGACTGAGAATGGTGAGAGTTAAAATTTAAATATCAAAAAATATTAAGTTCTCCACCGGAATTTCTTTTAATTGCTATAACACACAGTGAGAGAAAATCAAAGTAGTTGTGCTAAGAAATGTATCACTGAGTTGATGCAGAACATCTCCAAAGTAACTTGACACACCAAAACAAACTTAAGCTGTGTGTGTCAGCGTAAGTAGATGACTGGATAGATGAGCGATGAATTAATTAAACATCTACTATTTGTGTAAAAAAATATAGCCAAATAGCTGTGCGTATCAGCGCTTAAACATGACATGCAAAACAAACCATACTGTGCATGTCAGTGCAATCTTAACAATGTGATTATTAGCCTTCTAATATTTGTGTAAAAAATAACCAAATTGCTGTGCATATCAGCGCTTAAACATGTCACGCAAAAAACACCATACTGTGCATGTCAATGCAATTCAAACGATGTGATAGAAAGCTGTGGGCATCAGCGCAAACAAACTAGATGAACAGATGCATATTGATTTAATCTTCCGATCAAATGGATGCATGCATAGAAGCTGTGCCCATCAGCGCATATTTATAAATAGCAGAAATAAGCTGTGTGTGTCAGTGCAAAGAAATATAACACACAAACAGAGGAAGGCTCTGTGTGTCAGCACAATATTATCAATCAATCAATCAAAGACATTTCTAGAGCGCACTACATACCCGTAGGGTCTCAAGGCGCTGGGGGTAGGGGGGGTGCCGCTACTGCTCGAACAGCCAGGTCTTAAGGTTAAATGAAAACCTGTGCGCATCAGCGCTTTATTTCAAAATTGCAGGGCAGACTGAGCTTCCGTGAAGTTTGGTTGTAAATGAAAAGCTGTGCGCATCAGCACTTTATTTCAAAAATGCTGGGCAGACTGAGCTTCCTTGAAGTTTGGTTGTAAATGAGCGTGACGACATAAATGTTGCCAGGAAACAGCAAAGCTGAACGTAGAAGCCGCAGGATCAACGCAACCGTTGCCATGAAACAGCCAAGCTGAACGTGACATCCGCAGGAATGCTGCGCTTCAACAACATAATCTTGAACATCACGATTGAATGCCAGAGTCGCAGGGCTGAAAGGAATGTTCTGAGAAATGCACGAGCCGCGTCTACCGGTCTGAGGTTTGCGTTGAATCAAAACATATGACTTTACTTGAAAAACAACCTTTATTTAAATTTAGAACCGAGAAATTGACAAATCGTGCGACAGTTCCTCAAGCCACTTAAGACCCGATGTGTCCAATTGACACGAGCTCCTATTTTCAATGAGAATGCAATAGATAGAATAGAGCAAGCTATTAAAATGAAAACCTTACTTCTGAGAAGCGAAGTGCTGAGGAACGAAGTGACAATCAAATCTCCTCATTCACCATAACGATTGAAGGAGGTCGCAACAGGTCCACATACTAAATGTCACAGTTTGCGCATTTCTCGATGATTACCATCACTGTGTTGGGATCTTCTTGAAGTCTGCCGACTACGCCAGTGTAGTATTTCGAAGAATGCTCTTTAGACACGCTAAGTTAAGATGCAGGTTTATACATAAAGAAAGATCCCATCCAACAGCACAGGCTGAAGTCTCAACTGACACTCAGCTTCTAGTCCAAGATTACCCCTTGGTTACTATGACATGTCAACATTTTAGTATTACATAGGCAGATGACATAGACAGAAGAGAAGACAATGCTGTCAAGTATGGAGAAGTGGTACCAGGTATACCACAGGTATACATCAGAATAGGAAATGGACATGAAGAAGTCCTACCTAAGTAGACAGAACTATTCTCATCTTGGGGCATGTTCTAAAAAGGAGAAGCTTATCATCAAAGTATTGAAAACATAGGGCCTTATTACGATGTTGGGCGGTCGGATCACCACCCACTATTGCAGCAGTCAGGAGGCTGCCTGACAAGCAGGCGGCAGTCCGACTGCCGTACCACAATGTGACTGCCGGGCTAGCTGTCACAAAGTTCTCCTTTACATGGCAGCTTGTGCTGCGGCCCAGGAAAAGTGCTGCAGCAGAAGCCACTGTGTGTTGCATGGTACACGATGAATGGAGGTGCATGGGGGCACCACATGTGCCCCCAGGGCTACTTTACAGTGGCCCACAACAGAAGAGGGCTCTGTTCTGGGCTCCCAAAATCCATTTCTGACAGCCTTTTCATGGTAGTCTTTCCAGGCGGGATTGCGATTACCCCCGACCCTTTAGGGTTCGACCTCCTGGATTGTAATCCGGCAGTCAGACCGAAGGGCTGTCGGACGGTTTGTCAGTGGCAGTACAACCGACATCGTAATAAGGGCCATAATTTTGAGGTGCTGAGCAAAGTTGAAACAGCATGAAAGGCAAAAGAGGAAATGAGGAAATAACAATACAAACAAACAAATGATGAAGATGGCTGGCTGAATGCCCCTAAAAGTAAGCATATTTTATATATATATATACTCACAGACTCATTCAGACACTTATGCACCCACTCAAAGACCCACTCAGACACTCATGTTCCATTCACAGACCCACTCAGAAACTCATTCACCGACTTACAGATCCAATTTCAGACTCACTCACCCAGTCACAGACCCACTTAGACACTCATGCACCCAACCAGAGATCCACTCAGACACTCACACACCCACTCATGGATCCACACAGGCACTCACACAGCCATGTACGCACCCATAGTCACTCACACACTGACTCACAGACCCATTCAGCCACTCACACCCACAAAACCACTCACACACCCACTCACAGACCCACACAGTCACTTACACACCCACTCTCCGACCTATGCAGTCACTCTCACACACAAACTCTCAAATGTTACACGTCACAGTAAGGAGCTCAAATTAAAAATAACCTAAGAAATTCACTAAAAAAGCAAATGTTACATGGAAGTTATGGCTAGGAAAGAGAGTTTAAAAAACCTTAGAAATTTACTGAAAAAAGATAAAGGTTACAGGGAAGTTATAGTTAGGAAATAGAATTTAAAAAATCTTAGAAATTCACTGAAAAAAATCAAGGGTTACAGATAGGCTCAGATTTTACTCACACAAAACCATAGAAATTCAGTAGTTAGTTACCTCAGCTAACTATAACGCATGTCCCTGTAATGCACTTCTTATGACCTCAAATATTACATCACTCATGACCTGGTCAGTGACATCACTGATGAAGTTGTGCGTGGTTTGGCGTTGTCCACAGTGCCTGGCGGCAAGCCAATCCCCTTCCCTGTAGTCAGCCTACCCCCACGCTGCACACTGCCTTTGGCCATGCACGGCAGGGGTTTGGCCACAGAGCCTGGCCTGTTGGTTTGAATCTCCTGCCAGCTGCAAGCAGACATGCCTTCTGTGCCTGCGCTGCTGCAGGCAGGAAAGGCATGTTTGCTCCCGCCTGTCAGAAGAATTAAAAATGCTCCCACCAGCCAGGAGCAAATACGTTTGCCTGCTCGAGGTAGTGCTGGCAGTAAAACTACTATGTTAGGTGGTGGGCTCTGCAGGATATTTGAGCTGATCCGAGGGTTGGGTTCCCTGGAACATTTTAAGGCTACAGGAGGGGGGCTGTGCAGCCACCCTGCCTTTAAATTTGATTTTAGCCACAGGGTATGGGGTCCCTGGGGCCTACAAAGGCTCCGGTAGGGCGGCCCGTGTCCCCTATTTTTTAACCAACTAGCTGTGGGGAATGGGGTCCCCGGGGCCTATAAAAAGGCTCTGGAGGGGGGTTTGGTCCCTGGGGCCCAAATTGGGCTTGAGAAGGGAGCGCACTCAAGTCCCCTCCCCGAATCTTTTGTTTTTTTAAATGGCGGGCCGCCATTTTAAATAATTATTTTGCCATGATCCTGTGATAGTCCTGAGGCATTGCGGCACAAACAGCTGCTTTATTTTTCGTTTTAGCCATATGGGGCACCCTCTGGGTCCCCCTCACAGAGCCTCAGGGGGCAGGGTATCTCTACCCTGCCTCCTTATACTGTTTTTATTTTAAAACTTCAGGACAGGAGACTAAGACCCCAAGTCCTGTAATGGCTGCCATCAACATTTTTCTCATGTTGCTGGGAGCCATTCAAAGTGCTCGCTAACCCCGGGGGAATCTGACAACCACAGGAGCACATTGACCCAAGTGAAAAAAAGCCCCTTGTGCCAATCAGCTCTATGTGTTTAGAAGTGAGTTTCATGGAATCTCTTGAGGTAGTTATAGTTAGGACTGAGTTTCCATAGGAAAAGCGTTTTTTGACTTGCCTACAGTTTTGGAGCTGTTTGACAAATCTTCACAAACTGTTCCCAAAAAAGTATACCAGTGAGTCTTATTGTGTATGGAACGTTTCGTTGTGATCCATCAAGTGAGGTTCGAGAAAAAAGGGTTGGGGTAAAAAAAATCTGTTTCCCATGTTAATTCCTATAGACATTTTAGACACGGCTACATCCTGAACCGCTAGAAGGAATTTCACCAAATTTGGCAAAAATATAGCTTTTTATCTAGAAAGCACCCTTTTTGTTATTTGGTGTAAATCCATTCAGTAGTTTTGGAGATAATAAAGAACAAACAAATTTGTATATCTAGGGACGCGGCCACTCGGTGAATCCTCCCAATCTCATGCAGAGATCTGATTGACTGCCAACACTTCAACCAGGAAGTGTTGGCAGCCATCTTGCGACTCAGACTCAGCCAAGTCCCCCAAAAAAATTTAAATAAAAAGAGAAGGGAGCAGGGTAGGAATACCCTGACCACTAGTTGCGGTACTGGGGTCACCCAGGGACTCCCCAGGGACCCCACCAGGGACAAAGAGCATTTTTAACATTCTTTGCTGTGAAAACGTGACAGATTTATAAATTCATGGCAAAAATACATTTTAAAAAGTGCGGTCTCCCACACTTGTTTACAGTATAGCCCCAGATGTGCCAGGTCCCAGGGGCATGTGGCACAGAAAAAAAAGAGTGGGGCGCACGGTGCCCCCTCCTAAAGTTCTTTTGAACCCCGGCGCTTTTTTAATATATTGGAGGGGGTGGCCGCACGGACACCCTCCATGGGCACATTTGAGCTCCGGGGACCACAACCTCCCCAGGGCTTTATTTTTTTTAATGGAGTGGGCCGTACGGACTCCCCTGGCCACCACTACCTTGCCAGGGCCCATGAGATATATAAAAGTGAGAGTAGGGCCACGCAGCCCCCGCCCAGGCCATATATGACTAAGGGGACCACCACCTCCCCAGGCTGGCCCATGCATACTAAAGAAGGGGCGCCATGCAGCCCCCTTTCTGGAGCCATTAAGGGACCTGGGGACCACCAACCCCTAGGGCCAGTTCCTGCTATCTCCTGAGGTGCCTACCTTCTGGAGATGGCAGTTTGCTTTTGCTTGGCAGGAACTGTGAAAGTTGCCGCCAAGCGAGAGCAAACACTAACTCTGCTCCGATTAAGCAGGAGCTGTCAAACTGTTCCCGCTTGCTGGGAGTGGACTTTTCCTCTGTTTCCCTGCCCGCTGTCATGCGGGCAGGGAAACAGATGAAAGGTTGCTCTAGCACGTAAAGAGCTGCATATTTATCAGCTCTCAGCATGCAGGAGCAATGCCGGCTCCGCAGGAGGCGAGGAGCCGGCTGGGACCGCGGGGGCATTAAGGCTCCCCGCGTTCCCCATCTAACCACAATGGGTGCCCTGGGTGGGGCCAGGCTACCCTGGAAGACGTGGCTGGGCGCCGGGGGAAGGGATCCAGGGGCCGGAATTGGCTAGGGAGGGGGCCTTGGAAAACACTCCCCTATTGAATTTTGGTCTGGCCACGGGGGATAGGGTCAGGCCGTAATCAGCCCGGGAAGGGGGGGGCGGCCAGGCCACTCTCCCATTGTACAAAAGGCAATACAGGGGGCAGAAAAAACTAGCAGAAAAGGCACAACAGAGCATAAAAGGACAAAACAGAGGCAAGAAAAACGAACAGAAGAGGGCCAAATAAAGTCCAGAAAAACAAGCAGAAAAAGCCAAAACGGAAGGCAGAAAAATGAGCAGAGGAGTCAAAACAGAGGCCAGAAAAACTAGCAGAAAAGGCAAAACAAAGCAAAAGAGGGCAAAACAGAGGGCAGAAAAACAAGCAGAAAAGGCAAAACGAAGGGCAGAAAAACGGGCAGGAAAGTCAAAACAGAGGGCAAAAAAACGAACAGAAAAGGCAAATTGTAGAGCAGAAAAAGGCAAAACAGAGGGCAGAAATACGAGCAAAAAATGCAAATCGGAGGGCAGAAAAACAAGCAGAAAAAGGCAAAACAGAAGGCAGAATAATGAGCAGAAAGGGACAAACAAAGCAGAAGAGAGCAAAACAGAGGGTAGAAAAATGAGTAGTGAAGAGAAAACAGATGGCATAAAAACTAGCAGAGAAGGCAAAACAGAGGGTAGAAAAAAGAGCAGGAGAAGCAAAATAGAGGGCAGAAGAATGAGCAGGAAAGGTAAAACAAATGTAATAAAAACGAGCAGAAAAAGGCAAAACAGAGAGCAGAAAATTACCACTAGCTCGCCCATACAGCTACAACCACACAATGCCACACACTCACCAATACAGCTACTCACACACCCACTTATTCACCTATACAGCCGCTCACACACCTACTCAATCATCCATTCGGTCTCTGTTAAAAATTGGATTTTTAAGAGGCTACGGCATGTGCCAAAGCCAGGCAGAAACCACCACTCTAGTCGAGATAAGGGAGTTATACTCCTAAAATAAACCCTGCTCACACCCTTGGTAGCTTGGCACGAGCAGTCAGGCTTATCTTAGAGGCAGTGTGTAAAGCATTTGCACATAACCAACAGTAATACAGTGTAAGCACTACAAAAGGACACCACACCAGTTAGGAAATATATCCAATATTTTTAAGACAAGACCAAAAATGATAAAAATCCACAATACAGTACTTAAAAATCTTCAGTTATCAAAAAATGCTTGAAAAACAGTTTCTTAATGTCGAAACTCCCTCTGGGGCTATTACAGCGTCGTGAACAAACAAATCCAAACAGTTCTGGCTGACCTCGGGCCAGCTATGGTGTCGGAAAGACCGGCAAACAGTACCTTATAGAAATGCAGGGCATTGGCGACCTCTCATTGAACTTCCGAAAGCACTGTGTCTGCAGACGTGGGTTCCAGAGGTCGGTGCAGAAGTCGTCGGGGCCCTCGAAGTCACACGCGCTGCAGATTGAACTCCTTTCTGTTGAAATCAGGAGCGCTGGCGTCGGCAGGCATCGGGTGCTGCTGTGCGAAGTGCAGCGATGTGGCGTGTGGTCCCCTCAAGTCGCGGTGCGAGTAGCAGCTCAAAGGAGTCGTCATATGGCGTCGTCGGTGAGACCAGGGTCACGGTGCGAAGGGATGTGGTGCTCGCCGCGGTGCTGGCAGGTCACGGTGCAAGCAGCGGCGTCGTCATTTCTGAAGTGATGTCGTCAGCTGACGAACAGGAGTCGATTGCGCCGGCGTCTGTAGGCCAAGGAAGGCTGCAGTGCGGGATGAGGGCGGTGCGTCGCATAAGCTTACAAGCGGTGCTCTCGAACCACAGGGCAAGCAGCGGCGTCGATTTCAGCATGGAGCGTCGTCGGGGATACCAAGCCATCGTCATGAAGCGAAGCAATGCAAAGTGCGATGCCCACAGGTCGAGGTGCGTGCAGCGACTCGGTGCAGCATCAGCAGGTGTCGTCGGTGAGACCTCGGTCACGGTGCTGCATTGTGGTGGTGCCCTCTGCTGTGCCTTCAGGACAAGGTGACGGCAGTGGCGTTGTCGACGGCGTTGGGTTGCTTTTTCTTCTGTTGCAGCACAAAACACACAGTTCTCAGTGCTGAGGACAGAAGAGCTCGATGTCTTTGCTGTTCCTGAGATTTCTTGAACAGGGGGCAAGCTCTACCTCAAGCCCTTGTAGAAACTCACAAAAGTAGATTGCAGAAAGTTCAGTCCAGTCCAACACAGCAAAGCACACAGCAAAGTGGTAGTTTCTCTTCACAGCTTCTCCAGCTCTCCTTCTTGGCAGTCTTCTTGGTCCAAAAGAGATTCTAAAGTTAAGGGGTCTGGGCCCCAATATTTATAAAATCCTTTGATCTCCTAGGCAGAGAGTGTCTGTGCCCAGCCAAAAACAGTTCTGTATTCTGTGGTGTGGATTCCTGGCAGGAGGTGGAGATGGCATTGTCAGAGGCAGATCAGGCTCATTCAGGTGCAAGGAATTCTCCCGTCCCTACCCTTAGATACACAGAAAACTGTGGTAACCTCATTAGTGCTCTCAAAGTTAGACTATTGTAACAGTCTTTATCTCAATATGCAACACATCTCAGCAAACTCCAAAGCATGAAGAATGCTGCTGCACGAATGTTGCTAGGCATCCCAAAACATCAGTTGCTCTCCAGATTCCTTCATAAGCTTTATTGGCTCCCAGTCGGATAGAGAATCAAGTTTAAGGCCTTATGCACAGCCTACATAGCATTGCATGATTCTGGCCCAGCTTTCCTGAAACAGAGTTTCAGCTGGTATGAGCCACCTAGAAATTTACGACCAGCAGAAAAAAAAAGACTGTCCAATTTCAAACTTTCTTCTTGGGTAGGAAAATGTTTTGTGTTAGGTACCGCTAACAATCTGGAATTTACTACAATTACACATCAAAGCCATGCACCATCTCACTACCTTCAGGAAATCATTGAAAACATGGCTTTTCACCAACTATTAGGTCGCCTCTTTTGGGTCACCAAAGCTAGTGCCAAGACACCCATAAGTATTTGTGCGCTCTACAAGTATTTATAACATAACATACACCCATATAGTCACTCACACACCTATACAGCCAGTTAGAAACCCACTCACACACGAATTGACACAGTCACTCACATATTATAATGTTGGAAGTAGTATCACTCAGTAGTACACCTAGTATGCTAATTTAACTTTTGTAGTAGCTTAGGGCATATGTTGAACAATCATAAACTCTTAGAAAATACTTACACTCAATGGATGATGTCATCAGTGATGTCATTTGAGATGTCATCAGTGATGTCACTGACCTTGTCATGAGTAATGTAATATGTGAGGTCTGAAGCAGTGCATTGTGGGGGCATACGTTATAGTTAGCTCAGGTGACAATAACTGCCGAATTTCACTGGTTTCGTATAATTTCGCGAGGATTCATCAAATGACGCCAAAGTTATTGGCAAATGAAAAAACATTCTTCCTATGGAGACTACATAACTACATCCTAACTATAACTAAACTACCTACTGGTGACCACCAGTAGGTAATATATATATATATATATATTCACTGAAAAAACCATAGGTTTCAGGCACGTTATAGTTAGGAATTAGCATTTAAAAAACCTTACAAATTCACTGAAAAAACCATAGGTTTCAGGGGCGTTATAGTTAGCTGGACTTTTCACTCGTACAAAACCATTGAAATTCCCCCGTTATAGTTAGTTCAGCTAACTATAACTCGCGCGCCCGCAATGCACTGCTGATGACATCACATATTACATCACTGATGACATCTCAAATGACATCACTAATGACATCACTGATGACATCATCCTTGTGATAAAGTGGCAGACCTCCTCTTCCCCTAATATAACCTTTGATACACACATACTACAATGTTCAAAACAATGGACATACCAATACCAGTTACAACAACCTATTCAGTAATTCTAAGATCCACATACACATCCACTCATTCACCAACAGTCCTATACAGTCACTCATACATGTACTCACTCATCATATGTACTCACACACCTATACATCCTGTTACACAACGCCACTCATCCATAGATTTACTCACACACATAGTCACTCATGCTAATAAAGAATCAAACATCCATTTACTTGCATATACAGTTATACACACACCACCACACTTACTTCTACAGAAACTTACACATACTTAGTCTTTTAAACAATCACTTATAGAAACACATACTTATTCATACAGGAACTCTTTCAATCTCTCACTCTCACATATACTCACTTATATACACCAATAGTCACATATACTAGTTTAAAACATATGTAGTTACTCATAAAGACACTATTGAGACAATCTATCACTCACTAACACACCCATGCACACACTCATCCACCCATACAGTCCTGCACACATGCTGTCTTCAACACATACAAACAGTGAGTCACTCATTCATGAACCTATGCACTACGTAATACCCCCCACCGAACAATACAGACACTCAGACACTCATACTGATACTCAAAAAACCAACTAATAACCTATATAGACACTCATGTAGCTACTCACCAACCCATGCAGCCACTTATACACAAAGTGAGAGACTGATACAGATATTTACACATTTAAACATTACTCACTAAGCCATGTATTCACTAAGATACACTTAATCAGTCAGTTATACAATCAATTTTTCAAAAACAAATCATCCATTTAGACACTTATATGCCCATTTATTCTTCCATCGACCTTGAGATATACATATATAAAACATATGTAATTTTCAGAAAAACACACATTCACTGGATGATGTCATCAGTGATGTCATTTGAGATGTCACTGACCATGTCATGAGTGATGTAATATGTGACGTCATCAGCAGTGCATTGCGGGCGCGCGAGTCCAGCTAACTATAACGCCCCTGAAACCTATGGTTTTTTCAGTGATATATATATATATATATATTCACTAAAAAAACCATAGGTTTCACATCATACATTTACACACTTGTACACCCACTCATTCTTCAACAGGCCTTTCCCTATATATATCAAACATATTAAAATTGTTCAGAAACACATACTCAATGGATGACGTCATCAGTGATGTCATCAGTGATGTCATTTGAGATGTCATCAGTGATGTCATGAGTGATGTCACTGACCATGTCATGAGTGATGTAATATGTGACGTCATCAGCAGTGGATTGCGGGCGCACGAGTTATAGTTAGCTGAACTAACTATAACGGGGGAATTTCATTGGTTTTTTACGAGTGAAATGTCCAGCTAACTATAACATGTGTGAAACCTATGGTTTTTTCAGTGAATTTGCAAGGTTTTTTAAATGCTAATTCCTAACTATAACGTGTGTGAAACCTACGTTTTTTTCAGTGAATTTGCAAGGTTTTTTAAATGCTAATTCCTAACTATAACGTGTGTGAAACCTATGTTTTTTAAGTGAATTTGCAAGGTTTTTTAAATGCTAATTTATGAATGTATTATTATATTTTTAAAATATTTATTTTACAATAAGCTACCTCTATATATAGTTATAGATTAACTTTATCCATTAATATGGAATGGCTCAGTTTTTTTTTTTTTATTTGGATAGAGTTGAACACCATAGTTAATATCTTCTATAAACTTATAAACACTTTAAAAATTATTATTATTTTTTTTTAAGGATTTTTGTCCGTGCGCACATGGTGCGCGCACGGTGCACGCATGCGTACGTGCTCCGTGTGCGCATGCGTACGTGCTCCACATGCGCATGCGTACGTCGTGCGTGCTCCGTACGCGCGTGTTCCGTACGCGCATGCGTGCGTGCGCCGTACGCGCGTGCTCCGTACGCACATGCATGCTTGCTCCGTACGCGTGTGCTCCGTAAACGTTAGCGCGCGTGCTCCGTACGCGCATGTGTGCGTGCTCCGTGCGCACGTGCTCCGTATGCGCATGTGTGCGTGCTCCGTGCTCCGTACGCGCATGCGCGCGTGCTCCGTACGCGCATGCGTGCGTGCTCCGTGTGCGCACCGTGCGCGCACGGTGCACGCACGGCAAGTCATGTGATTTAGAAACAACACTTTTCATTGGTTTATAGTAGTTTCAGGTCATGTGATTAAGAAACAACACTTTTCATTGGTTTATAGTAGTTTCAGTTCCAGAAACTTCCAACACCACACCCACTCCCCTCATTATTACTTCTGATTCCCTGGGAGAAGGAGCTGAGCAGCTTTTCCAGTGCTCCAGTACTTGAGAATGGCAGAGCAGCAGTAATCTTCTGGGAGTGAGCAGGAGACCCTTGTGCCACAGAGGGAGAGGAAACAGAAAAACTCTTTTATATGGCAATTTTTCACTTTTCCAGAGGGGCAGAAGAAGGTGAATGCTCCAAAAGTCACCTGCACTCTTTGTGATCGCGTCTTATCAAGAGGAGATCCTAAAAAGAAATACTCTTTTAGTATCTTCACTATGATCAGGCACGTTAGAGATGTACATCCTGTGGCTTATGCTCGAGCTGCTAGAGAAAACCCTCCAGCAGCTCAGCCGAGCACATCCGCAGCAGCTCTGTGGAAATGTGGATTTTCCTGGTCAGTTATGTCCCCTATCTTGGACCCCAACGGTTCTATGTGCATGTCACAAGTACATGTATGTTCCCTCCAGTTCCAGTTATGAAGACGCAAATACATGTGCGTCCACCGTCAACATGTCCTCTGTCAGATCCGCCATGAACAGGCCGGATATTCCATTTCTAAATATGAAAGGCCACCGGCTTTATATGGTTCACTTATGCCATTTTTACAGTCCAGGCAAGTAGGCCCTGATTCTGCCATCGAAACTCCTCTTGCCTTCTGCCTCTGAAAGCTCCAGTCTGAGCCTGCATCTGTGACCATGAACTTTGTCTCATTCTCTGCGCGGCTCACGAAGCCTGACATCAGCCTATTCTCTGCCAAGAACTGTATTTCACCTTCGAATTATCTGCTTCCCCCTCAGCCGATGCATTCCTGCCTAGTAGTTTAAGTAAACATTCTTCCAGTTACCAAGCAAAAGGCCCGGCTTCTCTGTCCTCATGCAAGTAATTCATAGCCCTGTTACCATGGAATATTCCTACCCCCTCGCATTTAGTGTAGACACTTAGACGCTTGTGCACGCACACACAGTCAGTATAGAATAGATTCTGTCCGAGAGCCCTTCCCTTGTGGATAACATAGTTCTTTAAACATAGGATATTAGATATGATTTGGGATTAGGTTGACATAACCCCAGACTTTTTGTCTCCACATGTAGAGCTAAATGTCAAGTCCCTTTCACCCTCTAGTTGCACGTCTATCACACGTCATGCTGCTGCGCGCGCATCTCTGCCAAGTATTTCTGCTGACATTGCGAAATCATCTCCAGGTATCCACCCACACATGACAATTTACCCATTATCATCAAGTGGACGCCCACATGGACGCCCACCTTCACGCCTACTTACACGCCCACATGCTCTTATCTCATTCTCTCTTGCTCTCTTGCTTACGTACAATTGAGAAATGTATATATACTGTACTCTGTGAATAATGTTTTGAGAATATTGAGAATACTTTTCAGCCCCGTCCAGATCCTTTTTTGGTGATGGAGATATTCTCCCTTTGACTCGAGTTATTGGAATAAAGCCCTTTATGAATCTGATACCACAGACTCAGCCTCTTGCTTTATGCATGATCTTATTGATATCTGAAAAATTATGACAGCGTGATATTTTATTTACCACAGAATGGCGCCCGAATAGGGACATCTCTTTCCCCACACGCCGGAGATGAAGGTCCTGTTTTGCCCCCTTCCATAGCCGTGATGGACTTCAAGCGTGCACGTCGCGGGTTTTCCCGCCAACTCCCTCAGGCCACCGAAGGGGACAGACTGTGACCAGGCATCCATACGAGGCGGTGAGGAACGCAGATTGTCTACCCAGAGCCCACCTGCGAGAGAGCTGCGTCCGAGGTATACAGAGGCCCACCAGGTTTTCAAAGTCCCGATGTCCAGAGGGTCCGATGTCCGCAGTCGTCGAGTCCAGTCCATTCTCTGAGGCCTTCCGTTTCAAGGAGCTACCCGGTGAGTACCATCGCCGGGGAGGCGTGTTGACGCGCACATAGGTTGTGCCGGTCAAGACGGATTTGGGTACACAAATCCGGTCTGCACTGTTTAGCAGTGTATATGTACTGTTTAGCAGTATATCAAGTATTCCGAAGTATCTAGTTATTGTCAAGAATTCTGCTTGGTGATTAGTTATGCAGACTGTCATCATTGTTGGTCATTGTTAAAGGTTAAAATGTTTAATGTTTAATGTTTAATGTGTTAAAATGTCCTGCATATTGTGGTATGAATGATTGTTCATTGTTGTGCTTTTTGTATTAAGTGTGTTCAAGATTAAGTATCAGATCAGTTGTCAATAGGCTGCTCTTTTCAAAATTAAGACAGATCACAACTAGAAAAGGGGTACTCGAAGAAGGTGTTCCTATTCCTCCTAGGGACACTCCAGGGCACTTTATGTATCACAAGCATGGCTTAGACGCCATATTATTCCTTGATCTATGGGTGGACTACACCAAAGAGTTACCAGAAAGTCAGAGATGGCCCGTAGCTGGGACTTGGGATGCCGAATGTATCATGAAAGTCGAAGAAGAGTTGTGGAAGAGGAAAGCTAGACAGTCACAGAAAGACGCTGTTGAATTATGGCGTAAAGAATAGCATAGACGCACAGAGTAAGCGCTCAGAAAAGAAGAGAAAAGTAGGGAGGATTCAGACAAAGCCCGAGAAAACGTGTTAGTTGAGGAAGGTATCTGAGTAAAAGCAGAACAAGTAGACAGACAACGAAACACTCTTATGAAAGAGGAAATGTAGACCAGCTTGGAAGGATGCCATTGAGTTTTTGGCGCAAGGAGTGACATAGAAGGACAGAGTAAGTGTTTCACGAAGCAGAGAGAAGTGGACTGGAGTCTGGAAAAGCCAAGGATGAGATGTTACAGGAGGAATTTGAGCTGGTAAAATGAGCGCAGGCTGACAGAAAAAGAAATACTGACGTTGCTGGTATTTATCCCGTCCTTTCAGAGGACCTAGCAAGAGTGGCCCCAGTAAAAAGACCAGTTATAATACATATATTAATTACATAGTAGCCCAAAGGTTCTTGAGCCCCCCACCAAATGAACAGCGCATAGCTGGTGTTTACATGGTCCAACATTTGACTACGTTGTCAATAGGAAATTGAGAGGGGTGCAGCTAGAGAAGGAGCAACTCCTGTGATTTGATGACACCCCTAATGTACAAAGTGTTAACGGAAAAATAATTAGTGAAAAGTTTAGCTTGAAAAAAGAATTGTGGGTATTTCGAATTTGCAAATTGTTCATGAATACAGGTTTGTGTTCTTGGTGGTCCAGTGAGCCAATGTGCTGGGTCAAGTCGGTAAGATTATGACCCCCTGAGTGCAAATTGTATGTAAAAATAATTTTTCAATTGAGCGAATTATTGCAGTTTTTATGGAATTGAGTAGTCTTTTTGTCTTTGACAGCTTCAGAGTGAGGAGAAGGTGGGGGCCGTGTAGAGCAGAATGTGATACAGAAATCGGAGACAGATTCTGACCTTGTAGCCAGTGTAGGTGGGGGCCGATGAGAGGAGCAGAACAGGGCACTGCTTAGAAGGCTTCTCTGACATCGCATCTGTGTAATGCCTGCAGCTGGAGAGCCTTGGGGCCAGGAGTAGGAAAAACAAAAAAAAGATGGCTGGCAGCCCAGGCTCAGGCCGCGCTGAGGGGCTATTTTTAACTTCTCTGATAAGACAGGGCAGCTGAGAAATGTAAGTCGAGAAAGATTCCCTTGTTCTATTCTGTGCAAAACAAGTGCCCCGAGGAAATGTCTATGGAGAAGATTTGTTTTATTTTTTAGCAATTGTTATATTGCTTCTGGTCAGAAAGTAAAATGTTGCTCTTGCTTGGAATTTTAAGGGCTATGTGCCTATATAAAAACGATTTTCAAATTCAGACATTTTTGAATTGTGGCCACAAGCTGCCACCAGTTGCATTGGATAAATGATCCAGTGGTTACGGGTCTGTGAGGAAAGATGTGGGATGCATCTTCGACTAGGACATGAGGGTACATTGTGTACAAAGATGCATAGCTCATTTTTATAAAAAAAAAAAAAAAAAAAAAGAGACAGGTTCGTGTGTTCGTCATTTTTTGATTATTGTTGCTGATCCTGTGTGTCAGACTTGACGCGGTCATCATTGGGATGACCCACTGCCAGATGGGGTTGTATAGGGCAGGTAAATAAGTTATTGATTATAAGCCTGACAAATTAAGCAGGCCAGAATGTTCGCATCTGAGCTGTAGGTACTGTAATTACGCATCGCTGCTCATTTATATATGTTAGTGTAATTATCTATGCTTTCTGTGCCCGGTATACTGATGGCTTGGCACAATTACTAAATTTCACAGACATGATATTACCATTATCATGCTGTCAAAATAGCAGACAACACGTTATCAGTGTATGTCTAATTGGTGTTGGAGATGAATGAAACAAAAGAAAAAGGCTATGCAAGACTAAAATATTTTTCACATAACTGCCTTTCTCTTATAGACAGGCAGCCTCGGTCATATGTTTCCAGATTGGACATTAAGGAACAATTATGATCTGTGCACTCGCATTTTAACTCTTGAAAGGCCTGTTTTAAATAAGGACTGCCACCACAGAGTGACAAATAAGGCTCGGTATTTAGGGTAATGAGAAAATATCTGACAGGATTTCCTTTTTAAAGTTTGCTTTAGTAAGCTCATTCTTGTGAGTGGTGGCCCCAAAAGTTGACTTGTTTTTGAATTAGGCTATTTATTGTATAGGTGGAAATTATTGCACATTGACTGATTTCTTTAGCAGATAAATTATTAATTATCAACATTAACAACTGTTCTTAAACTTGGTTTTCCGAATATTTAGGTAATTTAGCATTCCTATTAGGGCCTCCTAGCATTAATATTGACTTCAGGTTGGTGTAGGTTCATGTAATAGGGACATTTGCATATGAGATGTCATTTGGCCAGCTTATGAGCTAACACAATGAGGTTTGTACATTAATTTGAAGGATTTCTCGCCGTTTCACATACGCTGTGTATCTCCTATAATTTTGCTTACGCCCAGTAGCTACACACAGGGATTAATAGTGTTGACAAGACACAGGGTTTGATAGTGTTTGACAGCAGTGAAATCTGTTTCAGATTTCCTCCTGTCAAAAAGGGGGGGAAGGAGGAGAATATTGGCTTTCTGCTGGCCCCTGAGGAGGTTCGCTTCCCGCTAGCCCCTTAAGAAATTAAGCCCCTTAGAAATTAGCCCCCTTAGAAATTAAGCCAAGGAAATAGGTATGGTGTTTTCCCCTTTTTCTCATGTTTTATTGTGATCTTTCAGGGGAATTAGTCCAAGCCCCTAATACAGCTTCTACTAAAGTCCTCCCTTGGACACAAGAACACACTGTGGCATTTGAAGAATTAAAGAGAGCTTTATGTCAAGCACCAGTTTTAGCAAACCCCGATTACAACAAATCGTTTATGCTTTTTGTGACAGAGCGGGATGGAACAGCACTATCTGTCCTAACACAAGATCATGCAGGAAAACACGAGCCCTGTGCTTATCTTTCTAGTACATTAGACCCAGTAGCACAGGCTTTGCCTGCGTGCCTAAAATCAGTTGCAGTAACGGCCTTAGCCATAAGACAAAGTGACTCGATAGTGCTGGGCCACCCTCTGACAGTACAAGTACCACACGCAGTAGAGGTTCTCTTGAACCGGACACAAACACAACACCTGACTGTAGCTAGACTGACAGGCTATGAGCCAACGTTATTTCAACCACACTTAGAGATCAGACGATGCAACATACTGAATCCTGCTACCCTTTTGCCCTCCAGTACAGAAAGCGTTTCACCACACAACTGTGTTGAAGTAATACATACCGTGACTAAACCAAGACAAGACTTGACAGATGTTGCACTCCCAGACCCCGAGCTAACACTATATGTTGACGGCTCATGCATGAGGACAGGGGCGGGAGAATTAGTGGCAGCATATGCAGTGACTGCTGATACTGTAATAATAGAGACTAAAAGAATAGACATATTGTCAGCACAAGCAGCAGAGCTCATCGCCCTGACACAAGCGTGCATAAGAGCTAAGCACCTGAGAGTAAACATTTACACCGATTTTGTGGAGAGAAAGAGGTTTCTTGACCTCTCATGGGGCCAAGATACAGCATGGCCCCCTTATTCAAGCCCTACTGGAAGCAATACATTTACCAACAGCCATAGCTATCCTAAAATGTAAAGCACATACTAGAGCCACAGATACCATTTCCCAAGGCAATGATCTGGCAGACCGAACTGCTAAACAGACAGCTCAGACCCCACTAGACATGACAAAATCACAGATACTATCACTGTCCAAAGCCATGACAGTTAGGGATCCTTCCAAGGATGTACAAGACATACAGACACATGCTACTATGGACGAATTAAAGAAATGGTCGGAACAAGGAGGGGTACTGACTGATCAAGGTTGGATGACAAAGGGCAAATCCACATGGTTTCTTCCTGATACCATGGTACAAGTGATTATAAATACCGCACATAGTCCTGCACACTTAGGAGAGAAAGCAATGATAGATAGCTTACAGAATATATGGTTCAACAAGCACCTGCGTGCAGCAGCGAAACAAAAGGTCAGAACATGTATGATCTGTTGCCAATTCAATCCAGGTAAAGGCATTCCGATGGAACAAGGTGGATTCCATCCACCTGACCACCCTTTTGAAGTGCTCCAAATGGATTATATCCAAATAAACAGATGTAGAGGTTACAAATATGTCCTGGTACTAATGAAGCAGGTGTCCCTTCTGTTAGGGTATACCTGGAAATTCCATTGTGTGCGACATCCTGAAGCAGCAGGCCTTGTAGAAAGACATAATCAGACATTAAAATTTTGCGCAGACAAAGGTATAGACTGGATGGTAGCCCTGCCGGTTGCCCTCTTTTACATGCGAATAGTAGCTCATTCTAGAACAGGCTTATCTCCCTATGAAGTGGTCTTTGGTAGACCACCAAAATATGTGGGCACTACAATGCCTAAAAGATTACTTATGTTGACAGTAACATGCTGACAGATTACCTGGCTTCCTTGATGTCTGCACTACTCTCTTGTTGTTCGCAGGTTGCTGCCGCCTTCCCTGACAACACCCAGGTCAAAGAATACTCCATCGCTCCTGGATGACAGGCGCCAAAGTCAGTGCTCTGGACCACGGGGACGGCCGTTAAAGTCAAAGTGCACCTTCACCACTCTTTTACAAAGGAAAAAAAAACTTTGAACTTGGATTTTGAACAACATTTTCTAGAGGAGAATGCCCAGAAGTTTCCACAAAGCTAAACCTTGATTCAAAAAGTCAGAACCCGTTTGATCAATTAAGTCCACTAGGTGGTGAAGCGGTTGAACATGTATTCTGGCTCGCATAAGATCTTGGACAATAACAAAGCAAAAATAAGAGAGCTAGATAAGAAGCAAATAGATGTATAGTGACTGTAATTTTTCAATATCTTAAGAGCATCACGATAATATGTATCAGCTTAATACTACATGCTATTTTTCCTCCTATTGCCTCACTCTTATACTCCTCCACTAATGATACCATAAAGCACACCATAAAGCACACATTTAGTGATCTGCCATCCTATGAGCTATCATATCGACTTGCCTTACGCAACAATACCTTTATTCAGATGCTGCACCATTCACATCAGACTAGCAATGCTACAGACTGCTGGGTCTGTGGCCGACTCCCCCCCTATCAGAACTATAAGGGAGTTTTGCCCCTTTATTCTCTATCCGTTCACACACAATGGCTCCTGTGGAGCATGGTTTAGTTTGATTAATTCCCTAGATTCGAATTCCGCAGTTTATCAAGACAACTGGGTATGGGGAAACCTGAACTTAGTTTTGCTTAAAGTCTGCTACCCTAACAAGGAGGGACTTCCCAAAAGAACAGGAACTGATCTAAGAAATGAAGTATATGGATTAGGTAATTTTACACTTAACCTCATGATCCTGAACGTTGAATCTGAAACTACACCAATCTTGCCCGCCATGTCCGTATTCCCAGTAAAAGAGGAATTATGTATAAGAAAGAATGGCTCCATACACATGGGCCATAGTAAATGCACCACTGTAATAAAATTCAGTGATCAAGGCAAGTCTACATTTAGAGCTTCTCGTCATTCCTACTTTATATGTGGCCAGACCGCATATATACGCTTACCTCTAGATTGGGATGGTACCTGTTACATAGCATTCCTCCTACCACCTGTTTTCCTAGCTCCTCCTGATTCTCATAGAAATACTCATTTAGTACACAATAGACAGCAGAGAGATCTCCCAATTGTCAATTACACTGAAACAGCATGGGAAAAATACACAGATTTCAATAAAGGTTTCTTTCCCTATATAGGTACAGTTACCAATAGTAAGCTGATACGTAGATTAACCAGAACCCTTGAAGCAGTAGTGAACGAAACTATTTCCGCCTTAGGCAATTTAACAGAAGAGCAGTCTGCTATGCGGATTGTTGTGCTTCAAAATAGTCTTGTCCTTGACGTTATCCTGGCCGATAGGGGCGGAGCTTGTAGGGTCATCGGATCAAGCTATTGCATTTTTCATACCAGAAAATTCGCCATCTGTATATAAAGCCATAACTCGCCTTCATAAGATTGTAAGCCAGATACACCAGAATCCAGGCACCTGGACTTGGTCCGGTTGGTTTTGGAGTGTATTATCTACCTTTGGATGGAGGGTCCTATCCTTCCTAGGTATTGGCCTTCTCATACTATTCAGTTGCTGTCTATGTCTACAATGTGGACCAGCGATCTGTGGTCTGTGTGCCACATCGTGTATTCCACCACCAAGATTTCATTCAAGATCACGGAAGAAGAAAGAAGAACAAATGATGCTATATGAACAGATCAATGGATTGATGAAGATTGATATCTCTTGAAGGGCAAGTAGGGGACAAGGAGGGAATGTGGAAATGTGGATTTTCCTGGTCAGTTATGTCCCCTATCTTGGACCCCAACGGTTCTATGTGCATGTCACAAGTACATGTATGTTCCCTCCAGTTCCAGTTATGAAGACGCAAATACATGTGCGTCCACCGTCAACATGTCCTCTGTCAGATCCGCCATGAACAGGCCGGATATTCCATTCCTCAATATGAAAGGCCACCGGCTTTATATGGTTCACTTATGCCATTTTTACAGTCCAGGCAAGTAGGCCCTGATTCTGCCATCGAAACTCCTCTTGCCTTCTGCCTCTGAAAGCTCCAGTCTGAGCCTGCATCTGTGACCATGAACTTTGTCTCATTCTCTGCGCGGCTCACGAAGCCTGACATCAGCCTATTCTCTGCCAAGAACTGTATTTCACCTTCGAATTATCTGCTTCCCCCTCAGCCGATGCATTCCTGCCTAGTAGTTTAAGTAAACATTCTTCCAGTTACCAAGCAAAAGGCCCGGCTTCTCTGTCCTCATGCAAGTAATTCATAGCCCTGTTACCATGGAATATTCCTACCCCCTCGCATTTAGTGTAGACACTTAGACGCTTGTGCACGCACACACAGTCAGTATAGAATAGATTCTGTCCGAGAGCCCTTCCCTTGTGGATAACATAGTTCTTTAAACATAGGATATTAGATATGATTTGGGATTAGGTTGACATAACCCCAGACTTTTTGTCTCCACATGTAGAGCTAAATGTCAAGTCCCTTTCACCCTCTAGTTGCACGTCTATCACACGTCATGCTGCTGCGCGCGCATCTCTGCCAAGTATTTCTGCTGACATTGCGAAATCATCTCCAGGTATCCACCCACACATGACAATTTACCCATTATCATCAAGTGGACGCCCACATGGACGCCCACCTTCACGCCTACTTACACGCCCACATGCTCTTATCTCATTCTCTCTTGCTCTCTTGCTTACGTACAATTGAGAAATGTATATATACTGTACTCTGTGAATAATGTTTTGAGAATATTGAGAATACTTTTCAGCCCCGTCCAGATCCTTTTTTGGTGATGGAGATATTCTCCCTTTGACTCGAGTTATTGGAATAAAGCCCTTTATGAATCTGATACCACAGACTCAGCCTCTTGCTTTATGCATGATCTTATTGATATCTGAAAAATTATGACAGCGTGATATTTTATTTACCACAGCTCAGCCGAGCACATCATCGGCAGCTCAGCCGAGCACTTCATCTGCGGCGGCAGCTTCACCTGCCTCTGTTCCTCTGGATATACACCCTCTGTTTAAGAGGGTGCATATACGGTGCAATGCGTGCAATGCTCTTCTCTCTTATGGGGACACCAGCATTCCCCTAATAGAGAGCAAGATACAGCAGCACACGTATAATTTTTGCCATTTTTTTGTTCCTCTGTCCCTCAATTAACACAACGGCTCTTTTTAGAGCCACCTAACATCTAAACACTTAAATTAGATTTTTAATTCTATTTTTTTTATGATTTTTTTTCCGCCGTGCGCGCACCTCGCGACGGTGCGCGCACGGTGCGTGCACCGTGCACGCACCCCGCGATTTTTTACAAATGTTTTTTTCACCCTTCATGGTCCTTCAGGGACCCCCTGACAAAAGCTAGGGGGTCAGGAACTCTGTACCCTGCCCCCTTTTCACGTTCTCCACCTTTCTTTTTCACTGTCACACACAAAATGGCGGACAACACTTCCTGATTTCGACCGATTCGAATGTTGACTGAAATGTACCCACCAATCAGAATTACGCTCGCGCACGGCACTGTGCGCGGCTATAGATATTTATGTACTTTTAACTGCAGTTTTCTCAGGAACTACTGAACAGATTGACACCATATATGCAAAAGGCACATCCTTGACCTGAGGACTACCTCTTTGCCAAATTTCAAGTAATTCTGTTCAGCCGTTCGGGCTGTACCTTCGACTAAAGGTCCTATAGGAAAATTCATGGGGAAAACGCGTTTTGGGACCCCCCCTTTTTCTCAGCCCCCGCTTGACGAATCACCCCGAGACTTTCAGGGTAGGAGCTGAGCGGAGCGCCCCATTAGTTTTGCGAGGATTTGTCAACCGGCACCAAAGTTATTCAAAATAGAATTTTCAGATTCCCTATGGAAACATGGTCCTAACTATAACTATCCACTGGCGACCGCCAGTAGATTATATATATATATATATATATATATTCAGGCTCAAGGTCTCACCCTTCCTGCTGCACTCGGGGCGGGTGCTTTTAACCGCTGTTCGTGAGGGCGAGGTCACGATAATAAATCCAAGCTACAAATGCGAAGCACTCACGGGACAGTTTTAAAGTTGATTTATTGATGCAGATGCATTTCGGCATATCAGCCTTCCTCAGTGCAAATCAACTGACACTTTCACATGATGTTCGTTTAAATACATTAAAGCATGATTTCATTGGAGGAATGTATATACATATACATCCCTCCAATGAAATCATGCTTTAATGTATTTAAACGAACATCATGTGAAAGTGTCAGTTAATTTGCACTGAGGAAGGCTGATATGCCGAAATGCATCTGCATCAATAAATCAACTTTAAAACTGTCCCGTGAGTGCTTCGCATTTGTAGCTTGGATATATATATATATATATATATATATATATGTATATTACCTACTGGCGATTGCCAGTAGGTAGTTATAGTTATAACCTAGTTTCCATAGGAAATGCATTTTTTTGATTTGCTAATAACTTAGTCGTCGTTTGACGAATCTTTGCGAAATTCTCAAAAAAAACGTCTATCCCAGTCAGCTCCTATCCTGAAAGTTTGGGGGTGATTCGTCAAGCTGGGGCTGAGAAAAAAGGGGGTCCCAAAACACGTTTTCCCCATGTTAATTTCCATAATTGGTTCAGAAAGCGAATTTTTTTTTAAATGATGTAAATCCGTTCAGTAGTTTTGAGAAATTCCAAAAATAAGATTCAAAAAATCAATTTACCATAGGGAACTTTGTGCAAGGCTACAGCCGAAACTACTGAACGGAATTACCCCAAATTTGGCACAAAGGCAGTGCTTGGATCAGAAAGCGACCTTTTTTTTTAAATGGTGTAAATCCGTTCAGTAGTTGCTGAGAAATCAGAAAGTTTCAATATCTGGGCGGAGCCTAAGTCCCGTGCACAAGCTTTTCTGTGATTGGCTGGCAACACTCCAAACCAGGAAGTGTTGGCAGCCATCTTGTGGCTCGGTAGAAGCGAGTCGCTAGAAAACAGAGAAACAAAGGTGTAAAACAAGAGAAGGGGGCAGGGTAGAAACACCCGGACCCCCTCGGCCTGCTCAGGGGGTCCCAGAAGGACACCCAGGGCCTAAAAAAGAT
This sequence comes from Triturus cristatus, assembly GCF_964204655.1. Classification (NCBI taxonomy): domain Eukaryota; kingdom Metazoa; phylum Chordata; class Amphibia; order Caudata; family Salamandridae; genus Triturus; species Triturus cristatus. The sequence continues at coordinate 139,996,470 of NC_140592.1, forward strand.
TTATTTTTTTTTAAATTTCGGCACGTTTGCACAGTGGTGAAGGGAGGGGGCGGGGCCTGACATAGAAAGTGTGCATACGCACCCCCTGGCACATTGTAGATTGCGGGATTAAGTCCAATTCAATTCTGAGGGTCCACCAGGTACTTCCTGTGTGCGCCAGGGAGCTGCGTTGGAGAGAGGTGTTGAGAGGCCATGCCCCTTTTTACACCTCTCTGCAACGCAGCTCTGTGGCGCTAACTGGAGGTACCTGGTGGGCTAGTTGGCCCCCAGGGACCATCAGGACTCAAGGGGAATTCATCCCCCAACTTAAAATGCACCTGGGGGGGGTGCGTTTGCACAGTGGTGAAGGGAGGGGGCAGGCCTGACATAGAAAGTGTGCATATGCACCCACCTGGCACATTGTAGATTGGGTGATTATGTCCAATTCAATCCTGAGGGTCCCTGGGGGCGAAGTAGCCCACCAGGTACTTCCAGTATGCGCCAGGGAGCTGCGTTGGAGAGAGGTGTTGAGAGTCCACGCCCCTTTTTACACCTCTCTGCAATGCAGCTCTGTGGTGCTTACTGGAGGTAGCTGGTGGGCTAGTTGGCCCCCAGAGACCTTCGGGACTCAAGGGGATTTATTCCCCCAATTTACAACGCTCCAGAGGGCGCGTTTGCACAGTGGTGCAGGGAGGGGGCATGGCCTGATGTGACAAGTGTGCAAACGCACCCTGTGGCGTGTTTGAAGTTGGGGTTTGAGTCACCTTGAATCCTGAGGGTCCCAGGGGGCCAACTAGCCCACCAGGTACATCCAGTAAGTGCCAGGGAGCTGCGATGCAGAGAGGTGGTCCAAGGTCATGCCCCCTTTTTACACCAATCTGCAACGCAGCTCTGTGGCGCTTACTGGAGGTCGCAGGTGGGCTAGTTGGCCCCCAGAGACCCTCAGGACTCAAAGGGACTTAATCCCCAATTTACAACGCACCAGGGCGTGCATTTGCACAGTGGTGCAGGGAGGAGGCGTGGCCTGATGTGACAAGTGTGCAAACATGCCCTGTGGCACGTTTTAAGTTGGGGTTTGAGTCACCTTGAATCCTGAGGGTCCCTGGGGGCCAACTAGCCCACCAGGTATGTCCAGTAAGCGCCACAGAGTTGCATTGCAGAGAGGTGTACAAAGGGGCGTGGCCCCAGACCACCTCTCTGCAACACTGCTCTATGGCGCTTACTGGAGGTACCTGGTGGGCTAGTTGGTCCCGAGGAACCCTCAGGATTCAAGGGGAATTAATCGACAAACTTAGAACCCACCAGGGGGTGCATTTGCACAGTGGTGAAGGGAGGGGGTGGGGCCTGATTTGACAAGTGTGTACCTATGAATGTATTAGTGCCTGGGACATTGCATGAGTACATGTGTACTTACAAATTCACCATGCACTGTCCTTGCAGCACTCTAATCATCCAGTCACTACCCATGTACTCATGCAATGACCCAGGCACTAACACATGCACTGCTACAATCCCCTGAGCATTACTGATGCAGTGCAGCCATCTCCTTTTCACTACCTATGCACTCCTCCAGTCACCCATTCAGCACCATGTACTTATCCAATCACTCCGCCAAAACCCAAGCACTTATAAAATCACCTTGCACTGTCCTTGCAGCACTCTAATCATCCACTCAGTACCCATGTACTCATGCAATGACCCAAGCACTAACTCATGGCAAATACACAGGAGGTCATGCTTATCACAGGGGTACCCCAACGCATAGTGTTTCCTAGTGTATGTAGGTGTTTTCACTGTATTCTAAGTGTCTTTTAGCATAGCAGTGGCTCCGGTCCTGGTTAGTCAGAGTCAGTTACCATCAGTACCTGTCAGTAAAAAGTTGGGGGCACAGGAGGACTTTCTGCTCCTCTGTTGGTTCTTTCTGCACATCTCTTGCTTCTTCCTGCACTGTTGTTCGTCTTTCTGGACTTCTGTTGACTCTTTCAGCATTTGTCTTGCTGCTTTCTGCGCTTTTCCTCCTCTTTCTTCACATGTCCTACCTTTGTAGGCATAGTTAGAAATTAGCATTTAAAAAACCATTGAAATTCACTGAAAAGACCGAGGTTTCAGGCACGTTATAGTTAGAAATTAGCATTTAAAAAAACATTGAAATTCACTGAAAAAACGTAGGTTCCAGGCACGTTATAGTTAGAAATTAGCATCTAAAAACCTTAGAAATTCACTCAAAAAACCATAGATTTCAGGGATGTTATAGTTAGTTGGACATTGCACTTGTACAAAACCATAGAAATTCCCCTGTTATAGTTAGTTCAGCTAACTATAACTCGCGCCCCCGCAATGCACTGCTGATATCACATATTACATCATTCATGACATGGTCAGTGACATCACTGATGACATCTCAAATGACATCACTGATGACATCATCCACGTCAAAATCTGATGCACCTCCTCACACTCTAATATAACCTTTGATACACCCACTGTGAAATACAGACTACCATTTTTCAAAACCATCGACACACCAATACCAGTTACTACATACGCGCTCACTGATTCCTAGGTCTACACACACATCCACTCATTCACCCATACAATCACTCATACATACAGTCACTCACATCACTATCATATACACTCATACACCTATACAGACACTCACCCATCGAGTTACTCACATACCTATTCAGTCATGCAAAGAATCAATCACACTCCCATTTCCTCACCTATACAGTTATACACACAACTCCTCACTTATTCAAACATATACTAACACATACTTACTCTCTCATACAATCACTGATACCAATACACACTCATCCATAAAGCCACTCTCACAATCACTGACTCTCACGTATAGTCATTTATATACTCCAACTCTCACATACACTGCCTTTTACATATGCAGTTACTTGGACATGTACCACAGAGACATCCAATCTCTCACTAACACACCCATACACACACTCACCCACCCATACAGCTGTTTCCACATGCACTCTTGAACCCATACACCCAGTGAATCAACCACTCACACATCTATGCACAGTCACACACCTCCCACCTACCCACACACACACTCAGTCTCCCAAACAAATACTCAGGCAACCAATCAATAACCCATATAGACACTCATGTAGCTACTGACCAACACATGCAGCAGCTTAAACAACAACAGACATACTGATACACACATTCAGACAGTTTAGTCACTAACCCATGCATTCAGTAAAACACATTTAATCACTCACTTATACAATCAGTCACGCACCTACTAAATCCTTCATCCAGACACTTATACACCCACTCATTCTTCAATACACCTTGGCATATATATAAAACATATTTTAACTTTACAGAAACACACAGTCACTGGATGATGTCATCAGTGATGTCATTTGAGATGTCATCAGTGATGTCACTGACCATGTCATGAATTATGCCATATGTGACGTCATCAGCAGTGCATTGCGGGGGCGTGAGGTATAGTTAGCTGAACTAACTATAACAGGGGAATTTCTATGGTTTTGTACAAGTGAAATGTCCAACTAAATATAACGTCTCTGAAACCTACGTTTTTTGCAGTGAATTTCTAAGGTTTTTTAAATGCTAATTTCTAACTATAACATGCCTAAAACCTATGGTTTTTTCAGTGAATTTCAATGGTTTTTTAAATGCTAATTTCTAACTATAACGTGCCTGAAACCAATGGTTTTTTCAGTGAATATATATATATATATATATATATATATATATAGATAGATAGATAGATAGATAGATAGATAGATAGACAGACAGACAGACAGACAGACAGACAGACAGACAGACAGACAGACAGACAGACAGACAGACAGACAGACAGACAGATAGATAGATAGATAGATAGATAGATAGATAGATAGATAGATAGATAGATAGATAGATAGATAGATAGATAGATAGATAGATAGATAGATAGATAGATAGATAGATAGATAGATAGATTGATTTCAGCCAGCACCCTTCACCCATTGTTTGGTTGATGTGCTATTTACATTTTATTTCTGCCCACTACAGCATGGAGCAGTGGGCCAGCCCACATCAGCCATTGGTTAATTTTACTCTGTGTTTTGCTATTTGGCTCCTTCACAGACAGAACATATGCACACAAAGTAGTTTCCTTCCCTGACAGGCACTACTATGGCAGTCTTCTGACTTCTGCCTCACTACAACATACAGTATTGGGTAGTGGGTCAGCCCACTTCAGCTATGGGTTACTTTGCTGTTAGTGATGACCTCTGCTCTTTCTTAAGGGCCATGTCCTCACACAATGTAGTAGTATGGTAAAGTATTCTTCTTGAGATAAAAAGAAAAGCTTACATTTAGCTTATGTGTTTCTTTTATATTGTCAAGCTACTGGAGGCCTAGGCCAGAGAAGGGACAGGAGACTGGGTTGCCTGCTGCCCGGACGTGTTCGCATTGAGAAGGACCAATGGGCGGTCAGGCCTGGTGGATTGGCTGCGGCCCCGGGATTCCACGTGGAGGAGACCGGGCCCTTCCTAGATCCTCTGCCAAAAGCTGCTACCCTGTACTTTCCTGATCTAGAGCGCGGGATCTTGTGGGCTTGGGCTAGCCCTAGGGAAGTGTCCTTTACCACTGCTGCAGTCGTGGGGTCTGCCACTGGCGAGAATGGGACAGCGGCGGCACTGCGGATCCTGTGATGTGGCCTTGGGTGTGGCCGCGGATGTTGTGGCACACGAACAGAGGGCCGAGAACCGAGAGCACAAAGAGGCAGGTTTGACCTGCTGCACCAACTCAGCAGCTTTGAGGAGGACTTCATTGTGCCAGGACCCGGCTGGTAAGCTACCATCCTAACAAGCGTGGAGGACATCTGGACATCACCAGCACGGAGATCCCTTCAGGCACAAGATCACCGTCCGTGAGTGCAACAACACATTGAAGGCCAGGCTGAAAGCAAGAACCGCAGCAATGGCGAGAAGAACATCCTGTGAAAATATGTAATATATATTTGTCCAACTCTAATCGCTTCAACTTTTCTTAAAATGTAACTTTTAATGAATTTGCATCTTGTATATATATGTAACTCTAACCACTAGTATCTGTAGTAGACTTATGTACTTACGAACATTCTTATGTGTATTTACAGTGTATCTGTTTGTATCTTTAATGTAATTCTAAACCTTCCTTGGCTCATATCCATCTCCCCCCTGATTCTCTTCCTTACGTAGCAGTGCTAACTGGTGTTCCTGAATTAAAGGGTGAAAAATATGAATACTTTCAGGAACTTAAAAATAAAGTGACTTTTTGGTTAAATAAAAACAGACCCATTCCAAATTACATGAACGGGAAAATGTTATTTGTCCGAAGGGTCAGCTGGGTGGGTTCTAGACCAAAAGATGTTCTGGGTGACTCCATAATTATAAATTTTAAAGACAGGCGCATTGCGAGTTTTATTTGTAACTGTGCATTACCAGGGACTTCGTCGGGGATTGAGGTGCGTGATCTAAACTATTTTTATAACCAGGCCCCTAACCTTGAGGGTAGAACTAGACAGGACTGGGTGGCAAGTGGAATGAGACCTGGGTTCACCACTCAAACCCCTGCCCTTCACAGTGGTTTGAGTACCCTAGATGATTTGGATTGACCGGGGATGAAAGGGTCTATTCTAAAAGCCCCTAGGGATACTTTGGTAGTTGGAGTCGAGTTTGAGGGTGGACTAGATGTAGCTCACTTAGCCTCTCCCAGGACGTCTATCCCGACTAGTGACCCCAATATAAACCTGTATAGGGAGAACCAGAGGCTGTCTGAAGTTGGTCCCAACATTACTCTCCAGGCTACCCCGGCTGGACTAGTATTAGGTACATTAATCTCTTGGAATGTTGCTGGCCTGAAGGCCAAGATGGATTCTCCCGAATGGGTTGAATTCATAGGTAATTACGACATTTGCCTCTTCCAGGAGACCTGGTCCAGTGAGCCCCTGTTTCTGCTGGGCTATTTGAATTTTCACATACCGGCAATCAAGGGTCATAAGGGTCGCCCTATGGGTGGACTAACTACCTGGGCTCGTCAGGATTTATTCCCTAAAGTTAATGAGATATCTACAGGTTCCCCTGACATCCAACTGGTTAGGTTATCCTTGGGCCATATGGGCATACTTGACATCTATAACCTGTACCTTAGAGGGACCAAGGGGGCAAGGTCACGGGTCTTGGAGATCCTGGATTCCCTTTTAGAAGAGCACTCAAGTGAGAGGGGAGTGATCATTGCGGGGGACCTGAATGTTACGTTCGAACCTCTCTTGGATCCGGATTCTGATAGGAGTCTTGACCCCGAGGAGGACCGGCTGTGGGGTATACCTGGTTTGTCCCTTGCTCCAATCAAACGATGGACAGAGGTGGTATTGCAGGTAAATGCTCTTTGTTATGAGAAAGGACTAAGGGCATTGAATGGTAGGACGCTGGGGGATAAGAAGGGTGTTAATACTTTTGACAATGGTCGCTCCAAAAGTAGGATTGATTACGTACTTTGTTGTATGAAGCTATGGAAATCCATCAAAGATATGGTGGTTGAACCACGAGTTGAGAGCGACCATAATCCCATTTGTGTAACACACTGGTGGTGGGGGAGCACACAATCAGCAGAAGAGGTAACAATACTTGCGCCTCCTGAAACTGTCCCTTCTAATAATATGCGCAGACTTAAGTGGCGAGAGGTCAAGTCCAATGAAAAGGTCATTGCCATTATTGACACCGAACTAGATAGAGTAACGTTGAAACTAGCGGGTGCCATGGCCACTGAGGAAGATAGCGCTCAACTCACAGGGCTTCATGAATCTTTCTTTGAGGGATTACGTAGGCACTTCCTAAAACCAGTGATAAACGGTAAAAAGGTTCCTCCAAAACGTTTACGCTGGTATGACGGCGAGTGCAGAAGGGCTAGAGTCGATTTGGCTACAGCCCTTTCTAGTGGTGACAAGGCCCGTGTCAGAAAGGCCAGACAAACCTATAAGAAATGTCTTCGCCAGGCAAAAAAGAAATGGGATGAACTTTATTGGCAAGACTTGAAGAGTGCAAGTTATGCTAGAGACTCCAGACTGTTTTGGAATGTCATCAAGTGGAACAGAGGAGGCTTGCCTGACAGACCATCAAACCATGTAACCCAAGAGGGTTGGTTAAAATTCTTTAAACCCCAATATGCATGTAATCCTTTACATAATCTCCCTAGGGAGATATCTTATGTTTTTTTCTCCCAAGGTCCTTTTAGTCCTGATGACGTTCTAAAAGCTCTGGGTTCCGTAGCTACCGGGCGTGCTCCAGGCTTAGACGGGGTTCCATCTGATGTCTTTCTTCACAATAAAACTTGCTGGAGCAAGTACATCTCTTTAGTGGCTAATGCTGTGGCCAAAGGTGCCCCAGTCCCTAAATCATGGGGGGGCGCTGTTATAATCCCAGTATTTAAGAAGGGAGACAAAGCTCTACCAGGGAACTACAGACCTATCAGCCAGATTGACACAATCCAGAAGATCATTGGGAGGATGGTTTTGAATTTGATGTTAGATTGGATTGAAGACAACAGGATTCTGTCCCCTTTCCAGGCTGGTTTTCGCAAGCTAACTAGCACAGTGGACCAGGTCTTTCGCTTTGTTCAACTCCACTGGCAAGTAGACACCCTGGGTAAAGGTAGTCTCTACGTCGCTTTTGTGGACTTAAGAGCTGCCTTCGATCTAGTGCCCCGTCTGCAGCTGTGGGCAGTCCTTGAAAAGCTTGGGCTTCCCGAAGAAGTTTTGACCCTGGTAATGAGGCTACATGAGTCTAATTTTGCAAAAATACAGTGGGGAGGTCCTGGTGATGTTACCCCCGAGTTTCCGATTGAGCGCGGTGTGCGCCAAGGTTGTACCATGGCCCCCACGCTCTTCTCATTATACATCAATGGGATAGTTGAATGCATGCTTAGCGTCAATACCGATGCTCCCAAGCTGGCTGGAGTCATTACACCGATATTGATGTTTGCGGACGACACGCTCATTGTATCAAAAACCCCAAGTGGTCTGCAAAGAGCTTTGTTGGTGTTTGAAGACTTTTGTCTTGGCCACGGTTTGGAGGTAAATGTGGCCAAGACTAAACTCATGGTCTATAATCCACATCCAAGCTATAGAGCGGGGACATTTTTTATGAATGGTCAACCGCTAGAAGTGGTTAATAACTTTGTTTATTTAGGTATGCACGTAACAAACGACAACAAGTGGGGCAAGCATATCGAGATGTCTGCCATGAAATTTAGGCAGATTACGGGAGCACTATCAAGTGAGCACAAAAAATCTCTCACTAAACCCATCAAACCAATACTCCAAGTTTATGAGGCAAAGGCCTTAAGCTATGGGGTTTTGAACGGTTAACTTCCTTAACTGTTGTTGAAAATAAATTATTTCGCAGTATAACCGGCCTCTCACAGAGTACACCTTTGGTTCCCCTCAGATATGATTTAGGCAGGAAGGCCATCACAGACCTAGCTAAACTCCGTCCGGTCTTATACTGGCGGAGGCTCTGGACCACCCCGGAGCTTTCTCCGTATGCCAATGGCCTCTTGGATATCATAAAATCTGACAAGATCCACAAGATTAGCTGGCTGAGGAAGCTCCGTGAGACCTTGATAGATCTGGGTCTGGAGGGGCTGTGGAGGGACCCAGCGGCGGCCTTGTTCCCTTCTAAGAGATCGCTGGGAATGATTTATTGGGAACGAGTTTATTATCATGTTTGGAGCAGAGCGAATTGCTCCAGGATGACCAGTTGGTACCTGGAGGCAAAAGTTTCTCCCGTTCTGGAATCCTTCTGGGACCTGATCGCCAAACCTGGCGATAGGAAACTGTACTTCCAATTAGGAGCCGGTTCCTTACCACTTAGGTCCCTCACAAGCAGATGGTCCAGTGTTGGTGCGGAATTATGTCCTGCTTGCGGCTTGCAAGCCGAATCAATTGCCCACTTTTTGTTTGTTTGTCCTGTATATGCTACCCCAAGAAGAATTTGGTTGTCTCCAATGTGCAAAACCCTAGGTACAAGGAGTAGTACTGTTGCTTTAAGAATTTAACGCACAAGCACTTTACCGATCATCTCTATTGCTCTAGCTAAGTATTTGGGCTGGGCATGATTTTTAAGAAACAATGATCCTAAGTACTCTCCGGTAGTACCCCCATGAAGTTATGTTAAGTTGGATTGTGGGTCTTTTATCATTGCTGTTTCCCATACTTCTTTTTGTATATGTTGTTTTTTCAACATTTTAGTTCACTCTCTAGTCTTATGATCTGTTTAATGTCTTTTTATCAAACGTTTTAAGTATTTATTGATGGATTTCAAGCATTTTACATGGTTTGCAACAGTTGTTTTTCCTTGTTTTCTTTGTTTGTGTCTTTTATGATATTTTATAATCGAATAAAGACTATGATGATGGTAATTCATGTAGTCTGAAGACCTTATGAAATGTAACTGGTTCTATTGTAAAGCGCTCTGACACCTCCGAGAATACAAATGCTTACATATATTGACAAAGCCAAAAGGCTGCCAGCAGCACCAGGCTTATTGACTGTCTAAATGCTTGTTTTTATACTCCTCTTCTACTCTACGTGGAATCCCAAACATGACCCACTCCTGCGCCAAGCCTACTACCCCTTTCCCACCCCAACCCTCACCTTCTCTACACTCCAAACCCCTTCCTCTGGATCGGAAAGAAATGTGACTGCGATCCCTAATAATGGGACAGAAAACGAAACTCAATTTGACCCATGCGAGCCGCTGTAGAGAGCAGCGACAGCAGGAAGTGCTGCTGCATGCTGCATCAGGAAATATGCTGTGTGTTCAGCGGCGCCTGGGAGGGTTTACCGAGCTCTGTTTAGCCGTCAGTGGAGTTTTGAGCGAACCTCCACGTGGGGTGTGTGAGCTGGATTCTGTTTTTAATATATGCCATGGCCACTGACCCAGAACCCGAGATGGGCGAGCTGACAGTGGACTGCCTGGTCTGCATTTTTTCCTACCTAAATGCAAAAGAACTGCTTACTGCAGCCATCGTCAGCAAGGTAACACTGTCCGGGAGGGGCTGAGCGCGTACCACATGAAGGGCACTCCAGTGAGACTTGTGTGAAAGTCTAGAGGAATGAGTGTGACGAATGCAGGTCTATGTGTCGGGGATTGTCCCGTGTCATGTGTGCCCCTCCCTCTCGCTCAGTCTGCCTGCATAAGAATCATTTTCCTTTAGTGAGCCGCCATGGCATGCACTGGCACTCGTACTGCTCACTTTAGGTGAGGCACTGATTGGGGCCTCTGAGTAAGAAACAACATCGCTAGTTTGGGAAGGTGATGAAACCAGCAACCTCATTGAGCGAGCCACCAGGAGGAGTGTATCTAATACACGTCTATTTCACGTAAAGTATGCAAGTATTTCTAATTCGCACAACAGATTTGATTCCTGCGTTCAGTGACAAAGATAAAATAAGTATTCCAAATCCATCAGTGTAGAAAGATTCCACGAAGAAAGAATGCCCCAGCAACAGGTTAGCCTGACAGTGCAAAAGAGACAGTTCAGAGTGTTGGGTCTGATTCAAAAATTCACAATTGATTAGTGCATATGGAGTAACTTAATGCTTTTATATTCGAGTGAGGATCTTGTATTACAATAGTAAATGTTTTCACTGAAATACTTCTAGGTGCTCCCCAGTGTGTCAGTCATGGGAAAATGAGGCACGGAGAAGCACAGTTGTACGCCTAAGTGCATGCAACCTGGTCGTGTGGTGAAAACAAAATTTGAGCCCAGCTGTCTCATGCACACCCTCTCCTTTCTTCAGGATTTTTTTTTTACAGAAATAGTATATTGTGCCTATTTGTTTTTCAAGAGCTGAATGAGCACACTGTATGCAATAAACGGCTTGAAAAATGCACTTATCACACGGTCAGTCCACCTAACACTGTAGGAAGTATTTCCTGATCCAATGTGGGCAACTGACTGATTCAAATTCAAAGGGGAACAACCGAAGTAAAAGGGCCAGTCCTCATGGGAGCTTACAAATGAAGACAAGGGAGGACTAACAAGCCTGTTAACGAATCAGAGGCCAGCATTTACATAGGACAGTGACACAAGCCAATAACAAATATGGACAGAGAGTGGGCGGGGCTTCATGTCCGTACTTGAATATAGCATGCCTCACAGAGCTGCGCCTGCGCTGCCCAGCCTCAACCCAAAAAGTATAAACCCTTAAAGAGAATATATAACATATAGATCAATCCATCATACACAAATTAAAATGCATTTCTGTATTTTCCATAGAACTCAGTTACTTTACCAGTATTTGTATAGTGCACGCCTTCCATTTGTACAGTTTTGTAGCACTTTAGGAGTGAGGGTGCCCTTCACAGTTCTGGGATTATTGTCGTCCAGAATAAAGGGGGTCTGTTGTATGTGATTAGAGAAAATTGGTCTATCCATTGTCAAGCCGTTTATATTGGATAATGGTTGAATAAGCTGTGTTTGATCTTGTCAGGGATCTTTAACGTGCACTACTTGTATGAATGTGTGTCAAATGACTTTTTGCATGGTTATCCACAGCTCCACCTGAGAAGGCAGTTCTGTTCAGAAGCATCTTTTGCTGATTATATGTTTGGCGCAGTGTTGTGCGCATGTGGGTTTGGGTTTGGTATGTCCAGGCTCACTTGTGAATGGTTTCAATATGCAAATATGAGAGAACATGGAAGTGGGGTTGGGGGTACCAGCACTCAACTGACTATTTGCAATGGTGCCCTGTTGTTCACATGATGGTACTTGGGAGCGTCCCTAAAGTGTTTTGTCAGGTTAGTGAAATGTAAATAAATTTATTAGTTTTTGATACGTGGAATTGTTAAACAAGCATTGGCATAGCCAATAGGTCTCGCCTTTGGGACCTCATAAGTGTTTAGTTATCCAGCACAATATCCTTGGTGCAACAACATCAACTGTTGCATGGACAGAAGCAGCAAAATACCAGTGGGGCAGCACACTATACTAAGTGCAGATTTTTAGCTTGTGTTTTAGGCCACGCCCCTATGGGCTATCCCCCAGTCTTTTAATCCCACTTAAAGCCCTGCATAGGTGGCACAAAGAAGAGGGCGAGCACAAGGCCACGTCCACAAATACTGAACTATTTCTCAATGATGGAATGAATTATATAACACCAATGCATTTAAGGGGGAAAGAGTCACTGCATAGGTCTGGCTGCAGGTAGAGTTAGACCTGTCATTAGTGCGGCAGGTGCAGTGCCATCGGGTCCAGCAGTGTGAAATGCACTCCAAATATGACTGCCTTTTACTACTCAGCAATCGGTATGAGTGCATTTCCGTCAGCTGCATGTAGGACTGGGACAGTCTTGCTGCTCCACAGGCTGCAAGATTAGGTAGGGAGAGAAACATGCCTGCAGAGATCTTTCGAATGCATGATAATGTTACATTCAATAAGTAATGTAATTTTGTGTTTTTTACGGAGGGAGGCCCGGGGCGAGTTGCGCTGCTAATTTCATAGGAGCACACTGACCTTACCTACAAATATTCTTTTAATAATTTATTTTTGTTCCAGACGCTACTGCCTATTCTTTATCTCAATGCTCCACATAAATGACGTTGCTCCCTTTCAAGTAGCTCCTTATATCTATAGCGCTTAGATGACATAAAGAGAGCAGAGGTAACGAAGATGAGGAAGGGCACAACATTAGGTCCGCCCAGGGTGCTTTCTTAGCAGGCGACACCGAATGACATCTTACATAGGGCAGCAGCAAGCCAGAGGGTTAAGGTATTGCACAAACTTGAAACCCTTGGGTGTGGGGGGGTTATCTTTAGCTTCAGTTTACCATCAGAGAATTGTGTTTTCTTCAAACTACAGTTGTCAGATGCTACTACGTAAAGAGTTAGCTCTTATCGACGATGCACAAAAGCACAGCGGGCAATGGCCACTGCCTTTTCGGGTGTCCACCGCAATTCTCTGTGCTTGTGGGTCTGTCACTGTTATTTTTCTTTCGAACAAAATGCAAGCAGCGCGAAACATAACTGGCCGGTACGTGCGCAGTTGTTTTCTACCAGCCGTGCTCACCAAGGCGCATTGCGCTGCGTGGGTGCCTGCTGGTCCCCAGTGCTGGCCGTGGAGAAAAAATGCAGAGCGCTCGCTCTTCAGGCACGCCGAGGGAGAATGCTTGTTTTTTTTTTTGATCCGACATATCTCTTGCTGCTCAGAAGCAAATGCCAAAGCCGTGGAGGAAACCTAGCACAAGGGCTCTGAAATAAGATACTGAGAATTATATTGCATAAAAAGCGTTGTACGCCAATTTCACTTTCTAAAATGCAGTTGTCGAATCTTTAAAGTCATGTCGAGAAAACAAGTGAGAAAAAAAATATGCCGAAGTACGGTGCAGTAGAAACATTCAACGGTATTTTTTCACATATTTTTGCATTACAGTCATCACATGCATCAGTCATCAAATCTATCCAGCGCCTCATCAGTGGCATGCAGCGCTACATAAATGCGATTACATCGCAAACAAGCAGTCTTCACTTTTCAAGCACTCGTGCTTGTGGCGGCAACCACCTTGCGGGAGCGAGCAGCGGTGCGCAGGGGCCATATGTTTGTAATTAACATGGCCGCGCCGCTGCTCGCTCCCGCAAGGTGGCTGCCGCCACAAGCACGAGTGCAGTGCTTGAAAAGTGAAGACCGATTGCTAAAGGCCCTCTCCTAGATCAGCACATGCGCGCTGCCTAGGCGAGACCTAAAAATATGGGAGTAGTGTTGAGGTGACTGCCCTACCCACCTATTTGGCTCTGGTCACTGGTGCTCAATTTAGCACCTGGGGCTCTGTTCAATGTGTTTTTTTGGTTTTGGGAAGAGAAAAATGTTTCGACAGGACTCAATAAGTTTGTGTTGAAAGGCGATCACAGTTTAGAGTTCACTGATAGCTGTTTTGCAAATTAAAACTGTGCTGTACGTATATGAGACATACTCTCTTGTCTGATTTTTTTTTTCTCAGTGCATAATGCATTTGGATAATTGAACCAAAGGCATTATGTGCAGTGTTGGGTATATGTGAAATGTTCTGCCTAGCATGTTAAGGAATGTCTGCCTATCCTGCTGGAAAAAAAGCAGAGTGGTGACAGTGCAACCCTTACAGATATATTTACATAAAGCATATAGCTGTGGTTTAATTAGGATGCTAAATCAAAATATAAGATAATTCACCAGCCCTTTCGCAATTGGTGGAAAGGGCAGAATAACTGATGCTTTGGTGGTCTTATTTATGTTTATGTTTATCAGTTTAGTAAAGCCCATGGCTGCCCTAGGGCTTCCTAGCGCTAAACGAGAGAGATGCTGGCAGTGGTACAGGTTAGGTGATCATCATGGGAACAACCAAGCCCTGAGTTTTTTCATGAAGCTAGATTCTCCCCAGGGCCGGACTGGGAACCAAAACCGGCCCTGGCAAAGTGCTCGGCCGGCCCCCGGGGCTTGGGGGGTGCCGCCGAGCTCTTTGCCAGGGCCGGTTTTCGGCCGATTTTGTTACAGGGCCGAAACGGCCCTGTAACAAAAACGGCCCCCAGGGGCCCAAAACCGGGCCCCACCCATGCGGCGCACCGGGGGATTGCCCGGTGCCCGCTACGGCCAGTCCGGGCCTGATTCTCCCTCCAGCGACCTCAGTTCCCTGGGCAATGATAGTATCACAAAAGGTTGTGCTGAGCTCTCATCTTCGTGCAAACTTGTAATTTTCATGTCAGGCACTTAAATCCAGAGGTATTGAGGGGCATTGGTGACAAGTTTAAAAAAGTGGATTCCGATCCCTGTTTATTACTGGGATTACCACACTTCATTAGCTGGCACAGAAACCAGTACAAACCTTTGCATTACAGTGGGTGTTGTGTATAATATGTGTTCCAGTTGTGACTATATAGATCAGGAGAACAGTAAGTGTATGTATGTATGTATGTGTGTATGTATGTATGTAGGACTTGAAACCCACTTTTTGCATATATATATATATATATATATATATATATAAGTATTTTTATGAGGTCTAGCCATTCAGAGAACACAGAGAGATACTCAGTTCTCAAATGTGAATTTGAAGTCCACACAGCAAAGGAGAATTTAAAGTCCGCCCATAACTGACTTATACCAAAATAGAAATGTACTCTCTTTCTGTGACACATATTTATGAGGTTCACCTTTAAAGTATGTAAAGGTGATGCAGAGATGTACTCCGTTACCCCCAAAGGGTTTGAAGACTACCCAGAAGCGATCTACAGGAGATATAGAGAGTGTTAGTTCCCAAGGAAGGATCTGAAGTTCAGCCTTAAGCAGGGTACATAAAACATGGTTAGTTATAAATTATTCAGTAAAGGATTTAAATTCAATCAAGAACCAACCAATTCATTGAAAAGCGGAGACTTACTAATTTCCTTTGAAAGACGGCATTAGCAGTACTCAGTTCTTGAAAAAATAATTATAAAATACAGTCAGACTTAATTCATAAGAAACATAGAGAATTTCTTAGTCCCCAACTGTCAGAGCCCGTTTGTGGAGCGACAGGAAGGAAATGGATGCTGGAGGTACGAAGCTGGAATTTTGTTGCAGCCCCCCCCCCCCCCCCCCCCACACACACACACACACTTTTTGCCTCAGTTTTAACTACTAGATGCTGGTTTTCAACTCTAACCGTGCACTGAGGACTGCTAATCAGGCCTCAGTGCTTCCCCCTAAAACAAGTAAAGTCTAATTGTAACCCAATTGACTTGGACTTTAGCAACCCTGTAAGTCACTGGTAGATGGTACCGCCGGTACCTAGTGCATGGGTACTAAAGAGGGTCCCCAAGGGATTCAGAATGCCTTATGCCATCCTAAGGGACCCACACACAAATTGCATATAGGCTGCCATTGCAGACTGTGTGTCATGGTGCAAACCATGAGTAAAAACCCAACATGGCACACTCAGTGCCATGCCAAAGTCACCGCATGTAATACATGTAAGTCGCCCCTATAGCAGACCTTGTAGCCCTAAGGCTGGGTGCATTATATTACATGTGAGGGCATATGTTCATGAGCAGATACGCCACTGTGCTGTCTAGTTCCGCTACTAGATGGTACAAGTGAACAGGGAAGTCATCTTAAGTATATGTACTGGGTGCTGGTTAATCAATGACTTTACTGAAAATGTAGTATTAAACACCTTGCATTAATAAATCTGTACTGATGCCAGTACTAGATTTATTATGACATGCTCCCAGAGGGCACCTTAGAGGTGCCACCTGAAACCTTACAAGTATTCTTGTGTACCTGCTGACTGGATTGTTCCAGGCTGCCACCACAGACATGTTTCTGACCCCCTGCAGGTGAGAGCCCACGCTCTCAGGAGGTCAGGAACAATGCCTTCTCTTGCAGGAGGTGTTATCACCTCATCCAGCAGGATGGCTAATGAGTCTGTATACCACCTCCAGAAACTTCAAAGCCTCTGCCGCCTTTTATATGCAACCGCAGCTTCCTCCAGACCTGGGAGATGCCACCCCCTGCCCTGAGGCCCATTTGGCACCAGGGCAGGCAGGAAAATTAGCTAGTTAATAGGCGTGTTCACTTTCAGGCTAGATACACACCTAAGGAGCTCTACCTGAAGTGAACACAGAAAGAAGGGTTCCACCATCTTGTTTTTGGCGGAATTAGGAACTCTGGGACAGGGTTATGCCCACTCCACGCCTACGTGGTTATATAGGGGGTGTAGTGACTCCAGGGCAAGTAACCCATTGGCTACTACCCTTCACTCCCCTTAACACTCCTAAATTGAGTATTTAGGTGGTCCCCTGACACCAGGAAAACAGATCAAATCAAAACTTCAACTACTGGGTGCCGAGGAAGACGATGAAGGACCTACAGAGCAAGAACAGAGGACATGCACCAAAGAATGGTGCCAAACCCTGCCAGACTGCTTGTTCTTCACCAGTCGCAGAAGTCAACGTCACTCAGAGCTGTACACCCTCCACAAGCCCTTGGAGGACCATCCAGCACCTCAACAACTGGGAAAAATCTCCTTTGGAGTGGAGGAGCCACTTCCCTGCACCAGCAGGCACCGATTGCAGTTGCCCGGTCCAGCGTTCTGTCAGCCCCAGGTCCACTGAGGGAGCAGCACCCCAGCAAAAGGTCTTGTGCTACAGAAGGTCCGATCCATCTCCCCACCTAGTTTGGAGTTGCCAGGACTGCCAAGAGCTTCCTTGCAGCAATACCCAGGGTACCAGAGCAGCTGCCACAACCAAGGCTTGTTCCATCTCAAGTCCGGACACCACCGATGCCGACAATGGCCTACCATCGAGGGACGTCAGGTTCCACGGAGCCAGCACTGAGAGTGGCCCTGTTGTTGTGTTTCCCCCCCTTCGTCAACTCTCCGACACAGAGTAAGAGCCTTTGACAGCGTGACCCCGTCAGACAAAACACCTACGCTCCTGAGCCCCACAGCCCGAGTCCAAGAAAACCGACAGTGTCCCTCTCTCCCAGAGACCCTCTAGAACTGATCCCCCTTTGGGTTCAGACCGACTTGTCCCCCAGTCCCTGCTTGCAGCCCCTTTCTCCAGGTACTGTTTCCCATTGACTTTAAAGGGTAGCTTTCGAGCCCACCATCGAGACCATCATTTCTGCACCTGGATACACGAGGGCAGACTGAATTGAACTGCTGGGTGTCTTTGGACCATGGCCCCCTACTTACCTTAAGTCCATAAGAACAGTCCTGTAAGTTGATTGTAAGTGACCCTATGAAGTGAATGTTTCTCCCGTTCGATAACATTACCACATTCGAGGCTCATTCCTCAAATCTGAAAGCTGTCATTTTCTACTATTTTTACTGTAAAATATGATAACGTCTAAAGTACTAACCCGATTACGTGATTTTGGTTCTAAAATTCTATAAAAAGTTATGTTATTTCTCTAAATTGGTCTTGAGTTTCTTTTTGAATGTGTGTCTCATTTATTGACTCTGTGTGTACTACAAGTGCTTAACACTACCCTCTAATAAGCCTCAACTGCTCGCCCACACTACCACTAAAGATAGCATTTGGGATTATTAATGTAAAGCCCTGTAAGCCAATAAGGGTCATTCTGACTTTCTACATGAAGTACCTCATTTTGGTACACTGCATAAAAAGCCAGCTTCCTACATTGGTGGATCAGCAGTGCAATACAAGACTTTGCATTTGCTGATATCACTTGGTCAATAGGTGATTCCACAAAGAAACCCCAAATTGATTTTAGTAGAAAACATTTTTTGCAAATTTATTCGAATTTTATTTTTTTTCTACATTTTTGTTATGTTGGGCCTGGTGATAAATTCCCCTAGTCCAACCTGTATTAGAAATTTAACGTGTTACTAGTCAGTTAGGCCTTAAAAGTCTATTTATAATTTTTGGGATAATTTTCTGAAAAGGTCTCAGCTGTACTAAAAATGTCTAGCACAGAGGATAGTGTTCAGGAGCTCAACCTGACCCCTTACTTGCATCTTGGTATGAAGCACTGAAGGAACATCTGTAAGGCCAGTAAGATAAAAAAAACTGGCTCCAATCCAGTTACAGCTCCAGTAGCTGCTTGCAAAGTCGGATGCGGCCAAAATAAAAAAGAATCCTAACCTTTCTGAAGAGGAGATGGACAGTGATGATGAATTATCAGTACTCAGGAGGATATATCCCCCAGAAATACCCCAGAGAATGAGGAATCCAACACTAACCTCTATCCTAAGCATGGACCTAGCGATAGGCCAGGCCACCCCAGGTACATAGAAGCACTAGAGGATCCAACCGTGGACTTGGAGAGACTAGCCAAAAAAGTAGCCCTTGAAGCCAGAATCCTGGCAATAGAAAACGAAAGGGCTGACATGATTTTAGAGCCCCGGAATGATGGCAGCAACAAAACAAATAGGGAGAGAGAGGACATTTTTGACCATACAGTCCCCCAGATCCCTAAAAAAGCACAGAGTAGCACCCACCCCAACTCTGGCAAGCAGAGGCAGGGGGACCCAGGATTAAAAACGCACTTGGATAATAGGGCCTGTTTTGACTGCCAGCAGTCAGGTAACTTGAGGTGTGACCCAGCCTGTTTCAAGGGGGTGGTTAGCACTGGGCTTTCCAGTGTAGCCATAGGGGATGTCCCCTCAGATGAGGATGCCTTCTTAACATTTTGCTGAGTGACATGTCCAAATGGGAAGTTAATCGTCCCAAAGGATGGGAGTAGGCACTTCCACCCCATTCAGGTGAATAGGATCCCTACCACTGTCCCGAGAGACGCATGTGCCAGCCACAACCTATAGTGAGTGACAGGTTGGTGTCCCAAGGCATGTATGTGCCAGTAGAGATAGTGAAGGTAAGAGTAGTCACAGGTGAGGTCACAACCAAACCTGTAGCCATAGTGCCGTAGTTCCCTTTCAATGTCATTTTGTGGCTGTTCCTCAGACACAGCCTTTGTGGAAGGTGAAGCCTCTCATAGAAATGTCACTGGCTCCAAGCAGTAGCATCCAAAAGAAAGGCACAATTGAAGTGTGAGATTTCTGCACCTGGCTGTCATCCGCCATCTGAAGGCACTGGTCTGAGACAGAATTAAGGAGGCAGGCCATGCCTAGAAAGTTCCTCACCTCGAACAATAGAAACTGCAGCCCCACCCCACACACCTTCCATCATCCAAACGGCAGTCTTCAAGATGCACTAATCAACAGCCTTTTACTAACAAGGTCATCATTGTATATCTAAGGGGACCTCTGTCTCCATCCTCTCTCACTTGAGTATCTGGGTCTCCCTCCTCCAGACAATGCACTTCTATTGTCCGATGAATCTGTATACACCCTTTACATTGCACCATGATGAATCAGAAGCCAAGCAAAATGGATCTCACTGCCCCAGTACTAAGACTCTCATCACATACAGAGACCTACTACCATACTTGTGCTATACACTCACTGCACTTACACACACTTTGACACGTGCATGGAATGTCAGCACTAGGATCTGGTGTTCGCATAAAAGCAGAAATTTAAGTGAGAGTGGTTAGTAGACTTCCATCCTCCCTGTCAAAGAGTAAAAGGTCTGGTCACACTACTGATTCCCAAAAAATGGGAAACACAGCCATCGCCGCTTTATGTAACCTGCATAGAGCATGGACAGTGGTCCTTTGCCCACAATAAGGGCATGGTTGGTCCACTTCTTAAGGTCACAGAACAGTTTTCTGGACTTCATGTTATCAGGGGCAGGCCTAGGCTTCTGCACATGTGATCATTTATTGTACTGCTAAGAACAAACACAAAGTCAGTATCAAGCAGTTCAGCAATTAGGGTAGTGTACACGTCTGTTCACCATGCAGGGGAACATTCCCATTCGAAGACAAGTGAAGGATTAATTTGTACAAAGCAGAGGTGTGCTTTTTTTGTGTGAGAGGTCTGCTTCCAAATGCCGCTGCCGGGATTGTCCAGTTCCACCATTGGTACAACACATTGCCACCATGAGTACTGACTGTTGTTTTTAGTGCTAGCACCAACTCGCCTGCAAGTTGTATTTTTTAAGGTGATGGCAAAGTCCCTGGTATGTGACTCAAATCACCTTCTCTGCCACGAGCTCCACCGAATGGAAAGTGCAAGATAGAAAAGTGCCATAGGTTTGGCTCACTGCCAAAAACACTTACCCTAGGAAGTGCACGACAGAAGTGTGCCTCAGCCAAGGCTCTTCATACAAAAGAGTCGAAAAGCCCAGATGGAGAGTAGAGAGCCCATGATGTACATTACTGAAGGGAGGGAAGAGACATATGGAACACACAGCATTAGGCAGCCAGCAATGCAGGCTAACACATGGAGGAAGCTCTAACTCACTGCAGTGGCACTAAGGTAGCATGTTGAACTAATTACATCATTGTAGAGATGTATCTACAACTTCAAGGTCATATTAACCTGGATAATAATTCTGCCTGTTTCAACACTTAGGGAAGACTGTATAGATGAGTTTTATTAACATTATTATTGCTTGTGTATTTAGCCACACACCAAACAAGCATTGTCAAAGCTAATACAGACAACACTATTGGCTTTACCAATTCTCGAAGCTTTTGTGCCAGCACTGGCAATTGCAATAGCGGTGGATGGTAAAAGTATTGCAAGGCAGAGGGAGCTGTGAAAGGGCTGCAGAGAAGAAAACAAGAAGTTGGCGAGGCGGATGCACATCGTGAGTAGCTGGAGAAAGGCGGGAAGTCTCACAGACTTGTATAAGCTACCGGAAAGACAATGCATGGCAAGGAAGTGGGATGTAGAGTGCGAGGAGGAAGATGGGTTGCCCTGGTGAGCTTTTGAAGTGCTGCATGGAAGGTAAAGCTATGCGAGGAGGTGAACATGCTGTGGATGGGGGAGGAAAATGGCAGGAGAGGAAAACATGAGGGGTGAATGGGAGAGGTCCCCAAGAGGGCAAATGAGTGACAGTTGCCTCACCCGCAGCATGGTAGGATTCCCGTCATTGTGAACTTGCTGCCCCTTGGTGGACAGGCCACCAGATCAGAGATGGACGCTGGCGGTGCAGCTAGTGTAAACTGGCGTAAGCAAGAGCAACTCTGGATCTTCCCTGACTCTAAAGAGAGTGGGTGAACCAGCAGTTGGGTGAGGTGGAAGCTTTGCAGATGTGCAGTGCTGCTCCTCCTCCACCAAACTCTAAATAAGAGCAAACATCTTTTCGTGTGCATAGGCTGCAAGAGTGCTTATCCCTTGATGGGAGGCCAGGTGGTTCTGTAGCAGTGTGTATGTGCTTCGATGTGAGCGGCTGAGTGTGTGGGATCAGGCTTAGCTAGCACCCGCATAGGTTATCGCTATGTGTATTTCAGATGGAAACGTTTGAATAAACGTGAGATGAGTAAGTAGTGTTACACCAGGCTGGAGCCGGAGGATGGTGCTGAGGGATCTGCTATTAAGGCAGACCCAGCCACTTGACTTCAGCTTGTCTCTCACAGTTAGATGATGGTAGACACTTGAGAAATCCTGATGGAGGGTACCACATGTGGGATGGGTCCTCACAGGAAAAATGGGAGAAGACCCTTTGGCAACCAAGGGTGGGACACGGCAGCTCTAGTCTGTACATGAGCCATCGCTGGGCAAATTTATCAGACCACTGTGTTCCCAAACTGCTTGTGCAGCAGTGGCTAGGACTGGTTGGAGGGGTTAAGCGGGTGGAGATAGATTACACTTGCATCTGCATCTTAACTGCAGACCGGACTCCGCCAAGTGTAGCTCACGGGCAGGTGGGCAAGTAGCATCTTACGCTAGGAATGAGTGGAGGCTGCTAGGGCAGAAAGAATATATAACGGAGAGAATGCTAACCCTAGAGTAAATATCTCAATGACGCAGCTTTCTTGATAGTTGTGACGTTGTTGAAATAGTTTATTTTTACCAAATCCACCTCTTCAACCCATCATGATGGCCCTTGTGGATCTCATATGCGTCAGGAACTTTGAGCAAATATGCAAAGGATGGCACTTAGCCGCTCCTGTAGGTCATTATTTGGATTAGAGTGGTATCTAGGACGGTTAATATAGATGGAAGCGCTGATGCATGATATGTTTACTGTTTGAAACTGAGATCAACTCTGGGCATCTGCCACCTTCCCATGTATCTGCACTAGCCCCGTACTCTGAAAACTGGGCACCTGCTCCTTTACAGGTTGGCACCAGTCTTGTTTCTGCAGATATTATCACCAGTGGACAAGGACAGATCAGCTGACAGAGGAAAGACATTGTATTCAAACTGATAGAATGTAGGCAAGTCCGTGATAAACTGGTAACCAAAACAAGTTGCCTTCAAAAACTGTTAGCATGTGGTGGTTATTGCAGCCGATGTGTTTGGTCTGTATAGATTTGCTAATTAGATGTATGTGCATGAGCAGATAAAGATTGGTGGTGGGTTTATTTTCCTGGTAAAGGGGGCGGGTAGAAATAGCATTAAAAGTTGCTTATTCTCTATGTCCTTCATATGTGCCCTAACATAAGGTTCTTGGCTAGAGTAGGTAATTAACAGTTACACTGCTCTGTGGAGGGCATTAACCACTGTTAGCATCCTGTACATAGAACAATAACGCATAGTTCATTGCCAGTGTTTTCAGGTCAGCTGAAGGTGAGGAGCAGAAACAAAAACATTGTGTGGGAGGCATGTTTGTGGGGGGTAGGCCTGAGGTTCTCGAAGCCAATCATCTTAATGTAATTTTGCTGTTTTGCCTTAAGTATTGTAATCCAGATTTTACCTGCAGGCTCTTGGGTCTCCTTAATCAATTAATGAAAAGATCAGGTAGGGGCGGGGGGGATACCTCAGCAGTGTTGATGAAACACGATGGAAACCACACATTGTTTAATTATATATTTATTTAATATTTATTTGTAAGGCGCTTACTACAATGGGAATCGTCTATAATCTCCAGAACAGATACATTTTACCAATTTGTAAAAATTGTAGCTGCATTCCTAAGCAAACAGTTCATGGTCCAGCAGAAGTGAGTACTCTTAAGTTATGTTTATCCATTCACATGTTCCCAATTGGCCAAGCAATCACACAAGCCTTCTGTATGGAGTGATGCACTGTGTTATGAAGAACAGTACAGATGGTGACCATGGATGAACCATGAACTTCTGTGTACTTCTGTGATTGGTTAAAAAACAGAGACCCACTCTGCTTTTCAGCCGCTAATGATTTAGAGACCGATTACTATGTTGTGCGGAAAGCCTGAGAGCAGTGTTCGAATTCCCCTAGACCAGGTCGGAACCTATCTGCCTGACTCGGTCGGAAACATTTTTGACCGACCGATTACGATGTTCTCGGTCGGAAAGGAAACCGTTCGAACATTCCGAATCAGTTCCGACCAGCATTCGGAGAAACCTAGTCAGTCAGAGCCAAATTCTACTGCTCTACGGACAGCGTTTCCGATTGACAAATTACCTTGTCGGATTCAGACAGCCTTTCTGACTCGGTTTGTCCGACACAGAAAGGCTGTTGGAAACTGTCTTTGGGGGCTCCTAGTAGGCCCCCTTCATCCTGAGGCCTCTGGTTGGGGGCCTTGGGGATACCTATGGGGCCCCCCTTTAAAACCATTCAGAGTGTGGCAGCCACCATGGGGTGCCTGCGACAGGGTGCAAGGTTTTCTGCAACCACCCCTTTTCGCAGTGGGAATGGGAGCCTGTGTTGTGGGTCGGAACACATGCTCCCATTGAAGTCAATGGGAGACCTTCCGAATGGTGTTTGGAAGCATCATAATGGGACCGCGAGTTGGTTGGAACCGAATCTGACAAGGAGTCAGGCAGAAAGTTTTGCATAACATCATAATCAGTCCCATCGTTTTTATTGTGTGCCACACCCTGTCTCCCCACACTCTAGTTCGACATACACCTGTATGACACGCTGGACAAATGCTACAATTCTGCAGGACTTAGACAGCCCATGTAATCATAACAATTACATAAAGGGAATACCTCAGGTACTCTGTAATTGCAACAGCTGTGCTTCCGTACAACAATACTGTCCTTAAATGTATAACGACACCACCACTCCTTTCATGTAAGACAGCAAATGTGATACCTCAGCTGTGTGAACTATTATATAGTTCACAGAAGAAGACGGGGGGCTTCCAGTTTACTATTTGAAATAGTATTTTGTACCGAGTGAAATAAGATAATCCCTCTTATGCTTCAACACGGATCAGCTGCATGCCACACATTGGTGATCAATAATACCTGTTTTAATGACTGGATATATTGCAGGCCAACTGCAGACATACCTGACTGGTGACTTTACGACCATATATATGATATTTTCCCCTGTTTGCAGGTAACTTGATTGGATTGGCTAAGTCTCTGTTTTACCCCAAAATACTGTGGCATTGTAACTCATAATTAATCATACACGTGTCCAGTAGTGCATGACAAGTCCCTATCTTTTAGTATTAATTGTACATGGGGTATAAAGTCTGCCCCCGCCCAGTATAGTGGAAGTGGCACGTTTAGTCTCCATCCTAACAGAGTAATAGCTCTTGCGGAACGGATACAAGTATTGTTTAGGTGCCTTATCCAACATTATTTTAAACCGGAGTGTAACTGGGGGTCAAATGACACCCAAGTCTCTAACTCAGTTGTGGGTTGTGTGCGGGTTGTATATGCGGCCACTATTTGAATAAATATGTAAAATACCACAGAATATCTAATTAACTAGCGTAGCATTACCTTCTGCTCACTTGCAACACGCACTACTTTTCCTTCTCAGGCCTTCTACCTGTGCATGGGATCAGCATAAGAACCTCAGTCAACAGCCAATCATACAAGACCCAGCACCTCTTAATAACCTCGTAGTACATGCACACCTCTCCTAAAATGCAATATGCCATTCATATATGCTGCGGTAAACACGCAGTCCGTTCTACCATCCTACATAGACATTTACACACAACTGTGACTCCCCCACCATGTTTAGGAAACCTGAAGTGCAGAACCAACTTAACATGTAAAAAAGCAGGATGTGATTTTTAGAAATTGTTTTGTGTATCTATATATGAATGAACAACATTTAAAATTTGCAGCCAGAAGATTAAAGAATATCTGTGAATGGGAACTGGTGAGGCAATTTACATACACAAAGTGCAGTGTGTCGCGAATTTGAGCCCTAGGCGAGGGACAAGCTCCTCCAGGGACTGTAACCCAGTGGGCACTCACTGATGCTAGGGGGAAGAATGCCATATTAATGGGGTTTGGTTCTCCCACTTAAGCAATGATTAGATAAATAAGTAGAGTTTATAGCAGCTAATCCAACTCCAAAGAACTTCCTGGGGCATCCCCGTCCTCTTGGTGATAACTTTTTAAGATGTCTGGCACTAACTCATCTCTTTCTGTCATGTGTCCATTATGGGAAAAGGGATCCCCATCTCACTCCATGGCAGTCTCTCACCCTGCAACCCGGAGTCCCATGTGAATCAATGTTAATCTATATATTGGCAGTACTAAACCCCCCATTGTGCCCAGCACCGCAGTTTTAGGATCAAGGCGCTAGCTCTCCAGAGTATTACTAGCAACGCAGCGCTCACTGTCCTTAAAGCCTTACACTCTGGTGTGTCTCCTGATGGTGTTAATGAACTTTCCATCCTCCTCCACCCATTTGTGTCAGAGACCAGTCCCTTGCCGGGTCCTTTTGTGGTAGGCCACATAGAGCATCTGCAGTTGAGTGAGGCATAGACGACATATATCGCCGCCTCCATTCAGTGCATGTTCACAGCGTATAGTATTCTTAAGGCTCTTTCTGTTGTGTGTTTGTCTGAAAGTGAAAAGTTAAAAATAAGTCTAAAAGTCTACTGTGGGTAAAATATTGGTCTTCAATTTTTTTTGTCATAGGAGTGGAATGAAGCTGCAGAAACCTCTCAACTCTGGAGGTGAGTGCCCTGTTAATTTAAGTATCCCAGGAATTTCTGCAAAGTGTGTCATAAATTTTTATTAAAAACTCTGATAAGGAACTGTCTCTAAAGCGTGGAAGGCTCGGGGTACCACAGCGTGTGACCCTGATCCATTCATCACAGCAGATTATCTATCTTTGGTTATGCATGGTAAAAAGCACTCATCCTCCCAGGGCATTTCATTTAGACAAATAGTCTTTGCAATTTCCACAAGGATAACTCTGAATTTATTTAACACCAGCTGACCTATTCGAATACATCTCCTTTAGGTAGCACTTTGAAAAATGCCCAGCTTGCGCACATCCTGAAACTCATTCTAACAAAGATATCCCTAGACAGGGTTGAGGTTTTCTAGGTCAAGTTGGATTAAAGATGGAGGACGCTCATGCCCAGTGCAGAAAGCGCCCTTGTGTGTGGGCAGTTTAAACCTTCACGTACACAGGTACCGAAAGTGCAGATCTTGCCCACCCCTTCAGGTTATTGCAACCACCGAGGCGCCAGAAAACCCAGGAGGTGAGGACACCCAGCCACGAGCTGAGCGTGGTGCCCAACAATGCGCTGTCAGCAAACACGTGGAGTCCTCCTTCATCCAGGGGTGGAGGTTGGTCACTAAGATGGAGGGGGTATATGCTTCAGATTTCTTGTTAGAAAACATTATGAGAAGCACGAGGCTTAAGAGGCAGTGGAAAGAGAGGAGTGCGGATTGTTAGGGGTCATTAAAACACAATAGTTTTCCAACTAACCAAGTTTTAAGGCAGAGAGGAGAGAGAAGAGGGAGAGACAGAGAGAGAGAGAGTGTGTGTGTGTTTTGTTCAGTGTGTGCATGTAAAAATCCAGAGTGAAATCCGACAAATAGCTCACCATACCCGACTTAAAGCACCTGTACCAAACTATTTACTACAGAATACAATTTTTAGAGTGGTCTAACACCCCAAACACCCCCCTGAATCTACGCTCGTGCCTTCGTCTTCTGAATGTTCAGCTCTTGGAACTGCTCTATTGAATCCTGATGAGTTATGTAGGAGTGGGGTTAGAAGAAACCTGTACCTGGGTCCTCTGTAGTTGTACTTCTGCAGGAATGTGAAAAACACGTTCTTGAGGCATAACTGACTTTGTGGCTGCTGTGGAATAGAAAAACACCGTTTTTAGCCCTGAATGATTTATGGAGTTGCTCGTGTGTGCAGGTGTTTGTTTTAAAATGAAGAACAGGAAAACCACTTTACTCAGTCCTTATTAGTCTAGTGACTACTAGAGGGCTGTAAAAACGAATTGTTGAGAACTGATTGGTTTTGGGTTTGCTGGATCGTAAGAAACCTTATACCCTATGTCTTGATTGGTTCTGAGTCTACTGGAGAGTGGACAACTTAGTTGATGAGTAATGATTGTGGAGTTGCCAAAGGGCTAAATTGTTGAATTTCTGTTTACTGGTTGGGTGTAGGGCTGCAAAAGTGCAGGGCAATATGGGGCATATTTACAAGGTGAAATAACCACCAGAACGTCACTTTTAGCAAGGTTCTGCTGGTGATAAGCCCGTCTCCATAATTACAAAGCACTGTTAAGCCACTTTTTGTGGCTTTATGCCGTCTTGTAAATAAATCCCCATTACACGCATCACTTAGAGTGAAAGGGTGTGAAATGGGTGTTCCTGTGGGCATTTCACTGCCACACCCATTGCTTTTGATGCGGCACCAGATTTACAAGGAGGTGTAAATTTGAGGCAGCACCAAAAACCAACGCCATGCAATAACACGCGCAAGAATGGTGAAACGAGGAGAAATGGTTTTATTACTCCTCGTTTTTGCTTTTTCTATGTGTGCTGAAAGAGCAAAATTCCATTAATGATTGTTCATGTGCAGGAAGGTGCCCCTTCCTGCACATAAACAATCATTGAATAATGACGATTTGCTACTCCTATGTGTGCTGCCTTCTGCAGCACACATAAAACTAACAAATCACTATTAGTGATTGTATATGTGGAGGAAGGGACACCTTCCTGCACCTAAACAATCATTCACCGCAACGCAGACACCCTTGCACTATAGTGCAAGGGTGTCTGCGTTGGCACTAGCTAGCTACATTTAGCGCCAGCACTAAGGAAAACACAGGTGCACCGTACTCTCCTGTGAATACCACGCATTCCTGCATTTTGGAAATGTCAGAGCGCTGCCAAATTTGGCGCAGCGCCCCGATCTGACATTTTTTCGTAAATATGCCCCACTATTTGTTGAGCCCTGCATAGATGGAGGTCATGAAACCGGATTGCTGGGTCCTGATAAACTGTGGGACTCCTGGAGTGGGGAACCTAAGTTACATGTTCCTGAATGGCCTGTTCAGTGTGCTGAGACCACCAATCACTCGAGTTGATTTCCTAAAGAAGCAAAAACAATAGCAGTGGTCAGTCCTTGCAAAGGGTGCGCATGCCTCGTCCTACCTATATTGGGGCTAAAGATGTTCGAAATACATGAAGACATTTCAAGTAAGGAATAATATGAGGGAAATGATAGGAAACATAATGGCGGCTCCCTTTCACAAAAACGGTCTGCTATATGATATTATGGCATCACAGTGATGTAAGGATTATCCATTCTGTTATTGTATTTCAGACGAAACAAGCAATGAACACTGGAGTGCAGGAACTATTCATTAAAATAAAAAAAAAACCGCCTGCAATTTCAGAGTATTTCGTGGTATGAAATGAAATAATATAAAACATTTATAACGCGTGCTAATACCCGAGGGTGTCTAGGCGAAATCTCAGAGGTAAAGGAAACAGGGGCCTAAGTTGAGCAAGCAGTTCTACTTATGAGAGTCAGTTGTGGTTCCCTTATGTAGTTCCAGCATGTTTTACCATTTTCGTCATTCCATTCTTATTTTCTTTCATGATGATTGTTAAAATGGCTCTCTAACCAGTGACGTAATAAGTCAAAAGGGGAGAGGATGTGGAAAACCAAGGTTCGAGGCTCGGGGTTGACTCCACATCCTTTGATTCTGGGCAAATCACTCAATCTCTCCCTGCCTAACAAAAATGAATGTGTCCTTGTGTCCTTGTGTAACGCAACTGGTGCTCGTGTAAAGCGCTCCAATACCTTCGGGTCGAGTTCGCGCTATATAAATATGAAAAAAAACTCTCCAGTCCGATAATTATGTATTCAAATCAAAGCAGCGAAGGTTTATAAAATATCACGTAAAAGGACGTGAAATAAAATAGCCGGGAGAGATTCTAAGCAGAGGGCAGATTTTAAGCCCGCGGTTCCACAGGTGCCACAGTTAGATGAAGCTGTACAGTGTGTTGCCACTGTGTGTTTTTTAGCTTGCCCGCTCATATGGCGTGGGGAATGGCTCCTCGCGCGAGCCTACGTGCTCTACGTGGGACCGAGAGGTTAAAGTTGTTCAATATTTAAAGTAGATGAATGGCTAATTAAAGACTGCTTCGAGAAACAAACACTTGACACTGGCTCCCTCTTGAAACGACGAGGCCGCCGTCAGTATAATGATGTGAGCAGCCATTCGGGCATCTTTCAATGCCCTCTGGAGACGGCACCGGATCCTCTAAGCTTGGCATCAGTGGTAACAAGAAAGGCCCCTTTCATCCACATTTTTTATGAATGCTTGGCAGGGTTACCGACACCTCGTTCTTAGTCCAGTCTCGTACAGCAAGCAATGTGTGCAGCGACTAGAGGGAATAAAAGGAAAGAGGGGTCATTGCCTTTGTTAGGAACCCCCTTTCTGGCCCGCCTTTGCCAGCCTAGTCTAAGTTTCTTCTTTGTGTCCTGAATAGGCCACAAAAAAGAGAATCCTGCTGTAGTATCCGCCCCTTCCTACTTTATTCCACTGGCGGTAATGGCCCATGCAGGAAAATGAAACCGGTTTTAATAGTGCAGGACTCTCTGTCTGGACTCCTAAAGTTCACTGACTAGTGTGTGTCAAGGTGTTTGCACAAATACCGTCCCATTCCTGCCTGTGCTGCAGCGAAGTTTACCGAGCACTTGATACAAATGATGTCTGACTAACAGCGAGGACCAGAGAGAAAGATGGCCTTTTCCAAACTGAATCATTGTGACCGAAAGGGGAAACCAACATTTTTTATTTCTTTTTGTTGCATATTTATATAGCGCGAACTCGACCCGAAGTTATTGGAGCGCTTTACATAGCACCGTATTTACATTACACATTCAGGCACAGGGAGATTAAGTGATTTGCCCAGAATCACAGGATGTGGACGCGACCCCGAGGCTCGAACCCTGGTTTCCTGCACCAAAGTTGGCAGCGTAGCCGATGGACCATTGGTCGCCGGCCTTTTTGGCAATTCTTTTGCCATGGTTTTACAAAAGTTATTTTTGTGGGAAGCTGCCGGGCCCTCATTAAATCAATTTTTTTTTTTTTTAATGGCTGAAGACAAAAGGGTTTTTCTGATGTAAAAAAAGTACACATTACCATGGTACACACGGCACTGAAGGGAACTACCTTGTTTGTGGATGTGTTCCTTGTGAAAGCGCAGCATGCCGTAACTCATAGTGAAGGCTGTCAAAGGCTAAAGAGACCTAACATTTCCCCTTGATGCATGCTGGAGTAGGTGTAAAAAAACATGTGAATGACACGGTCACAGATTAATGGATGAACTCTGGCTGAAAACCTCTATAAAGTATAAATAACTATGTGATACACAGGGCCACTGGAATTATGGGGCAGGAGAGGGCCAAATTATGCAGCAGGGCTGAGTAAACTATGAGGCAAGAAAAGGCAAATTATGCAGCACATTTTATGACTTCATTATTTTATCATTTTTATGTTTGTTAACACTGCTGGGCATTGCTTGCACCTTATTAGTATCAGTTTACACCCGACTACAGTAACAGAAAGGTGACCAGTCAAGCTTTGCAGAGTGTCTTCCACTGCACAGACACACGTGTCACTACATTTTTAGTAACGTTTGAACCGTTTGAGCTAGAAACAAAAAATGTTCTTGTTAAAATCTGCAGATTATGCAATAGATGATCTCCCTTTGCACAACTAGATGATATATTTTGCAAATATTCAAAAATTGATTTAAATCGGGCCTGTTCGCTTTCCTCATGTTTGTTACACCTATGCACTTTATAGAGAATGAAACACCCAAAATAAGTATTATCTGATACAGTCAATACAAAGTTTGGAATTTCTTGATAGGTTGAATACCCAGTGGGCACCTATTTTGCCTGAAAATCAGTTACAGGCGGCAAGGAATTCGACTTTTGTAGACAAATTGTGACTTAATATCTCTAATATTACTTTTCCTTTTCAAGATTTCATATCCTCAGTTTTATAAAAAGTCACTAATTGGAAAAAAAATTCCAGCTTAATTCCCATTTAACAACCAATTTTCATTTTAAACAGACGGATGAGTCTGAGTCGCTGGACGTTTTGCAACATCTCAAACCTTGTCCCTGGGATGCAAACATGGAAGAAGTACTATCTACATCGCTCCCAGCTAGAACACCAAATGACCTCAGGACGAGGCACGCAGGATTATACTTGCAAAACCATGAGGGGGCACAATGGTAAGGAAATACTTACCAAAGACCTGGAGAACTTACACTGTGATATACTGACTCGTTTCTATATTTGCCTGTACAATTTTCCTGTGGATATACTACTATTTAAAACGTTAATGGTATTATCAAAGCTCTTTTCTCTTCCCAAATAGTTAATAACTCTGCTTAAGGAGCAGGTCAAGATGAAGTAGCTTTTTTGTAATATATATATTTAAGAATTTTAAACAGCCTTTGTCACATGCTAAACATGAGTAACCAAATTCCTGGTTTGGCTTCCACTCCATCAGTCACCAATGCCCATTGATGAAGCCCAGTGCTATTAGCCATATAATTAATTTAAAAAAAATCTCTATAATTTGGCGTTTTGAATCTTTCTTTTTCCGCAAATAATTTTTATAAGCTTAATATTCTTTTTATGTCGCTTACTCAAAAGAGTCTCGAGCTATTGTGTTATGGATTTCAAGCTGGTAGTTCACCTTAGAGACCGTGTGGCCTACCTCTACGTACATCAAGTGGAAGCTTGCAGTTTCTGTCCTAGTATAGCCCCAAGGTCATCTCGTTAGAATACGAGTCACTTAAAGCTTAGGAAAGGGGTTGAGGTAGCGGAGTTTTATATACCTTAATCTTCAGATTTAATCATTAAACAATCCACTGGGAACCAAAACCGGCCCTGGCAAAGTGTTCGGCCGGCCCCACCCCTCCCCAGGGGGTTGGGGGTGCGGCCGAACTCTTTGCCACGGCCGGTTTTCGGCCGATTTTGTTCAATGGCCGATTTTGCAGCTATGCTGCAAAAACGGCCCTGTAACAAAAACGGCCCCCAGGGGCCCAAAAACCGTCCCCCCACCTGTGCGGCACACCGGGGGATTGCCCGGTGCCCGCTACGGCCAGTCCGGCCCTGATCCACACCACTGGTCGTATGGACCTTTGTTCATCAACAAGGATAACTATAAAGGAGCAATCATCAACATAATTCAAACAATGCATTAAATTATTAATGACTTTCGAACAGTCAATAAAGAGAGTTTTGTATGAGTTAAAGAGTTTTATTTTTCAATGTCACAGGTTTTAATCTACTTTATTCCTTAACAATTAGTCTTCTAAGGATTAGCATTAGAAATGCACATAGTCCAATAATTGACATTTCAATATAAGATAAAATAGTAAATATTGTTATAATGCAGCAAGCGTGTTCCATAAAGGAAGTTCCCTAATCTAAATATTTCAAAATATTGTGAAAATAAGATGTCAGTTCAGATACTCAATAAAGAGTTCTGATGAGAGAATCAATGCATAAGCATAAAGCCTCTGAATGTCAAGCTGGAGAATTATTCTCAGCTCTAAATCAGCAGACAATCAATGAAAATAGACTAAGTAACCTCTCACATACAAATGATCAGAAACTTAAAGATGAGTCCTGTCAGAGAGTCGGGGAAGGCAAAATTCCAGCTGCTACGCCAGGAAAACACACTAATATAAACACACAATATTCCAAATGGCAAGAAGTGTCTTTCCGTCTCCTGTATTGTACAATAGGATTGTGGTAAACGCTTGGGAATATGTAAATTCCCCATCTTCAAACACTCGTGCAATAGTCTTTAGAGTTAGACGTTAGTCCTTGAAAAGTTATATCTTGCACATTTTGTGTTCCAGACTGTCCTTCTCATGCATCATCCTTCCTGTTGCCTCCTCTACTCCCGGTGAGAACCGGACTATCAGTTGTCTAATACAAAACAAGTGCCTATTCACTAACTAGCAGAAGTCTTCTATGAAGTTACATCATCTGCGGCAAAAGAAAAAAACATTTAGAGGAAAAATAACTATGCAATGTAAAAACAGGGCTTTGAATGTTAATGCATTATTTATATTTAGCATGACATCATCAGTTAGGCTAACTTAAATCAGCACTTATTTTCTTCACTTGTAGGCCTAAAACATTTAAGTATAATTACCTACTACAGATTTGCAGTTCATGTGCCATTTAAACATAGGCTTTTGCACAATTGTTAATAAAAAGCATTCTTATTTGCAAATAATATTTGCTCTTGCAGGGGCGTGTACTGCAAGTGGGGATATGCTTCATTCTCAACAGAGACTGGTAAGCGGGACATGACTTATATCAACATATATTCTCTTTTAAGGTTTGTCCTTAATGGCACACAGTACCATTAAAGGCAAACATTAGCGGCCTGATTATGAGTTGAAAGGAGTGATATTCGAGGGTGGAATACTGCTCTGACAGATCAGAAATGGTCTGGTGGTCCGGTGAATGGTGCAGGAACATGAGCTATGTTTTACCAGCTGAAAAAGCTGTTTGGTAGGCCCCAGTACTGAGACATTCAGGAGAGATTATGAACATTCCATACTGGGGCTTGAAACCTACACCGAGAGTTCCACAAATTTTGGACTGCTTCTGCTATTTCTTCAAGCAAACCTGACATACTTGTTTTGATTCTTTGACGTTTCTAGCCTTTCATAATCTTTAACCAAGACTACCTACTGTTGATGCCTTTTCCTGCGGTTATTTTCATGTTTTGCACTTTTTTTGTCACTAGTTTTTCATTAGCGCATTGTGCAGTCACTTTATTATGCTTGAGTAGCACCGCTGTTGTTCCAAATGATGTTATATATTGTACAAAAATCAATTTCCTGTCAAACTATTTACTGCGATTCTTTGTGCTACCACTTACCATAAACGTGTGTTGACCCTACAATATTTTATAATTTGTTTCCATTTTTGCAGACTGGGATTACCTTGATTGTATCCCATGTTTTTATTGTAAATGATGACAAAGGAACTTGTATCTTTTGCTATCAGGTTGTACTGACACAGTGAGGGCTGGGGAAATTGCTTGCTGTGTTTAAGCAGCTCCTCTCCTCTTCAAATCGTTTTGAGAGGAAACCTCACAGACTGAGGGACTGTTGCAAATAAACCTATATGTAAAGTGCACAGGAACGCTTGCATGCTAAACTATTAAAATAGGTAGTTGCCAATGCGCAGGTTTTAGAGAGGGCTGGGACAAGTCAATCATATTGCTTTTTTTCAAGACAGTAAGTGTTGGACATGGCTCTTCTTCAAGGATTTCCGTAAAACGTTTTGTTTTTTCTCCTCCTGGTTTTTGCTGATTCTCTTTCCGTGGCCCTAGGACTCTGGATGCTTTCCCACTGCAATGCAATGGGAAAGTGCATGCAGCCTTCCTACACATGTGAGGAAGTTGTGTTTACTTGATTGGGTTAGGTGTTGTACTTGTGAGTGCACCGTGAAAAGGTACACCGCATATCCAGGGCAGGTACTGCATTGGCTGATGGTGGGACGCTGCAGTGATCGTGCCACCCACCAGAAGAGTGTTCCAAACATGTATGAAGCCTGCCATTGCAGGCATGTAGGTGCAAAGTTGCGCCTAAGCTCAGTTTGGCATTTTTCACTCAGTCAACCCTGAGTTGGCCTTCCACCACCACTAGAGAAGCCCTACAGTAAGCCCTGAGCGGTAAAGCAAGTGGTAGGTGAATGGCAGGGCTGGTACACATGTGTGTTCCCTGCCCAGGTAGTGAAGAATACCCATGTGTATTTTCACTACCTATAAAGTTTGCTGTTCCCATAGGTTAACATGGGGGAATGTTTGAGATTACTTCAAACTGCAATGGTGGCTTACAGTGGAGCAGCGGCATAATGTTTTCTATCATTTGATTCACAATGGCAAACCCTTCTAGAAAGTGGGCATTTCTCTACTCTAAAACTCTTTGTGTGCCTTTTAATTTGACTCTAGTCCACACTGGAGGATGGGGGTGCACATCTGTGCATTCCCCAGCAAGAGCTATAAACATTGGGCATGCAATAGGAGCGACAGACCTCTGTCATTTAAGTGCCTGGCTGGGTAGATTTGAGGAAGAGGTTTTGACACTTGGCCTCTGGGAGCCAGATCATGGCCCCACTAAAGAATAAGATCTGCATTCCACTGCCCCATGACCGGACTGAAATTTAGGGGAGACATCTGTGGTTCAAAGGGAAACCTTCTGAACCACCCCCTACTTGAAAGGTGCACTACAGTTTAACTACTGGTGCCATACTTCAGCAGGGTAGAAATATACTTGTGGAAATGTGGGACCTGAGATCATGGAAGTGCATGGTGCACACTGCCAGAGTAATCTGTTGTGCACAAGGAGGATTTCTGCCAATTGAAGGGACCTTACATGTTCCCTGAATAGTGGCTGGCCTAAGCTGACTACCTGCTGCTATGTGACACTCTGAAGTGTGCTCTCGAAGGGTTTGTTGGCTTTACCCCCTGTTCTCTTGTGCAGGACTCAGGGACATCAAAGACCTCCCGCAGAGACCCATACCATCTACCTGTGATACCTGGAGAGCGGTGCTCTTTTAAGTGCCAACATCATCTGCTGTATTCCCACTGGTAGCGCGGTGTGAGCGTGGAAATAGGTATTGTGTCTAGAGACCGGATTGACTGGTGCGGTGCCCGAAAAGCACTGCCCGCATCTCAGGAGTGTGGCCTCTGCATCGTGGGGCCTCAGTACTCATAAGCACCTTGTTGGTGGTGGGTGGATTCACCGGTTGCGGGACCTTGCGTTGCCTGCTTCGTTTATCATACCTTATCTCTAGCGTGCATCACACTGACTGCATGCTTATTGCATGTGTTGTCCAATTCACAGGTTCTGACCCTCTGAGGTGGGGGCATACCCATAGCAGGACCTCATTTTACCTCGTGTGGCACTGCTGAACTTGCACCTGTGTGTATGACCGGAATTGTCTGGTGCAACTCAAGTCGGCACACCAGACGTTGTCCCTCATTTCCAGGAAGGTACAGAATTGATAACTCTTCGTTGTGTGTGACCGGAATTGTCTGGTGCGACTTAGCTCAACGCGCACCAGACGTTGTACCTTATTTTCAGGGAGGTAAAGCAAAGGCAAAATGGTATAGCGTAGGGACTGATTATGCAGCCGCAAGTTTATCGTAGCGAAAACAAATTGATCACTGGTCAAAGTTAATTCTGTTACAAAATAAATATTTTATTACTAGCACAAGGAGAAGCTCAGTAACTCGTACTCTCAGTACTCATATCTGAAGACACTACTCATATTGACATTATTCACATATATATATACATTGCAAAACATTTTGAACAGCTACATAAACACAAACAATTCTCTCCATTGTATGTTGATGAATAGGCAATTTAACATCTGAACATTAGACTTCCGTCTTCCATTTGTTTGGGATTTATGTGGCTGTCAATCTGCAGTCCACATTTAAGAGGTAGTTTTCTGGGGACGACATTTATTGGGGACCAGCCAGTTCCCACACTTTTAGTATGTGCCCAGCCTAAATTGACAGAAAATTAAATTTTTTAAAAACTCATCCAGTAAAGGTGTCGATGCGTGTTGCATTTCGGTCCTTTCGCATTTGGGCCTCGTCAGGACAATGGAAAGCTAGAAGTGCAACTCCTCTGAAGAGTGCACAGTGTGTGACAAATGGGTTTCAGGCCGGTGGGTCAATATGTCACTCAGGGTACATGACGGAACCAAGACAAATGGGTCTGTGCTAAAGTCCTTTGTAAGGAAAGCGTCTTGGCATGAGAGCGAGTGTTACGCCCAAGAGGTTTGAGGCTGTAGTACAGTGCTTTGAAGTACTTCAGAAGATTCAGCGCCAAGACAGTGAGTTGTTGCCATATGGTCGACATCCACTTGAAACTCTGTCACGTCATAAAGTACTTGCACTCTTCAGAGGAGTTGCACTTCTAGCTTTCCATTGTCCTGACTCGCACGGCCCAAATGCGATAATAAAAGCATGGGATCTAGCTGGTCCCCAATGAATGTCAACCACAGAAAGACTGTCTTGAAATGTGGACTGCAGATTGAATTTTTGCTCACACAAATACATTCTCTAACGTTCTTAATCTGTCATCCACTGTCTTTGTCAGTCTCGCTGTCGGACAGAGAGTGAGGGTGAAGTAGTCAGGATGCTGACCAGTGTGGGCTCGAGCCAAATGTGAACACTTGAAATTATCTTCACGCTATCATCACTACTGCAACTTGGTTTGTGCCAGAAGCTGACCAGCTGAGAAGCCGTGGTAAGCCCAGTCATTGCTGGTTATCCGGGCAGGCACAGTGGGTAGGATGAGAATTGCCAACCAGCTCACCAGGGCCTACACTCTTACCTCCATCCTTTCCATAGATCCCAGGAATTTCCAGTACTCCAGGCTCAGGCCACCCATGGGTATGCCAGATTGACCATTCAAAAGAAGGGGGGTCCCTAGGTAGATGATGGGTAGACAGGGGAAATAGGGAACAACACGAATCTTCACAAGAAAGCAAAACCCCACTGTCTACACTAGATTAATTTCATTGGGCCCAAAGAGTTGGGCCAACTTGATGAAAGAAGCCAAGGGCCAGGACAGACAAACACGATAAATAAAAAACGTACTTTATTTAGATCACAATGTTCAAAATGATAATTTATACATGAAAAATGAATGATGAGCGCTATTGCATACAGATTATTTTTAAATCAATAAACATAAGGTCCCACACAAAACGACAAACATACAAACACTCATTCGGACAACAAATTCATTTTCAGAGCAAATTAATACGAATATACTCATAACATACATAAATTTGTCAATAAAGTTAAAAAGCGCATCAAAAGGGTAGAAGTTCAAAACAGGTAACAATTCAAACTGGCTCGTGCATAAACAGTTCGTAGAGGTAAGTTGTTTCTTTCAATGAACACGAGAGTGCAGAAGCCAACGCACGTTTCGGTGTAAGCTACACCTTCATCAGGGCAAAGACGATGTAAGGTGTGTGGGACAAACACAGAAGTGGCCTTTCCATCAACCGCACTCTTTACAGATTGGTTCTTCTATATGATATGGGGGAAACACTAAGCAAGCGTCAGATAAGGCACATCAGTTCCAGGTTAGGTTCCAATCAGAGATGGTCTGAGTTCTGAAGACGGTAATGAGATCAGTCCCGTAAGGGTAGCCTGGGGTCAGGTCAGTGAATATATCTAAGGCTATCAAAGTACTATACAAACGGTGTTTCAAACAAATAGTGGGCCATTTATAGAGAGCAGTATGTTTAGAGAATCAACGTAGGCATGTTATCGTAAATGCGGTCAGACATGAGAGAGTGGGTCCACGGGATGAAAGGTCGTTGGAGAACGCGGATTTCAGGCACAGGGATAGCACAAATACTGGATTCAGCGCCCATTCTTGGTCAAGCTTCCATTTAATGTTGGCACTATCGTCCAACAATCATTTTGTCTAGGGCAGAGGTTGAAACACTACCAAGATGGAGTCTAGGAATCCAGGATAATCCGCATAATCCTCTATCTTTGTCGCCACACCAAGTTAGTTCCGCCGGGAATGAAAGTTTCAAAAAATGATTTCCAACGTAAACTGGGTCATGTGACCTTTTTTATAATGGAGCAGCTTTTGTGTGTTTGATTCTAATATGTGCCTTTAAAAGAACATTTTACAATCTACCAAATATACTCTCATGGACAGAACTAGCCAGTACTTTCTATAGCGGTGTTTGAACCAGGTCTTTGGGGAATGCAGAGTATTTCTAACGTAGAACTTTTCTCCAGCGTATTTTATGTTCTTAACAAGGTTTAATAAATTTGTATATTTAGGGCAGATTGTGTTATATTTGTTTCAGTTATGTCTGTCTTTTTATATAATTTCACATTTGCATATCCAATAAAGACATTGATTAATCAATGATTAAAGTGTACTTTAGTGTTGGTGAAATTCAAATAACAAGGTTAGAATTCACTGAAGTATAAACATAAATGGTGGTAAAATCAAACAGAAAACCTACCATGAATGAAGCATAAAACAAGAGGGAGTATGCATTTAATTAGCTAATTTGAGCAACTAATAATTATGTGTTTTATTTCGCAGAAAAAATTGTTGGGATGGCTTATCTTTCTGAGAATGAACACAAATTTGAAAGTGGACATTTTATGTCCGTAGTATGTACTGCATCAACTGACTGCACCATCCGAGCTTGGAATATTCAGGAGGTAACATACAGGCTTTAAGCACTGCACATTATATTCTGGCATGTGTATTTATTAATTAATCACTGGCTTGTGACCACCTATATATGTTGACCATTTCATTCATTGGATATGATCTTTTCATGTAACTTTGAAAACACTTAACCAGTCTGCACCAGGCCTGCCAAGAAACAAGGTCAGACAAGACTGGTTTGGAATCCACATTTTGATAATCTTTCTGAGTCAAACAATTGTCTTTTTTCTAAAAAATGTATGCATCGCTTTCCACCAGTTTTCAAATGCAATCTCGGATTATTTTCAGATGGTACCACATTTTTAAAGTAGTTGGTTCTGTTGTTCTTGAGAAAAAACATCTTTAAAGAGCACTCCTGTTCACATTTCCACAATATGCTTCTTTTGTTCGCAGCAAGTGTTTACAGTCTCAATAACAAGATGCCCATTAGACATGCATTGCATTTCAAAATGAGTACACCACAGCACGCACATGGCATGCAAGTGATATGCCACCAATATTTGTCTCCTGCTGTAAAGTGGCAAATTTTATTATGTGAATATGAGCTTTTCAGCCCAACATAAAAAATGTGAAGTGGCAATCTATAGACCAAGTCAAAATAGTATACCTAAAGATAGGTCATTGGAAATCAATTCATTGGATTGGGTGTGTACACTAGTGTAATTGTGGACTAAAATGAATACACTAACTAGATACTGTGTCAGCTCATATTCTTGTAACAATTAAATACTTAAATGAGTACACTAATGAGATACTGGCATCTGATCTCATTTGGAATAAATTAATAAAGCACCAGTACAAAGAATTATTATAAATACAAATTCTGAAACATAAATTCTGTTCTATCCTAACACAGAATGCGAAGCAGCCATGCAGGCTCCTTTTGGGACTGTGTCCTAGATTGATTTGCATAGAGTTTGCCCCCTTCATTATTGATGAAGGTGAGCTGAGAAAAGGATGGAATGGAATGCTACCTGAATAAATTTCTAGAGGCAAAGATTAGTTCAAGCTTTTCCATCCATCACTGTTTAATGTAAACCCTCCTACTAGGCATGTGTGAGGCAATAAACCACTGAAAAGCAAACAGATATATTGTAAAATGTAATATTCAATATGTTAATGTTTCTACAACTATGACTACATTCTAGATATTATATTTATTCCATTATGTAATACCAGTAAAAATAACTAGGTATAAAGTTGGTATAAAAGAATCAAGAATTAACTGATAAAATAATTCAAAAGTAGCTTCCCACCAAGTTATCACATATACAAACTATGAATCAGAATAGAAGGAAGGAAAACAGGGAAATCAGAAGGTGAAACATTAAGCAAGGAAATTCCAATCAACAGACCACTGTTCCAACTTATAAAATTGGATCTGTACCTGTAGACAATAATACATTAAACATTATTAACAAATACTTTAAAATCTTAAGGTATCCCCATATTGGTATTCAAACATTTATTTAATGCCATTAGGGTGCACGGATTAAGGGTCCTATCCCCAATAGCAGGGGCCTTGTGCATTCTTCCACAGTTTCAAAATTATTTCGATTAAAATGGCATTCTAATGTTGTTCTACATTAGAAAAATAGCTAAATTGTACCTCAAATCCTGCATGATTCTTTTTTAAGATCGTCATCTGACAACCAACAAAATTCTGCCCAGAACTCCTCTCCAAAATTGGTCCAACCTCAGCCATTTTTACATCTCATATATCCCATGTGTCAGGGTGCTAGTAGGCAAACAGCAGGCCCAGAGAAAGCCATCATCTTAAATGTCCAGTTTGGGCAAGTTAACATAAAAAATCTGTGAAGCAATTTCAGTCATATGAATGGCAGCCTTTGTCTCCTGGATTTGACAATTTGACCAGCAGCGTATTACACCACAGGTTCTCAAACAACGGTTCACCCAACTCTAAAGACCTTGCACCTTTTAAAGCTTGGGGATCAAAGGAAATCATTTTGAGATTAAGCACAGGTTATTAACCTTGAAGTGATTAACAACTGGTGTGTAATCTTATAATCCATTTTTCAATCCAGAGGTTTATTCTCAGAATTCTAAAATAGATTTTGGTATCCCCTTTAAAAAATTGTTATCTTCAAAGATGGAAACTCCCCTCTTTTCTCTTAATGTGTACATTTCCTTGTTTCCTTTAACTGTCCACTTTTTTTAGGCCAAGCCTTGCCAGCACGCATGCACTGTCTGCAAGATCTGCTGTAATAAATATAGGACTATAATCCCGCCTGCTATTTATCATTGGTTAGCTCTTGTGTTGCTCTTTTATTCTGGTTCGTCATTGGTTGGCGCTCCAATATGTCACTGCCGTTTTATCTCGAGCAGCACCGACCAACTACAGTTTACTTACACTGTAGTT
Organism: Triturus cristatus; assembly: GCF_964204655.1. Taxonomy (NCBI): domain Eukaryota; kingdom Metazoa; phylum Chordata; class Amphibia; order Caudata; family Salamandridae; genus Triturus; species Triturus cristatus. The sequence goes on from NC_140592.1 coordinate 140,038,862, forward strand.
ATCTATTGTGTTTCTTTTAGGGACTGCTTTTCGTTTAGGGCATCGTGCTTTATGTTTTAGCCGGCACCCTTTTTTGTGATTTTTCTTTTTTTATTACCATGGCCTGCAGTTGCTATGCTATCCTTACGGAGGTCCTCATCCTCGGCTCCAACCCCTCCGCCTGGGAAGACTCCTGGTGGCCGGCCACACTGGGAGCTGCACCGACACCCACCGACCACGCAGGCAACCTGGGGTTCATCCTAGACTCATCGCTATCACTAACCCAGCAAGTCAACGCCGTCTCCTCCTCCTGCTTCAACATGCTCACATGATCCCCACCAGAACCAGAAGGACAGTCACCCAGCCCCTCGTCAGCAGCAGACTGGACTACGGCAACGCCCTCTACGCGGGAACCACGGCCAAACTCCAGAAACGACTACAACGCATACAGAACGCCTCTGCACGCCTCATCCTCGACATCCCCCGCCACAGCCACATCACAGCCCACCTGAGAGACGTGCACTGGCTCCCCGTCAACAAGAGGATCACCTTCAAGCTCCTCACCCGCGCTCACAAGGCACTCCACAACACCGGAACAGCGTACCTCAACAAACGACTCACCTTCTACACCCCGAACCGCCAGCTTCGCTCCGCTGACCTTGAACTCGCCACCGTTCCACGCATCCGCAGAACGACTGCCAGCGGCAGATCATTCTCCCACCTCGCCGCCAAGACATGGAACACTCTCCCCAGGACCTGCTGACCTTCAGGAGACTTCTCAAGACCTGGCTGTTTGAGCAGTAGCAACACCCCTCCCCCTCCCCCCCAAACGCCTTGAGACCCTCACGGGTGAGTAGTGCGCTTTACAAATGTTTGACTGATTGATTGATTTTGCAGTGTGACACCGGACTCCCCTGGCCACATTCCGCCCACCGACGGGCTGGCATACATCTACATGGGCCGCCGGGCCCCAGCGCTTTGCAAACCCCGTAACAGTCCAAGATCAGTGTTTCAGGAAGATGGCACACTGAACCAGTATCTCCTCACCGCCTCCCGTCGGCCAACATCAACCCCGCGCTCGGCCTGCATCCAAGACTACACTGCCATGGCACAGACCTACCAACTGCCTGCCTTACGACACCTGCACTGTTACCCCACGGTGCAGCAACAGGACAACAGCTACATGCAACGGCTCCGCAACAAACCATTCTTGCCATGGAGCTCATCCAGAGCCGTGTGCAGTTGAGCAGTACAGGGATTCGAAAGCATGTGGCATCGCAGAATAAGAATGGACGTGCTAGAAGTATGCTTTTTTATTTATTTGTTTTTTTACAATTTTCCATAGCGTGAACTTGACCCGAAGGTATCAGAGTGCTTTTCATCAGCACCAATTGCATTACAGACAGACACAAGGCTTACGTTAAGGAGAGTAGACATGCACAGTGGGGGGCGCCTGCGTTTATAAAGTATGTGCTAAACAAAAGTGCATGTTTGGTAAATTGAATAAAACTGCTCAGCCTAAAGATGAGACGCCAGGGTGTGCTTGAACAAATGTGTCCTGGTTGTTTAGTGCACCACTTGAAGTGCACAGGTGTAACGCTGTTAAATCCCACTGTGTAGGATTGACAGCAACGTCTCTAGGAATTTATTTATAAAGGGCTGTGTGGGTGGTTGTAAAAATTCTCCCATATAGGCGTAACATCCAAACTACAGCTTTTCTTTATCTGTGCTGCAATATATGCGGAGAAAAGGCATGTGCACCACTCCTGCGCGTGAGTGGAGCAGCTGGGTGCAAACACATTTCTGGGAGGGTGCAGGGCTACCCAGATATTTAACAAACAAGCAGGACTTTGCATTTGGGGAAATTGATCATTAATAGCATTAACGCACGCACTTTGCGCTTACACCTCAAACCCTGTACATTTGAGTAAATAATATGGTGACTGGAATAAAAATGCACACACACACCATGGTGTTGAGTAAACGTAAAGCACCCACAGTGGTCTGCTGAATCTGACCTTGCTTAATATAACTGGTACTCGGGTAAAACGCTCCAATTCCTTCGGTTCAAGTTTGCTATCTATAAAATTGCAAAGGGGGTGAGGGGAGTCCAGTCTTTCACAGCGTGAGCAAACTTCCAATATCCTTTGAATGTACACTTAATGAATGGTGCTTGTTAAACTCATCCCCGCCTACCAAATATCTAGAGCACACAGCTTAAATACAGCCATTTATTTCCATCTTATAAATATACCACCTAAGCATAAGATTTACTTATAATAAGTAAATAACATCTCTACTTCCACTCCCTGCTTTATAATTAGGATGAGATTTTGTGAGATTTAAGGAGTGGTCCCGTTTTTCACACATTTACAATGCTAATAGCTCTAACTCTCGCAAATGCAATACCTATTGCATTGCAAATGCTTGTTTTATTAACCAGTACATTTCCCATTGTAGGTTCTCCTTGGATAGAGATCCCTACCCCACATTCTCATGTCTCGTAACTCACACCTTTTTAATGGTAAGTAAACCTTTCCTGTACTACACTCGTGTGCCAGAATCTTTCTCGTATGTTTATACAAACTATTGGAGGGTGCTTCATTTAACAACAGCGGCCCCTGCCAATGGCACATATAGACACGGCATCAGGGAGTACTGGGTACACCTTTTTATGATGTATGTATACATCAGTAGACAGTTAAGAAGTTAATTACACGTTCTTCCTTAGTATTACCCTTACTATGAACTTTAGTTAACTACCTGCACCCTAAATAATTTGTAACATTATTTTTGTTTTTCCAATTTAATTACTAGGATTTTTGTATCCGAAGGGAATTAAACCAAGAACATGACATGTTACTGAAAGGGGCTCAAAGAGAACTCCCCAGGGACTGCTGAAACAAAAAAAAACCTCAGGGATCAAGGAGTTTTTAAGTTGGCGATAACCAAGACCTTGTGATTTAACTACAATATGTATAATATACATGCATTTTTTAAAAACATATTTTTATTGCCATTTAGTATTAGTGACAGGCAGGTACATGTACAGCATACACATAAACCACCCTTCCAAACAAAACATGCTACATAAATAATAGACGTTATCAAACATTTGGTATATATCCGTACTGTCCATTGCGGGTTATCAGACAGGTATAACAGGTACAGTACACAATACATCTATACAGCTCGTCGTCTTTGGGTTTACTGCAGGGGTGTGTGCGCCAATGTTATGTGTTATTTAGCCATCTCAGATCTACATTTGCTATGACTGAGCCCCATTCGACCAGGGTGCCTGTGGGGGTGCCTACAGTAAATGTCTCAATTAAGTTAACTTAAAAAAAAAAAGTAAAACGAATGCAGGACGGCCGCAACAAACAGCTGATCTACAAATGATCAAGTTGGAGCCAGTGTATGGAGTATGTGAGGTTCCGGGCGGCTTATCTAAAAGTATATGTGTCTATGGCTTCCTAAGTCGAATCATGTTCACATGGAAACCCTTCTGGGTAGGCAACTCTTGCATTTCATTCTGTTTGTAAGGTGTGCTGGAGTTCTCCATTAGTGTCTTTTCTATTCTCGCAATTATTAGCAAGGATCTTCTCTACTACCAGACACCCCAATTATCTCTCTGTATTTCACCAATGTCCCCAACGCCACCGACTGAATCTTGTTCAGGGTGTTCCCAGGTGTCAAGGACCTCCTTCCATTGCTCCGCTATGGGACGCTATCTCAGCCCCATGCTTCCGCTCTAAGTAGAACCCTTCCTTTTGCCCCAGCCCACTGAGCCACATCTCTCGCCCAGGTAGGCACCACTGGCCCACCAATAGATTTCCAGGCCATTGCAATTCTCCTTCTGGCTAGTACCAAGGCCTGATTAACAAACCTATTTCCGACCTTCCGTTTGGGAGGTCGAGGTAAAAGTCCCAATAGACAGACCTCGATGCAAGTGTACTTCCTAGTGTTTTATTCAGTGTTGCCAATACTGTGTCCCAGAGCCCTCGCAGTATGGAGCATTCCCAGGTCGTGTGTACAACATTTGCATCAATATCGTGGCATCTCGGGCAGGAGCGCGGTTCGCCACCATAGACTACTTGGACTTTGGGGTGTCATATACGTCATATGCAGATAGTTACACTTGGTATACTTTAGTCTCCTGGTTCCCGAGACCATCTTCGGGTATGCAACGATCTTTTTCCAGTCTGAGTCTGAAATTTCCCGATCTAGAACTGTTTCCCACCACTGGCGCAACAGTGACAAAGGTTTAAAAGTCATGTCTGATAGTGAGCTATGAAACCACTTCACTAAGTGTTTCTCCGTTCCCAGGGTGAGCAAGGATTGCAGTACCATGTGCAGTTTGGATTCCTCATAATCTTCTCCCCAAAGTCTTCTGAAAGTATGGACTAGGGCTTCATATCAGAAAAATTGGCCAACTGGTAGGCTGGGGCCAAAAACTAATTCTCCAAAAGGAACACAGATGTTTTGTTGTTAACAGTACCCTACCGTCTCCAGTCCTATGTCCATCCAGGTGGAGAACTGTTCAGTTGTGAAAACCATTAACAGGTCCCCATGTGGATAGCCCACCAAGGGTAAGTCTGGCACATACAAGGTGGTTCCTTTTGTCTTTGTTACACAGCACTTACAGCATTGCAATGCAGTAGTCCCCTATACGATTGGTTGTGGGACCTCCACCGCCCGGTTGAGCAGTCGAACCAACAGTAGACTGGTGTGTGTCATGGATTCCGCTGATCCCAACTCCTCCAGCCTCTGCCTGTCCAGCCACTGCGCGATCCACTGTATCTGAGAGGCCAGGAAATATAGCTAAAAATATGACACTCCTAGACCGCCCTCTGCCACAGGGCACTGAGAGTTTCTAAGGAGACCCTCTGCCAGCCCTTATCCCAGCTCAGGTCTTGCAGCAGAGTGTCCAGGTGGCAAAACCAGCAGGAGGGAACAGTCACCGTAAGATTGATAAAAAAAAAATAGATCAAACGTGGAAGAATAACCATTTTAGACAGTGATACTCAGGCCCTAATCGGCACTTTTAGAGATCACCAGAAAGAGACCCAGAATCTTAGAGATCAGAGCATCTTCCCAAGATTTCCCTCCCATAAGTTTTCTAGTGAGTGGAGGACCTGTACCCCTAGGTATCAGAAGGTGGTCTGAGCCCAGTTGAGATCTGCCTAGAGCCCCTGGGGCGAGGAAGATTTGGGGACATAGGAAACAGGTGAGTCTTAGTTTTGTGAACTCTCAAGCCCAAAAGACTTTTGAACTCTCCCAGAAGGCCGAGCGCACTAACGGTATCTGTTGTGGCATCTGTCAGATAAAGCAGGAGATAGTCAGTGTATCGGGAGATAGTATGTTCACGTCCTCCCACAGTTAGTCTCATACCCACTCCCCTCTGTCTTAACAACTCCGCCAAGGGCTCGATGTCCAGAGCAAACAGTAGCGCGGATAAAGGACATCCCTGCCTGGTGCCACGAAAGACACCATATTGAGGAGACACTATTCTACCCGTCTTGTATCGTGCCCTAGTTTTAACCATCGTATCCAGCCATCGCTAACTTCAAACAGATAAGCTCACCGTATCATCACTGGCGTAACAAAACTTGAAGGGGCCTCCCTGCAAGGCACGTTGGGGGCCCCCTCCAGGCTCAATCAGGAGCTCTGCAGCCAGAGTGCTGTGCTGAGAGGGCCCCCTAGAGCACCGTGGGGGCTGCAGGCTCCTGTGTTACGCTCCTGCGTAGCATGTCGAAGGCCGTTTCTAGGTCGATAGACAAGAAGGCCGCCCGTGGATAAGACTGTACCTCTGGGTATTACAGTATAGAGTCAATTTCTAAGCATATACCGAATAGAATTCTGCAGGGGGGGCCGTCCGGGGCCGGGGTTTTATCCATGGCCATACTTTTAATAGCTACGAGAATCGCCTGTGACGTCACCAGGCTGCCCAACACCTCCCTCGTCTGCCCATCCAGGAGCCGGAGCTGTAACATATTCAGAAAGGCTGCCTGGGTTTCCAGCGGCACAGGCTGTGGCGTGCTGTAGAAGTCCTTGTAGTAATCTCAGAACACAGCATTGATTGACCCCGGTGCGTAAATGGACTCCCCAGTGCCCGATTATAATGCGTAATTTGAGATCCATGGCCATGCCAGTAACCAGAGTGCCCTTCCTCTTTCTGTGCTCTTGTAAGATACCCCTTATAGCTGTGAAAGTATAACCGTTCAAGTGCAGCATGGTAAAGCGCATGCACCTCCCGAAGTCCCTCCAGGTCTGCAACATCTATGCCCTGTGCATTGCCAAGGCTATGCAGCTGACCCTCAAGTTCGCCCAGTTCCCGGTTGGGTTTCCGCAGTATACCTTTGGATTGTCCCAAGCAATGCTCCCGTACCACAAGCTTAACTGCCTTCCATACCACTAGCCCTGTGGATACTGACCGAGTGTTATTAGCAAAGCAATTATCTAGGGTGTATCCTAGAGACTCCTGGAAACAAGTATCTTCCAGGTTCAAAGGATCGAGTTTCCACATCCTGGAGCAATGGGCTGTGATTGGAAAATGTGCACCCCAGGTATTCCATGTGAACGACAGAGTGGTTAAGCCCACGAGAAGACAAAAAGGCATCCAAGCGTGTACACAGTTGGTATATGAGAGAATAGAATGAGTAGTCCCTAATGTCTGCCTGGTGTGTTTTCCAAATATCTGTCAGGTCCCAGTGTCCCATCCAGTCACAGAAACCCCCAGCGATGTGGTGAGTCTGGGCTGCAGGCAGCGGGGGAAAGAAGCTGTCAAGGGCAACATCTGCTACCCAATTAAAGTCACCTCTAATGAGCCAGTTGCCTGTGTTCATTAACGCCATCGAGGCTGAGAGTCTATGCAAAAAAGGTATCTGGTCTTGATTTGAGGCGTAAATACTGCAGAGAGTGATGTCCCGGCCCAGCAATCTCCAGATTAACTGTACATATATCCCTTCCTTGGCTATGGATGTATGTAGGAATTCAAAGGGTACACCCACCTGTATCCATATCAGCACACTTCTGGCATATGCCGAGAAAGAGGTGGTGAATAACTACCCTCTCCATCTATGGCACAACTTCTCTACCTCACCCTGTATGGTGAGCCCATCTGGGAAGGGACAGGCCACTACCTACAAGCAGCAATTTTCACCCTTGTCCGAGTCGAGTGAAAATGACAATAGCATCTAGATGATCTGCATAGCACAGTGTCCAGATACTCTTGATTATGGTAAACGTCCTAACTGCGCAGAGGGTTTGTTTCAGAGGAGATCATCCGCTGTTCTCGGGGTGATTTCTGGTAAAAGAGTGCTGTCTGCCTTCAAGGAATCTGATTCAGATTCACCAGTCCATTTTTCAGAAGGGGAGGCAATCTCAGAGGCGGTCTCCGTCGTCTTCTTAATCTCAGCCTGTGCTCGAAGGGCATATGCGCTTTCTTCTCAGTTTGGGACGTACCTGGCTTCTTTGATGGTCCTCCTCGGGGCCTCTTCCGGGTCCTCTTTCTCACTTTACACTCCTGAGATGTGGTAGTAGGCTCCACCCTTGAAGGTGTGTGCCCCAACCTGTAGGCTTTGAGCCACTCGCAAGCAGCTTTGGGGTCATCACAGTAATGCGTAGTACCTCCCAGTATTATCTGATATCTGATAGAAACACGTAGTGATAGATTCCTTACCTTAGAATTACCCCCAGGCATCAGACTGGATCCGGAAAGTTTTCATCAGCAGTACCCCTGCGCATCGGTAGGCGTCGTCGTGCGGCTCCGCGTGAGTCGGTGGCGCCGGGATGACGTCGCTGGAGCTACTTAGACGCGCCCACGCGCGCTGACGTCAGTTCTTACTTTTTCCGCGCCAGTAAGCGCAGATCCAGGAAGAGCTAGTACCCCCAGTAATTTTTTGACTGAGTTTTTTTTAGACCTTTTGTCTCTATTTTCTCGAGTCGATCGACTCCTGGTGTCATAGTGATGCCCGGGTTTAAGAACTGTGGGGACTGTCACCGCATGATGTTGGTGACGGACCCACACCGCGTGTGTCTCTACTACCTGGGGCGCGACCACGACTCCAAGTCGTGCCCCGACTGCCGGGCCATGGCGCAGAAGACTTTGCGGGAGCGGTCCCGAAAGTTGCTGGAAGTCCGGCAGTCGGCTCCGCTCAAGGTCCCGGTCCCGTGGGAGGTCGAGGGACCGGTCGCAGAGCCGTCACCATCATTCTTCTGGATCTAAGTCTTAGAACTCAGGGTCAGGTAAGTCGAAGCATTCCAAAAAGAAGTCGAAGAAGCGTGGTCGCTCCTTGACTTCCCCTCGCCCGTCGCGCGACACTACTTAGGGTGCGGGTGGTGCCACCCCCGTGGCTCCGGCAGAGCCACCGACGTCGCTGCCGGTCCACCCTCCCTTCCCTGGTCCGGCGACGCCTGCCCAGGTGTATGAGTTTCTTGCTGCCATGGCCTGACTCTTTGGGCCGTCTGTCCCCGCCAGTGCGCCTACGGGCCCGACTGGGGGTCCTGTCCTTCCATCGGAGGCGGCTCCGGCCCCAGGGTTGCCGGTGGCTCCGGCGCCGCAGGACCCTCTGGGATCCAGGATCGGACCCCGGTTGACGCCGGTTGACCTTATAACGCTTCCACCGACATCGACCCCACCAGCACCACCTCCAACATCGCCCACCGACACGGTGCCGGATCGGCGCCGATTCCGACGCCGATGGGGCAATTTTTTCCCTATGTCTGTCCTTCGTATTTTCAGCCTGTTCCACAGACTTCGGAGGAAGGGGAGGACTGGAAGGGGTCTGAGGACCCTCTCGCACAAGACTGTGATTATGACCCGGACTGAGCGATACCAAAGGGGATAATGGACAGAGTGTTTGATCAAATCAAACACTCAACCCCAGTCAACTGATCTGGGTTTAATCCATCATCATTCTTTAGCTCACTCCACTACCCCTGTTCAGACATGGCCATATGCAAATCAGTCTGACCCTGTGCCTCATGGGAACAGTCCAGCCCCAACTGCCAAGCCATGTCTTCCCTGGACCGGAAACAAGCATCCTGGGACCGGTTTCGGGTTGATAACCTTCATCAGGTTATCTATGACCCGGACTGGGCAGATGATTTGGGGGATGTCAGTGGTGTTGACTCACCTGGCCTTGGCATGCTGTCTCCTCCTACCGTGGTCACGGAGGAGGGAGCCAGTTACGCAGTGGTGTTGCGTAGGGCGGCCGATGTCCTCCACCTCAAACTCCCTGCAGTGGCTGTCAGGACTAACCTCCTGACAGAAGTGCTCCAGCCGGCAGCGACCTCTTCGGAGCCCTTGCTGCCTTTTAATGAAGCACTGTCTGACGTTCTTATTGGCACCTGGTCCAGGCTCAACACAGGGGCTCCTGTGGACAGGAACATGGCCTGATGCCATCGCCCGGCTCCGGGTGACCCCCTCTTCCTCTCCCAACACCCCACTCCTGAGAGCTTGGTTGTCCAAGCCTCTGCATCCCAGAGCGCGTTCCCTTCCACACCTCCGGATAGGGAATCCAAGAAGCTGGGGCAGCTTGGCAAGAAGCTGTTTTCATCTGCCAGCTTAGGGCTCTGGTCGGTAAACACTGCATGCCTCTTGGGCTGTTATTCCCACTCGCTGGGCAGGGCGATTTCCACGACGGTGGCGCTTAGGCGCCACGCCTGGCTGAGAACAACTGGCTTCTCGGGGGATGTCCAGAACACTCTGATGGACATGCCCTTTGATGGCGTTCACCTTTTTGGCAATAAGGCAGATAGTGCGCTGGAGCGCTTTAAGGACTCACGGGCTACGGCCAAGTCCTTGGGCCTGTCGGCCACTCGGCCTCCTCCGCCTTTTGCTCCTTTTGTGGCCACGGAAGGGGTGCCCCACTATGTTTGCAGGGCCACAGGCTGGCGCAGCAACAACAACAGCGTGGCCGTGGAAACCGTCGAGGCAGTTCAGGGGGCTAGTGGGCAGGTCAGTCCACCTCCACCCCCGCAGCATCCACTGCAAACCCTTCCTTGTCAGATCTTTCAGGCCCACCAAACGCCAGTGGGCGGCAGAATTTGCCATCATTTCCGCCCTGGCGCAACATCACTTCGGACCAGTGGGTGCTGCAGATTGTCCGAAGGAGCTACTCCCTCCCCTTCGAGACTTCCCCTCCAGCTATGCCACCTCAATACCACTGCATGTCGGGGGACCATCTTGCGCTTCTTCAGCAGGAAGTCATGGCCCACTTGGCAAAGGGGGCCATTGAGCGCGTTGCTGGGCCAGAAGTACGTCGTGGTTGTTATTCCCACTCCTTTCTGGTCCCCAACAAGGACAAGGGTCTGCGTCTTATCTTAGACCTTCGGAACGTCAATCGCTTCCTCCGGAAGGAGAAGTTCAAGATGCCAACACATGCTCAGGTCTTGTCCGCCCTAGACCCGCAAGATTGGATGGTAGCGATGGACTTGCAGGACGCTTAGTTTCATATTCCCGTCCTGCCGACCTACCAGCGTTACCTGCTGTTCACGGTAGGCCACGAGCATTTTCAGTTCACCGTGCTCCCTTTTGGCCTCATCAGGGCCCCTCGGGTGTTCACAAAAGTGATGGCGGTGGCCGCAGCTCATCTACGCAGATCAGGGGTCCCAGTCTTCCCCTATCTCGATGACTGGTCGTTGAAGGCGGGCTCGCCCAAGGCAGTCGTCTCCCACCTTCAGACTACGGCCGACCTCCTGCATTTGCTGGGGTTCTCCATCAACGTGCCACCAAAATCGCACCTGATTCCCTCTCAGAAGCTCCTCTTCATCGGAGCGGTTCTGGATTCTGCGCAGTTTCAAGTTTATCCTCCCGACCAGCGAGTCCAGGATATTCAGGCTATGATTCCGATCTTTCAGCCTTTATCCCAGGTTTCGGTCAGGATGACCCTCTGGCTACTGGGCCTGATGGCCTCCTGCATCCTGTTGGTGGATCATGCCAGATGGCATATGCGGGCTCTGCAGTGGGACCTGAAGCTCCAGTGGGCACAACATCAGGGCAACCTGTCCGATCATGACCAGATCTCGGTGGGCACTGCACAACAATTGCAGTGGTGGCTCACGAATTGCAATTGGGTCAATGGCAGATCCCTCTTCCTTCCCCAACCGGAACACACAGTGGTGACGGACGCGTCCCTTCTGGGATGGGGCGGCCACATGGAGGAGGCGGAGATCAGAGGACTCTGGTCTCCGGCGGAGTCCCGGCTCCATATCAACCTTCTGGAGCTTCGGGCGATCCGACTGGCACTGAATGCATTACTTCCTTCTGTCAAGGGGAGAGTAGTACAGGTGTTCATGGACAACACCACCGCCATGTGGTACTGCAACAAACAGGGCTGGGTGGGGTCGTGGACCCTCTGTCAGGAGGCTCTGCGTCTCTGGACATGGCTGGAACATCAGGGCATTTTCCTGATGGCTCAACACCTGGCAGGTTCTCTGAACGCCAGGGCGGACGAACTCAGCCGCCGGTGCATGATGGATCACGAATGGCGTCTGCACTCGGACGTGGCGCAAGGTCTCTTTCAGCAGTGGGGAGAGCCTTGGTTAGATTTATTCGCCACCGAAGAGAACGCACAATGTCCTCAGTTCTGCGCGTTGGAATTTCCAAGACGGCACTCGCTAGGCGACGCTTTTCGTCGCGAGTGGTGTTGCAGTCTACTATACGCCTTTCCGCCTATACCACTTCTACCCAGAGTGCTGAAGAAGATCAAGCGCGACCGGGCCCAAGTCATTCTTGTTGCTCCGGACTAGGCTTGAAGAATATGATATCCCGAGCTACTCTGCATGTCTATCGATCCCCTGATCCGACTGTCTCTTTGGGAGGATCTTCTGTCGCAGCAACAGGGGACGGTCTTCCACCCGAACCAGTCCAGCCTCCACCTCCTTGCGTGGAGATTGAGCGGCGGCAGTTTACGTCTTTTGGCCTGCCTCCCGAAGTTTGTGATGTAATCTTGGCAGCCAGGCGTCCCTCCACTAAGACGATATACGTCTGTATGTGGAATAAGTTTGTGGCATGGTGCACAGCAAAGGCTGTGGATCCCCTTTCTGCCCCTCTTTCAGAGGTCCTTCTATTCCTTCTTTCTTTGACCCAGCAGGGCTCTGCTCTGGGCACTATTAAGGGCTATCTCTCGGCCATTTCAGCCTTTTTACGGCTTCCAGATCAGCCTTCCCTTTTCAAGTCCCCTGTTGCAAATAGATTCTTAAAAGGCATTACTCATCTATTCCCGCCTGTTCCTTTCATAATGCCTCAGTGGGACTTGAACCTGGTTCTGACATATCTGATGTGTGCTCCCTTTGAGCCACTTCACAACTGTCCTCTTCATCTTCTCACTTTAAAGACAGCTTTCCTGGTGGCCATCACCTCTGCCAGAAGAGTGAGTGAGCTCCAGGCTCTTTCTTCTAAACCTCCTTTTCTTTCTGTCCATTTGGGCAAAGTGGTTCTTAGGACCCGTCCATCTTTTTTGCCGAAGGTTGTCACTGCCTTTCACATTGGGCAGACCATCACTTTGCCTACCTTCTTTCCCCTCCGCATCCCTTGAAAGAGGAAGAGAGGCTCCACCATCTGGACCCAAAACATGCACTCTCATTCTATCTAAACCGCACACAACAGTTCCGGGTGGATGACCAGCTCTTTGTTGGCTACGTGGGCGCCAAGAAAGGTCGGGCCGTGCACAAGCAGACCATCTCTCGGTGGGTCATTCTGTGCATAAAGGCTTGTTATTCTTTGGCTAAAAAAGAGCCTCCGGTTGGGCTGCGCGCCCATTCTACCAGGGCGACGCAGCTACTACTGCTTTGGGGCGGGGTGTCCCTTGCATGACATCGGTCAGGCAGCTACGTGGGCCTCGCTGAACACGTTTACCAAGCACTACTGCCTGGACAGCCAAGTCCGGAGAGACGGCTTCTTTGGCCTTTCTGTTCTCCAGGACTTTCTGGTGTCATCTTGGTTCGCAGACCCACCACCGGAGTTGGTATTGCTGGGGTATCTATTCTAAGGTAAGGAATCTATAACTACGTGTTTCTTTCAGATGCACAAGTTACTTACCTTCAGTAACAATATATCCGTAAGAAACATTAGTAGTGATAGATTCCTTACCGCCCCACCCATCTTCCTCGTTCGCCTGTGTTGTGTGCTCCATACAATATATTTCTGTAGAGAGACAGACTTCTCTTGCTTCTTTCCTTGGATTGCTGTCACAATTATATGGCTTTGCCTCCAGTTTAAAAGGAAACCGTATTTTCTGTCAGTGGACCACTGGTTCAAAGGCACACAGGGCCCCATTACAAATATGATTATTCTGCCTTTGCAAAAAATGCACCACCCTGTCTTTATACCGTCATGAAATTGAGCACTTTTTTATAAAAATCACTGCTATGGACTCTCAAGTGCTAAGGTGAGGATTATTGTCATTTACACAGCCACGCATGGACCATGAATCTGAAGTGCTCACCTCCAAGATTGGCCTTGAAAGGGATTTGGGATGGGGTTAACCTTTTAGCATTCATCTTCCCAAACACCTAAATATTCAACCGTTCATGTTTCCTGTCTAACACGACCATCCTGGGTAGTTTCTAATTGTAGCTTGATAAAGAATGCAGTGCAAGTATTCTTATATGTTTTTAGCTGCATACTTATCTGGTGTCGTACTGTTTAACGAGTTTCCTAACCAATTTAAAGTTATCCCATTTTCCACCACTGCCATAATGTTACCACCTATTTGATGTGTGCATCTGGGTGCCCCACGCTCTCATTCGGCTCAACCTACCTACAAGACAATTACATTTAGAAAATTAGTTGGTTTGATTCTAGTGCTGACTCAGCATCTTTTACTAAACAGTTAATTGGTATGTTGAGTGCCAAAGCCAAATGTAAAGAAAGTAGTTTGTATAGAACATTGCAAAATATTTAATCATTTAAATGGCATTTGGACTCGTAATCATACAACATATCTTAGACATTGTGTGAATTGCACCTTCTTATGTAATTGGTATTTTCATGTAGATCATGCTGTGAGCTAAGCACCAGGGGCCTCATGTAGGTAGCTAAATACCGGTCGGTAACGGCCGAAATTCGGTAAATATCCCGTTACCGACCGGTATTTAGCTATTTGAGATGTAGGAGGCATATGTCAGGATTCGGTAATTACCGAATCGGTAGAAATACCGAATCAGTAAATACCGAATCCTGAATCCATACGTAGGGAGCACTCTAAAGAGTGATGTTTAGGAATAAGAATTCGGTATTTACCACCAAATATAGGTTGGTGAAAAATACCGAATTTATTGCAAAACGTGATATTTTGGAGATGTACAAGTGCCATGTGGCAGACATACATGCCCTCAGGGCATGTATGTCCGCCACATGTGCACACATGCAAGAATCAGGGGTGCAACAGGGTGTCAATGTGACACCCTGCCACCCTTGAATATGCTCCCCCCATTACCGAATCGGTATTTACCGAATCGGTAATTGTGAATGGCTTCCCATTGATTCCTATGGGCCTCCAGGCCCATAGGAATCAATGGGAAGGTATGCCTCATTACCGAATCGGTAAATACCGATTCAAAATTACCGAATATTTCCGAATCGGTAAATTTTACCGAATTATTACCTACATCACATTTACCGATTCATAAATACCGAATCGGTAAAATTCGGTATTTATGAGTCGGTAAATGTGATGCTACCTACATATGGCCCCAGATGTTTAACTTACTAAAGCCATGCACACATTATGTTTGTAGTTTGCAGGGGTGGAATGGCAATGGCAATTGTAAAACCAGCATTTGCAATGCAATAGGTTTTGCATTTGCAAGAGTTTAATTTATTGGCATTGTAAATGACAATGCCTTTTATTTATCTGTTTTGCTAATTAACACATAAAGAAAAGGCATTGTCATTTACAATGCCAATAGCTCAAACTCTTGTAAATGTGAGCCCTATTCAAAAAAGCGGTCGCCATTGTCTCTGGCTGCTTGGAAAGGGAAAGCGCGCATGGCGCAGAATGTTGCAGGAAAGCATGTAGTGCCTGCAGTAGGAGAAATTCATTAAAAAAGTGATACCCAGCAATCAGTGGAGTGAAGGTAGCAGGCCAAAATGTGGGTACCGACTGCCCTGAGTGACAGTAACCAATGTTTTATAGTGCTCGTCCCAGGTAGAAAATTCAGAGAAGAGGTTCCGTCGACCACTACACATTAATACAATTACAGATGAGATTGTTTAAGACAATCATCCTGCCATCTTCAGTGACCTATGACTACGTAGGCACTTTCCTCAACCAGCAGACACAACAGCTCCGGCACAGTGAAATAGAAACACGCCTTGCAAGCACTTCGCCATAAGGTGAAACAACTCTCTGCATAGACAAGACTGTAAATGCCTTTGAGGAAGATATCATCCGAATTAAACGGGAAGGCCAGGACTGCTTTACACTCAACCTCATGAGGTTTTGTATTGAAGCTCTGAAACGTTTTTACTGAAATCAGCCAGGAATTTAGTGCATGAGCTGCAATTCCTGCTCAGGCAATCCGTTGATTAAGACATTGCGCACAGAGTGGCACACGTCAATGATAGGTAGCGTTGCAGAAAGGAACTAATATTCTTTCTAACCTTGTGCAAGATGGCGACCATTGCTTTAGGGTTGACAGCAGTGTTTATTTCTAAGCAAAATGAGCAAGATTATTATTCCACCAGATGGATGGCATTAAGTGACGTGGCTCCGTGTAAATTACTTACTAAAAGGAAAAAGAACAGGCCTAACGTTTTAATAAAAAATTAGGACACATTAAAAGACGCAGCAGTCACTGCCGCCCCTGTCAAACACCGCGCTGATCATTAAAATGACGACATCATGACAGCTTCAACAACCACTCCCCTAATCGGAATCCGATGGAAATTACCCATTGTTTATGTCTTGACACCAAAATGCTACACCAGCAAACAGCAGAGAAGACCGTACTCCTTTTGACAGCACATTAAAAAAAAATTAAATGCGACTCTCAATGGAAGATATCGTCAGTCAAAAGTACAACGCCGGTCTAAACTGACTGCTCCACAATTTAAATCAGGATTTCTAAAATTAACTTAATAGAAGTGTGGCGCCGCTTCAAGGACATTGCCTTGACCATGACATACTATTCAAAGAGGTTTTATCATATTTTGTTTATTAAAAAACTGATTACAGCTGTATCCTTATGAGGCAATTCTGCACCCAGAAATCCTTATGCAGCGCATGCAAAAATTTTGGTGTATGTTATTACTGCACCGTTACCAGATGCCCCCTCTGGAATGTAGAATGACTTTGCAAATCTGTGCTTCTGCATTGATTTCCAAGTGCAATTCCCACATTCAGGGCCTTTTGAAGATGCAATGTCTGGCAATTTCCAAGGTGAAACCAGTGCCACAGCGAGACATGTGGTTTCAATTATCGCGCCCGTGTCTGGGCACGATAATTGAAACCACATGGCGGCGGTGCGGGTAACCGACACCAATAGGCCATGGACGGAGCAATGCGCCCGCCTTTGGCCAATTGTGTGCTGTCTTTGTTAAAAAGACGCACGCAAAGGCCAAAAGCATGGGGCAAAACAAAAAGCACACGCATGAGCGTGTGCGATTCCTAGGTTAGTGAGCGTGTGCGATTCCTAGGTTAGTTTTGAAACCCCCTACAAGAAGTCTCTCGCTGCGCGAGCAGGGTTGCGCACTGCAACGCTAGGCGCGAGACCTAAAGAGGTAATGTGTGACTGGTGGAACTTATAGGGAAGATTCTTTCATTGCCTTTGCACATGAGAGCCGAATCACAGTCGGTTAATAAAGTGGATGGATGGAAATGCTTGAATAGATCTTAACTAATGGGGATCCTTGTGGACAGCAATTAATCAGTAGATATTACTACTGTGCTATTGTAGAAGGAAGAAGGAAACTTGTAATATTCAAATCAGTCTTGGTCTCACCCCCAAAGTAATGGAAAACTACAAAGGCTAGGTTGCTCTTTGGTAAAAAAACACATTTTGTAGAAGAAAAAAAAAAAGCACAAATCCCTCCCCCGCGCTTAGTGGTGTGCCACTTCTATAGGCGTGCTCTTTCACCAACACCAAATGGTGCTAGGCAGGTTCATCCAGAGCTCATATTGTGAGCAAGTGTTTGTTTGGGTGTGAGATGGAGGGAGGTTAAATTTGTATTACCACCATGGCAAATAATATAGTTTTGTTACATTTGGATCCTGTCTTATACAGGGTTGACAATTGGAAGAGAAGGTGGGGAGGGGATCATATTTGGACACTTCCCTTATCTCTGTAAAAGGTAAACATGTTTCTCCCCTCTCTATTCTGTCACATCACAGAGCTTTCATGACAACGATAATGATCCATGAAAAACAATGGGAGAGAAAGGGTTTTTCTGGGTAGAGGGTACTCCTATTCCCCTTGAACAAATGTTTGGCAAACAAAAGAAGGAGCGCGCCCTCTGAGGTCAAATAATACCTCCAAACTAATGAGAGGTGTACTGAACGGGACAATCCTTTATTTTGGTTAAAGACCCCTCACTCACCAACCTAGTTGGTGACATGCTTCATCATCGGGGTCCCACCCAGAGGCCGAGTGCCATCTTGGTGTGCTGCGACACCTGATTACAGTGGAGCTGGTGTTATTTGTGTGTGCAAGTGCTAGTGGTGATTTAAAAATTGGTAACCAAAATAAAGGATTGTCCCGTTCAGTACACCTCTCATTAGTTTGGAGGTATTATTTGACCTCAGAGGGCGCGCTCCTTCTTTTGTTTGCCAAACGATAATGATCCTTCTGTGTGACTCTACCTAACCCATCTTGCCCAATCTTATATAGTGTACGTGGGAATGGTAAAATGCCCTGTAAGCCAAGCTTCGCTTGTACTTGGGGATACTGTCCTCAGCCATGGTTATCTTGTACTCCGGAAACTTTTGTAAATAGGAAACGCCTCACTCTACAGGTAAGTGGAGGTGGGAGATACCAACCTACTTGATGTTCCAAAGGCAGAGTCTGCAATAGAGTATTCCTCTGCAGGTATAATCCTAGTAGGGAGCATCTCAGTCTCCGCCTCAATGCCCAGAGTTGCCATCCAGCCTCAACTGCTGAGCGACATTCTTTCTTAATAGAAGCACAGGCAACGCCAAATCTGTTCTGCCATTGCTGGCGCTCATCAGGGAGGTGCAGCTTGAATCCTTATTGCACTGCAAGCTTCAAGTCCACATCTGAGCACTACTTTTTCGTTTAGGGTGACTAAGGATTCAACACCAGGTCCTCACTTCTGGAGTGGTGCACTCTCGCTCGGCATGTGAAATCTATGGCAAAGTGTGGCATTGGAAGCCACTGCATTTGCCAAGGGTTCAAAATATTGTGTAGTCCTTTGGTCACTGGACATATGAGTTGTACACATCGTACCTGAGAAGTACTGCGTGGCAGATTGGGTAATGTTACATCAGTGCTGTCTTCTCTGTGACCTCCTGAATCTCTGCAAAGAGAGCTGTTGGTTCATCCCAATGGTAGCTATTCTGCTTTGTAAAGTGTAAATCCTCTCTATGTTGGCAGCCCTTGGAATGTGGGCTTGGAAGGGCGCAGGGGGGGGCAGGAATTGTATGAGCTTTGCCCTTCAAACTGCAGTTGATAAGATGACACTGTTCAAGAAAATGCAGACACCAAAAGTTATCTTTGTTGTCTAATTATCTGACCAGCGTGGCCTCTGTCATTTCACTGGCCCCTGAACTATGTGGCCTTAAGATGTATTTACTGGTGTATGGGGGGAGAACTTGGATTGCAACTGTAAAGAAGGTTTGAAACTTGAGGATTCTTCCTGTAGGTTTTGTATAGGAGACTTCTCTTGACATCCAAGTTCAAGTGGTGCCGGTAGCTGCCATCGAGGAGCAGAGTGATGTGGTATTGCCACTGTACATAGTTTTTTTGCTCCCGTGCCCAAATATTTTTGGTAGGGCACAACATGCTTATAAGTGATTTGTCCAGTTGACGTGGACATAGTCAGTGTTGCTTGCAGAGCCTTCAAGGTAAACGAAGCCTGTAGGCTTAGGCATGGTGCGGAGGGCTTGAGCATTGGCTGCACTTGCATTCCTGATTCGGTCCTGGATGGAGATTAAACTCTGGTCCATGCCTCTCTTTTTAACCATTGATATCTCTTTAAACTTTCCAGAAGGTGTCTTGTCCTCTGGCTCAATGGAAGAAGCCTTAGAAACACCAGCAGATGACTAGGAAATTCCCTTCTGGGTGTGGAAGGTACTATGTACTTCTATTGTGTCATTGTCTAGTAGCCCTGGAAGGGTCTCTTCAGATCTTCAAGTGCTCCCCTTGGTGTCTCAGTCTTCTACGCCCTTATTCCATCAGATCCTCTTGCGTTTCTGAGAGAAAAGCTTTGAAAAATAAACTGGCCTAGATGATGACATTGTCTTTTCTAGCGAGCCACTGTTCTTTCTTGTGAGGATTGTGGATTCACCTTGGAACATCTTTTCAGATTGAGGACCAACTTGTAGGGGAGACGCTGGGATTGGATGGTAGGAAAGCACTACATTATCTTTGAGCAGACAATTCGAGACTGTTGTCGGCCTTGTTGCAGGTCCAGTAGGTTTGGTTAAGGCCAACTGTGGGCAGCTTTTGTTCTCCTAAAGGATCTGCTGTGCTGAATACTTCTCAGTTTGCTTGTGTACCGATTTCTGGATTCGTTTTAGGAGACAACAGTGTATGCTTTGTGTGAGTTGCTTTAGGTCTGCTTGATTTACTGGAAACCAGGTCAGTCAAAAGATTTTGTGGTGCCCAGATCAACAACTTTAGGGGACACCTTCATAGGATGATGGCCTTCATCTAAGTTTAAAAATTCTTACTCTGCTGGTAAAGTGAAATCGAAGCGGATGCAGCACCTGGCGTTATCTAGTTTTATTAGCAATGTTAGATGTCCCGTCATTAATAAACCGTGCAGGCTTGAATTGCAGCCTCTCTATTGAGAGTTGTTGTACGAAAAAGAGCAGGGACTGGGGAAGAACGCTTCCTCTGCTGTCACTTCTGACCACCGTGCGGAAAATCATGTTTTATTTCCCCTATTTATCTCTCCTGGTATTCATACCCTGCATCCCTCCTAGAATTGCTTCTGCCTCAGCCAGATAAGTTGTAGGCACATTTCATAAGATATGTAACGAGGCTCCCTTTCCACGATCAGAGAATGGACTTGAGAAAGAAATGGGACTGATATTTAATTTTAGAATACAGAATGCTGATTGGATGACTGTATCATGAGTTGGTCCCACCCCAAAGACTGGGCTCAAGGAGGAACAAAGGAAAGGTCAGAGTAGTGAAGATTACTGGTAAACGGTGTTTAATTTGAAACAAAGTAAGTAAAAATAGTGCAGGGGCCTAAAGGTTTTTTAGGAGCCTGCAACTGTCAAAGCTGGGCGCTGACATTTCCAAATACTAACTTCCTACCTAGGGGTGGGCGGAATTTGTATAGTTGCGCTACGCAAAACTCAGCGAAACAGTAAAAAATCTCCGAGAGCACGCAGAGTTCCGCGAACAAGCGGAATTGCTTGTTCCGCCCGTTCGCGAAATTACCCAAATTCCGCAAATTCTGCGAACGGAACGGAATTTACCGCCCAGGCCTATTCTTACCTCGTGCAAACTCATTCTCATTCTTGCTTTTTCCCATTTAACTATCTTTCTCTTCCTCTGTTCTTCTCATTTCCTGCATCTCTCTCTCTCTCTCCCTCTCTCTTATTCTGAGTCAAAGTCTGATGATAAAAAGAAAAGTAAATCCTTGTCCCAAATTAGTGTTTTTTCCTTCCTCCTACAACCACCTGCATTACTTATGCACTGCTAGTTGAATTTCACAGTGGTACTTCATTCTAAGTATGCCACATAAAACTGACATTTATTTTGGAAATAGTTTTGATAGCAGTAATCTGAACATTAATTACAAAACAATACTTGCACAACAAAGACGTGTATACATTTTATTTCAAGAATAGAAAAATGTACAAGAAGGTAAGAAAGATCATACTGTTGTGTACACTGATATTATAGAAGAATTGACACTTTTTATGTCACTATGTTTCTCATTTTCTTCAGGGGACTCAACTATGGTCCAGCCCCGTGCAGCAAGAAGCCTTATCACAGTTGATTGCTGTTCCTCATGAAAAAATTGTACTGACCTCTGATGTTAAAGGAACTATTAAAGTTTGGAATGGACAGAAAGGAGAGGAGCTGGCTGCGTTTACTACAAACACTGCAAAATGTGTAATGGCGATCTACATATTACATGGAAACATGTTCGTGTCTGTAAGTAATGTACATAACGTATCTGTATAAATTAATGTATTGGGATTTACATAGCATAAACCTAGTGAGCTAATCAACAATGCACTGAACACAGATGAAGTAGAATGGTGCAATATAGAGGATGGAGATGAGATGGGATGCAGTAAAGACAAAGAGGATTAGCATCTGAGGATCATCCTGGATGAGATATTGCTTGAAGAGAAGGGTCTTCAGGTGCTTCATGAAGAGCACGCATGAGGGAAGTTCCTGATTCTGTGTGTTAAACGTAGCTTCAGATCTCAGGATCATCGCAGGACAAGGAGCGGCACCTTGACCTCTCCTTCCTGCATATATTTCACTCAAGCCTGAGAAGGTCGCTGCTAGGCCATTGGGGGGTCTTGGTCTCTCTTGGCAGATATGAGAGAGGGCTCAAGATTATAGCTTGGTAGATGGTACAACCAACTTTGGAAGGGATGCTGCCTAATAGAGGTTCAGTATTTTCACTTAGGTGTAAGCATGTGACGTATGGTGCTCTCTGGTCAAAGGAGGGGTTGGGACTTTCAGGAAGGCGTTGCAAACTTTTGACATTTAAGCTTCCATGGAGGATTTTTTAGGTAGGGAAAGTATACAAATCTGTTTGAGAGATAAACAGTGAATAGACTCTTTTGGATTGATGTACATCTGTGTAGTGAGTGGGTTTTGAGACATTCTTTAAATAACTGTATTGTCCTTTATTTGCTGGGTCTGTCTGCAAAGACATTCATGAAAATGAAATCAAAATCTGTTTGTCACTTATGAAAATATTGTTTTTTTGCTACCTTGGGTCCAGGGACCAGGGTTATGTTCTGCAGGCCTCTTTCAGACCTAGACCATATCCTTAGTATTCTATGCACAGTATGCACATGTACTGCATGCAGGAAATTACAGAAGTCATTGGTATGTGTGCTGTACGTTTAGGACATTGACGGAGGGCATGCCATTCCATGCCATGACCAGTAATGATTTGAAAACATGAGCAGGTCTGTGGTGGTGACAGGGAACTAACTGTACATGAAAGTAGGTGATACACAAGAAAAGTACAATATTCATTTGGAGCAGTTACAGCTATAAGCATAAGCCCCTATGTAATGTATTCTATTTAGATACAATATATCCAGCACAAACCAGAGAGGCCCTATTAGCTTTATTAGCTTATTTGTTTACTAAATGGGCATTTTGATCGAACTCCAGAAAGTTACCGGTTTCTTTGAACAAGACTTGGGTTGGATGCTGAGTATGTATTTAAGAGAGGAGAAACCCAGCAAGAACTAAGGCAAGATAAGGCAACTAAACCACCCAGTAAGCAAACACATCAAATAGCTACAGGACCCTGTCTGCAAGGTAAGTGTCAGGAAGCTAAAATTGCTAATGTTGGGGCATAGGTATCTAAGCACCACTGAATTCACCTTGCAGCTGACTCAGTCACAAAATGTCCATGGAGTGGCTAAAGATGTGGTGGGGCGGAAATGAGGGAGCATGATAGATGAATAAATAAAATCTGTATTTGTAAAGTGCAAACTACTCACCCTTACGGGTCTCAAGGCGCTGGGGGCCGTCATGGAAATTAAGTGAGCTATTGCCCAGAGTCACATGGTGCTGAGCTGAGCTGCCGCCGGAGCCGGGGATCGAACCGTGAACCCTGTGCTCCGAAGTCAGCTGCCCTGGCCGCTGCACCAGATGCAGAGCATCTTGAGCGCATCTTGAGAGCATCTTGAGAGATACTTATCATGTGGATTGTCACATTGAGGTATATATACACCCAGGCTTTACGGATCTGTCTTGCACAGCAGAACTATAAGTGCATGGGCAGGAGGCACTTTGGATAATGGGGTAATCCAACAGACATTTTGCATCTAGGAGAGCATTGCATAACTGGTATGATTGGCCTTGAACGATATGCAGAACCTACATAGTAGTAACAGGACAGAGCAGGCAGGATTACTCACAGCATAGGGCTTAAACAGGAGGTGGTGGAAGACAGTGATGTTAAGGCATCAGAGTAAAGGGTGCATATGGTATTTGTATTTGGATTCAAGCTAGCCTGGCTGATGACGGCTGATTAGCCATAAACCAGTCCCAGGATGCTTGTTTCCGGTCCATGGAAGACATGGCTTGGCAGTTCGGGCTGGACTGTTCCCATGAGGCACAGGGTCAGACTGATTTGCATATGACTATGTCTGAACTGGGGTGGCGGTGTGATGTAAAGAATGATGATGGATTAAACCCAGATCAGTTGACTGGGGGTGAGTGCTTGCAATGTTCAACACTCCGTCCATCATTCCCTTTGGTTTTGCTTTGTTCACCCTAAGTTGGCAGGGTATGCCCAGACGTGGGTCCCTTGCTCACTTTGCCACTGGATTCAAGCTAGCCTGGCTGATGACGACTGATTAGCCAGAAACCGCCCCAGGATGCTTGTTTCCGGTCCAGGGAAGACATGGCTTGGCAGTTCGAGCTGGACTGTTCCCATGAGGCACAGAGTCAGACTGATTTGCATATGGCTATGTCTGAACTGGGGTGGGGGAGTGAGCTAAAGAATGATGATGGATTAAACCCAGATCAGTTGACTGGAGGTGAGTGCTTGCAATGTTCAACACTCCGTCCATCATTCCCTTTGGTTTTCCTTTATAAAACAAATTATGCTTCCCAGAATTCATTATTGGAATTTTGAACCTTTCACAATATTGGTGACATGTAGTTTGCGGTGTTGCTTGCTGTGAAAGATAAAACCCTATATTTGGTATTTGAGAAGAGGATTGGAGAAAGAATTTCCACTTTGTTGGTGGTCATTCGCTTTTGGATAGCGAAGTGAGATGGGGATGAGTGCAGAAGGAGGAACACTCCATACACAGTTATGTCATCAATGATGTAATGTCAGCTGTATTGATGGTATCAATCATCTCATAGAACATGTCATGAATAATGTAATATTTGAGGTCATAAGCAGAGCATGGTAAGGGCACTAGCTATAGTAACTTCAGTTAACTATAACTGGTGAATTTCATTTTAATATAAATAACCTACTGCCGGTCACCAGTAGGTAGTTATAGTTAGGACCTAGTTTCCATGGCGAGGGCGCGAGTTCTAGTTATCTTAGGACACGAGTTACAGTTTCTTGAAATAACTCTTAACTATATTCTATGGTTTTCTATGGTCATAACTATAGTCTATGCTTTAACATCCCTGTTAACGTTGTGTTTTTTCAGTGTGCGTGTGTGTTTCAAAGTTTCCATTTATGAAATTTAAATTTTATGTAAAGTACATATCTTACAAGTCCTTTGTGTAATTTCTAATAGTTAAGTAGCAAATCGGTTGATGTTTTTAGAAATGCTGCACCTTCAACTGTAAGAAAGCAATACCATGTCAAGAATAACAAAGTGTAGTGTATGACAGTTTTGTTGTTGGGTCTCACATTCGATTGCATTTAAAGAAATATATTGTGTAGGTAGTACATTTTTTTTTTTTTACACTAATCAAAGTGAGCTTTTTTGTGGTATCGGCTCAACATTCAGGGCAGATGTATTAGGTTTTTTAAGACAATACCTTTGCACTGTTAATTATTTACTCGTACTCCGAGAACGCAAATCTGGTTACTGCATTGCAATTAAAAATCATAAATATGAATGTATCTTTTCAAGGTGTGTTTCTTTCCTAGTGACACATTCTGTACCTGGTTCCTCCTTCAGTCGAACTTTCTCGTTAACATGAATATCACAGATTTTAACGACGTATGTTTGACACAGTTTGCAAGCACGAGTAGTGAATTTAAGTTAAAAAGATGTAACCTCACAAATACCAAATTATTTTATTTATGCCTTCACTGCATATACTGCCGAGTGAGTTTGTGATCCAGTTTACTTATTATGAAGAGGGAAACTTCAACTGCATAACCTACAACCTCGTTTTGATTAATGGTTCTTGCCATGCCTTATCTTTTATGTTTCATCATATGGTTTAGAAATGATGTCATTTGTTCACTATTTGTCCCACTGCTCATCATCTCAGTGGTCACTCTATTTCAGGCAGGCATCGGAGGAGGCTTTCTCTACACGCTTGGAGTGGCTGCTCTAAATGAGATATCCCGTATTAGAGTGTACACAGATGATGCAGTCGACCTGGTACTCTGCTCTCCAGACACTCAGTGGATAGTGGCTGCAAACCTGTACAATGTCAATGAACTCCCAAAGGTATGTTGTTCCTCTTCATGCATTTTGTGTGTAAATTCTGCCTTTTTGAAAATGACTCTCTGTTTTTTATAGCTTGTGCTCCAACTGTTGTAACCTTATTCTTCCTCCTCCTAGTTTTCATTTCAAGCAATTCAAACATGGTGCTGCTGCTCTGAATTGTTGTTCTTTAGTAAAAGTGTATGTCACAGAGGCCAATTTCACATTTTCTGTCCTATGGTAAAATTAATTCTTGACTCTGTTAATGACATGGCGGAGGACATTTGGCATTAGCACTTGTATTTCAATACTCAGCAGCAAATGTATTAAATCAACAAAACTACATTTCTGAAGGTGTCTGGGAAAAATGTAGTCCAAAAAGTAAAACAATTGCCATCTTCAACAAATGCAGGGCAAGTCTGGTGATACAACTTTAACTCTTTGAGCTCATGTAATATATACTGAGAGAGAGGTTGGGCCTGATTCCCAGACTGCACTTTTTGGTATGTTTTGTAGTACTACAGTAGTACTAAAAAACGTATTACAAAGTTTTAATCTCAAACTGCACTTTTGTAGTAACTTACACTTTAGAGTAAGTTTACAATTTGTTGGTTTATAGAAACTGCACTTTTGCAGCAACTTACACTTTCGTAGTAAGCCCCTACCTCCATTATTTTCAATGGGAGGGTGTTGAAGTACCAGTGGTTGGCCATATGTAGTGCTGGACTTAATACACAAGTGGTTTGCCGGTATTACTTGTGCAGACAACACCGTCCTCATGGCCCAAACTTTACTTCACTCCTTTGGGAAGTTTATGGAGGACCAGGACCTGTTGGTCAACAACGCCAAGTCATATGTGATGCAGGTGGGGTCGAGTTCAAGGAAGACCTTTAATTTTAAGGTCAGGTCTACCCCAGTCCCTAAGACTAGCGCCTTCCCTTACCTGGGGGTTATGTTGGTCGCCAAACTAAGTTGGGGCCCTTTGAGAAGTAAAGAGATAGTGGAATTCCTATGGGCTAATGTGGCAGTTTTTAGGTCTCGCGAGCCAAAGGCTCGAAGAGACATTTTATATGTGGGATTTTCAGAGTGCTACCCACACTTTTGGCTGGCCTAAACCTTGAGTGCATATTCACATGCACGTGCACAGCTGCTCCTCTGCTCATTGCATTCCCCCCTCCCTTCTCACCCAGACCTTTGATGCTCTGCTCGATTACTTTCACTTTTGCCGCTTTGATGTTTGATCGCAAACGCGATCACTTCCGCTTGTTTTATTTCCTTTTCAAGCACTTCCTGTAGCCGAGAGGCATGAACCTGTGGCAGGGAGTCCTGTTTCCAAGCTAGGTGCTGTGGACACATCTTAATAGGTAAACGTTAGGCAGTCACTGATACCCGTGGTTTGCACGGTTACCCATCTAGAGAGCATTACGTTGTTTTGGTGTAACAGTCACTCCGAGTCCGATGTACCGTCGCTTACTCCCAGGTTCCTAGCGATTGGCCCCTCCTTACCCCCTTAGGCTTGTTGTATTTATTACTTTATTTGTTGTAAATAGTATAAATATAATGTTTCTTGTTACATTGTGCTCACTGCCGCAGCTGCGCACCACTCAAGGGCCGCCTTGGTTCATAAACTGCGCAGGGCTTGTAAAGCAGCGTGCTCCTTCTCGCACTCGAACCCGTGGTGTTCGGTTTCACACATTCTTCTGCAGCAGGCACATTCCTTACTGCCGTGTGACAGGAAGGGGGGGGGGGGCTGCCTCTCCCAAAGAATGGACGCTGTTTACAGTCGGCCTGTTGGACGAATCACCTTTTCACAATGGAATTAGCCCATCTCTTCCCTTACGCAGGTGGGAGAATTGGACTGCCCTGGTTTGTTTATACTGCACACGGTTTCTGTTGCTACCCTCCTCCCTGGGACACTCTATTCCTTGCCGGCCGTGAGTGAGTCATTTATTTACTGTATTTACTGTTAGCAGTTTTACACAGGACAGACTTGACCTCATGGGAGACAGAGCGTTTCACCGAAGAACAACTTGCCAGTTTACAGTTAGCTACGCAAGATAAAATTCATGATTTATGAAACCGCAAAGAGTAAAACTAAATAACACAATAAATATACGCTACGGGGTTACATGTGGTAAAATAAAATACTACAATAACTCCGTTGATTCTGATCTAGAGGTGGGCGAGTCAACAAATTGCAGGGGGAACAGAGTCAAGGCTCTCGCGTGACTCCAAGAGTCTGTGGAGGATATTTGACATGCAAATCGTGCAACAAACATCATCTAAAATTTAATAAAACCACTTGAAGATTCAAAAAAGTGCATTTCTTTCACATGCGAAAGTGTTGCACCTGAATCTGAGTGATAGTTTTTAAACGTAATTTACAAACATTCCTGCCTGCCCTGCTCCAACGATAGTGAACTAAAAAACAAGTCCGTTGTCATGTTTACCCTACATTTGGCATATATTTGTGTAAATGATAGTCTTTTAAATTAAATTTATGTGGAAACTCGCATATTTGAAGGTACTTTCATATGTGTATAAAACCTACTTTATTGTTAATCAAAGCCTTACCAATTATCTACAAGGATGAGAAAGAAACGAGCGCAAAGTCCAATCTAGGAAGGGAGAAAAATAAACTTAAATCAGTATATTAAAGCATTAAAACTTAATTTAATCAACAATATCTGTGTTTAAGCATCAGTGTTTAATTTGTAAAGGAATACGTGCTGGAGCCCGAAGTTTTGTTCAGAAGCAACGCGGCCAGAACTATTAAAGGTCGGGGTGCCGTATACCAAGGCTGCTTGATCTTGATTCGACTTCATGGCGCTTTCTTCCTCCACCTGACCCTCTCTACCCTTTTATCTTGCTCCTGCACATTCTTTTTCCATCCCTGTTCTCTCACTTTGTCACTGCGTTGCAGTCTTTTTCTTACCTCTTCCCTTTGTATTTTTCTGCCTGTTCAGGCCCTGCAACCAACTCCCAGAGAGGGGCCAACGCCACGTGCCCTTCGGCTGTACGTGACGGGGTGGGGAGTTGCTTACCCATGGGTGGTTGGGTGCAAGACCCTGTGCCCAACCCCACACTGTGGACATGGAAAGGCCACAGGCCAGGCACTGCTGTTAAACCACGCAGTGCACAGTCAAGGGCTGTGTGCAGCACAGGAGGCTAGCCACCCATGGGAGAGTGAGCCCAAGGGCCCAGCCCCCACTTTGTGTACACCACCCAACCCCACCCTGTGCACATCCATGGGGTATGGGCCCCAGGCCTCGCTGCAGGCCAGGCCCTGCTGCTAACCCCACATTGCGCATGGCTGACTGACATGAAACATATTTTTCAATTTTTGTAACTAGGAACGATGACTCCAACAGGAACTTTTATCTGTTTTTTAAAACATTTCTTGACTTTTATGTTTTGTAACTTTTTTAGACTGATCTAAAAAAAGAAAAAAGGGGCATCAAAACGTGGATGACATATTTAAGAACCCTACTTTTTAAATTATTTTTAAAAAGTTTCTTCATGAGCAGTCAACAACTGGTCCCTGCCTTCTGTACACTACTTTTCTGCAAATACAACATTTCAGCAGTCCATACAATATAGTGCAATGCACTGGTGCAGGGGGTTGGGGTCACAACTCAAAGCGGCAGCAGCATCAGGAGGAGCAGTGTCCCCAGCCCGGAGAGTGGGTAGAGTAGCAGTGGATAATAACCTGTTATTTGTAGAACGCAAACTAATCACCCCTAAGGGTCTCAAGGCGCTGGGGGCCATCGGGCCGCCGGCGATCGAACCGTGAGCCCCCTGCTCCAGAGTCAGCTGCCCTAGCCGTTGTGCCACACCTTTCCCACCTGCGCCACACCTCATATAAAAGCTCCTTCATCCTGGTCATATTTTCGCTTTGTAGCGATTAACTGCCTGCTGTGGCAGTTTTTAGGTCGAGCCTGTAACAGCGCACATGCGCTGTTCTTGCGAAGACTTCATGTAGGGGCTCTCGAAACTAACCTAAGAATCGCACACGCCGTGTGCTTTTTGTTTTGGCCCACGCTATTGGCCTTTGCGTGCGTCTTTTTAACAAAGACAGCACACAATTGGCCAAAGGCGGGCACATTGCTCCGCCCATTGCCTATTGGTGTCGGTTACCCGCACGGCCGCCATGTGGTTTCAATTATCGTGCCCAGACACTGGTGCGATAATTGAAACCAGATGTCTCGCTGTGGCGCACGCGCACCATTCGCAGGCTTGTTTTCTCTCCTTGCGAAGTGATGGTCCGCTCTTAGTTGTTGGGATAAATATCACTGAAGATAAATCTTGTAATTTTGTAAAAAGGGTATTTATGCATCATATTAAGTAAGCCTTGATTTACAGCGTACTCGCCTTGGAACTTCTTGTTTTTTAAAAGCTTCTATCACAAGACGTTCTATATGAAAAATGAGGCTGCATACTTTAAATGGAATATTAACGTGCCTAGAACCGGCTGGATGAATTGGACAATTGATACCGCTTGGGTTTATTTTATGCTGGTCCGAGTCCTCATGACAGTTTATGCTGTTGGATTATTGTGGCATACAGCTTTAAGAGAGCAGTTATAGTGAGCTGTTTGGAAAGTTCAGATCACGTCTGCGTCTGAGAGTCATGCTTTAGGCAGACTTGAGGAATGCACTGGCACCGAGCCCCTTGCCTGACGCTCGGAAACAAATGACTCCCACGGTAATATTTCTTCTAAGTTAAAGCGCCAGCTGAGCTGAGAGTTGCCCCTACCTCCGAAAACGAGAATAGTCCAATGGAGTCTCAGAAAATTTGGATAGGAACGAGATGATAGGCAAGAAGACAACCCGTTCGAAATCTTTCAGAGACAACATCGACAAAATTAGTATAAAACGAAAAAAAAACTACAAACCTGTAGCCAATGCCTGTCGCGTAAACAGCTCGTTGACAAAAAGAGAAAATGATAATGGTAATCATGCCTCGGTGACTTCAGAGTCACAGGCGCTATAGAGTCTCTCTGGGTAGCCTCAGATAAAATGGAAAAATGGCAAACAACAAATACCAATTTTTGAAACAAAATCAACAACATGAAATTATGCACTTCGACCAAAAAAGCAAACTATTTTCTATTTTCGCTGAGCTACTTCTCAAAGTGAATCTCTAAAAAAGATGAAATCTGACTGATTATACACGAAAACAAACTGACCATTACACATACTGTAGTCAGTCACTAACAATGGTTCTGCCCATGGTTGAACGTCATGTCCTTTGATTCTCACTCATTAAAACTCTATTGTAGATCCAGGGATATATTTTCAAGGAAATGGCGCAGCGCTGAGAGCAATTTTGCAGCGCGGCGCTGCGTCCTTTAAAAAAAGCATTTGCAATGCAATAGGTCTCAAATTTTTCGTGAGTTTGAGCTATTGACATTTCAAATGACAATGCCTTTTATTTTTGTTTCCGTTTTTAAAACCTAAATAAAAGGCATTGTAATTTACAATGCCAATAGCTTAAACTCACGTAAATGCGAGACCTATTGCATTGCAAATGCTTGTTAACTTTGCCTCGCGGTAGGGCAAAAAAACAATGGGTGCAATCTTATTTATTTATTTTATTTATTTATTGAGTTTTATATAGCGCTGGCTAAACCCGGAGGTATCAGAGCGCTTTACATGAGGAAGAAACATTGTTTCAGAAAATGATTACAAAGTTACCTCAGTTATTGGAGCGTAGTTACAGGAGTTACAGGAGTACAAAGCATAGCATAAACATGAGGAAAAAAATAGGCAAGGGGAAAGAAGATTAGGGGAGAGAGGGAAGTAATAGGGGAGGTAGATGGAGAATAATGGAGGGAAGAGGAGGGGGAGGGTGTAGGAGGCACAGCAGGGAGACGAGGAAAAACAGTGTCCGACGTCCGGCTGGGTAGGTGACGGCCGAGGGGTGAACCAGAGCCAAACTCCTCTATAGCAGCATGGGACAGCTCCACCGGTCATCGGCCGAAGATTGCTCGGTCATCGCAGTACATACAGAAAGGTGACAGTTTCCACCTGTGGGGGGCATAGTCCAAAAGTTCCATTGAGCGCGCCGATCACAGTGTACGCTGCTGTGCTCCCAGCGGTAATGGGATAAAAACCCAAGCCTCCTCTGTGTGAGACTCCCTTGTCTCTGTGGACTCTCTGAGGGGTCTCTGAAACTCCAGGGTATAAATGCTGGATCCCTCCCCAACAAGGGGAGAAGGAGTGCTTAGGAAAGGGGCCCACTCATGGTGGCCATTATTAGAAAATTGTAGTCCGGGCAAAATTCACCTATGTCGATAACACCTCAATTTCAAAGCGCTCTTGTCCTCATGCACGCAGTTATGCCAGCGTAGCGTTATCTGTTTCGTTTCCTTGGAGATCTATAGAGCCAAGTGTTTAGCACAAGTGACTTATGGTAGTGAAATTTGGGGCTACACATTTTAGGAGGAGCTACAAAGAATTGAAAATAGGTTCCTGAAACGCCTCCTATGTGTACCCTAGGGAACCTCTACCTTTACAGTACACGAAGAAGTGAGTATGCCTTACCTGTCATATTTGTTGTTGTTTTGGCCCCTATCTTAATGGCTCAAATTTTTGTTGAACAAGGGGAACACCTTAAATAAAGATATCCTAAGGGATTGTATGGCTCTTTACTACGCCCACTACATCCTTTGGTTTAAATATATCCTGGAAGGGTTTAGGACTCTTGGAAGGGCGGATCTCTTCAGCGACCCGGATGCAATCAATAGGAAGCATTTACTTTGGGCTAAGGAGTCTTTCTGCAGACTGCTGGTGGTGAGCAGGGAGGAGCGTGAGCTAATGAAGCCTAGTGTACATACAACTCAATAGGAACGGAGACCTATACCAGAAGGTTGTGGTCTGTGAGGAATTTCTCTCTGAGCACAGTTACTCCACCAGCCGGCTTGAGTCGTGCCACACTCTGAGGCAGACGGTACTAACAACGAGTCCCCCGAGCATCTTGATTGCTTTTGCAGCACCTTATAAATAACAGACTCGGTGCGGCACGACTCCAACCGGCTGGTGGAGTAACTGTGCTCAGATGAAATTCCTCACAGACCACAACATCCTGGTGTAGGTCTCCGTTCCTATCAAGTTGGATACCCTGACTTGGCAGCAGGACGATTGTATGCGGATCTCTATTCAATCATACAATAGGATCACAAACAACATTTCCCATCCAGTCACACATTGCGGCTGTCCGAATACCCCCCTTTGTCTTAGTCCTGAAGAAGACCCGCTTCTGACGCTTATAAAGCTGCGGTACTGTCTAGGGTCGAAACGTCAATGTTATTATCACTCTAATCCTTACAGTCTCCTGGACCGGAACTTCAAATCGGATCTGGGTCTGGTATTCATGTGTAAATCAATGGACAGAAAAGAATACGCTTGTTTATCCCCTACACTTGTGCCATTAATGTTTGTCATACCTGTATAGCACCATTGATCACACGTATCACTACATGTCACTTGTCCTGCCCTACAGTCACTAATGTTTCACCGAAAAACCTTGTTGACAGCCATATTTATTATTTGTTATGATTAACAATTTAGTAAATAATTGAACCTTTGACAATTGTTTCTTGTCTTTGTGGTGTGTTATCCTCTTCTCTTCTTGTGGAAAAAGCACGTGTCTACCACACGGAATTGTAAATTCAAATTGTATTATATACATTGATCAAAGTAATTGTATTTTCCCAATTGAACCACTTGTTTTATATACAACACAGGATTGAAGTCCCTAGCTTAATGAACATCTGGTGGAGCCATCTTCTACATAAATGTAATACTTCTGGACAAGCGCACAAACTATGCAGGAGTGGTTTTAGCTTCTAACCATACAGCCTGCATTCTTCAATTACCTCATCCTTCCACGAGAGCTCACATTTCCATATATTAAATAATCCAAAGTTCAGACAGATAAATATCATTTTGGAAGAGGCTAAAAAGAGACTTAAATAAATAACGCTATTGGCTCTTTAAGTAATTCTTGTCAAAAACATAACAAAAGTACCTTCAATTACAAGTTTATGCTGATCTAAATAATCTCTGTTAGCTCCTTATATTAGAATTGATTGTGCCCCAAAAATAAGATTGATTTATTTAGAAAAGTATTTTGGCTTGAAAACACTTCTGCCCAGATTTGTACTTTTAAAAATTCTGCACCTTATCTTTTAATTTTGAACCATAGCATCATTGTTAGAAATTGGGGTCTCTGGTTGGCAGAGGTGGG
Organism: Triturus cristatus; assembly: GCF_964204655.1. Classification (NCBI taxonomy): domain Eukaryota; kingdom Metazoa; phylum Chordata; class Amphibia; order Caudata; family Salamandridae; genus Triturus; species Triturus cristatus. The sequence continues at coordinate 140,072,569 of NC_140592.1, forward strand.
TACCTTTGTCCAAATCGGGACCCTTGCTTCTAGTCAGGGTAAGGGGAAACACACTTTAGATAACCCCTGCTCACCCCCTTGGAAGCTTGGAACATGCAGACAGGCTTATCCCAAAGGCAATGTGTAAAGTATTTGTACCAAAACTCACAGTAACACAGTGAAAACACCACAAATGGACACCACACCAGTTTAGAAAAATAAAATATCTTTATCTAAACTAAACAAGACTTAAAAATGACAAAAATCCAACATACACAGTTAAAAATGAATTTCAAAAGGTTTCAAGACCTTGTACCATAGAAAACGATGGAGGCGTGACTTTTCATCAAAGTACCTGTAGTTGCGTCAAAGATTACCAAGCCAAACAGCTGCAGCGTCAGAAAACAGAGATGCGACACTTCTCAGACCCTGAGGAGGCGATGCGAAAGTCCCGCTGCACGCAGAGGAAGGCTTGCATTGGTTGCGGACTGTATGGGGAGTGATGCGTCGATTTTTCGCGCTGGTCCGGCCCGCAGGTGATGCGTCGGAAGAACTTGCCACACAGATATGATGTGTGGAAATCCGGGATGCGTCAGCGATCGATGCGGCGGCTTCGAACGGCGCTGCGTTGGTCCTCTTCAGCCGCAATCCCTCGATGCGTCGATTTCTGTAGTTCTTCTTTCTTCCAGCTCCCAAACAGCAGCAACAACCTCCAGAGGCCCAAAACTGTCTCAGGCACATCTTGACAGGTCAGGACTCACAGCAGCATTGCTCAGGGGAGCTGGGGGTGAAGTCATTGTGTCCCTGAGACTTCAGGACAGGAGACCAGCACACTTCAGGCCTTTGGAGATCTCCTTCAAGCAGGGGACAAAGCACACAGCAAAGTCCTTCTCCTTTCCTTGGCAGAACCAGCAACTGCAGGCTAACCCCAGACACACAGCAAGGACAGTACTACTCCTCAGTCTCTCCAGCTCTTCTCCTTGGCAAAGGTTCCTCTTGAATTCCAGGAATGATCTAAAGTTCAGGGGTTTTAGGTTTAATACTTATATCCCAAAATGTCTTTGTTCTCTTTGTGCAAGGGGCTCTGAGCCCAGTTCAAACCAGTTCTGGAGGCACTCTGCCAGTGCACAAGAACCTCCTTTGTCAGTGTGGGCCTTGGTCCCAGACACACCATAGGGAGACGGAGCACACATTGTGGAAGGCAGGCACAGCCCTATTCAGTTACAGGTGCTACTCCTCCAATCACTCCAAATGCAAATCAGGCCTATTCAGCCTAGTGCTGACTCATCCAGACTCCTGGATCCACTGCACCTCCCCAGCCCCTGTCACTCCAAAGCCAGACAGTTAATCCACAAACCGGCAGAGGCACACAGAAAGGCTGAACAAGAAAATAGCCACTTTCTAAAAGTGCTATTTTCAAACACATAATTTAAAAACCATCTTTACTAAAAGATGTATTAATAAATTCTGCGTTCAGGGGTACTAAACTCAATTTTTCTATCTGTTGGACTTGGCCCTTTTTGCAGGGTCATCCCTGAACTTTTTTGCCTTCCTCCTGTATTTTTTCTGACCTGTTGTTGGCTGTTTTATGACTCTGGGCACTTTACCACTGCTGACCAGTGCTAAAGTGCATATGCTCTCCCTATGGTAAATGACTATATTGATTGGATTCCATGATTGGCTTATTTGGTTTACTGTCAGACCCTAGTACAGTGCACCAGGAGTGCCCAAGGCTTGTAAATCCAAATGCTGCTAGTGGGCTTGCAGCACTGGTTGTGCCACCCACAGAAGCAGCCTTGTAAAGCGTGTCTAAGGTCAGCCATTGTAGAGCCTGCATGCAGTCTGGTACTGTCATGCTGACTGGGCAAGTGCACCCACTTGCCAGTCCCTAAACCTTCCCTTAACTTCATATTAGCCAGACAGTCAATCCACAAACCGGCAGAGGCACACAGAAAGGCTGAACAAGAAAATAGCCACTTTCTAAAAGTGCTATTTTCAAACACATAATTTATAAACCATCTTTACTAAAAGATGTGTTATTAAATTCTGCGTTCAGGGATACTAAACTCCATTTTTCTATCTTATCCGTATGGGAAGATATGCTTGTAAAATGTTAGAAAACATTCCCCATTCTGTCCTATGGGCAAGTTAGCCTTTCAATAGTGAAAAACAAAATTGGCAGTATTTCACTATCAGGAAATATTACACACACCAGTACATGTCCTACCTTTCACATACACTGCACCCTGCCCAGGGGGTACCGGTGGCCCGCCATAGGGGTGCCCTATGTATAAGGGACTGGTAAGGCCTCGCAAGTGGGTGCACTTGCCAAGTCGATATGGTAGTTAGCAAACTGCGCACAGGCACTGCGGTGGCAGGCCTGAGACATCTTTTCAGGGCTACTCATGTGGGTGGCACAATTAGTGCTGCAAGCCCACTAGTAGCATTTGACTTACCCGCCCTGGCACACTCAGTGCACTTTACTAGGGGCCTACTGGTAAAACAAATATGTCAGTCAGGGAGAACCAATCGCAGTAGCAACTTACACAGGGAGCACTTGCACTTTGACACTGATTAGCAGTGGCAAAGTGCCCAAAGCATCTAAGCCAGCAAAAACGAAATCCAGCACAGCCTCAAAAACCCAGGGGGTAGAGGCAAAACGTCAGGGAAAAGCACACCAAGGATGCCAGGTCCAACAATCATAATATTACCTGCCTCAGAAAGAAGAATTCCATTCCTACTTTTTCTTATGTAGTATTCTTTGGCAGAGAAAATATCACTCAATAGTTATTGTTTGGAGTCGGATCTAGCCAATTGGTCATCATATTTGAAATAGATCCAGCACCATAGTTGACCAGTGGGTGCAGGTCGTGTGGTGGAGAGGGCGCTCTGTTACAATGGTCATACCATTTGAAGTATCTTAGCTTTGTGAAAGAACTTTGAGGAATTTTTACTTCCAACTTAAGAGGGACCTCCAATAATGGCTAGAGGTACTATGAATGTCTAACCAAGCTCAAGATATATATTTATACATGTGTGTATATATATTATATATATATATATATATATATATATATATATATATTCACTGAAAAAACCATAGGTTTCAGACATGTTATAGTTAGCGGAAATTTTACTGATAAAAAACCAATGAAATTCCCCCGTTATAGTTAGTGCAGGCAACTATAACTCACGCGACCGCAATCCTCTGCTGATGCTAATACTGTATTTAGACACTTATTTGCCCATGTCTTCTTCCATAAATTTTTAGCTATACATATATTAGAAATATTTTTTTTTCATAAAGACACATATGTCATCAGCAGAAGATTGCGGTCGCGTGAGTTATAGTTGCCTGCACTAACTATAACGGGGGAATTTCATTGGTTTTTTATCAGTAAAATTTCCGCTAACTATAACATGTCTGAAACCTATGGTTTTTTCAGTGAATTTGCAAGGTTTTTTAAATGCTAATTCCTAACTATAACGTGTGTGAAACCTATGGTTTTTTCAGTGAATTTGTACGTTTTTTTAAATGCTAAGTTACTTTACGCCATTCGTGGCGTGCACGCCCACTTAACGCAGTTCGTTCCGTGCGCGCACGGTGTGCTTCGCGCACCGTGTGCGCACGGTGAGCACGCGGTGCGCTTCGCGCACCGCGCGCCCACTTTACGCAGTTAGTGCCGTACACGCAAGGTGGGCACGCAGGGCGCTACGCGCACCGCGTGCCCACGTTACGCACCGTGCGCACATGGAGGACATATTATGCGCTTCCTTGTGATAGGTAATCTGTTAAATTTAATTTGTAAGTGATGACAATAATATGCCATGCACAGAGAGTGTTTTTTTTTTTTATTAAAATTTTTAGCGTAAGCGCACCGTACGTGTACGGTAAGCGTAATCGGCGAAATTTTCAAAAAATTAAAATTTACCGTTTTTGGCCTTTGAGGACTCAACTAACATGGCTATGTGCATGGGCGCTGTCTAAACAGCCCCTTTATATGTTTTTTGCCTTTATTTACAGCCCCCCCCTCAGAGTGCGAGAGAGAAAATGGCGGCCGCCGCTTCCTGGTTTCGACCGATTCGAATGTTTACTTAGATGTAACAGCCAATCAGAATCGCGCTCGCGCACGCCACCGTACGCGTACGGTAAGCTTACGGTAAGCGTACCGTAAGCTGGCTCAGATATATATATTGATTTAAAGGCTATTTTCTCAGAATCTACTGAACAGATTTACACCAAACCTACAAAAGGCACTTCCTTGACCTGAGGACTACCTCTCTGCCAAATTTCTAGTAATTCTGTTCAGCCGTTCGGGCTGTAGCCCTGTCTAAAGGTCCTATGGAAAAATGCATGGGAAAAACGCGTTTTGGGACCCCCCTTTTTTCTCAGCCCCCGCTTGACGAATCCCCCCGAGACTTTCAGGGTAGGAGCGGAGCGTAGCACCCCACCTATTTTGAGAAATTCACGAGGATTCGTCAAGTTATTCAAAATAGAATGTTGCGGATTTCCTATGGAAAAGGGGTCCTAACTATAACTACCTACTGGCGACCGCCAGTAGGTAATATATATATATATATATATAGCCAGTAGGTAGTTATAGTTAGGACCCCTTTTCCATAGGAAAACCTCAACATTCTATTTTGAATAACTTTGGCGCCGGTCGATGAATCCTCGCGAATTTCTCAAAATAGGTGGGGCGCTACGCTCCGCTCCTACCCTGAAAGTCTCGGGGGGATCCGTCAAGCGGGGGCTGAGATAAAAGGGGGGTCCCAAAACGCGTTTTCCCCATGCATTTTTCCATAGGACCTTTAGAACGAGCTACAGCCCGAACGGCTGAACAGAATTACTCGAAATTTGGCAGAGAGGTAGTCCCTAGGTCAAGGAAGTGCCTTTTGTAGGTTTGGTGTAAATCTGTTCAGTAGATTCTGAGAAAATAGCCTTTAAATCAATATATATATCTGAGCCCGCTTACGGTACGCTTACCGTACGCTTACCGTAAGCGTACGGTGGCGTGCGCGAGCGCGATTCTGATTGGCTCTTAGATCTTAGTAAACATTCGAATCGGCCGAAACCAGGAAGCGGCGGCCGCCATTTTGTGTATTTCACTCAGAAAAAAAAGAGTGAAAACAAGAAAAGGGGGCAATGAGGAGAGTTACAGACCCCCTTACATTTGTGAGGGGGTCAAAGAAGGACTGTAAAGTACAAAGAAAACATTTATTGATTTTAAAAAAAATCACGGGGTACGCGTACGGTAAGCTTACGGTAAGCGTACGGTAGAAAAAAAAAACAAAAAAAAATGAAAATCAGATTTAAGTGTTTAGATATTAGGGGGCTCTAAAAAGAGCCGTTGTGTTTATGAAATGATTTTTTAGTGGTACCTACAAGTAAGTACCGATGCAGAGTCTAAGGTTCAAGAGGAAGACTCTGTTCCCTTCATCATTGAAGTGCACACCATCTCCTCTATAAATGTCTTGCATGTCATAACGCAAGTTGTTGTGGTAAATGGCACCCATACCATAGTCACGGAGGAAAGCAGAAACAGATTTGTTGACGTGCTTTCTTGCTTTGTCATCGCACCGCGTGCCCACCGTGCGTGCACGGCACTAACTGCGTAAAGTGGGCGCTGTGCGCGAAGCGCACCGCGTGCTCACTGTGCGCGCACGGTGCGCGAAGCGCACCGTGCGCGCACGGAACGAACTGCGTTAAGTGGGCGCGCACGCCACGAATGGCGTAAAGTAACTTAGCATTTAAAAAACCGTACAAATTCACTGAAAAAACCATAGGTTTCACACACGTTATAGTTAGGAATTAGCATTTAAAAAACCTTGCAAATTCACTGAAAAAACCATAGGTTTCACACATGTTATAGTTAGCGGAAATTTTACTGATAAAAAACCAATGAAATTCCCCCGTTATAGTTAGTGCAGGCAACTATAACTCACGCGACCGCAATCTTCTGCTGATGACATATGTGTCTTTATGAAAAAAAAATATTTGTAATATATGTATAGCTAAAAATGTATGGAAGAAGACATGGGCAAATAAGTGTCTAAATACAGTATTAGCATCAGCAGAGGATTGCGGTCGCGTGAGTTATAGTTGCCTGCACTAACTATAACGGGGGAATTTCATTGGTTTTTTATCAGTAAAATTTCCGCTAACTATAACATGTGTGAAACCTATGGTTTTTTCAGTGAATATATATATATATATATATATATATATATATATATATATATTTATTTATTTCTCCTTTAGAGAGGGATAGCTTTGTCTGGGCAGAAGGGCGCAGCAAAACCAAAGGGGATAATGGACGTAGTGTTGAACATTGCAAGCACTCACCCCCAGTCAACTGATCTGGGTTTAATCCATCATCATTCTTTAGCTCACTCCGACACCCCATTTCAGACATGGCCATATGCGCCATATGGACAGAAGGGAGCACAGCATGCAGTATAAGTCAAAATAATACCCTTACAGGCTTAGAATGCCACATACATTATGCAAAAACTTGTACACAGCCTGATATACAGCCTGGCAGGAGCATTTTTAAAAATCTCCTGCCAAATGGTAGCAGAATTTTTATCTCTTTCCCTGCCTACACTGGTGCTGTCGGGGAAACAGATCAAGATATTGCTCCTGCCTGGAGCATAAATAGCTGCTCCCTCCAGGTGGGAGCAATGCCAGCTCCCATATCATGCAGGAGCCAACTGGGGTCCTGGGTCTCCACCGTGACCCCAACAGGTGTATGGTGGGTGCCCTGTGTGGGCACCAGTGGTGGGGTCCCTGGGGTCCATATACAGCCCAGGGAAGGGGGGCCACATGCCCCTCTCCCTACTAAATATGGCTGAACCCCGGCTGTATGGGTGCAGAAAGTTTGTATGCTTACTGATGGCAGTTGCATTGACATTCTTGTAAATTCACAATTTCAGAAACCAGCTACACCATTTATGAAAAAAATGTTACTAACAATTCCTGAAACCTTGCTACCGGGTAACACTAGCAGTGCATTCTAAGAGCACTACCTCCTAATTTTGTGAGATCACAGAAACATTTGGATTTTATTAGTCATATAGATGGGTTCAATGTATGATAGAGTTATTGGGCGGTCTTCTTTACAATACATCAACATTATTTGTAGGTCAGACCATTAAAATACGAATGGTGATGCTTTTATCTTAATGCATCGAAACACTATTTCATGTATTTAGGATTTTTGTCAGCATCACTTTTGGCCACCTCCAAGCTTTTCAATAGGTTAGAAAGTATATGATGAAAAAGCAAGAAAAGACTCTGTTTTGCTAGTTGGGTGACCCACTAGGTGCATCAGGTGACATTGACATTTTTTGTAGTTACAAGCACTAGTTCTAAAGATTTTCTGAGGCATACTTGAGAATCTTATACTACTCAGACAACTTTTTTATTTTACAGAGTTTTATATACCGCAAACTTGACCCAAATCCGGTATCAGTGCGCTTTACAAAGCACCAGTTGCATTACATGAGAACACATTGATTTTTTTTGTGATTTTTTTTTTGTTAGGCACGGGGAGATTAAGGGGCATATGTATCAACATCACCATTTGCGATTCTCAAATAGCGATTGTTAAGGAATCGCTATTTGAGAATTGCAAAACGGGATGTATTTAAAAATTCGCAAACTTTTTGCGATTTCTTAAAATTCCTTAATTGCGATTAGCAAATTGCGAAATCGCAATTAAGGAATACCTGCCCATTCATTTCTGTGGGCCAGGAGACCCATAGAAATGAATGGGAAGTAATTCTCAAATAGCGAATTCGCAATTTGCTAATCGCTATTCGAGAATAATTTCAAAGGTGCAAGGGTGTCATGATGACACCCTGATGCACCCCTGAAATGAGCATGTGTGTGCATATGGCGCACATACATGCCCTAAGGGCATGTATGAGCGTCACGTGGAACTTTGCAAAATTAAAAATAGTGCATTTTGAAAGGAAATCGCAAATTACCACCAACTGGAAGTTGGTGGTAATTTGCGATTTGTTAAGGATAATTCACACAACTTGGGTGCTTTTTACATATCATTTAAGAAATCGCAATGTGCGATTTCTTAAATGGTTAGGCAAAATTAAGAAATCGCTAAATTAGCAATTCCTTAATTTTGCGATGGGATTTTGCCTAATACATCCCGTTTTGCGAATTTTTACTCGCAAACGCTGTATTTTGCGATTCGCAGCGTTTGCGAGTAAAAATTAGCTTGATACATATGCCCCTAAGTGATTTGCCCAGAATCACAGGATATTCAGCGTCATTGCCGAGACTCTAACACAGTTCCCCAGATTCAAGGTCGACTGCCCTAGCCGTTAGGCCAACTCCTCTCCCCAACTAAAACGGATCAGTATTTGAATCAACAGTACAGTGAATTGTTGTTTTAATAGATTATACTTTGAAAGCCTTAATATTCAAAGCAACCTCTAGTCTTAAAAAGGAGCCATGATTGGCAACCACTGTGAACAATATGACATCTTGAAAACTATGGAAGTTCACAGGAATGCATGGTGGAAACGGATAATGTTGCATGTGAAAGACTATAATTTTGGTCGTGAAATTTGTAGCAAGAGTAAAGTAATTACATTTTCAACCTAATATGTTAAGTCCATAGTGGGTTATTTGTTAAGATTCTGTGACAGATTTGCACCTATCTCCAGGATTCACTACAATACGGGAACTCGAGGACTTATTGGCTAAGACGGCCCATCTTGTCTTATTTCATGCACAGTCAAGGGTAATACCATTGCCCAGATCTTTTTAAGGAACAAATTGAGTCTTTTCTGGTTTACATTTGGCTAGCATATCTAATTGTTTGTTATAGTTTGACTCACATTTCTGGAGAGTGCTCCACCACCACAATGGGTAATGCTTTTCTTGACCAGGTGCTGTAAGAACGTGGAATATTATTTCAGGTGGGTGGATACCCACCTCAAGGAATAGTGACACTATACTGTTAGGGTTAACCCCAAAATTCACTAAATGAATCTGAGTTCAACCCCCTGGTAGCTATGACTTAGACCAGATAGGCATAACATAGGGTAGTGTGTAAAGTCTTTATGTAGTACCAAAGTACATTTTAATAAACAAAATGACAAAGGCTTTAAGTGACAACAGCACCAATGATGGTCTACGGTCATGGTATTTGGGAACCTAGAATCACTTTGAGGCTGTCCGCAAAGGATCCCGAGGTTGGATACATCAAACAGGATGGCCCAGTCAAGGATTTTACCTTCAGAGTTGAGGCCTGATTTAGAGTTTGGCGGGTGGGTTACTTTGTCACAAATATGACGGATATCTTCTCCGCCACGTGCCATTGGATATAATACACTTGTAATACGGCAGACTGGATATCTGGCAAGTTTGTGATGGAATAACCCGTCTGCTGAACTCTAAATCAGACCCTTACTATCACAAAAGGAAGTCAGAATCCCTCTGCAAGCCAAGGCAGCATGCTTTATCTGGGATGGTCTCACCAAAGTCTGATAGGCATTGAACGAGATCCTGTTAAAGCCATTGATTTTGAGGGAAAAACTCACATTTCACTTCTAGTGCCATTGTTGCGTTGATCGGATATTTTCAACACCTTCATCTTTTCAAGATTTCTACTTTTGTACTTAGAGCTTGATTTAGATTTCAGCAAACAGGTTACTCTGTCACAACAGTGAAGGATATCCTGTCCGCCGAAATATAAATCCCAGGATATCCTGTGGGATTTATATTTGGGTGGACAGGATATTCGTCACCGCTGTGACGGAGTTACCCATCCACCAAAATCTAAATCAGGCCCTTAGTCTCAGAAATGGAGCGTGGATTTCTCTAGCAGGAGAAGACGACAGGCTGTAGCCAAAGAATGCTCCACTGAGTGAGATACTTTCTTGTAATCGCTGATGACACCTTGCTCTCCATCCGGAATCCCGTGAATTATTTGTACGCTGTACTTCGGGAGGTGGTTCGTTTTGGTGAGCTTTCCGGGTTAAAAATTAATTGGACTAAGTCCATTGTGTTTCCATTGATGCCCGCAACCACTCCCATAGAGCTAGATTTCCCTCTAGCCTGGACCACAGAGCCCGTGCGCTATCTGGGCATACAAATCCATACGGACATGGAGATAGTTTTCAAGAAAAACGATGGGAGGGCACTTACTAAATTAGAGGAGGACGTTGAAAGATGGATACGATTGCCTATATCGGTTTTGGGGCGGGTCTCGTTAATGAAAATGGTGAAACTGCCAAGGTTTCTATTCTTATTTTTAAATATTCCAATGGTTCTCCCAGCACATTTCCCTTACTGTCTGGTAGGGCTGGTAGCTCCGGATTTAGACTTGTATTACAGAGTTGCGAAAAGTTTGCATGTGTTTCATTGGATACACTGGACACTAGACCCACCACACTTACATGTCAAGAGGGTTGCAGTCGCTTCTTATGACCTACCTAATAGTCTGTTTTGCCCCCCAGACCGTCGAACGGGAATTCTTGACTCCATAAACTCTACGGTCCACACAGGGTGGAATTTGGTTAAGAGACAGGACTGTAACATTCTCTACCCCCCACTAGCTCCGCTGGAATGGAGCGTTTGCTTCAGGTGTGTGGAGACCGCGCAGTGATGAGGGCTTTGCAGACTTTGAATATTAATGTGAAAGGCGATCTCTTCTTGGAGGGGAGAGTTCGAACATGGGATGAGGCTATACCGGAGGTTGCCACTCCAACTCCATTAGTTCAGTTTCAGTATCACAGGGTGAGACATGCCCTGCGCGAGATCCTTGACGAAGACATGGTGGAGCCCCCTGAGGTCAACCCGCTCACACTTACACTACAGGCAGAAACACCAGTCAAGTTAGTGTCCAAGGTCTATGGAATCGCACAGGCTTATCACAAACACTCCTACACAAAGTCTAGACTGGAGTGGCAAAGGGACCTGGGTATAAGTATTGATGATGACACTTGGAGGTACTGCTGCGAGGCGACACGCAGCGTGCCCCTAAATGGTCGGCACCGCCTTATACATTTTAAATATTTGCAGAGAGTATACCACACTTCAGAGTGACTATTTAGATATGGGCTGTGCGAGTTAGCTGAGTGCGAGAGATGCAGTGTGTGTCCGGCGGACTCTCTGAATGTAGCCTGGACATGTCCCTCAAATGCCAAGTTCTGGAAAAAGGTGCTTCAGACATTGAGCGACATTACAGAGGTGCCGTTTCTCCCTGACCCGATTATAGCCTTGCAGGGATACACTAAGGGAATTAAGAAGGGACTTAGGCAATTAGTAGAAATGGGCATGCTTATTGCAAAGCATAGATTGGCCATGTGCTGGGCGCGAGGTCCTCCTCCTACTATGCAAGAGTGGTCGTACAACATGTTGTATTGTAACACGCAGTCAGAATTGTATAGCGAGTTGCTTCGCTCCCCCCCTAGCCGACCTAAAAACGTCTGAGGTTTGTACCAAACATACCTTGCTGGACAGACCCTTCTGACTGCAAGCCCTGCTGAGGTAGAAGACACAAGATAAAGGGTAGTGATCCTAATTAAAGGGGTGCGGGTATTAGCTCTGCTTGACCAATCTAGCAAATAATTTGTATTATAGGAGATCGGAACAGTACCAGTAACGTGTATTGCATAATTTAGTTGTGACTACTGTTGGTTTTACACACAAAAAAAAGGGTTTGCATTATTTTGCTTCTTCAACTGCATACTCACATGTGGCTGCCATGTGACCTATCCTATGTAATGGTCGGCAATTATCATGTAAATGTTAGGCATGACATGTTTTTATTGTTTACTGTGCAACCTGATAACTAAAATAAAAAAACTTGCTTGCCATTGCCAGCTGAAGTGGATTTGCAGCTGTGCAGAAGTTGCAGGAAGAACAAACCTGTTTCTTCAGTCCAGCAAAGTCGTGACTTTGCCAGATCTGCTCGGGATGTTAGTCCCGGTCCTCCATTGGCTGGAAGTCAGAATTTGTCCGGACACTTTGCAGTGGTAATCCCATTTTTCCTAAGGCTGTCATGCTTCAATGGGCTTCTGAGGGCTTGGTTCAGCAAAGGCCTTGTACCGGGTGCCATGCAGGTCCAGTTGTGACTGGGTAACTGGTCCCCAGGAAAACTTCAGCCTTTTGTGTTCTTGTAGCACACAGTAGATCAGCCTACTCACCCTTGAAGTCCACTTCTTTGTCCTGGGTGTAGGAAGGGGCAGATTCAGACCCTTCACTACTCAATTCACCACAAGCAGTCATCTTCTGATCTTCTGCAGGTCCGGAATGTGCTCAGAGGAGTGTGCCTTGAGGTGCCACATTAATTGTTGGCACTAGCTTGTGGTTGAGGGTGGCTCCTGGATGCTCTATAACCAACGGGGTGATGGTTTCTAGAGGCACCCCTACCCTTTTTTTCATCAGGTCCTATTTGTCCCTCGTTTGAAGTTCAAGCCCCTTGCGGTATCTCGTGAAGGTATTCTCTCCATTGGGGGTCATCTTGGCTCGTTGTCTTCAATCGATTTTTACTTTTAATGACAGGTACAGCATGGCCTACTCTGAATAATGTTCTATACATATTGTTTCTGCCCGTATCGGGAATTTGTTGTTTTTTCGGCGAAACCCAATTTTTTGGTCAAACTTTCTTTATTGAGTTTTTTATAGGGCACATTTTCATAGGGCACAGCATTGTACGAAGGTACAATGAGCACATCAGAAGTAAGCATTCGATTGATAATAGTACAGACAGTATACAATATGTAATTACATTTACCTCGTAAATAGACATTTCAATGAAAGCTTTGTCACCAAATGATCTTTCTCATTGAATCATAACAATTGCCCAACAACAATCCCCTCTCCTCTGAAAAACCTCAAACTATAAACCATGAGTGAGGATAACGGAGCTGTGTGTTGTGTGATGGATGTGGGAAACGAGGTCCAAGGGGACCTTTCTATAGGGCTGCGGGTAGTCACAGAGTCTTCACCAGTACTCCTATGATTTCATATCTGAAAAAGATAAAGTGCTGAAGTACAGGTGGGACAAGCCGTGGGTAGAAGGCCGACGGACAGGAAGGGCACCAGGGTGAACCTCAAGTATATTCAACATTTTTATAGTTATACAGGTGTATGTCAGTCATTCTTTCAACTGTTAAGGCCTGCCACATCTGGCATGCCACTGGGCAATAAGGGTGCCACTGTTTTTTTCCAAGAAGCCATCAACGCTGTCTTGGCCCCCCCACCCTAGGCATAACCACATGATTTTGTGATCGCCTGAGGTTTGGCGGTTGAGGGACTTATCTTGCAGACCCAAAAGGACGAAGCCTGACGTAGATGGGATCAGGTACCTCAAAATGTTTGTAATTTGAGCTAAAATTTCAGACCAGCAAGGACAGATTATGGGACAGTCCCAGCATATGTGACGGAAATCCCTGAGTAACCTGCACACTCTCCAGCAAAGGTCAGACGTCTTGGGATAAATTATTTTCAGTTTAGTGGAATAAAGATACTAATCATACAGTATTTTATAATGGGCATCTCTCATCCCCATAGAGTGCTTGAACCTAGGTATATCACATCATAGTTTCTGCCACAGCTTGTTGGAGACAGTGTCCCCTAGTATATTGGTTTAAAAATCTTTGTGTTGTGGCCATATGTGGTAGGAAGCCTCCATCAAAGGTGAATAGAGGAAGGAGCTCCTGCCTTTAGCCCCCCTCGCTTGTCTTACGAGTTTCTCAATTGGGGAAAGGTCTCTAGTGGCTGATGGTCTCACTTCAGGGTGGAGTAACCAATGTTTCAGTTGAGTGTAATGGTATCTCTCAGAATTTGGTATGCCAAAGTCTTGTTGGCAATTTTCAGAAGTAAGAATATCCCATCCAAGTAACAATTCATAGACAGTAAGACTCCCTCTCTCCCTCCAGAGATCAATAGGGCCCGGTGTAAGTGCTGGAGGAAAGTCAGGGTTAAAATAAATAGGTGTGAATTGAGAGGGGAGCATGTCCCATGCAGCTGAGCAATTCACATCATCCCAGGCTTTGATAGTCGTTTTTGTAGGCGTAATAAGGTATGCATTATTGGGGGCAGTCTGCTATCAGTTTCCATAAAATGCCCCATACATAGCAGCCCACCACCACCTGATCCATATGGAACTAGTGTTCATCTGATTCTCGCAGAGACCATTCGGATATCACTCTCAGCTGCGCCGCCTTATAGTAAGAAGAAAAGTCAGGAAGAGCCAACCTGCCAGACTCTTTAGATAATCGCAGCAATATACAAGGCTTTCGGGCTTTGCTATCCTGCCAGATAAAGCTGGTTACCAGCAAGTTTAGCGTTGAAAACAACTCCCAGTCTATTGCAATTGGAAGTCCCTGAAACAGATACAAAACATGGTGGTAAGACAGTCATTTTGATTGCATGGAAACGGCCAAGCCAAGATAGATACTTGGGAGACCACCTTTTGAGATCAGCTTTAAGTTGTTGAAGGAGCAGGGAGAAATTGGCCCTGTATAAATCAGAGATCTTGGGAGTCATCCTAATCCCCAAATATGTAAGATCTTTTTTAACCCATTGGAAAGGGGTATATCCCATTAGTGTCTCCATCTCAGATGTAGGAAGAGTCAGGTTTAGCAGGAATGATTTATGAAGGTTATCGCAATAACCTGCTACTCTCTCAAAAACTACCAGTTTCTGCTGTAAAGCCCCTAGAGAGATTGAGGGCATAGTTAGGGAAAGCAGCACATCATCTGCAAAGAGTGAAATTTTTCCCTTAACAGACTCAAAGGAAAGACCTTGAATCACTCACTTTTGCTGCAAGAAGCTCTATACTGAGGGTGAATAAACGTGGTGATGATGGCTACCTCTGGCAAGTACCCCGCTTTAATTAAAAAAGATTTGCGCCCACTCTTTTTACTAGTACTCGTGAAAGTGGGCTGGCTTTGTTAGCCTGGACCCTTTTGATTAATGGTTTGCACATACCGAACCGATGGAGAATATGGAAGACCAATCCAACCGGTCAAAGGTTTTTTCTGCGTCTGACAGCATAAGAACTGCCAGTATGTATTTTTTGATTGTCTTTTCGACCAGGTGGACCGCCCTCCTCTAATTATCGTGTGTTTGTTTCCCCTCAAAAGCCCAGATTAATCCAGAGGAATCAGATCAGATAAAATGTCTTCTTGCTGCGCTACTAGGATCGTAGTGTATAATTTGGCATCCATATTTATAGAGCAGTGGGCCTGTATGAAGTACGGTGGTGTGGGTCCTTCCCCAACTTTGGAAGGACTGAAATAAGTGCTTTACTCATCGAGTGTGTAACCCTTGAGAGGTAGCTATATGATTGAACTGTGTTGTCAAGTGGGATACTAAATGAGAGCTGAAAGTTTTATAAAATTGGGCCATGAAGCCATCAGGGCCAGGTGATTTCTGAAGTTTAAGGGCAGAAATAGCTGCCCGGACCTCGTCTTCCCTGATCGACACCCTATAGCTTCCATTTAATCATTGGTCACCTAAGGTTTGTCATCCCCTGCTGTTGTCATTGTCCCGCAATCTAAGTTGATGTGTTTAATCCTTAGTTGTCGTGCTAAGCGGGAGCCCACCTTTTTTCCCTGATCATGAGTCCCATAAGTCCCATATTTAATAAGTAACATAGTATACTCTGCCCTGTTTGTTTATATAGCTTTCAACTTCTCCTTAAGTGCAGTGACCTTTCGTTGGAGCGGTAATGAGGGAGTGACTTTGTGGGCATGTTCTGCTATTTGCAGTTTTGCTTCTACCGCAAACCTATCTTGGGTTTTTTGTTTAGTTAAAGTAGACAGGAGTTAAATGTATTTGCCCATTATAATGGCCTTAAAGGCATCCCAAGTATTTGACAGGTTAATATCCAGAGGATCATTTGTGTGAAAGAAGTTTCTAATAGTCTTACGCAATTCATCTTGGAAAAGGCGACCCCTCGCTAGTGGGCCAGGGATGAACCAACTACGATATTTAGGTGTTGGGGGAGTCCAGTCTAATGTCAGAGCTGCAGGGGCATGGTCTGAAAGAGATATAGAATGGACTTCAGCTTGCATAATAGAATGCTCCATTGATCGTCTCACAAAGGTGTAGTCAAGGTTGGAGTATGTGCAATGCGAATGGGAAAAGGGGTTGTAATCTAGAGTATAAGAATGGCAGATCCTCCAGGCATTTATGAGCCCTTTGCAACTGAATGTTTCTTTCAGGGCTTTAGAAAAGCTCCTAGTGGCGGAAGGATGAGGATGGGTGCTATACAGTTTCGGATTTCATCTCACATTAAAATAATCTCCCCCTCAGCAAACTCTCCCAGAAGGGTGAAACTCGATTGTATGAAGGCAGTCTGGGCTGTGGTAGGGGCATATATAGAGGCTATGATGCACATCTGACCTGCAATGTTCCCATTCGCCATCAGTAGTCTGCCCTCCTTGTCTGATTTACACCCTGTTGGTTGAAATTTGAGGGAGGAGTGGAAGAAGAGGGCTACCCCATTATGCTTGGTGGGGGCCGAGGATTTTTGGATCAGGGGTACGCTTTGTTGCACAATCTATGTTCCTCGCTTTGTTTAAGATGTGTCTCTTGCACAGCTATTATATCATGTCTCATAGGAGAGGGTGTATTTCCATAATTTCTGACATTTGGCCAGAAAGTTCAGCATCTTGACATTCCAGGTTAGTGTTGTTAGCACCATGATAACATGTACCAGGTAAATTCAAGCAATAGCTCTCTGTCTTTCTATCCGCACACTGCCATCCCATCAGTTCCCCACATCTGTAAAAAGAGAGAAGCCAATCTCCAGCCCCCCACCTCCACCCCCACCACAAACCAAAAATATCTCACTCATGGAAGAAAAACAAAAATAAACAAAGAACAGTTGGGAACCAAGTTCCCCAGCAATGGTATAATTCAATCTTAAATCGCATAGGTTGGGGCGTGAAGGTCACGTACCACTATATCATTCTAATAGTATGCAAATAAGATCAAGGCAATCTACCGATCTCATAGAGAGTTTTTGAAAGTAGAAACTGAATGAAGAGCACTGGATTAAAGAAGAAGTTTTCAAATACGATGAACTAAAGTCACACAGTTCAGAGGATACTATGATCTGAGTCCTGCTGTATCAAGCTTTGGTGGTCTGGATAGGAGGCTTGTGTCAGCCTGGGGCCTAATGCTTCCCCTGCTGTTTTGGTCATCTCTGCGAAAGCCATTGTCCTTTATTAGTTCCCGGCAATTAACTTGTGGAAGGTCTCTCTCAGAGTCCCTCGGCATCTCTGCATTTCAGAGATGGTATGCCCAGTAGCTTCACCACCTCTGCAATGTGTGTGAAGTGATGTGACATATTTTGATATTCAAAGGCACGGCCAAAGGGATAGGTTAACCTATATTTGATGTGTTTGTGGCACAGTTTATCCCTGACAGGTCAAAACTGGAGTCTTCAAGCAAAAGTGGCTGGTTCGATATCTTGAAACAGAACATGTTGCACCTTGGAAGGAGACTGATGCCACTTTTCTCGCGGCTTGCAAGATCGCTTCTTTCACTTCAAAAGAGTGCAATTTTGCTAGAACATCTCAAGGTCCTTTGCCTTTACCAGCGGGTAGAGGTACTACTCGGTGAACACGTTCTAGTTTGACATTGGCATGCTTGTCCCCCAGGAGTTCGGAAAACATGCCTACCACAAATGCCTCCAGGTCCGGGCTCTCCGCTCCTTCCTCCGAATTCAATAGATTAATGTTATCCCTTTGAGAACAGTTTTCTAGGTCTTCACATTTCAAAAGCGTAGCCTGTAAGTACTCCTGAAGTTGTTAGGTAGAGCCCTCCAATCGGCCCACACGTTGTTTCAGAGTCCAGCATTTAGTTTCCAAATCAAGAGTGCGTTTGCCCACAGAGTCCACATCTTGCCATAGTGTGGAGAGCCTGTCATTAAACTCCGAATAAAGAACGTCTAAAGAGTTAGACTAGTTCGCTTTTAATTCCTCTCTCAGCTCCTTCTTAATGTCTTGCAGAGAAGACAGGATGTCTTCCTTGGTTAGCGCCATTGCGCCGTCTCTAGCAGTAGAAGAATGCACATCTATGGACTCCGTCAGTTGAAGGTAGCTGGACACTCTATTCAGTTGTGTCTTTCTTGAAGGCATGTAGGCTACAGCCAAGGACCTGTGTAAAAGACTTAGGGAAATAGGTGACTCCGTGCATCCAGTCGCTGAAAGTTGCGTAAAACTTAAGAATTTCTCCATTAGTAAACTTTGCCATGAACGGTGCGATGCAAGGGTGAAACAGCACGCTATAGAGCATGGGACCCGTTTAATGGAGCTCTCTATGCACTGCAAACCTCATTAATCGTCACTGGCTAGATGGTAGCTGGGGTGGTAGTGCATTAACTTGCTAGGCCATCAGTCCATGGTTCTGAATAGTAGTCCCATCTGTGTCCTTAGTTCCCATGCATGCCGGTCCATGTAGCCCCTGCAGTCAGGCCACAGAGCAGTATTGTTTCCCCTTGCAGTACAGCCCTTAACGCCAGGAAGGGCCACCCATCCGTAAGGCCTCCAAGAAGTCCACGTGGAGCAGTCAGAGGCTACAGTTGTTGTGTGTTATCCCTTCTATTCACAGGAATGCTGGCCGGAAATAGCAAGTAAGCTCAAAGTATGGTGAGATCAGGAATTAAGGCTTGTTGCTCTGTCATCTAGAAAGCTTGGCTCCAGCAGTCCGCTACCTGCAGGCCGCATGTCTCGCTGCGACCAAAGCAATGTCCGCTGCAGTTGCCATTTTATAGTCCGAAAGTCTTGCTGGTCTCCGCCTCTTGGGGGTTAAAAGGCCATCTACCTGCCCTGGTGGTCGGCGGAGCACCGCTACTGTAAGGGTGATAATGGTGAGGTGTGGCCCATGGCATTTTGCTTGCCACAATTATGTGCTGAGGCATTTCGTTTGCTCGCCGGTGAGGCGCTAAGGTCCACAATTGTGGCCCAACTATATCCTCTTGCACCGGAGGACTCAATCTGTGCAGTCGCTGAGATGGCACTTGTATCGCTCTTCTGGGGTCTCCCGCCGAGTCGCCAGCCTCACACCGTTCAAGACATGGCGATATTGATAAGGTAATTAGGCAGGGGCTCTCGCTGCCTTGCCTTTACCGAATGCATGCAGCAGCGCTCAGGCGGTTTACCTCCACTAGGCCATGATGGTTGGCCACGCCTTGTGAAACCCATTTTTGACAGTACTGAGTTCTGCATCCGATTATTTTTTCCATGTGTTTGACAGGGATATGCCGCATACTCTCAACAAGTTTTGTGGATAGTTAGTACCACACCATTCTGAATCGTGCCTCATTATATGATTCAAGCTGTGAGGTGTTCAAGATGTAAGGTTTTCATCATAATTTATAATTGGTCCTGATGAAGGTTGCATAAGAATAAGGAACAACTGACCGAAACGTGTGTCAACATTTTTAACCATCCACTGTTGTTGGGCCTGATGGAGGAATGGAATTTAGACGAGTTTGCCTCATCACTTTGGGACTTTTGCTTTACATCGGGGTCTCAATTTTTTTGCTTTGGTTTGATTGAGCGGGTTACTCTAACTAGCATTTTTTCTATGTTGAGGCTCTGTATTGGGTTTGTTTGTGTGTTTGTCACAATCATGTTATTATGTATGTGTAATGTACTATGCAGGTTACAGTGATCTTTTCTGCATCGTGAAAGATTTAATTTCTGCTATTTGTTGACAATATATTGATTTCTTATGTATTGTTATCTTTAGTGCTTTTTTCGGTACTTTGAATGGTCAGGTTCTTTCTTAGTTTGAGTGGGTAGTCTTGTATCCGCATCCCCACAACCCTTGTAGTGTATTTGGATCTGTTTGGCTTACTGCGGAATGTAGGAGAGGTCAACCAATTCAACAGTATAACTTACTCCTAAAATCCAGGATGGGGGTAACACTCTCTCTTGGTCAGATGTGTGCCCTGTGATATAAGTAGCCTCTTCCTTTGTGGTCACTCACAATTTTTTCTGGGGGTAGCTTCCCTCCCACTGAGTTTGAAGACAGTCTGGCTAAGTGAACAAAGGCTTGCCTTCCCTAGGTCTAACCCTACATTTACGTTTGAAAGGAGAAAGCCCCTCCACCCTAACTGTTCTACATGCAAGGGGAATAAAAACACCTTCCCTCACTCAGTCTCCTGTTTCTGCTCTGGGAGCACGTTTCACACCCATGACGGTCAAGCATTTGCAGACCAGTTGTCAGTAGGCTAAAGCTAATTAGTCTACTAGATATCTAGGCAGGTAAAAGATAACTTTCTAAAAGTTACTTTTATTGAATATTTAGTACAAATCTGAGTTTAGCATTACATTGGAACTTTTGATAAATAAAACAAATAGTATTTAAATAACTTTTGTGGCAATGTCCTTTCAAAAGTTACAGGTTAAAGTTGGTAATCTGTACTTTGACATTTTCTAGGAGTCAGATAGACCTAGGTACAATACTGCCAGGAACTTGGGCTGTAAATAGGCAGGTCCAGTCCCATAAAAGGCTCTGTGCACAACACACAGGTATTTAAAAACGATTATATTGGGCAGAGAAAGCTAATAGAGTAGGAAGGAGTGGGTGGATCTTCCGCAGAATCTTCAGGAGAGCAGAACATAATGCCGCCAGTTTATGAGAAGTCAAAGATAGATTGCTATCTAAATAAAAGGTCAGATTTCTAACTCCAGTTGATGTAGACGATAGAAAATCCTATGGTGAAGGTTAGAAATCTTTAGGGAGTAAACAGGGTATCGAGTTTTAGAATAGCAAAGAACCTTGGTCTTTTCCCCATTAAACTTCAAGGAATAACATCTGGTTTTGATATGAGTAGGTTCTTCTACTATCTTGCTGGCAGAAAGAACTTCACAACATTCCTTTGATTTGACAATAAAATCACTTTACGTTTTTTCACATACAATATCTCTTGTATGGGTCTGGTATAGCATTGTCTGTTCTAAATGAATACATTAATATCAACATCATTCTTTTATGGAAATTCTTACATTCACATTTTCATTCTGATTAGTTTCTCTTCTTCTAGTCTTTAATCAAGGTTTTCTTTATGGCTGTACTAAAGATCCCTTGTGAACCTCCAGACATATTTTAGTCCCCTTCCCTACAAATTCTGTCTCTGTATTCACATTCACAAGGCAGCAGTCATCATCCTTGTGAACCCCCACACCCATTTGATTCTCCTTCCCCTAAAATCCTATCCCTGCATTTCCATTTCCTTTCCTCTCCAAACATGGGAAGAGAAGGCGGCACATGTGAGAATCCCTGATGAACCTCTAGACGCATTCTGCTGCCTGTTCTCTGTGCTGCCTTTCTATAGTGGGAGAAATGGATGTAACATATTCTTACCAGCACCTGTGGCCTCCTGTTGGGACTCTGGGACTTGTCTCTGATAAATCTATTTAGGATTTCTTACTCGACAGTATTTTACCTTTGTCTGGCCGATCTGCCTGGGGCTTGGCAAAAAGAAAGTCCAGCCTCCATTTCTGAAGGCTCGAAAGCAGACTCCCCTCTTCCCCCTTGATGCTGCTGTGGTCCTTAGAAGCTTTACAGTTGAACTGGTCTACGATTACCAATAAGTGCAGAAGGTTGGCTCACTGTCCTCCTGTAGCACACTGGCAACCGACCCACAAGAGCTGACAATGCACATGGCATTCAGTTCTCAAAGACCCACCCGTAGAAAAGCTGAATACCGACATTCATCTCTGTGGTTGTTCTCTGCATGATGTTTTCCTGCTATTACTAATTTCAAAGTATACAAAAGAGTGATGAATGGAATGCTTCAATAAATCTCAACCACTAGTGATTAGTCTGTGCAGCATCCCTGTCTGGTATTATGTTGGATTCCATAGCAGCTGAGGTTGGACCAGCCATATGCAACTCAGTCTTGACCTGCTCTGTATAAACAATTGAGCCCAAAGTGCCAGGCCAGGTCCTCCCTGAACCTGAACACAAGCAGCCCAAGAGCGGTTTCACCCTGATTGGAGCTCATCAGTCAGTGCAGCTTGGTTTCACTGGCACAGTGAGCACAGGACCCATGTCTGAGCATACCTGTTGCATGTAGGGCATCATACTGCAGTGATGGATTGAATTCTTGAATTAATCTCATCCACTGGTAATTACTAAGGGCCACATCCCATTCCACTGCTTTTTTGCAGACCATGCCACCTCAGTTTGAACCCTGCCATGTACAACTCACCCTTGCCCTTGCTCCAATAAGAACCGTCCAGCACGAACTGCCAGGCCAGGTCCTTCCATGAACTGGAGTATAAGCAACCCAAGACCAGTTTTGCCCTGATTGGGGCTCATCAGTTTGATACAGCCTGGTTCCATGGTACAGCAAGCACAGGAACAAAATGATGGATTCCTAAAGCACTCCAAAGATTTTTCTATAATGTTATACACAGGGGCGGCTCTTCCGCTAAGGTGGAGGAGTGTCGCCCCACTGCTTTAAGAGCAGTGCAGGGGAAAAATAAAATGATAATAACGAAACGGTATTATCATTTTATTTTTCCGTTCCTTGGTGTGGGGAGGGATGGGGTTGTCCAGAGCAGGGGCCAGGGGAGGAGTGGTGAGTCTTGGGCCGGCCAAACATTCATGCACACTTTGCATGTTCCCCACCAGACTGCATTACACAGCCTGGTAGGGAACATGCATAGGCTCCCTGTCCCCGTCTAAGCACCGAACCACGGCGCTCAGACCAATCACAACGCTGCAATGCAGTGTTGTCATTGGCTTAGTGAGCCTGGGAGCCCGTGTACTTCCTACGACGAGGAGAGGCAGCGGCTGGCAGCCGACCTGCAGGTAAGTTTTGTTTATTTTTTTATTTTCTACTCCCTCCACCCCCGCCACCGGCGTTGACCTTCCGTCCTTTGGTAGAAAATAACTTAGTTGATTTGAGTCGGGTAAGCTTCATTTCGCATAAAATTGTGTAACTGTTTGGAACGCACACGTGTTTACAGATTCATACCTGTGTTATCGTATATTATGCACCTGCGGACAGTCATACGACTGGTTACTCTTAGACCACATAGTTACTCTTGGACCGCAAAGAAGCGTTTTTTGACACAAAAACATTTTAAGTAATAGTTTATTTTGGTCACTTTTTAAGTAATAGTTTACTTTGGTCACATAACATGGGTGTGCTCTTTTTGGTTGCCTTGTAATCGTGGCGTTTTATTGTGGGTAATCGGGATCTCACCGTGGTATAGCTTCAAAGCAAGAGACACTTTCCCCACTGTCACATATTCTGCAACAAGCTTGTTTTTTTTCAAGCTTTTCTGTTGCCTATGAGCTATTTATCTCGCACCTCACTAATGCATGAAGGTGGTGAGTGGCCTTTTTTCTTCAGGAGATTGAATCCTAACCTGATTAGTTACCAGTTTTGCTTTCATTAAGGAAGAAAAATGTCGGACATTTCAGGTTTTACATTAAAATTCTCTGAATAAAGTACATGTCGTCCGAAGTGCATTGTGAGTTACAATGTAAAAATGTCATTTAAATAAATACAGTACTAAAGAAGCATTTTCTTACAGCAAGCACAGGACCCTCATCTTGGCATAACTGTCACACTAAGGGCATCGCACTGAAGTATACAAAAAAGTGATGGATGGTATACCTGAATTAATCTCAGCCACTGGTAATTACTCGCTGCCGCACCCCACCAGTCCATTGTTATTTACTCGTCATTTTGAATAAATATGCCTTGTAATCTACTATTGTACATGGGTAACTCTTCCTCCATACGTTTGAGACATTTAGCAGCACGTTTTCCTTGCCTGCTCCATTCTGACCTGGGATGACACAGCGCTCTTGTTGCTTGCCTGGCTGAAGAGGGTATTTAAAGATTCAGCTTCTGTTGGACCAGTGGCATAACAAAAAACCCCTGCGGTGCGGAGGGCCCTGCCCCCTCCGGCACTGGCAGGTCCCTGGCCTGAGATCTCTGGACTTGGTTCGTAGTGTGGATGCCCCCCCTGCATGTACTTTGCAGGTGGGCCACCTCAAGTTTCGTTACGCCACTGCGTAGGACATCTGTGTAGACAATATTGCCTTGTAACCATCATAACTGCCAGACCACATGATGGACAAAATAGTTCCAGGCATATTGATTGGTCTGTGCATGTCAATCTACCAATAACCTAGAAGCTCACGGAGCATGATTCTGTGATTTCCCCTGGGCTGCAGCAAAGGGAGACACCCTTAGTAGAAGGTCTGAGTTGGAGTCATTCTTAGTGCTGGGGCCTTCTGGTAGACAGCCTGGTTTCAGCTAGCTATGTTATTACAATGCGGCAGACCAGGAGGACCCACAGCACTGTCCTTCAGCTTGCACCACAATGTGATACATGTAAGCACTTACCACACCTGCAGAATCTGCAGGGGCTGGGAATAAAACTGCCAGACTTGTGTTACGTTTTCCTGCAAGGAATTTATTTGCTGAATCCACTCCCATTTATTGGTTGTCCACAGTTGAAGTTTCTCTTACCTGGGCATGCTCTACCTGGGACCGTAGGAGCAGTTTTGTCCATTGCCATTTGGACTCCTTGGGCTGTCATTAGGTTTTTTCATCCTGAGGAAGACCCTACTTGATATATCCACACACACACATTACTTCAAGGGTCGAAACGTGGACGTAGAGCAGTCTAACGTCCAGGCCCACTATAATCATAGACTGAACAGACATTGCGAGTTATAGTGGAAATCCAGAAAAGGACAGAGAAACGTATGTTCATTGTCACGTTTTTTTATTTTTATTTGACATGCTGTTGTCTGTTTCACCAATTGTCACTTTAGTCACTTATTGATTTCCTTTTTGTGATGTCATTGTTCGTTCTGTTTTTTTGACAGCCCGATGTGATTTAGTCTTGTTTAAAATCTTGTGAAAATAATTAAATGAAATATTAATTCATTGCATATTTTCGGGGGTGTGCTACTCATATTGAGAGAAACTCTTGCATCCAATAACTATTGTTTCTAAAAAATGATTCTTGAGTCTAAAAAGTAATTTCCTTTGGCTCTACCCATTGGAACCACTTGTAGCCTCTTATGAGTATGTAGATAGAGTCAAGGAAAAATAAGAAAAGAGAGAGGCGGTGGGCTAGTTTGTACTAAGTGGAACCATGGAGGGTGTTTGAAAAAAGTTATAAGAACTAATAGGCGGATTTAAATTTTGGTGTAAGGCCTATTTCTCCACCAGGATGATTGAGTAAATCACCCTGTTGCCCTGACGGCCATACCACCCACTGAACTTAGAAATTACTGCCAAGTTGGTGGTCATGTCGAAAGCATTACCAGGAACCACAGTCACAGTGGTTTCTATCAATGTTTTTTGCAGTTTGGTACAGAACTCCGTTAACATGACGAAGCCTTGCACCAAACTGGTTTGGTAATGCCCTCATCGCCATGGGAATCGTGTCCCATGGCAAGGGGACAGCATTTTTTTTATTTTTTTACTGTCCCTTACTGCCAGGGTTTACCTGGCAGTGATGGACCTGGCTATATATCCGCCCATCCTAATTGGATGGACGAACATACAGTAAATTCTCTGAAGGCCCTTACTCCATCAGGCCGTTGGAGAGGTTAGGCTACGGCGGTGACAGAGTAGTCTCTGCCATAGCCAAATCTATAGTCTGCCCGCATATGAATTGGGCAAGGGGACCACTGTGTTGGCATGGAGGGAACTCTGTCGCCATTGCCATGTTCATTTAATTTTTTTTTTAAATTGACAGAAACACGATGGACTCTAAATAGAGCGGTTAAATCAATGGTGTCACAGACACAAAACTTTGCTACATTTGTGCGGAGTACTTTGCCTGCCAAACTCTAAATAATTCCTAAGTTAATTAAATAGTCTTGTGCTAAGTTTTTAGTACAATGCAAGATGGATTGTGATCACACACATGTATATGTATATATATATATATATATATATATATTATCTACTGGCGGTCGCCAGTAGATAGTTATAGTTAGGACCCTGTTTCCATAGGAAAACCGCAACATTCTATTTTGAATAACTTTGGCGCCGGTCGACGAATCCTCGCGAAATTTTCAAAACTAATGGGGCGCTACGGTCCGCTCCTACCCTGAAAGTCTCGGGGGGATTCGTCAAGCGGGGGCTGAGAAAAAAGGGGGGTCCCAAAACGCGTTTTCCCCATGCATTTTTCCATAGGACCTTTAGACACAGCTACAGCCCGAACGGCTGAACAGAGTTACTTGAAATTTGGCAGAGAGGTAGTCTACAGGTCAAGGAAGTGCCTTTTGTAGGTCTGGTGTAAATCTGTTCAGTAGTTCCAGAGAAAATAGCATGTAAATCAATATATATATCTGTGGCAGCTTACCGTGCGCTTACCGTGCGCTTACGGTAAGCTTACCGTACGCGTACGGTGACGTGCGCGAGCGCAATTCTGATTGGCTGTTAGATCTTAGTAAACATTCGAATCGGTCGAAACCAGGAAGTGTCGGCCGCCATTTTCTCTCTCGCACTCTGAGGGGGGGAGGAAAAACAAAGCTGGATAACACGAAAAGGGGCAGGCTAGACAGCTCCTAACCACATAGCCATGGTTAGGGTGTCCCAAAAGAAACCCCAAGGCCAAAAAATAAATTTTTTATTTTTTTGAAAAAACGGCGATTACGCTTACCGTACGCGTACGGTAAAAATTTAATAAAAACAAAAAACAATATCCTCAATTGCCCCACCCCGTACGCAAAAGATGCCCGCAGCGCAACTTTTGTGCATGGCATATCTCTCCGAAGAACAAATAATAGATAACCTTTCATAACGAAGCGCATAATATGTCCGTGTGCGGACGGTGCGAGAAGCGCATCGTGCGTACATGGCCCATCCAGCGTAACGTGGGCACGCGGTGCGCGTAGCGCACCGCGTACCCACCGTGCGTGCACGGCACTAACTGCGTAAAGTGGGCGCGCGGTGCGCGCACGGAACGAACTGCGTGAAGTGGGCGCGCACGCCACGAACGGCGTAAAGTAACTTAGCATTTAAAAAAACGTACAAATTCACTGAAAAAAACATAGGTTTCACACACGTTATAGTTAGGAATTAGCATTTAAAAAACCTTGCAAATTCAATGAAAAAACCATAGGTTTCACACATGTTACAGTTAGCTGGACATTTCACTCGTAAAAAACCATTGAAATTCCCCCGTTATAGTTAGTGCAGGCAACTATAACTCACGCGACCGCAATCCTCTGCTGATGACATATGTGTCTTTATGAAAAAAAAATATTTGTAATATATGTATAGCTAAAATTTAATGGAAGAAGACATGGGCAAATAAGTGTCTAAATACAGTATTAGCATCAACAGAGGATTGCGGTCGCGTGAGTTATAGTTGCCTGCACTAACTATAACGGGGGAATTTCAATGGTTTTTTACGAGTGAAATGTCCAGCTAACTGTAACATGTGTGAAACCTATGGTTTTTTCATTGAATTTGTATATATATATATATATGTGTATATATATATTCACTGAAAAAACCATAGGTTTCAGGGGCGTTATAGTTAGCTGGACTTTTCACTCGTACAAAACCATTGAAATTCCCCCGTTATAGTTAGTTCAGCTAACTATAACTCGCGCGCCCGCAATGCACTGCTGATGACGTCACATATTACATCACTCATGACATGGTCAGTGACATCACTCATGACATCACTGATGACATCTCAAATGACATCACTCATGACATCATCCAGTGAATGTGTGTTTTTCTGAAAATTACATATGTTTTATCTATGTATATCTCAAGGTCGATGGAAGAATAAATGGGTATATAAGTGTCTAAATGGATGATTTGTTTTTGAAAAATTGATTGTATAACTGACTGAGTAAGTGTATCTTAGTGAATACATGGCTTAGTGAGTAATGTTTAAATATGTAAATATCTGTATCAGTCTCTCACTTTGTGTAAATGTGGCTGCATGGGTTGGTGAGTAGCTACATGAGTGTCTATATAGGTTATTAGTTGTTTTTTTGAGTATCAGTATGAGTGTCTGAGTTACTGTATGGTTCGGTGGGGGGTATTACGTAGTGCATAGGTGCATGAATGAGTGACTCACTGTTTGTATGTGTTGAAGACAGCATCTGTGCAGGACTGTATGGGTGGATGAGTGTGTGCATGGGTGTGTTAGTGAGTGAATGACTGTCTCAATAGTGTATTTATGAGTAACTACATATGTTTTAAACTAGTATATGTGACTATTGGTGTATATAAGTGAGTATATGTGAGAGTGAGAGATTGAAAGAGTTCCTGTATGAATAAGTATGCGTTTCTATAAGTGATTGTTTAAAAGACTAAGTATGTGTAAGTTTCTGTAGAAGTAAGTGTGGTGGTGTGTGTATAACTGTATATGCAAGTAAATGGATGTTTGATTCTTTAATAGCATGAGTGACTATGTGTGTGAGTAACTCTATGGATGAGTGGCGTTGTGTAACAGCATGTATAGGTGTATGAGTACATATGATGAGTGAGTACATGTATGAGTGACTGTATAGGATTGTTGGTGAATGAGTGGATGTGTATGTGGATCTTAGAATTACTGAATAGGTTGTTGTAACTGATATTGGTATGTCCATTGTTTTGAAAATTTTAGTTTCTATTTTTGAATGTGTCTATCAAAGGTTATATTAGGGGGAGAGGAGGTCTGCCACTCTATCACAAGGATGATATCATCAGTGATGTCATTTGAGATGTCATCAGTGATGTCATGAGTGATGTCACTGACCATGTCATGAGTGATGTAATATGTGACGTCATCAGCAGTGCATTGCGGGCGCGCGAGTTATAGTTAGCTGAACTAACTATAACGGGGGAATTTCAATGGTTTTGTACGAGTGAAAAGTCCAGCTAACTATAACGTCCCTGAAACCTATGGTTTTTTCAGTGAATTTCTAAGGTTTTTTAAATCCTAATTCCTAACTATACCGTGCCTGAAACCAATGTTTTTTTCAGTGAATTTCAAAGGTTTTTTAAATGCTAATTTCTAACTATGCCTACAGCGATAGGACATGTGAAGAAAGAAGAAAAAACGCACAGAAAGAAAAAAAGAAATGTAGAAAGAAGCAACAGAAGTCCTCAAAGACTAAGAAAAGTGCAGGAAGAAGGATAACGTGCAGAAAGAACAAACAGAAGAGCAGAAAGAAGCCTTGTTGCAAAATCACCCTGTACCCTCAATTTTTTCAAACGGATACTGGTGGTAACTGAGTCTGACTAACCAGTCCTAGAGCCAGTGCTATGTTAAAAGACACTCAGAATACAGTGAAAACACCTACATACACTAGGGAACACTATGCGTTGGGGTCCCCCTGTGATCAGCATGACCTCCTCTGTAAGCCCCTAGTATATAATAGGGCAGGGGATTAAAACTACCTCTTAAAACGCGCCACAGGGCGTGTTTGCACACGTCACCTCAGGCCCCGTCCCCTCACTTCCCCACTGTGTAAACACGCCCTGTGGCCGTTTTAAGTTGGGAGATTAAGTCCCCTTGAATCCTGAGGGTCCCTAGGGTCCAACTAGACCACGAGGTACCTCCAGTAAGCGCCACAGAGCTGCGTTGCAGAGAGATGTAAAAAGGGGCACGGCCTAGACCACCTCTCTGCAACGCAGCGCAGTGGCGCTTACTGGAAGCACCTGGTGGGCTAGTTGGGCCCCAGGGTCCCTCAGGATTGAAGGGGAATTATTTCCCCAACTTAAAACGCGCCACAGGGCTTGTTTGCACACGTTAACTCAGGCCCCATCCCCTCCCTTCACCACTGGGTAAACACGCCCTGTGGCCGTTTTTAGTTGGGAGATTAAGTTCATTTGAATCCTGAGGGTCCCTAGGGTCCAACTAGCCCACTAGGTACCTCCAGTAAGCGCCACAGAGCTGCGTTGCAGAGAGGTGTAAAAAGTGGCACGGCCTAGACCACCTCTCTGCAACGCAGCACAGTGGCGCTTACTGGAAGCACCTGGTGGGCTAGTTGGCCCCCAGGGTCCCTCAGGATTGAAAGAAAATTATTTCCCCAACTTAAAACGCGCCACAGGGCGTGTTTGCACATGTTACCTCAGACTCCATCTCCTCCCTTCACTACTGTGTTAACGCGCCCTGTGACTGTTCTAAATTGAGAGATTAAGTTCCCTTGAATCCTAAGGGTCCCAAGGGTCAAACTAGCCCACTAGGTACCATCAGTAAGCGCCACAGAGCTGCGTTGCATAAAGGTGTAAAAAGGAGCGTGGCCTCAGAACACCTGTCTGCAACGCAGCTCCCTGGCGCATACTGGAGATATCTGTTGGGCTAGTTGGCCCTCAGGGACCCTCAGTATTGAAGGGGAATTAATTCCCCAACTTACAACTGGCCAGGGGGCGTGTTTGCAGAGTGCTGCAAGGAGGGGGCGTGGCCTCCGGCACGATGCCGGTCTTTTATTTATTTAATTTTTTTAAGAAGGAGGGATGTGTGGCCCCCCCTTCTTTTTCTAATTTACTGGCCCTGGGTACCACATCCCCCAGGGCCTGCACCCTAATTTTTTTTGTTGAAAAAAATAAATTTGGCCCTCCCAAGGCCTTAATCGGCCCCGGGGACCCCAACCCCCGGGTCATGGCCTTTTTTTTTTAATTCTTTAGGAGGGGGCTGCGTTGCCCCCCTCCTCAGGCCACTTATGGCCCCGGGGGCCCCATCCCCCGGGGCCGGCCTTTGTTTTTTATTATTTTTAAAAAATATATATTTATAGAAACACCTAGGACATGATGGACAAACCGTACGTACCTATCACCATGACGATTTGTGTGATATTCATTAAAAGGCGACTATGCATAGAATGAATCCACATGGAATGTATTTACACCGCTAGTGAAGCTCTGACGTGTCTGACGCCCTACCGTGCCTAATCCCGGCGCCCCCGCCGGTGGGTACTCTCCAAGTAGACACCCTTGTCGTTTATTTATACAAATATTGGTAGCTATTGACGGGCACATTTAATATACACGCACACCAAGCCATTCAAAGGGGATTCGACAAAAATTCGACCAAAGTATGCAAGAAACCCCCCTCACGGTTAATAAAATACACATCCACTGCCGGATGTGTAATACTTTTTTATTTTACTCTCTGGAAAGGAGACAAACCTCACTTGAGAGTCACAGCGTGCTCCTGGCTGAGCCCAATGCTGTGTTACACCCACCTGTGCCCGCCGAGTGCCTCACACCTCTGTGTTGTATTCCACCAGCTAGTGCGTATGCTATGACACTCTCTAGCCCATGTGCACTGTAACACTCCCCCGTGAATATGTCATGCCACACTTGCCTTCGCACGGGTTATATTGCCCCATCTAACGTGCCTTCCTCGATGCCTATGTTATAACGCACAGCGCTATGCCATACATATAACAATCTGGGATCCATATCTTTGTCACAGTGCATATGCAACATTACACTACCCAGCACATATTTTATATTACAACTTTAGAGACTAGTTAGGTTACACAACACTGCCCTGTGCATATTACACTCCAAGGCGCATATCGCATAGCATGCGCTAGTGCCTGTGCTATCTCGCGCTTTCCAATGAATCTGTCATTGCGCACAATGTATTGCATATATTAAATTTCACGCCCCGGTTCATCTTATATCACACTTATTGGTGCATAGTTTATACCATATACTATATCTAGTTTTCATTTTCAATCGTGCTCTCAGGACTATGTTCTATATAACACTGCGTCCACCTACCCTTTTCACGGGCATTACATTTTGCGATGGGGGGTGGAGGGTCAGGGGGTGTTTCTGCCAAGTGAGCCCGGAGTCACAGTCACAAACGTCCTCTTCTTCCTGAATAAAAGTGAGATTATGCTGCATACTTGTTCATATTTTAAGTAGTTCGCACAGACACAGATTTTAAAAACAATAAAGTTCCTAATACCCATCTTCTCTGAACAGTTAGCTTGCTGCCCCATCCACCTCCTCCCTATCCTCTGTTGTCTGAATCCATGGACTAGCCTCCTCCCTCCTGCCATGCATGGTCTAATGTGCTGCCACTGCCCTCCATTTAGCATGATGTACCAGTCCACTCCTTCTTCCCTCCATTGCCCAATTATATGGCCCATCATTGACCTCCTGCTTAGCCTCTGTGCTTAGCTTGCTGCCCCTATTCTCCTTCACCCTGCCCTCCGATGTCTTTGTGCATGCCCCTTCTCCATCCTTTTGCCCACTATGTTCCATGGACCTGCCACTCCTATCTACTCTGAGTGTTCTGTTGAGCTGCCACTCCCCTCCCACCTGCCTAGCATTGTCAGATGACTGTAAACTGTCCCTGTCACCTCCACCCTGCCTGTCCACATGCCATGCCCCTATCCCCTTCCTCCTGTCCTCCATGGTCCATTTTACTGCCACACCCTTCTGCCCTCCCTGGTCTGTTGTGCTGCAACTGCTCCTCCTGCCTGCCCCGTGCGGTCTGTTGTGAGGCCCCTTCCCCGAACTCTCTTGTCTGTGCCCAGGTCCTGACCCTCCCTTCTATCCTCCATGGTCCTTTGTGCATGCCCTGCACCCTCCTTCTTGCCCATCATAGCCATTGTGCTTGCCATGCATGGTCTTCTGTGCTGCCATGGCCCCTCCTACCTTCCCTGTGTGATCAGCTAGCTGCCCCTGACCCCCTCCCACCTTCCCTCCATGGTCTGTGTGTATGCCATCATAGTCTCATTGTTGCTCTCCATGGTGTGTCTTGTTTCTAGTGCCCATCCTGCCTGACCTCCATGGTCATCTAGCTGCTCCTGTCCTGCCCCCTTGCCCCCAGCTCTCTGTTTCCATGTGCAGACCCCTAGTCCCTCCCTCCTGGCTTGTCTGTTCCATTGTAATGCCGCTGATCCATCCCTCCTGCCCTTTATGGTCCGTTATGCTGCAGCTTTCTCTCCTGTCTGTCCATTATGGTCAGCTAGCTACCATTGCCTCTTTCCCCTCTGTTCTCTGTTGTCCATGTGCATGGTCCTGTCCCCTCCCTATTGCTTTCTATGGATTGTTGTGCTGTACTCCCGTCCCGCATGCGTTGTGTGGTGTATTGTGCTGCTGCAAACCCTGATGCCTGCCCTGTAGGGTCAGTTTGGTGCACCTCTCCATGTCCCTCCTGTCCTCTGTTATCCGAGTCCATGTCCCTACCCCAATTCCTCCTGCCTACCATGATCCAATGTACCATACTTGCGAACATTTTGAACTTGGTAAGAGGGAGATTTTGAAAAATAACTGGGGTATTGATATTCCCCTTTGAGTTACATTGAAAAAGAGGAGATTGTAGACAGGAGACAGATCAAATAAAGCCCATTTGAGCTTAAAAACATTGGACGTTTCCTGGCTGAAATGGGTCTGTTGGCATGTATGGTTGTACTACCCCTGCCTGTTCCTTCTGCCCACAATGGTCTATTATATTGCCACAGACTCTCTTGCCAGTCCTGTATTGTTGGTTTGTTGCTCCTGCCCCCCTTTCCACTGCCCTCCATAGTCTGTTGTGCCGCCACTGCCATTCCTGCCTGCCCAGTGTGGTCAAATTGTTGCCTCTGCACTCTCCTACCTGCCTTCAATTTTCAGAGTCCGTGCCCCTGGCCTCTGCCTCTCAACAGTAACCCAATGAACAACTAGATTGCTAACATTCTATATTTATTACAAAAGTGTGGAACGCCTGACGTCATCTTGATGTAATCAAAACTGTAATACCTAGAGTATTTCCTTTAGAAATTACATATATGAGAGGGTCTTATTTGCATCAAAATTATGGTTAGTGCTCTAAAAAACTAAAATGAGGACATATTTTCTGAGTTTTCAAATAGCGACAAAGAACTTTTAAATTATTTGTAATCTTTATGTTTTTTTATTCAGTTGACCACTTGATTAAATGTTGCACCTAGGGGAGAGGATGTGGTGTTACTTCCAGAGCTGCAGACTTTGCAACTGGGGAACCAGGTTGGAGTTTCTGCTTCAGCTCAACATTCCGTGATTCTGGTAAAATCACTTAATCTCCCCATGTCTACAACCAAAATAAATTTGATCTTGTGTGATGTAACCAATGCTCATGTAAAGCACTCCAATACCTTGACAAGTCTGCACTATATAAAACTGCAAATACACAAAAAAAGGTGTTTTGCACACTTCTGTCATTGGGCTACATGTGGGCTACATCTGGGTGATATTTGGGCTGCATTTGGGCTCTTTTGTCTCTGGTGGCCATCTTGGGAGATTTATTTATTATGAAGCTTCCTAATTTCCTCATTTACTGCAGTCTCCTGGGAATACTTTCAGTTTTTTATTTTGGTTCCATCAAGAAGGCATTCAGATGTGTCACACATTTACCATAAATTCTGAATGTTAGCACTCTAGTTGCTCATTAGATCACTGTAGTAAAACTACTGCTCACCAGAGAAGTCTGCTGCTGGTATTCAAAGTGCATGTTTCAGTCTGCATGTCAGAATTTGTTTATGAAATAGAAGAGGATTTGAGAAGTCAAAATGTGCCCTAATTTTTCTTTCTGCAGAACTAATCATAATTTCTATGGCAAAATGAACCCCCTCATTTTGTTCCTTTGTAAATTAAATGTTTTAAGTGTTACCACTTTATTCCAATCAAGATGGCTTCAGGTGTGCCCTACTTTTGTCATAAGTAGGACTGTTAGCGCTCTAGTTGTTCTTTAGAACCCTCTGGGAAGCTGCAGTAGAACACAAAGGAATCAACTG
Source organism: Triturus cristatus (assembly GCF_964204655.1). NCBI lineage: Eukaryota > Metazoa > Chordata > Amphibia > Caudata > Salamandridae > Triturus > Triturus cristatus. The sequence goes on from NC_140592.1 coordinate 140,107,268, forward strand.
ACAGTCTGCCCTTGTTGGATGTACATGTTTTACTGAGGATGTCAGACTTCATTCTCATATGACTGAGAAAGATAATGTGAATTTACAGAAAATATGCTCTCAGTTTAGTTTATAGATCGCCTTCCAAACCTCTGTGGGAAAAGCATGAGAAAATAGTTTTCTCTCAAACATGATTCATGATATCACAGCAGATGTCTTTTCACATGGTAAAATCGCCTTAGAACACACCACAATTCCTAAAAGGAGTATGGTACCATCAACAAATGATTTATAATGTAACCAAAGTCTTAAAACCTTCTATTAACTGCAATGCTTTTTAATGAGGTGCTATCATGTATATTGGTTCCAAGATGGCTGCCATCACTTCTTGGATGAAGTGCTGACAGCCAATCAGATCTCACGATGAGATGTGTGGTTAGGCTCCGCCCAGATATATATGTGATTTTACTTTTGATTTTCTCAGGAACTACTGAACGGATTTACACCATTTAAGCAAAAGGCACATGCCTGACCTGAGGACTACCTCTTTGCCAAATTTCAAGTAATTCTGTTCAGCCGTTCGGGCTGTACCTTCGACTAAAGGTCCTATGGGAAAATGCATGGGGAAAACGCGTTTTGGGCCCCCCTTTTTTCTCAGCCCCCGCTTGACGAATCACCCCGAGACTTTCAGGGTAGGAGCTGGGCGGAGCGCCCCATTAGTTTTGAAAATTTCACAAAGATAAGTCAACCGGCGCCAAAGTTATTCAAAATAGAATTTTCAGATTTCCTATGGGAACTCGGTCCTAACTATAACTATCTACTGGCGACCGCCAGTAGATAATATATATATACATATATATATATATTCACTGAAAAAACTAAAGTTTTCAGGGGCGTTATAGTTAGGTAAGATACATTTAATGACTCACTTATAGAGTCGGTTACGCACCTAGAAAATCACCCATTCACACACTTATACACCCACTCATTCTTCCATAGACCTTTCACTATAAATATATAAAACATATTTAAACTTTTCAGAAAAACACACATTCACTGGATGATGTCATCAGTGATGTCATTTGAGATGTCATCAGTGATGTCATCAGTGATGTCACTGACCATGTCATGAGTGATGTAATATGTGACGTCATCAGCAGTGCATTGCGGGGGCGCGAGTTATAGTTAGCTGAACTAACTATAACGGGAATTTCTAGAGTTTTGTACGAGGGAAATGTCCAGCTAACTATAACGCCCCTGAAACCTATGGTTTTTTTTGTGAATTTCAAAGGTTTTTTAAATGCCAATTCCTAACTATAACATGCATGAAACCTATGGTTTTTTCAGTGAATTTCAAAGGTTTTTTTAAATGCTAATTCCTATCTATAACTTATCTCTAAAGATATCATGTTTAATGATTTTGATTGGATTTCTATATTTTTAAAATTCAGTGTGTCAATTTCATTAATTATGTTTTTTTAAAAATACTTTATCACCATTTTTTAAACTTATTTTTTCAGTTAATTCTTTTAAAAATTAAAAAATATTATTTGAATTTAATGGGTTTTTCAAACATTTTTTTATATTTTTATATTTTTTTATATATTTTTCAAAATATTTTGAAATATGGTATGCGTTGGGTACGTGTTTTGTGCGTGATCGCAAAGCGACCGGTACGCGACTCCCAGTCTATATGCGACGTGTTCGATGTACGTAACGCGACGTTTACACGCTTCCGCGATGTGTCATCTGCGCCTGACGCGGTAGGTGCACGGATCCAGCGAAATATTTAACATTTAAAAAAACATATGTATTTCATGTGAATATTAATTGAAGACAAACTCTAAACTAGTCTTAAAAGTAATATATTTTTACATATAATCCTATATTTTTTTTTTATTCAATTTCGCGGATGCGCGCTGGGTGCCTGCTGCGTATGCGCACGGTGCGCGGATCCCATGTGACCTGCAAAAAAAGAGATTTGATTGGTTCATTACACTTCCTGTTCTAACTATTGAAAGACCCCACCCAATTTAATCATTCTTCTTTGACCTTCTTTGGAGGAGCATCTCTTTGCAGAGAAGATGATTTCTCTAATTTTTTTCGACCAAAAATGGCTTCAGGGCAGCAGGCATCACCTGTATCTTCTCATACATCTGAGGATGAATTTTTGGAGGAGACACCACACACACCACATTTTTCTTCAGTTGTGTGGAAATTTTTTACTTTTCCCGAGGGGCAAACAAAGATCAATGCCGCCTTGGTCACGTGCAAGATTTGCAAAAGAGTGCTGTCGCGAGCGGATCCTAACAAGAAATACTCGTGCGGCACGGCGAGTATGATGAAGCACCTAAGGACCCTTCATCCGAACAATCTTGCACGAGAAGAGTGCAAACGGATGAGAACACTCCTGTTCTGTATCTGTAAAAAAGAATCACAAATAAATGTATATTGATAACTTTCAAATTTATACTATTCCATTACTGTACAAACACATTTTATATAAAAACTGACTAAGAAACTATAGCCCTGAACCACAAGTGTGACGATGGTTAAAACACTACATGCATAGTGCATACTACTTTGAAGCACTAAAGCCTACCTCACTAAAAGACTACATGCTAACTGACTGAATGATTACAGTACTATAAGGAGACACACTGGGTGAGTGACAGGGTGTTTGCTAGAAGTGTATGAATACTGACTGGGGAATTGAAGGTGTGAAAGACAACGGTGTAGGTGGTTAGAGGCCTGCATGCATAGTGAATAGGCATTTGAAGCAGTCTATGTGCTAAGGCCTGGCTCACTGCATGAGTACTTGGGAACTGACGTAATGATTAGAGTACAGCAAAGAGAGTGCCTGGGTGAATTTATAAGTGGTTGGCGTTTGACACAGTGAATGGATTAGTACTTGGTACTGAATGGGTCACTAGAGGAGTGCAAAGGGAGTGACAGGATGTTTGCTGGACTGTATGGATACTGACTAGGGAATTGAAGATGTGAAAGACAAGTGTATATTATGTTAGAAGACTGCATGCATACTGCACAGACATTTGAAGCAGTCTATGTGGTAATGTATGGTTCACAACATGAGTACTTGGAAACTGACTAAATCATCAGACTACTGCTAGGACAGTGCCTGGGTAAAACTTTTAAATTTTCAGTTCTGGCACAGTGAAGAGAATAGTACATGGTACTGCACTTTAGTGTCAAACCCTGAATCATTTTATCAATGCATAATCAAAGAATAGCTTCTAAAGCTACTAAAACTTGACAACATGACCGATTTTAAAACTGTTATCTGTCAGCAAATACACCATGTTACCAAACGCTTCTATCACAATCCTTACCTAAATGTACTCAGACTCACGGTGTGATTTTAGAAAAGCAACACTATCCCTAGCAGTTTACCAAAACTCATTCACTAGTCTAGAAGAGGTAAGGGTACTGCACACAATCTACATATTTAAGTACATCACATTAGTTTCAAAGCATGACTCATTTAATCAACGCATTAGCAAAGACTGGCTTCTAATGCTACTAAAACTTCAGAACATGACAGGTTTTAAAAGAGTTATCTGCCAGAAAATACACGATGTTACCAAATCCTTCTCTCACAGTGGTTCCCAAATGCACACAGACTTACAGTGTGATTCTAGACAACAACCACTATACCTAGGAGTTTACCAAAAATCATTCACTACTGTGGAACTGATAAGGTAACTGCACACAATCTACATATTTCAGGACTGCACTATTGTGTCAAAGCCTGACTCATTTAATCAAAGCATAAGCAAAAACTGGCTTCTAATGCTGCTAAAACTTGACAACAAGACAGGTCTTAAAACAATTATCTTTCAGCAAATACACGATGTTACCAAATGCTTCTCTCACAGTGGTTCCCAAATGCACACAGACTCACAGTGTGATTCTAGACAAGCAACACTATCCCTAGCAGCTTACCAAAACTCATTCACTACTGTGCAAGGGGTAAGGAGACTACACACAATCTACATATTAAAGTACAGCACATTAGTGTCAAAGCATGAATCATTTTATCAATGCATAAGCAAAGACTGGCTTCTAATGCTACTAAAACTTGACAACATGACAGGTTTTAAAAGAGTTATCTGTCACCAAATACACAATGTTACCAAATGCTTCTCTCACAGTGGTTCCCAAATGCACACAGACTCACAGTGTGATTCTAGACAACAACCACTATACCTAGGAGTTTACCAAAAATCATTCACTACTGTGGAAGTGATAAGAGAACTGCACACAATCTACATATTTCAGGACTGCACTATTGTGTCAAAGCCTGACTCATTTAATCAAAGCATAAGCAAAAACTGGCTTCTAATGCTACTAAAACTTGACAACAAGACAGGTTTTAACCCCTTTGATGCGAGTGACGGAGCGGTTCCGTCATGCGCGTCGGTTGTGCTGTGCGCATGACGGAACCGCTCCGTCATGGCCCCGCCCACGCATGGAACCTTCAGCACGGCGCAGTAATCCGCGCCGTGCTGAAGGGGTTAAAACAATTATCTGTCAGCAAATACACGATGTTACCAAATGCTTCTCTCACAGTGGTTCCCAAATGCACACTAACTCACAGTGTGATTCTAGACAAGCACCACTATCCCTAGGAGTTTACCAAAACTCATTCACTACAGTGAAAGTGGTAAGGGAACTGCACACAATCTACATATTTCAGGACTGCACTTTTGTGTCAAAGCCTGACTCATTTAATCAAAGCATAAGCAAAAACTGCCTTCTAATGCTACTAAAACTTGACAACAAGACAGGTTTTAAAACAGTTATCTGTCAGAAAATACACGATGTTACCACATACTTCTCTCACAGTGGTTCCCAAATGCACACAGACTCACAGTGTGATTCTAGACAAACAACACTATCCCTAGCAGCTTACCAAAACTCATTCACTACTGTGCAAGGGGTAAGGAGACTACACACAATCTACATATTTAAGTACATCACATTAGTTTCAAAGCATGACTCATTTAATCAACGCATAAGCAAAGACTGGCTTCTAATGCTACTAAAACTTGACAACATGACAGGTTTTAAAACAGTTATCTGTCAGCAAATACACAATGTTACCAAATGCTTCTCTCACAGTGGTTCCCAAATGCACACATACTCACTGTGTGATTCTAGACAAACAACACTATCCCTTGCACTATACCAATACACATTTCTTCATCTAGAAGGTGTACATTTTCATATAGAAACACAACTCATTTCACAAATTCATAAACGATGACTGGTTTCTAATTCTACCAAAATATAAAAACAGCACAGTTATCTGTCTGCAAACACATGAAAAACACAAATGCTTATCACAGAATGATTTCTACATGCACACACACTGTCAATACGATTGTAGAGAAAAAAAGTACTCCCTACACTTTAGCAGGAGAAATACATTAGTCTGATTAAAATCAAAATAGTCTACATACATCCCCTCACAATTAAATAACTCACCTTTCAAGTTGTTTTGTAGATTAAGAAGTATATCAGTCACACATCAGATTTTCTTTTACAGAATCTCTGCACTGTGCACCTCTCACCAAAAACAAAGAATGGAAAAGTTTCCCTTTCATTTTCCACACATATACATGTAAACATCAAATCACAATCCTTCACACATAAATTCAAAAGCAAACACACATTTCTATTGGTTAAACATTTCAACCCTTTCCAAATGAAATACATTTCAACTCTTCCCCCAATCTGCCTTCTGCCTGTTACCATAGAAACAGGTCATGGAACACTGCACTGAGCACACAGGTCACAAGTTCAGCACACAATGTTGCTAAACAAGACAGCAAGTGTGCTTGACTTTTCAACATATCAGCTCATCATATATAATGTTCCTTACAATCAGTTTTTGTTAACCAATAAGAATCATGCCTTTAAAAAACAGAAATATACACCCTACCTTTCAGTGTAGAAAGTTGTCATACAACCAATGATTTCTTGTCTTTTTACAATTTTTTTTTCCTAGGATCCGCGCACCCAACGCGAGAGGATCCGTGCACCAAACGCGATAGGATGTGCGCACCTTGAGCGCATACCGCCGTTTAAAAAAAAAAAAAAAAAAGGGGGTCCCAGGGGGTCCTTCTGGGACCCCCTAAGCACCTCTAGAGGGTCAGAGTATTTCCACTCTGCCCCCTTTATATGTTTTACACACTTATTCCCCTTGCTTCTTCAGCCTCGTTCCTACCGAGGCAGAAAATGGCCGCCAACAGTTCCTGGTTTCGAATGGAGACAGACACTCGACAGCCAATTAGCATTCAGCGTGCGATCGGGAGGGTGCGCGCTCGGTTCGAGGAGGGTGCGCTTACGGTGCGGGTAGGGTGCGCGGATCCTCCCCGGCCATAGATATATATGTACTTTTAACTCTAATTTTCTCAGGAACTACCGAACAGATTCACACCATTTATGCAAAAGGCACGAGTCTGAACTGAGGACTACCTCTTTGCCAAATTTGGTGTAATTCCGTTCAGCGGTTCGGGTTGTAGCTGCGACAACAGATCCTATGGGAAATTGCATTGGGAAAACGCGTTTTGCGACCCCCCTTTTTTCTCGTCCCCTGCTTGACGAATCACGACAAAACTTTCAGGGTAGGAGCGGAGCGGAGCTGGCCAAAAGTTTGGAAAATTTCGCGAAGGTTCGTCAACCGGCGCCAGACTTATTGGGAATAGAATGTTGCGGATTTCCTATGGAAAATAGGTCCTAACTATAACTATCTACTGGCGACCGCCAGTAGATAATATATATATATATATTTGACTTTTGTGGTGGATTTATATAAATAATGTATAATGCTTTTTGTATTGAGCTCTATGCTATAAACAACATTTTTCTTTTTTACTGACAGATATTTTGTACTGATTCCATTACAAATCCATCAAAGGATGAGCCAACAATTACTAGTACTTTGCCTATCAATGGTTGCATCGCAGCTTGTTGGTTGCCAAAGGAAGCTGCAAGAATAGCTGTGATTAATCGAGACCCAAACCAAGAGTACAAAGTGACCACATTGGATATCACAGCCAAGAAGTCCAAATATAAAACGGAGATCATAGGTATGTTCTAATCGCATATACTGTTGTTCAGATTTTCATATTTACATTTTAGAAATCTGTTGGGTGACTTGAAGGAATGATCTTCGTCTACTAGCAGATATCAGATTGATAGCAAAGAGAAAAGGCTGCAAGGTCAATAAAATGCCATTTCACGCCAGGGCCTCATTAGATGGTCGGATTATGTAAGGTATTTCCACTACTCAGCATTTGAGTTGCCAACAAGCGTATTGCCATAAATGTAGCTGTAACCATGCAAAAAAACGTGGAAATGGTGCTCGTGTTTGTTTTTCCACTCTTAACCCGGAGCTGTAAGGATTGGCTTTTTTCTTATGCAATCAAGTACAGAGTTCTTGTCCAAGAAGGTGGTGTTTCCACATTGGTAAGTTAGAAGTACCACTTTCATAGTAAGTGTATAAAAAGCTGCCTATCATACTGTTGACAAGATTATTTTTAACATTTACAACCCTTTCGAAAGGTTGACCCTAATGGTATTTGTACTGAACTACTTGCCATCATACTCGAGAATATTAACTAAGATTTCGTTTATGTTTGTTTTTTGCTGGTCTATAAAGTATGGGATGTTGATTTTCATGTGCCTTAAAATGCTGCCAAAGATAGCCCAAGCTTATTTCTTTCTAGAAAACACGGTGCACAAACATTCTGTGGTATTCTACTCTGAGGATTTCCTTTATGTCTTAACAGGTTTAGGAAAACATAGATTTTTACAAAATTGAGCATATCCGTATGTTTGTTTACACCACACAGATTTTCATAACTTCATAAAAACAAACTGAAAAACATAGCTGCAACGTTTCTGAAAAAGTTTTGTGGTAAAAATGTGCCCGAATGGGGTGACTCTGCAATATTAATTTATTTATTCATTCATTCAGTTATTTATTAAAAAATTAGCAAGAGCATTTCAGCAAGAAATGCTGTACTTAGCAGGAACAGTCACAATTCATATCTCAAAAGAAACAGTTTGGTTGGATAATAAAAACAGGCTAATGGATTCTGCATTGGTAAGTGAGTCCCCATACAAGGCATTGCATACATTATCATGTCTTACAGTATAAATGTTTACATGGGGATGATACAGCACTTTCTGGGCCCACTAGCTTACCATTGGTCCTCCGATGGACCTTTTGAACCTCAGTGAGAGGTGATGGGAGTCATCATTTACATTCAATCAAATTTCAATTAACAGTGCAACCCATTTGGCTAAACAATGAGGACCAGGAATCAGTAGCCAAGTTTAAGAAGGTTTATTACAAATTAATAATCAAGTTTAAATACTCAACTGTTAAGACCATGCTGTAAAGGTACAGAATAAAAAGGGGAAGTCCTAACCTCCTAAAGAAATTGAGAGGGACTTGTATCAGACAAACAAGCTGATCAGTAACAGCAATACAAAAGAGCGGCATTCAATATTGGGTGCTCAGAAAATAATCTAAGATCTCTAGTCTATACATTAGTAATCTAAATCTCCTAATTCCAGTGCAGATTAAAGGGATGGTTTGATAACCTAGAATTTTGTAGATCAGGGAATTTCCATGAAGGAAATTAGGACAAGACAAAGAAAATCAAGTAGAAAAGTGTTTGCATTTCAAAAGCTCGGTCAGGAGTTTTCAATAAGTCAGGAATAAGTGTTAACCTAAGCCACACTTAGGGAAGAATCAAGGGAAATCAAGGTCTAAACATCTCAAAGTCCATTCAGGTAGTAGGGAATCAGGGAAGGTATATGCAAGGAATTTGCAAGAGAGATCGCTATAGAGTCTGCAGAAGGGGTCAGCAAAGCTGTTCTGAAGTCAGGAAAGGTTCTAAAGGGGTTCTGAAGGGATCTTTGAAGGCGGATGGGGTGAGCACTGTTATATCACACAAAGGCCTTGATTCCGAGATTTTGGCAGAGCAGTGACACGGCGGTACAAACAGCCGCACCACCGCACTGCCAAAGCTCACTCTGCCCACCCACCAGGTTACTAGTGTTTCATAGTCTGCCAGGTTTGCGGCGTGCCGGTCCCATGACGGTGCCACTTTTAAAGGCGGCGGTGCCATTAAAAAAGGCACCACAATGGGACTGCACTACAAGGTTCGAGCACGGCATGGAATTATGTACATGCACACAAGGGAGCACATGTTATGCCCCCTGTGTGCATCAATATATGTTTGAGGCAAAGGGGGCCCTGTAGGGCTCCCTATGTTTTCTCTCCAGCCATGAAAAGCCTGGCGGCGAGGAAACTCGTAATATGCTTGGCAGGACCGTGGTAGTCCCGCCAAGCATATTGTATCCTTTGACCGCCACTCCTATGTCAGGGAACAGCGGAGCCGGTGGTCCAACTGCTCGAGTCGTAATCGCGTGGTCCAACTGCTGGTGCGGCGGTGGCTGAATCCACCACGTCCGCACCACCAGGATTCGGGCTGTTCTCAGACTTCCAGACTCCTAATAGGGCCCAAAGTCTTTAGTTAGCTCCGCTTGTACGCCTCATCATCAGGGGTTCATTGTTCTCATCTGTTCTCCTGTTGCAGACTACAACACCCACTGAAAATCACCTGTTAAACATGGGAACAACATCTCCTCCTCACACTCATAGCAGGTTTGACACATTGCTGAATAGGCCTTTCAGTTAGTGCTCTGGTTCCCCATGTACTTTCATCAAGGTTTTCGTCTCAGGCTCTCTCCTCTATCTCTAATACAGTAATGTATCATTTCTAAACGAGCAATGCATGTGAATACCTGCAAGAAATGTCCCGTTAGTAGAAAATGGAAAGCAGTATTTTATCAAATGAAGCGTGGTGAAATGGTGAATTTCAATTGTCAAGTCAGGTTAAGGCATTAACTCAGTGGTGCACAATAAATATGCTTGTACACATATAAACGCAAATGAATATGTTTCCAGTACATTGTATTGAATTCATATTACATGTGGCATACAGTAAAACTTCAAATTGATCATGTATAAGTATGGCTTAAAACTACATTTAAATGCATATACGTGTACCATCACAGCACACATTACATAAACAGTATTGTTTTAAACAAAATCACATTCTACATATAAGAGGATGTTTTGTATCAAGCTTCCAAGTCTTTAAATGCCATTCCTATATTATAGTACACGTTTATGAATTTTGAATTTCATCTTCATAGTAAGTGCATTTTCTACTAAATGAGAATGTTTTTTTTTTAATTCATTATAATTTCAATCCGTTAGCGTAAAAACACACTTATTATAAGTAAATTCCCTAACTCTATAATTAAGGCTTTCTTTAATAATAGTATTGAATGGAACACTTTCTCTTAATCATTTAATCATATAAGAAACAAGTACAGTGCACGTTCATATCATATATCTGTTAACATTTTGTGAGGTATTTGTGATGTGTAAAGAGTGGGGAATTTTGTGCTGCCTCAGGGACATGGCTGAAGAGAGCCATAATGATGAGGATGGTGTCAGAAGGTTAGTCAATCTTTTCCTTCTTGTTTGACAAGATTTGTTTTTAGACCAGTCGTAGAAATGAAGAGAATGTAGCGGTTCCAGTGGTGAGGTCCGAAGAAGTGAAATGACCGGAACTTTGAGGTTAAACAAGGAGGTTTAGTTGCGGCTAGCAGATTTTGGTTGACTCAGCAAAAACTGCATAGAGCTACGTACCCAACAAGGATTTTCTTTAAGTAGTTAGGAGTTATCTGTTCATTGTTTTGAATACCAGAATTTGTTGATTGTTACTGTTTTTGGAAGATAGCCATCAAGCCTGGTGACAATGGTGTGCGTTAGAAGAATGTTTTGGTATGCTTGGGCAAAGTTCAATGCATTATCCAGTGGCCAGAATGTGTGGGGCAGGCCTTGCATCAATTGCAGCAGTCCAGCTTTCTGATGACTAGTCCAGAGATCAGTGTTATAGCAATAATTAAGTCTGGAATGGGATGTTAGAACGGAATTTCGGAGTTTGTAGCAATTGATATCTAGCCTCAATGGCTGTAGTTGCTATGTAGCACTTCAGGCGCACAGTAGACTTTACATGTATTTAATAGGTGCATTGTTCATAACTCTGTCTGACAAGAGATGGAAATACAATTATGAGTTAAGTATGGGATCATAGAATCAGGGACATACACATAATGTGAACAGAAGTGAAGTCTAGGGTTCTGAGAGTGAATGGGGTGCAGAGTCATGGTTTTCCATATAGGGGTTTAAGCCATATATCTTTAGCCACAAGATAGAATGAATACGTAAATGAATATGTCAGCTGTTAGAGGGATTTACATATGTAGAGTTGATTGTATGGTGTATCAATAAAGAATATGAGAAATATTAATGACAGTTGTGATAGGGTCACTTCCTTTTTATAGGACAGTGAGAACATGAGTAAATAATACTTTAGTCATGTTGAAATTCTAATGACATAGTCGATGTTGGCTTGTGTTTCAGTTTACTGATAGGGCTCAAGTGTATGCCTAAGTTTCTGGCTGAAGCGGTTGTTATGAGTGTTTCAAAGGTAAGGTATATGGGGTATGGCAGAAGTTTAGGTTCAATCTTAGCAGTGAAATATATTGTTCGAGGCATATGAGATGCAGATTACACACTTTTGCATAGATCGCCATCTGTTGTTGGGTCCGGATGTTTGCAGTTTGTTTTTCCTCTTGGAAAGTCTTTGGAGTCACGAGGTCGGTGACTTCTCCCTTTGATCGTATTGCGCATGGGCTTCGGCTCCATCCTCAGACTGTTTTTTTCCGCCATCGGGCTCGGATGTAATACTTCGCGCTCCGGTTCCGAACATTTCCAGTTTGACGATCGAAGCGGAATCCTCGCTCATCGCGGTATTGTTCAGATCCAGATCTCCTCAATCACCTTCTCTTCGACACATCTTCGATTCCAGTCGTCGACGGCGGCCTTCAGGCCTATCCAAGCTCTGGTCCCGGCTGATGGAAAGAACTCCATTCAAGGAACACGAGGCTCGAGACTGTCCCGCCTGCAAGTCTTTCAGATCGAAAAAGACTATTCGAGATCGAAGGGCCAGACGAAACATGGTGCACTCCTCGACCTCCGTTCCAGTCGACATCTTCGGGGACGACGTTGAAGCTCCGGGACAGCAGCACACCGAAGAGGACCTTGTCAGTGCTTCCGAAGCCAACGACTCGGATGTGGAGGACATCACCCCGGCGCAGAGGGTCGTGAGTACTATACCTCCTCCCACACCCGCGCCGACACCCAAAAAGGCTTCGGTCACGCCTTCGCCTCCGGGCCTAGGCAAGACCAGAGACACTGCTTCAAACACCCCACCTTCGGGCCCGGTGAAGAAGCCAAATAAGCCTTCCGGCGGCTCGGGCTCGAGCCAGCCTTCCAGCGGTGCCGAGAAACACACTTCGGCACCGAAAAAGAGATCGGCCTCTACCTCGACACCGAGCTCCGCACCAAAGTCCTCGGTGTCGAAACCCAGCCTTTTGGTACCGACCAAACCACATAAGGCCCTCGGCACCGACACTTCCGTGCCGAAGCCCACCTCGGCGCCGATCCAGAAATCTGAAGTTCCCAAAAAGCACGGCACGGACAAGCTAAAAAGTCATCGGCCCCGAAACCTTCGGCGCCGACGGAACAAACATTGTCACAGGAACTGTTTACACCCGATCCCTTGCAAAAGACACTTACCAAGGATCCAAAACTGGACATTTGGCACTCTCTTCTAAAAAGAGACATTTGGACAAACCGGCTCCGCCTCCACCTCCAAAGAGGAAAGACTCTGCTACCTCCCCTTTCAGAATGCCTTCCCCACCTCCTCCACCTCCTCCACCCTCTCCACCTCCGCCCCCTCCGCCTTCTCCACCCCCACCTCATCGCTCCCCGACTCCAGACGATGATGATCAGGGGGACCCATATTACGATCCAGGGGATGTGCCACAAGACCCCACCCCTACAGGATCCCCAGACCCATGGGACAACTATAATAATCCAGACATTCTAGACGTCCCACAAGATGACCTTTACGCGTTCAGGCCATCTCCACCGGAAGACTAATTAGGTTTCCACCACCTTCTTCAAAGGGCGGCACATTATCACGGGGTAGAGCTACACACTGACCCGGTAGAGGAGGATTTCCTCCTCGACACCTTTGATATTGCACATAGGTCTACCTCCATACTACCTATGCTCAAGGGGGTAATAAAACATGCGCCAGAGGTTTTCAAAGACCCAGTCAGGGCTAGGGTCATTAACCCACGCATAGAGAAAAAGTACAAAGCTGCCCCCACAGACCCTGCCTATATCAAAGGGCCAACGCCACTAGATTCCCTAGTGGTTTCCACTGCACGGAAGAGGTCAAACTCCCAGGCGTCAGGCGAAGCACCACCACCTGACAAAGAGTCAAAGCTACTGGACGCGTCAGGAAAGCGCACTCCGTCACAGGCAGCCAATATATGGCGTATCGCCAACACTCAAGCGCTATTGGCCAGATACGATAGAGCGCATTATGATGATAGAGGCTACTACTCAGCGCGTCCACTTCCTACAAATTCCCTGCTCAATCCACCTTCACAAGGGGTTATCAAAGAGGCGGCTATAGGGGCAATAACAATAAAGGTAGAGGCAAAACAAATACCGCCCGCTCTGCCACACCGCCTACCCAATGACTTCCCCCCGCTCCCTCCAGACCATCCCACTCCGGTCGGGAGCAGGCTACAAAATGTCCTTCAGGTCTGGGAGACCATCACCTCAGACAGATGGGTGACCCAAATTATTCGCTCAGGGTACTGCCTAGAATTGACATCTACCCCCCCAAACATTCCACCCAGGCAACGCCCAATGTCACAAGAACATTCCACATTACTAAAACAGGAGGTCATCTCCCTCCTACAAAAACATGCAATAGAACAAGTCCCCGCCAATCAGCAAAATTTAGGGGTCTACTCCCTATATTTTCTGATACCAAAAAGAGACGAGACTCTACGACCTATTCTAGATCTCCGGCCTCTAAACACATACATACATTCGGACCATTTTCACATGGTAACACTTCAGCAGGTACTTCCGCTCCTCTCCCAGAACGACTTTGTCACCACACTGGACTTGAAAGACGCATACTTTCACATTCCGGTACACCATGCTCACAGAAAGTACCTCAGATTTGTAGTGGACGGGCAACACTACCAGTTCAAGGTGCTCCCATTGGGGGTCACAACAGCACCAAGGGTATTCACCAAGTGCCTAGCGGTAGTGGCGGCACACCTCAGAAGACAGCACATTCACGTCTTCCCATATTTGGACGACTGGCTAATAAAAGCCACGTCCTACAACCAATGTGTACATCACACCGCCACTACAATCCAACTACTTCACCAGCTAGGCTTCACGGTGAACCACCAAAAGTCCCAGCTAACACCATCCCACACAAAGCAATACCTCGGTGCCACCATAGACACCTCAAAAGCCATAGCCTACCCCAATCCTGCCAGGATTGCAAGCATTCAGGCTTTGCGTCAAAGATTCATACCTCAACAGTCTCTCCCAGCAAGGGTGTTTATGCAACTGATAGGGATGATGGCCTCTTGCATTTTCATAGTGCCTCATGCAAGTCTCCAGATGCGTCCACTCCAAGAGTGCTTAGCGCGCCAATGGAACCAGGCCCAGGGGCAACTGACAGATCTGGTGTTGGTAGACGGTCGCACCAATCGCTCTCTGCAGTGGTGGAACACCACAAATCTTTCCAGAGGTCGACCGTTCCTGGACCCGGTTTCACAAATAATCCTAACAACAGATGCATCTCTCTCCGGCTGGGGAGCTCATCTATTACACCTCACAGTGCAGGGCACATGGACGCCGCAACTAAAGTTACTCCATATCAACCATCTGGAGTTACTGGCAATCTTTCTAGCCCTAAAATCCTTTCAGACACAGATTTTAGGCAAGGCAGTCCTTATTCGCACAGACAACATGACGGCCATGTACTACATTCAAAAACAAGGCGGCACACACTCTCCACAGCTCTCTCAACTAGCACAGAGCATATGGAGATGGGCAATTCCACACAAAATCTTTCTCCTAGCCCAACATGTCCCAGGAGTCCAAAACACCATGGCAGATCTGCTCAGCAGACAGATGCAGCAGATCCACGAGTGGGAACTTCACCCACTGGTTCTTCACCCGTTCTTTCAAATGTGGGGGCATCCACAGATTGACCTCTTCGCCACCCACGAAAACAAAAAATGCCCAAGCTTCGCCGCCAGATACCCACACCCATTGTCCAAAGGCAATGCGATATGGTTGAACTGGTCAGGCAAATTTGCGTACGCCTTTCCACCTCTCCCACTAATTCCATTAGTGGTGCGAAAGCTACAACAGCACTCCCTCACACTGATCCTAGTAACTCCAACGTGGGCTAGACAACCATGGTACACCATGCTGCTGGTACTCTCGGTAATACCACACCAAAAGCTACACCTCTCACCATGCCTCCTAACCCAGAACCATGGAGAGATCAGACACCCGGACCCAGCTCAGCTCAACCTTGCGATCTGGCTCCTGAGATCCTAGAATTCGGATACCTTAACCTTCCCCCTGACTGTATTAACGTCATCAGAGAAGCTAGACGCCCTACCACTAGAGCCTGCTACGCTGCAAAGTGGAAAAGATTTGTTGTTTATTGCCATAACAACACAATCAACCCTCTAGACGTATCTATACAGCACATCATATGCTACTTGCTCCATCTACAAAGGTGTAACCTAGCATATACATCCATTCGGCTACACCTCGCAGCAATTGCCGCTTACCTACAGAACAGACTGCACCTATCACTTTTCAGAGTGCCTGCCATTAAAGCCTTCATGGAAGGCCTCAAACAAATAATTCCCCCCAGGGTACCACCCTCACCTGTGTGGAACTTAAATATAGTTCTCACAAGGCTAATGGGACCGCCCTTCGAACCTTTGCATAAATGCGAACTGCAATTCCTCACATGGAAAACAGCTTTTCTTGTAGCCATCACTTCCCTTAGAAGGGTCAGTGAGATACAAGCACTTACTATACAGGAACCTTTTCTCCAAATGCACCAGAACAAGGTTGTTCTCCGTACCAACCCAAAATTCCTACCCAAAGTCATTTCCCCCTTCCATCTAAACCAATCGGTAGAATTACCGGTATTCTTCTCGCAACCTCAAACTGTTGCAGAAAGGGCTCTACGCACGCTAGATGTTAAACGGGCCTTACTTTACTATATCCAGAGAACACAACCTTACAGAAAGACCAAACAACTGTTTGTCTCTTTCTCTCCACCACACAAGGGCAACCCCATCTCAAAATCAGGGATAGCTAGGTGGATTGTAAAATGCATACAGATTTGCTACCACAAAGCAAAACGAACGCTATCTGTTCCCCTAAAGCCCACTCTACACGAAAGATAGGGGCTTCTATGGCTTTTCTAGGGAACATCCCATTGGATGATATCTGCAAAGCAGCTACATGGTCAACACCGCACACTTTCACTAAACATTACTGTGTAGATGTGCAAACCAAGCAACAAGCTAGTGTGGGCCAGGCTGTACTAAAAACACTATTTCAAACCACTGCAACAGATACTGGTGGTCGCCGCTAAGGTTGGGAACTGCTATATAGTCTATGCAAAAGTGTGTAATCTGCAGCTCATATGCCTCGAACGGAATATGCTACTTACCAGTATGCATCTGTTCTTGGCATGTAGAGCTGCAGATCTACACACACCCACACGCCTCCGCGTCTACCTGTATCTGTTCCAGTCTATCTTATTTAGATACAACACACATGGGTTTCTTCACTGTTATTACTACGCTCCATCTTTCCCTGTTGGCAAAAAACAATCTGAGGATGGAGCCGAAGCCCATGCGCAATACGATCCAAGGGAGGAGTCACCGACCTCGTGACTTCCAAAGACTTTCTAAGAGGAAAAACAAACTGCAAACATCCGGGCCCAACACCAGATGGCGATCTATGCAAAAGTGTGTAGATCTGCAGCTCTACATGCCAAGAACAGATGCATACTGGTAAGTAGCATATTCCTTTCCAGCTTAGATGAGATCAGCACGAGAGAGCAGAGAGCCATGCCGTGTTGAGAGCAGGGCTGGACTGGCCTTAGCGGGCACCGAGCAATCCCCCGGTGCGCCACACGGGTGGGGGCCGGCGGCACCCCCAACCCCCCGGGGGCCTGCCGAGCACTTTGCCAGGCCGGTTTTGGTTCCCAGTCCGGCCCTGGTTGAGAGACTGTAAGCAAATTGAAGACCCAGGCTTAAAAGCTCAGGGGTAAAAGATAGAAAAGAAAATAAGTCTTGTCTATAAACTGCTAGAGATAATGGGGGAAATCAACGGACGAAATAATTTTACCAGAAATGTGGTGTGTATATAGGGAACAACAGATGGTCCAGACATTAACCCTGTCTGATGCCAACTGATAAAGGAGTTGGTGGCAAGTGTGATGGGCACTAGGAGACGGGGCATTCAATCAATAAATTAAGAGTAGAACAGTTGAGCGCTTGTTAGTGATACCAAGAGTGAGAAAGGTAGATAGCAGTGTGGAGTATTCAGTGGTGTGAAATGAATTTAAGAGGTCTAGCCCTTTGAGTATAGAAGACTGATTGTTATGATAGTCAATAGGAATGAAATTACCATTATAAGAGAGGGAATAGTGCAGAGCTCAGAAACCCAGTGTTAGTGGGTTTAATTAGTTCTGAGTAGAGAGAAATGAGGGTAAATGTCTGAAGACTCTATTCCAGGGCTCTAGAAAAGATAGGATGCTTGTAATATGCACTTACAATAGCTGGAGTTGACGGGTCAGCTGTGTCTTTTTTTTTAGTAGGCGTTATACCACAGGCAAGTTAAAGCTTCAGAGTTGGGAGGGTTATTGAAGAGAGACGTGAACACTCAGACAGCACTTTATATAAGAGGCGGTGTGACAATATAGGGACTGAGAGAGTGGTTGTGATGACGAAGAGGGATTGGTAAATTCCAAAGGGGCACCAGCTCAGCTTGAGTTTTGATCTTTAGTGCAGATAACTTGACAGCATACGTTCTGGCTGCGGGAATAGGAAGAGGGAGTTGGGTTGAATGGAGTAGTAAATGTATACCAGATTAATGCAATTTTAATGAAAATTGAGTCAAAGTCAGGCAGGGAGAAGAAATTGTAGAGGGATGTGTGTGGCAAAGAGAGGAGAATGTTAATAGGACAGGCAAGTTGTAAGCCTAGAGGGGTGATTTAGCCAAGAAAGTAGTTAGATTCGGCTGTGTTAAGTTCTACTGTAGGTGAGGTAATTCAGAGCACTTTTTTGTAGTCAACCAAAGGCTATGAGGTTCTTGCTTTGCACCATTTGTGGAGTAATACAAGCATGTTCTCTTTCATAAAGTGGGTGTAGGAGGTAAAACCAGGGCTCTAGAGGGGGAAGTCGGGGTGAAGCTGCTTAAAGGCTGGTGTGATTCCAATTGTGTTTTCAGCATGTCACCAAATTCGTGCAGTAAAGCCGAGTGAATCAGAGGTTCAGATATATATGGGTTAGGAATGGAGGCAGAGCTCCTGCTGGTTGTTTTAGTTTGTTAAAAGGGATGTTTTTGGAGACACAGGATTGAGAGGTGGCAGGAAATGTACAAAAATTGTGAATTTCCCAGATATGCGCCAGGTTAATTTGTGATTCTGGGAAAGGTTATATATCCCTTCTTTGCTTAGAATCTGTGAAGCTTTAAAACTTTTTTTGTGAATTAAGACCTTACATTTGATACAAAGGAATTTGGAAGAAAATCTCAGCAGGAAATACCCTATCGTGGGATTATTATCACTATGGCTGTTTCCTCCTGCATTTTGTGGAAAAACTAGGAATGTGGTTTGATGACACTATTACCAAATATTTTGCACGTTTGTTATCACCAGCCATTTATGGGCGGCAACAGAGTGTGGCATCACCATTTTATGCAATAGTTTAACCACATCACTGATGCTGTGCTGCTGCAGTACAAATTGTGCAGTAATTGGGTTTTCACATATTTTTCACATTTATGAACAGAACTTGATGTTCAATAATATATTTATTGTTTCTATTATTATTAGTAATAGTAGTCATGTAATCTTTGCATTTTTCTGCTTATGTGTCCCCATTGCATTTCATATGTTCATTGAGTTGAGTGCACATTTTTCTTTCTAAACACATATTGCATTTGTTTTAATGTTTATTTTATTGCCTTTTGATACTTAAGCAATTGTGTATTTATGTAATTTAAGCAGTCTGCAATATAGCGTATATTTAATGTTTTAATTTAGTTAATCAACAATGTTTCATGGAAGCAGAAGTATTTAAGTTAAATACAAACAAGTATTAGGGTTAGTGGAATCTTCAAACCTCCAGTGAGCTGTGAGATTGGGCTTGTACAGTCAATATCCGGCCGCAAGAAAGGCTTTATAAGCTCGTTGAGACACTAGCTCTCTTCATTCGGAATATCTGCATTGTTCCATCAAGGTAAGGGGCGAAAGGCAAGGCCACCTAAGAAACATGTACAGGCTTGGTGTTATGCTAGTTTAGTAAGAGGTAAGAAGGAAGGGGTTGGAGAACAAATGCAGGGAACCTCTATGGTATTAATTTCACGAGTCAGTGGTTTATTTCCAGACAATTCTGCTGTGCAATTGGGATGCCATTCTGTTGTTGCTAAATTATCCTTCATAAGAAATGCCACTCATGATAAAAAAAACTGCTCAATTTAGCAGACTAAGTGGCAACTGGGATTCGGCATTTTCTCTGATAAACTTATACTTTCAACTTAGTACCTTTGTCTCACTGTTTCTGAAAAAGTCTTTGCTTTCTTTAATTGATAAGGTGTTAGCAACTTTGATTTCGTCAGTTGTAAAGAAGGTTTAAATCATGCTTAAAATATAATACTGTCCTACTGTAAACCTCCAGGACTTCAAGCGCGTTTATCTATAGCGCTTGAAGGCCTGGAGGTGCTGTATGAAGGCGGTTGGGGGGTACCGTGGCTGGTCTGCATAGCGGACCTCCTGAGGCAGAGTCCACTAATTAATCCGATTTATGGGCAGTTCCAGACGCTTCCCTGATTAAAGTGATATAGGACTTTCCTAATGCTGGTCTGAAAAGACTATAACTGCATGCAAATTAAGTTCTGCAGCCCATAATCAGCTCATCTTTTCAAGCTGGGAGTGTGCAAAGCGCTGGGGTAGCGCGGCATATACCGTCACTGACCTGTCCAGCGGCCACCCAGATGAACGTGCTCTATTGCCAGGAGGGTATTCACATAATCTACGTTGGCGCTTGAAAGTGTACAGTCTTGTGGAGGACAGAAAAGCAGCAAAGCAAACTGTCTTTTGAAGCCAAAAAACCCACTAAAGCTCACACCCCCACTGCGTCGGACGCTGAACCAGATCCTGAATCGGGTGCATACACAAAATTAGAGCGCATGATGTTGACAATGCAGCAAAGCTTGCAAACAATTGACGCTAAGATTGATCACCTAAATCTACGCATGGATACCATGGCGGCTAAAATTGACAAGCATGGCTCACAGATTGCAGAGGCGGAGCAGCGCATTTAAACCACGGAGGATCGGGTGGAGGCTGTTAGCGGGAAGTGTGCCACCATGGAGAAGCTACTGGAGGTAATCCGAGCTAAAAATGAGGACATAGAAGCTCGCTCGTGACGGAATAATCTACGCATCACGGGAATTGCGGAGACCACCAATACCGGGCCCATGGAGGTGTATGTCGAGACGCTACTTACGACCCTGCTGGGAGCGGAACATTTCTATAAGGTCCTTATCGTCGAGAGAGCTCACCGCGCTATGGCCGCTCGGCCCATCCCGGGTGCCCTGCCACGTCCCATCATTGCCAGACTTTTGAATTACCGGGACCGAGATACTGCACTCCGCTTAGCAAGAGAAAAAGGCAACCTCGACTACCAGGGGATGAAGGTGGAACTCTTTCCCGACTTCACCGTCGCCGTACAACAAGCTCGCCGTGAATTTCAATCAGTCAAAAAGAAGCTGCAGACTCTACGCATCCAGTACGCTATGCTTTACCCTGCGTGTCTGTGGAGTCAGCATGCTGGGAAGGCCCGTATCTTTACGTCGCCCAAGGATGCACTTCAATATGTCCGGCGGATTGAGCCGCAGGAGACACTACGAGAAAAGGGTGTGGACTCAGACTCTGAGGGATGAGCACGTGAGATTTCAACTGATTATTGTGACTGACTGTTGCGTTACTCCTGCTCTGTGGGGGTGTTTATGCTATGATGGTTCATTGTTTGAGTGCGGAGTAGCTCCTGATTTATGTTGGACATTAACAGGACTTCATGGTTTGGTACGAATCTTGCATGCGCAATGTCTGTCATTTTTGCTTCTGGGAGGTTGTGATAATTAATGTTTATGGTTTCTTCACAAAGGATCTTTTGCTTTTTAACACTGATCATTGCCACTAGGCCCTGGGCTGGTTAGCCTGCCTCTACATGTCTCGACTCACCCTGTTGTACGGGGGGCAGTTGGCTAATAGTGTCCCACATTATGGGAATTCCCCGCACTGTTTTGTCTTCAGGTTGGGCCCAGTTTGGTGCCACAATGGGGTTACTTTTTTTTTGTTCTGTGTATTTCATGACATGTGATTCATGGTTGCTAACGCTTACACATTGTTTGGTTTTATGGGAGGGGCATTCTCGGCATGGTTGTAAGGCCGTAGTGGGGGGGGTCAGTTGGGGATCACTTCTACATAGTGACAGCATTGGTTATGGTACATGGGCAAGACTGGATTAATATGCTTTCCACACTATTTGCATGGACGACATTACCAGCATCTACAGACATGGTTGACTGCAGGCGTTCTACAATCTCCTGTTTCAGTTGAAATGTACGAAGGCTAAATAATGCTAAGAAGGTGCGGCAGGTCTTGTCTTATTTGGATCGACATCAGATCCAAATTGCTTTATTTCAAGAGACGCATCTTACCAAGCAGACAGTCTCACACATAGCCACAAGGTGGGCGGGGGTACGATTGGCTGCTTCCTATTCCTCGTATGCGCGGCGGGGTCATGATTCTTGTGAAGAAAGGTGTAACATATGTGCCCACCCATGTAGACGAGGATGTTGACGGGAGATATGTTATAGTTCACGGCATGCTTTATAACACGAAATTGACTATCGTGAATTTTTATGGTCCCAATGTTGACAACCCCGCTTTTTTTGATACCTTATGGGGTAAGATTTGCACATTATCGTCATCAGCCCTTAAATGTGGGGGCGATTTCAATGTGGTGCTAGATCCTGCAATGGATCGGGCGGCTGCGACTGCTCCCGCCCCCAACCCCCCTCCCCCTGGATGGCTGCTGTGTCTGTGCGTGATGGAATGTGGACTCTGGGCCTCACGGATATATGGAGACTGAGACATCCAAACGCTAGAGAAGGCACATGTCACTCATACGCACGGCAGTCCTGGTCTAGCATCGACTACTGGCTGGGTTCGCAGGAAATCTGCACCTGGACTACGCAGATTAAACATTTGCCTAGAACCTTATCGGACCACTCTCCAGTAGTTCTTAGCTTGACTCTGCCAACCCTTCCTTACCCCACCTCCTTTACAGTGGCGACTGCAGTCGTCCTCACTATTAGATCAGGTTTTCAAGGAAGGGATTCGGGAGGCCATAACTGACTATTTTTCACGTAATACGGGGTCTGTCCAAACGATGGAGACGCTCTGGGAGGCCTTTAAAGTGACAATTCGAGGTGCCTGCATAGGTCTTCAGGCCGGGGTTCTAAAATCTCTACGCCGTACCATGGCGGCACTCGAACGTGAGTTGCTGGACGTAGAGCGTAGGTATAGTGACTAAGCAGATCCCACAATTCTGGCACTAATCAAAGGGAAAATTACAGAGTATAATGAAGCGGCTGACCAGGAGATTAACCATTTGTCACACAGATGTAAGGCGCATTATTATGGGGAAGGAGGACGACCGGGAAGAACTTTAGCTAGCCATATACTGGAGCCTCAGGCCAAAGCATGTACAATTAAGGCGCTTATTACAAACGATGGTACGCACTATGACACGCCTACTATCCTGAACTCCTTTGCTGATTACTACGCTGGGATGTACGCCCATCGACTAACGGTGGATGAGGTGGAACTTGCGCATTATCTTGATGATATAGCTATAGTGTGGCTATCGCGCAGTCAACAAGAGTTCCTGATGCATCCGATCACCCTAGATGAAGTGCGTGATGCAATTACCACGTTGCCAAATGGGAAGGCTGCAGGCAC
Source organism: Triturus cristatus (assembly GCF_964204655.1). Lineage (NCBI taxonomy): Eukaryota > Metazoa > Chordata > Amphibia > Caudata > Salamandridae > Triturus > Triturus cristatus. The sequence goes on from NC_140592.1 coordinate 140,130,610, forward strand.
GGATGGTTTGCCTGCAGAGTTCTACAAAGAATATATTGATCAGCTCGCCCCTTGCCTCCTTCAGGTATATGAAGTGCGTATGAAACTCAATGTCTACCACCAACCCTACGCGTGGCACTAGTGGTCACGCTCTTGAAACCTGATAAATCTCCGGATAGGTGCGATTCTTATCGGCCCCTATCGCTCATTAATACTGATGTAAAAATACCAGCAAAAGTACTGGTGACGAGGCTGAAATTGCTTCTTCCTGTTATGGTTCTCCCTGATCAATCAGGGTTTATCCCAGCCCAATCCATGTCCCATAAATTGCGTACGCTCTTCGCTGCGATGCATGTGCTGAAGCCCACTCTGCCGGCTGTGGCGGTGCTACTCGACGCTTCTAAGGCGTTTGATGCGATATCCTGGTCCTATATGTTAGCGATTTTACATCGTATGGGAGTCCCTTTCGCTTTTACGAATTTTATAAAATTGTTCTATATAAGACCTGTAGCAAGGATTAGAGTTAATGGGCATCTATCGGAACAGATTCAAATACAGCGTGGCACACGGCAGGGGTGTCCGTTGTCACCTTTGTTGTTTGCTCTCGTAATCGAACCCTTAGCTTGTATCCTGCGGCAGCGTCATGCTCAAACTGCGTTACGGTTTTTGCAACGTCTGCTTGCGGTATTCATGTATGCGGATGACATGGTGCTATATGTTCGCGATCCTGCACGGTATCTGGCGCAGCTGATACGGGAATATGTTCGATTCGAACGATTCTCAGGACTGGGCATGAACTTGTCTAAGTCAATTATATTGCCCCTCACGGACTGCACGCATCAGTTTGAAATGGAATACCCCCTGACATGGTGTACGGACACTGTAAAATACTTAGGAATTTGGCTCCACAGGGACCCGCAGTCTGTTGTGCAGTCCAACTATGGCACCGCCATCACACGCCTTGAGGGACAAGTGAGTCGATGGATTAATCTGCCTCTGTCCTTTGCGGATCGAATTGCGCTGATAAAGATGGTGGTTCTTTCACGTTTTCTGTATCTTTTTTTAAATATACCGGTGCATTTAACACAATGCTTTTTTGATCAGCTCGGCTCTCTTTTGATCACATTGACCTGGGGCGGTAAAAAAACGCAGCTTAAGTGGGAAGAGCTTACCCTTCCTTATGATCAGGGGGGTTTCGCAGCGCCCGATTTTCATTGTTACTATCTCTGTGCGCAGGCTCAGTACACCTATTATTGGCAGCACGACGCGGCATATATTCCTCATGTGGCGGTGGAGGCGGGGGCAGTGCACCCGATACCGCTCAAAGCCATGATCGTCAATAGACACACGGTATTTGAAAAGGGGGAGTTCGACACCGTACAAAACACAACTAGGGCCTGGCAGGAATTGGGCAAGCGAGCACAGAAATTGCCGTTGTATACGCCTAACATGCCACTGTTGCATCACTCAGAACTCTCTGTCACTAGGGAAACTGGCGCATTGAGGACCCTCAAAGACATGGCTATGTCAACCATGGGGGATGTGTTTCCTGGGGGCAAGTTCATAGAATCGGACAATATAAATGTTCAAGGAACGGCCACTGCTATGCAGATATTTGTGTATACTAGGCTGCGTTCCGCTATGCGTGCGCTCTATTCACAGTTTCCTGCCGAACCATCTGTGCTAGAAGCGCTACAACTTATATACACTACCACGTCTCGAGCCAAGTTAGTCACCAGACTCTACCAGGCATCGCAGATGGACGTGGCGACTATGCACACGTCTGCATTAATAAAATGGAACGCTGTCCTTCCTGCTCCGTTGTCAGAGGATGACTGGCTGGTCAGCTGCTGCTTAACGGGTCAGCTGATGGCGAATGGTAATTTGCGATTAGTGCACTTTAAATACCTACATCAGCTATATTACACTCCAGCTCAACTCCATAAGTACGGGTTGCGGGAGGCTGACAATTGCAAGCACTGTGGCATGCTTGGTGCTGATTTTTATCATTTGGCATGGGAATGCCCCAAGGTGAAGGTGCATGAATATTGGATCTCAGTCACACGAAGTCTCAGTTTGATGGTTGGAGAGCCTGTGGACTGTTCTCCACAAGTGTGTCTTTAAAATTAAGGCATCTCATAAGAAGCTTGTAGCAATAGCCCTATTACTGGCTAAATGCAGGGTTTCCATATGCTGGGGGGGCAGGCCTGTGCCTGCCACTAAATTATGGTTACAAGATCTGGCTTATTGTCGGGACCAGCTCATATGCTATGCTGAAGAACTATCTACAAAGTCCAAGCCGAGGGATATCTGGGGTCCGCTCACGTCCTATATGTTGTCATTAACTGCTATCTGATGACCTGTTATGTTTCTGTAGCGTTGGTGTGCGTTACACTGCCACATACTGAATTTATATTGTACTGCCATGTCTGGATGTTTATGCCCTATGGAATGCTGTGTTACAGTAGTCTGCAAAATGTATGATATGATATGTCCATGCTGTACCAATGCTCTGAGTTGGATTATTGTATGAATGTGTATTGCTGTTGAAAATGTACAAATTTAAAAAATAAAAAAAAAACTGCCTCCTTGACAGTCAACATATCTTGGCTATAAGGTGCCGCTAGCAGAAGTAGTGTAGCACCATATGCAGTTCTAAGGTGTCTTCTAAGGGGTTGATTGTTGGTGATTTGAGAGATCAATCACTGTTTTGTATATTTGATGCAGCTGCTTTGATGTTATTGTTCAGTGGAAATGAGCCCTGCAGTTTGGCATTTTTCTTCAGACAAAATAAAGGTGTGGTTTATTCTTGTATCCTCTGATGGCTTATTTCCAGGCAGATGCATTTATTATTCTTGATTTATGAGAGCAGTCTGAAAGAAGAACCCTTGTTGATTCCTGAATGTTAAAATTGCGCACTCAGCATATTGATAACCACAATAAAGAAAATGCTGAAAATCAAAGCAATCTATATTTAACTGTCAACATTTTACTAAGTTGAACAGGTTGCAAGCTTTGCAGTACCTGGGAGGGGATCATCAGTTTCTCACATGTGTGGCCATGGAACAGAAACCCTTCTCCTAGCAAGTGGACCAGAGCTTTATCTATATACCATTTCTGGATCTAAGTTGGCATCCTTCAAAGATCACACAGAGGATATCACATCAATATGTGTGGTAAGCATAACATTTGTGGGTCATGTTTGTATTATAAATATATTCTCTTGGTTACTCATGTTAATCAACACATCTATATATTAAAGGATCCGTTTCGTGTTATCACATCATCTATGGATCTATCCCTTCGAGTTTACACGTGGAGAACAGAAAACAAGATGTGTAATCTTACAAGTCGGTATCACTTACTTGGAGGATCTCACAGATTTTCAAGGTAGGAATGTCACTGTTGATCTGTTTCTTAAACAGTCATATGGTTCTGCTTCACTACTTTGCTCCACCCTATAAAATAAAAAAAATGATTGGTATGAAAATCAATTAATTAAGTGAGAGGGTTATTGCAAATATTTATGTGGCAATGAGTAGCTGGTACAACGGTGAAAGATTCACTCAGGATCTCCGTTCAAACTCAGCTACCATATTGTCTAATATTCCAGCTACCGCTAAATACTTCACAGTATTAGACCTCAACTCAGCATTCTTCACCATCCCACTTCACCCCGATAGCCAGTACCTGTTCTCGTTCTCATTTGAGCCAAAAAGGTACACCTGGTGTAGACTTGTGCAAGGGTATACAGAGTCCCCTTCGATTTTTACTAATGCATTAAAGACAGATTTGGATTCCATTACACTGCCCAGGGGATCTACTTTGTTACAATACAAAAACCGATTCCACACTGCTTCACTACTTTACTCCACCATATAAAATCCACCCTATCAAAAAGAAAATGTTATTGGTATGAATGTCAGCTACCTGTTTGAGGACAGCTTGATATCATATAACCACCAACTAATTCAGTGAGAGAGGCACTGAAAATATTTATCTGCCAATGAGTAGCTGGCACAAAAATGAAAGAGAAATTATTGCAATCTATCCAACCTTTCCCAACTCTCAATTCAAGTAATTGACAAATATATGCTTGCCAAGGGGTTCTCTAAAGTATTCGTTGGTCCTCCTTTTTGTGGCTAAATATAATGCAAAAATGTCAAGAGACAAAGAACTTTAAGGTCTACACAAACATAGATATAAAATGGTAAAAATGGAGTAACTAGTAGCCAAGAGATCAGTGGAGAAAATTGGAGTTAATCGATAAATAGGTAGTTTAACATTCTAGAACAGGGGTCTTCAAAGTGTGGAGCCCGCCTTTCAGGGGGTCAGTGACTTGATCTCCAGGGATGTGCCATTCCCTCAGACACATTTGTGGCTCATTTCACTGTAAGGAGGGAGGGCGAAAAGGCATTGTATTCAATCTATTCAAATAGCTTGAGAGTGCAAACTTCATTTGCGCATTTACACATTGTCTTTTTATAAAAAGACTTGAGGATTAGGGGAAAGGTACTGCAGTGCTGGGGGGGGAGCCCCCAAATCAGACAGGCAAAGGGGCTGGTATATAGAGCGACCCAGAGCACTAATTCCAAGTGGCCTCGGAGTCCAAGGACCTTGGGAAGAAAGTTAGATTTAGGGCCCATTTCTCTACTTAAGGCCTCATTTGGGACATATAGCTGGAAACCTTTCTGCTAAGGTCAAGGGAAAATGTTGAGATCATTCGAAGGCCTGAGGAGGCAGACTGTTGGAGCAGCACTTATATTTTCCCAAGTTAATGCATGAGTAACTCATCCAGTCCATGTTTTAATTATCTGCATTCACACATGTTTAATCCTGTATATTACATTGTTAAGTCACAACTGCATATCCCAGAATGCAAACAAGTACCTGCACAGAATAAGCTACTCAAATATGTGCCTGGAACAATTTAAATCTATTGGGGGCCACAGAGCCATAGCTCAGGGGAGTGAATCAAGGTGCCGGGCTCCATTTTTAAAAAACGTATTTAAAGTCCCAGAGGAGGCAGGTTTCTAGGGGCTGCTGTGCTATGGCTCAGAGGAGTGAGTGAGATGCATGGCTAATTTTTTTCTACTTAAAGCCCTGCAAGTTGAAAACTGCTGGGGCCTCACTCTCTTGTTTCCAAGGTCCCTGCCTCTATAACTTATCCAGTCCAGATTAGGTTTTGTTCCCCTTTCTTTGTGGAACTTGAAGTTCTGTTTATTACATTATTAAATCAGGACCAGGAGTCTCTCAGTAAAAAAACATATACAACACCTGGACTGGATGCATGTGCCTATGAAACTTGAAAGCTATTTAGGTGGCCCTGAAGCTGTCCTAGCCCGGGTGAGAAAATTGAGGCGCAGGACTCGTTTAGTCTTACTTTAAACCCCAGTGGGGGCAGACTGTGAGGAAGCACTTTCAAGTTTCCTAGGTCCTTGTGCAAGTTTCATTTATGTTTATTACATTATCAAATCAGGACTACAAGTCTCAGATTGCAAAGAAAAAAGCCAGGAATAGACTACCTACACATGTACAAAGATACTTTTGGAGCTCTTTTGGCTGCCTCATAACCATAGCCCAGGCTAGTATTTTAACAACATTACTGCTGATTTAATAAATCCCACCCGCTCTTGCCACTCTTCTGGACCCAAAACATTTGGAGGGGGCCCTAATTTAAATTATTTTGCTCACAGGGGCTCGGCATAAAAATGTTTGAAGACCTCTGTTCTAGAGATATAAGGGTCAGGGACTTGTCAAAGTATTTTGAGAAGGTCCTATTATATGTTTGAGTGATTTTAGGATGTCCTATGATAAAGGGTAAAATCTACTATTCTCTTGGGATGGATTAATAAATACAAGTCCCTAAAACTCTGTGCAGCCAATAAGGCAGGGAAAATCCTGGCCTCATACTTAAAACATAAACAAAACCGTAGGGGCATTAACTCTCTCAAAGACAATTTTAATGTTCCTCACTCAAACCCTGATAAAATCATAGAGATTCTGAGGGACTTCTATGTATCTCTTTACAGGGAAGACTCTGCCCCCACAGTAGAAGAATGCTAGAAGTGTCTCGAGGAGTCTACACTCCCGTTCATCACTGACCAGGAAAAAATACTGCTTAATAATCCAATAACGCTGTAGGAAGTGTCCAAAGCAGTCGTCTCCCTCAAACTTAATAAGACTCCGGGCCCTGATGGCCTTACAGCGAAATTCTATAAATCATTTGCCTCTGTACCTGACCCTGCTCTACTGGACTTATTCCAACACTTCTCAGTCTCGGGTTCCATAACTGGCTCGACCACCGAAGCCACTATAGTGGTTATCCCAAAAGAGGGTAAAGATCCCCTACTGGTAAAAAATTAAAGGCCGATTTTTTAAATTAATCTAGATGCAAAAATCTATGCCAAAATCCTCTGTAAAAGACTAGAACCGCTGTTGCCATCCTTAATTAATCATTCCCAGGTAAGATTCATGAAAAGCAGACTATCCAGCGACAATACTCGTCTCCTCTGTCACATCATTGAGAAAGCCAAACTTTCCACCTCCGATACCTTAGCTGTCACCCTCGATGCTGAGAAAGCATTTGACAGGGTCTCTTGGTCCTTCCTTTGAGAACCTCTGTTGAAAGACAACCTGGGTGAGACCTTCACAAGGATAATCATGACCCAGTACAGCGCCCCCTCTGCTAGAGTCCATTCTGACGGTCTCCTATCCTCTACTTTGAAACTGGAGAGAAGCACCCGACAGGGATGCCCCTTATCTCCGTCCCTCTTCATCCTGACACTAGAATCACTCCTCCAGAGGATCCACTCAAACCCCTCCATTTCTGGTGTCACCATCAGCCAAAAAACAATAAAGGTGGCGGCATACACTGATGATATTTTAATTATGATTGAGGACGCGACAAGCTAATTCCCTCTCTATTAGAGACAATCGAAAGCTATGCTAGGATGTCTGGCTATAAACGCAATAAAGGCAAGTCTGAAATCATGGGTTGAAACAATCTTTGCTCAAGGGATCTCTTTAATTCTACAGGTTTATCCTGGCAACCCCACTTCACTAAATATCTGGGCTTAGAATTAAACGCAGACTTATTTGAATCGCTCCGACATAATGAAAAAGAATTATTGAAAAAGGTTGAAAGCCTATTGGAGGGCTGGATCCCTAAATTTCTCACATGGTGGGGCCGCATTGAGACCATCAAAATGATGGTCACACCGATAGTTAATTATCTTATCAGTATGCTACCTGTCGCTCTATCAGAAGATTTCCATAAAAAAAATGGACAGGCTATTATCAAAATTCATTTCGCAGAATAAACGTGGTGGGATCTCTCTAAAAAAAAATGCTTTTACCTGTTCACCTCGGTGGAGTGAACCTGGCTGACTTAAAAACATATCAATAGGCCTTCCTGGCAGGATAAGGCTCCTTGGGGGTTTCGCACCCTCCTGACTACACTCCCTCTTGGCTAATAATTGAAATATAAATCTTAGGGGTACTTCATCTTGTCACATTTTTAACTGGCAATAGTATTCCCACATAGTCTTATAAAATCATTTTAAACAATACTAAAAGAGCCCGGAGAAGAATCGATAAAATATTAGACACTCCTCTTAACCTTTCAAACATGATATCGATCTGGCACAACTCAAAGATCAAAATCCAGGGGGAAACTATTTTCTGGGAATCATGGGCGTCAAAAGGCATCCACTTTCTAAAGCAACTGGGCACTCCAGTATCACAGATCTCCTTCAGAGTACTCCAACAAAAATACAATCTTCTAGACATAGATTTTTATGACTTTCTTAAGCTTAAATTCGGTCTGGCTAAGATCAGCTGCCCGCACAAAGATCCCTCCATCATGAAGATGAGTCTCTCCCCCAAGTCAGGTCACCAAGCCTCCAAACTTTACCACATCCTAAAACCAAAGCACACATCTGTCATGGGGAAAGCGTTAAAAAACTGGGATAACCATGGGCCCATCCCTCCAGACAAGTGGCAGTTTATCCGGAAGTCTGTTGTATCCCACAAGATTTCTCCCTCCCTCGCTCAAACAAAATACTGGCTCCTTCATAGGACATTCTGGACACCGGCTCGACTCCATAAAATGGCTTTAAGAGAGGATCCAACTTGTTGGAATTGTCATGCAGCTACCGGGGACCTTTGTCATTTACTTTTCAGATGTAAGACGGTTGTCCTTTCCTGGGATAAAGTGTTTGACTTTATTCACACTCTGTGCGGGATACGTCTTGAAAAAATTCTCACCTTAATCCAGGGCTTTTTAGACCCCCAGATCCATTCGAAGAACGATAGACTTCTTGTAGACATACTGCTGACCTCAGCCTGTAAATCAATATTGACCAACTGGAAGAACACGTCTGCTACTTCTTTTCATGCATTGCTTAACTGGATTACTTTTCTAAGAGGAGCTGACAATATTTCCCTCCGGAACTCTCCATAGACACCACAGATTAATAACATCTGGGAATCCCTCTATGACTACTTCGTCAGACCTAAACCCCCATGAGATAGCAGGTCAACCCTCCCCAGTAGCACTTGTTCACCTACTTGTAGCAATTAGACATTCCAATTTGTATGTGAGCAGGTAAACATGTCCTCTTTTAGATACTGTATGGGTGATACTATAAGGTCCTATGAAGATGGTACCCGTTTCGACACACCTCCTTTACTAGTTGGCTGATTCAATAACGCCAGGTAGGCGTTCAACAAGAGGTTTTCTTTACCCCTATATCTTTATCCACATCTTTTTCCCCCTATTTTGTGTTATGAGGCTGAACTTAGGCTTTTGCATATCTTACACCCACATGGAACCCACATATCATGTCTATTGTATGCATGTTGCTATCTTGCTTATTGCCCATGTAACTGGCGATGTCTTCGTTTCGATGTTGCCTCTGTTTCATTCTAGTTTGTTTTCTGGAAAATGTCTCAATAAAAAAACTTGAATAAAAAAAAAATCATTTCCAAGTTTGATTAAAACAGTTTTTACCTGCAAGATGTTTAATGCTTAGAAACCCCAACTGGAAGACAAGGTGCTTTCTTTTTCCACCCCCATGCATCTATCCAAGATTAATTTTGTTTTTGGTTTCACATCTCTTTCAACCAAATCAATATTTTGGATCTTATAAATTGTCATTTCTGATCATGCCATCATTAAGCTTGATATACGTTCTCTAAATCTTTCAAGCCAACATTAATGGTGAATGTTTCATAAATCTCTGCTAAATCACTGATGAGAAGCCCAGATCTTAGGCAATATATTCAAGTAATCTTGAATAGTCAACTGGAAATTGATGGATGATGGCAGTGTTCCATCCCTGGTCCTGTTGGACATAGGTCACATAGGAACACTCCAATCTCTGATGTATTTGTCTGAGCAGTCCCATGCTCAAGTGTAGTTTATGCTTGCTTACAGGTCAGTCTGTTGGTTTTTCACCTTTTACCTAAAGTCCTGCCCATTGATTTTTCGGTTTCTCAGGGCTCCTCTGTATGTCCCCATTCCAATCTGTTTTGAGCATTTTTCTCATCTCTGGCTTGCTTTAGCGTGGCCCATTGTGGCCATTTACAGTCTTGGCGAATAGAAGGGTGGGATTCTGGGTACTCTGCAATGGTATTTCCAACAATATATACTGTATGGAACTGGAGGGACAGGCACTGGCTCATAGTAATCTCTACGAAACAGAGGAAAAATGGAGGGGTAAAGTAGAGTGGATGACTGAAAGGCTGCATACAAGCCAGCGAAATGGTCTCATCTGTACTTCAGATTAAAAGTTGTGACAAAACCTGGTGTTAAAATAGATTTTGCTTTGTCTCTCCACTAGCAGGTTGCTTTGGTCGTTTTCTGCAGCTCTGACACCTGGAAAATATTGTTCTCTGTCTGCCTTCTACCAGGATGACTTCCACAAACACTGTGCATGTTAAATCCAGGTTTTTTTTGGTGATGCTGTAAATCTCCAGATTGCCAAGTGCCTACCGTCATGGTGCCAAATCATACAAAATGTGACTGTCCATCTCCTAATGGGAGCCCATAAGCTTTTTCCTTCAGTACCTCTGTTGCTCATGTTGTATTGACTCCCATTCGCCCATTGTATTCATTTCAAAGTGTTTGCTATTGTGCACAGTTCATCAATGGGAAGACACTGACTTGTGGTAATATTAAACGTCTATCATATGTGTAAACTTGCATGTTGAAATCCTCTTCTCATGATGGTTTATAAAAAATATCATCTGGTAATCTGACAGCAAAAAGGGGGCACTGTTTTTTGAATATAGCTCTAGGATTACGGAACTGTAGCCCTTCCAATCTGTGCCTAAGGTCTAATGATCTAGAATTCAGAAAGAATCTTAACATTTCCTCTGTAGTTTTTATTCTGGTTTCATTATGTTGATTCTCTGCTCGAGAAAACGCAAGAAGCCTGAGTAGGTTGATAAGCACTCTGGAAAGGTCTGCATAGATTCACCTGAGCTATGACTCCAATATGACTGAACACAGCTCACGTTGTTCCTCAAAAAGACATGGTGCACACCATGTAAATCAAGAAGAATCACTATGATGTTATGACACAGGTCCCCCACATGGGGTTAGCAGATACCCAAGTGACATTTAATAACCATCTGCCTAATGCCTACTGTGGCAAATTACAGATGTCTGCAAGCCCCATGGGGTGTGGTTTGTTCACCTAGATACCAACGGAGATATGACAAGCGCTACAGTGACCACTTCAGTGGCTTTCCTCCTAATGAAGGATTGTACGTACGGATTGCATATGCATTAGTATCAAAATGCCTCAGATTCCCCTTTGTTCAGTGCAGAGGACATACCCACTTCAAGATACAGATCATACATGATGTAAGCTAGCACATCACCATCTACTCCAAATATTTCTAGATTATTTTGCCTGATGTAGCCATCCTGGACACTCTTGGAACAAATGTAAAGGCCAACATGCACTCCCTTCATCTTTTTTACTTTTGCACACACCTAACTGCACCTTAAGATGTTATGGCAATCATTAATGACTATCCATTTCCCCACATGTAAAAGTGGCTATAAATTTAAGACGTAGTAGGTGACATTGTACTACAAAACTCAGCTACCAGGGAACACAAGGCCTAGAGCATAGCATGTATCGAGAAACAACACACCATCAATGCAGCTAATGGCTTGCTCACTCTGTGTGACATATCTTTAAGGGATTTGTTGGACCTAAGTACAGCTGTTGAACACGGAGAACTATGCTCCACAGCACAGTTATCAATAATGACTAACAATTCTAGACAACCACCCACAGCCATGTCAGGGCCAACACCACAACTACTTATGCATGGTGTAGTCAGACAACTGCTGTAACAGCACAGGTTAGTACGGCCCTCCTCTGCGATTGACCATAGGTGGGTTGCACTAGTACTGGAGATGTGTTGGTGATACATTTTCAGTTGAGGACTATGCATATCTGTAAGATGTCTTTGTTTTAATATTTTTTGTTATATATTGGTTTACATTTTGTACGATGCAGGTTTCTGTTGAAGCCTCATGAGTAGTACTTGAGCAAGTCTGTTCCCTAGATACTTAATGAAGATAATCATGACCTCAGATCTGGCCATTTTTTTACTGGTTTGCCAAAATATCTTGTAAACGCTACAGATTATTCAAAATATGGCTGCAAGACTTATTTTGGGATTTAGACATAGGTATTCTGTCTCTCCACAGTGGAAAGATCTCCATTGGCTGGCTGCTTGCCCGAGTATTCTTTTTTAATGCCTCTACATTTGTCACAGAGCACTTTGTCATGATGGGCCTCTTTATATGCAATAGTGGCTCTGCCTGTTTATCCATGCATGCCATATTACATCTTCTTGCTCATATTGTCTGAGGAATCAGAGAATTTGTCGTACCAGAGCAGGCGGTTATGCTTTATCCTTCGTGTCACTAAAACTGGAATAACAGTTAATTGCACTGCTTTTTAATAGGATAGTGTTCTCTGTTGTGTAATCTACGCACTAAGAGAATACTGCGAGGGGTTGTGGTGTGATCTAGAAATGCCTATTACTATTGGTGTGATGAGTCATGGACTCCACCCATGGTCGCTTTGCTATCTTCGGGTTCTGGAGAGGGCAAGTACCTCGGGAAGCTTCCAGAAGGATTAAAATGCCTGTTGGAAGAGAGATGGTTTCAGTTTTTGCATACAGTTCGATTAGGATGAGGCTGAGCTCTGTCCCCGGTGTGTTACTAAGTTAAGTGTCCAATACTCAGCTCAATCTCTTGCTCCATGTTTCTTGCTGTTCTATCTGGCTTGTGCAGCCAGTTTTGCCATACTTGATCACAAATTACTGCGGAGTGGGTACAGTTTGAATAAATCTGTAGGCACTTGGGGCTAAGCCCCTCTTGACCTTTGAAGATGGCACAGATCATTTTGAATTTTATTCTCTGTGTCACTGAAAGCCAATTGAAAACTTTGAGGGCCAGTGAAGATGTGATCTGATATCTTTATGTTGAGGCAAAGACTGACCGCTTGATTTGACAGACTAGTTTTGCAGTCTCATGTTTGGAGTCTGCAGCATAGACCATATTATAAAAGTTGTGTTTCAAAAACACCAAGACCCTGGTCAAGGAAACTTGAGGAGATGGAGCAACAGGAGGTGTGTCCTCATTAGCATGATATAGAAGATGATGTATTAATCTATTGTGCAGAATTGATGATGCAAAGAGATTTTCCTTTTGCTGTACTTCTAATTGATTAAGTAAGACTCCGGTTACCACCCAGTTTGTCCTGTCAGATAACCAGTTCGCAGGTGTCTGCTCGGTCTTGTACTGGAAGCATTTTTTTTAAAGGACAGGTACCTCTCTTTCATCTAGTGATGTAGGTATTTCCAGGAGGTGATGATGTTACTGTTTTGAACCTCTTGGTTGTCTACCTTGAGCAATATATATATAATCATTTGGTTAATTCTGTTTGACAAGAAAGACTATATCCATTTAAGGCCTGGAAGGGTAGTCCAAGAAAATACCAAAGCACACAAAGAAGTTCAAAGTCATACAAATGTACTCAATAAAGTAGTTCAGTAAAGTTGGAGTTGAATTTTGTTCGATTTATTCTTTCCACATTATTTCACATTCCTTATGTTAAACGTAATATCCAATACAGACAGGCAGCCAAGGTAATCCTGACCCATTTTTCCAGGCTGCACTAGAGCCTTTTTTTTAATCCACTGTATTATACACTGCTGATATATTGAAAAGGATAAAGATTTCTGATTTACCCAGATGAAGGAAGGTGATTAAGTCTTCTTTGTTATCGGTAATCGCAGTCTCAGTTCATTTTCCTGGTCTACAAACTGATTGTCTGTCAAGTAAGAATGTGAACTAATTCTGCAATTGTTTGCAGTTGAGGAATAGCTTCCCTCTCCTTGAATTTACTAATGAAGAGTTGATTTGAGATGTGTGTGAAGGTAGCTGGGCCCTGTAGATTGGCAGATGTCTGTTCAGTAATGGCGTAAGGATTGTGTGTTTTACGATGTTAGACACAATTCCTTGCTGAAATAAAGCAATAATTGCTCCAAAAAGTCTCTTGGCCCAATGAGAGCTTTTTTGTAACAGACAAGCTAGGGTCAACAACTGTATACTAAGCCGTTGCTTGAGACTCACTGTCGTAAACAACTGGATTATCGGTCATATATTTGGGTTGCTAAGTGGAGTGTCTAAGCTTTCTCATCAGCCGATATGTTATTATTCCGATTTTCTTTTTAAATCTTATTATCTGAGTGTTGGTTTGAGAATGTAGAAAACTCTTTGAATGTATCTGGCTTAGTCACGTCTCTGAATATTACTAATGGGAAGAAGGCTGTGTTGGGAATCCAGTGAAGTGTCCTGGCCATGATACCAGATTCACTCCCTTGGATCCAAGACTCTGCCGTCACATCATTGTATCCACTCAGAGTATCACCTGAACAAAGGTGGAGTGGGGCGGGAGCTACACACAGTGAATTCAGGTCTGCTCAGATTAATAGGGACAGATCCATTGTGAAATGTGGTGTGAACAGAAGATGCTCTCATCCAACGCAGTGTTCATGTTGAGCATTAAAGAAGCTTACTCCAATAGTCGCTTCAGGAAGAGGACAGACCCTTAAATATAGCAAGTACTTTTGACCGCACTGTCACACTCCACAAGGTATGACTCCTGACAAACATACCAGGCTAGGCTCAAATCTGTACTATTTGACCTTTTCAATAACAGCCTCCTGACACAAGGCATCACAGCTTTCCCACTACAAACCCAGATTTTGAGGTCCCACTGCCAACACTGTGTCAATCACAAGCAACTTTAGGTTTATTCTCCCTGCCATGCATATCATTCTGAATTTCCTCTGTATGGTCACTGAAACATACACAGTGCTGTCCAATCCTGCTGCATTGTTTTCTCTGCTGACTCATATTGATAATGTAAGACATATTTCCAGGATGTAAATGCTCTCAGCATTCGCCCTATCTGTGACATGATAGTTGGCATCTATCTGGCACTGCCTGCAATCTATCTCTGTTCTTATCAGTTTCTTGCTTGGCTGTGAACTCTATAAGCAAAATGTTCTTTAAGCACACTATCCCCTTCAGATGATTCAGTATCTGTCCTTCCTTAGACTAGGGACTGTCCATCACTCTAGATTACAAAATACTTCATTCAAGGTTCCCAAGTGAGAATAGTCAATGTGCATGACACTTTATAAGTTCCCTTCCTCACCCGAAAAGGTTGTGGGTGGAACATTTGACATATGTGGTGATGGCACCTAAGCATGACGGCTGTGCCAATGAATGTGCACACCGCGCAAAGAGAGACAGAGAGACATTTTGAGGTGCTTTGCCATGTCAGCGCCAGAAGTTTCACATGCCGAATGATGCATAGTGGAATATGATTTTGTATAGCAAAATACTTGGTCTCAGATAATATTTTACTGGTAGGAGAGTATAAAATATGATAGCAGCCAACCCAGGGGAAATAATATAACTATTAAAGCTTGCCTATCTACCATGACGGATTAGCATTCAACAGTTTGAGTGCTTGAAATGTTCCCCCCACCAAAACCCACATTCAGCATGTCATTGATGTGATGGAAACTTTCAACCAACACAGGAGGAACTGTTTTGTAAAGTTCTGTGACAGACCACCATGGTTTATATAGCAGGCGGTCGTGAAGGAGTCACCCTTTTCTCACTATCAGCAATACGCTTTACCTCCTATTTCTCGTTAAGAATCACAATTATCAGAAACAGCCTCACTATGCTACCTATGACTCTTCCTCACCACTTCTACCCAGGCTCAGACTCTTCCTACACTGCTCAATTCTCTGCCTTCCCTCATAGAGCGGTATTCACTACACTTAAATCAGTATGTGTTTCTTCTTACTCTGGCCCTCACCTTTCACATCCTTTCTGGTCTGAAACTCCCTCTAATCATTCTGTCAATTCAGGCACCTGTACATAATAATGTCAGTCTTTAATTGCAATGTCTCTGCCAAAAATGCACTTCTTACCCCTTTTCCCCCTCCAACTATAGCACAGTCTCTTAGTAACCTTTCTTCTCAAAACACTGTCTTATCTTCAGCCACTTCACCCTCTATCTCACCACACACCTTATGGTAATGAAACTAAATCAGGGTGCCAGGCTCCCCTCATGTTGTTTACGTGATTACATCTGCTCGCCACCTTTTCAATCCACATTTTTCCTGACCCCCCCCCCTTCAGCTCTCAACTCAGTCACTTCCAGTGCTGGCTGCTATTGCTATACATTGCTCCACCTACCACAAAAGAGATGGGGTGGGGGGTGGTCCAGTGGGGACCCAAGATGGCAGTGCCATCTTAGAGCTCTTAAATAGTGCCCCATTTCACTGACTGAACTTGGCTTTGAGGCACAAATTTCCACTGTGTCGGCTTGGAGAATTCAAAAGAGGCAGTAGGTGTAGATAATGAGTCTGTAGACTTTCAGTTTGACTGATTCCACCTCTAAAAGCGTTATCTCATTTACGCTATAGCAGACAAGAGGCGCAATAAGGAGCATATTTTAGTCCAAGTGGTGGAACAAAGATTAAGGACAGAGGTGATCCACCACCTAATGTAGAATAGGAACAAGACCTCACTCTGGGAGAGCACACTTGTTGCACGTATTGTTAGTTATGAGAGCAGAGATGCTGACACTTCATGTACTATTGAAAAAGCTGTGACACACAATAACCCCTACTGTGCACTTTAAGAGAAAGAGATGGCGTAAACGAATTGAGAGGCACTAAAGCTAAGAGCCATTTAATAGGTAGCTTTGTTTGTCACTTTCCTGGCATTGAAGGTCACTTATTACTGGATGGGCAGTCAAAAGAAAGGAATGACGTTTGTCAGAAATATGGTCACAGATGATTAGCCCAGAACCTTTTCAAAGCACCACAGTAAAGTGAGTAGCTGTAGCCAAGATATGATGCAATGAGGGCATTCACTAGTGGAATATGCAACTGGGTACATGTGTGTGAAACTATTTATTTCAGGATTTTTGATTAATTGTCATACTGGTTACTGGTTGGTTTCCCACGTTACTCCATATCCCAACTGGACAAACCTCTAAACTGCACGGCCATGTACAACCTTCCCAGACATACCTATTCCTTGCCCTGTGCATATTAAGCCAGATAGCTATCTGCCCAAAAATTATTTCTTTCAAATTGTTGTTCTTGTTGTTAAAGTATTAAGTTGCAACTATCCCTGATATTGGAGCTCCAACATGGTAGCCCACATGTGCTGTGAAATGGATCGTTTGTAGAACAAAATGTTAAAGATTAAATGCACCTTTTGTCTTCTCATTGCCTACCAACCAACAGCTAGCTTCCATCTCTATATTTGTATCCTCTTAATATGATACTGGCTGATCTACCATCATCTTCATGACAAGTACATCATTTATTATAGAAATGTTCCTGCAGCTCAGTAAATCTAGATGCAAATTGCATGAGCTTTATTAAAAGGTTTAATTTTGCTTATTGCTAATCTCACCATCATATCCATACAGGGAAAGGTGGGTGCATATTAATGAAATTTTGAATAAAAACAAGGCTAACTATAGCTACGATATGTGCACCAAGATTAGATAACCCCCCTCCCTTTCCCTTATAGAATTAAATCAGACCTTAATCCGTATTCCAGGCCAGGTGGTCTTGGGTGGAGATTTTAACTTCCTGTAAGATTTGGCCTTAGACACATCCTCTACCACACTGAGGCAAAATAAGCCGCAAATGGCTAAAGCTTTAGCCAATTGCAAGAAGGAATGAGACCCAATTGATCTTTGGCGTACCCAAAATCCTAAGAAACGTGAATTTTTATGTTTCACTGCTAAATATTACTCTGCTTCAAGAGTAGATTATTTTCTCACTTCGTATGTCTTGAAATTGGTTAATCATGAATATATACGGAATGGCTTTTCAGACTGCGCCATGGTTAAAATGAGCGAAAGCATTTAAGATAGAAAGAACAGTAGGCCGATGGTTTTTTTAATAAAGTCCATTTAGAGGATGAAGAGTGGTGCACAGAAGTCCATGATGATATTTTAAATAATTTTAGGACCAATAGAATACTGCCCACTTAAAGAATGTATGGAAAGCTTTTAAGTCAACAATTCGGGGATACATTAAGACTAAATGGATGCAACAACAAAAATAGGCATCCTTAAAAATTCGGGAACTGGAGGCCAAATTACACCAGGCAGGCATAACACGTCTGCAAACTAGAAATACTGTAAATGAAGAATTATTTAACCAGGCAAAAATACATAATATGTACAAGGATCACTTCAAACATCACGTATCTCCAAAAGGTATATTAAGAAAGTGAATACACAGGTAGATTACTGGCTTTGCAACTTAGAGAACCACAAGCAAGGAATAAGATCACCTCCTTAATAGATATAGAAACCAAGACCCACTTAACAGAATCACTAGATATTCAGAAGGCTTTCCTGTACCATTACAAGATGATTCATAATTCACTGCAACAGGTAGATATCATCCGACTTAGGCAGTTTTTAGATACATTTCCTATCCTACAGCTGTCAAATGAATAAGCTCAGAAGATGGTACTAAATTCTCCCTTGAAGAAATAGATAGAGTGGTGAAATCATTATCTAATGGTAAATCGGCAGGTGACGATGTAATTCCAGCTGAACTATGTAAGAAATTTGCACCAATGTTGAATATAGAAATCTTAAAACTTGCAAATCATATACTGGAAGGAGGTGAACCTCTGCCATCTTTTCGTATAGCTGTGGTAGTCCGTTTCCTAAAGAAAGATAAAAATAAGGACAACATTAACTCCTATTGGCCAATCAGTCTTTTAAATGTCGACTATAAGATTTTTACTAAACTTTTAGCAAATAGGGTGAGTAACGCCATAGGATTGATTATACACCGAGATCAATGCAGGTTTGTGGCAGGCTTTTTACCAACACAAACTTTTTAATGGAAGCCTTAGATTACATGACAAAGAATAAAATACCAGCACAGGTGATGTTTTTAGACACCATAAAGGCTTTTGATTTAGTATCTTGGGAAAGCCTTTTCATGATCCTTGGAAGATTTGGGTTACCGAAAATTTTTACCCAAATAACAACTTGCTTATATAAGGGTGCTACGGCGCAAGTCATCATTCATTCTAGTAATATAAGTACATGCAGAGTAAATAGGGGCACGCAACAGGGCTGCCCCCTGTCGCCAAACTATTTGCCCTGTTTATAGAGCCGCTGGCAATACTGTTTATAGAGATGCTGGCAATAGCTAGCAGAAATAATGCACCTGCAACAGTGCGAATAAACAGTATATCAAATATAAAACTATACACAGATGATATTGTCCTGTTCCTTAAACCTGAGCAAGCTATTCAGGAGAAAACTTTGGGATTTTTCAAGAATTTCAAGAACTAGGCAGATATAAAATAAATAAGTCAAAAACTGAAATTCTAATAAATAATTGTGCACTAGACACTTTATTACCGGAATTTCATTTTTTTATTAATACAAGACTAAAGCGATATTTAGGAATATATGTCACCGAGAACGTGAACGATCTGTATATACTGAATTACGTACCGTTAATACACAAAATGAGGCTGCTGTTTGTCAAATGGACCTAACCACCTCTTTCATTAATTGGGCGCTTGGCCTTAATTCGCATGTCATTTCTGCCTCTTTGTAATGTTTTATGTTTTCTGCAATTCCATATGCACTACAGAAGCCATTTTTTTTAAAAGTTAGAAGGTCTGTTCTTGACCTTTTAATGGGCAAATAAAACACCCAGTCTGGCACTAGATACGTTATACAGACCAATTATGAAAGGAGGTATGTTGCTTCCTCACTTAAAGGAATATTATTATGCAAATTTTGCACATAATACTTATAGATTTATTAGCAGCTCCGACTTGTCCAGCACAGATAACTTTTTTATGATAACATTTTTAAAAGAATATATCCTTTTAGATCTACTGAGACTGGTAAAAAAAATAAATACGATATAAGATACTGCAATGGTTAATAAAACAAAAGACACAAATGTTTAAGTATTACAATATACCTCTGATACATGGCTCCAAGCACCTGATAGATTGATATGCAGGGGAGCAATGCCTGGTAGAGTCAAATCTAACACAGAATTGGGGAAGGAATGGATATTCCATGGTTAGAAATTAATTAAAAAAATATAGATCCCTCTCTGTTGAGCTGGATCTTACTGAGGAATTGATTATATCAACCACATGTAGGTCATTTAGTGGCTGGATATCCATTTTATGAGAGAACACTAAAAATAAAACGTTCGAAAAACCTTGGGTAAATGGCAAACTAAAGAGAATCTTCATCTTTTGATGGGAGCTTGGAATAAGACCAACAAGTTAAGGCCACATTATTGAAAGGGGCTAACTTTAGGAGAATGCAATTTTATGCCAAATGGCTACTACATAGAACCCCAGCCTTTGTGCATAAAATATGCCCTCGGATATGAGATAAATGCTTTCGATGTATAGTGGGAGGTGGAGGTAATCGGACCCACATTGCCTGGGATTGTACAAAAATAAAACCAAATAGGGGCGACATTGAGAAATATTGTAAGCACAATTTAGATACGGGCAGATATAAATATTAACACTGCTATTTCAGGATAAACTCCAAATATTATAACTAGTCTTTTACAGGACACACGTTTATTTATTAATGCCTTAGTTGCCAGATCTTTGATATTGCAGAATTGGCAAGTAAAAGCATCCAAACATTTTTAACAGTGGTTGAACAAAATGTGTAGATTTCGGGACTTGAATAAAATATATGCTTTAAGGTCAGGCTCCTACACTTATTTTCAATTAATATGGGAATTTCTTTGATGGTCTCCGGGGGATAAAGGAGTCGCCAAACTGGGAATGTGTAATAGTAGATTCTGATAAGAATATGGAAATGCTTTTTGCTAACTTAAAAAGCAACGTATTAACTTCGTCCGTTTTTACATCATGTTTAAACTGTAATTAATTGTATAATCCAACTACTTGCAGGTATAATTTATATTGTTAATTCCGACGATATTGTGTTTTCTTTTTTCTGAACTCTCCGAAATAAAAATATTTTCTAAAAAAAAATCATATCAATTCAGGCAAACCTTAGGTATCAAACATGTAGGCTGTGCTCCCCTCCCCTCCCCCCCAATTATAGCACTTAAGCACACCCCATTCAGTCGTGTTTGAAGTTACAGTCTAATGATTTGCTTCAAAGTGAAATTCTTCTGTCTTCCTCCTGAATGCTGTGTCTTTAAGTATTTCGGAATCATATTACCATATGCCGCATTTTATCCACACAATAAAGTTCAAAGGGGCGTGATCAGATTTATGACAGCATAGTTTATCATTGCCTTGGAAAGAAGAGTTTGAGTTCTTTCGTAAGTCCAGATTAACTGACTACCATATCCATCAGAGTGAAATCTTTCAGTGATTGAATAATGCACTTCACAGATTTGAACAGTGGAAAGTGAAATGTTCACTAAGTATCGGTCCCATACTTTAGTGAGAAGAGATGTTCCTTCATATATAAAATGCATCTTTAAAAGAAGAAGCCAAGCAAGAGGACTTAATTTCCCATCACCTACCAGCACAGGAACATCACTGGATCTCACATCATCCACCTATACTGGAAGTGACACCACTGAATTTCACTAATAACTGGGAAAGAACTGGGGCCCCTGTATGTGCGATAAGTCAGCACTGACAGGGAACAAACAATAACTTGTAAAGATACACCTGGGCAAGGTGAATGGCACAAGTTGCGGACAGAACAATTTCAGATCAATAGCATAAATGATAACAATAGATATTTCAAATATTGTCAAAAGGATATTTATTTTATAAAGTTTTGTTTAAGAAAGAAATATCAGATTCTAGTTCATCAAAAAGGTACATTATTATCACAGATAATCATTTAATATTTCATATATAGTTTTCATTTATATTAAAATCAATATTGCATTCATTCAGTGTTGTCATAAATAACACAAATGATACTTGATGTAATGCACAAAAGTCTGTATGACTTAATTCATAATAACAATTTAGTGATTAAATCCATAATCATATCATAACAATATAGCAGTGAATGATCATGATGTACAGAAACTGGCGGTATGTTGTTGCACTACGCGCTTTTCGGCAATCTGTATATCGGATCTGCCCTTCTCAAGAAGCCCACAGCCGACCGCATCAACTGAGCAACTTCTTACCCATCTCTCTGCTCCCCTATCCAGTCAAAGTAATTGAGAAGGCCATCAACAAGCAACCCACCTCAAACTTCACCATCTTCTGGGCAACACTCAATCAGGATTCAGAACGAACCACAGCACTGAAACAGCACTCGTCACAGCCACCGATCACATTTGATTCATCCTGGACCCAGGAAAAACAGTGACCTTCATCCTGCTCGACCTTTCTTCCATCTTTGAAACTGTCTCCAATAGCACCCTCATCAATCGGGCTGCACAAAATTGGCATACAAGGATCCTCTCTCAAATGGATCTGTTCCTTCTGCAGAGGAAGAACCCTGCCACCCTTCACATCAGAGACCAAGAAATTGATATGCAGAGTCCCATAGGAATCGTCCCTCTGTTCCACCCTTTTCAACATATACATGACATCTCTCTCCAACATAATCTGATCACAAGACATCACCGTCATCTCCTATGCCGATGACATCCAACTCATCCTCTCCCTGACGGACAGAGCAACCACTGCTAGAACCAACTTCACCAACTGCATGACCATGGTAGCAGACTGGATGTGAACGAACTGTCTGCAGCTCAACTCCGACAAGATGGGAGTACTGGTCTGTGGCAACAAGACCTCCCCATTGGACTCCACCTGGTGGGCATCAGAGCTTGGACAAACACCCACAGACCATGCAAGAAATCCTAGACAGCAAGATCAAGTCAACACACTGTGTACTTCCTGCTTCCATATCCTGCACATGCTGCGAAAAATCTTCAAATGGTTGCCTTAGAACACCAGACGTACTGTCACACAAGCACTCATCACCAGCAGGATGGACTACGGCAACACTCTCTACTCCAGAATCACCAAGCAACTCCTATACAGACAGAACATAGCTGAAAGACTGATACTCGACCTCCCACACCGCACCCACATCACACCGCACCTCAGGAAGCTTCACTGGCTCCGCATTCACAAGCACAGCCAATTTGAACTTCTCATGCACACATACAAAGCCCTGCACAACTCAGAACCAGAATACCTGAACAGCCGCATACACTTTCACCAACCCACCAGACACCTACCCTCTGCCTCACTCACTTGCACACATTACCCGCATCCGCAAAAGCAAAACTGGAGATTGTTCATTCTCCCACATCGCACCCAAGACATGGAACACATCAGAGCCTTCTCCTCACTTCTTGAGTTCCACAAGAAGCTGAAGATCTAGCTCTGCGTATAAGCACCTTGTGGGCCACAAACCAACACACCTGCCAGGCACCTGGATACTGTCTCAGGTGATTAGTGCGCTATACAAATCAATATAACATAACACTTAAATACTCATGGCCTAGAACAACATTCCCATCAACATCAAAATAGTTCCAACTTATTTGTTTACTGTACTGAATTGCACATATATGAACCTGGACAATGCACATCATCACTGAAAATAGACATGGAATTAGGACTTGTAAATCTATACTTACCTACATGCACTTATTGTCTCAAATTGTCGCTCCTCGATTTTCAGGCCTCGTATTTTGGCTCATTATATTTTTCTACTCTGTACTCTGACATACAACAGATTCCCGGACCACTTGAGTTTGTTTGCATGGTGTTCAATAACTACCATGGTCTCTGTCGTAGATACTTTTCTCTTTAGTACATATCATCCTTGTTTCATGTTTGCATCTTTTTTATAGAGGCCACATATTTTGAATGACAAAGACTGCATCACACCCTTAAGGGTGCTGTATTGGGAAGAAACTCAAATTTTTACTGCCCACATCTCTTTTATTTTGCCTTTATCACAAGTGTAGTGTACATCTTCAGTGGATGTTAGTTGCAGGCAATATTTATTTTTAATAGGTTGTTTTCAGGGCTCTGTCTGCCCCCTTCGACCATGCCATAAGAAATAGTTCTACAAGTGTCCATCAGTGACTGCTCAGCCTTAGGTGCTTTGGGGCATACCCCCATCCCCCATGCAACTCACCATATACCAGACAAATTAATTTATATTATTTTCTTTACATTAGTATCTTAATAAAATGTATTTCCCCAATTAAAGTTATTTTTCCATACTACCATTCATTCAGTCATTCCTTTATAGGACGGACCACAGTACTTTCCGTCACAGTGATGCAGTCTGCACTCAGCAGATTGCTCAGGTGTCAGCTAGAGGATTGATTGGGACAATGAGCCAATGCTGTGTAACTGAAATGTGCATTCAGTCAAGCTGAACAGTGTCTTGCCTCAGCCAATCAAACATTCGCAGTTCATGCCGCTGCAATCCGTGCTGTCAAGAATCTGTGGGGAACATAGATACTGCCCCACCTCTCAAATGTAGTGATGGCTTTTCCTGCCCACCAAATCATGGTGCTGCTTTCATATTATTTACAATTATCTGTAGAGAGGGAATCAGAAATAGAGACAGAAAGAGCAAGCAAGAGAAGATGGCAGTTGACTAACAGACAAGAGCAATTATGAAAAATGAAAGTATGAAGGGGAAATGGAAGAGAGAAAACAAGATAGTTAAAGAGAGGGGGCAAAGTTGCAGTGACAAAAAGAGATACTGATGGAGAGGGGGAAGAGACAACAGAGAAAAGGACAGGTGGGCCAAAAGGGGATGCATTGATGAAGGGAAAGAGGGAAAAGCAAGAAGGAGACAGGAGTGGAGTAGGTTGTGGGAAGAGCACAGGAGGAAGGAAGAGATGGGTTAATGTCATAATAGCAGCTGTTTTCGAAAGCAGGTAAGGAAGAAGTATCACTATTGGTAATTTCTGATCTGTCTGCTTCATTTGATCCTATTGATCATGATACCTTGATATATCCCTCCAACATGTGCCACGTGCATCTTCACATAGCCAAAAGTGGTTTCACTTGTTTTCATAAGAATGAAGGATTGCCATCTGTGTCTTTGCTGAGGAATCTTGTACAGCAGCTTGGGGATGAAGCTTGAGCTACAGTTCCCACGTATGTACCACATTACAAATTAGTTTTTACATTTTGGCCTTTGGTGGGGTCCTTTTGGGTCCCCCCACCCCTACAAGTGCCAGAGGGCAGGGTGTCCCTACCCCCTTACATAATTTCCCCCAACTTTTTCAGGACACAAGGACCAAGTCCCCAAGACCTGTACTGTTTGATGCAACATTTTCTTCTGAGTCACGACAAGCCAGTCAGATCACCCAGTACCGCAGGACTGGTCCTGTTTCTGTAGTACGGAAATGGCCGACAAGGGAAAAACTTCCTTGGCCAATCAGCTGGCCTGTTTTTAAAATTTTCAGTACCATGGGATTCTCATGGGACCAACCATCTAGATATACTTAACTTTTTAATCTCTTCAAGCCTAACTTGAGCACCTCTTTAAACACAATTTTCTCGATAACAGCTCAATGAATGTACCCCAAACCACACCCAAAAAGAAATCTGAGTAAAGTTCTGACTTTTTGCCAAATTTGGTTTAATTCCAACCGCTGTGTTTTCTGTATCATGAGCAAAGTTTCTTATTAGAATCAGGACTATCCCCCCCCCCCCCATTTTGTTGACCCCCACTTGACCATTTGGCTTAAAACTTCCATGATGTAGCTGAGGTGGTTGAGCGTTTTGGGAATGTTTCATGTAGGTTTGTCAAACTTCATCAAAGTTATTTAGCAAAATACAACACACTTTTCCTACAGAAACTCTGACCTAGCTATCACTACACATGTATATCTATACACACACACATAGAATGACATCTAATTATTAGCGTTATCTGGCTATTTAAACTTATAATAAAGACATTGAACATAATTTCAAGAAAATGTACTACCTATTAAATAAAACAATGTTAATGACTGTGGAAATTTTCATTATATTATTGTTTAAAAATATTATTTATACATTAAATTAATATATTTACATGAATTAATTATTAAATATACTCCTAATTTGAGTTAATATGAAACATTTTATTTCATTAGGTATAGGTTAAAATTCTATACTTACAATTTACATTTATATTTCACATTACGATATGTATAATACTTCTATTAAGAATAATAAAATATAATTTTGTCTCTGTGGTGGAGATCGATACCTACTTATCTTGTTGTAAAAGGGGGAATAGTTAAAAGTGTAGAGTTACACCAAGGGGTCTCAGTTAAAAATACACACATATAAATATACACATGTACATTTGTAAATAGGCTTCAGGATGTGTAACGTATACCTCATTCCTATTGTCGACTTTTAGTACAGAACGCACAGTTGCAGAGCCCGATAATACGTTCTGCATTGCAGTGTGAGAAACGGCTGTCTAATAGTAATGTTTTTCATCCAGAACACTTTGTTTTCCTACAGTCTCAATGAGCCCTACTCTTCTCCTCAGCAAATAAAATGCATATTCCAGATGTAGTGACATTTTCGGGCGAGGCTTTAAGATGAACAAGGCTATTCATCTGCACATCTTTTCCCGGGCGGAGAACCCCAACCCACAGAATTCTAAGTGTGCCCTCTTTGCACTCTTAGGCAAAGTGACATGATGCAGCTTTGGAATGTAGGTGCAAAATGTGATATTTAGTTACCAAAAGCCACATGGTCCAACAAGATCTATTACACAACTTTGCCCTAGTAGTGCAAATGTGCCACTAGACCAATCGTGAAAAGAAGAGAATTTCCTATGAAAGTGACTGGCTAAGGTGATGCGTTGGTTACTGATTAAAGGTCATAAATAATGCAAAATTAGTTAAAATATTGTAGTGCTACAAACTTGTTGTGAAGAAATGCTTTAGTAGGATTTGAGTCATGACAAAATTATATGTAGTACTGATACATTAAATTACAAATAAATACAAATGTAATAAGATTCAAACTGGGAGAAACAAACAATTCAATTTGAATGTTGATAATGTAGGATTGTATGTATTAATTATATAAAATGTACATTTAACCAAATAATCTGAGAAAAAATTATTTTGAGTACATTTAATTTTGTGCAGCATGTCGATGCAAGGAACTGCCAAGGAAATAGAAATCGAGCTCTGCCCATTACAATTCTTAATTTAAGGACTAGTGATGTAGGTCATTCAGCATTTATGCACTGATATTTTGTTTAACCTTTCCAAGCTAAGTGGCCTATTCCCATGTAAATTAACTCCTGAAGTATAGCAACAAAAAAAGTTGATTAAACTAAGAAACAAATTACAAATATTTTAATTTAAAATATTAACATCAATTTATTTTAAATATTTATTTTAAACCTAGAACATATCAAATCAAATTTACAGCATATTAACTTAAAAGTGTATTAAGTAATTAATATATTAAAATATATTTAGCTTGCAAATACTATTTAATAAAAATAATGTTAAAAATAATCACACTTAAATATTTTTATTTTTAATGTGCATTAAAATGTACAAAACGTTTATAAAATTATGTTTTATATTTTTCTAAAAAGATTAATTACATTTAATACATTTTATATTACTATAACTATAGGTGTGTGTGTGTGTATATATTTATATGTGTGTGTGTGGGGGGGTGAGTGTGTATGTGTATATATATATATGTATATATATATATATATATATATTACCTACTGCGGTTGCCAGTAGGTAGTTATAGTTAGGACCCCTTTTCCATAGGAAATCCGCAACATTCTATTTTGAATAACTTTGGCGCCGGTCGACGAATCCTCGCGAATTTCCCAAAATAGGTGGGGCGCTACGCTCCGCTCCTACCCTGAAAGTCTAGGGGGGATAGGACCTTTAGACAGGGCTACAGCCCGAACGGCTGAACAGAATTACTAGAAATTTGGCAGAGAGGTAGTCCTCAGGTCAAGGAAGTGCCTTTTGTAGGTTTGGTGTAAATCTGTTCCGTAGATTCTGAGAAAATAGCCTTTAAATCAATATATATATCTGAGCTAGCTTACGGTACGCTTACCGTAAGCTTACCGTACGCGTACGGTGGCGTGCGCGAGCGCTAATCTGATTGGCTCTTAGATCTTAGTAAACATTCGAAACAGCCGAAACCAGGAAGCGGCGGCCGCCATTTTCTCTCTCGCACTGAGAGCTAGGTTGTTAAATAAAGCCAATAAACATATAAAGGGGCTGTTTAGACAGCTCCCACACACATAGCCATGTTGAGGGAGTCCCCAAAGACCCCCCAAGGCCAAAAATGCAATTTTTATTTTTTCGCTAATTTCGCCGATTACGCTTACCGTACGCGTACGGTAAAAAATCTAAAAAAAAAAAACACTATCCACACTCTCCCCACCCCCTGTGCTTTTGGTGGCCGCAGACCACCAAATGTGCAGGGCTTAATAGAGGTGTGAAAAACCACAATATTTTAAACAAAAATAATAAAAGAAAAAATTAACAACACTCTCTCCACCCCGTGTGCAAATGGTGCCCGAAGGGCACCATTTGTGCATGGCTTATAAAAATTACGAAAAATTTAAATATTACCTTTCAAAACGAAGTGCATCATATGTCCTCCATGTGCGCACGGTGCGCGAAGCGCATCGTGCGTACATGGCCCATCTAGCGGAACGTGGGCACGCGGTGCGCGTAGCGCACCGTGTGCCCACCGTGCGTGCACGGCACTAACTGCGTAAAGTGGGCGCGCGGTGCGCGAAGCGCACCGCGTGCTTACTGTGCGCGCACGGTGCGCGAAGCGCACCGTGCGCGCACGGAACGAACTGCGTTAAGTGGGCGCGCACGCCACGAATGGCGTAAAGTAACTTAGCATTTAAAAAAACGTACAAATTCACTGAAAAAACCATAGGTTTCACACACGTTATAGTTAGGAATTAGCATTTAAAAAACCTTGCAAATTCACTGAAAAAACCATAGGTTTCACACATGTTATAGTTAGCGGAAATTTTACTGATAAAAAACCAGTGAAATTCCCCCGTTATAGTTAGTGTAGGCAACTATAACTCACGCGACCGCAATCTTCTGCTGATGACATATGTGTCTTTATGAAAAAAAAATATTTGAAATATATGTATAGCTAAAAATGTATGGAAGAAGACATGGGCAAATAAGTGTCTAAATACAGTATTAGCATCAGCAGAGGATTGCGGTCGCGTGAGTTATAGTTGCCTACACTAACTATAACGGGGGAATTTCACTGGTTTTTTATCAGTAAAATTTCCGCTAACTATAACATGTGTGAAACCTATGGTTTTTTCAGTGAATATATATATATACATATATATATATATATATCACTTTCCACTTCCTCAGTCCTCCGGGACACAATTGCGGCGGTGCACAAGACAGGGTCCGAGGAAATCCTGTTATCATAAAACGTCTCACCAAGTGTATCTCGTACACAAAGGCACTCCTCCCCAAAAAACGACACAGCATATCCGAAGTTCCTTCACAAGATTTTAATGTGCTTCAAGCCAAAGGTTTTACCCAACGCGTTTCGACGAACATATCGTCTTGGTCACGGGTAAGTATCTGTTTGGTTTCAACAGTTAAATACAATTGCACGAAAAGAAAAAGACATCGGCACTTTGCACAAGTCGGGCATTCGTTAACATCAAAAGAGGACTATTGTTAGTGTCTATGCCTGATTGAAATTTTGGCGGCCATCTTTGAATGGTAATATACTTGTAATGTCACCGAATACATTCTCAATAAAGTTATACAATTCATCGTTAAGACTTTAGCGGCCATCTTTAAATGGTAACATACTTATAATGTCAACCTTTGGAATTCCATCTTAATAAAGTTATATCTTTCGAAAACAACCGTAACGAGAACAAAATATTGACGAGAACAAAATTAATAGTCCATATTTCTGCAAACATATCAGTGTGAGCAATTTACCAATAATAAATTAATCCTCTATTCTCTTTTGGTGTCATTCACACACTATAAATTCATTAAACTTTGTTCTCAGGTTCCATTTCCATCGTATTATGGGTCTAAAGCCAAAAAGCACACATCATCATCGTGTCCTACCCAAGTGGGTGAATATTCCCAGACTTAAGATAAATGAATAAAGGAGTGTTCTATCCAAGTGGTTGGCCTGACCTGATATCTGAAAAGAAAATGTCCCTATAATAATCCTTTTCTACAGTACATAATATGATTTTAGTACCAATTTGCACAGTCAATTTGACTAATTCTTCTTAATTCAATAACAAGAGTCTAAGAACCCTAAAATAATTCAACTTAAATATTATATCTTGAAACAAAATCATGCCCAAGTGGGCAACAATTAATTCTATACCGCTTGTTCTGACTCTTGTAATTATGCTTCTTTTTGGCACTTTCAATCTTGATTGTTGCCTCTTTCATCCTTTATTCTACGTCTGGAATCACCTAAATATTATGAGTGGAGATAGCAAACAGAACAAAATTCAATCAGACTAGTCCTCTTAAAATTCTAGCGCCGATGTTGTCCAACTAAAAGGATTAATACAGATTTAACTGTAGAGCAGGTCAGAGCTAAATTACTGGCAGCCTAACAAGAGATAATACATGAGGTTAAGGACATACGTCAAGAAATTAGAAATGGAAATCTGATCATTTCGATTATAAACAGCAAAGTCTTACAAAACCATTGGGGTTTCAGGGGAAATGATAGCCATGACAATTAAAATGTACATCCCAGTTCTGAAAGGACTTACAGTTTCCTAATTAGCATATGTTAAACTCAGTCGCCCAAGTGCCAGGACAATTCTTCCTCTGAATTTAAACCTACTGGAATCTTGGTATCGAGTTCCATAATGTACCTAGACTCAAGTTGACGTAATTTGCGAATTCTATCGCCTCCTCTCATGGAGGGCAAGATTCGGTCTAAGACAAAAAACTTTAGAAGATTACGGTTACTTTTGTGGAACTCCTCAAAGTGCCTGGCAATGGGGGACAATTTATCCTTATTTTGAATTGCCCTCATATGCTCCAAGATGCGTTTCTTAGCAGCAAACATAGTGCTGCCCACATACTTCTTGGGGCATGGGCATACCAACACATAGACACAATAATCTGACAAGCATGTTAAATGTTTCTCAATGCGTCTATTGCTGTCAGAAACTGGAAAATACACTGTTTTAACATTGGTACTGGTTTTGCATGCCTTGCACGACATGCATGTGAAAAAACCCTGGACATCCAAATAAGATCCTCTTTTACTGGGTACCTCATTACTGCATAGTTTGTCTTTTAGAGAATTAGCTTTTCTATAGGTGACAATTACGGCATCTCCTAATATGTCCTCCAATGTGGGTTCAGTTTTTAAAATCCCCCAATGTCTATTTAGACAACTTCTTACTTCATGAGAACTAGAATTAAAAGTCGAGATGAATCTCACAGTTTGAACATCATTCATCTGCACTTTATTCTTTGATTTCAATAGTTCAGATTGTGTGAACTGGTCTGCCTTCGAGAGTGCATCTAAGATCACATTTAATTTGTAGCCTCTTTCAACAAATCTTTTTGTCATGCACTCGCTTTCATTTTTGAAATCCGCATCCGTGCTGCAATTCCTCCGAGCCCGGAGGAATTCCCCATACGGAATGCTGCGAATTAAATTTTTGGGATGGTTACTTTCTGCGTGTAGTAAGGTGTTACCTGCAGTAATCTTACGGTACAGGCGAGAACATAGCTTATTGTTGACAGCCTCAATTTCCAAGTCCAAAAATTGGATTTTCTGGCTATTGATTGTTCCCTCCAATTTTAAATTCTTAGTATTCTTATTCAGACTGGAAATGAAACTCTCAGCTAGTTCATGTGGGCCATCCCAGATGATGAATAAATCATCAATATACCGCAGCCATATTTTCACATGGCTGCGGTATAACTCATTCGTTCTGGACACCTGCTGCTCCCAGCAGCCCATAAAAAGATTAGCAAAACTGGGAGCAAAACAGGTGCCCATGGCTGTCCCTTGTTTTTGTCTGTAAAATTTATCATTAAAGATAAAGAAGTTATTCTCCAGACAAAATTTCATCATGTTTAACACCATTTCACTATGTTCCAAAAATGAGACCGATCTGGTATTCAAGAATTGTTTGCAAGCCTCTATTCCATCAGTATGTAGGATAGAGGTATAT
Organism: Triturus cristatus; assembly: GCF_964204655.1. Lineage (NCBI taxonomy): Eukaryota > Metazoa > Chordata > Amphibia > Caudata > Salamandridae > Triturus > Triturus cristatus. The sequence continues at coordinate 140,162,424 of NC_140592.1, forward strand.
AGACTGCAAACATCCAAGGAAATTAGCAGGAAGCTGTCCTCCCATCTAACCTCTTTGATTTTGTTTAGGAAGTCTTTGCTGTCTTGTAAGTATGATGGCATAGTCTGAACATATGGACGCAAAAAGAAATCAATGTATTTGGAAGTATTCTCTGTTAGACACCCTATCGAAGAGACAATAGGTCTCCCTGGAGGTGAAATGGGATTTTTATGTAATTTAGGTAATAAATAAAGAATGGGTATTTTGGGATTACGGTTCAAAAGAAAAGAATACTCATCCCATTCTAAGATTCCCTTCGAATGCCATTCTTTAAGCATGTTGTGAAATGTGACATTGGATTCATCTATGGCACTGATTGATACTTGTTCATAGCACTCTTGATTATTCACTTGACTCAACCCTTCTTGTATGTAATCATGCACATTTAGAATAACAACTTTCCCGCCTTTATCTGACTGGCGTATCACAATACTTCTATCTGATTGTAGGGATTTGATTGCTAGTCTATGATCCTTAGTCAAATTGTCCCCCAGCCATTTCTTCTTCTTTGCCAGATTTTTGAGGTCATTGATTACCAGGGTTTCAAAGATATCAATGCCACAGGGTGGCAACGTTGGATTAAAAACAGATTTTGGTTTGAAATGGTTTGGACAGTTAAAATCAGTTTTGTAACCCAATGTTTGTGCATTAATCGCTCCTATTTCAACATTCTCATAATCCAATTCCTTCAGAGCAATTAGAGTGTTAACTTCATTAATGGTTACAGTAACCGGCAAACATGTGGGATGAGTGCTGTGAGTTACAACATTTTTAACTTTCAATTTGTGCCATTTGTGTAAACGTAATTTGCGAGTAAAATAAAATAAATCAATTCTCTCTTGGGAATAGGAAAAGTTAGAGGAAGGGCAAAAGGAAAGGCCATATTGTAAGACCTCCAACTCAGCAGTATTCAGTGATCGTAGGGAAAGATTTACCACATTTCTGCAGTCATTCATTTTCCTCGTCTTTTTTGCCCCCGTGTTTCCACTCCCATTGGGGTTGTCGTTACTTTTCCGCCATCCACCCCTCCTGGTTTGCTTGTGGATGGCGAGGTTTTGCCTCTTCCTCTGCCGCGTCCTGTGAAGCCTCGTCCTCGTCCTCGTCCCCTTCCCCTTCCTCGGCCTCTGTTGATTTGCCAATTTTGTTGGTTTGACGTTAGATTCATTAGACGAAACTCCTCCCAAAAATTTGCCGATTGGTGAGACGTTTTATATATATTTTTCAGTTGGCGCTTTATCGGAGCGTTGTCACGTCTTCAGGGACATTCCAGTCCAGCAAGTGAACCCCTAACATGACAGCAACCCACTGGGGTAATTATTTTAAAGTGATTGTGGCGATCAATGTAAATAAAGAGAACTTTCAAATAACTCACCTGACCAGCATGCATTATGTTTGGACACGCCCACAAGGGAGGATAAATAAGCGAGCCAGGTGTCATGATATGCTTTAATCACCTTCGCCAGCACCCGTGAGCAAGGGCGCAGAGACGCTTGAAACGCGTAGGGATTTGTTGGTGCTTCAAATGCTGCACGTCTGGGGACCACGTTGCAGGATTGCCGTGAGGACCGAGCTAGGTGACGACGGGTGGTGGCTCTCCAAGCTAGGTACTTTGTTTGTTGATGGACAATTTTGCGGCCTTGCCTGGGTCGCGGGGAGCCCTCCTGCGGATGAGCGGATCCGGGCGCAGCTATTTCAGTTGGCGCTTTATCGGAGCGTTGTCACGTCTTCAGGGACATTCCAGTCCAGCAAGTGAACCCCTAACATGACAGCAACCCACTGGGGTAATTATTTTAAAGTGATTGTGGCGATCAATGTAAATAAAGAGAACTTTCAAATAACTCACCTGACCAGCATGCATTATGTTTGGTCACGCCCACAAGGGAGGATAAATAAGCGAGCCAGGTGTCATGATATGCTTTAATCACCTTCGCCAGCACCCGTGAGCAAGGGCGCAGAGACGCTTGAAACGCGTAGGGATTTGTTGGTGCTTCAAATGCTGCACGTCTGGGGACCACGTTGCAGGATTGCCGTGAGGACCGAGCTAGGTGACGACGGGTGGTGGCTCTCCAAGCTAGGTACTTTGTTTGTTGATGGACAATTTTGCGGCCTTGCCTGGGTCGCGGGGAGCCCTCCTGCGGATGAGCGGATCCGGGCGCAGCTATTTCAGTTGGCGCTTTATCGGAGCGTTGTCACGTCTTCAGGGACATTCCAGTCCAGCAAGTGAACCCCTAACATGACAGCAACCCACTGGGGTAATTATTTTAAAGTGATTGTGGCGATCAATGTAAATAAAGAGAACTTTCAAATAACTCACCTGACCAGCATGCATTATGTTTGGACACGCCCACAAGGGAGGATAAATAAGCGAGCCAGGTGTCATGATATGCTTTAATCACCTTCGCCAGCACCCGTGAGCAAGGGCGCAGAGACGCTTGAAACGCGTAGGGATTTGTTGGTGCTTCAAATGCTGCACGTCTGGGGACCACGTTGCAGGATTGCCGTGAGGACCGAGCTAGGTGACGACGGGTGGTGGCTCTCCAAGCTAGGTACTTTGTTTGTTGATGGACAATTTTGCGGCCTTGCCAGGGTCGCGGGGAGCCCTCCTGCGGATGAGCGGATCCGGGCGCAGCTATTTCAGTTGGCGCTTTATCGGAGCGTTGTCACGTCTTCAGGGACATTCCAGTCCAGCAAGTGAACCCCTAACATGACAGCAACCCACTGGGGTAATTATTTTAAAGTGATTGTGGCGATCAATGTAAATAAAGAGAACTTTCAAATAACTCACCTGACCAGCATGCATTATGTTTGGACACGCCCACAAGGGAGGATAAATAAGCGAGCCAGGTGTCATGATATGCTTTAATCACCTTCGCCAGCACCCGTGAGCAAGGGCGCAGAGACGCTTGAAACGCGTAGGGATTTGTTGGTGCTTCAAATGCTGCACGTCTGGGGACCACGTTGCAGGATTGCCGTGAGGACCGAGCTAGGTGACGACGGGTGGTGGCTCTCCAAGCTAGGTACTTTGTTTGTTGATGGACAATTTTGCGGCCTTGCCTGGGTCGCGGGGAGCCCTCCTGCGGATGAGCGGATCCGGGCGCAGCTATTTCAGTTGGCGCTTTATCGGAGCGTTGTCACGTCTTCAGGGACATTCCAGTCCAGCAAGTGAACCCCTAACATGACAGCAACCCACTGGGGTAATTATTTTAAAGTGATTGTGGCGATCAATGTAAATAAAGAGAACTTTCAAATAACTCACCTGACCAGCATGCATTATGTTTGGACACGCCCACAAGGGAGGATAAATAAGCGAGCCAGGTGTCATGATATGCTTTAATCACCTTCGCCAGCACCCGTGAGCAAGGGCGCAGAGACGCTTGAAACGCGTAGGGATTTGTTGGTGCTTCAAATGCTGCACGTCTGGGGACCACGTTGCAGGATTGCCGTGAGGACCGAGCTAGGTGACGACGGGTGGTGGCTCTCCAAGCTAGGTACTTTGTTTGTTGATGGACAATTTTGCGGCCTTGCCTGGGTCGCGGGGAGCCCTCCTGCGGATGAGCGGATCCGGGCGCAGCTATTTCAGTTGGCGCTTTATCGGAGCGTTGTCACGTCTTCAGGGACATTCCAGTCCAGCAAGTGAACCCCTAACATGACAGCAACCCACTGGGGTAATTATTTTAAAGTGATTGTGGCGATCAATGTAAATAAAGAGAACTTTCAAATAACTCACCTGACCAGCATGCATTATGTTTGGACACGCCCACAAGGGAGGATAAATAAGCGAGCCAGGTGTCATGATATGCTTTAATCACCTTCGCCAGCACCCGTGAGCAAGGGCGCAGAGACGCTTGAAACGCGTAGGGATTTGTTGGTGCTTCAAATGCTGCACGTCTGGGGACCACGTTGCAGGATTGCCGTGAGGACCGAGCTAGGTGACGACGGGTGGTGGCTCTCCAAGCTAGGTACTTTGTTTGTTGATATATATATATATATATATATATTGGGAAAAAGAGTTGCCCTTGCTCAAGGAAGCACTCACGATGAGTTTTGCACGACTTTAATTGGAGGTTGTGGCACAAAGTACAGGAAACATTCAGAGCTCTTCTTTCACCTTACGCGTTTCGGGCTAGCGCCCTTTTTCACAGGTGTTCTCTGGGGTGATTGAGAACGGTGCGCGGTCATCTTTTCAAGTCCTCATTTCCCCGCCCCCATGGGCGTGTCGCTAGTGCTCGGGATTCTGGTTCTTGTGGTTCGCAGCACCGCATCCCATGTGGGATTCTTCTCCACCTCACATTAAAAACATCAAAGGACCCATGTGGGTTGATGAATGGCTCACCACACAGTCTGCCACTCGTAAAATTCCACCAATAGTGGCCCCATCGTCCAAAATGCTGACTATCCCTCGACGTCAACACTGGTCCGCACTGCTGCGGTGGTGCTCCCTCACGGCTGGACTGGCCGTAAATATTGGAAGAAAGAGTTGCCCTTGCTCAAGGAAGCACTCACGATGAGTTTTGCACGACTTTAATTGGAGGTTGTGGCACAAAGTACAGGAAACATTCAGAGCTCTTCTTTCACCTTACGCGTTTCGGGCTAGCGCCCTTGTTCACAGGTGTTCTCTGGGGTGATTGAGAACGGTGCGCGGTCATCTTTTCAAGTCCTCATTTCCCCGCCCCCATGGGCGTGTCGCTAGTGCTCGGGATTCTGGTTCTTGTGGTTCGCAGCACCGCATCCCATGTGGGATTCTTCTCCACCTCACATTAAAAACATCAAAGGACCCATGTGGGATGATGAATGGCTCACCACACAGTCTGCCACTCGTAAAATTCCACCAATAGTTGCCCCATCGTCCAAAATGCTGACTATCCCTCGACGTCAACACTGGTCCGCACTGCTGCGGCGGTGCTCCCTCACGGCTGGACTGGCCGTAAATATTGGAAGAAAGAGTTGCCCTTGCTCAAGGAAGCACTCACGATGAGTTTTGCACGACTTTAATTGGAGGTTGTGGCACAAAGTACAGGAAACATTCAGAGCTCTTCTTTCACCTTACGCGTTTCGGGCTAGCGCCCTTGTTCACAGGTGTTCTCTGGGGTGATTGAGAACGGTGCGCGGTCATCTTTTCAAGTCCTCATTTCCCCGCCCCCATGGGCGTGTAGCTAGTGCTCGGGATTCTGGTTCTTGTGGTTCGCAGCACCGCATCCCATGTGGGATTCTTCTCCACCTCACATTAAAAACATCAAAGGACCCATGTGGGTTGATGAATGGCTCACCACACAGTCTGCCACTCGTAAAATTCCACCAATAGTGGCCCCATCGTCCAAAATGCTGACTATCCCTCGACGTCAACACTGGTCCGCACTGCTGCGGCGGTGCTCCCTCACGGCTGGACTGGCCGTAAATATTGGAAGAAAGAGTTGCCCTTGCTCAAGGAAGCACTCACGATGAGTTTTGCACGACTTTAATTGGAGGTTGTGGCACAAAGTACAGGAAACATTCAGAGCTCTTCTTTCACCTTACGCGTTTCGGGCTAGCGCCCTTGTTCACAGGTGTTCTCTGGGGTGATTGAGAACGGTGCGCGGTCATCTTTTCAAGTCCTCATTTCCCCGCCCCCATGGGCGTGTCGCTAGTGCTCGGGATTCTGGTTCTTGTGGTTCGCAGCACCGCATCCCATGTGGGATTCTTCTCCACCTCACATTAAAAACATCAAAGGACCCATGTGGGTTGATGAATGGCTCACCACACAGTCTGCCACTCGTAAAATTCCACCAATAGTGGCCCCATCGTCCAAAATGCTGACTATCCCTCGACGTCAACACTGGTCCGCACTGCTGCGGCGGTGCTCCCTCACGGCTGGACTGGCCGTAAATATTGGAAGAAAGAGTTGCCCTTGCTCAAGGAAGCACTCACGATGAGTTTTGCACGACTTTAATTGGAGGTTGTGGCACAAAATACAGGAAACATTCAGAGCTCTTCTTTCACCTTACGCGTTTCGGGCTAGCGCCCTTGTTCACAGGTGTTCTCTGGGGTGATTGAGAACGGTGCGCGGTCATCTTTTCAAGTCCTCATTTCCCCGCCCCCATGGGCGTGTCGCTAATGCTCGGGATTCTGGTTCTTGTGGTTCGCAGCACCGCATCCCATGTGGGATTCTTCTCCACCTCACATTAAAAACATCAAAGGACCCATGTGGGTTGATGAATGGCTCACCACACAGTCTGCCACTCGTAAAATTCCACCAATAGTGGCCCCATCGTCCAAAATGCTGACTATCCCTCGACGTCAACACTGGTCCGCACTGCTGCGGCGGTGCTCCCAACCCACATGGGTCCTTTGATGTTTTTAATGTGAGGTGGAGAAGAATCCCACATGGGATGCGGTGCTGCGAACCACAAGAACCAGAATCCCGAGCACTAGCGACACGCCCATGGGGGCGGGGAAATGAGGACTTGAAAAGATGACCGCGCACCGTTCTCAATCACCCCAGAGAACACCTGTGAACAAGGGCGCTAGCCCGAAACGCGTAAGGTGAAAGAAGAGCTCTGAATGTTTCCTGTACTTTGTGCCACAACCTCCAATTAAAGTCGTGCAAAACTCATCGTGAGTGCTTCCTTGAGCAAGGGCAACTCTTTCTTCCAATATATATATATATATATATATATATGTTGAAAAAATAACTTGATTTAATTAATTGGTTATATTTTAGGTCCCTGCCTCCATTATTGTCTATGGGAGTTGGTTGCTGTACCTGTGAGTGGCCATATGTGGTGCTGGACTTACTCCAAGGCTGAGCTGATGTACATTTATTACTATTTTGGGGGTTATTTTGGCTATAGTAACTTTAAAGTGCAGTATGTGAATAGCAGTGAGCTTACACTTCAGTGGGTGGGAGTTTGAATATGCATGTCCTTCCTTAAACCCTTCTTTACCCCTTCTTTATATCCTTCCATTTAGTAGCAAGTATTCCCTATTTTCCAGTCACTCGCCCGGGTTTCTCTCGCATTTACTACTAAGGGCCTGATTTCGATGTCGTTCGGAGGCCTCCGAATCGGATTCGGCTTTCCTGGATCCGATTCATAGCCCTTGTTTCTGACCGAATCGTGCACAGGTCCAAACGACCAAGTACGATGTGATCATCTTGTCCGTGTTAACCGAATCGTTTCTGAACCCGATCCGGTTCATGACACGTTCGTAGCCGAATTGTGCTGCGCAGTGGAGCAGTATTCCAAACGAGCGAATACGATGCACGATTAAGACAGCTGTAACGACTCGGTCTCAGCGAGAAGAAATGGCTGTCGGAATCGGACTTCGGGGGCCAAAGCAAGCCCTCCTTCACCTGGGGCCCTCTGAATCTGTCACAGGGGGTGCCCATGTGTTCCCCCGATCCAAGCATGCATAGTGTGGTGGGCACCATAGGGTACGTTTTCCCCACCCACCCCTTTTTGCTATAGAGTTCAATGGGAGTCCGAGCGAACCGAGTCCGTAAGCATACGGATGCATCGTACTCGCTCGGTCGGACTCTAGCGCTCCGAGTCGTACGGAAAGCATTTCAGATCCGAATCGGTCGGGATGTTTTCCTTACGAGATCAGAATCGACCCCTAAAATATATACCTCCGTGTGCGGAGATGTTTTCTTATGTGAGAGAGAACTTAAACAGAAAAGATGGGAGAGGAGGAAGTCTCTACAGGTAGGTTTGTGAATAGCATTTTGTGATGCATGAGTAATACTTTTGTAGTACTGTTAAACATACTACAAAGTGCAGTGTGTGACTAGGCCCCAAACTACTGGTATATACATCTAGTGAATTGTCTTGGTAGGTAGTTTGCAAGTAGGCAATACATTGTAAAGATGCAACAAAGAAATGTGAGTGTATTGATATACGAACAATGTCTACCTGCATAATTTGCAAAAAGCACTAATGCATCTTTATTTTTTTTCTCAACAGAGGTGTTTCATCTGTGGTTTGTGATTTTGTGAGCATAGCAAGTTCAGTGGATGGAACAGATGGAAAAAGTATATTAAGAGCATATTGTTTTAATGTATGAGTTCAAGGGTCTCTCTGTCTTTTTTGTAGTCATAACTATATATTGTGTTAACAAATAACTGTTTATTGAATACCAATCAGCATGTCTACCAAATTGAAAATATTATTGTAATCACTGTACAGGTATCATAAGGAAATTACATAATCCAAATTTGCTCTACAGTGTCGACTCTTTAAATTCTGCGTAATCAGTTGTCCATGTAAACAGAAAACCAAAAAGAAATGTGCTTCAGCTTGTTTTTCTTTATATAGCATAACTGTACCCTATTTGCAGTATAAATCAAGGTTTTCCGCATTATAAGTGAAGCATGCACTGGCTAAGTGAAGCTGTGTAAGTGTAGCATACAAAGGACTGGCTACGTCATTGTACTGCATGATCTCTCTAAGACTTATGTACCTTTGGGCATGTTGAGAATTGCCGGGAAGTGCACAGCTGCAGCTCACTTACAGTTTTCCAGATTCCCCCCATAATTAGAACCATTTGAATGGGTAAGGTCAGATGCAAACATTAAAGACGGTCAGAGTTTGTAGGCCAGCCAGATGAGCACTCAAGTCCTACTAAAACTTTGTGCGTTAGACACCATGTCTTTTGGAAGTGGTTCTATAATGGGCATAATTGGAGCTGGCTATGACATGCGATTATAGGGCATTGACAATGTTGGCACTTTCACTAATAAATGTAGAGGGCTGATGCTCAGGAGCTGGGCAGCGGGAGTTCCAAAGGACGGGGGCCCTTGAACAAATAAAGAAAACCTTGCAGGAGAAAATTCAAAGTCAGAATCCTAAAGGTTTATTCAAATATTAATACTCATTACAGAAGACAAAAAGTAGTTACTTACATTCAAATCAACATCTATAATGCATACAAAGAATGCCAATTGCAAGGGAGCATAACATAAAGTAATTAGCCATAACCAAGTATAGTTCAGTAATGAACTAATCTACTCAGGTCGTAAGTCGAGGGAAAAAATATATCTGCTAACAGTCTAATTATAAAGTCAGATAACAGTCGACATGGGACCTGCTCGCAATGAAAGCTCTAAGCATAAATCAAATGAACACATTATCACAGAGTCTGCCTTCATAAAATTGTGCAAAGAATTCTTGCATGAATCTAAGGAATGTCTAAAGGTATATGGCACACATCCCAGAAAAGACACATTTTATAGTTTCAGAGAAGGGGAAAACCGCACTCCTGACATAGCGTGAAGTGGCTTCATAAGGCTTTACTAGCAAAGATACATGACGTAAACCAATCAACATCGCTGAAATTGTGCTTCATAAAGCAGGCTACTTTTGGGGCTAGGCTACCTAGATTATTACGAGATAATGATCCCTTCTACCCTACAAAGAAGGGAAATTACATTGCACTATTGAAGCAAGCGAAACAATAAACCATATTAAAATGAATAGAAATATAGTTGTGGCAGCAGACAGCACCAGCCTTGATTATAGCAACATACAAGAACAGCTCTACATGGTTTTCTCCTAAAGCACACTGATTTATACAATACAAGAAACAACCATGAAATGAATCCGCTTTTGGCTATTTTATAAAAAGGAAAAACACAGAAGAGGACAAAACATGCATGTAAAAGGTTTTTGGGCCAACTTTAAAAGCCACATTTTCTTCAGCTGCAAACAGGCTAAAGGCCCGGTAAATTAATTTTGTGGACTAGTTATGCTAACACATGTAGATAAACATAATTTTCAAATTAATAAGATGCTGTCAATTACTCTCTAATGATTTTTGAAATCATGATAAATTACACCACACTTCTCTACAATAATTCATCCATCAGTTTTGGTTTCTTCAACTTTGTCTTCTCCAGAGCTTTCATTTCATTGTAAATTTGGGATTTGATGTCAAGTACAGAAAACTTTCAAACGTTTAATAGAAGAAATAGACCAATTCGATTGAGAATAATTTTAATATTAGAAGTTAGTTTCCTTTTTAATATGGCACCACCACATTACCAAACCATTAGCCGATCCTTTCAATTCCTTTTTTAATTGTACTCAACCACAAATCAATTATTTTCCATGCACCGTCTGATCCAAGGATTTAGTTTCATTCAAAATATCTGTTATATTATTAATATATTCATTAATTGGTATGCTTTTATCATGCACAAATGTATAGCATTACTGGACCTTAATTACACATCACACACCACTTTCATTTGCAATTAAAATATCTGAAGCTAACCTATTTTGCATAACCATTGCACAAATGGCTATTATCTCTTTATTAATTTTACTTAATTCACATGCAGTATTAATAGCCAAACGATCCTTCAAAGTAGATAATTTTCTAATTTTCACATCATTCAAGGCAACACTAATAGGAGGAATCAACACATCAAATATATCCACAAGCACTTGACCAAATCCATGGTTCCCTTTTTTTCAAACGTGTTTAACTCATCTCATTCATCTCACCTATATGATTCACTCTTGAAAAGAGTAACACAATATAGCAGAAAGCTACGCGATTACTTGAAATGTTAAAATAGGCTGTTTTACCACAGACCTGATAAATTCCACTAAATATTGGATCATTACCCAACATATCTCTTGTCAACTATATAATTATAACTGCACTCATTTGTCCCAGTCATCTCTGAAGTTTCCAGTTCATCATGTTTCTCTCACATCATGCATATAACTTCTTTCTTCTCCTGATGAATTTAAAGTCCAGGATGTATCTTTCAATTTTTAAATCTCTCCTGCTGCTTCCTGTAATTGAATCTCCTTTGGTTCTGCAGTGTTTCTACTAGTTTTCACTCTCCTTTTATTAAATTCTATAATAACGTTATGCTCTACATCAGTCAACCTACACACATACTTCTGATAAGTTATATCAAGACTTTCTTTAGGTAGAGTAATAAGCAGGAGTGGGCAAAATATTCCTTTCCGCTCACGGAATTGGCAGATTTTTGGCCACTCCGTGTTACTCTTTAACGCGAAGTTCTGGCTAAATTCAGCCAATCGCAGCGTGGCAGAATTTTTCTCCAGTGAGTCTCCAGAATATGCAAGATGGCGAGGAAGATTTGTCGCCCGAGTGCGATTTGGGTTGTAGTTTGTCAGTCACCAGCGTTCGCGAGCAGTTGTGGTCAGAGGGTTGCAAATGGAGTAGATTTTCTACTCAAGCTGCAGCAAAACCAACCCACATGGCTGCGTGCTCTTGTGTAATGCATGGTGCCATTCACTTTGATTTTCAGCGCCGCTTGTGCTACCTGCGCTACATTGCAGTACAAGCAACATATTTAATGACCGTTGGTGGAATTTTGTGGAATCTTGCTGAGTTTTTCTATAACTCCGTGGAATTCCGTAGAGTGAAACTCTGCAAGTTCCGCCCACCCCTAGTAATAAATCCATTATATTACCAGAAGCCAAATTCGTAATGTCAGATAATTCATCAAAAGGTACCTCATAATCCACTTCATACTCCTCCAGTAGATCCTGTCTTAACAGAATTGACAAATATATGCTGCAAGAAATTCCATAACTCAAAAAGAGTTGAAATTAAATAGCTCCCTATGAAATAGAAGTATGCCGGTAAATACATACGTAACAGTTACCAACATTCATAATCTTTTGTTATTCTGCATGCAGATTAACATAAGTATTTTTCCTAAACGGACACATCTGTAAGAGCTGATCTACTAATTCTTGTGTGTTACTATGATATAAATCATTTTTATCTTCATAAGCATATCCACCCAGATAATTCATACTCACTAATATGCCAATTAAAACTAGGAAAATGAAAATCGTAAAAACTATTTTAGAGCTAAGCAGATTTTTTGCAAATAGCCACCTTCTTTGTATAAAAACATTCAAAAGCAAATACTGAACCTCTAAACTAGGTACAAAATTTGCAAAAATGAAGTTCTTCCAAAATGTGAGAAATTTGATAGATAAAATGTTAGTTTTCACGATAAATTGGTGTAAGGAGATATGGTCATATGATTCAACATGTTCAATTTATAAGGTTTCAAGCAGGCAACAAAACCATCTTCAGTTGGATACCTAAGGTACAAAATGAATTGTCTTCAAAGCATGTATTAGTATTAAAAAAACAAGCATAAACAAAATAAATCTATATAAGATTCTAATCTAAGAGAATTATGCAGGCTTCTTCTTGAAAACTCAGTTCCATTACTCCATCAGGAAATCATTCTCTATTGACCACCTTCATTGTTAGCTCATGCCTATTCAATGAGGTTCCTCTTAGAAATCTGTAGTCTCACACATCAGTGTCTCTTTCTGTTGGTTCAGTATTTGACAAATATGCTCATTCAGGAGATGCATACTTCTTGTTTGGCACTCTCAAGCTTGTTGATGTCCTGATCTCAGGCTTTGTAGAATCTCTTCCATTCAGATCTGTCACTGTTTCAGATGATTTTTCTCAATTTTTCTTCATACTGTCAACTTATTATAATGCTCTTTAAATTCCCTAACACCTTCATACCAATCAGTTTGTATCAAACTTCCAATCTCAGTCCGATTTGTTCCACTTGTCTCATCTTCACTTGATTTATGATTTGCACAACTTGCAACCTTACACCTTGAATTGCTTTTAGGGTTTTCAGAGTTCACGTTTTCAAAGTTTGATTTCCTTGCTTCTCTTTTTGTTGTTGATGTTATTCTTCTTGAACTATTTGTTCTCCCCCCTCTGGATCAACCTAACGAACCTGAGCTTGACTGACTCTGTGAATTAGTGGTATGTGTCACCATCACTTCATCTGCAGTCTTCACTCTCTTTTATTGAGATGCATCGATCCAATGTGGCAACCCTCCACACTTCACAGCAGTATTTGTTACCAAAATCGCTTGGTAAGGTCCTTTCCATCGAGGTTCCAAGCAAGGTTTTCAAAAATACTTCTTCACCATAATCCAGTCACCAGGCTGAGCGTCATGGTAGTGTTCTTCACTTGCTGAGGGTGTAGCCAAATTTAGGTGATGAGAGATGGAGCGTGCCAGATTAGCCGAATTGATGCAGTAATCCAAAACCATATCATCAGTAATAATCACAAGCGCAGATGAAGGAATACCAAGAATTGCTCGTCCCAAATAGACTTCATGAGGAGACAAGCCTGTAGTCTTATGTGTGCTCCTCATACTCAACAGAATTAATGGAAGAGAATCTGGCAATTTCAGTGCTGTTGATACACACACTTGGGCTAATGTTGCTTTCAGTCCCTTTCTACAATTACTGATGTTTCTGGATGACACCCATAATGGAATGTCTGCTCCACTGTCAGTGCCATGCAAAGGACTCTCATGACTTCATTTTTAAATTGAGTCCCCCTATCTGATTCTAAAGAATTTGGCAAACTGAATCCAGGGATGTACTCTCTCAATACAAGCTAAGCTACAGTGATAGCATCACATCTTCTGGTTAGATATCCTCTACCTACCTACTATACAAACAAACATTAGAATACATCTTAACCCATTGCTCACAGGCATTTCAACAAAATCTATTGTTTATTCTATATATAAGAGACGTTCTGATTTCCCTATGTGACGCATGGTCACATTTGTCCTCCTTCCAGTCTTTGCATGCTGACAGGTAACAGATCTGTTGGAAAAAGGCCCTCTCTGAAGGGTCACCCCAAACTTTTTGCTGAACTGTTTTTATTGGCCTTAGGACTTTACCACTGCTAATCACTGCTAAAGTGCATGTGCTTCTCCCCTAATCATGGTATAATTGGTTTACACCTGTTTGGTTTTAATTTACTTGCATGTCCCTTGTAAAGGGAAATACCATATACCCAGGTCCTGTAAACAAAATGCTACTAGTCGGCCTGCAGCAGTGATTGTGCCACTCACACAAGTAGTTTGAAAACCTGTCTCAGGCCTGCCACTGTTGGGCCTGTGTGTGCAGTTTAATGGCACTTCGACTTGGCATTTAAAACTACTTGTGAAGCCTTAAACCACCCCTTTTATTGCATATAAGTCACCCCTAAGATAGGCCCGAAGTCACCCTAAGGGCAGGGTGCCATGTAACTAAAAGGTAGGACATGTACTTTTAAAATTTGTTTGTCACTACTGTGAAGCCTACCCCTCTTATAGGCTAGCATTGGGAATTCCTTAAAACACTTTTAAGCTGATTCCCGATTAGAGAGGTATAGCTAGATCATGTTTTATATCGTTGGAATGGTGATGATAAATCCTCTTTAGTGGTAAAGTTGGATTTAACATTACTATTTTAGAAATGTCATTATTAGAAAGTGGACATTTCTCTGCTCTTTCTGCTGTGTGTGCCCTGCACCCTGCCTCCAATACACGTCTGAGGTGGGTGACAGCTACACTTTGTGCATTCCCTCCAGACAGTCACAAACACAGGAAGGGTTGGTGTGACAGAGAACTCATCTGCATTCATCAACAATCTGATAGCTCTCCCTGGGCAGGAAGAGGGGAAGGGAGCTGACACTTACTTCTGAATAGGTAGTGTCCTGTGTCCCACACAAAGGACTGATTACCCCCTGCAGATAGCCTGGCAGACAGGCCTGGGATTAAGGGGGACCTGTGCACTTAAGGACCTGCTTTGAAGTCACCCCCACTTCAAAGGCCCATTTGGGTATTAGTACTGGGGCTCTGACCCTTCTAACACAGTACACTATTGGACCTGTGAAGAACTCTGCCAGGAGTAAAGACTGTTGTGCTACAAGTATTGCCACTCTGCCTTGACTGACTGTTCTGAAGGAACTGCTTTTCTGCTTTGCTGAGCTGCCCTGCTGAGGACAAGGACTGGACCCAACTCAAACACCCCCTAAATGTTGTATTTAGAGGGCTCCCCAGACCTAGAAACTAGATCTACGACGGCCTAAGAAGCAAGAAGACGACTGCCTTGGCCTCAGTCCTCCAGGCCTGTCTCCAGCTTTTGTGAACCTGCGACCTGTCTTGCCTCAGAAAAGGTTGCCGGGTGTTTTAGGGAAGTAAGTGGGAGGGTAGCAGATCACAGAAAGAAAGCAAATATAAGATTAGACAACGAGCGTTCAAATTGAGTCATCATATTGGTAATGAGAGTGGTTTTCATGAGGGTAGTGTCCCAACGTAAAAGGACTAGCCTTTTATGCAGCCACATTAGGGGCCACTTCAGATGTGGTTAGGATGAAATAAGAGGGGGGGGGGTGAAGTTGTGAGTACAGCCAGGACAAACCCATCTTCTGGTGCATTTTGGCAAAGCAACTCTGCTCCAAGCAGCTGTTCATTACTCCACCAACTAGGTAAGCCCATCTTGGCTAGGTTTTATAGAAGCAGCACCCTTACTGGTTGTTAAGATGGCACAAAGTTGGCTAGGGAGACAGGGCAAAGAAGGTGAGGCCATGTCAGATGACAACTTAAGAGAATGTATTACAGGATAAAGAGGAGTGAAATGAATAGATAAACGGCTGGCAAAAGTGATGGGAGGGAATGTTTTGGGATTGCTTGCTGGGTAGATTGGGATATAGGAAGGAACAGGATATGGAGGGTAACTTCTGGTTAGTTAAAGTGGAAATGCGATGAGAGTCAACAGGTGAGACAAGAAGGGGAATGCAGGAATTCAGTGTGACCATTATGGGAAAGGGAAGAAGAGCAGGAAGAACAGGTAGGTAGAGGAATTTGGGACTGTGACGAGCGAGAAGGAAGGTACATAAAAGGTACATTCTTAGGATTGAAATATACAGATGGTGAATCCAGTGAGCAGGAAAAAGTGTTTACAGGTTGATCAGGACTATAGGGAGAAAGAAGTGATGAAAAGTGAAAAGGCTGAGATAACATAGATTGATGTGATCTAGATTAGAGAGGGGAAAGTGATAATATTTTTTTGTTCGTGCTTTTCATAACTGATTTGATAGATTTCTCTTTCCTCATGCTTAGTTGGGCTCATGCAATGTAATACTCATTACTTTGATCCTATTCTGTAGTAGATCAACAGAATTTATTGAAAACATTTGCACCTTTGCATCCTCAGCACTACCACCATCCTTGATACTAACGTGTTGACATACTCAAGGGGAGCTCGGTTCCACCCACCTCCCGTTAATATGCACCTCATTTAGGCGCAATATCATTTGTCACAGTATACCTGTTATCTCCACGCGACTTTGAACACGGATCAATCCTGTTTCCACGCTGAGATTCAAAAAGAATTCCCTGAGCCACTCTCATCCTAGAACTCCACATATTGGCCAAATGTCGCATTGAGGATCTCCTCCGCTAAGCTTTTCACTGTCAACTCGCTTAAGAGCCCTTTAATCGGCTCCCTCACTCATAACATTTCACCTTGGGGCTCCACAGAATGGATACAGGGCTTGTCCCAGCCTGTCTCCATGCTTTCACGATCAACTACCCTCCTAACCTCTCAAAAAATGCAGCCAAGAAGCACAAACATAGGTTACTCAAAACCTGAAACACTTATCTCTGACCTTTACTTCTGTGCCAATAATGATAAAATAACCAATGACCTTATCTTCTACTCCAGAAACCGGGCACGACCGAGGAACATCTTCTATTCTATGCTTTGTATAACAGGTACCAGGATAACACAGTATGGTCTCAAACTAGCAGCCTCTCCTTCGACATTCTACAATACAAACCCCACCATTTCCCTTTACAACAAAAGCATTATCCTAATTCAAGCCTCGAATGACATTTATCTAAGATGGATAATATCTTCCCTACGTTCAAGACAGCGGTGAACTCTCATCCCCTCTTAAACAAAGCTCTTCCAAATTATCTCACTCTCACACCCCTCACTCCTTAAGTGATCTCTGGTCCATCCAGTCCCCTGACTTAGTGTCACCAGAACCTACACGGTCCTTATTACCATTGAATCAATCGGCTATTGGACCTACAGTGTCACACACTTCCCCGTTCTCTGCACAGATACATTTAGAGTCCCTTGCTGGGGAATCCTCTCTCGCTTCACCACTTCTCTCCTCTCCTGGTGAACCTCCCTGCTTGATCTACCCTAACACGCCTTCAACCCAGTCTGTGTCCAAGCTACAACCTTCCCTGGATCATATCACACCCTACCCACTCTACTTTTCTACGTCTTCTTCCCACCTGCCACACACAAACCCTATCATCCGCCACCCACTTCTCTCTCCTCGTTAATTGGGAATCAACAACACCACACTGCTTCATTCATTCCTTCTGACCTTTTCAATGCCACCTTGATCCCATCAGAGATCACTCAAGGTCCATCCCCCCCTCTGGAACTATCAGCACTACCCTTATCCAACCACCAAAACTCAGACTTGACGAGATCTCTTGCCACCTACGTCTTCTCACGGAGGAAATCCAGGAACTGAAGGCCATCACAATGAAACATCTCCCCCTACTCAGACCACTTAGCATGCAAGGGACCCGACTCAGTGTCCTTATTGACTCAGCTCCTGCCCCTGTCATGCACACATTTCGCAACACCTTGAAAACGTTACCCACCCAAATGCCTCCTCCCGCCCCAGAAGACTGAAGAATGATCTCTCAACCAGTGATATCCGTGATCTACTCTTATCCTATTCCCTCCCATTAGACTCTTACAAGTCCCTACCGGGTTAAATCCATGCCATTCACGCTAACCCAGACAGAGAACCTTCCCACAACCCCAGAGCTATAAATAAAACCTCAAGCACGTTAACATCTTTCAGACTCATACGCCCCACTTGACTGACCAACTGAAATGCATACTTATCAACTGCAGATCAACTAGTAAACATGCCACCGATATCTATGATTTCATCCTTACTAACAAGCTGGATATCATTATCCTCACGGAAACCTGGCCAAATTGCTCTTCCTCCCCTATCCTGGACCTTCTAGTCCCGCCTAGTATGAAATCATTCGAATGGACAGGTCTTTCAAACAGGGTGGAGGAATAGCTTGTATACACTGAAACACACTCTTGATCTCACAATCAGAAACCCCTATGCTGATCTCAGGCGAATATCTATGCATCACCTTTTCTAGCAAAACCCACCCTGTCTGCAAACTACATGCATTATACCACCCTGCTGGAGACAATCTTTCCTTCATTGAGTACCTAATGGAAATCATCTCTTCCAATTACGACCCTCTAGTATCCCTGGGAGACTTCAACCTCCAGTGGTCTAACCCAAATGATCACGCAGTGAATTGTCTTAAAGCCTTTCTTTTGGATCAAGAACTGACACAATTCTGTGACCCGCCCAACTCACAACAAGGGTGAAACTCTGGACTTCACCGTAGACAAAGGTAACACCATCACACTGGACTATATTACCCCATGCGATTGGTCCGACCACTACTGCATCCTCTTCTTTATTAACAGGGAGGTGTTTCCTGTTGTAAAAATGCCCTGACTTCCCCAGCTGACATGAAGAATGTTCATATCCTCACTGATTTCTATAACTCCTCTGTCTATGGTTTCATGGATGCTATAGTCCCTTTGCAACAAAAAAATGCCTCCTACAAAATCTCCAAACCTTGGTTCAATGCCAACCTAAAAGTGGAACGCCATAAAGTGAGGGCTGCAGAAAGATCCTGGAGATACATACCATCCACCGAACATTTAAACCATCTTAGACCTATCAGGAATTCTTACAATAAAAAAATCAAGTCTGCAAAAGCCGGCTTCTTCTGATCCCAACTTAATCAAGCCATAAACTGCCCTAAGAAACCTTTCGAACTTGTTAAACAACAATCAGTCAAGGCACCCAACCGCCGTGACTTTGGTGATGTCTCACCTACATGTGACGAATTGACCACCTTCTTTGATCATAAAAGTAAAAGCATCAATATCAAAATTGAATCCAAGAGGTTTCTCCTTCCAATTTCTGGGATCACTGCTCCACTTGCTCACCAGGAGCGACTCGTCCCCCCTAGTGTTAGCCTCAAGAACAATGCATCTTGGCACACCGTTACTCCCCTCCGTGAAAATTACATCTACAACTCACTTCATCTAACCACTTCAGCGACCCTCTACCACCTCCTATCTTCAAAGAAATAAAAGCAACCATCCTCCCCTTACGGTCTAAGATCGCTAATGCTTCACTAGTGCAAGGCACGATCCCCGACTGTCTAAAATCAGTGCAGGTATCCCCCATTCTAAAAAACAAAACTAGGGCAGACAGCTCTGATCAGAGTAACTTCTATCGCATATCCAACATCCCCACAATTGCGAAACTTCTTGAAAAGTGCGTGCAATCATAACTTTGCTCACACATTGAGAAATTCCAACTGTTGGATCATCATCAGTCTGGTTTTCGGAGAGGGCACAGCACCGAATCTGCTCTCACTCACATCCTGGATGACATTTTAAAATTTCTAGAGCAAAATGAATCTTGCTTCCCGATCCTCCTCGACCTGTCTTCTGCCTTCGACACTGTTAACCACATCAAACTACTATTCACTCTTGAACACAGGACGGGCCTATCAGGGTCGGTTTTGAAATAGTCCACTTCTTTCCTCCAAAACAGACCCCCAAAGAATCAAGATGAATCAATCCCTATCTCAGCCCTACATAGTGTCTATGGGGGTTCCACAGGGGTCCGTCCTGTCACCCATACTCTCCAATTTAGACTTGGAACCATTAGCAAATGCTTTGAACTCCGCAAAATTTATTTTCCATTTGTATGCGGATGACACTCAACTTTATCGGAAAATCACCTTCCCTGAAGACTTAATTTCACTGAACTCCATTATGATGAACACTCAAAACTGGCTCACTGACAACTCCCTCATGCTCAACATCTCCAAAACAGAATTCCTTCTCATCGCTCCACCTAATCACACTCCCAAGATTGACCTTTGGATGAAACACCTTACCGCCTTCAATTGTTCCCCCCACATCATTGAGTCAGCTAAATCTCTTGGAATCACACTAGACATGCACTTGAACATAAAGAACTAAGCAATGCAACTAAGGGAGCTAAACATCAGCTGAGTATACCAAGGAATCTCAAACCATTCCTTCCACTGGAAGACTTCAAATTGGCGGTACAAGCTTTAGTTTTGCTAAGACTAGACTACAGTAGTTCCACGCTCAGTGGTCTCCCCAAACAGAAGTTGGTCCCACTAAGGGCTTCCATTAATACCGCCGCCAGATTGATTACTGGGACAAAAAGAAATGATCACATATCCCCAGCCCTAAAATCCCTAAACTGGTTGCCATACAATGCAAGAATACAGTTAAAAATTGCCTGCATGACTCACAAAGCCTTTCATTTCAAGACCCCCATTTATCTGGCTCAAAAATAGAATTATCAGGGGGTTGCAGAGCGTCACGAAGTGCACGTTCAATGCTCCTGAAACACAGATTTTCCACAAAATGAGAACGAGTAACAGAGCCTTCTCAGGCATTGCGTTGAAGATTTGGAACTCTCTTCCTCCGGAAGTCCATTGAATCTCCTCCACCGCTTCTTTAAAAAAGGAAGTGTAAAAAATCCTATTGCTCAAGTTTCTGCCTTAAAGTCCTGTGCTCCTTTGCTTCATTACTCCCCTCTATTTGGTTGTTTTGATTGACTTTTCACATGGTTATATACCTGGGAATAACACTGTTTGCATGCTATATACATATATGCTTTGAATGTTCTTCTCCCATTACTGTATCTGTCCGACCCTAATGTGAAGCGCTCTGATACCCATAGGGGTCATGCATATATATGCAACAAATGTTCTCTTCTCAATATTGTATCCTACTTACCCACAATTGTGAAGCGCTCTGATACCTGCTTGGCTATACAAAACTTTATAAATAAATAAAATAAATGAAGGAAGTTGATACTGTGGTGGTAATGCGGAGAGGAGAGAAGAAAGCTACTTTCTAGTATGGAAAAGTGTTGTGAAATAAACTGCACACTTCTGCCATCTAGTAATGGGCTCAGAACGTTAGAATTTGTTTTGTCTTTGAAGATGGGGTTTCGGTTGCGAGGTGACTTTGTGGTACCACCCCTGAAACCTACAATGCACAAGGACACCGACTCCACCTTTGCCATTGGTTCCTAATGCAGTGTGTGTCAAGAAAACAGCTTTGGTTCCGGAGGAATGAGAAATAAGAACTTGCACCACAAAATCAAGAATTACCTGACAAACCACAAACGTTTTGGGATCAAGTCATCACAAGCGCCTGGTGCTGTCGTAAGAGAATAATTTGCTGGGGGGAGGATATGGAGAACATTCCTTTTAGATTCTGCCCCTATTGGACGAGCAGGCTCTTATGGTCAGACCACCTTGTGTGTTTAACTTGTGTCTTCCCAGGGATCACTCCTCCTGCAGCCACAATCTGTAGTGGCAAAAGCGCTACATGCATTAGGTGTTTGAAGAGCCTTGATGTATTATATAGACGGTACGTGGTCTATTAGAAGACATAACAACATTTCGGTAGCCCCATCTCAAGGGTAGGCCTGAAAATGTGGACATGCTTAGTTTAAGATAATATCAGAATGTTTCTTTTGGAAGGTTGAATTCATTCTGGAGTGAGGCAGAGTTTTTTACTTTAACAATTTTGAGGCATTGGTTGAATGCTAATCATGAGTCTTGAACTCCAGTAATTAATTGTTCATCCTAATAATTTTCTTTTATCAGATGGAATCCATATATAAATAAGTCCATCACCTTATCATTTTACATAGATACTTCTAGAATCTTACAGTACAGTGTGTGAAGGGCTTACGTTGGGACAGCAGGCATCACTCATAAGGACATGGCTTGCTTGGGGCATGAGAGCTGATTGTATCCTCAAACCTGATCATAACTAGATTTCTGAAACAATTGCAATAATTGCACAAGTATAAGGTCCCACAATACAAGTGGAAGTTTGGGTTGTTAGCCTGGTCTTTTCGCTAGTATTGAAACTTTCTATTAAAAGATCAGGGATGCCTATCTGCCCAGAAGGGCTCAGAGAATAATGATTTCAAATGCTTTAGTGAATGGGATGGGTATCACAGATAGGAGCTGAATAACCAAGGTGTAAACCATAACTTAAAGGACCTACCCTGCCACACCAGGATACGTTGAGACAGATGCACCTGTCTTTTCTGTTTTTGGTGTTTTCTCTGATATAATTTTGGTTCATGTCTCTAGTAAGTCAGTCAAGTTGGATACGCATAGGCCAAAGTATTTTACTGAGTTCTGCTTCAATATTAGTTCAGATCATGTATGTTATTTTTGGATCATGAATTACGGGTAAAACGTCTGTCACATCTAAACTGACTTTTAACACGAGTGTTCTGAGATGGACAACAGGGAAACATAAAAATAAAAGAGCGACAAACCCTCAAATCAGATGGAAAGGGTGTGGAAAGCCAAACTGGGTTAAACAGGATGGGGCATGAAGAGACCATAGAGGAAGGGAATTCAGTAGGAAAGCACAAAATGGAGAGAGCAAGATGCATTTGCATGGAGAAATACAAGAAAAAATGTAGTTCCCTGTTTGTGAGAGGTGGAAGAATATAAATCATCCTATCAAAAAAATGGTAAAGAAACACGAGGCAAAGGAAAGTCATTGACTAAGAAGTAAGCAAGTTAGAATTGCAAAAAAGTCGAACAATGGGCTTGCCCAAAGCCCGATGTAACAATTGGTATTTCCCACAACAGATAAAAGCAGTCTGTAGACAAAACCTAAAAAGACAAGCTAACTGCAATCCATTGTCAAATTAAAAGAAGATACATTTTTTATGCTTCCCGCAAAACAACACCAAAGACAGTTAGCTGGCTTAGAAACAGGAATGAGGCTAAGAGTTCAAGCCTTCCCACACCCAGACAACTGTCAGCAAGCGCAAAGTTGTATGGTGCTACAGACCAATAGTTTAAGGGTTAAATCACCTCAGAGATATTTCTGAATTCTCTGGGCTATTAAAGGGTTTGTGGGCTAGACAGAGAAGTAAGGGCACTGAAGTGGTACAGGTGACATACTGGGCTCTATAAAACGAATTAAATAAATAGCATTTGAGACTTTTTTTTTTTAAGGCCTTTTACCTCATTTCAATCGACTCCTTGTGTCGTAGGGATGCCCGGTTTTAAGAACTGCGGGTACTGTCACCGCATGATGTCAGTGACGGACCCGCACCGCGTGTGTCTCTACTGCCTGGGGCGTGACCACAACTCCAAGTCGTGCCCCAAACTGCCAGGCCATGGCCCCGAAGACTTTGCTGGAGCCGTGGGAGGTCGAGGGACCGGTCGCAGAGCCGTCTCCATCGTTCATCTGGATCTAAGTCTTCTCACTCGGGGTCAGGTAAGTCGAAGCATTCCAAAAAGAGGTCGAAGAAGTATTGTCACTCTTCCACTTCATGATCAAAAGGAGGGACGCGGAGCCGAGTTTGTTAGGTCCTGCTCGTAGGCCTCAATGAAGTAGTAGATAAGGAATGAGCAGTTCCTAGGGGTGCTGTCTAAGACAGGGGGAAAGGTGGGAAGGGAAAGCACAGGTCTTTCTTCGAAATGCCCTCACACACCCCAAGGGATGTCATGCTTCATCATTTGGGCATTTGCCCCTCATCTGGCCGGCGCTGCAATGCCTGATGGGCTCCCGAAACCGGGGCTCTTTATCGGGGATCTTTTAAAGAAGCCGTATGGGTGCGTGTGGGTGTGAGGGCCAGGTGGTGCACTAGGGGTGAGATGGATAAAAAAGGTTATAAGAGCAGTCCTACTAATTTCAGTTTTAATTATTGAGGTAGCTCCAACCTTATTAAAATTGTGAAGAAGCCCTGTGTAGGAAATGATGTTCCCTAAGGGCTAGTCTTAAGTGAGTGTGGTCAACATGTTTCGTGCCCCATCTGCCCCAGAAGGGGTCAATGGCACTTCGTCAGGACCAAGTAAGTGTGAATTAAGTGTGAAATAAGTGCACCGCCGTATCGCACTGGTTGCTGATTACGGCAGGAGGAATTTAATGGAGAACTGGTACTGGGATGTACCAAGACCTGTGGGAGAATTTTATTTATTTATTTATTTATTTTAGCAACTTGTAAAGCGCCTGGTGACCCGAGGGCATCCCCGCGCTGTGAAGATTAAAACCTGCTGAGGGGGATAAGGGCGAAGGGTTTATTTAGGAAACAGGAGGGTTTTAAGTTTTTTCCTGAACGTCAGGTAGTTGGGCTCCAGTCTGAGGGAGCGTGGGAGGGAGTTCCAACCAGTGGACGCTTTTACAGAGAAACGTCGGCCTCCGGTACGTGTTCTCTTGAATTTGGGGATGTTGGCCAGGTGCTCGTTCTCAGACCGTAGAGCTCTCGGTGCTATGTAGGGGGTGACCAAGCCGCTGAGAATCGCAGGTCCCGATCCATTGATTAGTTTATGGGCCGTGCACATGGCTTTAAATTCCACCCTTTGGCGGACTGGGAGCCAGTGCAGAGCCTTAATAGCGGGTTTGGCGGATACTCTGGGAGGTACGCTCATGATTAGGCGAGCTGCTGCGTTCTGGGCTCTTTGCAGTCTCGCTAAGGTAGCTTCCGGCGCACCTAGGTAGACCATATTGCTGTAGTCTAACCGCGACATTATGAGGCCCTGAACTAGTAGTTTCCTGGACACGGGCGGTAGGAGGGGGAAGATTTTGCGGATAGTCCGCAGAAGCCCAAGACAGGTCCCGGCCGTTTTGGCCGCTTGGGTCTTCATTGAGAGGTCGGGTTCTAGCCAGACTCCGAGGGTCTTGATTTCGTGTTTCGGGGTGGGGATTTCCCCGAACACGTCTGGCCAGATCGCCGGGGGGATGGTCGCCCATTGTTTGCCCATGAGCATCACTTCGGTTTTGGACCCATTGAGTTTCAATGACGATTCGCACATCCACCCGTGAATTTCGGTGAGACAGTTTGGTAATTTGTCTGGGTGGTCGTCTAGTTGGGATAGGGAGACGACCAATTGTGTGTCGTCAGCGTAGCTCACGATTTTTATCCCGAATGGTGATACCACATCTTCCAAAGGGGCCATATACACATTAAAAAGTGTGGGGCTCAGGGAGGAGCCCTGAGGAACCCCGCTGGTAAGTGGAAGTGTGGACGAGTGGAATTCCCCGTCCCAGACCTGGAACGTGCGTCCAGTAAGAAAGGACTCTATCCAGCTGAGTGCCATCCCGGTGAGCCCTGCTGTCGCCAATCGATGAAGGAGGACACGGTGGTTGACCGTGTCGAAGGCGGCACTCAGATCCAGAAGGATCACTGCCACTGATCCTCCTGAGTCTAGAATGCGCCTTGCTTCCTCGATGACGGCAAGCAGGGCGGTGTCTGTACCGTGTCCCGGACGGAACCCGGTTTGGGATTGCCGTAGGATGTTATTTGTCTCGAGAAATCGGGAGAGTTGACTATTCACCAGTTTCTCGGTGATCTTGCTAATCCCCGGGAGGAGGGATATGGGTCGGTAGTTTGCCATATCAGTTGGATCGAGCTGGGGTTTTTTAAGGAGTGCCTTCACCACTGCACTTTTCCAGCTGTCGGGAACTGATCCTTGTGCAAGTGAGCAGTTGATAAGCTCCGTGAGTGTAGGGGTGATAGCGGGGGCCACGTTTTTGAGAAATCTCAAGGGTGCAGGGTCTAAAGGAGATCCGCTTTTTATTTTATTCAGGGTAGCTTCCACCTCGTTATGCGTTACTGGCCTGAATGTCTCGAGTTGGGGACGTATTCCCGTCTGGTCGGGGGGCTGAGTAATGTTTCTGCGGGTGGGGAGGCTAGGGGGAGGGAGGGATGTGAGGATACGGGCGATTTTATTGTTGAAATATGCGGCTAGGTCATTGCTTCTGTCTACCTGGGGGGTGGTGGGCAAGGGAGAGATGGGAACTTTTAATAGCTCCTTCACGATGAGGTAGGATTCCCTAGAGGAATTTGAGGCTTCCTTTATCCGGGTGTCATAGTGGGAGGCTTTGGAGAGCTTAATTGCAGTTTTATAGATTTTGACTGAGGAGTGGTAGGCCTCTTTGCTGGCATTATGCCAGTCTTTTCTCCAAAGCCGTTCGGCTCTTTTACAGTTTTTGCGGAGCTGACGAAGTTCTGGGGTGTACCACGGTGCAGAGCCCGTGTTGTTGGTTTTGTCTTCGCGCATTCTGAGTGGGAGCACAGAGTCAAGGGAGGTCGTGATCCAATTTCTGAAGTTGCTATCGGCGTTGTCCGGGATATCTTCATGAGTCGGGGTAGTAGATATCAGGGTATTGGCCCATTCTTCAATGGGAAGTTTGGACCAAGTCCTGCCTCTAGTGAAGGTGGGCAGTTTCTGAGGTTTCCTAAGGGATCCTGGAAGTTGGAATAGGACCAAGAAGTGGTCCGTCCAAGGAAGGGGGATGGAGTCTATTGCTTGCATCGCGGGGGTGCTGGTGAACACTGGGTCTAGCAGGTGGCCTTTGATGTGAGTGGCTCCTGAGTTAAGGAGACGGAGGTCCGAGGTCGCTAGTTCAGTGATCAGGTCGACTACTCCAGAATCTGAAGTGTCTTCGAAGTGGATGTTCAAGTCTCCCACTAAGATAAAATTCGTGACGGAGTGAGCCTGTGTTGCTACAGTGTCTAGGAGGGCATTGGGAAAGGAGCCGGGGTGGCCGGGGGGACGGTAGACTAGAATCCCTGAGAGGAAATTCGTAGGGTCTAGTTTGATTGAGAATTGGAGGCTTTCAGAGTCTGAGATTTGTGCGTCGCTGGAGTTACAGGTGAAAGAGTCTCGGTAGATGATAGCAATGCCTCCACCTCTGCCGAGTGGTCGAGGGAGAGACTGGATGAGGAATCCCGGTGGAGTGGCTAACACTATGTCCGAGTCAGAGTGTGGAGTAAGCCACGTTTCCGTTAGGAAGAGAATGTCAATCTCGTAGTCTTCTATTAAGTGGTGGATTGGTGTCGCATGTTTAGGAAGGGAGCGACAGTTCAGCGAGGCAAGTTTGAGGGAACAAGGTGAAAGGGGATAAAACCAACGGTTAGACCTGCCAAGGAACACATTGTACAGGTACTGTGGTGAGATGCACACTTGTGATTCTTAAAGGAAACTTCAAATGACTGTAAAGTCTCCAACCCAGCCTAGGAGTGCAGGTAGACTAGGTAGATGTGTCGTGAAGGAACCGGTGCTCGGTTGTCAGAAGTAGTTAATTGACAAGTGAACAGCGCAATTTGCGGTAGTATGTGGTTTGGTGAAGGAGACAAACTCAACTAGTTATTAATAGTTGGTGTCCCTTTAAACGTACATCAATTGTGAACATCTAATTGGCAACAAGAAAAGTGGCAAGATATAGGGTCGGAGGTCGACCGGGACCTGCAGGGTAATAAAGTTGAAAATTGAAACCGGGTGGCTAAAACACATATGGCAAACACAACGACTGTGGTAAAATAACAATAGTGATTGACTATCGACAAAACATGCAAGCTCTATACGCTGGTGTCAAATGCGGGTAACAGGCACATGTTGAGGACTCACCCCCAATGACCTAATTCCGGCTGACGGGGAGGAACAGAGCACAATAGTTGCTCCGGAGTCTAAGATGATGGCAAAAGAAAAACATGAGAGGACCTGTTACATCAACCTGTTGACAACACTACGGCGTACATGGAAAGCTTACCGTTTGAGGTCAGACACCCCATTAAGTACTCACGGCGGTAGACGAGCAACTTTGCCGATGTCCTACCCTCGCTCTGGGCCCCGTGAAGAAACTTTTTGGTCGGCGTTCTTAAATAACGCTGTGCGTGGAGCGTACCTTAACGTAGCGGCCATCTTGGAATGGGCTATCAGTAGAAGTTCGATCTGGATCACTTTCCGGAAGTTCCGGTTTTCGCCGTAGTATCACGGCGGCCATATTGGAACGGGTAGGGGTAGTGTAGGAGTTAAAAGGAAGGAGGTGTGATCTATGTGATGGAAGGCAGCCCATCATTAGTACATTGGCGTATTCCTGCATTTTTGTGAATTATTCCCAGACTTAATGTTATGTAGTGCGTAATGTTAGCAAGGGTGAATAGTGAGCGATGAATGTTACCAGAAGTGCTCATAAGGTTTGAATGCCTACAGTATCCACCCCGGAGTATGTTACTGAAGGTTGAAGTGTACATCGAGGGCATGCAATTGTTATCAGTTCGGCCCAAGATGTGAAGTCTTCCGAACCCAGGGGAGCAGTACCATAAAATGGTTAGAGGTGACGTCATACCAAATCAGCTCTAATGTGCTAATTGTTTGAATTTAGTTCTGCCCAGGGTATGTCGTCATTTAAACCCCTTAGGTGAGACCCCAACTTGAACACCCAGCATTGTTCTTTCCTAAACAGGGCTTCTTTTGTGATGTTAGGGAAGGCCTCTAGAATGGTCCAGTTTAAGTCATTGGGCGTATGATTATTTTCCGCAAAATGTGAACACATTTTAGTATTTGTTTTTTTGCAACGTACATTGCTTCTGTGTTCAGTTAATCTGGTTTTGGCTTGGCGTGTGGTCATCCCAATGTATTGTAGGGGGCAGGGACACGTGATCAGGTAGATACAATTACGAGTGTTGCAATCAGTGTGTCTTTTCTGGGTCCAACTCCAGTTACTAGTAAGTTGAACTGTTTTTGAAGCTCGTGTTAATGGACATGCCACACATTGACCGCACGGGTAATGTCCACTAACCGGAGGCAGGTTCCATAAGGTGGTAGGGACCGCAGGATCTGTCTTTTTTGGTCTGGTGTTGATAAGGAGATCCTTAAGGTTTGACGTGTGTCTAAAGGCAAATCTTGGTTTTGGTATGGACAAATCACCTGAATCCAGGATTCGCCAATGTTTATTAATGACCCTTTTTAACATGTTGGATTCTGTGGTAAAAGTGGTCACACATGTGATGAGATCTGATTCAGATTTTGGATTCCAAGAGGGTGGATCTGTGAGTATTGCGTGCTCGTTTTTGTGCGTTGCCAATGATACGGGCGGGGTATTGTCTCTGAGCTAGATTCATACTAAGTTCAGATGCTTGTCTTTTATAGTTTTCTATTTGGCTGCAGTTCCTGCGGATACGCAGGAACTGCCCGTAAGGAAGATAATCCTTAAGTGCTTTGGGATGAAAACTATTGTATTGTAAGGGACAATGGCTGTCAGTGGGTTTTTTGTATGTGATTGTTTCCAAATAGCCCATCCGGTTGATAATGGTTAGGTCAAGGAATGGTAGTTCCTGTTCGGAGTAGTTAGCGGTGAATTTTAAAAAGGGGTTAAGATCATTAATCCATGACATCCCTTCCCCCCTTTCCCCCTGTCTTAGACAGCACCCCTAGGAACTGATCATTCTTTATCTACACTCTTCCACTTCCCCTCGCCCGTCGCATGACGTGGCTGAGGGTGCGGGTGGTGCCATCCCCCCGGCTCCGGCAGAGCCTGCGACGTCACCCCCGGCCTACCCACCTTTTCTGGGTCTGGCGGTGATGCTGCTCAGGTGCAAGAGTTTCTTGCTGCCATGGCCCGACTCTTTGGGCCATCTGGCCCCGCCGGTGCGCCTTAAGGCCCCGCGGGCTAGACTGGGGGACCTGCCCTTCCGTCGCCGGTGGCTTCGGCACCGCCGCCGGCTTCGAACCCGGTGCCGCAGGACCACCCTGGATCCGGGCGACACCAGTTGACCTCATAACTCCTCCACCGGAGTCAACCCACCTCCCCCCCCCCTCCGGCACCACCTCTGATGTTGTTGGGTGCTACTGCCGACATAGACTCCGGTTTCAGCCCTGAACCGGACGCAGCGTTGGATCGGCGTCGCTCGACGCCGATTCGTACACCAATGGGGCCTTTCTACCCCTACGTCCGTCGTCCCTATTTTAAGCCTGTTTCACAGACTTCGGAGGAAGGAGAGGACTGGGAGGGGTCTGAGGACCCTCTCACACAAGAGTGTGACTATGATCGGACTGGGCAGAGGATTTGGGGGATGCCAGCGATTTCGACACTTAACCTGGCCTTGGCATGCTGTCTCCTCCTTCCCTGGCTACGGAGGAGGGAGCAAGTTACGCAGTAGTGTTGCATAAGGCGGCCGAGGCCCTCCACCTAGAACTCTCTACAGTGGCCGTCAGGACTAACCTCCTGACAGCAGTGCTTCAGTCGGCGGCAACCTCTTCGGAGCCCTTGCTGACTTTTAATGACACGCTTTCAGACGTTCTTTTGGGCACTTGGTCCAGGCCCAACAGAGGGGCTCCTGTGGACAGGAACATGGCCCGACGCCATCACCCGGCTCCGGGGGACCCCCCCTTCCTCTCCCAGCACCCCACTCCTGAGAGATTGGTTGTCCAAGCCTCTGCTTCCCAGAGTGCGTTCCCTTCCGCACCTCCGGATAGGGAATCCAAGAAGCTGGAGCAGCTTGGCAAGAAGCAGTTTTCATCTGCCAGCTTAGGGCTGCGGTCCGTGAACACCGCATGCCTCATGGGCCGTTATTCCCACTCTGTTTGGGTTATGGTTGCGCAGGTGCTGCCCCACTGTCCGGAGGAGGCCCGGACAGTCCTTTCCCAAGCTATAGCAGCTGGGAGAGATGCAGCGAAGTTCACCATTCGTTGTGGGCTCGACACCGCTGACTCGCTGGGGAGGGCGATTTCCACAACGGTGGCGCTTCGGCGCCACGCCTGGCTGAGGACAACTGGCTTCTCAGGGGATGTCCAGAACACTCTGATGGACATGCCCTTTGATGGCATTTGCCTTTTTGGTCATAAGGCAGATGGAGCGCTTTATGGACTCATGGGCTACGGCCAAGTTCTTGGGCCTGTCGGCCACTCGGCCTCCTCCGCCTTCTGCCTTTCGCGGCTGCGGAAGGGGTGCCCCAACACGTTCCTTTCAGAGCCACAGGCCCGCGGTTCTGGGGGCCAGCAGGTGGGTCAGTCCACCTCCACCTCCGCAGCATCCACTTCCAAGCCTTCCTATTCCGTCCTTTCAGGCCTATCAGATGCCAGGGGGCGGAAGGATTTGCCATCATCTCCCCCACTGGCGCAATATCACCTCAGACAAGTGGGTGCTGCAAATAGTCCGAAGGGGCTTCTCCCTCCCCTTCGAGACTACCCCTCCAGCCATGCCACCTCAATACCACCGCATGTCGGGGGACCACCTTGCGCCTTTTCAGCAGGAAGTCCCGGCCCTCTTGGACAAGGGGGCCATTGAGCACGTTCCTGGGCCAGAAGTAGGTTGTGGTTGTTATTCCCACTACTTTCTGGCCCCAAGAAGGACAAGGGCCTGCGTCCTATCTCGGACCTCAGGAACGTCAACCACTTCCTACGGAAGGAGAAGTTCAGGATGTTGACGTTAGCTCAGGTCTTGTCTGCCCTTGACCCTGGAGACTGGATGGTAGCGTTGGACTTGCAGGACGCATATTTCCACATCCCTGTCCTGCCGGCCCACCGGCGTTACCTGCGGTTCATGGTAGGCCACGAGCACTTTCGGTTTACCGTGCTCCCCTTCGGCCTTACCAGCGCCCCTCTGGTGTTCACGAAAGTGATGGTGGTGGTTGCAGCTCATCTGCGTAGATCAGGGGTTCGAGTCTTCACCTATCTCGACAACTGGTTGTTGAAAGCGGGCTCTCCCCAGGCAGTCGTCTCCCACCTCCAGACTACGGCCGACCTCCTGCATTTGCTGGGGTTCTCCATCAACGTGCCAAAGTCGCACCTGATTCCCTCTCAGAAGCTCCTCTTCATCGGAGCGGTTCTGGACTCGGCGCAGTTTCGGGTTTATCCTCCCGAGCAGCGAGTCTGGGATTTTCAGGCTATGATTCTGATCTTTCGGGTTTCCGCCAGGATGACCCTCCGGCTTCTGGGCCTAATAGCCTCCTGTACCCTGCGAGTGGATCATGCCAGATGGCATATGCGGGCTCTGCGGCGGGACCTGAAGTTCCCATGGGCACAGCATCAGGGCAACCTGTCCGATCACGTCCAGATCTCGGAGGGCACTGCACTACAATTGCAGTGGTGGCTCACGAATTGTGATTGGGTCAATGGCAGATCCCTCTCCCTTCCCCAACAGGAACACACAGTTGTGACAGACGCATCCCTTCTGGGATGGGGCTGCCACATGGGAAAGGCGTAGATCAGAGGACTCTGGTCTCCGGCGGAGTCCGGGTTCCACATCAACCTTCTGGAGCTTCGTGCGATTCGGCTTGCACTGAAGGCACTCTTTCCCTCTGTCTGGGGAAGAGTAGTTCAGGTGTTGAAGGACAGCACCACTGCCATGTGGTACTTCAACAAACAGGGTGGGGTGGGGTTGTGGACCCTATGTCAGGAGGCTCTGTGCTTCTGGACATGGCTGGAACATCAGGGCATTTCCCTGGTGGTTCAACACCTGGCAGGTTCTCTGAATGCCAGGGCGGACAAACTCAGCTGCCGGTGCATGATGGATCACGAATTGCATCTGAACTCGGACTTGGCGCAAGGTCTCCTTCAGCAGTGTGGAGAGCCTTGGTTAGATCTATTTGCCACCGAAGAGAACGCGCAATGTCATCAGTTCTGCAAGTTGGAGTTTCCAAGGCGGCACTCGCTAGGCGACGCTTTTCCTCGCGAGTGGAGTTGCGGTCTACTATATGCCTTTCTGCCTATACCACTTCTACCCAGAGTGCTGAAGAAGATCAAACGCGACCGGGCCCAAGTCATTCTTGTGGCTCCGGACTGGGCTCGAAGAGTATGGTATCCCGAGCTATCGATCCCCCGGTCCGACTGCCTCTTCGGGAGGATCTTCTTTCGCAGCAACAGGGGACGGTCCTCCACCCAAACCTGTCCAGCCTCCACCTGCTTGCGTGGAGATTGAGCGGTGGCAGTTAATATCTTTTGACCTGCCTCCCGAAGTTTGTGATGTAATCTTGGCAACAAGGCGTCCCTCTTCTAAGACGGTATACACCTGCAGGTGGAATAGGTTTGTGGCATGGTGCACAGCAAAGGCTGTGGATCCCCTTTCGGCCCCTCTTTCAGAGGTCCTTCCATTCCTCCTTTCTTTGGCCCAGCAGGGCTCTGCTCTGGGCACTATCAAGGGCTATCTCTCGGCCTTTTTACGGCTTCCAGATCAGCCTTCCCTTTTCAAGTCCCCTGTTGTAAATAGATTCTTAAAAGGCATTGCTCATCTTTTCCCTCCTGTTCCTTTCATAATGCCTCAGTGGGACTTGAACCTGGTTCTGACATATCTGATGTGTGCTCCCTCTGAGCCACTTCACAACTGTCCTCTTCGTCTTCTCATTTTAAAGACAGCTTTCCTGGTGGCCATCACCTCTGCCAGAGAGTGAGTGAGCTCCTGGCTCTTTCTTCTAAACCTCCTTTTCTCTCTGTCCATCCGAACAAAGTGGTTCTAAGGACTCGTCCACCTTTTCTGCCAAAGGTTGTCATTTCCTTTCATATCGGGTAGACCATCACCTTGCCCACCTTCTTTCCGCCTCTGCATCCTTCAAAAGAGGAAGAGAGGCTCCACCGTCTGGACCCAAAATGAGCGCTCTCAGTCTATTTGAACTGCACACAACAGTTCCGGGTGGATGACCAGCTCTTTGTTGGCTACTTGGGCACCAAGAAAGGTGGGGCCGTGCACAAGCAGACTATCTCTCGGTGGGTCGTTCTGTGCATAAAGGCTTGTTATTCTTTGGCTAAAAAGGAGCCTCCGGTGGGGCTGGGCGCCCATTCTACCAGGGCGATGGCAGCCACTACTGCTTTGGGACGGAGAGTTCTCTTGCATGACATCTGTCAGGCAGCTACGTGGGCCTCACTGCACGTTTACCAAGCATTACTGCCTGGACAGCCAAGTCCGGAGAGACGGCTTCTTTGGCCGTTCTGTTCTCCAGGACCTTCTGGTGTGATTTTGGTTCGCAGACCCACCACCGGGGTTGGTATTGCTGGGGTATCTATTCTTAGGTAAGGAATCTATCACTGCGTGTTTCTTTCAGATGCACAAGTTACTTACCTTCAGTAGCGATATATTTGTAAGAAACATTAGTAGTGATGGATTCCTTACCTCCCCACCCATCCTCCCCATTCTGCGAACTGATTTCTAGGGTTAAGGTCATCCCTTTCAGGGCCCTAGTTTCATGGCACCAGTGGTCAGTTTCTTACATGGCTCATGCGCTCCTGGCACGTAAATCTGTGTGCAGAACTGCCGTCAGTGCGCGAGGACGGTGTCTAAGTAGCTTCTGCAACGTCATCTCGGCGACCGCGACGTCATCTCGGCGACCACGAAGCCGACAACGGATGCGGAGCCGCACAACGCCACCTTCCGACGTGCAGGGCTACTGCTAACGAAAACTTTCCGGATCCAGTCTGACACCTGGAGGTAATTATAAGGTAAGGAATCTATCACTACTAATGTGTCTTACAGATATATCGTTACCGAAGGTAAGTAACTTGTGCTTTTGGAGGATTGATATTTGAGGTATAAAGCTCTTTGTACAAAACTGAGAATACTTTTTATGTATCTTGGCCTCTGCTTTCAAGGAACCCAGTTGCATCTTTCAGGGCACAAATCCTTGATAAATCTTTCCACACTGTTAGGTAATTACGTAAAGGTTTAGCATCTATACTACTAACATGGGGTATAAAATCATATGAAAAGTCGACTTGCTTACGGGACAAGAAGCTATTTTTTTCTTTTTTCAATTAAGTTGTTTATAAAGCACCGAATATCATCTTACAATAACGGTGTGTAAACAGGTACAGAATAACAGTGAATAATAGCAAACACAATATTTTAACAGTAGTACCCATGCTATTATTATCCAATCACGTAGAATCATACTCGTGTGTGAGATACGTCAGCTGCAGGCCATGGGACAAGTCTTCAGTAAAATCTTCGTTGAAAAATGTGCTAGTTAGTCCAGAGTGTTCTAGAGATTTGCACTCAACTTTCCCTGCGATTGCCCTGGATGTTAACGATAAGTGAAGGAGAAAGGTAGAATCAAATGTGCCAACACTGACCACAGCTTTCTAATGGAGATGTAGCCCAAGGCTAACTTTTGTAAACATTATAGACCTTGATTTCAAAAGGCCATATATATGATGTAGAGTATCTTTAATTTAATCCTAGCATCAGCTGTAGCTAGTAAAGCAGTTTATGACCCATATTGGCATGGCCAAAGTTATGTAAGTTCAGGCTCATCATAGCAGCGTGATTTTGGGGAGTCTTACGTCTGTTAAATAGGTTCTTAGACATGCATTCGTAAATTATGTTACCACCATGAAATGAGACCTTTCAATTCTGTGTAAGGTTTGAAGAAAAGGGAAGATCCGTAGGTTTTGCTTTAGTATTAGTGGGGGCTCTAAACAGTTGGGCCTTTGGAAAAAAATAGCTGTGACTGTCTTGAACCCCAACAATTGACATGGTCTTTTTTGGATTCACTTAGGCATAGGAAGCTTTCTCCTATTGAGTGTCGCTTTTGGTTAGTGGCTGATGCAATTGGCGATGATATTGCTGATATCTGGATTTATCAACTGGAGGATGTAGTTGCAAGTTTCATCAGTCTACATCTGGGAGACAATCTTTTATTGATCGAATTGCAGAAATAATGGCCCCATATATCCATAAAACAGGAATGGGATGTGAGCAGAGCCCTGGATGGCACCTCACAAAAAGACACAGGATGATGATTCAACAGGATATACGCATACTTGGTGAGTACAGCTATGAAGGAATGAAGCAGTCCAATTTAGAATGGTACAGGAAACCCCAAACTTATCTTTCAATCTGTGCAGAAGGATTTCTTAAGCTGCTGAACGATCCAATGGAATC
The DNA here is from genome assembly GCF_964204655.1 of Triturus cristatus. NCBI lineage: Eukaryota > Metazoa > Chordata > Amphibia > Caudata > Salamandridae > Triturus > Triturus cristatus. The sequence goes on from NC_140592.1 coordinate 140,198,091, forward strand.
AAGGTTACTTGCTGACTTTTGTCCATTGTGGAGAGAAGCTCCTCTCCGATGTGTATTTTATTTATAAAGTTTTATATAGCAGCGCGAACAAGATCCCGAAGGATTTCAGAGCACTTTACAAGAATGGAAGGCAGGACATAAATCAAATAACGACATCAAGTAAGAATACACCACAAGAATAATAGCATATTTCCCAGACAGATGAATCAAGGAGTACTATAAACAGGTATAAAGCAGGCTACGGGGGGGGGGGTGCACATAATGAGGAAAAAAGAGCATAGATCCAATATCAACATCAAGTAGGAATACAAAACAGGAATAATGGCATGAATCCCAGACAAATGAATCCAGGAGACTAATACAATAACAGGAAGATAGCAAGCTACGAATGGGGGCACATAATACGGTACAGAGGAACAACATCACATGATGGTACAATGGATGTAGGATCAATGATTTCGAACAAATGATCCTAACCCAGTTAAGGTAAAAATGTGTTCTTTAGGAATCTTTTGTCTTCCAGTTTGAAAGCAGTAGTTGATGAGATTCTGCGTACTTCAGGTGGAAGAGAGTTCCATACCCTTGGGGCAGCTCCGGAGAAGGCTCAGAGACAAGTTCTCTTTTTCCTAAGGATGGGTGGTTTCAGGAGGAGAGTGATAGGGCTTCTTGAGGCTCTCCACCACAGGATAGTTCAAGCTTTTGCGCTGGGTACCTGGGGGTTTTGTAATGCAGGGCTTTGTACGCCAGAGCGGCAATCTTTAACTGAATTCGAGCTTCATAGGGCAACCATTTGAGAGATTTAAGGAATGGGGATATGTGCTCATTTCGTTTGGTACCTGTGACCAGTCTGGCCCGCAGCGTTCAGTGATGCCCTTAGTGGAGCCAGAGTGTATTTGGGAAGGCCACAGAGCGTAGCGCTGCTGTAGTCTAGCCTCGGCAGGACCAATGCTTGTACCACCTGTTTGAAGTCCTTTTGAGGAAGGAACGGCTTGATATTTCTAAGTGTCCTCATCAAGTGATTAGCTCCCTTACACACATTACTGATGTGATTTTTCATATTCAGGTGCTTGTTCAGGGTGATTCCAAGAGATTTGGCTGAGTCTAGGATGAGAAGGGTGCAGTTGAAGGCAGTGAGGTGCTTCAGCCAAAGGTCTAGCATGGGGATGTGGTTCGGGGGGGGAAGATAAAAAGGAATTCCGTTTTGGAGGTGTTGAGCAGTAGATGGTTCTCCATTAACCAATTTTGTGTAGAATTTAGGGTAGTGTTGAGTGAGATGATGTTGTCCTGGGATGAGATTTTCAAATAAAGTTGTGTGTCGTCCGCATACATATGGGAGAGAGTGTTTATGGAGTTTAGAGAATTAGCTAGTGGTTCCAAGAAAAGGTTGAAGAGGATAGGAGATAGGGCGGATCCTTGGGGGACACCCATGAGTACTGGAGAGGGCTGGGAGAGGGAGTGGTTTGCCTTGATTCTTTGAGATCTGTGGTGAAGGAAGGATGAGACTCATTGTAACACCTGATCCGAGAAACCCATTCTGTTCTTCAAAATGGATAGGAGGTTGTCGTGATTAACCGTCGAATGCGGATGAAAGGTCAAGGAGGATTAGGAGGCAGGAATCATTTTGGTCATTTTAAAATATGTCATCCATAACGTGGAGTTATGGAGTCTAGGAGTTGGAGATTCTCTATGTGAGCACAGAGTTGGGATTGTACGCATTTTTCAAGTAGTTTGGCTAGTGTGGGGATGTTGGAGATAGGGTGGAAATTATTGAGGTCAGTTTTATCTGCGTTTTTTTAGTATAGGTGACACCTGAGCTGCTTTTAGGCAGTCTGGGATTGTGTCTTGTGATAGAGAGGCATTTACAATCCTTGTCCAGGTGGGGATGAGTGCATTCTTAATTTCCTTGAAGATGGCCGTTGGCAGCGGGTCACTGAAGTGGTTAGATGGGTTGATGTTCTGAAGAATCTTATTGATATCTTTTTTACTGAATGGGCTAAGGGTGCCCCATGACGCATTGTTCTTAGTGTTAAGGATGATCGATTTGCACTTTTCTGAGAGGTCAAGGGGTGGTGCGGACCCGGGGAATGGCAGTAGAGCCTTCTTAGAACCGAGTTCAATGGTGATGAGTCTTGATTTCTCGGTGAAGAAGGCAGCAAGAGCATCGCAAAGAAGGTGGGCTGCCTTCAGAGTCAGAGTGGTTTGGATCTACCACTGATTGCTGTTTGACCAACTCGAAAAGTTTCTTGGGACGGTTTGCAGCTTGATCAAGTTGGTGTCTGAAGTAATCTGCCTTAGCGCTCTTGATTTGTTTGCTGTAGAAGCTTTCAACATCTCTAAGGAGTTTTAGTTGTTCCAGGGAGGGTTTGGATCTCCGGGAACGTTCAGCTGCCCTAAGGTTGCGGCTCTCCGAGCTTAAATTGTCATAGTACAATGGTTTGGATATTTTTGTTGAAGCATTTTTTTGTTGGAGCGATGCAATGTCATCCATGATGTTGGAGATGGTCAAGTTGTAGGAGTCAGTGAGTAACTGAACCTCAGTCAAGTCAGCTTGGGAGGAGAGGGCAGATTTACTGTGGGCTGCTAGTTCAGCTGAGTTTATTGATCTGAGGTCCCTTTTCAAGATCTTTGATTTCGTTGGTTGAGCCTTCCTCAACGAAATCTCCCTGTAAATATAAAAGGGGATGCAGTGGTGGGCGGACCAGTCGCAAGGGGTAATGGTATCCAATGTGATTGTCTGCCCTTTCGAGATAATGAGGTCTAGCGTTTCTCCTTTAATGTGAGTTGGTTGGTCACAGTGCTGAATCAGTTTATGATCATTCAAAAATGCTTTAAGGCGAGTTACCACATGGTCATTGGGGTTTGTCCATTGAAGGTTGAAATCACCCAGGAAGGTTTGGGACATGGCTGAGTCGACATTGCCAGAGATGACTTCCAATAGTTGTTCGATGAAGGGGAGATTGTCCCCCGGGGGTGATAAAAAGTATGAAGTTTATGTTAGTCAAAGCTGATTAATTTTCTTTCAGTCGTTACAATTATGATTGAAGGTCAGGATGCAACTGCTTTTTTCAAAGCAGTCTTGTAGTTGATTCAAAACTATTCTTTCCAGAATTCCGCTGGCATATGGTAAGTTGGATGGTAGTTAATCAGTGGGTTAGGTCTGCAATGTGTTTCTTTAGAAAAGGGAAAATATTGCATGTTTCAGTTTGCTAGGACCTTTTACAGACTAGCTTGGTTAAAGTGGAAAATAGAGTAGGAAAGACTTGTTTCATGCTTCATGCAGGGCAAGGTTCCGCGGGCATATTCAGTGCTTCCATGAGATTTGTCACTTTTGCAGCAGGTCTTCACAGTGTTGGGATGTTGAGCATAGAGTATTTTTAAGGCTTCCATTCTGGTTAAATCTTGTAATATGTTGACGGTTTCCTTGGTTAGGTTATCATCCGTATTATTATTATTTGCAATGTAGTCTTTTTTCTCAGCTCTGATCGCTTTATTGTATCCTCTTCTGCTCTTGATGCATAAGGATTTGTCAGCGTCCGACTGAGATTTAGGGCAACAACACTCGAAGGACGGGCATTGTCTTTTTTGGATTGAAAGTTCATGGTTAAACCCTTTTGTTGATGCTTTGAGGCCCTGCGTAGGTTTATATATATTTTTAGAAGCAGATTGTTCTCTACAGAGACACACTTGTTTATTACCTCCATATGTGATTCGAGGTCATTATGCTAATATTATTGTTTGTGCTGTTTCTATGAGATATTTGAGAGATTAGGTGATACTTAATATTTCTTGTCTTGTCAATGAGTGTGGGGACCAGATTTTAGTTTTAATCTTCATATTAATGAATGAAAAAATTGTAGCTAAATTCAGTAGACCTGTGAAATTCCAACTGTGCTACTTCTATTTTGATGCTTTGTCTGTTCAATCACAATGCCACCTCTTCAGGGCACAACTTAACAAATTCTAAAAAACTAAACAGCATAAATAATTTACCTTGGTCTGTGGTGCCACATTTTAAGAGCTCATGATATCGTTTTACCGAAATTCATTTATCCTCTGCCTAATTTTGAGTAAGATTTATTTAGTGCACACGTTTTATGAATGTATCTCCATGTAATAAAACTTAATTCAATTAATGAAAAGAGGTTATATACTTAATGAATGACGTGCTCAATTGCACTTTTTCAGACACATGGTCTTTGAATTATTACATGTGACCTGTAAACGAAAACTGTTTTTAAAAAACAGTTTTGGCATATAATTTGTACAACCTTATTTTTTTTTTAAAAAGAAAAACAAATTCATTCTCTTTATATCAAATATTTTTCAGTTCTTAAACATAAGACATGTCTATGTATACTAGTGCCCCACTGCAGGGCAATTGGTTGATTTCTTTAATCCTCCAAAGGTGCTCACTTCATTGTGGCTTGCATTCCCATGGACGATATCCATCTTTAATTACCCATGTGTCACCTCCATTGGGACCGAGGATGGGGATCAGGGGCAGATTTTGTCGCGTCCAAGATTAAATAACTGTTAGGATTATAAATGATTTTGTTAATATGAAATTAATGGAATTATAATAGACTTTATCTAAGACTAACTGATGTGTGGGAAACTGCATTGCGGAAATACCTGTAACTACACTTTGATTTAACTGCAGTGGAAGAATAAAATTGCAGCACACATAGAAAGAGGAAATAACCTGGAGAAATAAAGATATTTCTCCTTGTTACACCTCACCTAGGGAGATGTAGCATTTTAAAGCATTATCAGGTCTACCACTCATGGTAAATCTGTGAATGCACCAAAATCCATGGGTGGATGCTTGGGAACATCCACTCTGAACCCATGGAACACCTCCCTGGGGAAGAGTAATGTAACATAGTGATTAGGTTTCATTTATCAAGCCACAGTGGCAAAAATCTTGGCATTTTGCATTCCCAGGCTGCTGATTAATATGGTATCTCACATATATGGCTGGGCAGGCATATCGCATGTGAGAAGAACAAAGCAATATTGTGCCCATAGCAATTTTATGATAGACAAATTTCAGAGACATTTGACACATGTAGTGGCAGCAATATATGGTCCAGATGTCACCTGGCAGCCATGGAACCCTTTAAAAATTAGAAGAGCTACAGGAATCAAGTTAGGTGTGATTTCCAGGATCCCTTTAACTTTAAAAAAATAAATAAATTATAATTCTTTTTATTTAACATTCATCGACGATAGAATTGTACAGCACAGAGGATGCAAAAGAGAAAACTGCAGTATTGTCAATTACAGTGTGCGACTGTTCGGTACAACAGTGTAAAGTAAAACCAACTATGGCGTGGGGAGATCCTCGTGATCAATGCTACGTGGTGGGTTACAAATTTCACCCCTGTTTAGGAATTCCACGGGCTCCAAATTCGGAACCATTTCCAGGGGAAGCCCCAGGCAATATAGACAGTCTTTTCCCTATACATACACCAGTCAAGGTCCCTCTCCCAAGCCTCTAGAGAGGGTGGATGCGTGGCTCCCCACAATTGTGCAATATTCCTCTTTGCCACCATTAATCCTAATGTGACCCATTGTGCGTGACAGCTGTTTAGATCAGTGGGTTCCCAAATATTTAGGAGGCATCGACGTGCTTCTGGGCGGAGAACTGTCGTGAGCACTTCACTCAATATATCATGTATTTGTCGCCAATAGGGTTGTATACGTTCGCATTCCCATAATATGTGCATAAGTGTGCCTATCTGGCCACATCCTCTCCTGCATTCCCCTCCCTCCGCTCTCCCCATTCACTCCAGACAGGGCCCTTTCAGGTACACTCTATGGGGAATTTTTAGCTGCACTAGTCGGAGTCTAGCTGAAATTGCTACAACTCTGGGGGAGAAGACCGCTTCCTGCCACTCTTCGTCGTCCAGCTCAATGCCATCTCTTACCCATTTGTCCTGCAAGGCCTGTAGGGGTCCTCCATATTATTTATCAGTTTTTTGTACGTTAGGGAAATGATTTTTTCAGGCAGATGGCCATCGAGGAGCCTGTCTTCCAACGGAGAGGAATCAGGGGGAGAAGTGCCTCTAGCGATGTGCGATTGAAGTGCATGGCGGACCTGTAGGTATCTAAAGCATTCTGAGTCGGCTAACGTGTGCTGTTGCTGCAGAGTAGCAAATGCCTTTATGTTGCCTTTCTCCCATATATCTTTAATCTGTGAAATCCCAATTAAGTCCCACTTGTCAAACCCCTTCGACTTCCACAGGCTACCCAGCCTTTCGGAATCCCATAGGGGAGTTGCCAGCGTTAGTTTCTGTCCCCAGCCAAGAGCTTTAAGGGCAGTGTGCCAACTGTGAACCGAGTGTTTGGTGGGGCCTGTCAATGGGTACCGATTAGGTTTGGAGTATAGTGCCCTGTTGTAGTTCCCACCCGGTAAGAGCCACCTGTCCATGAGATACCCAGGATCGTCAGGTCGACCGTATGTGTCGTGATTGATGGCAGCAAGCTGGGCTGCCCAATATTAGTTTTTTAATATCGGGAAGGCTGATTTCCCTGTCGTACCAGTTTAGTGTGTACTTGTTTAACGCAATACGGGGCTTATCGTCCCATAGCAATTCCCTCTGAAGACCTTCAAGATCTCTGAAACAGGTCATCGGGACAATGTCCATCGAGTTTTGCAAAGCATATAAAAACTGGGGTAGTGACATCATCAGGGAAAGAGGAAGTGCCCTCCAACTGGCAATGTCACGCTTAAGCCTCTGCAGAGGCGGGAGGAGGTTACGGGTAAAACGGAGCACAGAGTCCAGGGAGATAAAAATTACTAGGTATTTAAAGCCTATCGAGCTAGTTTGGATTGGACAGTTTCACAGCGGTGAGGGGGGATCACCTTTGAGGACGTATAGGAGAGATTTACCCCAGTTAACGGAGAACCCAGAATATCTACCAAATATTGCAAGAATGTCCAGGACTGCGGCTAGTGATTTTCTGGGGGAGGCTAAGTACATTAATATATCATCTGCGTATAGCGAAATGTAGTCCTCCCAATCTGGGGACCAGCGCAGACCAGGCACCACTGGGTCCTTCTGAATCCATGCTGCCAGTGGTTCAAAGGCTAGGACAAACAGAAGGGGGGAAAGGGGACATCCCTGATGGGTACCCCGACTCAGAGTAAATGTGTCAAACTTCTTATTATTAACCACGACTTGCGCCATGGACTCTGAGTACAGGAGGCACACCCATTGAACAAAACCTGGCCCGAATCCCAGTTTGGCAATTACTGCCAGTAGGTATGGCCACTCAATAGTACCAAAGGCCATAGTCTCATCTAGTGACACGACTATCGCCGGTTCTTGAATGGTGGGCACTCTACCCAGGACCCTGTGCAGCCTGCGCAGGTTTAGAGCTGTGTTGCGGTGTGGCATAAAGCCTGACTGGTCGGGGTGTACTCGGCTCCCAATAATCATAATAAGCCGATTGGCAAGGAGCTTTGCCAGGATTTTAGGCTGCGCGTTTAATAATGAGATCGGTCTGTAGGAAGTGCAGTCAGTCCTGGGCTTTCCTTCCTTGTGGATCGTAACTATAGTGGCCACACTCTGGTCTGTTGGTAATGTCCCCAGCTCCTTGCTCTCCTCGTACATGGCTTTCAAATAGAGAGCTAACTTATCGGGCCTAAGTTTGTACAGTTCGATTGGGATCCCATTGGGGCCAAGGGCCTTCCCGGAGTGCAGCGATCTTATGGCCTGCGCTATCTCATCGGCAGTCAATTCACTGTCTAGGAAGTTGCGGTCGTCTTCGGACAGTGTGGGGAGCACTATGTCATGCAGTAGTTCGAGTGAATCTCCCTCAGTGTAGGGAGCGGCGGTCGTGTACACTGTGCGAAAGCGGCAGGCAAACTGATATACGATGTCCTGCGGGTCAGTTATGCAGCTATTTCCTTTACCCCAGAGTTCAAGAACCAGGCGACTGGCCCACTCCTTTTTGTCAAGCCATGCAATCAGTTTCTCAGCCTTATCTCCCATATCGTAAATTCTACCCAGTTTTTCCCTCCCCAGGCTCTTGGCCTTATCTGTTGCCAGAGCCTTGTATTCATTTTGTTTGCGGCGTAGTAAGTGCAATTTCTCAGGTGTAGTCCCAGTTTTCAACTCCCTTTCCAACTGGCAAACCTCTCCTTCGATTGCTAAGATCTCCTTCTGTCTGTCTTTTTTTCAGCCCAGCTATCAAGGACAGGACTTTACCCCTTATGACAGATTTAAAAGCCTCCCACAGGGTCTGGGAAGAGTCCGCCGTACCCTTGTTTTCTTAAAAGTAATGATCCATGGCCTTGACTAGGTCTTTTTGGATGAGGGGGTCTCGGAGATACCATGAGTTGATGGGAGCGATTTTCCCTACTCCCTGTTAGCCAATAGCTAACTGCACCCACACTGGGGAGTGATCAGAGATGCCTCTAGCTAAATGCTTAATGTCACGTATATGTGTGACCTGTGACGCAGGGGTTAGGATGTAGTCTATGCGGGAAAGGCTATGGTGGACCCCGGAATGGAAAGTATGCTGTATTGTTTCTGGGTGGTACGTCCTCCATCCATCAACTAGCTCCAGAGCCTCCAGGAAGTCGGGCAGCCATCTTGAGGATGGACCTATATCTCGTGGGCGGTGGCGGTCTAGCGTGCCCAAAACCACTGCGTTAAAGTTGCCTCCGAGTATTAGGAGCCCCTCTGGTAATGAGAGCAATATGGTCCCCAAGTCAGCAAAGGTGGTGTGCTGCAGGCCTGGAGGCACATACACTGATATAAATGTTACGTGTGTCCCTCCCATTGACCGTGATTCCTATATACTGGCCTCGGTCATCCGACCACGTGGAACTTACAGTGAGGGGAAAGGAGTTCTTCATCATTATGCCAACCCCCCGTGAGCTGGTCGTGAAACCCGCGTGAGCCACCATTTTGAATCCCCATCTATGCAACGCCTTGCAGTAATTCCCCACTAAGTGTGTTTCTTGAAGCAGAATAATGTCGGGGGCTTGCCGTTTAAGATACTGTAGGATGACACTGTGTTTGACCTTGTCCCCCAGCCCATTTAGATTCCAGCTCAGTATTTTGACACTTTTATCCCAATGTGCACTCATCGTTGTAGTAGTAGTTCCCTGCACCCTCTGAAGCTATGTGAACATGTCCAGTTGATGAGGAAACCATAACAATCAACAAATAAAGACTGCCCACCCAACAACCCCCGTCCCTGCTTCCCTGCCCTCTGGGTGTGGAACTGCCCATTGTAAAACTTGCAGAGTGCTTGTCGCCCAAACAAAGAACTTAAAGACGAAATAGGGGGGGGGGGAACACCATACTCCGTCTCTCCATCTCGCCCTATCCGATCAGTATGACATAGGTCCCAAGGCAAGATAGACCCCAGTGGTCTAAGGCTAGTTACTGGGAGTAGATCCTCATCAGGCCTAGACAATTATGGGCCCTTTACCTTTTTAATGCATAATGACCAGAAAACTTCTATTAAAAAAAATGAGGGGCAAATTTATCAAAGGGTTGCATGGCACTTGTGCAACGCAATGGGGCGCAAGCGTGACACAACTCTTAGGTTTGAATTATCAAGCCACACAAGGCCAACTTGCATGGATTGATAAATCTAGAGTAACGCAACGCAGCAAAAATGGCTGTGTTACTCTGCCCCAGAGAGGTGTTCCATGGGTGGAGCATGGGTGTTTCCATGCACTCACCCATGGATTTTGACGCATTCCCAGATTTACCCCTATTGGTAAACCTGGTAATGTATCAAAATGCTGCGCCTCCCCAGGGAAGGCGTAATGAGGAGAGATATTTTTGTTTTTCCTCGTTACTTCCTCTTTCTATGTATGCTGCATTCTGCAACACACATAGAAAGAGAAAAATGTCTCACAGGATTGATTTTGTGCAAGAAGGTGTCCCTTTCTGCACAAAAACAATCCTGCTTACAACGCAGGCACCCTTGCACTATGATGCAAGGGTGCCAACATTGTTGCTTGCCAGCACATTGTGCGCTAGCATTAAGAAATGACAGGAATGCGCAGTTTAGTTTCAAATACAGCGCATTTCGCCCCTTCCCTATGACGTAGTGCAGCGTAGCAAGTTGATTTCCTATGCTGCGCTGTGTGATATCCTAATAAATATGCAGCTTAATTTGTATAATGTTTTAGATCAGTGTCCTCCAACCTTTCTTGTAGTAAGAGCTGCTTCTGATCAGTGAAAATCATTGTGGGCTACTGACAGCTGAACAACTCGCCCATTGTTACCAGACATCCCCACGCCCAGCTTTATTCACTTTGAGCATAATGTCCATAGAACCTGATACTATGGTTTGAACAAAATACTTTGACTAGGGCAACTCTGACAGGGCTGTCATGTGTCTCAGGGACAGCGTAGTCTTTGGGAATGTAGGAACACATGAGCTTATGAATGAGACATATTTGTATGGGTGGCTGAGATCGTGTGGTGTGTGTACTTGCAGTATGGACATACCTTTCATCATATGTGGCACCATTACATGTATAACACAAACATACAATAATTTTTTTACACTAGAGAAATTTAAAGTGCAGAAAAATGTTTTGCAAAACTGTTCATATTATGGAACATTTTTCTGCACTTTAAATTTCTCTCATTTAAAAAAAGTCTGCATTTTTCAGTTATAATTATGGCACAGTGTGTGCTGGCTACAGGAAGCCAAAGGGCTGCTGTTTATAAATGCAACACTTTGAAATGGGAGAAAATTTAAATGAAGAGTTGACTTAATTATTAAGGTAACTGCTCACTTTAATTTTCACCTATTTAAAAGCATTAAGAAACATAATTTGGTTTAGAACTCCAATATTGAGTTGACAAGGAATTGTATTTTAGAGTGAAATACCTCAGTGCTACAGTTGTTTGAAAAAGGGGCAATGCCAGGTGATGGCGGGCCCCTAAGGCAGGTGCAGGCTGGATCAGACCGTTTCAAGGCAACATCCAACCCGCAGCGCTAGCGATTGGCTGGCAGTGGGTGATGGAGTCGCCTGGGCAGGTGGCAGGGGCAGCTAGGCAGGTTAAAAGGGGATTACAATCCCACTCATTACTATCTGGTTTTCTCCTGGCTGCCCCTGACGACCACTGACGTGCCTGCATCCCAGATCGTCTTGCCCTTGGGACCCTCAAAGGCTTTTGGATGTTTTTGCTTCCTTTTCTCCAAGTATTATTGGACCACACCAACTGTGGCCGTGCTCCCTGCCTAGGCCGCCTTGCCTTTTGACCTGCCAAACTCTCCCAGGACTTTGACGGCGGTGGCTGACGGTAGCCTCGAGAATACTGCTTGGTTTAAGAGCATTCCTCATGGGTGCCTCCGTGGGGAGTCAGTGTTTCGTAAGGATGGGGTCCACCTGTCAGACTGTGGCCATAGACTGTTTGTTGAAGATTTGGTGACATTTGAAGTGCAGAGTCTTTCTCAACACTAACTACATTACATTTTCTGGGGGGAGCCCTGTCCGATCGGGGAACCGTCCAGGCCTGTGGCAGGGAAAGAGTCGTGTTTGGACACAAAGCAAGTGGACAACCTTGGCATCAAGAATAGAAGTGCACAAGAATTCAGGGTGGAATTGGAAGCCCTTTGGCTCAAATCAGGACTGGGAGTACTGTGCTATATAGAGAAGCGCTTGGGGTGCCCGCTACAGTGATTGCCCATAGCCTCACACTGTACTCCATTACATGGTCCTAGGGATGTCGCGGGATGGTGACTCCACCAGGGACCAAGGTACGGCCCAGTTGCCTAGCCTCATCTCCCATTGAGTGCCAGGGGCACCATCTTTGGGTTGGTTCTGGCATGGTTGTGTTTGGATGTCCAGATTTCATGCTGGCCCACACTCCCTCTATCTTGAAGGGGCAGGTGAGTTTGTACGACTTATTTTTGGGGGATCATGGACCCCAAGTCAATTGAAATAGTCGAAGCCATATGTAACTGGAGGGTGGTCAAGCATGACTCTTTTGAGAGTTATTGTTAGGAGATTCCATGTATTAGTTATTTCGAAAAATAAAATGATGTACATATTGTAAATAATATGTAAGAATGATTTTGAAATATTTTTAATGTCGTGTTTATAAATTTGTAATAACTATAGCCTGAGAATTGTTATATTCTCTAATGCAAGAATATTGTTAGCTTGTCTCTGTTTTCCTAGGGGGAACATTCCAACCTTTCGGGAGTATTGGAAGCCTTGAGTGGGTAGATTTAAAAAGGTCTTGGTACGGTCCTCAACTGTGGACCAGGGACAATGCCAGGTGATGGCAGGCCCCTTAGACTGGTGCAGACCAGATCGGACCGGTTCAAGGCAGCAGCCAACTGTGGCCACTTTTCCTAGGGAGAAGCTTCCAACCTTTCAGGGGATGGGAAGCTTGGTACGATCCCTCACCTGTACCTCTGTACCTCAGGCCCAGCCTGGGTCATAAATCTAACTGGGCACTGTTCATTATCACACCCTGCTAGCTACAGCCTGATGATAATGTAAAATATATACGCCTTCCCTTAACTTTAAATGTAAAATATAACCTTGTGCTTATTTAAAAATGAACTCAAGATTGTGAGCTACTCTGAAGGTGTCTAGGACCTTCTGGCAGCTCGCAATCGACTGGTTAGAGACACCTGTTGTAGCCGATGAAATGTTAAGAACAAACAACCTGAAGGAAGCTTTGCTGCACAGTGGAACAAACTCCTCTTTTAAAATAATAACTATTTAATGAGCTCTTTGTGTTTTGTGGAAATTAATATTATTCTAAGTGAATTTCGCAGTAAACTGCTGCTTCTGAGAAAAAACAAAAACACATACACATCTTCACTTGATAGTTTAACTCCTACAGAAACCTGCTTGCTTCATTGTATATTGTATATTCCACTGTCACATTAACCCATACAAGCAGATTAAGGGCATGTTTTGATTTTGACAATTTGAATCTGCAATTATTTTCTGAAACGATAGGCCATTGGCACCACCTATTGGACATTAGAGAGATTACACCACAACGCACGTTCGTCACCTTCAGTAGATAATAATCAAACTATTATTTGTAAAATATGCATATTGCTGTCAATTTTTAAAATATTTCACTTAATCTCAACGGTGTTTTCTCACAAATAAAAACATTCATGTGAGTAGTATGACGGGCACTATGTATAGTCACAGCCAGGTACTTTTTCAAACGACTACATTTTTTTTGCCTTTGAAGATTTGTCTGCCGATGCGTTTCTTTTCATAAATATCCATGCAGAGAGTTTTGGTGAACCCATCGTATTTTGTAACTAGGGGGGGAATCTCAAAATTATACCTAGGTTACTTTTGATACGTCAGTGCTCATCCTCGAAGGGTTTACTTATTGTGATTCTACAGTTCAGCTTTCCCCATCATCTGCACATCCTATATTTTTCATGCATCAGAGAATTGATTCCTTGGCGCTCCGTAATAGATTTATAATATTGGTTACACCTTTTATTTGTTAACATTTCATAAGCAACGGTGAATGTAAAAACTATATTCGAATGTCACAGGAAACTGGCAGTATGAGATTTAATTGCATCCAATTTATAAAGCACTTGAAAAGTGAACCATTTGTCATTTCTTCTTCCTCGTTGATTCACTTATGGCAAAGTATCTTCTTGTTGGAGTGCTATACCAGTTTCCTAGACGCGTTGTGAATTTATGCGCATAACTTCTATCTTTTTATGTTAACACTCTACCCAGTCAACTACCATCTGCATTTATGTATTCTTGTGCAGTGTCTTATTTAAGATTAAACGTCATACCTATTTAGGTTTCTTATTACAAATGTATCATCAATTCTCTCAAATTTATTTATTGAGAGATTTATATTCAAGATTAGTCAACCCATTGCAGAGAAAATGGACTAGGACTAGTTCAACTGAAATCAGAAAAGTAAATTATCAATTTAAGATAAAAGTGGGTTGGCCATACTAGAATCCTTTAATGGGTATGATCAGATCATGTTTGTTTCTGAAGAGTTTCTGGAACATTTTATTTTTATGAAAGAAACGGTCTACAAAAAGTATAGGGGAAAATCAAAAAGCAATATTTGACCAGAGGGCCTTGCAGAAGGCTTTAATTGTATTCTTAACTTTTAACTGGTAGAATTAGAAAGAAGCACGTGTTATGGGGTTCAATATATTCAATTAATTATGAAGAGAAGTCCATGTTTTACATGGTTGTCCCTAGAAACACATATGGCAGGTATGGGCGGATTAACGGGGCATGGAAATTGGAACCTGTTAATCTGGTGCATTGGTGTGGCGCAACTTTACCCACCCTTTACAAGTCACAAATAAATCACAATTTTATAACAGATACGTGACATGAATGTGCATTTGGCCATGGTTCTTATATGGTCTAAAATATTAAATTAAGTGTTGCACTTGAAATTACTACTAAAGTGCATTTAATGTATGTTGGAAAACCACTCCCACACTAGAAAGGGTGGTGGTGGTCTTCCGGACACACTGTGGTAGCTTGGCTCGAGTGGTCAGGAATCAGGCACCGTGCTAAGCGTACAATATACCCATACAATAACCAGGCGTGCATCCGTTCCAAAAACGACTCTACACCGTAAAAATTATGAAAATATCTCTCTTTATCTTTTTCTCTTAGTTGCTGATTGGAAAAATAAATAAGTCAATCACAATATACAAATTTTAAATAGTGCAGGTCAAATAAATACTGTCTGAGGATTCAATAAATAGGGGTGATCATAAATATAAAGGACATAAATATAAGTGCAGGTAATACAGGCAATTAAATATTCGGAGGCAATAAATACTGTACCAATAAATATTGTGCACCAACAAGTCCTGTGGACCAATAAATATAGTAAAGCAATAAATAGGTAAAACACAATAAATACAGTGCCCCCAATAAATAATTAAAAGTATACAGCAACACTCATGTAATCAGATCACTTTTCAATTCCTAAGGGCTGATTTGGCCCAGGCACAGCTTGTAGGGTTGTGGAAGGCTTGAGGGGGGCTACTCCCTGGCTGGGACAAGGCTGAGGCCTAAACCGAGGTAGATCACGGGGGGAATACCAGTGCCCTGGCTTTCTCTCTCCACACAACCTCTCTAGGTTAGTCCCAGTTCACCCCTGGCACAGTCAGGTTGGTTTCAGCACCTCCCTAGCCCCTTAGAGTAGTCTCTCAGGTCTCCACAGGGCCTTAGGCGCCCTCTACTCCACTTACTGCCCTTTTTCTGATGCTCCGACGCCGCTGGAGTCGTGTCGATGCCGTGAGGCGGTTCCGGTTCGATCTCGGCGGCCTCGGCACAATGTCAGTTCTTTGACGACGCCGGTAGGCGGTTCCGGTCCGATGTCGGCGGCCTCGGTTCGATCTCGACCTCCGATTCGACGGCGTCGGGCAGTCTCTACTCGATGTCGACTTCGGGCGGCTCCGGTCCGATGGCGCTCTCGGCTTCGATGACGTCAGCCGGCCTGGCCTCGATGTCGACTTCCGGCGACTCCGGGGTGCGATCCTCACCCCCGACCTCCGGTGCTCCTCCTCTCAGGTTCCGGGCGACTCCGGAGTGCGATCCTCACTCCCGACCTCCGGTGCTCCTCTACCTCGGTCTCCGACGACTCCGGAGGGCGGACTTCACTCCTCCGATGACGCCGCTCGCTCGACCTCGGTTCACTTCCTCCTCGACCTCTGGTATTCCTCACGACCTCCGTCGGCGCCCTCTCACGACCTCAGGCGGCTCCGGGTACGACGTCTGCTACCTCAGTCAGAGCCGCTTCTCCACCTCGGGCTCCAGGTCTCAGGCTACTCGACGCCGGACTCCAGGGAAACCAGTTTCCAGGTCAGGATCTTGCTGCTTTCTGCTTCTAAGGCCTGTTCCTGCTGTCCAGGTCCTTAGGATGAGTTTTTCTGGCTTCTTCCCACACAGGGCTACAGGCTGGGATCCATCAGTAGGGACAAGTATCAAGGGTGGGTTTATGGACCCCACTCCAGGCACAAGTTTCCACCCCTGCTGCTTCACTCCTTCCTCCTTCACTGTTGTGCTGCTCTCCCTTCACCAGTCAGGTGCCAACTGCCAGCTCCAACTGCCAACACTCTGTCTTAACCTCCCAACATTCTAAACCGCCTCCAACTGTCACAGAGTTCTGGAATGTTCTGGAAGGCGCTGGTAGGTTCCAGTGGATGCTGGTGATGTCACAGGTGGCCACCATTTTGTGCTTCAGGCCCTCAGACAGAAGTTTCAGGGGTAGCTAAAATGGCTCCCTGAATCTGTAGCAACACGAAAAAGTCTGGTGGTTCCCAAAAAGGAAAAATTCAAACAGGGTTTGAGGCAAAAGTGGGACAAAATAAATAATGATGAGGAGGGACCACCCAAAGGGCTGACAGGTCTAACACGCGTCCCCCCCAGCTGAAAGTGGGGAGAGCTACCCAACCCCTTGGGAGTTCTCATCACTAAGGCGGAAATACCTTGAGAGACCGTCTGCATTGGCGTGGTCCACTCCAGGCCGATGTTCCACCTGAAAGTCCATCCCCTGTAGGGAAATAGACCACCTCAACAACTTGGGATTCTCCCCCTTCATCTGCATCAGCCAGCGAAGGGGTCTGTGGTCGGTCTGAACCAGGAAGTGCGAGCCAAACAGGTATGGCCGCAACTTCTTCAGAGCCCATACCACTGCAAAGGCTTCACGCTCTATTGCACTCCACTTCTGTTCCCTGGGAAGTAGTCTCCGGGATAGGAAGACCACGGGTTGATCCAGACCCTCTTCGTTGAGTTGCGATAACACTGCCCCAATGCCATGTTCTGATGCATCTGTCTGGACAATGAACTTCTTGGAAAAGTCTGGGGCCCTTAAGACCGGGGCCTCGCACATGGCTTTCTTCAATCTCTCAAAGGCTTGCTGACAAGCCTCCGTCCAGACTACCCGTCGAGGTTGTTTCTTGGACGTGAGCTCCGTGAGGGGGGCTACGATGGTACCGTACCCCTTCACAAAGCGGCGGTAGTATCCCGTGAGGCCCAAAAATGCTCGGACCTCAGTCTGTGTCTTGGGGGGTTCCCAGGCCATGATGGTCTCGATCTTCGCCTGGAGGGGTTGCACCGCTCCCCTACCCACCAAGTGTCCAAGGTACACTACCGACCCCTGCCCGATCTGGCACTTGCTGGCCTTGATCGTCAATCCAGCTTGTCTCAGGGCCTGGAGAACAGCTTGCAGGTGACGCAAGTGATCCTCCCAGCTGTTACTGAAGACGGCTATGTCATCCAGATAAGCAGCAGAGAAACTCTCCATTCCGGTGAGGATCTGGTTTACCAGGCGCTGAAACGTGGCAGGTGCGTTCTTGAGCCCAAAGGGCATCACACAGAACTGGTAGTGGCCATTGGGCGTGGAGAAGGCTGACCTTTCCCTTGCTCCATCAGTCAAAGAGATCTGCCAGTACCCCGAAGTAAGGTCAAAGGTACTTAGATATTGGGCAGCTCCCAGCCGGTCAATCAATTCATCCGCCCTAGGGATCGGATGAGCATCAGTTTTTGTCACTGAATTCAGTCCCCGGTAGTCCACACAGAACCTCAGTTCTGGTTGGGCACCCGGTGGTGCAGCTTTTGGTACTAAAACCACCGGACTGGACCAGGGGCTGCTAGAAGGTTCAATCACTCCTAGCTCCAGCATCTTAGTGACCTCACTATGAATGCTGGCCTTCACCTTGTCTGACATCCGGTAGATCTTGGACTTCACAGGTGGGCTGTCTCCTGTGTCCACGTCATGGACGCACAGGTGAGTCCTACCCGGGACAAGGGAGAACAACGAAGAGTACTGCCCCAGGACCTGGCGACAGTCCTCCTGCTGTTCAGGAGTTAGAGATGGGGAGAGAATCACTCCCTCCACCGACCCATCCTTTTCTTGAGACGCAAACAGATCAGGGAGAGGCTCGCTTTCCACGTCCTCTCCTCCGTCAGTCACCATCATCAAGATGACTTCGGGCCTCTCGTGGTGGGGTTTGAGGCGGTTGGCATGCAGCACCCGCAGGGGCTGACGAGGGGTCTTCAGGTCCACCAAGTAGGTAGCCTTACCCTTCTTCTCCAACACCTCAAAGGGTCCTGACCAGCGATCCTGGAGGGCACTAAGCTCTCCTGGTTCGATCACCCACACCTTCTGGCCAGGCTCCAACTCCACCGGGTGAGCATTGTGGTCATACCACGCCTTCATCACTGCTTGGCTGGCTTCCAAGTTGTCAGAAGCTTGCTTCCACAACTTAGCCATTTGGCTCCGGAAGGCCAGCATGTAGCTCACCACATCCTGGGGAAGCTTTCTGGGAGTTCTTTCCCATCCGTCTCTCACCAGGTTAAGAGGTCCACGTACAGGGTGCCCATACAGAAGCTCGAAGGGGCTGAAGCCCACTCCCTTCTGTGGCACTTCCCTGTAAGAAAAGAGTAAACAGGGTAGGAGGACGTCCCATTTCCTCCGCAGGCTTTCAGGCAGACTTCTGATCATGCCTTTTAAGGTTTTGTTAAACCTCTCCACCAGACCATTGGTCTGGGGGTGGTAAGGAGTTGTGAACCGGTAGGTCACTCCACACTCCTTCCACATTGCCCGCATATATGCTGACATGAAGTTGGTCCCCCTGTCGGACACAACTTCCTTGGGAAAACCCACTCGGGTAAAGATTCCCATCAGGGCCCTAGCCACAACAGGTGCTGTTATGGTCCTCAGAGGTATTGCCTCTGGGTACCGTGTGGCATGATCCACCAGAACCAGGATGAACCTGTGACCAGCTGTAGTTGGTGGATCTAATGGACCCACAATGTCGATGCCCACCCTTTCAAAGGGGGTGCTAACGACAGGAAGTGGTTCCAGGGGAGCTTTCAGCTTCACCCCTGTTTTCCCACTGGCTTGGCAAGACACACATGTCCGGCAGTAGGTATCGGACGACACTTTCATCTGAGGCCAATAAAAGTGTGGGACAAGACGGGCGAAGGTCTTGTCTTGCCCCAGGTGTCCTGCCAATGGTATCTCGTGAGCCAACTCCAGAAGGAAGGCTCGATAACGTTGAGGGACTACCAAGGCTCGTGACGATCCATGTAGGGGTGCCTTGGGTTCGCTGTAGAGGAGGCCATCCTCCCAGTAAACACTGTAGTTCCCTTCAACGTTCCCTGCTGCCTGGGCTTCGGCCTGTCGCCTCAGCCCCTCAAGGGTAGGGCACTCCCTCTGGCCCTGGCAGAATTCCTCCCTGGACGGGCCTCCCTCCACGTGCCACTCGGCCGGGATGGGTAGGTCCTCCAGGTTGGTAACGTCCCCCTCCGCAGACTCCTGGTCCACCACCTCCGGTGGCCTATCCGTCCTACGGGGTGGAGACGCCGAGGCAGGCTCCTCCTGTCCTCGGTTCTTCCCTTGACTGGCAGCTGGCTGGGCCTTTGTTCCAGGCTCCAGCCGGAATGAACTCCCTCTTCGGGTAGTCGCGGACCTTGTGCTAACACAGGCCCAGTCAGGTGTACCCAGCATCTCGGTGTGAGTCCGGTATTCCACCTCCTTCCAAGCGTTGTGCTCCATGTCATTCCCCAGCAGACAATCGACTGGCACGGCAGGGCTTACGGCAACTCGAAGTGAACCTGCAACCCCCCCCCATTCAAAGGGAACCTCGGCCACGGGATAGTGGCCGGTTCTGCCGTCAGCCATCGCGGCTGGGTGGAGTACATCGGGAATTACCTGCTCTGGAGACACCAGCTGGCTACGCACCATAGTCATACTGGCTCCTGTGTCTCTCAGAGCCTCCCCTCTTTGGCCGTTGATGGTGATCCACTGCCCATACTTTGCGGTATTTGCGGGCACCTGGATCTTAGGAACCATCTCCCGTTCTCCCAGGGACACTAAAGTGACACCCGCCCACTCCCTTCCCTTAGTTAAGGGCATCTCCTCCCCGAGCACTACACTAGCTACTCCGGGGGTCTTTCCTCCAGTGGGAGGGGGTGATCGTTTCTGACACTTCGGATCTCCTTTATAGTGTCCAACGCCACCGCACTCGTAGCAATGGACAACCCTTGGCTGCTGACTCTGGCCAGGATTAGGGTTTCTGGGTGGGTTAGCCCTAGAGGTGAATCCTGTTCCCTTCCCTTGGAAGTTATTTTGGGGGCCTTTGGAGAACTCCTTTTTGTTTTCCCCTCCCTCTTTCTTCTGGGGGGCGCCCTGTCCGGCCTTTTGAGTATCCCCTCCAGTCCCCCTTGTGGACACCCGGGTACTAGCCCAAATGTCCGCCTCCTCAGCAAGCTTCCGGGGACTGGTCAGCTTGCTATCCACCAGGTGTTGCCGCAGTTCAGGGAAACATTTCTCGAGTAGGTGTTCCTTCAGTACTAGGTCAAACAACTCCTCGTAGTTCCTTACTTCACTGCCCTGAATCCAACCTTCCAGTGCCTTTTTTGCATAGTTCAGGAAGTCCACCCAATTCTGTGTGCCCAGTTTGTGACTACCCCTGAACTTCTGTCTGTACTTTTCAGGTGTTAGTCCAAACTTTCTGATGAGCGCCAGTTTCATGGTGGGGTAGTGGGTCTGCTCATCCTCTTCGAGGGCCAATAAAGCATCCCTACCAGCGGGAGGCATGTACTTATACAATCCTCCTCCCCAATACTTCACTGGAACCCCATGGGCCCTCAACGAGACCTCATAGGCTGCTAGCCACTTGGCGATGTCGTCACCCGCCCCATAGCTAGCTACTATGTCCTTTGGCAGGTAAGGTTTGGATTCCCTGGTGATTTCTTGGTCTTGGCTGCCACCATTAGGAACAGTTGGTGCCCCAATTCTTAGGATCTGAAGCTCTATCTCTTTCAGTCTTATCTCATGAGCCATCTTCTGTTTCTCCGTCTCATGAGCCATCCTCTGTTCCTCCTTCTCCTTCTCCAGCTTTGCTAAGTCCCATGTGAGCTGTCTTTTCTCCCTCCGATCTGCTAACTCCACTTCGGATAAGCCCCCACTAGAGACAGTGCTGCCCTTCCTAGAAAGTGTCCTGGGCCCTGCTGACAGGTTCCCCACCTCAGGTTGGTACATCTCAGCCCCCTCGGGGTCAGGCTCTCCATCCCTGTCTTCCTCCTCAGCCTTGCTTTCCCTGCGTGCCTCCCCCCAAGCCCTTAAGCTGGTTTGGAGTGCACCCTTCTTTGCTCCTGGGGGACAGTACACCCCCTCCCGCTGGCAAAACTCCCTGAGTTGGGCCACAGTGTACGTTTCTAGATTTTCTAGTACAAACTCCATCTCGCCCACTCAGGTTAGAGGACAGGTTTTGTGCAGTAACAATGCAGGGGGGTACCTTTAATAATACCTCCTCCCACCACCAGAGTAAATTTGGAAAAAACAAAATCCCACAATTAGGAAGGCCGCTTTGAGAAAACTCCCGGTGTAGGCCTATGGACTACCCACAGTTATTGTTGAGTATATGTAGGCACAGCTCTATCCCACCACTGAACACCAATTTATGTTGGAAAACCACTCCCACACTAGAAAGGGTGGTGGTGGTCTTCCGGACACACTGTGGTAGCTTGGCTCGAGTGGTCAGGAATCAGGCACCGTGCTAAGCGTACAATATACCCATACAATAACCAGGCGTGCATCCGTTCCAAAAACGACTCTACACCGTAAAAATTATGAAAATATCTCTCTTTATCTTTTTCTCTTAGTTGCTGATTGGAAAAATAAATAAGTCAATCACAATATACAAATTTTAAATAGTGCAGGTCAAATAAATACTGTCTGAGGATTCAATAAATAGGGGTGATCATAAATATAAAGGACATAAATATAAGTGCAGGTAATACAGGCAATTAAATATTCGGAGGCAATAAATACTGTACCAATAAATATTGTGCACCAACAAGTCCTGTGGACCAATAAATATAGTAAAGCAATAAATAGGTAAAACACAATAAATACAGTGCCCCCAATAAATAATTAAAAGTATACAGCAACACTCATGTAATCAGATCACTTTTCAATTCCTAAGGGCTGATTTGGCCCAGGCACAGCTTGTAGGGTTGTGGAAGGCTTGAGGGGGGCTACTCCCTGGCTGGGACAAGGCTGAGGCCTAAACTGAGGTAGATCACGGGGGGAATACCAGTGCCCTGGCTTTCTCTCTCCACACAACCTCTCTAGGTTAGTCCCAGTTCACCCCTGGCACAGTCAGGTTGGTTTCAGCACCTCCCTAGCCCCTTAGAGTAGTCTCTCAGGTCTCCACAGGGCCTTAGGCGCCCTCTACTCCACTTACTGCCCTTTTTCTGATGCTCCGACGCCGCTGGAGTCGTGTCGATGCCGTGAGGCGGTTCCGGTTCGATCTCGGCGGCCTCGGCACAATGTCAGTTCTTTGACGACGCCGGTAGGCGGTTCCGGTCCGATGTCGGCGGCCTCGGTTCGATCTCGACCTCCGATTCGACGGCGTCGGGCAGTCTCTACTCGATGTCGACTTCGGGCGGCTCCGGTCCGATGGCGCTCTCGGCTTCGATGACGTCAGCCGGCCTGGCCTCGATGTCGACTTCCGGCGACTCCGGGGTGCGATCCTCACCCCCGACCTCCGGTGCTCCTCCTCTCAGATTCCGGGCGACTTCGGAGTGCGATCCTCACTCCCGACCTCCGGTGCTCCTCTACCTCGGTCTCCGACGACTCCGGAGGGCGGACTTCACTCCTCCGATGACGCCGCTCGCTCGACCTCGGTTCACTTCCTCCTCGACCTCTGGTATTCCTCACGACCTCCGTCGGCGCCCTCTCACGACCTCAGGCGGCTCCGGGTACGACGTCTGCTACCTCAGTCAGCGCCGCTTCTCCACCTCGGGCTCCAGGTCTCAGGCTACTCGACGCCGGACTCCAGGGAAACCAGTTTCCAGGTCAGGATCTTGCTGCTTTCTGCTTCTAAGGCCTGTTCCTGCTGTCCAGGTCCTTAGGATGAGTTTTTCTGGCTTCTTCCCACACAGGGCTACAGGCTGGGATCCATCAGTAGGGACAAGTATCAAGGGTGGGTTTATGGACCCCACTCCAGGCACAAGTTTCCACCCCTGCTGCTTCACTCCTTCCTCCTTCACTGTTGTGCTGCTCTCCCTTCACCAGTCAGGTGCCAACTGCCAGCTCCAACTGCCAACACTCTGTCTTAACCTCCCAACATTCTAAACCGCCTCCAACTGTCACAGAGTTCTGGAATGTTCTGGAAGGCGCTGGTAGGTTCCAGTGGATGCTGGTGATGTCACAGGTGGCCACCATTTTGTGCTTCAGGCCCTCAGACAGAAGTTTCAGGGGTAGCTAAAATGGCTCCCTGAATCTGTAGCAACACGAAAAAGTCTGGTGGTTCCCAAAAAGGAAAAATTCAAACAGGGTTTGAGGCAAAAGTGGGACAAAATAAATAATGATGAGGAGGGACCACCCAAAGGGCTGACAGGTCTAACAATGTAGGACTAGTGAATTTACGAAAATGATGTGTTAAACCGTATTAACCCCTTGCGTGCGGGTTTATTTCTCACGCTGTGCGGGAGAAATAAACGGCGTTCGGGAACACGACGTCTCCCGGCCGTCGCGCGCACACGCCCACCGTAATGCACAACGGCCGGGAGACGTCGTGCGCACCCAAGGGGTTAAACAAGAAATGTATAAACCATCCTTAACCAGTAGACATGTAATTACTATGAAGATGAAATAGGACTTTCATAATGTGTACCTTAATACATTGAATAACATTTACTGTTAAGATACTTGAATAGAAATCATGTTCATATTTGTAAAATGTGATTACTCTTGAAAAGACAAAGTTTCTATATATTGCATTTAAATGTAGTTCTTAGCCAGACTTACACTTAAGTATCCAAAGGATTCCAAAAGTGCTTAATTGAGCCAGTGATTTCTGGTGCTCGGCACCAACACCTAATTCTCAGCACCGGCTCTAATGACAGCCACATGCTGGAGCTGTTGTCTAATTTTGAGATGAGCACAACAACAAGTTTTTAGTCATTCAATATACATTACAAATGAATATTACCTGTCTCCAACACCATTCTTATACCTTTGGGTTGCTGGAATAGTCTAAATTCCCACACATGTAGGAGTGTGGTGATTAGTAGCTGTGTTGGTACTGCTATTTGCAGTGCTGGCACAGGCAATGGGTGGTATAAGATGAAATGGCATCCTGAGAAGGGCCCCGGCACTTACCTTTTTACAAATTAAGCACTGCACTATAAACCCTATGTTATCCAAATCTAATGTACTGATCTTTCATATTTGTGTTTAAATGGGCACATGATTATTATATGTGCACTCTTGCTAATACTTTAAGTTGACATTTTAGGCCTATAATTCCTCATGCTGCATAAATACTGGTTTTCTATTTTCTGCTAACATGGCATTTTCACATGCACTGTTGGTTGAAGAATGGAAACATTACTGTACTAGTGACAGAGAAAGAGTCAGAGAAGAAGACCTTGACAAAAGAACATGGAGAGCCAGGGAGTTAACTGAAAGGCCTTTTCAGAAATGTTACAACCGGGCCTGTGTGTGGGAAGACTATGTAACTCCCATGTTTCGTGTGGAATACTTTGCAATTGTTACAGTCTATAACGAGAGAAGTGGAGAAAGATAACAGACCCCTGATGATGCGTGCAAAGGTGTCTTACCCAAGAGGACTCTTGTGTGTTGTAACTTAGGGCCTAATTATGGGTTTGGAAGTCGATAGGACCGCCAAACTTGTAGTGAAGGTGCTTTGGCGGTCGGGGACCGCCACAGCAGTTGTCCATCGGACGTATTACGAGTACAGCTGTCGTACCTCCATGGGACTGCTGCAACGGCCAGGGATCCGCAATGCCTGGCGTTGGCGTGGCAGTCTTGAGGCCGCAATATGCTTGGTGGTGCTGATGCGACACCGCCAAGTATATTATGAGTTTCCTCATCGCCGGCTGTCTCATGGTGGTTCTCACACCATGAAACTGCTGGTGGTGAGGAAACAAAGGGGGCCATACAGGGCCCTCTTTTGACCCTGTGCATTTGGCTGCATGCAGGGGGGCACATTTGCACCCCCCTGTTCCTGCAAGGCATGGACTGCTCAGTCCATGCCGTGCAGGAACGTGCATTGGTGGTCCTGGGGCGGTGCAGTTCTAAGGCTTACTTATGAGCCTTTATACTGCACCACCGCATGACTGCCATGCTGCCCACCTGTGGTCAGGTTTGGTGGTGTGGGAGCGGGGCAGTGGCATGTTAGCCTGATCCTGAGGGATCCTATGGGGTCCCATAGAACCTTTAACTCTAACCATAATGTCCCGCAGCCTTTTTTAGGGTAGCGTGGTGCTTGCAGGGGAAAACCCAGAGTGCGATTTCACAATCAAACTCGGTGCAATTACCCACATGCATACAATCAGCAGAGCAGCAATCAGATGTTAGAAACATGCAATGGTCAATATTGGAGGAGAGGAACTTGATTCCGATTTTCAATTTATCCTCCACTCCTTTAGATACAGCCACTACCAACTTGTTATCTAGAGGGTTATCGTTTGTACCTCACTCCACTACCAACATCTTTAAGCTCCATCAAGATATCATTACGTTTTTTCGCAAGATTAGGCTTAAAAAATACTTTATGAGCAAAGAAGACTCTGGTACTAACGTCTTAAACCTCTCGGGTATGTCAAACCCCTCCATATTTACACCTACTTTAGACCAACTTGGACCTGAAGTTATGGTATTTGAACATACAGTTCTCAACTGCTTAAATCAAGCCACAAAGTTTGTACCTAAACCAGCGTACAACTTAGCCAAAGAAGAATTTCTATCTCTTCGTACATTAGCAAACAACAAAACGTTGACTATTAAAAGCTGTGACAAAGGAGGTGGTATAGTGGTTATTGACACCACCACCTACGAGCAAAAAATGAAATCTCTCTTATGTGACACTAACTTTTATTATTCGAATACACCGAGACCCTACTACTAGAGTAAAATCTAAAATCCAACACTTGACTAAACAAGCATTAGACAATGGTTTTATCTGAATGAAGGAATTTGATTATCTAAATCAATTACAACCTAAAATGCCATGTATCTATGGCATTCCTAAAATTCATTAAGACTTACTAAATCCTCCTTATCGCCCCATAGTGAACCTCTTTCTAAATAGGCAGACAAACTTTTGAGACCATACATACCGAAAATACCATCGTATATCATGGACACCAAAGCCATTATCAATAAAGTGGAACATCTTCCCTTTAATCAGTCGTCTAGTACTCTGGTGACGTTAGACATAGAGGCTTTATATAGTAATATCCCTCAAGATAAAGTCTTAGCAGCCACCTCCTGGTTTATTGATAAATACGACATTACGGGCCTTATGTAGGTAAATTACATTTACCACTTCATAAATACCGAATTTTACCGATTCGGTATTTATGAATCGGTAAATGTAATGTAGGTAAAAAAATACCGATTCGGTAAGTGTCGGTATTTTAGAATCGGTATTTACCGATTCGGTAATGGTAACCTGTATCTCATTGATTCCTATGGGCCAGGAGGCCCATAGGAATCAATGGGAAGCCAGTTACCATTACCGAATCTGTAAATACCGAATCAGTAATGGGGGAGCTCAATCAAGGGTGGCAGGGTGTCACATTGACACCCTGTTGCACCCCTGATTCCTGCATGTGTGCACATGTGGCACACATACATGCCCTAAGGGCATGTGTGTCTGCCACATTGCACACATATACGGGTCATATAATGCATTAACTGAGACATTCGTCATTTACCACCAACTTTCAGTTGGTGGTAAATAACGAATCCCCACACCCACCACACACTCCCCCTACATCTCATTTCTGTATTCGGTATTTACCGAATCGGTAAAATTACCGATTCGGTAATTTTACCGATTCGGTAACTTACCGAATACAGAAATGATCCCCCTACATAACAAAAGCCTAAATACCGGTCGGTAACGGTATATTTACCGAAAATCGGCCGTTACCGACCGGTATTGGGCTACCTACATATGGCCCTACATGCCCTAAAACATTTCTCATACAATGTTTAGAAATTGTTTTAACTGAGAACACCTTTGAGTTTGGCAATAATCTATACAAACAAACAAAGGGCATCAGTATGGGAGCTTCTGAAGCTCCCTCTGTGGCTAACATCTATATGGCATATTTTGAGATGATACATATTCATAATGAAATAGCCCCTTTCTACGAATCTGTATCTAACTGGTCAGGCTACATCGATGATATTTTTTTCATCTGGACTGATACGGAAGATAAACTAACTGAATTTATTGAATGGCTCAATATGTGTGATACTAATCTGCATTTCACATAACACACAAACAAAAACCAAGTGGAATTTCTTTATATCCTCATTCGACATAATGAAGGATCTCTGGAGGTGGATTTATTTATTAAACCCACTTCACGTAATACATTATTACATTTCGACAGTTACCATCCGCGTGCCCAAAAAGAAAGTATACCTTTCAGTCAATTCCTCCGTCTCCAGAGGAACTGTTCTAACATCAAGGACTTTGATATTCAGGCAGGTTTGTTAAAAACCAAATTCCTCTCTCGTGGATATCCACACAGACTAGTCCGAGAGTCTTTTAAACGAGCACGCTTTTATGAAGGTGACTGCCTATTACAACCTAAAGCTTTGACGACCACAAATCAACTTGTTTGTATTACTAGACATTCTACTATGAACAACAAAGTTCGCCAAATTGTCAATTCCAACTGGCATATTCTTAATAGCAATTCAGAAGAGCATGAGAAACTATCTAAAGCTTTGTTTGCGCATCGCAGAAATAAAAACATTAAGGATTTTATAACTCAGTCAAGATTTACTGAAGGTCTACCACTTGTTCAGAAAACTATTGATGGAAAATCCCCAATCAAAGGTACATAAAAATGCATGAACTGCAAAGCATGTGAGACTGCACTTGAAGGCATGCGCTATACATACCAAAACTATATTATCCGCCCGCACAAGTTCTCTAATTGTAAAACCAAAAACGTAATCTATTTGCTTATTTGCCCATGCGGACTTGGATATGTGGGTGAAACCTCAAGACCCTTCTGTACCCGACTTACTGAACACCGTTCAGGTATCCACACATCTAAAACAAATGCCCCTCTGGTAAAGCATTTTTTGGAATTCAAAAATAAACCCAATGAAATACGTTGGTTTATAATTGAAAATCTAGATACCATAGGCATTGCCAAGAGTGAAGAAATCCGTAAAAAACGGGAGGTGTTTTGGATTTTCACTTTGGCATCTCATAAAAACGGCTTATACAACGAAATTCCATGGGAGAATGCCATCAAATATAATACTAAATGAGGATTGACTATACTTAAACCACTCTTGCATTCGTGATTACCTTTAAAAATTATTGACTACTAGGTGCACCTTTGCTTCAATAGAATTCTTGAATCATGCATCATTTTTGGCCTTACTGCTTTTTATTATTGTCCGATGTTATATATCCGGCCACTACCCATCTCATTAGTTTTAGTTATTTGCACTATTTGGTTCTTTTATTATTCTTTTGATTAGGTCATCCCTCCCCTAGGTCCGGGTTTCCCTTCTTTAAAGATTGTAGGTTAGCAGACTAGTTGTTTTTCACTTTGGATATTGCCATGCACCTCATAGTCTGCTACCGCGTCTCTCCACTTCCTACCACGTGACGCGAACATCCGTATTCGGCCCGTAATGGCCCAGGTCCGGGTTTCCTTTATTTTTAAAGATTACAGGTTAGCAGACTAGTTGTTTTTCATTTTCGATACTGCCATGGACCATAGAGTCTGCTACGGCGTACGTCTCTCCACTGCTTACCACGTGACGCGGATATCCGTATACGGCCCGTAATGGCGCGTTCGTGAGCGTCAATATATAGACACTCTACATGCCCCCTTCCTTTGATCCACATTTTTAGCCAGGATAGACATCGCATGCACTGACCGACACGTGAGTATTGCATTGCACTCCTTACGATATTACTATACGTTTAATTATAGCGCGTCCTTATATTTTGCGTTATTTCAGTCTGGCCGCATTCGATTTTGCATAATACTTCAGCCATCTAGAGAAGTGTTTCTTCTCCTTCATATTATACACTAGCATTACTACCTTTGTAGTAAACCGAGCATGTTCCCTTCTTTTCTCTGTTAAGGTTAAGATAATCCTTGTTTTGTTTTTATGATTCATCCGTTCCCCACTTTATTTGTCTGTATTGATAGACACGCCGTGATATACAGCTGCCCTTTCATTGAGGAAATATCGTAGTTAGTTACTTGCATAGGGGTAGATTTAGTTTCCAACATTAATTCTTGGTTGTATTTATCAGGCATCATGTCGTGTTGTGGTCTTTCATTATTTCCAGTGGCATGCCTTTGCATTTGACTATCTACCGCCCTCTACGGACTCAAGCTACGTATGATACACCCCAAAATATCAGGTATTTTGACACCCAGATGTTTTTTGAAGATTTTCGGAGTAGATATGAGGTTCCAATTCAAAAAGTAATATTGTTCATGTTTTTCCAGTTTTATATCAAATTGCTGCCTGCCATCAGACCTGATTTTACCTACCTTGGCTTCAGTATTCCATATACGATTTCCGTTCTGTAGATGTCTTAAGCTCAAGCGTCTCTTTGTTTGGAGTATATTTTTCCACTCTTGAGAACTGACCTAATTCAGATAGATCTTTGACCATATTGATTAAGGTTTTACACCAGTTTCGTTAATTTGTCGCTTTAACTAGTTCAATTACATTCTCATATATCATCTCTTTTAGATAAATATAAGGGATATCGCTGTATACCCTCATTTTGACCCTTTCATACATCCTTGTTTGGGCCACACAATAATAAGGACAGGTAACACCTTTAGATATTTTATTAAAAAATTCTCTTCAGGTTGAGATTATATTATGAACATGTGATTGACAGTTCTTTCCTAATTTTCAAATTCCCCTTTTAGTTTTTTCTTCCGTTTTTATAATCGTGGACCACATTCGCCAAGGTTCCTACATTTTGTTTTTCATAGGTAAGCACCTAGTCTCTCACAGGGTATTTTCAAGGTTTGCCTTATACTTTTCACTCTTTTGTTCTGTTATCACTAAATAATCTGGGTCATATCATATATTTTTTCGGGCTAAACATCTACCTCATTTTTTGGTTAAGTATTTTCAATTTCTTTCTAGCTATCTTTCTGTCATTTCTCGTTTTATTTTAATTGATCTGTGGACAATTCTTTGGGTCTAATGTAAATGTGAAGCACCTTTAATTATTCTGATGTACTTTGCGCATTATTGTATATTCTCAGACTCGGTGTACTTCAGTATGTCATAGGTTTTGACATGTTATGTCACATGGATAATGTGTTATATGTTATGTCAAGTTATGTTATATGGATTTTTATGTTTTTATGCAGAAATCCAAGTGGCTTCTCCTGAAGAAGGCGGTTTTTGTCACGCCAAAACGCGCGTAGAGATTTACATCTCCATCTACCTAGATCTAGCCACCTCTCATGTTTGTCTATGTATTTTTTTATATGTTTTCCACAACAAAAGGTTTTGTGTATGTAAACCAACATTAATATATATGTATGATCCTATTGATTACCATGTCATTGTCTTGTTATTTGTTTTTTGATGTTGATATTTCTATTTTAATTAATTGATGATAAAGAATAAAATGCATTGTTTTTAAATAATTTTGGTAGTACACCGAGTCCTCGTTGGTATGTTTATTACCTGATCTTCGTCAGGTTCTGTGTTGTCTAGGAGTTGTTATTCCTTTCAGAATGTTAGCCTGCTCCCACACCGCCAAACTTGTAATCAGGTAGTTAGTGTTCTCGCCGTTGGAAAGCAGAGTTTCTTCCGACTCCCATCAGAACATTCCTAGCACTTTTCTCTGGACTTTGAGAGGGTTAGACGTCTATTCTTCCCTTGAATTTTTGCTGAGTGTGGCTTAGGTTCACACTTACTTTCCAGACCCAAATAGGCTCTTGACCGAGCTTCTGGAATGCGGACACTTTCCTGCTTAATTTCTGGTCCTGTTCTATTTTCCTTTATGGAAATTCCTGATTTAAGATCATATAGATTTTAGAACCATCTTTTTAGCCGGGACTTTACTTTAGATGGTTTAGATTTATCCATGCATAGACAACAAACCCTGAGACTCTGAACATCAAATACTTTTATTAATCTTTTGTATTGCCGTGACTGAACTTCTTGTTAGCCTAATATTGGATCGCCTCAATTTCATCCGGAGGTTGGGGCTTCACGATTCTGTACCTTTATAGAATGGTGTTAAGAGTTATGTATCTTAACTTGATTCTTAATTTGTAATAAACCTACTTAACCCTAGAAAATGATTCGAGGTCCATATTGAATAGCAAAATGGGTTACACTGTTAATTGATATTTGATTGATGTAAATGATAACTCTCATCACCTCTCAGGAAGAAAATAAAAGGTCCATTGGAGGACAAATGGTACGTGAATGGGCACCGAAAATGCTGGATCACATCTAGTAGCACATCAGATGGTTATCCAATGACGTGAGGGAGTTAGGGTGGAGTTAGGGATGGAGTTTCATAGGTTCTGAAACAAATTGTAGCAACGGAGGAGTGTGAGTATTAACCTCTTGAGTGCCCCGCCCTTTCCATGCCCTGTGCCGGGCGTTTCATTAGCGGGCGGGGCTCATGACGAGATAGTCTCGTCATGGGCACAGCGCAACCGCGGCCCATGACGAGACCATCTCGTCATGGGCACTCAAGGGGTTAATAGGGTTGCGCGTTGCAATTTCTATGCTTAGATTGTGGTATTAATTTTGTTGCTCTGTGGTGTTTTGCAGAGATGATTTAAGTTGATGTCTGAATGTGATGTGTAAAGCAGAGAAGTTGAACATGGTAGGAGTCTCAGTGTAGAAGACCCTAGAGGGCATATGTACAAGGGTATTGCACCACAGGAACGTCTCTTTTTCTGACGTTCTAGTGGGTCAATGCCCTGCACCATATTTACAAAGTGGCGTTAAGTCACTTTGAGTAGCATAACGCTGCTTTGTAAATATGGCACAGGGTATAGTTGTTTGTTGTGTTGTGGTGCTGATCGTGAGACGTCGTTGACAGTATTATTGAGATAGGGACTTTATCTTTGTGTGATTGTGAGATGTGGTTGGTACAGTTGATCTCAGTGCAAAAGGAAGAACTGTATCAATCAAAGTGAGAGTCCACTGGTCGAGGTTTCATTCAAAGTAAATGTCAGGATAGGTCAGAAAGTTTTGCTTCGGACTGTCTCTTGTGTGAGTGCAATCTTTAATGTCTTTAGTGGAGTAGACTAGGGGCCAGATGTACGACCCGCAAAATAGCACCTTGCAAATTGTGAGTCTTATGCCACTCGCAATTTGCAAGGCGCTAATTTGCATGTACAACGGTGTGTTTAACACTGTTTGCGATTCCCAATGGGGTCGTAAATTGCGAGGCTCATAAATATTAATGAGCCTCTCGCAATTTGCAAGCTCACTGGGAATGACAGGCCCTCCCAGGAATGGTGGCCTGCTGGCCTCAGCAGACCACCATGTCTTGGATTGCTTTTAAATAAAGCAGCTTTTTTTTTCTAAAAGCAGCCCGTTTTCCCTGAAGGAAAACGGGATGCATTAAAAAAAATAAAAAATTAAACGTTTTCGTTTCATTTTTTTAAGGGCAGGCAGTGGTTCCTGGGACCA
The DNA here is from genome assembly GCF_964204655.1 of Triturus cristatus. Taxonomy (NCBI): domain Eukaryota; kingdom Metazoa; phylum Chordata; class Amphibia; order Caudata; family Salamandridae; genus Triturus; species Triturus cristatus. The sequence continues at coordinate 140,230,799 of NC_140592.1, forward strand.
CTGCCTGCCCTTAAAAAATATTTTTGGAGCCCGTCACAAAGGGGAAGGTCCCCTGGGGGCCCCTTCCCATTTGTGACTTCATTACCACCCTCTTGAAGAGGGCGGTAATTTGACCGCAATTGCTGTTGCAAAACATTCACACATGGCTCTGCAGTCGCTATTAGGAAGGGAAAGCCCCTAATAGCGAATCGCAATACACTATTTTGCGAGTCCCAAATTATTTATAGTGTAAGTACATGGCACAGACTGAAATTGCATGCGCAAATGTGTGGCAAACCTGTTTGCGCATGCAATTTTACGTTGTACATCTGGCCCAAAGTTAGTTGTTGAAATTGTTTGCATTTGTTTTGTGTAAATTGCTGAGAGAACAAGCTTATAAAAAAATTGTAAAGGAAGGGGAGTTGCTGCAAGGAGTGAGACTGATGTCATAGTGTGCTGCACTGGTATAGGTTGGTCGGTGTAGAGCCACGTTGGTATTGGTTGCATACATCATAGAGAGTCACATTGGAATTGGTTGAAATCGCCAAACAGAGAATTGTGGGTGCAAAATAATTTCCTGGTTTCAACAAAAAGTCATTATTGAATACTGCTTTCATTGAATATTCATTTCTTTAAAGCATTACAAAGCCTAGTGAAGGGAGATGTGACTGTACCTGTTACATATGGGGAAGAGGCACAACCCGAAGGTATGCCAGGTCATTTTATGGCGCAAGACCTGAGTCTTCAAATCTGTGTGGCTCACACAATTGCATAAGATCACTGAGAAAGAAGGTGCATTGACATTTCCTCGTTATGGCACATTTAATTTGAGAAGCATTGAACATATAAGGAGCACGTTGTATGACATGAAACGGCCTCCTAGACCTACACAATATGAAGCACTTAATGCCTGGGGACATAGAGCTCATGTTAGACAGAGAGATTTCAAGGAAGGGTCAAGAAAGCCATACACACTTCAATGGATACTAGATGGGATGCAGAACAGAAATCCTGGAGAAGTGACATGATTGAGGGAGCTAGATTATATCTGCACTAACAAGTGAAGAAAAAGGGAAAGGTAAATACAAGAAGACGAAAGAGACAGAAGACACAGAGAATATAGCTGAGTACAGTGACTGCGACTCAAATGAGGATTTTATAACCTAATGATTGTTGAACTGTCCACCTCCATACAATGTAACCCATACTTGTCGAGCGAGTAATGTACCTATGAGTGAGACTTTTGATATGCCTACAGCACTATTAGATATGAATCCAAATTCAATGGGAGAGAATTCGGGAATGACGGTTCCTTCAAATTCACTTGCTCTAAATGCTCCAGATGCATTGACCATTCCTTTCACTATTGGTCCTGTAGTTCCTTTGTATAAGCCTGGAACAGTAGCAAATACTAAGCATACTTTGGCTGTTCCTATTGGAACGGACACTATAGGTAGCAATTCAGTGGGCTCCACAATGAGAAACATTTGTCAGACTCCTTTGGTTCTGACACAAGAGAATACCCCACGTGCTGCAAGTGCAGACCCTACATTAAATCAGGCAGGGTTTGACTCAACTAGAAGATTTCCTCAGAGATCATCACCTTTTTTCCTGCCTGTTATGTTATGTTAAAAAATATTTATACAGCGCACATTCACCAACAGTTTCTTGGCGCTTAGCGACGGCGGTCAGTTGCTAAGCATAGAGAAAAGGAAAGTTCAGTTGTAGGCCTGGCCAAACAGCCAGGTTTTAAGAGAATTCCTAAACTGAGTATAAGAAGAGGACAAGCGCAGTTCAGGAGGAAGAGAATTCCAGAGCTGTGGTGCCAGAATAGAAAATCGAAGACCCCCGTGTTTTTTGCGCTTATACAGACAAGGGGTTAATAGATTCATGTTTGCAGATTGCAGGGTTCGAGAGGGGGCATAACGTTGTAGTTTAGACACAATAAAAGCCGGGCCACAGTCCAAGAGAGCCTTATAAACAGTGCAGCCAAGTTTAAAAAGACTACGTTGGCACACGGGGAGCCAGTGTAAGTTTTTCAATAGCGGTTTCACGTGATAAGATTTGGGTTGTCCATAAACAAGCCTAGCGGCTTGGTTCTGCACCAGTTGAAGTCGGCGTAGTTGGTAAGCTGGGATACCAGTGTACAAAGAGTTGGCGTAATCTATACGCGATATCACCAGAGCTAGAACTGCTTGAATCCGGGACTCAAAGGTCAGATATCTGCTTATTTTGAAATGAGATGAAAAAAGCAAGCAGATACCACAGTATTAATCTGTGTCTTTATTGTAAGGTCATTGCTAATTACGATTCCCAGACTTTTGACTGACTTGACAGGAGATGGAGGGGATCCCATAGAAAAAGAGGCCAAAAGTTGGATTTCCAGGGATTCCCTGAGCGGCCCATGAGGATCAGCTCGGTTTTATATGGATTTAACCTAAGATGGTTGGCACATATCCAATTGCTGATGAATATCATAGTGGATTGGAAACTTTCTATAGATGAAGGGGAGGATTCGATGTTAAATACTAGCTGGAGATCGCCAGCATAATTAAATATAACCAGCTCTCTGTTCTGAAGGGTCAGGATCAGAGGAAGGATATATAAGTTAAAGAAGAGAGGAGAAAGAGCGGAGCCCTGAGGAACCCCACACGTTAATCTCCTTTTCTGGGCCAAGAAGCTAACAAGACGGACCGCTTGAAAGCGGTCACAAAGAAATGAGGAGATCCAATCCAGAGGAGGACCCCGAATCCCGGCGCTCTCGACCCGGTCGACCAAAAGATGGTGGTCGACCGTATCGAACGCAGCCGAGAGGTCTAGGAGTACCAGGGCTTGCATGGAGCTCTGGTCAGCCCCCCCTTCGTAATTCATCAAGGACTGCCAGAATAACAGACTCAGTGGAATGTTTGGGTCTAAACCCAGCTTGATGAGGGTCCAAGTAATGTGATTTCTCAACAAAGGTGCTGAGACAGTCAGCCACATAAGCTTCCAAGATTTTTCCCAGAAAGGGCAGCAATGAGATGGGGCGGAAATTGCTGGGAATGGAAGGATCAGAACCAGTTTTTTTAAAAATAGGTACCACTACGGCATGCTTAAAGAGGTTGGGTACAATGCCCAGGGTGAGTTATTAAGAAGAGACATAGGAGGTTCAGGGCACAAGAGAAAGACTTCCCGAGGAATAGAGGGGGAACAACTGTCAGAGGGGGATCCTGACCTAACCTTCTTGAGTAAGGAGAAAAAAACTTCTTGGGTAATAGGAGGGAAGCGGTCCAAGCAATGAGGATTGGTCTTTGAGCCACAAAAGTCCACAGATGTTGGGGACTGAGGAATACTTGATTTAATGTTGACAATTTTCTCAATGAAGTAGTTATTGAGTGAGTCGCATAAAGATTAAGATGGAATGGGTTTTACAGTGACACGGTCAGGTTTGACAAGTTCATCTACTATTGAGAAAATATCTTTGGCCTTGTTGGTGGATGCCAGGATTTTGGAAGAGAAATAATCAGATTTAGTTCTGATGATAGCATTTTTATACTCTTTAAGTGCGGCAGTAAAAATGAGCTTTTTATGGGGGCAATAGTCCTGTCTCCACTTCCGTTCAGTTTGTCGCAGGGCCAGTTTCATGGCCTTCAGATTGTCAGAAACCCAGCGTTGTGCGTCGTGAGGTCTTTTGTTTCTAATTGTCTGTAACGGGGCAATACTGTCTCTAGCCAATTCCAGCCAGGAGTTAATGCTTTCAGCATGGGAATGGAGGGAAATCGCTGTGCCAGTGGGTTGAGATGCCGCTAACATAGTGCTATATTCCTTAGTATCAACCCGGCTCCAGTTCCTGGCCATAATGGTGGCAGGAGGAGAGAGTTTAGGAGCAGGGGTACTCAGGATAGTAAAGGTAATGAGCAAGTGGTCTGACCATGAACAGGAGGAGATGCATATATTGGCTAAGTCTAAATTAGAGGTCCAGACCTGGTCTAGGATATTTCCCTTGATGTGAGTAGAAGCTTTAATATGCTGGGTGTAGTTCATACCTGTCAGTAGATCAGTAAACTCGGCCGAATGTGGGCTTTCCCGCACATTGTTAGGCCAATAATTAAAGTCGCCAACAATCAGTACTCTCGCATGATTTATGGCCAAATCAGCAATGGCTTCACTCAGTAGCTGCGAGAAAGTAGACATAAGTACAGGAGGCCTATAAAAAACGGCACAAGCAAAGGAAAAATGGTCGGACTCAACTAATGAGCTTCCAAATGTGAATTACAGTACCCCTAGGATAGAGATACCTATGGGAACGTCAACTTCTGATATGTTCCTTTTAAATTCACTGGCAAATGCAAGTAGTGATGCTCACAGCAGAGAGATCATTCTCAGTACCCCAGCAGAATAACCAGGTCTTACTGCCCAAGAATTTGATGATTGGCTTAGAGGCGTAGACACCCTGACTGGAAGTGGAAATTCTAGACTAGTGGAGGAAATATTCAGGTCCCGGAAAGAGTAAGGGTTGTGCACCTAGCAAAATTGGAAGTAGAATTTGAAGAAAGGATAATTGGAACTCTTGACATGTCAAAATTAAATGCTTACCCGGATGATGAATTATTGTTCCTTTGAAAAGAATCTACCAGACGTCCAGAACAGGCACATGAGAGATTATCTGAACTGGTTTACAGATATGAAGTTGATTTACAGAAATCTAAAGCCTTACAAAGAAGTTACAGGTTGAGCTTTTGTGACAGAGATCTTGCAAACATGAGACCATCAGGAATGAAATTACAGATCAAGGAATTCATTGCATTGTGAAATGGAGAGAGCTAGATAAATGTGAAGGTAGATGGTCAAAGAAAAAAGAACTGAATATAGTCGGGTTACAATTGCCACTGTCTGGAACAAAGGAGGAAAACAAGTATATACACATGCTTCTCATGAGAGAAGTGCCTACTGGAGGTTATGTCGATATACCTTGCATCAGGACTGATCTTGCGTCATACACAAACGGTTTTCCGAAATTGAGAGCAAACCCAGTGGAATGGTACAGACAGATTGTTCGATTTGAAAAATATATAGCATTTGGTTAGAAATGGGGGCATCTAGATGGCAGAGATAGATACCTTTGTCCAAGTAGGGACCCTTCTTCCTAGTCAGGGTAAGGGGGATACACTTCTTAAATAACCCCTGCTCACCCTTTGTTAGCTTGGCACGAGCATTCAGACTTATCTCAGAGGCAGTGTGTAAAGCATTTGTATCTGCATACAGTATGCATACAGTAACACAGTGAAAACACTACAAAGGGACACCATACCAGTTTAAAAACATAAGTGAAACTTTATCTAAGCCACACAAGACCAAAAATGACAAAAATCCAACAGACAATACTTTAAAAAATAGTTACCGTGCACAAGAACCTTTAAATTGCAGGAATAACATGAAAACACAGTTCCTTCAACTCAGTAACTCAATTCAGGGCTACCGCGATACTGAACAAGCCAGAGTCTAACAATTCCAGCCAACTGTGTCGGTACGGGTCAACTAAACCATCAACAGACTCGGAGACAGTTCCTTTCTTGTTGCAACCAACACACCGATGCAAGTTGTTCGGTGCAAACATTGTGGTTGCAATGTGAGATGGAAGCGTTGCAGTGTGCGATGTCCTCACGGCGCTGTGCAGACAGTGCTCGTTGACAGAGTCGGTGAGACCAATGCTTGCGTTGCAGGGTGAGACGGTGCTCACAGTGGTGCTGGCGGGTCATGGTGCGACGACAGAGGCAGTTGATGTTTGAGTCGGGCAGCGACGGAGTCAGTGACGTCTGTGCAGTGTGTAGCGAAGCGGTGCGCAGTGCAGTGCCAGCTAGACGCGGTGCAAGCAGCGGCTCGTTGACGGGGGTCGGAGAGACCAGGGTTGCGTTGCGAAGCTGTGCCTTCAGGACACGGAATCCTGTGGCAAACTCAGTCAGTTGCCCTTACCTTCTGTGGCGACTGAAACCAGCGGTTCCAGAGAAGGTGCCCAGAAGGATGGTGAGGTCTTTGCTGTTCCTGAGACCTCTTGAACAGTGGGCAAGCTCCACTTCAAGCCCTTGGAGACACTTGGCAGCAGGATAAACACACAGTTCCTCTCCTTGGCAGAAACAGCCACTGCAGGCCAACCCCAGACAGCACACAGCAAAGGGGCAGTACTCCTCCTCCATTTTCTTCCAGCTCTTGTCCTTGGCAGAGGTTCATCTTGTTTTCCAGAAGTAGTCTAAAGTTCTGGGATCAGGGCCCCAATATTTATACAGAAAACGTCTTTGTTCTCTGGTGGCAGAGAAGCCCTGTGCCCAGCCAAAACAAGTTCTGTCCTCTCTGGTGCAGCTTCCTGGCAGGAGGTGGAGACAGCATTGTCGTTGGCAGACCAGGCCCATTCAGGTGTGAAAGGAATCTCTTCCCCCACTCTAAAAGCAGCCCAGGTCTATGCAGCCCAGCTCTTACTCACCCTGAAAAGGCAGGACACACCTCAACCCACCAAGTGGCTGTCTGAACAGAATGCACATCCCCAGCCCCAGTCACTTCAAAACCAGACAGTCAATACACAATCTAGCAGAGGCCCATTGGATGGCTAAGCAAGAAAATACCTACTTTCTAAAAGTGGTATTTTCAAACCCAGAATGTAAAAATCACCCTCACTAAAAGATGCATCTCAACGTTCAGGCATATCAAACTTTATTTTCCGATCTTGTTCCCATGGGCAGTTAGGCAGATGAGATGTTATAAGCAAACTCCCTATTCTATCCTATAGAGACAGTTAGCCTTACAATAGTGAAAAACGAATTTGGCAGTATTTCAATATCAGGACATGCCACACACATCAGGGCATGTCCTACCTTTCACATACACTGCACCCTGCCCGCAGGGGTCCCCTGGGCCCACCCTAGGGGTGACTAATATTTAAGAAAAGGGAAGGTTAGGGCCTGTCAAGTGGGTGCACATGCCAGGTCGACATGGCAGTACCAAACTAAAAAGAGGCTCTGCAATGGCAGGCCTGAGTTACATTCACAGGCTGCTTATGTGGGTGGCACAATCAGTGCTGCAGGCTCGCTAGCAGCATTTGATTTACAGGCCTTGGGCACATAAAGTACACTGTACAAGGGACTGACTAGTAAATCAAATAAGCCAATTATGGAAACACCAATCCATAACAATAATTTACAATGAGAGCATTTGCACTTTGGCACTGAACAGCAGTGGCAAATGTGCCAAAAGCATCTAGACCAGCAAAACGAAGTCCAACACACAGCAAAAACATAGGAGGCAAAGACAAAAAATACAGGGGAAACCCATGCCAATGATGCCAGATCTAACAAGTTTCAATAGAGAATTTGAATACCTTATTTGAAATTGTGGTTCCTAAAGAGGTTGATTGGGTCAAGATTGACAGATGACCCAAGAGTCCAAAGAGTCAGAACACACTTACTATGGAAGACAGTTTCAGGCATTTAAACAGTGCAGTGGGAAAGAGACTGTTGAGGCAAAGGATATGGGACAGTTTGTTTACAGATCTGTGTATGGACTGAAACCAGAGGTTGGTTTCATGATCAAGCAGCATTTGATTTGTTGGCAGAGTAACCCCATTGACAAGATACTGAGATACGCCAAATACTGTAGCGACGAATTGGAAATGAAACACAAGAAATTGAAGGAAATATTAATGGTAGCACAAATTAAAACGCTGCACAGTGAGGTTAGATTCAACAGATTGTTGGGAATGCTAGTCCCATGCAGGGAGTAAATCAGCAGGCAGTCACAACAATGCAAGGTGGGAATGGGTTTCACCAGCAAGGTAGAAGATGTGGTGTCCCAAATGATCCCAGTAAAGGTGTTGATGTGGCGACTTTGAAGAGGACAAATCCCTCCCACTTTGTGGTAGGCTAGGGCATTGAAAGCACAAATGTTGATTTAATACTGGTAACATGGTGAATGGGAGTCAGCTTCAGAATGGTGGGTTTGTGCAATCACAAGGAAATAATATTGTTCAAATACAGCAAGAACAGAGACAGAGAGTTCATAATCCCAATGTCCCCCAAGCTCAGGTGATGCAGGTTCAACATGCCCCAATACCTCAATGCAAAGCAAACTCCCAATGGAAACACAAATCCTTTTGCGAATCAGGGTACTTCTCAACAGTACTCAATGATACAAACAGACAATGATTACAACTCAGACCTGTCGCAATGACAAGGACTGAGTGGGCAGGAGGATTGCGTACCTTAGAGGTAGACCAAATTGGTCCCATTCATGGATGGTGAGGTAAATGGGAATCCCGTCTCATTCCTCATTAAGACTGCTGCTAACCACTACTGTGAGAAAAAAAGGTTCCCATTTCCATGCTACCACTCTTGGGAAAAAGAATCCAAGTTGTAGGAGTTGCAAATAAGCAAATTATTAATCCAGTTTCAGAAGCGGTACGTGTCAAAATTGGGCCCTTTGAGGAGAATCACCGATTTGTGGTGTGCGATTCGAGTCCTTTCAATCTGCTTGGACGAGATCTCTTGTGCAAGCTGAATTGTTCCACTTATTGTACTCTAAATGGTATTGAGTTTCAGACTCATGATGAAGACATTGCCTTTAAACTTGTCAGGCAGAGAGCAGTAATCGGACTGTACCCCATGTTGACAAAATATGATCTGCCCCAAGAGCTAAGAGACGCAGTGTTACCTGAAGTCTGGGACTTTTCAGGGAAAGCTGTAGGTCTCATCTAAGGTGTTGAACCAGTCCGCATCACAGTGAAGCCTAATGCTGAGTACCCAAGAATCCCACAATACAATCTGACCCCTGAACCCTTTGCTGGGATTACTCCAGTGATTGACTCAATGATGGAGCAGGACATTCTGAAGTAGATTATGGGGAGTCCATTAATCTCACTCATCATGGGCTTCGCCTGGCTGCAAGATGACTGCACCGTGAGTGGGCTTTGCCGGCCGAGCATCAATGTCCTGAAACATCCAGCATTTCTAGGACATATATATTCTCCTCTGAGAAGATACCCCAGTCTGCCGCTGCACTACGTCGACTGGTTGCGACAGTGTGCTGCAGTCGTCTGTGTTGAACCTGTGGTGCTGCCCGAACACACAAGACAAGTGTGGTCTGCAGATGGGCCTACTGAAGATGTGTGTGCTGCATCGCAGATTAGAGAAATAAAGGGCAGTTGTGGGCTAGCCGAGGGTGATCTCGACTTGTGCACCCAGCCCAACAAAACTGCGGAAAAGCGACCTCTGAAAATATTGCCTGTATCGCAGTGTGAGTGAAAGTCCGCCGCCTCTGGTGTGTCGCCTGTGCTGGGGTGGCAGAGGAGATGAGCAGACAGCGATCAAGAGGCGTGGGCCTGGCAAGATCTGAAGACCGCGGCCTCTGCGCATCCGACCCCTGAAGTAGTGCCGCAGGCAAGGACTTCGCTGGCGCGCGCCCTGTCCTTATCCCCTGAGAAACGGATGGAGGCCTGCCACCCTCGGCGTACCTGTGGGGGGCCTTGACTAGGACTTGCCAGGCAGACACTGTGTGGCGGCTGCATGTACCACATATGAAGCAGCGTGGTGGAGCGGGGGCCCCGTGCAGCGTTTAAGGGAGGTCGTGAGCCACCAGGGCTTCACTGAGGTAGATGATTCAGCCGTAGGGGTGCAAGAGGGACTGGCTTTGGCTGTGTCGGGCCTGGTGGTCAGCTCCGTGCCAAGCGCTGCCTGCCTCCGCTACACATCGCCCTGACAACCCCTGCCAGCACAGAACAATGGCAGGATACCCACCCTATGAGCGGTAGATTCATACCTGGACATCGGAACCTCCCTTTATTGTGCTGAAATTCGGGCGAAAAGCGTTACAACAAACAAAGGATGGACGGAATGCTGACAATGCAGACATTCTCCCCCAGTCAAGAGATCTGGGTTAAATCCATCGTTCTTTTGCCCACTACGCCACCCCAGTTTAGACATGGCCATATGCAAATCAGTCTTGACCCTGTGCCTCATGGGAACAGTCCAGCCCGAACTGCCAAGCCATGTCTTCCCTGGACCGGAATCAAGCATCCTAGGACCGGGTTCTGGCTATCAGCCGTCATCAGCCAGGATAGCTTGACTCCAGTGGCTTAGTGAGCACGGGTCCCACGTCTGGGAATACCCATCCCACTTAGGGCGAAAAGCGTTACAACAAACAAAGGATGGACTGAATGCTGACAATGCAGACATTCTCCCCCAGTCAAGAGATCTGGGTTAAATCCATCGTTCTTTTGCCCACTACGCCACCCCAGTTTAGACATGGCCATATGCAAATCAGTCTTGACCCTGTGCCTCATGGGAACAGTCCAGCCCGAACTGCCAAGCCATGTCTTCCCTGGACCGGAATCAAGCATCCTAGGACCGGTTTCTGGCTATCAGCCGTCATGAGCCAGGATAGCTTGACTCCAGTGGCTTAGTGAGCACGGATCCCACGTCTGGGAATACCCATCCCACTTAGGGGGAAAAGCGTTACAACAAACAAAGGATGGACGGAATGCTGACAATGCAGACATTCTCCCCCAGTCAAGAGATCTGGGTTAAATCCATCGTTCTTTTGCCCACTACGCCACCCCAGTTTAGACATGGCCATATGCAAATCAGTCTTGACCCTGTGCTTCATGGGAACAGTCCAGCCCGTACTGCCAAGCCATGTCTTCCCTGGACCGGAATCAAGCATCCTAGGACCGGTTTCTGGCTATCAGCCGTCATCAGCCAGGATAGCTTGACTCCAGTGGCTTAGTGAGCACGGGTCCCACGTCTGGGAATACCCATCCCACTTAGGGCGAAAAGCGTTACAACAAACAAAGGATGGACGGAATGCTGATAATGCAGACATTCTCCCCCAGTCAAGAGATCTGGGTTAAATCCATCGTTCTTTTGCCCACTACGCCACCCCAGTTTAGACATGGCCATATGCAAATCAGTCTTGACCCTGTGCCTCATGGGAACCGTCCAGCCCGAACTGCCAAGCCATGTCTTCCCTGGACCGGAATCAAGCATCCTAGGACCGGTTTCTGGCTATCAGCCGTCATCAGCTAGGATAGCTTGACTCCAGTGGCTTAGTGAGCACGGGTCCCACGTCTGGGAATACCCATCCCACTTAGGGCGAAAAGCGTTACAACAAACAAAGGATGGACGGAATGCTGACAATGCAGACATTCTCCCCCAGTCAAGAGATCTGGGTTAAATCCATCGTTCTTTTGCCCACTACGCCACCCCAGTTTAGACATGGCCATATGCAAATCAGTCTTGACCCTGTGCCTCATGGGAACAGTCCAGCCCGAACTGCCAAGCCATGTCTTCCCTGGACCGGAATCAAGCATCCTAGGACCGGTTTCTGGCTATCAGCCGTCATCAGCCAGGATAGCTTGACTCCAGTGGCTTAGTGAGCACGGGTCCCACGTCTGGGAATACCCATCCCACTTAGGGCGAAAAGCGTTACAACAAACAAAGGATGGACGGAATGCTGACAATGCAGACATTCTCCCCCAGTCAAGAGATCTGGGTTAAATCCATCGTTCTTTTGCCCACTACGCCACCCCAGTTTAGACATGGCCATATGCAAATCAGTCTTGACCCTGTGCCTCATGGGAACCGTCCAGCCCGAACTGCCAAGCCATGTCTTCCCTGGACCGGAATCAAGCATCCTAGGACCGGTTTCTGGCTATCAGCCGTCATCAGCTAGGATAGCTTGACTCCAGTGGCTTAGTGAGCACGGGTCCCACGTCTGGGAATACCCATCCCACTTAGGGCGAAAAGCGTTACAACAAACAAAGGATGGACGGAATGCTGACAATGCAGACATTCTCCCCCAGTCAAGAGATCTGGGTTAAATCCATCGTTCTTTTGCCCACTACGCCACCCCAGTTTAGACATGGCCATATGCAAATCAGTCTTGACCCTGTGCCTCATGGGAACAGTCCAGCCCGAACTGCCAAGCCATGTCTTCCCTGGACCGGAATCAAGCATCCTAGGACCGGTTTCTGGCTATCAGCCGTCATCAGCCAGGATAGCTTGACTCCAGTGGCTTAGTGAGCACGGGTCCCACGTCTGGGAATACCCATCCCACTTAGGGCGAAAAGCGTTACAACAAACAAAGGATGGACGGAATGCTGACAATGCAGACATTCTCCCCCAGTCAAGAGATCTGGGTTAAATCCATCGTTCTTTTGCCCACTACGCCACCCCAGTTTAGACATGGCCATATGCAAATCAGTCTTGACCCTGTGCCTCATGGGAACAGTCCAGCCCGAACTGCCAAGCCATGTCTTCCCTGGACCGGAATCAAGCATCCTAGGACCGGTTTCTGGCTATCAGCCGTCATCAGCCAGGATAGCTTGACTCCAGTGGCTTAGTGAGCACGGGTCCCACGTCTGGGAATACCCATCCCACTTAGGGCGAAAAGCGTTACAACAAACAAAGGATGGACGGAATGCTGACAATGAAGACATTCTCCCCCAGTCAAGAGATCTGGGTTAAATCCATCGTTCTTTTGCCCACTACGCCACCCCAGTTTAGACATGGCCATATGCAAATCAGTCTTGACCCTGTGCCTCATGGGAACAGTCCAGCCCGAACTGCCAAGCCATGTCTTCCCTGGACCGGAATCAAGCATCCTAGGACCGGTTTCTGGCTATCAGCCGTCATCAGCCAGGATAGCTTGACTCCAGTGGCGTAGTGAGCACGGGTCCCACGTCTGGGAATACCCAACCCACTTAGGGCGAAAAGCGTTACAACAAACAAATATTGCCTGTATCGCAGTGTGAGTGAAAGTCCGCCGCCTCTGGTGTGTCGCCTGTGCTGGGGTGGCAGAGGAGATGAGCAGACAGCGATCAAGAGGCGTGGGCCTGGCAAGATCTGAAGACCGCGGCCTCTGCGCATCCGACCCCTGAAGTAGTGCCGCAGGCAAGGACTTCGCTGGCGCGCGCCCTGTCCTTATCCCCTGAGAAACGGATGGAGGCCTGCCACCCTCGGCGTACCTGTGGGGGGCCTTGACTAGGACTTGCCAGGCAGACACTGTGTGGCGGCTGCATGTACCACATATGAAGCAGCGTGGTGGAGCGGGGGCCCCGTGCAGCGTTTAAGGGAGGTCGTGAGCCACCAGGGCTTCACTGAGGTAGATGATTCAGCCGTAGGGGTGCAAGAGGGACTGGCTTTGGCTGCGTCGGGCCTGGTGGTCAGCTCCGTGCCAAGCGCTGCCTGCCTCCGCTACACATCGCCCTGACAACCCCTGCCAGCACAGAACAATGGCAGGATACCCACCCTATGAGCGGTAGATTCATACCTGGACATCGGAACCCCCCTTTATTGTGCTGAAATTCGGGCGAAGGCTAAGGACGTGAGGATGCAAAGTCTGTGCACGGTGGAGAGGGCCAGGCGACAACGGAGAACTGTGGCCTATGTACATTTGCAACTGGAACAGTGGCGCGGATCAGAACTTGATTGCTAAATGACCGGACAAAAGCCTGAGGCCGCAACCCCTGCGCACCTGGGGGAAACTCATGCGAGCTACATCTGTGCATACCTGGTGAACACTGAGCGGCGTCTGCTAGCAACTGGAGGAGCAAGGGCAGGGAGAATCCCCGAGCAGTTTGTCAGGTGAAGAGCAGAACATCAGTACAATAAGGTGGCTGGAGTGATTAATTGGGTGCCGAGGGCCAACTGACGCTGCAACTCCAGAGACCCAGTGGACTATACCACGTGGGGCACTGAACTCCCCCCGACTCTGCTGCACATCGCCCTGGAAGTCCTTGCTGACACTGGACGGGGGTAGGACACTGCCCCGATAAGAAAGGATTCAGACTTTGATCTAAGGGCCCCCCTGGGCTGTGCAGTAACTTGAGCGGCTACTGTGAGCATGAAGGATGAAAGTTGGCACATAAGAGCGGCAGTTAAAACTGCAGGCACGCCCCACACTCCAAAACCTAATCCTTACCAAAGCACTCCGAGCTGGACTGCAAATGCCACTGTGACCGCTGCAGCCCCCCTCCTCTCTCCCTCTGCCTCCCTTATCTGAACACAGTAAGGCGCGAAAAAGGGAAAAGATATACCAGAGGTATACTTTAGACAATGGGCAAGCCCAACGACAAGCAGCCTAAGCTCATGTCCGAGGGGCGTCGGCATACCAGGCAGTGCGAGCACTTGCAAGATATGGACGGCCAGACCACACAGCCAGCCGAAGCTGAAACACTGGACGATGATATACGCGCACTTCTAAGGGACTTCAAGTCGAGTCTGAACATGATAGACACTAAGCTAGACCGCCTCACGACCGGCCTGGACCAAGTGAAACACCGGGTGGATGCACGTGAGAATCGCCTTGAGCATATGGAAGGGATGATTTCAGATATGGAAGATCATAGAACAAACGACCAACAGAGTAGGCTAAACATGGAGAAAATATTAGAAGTCATTAAAGCCAAGAACTGGGACTTGGAATCGCGCTCCCGTAGAAACAATCTCCGAATCACCGGGATACCGGAGTTGACAGCCATAAATGGAATGGAATGGAAGATTATATAGAAAACCTATTGCAGGAACTCTTCGGGATCAAATTATCCACAGACTTCATAGTAGAGAGGGCCCATCACACTCTTGGGCCACGAACATCCCCGGCCCACCCCATAATCCCCCGAATCCTGTACTACAGAGATCGCGAAGCGATTCTCCGTCGTGCTAGAGAATGTGGGGAAGTGCGTCACCAGGACAATGTCCTCTTATTATACCCCGACTTCACCCTGCTGGTGCAGGTCATGCACCGGGAGTTTCTGCCAGTCAAACCCGTGCACCAACAACACAGAGTGAAATATGGCTTACTATACCTGGTGTAGCTATGTATTACACTAGACGGAACCACGAGGGTCTTCACAGACCCTGGTGCTGCGATTAAATATGTTAAACTCATCAGCCAAAACCGACGAGCCGCATCCAAATCGTCTCACTCAAACAAGGAAGGACACACAAACGACAATTTTTAACTGCACCTATATCTGTGTGCTGACAGGGCACCTCCCTACGGAATAAAAAATCTGAGGTGGTGATGCAGCCGCATTCAAGCGGCTGTTGGGGGCGTACCCTTGACTTAACTTGCCAACTGCGCTTTTGTTGATTGCTTAAAGCCTTTCAATTTTTCGCTCGGCCACCCTGTTCTTTGTGACAGGGTTGACCGCCAGGAGACCCATGCCCCATGGGAGGATTCCCATATATGTTGTACTTAATTGCTGTTTTTGGGAGCAGACGAGGGAGGGAATGTTTACTCAGCCTGTTTGTGGGGTTGGAGGGGGAGATGTTTACTGTTTTGAAATACTGGCGTGGGCTGGAGGACTACTTATGGGTGGCCATTCATATAGACGAACCAACGCTGTGCTCTATCCACTTTTCACTGACATACTCACCTGAGATCCACAAGCTACACACACGGAAGGCCCCTAGATGCATTGACAGCCTTACAGTGACAAACGTACCCACACCCTGCCACAATGGTTAGTGTTAACTGTTTGACCTGAACATTAGGGGCCTCAACGAGCATCGCAAAGCCCGGATGGCCATAAAGTTCACATGTGCATTTGTCCAATGGTACCATGACCAGGCTACAGGCTCGCTGGTGAGGCAAAACACATTCTGCAACACATTCAAACTATAGTCGGGGCTTCACAATACTGTTCAGAATGGGCCTTCCATGGCGCACCACACCCTCCTACACCGACAAGGAGGGCAGATATGTAATGGTGTCTGGCACACTTTTTAAACAACCAATGACACTAATTGGAGTGTATGGTCCAAACAATGATGACCCTAAATTATTTTGGGAAATATAGAGATGGGTGACATGCCATGGGCTGGGGTTGCTACTATGGGGCGGAGACCTTATTGTGGCATTAGAGGAAACATTAGACCGCTCTGCGATGTGAAGGCAACACTCGCGATCCGCTGAAGTACTTAATGCACTAATAACAGACAATCATCTAACAGATGCATGGAGACATGCCTACCCGAACACACGGGAAGGTATATGCCTTTCCTCTTTCCATAACTCGTGGTCCCGAATAGACTACTGGCTCGTCTCCAAAGATTCCCTTGCCCAAACCACACAGACCACACACCTCCGACTCTGACAGACTCTGCAACATCCTACAGAGCCGAATATTCTTTGAAATGGGTGGCGGAGAAGGTCAAATACCTGGGCATATAGCTCAGAAAACACCTTGACGAGCTGTGGAGGGTGAACTACGGGCGCGCTATGGACTGGCCAGAAACCAGAGTCCAACTGTGGATCAAACTCCCACTATCACTAACTGGCCGCATAGTCATCGCTAAAATGGTGGTGCTCCTTAAATTCTTATACATTTTGCAAATATTCCCATCCCACTCAATGCACAATTCTTCAAACGGCTGCGATCCAACTTGATCACCCTCACATAGGCTGGCCGACAGCCCAGAGTATCTTATGAAAAATTAACATTGCTGCCAGCACGTGGTGTACTGTGCGCTCCAGACATGCAACTGTACGCGATGTGCGCCCAGGCACAATTTTTATATCACTGGCTGCACCCCACCCCATACCAACCGCATGTGGCAATCGAGCACGACCAGTTACTGATATGACCATTAAAAGCAGCTTTGTTTCTATAAAACAAAGCCCCTAAAGCAGACATTAGCACTATGGAGTGTGTACGTTGGGCGTGGACTGGCCTCCAAAAACAAGCCGGCCTTATGGTGACATACGCTCCCACAGCTTCCATAGCAGACAAGATAAAGGGGCAGCTACACGTGCAGGTACATATGGCATCACAAAGTATGCTGATCTATACCTTGGCGGTGAATTCCTCACTAACTTAAATACTACTGACACAGGATACCTGACGCTATCGGACATGCTACTATACTATAAAATTAAAACCACATGCCACACTCTCCATGATTCTTTCCCTGCCCCATCTCCAATCTGCAAATGAGGTCATCTAAAGATGAACGTGGTTACCCCAAACGGTTGGTCAAGCGGGCCAGAAAGAGAGCATGGCATAATCACAGGGAGACCCTTCTCACCCCTAAAGACCGTCCTGAGTGTTTGGACAGATTGATTTGTGTTACCACATTCAATACACGCAGCAATGAAGTTCGACATATTGTCAATAAACATTGGCATCTGGTGGCAGGAGAATTGCAGCTTCCAGAACCTCCCATGCACTCATTCAAGAAAGGGAAAAATGTGCGTGACCATGTGGTCAAATCCTTTCTGGAGATACCTCTCAAATCCACCATTGAATCAATGTGGCAACTCCCGGCCCCAAGGGGCCACTTCAAGTGTGGCAACTGTAAAGCTTGCAGCCTCACCATCGAAACTAAGATATTCCAACACAGTAACTGCACAGCGGACCTCAAAACACTTACCAACTGCAATAATAAGAATGTCATTTACGCCATTGTCTGCCCATGTAACAAAATTTATATAGGTCAGACCACACAGAAGGTTAAATGCCGGATACTACAACATTGCAGCAGGATAAGATGTGGTACCATGGGGGCCCCCATGGTGGATCATTTTCAATCACTGAACCATCCCTCTGAATCTATCAAGTGGCTGGTTATTGAAGCCATCACACTTGGAATCAGGGGTGGCGACTTGAGTTCCATTCTCAATACCAGTAAAATGCAAATGGATGGACCGTTTCAAGTCTGTACAGAATGGCCTCAATGAACTTGATGTGACCTATGCCCAACTATCTTTATTGAACAACATCTAGGTCCCATGTTTTGACACAGTTATATTCATCCAGGGTGCAACTGCCCCCTTTGATATGCTGCCACACATTGCCCGAATGACCCACTGCCCATTGTTAATCTGCACGCTACTCTGTAACTAGGCACACCATTTTTGCATGTCTTTATGAATTCTACTCACGACTTTCCCTCTACCGATGTGCGTTTGACCCACATAATACATTACCGTACATGTCATACTACCCACAACTAGAATGTACGCTGCTGGGCAGTCAGAAGTTTCCCAATACATGTCCAAACCCTCAGTTTGTGTAACTGTTGCATATATATTTATGTTGTTTCGTAATATACGTAATTATTAATGTGATAAGTGTTTATTATTGTGGTAATATTACACTGTATAATTGTTTCTAAGTGTATTACATGGTTTCACCTTTAACAACAAAGTGATCATCATTGCTTATAAATTAGTTCTAAGGTGCTCTATTCAATATTCGCTCACACGAACAACCACTCTAAGTTAATGTTTGACGTCTCCGCCCCCACTCGGGGATCGATAAACCAGTCCTCACGGAGCATCGGCGAGTCACGCTCGATTGCATTCCAGCGTACATGACTCACACCAGCAATTTAACCAGGCCACGTGACACCCTCCAGGGTTAGCTGTCAGATGAATCGGCGCTTCCCCAGAGGCATGTCACGTCTGCCACGCGTTCTGCTTGTTTACTTTCATTTTGTTAACTCGTGTTAGACATGCCCCTACAAGCGTTTCTGTCAATCCTTGAATTGCTAATATTCAACCAAAACAACCCCCCCCCCCGTTTTAAATCTATATCTTCAGTTACCATGCCTTGATCTTCACTTAATGGCATTTTGCCGGGTCAGGCGTTCCATAATTCGATGCATGAGTTGGCTTACTTCACGGGGATGTCGCTGTCTTTTTCAGCGTAAGCGAAGGCCTCGCAATATGCCTCAGTAACTCCGGCCCTCTAAACTCAACCCACCCCCGCCCTCGCTTCCGCGTTTATTCATGCCTTGCATTTTCCTTCAACGGCACTTTGCCATGCATTGTTGGTCTGTTGTTGTTAAACCGCCTAGGACCCCCTTTCTCGTCCCATCCCCGTGGGCTTATTCATTTTTAGTGTAGCTCACCCTACGTGCGCGCTGCTCTCCCCATATGTTGCATGTTGAACCATTACCACGTAGTTAGCGGCAGTTATCAGTCACGGCCGCTCTCTGTTTAACTTTTTTAATACATTGCACATTCACTGTTTTTCTAAACGTGCGCTTTTAATTATATGTTTTCAATCTCTCTGTCCTCCACTTGCTGACATAGGTTACATTTGAACCTTTGCCTTCCACATTGATTGATCAGACGCCCATAGCTACTTACCTCCTATGGGGTACGATTCAATTCCCATTGGTGAGTACGTTTTCACCTTGGGTTTTGTCACTTTTGTCCTCCTCGGTCTCCAGTGTGAATTTTTGACGCTGGTTTTCCCCCCTTCTTTCCGTATTCTCTTCCCCAGGAGCCTCACTGGCCCACACATCTCATTCTCCAGCTTCGAAATCGCCTGCTGATGCTGGTAATTTATTGTTTGATTTCTTGCCTACTAGATTCGCTCTAAGATCAGACACACCTCATTAATCCTCATTATTGTCCTTAGGTGCACAACCCTTCACCCCGGTGTATCCCTTGGTCCTGAAGAAGACCCCGCTATCAAGACACTCACTATGGTGGTTTTAATAGGGGTCAAAACGTCGACTTTCTTGTGTTTCCTTCATTAACAAACCTGATTGACAGTGATTCTGTAACTGCTTTCTGTGTTTATGTTATTTCATTTGTTGGATTTGCCAGTAAACTGGCAGGATAGGTCCCGAAAATGTATTTTGGATGTATCTATATGCACTACCTTACCCTTGCACATCACTCCCACATTTTTTTGCACTTGTCACCTCATTTGCACCCGTGTTAGCTAGATTGCTGACACTGACATGTGTTATGTCTATTGAATTGTTGATCCTTTGACCAAAAACTGTTTAATTGATTAAATCACAGTCATTCATTGTATCTACAATTAGGTGTTGTCATAATTTCATATTATTCTTTCAACTCTTGTGCTCTTTGACATACTGTAAACTATTTCCACTGTGACTTCCTTTTGTGTACCGCAGAATGTAGGCAGAAGAACAGCAGTAATACTGAGTCACATAGAGAGATCAGGAGTCCCTTGAACAGGATACAACTGGACTTTATCAAGATGTCTGTGTGCAAAGGGATGAAATGTGTCCTAGTGAATGTGGGCATTTTCTCGCATTGGGTTAAAGCTTACCCAAACAGGAGAAATGGTGGTCTCACAGTGGCTAATTTGTTGTTAAGGGAGTTAATACAGAGGTTCGGTTTGCTGGCTTCTCTGAAGTCAGACCGAGGAACTCATTTTAAAAATGAGGACCTAAAGTTGTTGTTGAGCGCAGCATTGCCAGTCAATAAGAGCCTCCACTGCAGTTACCGACCAGACGCTTCTAGTATTGTGGAGCAAGTCAATTGCACTTTGAAATCCAGATTGGCTTCGACTTCCCTGAAATGGCCTGACACTTTTCCTCTTGCGTTGAGTCTTTGCAGTACTCCAGACAGGAGTACAGTGTTGTCAGCCCATGAGATCATCATGGGAAGAATCATGAGACTGCCAGCTGCGCCTGAGAATGTGCTTGTGAACATTACAGGTGACATGATTCTTTATTACTGCAAAGGACTGGCTGATGTGATGGGTTCTGTGTCCCACCAGGTTGGAGAGGCTACAGCCTTACCTCAACATGATCTAAGTCCCAGAGACTGGGGTATGACGAAAAAGCATATGCACAAGTTGTGCTTGGAGCCTTGGTGACATGGCCTCTACCAAGTGATTCTGGTTACCATGACAGCTGTGAAGAGCGGAGGTCTCCTAACAGGGTACATGCTGCTTATACTCACATAGTCCTTTGTCCCCTTGATATCACAGCCCCTGTTCTTGAAGCGCTGGTGGTTACAGTAAGACAAAGGGAGCAGCTTAGTCAAGCTTTTGGGAATCAGGAAGAAGCTGGGACAGCCCTTTTTCGGTCTGAGAGAGTCAGCTGTTGAAGTCCGTATAGAAGGGTCCCATCCAGTGATGGTGACTGCGCCTGATTCAGGCCCTGGCAAAGGGCCTAGTGTAATAAATGCTCCTTAGAAGAACACTGAGTAGGCCTAATGAAGTCTCACGAAGTTCATTGTACATATTTTTACTGGAAAATACATTGGAACTTTGCTTTGCTATTTGAACAAGTAGAAACAAACTAAAAGGACTGTGCTGCAGTCTTCAATTTAAACGGTCTGGCATCAGAAGAACCTATGGAACCTAACCCAAATACTAGGAAACATAGACGCTTCTGTGTAGGAATATTTGTCGTTGTGACATTAGTTCTAATAGCCTTACTTGTAATGTTGGGTTTACCCCATCCTTCATACGTAAAGGAGTTTAGGTCTACAAGTGCCCCTCAAACACCACTTTCTACTGACAACAGTTTATCTACAATAGATGAGAAACACTTACGTGTAGATGCTTCTAGAGGAGATTATTCATTGATTGTGTTTTCAAAATTGCTTTATGACTATGTTGACACTATGGATGCTAGGGATTGCTAGGTTTGCATGAAATTGCCTGCATCAGTTGCGGAGGGGATTACATTTCATCATTTAGAGACCAGTGGCCAAGAAGACAGGTGAGAGGGATACGATGTTTGTCTGAAGTGTATTTGCCACACACTATCCAGAAGATACTGAAGAATCTGTTCTAAGTGATTGCGATGAAGAAGGGCCGAGTGTAAGGAGATCAAAGAGAGCTAGAATACCTTGTCAGAAGTATTCTTCCCCTGAATGGACATACACAGCTGTAAACGACTGGGAGAGAGCATTTTGCACCTTTTGCTATAACAATTTGCAACTGATTTACCCTCCTTGAACTGAACTTTGTGACTGAACTGCGTTTCAAAATTACATTGCCACTAAACAGACTAGGTCAATTTATTCTGGAAGTGATCCTTAGTGAGTTTGAGCTGAGCATTTATTAGAGAGAGAAATTAATAGATTTGCCCAAACTACGAAGAAGAATACCAAGGCTCGAGTCTGCTGAAGGGCCTTAAGGTTGTTCCTTAGAAGAACACTGAGTAGGCCTAATGAAGTCTCACGAAGATCATTGTACATATTTTTACTGGAAAATACATTGGAACTTTGCTTTGCTATTTGAACAAGTAGAAACAAACTAAAAGGACTGTGCTGCAGTCTTCAATTTAAATGGTCTGGCATCAGAAGAACCTATGGAACCTAACCCAAATACTAGGAAACATAGACGCTTCTGTGTAGGAATATTTGTCATTGTAACATTAGTTCTAATAGCCTTACTTGTAATGTTGGGTTTACCCCATCCTTCATACGTAAAGGAGTTTAGGTCTACAAGTGCACCTCAAACACCACTTCCTACTGACAACAGTTTATCTGCAATAGATGAGAAAGACTTACGTGTAGATGCTTCTAGAGGAGATTATTCATTGATTGTGTTTTCAAAATTGCTTTATGACTATGTTGACACTATGGATGCTAGGGATTGCTAGGTTTGCATGAAATTGCCTGCATCAGTTGCGGAGGGGATTACATATCATCATCTCTACTTAACTTATGGAGTTACCTGTAGCTTATTGCTGACCTTATTCTATGTAAAGGGTCATTTTCAGTACTATTACTCAAATCATGACTTGTTGCTAAAGCACTTGAATCGACAACCTGATACTAAAAACTTAAAAATTGGGGCATTTCTTTAGACCCACCATGACATTAAACACAGCTTATGCACATAGATATAACTTAACTTGTTCCTTAACAGCTGTAGAAAAGAAATTCATAGATTCAGTAGAAAGAGCGATACTAGCTAAAGCAACAAATCATTCAAAAGAGCCACAATGGACTAAAGTTAGCATAGGTTAGTGGGAATTATGGCAGCATTAGCTTTAGATTGGCAACATAAAGGTAGATTATGCATATTCATTCTAAAATCCACAAGAGACACAACCTCATAGGTAATAGTAAATGTGATCATACCATTGAAGTGTGATGGAATTGGGGATCATACTTAGATGGAGCAGAGCCTGTTTTTCCTGGAGTCTAATACATTTGTGGAAAACATTTATTTTACAGGTTGCCCAAGAGATGGTATGGAACATGTTACATGAGAATAGTTTTTCCGTGGATTTATCATGTGGGACAACTTGATGATTCAACAAGGGAACAACATGTGTGAACAAAATGAGGTGCCAGGGGTCTGGACCTACTCCTGGACAAGTTTGTCTTTTTCATGGGGAGTTTGGACTGTTAATTTTTCTTGGCCCACGTCATACCATCTCTAAAACCTTTAAAGTGGCCAGTGATACTCTTGGCAAAGTCTCTGTCTTTAGGGGTCCAATTTTATCCAAAGAATTACTGGAATCCCCTGATCTGAGTTTTTTCATCCACAGTTTTTTTTATGTTTTGCACGTCGACTGGGATCTTGGTCTCTGAGTGTCTTTCTAAAAATGTATCAGGCAAAATGTTTGTCCTTGTTAAGGTATAAAAGCGAGGTTTGGGGGTTTGAAAAGACTGATTAATTACAAGTAGTAGAAAAACTATTTGTATGACGAATAGTGCAGGTTCTGCAAAGCATCTCTGCATTCTCTTTGCATGAGGAGTTTGGGTGAGGTCATATAACAGGCATAGTGGCTTGTGGCCCACCACTGTGTTGGATTAAGATCTGAGCAAGAAAGGATCTGAAGCTCAATCGATTGATTCTATCGAATTGCATGGCCCTTGACCAGGAGTATACAATCCCCTGGCTATCATATGGTAAGGCATCCTTTACTTCGCTTGGGAGATCAGATATTTTTACTGCACCCCATCCTTTGTCTTCTCGGGATTTGAATGGTATCGAAAGATTGTTCTTTAAGCAGGCACAGCAAGCAAGAGAACAGATTGAGCTACAGAAACACTATGTGTGGGGGCATATGCTCCTAAAGACTGTTCAGGGTATAGAGCCATACTTACTGCAAGTGTGTTATCAGCTTGACAGGTTTTTATTGACCAGGTTTAGGTTTAACATATTACACCACTTATTAGCCTCTTCAAAGGGTTGGGTCCATTCTGAGAGCAGGGTGCCCTGTGGCTGTGACAATAGTTCTCCTTAGGACACCCTACACTTTGTAATGTTTTGTGATTATTATAGCAGACCTAGAAAGTACTTTTTAGAGCTACTGTTGAACTCCCTGAACTTTTTACAACAAGTACGCCCAGGTCTTGTTTATCTGCAGATTCTTCCTAATGAATTTGTAGTGTTTACTGTGCTGTGCTTTTTACGGGCAGCACTAACGTCCAGGAAATCCAGACCGGACTGACTTCCTTGTTCTGTATTTTATGACAGGTTTTTACTTGAGGTGTATTTTATGTATGAGAGTTTTACTGAGATAACTTTGTATTATATTTATTGTTCTTTTAGGGTTCTCTTTGTCAACCGAATACAGATTATATTATGATGATGAGGTGCTAGTGAAATTGTAGGTGACATTTTAGTGCTTTGATACTATCTGTAAGAGTGATACCCAACTCACTACTGGTTAGAAAGCTTTCTACTGTAATTGAGAAGTTATCCACTAGTACAGCTGGAGAATTTCTGGTTATAGATACTGAAATGTTTGCCATAAGATCCATGGTT
Source organism: Triturus cristatus (assembly GCF_964204655.1). Classification (NCBI taxonomy): domain Eukaryota; kingdom Metazoa; phylum Chordata; class Amphibia; order Caudata; family Salamandridae; genus Triturus; species Triturus cristatus. The sequence continues at coordinate 140,255,253 of NC_140592.1, forward strand.
TTGCAGAATCGACTTGCACTAGATGTTGTTCTTGCAACAATGTTGCATTTACATTCCAGAAGAGAGTAAGGACTTTAAGAAATACATACAGAACATTACTGACTTAAAGAAAGATTTGAAAGGGTTAACCACAGTAGTAGCTTAGGAAGCAATAGGAAATGGATTTTCTGCTATAGGCAGATGGTATGGAAACATAGGTTGTGGAATTATTGGAAACATTTTGAAACCCTTAGTGATAATTGCTCTTTGTGGATTATTCTTGTTTGCAATCAAGGATGCAAACGTGAACAAGTGAAAAAAAGAGTGACGAGATAAAGAGCAGATGTAGAACCAGAAGACAGAGCAAATACTATGATGACATGAAGTTTCTGGTGGATTCCAGGAGATAGATGATGAAAACAACCACATTGTGTTTTTTCAATTTGATAAGACATTGATGTGATGGCTTGATTCGCCATCAGAGGGAGTATTGGTGCAGCATAACTTTGCCCACCCTTTACACTTCACAAATATGTCACAATGTCATAACAGATTCATGACATGAATGTGCATTTGGCACATGATTCTTAGATGGTCCAACGTTATTAAATTAAGTGTTGCACTTGACATTACTACTAAAGTGAATTTACTGTAGAACTAGTGAATTTACTCAAATTATGTGTTTAACCGTATTAAACAAGAAATGTATTAACCATCCTTACTGAGTAGACATATACTTACTATAAAGATCAAATTTGACTTTCACAACGTGTGCCTTAATACATTGAATAACATTTACTGTTTAAATAATTGAATAGATATGTAGAATATGCTTACTCTCAAAACGACAAATGTTCATGTAACATGTGCACTAATGTTTCATATATTGTGTTTGAATGTATTTCGTAGCCCTACTTACACATGATTATCCAAAGGATTTACTGTATGCCCTATGTAATCTGAATCTAATGCACTGATCTTTCATATTCGCTTGTGTTTAAATGTGCGCACGCATATTAAATGTGCACCCTTGCTAATTAAGTTGACATTTTAGTCCTGTAATTCTTCTTGCAGCATAAATACTGGTTTCCCATTTTCTGCTAACATGACATTTCTTGCAGGTGTTCACATGCATTTTTAGTTGAAGAATAGATACATTCCTGTACTAGTGACAGAGAGAACGAGCCTGAGAAGAATACCTTGACGAAAGAACTTGGCAAGCAAGAGTGTTAACTGAAAGGCCTCTTCAGCAAATGAAGTGGAGAAAGATAATAGACCCCTGATAATGCATGCAAAGGTGTGTTGTCCAAAAGGACTCATGGTGTTATGACTTAGTGTTCACACTGTTGGAAAGCAGTCCCTTCCAATTCCCTTCAGAACATTCCTAGCACTTTCCCCTGACTCTGAAAAGTTTAGACCTCTATGCTTTCCTTGATTCTTTGCTGACTATGGCTTAGGCTCACACTTACTCTCCTGACCCAAGCAGGATCTTGACAGAGCTTCTGTAATGCTGATACTTTCCTGCTTAACTTCCGGCGCTGTTCTCTTTTCCTTTACGGAAATTCCTGATTTGAGATCCTTTAGATTTTAGAACCATCCTTTTAGCTGGGACTTTACTTTTGGTGATTTCGATTTATACATGTGTAGACAACAAACACTTAGACTCTTCTCTGAACATCAAATACTTTCACAGATCTATTGTATTGATGTGACTGAATTTCTTGTTTGCCTAATATTGGTTCGCCTCAGTTTCTTCCAGAGGTTGGGCATTCACGTCGTTATTCTGTACTTATAGCATGGTGTTCAGAGTCGAGTATCTTAATTAGATTCTTAATTTGTAATAAACCTACTTAATCCTAGAAAATGATTCCTGGTCCTTATTGTGTAGCCAAATGGGTTACACTGTTAAATGAGATTTGATTCATGTAAATGATAACTCCCATCACCTTTGAGGCAGAAAAGAAATGGTCCATCGGAGGACCAATGGTAAGCGAGTGGGCCCAGAAAACTCGGGATCAGTATCAGTTGGTTCATGATGTAGTCAAGACTTTCATGGGATAAGGGCGGGTTAGGTGTGTGTGGGACGATATCTCTAGAGCTAGGATATCTTCTGTGTTTCAATTAAAGAAATTTGGTGGGGAGTGGGGCGGGAATGTGCATGCATACATATGTTTATTTATTTTATTTTTTTGCTATTATTTTACTGTTGTATGCTTGCCTATTGGGCCATGTTTCTTATTTAAACTTCAAAATAAATAACATCTGTTTAAAAAAATTAGAGAAGTTACTTTCTTAAGCAATTACCACCTCATCTGCATTCCTCATCACAATATTGAATGATGAAGAAATTGGCAATGCACTTGTCCCCAAGCTTTTTTCAGAACTCAGCAGTAGGTTTTCTATTTTTATACTTTAACTCCATCCCCTTTAATTGCTCTGTATCTTCCTGTCTTGCCCAACATTCTTAGGATTTAGTCTGTCTCCATTGTCAGGAACTTCAGATGCCCCTTTGAATACCTTAAAATGTAACGTCCTTTATTTCTGAAATGCTTACTAGGGGTTTGAGACAGAGGTTCTACTTGTCACTAAAGTGGACTCCCTCCTGGCATTCGCATCATCTCAGAATTTATTGACATCTAAAGCGGTGGTTCAGCCTGAACTAGTAGTCATATGGTTGATCTAAACCTGAAATGTTCCTATGTTCGCTCTCCTGTCACCATTCTGTGGTTTATTTATGTATGTATTTATTTCTTTATTGTGAGTTTTATAGAGAGTGTACATGAGCCAGGGGCAACAGAGAACTGTACAATACACATAGAACCTTCATTTGTACATAAGTTATAACAAAGATCTGAGATCACTGTCCAATTTCACCCATTCCTGGTCTGCATGATGACTGGGGTTTACGGTTTGTACAGTTTATGAGGAGTAGACAGTTTGTTATCTGTGTCCATGGATCTATCTGTGCGTCGCCCCAAAGCTGTCTTAGAAAATGTTCTAACTCTCATCTCCCGAAGCCACTTATCTTCCAAATAAAGAGAGTGTGCCTGCCAACTGTCTGAGTCATCTCTTCCCTTCGCTCGCCCTCCAGTCCCGGTTGTCTCACTAGATTAACAATAGGTGGGGAGGGGGACAATAATGAATGTTTTGGATCTCCAAAGAATGTGTTGATCCAGTTTTTATGTCCAGACATCATGGTGGGTCAAGTTTTGGTGAGGCATGCTGTGTCTTTGCAATAGCTGTAGGGGCTTCTTTCTGGTTGGCGACGAGTGCAGCTATGTGGGAGCCCACCAACAGTTGCACACCCACATGACATTTTTTTTGATAACCAACTTTATTGATTTTTGTAAGCATATGTAAAAGGACAAAAGACCAACAGCAAGTGCAGACCCCAGGGCACATCAAAAACATGGTGTCATTAAGGCGTTGTACATGATCATGATAGACATAGGAGAAGCAGAGTAACACCCACCACATCCCACGATTGCCCAAAAAGAGCGTCAATCTTCTATCACCCCCACCCATTTACCCCACATTTTGAGATATTTCTTTGGACATCCCCTGGCCTCGTACAAGCGCCTCGCACCAGTCCACCCCCCTGCGCCACCGTGTCATGGTGGGGGCAGTCGAGTTCAGCCAGTTTGCCACAATGTCTCTCTTAGCCACCATCATGGCTGTATTCAGAAAAAGTTTGTCGCCTCTAGAGCCATCCAGCCCTTTGGTGATTCCCAGGAGCACATTCATTGGGTTAAGAGGCACTTCAAAGCCTAGGACCTCAGTAAGTTCCACTACCACTGACTCCCAAAAGTGTGAGACTACGGAGCAGAGCCATCCCATATGGTAAAAATCAGCTTGTGGGTGGTTGCAGCGGGGACATGATGCCTCGGGTCGGAGCCCGGCGCGGTGGAGGCGTAGCGCCACATGAAATTTTAAGGCTGCTTAATCACGAAGAGCAGTGTGCCGGTCTGTGTGGATTACACTTCTACAGTGATTATTTTTGTGGATACTCCTGCAAGGGTTTTTGAAGAACTTATGTGCTTTGTTGAAGTGGTTGGTTTTGCCAATCTAAATGCTGCATGTGATCAACTTGTCACCATTTCTCCTCATGTGCTTCCCCTGTTGCACACACCGTGCTAGTATTTCCCAAGATTCCTCCTGGGACTCCACTGTAGTGTGTGGTATCAGCCATAGATACAGAGAGGCATATTTATGATTCAGTTTGCGTCATGTTGGCACCACACAACGTGGTACATGTGCGATGTGAACCTTAAGTGAGATTTATGAAGCCACGCAAGCAAACTTTGCATGTCCCTGAGTGGTTCCATAAATCTGCGGTAAAGAAACGCTGCGCAAATCGCTGCATTGCCTTACTCTGCCCTGGGAATGTGTTCCATGCGTGTTGGCATGGATGTTGTCACATTACTACATTTACAAGAATTAGTAAATCTGGGAATGCGCTAAAAATATACGCCTGCCAGGGGAGGCGTAACAAGAAAAAATATTTTTTTTTTGTCCTTGTTACTTCCTCTTTATATGTGTGCTGCCCACAACAGGAATTAACAGTGCTTAGAGACAGATAGGGTACAGTCAGAGCCCAGTATCTCAGAAGAACCAGGTCTTCAACAGTTTCCGAAAAAAGGCCAGTGAGTTGCAGCATCTCAAGGATTACAGAAAGTTGTTCCAATGCTTGGAGCCTGGTATTTAATGGACTGTCCTCCCATATGAGTCCATTTGACTCTTGGAACCGCGCATAAGAGAGATCATTGGAACATAATGCGCAAGTTAGTAGATAAGGTCACACTAGCCCTTGGAGATAACGAGGGCTGGCTCTCTATCTAGCTCGGTGCATGAAGCACATGGCTTTAAATTGGATTTCTTTCTCCACCTTAGCCAGTGCAACTCCCTCAGGAGAGAGGAAGCAGATGCATTTTTTGGGAGTCTGTAGAGTAGCCTGGCCAATGAGTTTTGGACTGCTTGCAGCCCTCCTACGGATGCTTTATCTGCTCACAAATAGAGGACATTGCCATAGGCCAACCTAGATAGAATAAGGGCCTGAACGACTGTCTGTCTTTCTGCTCCTGGTGCCTGCATCTTGCCCTGGTGGGACTCGTTGTCCCAGGGCTCACCAGACCCCACTGATCCTCCGCAGCTGCATACAGGGGGAGTTGCCTACTATCCCACTCATACCGCTGCCTCTCCCCCCGCAGCATGGGACGTGTCTGTGTTTCTGCTTCTGGTGCCTGCACCTTGCCCTGATTGGACTCGTTGTTCCAAGGCTCATCGGACCTCACTGATTCTCCGCAGCTGCACACAGGTGGAGGCACCTACCATCATGCTCATATTGCGGCACTCCCCCCGCACCGTGGTACGTGCGTGGGTGAAGACCAGGGCAAGAGTAGGCCCAGTTTCTCCCGTCAGTGGCTGGAGGAGGCTGCTCCGGGTCAGGCAGGGGCACCCCTCTTGGCCCACAAGGTACATTCTACTCTGGACCATAATTTGGCTAAAGTGCAATGGGGTGACACAAAGTGGGGACAGGTCCCCTGGAAGTGATACCATTACTACTATTGACTCTTTTTTGGTACGGGTGGCAGGGGTCATTACAAAAGAAATTGAACTGCTGGAAAAGAGACATTCACTTGACATTGCCATGGAAAACCTGGTTGCAAGTAAAGATGGTACTATTATAATGGCCGATATCCACCTGGCAGGGCCAACCCAGTTGCAAACTGGTCTGCAGCTTACACCCACCAAGAACTATGCTCACATGAATACATCTCCTCTCGCTGAACCACCAGTTAAAAAAAGAGAGAGAGGGGGACAAGAAGGTGATCTCCAGTGGTAAGGGGCCTCCGGTGATTTTGGAGGCTGTTGAATCTGCCAGTGTTGGGGCAGCGATGGACACGTAACTCAAGAAGTTTGAAAATCTGCTAAAGGAATTGTTAACGCCAATAATGGCTTGTTTAGACAAGATAGAAACCAAGAGATCCCTTTGCCCAAGTTATGCTGCAACTGTCATGACCTATTCCCTCCTTACTTTGTCAAATGTCCCTAGTGGTAGTAAGAAGGGCACACGTAGGGAAGTGAACACGGCTGAGGGGAGATCAAAGGACAACAACAGAGGGACATAACTACACCGTGCCAATATGGCTGAGTATATCTCAACCTCTGCAGGGTTTAGGGAGGGGGAGGGACTCTGTGCCCTAAATACGAATATATCCCCCAATCAGTGGACTGAGCAGGAAAGTCTGATAGTGGAGTCAAATTCAATAAACAATAAAAAGGCGTTCAAGACAGGGGAGACTCCACCTTGCTACACCTCCCACCTGACTAAGCGCAGCTAGAAAGGGTTCCTACAGGGGTACCCCCAATCAAAGCAAGTATGAGGGAGTCAACCCTCTGCTTCAGGCAGAGTTGGGGAATACTAGTCTGGAATGTAACATTAGCTCAGATAGATGGGTGGCCTATTTCAAAAAGGCTTATGGCAGGGTAACAGAGGAGGCCTGCAACACCATTTGGGAGCCCAGCAAAGATTACATCCCCATGAGTGAGGAGAGGCATTTAAGGCCATATTAGCCTCAGCTGGGGGTAAGGCCCCAGGACGGATGGGTCTCCGCCAATCTCTACAAGGCTGACCGCCAAACCTGGTCCAAGATCCTGGCACGAGTTTTTAACATGGCAGCCAAAGTAGGCTCCCCCCACCCCATCCTGTTCCAAATCGATTATTTTTCCAATATATAAAAAAGGGATAAGGAGTGCCTCATAATGCTACTAACTGGCCCATCTCCCTCTTAGAATCAGTAGTTAAAATCAAGGGTAGGGTTGTACTGGTTAGAATATCAACTTGGCTAGACAGTAATAATGTTATTTTCAGGCCTTCAATATAGTTTTAGACAGGGGAGAGTGACATTAGATCAGTGTATTAATCTTCAGTTAATTATTGGGAAATGCACTATAGCTAAAGAGGGGAGTCTCTATTTGGCCTTCATGGACCTTGAAGCGGGTTTTGATCAATTAAATAGACCTAAGCTTTGGCCATCAAGATCGGCATAGAGTATGATCTACTGTCATTTTTACACTGTATTAACACAAACCTCTCTGCTTCAGTAAGATACGATGAGGATGGTAGCTTGTCTCCCTCCCTGGAGGTTCAAAGGTGCATTGGACACGGTTGTATGCTCGCCCCCCCCCTGCTATTCCCTTTTTATATAAATCTCTTGGGAGATTCACTTATGGTTGTCTGCAGAGACATATCCAGGGCAGGAAACAAGTGAATAACCTCACTAATGTATGCAGACGACGTAGTCCTGTTAGCAAGGACCACAGTGGTCCTTCAACGTTTACTAGATGCTTTAAGTGGCTTCATGGACTTACTAGATTTCTCTACAAACTTTCCCAAATCCCATACAATGGTGTTAGGATGCAAGAAGACAGTTAGGAATACGTTTTTTTGGCATCAGGGTTTAATTGTCTAGAGCCCCTACCCTTCCCTACCTGGAGTTACTTTTTAATGACTGAGGAGCTTTGAGCCCCCAAAAAACCATGACATGAACAATTTAGTGACAGTAGTGGTTACTACCACACACTTTGCCAAGATATTAGGAGTAAAGCCAGTGCAAGCACTGTGAAAGTTGTATCTAGGGAAATGTATTCCCATCGCAAGTTATGGGTGTGATGTGTGGGCCTATAAAGGTGTCGGGGAGCTCCAGTTGATAGAAAACAAGTTCCTGAGAAGCCTCCTTGGTGTCCCCTATAGCATGGCTTCCTTTGTGATACCTGAAGAACTGGGTATAGGGTATCTTTTAGATCTCATAGCACTAGCTCCGATGGTGGGATCATTTAGAATATGGACGAATCTCACTCTTGCTTTAAATCGGATGGTGATAAATGACTGTAGGTCGCTGGACAGAGTACTTTGGATACCCAAGCTTAGACTTATTTAAAAAATGTTGGATAAAGGGGGACAGCCAGAGGTATTTGACAATCCCAAAACCTTGAGGGATAGGGACCTCCCAGAGATCAAGAGCCTGCTTCTCTTATTTCTAGCGGCAGAAAGGGAGAAGAGGGAACTGATTCAGTAAGATACAATTAGGATGGTAGCTTGTCTCCCTCCCTGGAGGTTCAAAAGGGGCATTAGACAAAGTTGTATGCTCGCCCCCCTGCTATTCACATTTTATATAAATCATTTGGGAGATTCACTTATGGTTGTCTATAGAGACATACTCAGGGCAGGTAACAAGTTAATACCTCCACTAAGGTATGCAGACGACGTAGTCCTATTAGAAAGGACCATAGTGGGCCTTCAACGTTTACTGAATGCTTTAATTAGATTCATCAGATTGTATTTTCTGCTCACAACAGGTCCAGCAGTGTAACCTCCCTACCTTGTGGTCAGAAACAGTCCTCGCCACCACTTCTTACTAACGAGGTTTAGGCTCAACATGATACACTGGCTCCTAGCAGTTCTAAAAGACTTCCAAAGTAAGGATCAGTTAAAGCCCTTCCCATGTGATAACTTTTCATCGTAGGATACTACCCACATTTTATTTTTCTGCGATTGTTATCACTCATTGATTTTATTGTTCCCTTGTTAAAAAGAAGAAAAGCAATTTTAGCAAGTCAAACCAGCTCTGATATACTTGCAATTGCTGTCCTCAACCCTGGTTTGCTTTGGTGTTGCTAGTTTTTTGGGGGCTGCAATCAGAACTAGAAAAAAGTTGTTTAGCAACCAGAGGCCATTACACCTTACTGGCACTAAATCCTTTTGGGGAAGAGACTGAAGACAAACTAGGATACAGCTGCGTCTTCTTGCAGAAGCGCTTATGTATTTAATTGTATTTATGTGTAATTTTAGATTATTCTAAGATTGTAGATATCACTTAACATGTTTTCGAATTTGCAGAGTTTTGAAATTATGCAGGAAGACAATGTTTGTCCGTTATCTAGTGACTAAGATTCATTGTAGTTTCATATCAAATTTGTGTTTTTGTCCATTACACTTTATGACAACAGTTGTATTGAGGGAAACCCTGTTTTCACGTGTACATGACACTTTATAATTCAATTAGAAATATAATGGCAAGTTATGATTATTGAAAGGACAGAGGGATTGGATAGCATGATAATGGCAACCGCAGATTTTGAGAATAGTTGTTTCATTTTTTATTGCTTGTTTTTATCTGATTGCAATGTATTTAGCTATTCTTTCATAACCAAATAAAGATTGTTTTGATTGATTGAACGTTTGACTGTCCTTTAGGCTGAGAAAGGACGAATCCGGAGGATTCTCCATAGCCATCTCTGGACAAAAAAGTAGGTGGTAGCCACCTTCGTAACCTGAGGCTTTATGGACAATTTATCGTCCAACAAGATACCAAGGTTCTTCACCTTTTGGGCCGGCACGGGACTTGCACCCAGGTTCTGAGGCCAGTGCTGTGGGCCCCAAAGGGCCGAGTTCTTTCCCAGTACTAGTACTTCAGTCTTTTCCCCATTTTTCATCAATGAGGCAACCCCAGCCAGGAAGAAATACAGGGTCTCAGAGGTATGATCCTACGCAGAAAACAGAGACAAGATAATTTGCGTGTCATCTGCATAGGAATATATAGTCAGGCAAAGCAAGGATTATGTCTCAGGGGATTGTGTTTGTGCAGAAAGGTGCCCCTTCCTGTACATAAACAATAATGCCTACAATGCAGGCACCCTCATGGTGCAGGGGTGCCTGCATTGGCTCTAGGCTGCCAAAAGGGCGTCAACTCAGGGTTAAAGGCAGGAACTTAGGGTATTCGTGCCCTTTCCCTGTCACGCAGTGCAGTGCATCACAGCAAGGTGACTTGCTGCGCGGCACTTCGTGACAATTTCATAAATATGCCCCAGAGGCTTTGGCAGCGCACCACAACTACATAGTCCAGAAATCTTGCAGTGATTCAGAGAGACATATTGTTAGGGACACCGGTCCCATCAATACAGCAGCAACTCTGGCGAAAGCCTGGACTCTGCTTTCTAGAGGCCTTTGATATGATTCACATGAGTTGTGGTAAATAAACAAATGTAACAAATACGTGCCCAACTGGCAAACATCAAAACAAGGAACATAAATAGAAGTGGAAAAAAAAGAAATGTTGGACTTTCCTCTTTTAAAATCCTAACTGTGTCTGGAAAGTTATTTAGTTATATCGTAAATTGTTTGGACATATACACATTCCGTTCTATTTGCTTTGACTACCTTACGTTGTTTGATCATGGCTTATCTTTACAGCAGGTTATGCAACTGCTTCCTTTTCTGGACAGTCCTGGAAAAACACCCATTAAGTGGAAGTTTTGCCACATAAGCTAGCCAGCATGATGTGTTGAGACATACCGCTCCTTTATTTAATCATGGGAGGCATTCAGGCCAATAAGTATTTGATAATCTTCCCGAGGTTGAGGCCCCACGGGACCAGTTTGGAATTTGGGACGAATATCATGAAATGATTGCACAAATGGAGATGTAACATTCAGATTAAGCTAACACCGTGCTTTAACACCATATTTCTTTAAAGAGAAAGCAAGGTAGTCAAGAAACTGTGGAGCATATTGATGCCCTGTATATTTTCAGCAGCTCCGTGTGAGTTTGAGCCGAATTGGGAAAATATGCATCGGAGACCTATTTATTTAAATTGTTTCTCTAGACATATATAAGAGAGAGGTTTACTGAGATGCAGGAATCAATCGACTGGACGAAAGGAGCATTCTATGTTGTCTTCATGAGTGCTTGCTGTTGACGAAGGCAGGCTTCTTGTGAACAGCATCCACGAGTCTATACCTGGTGTACTGTAAATCCCATAGACAAAACAAGTAGAAACTATGTCAAGAAAATGAGTGGAAACTTCTATAAGTGGGGTTCTAGGACACATTTAGGAAACCGTGTCAGTTGTTCAGCTCAAGGTAAACGATGCAATCTATATGGAAACATTTTGGCTGTGCGAATAAGCAAAATAGATATGAAAGAAGAAACATGCTCAGAACGAGTGGAAAAGTTAGTTCTAACAAATTCAGGTTTGTCCTACACACGACCAGCCAGCTAATGGACCTTGCTGTGGAGTGCACATTGGGAATGTGTTGGTGTATGTGATGGCTGATTCAGGCTACGCACCACAATTTTGTCTTATTTCACTTTCAATGACAAATGAGGTTGTGGTGAACACTTTTTTAGCTCTGATATGAATCCTAAGACATTTGGGGAACACATTTACATGATATTGTAATTTATGAAAAAGGAAATCGCTAGTAAGATTTATGTGACCATTAAAGGGAGTCATACAGTGGCTTGATTAGCTGGATAGGCAGTGTATATTTTTGAAACCGGGTTCAGACAACCCAGTTATCTTGGGAGAATTGACTTAAAAGTTGACTGTGAAAACACTGATGTTGAATACATTCTTCAATTCTTTCTAGAAGTGTTTGCCGACAAAGTAGGTACGGTGAAAGGTTTTGAGCATAACATCAAGATCCAGGCTCTAGCCAAACCTGCTGTTTACAAGGTACATCCCGTCCCGTTGAGTGTATGCAGTAAACGTAAAAGTCTTTTGGATAGTTTCTGTGCTGATGGCATCATTCAGTCTACTGACTCTTTCGAGTGGATGATAGTGATAGCTCGTAAAACGTCTGGTGACATACGCTTGTGTGCTGACCTTTGTCCATGTAACAAGAATATCCTGGTGGATTGCCACCCTTTACCTGTAATGCATGTTATGCTCGGTAGTATAGGTAAGGCAAAGTAATTTTCCTCTATTGATTTATGATCGGTGTACAACCAAATACATCTTGCTGAGGATTCCCAAGATTAGACTATAATTGTGACTCTATTTGGTGCATTCAAACAATTGCATCTACCATTTGATCTCACATCTGCTGAGAGTGTCTTTTGGAGAATGAAGGATGTTGTATTTGGGAGCACCACAAGTATTCAAGCATTTCAGGATGACATTCTGATTTAGGTATAGTCTCCACAAAAACATTATACCATGTTCAAGCAAGCTATGACCATATGAAGGGATAGGGGCATGACAGATTCATGTGACAAGTGTACATTTTTCACTCATAGTGTTGATTATCAGGGTGCATTGTCACTACTTCTGGCATGAAACCACAATGTAGTTGTGTACAGGCCGTCAGGGAGACTTCGCAACCTGTGGACAAAGATTATTGTGTTCCTTCTTCAGACTGAATAGGTATTGCGGTTGTTTCGTTCATATGTATACAACAGTAGTTAAACTGTTAAGATACCTTTTGAGAACAGGGGTTAAGTGTGAGCGGGCAGTTTCTACAAATGAAGCTTTTGAGGACGGGAATGAATTGATCATTAGTGATCCTGCTCTAAAACCATTTGTGTCTGATGAGAATTGTATCATCACTGTTTATTCTAGTCTAAGATGTTTTGGCTGTGTTTTGGTTCAGTGTATGTGAGTCATGGCGCACACTGTCAGGTATGCATAAGAGCAGTTAAAGAAGCGGAAATTCACTGCAGCACTATTGGGAGAGAGACCCTTGCAAGCACCGGGGATATTGAAGCTTCAAACTTCATCTATGGTTCACAGTTCAAGGTATGCATCATAAACAATTGGTAGGCAAAGGAATGGAGAGAGCTTCAATAACGTTACATGAGTATAAATGTTGAAATCAGGTACATCACTTGAGGTAGGAATTCGGAGCTGTCTGCTTGTCCAAAGATTTCTCCAATCAGGGCGAAACCAGTCTTGGGTTGCTTGTGCTTCAATTCAGGGAGGATCTGGCATGGCAGTTTGGACTGGACTGTTCCTTTTGGAGCAAGGTCAAAACGGATTTGCTTGTGGCTGGGTCCAAACTGAGGTGACATGGTGGGGAAAAGAATGATAGGTTGGGATGCCACCCCAAGCTATTGCCTGGAATTAGATTTATTGAAAGTATTCCTCCCATCACCTTTTGTGTGTTTGATGTACCACTCTAAAGTGGCAAGAGTATGCGCAGACTTGGAGCCTGTTCACACTGTGCTAATGGAACCAAGCTGCACCCGGCTAACAAGCCCCAAGCAGGGTGAAAGGTGTGTTGGTTTGTTTGTGTTCCAGTTCAGGGAAGGCCTGACAGTTCGGGCTGGACTGTTCCTATTGGACCAAAGTACAGACTGATTTGTAATTGGCTAGGTCTAAACTGTGGTGGCACTGTAGACAAAAAACAATAGGTTGGAATGCTACCCCCAAAACTTGCCAGTGGTTGGAGTTATTGTTAGCATTCCTACCATCACCTTTTGTGTGTTTGATGTTTATCCAAAATTCCTGTCCGTGTTGTTGTTTCTGAGGAAGAGGGTTTGGATGTGCATGAGTCTGTTGTGTCAGCATTTGAAGCAAATCAGGAGGGCAATGGCGTTTTCACTGAAGCCAAAAGCAGTATGTCTTAGAACAACTTAAGAAAAACATTGTCAACGGTTGGCCAAGAGACAGATGTTTAAGTGCAGACATGGCATCAGAACTTACTTTAACTCATGGAATGGTCATGAGATATAATCCTATAGTCTCGACAGTTAAATTGAGACATAGCGGTAGGAGAACTGGACGTTCAAACCGAAGTGCTCAAGGAGGTACTGCCTAACATGGATCTGAATGAGCAGAGGAGGGAGCAGGCAGGTGAGAAAAGAGCAAGTGGGTCATATGTGAAACGTTTAATAAATGGACAATTCACTTCATGTCTTATTGATACTGGTGTCAGACTATCAAGTCTGAAAACCTCTGAATTCTCTTAATTACCTCTCTTGGGTTTGTCCATTGATTCAGTTTGCATTCGAGATATGAGTGTTCTGCATTACTGATCTCTTCCCCATTACCATTGGTCCCATGACTGATCAACATTCTTCTTTGTAAAGTCCACCTTTCCTCACTAACCTGCTGGGAGGGACCTACTATGCAAATTGAATTATACTGTTTATTGCATTAATAAGAGTGTTTATCAGAATGTACCAGAAGCTGTCAAAAACTAAGTTCTAGCAGTCTCGTTTGAATTAACTGATGATTTGATATGTAAAGCTGATATAACAGAACCTATTTCCAACATCTTTGATCAAAATGTTGGGTGATTCTTGTCGAACGATCCAGTGAAGATTAAGGTGAATCCCATAAAGAAACGTCCCCATATTCCTCAATACTCATTGTGTTTTGAGACAGCTATGGGAATACAACTTATTACTTTTGCCCCGATAAAGCAAGGGGTCTAGTGCATACTGTGGGTGCAAAACTCCCATTTTACTAATAAAAAAAAAGCTTGGTAAGAACATACACATATTTGTGCAAGACCTCAGAGCTAATAATGCTGTTATGTTAGTAATTGGGTTGCTGGTTGATTAGGGTGACAACCCTGGCCCAACAGCTAGCACACTACTTGTCAGGGTAAGGCACAAGCAAACTGCAAATTTACCTGTGCTCAATCCTCTGGTAGCCTGGCACAGAGCAGCCAGACTTATCTTAGAGTTAATGTGTAAAGTATTTGTTCAACACTTCCAACAGTAAAACTGTGAAAACACGCGACAAACAGATACCACACCAGGTTAGGACAATAGAGCTTAATTTATTAAATAAAACAAGACGAAAATGACAAACATCCAACCAGTAGAACCGGAGTTATTAATTTTAAATGATAAACTATAATATAGTGCCTGAAAGCATAATGCGCCAACCACGGCTATCTGGTCATGCTTAACCATGTCAAATTCAAAAGTTCAAGCTGACCGTGATGGAGCGCAGGTCGGATACAGTCAAAGATTAGGACCGCTGAAGTTTTACCTTGTCAAGTTTTATGCTAAAAATTCAGTTTGCGTTGAAGAAGGCCGCCAGGAGCAAGGAGAGCATCACTGATGATGATTGGCATGGCGCAAGGAGCAGGCAATGCATCGGAGATTGGCGGGCTGGAGCCTAACGTTGGTGGTCTATGCGGGCGATCGATGCTTGCTGTGCAAAGAGGCTGACTTACGCCGACTCTTGCTGATTGTCCGTGCCAGCTGCACGGTTCTGGTGCGAACTGGCTCGTTCGTGGTTGTAAAGAGCCAAAAAGCTTGAATTTTAGAACTTGAGAGCCAGACCAAGAGTTCCAGGACCTGAGCAGCACCTCTTGGGGTCAGGAACTCGCTGA
The DNA here is from genome assembly GCF_964204655.1 of Triturus cristatus. Lineage (NCBI taxonomy): Eukaryota > Metazoa > Chordata > Amphibia > Caudata > Salamandridae > Triturus > Triturus cristatus. Next base: position 140,270,361 of record NC_140592.1, read on the forward strand.
AGATGGGTCCAGGGGCTATCGGGGAGCCTTTTATCTCCCTGAGGCTCATATCAGGAAGCCAGCCGACTAGCCCTTTGAGTTACTCTGGGGTCCTGGCTTCATGGTGGAGGTTCCAGGTCCAGTTCTTTCCGAGGCAGGAATGCAGCTGGCAGCAGGTCTGCACAACAGGGCAGGAGCTCCTTCAGAGTAGCAGTCCTTCTTCTTGCATTAAAGTGTACTAAAGAGTTGGTGTCTGAGGTCCTTCTTTTATACTGGTCCTTCTTTTATACCCTGGTTCTGGATTGTAAGAGAAGCTTCTAGATTGTGTCTCTGAAGCACATGGAATTCCCTACCTCCCATGGCTCCAAGCTGGCTGAAGTGACAATGCAGGGTTGTTAGGCCCTTTGTGTGAAGGCAGGACAGAGCCTATTCAAGTGTAAGTGGGGCTGTGGCCAGCTCCTCCCTCTTATCCTGCCAGTGATGGCCTGTTCAGTCACTCCTAAATTCCCATTGTGTGTGGCTGTCTAGGAGCAATATACAAATCCCAACTGTCAGCTGCACCATGTCATGTGACCCAGGCCGGCTGCAGGCACCAAATGGCTAATGCAACAAACATGCCAACTCTCTAAAAGTGCAAAAGGAACAAATGATGGATGGAATGCTGAACAATTCAAACATTCACCCCCAGTCACAAAGATCTGGGTTTAATCCATTGTTCTTTTGCTCACCGCGCCACCTCAGTTTGGATCTAGCCATATGCAAATCAATCTTGACCCTGTTCCTTATGGGAACAGTCCAGCTCGAACTGCCAAGCAAGGTCCTCCCTGGACCGGAAGCAAGCATCCTGGGACCAGTTTCAGGGCATAAACCCTCATAAGGCAGGCTAGCTTGAATCCAGCTGAGCACTGAACCCACGTCTGGGCATACTCTTCCCACCTTGGGCGACAAATGCAAAAGGAACAAATGATGGACGGAATGCTGAACAATGCAAACATTAACCCCTAGTCACAAAGATCTGGGTTTAATCTATCTTTCTTTTGCTCAATATGCCACCCCAGTTTGGACCCAGCCATATGCAAATCAGTCTTTACCCTGTTCCTTATGGGAAAAGTCCAGCCCGAACTGCCAAGGACGGTCCTCCCTGACCGGAAACAAGCATCCTGTGACCAGTTTCAGGGCATCACCCCTCATCAGCCAGGCTAGGTTGAATCCAGTGGTGCAGTGAGCACGGGACCCACATCTGGGCATTCCCTTTCAGCACTCCATCCATCATCTACTTGTGTTTGCTTTGTTCGCCCTAAGTTGGCAGTGTATGCCCAGACGTGGACCCATTGCTCCCTTTGCCACTGTATTCAAGCTAGCATGGCTGATGAGGTGTGTTACCCCGAAACCGGTCCCAGTATGCTTGTTTCTGGTTCAGGGAAGACCTCGCTTGGCAGTTCGGGCTGATCTGTTCCCATGAGGCACATGGTCAAGACTGATTTGCATATAGCTGGGTCTGACCTGAGGTGGCGAAGTGAGCTAAAGAACGATGTTGGATTCAACCCAGTTCTGTGACTGAGGGTGAGTGTCTGAAAGGTTTCAGCTCTCCGTCCATCATCTCCTTGTGTTTACTTTCTAAAAGTGGCATTTTCATAATTGTAATTTAAAATCAAACTTCACAATAAGATAAGATTTTAAATTCAGATTCCAGAGACACTAAGCATGAACTGGTTATCTCTTCCCATTTGAAAATTACACTTGTAAAATGTAAAAAGGCAACTCTAATGTTATCCTGTGCGATGGATCGGCCTTGCAGTAGTGAAAAATGAATTTAAGAGTTTTTCACTAGCAGGACATGTAAAACTTAAAAGAACATGTCCTATTTTTTAAATATATTGCACCCTGCCGTCTGGACTGTCCAGAGCCTTCCCCAGGAGTGACTTATATGTATTTAAAATGAATGTTTAGGCCTGGCAAAAGGTTTATTTTGCTAGGCTGAAATGGCCGGTTAAACCTGCACACACAGGCTCTGCATTGGAAGACCTAGTACATGTTTAAAGGGCTACTTCAGTGGGTGGTGCAATTAGTGCTCCTGGCCCACTAGGGGGCCGATGACCCCTCAGCGCAACCTTTGGTAGTACTTTCGTGGCTCAACTAAATTACCATCCTTCTTCACTATGTACTAATGTATTAGAACCACCAAAGAGTCACTTGTATATATTGACAATATTGTTTTTCTTGCGTTGTTTTATCCCTGTATATTTCTCACTTGTCACTTGCTCCGTTCACTTTGTTCCTCACGAGCACAAATGTGCACAAGTCTATACAGGTTACATGTACATTCAATGTAACAGAGTGCCATCATTATTATCCCTTTTTCTTGTTATTTCTGTTTAAATACAGACCATTTCTTGCATTTAATTGCCATAACTATTAGTGTCTCTCTGTCTCCTCCTTTTGCAACGTTTTTGTGCATTCTTTCTTTGAAGAAAATTGTCCTTTAATACTACCTGTTGAGACATTGTTGCTTGCTATACATATGAATTACCCAGGTCTCAACTGGGTCTACGGATACCCTCCCATTGTTAATTGCAGGCCCACTAGTAGCATTTAATTTATAAGCCCGGTGACCATGCAATGCACTTTACTAGAGACCTATAAGTAGATTAAATATTCCAAATGGGTATAAGCCAATGTTACCATGTTTTAGGGAAAAAGCACAAACACTTTAGCACTAGTTAGCAGTGGTCAACAGCACAGAGTCCTAAGGCCAGCATAAATAAAGTCAGCAAAATCATGAGGTCTGAAGGAAAAAAGTCAGAGGGAAAACAGACCAAGGATGCTAGGTCTAACACTGTTGTAATGCCTAATTTTCCTGTTGTACCTAGCCCTGCAATTATATTGTCTTGTATTCTTGCCACAGCTAAATGATTTACTGTTGTGGATCTATTTTGGGGGGTTTTCTCTTATCCTATCCATGAGGACAGCCAATATCACTACACTCTCATTTTTGGGGCCAATTAATGTGGCGGACCCTTCCACAGGGTTACACAGAATCACCATCAATCTTCTCTCAAACATTAAAAAGGGACCTGAGCATTCTAGTCTTCCCCAAATGATCGTAGCTGGTTTCTGCATGTGAATGGTTTGTTGACTGCTCCTGATTCACTATATCAATGTAAAGTTGACTCCTTATATCTCATCACTAAACTGGCTAAGAGATAAATTACAATTTTGTCTTCCATGCATTCGCTATCTAGGTCACAACATCTTGCAGGGGAAAGGCACTTATCTGTGAACTAGTTTGAAGCCAATTTTAAGTTACCAAGACATGTCCCCATCTCTCAGGTATAGTTTGTTGGGAATTACAGTATTGTAGCCAGTGGATAACAATATTTGCTTCTTTGTTATACCTAGACAAGACTACATTTTTACAAAAAGACTCAATATCCTTGGTGTAGAACTAGAGAACCATAGCAAGCATTTATGAATCTGAAACAAGATATTTCCTTTACCTTATATATGGGCTTCCTGACAATTCCAAGCCATTAACCCTCTATTCTGATTAGAAAAATGGGTTTGACATTGGGGTATTGGTGCAAGATCATGAAGACCATAAAAGGCCTGGAGCTTATTATTCTTCCCTGTTGATGCAGTCAAAGCTGGTCTTCTACCCTGTTTAAGTAGTGTCTCCCGTCTTTCTCATGTAAGTCTCCAAGTATATTGTCCTCAGTTCTACTCTCACTGTAACTGTACCCTGTGCTGTAGCTGTCCTCCAGCTTCCCAGTAAAACTAAACATTTATCAACAGCCAGATTGTCCCTGTATGTAACTGTCCTACTGTCCGCCTCTCACATTACCTTTGTCCGTTGTCCTCTCCTTCCCTGATAGCCACAGCCTAAGACTGGAGGCCCCACCTGACTTATCATCTCATTGATCTCTCTTGCACACCAATACCCAAATGCATACACACCTACTATGTGAATAGATCATGTCTTAAAAATGATTGTGACATACTAGTGGCTGATTTTGTAGAATGGACATCATATATTGTTGAGAAGAGTCAATATTTACCTCAGGTGCATTCCATTCAAGTTGCTAAATTGATTGCGCTTATCATCCATGTATACATTCTACCCGCAAGACTGTTACTATACTTACTAACTCAAAATATACTTTCTAAGTGTCTCATGACCTTGGGATCCTCTGGATGCAACTGGGTTTCCTTATCCCTGCTGGAACTCCGATGAAGAATTGCACTTATGACAAAGATGTCAGTCTATGTCACAAAGGTAGAGGGGTCACATAGCCTGCAATCCCAACAAACAGAACAGGCAGAGCTAGCTTTCCTATCAGCAAGCAGAAACAAATCCAACAAGAATTTACATATTAACAAATTTGTAATTAGAAACGGGTAGTGTGTCAAATGGTGTGAAAACAACCTTGGTAAAAAGACTTCAAAACTGCAACATGATGTCACAGTATGACATAAGTTACATGATACATAGAAGCAATAATGACAAGAGTATATTCCAGGATAAACCAACCCAGAAATAATTTGGATTCAACCTAAGAACAGACAAAATATTTGAGAAACACAAGATAACATTCACATTCTGATTGTTGAAGGTGTTTTTTTAGGCCTGGGCAGAGTTCGTCGAGTTGCACTACGCAGAGCTCCGTGAAGTGCCGAAAACCTCTTTGCAGTGATTTTACAGCACAGGGAAAAATCCTGGTGCTACAAATCAGCGCAAACAGCATGACGCATGGGACTCTGCCACACATGGAACTTCGTGTAGCACCGCAGAGTTTTTTCAACACTTCACTGTAACATGCAGAGCACCAAAGAACGCGGCTTCTTTCTGCCAGTTAAGTAGATTTTCTACTCGAGCTGCAGCTTTCTCAACACGAACGGTAGCAAACTGCTGCGACCACCCTGGTTTAGAAATCTCGCCGGGAGGTGGTCAAGCACTCGATTTCCCTCGCTCCTTCTCGCCAGCTTAACGTTGATGAGCCGTGCGAGAGAAAAATCTCCGCTCCACGTCACTGAGCAGAGTTTTTCAGATATACGTGCTCCACGCAAAGTGGGCAAAACTCTGAGAACTCTGTTGGCAGAGCGAAATTCTTTGCCCACCCCTAGTTTTCATCCCTCCCACTATAAGCCCATTAATGATGTGTTCATCAGAAGACAATTTCTGGCAGGTCCATAGGAATAATGTAAATGGAGAAGTACCTGAATCAATGTGTCCCCAGATTCACCAGGATATTTTGAAGGGCATGTGTGGCCTATGTACCTTACGAACATGTGAGAAATTCCAAAGGATATAGTTTATATGGATGGTACAAAATCAGAAAATGATCTTTATTCTGAGGTCTACAGTGATGTAAAGACAGTTCTGTCAGGTATGAAGGATATAACTGAGCACCGACAGCAGGTCAATAGCTACTTCCAGCATAATACTGTGATGATGTTGGTAATTCTTTCCATTAGGAGGGTATCAATGCAATGATGGTACTCATATGTGACTAATGGTGGCCTTGGTATAACTTGTAGCATATTGCTGACATCATTAACAGATTGATTTGTACCCCTGGAATAATACTGGTCATGGCATCATTATAGTAGTGCATAGCATATTGTGGGCATTCACTGGTACAACATACCTGGATGCTTGCAAATGAAGCTAATAATGGTGGTTTGAACCGAAAGAATATTTAACTGCTTAAGGAACTCTGTAGTCAGCAAGTCATGTGCAAGTCTATGTAAACATTTGGAACATGTTCCATTCATCCACCCATCACAATTATCTTTGGAGCATATTTAGAAAAAAGAATCAACGTTCCTCGATGAATCATAATATTCGATTTTTGTTGAACGCTATATATTGCAAAGATAATTTTTTTACATTTGTTAAGCTCTTTATGAAGTCATGGTATGGAAATTACAATAGTCACTGCAGAGGCATGCTAACACCATGTTCAGCATGGCACACTTTTACACATTACCGACTGTGCCCAAGTAGTGTTACAATTAAATCCTCTGTTGCCCACATCCACCAGGCTTGTTGGTCTATGACAAACATTGAAATACACTGTATGGCCTGTGATAGTGTACTAAATAGTATGTGAGAATGGTTATTGTGCTCAAAGACTCCTGCAGAAACCTTGCTTAACCATGAGAGTCCAGGGGCCACATCCAGTGAAAAGGATCTTCTGAAGCACATCTAACCGGCTCCTCCGAGATTTCACAACTCTTGGAAGACTTCAAGATCTGGATGCCCATTTTGTTCCCGCCAGTATAGGAGGCCTTGGTTCTCGCACCATTGATGTTTGTAATCAAGGAAATTGAGGAGAAAGGATCGAACTTCTGAAGCAGCTGCAAGAACTTGAACTGCGCCTTTCTCTTCATTCAATAAGTACTTTAAAGCTCTGGGGGAAGGATGTACGGGGGCATATTCTCTTCAGAAGCCCTTGCTTCCGATTGAGACCTGATTAAGACTTGCGTCTTTTTTGCAAAAACCTCTTAGCCCGTGCAGAATTGGAGCGCAGGCCTTTTAGGCAATTTCTAGCCTGACGTTTGTTTGGGAACAGCTACTTAGCAACCAAATTGAACTATTAGTATATGTGTCAGGGGACTTGGTGCTCAGATTACTGAAGCATGAATGCAATGCAGAGTTTTGTTGAAAAATATGTCAAGATAAGTGCAATGCAATAACACTAGTATGTTATTTTGTTCCAGGTGCAGTAACCTGGTTCACTTAGTGTTCAGAGAGGTCAAATGGGTGTCTCAGCCAAGGAAGGCATTGGCTTCAGTGTCTAATTGGGGCCAGCACACTGGGATTACCCAACCACAGTTTGTATAGTTAATTGAATTTGGACAATATTATTCTACCCAAGTAGGAGCAATCAGAGTCCTTCTTTCTGCTGATTTCCATCAGATAGCGGCAAGCTTTCTCCGGAGGTTTTCAAGGCTGACTTCTTCCTGCATTATTGTTTTAATTAGTCATTTTAGTTTGTTGTTTTAAACTGTCATTTTAGTTTATTGTTTGTTCCAGACCCCTTCACCTTGTGAACACCAACATCACTGGGTTTAGTCTCATTCAGGTGGTGAGGCTGTGGATGCAAGGGAGAGTTGGTCCATGCTGCCTGTGCAACAAGTAGTTCACGAACCTCGTTGCATTGTGACCAGTTCTCCATCTGACACACCTAGGCATTGTGGACTCCAAGGCATCTTAAACTGGTTTAGTACATTCCAAACCCTAAAAACCCCTTTCTACATCTAAACTCCACCCACTCCTGAATCTTTAAAACCCTTCACAGCCCTAAACTCCACCCAATCCTGAACCCTATAAACTATTCACCACCCCAAACCTCTACCCATAACTGACTCTTAAAAACCCTCACAAGCCCTAAACATCGCCCATCCACGAACCCTAACACCATTCAACATCCCCTACACTCCACCTATACGTGAGCCTTAAAAACTCCTCAGACCCCTAAACTCCACTCATCCCTGAACCCTAAAAACCTATTCTACATCTAAACTTCACCCATCCCTGAATCCCTACATCCCCTCAGCTTCCTAAACTCCATGCAATTCTACCCTAATAACTCTTCACCACCCCTAACCTCTACCATCAATGAATCTTAAAAACCCTCATCAGCTCTAAACTGCACTGATGCATGAACCCTAAAAACACTCAGCACCCAAACACTCCACCCTTCCATGAGCCCTAAAGGTAACTCACACCCTACCTGCTGGATTTAAACTGATGTCTGTGAATTAATGGAAAAGCGAAAACTGAGAAACCTATTGGAGGAAACCAAATCGTGGAAAGTCAAGTTTAAGGAAATACAATTTTAAGGAAATACAAATAAATCGAAAGTTTAAGGAAACATTTTAAAAGAAAGATCATTTTAACAAAAACCCCAAAAGTACATTAAACTTGGGTGAAGTTTCGGACTAGTGAGGGGTTTTTGGGTTCAGGGATGGATAATGTTTAGGGGTGGTAAGGGGTTTTTAGGTGTCAAGAATAGATGGAGTTCGGGCACAGAAAGAGGTTTTAAGGAGTTTTTAGGGTTCAGCAATAAGTGGAGTTTAGGGGGTTGTGTCTGTTTTCAGATCCCACTGCAGAGCCTGAATGTGTCACCTGACATGATCTACTAACAGGATGCAGGAGGCCAGGAAGCTTCAGAACTGCTCTGAGACCCAGGTCAAAGGCTGAAACATCAGGCTCACAACCCGAGTGTCGTAAAGTCACAATCGTAAAGCATCTTTAAATCTGGCCTGACTCACTCAGAACCCCTGAAACGTGACACATCCGACCGTAAAGTGTTGCAAAGTCACAAGCATAAAGCATCTTCAAATCCGGCTTGACTCACTCAGACCCCCTGAAATGTGTCGCATCTGAATGTAAAGTGTCGCAAAGTCACAAGCGTAAAGCATCTACATATCTGGCTTAACTCACTCAGCCCCCCTGAAACGGCTCGCATCCGACCGTATTGTTGCTAACTTACAAGCCTGATTCCTCTTCAAATCTGCCTTGACTCACTCAGACCCCCTAAAATGTGTCGCATCCGACCGTAAAGTGTTGCAAATAATCAAAAACGGGTAGCATCTGTAATAAACGCAACGCAAACCTAAAACCTTCACGCTTTGTATTGATAAATGCATGTTAACGCAGGAGGACAAACGCAACAAACTGGAAACGCATGCAATAGAGAAAAACGTCACACATGCAGATGTGAACTGAAATGGCAATTGAGTCAAAAACACTACGCATCGTCTGAAATATGAAGCAAAACGTCAAAACGTGTCCCATCTAAGCAGGAAATGATGCAATGATTCTAGAATGTTGTAAACCACGAAGTACACAGTTACTATCACTTTCTTTTACTATCTCTAGGAGTGTGCTTGGTGGAGGAGGCTGGTTTGGAGTGCTGAGACTGTGATTGGATTTTGGAGTGAGTTTTGTCTTTCTTGTGGGAAGTTTTAACATTTGTTGGTCTGTCTTTTGTCACTTGTTTGTGGTCTAAATAATTGTATTTTGGGGGGTGTGTGTTTAATAGGGGTAGTTAGCAGTACGATTATTATACGGGTGGGGTAACTTCATTTTTCTGGGGCAGGGTCCAGCACCACCTTGCAAGGAATTTTGACGTCCAACGCACACCCCACCAAATAAAACACTGCTGGCAAGATGGGATTAACCGAGAGGGAGACTTGCTGGACCATCTTGGCCTGGAGGTCGGTGGGCCAACTGGTAAGTAAATGTATAATATGAGTCATACTGGTTTAGTAAGAGATGCACAGCAATGCCATACATTGCACTGTCCATATATTTTCAGATAGATTCAGTGGTGTTGCAATGGTGTCTGAGAAAATACATCTGACCTCAAGGAACAGATTGCATGTTGGTGCGCTCACAGCCCCATATGTTGTAACCTAATTATCTGATGTTGACTTTTCAATGGTATCTTTGCACACAGACAAGCACCAGGGCCAAAGTTGGCAACCTTTCTGTGATGCTATAAACTATATTTTCACTGTCATCACATCAATAGTGATGTATGAAGCTAACGTGTGTGACATTCATTGGCCAAGTAAACACGTCACACTTGTGTGTGGTACTCCTAAAGCCATGTCACATAGGTGAAGCTGTGGCTGTCCCCACGCAACACCCATGGAACCAGACACTGCCAGATTGACGAGGAATCGTAAATGTGTTAAAGTGCTACACCACTCTAGGGGTGGCGTAACGAGGTACAACGTGAATGAATGTTCCAATTATCTAAATTATTTTAAATAAAATTAAAAAATCCTTTCAATGTGCGTTGCATTCCACAGCACACATTAAAAGAGGAAAAACTAGGAGATATGAAAAAATTGCTCATCCTTGCGCCTCGCAGCACCACCCCTAGGGTGGCATCGCATACTGAGGCATGTCCACGTTCACAATTCCTTGGAAATTTGAAAATATGTATGGTTACATGGGTGTTGCGTGGTATCACCCACAGCAACACCCATGGAACATCCCTTTCACGCAAACTGCTGCATGTAAAGGGGGCATATTTACAAGGGCAGGGAAAGTCACGCAGGGTGGATTTTCATGTCCTTGTAGATATTGAGCAGTACTAAAGTGACGTACTGGTGGCACAGGGGGCTTGGCAATCTGCCCCGTTGTATTCAAGTGCTCAGAAAGTTACAGTGTGGTGCAGAGAAAGGGCTTATGGTGCCTCACTGCGGCAGTCTCCAAGAAATCTGACACTATCCTGTGCAAATCTCATGATATACATAAGTCTGGATGTCTATGTAACCATGAGGCACCAATCAACCAACCAATCACGGAAATTATGAGTGCGCTACTCACATGTGAGGGTCTGAATGTGCGAGGGAGCAGCTGCGTGCAGTTGAAGAGTCAGGTCTTTACAGTTGCAATAAAGATGTGAAGGGTGGGGTTTGCGCCGGCTGTTGAATGGTAGCTCATTGAATGTCTTGCCTGTAATGTAGTCGCAGGATCTCCTGACTGTCATTGCTCTGTGGATGGGTGGGGGTTTGGGAAGTGTGTGCCTCGGAGGATCGGAGGTGTTGGAGAGTCTGTAGTTGATGTATTGGTCTCTGCTGTTGTGGAGGCATTTGCTGGTTTGGGTGAGTATATTTAATGCGACTGTTTGCTACAAGGAGCCAGAGGATGTCTCACAGGTTTTGGGTGATGTGTATGTGTCAGGGGATGGCGTGGGCGGGCCTGGCTGCGTTGTTGAGCTCGTTAATCGGAGGTAGCTCTTAAGTGCAATGGTAAGGCCTCATCTGGGGCGGTTGTTGCGGGCCCTTCCTCAGATTCTTGTATCGTTCGGTGATGCAGTTGGCAATGTTTTTGGCAAAGGTGGCGTTTTCCCTGGTTACTGTGAGTAAGGCAGCATCTGGAGCAAGGGTGTTGATGATGATCCAGATCTCCATGGCTAGTCTGTGCAGGGAGCACACGTTGAGGAGGACGCACTTCAGGGATCACGAGTTGGTGCAGAGGGGTTTGACTGTTGAGCAAATAGTTTGCATGCCTGCTGTGTGGACATGCATCAAACACCATCAAATAGAGAAGGGGGTACGGAAGCGCAGCTGGGAATCTGGAATTGTCAGGGTGGAGGCACAGCGGGTGCATCGCAGCAGGAACGGAGGGGGAAGCGGGCAGCCAAAAGAACAAGACATGGCCAATAAACAATGCAAAAGTCACAAGCAAGGTCCAACCAGTGTGTAATCAGGCAACAAGATACAGGTTAACATGCTGCAAGCATGTAGAGTCAAACAACTATTGTGAGTCATCACATCAAAAATCTGTGTACACATGTGCATGTACAAACCAATTTTTAGGACCAGACATCCTTACATCATTGTGCAATTGTGTCTGCGTAAGGGCATGTCTGATTAATCGGTCGAAGCACAGGCAAACTCCCAGGGATATTCCACACTCAGTGAACTGTGATGTGGAAATAACCCAGCATTTATAATGTCCAGGTGTAGGTAGCACAACATTGCTGTACTTAATGTGAAAGGAGTTACATGGTCTGGTAATTACCTGCATGTGCCACGCTAACTTTTATTTTGATTACAATGTACAAATATCTGGGGTCCAACATGATTGTACATCTGTTCATGTTTCTTGGGTGGACCACAGCCATATCCACAGGGGGAGGTAAACACATTTGACGACCAACGCTACCAGAGAGTATTATTTTTCATTGAGTGTGTTGGTGATGTGCAAGGATGGAAGCTTGACCCTATGTGGGCAACTATAGTATGATCACTAAATCCAGCTGCAGTCTCAACTTGTTGAACGCTATCAAAGTTCAAAGACCATGATGAAACACATTGTGAATGTTGTACTGCGAAGACATATTTAAAGCCATGAAAGTGTCAGATATGCCTACCCTCAATCCACAATGGAGTGCCCATTGCCACTTTGACTAGAGTAGCAGAAGCCAAGTGGAGACAGCAACATCAGATGGATGATGTTTGGAGAGGAAGGCATGCTTACCACATTCCTCACTACATCTGGGTGGTGGTGTTGTGCCCAATCGTTGAACAGGATGGTGTTCCTGGGTTACAGTGTGGGTGCAAGGTCGGAACCAGCTGGGCTAGGGAAGTACATGGGTTGAAATGCTTTTACGCTGAGTCAGTGTAACAACCCAGAGCACAACCAAGCACAATATGGCCATGCTCAGTGTCTATCTTTGTCATATGTCTCTGTACGATTTTGACATTTTAAGTGTGAACAAGGTTGGTTATCGGACTGTTATTTGTCATCCAAGCCTCACATGTCTAATGTATCTTACTAGGAATACCTGATCAATGCCGCACTTTCAAACAACATCCATAGACCATACTCATTTGTATGCAACTGAATTATAGGACTGGCAGTCTGACATATGTATTTGGATGGGGTAATCCTTGTGCTGTCATAATAACAATATTTACTTGTGTCATCACACAAGTGTGGCAAACCTTGTACTCAAAAATTGCCTTCACAGTCCTGACTGCGTAAAACTTAATTCATGATGCTCTAATGAATCCTCTGTCCATTATCATGAGGACTAAGTAGCTGTAATCAAACTGTAGCTATGTTTTGTGTGTCGTAGATTGAACTATGTTCACAAAACCAAGACTCAAATTTTTGAAGGTAGGTGCATGTATGCTTGATAAATAAGCCCAGGTGTGGTTCGCCCGGCTAGTACTACATGGCATGCGGCATGCCAGTCAACATGAGTAGTGTAATCAATTCTGAGGTGCATCTTTGTGGAGACAGCAACCTGATATCTGCTTCCAAAAATGGAACTTGCTAGTACAGTGCATTACTCTGTGGATGGGTTAAGTGAACGGTCCAGCGGCAAAGATGTCTAGAAAGGATGAACTGCATCCAGGACACACTGTGACACTGTCTGATCTCAGCAGTTGTTGCAGATTAAGGATTACATGACTACATGATTTTTACCTGGTGAGCCTGATAATGACATTTTTGTGGAAATGATCAAAGGCCATGATGTATGTTAACTGGTTTCTCATTTCTCTGGCTCTTCAGAAATCTTTTATTTTTGAGTGTGAAAAGGATTTGCGTAGAATCATGACATTCAGCAGCCTGCACAGTATGTGATGAACCAACTGAGTGCTATTGTTTTGGGCTGTGTGGCCCACACAGTGACCGGATGATGGGCCTTATGTTGGAATCATCGCACATGATAGCATGCATTTCCTAACTACATTTGTCAGTCATGTACAGATTGACTGACAAATGTGTACTTTTTTCATACAGATAACATGAGTACAGAGGAGGAAAGGCGTTTCCGCATACGCAAGACCCGATCAACCACATATGTGAGATAGCGAAGGGGTTTTGATGGACCTCTCGCCTGTATGAGAAACAGAAGGCTGCAAATACATGGCCAATCATGACAAGAAAGGCAATGGAAAGCATTCAGCCCAGCATCCCAGACCATCAAATGCACCAGCCCCAGGACCCGTCAATGCATCCCCCGCCACTTCGGGACAGTGTTGTGGACATGGGATGACAAACCAAGATGTTGATTATTTTTAAGAATAAGATTCTTGGACTTGAAAAACAGATGGCTGCAATGTCGAACAAAATGCAGCAGTGTGTGGACAATCTTATTAGCCTGATCTGATGGGCTGTTTGTATATATTGTAATATTTTGTGTTATGTTGTTAATTAGGAATTATTTTATTGTAGATGTAGCATTGTTAATATAAGTACTCTTAATTTAGTTAGGTATTTCTTCTTAATAACTTTCTTTTTGTATTCATAAAGTATTTTTATAATATTTAGGGGTGGGAAGGTCCTTTAGTGTGGGTTTACGAGTTTTAATGAAAATAAAAAAATAAATCTATATGTGTTTTAATACTTTTCTACTTAGTTTATGTATAGGATAAGTATGTGTATGTATATTGTGCATGGATGTGTTAAGGGGGCGGGGGCTGATGTTTAATGGTCTCACGTGATTCTTGTTTAGCTTAGGATGATTTAAGTTAAGTTAGGTAGGTTAGGCATAGGTAGTATACATAGGTTTTTAGATTTTAAATTCGTTCATAAGGTAGCTTAGTATGATTGTTTTAAATAATTACTGATATACCTTTCATATTTTGTTATTAAACTAATGTTAATTAATAACCTTTAACAATATTTATTGATGGTCAGCATTTAGAATGTTGTATGTGGGAGTAATCAAGCACAAGGAATGTGAACACAGATTACTGTTAGAGTGTATAATATTTTTGGGTTGGTGCTCCATGTATGAATATTTGTACCTGTTAATCAAACACCTGTGCTTCAACTTTTTGATGTGCACACTCGGGTCTTCACATACATACGGGTCTGATTCAAATCATGAGTCTGCAGACAACCTCTTCATGTGCATCTATTACAAATCAGTGTCATCTATGTAGGATGTTGCTATATGTTGCTCTTGTCCTAACAAAAATTGACTACGGAAATGCTCTTCTCTCTGGAACCCCCAAAATCCACCTTGCCCCCATCAAATCTATCCTCAACCTTGCAGCCAGACTAACAACTAACTGTAAACGTTTTGACCATATCTCACCTGCCCTCAAGGACCTCAAATGGCTCCCCATTGAGGGCAGATCCTCCTATAAAAATGCCTGCATTACACATAAAGCCCTCTATCAAAAGACTCCACTCTGTGGTCAATTTTAAAAGTTATGGGAGTCGATTTGAACATTATTTACTTTCTTAAACACTTTTATTGTGACGATAAGGCCTCTGTGCGTTATGGCACAAGGGGTGAATGCTCAGAAGCCTTCCTGATCAGGAGCGGAGTCAGACAGGGATGTGTCTTGGCTCCGTTCCTTTTTAATCTGTATATAAACGGGTTGGGGGAGGCGCTCCTGAACGACAATCAGGACTTCCCTACAGTAGCGGGCCGTCCGATTCCAGCGCTTTTGTACGTGGATGACGCGGTGCTGATGTCCCGTACTCAAGTTGGCCTTCAGCGAGTCTTACACAGCTTCTCCCATTTTATGAATCAGCTAGGCCTAAGGGTGAACACAACTAAAACCTTTATTATGCGTTGTGGTAAAGGCATCAAGAAACAAAAGGATATGTTTATGGGAGGCCCAAAAAAAAAAAAAAAAAAAAAAATCGGGGTCACTACAAAGTTTTCGTACCTTGGTATTCTTTTTGCTTCTAATGATACATGGGTACAAGCAGTCTCCGCTAAAAAAATTGGCAATTGCACGCACCACTTCTGCTCTAATTGCCTTCTCAAGAAAACTGGGCAAAAGACCACCGGTGGAACTTTTAAAGATCTACAAGGCTAAATGTGTCTCAGTGGCAATTTATGGGAGCGGAGTCTGGGGATTTGCGGACTCTTTACCAATTCGAAGAGTAGAAAACTTGTTTTTAAAATATATTTTATCTGTACCAAATAGCTGTGCCACAAGTGTTTGTCATGCTGAATTAGGCCTGTCATTTATTTCTGACCTAATCAAGATTGAACCTGTGCTCTTGTGCCACAGATTGTGGCTTAAAGAAGAGGAAAAATTGAATAGAGACTTCCTCTCAGACATTATGAAATTGGAGAGAGCAATGAGGATACCATGGCTTAAATATGTTTTTAACTTTTTAAACGACCTCGGCCACCCAGAATATTTTTACTAATCCTAGTACCCTCGGCACTATATCAAGGAAAGAACTAAAAAAGAGGGTTTGTTTCTGTTAGTCTGCCAGAATGGCCACAGAGATTCTGAAACCAACAGTCTTGCATAACCAGATGGTTTTAAGTACTTTTAGTATTCAACCTTATTTAATTATTGTTCAAAGCGCCTATGAAAGGTTTTTGCTGACCTGCTTTAGGATGGGAACTTTTCACAGTCTTGTTAAATTTCCCACAATGAACGATTGGTCTCAAAATCTTTCACCTTGCCCTTGTGATAACATTTCATTACAGACCACTATTCAAGTTATTCTTTTCTGTAAATATTATTCTGTATTACGGACCACATTTTTAAAACCTATTTTTAAACAGTTTGGATTACGTCAATGCCGACCAGCTCTATTGGCCTTGCAATTACTTGACAATAAGTACAGAATTTATAGTGTCACTATTTTCTTGGAAAAAAACTCTTTTATAGGAAACAACTGTTCAATCTTTGATTAATTCTTATCAAAAGCTCCTTAAGTGTAATACTATTTTACTCACAAAATGTTTTTAATGAACAAGTGTAAATACTTTTTTTTCTTTTTATTGTGCTTTTATGATTGTTTTGCTCAAACATTCAAATAAAGCTTTCTTGATTGATTGACTCCACTCTACCTCTCAAACAAACTCAATAAAGCTGACTGCGCCCGAAAGTTGAGAAGCACCAACTCTCCTTCTCTGGCAAGGCCCCCAACATCTGGAACGCCATCCCCAAAGACCTTCGATGTAACCCCTCTTATGTCAGCTTCAAAAGAGACCTTAAAATACACCTTCACTAAATACTGGGGGACTTAATTAGTCCCTCGCTCTACGGACCGACTACTTTCCTTCCTCCTTTCTTTATGCAACCCCTCCCTCTCTCACCTTCACTCCCCCATCCTGTCACCCTCCTCACCACTCTCCCCTCCCCTACCAGCCCACTTTCCCATCCCCCCTTCTTCTCCTACCCAATTTCCCCCACCCACCCTACTATGTCCGCCGAGACCACATTGGTATACTGTAATATTGTTATTATGTAACAACATATTTGTTCTTTTAATAGGTTTTGTCTATCCTCTCTTTCCCTATCTCACTACGTACTCTCAATTATTCTTTTTAGATCACCTTGTATAACTTGTTTCTCTCTTAATAATTGTTGTTTTTTCTTGTTTATAACCATGCAAATGTAAAGTACTCTGATACCCTTGGGTGAAACTAGCACTATATAAAACCTTCAAAAATATATGAAAGTAAAATAAGGCTTGTCTTTTACACAGATGTACAGAACGTCCACACCACATATTATCTCTCTAGGTGTTGTCATAGATATTACATGTTAATGGACAAGTAGTCATTGTGTTACGAATGGCTAATTCATACTACTGGACTACCCTATATCTGTATACTGGCGGAATGGAGTGGCACGGCTAGTGTATGAAGTACCCAGGTCAAACTTTGACCACATCTTGTTTGCTGGTATGAGTAATTTCATGGGCTGTACAAGTTCTGTCAGGATTCGTAGGCCGATGCGCCTACCTAGCGTTTAGACTACATTTCCCAGCAGCCTCGGGGACCCGGAAGTAGACGTCCTTATAACGACGTCTCCCACAGCCGAAGGTGTGCGTTATTCGTCTTTGAAGAGGAACTTCCGCGTTCGCAGCAGAGGAGCGGAGCTGCGTATCGTCCTCGGAGAGCACCCGTTGTTCTGAGCACCTGGCAGAAGGACGCCCGCGTGAAGCGGAAGGACAACATCCCGCGACTGCAGAGATTCATTCCGGAGCAGGTAGGAAGCATTTTCCCTGGCTCCCTTTCCCGCAATACAGCGCTCGCGACCCAGAGGGTTGACGAGAGAGCAGAACAGTTTGTCCGCGTTGAGCGGTTTAACTTTGGGGCACCATAGGAGGTGCATAGGACATGATCTAATTCGTGGGTAATACCCACCCCACACAGACCCCCTCCCGTTCCCGGAGGAGGAGAGAGAAGACCAAGACTTGCTCGACTGAGCATGGAGACATAGAGCTCTTTACAGGCAAGGGGGGGAAAGGCATTGCAGTCCACAGGCTGTACTCGTGGTAAGGATTAACCACCGAGGAGCGGTTGTACATTTGGGAAGCAAGACTCCTAGCGTGTTGATCCTCGCGGGAGTGAAGGAGCGCTAACTCTTTGTAAACACAGGCGGCGGTATAAACACCGTGGAAGCCATCAGACAGGTCCTGGGGGGGCAGCCTGGGCAACAGAGTGTGGATTACTTACCCTTGGTCTGAAGGAAGACTGAGGCTCGTAAACTCTTTGTAAACACAGGCGGCGGTATAAACACCGTGGAAGCCAACAGATAGTTCCTGGGGGCCTACTGGGCAACAGAGTGTGGATTACTTACCCTTGGTCTGAAGGAAGACTGAGGCTCAGGCCATTTGCGTGTATGACTGTTGCGTAGTGGTGGTGACTGCCAGACCCGGAATAGGCCTGGGTATTGGAGTGAGATTTTGGCGGTCCTGAGAGAGTCATCTCAGTGATCGCGGGGAAAGATTCCCACCACACATGGTCACTACCTTTCCTAGTGCGACTTATATGAGAGTAGATAATCGATGTAACTCCTATATGACTGTTGTTCCATTTGTCTTTCAGGTTCTATTCCCTGCTGTCCCTTCCCCCCTTCCTGTTTTCCCTCACCTGATCGCCTCTGGGCTCTGTAACCATTTGGTTGGAGTCCGGGGATATCGGGAGGTGGACCCCTGTTACGTCGCCCGGACCCTGAGGAGCCCCTCATTCCTAACAGAATAACGCACCCACGAATCGTGCTCCTCCCGGTCCGGGGTGGACGACATGGCCACATTAGAGGACGTAGTGCAGGCACTAGCCTTGGTCCAGCAGGAACTAGTGGCATCGCGAACCGAGACGGCAGCCTTGAGGGACAGGGTAGACAGATTGGCACGTAACCCCTTTGATGCGTCCCCAGGGGGCGGCCCGCAGATTCAGGTGACGGTGCCACCGCCCATTCCCTTAGCCAGTCCGGAACGGTACTCCGGAGACCCACAAAAGATTCAGGTCTTCTTGCCGCAGATTATGCTACATTTCTCGTGTAAGCCCTCCTCTTTTCCCACCAATCACTCACGGGTGGCGTTTGCCATATCCTATCTAGTAGGAGACGCGGCATCTTGGGCGGTCCCGTTGGTCAGAAACAATGATGTAGCTCTGTCCGACTGGGACGTGTTCAGAGCGGCTTTTGAAGCGGTGTTCGATAGACGAACCACCACGTTCAGTACCGACAGAGAATTGCTATCCTTGAGGCAAGGAAAGAGCAACCTGGTTACCTACCTCACCTCGTTTAACAGGTTGGTGGCGGAGGCGTCATGGCCCGAAGAAAAGCGGATGTTCTTGTTCTACCAGGGATTGAGCGAGGATCTCAAAGACCTAGTGGCCCAGATTGACCCCCAGCCTACCACGTGCACCGCCATGATGAATCTAGTATTGCGACTGGATGGGCGCATGGCGGAAAGAGGGGGAGATAGATACAGAGGGATAGGGTCCACCTACAGATCCGCCAGGAAAGAAACTGCTCCGTTGGCCTCCGACAGTGAACCAATGGAGGTGGGAGCAGTGAGAGCCCCTTTGTCCAAGACCGAAAGGGAAAGCCGCCGTACCCTAGGCCTTTGTATGTATTGTGGGAAACGCGGGCATTTCGTGCGCGAATGTCCAGCGAAACCCAAGACCACCCATCTGTCATACAGGGGAAAGAGGGCAGCGGTGTCTACCTTGAGTAAAGAAACCAGCGGTCCGGAGAGAGGCCCGTTGGGAACCTCGGGGGATACGGAGTGGAGAATCCCTTAGTTGACCATGACTCGGTCCACCCACACGGAAGCCCACATAGTGCTACAAGCAGGACTAGAAGTAGGGCCGCAGGTGCATCAGGTCCTGGTAATGTTGGACTCGGGGGCCACTGGCAACTTTATAGATCAGGGGTTGGTAAAAACTTTAGCGATAGGGGTAGTCCCCAGGGAATCCCCGGAAGAAGTACTGGCCGTAGATGGAAAGCCATTGAAGTCTGGTCGAATTACGCTCCATACGGAAAGCCTGAAGATGTCCCTAAGGGATGGGTCCAACCACCATATAGAAGTCATAGAATTAAACATCATAGAGGCCCCTCAATATGAGGTTATCCTAGGAATGCCGTGGTTCTGTTGCCACAACCCGACGGTGGATTGGAAAGCCCGGACGGTCCGGTTTCTCTCACCAGGTTGTGCGGAACGATGTCTACAAGAATATCAAGCGATAGCCCTAGCCTTGACATACCCCTTTTGTGTCGCTACGGCGGCAGAAAAAGAGGTGGAATTACCGGCTGAGTATTCAGGTTATGAAGACGTTTTCAATAAGATACAGGCGGAACGCCTTCCTCCACATAGGACATACGATTGTCGGATTGACCTGGTGGAGGGAGCAGTCATCCCCACGTGTAGGGTATATGCACTATCCGAGCCGGAAACACGACATTTGAGGGAGTACTTAGACCACTACCTGGCACTGGGATTTATCAGGCCATCCCGCTCCCCTGCAGCCTCACCCCTGTTTTTCATAGCCAAGGCCAACGGCGAGCTGAGAGCTTGTTGCGACTATAGGAGTCTGAACAAGAACACCGTCAGGAACAGGTACCCGCTGCCACTCATCAGCGTTCTGTTGGATCAAGTGCGTAAGGCAGTCATATACACCCGGCTAGACCTACGAGGGGCCTATCACTTGGTAAGGGTCAGACAGGGGGATGAGTGGAAGACTGCGTTCAAGACCCGTTATGGGCTCTATGAATATCTGGTGATGCCGTTCGGGCTCTGCAATGCCCCGGCAGCATTCCAGTTTTTCTTGAACGAAGTCATGCGAGAGTACATGGACATCTTTGTAGTCGTCTACATTGATGACATTTTGATCTACTCCTTCACAGTAGAGGAACACACCAGACACGTAGGGTTGATTTTGGAAAAACTAAGGGAGAATAAGTTGTACTGTAAGCTCAGTAAGTGTGAGTTTGGGGTGGACACGGTGGAGTTCTTGGGAGTGATTCTGAGTCCGAATGGGTTGAATATGTCGGAAATAAAGGTGAAGGCGATACGCGAATGGCCCGTTCCCGGGACAGTTCGGGACGTTCAGAGTTTTCTGGGATTCGCAAACTATTATCGCAGATTCATACAAGAATTCTCCCAGATCGCAGTGCCCATTACTCGCCTGCTTCGTAAGGGAGTGCCGTTTGTGTGGACCAATGAAACCACCAAGGCTTTCGAGCGCCTCAAGATAGCATTCACCTCGGCTCCCATCCTCCGGCACCCGCAGACGGACCTTCCGTTCATAGTGGAAGCAGATGCGTCGGACGAGGCCATAGGGGCCATACTGTCTCAACGCGATAAGAGCACAGGGAGGATGCACCCGGTAGCCTTTCTTTCAAAGAAGCTGGACAAAGCCGAATTGAACTATACAATAGCAGAGAAGGAACTGCTGTCAATAAAGAAGGCCTTCCAAGAGTGGCGGCACTACTTGTGAGGGGCGCAACATACAGTGACGGTTTATTCCGATTACCGAAATCTTCAGTTCATGAAGACGGCCAGGCACTTGACACCCAGACAAATGCGGTGGACTCTCTTTTTTGAGGAATAGGACTTCCTAATCACTTTTAGGCCAGGCTCCGAGAATAGGAAGGCAGACGCGCTGTCTCGACAGTCCATGGAGGAAGACCATCTCGCCCCAGCGCCGGTGGCTATCATTAACCCGTCTAAGGTCATCAGTGTGGTGAGGGCAGATCGATTTGTGGAAGAGGTACGGATCAGCCGTTCCGTGGGTGACTGGAAGAAGTGGGCTCAGAGTGACTCAGTGCGAATCCTGAAGAAGGGACTCCCCTTTCACCGAAACAGGCTGTTCCTGCCCACGCCAAAACTGCAGCACCAGGCATTCCAATGGTGTCACGTGTCGCCTGTGGCAGGTCATCCAGGAATCAGGAAAACATTGGAGGCCATGAGACGGCATTTCTGGTGGGACAACATGTCCCAAGGCGTACACAAGTGGGTACGGCAATGCGAAACATGCGCCTGAACCAAAGGAGACAGATGCCGAAAGAAGGGGAAACTGCTCCCACTGCCCACTCCCAAACAGCCCTGGAGGAACATCAGTCTGGATTTTGTCACCGGTCTCCCCATGGATCAGGGGTGCGCAGCTATCCTGGTGGTGGTGGACAGTTTGACCAAGATGGGCCATTTTGTCCCATGTAAAAACCTCCCTACGGCAGATCAGACCGCCCAACTGTTGTTGACTCATGTGGTGAGATTCCACGGACTACCGTCGGTGATCGTTTCGGACCGAGGCCCTCAATTTATAGCCAGTTTCTGGAAGACTTGGTGTAAGGCGCTGCAAGTGGAGTCGGCCACATCTACCAGCTTTCATCCACAGACCGACGGACAGACAGAGCGCCTGAATCAAACTCTGAAACAGTTTCTGAGGTGCTATGTGTCTGAGGCACAGGGCTCCTGGGTATCCTGGCTTTGGTTGGCGGAGCTGTCTTACAACAATGCCCTGCACAGTTCGACGGGCATGTCCCCGTTTATGGCGAATTTCGGGTACAACGCCAAGACGCTCCCGGTTGAAATACCAACAGAGGTGTACGATCATCCTTCGGTGCAGGAGCATGTCCGGGCGCTCAGAAGGCTGCATCGGAAGGTGCAACGCGCTCTACAGGCAGCCAAGCTGTCCTACAAAAGGTGGGAAGATAAGAAAAGGATTGATGGTCCCCAGTATGCTGTAGGTGACAGTGTGGCTGTCCACCAAGAACATCAGGTTCAAGCTTCGCAGCATTTTTCACCCAAGATACATCGGGCCGTATGCAGTGGTTAGGCAAGTCAATCCGGTGGCTTATCGACTCCGGCTTCCTGGCTCTCTCAGGATCCACCCCGTTTTTCATTGTAGTCTGCTGAAACCGGCGGTGACAGCCAGGAGGAGAGCCCCGCCACCCGTTTGTGGGGAGCAAGGTTTGGAGTATGAAGTCAGGAGCGTCCTTGACGCGAAGTATCGCAGGGGCAAATTGTGGTTCTTGATCGTGTGGAAGGGGTACACGGCGGAGGACGATTCCTGGGAACCCGCGGAGGCGGTGCACGCGCCGCTCGCGGTGAGGAGATTCTATGACAGGCATCCGGGGAAGCCAGGTGCTAGGAGGCGCTTGGGAGGAGGGCCTTCTGTCAGGATTCGTAGGCCGACGCGCCTACCTAGCGTTTAGACTACATTTCCCAGCAGCCTCGGGGACCCGGAAGTAGACGTCCTTATAACGACGTCTCCCACAGCCGAAGGTGTGCGTTATTCGTCTTTCAAGAGGAACTTCCGTGTTCGCAGCAAAGGAGCGGAGCTGCGTATCGTCCTCGGAGAGCACCCGTTGTTCTGAGCACCTGGCAGACGGACGCCCGCGTGAAGCAGAAGGACAACATCCCGCGACTGCCGAGATTCATTCCGGAGCAGGTAGGAAGCATTTTCCCTGGCTCCCTTTCCCGCAATACAGCGCTCGCGACCCAGAGGGTTGACGAGAGAGCAGAACAGTTTGTCCGCGTTGAGCGGTTTAACTTTGGGGCCCCATAGGAGGTGCATAGGACATGATCTAATTCGTGGGTAATACCCACCCCACACAGACCCCCTCCCGTTCCCGGAGGAGGAGAGAGAAGACCAAGACTTGCTCGGCTGAGCATGGAGACATAGAGCTCTTTACAGGCAAGGGGGGGAAAGGCATTGCAGTCCACAGGCTGTACTCGTGGTAAGGATTAACCACCGAGGAGCGGTTGTACATTTGGGAAGCAAGACTCCTAGCGTGTTGATCCTCACGGGAGTGAAGGAGCGCTAACTCTTTGTAAACACAGGCGGCGGTATAAACACCGTGGAAGCCAACAGATAGTTCCTGGGGGCCTACTGGGCAACAGAGTGTGGATTACTTACCCTTGGTCTGAAGGAAGACTGAGGCTCAGGCCATTTGCGTGTATGACTGTTGCGGAGTGGTGGTGACTGCCAGACCCGGAATAGGCCTGGGTAGTGGAGTGAGATTTTGGCGGTCCTGAGAGTCATCTCAGTGATCGCGGGGAAAGATTCTCACCACACATGGTAACTACCTTTCCTAGTGCGACTTATATGAGAGTAGATAATCGATGTAACTCCTATATGACTGTTGTTCCATTGGTCTTTCAGGTTCTATTCCCTGCTGTCCCTTCCCCCCCTTCCTGTTTTCCCTCACCTGATCGCCTCTGGGCTCTGTAACCATTTGGTTGGAGTCCGGGGATATCGGGAGGTGGACCCCTGTTACGTCGCCCGGACCCTGAGGAGCCCCCTCATTCCTAACAAGTTCATTATCTTAACACTACATCATTAATGTTTTATGTGTAGATTTATAATCTTGCGCTGCCAGTAATTCACTTTTTGTGACGCACGGGCAACACTTTTCTCTGCCCCATATTTACAAGGACATGAATAGCCACCCTGCCTGGCCTTTCCTGTCCTTGTAAATACAGCCCCTTTACACACAGCTTTATTCGTGAAAGGGGCGTTCCAGGTGTGTTGCTGTGGGTGTTCACACCTAACACCCACGGAACCAGACACATTTCCAGCTTTACGAGGAATAGTAAACCTGGCAATGCGTCAGTACGCTACGTCACCCTAGGGGTGGGATAGAGAGGCGCAATGAGGAGCAAGGTTTTCATTTCTCCACATTTTTCAACTTTCAATGCGCGCTGCATTCTACAGCACGCATTGAGATTGGAAAATGCCTGTTGCGACTATTTTTTGTGCATGAAGGGGCACCTTCCTGCACAAAAATTATCTCCCCATGACGCAGGCATCCTTGCCCCAAGGTGCAAGGGTGCATGCGCATGGCAGCTGTTTTTGCACCAGGGGAGAGCACAGGAATGCAACATATCATTGTACATATGTGGCATTCCTGTGCTCAGAAAGTTAGTGTGGCACAAAGGGCTTGTGGTGCTGCGCTGCGGCACTTTAATGTAAATCTGCCCCTTAAATCTCAATATGAGAACATGTATTTTCACTTTTGTGCTGTCATACCAAACAGACATTGATCAAGTACTTACACACTCTTTCATGTGTGTCCTAATTTTTCAAACAAAAAACCCAGTGGCATTGTGAAATGGAACAAACATGAAACAAGAGCACATTATTCTTAACACAAGTAGTGAATCAGCACTCATGTTGACATGTTTGTGAGTATTGAAACAAAGATTTTATTTGTAGTTTACTCTGTGATGAATACATTGTTGTTGTCACAATGTATTTTACTTCAGTGAGTGAGAAACAAATGATGTGTGGAACAGGTGTTACCGTTTTTGAAATGATATTGTCTTTTGGACATATTTATCATCAAAGGCAAATTGTTTCTGTTGATACACGACACCTGTGACTTCGTGTCAATTTAGTGTCCAGTCTTCCTCTTGAACTGCGTTGGACTCGTCCTCCTCATCAGAGTTGTCAGAGTGGCCCTTCGTTGGCTCTGTAGCTGCAGGGTGTGTTGTATTACTGATACCACCAGCAGTGGCAGAGGAAGTGTGAGGTAACACGTAATCTGGTGTCATGAAGTTTGCCATTAGGGCATTCAACATTACTTGCTGATTTTTAACAACAGTCAGCAATTCACCATGAAAGGCAGACATAGTTGCCATGTAACTGTCTTGCTTTTGCCCCATGTATCTCATTGTGTCATCGGTATTTTGGAGATGTTGAGCAACATCCCTGGTGTCACTTTGTGGTGGCATTTGTCCATGCCTCTGACTCATAATGGAGGATATGTTGGCCACAGTTTGTGCAAGTCCTGGTGTTTGGTTGTTGCTGGCTTGTTCTATACCAATGTTCCCCGATTCAGAGTTCAGGCTTCGGAGTATTGCTTGCAGGATGCCACCCACACTCTCCACAGCCACATGAACCTCTCCGAGTAGTTCCCAATGTAGAGCTACAGCGGTTCTTTGGAACTCTACCTCTGAGCTATCCAAGTCAGGGCTTGTATTTGCTGTAGCAGATTCTGTTGTTGGGGTTTGTTGGGTTTCAGCTGGAGCAGCTAACACACTGTTGTCACTCTCGGGAGGTGCTGTAGGTGACCGTACGGTGGTAATGAGGTCACCCAGTGTGTCACTGTCAATTGAAGGCAGGGTGTTGTCCATTTTGTCAACAAGATTGGTGTCATCCACACGATGTGATGTTGAAGGTGCATTCTCTGAGGAGAAAAAAAAGGTGGAAATGTGTTACTTGTGTTTGCATGTTCAATTGTAATGAGGTTTAGTAAGAGGCATCACACTCTGTGTCACAGTCAAGCGACCTATATCCTGATGCAGACTGATGCTCAAGACTCCTACCCACTTGCATGGACATTGCACCACTTATTGTTACAGTAGTGGTGCTGGTCATTGGTATTCATTATTACTTACCTGTGGACATACACTGCGTTGCAAATGTTGCTCTTAGTGGTAGGTGCACTTTCCTGCCTACACTGCAATGGCAATTGCAAATTAGTGTGTGATATCAGTGTGTTGGCCTCCTTTCCAGCACAACATACTGCCAACCTAAACATATGTTTGTATGCACATTTTGGAGACATTATGGCCCATATGTACAAGTACTCACTCGAACTACCACTAACACTAGTTAGCAGCGAGAGTTACTGTTGGTTGCAATGATGACCGCCAGAAACACTGCTGTGAATGCAATAGTAATTCCGACATTAGCAAGCAATGACTGACAAAAGGCACATTAGCGGCAATGGAAATCAAATTAGTCAGCCCTATTTTTTATGGCATCAACAGTGAAAACAAGCCTATGAGTCAACCTACAATGAGAAGTGTGATACTAAGAATATTTCACATGCAGAATGGATTTGCCTGGACCCAGTACATCACAGATCAACAACTCCCCCAACAGCCATGATGACCATCCAGAGACCCAGGGGAAGATGAAAATCTGTGCTACAATAATGAGTACAAGCACTTTGCTGAGCAATATCAGTGTTAACCCCGGGCGGAGACCCCCGCTCCGCCTGCGGAGTGTGTGGAGATTTGCCATCTCCGTGCTCAGAGGAGAAGGCAAATCTCCGCACACTTCGCAGGCGGAGCGGAGTTCGCCAGCCCTCGCCTCCACCCCCCATTATAACAAGTAATTAAACATTAATAAAAAATACATTTAAAACCACTTACCTGTACTGCGGTGTTCCTGGGCTGCCCTCGTCTTCTTCCTCGCCTTCTCGCTAATCCTTGTGAAAACTGCGCATTTGAGCATTTCTGTCGAGAGTTGAACTCAGTTACCCAGTGTCAGGGTCGATCGCATTAGCCGTAAGGCCACATCATCTCTCTGGGTGAGTGGTAGAGACCTCACAGTGCTGTCATACCACCTGGCAGCTACGGGGAGAGATGATTCCTTTCCGTAGGCATGGTGAGGGGGCCTCTGGAGGTGGGGATGGAGAGTGTTGCACAAAATATATTGGTTGCCAGGCAGTTTGTTTTGGGGAGGCGGTTGCAGGGGTAAAATGAGTCAGAATGGTCACAAGTTACTATCTCAATGGGCAATTAGGTGTGTAACACGTCATTGGTCCAGATGTATATTTCGGAAGGTTATACCGAGGAGTGGTCCATTACAATGGGTGGATTGAAATGCATGTATTGGAATGTTACCATTCTTAATCACTTTAGTAAGCACCAATTAGTGCAAGAAGAAATCATTGTATAACCCAGTTACTCTGTTTATCTGAGACCCACTTGGCATGTAACGATCACTTAGTACTGAGACACCTTGATTTCAATATTCTTTATAAACCCTTCAGTCTCTTTAAGCGGGTTGCTATAACATTGGCTAGGCATTTGGAGGTCAATGCACTTAAGACTGCAGCGGATCCCAGGGGAAGATGGGTGATTGTTCAGTTTGCAGTGCATGTGCTAAACAAGCATTTACAATGCAATGGTCTCGGCAATATTATAGGTAGAGCTATTGGTATTGCTCATTATTTTATTATCATTTTTGTATCCCTAAATAAATGGCATTGTCATTTCTATTGGCATTAGCTTTTTTTTTGCATATGTGATACCTATTGCATTAGCAGAGAGAGAGTGAGGTAGTGAGATAGAGAGAGAGAGTGAGGTAGTGAGATAGAGAGAGAGAGAGAGAGAGAGAGTGAGGTATTGAAATAGAGAGTGAGGTAGTGAGAGTGAGGTAGATAGAGAGTGAGGTAGTGAGATAGAGAGTGAGGTAGACAGAGAGTGAGGTAGTGAGGGAGAGGGATGTTGTGAGATAGTGATATATAAGCATAGAGTGATGTTGTGATGTAGTGAGATAGAGAGAAAGGTACATGCACCAGAGTGAGACAGAAATAGATAACACTGTCACGGCAGCGCTCTGAAGAAGTCACGAGCGAGAGAATACGCCTTCAGGCGTTTTACTTCAGTGACCAGCAAATGAATGAGCAAAGCTGCTCCATACTGGAAAGCACATACACACCCTGTGATTGTGGGCAAATCACTAATCTCTCCTTGCTTATCAAAAATGAGTGTCTCCTTGTGTAGTGTAACTGGTGCTCATGTTAAGCGCTCCCTATGCCTTCGGGTCGAGTTCTTGCTATAGAAAACTGCAAGAAATACAAAAAAAATCTGGATCTGTAGAAATTATAGCTAACTAAACGTCCCAGGAGGGGAAGGACGCAGCCCCGTCAGCCTGTTCGGAGGAGTTGGACGTTTTGGCCGGATTGACATGTTAAACAAGAGTCCCAAACAGCACTGGGTAAGTGGGTGGGAGAGGGGGACACGGTGGCTTAGAGGGGGCATCTACCTTTGTCTGCAGATGAAGAGGTGAGCTATGCAAATGGCGGGCATTAGCAAGGAAATAAATACTCCCGATCTTCAAATGCCCCTTTGCTGGGGGTTGAACCTCCTGCAATTAACCTGTCAGTCAATCCACAGAGATCAAACATTATGAGCTGGAATTGGAAAAAACTCACTTCGGTGCCCATGCCACGCCCCATTTCACCTAAACAACCACACATCCTTCAACATGGTATGGATGAAAGGGGAACTTTAAATTAAGCATCTCCTCCCACAAAAAGTGAAGAACACTTTTTTTATTGAAAGCTCATGGGTGGCCCTAATGAAGGGAATTCGTGCCAAAGACAGAAAGGACTACTATTGGAGCCATCCTCCAATGGGTGAAAACATTTCACTTTATAAGAGAGGAAAGAAGACGCCCGATAAGCGTATGCACTTTTCAATTAAAAAGGAAATGGCTTTCTTGGTTTCAGACTGTTTTTTTGAACCATAAAAGCCATTCTGAAAGAAAACGTTTAGTGTTTGGAGGAACAAGTCCAAAGCCTACGGGGTAAAGTGATTACCGTACCTACAGGCCCGCCGTCCTGGGAGCTCAGAGGTCGGTGCCGTTCTAAAGGTGAGCTCCAGTCAGTGCACTCCTTCCAGCCACACCTGAGACGCTTATATGTCCAGCCCTGAAAGAACAGCCGAGCTGGAGACAGACTCATCTGCAGCTGTCCCTTCGGGGCCTGGTGATGACAGACTGGCGTCAGGGAAGATCCCTGGGATTACAGGGAACAGGCGTGTAATGAGGAGGTGGGCTGTTGGGCGTGTAAACGTGCACTTACACTCACACACTGACAACCCCCAGCCAGGACTGTCCTTTAGACTGGCAGCCGCTACCACCAGAATGAGGGGGCTCTGTAACAGCAGCGTCTGCGTTTACTTTAGAAATTAAGCATCTTTCTACAAAGCGGTTCACGGAAATTAAAACAGGAGGTAGACATATTTGATGTGTCATTTGTTGCACGCTTCTTTCAGAGTTCCGGAACAGAGCATATTTCCAAACCCTTAAGCAGTGAAAACGAAAGGACATTGGAAGGTAAACATTTCAGAAAGCTAGGCTGGGAAATTAAGCTGTATGTTTTGGGGCTCAAAGAGAATGCTCTCGTGAACTTTCACAAATCGCATCAGCATATATTCGCAAGTGGCCCTGTTATATTCGGGCTAAAATGCAAATAAATATTCACAGTTGAAGGTTGTACCAAATATTTGGGCGTAGAAGACAGGCAGGTCGCCTAAAAATGTGTTATTGTGTTAAAACCTTAAATTCCACCAATCCGCTGTGCGTTGCTCTGAAATGGGTGGGGGCATGTTATCTCCCTCTTGATTGGTGGAGCCCCACATACTGCTATGCTGCATGGCCATACAGCTGTGATATACCGCATAACTAAGGATCCCTGATTTCCGTTTTTACGGATTTTTACAGATAAAAGCAGACAGAAAACATTTATTTTTGTGTCTGTATTTATTTTTAAATGTGGATAAAAAAGGAAATTGGGTTGCTTTTTAAGTAATTCTAAATACTGTCTGCCATGACTGCCAGGCCAATTGCTGTGTGGATTGATAGGTATGGGGGATAAAAAAGAAAGGAATTTTAGTGAAGAGGGTTTAACAGCAGTAGATATGCACAAAGTTGATACTGAAATATGCATATTTTCTTATCAGTGCATTGATTTATCTTCTGTGGGGGTTTACAACATTGAAACCTCGTAGCCATTCAAGTATGAGTGCATATTTACCGGTTAAATAAATGTGGATAGATGTGAATTTCAGCTGCATTTGTCCACAAATCCCCAAATAAATATGGATAAATACAGATAAAATTAGCAAAAAATAAATATGGATAAATACAGACGGAAATGTCAAAAAAATAAATACCATAAAACCGGGAGCCCTACGCATAACACAGGTATAAAGCACATTCCACATAACAGCAGGGCTACGTAGCGCGAGGCAACATATATCACTGGTAATATATGTAAAGTAATTATGTTTATAGTATTAAAAACACGATTAGTGAGACTGAAAGACGGAGCTTGATAGACGGATATCATAATAAGCCCTGTGGGAGCCTGCCTTCCACCCAGGAACATAATTCTCTGAAGCCACTCTATGAAGATACGGCATTTACATCAGTGATTTCCAGCACAGGACGAATAAGGAAAGTGAAAACAGATGGATGAAGAGTTAATTTAAACAAGTCTTACGTGCTTGAGGGAATCGTCGTTGAGGGAATCGCCCTGAACACCACCGCCTTTCTCCCAGGCGAAGCAGAAATGCCTCGGAGAAACGCAGCGGCGGTTTCAGATTCGGGGGCGTGGCTAAAAAGTGGAAAGAACAGCACGGAACACACCCCCGAATCAGAAAAAAGACGGAGCCTATTTGGAGGGACGGCGCTCTCCTCCAATGGCTGGCCTCCGTTTAGGAAGCCAGCCAATGGAGGAGAAGCAAAAAGAGAGGCGGGCTAA
Source organism: Triturus cristatus (assembly GCF_964204655.1). Taxonomy (NCBI): domain Eukaryota; kingdom Metazoa; phylum Chordata; class Amphibia; order Caudata; family Salamandridae; genus Triturus; species Triturus cristatus. The sequence continues at coordinate 140,301,333 of NC_140592.1, forward strand.
CTGCCACTCTAACAAACATTAAATCTCCGGACTTCCGGTTCTGCCTTCGGCAGACCGGACGGTCCCTCGACCTAAAAAGGTCATTGGTATAGTGTATGGTCCAAACCTTGGCAAACTGGGAATGTTTGATTTGCTCTTTTGAGAATTTTTAGAATGGCCAGGGGATTTAATTCTGAAGGGTGATTTTAACTGTGTAATTGATTACGGGATAGATTCTACTAATTGCTCTGCTCATCCTCTAATGGTTAAAACCAGAGCATCCATTTTAGAACTCGGCCGATAATAAGGGCTGACTGATATGGAGGGCTTTATATCCCTCTAGGCCACGGTATACCCTTTACTCTTCCCCACATAAACAATATTCACAAATTGATATGGATTCTTGCCGGGGTAGCTATTCCGAGGTGCAGAAATTGAAGTCAGTCCTAGCATTACCTCAGATCATAACCCATCAATCAATCAATCAAGCATTTGTATAGCGCGCTACTCACCTGGAGGGTCTCAAGGCGCTTGGGGGAGGGGGGTCCGCTACTGCTCGAACAGCCAGGTCTTGAGTTGCTTCCTGAAGGAGAGGATGTCTTGGGTCAGGCGGAGGTGGATGGGGAGGGAGTTAACGTCTTGGCAGCCAGGTAGGAGAAGGATCTTCCTCCTGTTGTGGCTCTTCGGATGCGGGGGATGGCGGCGAGGGTGTGGCTGGTTGATCGAAGCTGGCGGGTGGGAGTGTAGAAGGTCACGCGGTCGTTGAGGTATCTTGGGCCTTGTTTGTGGAGAGCTTTGTGTGCGTGGGTGAGGAGTCGGAACGTGATTCTCTTGCTGACGGTGAGCCAGTGCAGGTTTCTCAGGTGTACGGAGATGTGGCTGTGTTGGGGAAAGTCCAGGATGAGGCGTGCTGAGGCGTTCTGGATGCGCTGGAGTAGTTTCTGGAGTTTGGCTGTGGTTCCGGCGTAGAGGGAGTTGCCGTAGTCCAGTCGGCTGGTGACGAGGGCCTGGGTGACCGTCTTCTTGGTTTAGGTGGGGATCCACCGGAAGATCTTACGTAGCATGCGTAGGATGTTGAAGCATGATGCGGAGACAGCGTTGACTTGTCTGGTCATGGAGTGGGAGGAGTCCAGGACGAAGCCCAGGTTGCGTGCGTGGTCTGTTGGTTTGGGTGCACTGCCAAGGGCAGGGGGCCACCAGGAGTCGTCCCAGGCGGAGGGTGATGATCCCAGGATGAGGACTTCAGTCTTATCTGAGTTCAGTTTCAGGCGGCTGTTCGTCATCCACTCGGCTACGTCTTTCATCCCTTCATGTAGGTTGGTTCTGGCGGTGGCGGTGGCGGGGTCGTTGGTGAGGGAGAGGATCATCTGGGTGTCGTCGGCGTAGGAGATGATGTTGAGGTTGTGTTGGCGTGCGATGGCTGCGAGGGGGCTCATGTAGACGTTGAAGAGGGTGGGGCTGAGTGATGATCCTTGTGGTACGCCAAAGATGACTTCGGTGGCCTCGGATCTGAACGGGGGTAGGCGGACTCTGTGTTCTTCTGGCGAGGAAGGAGATGATCCATTCCAGAGCCTTCTCCTGGATACCGATGTTGTTGAGGCGCTGCACTAGGGTGCGGTGGCAGACCGTGTCGAACGCCGCGGAGAGGTCCAGGAGGATGAGGGCCGTTGTTTTCCCGTTGTCGAGCAAAGCTCGGATGTCGTCGGTGGCTGCGATGAGGGCGGTCTCGGTGCTGTGGTTGGCCCGGAAGCCGGACTGCGAGTGGTCGAGGGATCCGTTCGTCTCGAGGAAGGCGGCCAGTTGTCTGTTGACGGTTTTCTCGATGACTTTGGCCGGAAAAGGAAGGAGAGAGATGGGGCGGTAGTTTTTGAGGTCGGTGGGGTCCGCTGATGGTTTCCTCGGTAGGGCGCTGAGTTCGGCGTGCCTCCAGCTCTCTGAGAAGGTGGCGGTGTCGAAGGAAGCGTTGATGATGTCCCGCAGGTGGGGTGCGATGACGGAGTCGGCCTTGTTGAAGATGTGGTGAGGGCAGGGGTCGGTTGGAGATCCTGAGTGGATGGAGTTCATCGTGCGGATGGTGTCTTCGGTGTTGACTGGGGTCCAGGCGCGGAGGGTGGTGGTGGGAGGCGTTGTTCCGGTCGTAGGGTGCGTTGGCTGTGTGCTGAAACTGTTGTGTATGTCTGCGATCTTGCTGTGGAAGAACGAGGCGAGCGAGTTGCAGAGGTCTTGCGACGTCGTGATGTCGTTGTTTCCGGCGCTGGGGTTCGAGAGCTCTTTGACGATGTTGAAGAGTTCCTTGCTGTTGCGGGCATTGTTGTTCAGTCGTTCCTTGAATGCGGATTTCTTGGTGGCGTGGATCAGCTGGTGATGTCTTCGAGTGGCGAGCTTGAGGGTGGTCATGTTGTCTGTAGTTGGGTCTCTGCGCCAGGCTCTCTCGAGGGCCCGGCAGTTCTTCTTGGAGCTCTTGAGTTCGTCGGTAAACCAAGATGCTTTCTTGGTGCCGGGTCTGGCGGGGGAAGTCTTCAGTGGAGCGAGGTAGTCTGCGCAGTTGCTGATCCATTTCGTGAGGTTGTTGGCGGCTTGGTTGGGGTTCGCTGATCTGGTGTGGGGGTTCTGGCTCAGGGATCTGGCGAGCTGGTCGGCAGTGATCTTGTTCCAGCTTCTGCGGGGGACCAGTTGCGGGTGGTGGTGAGTCGCGGTCCAGCTGAAGTGGACGCAGCTGTGGTCTGTCCAGTGGAGACCGGTGGCGTGGCTGAAGGTGATGTCCTTGCTGGAGGAGAAGACGGGGTCGAGCGTGTGGCCGGCGTAGTGGGTGGGGGTGGTCACCAGTTGCTTGAGTCCGAGGTTGGCCAGCAGGGTGGTGGTGTTGCGGTCGTTGTTGTTCTCCAGGTGGAAGTTGAGGTCCCCGAGGAGGATGTAGTCAGCGGAGGGGAGGGCGTGCGGGCTGATGAAGTCGGCGATGTTTTCGCTGAATTGTGTGCGAGGTCCCGGGGGTCTGTAGATGAGGGTGCCTCTGAGGGTGGTCTTGGGGTCGGTGTGGATCTGGAAGTGCAGGTTTTCGGCGGCTGTGAGGGTGTCTTCGAAGTTGGCCGTGATGCGGATGGTGTTCTTGTGGACGATGGTGATGCCTCCTCCATTCTGGTTGGCGCGGTCCCTCCGGGTGATCTTGTATCCGTCCGGGATGGCGATGGCGATGTCAGGTGCTGAGGAGGCGCTCATCCAGGTTTCCGTGAGGAAGGCGACGTCTGGGCATGTGGCGTCGAGCAGGTTCCAGAGTTCCACTGCGTGCCTGTGGACGGAGCGGGTGTTGAGCAGGATGCACTTCAGGTGCTTCAGGTGGTTGCTGTTGGTGCTTGGCTTGGCGGGTGCGGTACGGGTCCGGATGCAGGAGAACTTGCAGGATTGGCAGGTGAAGGGTCCGTGGGTGCGTCTTGGGGTGGCTCTGCAGCAGCCGGGGCTCCGGCCGGTGTTGAGTGCGATGAGTGACGGCGTAGGTCTTGCGGGTGGGCTGGCATCTGCGGGGGCCAGGGGGTCTGGCGCTGGGCGCAGGCCAGGCGCAGACGGGCTTGCCTTAGGCGCGCCCGCTGCGCTTGTCCGCTGCGCGGCCTGCAAATGAGTGGGAGAGGGAGGGAGGAGCAGCTGGGAGGTGGGCAGCCAATAGGGTGTGAGGGGGCGGAGCTATGGGACGCGGCAGCCAATAGGGTGCGCGGCGGCGGGAAACGGGCGGCGAGGGGGAGACGCGGGGAAAGAGAAGAAAAAAGGGACACAATCTGGGCACCAAAGGAGAGGGGGACAATCAAGGCAGCAAAATACACAGGTACAGTGGGGGAGAATCACTCACTCGTGGGTACAGAAGAGAAGGAGGGCACAGTCACTCTAACGCAAGCAGACACAATGCAGCAGCGGTCAGTGGTCACACAGGGGGCTGCGTGGCGGTGAGGGGAGCGACCTGCCTGGTAAACAGGGTCAGAGGTCACCCATTACTTCGGATGCCTTAGACCTCTGCTGGTAGAAGGGATCGTCATCAGCTTACGTTTCCTCACCATCTCCTCTCTAATTCAGATTATCAAATTCATATAGACGGGCTACTCAGGGAGTTTATTAGAGTGAATACTCGAAAGGTATGGAACGCTATGAAAAACTGTATGAGGTTCGTCACGCTACAGTTCATCCCTAACAAAAACAAGGTTATGCCGGAGGGTGTAAACCTGCTTCATCAGGGTATTGTGGAATTAAAACTTCTGCATGCTCAAGCAATACAAACCAGGGATCCAGTGGGGCAGGGTATACACCTTGAGCTAATCGAAAGTCAGTGTCTTTTAGATTGGAGGTCAGGGAAAAGGTGGCTACCAGTTATCATAAAAATGAAGTACTTCAGTAAGAATATGGTGAAAATGTAAGTCGAATTCTAGCTCATCAGATCTCTGATAAGGTGCGTTATTCGCAGTATTGAAGACAATGATGGAGTCTTGCATACTAAGGGGGGTGGGAGGGAGGAGACACCTACTACATGAAATCTTATTAGCATTACTGTTTGAGGAACGATAAGCCACTAGAGGACTGGGGCACTTACCGACCTATCTCTCTGATCAATTCAGATGCAAAAGTATTTGCAAAGATACTAGCAACTCAGCTGGCCCCCCAATGAAAAATCTGGACTCATCTCAACAATACAGCTTTATACACGGTAGGGGTACCACAAGCCACAGTAACTTGGCAATTGCTGCATTCGATGTTGCAGAAAAAAACAGAAAATAAGAGATTTTGATGGGCAAGGTTAAGGGGACTGTAGGGTAGCTGTACAATATTAAAGGATTCTGCTCACTTGCCTCTCTTTGGACTTCATATGATCTTTCTCATCTGTTTTTCTTCAAATATCCACAGCTGTGGGATTACTTTCTGTGGGGGTGCAAGGATTCAGTAGATCTTGAAGTATCGGACACATTGTCTTACTTTAATATGGCCCCTGGAAAAGCTTTGATCGTTGCACTACATCAGAGGTTTTGTCAGCAAAGCACTGATTGTTTACTACCCACCTCTAATTGTGCAGGATGCTTACCTCTGAGAACTCAGTGGTAGAGATCCAGAGTGCTTTGGAGATTATTGACCGCTCTGCTCTCTCTGTAAATTACAAATTGCAACAGATTAAGACTATCTGTATGCTTTATTATACACCTGAACGGGTGACAAAATGGATTGCGAACTGTGGTTCATTTAAGCCCAAGTGTCCAAAGTGCAGTTGCCATTCAGCAGATATTGTATATATGTTTGCCAGCTTCCCTGCCCTTCAGGAATTTTGGGCAGGTATGGCATAACTAGTAAGACCCCGTTTTGGTGGCGAATTTCAGTTGTCTACTAGGGAGATTATATTGGGGTATACAACGGATCACAATTTTAGCTCTAGCCTACTGATCGCAATTATAATCATTTCCACCCAGTTATGTACAGCCAGGTCATGGGTATCACCTTCCCCCCGTAGGCGGTTAAGTGGTGGGCAATCAACCGTCAAATTTATGAACGCGAGCTAGCAATTACTTAGGCTAGAGGCCCTCTAGCCATGAAACGTTTCAAAAGAATTTGGGCTGGTCTCATTTGGGATTCGAAATGAAAGTCTATAATCAAACTGTTGGTATGAGAACTGCATATGATGTCACCCTCCCAAGTGTTGGGAAGTGGGTTTACATTTATTATTTGCTTATTTTGGGCTTTGCTATTTCTTATGTTTTACTTTTTGAATGAAGGCTGTGAGATAAATATTGTATTCACGTCTGATTCTAAATAATTACAAAGAAAACAAAAAAAGGAAGCGCTCACATTATACTAGAGCAAATGGCAACAGAATTGGAGGGTGAAACCAAAATTAACGTAGGCCCCCGCAGTGCAGGAGACTGTGTTCTCTTTGCTGCTGCTGCCATCCGGGAACCAGGGGACTCCAGCCCCCAAGCACTGCACGCCCCCAATACGACGCAACAGGAGGCGCTCAAGAACAACGTAGGGCCCTCGCAGCGCGGGAGCCTGTGTTCTGTTTGCCACTGCTGCTATCTGAGGACCAGGGGACTGAATCCCCCAAGCACCACTGCGGCTGCACGCCTTCAATGCGACGCGCCAGGATGCACTCAAAAACAATGTAGGGCCCTGCAGTGCGGGAGCCTTTTTTGTGTTTGGAGCTGCCACCATCCAGGGACCAGAGGACTCCAGCCCCCAAGCACCCCTACGGCTGCACGCCGACAACGTGACGCTCCAGGAGGCGCTCAAAAACAACTTAGGGCCCCCACAGCGTGGGATATGCGCAGGTGCCCCTGGGCCAAGGGCGGGCCTATCCACACCCAGAGGAAGCTGGACTGGGCCTTACCTCTTGGTTCTCTCTTCTCTGACCTGGTGTTGTGATCCAGCCCTACTAGGACCTTAAGATTCTTGTCCAGTAAGGTTTCTCCTAATCTATTTTGTTTTTACTGGTCCTAATTTTTTTTATTTTGAGCAACTGCAACCCTTCGAAAAATGGCCAAACTGAAGCATATGGGTGATAGGGAGGGGACATCTAAAGGCCTTCAGAACTCTACCCTTGACTGTTTTCTGACACGGGACACCAGAATCTGTAAGAGATCATAGCAGGGCAGTAACTCACTGTAGCAAATCCATACAAACCTACCCTCTGGATACCTTTAAAAAAAACAAAAAAAAAGGTCCATGACCTATGGAAAGACCCGATCAAAGATAGCGCACTGAAGTCAGTCAACTATATCTAAACGGGGGAAGGCGCACTGCTAAAACCGAAGGCCTAAAGCTCTCAGTTCTTTACATAATGTAAATGTATTAAATAGGCAGCCTCTTTTACCAACAGATAATAAAGTAGGTCATTGGCTATCCCAAAACAGTTTTTACAAACTCCAGTTACCACGACATTTTGTATGTTAGAAGATTCAGATCGGAAGGAAGGAGGGATGAGTCCTAAATACCACCCTATTGAGATGGAAATCAGTATATGGTTCCTTTGAACAGAGCGATTGTATTTCGCTCACTCTGCGAGCTGAGGTGATGGCTACCAGGAAAGCTACCTTCCACGTGAGGTGTTGCAAGGTTGCTTTGTGGATAGGTTTGAAAGATGGACCCATCAACTTTGATAGCACCAGGTTCAGCTCCCAGGGAGGTGAAGGAGGCCGGACCGGAGGGTAGACCTTTTTAAGACCTTGTAAGAAGTCCTTCACAACCTGCAACTGAAAGAAGGACGGCTGAGAAGGAGAACACCTATATGCAGTAATGGCCGCTCGATGCACCTTAATGGAAGGGAACTTTAAGTCTGCCCAAGGTAGGTGAAGCAGGTATGGTAAAATGACTTCCTCCTGCCCCTTGGTGTGGCTACAATTGTTTAGTACGCACCACAAATTTAAAAACCTTTCCACTTGCAAGCATACGAGTGTCTAGTGGACGGTCTCCTAGCTTCTTTTAAGATGGTCATGCAGTCTTGTGGTAGCCTTAAATGACCATACTGGATGACCTCAGGAGCCATGCTGCCAAGTTCAGTGAGGGAAGGTTGGGGTAATGAATCCTCCCGTTCATCTCGGACAGCAGGTCCGGTCTGCACAGCAGTCTCCTGTGTGGGCATTCTGACGGGTTCAGAAGGTCTGGGTACCACCATTGCCTCAGCCAGTCCAAAGCAATCAGGATCATCCTCGTGTGAGAGTTTGGTCACCACCTTCGGGATGAGAGGAAGGGGTGGAAAAGCATACACAAATGTCCCTGGCCAGTCAAAAGTGCATTCCCCTTTGATCCCGGCCGATAGAACCTTGAGACGAAGTCTCGGCCTTTTTGTATTTTCGTCGTCCGCGAAGAGGTCGATTCTGGTACGACCTCACGCCTGGAAAATGTATTCGACGGCCTCGTAGTGGAGTACCCAGTCTTGTCGGTCCTCGAAGTCTCGACTGAGAGCATCCGCTTGTGAGTTCTGCCTCCCCAGCCGGTGTACCGCTGTGATCGATAGGTTCCGTGCCAGGAGCCAATACCAGAGAGCTTGAGCTTCCAGTGACAAAGTCCGTGAGCGAGTTCCTCCCAGTTTGTTCAGGTACTACATGGTGGTGGTATTGTCAGTCTGTACTAAAATGGAGTTTGTATGAATCGAAGGGAGGAAAGCCCTGAGTGCCAGATGAACAGCTCTCAGCTCCAACATGTTTATGTGATATGAGCGCTCTTTTGATGACCATTGCCCTTGTGTCTGGAGATACCCCATGTGAGCTCCCCAGCCTTGGAGGGAGGTGTCTGAGAGGGAGGTGCCTGATTAAAAGGAATCCCTACTTGCATATTCTCCTTCATCCACCATGGGATGGATGCTCTTGCTGCGTTTGAGAGATTTATCTTGTCGTCCCAGCGAGCGGTTTGCTGATCTCATTTGTCCTCCAGATCCTGCTGCAAAGGACGCATTCTCAGCCTGGCATTGGGCACTAGGAAAATCCAGGATGCCATCGACCCCAACAGGGAGGCAATCTGACAACCTGACGGCATTTTGCTGTCCACAATTTGTCTGCCTTTCTGTGTGATGGAGAACTGTCTCTCCTCCGAAGGAAACACTTTTCCTACCTCGGAGTCTACCAGCGCTCCCAGATAATGGATTCTCTGTATGGGTTGCGGAGTTGATTTTTCGAAATTCACATGAAGGCCCAGCCGGTGACAAAGCTCTAGGCATTGCAGGAAATGGTTCCTCACGCTGTGGGGGGAGGGACCCTTCAACAGCCAGTCATCCAGGTAAGGGTACACGAAGATGCCTCTGCGATGTAGTGCGGCTGCCATCACTGCCATGCTTCGTGAACACTCGGGGAGCTGAGTTCAACCCAAAGGTTAGCACTTTGAATTGGTAGTGGGTCAATCCCACCAGGAATCTCAGATATTGCCTGTGATGTTGACTGACCGAAACATGAAAGTAGGCATCTTGCAGATCCAACGAACACATCCAATCTCTGTCTGAGATGTGGATATATTTGATGGAGAGCCAACATGCGAGACTTCTTCTTGATTGACTTGAGTGTCTGCAGATCCAGAATGGGTCTGTATTCTGATTTTCAACCCTTCTTTATCAAGAAGTATCGAGTAGACCCCTCGACCTCGCTGTGATATTGGCACCTTCTCAATGGCTGATTTTCGCAGAAGGGTGGCAACTTTGCTCTGCAATATCTTCATTTGTTGGCACGATGATGGAACCGGAGGGACGGAGGGAGGATGGCGTTAAAAACGTAGCGTACCCATTCTGCAGCGTAGCTAACACCCACTGGTCCTTTTTGATAGCTCACCACTCTTTGAGATGATTTGCAATACTTCCCCCCCACTGGAGTGGTAAACGGCGACAGGGTTAGTGGCCACTCATTGTTTGGTCGGCATCTTAGCAGAGGTAGTGGACGAACGCTGGTTTCCTCTTCCCTTGGAGGAACACCGGACTTGGTACTGAGACCTTTGCTGACTTTGCTGGTTCTGATTTTTCTGACAATGAGGGGTTTGAACCCTCTGTTGGGAAGATCGATCGTAAGGTCTGAAGCATCTTCGAAACTCTTTCTTCTTTTCTAGACACACGGCCTTTAGTGTGTTTAGCTGTGTCTTCATCCGGGACATTTCCTCATCTGTGTCTGCGCCGAATAAAGATGAGCCGGAGAAGGGGAGATTGAGGATCGAGTCTGCGCTTCTGGTTTAAGTGCAGTGAGATGAAGCCAGGAAGCTCTCCTAGCACATATCCCATGGGCATAGGCGTGAGCTGAAAGAGTAGCTTCATCAGCTGTGGCACGGATTACTTGGTTCGCCACCAAGCTGCCTTCTTGCAAGATTTCTTCAAAATCTTTGCGATCTTCCTTGGGCCGCTTTTCCTTAAATCTTTGAAGGGAGTCCCACAAAGACCTGTTGTAGCGACTCAAAAGAGACGATGCATTTGAGATCTTGAGCATAGAGGCTGATGTGCCACAGACCTTCCTCCCCCACAAATCCTGTGCTTTACTCTCCTTATCTGGTGGAACAGTAGAAGAGGAGGCAACTGAGCGAGTCTCTTTTGCCGCAGAGATTATATCAGAATCCGGTGTGGGGGTCAGATCTAAGAAATAACGGGCCCTCCTACGTTGGACGATATTTCTTCAGAATCCTAGCCGGCGCGGTCTTGAGGGTCGCCGGCATAAGGAAAATGTCCATGACCAGTTGGAGTAGCCCCGGCACCAATGGCAACAGCGGTCTAGATGAAGCCCTCAGGTGTAAAGTCTCAAACATAACTAAAGACGAGCTCTGCCGAGTCGGCATAGGGATGTTCAGTTTAGTTGCCCCTCTGGAAAGTACATCCTGGAAAGTGCCAATGTCATCCACCGGAGAGACCCTCGACGGTGGGCTGTCAGTAAGAGTCGATGAGTAGTCTGTGACATGTGTGTGGAAGAGGAGGAAGGCGTTGGAGATCTGTGTCTTCTCCTCCCACTTCTGGATCTGGACCTCCTTCTGGAAGAGTGTGCAGGAGTCCGACTGCAATCTCTGCCTCTCAATGAAGTGCGATCTCTGCCCACAGCCTGCACCAGTCGAGCCAACGGAGACCTGTGGAGGGGGCTCGAGTAGTGTTGAGCCCCTATTGCTGGAGCTGTGGCCCAGTGATGCAGAGGCCGGTTCCATCTCGGTGAGAGATGGATAGAAGGCGATCTTTGCCTTTCTCATCCCTCAGGAGAGCACGCAGGAGGAGATTTTCTTCCCTCTGATTGTGCAGGCCTGTCCGCTGCATCAGGATGCCCAGTGGACACTGGACTGCTAGACATCGAGATCACTACTCCCGGATATCTGGACGATGATAATCTGTGAGGGGAACAGCGAGAACATGTTCGACGTCGGTGATGGAGAAAGGCTTAAGGAAGTAAGGCCCCTCTAGACTGCGGCCTCGATGTCAATCTTGAACGTCCCCTCTGGACAGACTGCCTCCTCGACGTCGATCGTCATCCCGGCGACGGTGATGCTTGCCTCGACGTCAACCTTCTCCTCTTCAGAGTACTCAGTCTCAAAGTCGATCAGTGTCTCGACATTAAGCATCTGCCGGACGCCGATGGAGTACCTTGCTTCGACGTCAACTTCCTATGCTCCGACGACCGGTGTCTCGATGTTGACCTCCGGTGTGCTGATGTCGACAGACGGAGTCTTGTGTCTCGAAGTCGAAGATCTCTGCATCAATCTCGACGGAGACTTGTGCCTCGACGTCGGTCGCCGTCGAGGTGGCGACGATAGAGTGATCTGTCTCCGCGTCGGACGCCTAGCCAGCGTCGATGGAGATTTGCTCCTGGACGTAGAACGTCACCAGGTTGAAAAGGGAGGGCCCTTTACCTTAGTCGACGTTGAGAGTGCAGACTTCATTGAAGTGTGATGCGCCTGCACCACCACAGTCTTCAACGACTGCTGCTTCGCCGCCGGTAGCTTTGACGCCGAAGGAGAACAGGTCGGGACCTTGCCTCTCAACATCGACCGTGTTCTCTCTTTCTGTTGCCTCACTGGAGACCTACCTCTTTCAGAGCGGCCATACAGTTGAATTCTCTTCCTGTCCTTGATGGTTGTTCTCGACAACTTCTTGCATTGATGACAGGTGTCAGAAGAGTAAGAATCAGGGAGGCAGAGTATACAGAGTGTGCATCTAATCTAGCCTTCTTTTTGCCACATGCAGGCCAAATAAGGAAGGCATTTTTGACAGAAAAAACCCTTTTCTGGAACTCCAAAAATGTTTAACCCTCACTCTAAAGCCAAAAGACATCAAGTGAAAGCAAAAAAATCCACAAAAAATGACAATTTTTAACAGAAAAGTCAAAAAAGCAGAGCTGTGAATCCAGGGTCCTGTCTGAAGGATCTGGAAAGAACTGACCTAACTGTCACCCCTGAGGCATGATGGGAAGCTAGGGGGTCATGGCTGCCTTAAAGGCATGGTGTCAGTTTTGTGTGCAAATGCTTTCATTTTCTATGCTCTTGGTTTACAATGCAGCCTGTAGGCTAACAATGTCTGCTTTTTGCAGCTTTTTCATGAGGTTAACTCATTTAAAAAAAAAAAAAAAAAAAAAAGAGTTCAAGTGGTACTTGCCCTCCTGTGTTTTTATACATACATTATGTGTTTGCAAAAGCAGTTTGTTATTGCGTTGTTTAGCCTCCTAGATGGGAGCAGCATTGGTATGAGAAAAAGATGATATATATCGCTGTATATATGTTTTTCATACATAATGTATTATTATTTCCAGGGTATCTGCACACGGGTGGGAATATTCAGTGCTTATGACTATTGATGAGGATTCCCTGGAAGAGAATTGGCGTATATTACTCGAGGCATCTAGAATGAAGGATAGCCAGTTATTCTGGCACCTTCTCTCTAAAGGGGCAATACTGCCCGTTAGTTAACATGCCTTTCATATACAACCACATGTCTGCGAAGAGTACTTCCAGAAACTATATTCTGGAAAAGACTGTGAGCCCGTGGGGGAGGCAACAGGTTGCTGGGGGTAGTAACTCAGAGCTTGTAGGGGGAAGATGTACTCCGCATTTCCTTAGTGGAAACTATGAATGCAATTAGTTCACTACAGACAGGGAATGCTCCAGGGCTAGAAAGACTACCGGGTGATCTGTACAAATCTGAGCCTAACATATGGGGCCCTTTGTTACATAGTCTTTAATGCCACCAAAGGGGAGGGGGGGGGGGGGGGGGGGGACACATTCCCGCAACCTGGAAGGGTGCTGAAATAATTCCCATATTTAAAAAAGGGGCTAAATGAGACCCCGCAAATTACAGGCCCATTAGCCTTATAGATATATCCCAGGAAGCCTTCAGCAAAGTGATCCTGTCACATCTCAATAGCTGGATTGAGGAAAACACCATACTCTCATTTGCAGGCGGGTTTAAGGGCCTCCACAAGCACTCTAAATCAGGTGTTTCGATTTTCCCTGCTCATCTGGAAGGAAGTTAAGATCAGGAGGAGCCATCTGTAGGTCGTGTTTGTCGACCTTAAAACGGCATTCAATTCCATCAATCGCACCAGGCTCTGGGCTGCCCTTAAGGACCTTAGACTCCCCTGTAGCCTGCTCCAACTCCTGGTCCGTTTACATCAAGATAATTATGCTAAAGTCATGGTAGTTTCACCAATAACATACTGGTTTCCAAAGGGGTGCGATAGGGCTGTGTGCTGGGCCCAACCCTGTTTACCTTGTACATGAACGGGCTCATAAGTGATCTTTAAGATTGTGGCGGTGACTCGCCAAAACTAGCAGGCAAGCGGATACCCTCTCTGTTATACGCAGACGCCACGCTACTCATTTCTAAAACCCAAATGGGCATCCAGAACGTGTTAACTAAGTTTGCGATTGCATGCAAAGACCGGGCCTTGAAATAAACTGCTAAAAAAAAGTTTATGGTTTTAAATCCACCAAGGGGAAAGTGAGGTTGGGTACCCAACTCTTAGTGCAGGTCAAGGATTTTAACTATTTGGGTGTTAGAATTAGCGAGAATATGATATGGACTTGCCAAATCCAGAAGAGCATGCTGACACTTCAGCAAGTGGACTGTGCAATAGTTATGAGAGTTAAACGTTCAGCACTCCACCCAATTTTTCCCACTTTAGAAACACATCAGGCTAAAGAATTGAGAGCAGCCCTTTACTGTGCCGAGTTGTGGGGGCTAGCGCATTCTAATCAGCTAGAGGTCACAGAAAATACATTTTTAAGATCGATATGTAATCTTTCAGTGCATACACCTTTACTACCTCAACACCTTGATCTCGACCTAAGGTCCATTACCCACTTCGCTGTCCTCAAGGTTCTAATGTTTTGGATAAGACTCTGGACTAGTAATACCCAGATTCCAGTAAAGGACGCTGTGGAAGAACTATTAACCCTTAAAAGATAGTCAGGGCATTTGGTTTCAAAAGGTTAAGGAGTGTTTTTTTTTTTTTAATTGGGGCTAGGGACCATGTGATACACATTAACTAAGTAAGAGAAGGATTGCTTTCCTAGAGGACCCTACTATTCTTGTTGCTTAAGTTACATAACATTTTTTTATATATTAGGTACACTCTTGATGAAGGTACAGTTTATCTACACTCTACCCTAATTACTGCTACAGAAATATCTTTAGAAGGGGAACCTTGGATTTCAGTAAAGCACTCAATTAGTTTAAAGTTGTTTTTAATAGCAAGTGTTTTGAAACATGGGTTTTGACAAAATGGTTATCAGTTGGAATAAAGTGATCAATCCGACTCATGATGCAAGAATTGAAATAAGAGACAACACGGCTGTACTCACGCCATCTCTTTTTAAATCTATCTGAAGAGTGCTACGGCTATTTGAGCTTGAGTTATGAGGAGAAAAAAAAACGGTGTGGAGCAAAGGATTTTGTCTCCACCTTTTTATTAATCTTCAGTATAGCAATTTGTTTGGGCAAAAGCTAAGTTCAACTGCCAAAACAATGGTTGTACTGATATCTTATTGGCTCAAGAAGGTTTTCCCTAACTTAAGGTGGACGTTATAATTAGATCGCCCCATGCAACAGGAATCTCTCTATACCGTGGTTTCCGTTGTCTGGGAGGGATTTTCTATCAACTAAGTAGGCAGGTATGTTATGTTATTTCTAAAGCGCAACTGTTACCCGAAGGTGTCCTGGCGCTATCTATAGAGAACCTCCCACAGAGCTCACCAAAAAAAGGCCGCAAATTAAACATTAAACATCCAGGTTTTTAAGGCTTTCCTGAAAGCCAAGAAATCCATACTATTTCGAAGCTGAAATGGGAGGGCATTCCAAGCTTTGGCTGCCCCCACTCGAAAACTCCTGCCTCCCCAGCTGACTTTTTTTTAAAGTGGGAACTCCTACCAATTTAGCTCCTAAGGAGCGCAGTGGTCTATTCGGAACATGCCACTGAAACTGCTGCTTCAGGTGTTCTGGGCCAATCTCGTGAAGAGCTTTGAAAACGGTGCAGATCTGATGTCACCAGAAACGGAGGCGAACTTAGGTGTCCCTGTGAGCAGTCTGGCGGACGAATTCTGTAGAAGTTGTAGTCTATGCAGCACACGCTCCTGGATATTAAGGTAGAGGCTGTTACAATAGTCCAGCCTTGTCATAGTCAATGCGGTCACTACTGTACGTTGATTTTCCTTTGGTACGTACTGTAGAATTTTCTTACAAGATCTCAGGACAAATGTGGCCTATCGTCAATCAAAACTCCCAGGTTTTTTACTTTCCTGGAAGGGATTGGAAGTAAGCCCAGCGAAGCTGGCCACCAACTTGGGGTCCAGAACTTGGGAGCACTGCCAAACAAAATGACCTCCATCTTGCTCGAGTTAAGTTTTAAGCAGTTTTAAGACATCCATATACCCACTGCATCCATACAATCATGAAATCGTAGTTCTGTCCCCCTCTCTTGCCCTGGTAGCAGAGACACCGCAATGTGAGTGTCATCTGCATAGGATGTCAGATCAAATCCAAAGGATCTGATTAGGGGTGCAAGTGAGGAAACGTATACATTAAACAGTGTTGGACTAAGAGAGGAGCCCTGCGGAACCCCGCAGGGCAGAGAGAACGGTTTGGAACAAAATGTGCCAAGAGACACTGTTTTCTGTCCGAAAGGAAGGACTTCAAAAGTTCCCATGCTTTGCCTTGTACTCCACATTCCCAAAACCGGTCCATCAACAAATCATGATGGACCGTGTTGAAGGCCGCAGACAAGTCCAGCATGTTCATTGCGGCCTTGCCTCCCTGATCTAGTACGGCCCTAATTTCTTCTGTAGATTTTAGCAGAGCGGACTCCGTACTGTGACCCGCTCTGAACCCGTGTTGGGTTGGATCTAGTACTTGAGCTTCCCGTAAGTATGTGGTAAATTGTGCATTCATACTTTTGTCGGCCAATTTAGCTGGCAGAGGGATACGCGAGATAGGACGAAAGTTATTAGGATCCTTCGGGTCCAGATTGGGTTTCTTAAGTATAGGCAAAATTGATGCAGATTTCCAGGCTATGGGGAAGTGTCCTTCCTTGAACATGGCATTTATGATAGCGGTCAGTGTTATCATAATCTGTTCTGGGGCTAGCCTTAAAACTGCCACTGGACATGGATCGTGAGGAGAGCCTGAATTGAAAGTGACTCACACAAGCAGCAAGTCTTTCTTCCATCATTTTAATCAGCTATTTGACAATCAGCTAAACTGTGTCAAGGAAGCTTAGCACTAGGGCTAGGATTTTGGGGTGAGATGTCAGGAGGAAGAGTGCAAGCAAAATTTAGGGAAGAGGTTTGAGTGGTGTTAGAAGGGAGAGTAAAGGGAGGTGTGATAAGCAGGGTCATGGGAAAGAGTGCATCTTTAGCCCATAGACAATGTCTATATGGTTAGCAGTATGAAGGAAAGCACAAGGACCGCACGGGGGCAGGCTGAGTGGTCAATTGTGAGCAGCACCAGGACAGAAAAGCAACAGAGTAGCCCACAAGGGCAGGTGAACAGTGGGTGGTGTCAGAACCAAGAGCACATTGGTAGCTCCAGGGGATGTATGTGCAGTGTCTAAAGTTCTTCAGAGGTGAACATCCTCCAGCTAGTATTGCTGCAGTTCCCATGCTTTTTCTACAAAAGGTGCAAGGTACAGAGAGCCCACATTTTGACAGCCCTAAGGCCACAGTCGGTGCTCCTTTGGAATTTACATTAACTGAAACATTAGCAGCAGTTAACATGCTCAAGCAGGGGAAGACTCCCTGCCTGGTCAAAATCCCAGGCGATTTATATAAATCTGATACTACTATTTGGGTCCCATACATTAACACCTACACTACTGCGGTCAGTGCCCCAATTCCTTTAACTTGGAAGGGAGCCGAGATAGTGCCCATCTTCAAAAAGGGAAGCCCCAACAATCAATCAATTTCCGTCCAATTAGCCTCCTGGATACCCTCCAGAAAGCCTTCTGTGAACAACTCTTGGATCGGTTAGGAGTGGATTGGCCAAAACAGCGTATTTTCCCCATTTGCAAGCGGATTTTAAATATTCTACCAGCTCTATTGAGCAAGTATTTAGATTCATATCGATCAAGTAGAAGACAGTAGACCTTGGAGGCGGGGATCTGTTTGTAGCATTTGTAGACCTCCACATGGCCTTTGATTTAGTATCTGGAGAGAAACTTTGGGCTACTCTCCATAAGATGGAGGTCCCAAATGAACTATAATCCGTTATTGTATGGCTGCATGAGGGGTATTTTGAAAGAATACATTATGGTGTCAAGGGCGAATTAACAGACCAAGTTATTGTTAACAAGGGGGTCCAACAGGGCTGTCTCCTGGTGCTCTTTTTACTCTACATTAACAACTGTTAGGGGGTACTTAAACAGCTGTGTTAATGACTCACCGGATATAGCTGATCAGAAAATCCCTGGACTCCTCTACACCGCCGACACCCTCCATCTAGCCAAAAACAGAATGGGGTTGTAAAATTTAGTAAATAGCTCTGTGCATTATGCAAAGATTTTGGCTTGGAACTTCCAAGACCAACATGATGGGGTACACAAAAAAAAAGAAAAGAAAGGCTATGTGGTGTGGTTACCCTGAACAATGACATTTTGGAAAGTATAGCGTAGATTGATTACTTGGGCGTCAGGCTGGCGTACTCTGAATCTTGACTCCCCCAGATAAACAAGAGCGCACAGATTACAACCCATCATGCAGAAGCGATTATTAGAATGTCAGGAAAAGCACTATGGCTTCCAGTAAATCCTGTGTTTGAAATCTATAAGATGCAGGCAAGGGGAGCAGCCCTATACAGGGCTGAACTCTGGGGGCAGGGTAACCTGAGCACTAAAGAAAATAACTTCCTTAAAACTATCACAAGGGTGGTGAAGGGATGCCTTTAACATTAGATCTCAGGATCTGTACAGTAGATGAGGTTGCAGCACTTAGACTGCTGCTGTTTTGGATGCAAGTATGGAGCAATAGCAAACTAAAATTCTATAGGTTTGGTCTTAGTGATGTTTAGTTGTCTAAGGAAGCTTTGCATACAATTGAGTGGTTGTGGAACATGAGGGGCGTCCTGTCGGAATTAGGACTTCAAAGGTTCTGGGACAACCCAGGATCTATTAAAAATAAAAAGCTATGGCTTTGGTTAAGCGAAGAAACTGGAGGTTGCATACTCACAGATAGAACAGGATACGGTCAGAGGCACACTGACCAATCGTTTCCTCATGTCCAAAGCTGCTCCCAACAGTGAAGAATTCTAGGACTTTATTGGGCCAATTCACACTCTCAGCCTGTTTTTACAGTTTAGATATGGCAATCTTTTTATTGCCGATTTTACTGCATGTTGGGCTTCCCAAGTAGATGGTTCAAGAAGATGAAAATGTTGCCCTACTATGGATAAAATAGAGTAACATCTACCTTTTTTCCTACCAAATACGCTCTTCCTAGAAGTAGGTGGATTGTCCCTTTAAGCAAAATTCAGACAGTTTTAACAGAGTTAATGCCCTCAGGATTTGGAAGAGCGAATCTACCCTAGTCTTAGTGGTCTCACTTTTCAACTTTAACTTTGCAGCTTGGGCCATTAGACAAAAAAGACTAATTAAAATGCGAATTAATCCATGGTACCCACTATGGAAACTGCATTTTTGCATTTAATTATTTTATGAATAAGTTACGATAAAATGTCCCCTTTAACTATATGCAATATTTTAATGTTTTTCATAATGATATGTGAATATTGTAGTGAAGGATTAGTAGTTATTTTATTTCAATTTGTCAATACATTTTAAAACTTTGAATATGCAATAGAGAGAATGTTAGCAATGGGAAGGAACCTTATCTTCCGATGGATACTTATAACCTCAGATTTCTCAAATTTAGAATAGATACCAAAGCAGGATCTCCAAAGATGGAGGGTCTGCGTAGTGAGTTTAGGCCAAATTATCCTGCAGGACTATACTGGCGAATTGCTTGTATGATCATGCCTGACTGATACGGCAGAAGTGCTTCATGAACAACGCCCAAGATGCAATCTGACCCAAGTAGAGTACAGGCACTCCACGTGCCAGCACAGTAGTGGCATCCTTGGCATTGGTAGACTCCTTCTGGAGACTCCTCTTTAACCAATACATTTCCAAAGACTATGCAACTTGTCAGAGTACTTTTCTGCACATTTATCTTTGCCCTATGTGAGCCCCTCAAAAAGCTGCTCGTCCACCCGATAATCTTTGGTCTATCAATGTAAAAGCTATTTTGAGTCCTAGCTACTGTACTCTTGTGGGAAAGTGCATCTTTTTTTACATGGTTTGCTCCTACATTTTGCCTGGAACATGTGATTTTGACTGAAAGTGCAATCGGTCCCTGCTAACCAGATTCCCAGTGCCAGATCTCTTTTCCAAAACTGTACCACAATTGTCACAACTACAGCAACCCCTTTAATTCCCTAGTAAGTGGTACCCCTAGTACCTAGGGCATTTGGACTGGAGAGGGTCCCCTAGGGCCGCAGCACCATTTGTGCCTCCCTAGGGACCCCTCACCAAGACAATGCAAAGTGCCATTGCAGGCTGCATGTCATAGTATAGAGAAAACTGAAGAATTGACATGGCACACATTTCTGTGTGCCATGCCCCCAGATACTGCATGAGGTAATAGTAAGTCACCCCTACTTCAGGCCTTGTTGCCATAATGCAGGGTGCACTATACCACATCTGTGGCTTAACTGCCAGAGTAAATATGACCCCACAAGATCAAAGTCTGTTCTTAGATATTAATGTGCGGAGGGAAGCCATGATGAGTACGTGGTCTGGACACCCGTCAATATGGGTTCTCCAGCACCATAATGGCTTCACTGTATCCAGGGATGTTTTGTACCAAACATCTCCTCTTAATAAATCCATACTGATGCGAGTATTGGATTTATTAATAAATGCACACAGGGGACACCTTGGAGGATCCCCTGAAAACCTGCCAAGTATTGGTGTGGTCTTTGACTAGTCTTAGCAAGCCTGCCACCACCAGAGATGTTTCTGTCGTCAGGGGGATGAACCTGTGCTCTCAGAGGCCAGGAACAAAGCCTGCTCTGGGTGAAGCTGCTTCACGCCACCTACAGGCCAGTATGGCATTCCAAGTTGGGAAGCTTCAAAGGTAACAGTCTTTGAAATGCAACCCCGGCACCTCCAGATAGTGGAGGATGTCAAACCCCCCTATCCTGCTCCACATTTGGCAGGGTGACAGGAAAATTTGTTAGATTAAGTTAGATTTAGTTTCATCCATCTTGTTTGAGAGGGAATTAGCGTCAAGGTTGTGCCACCTTCCCAAAGGAAGTGGTCACATAGAGGGTGTAGATACCCTAAAGATAGGTAGCCTATTGGCTACTAAACTTCTCCCCCTGTAAACTCCCCTAAATTTAGTATTTTGGTGGCACCCCTAGACCCTGAACTTTAGATTAGCTGCTGACCTGAGAACAGAGTACCTGCTACAGACTTTTGGGCACAAAACCCTGCTTGTTGTTTTAATGACTGCCATCGTGGTGGGCTGTCTCATCCTGCTGCTGTGAGGCCTCCAAGAACCCCATGTACCTCCAGTCCTCCGCCTATCGCCAGAGAACTCCCTTGAAGTAGAGGAGCTACTCCCCTGCAGTCCGCAGACACTGAACCTTCAGAGCTCAGCTTACTGACTTGCTGCTTCCTGCCAACACAGATGCAGCAACCGAACCAGAAGTGGTCAGATCTGTTCCCCCACCAAGTGAGAGGACACCAGGACCTACCAGAGCCATGCCGTAGCAATACCCTAGGTACCGGGCCGCCAGCAACTGAGACAAATAGTCCAAAACAGCACAGGGATGAAGCACCCGTCGGATGTCGAGACCCACTTTGTGAGTGGCCCAGCTGTCCAGAAATCATCCCTGCAATCAGCCTGCTCCGGACCCCGAAGACCAGCTGGTTACACAGAGCCCGGCTGACCCATCTGCTCTGCACCCAGCCTGCCCGGCCTGAGTATCAACAAACCAGCTGCACTCCCGTGGTCCTTAGGCCCTTGCAACCCGATCCATTGTTTGGGGGCTCCCCAGGACTTAAATGAGAGTTCTCATGTGTGTCTGTTTTAAGGTGCCCCCCCCCAACTGCGTAGCGCACCAGCTACCAAGGACCTCAGCACTCTACTCCTGGCCGAATCCGGGATGCTTCAGACGATCCGTTGGCGGAACACTGTACCTTGGCCTGCTGCTACCTTAAACTCCGAAGGTGAACCCCTAAAATAATTTTATAGGCATTTTTTAATTTTCTCCTATAAGCTATCATTGTGCGTAATTGCCGTTATTTTCCAAGCTTTGAAAAAACTTAACTAAAAAAGTACTTAATTGTGAACTCTTGGTCTTAAAAATTATATAAAAATCTTATTTTTCCAAATTGGTCTTGGATTTATTCTTGAGTGTGGTTCTTATTTAGTGCCTCTGGGAGTACAACAAATCTTAGCAATACCCTCTGATAAGCCTAAATGTTTGCCCACACTACCACAAATACAGCATTAGTATTATCTACTTTTGCCTCTGTGTACCAATCTGGAACCTACTGGACTCTGCACAGTGTCCTTCGTTTCAGTTCACTATATAGAAAGTCAGCTTGCTACAAGTATCTCCTCTGTTGAACGGTGAGATGGGGCAAAGAACATTGCAAGGGTGATGGCTAGCCCAATGTGAAAAGGAGTCACAACTTGTGGCAAGATGACTGCCCTGGTCCTGAACTCCATCTTATTCAGAAAAAAGGTGGTGGGCAGTTGCACTGAGAGAGCCTGCAACTCACTCACACGATGAGCTGAAGCGATCATGACATAACTCTCCTGGGCCAATCCCAGGCCACTATCATGAATTGGGCCCAGTCATTGTTGATCTTCAGAATTCTGATCAGAGAAGACAAAGACGGAAAGGCGTCCTGTGTTCCACCTCAGCTAAACTGCATCTCCTATGGAGGACCTTCGCTGAACCTCAAAACATAAATGTTTGGACACAGCACATTCTGGACGTGTGAAAATATCTAGTCCAGGTTCTCCCCACTGTCAGAATATAGGGTGTAGCTATCCCTTGTGGTCAGCCATATGCTACCAGCTGAGCTTGTCTGCCATGCCCCATGTGGTTCACAATCAGGAAGATACGCTGACCAGTCATCCCAACCACCTCCATAGACACAGAGTCTCCTGGCACAGGGTCCAGGATCCTCTCTCCTCCATACCTTGTTTGTATCAGTACCATATAGCAGCACAGCCTCCTCTGAAACCTGGATGAGGTATTACAGATTTCCTTGGTGCTGGGTCCACTGAGACTTCAGATTCTATTTCAGAGCCTGCATATGTCACCTGGACAAGCAAGAGGCCAACTAACAGGCCTGGAAGCTTCAGGGATGCTCTCACCAAGATCCAGAACCGAGGCTGAAACATCAGGACGATAGCCCAAATATCCTAGACTCACTGTGATGGACATCTTTTATAAAAAGAAAATCTCTGTGAAGAAGTCATTTGTGACTTCGACTCGTTGATTGACTGAGAACCCAAGCTATGTCAGGAGGTCTGCAATTATCTGGGCATTATCTACGATGGACTGCAGGAAGACAGACTTCAACGCCAGCCATAGATGTAGGGCAAAACTGGTATAAACCACCGCCTCTTTCGTGAACACCCGAGTGGCACTGAGGCGCAGGTAACATCTGTGGGACTTCAGGACAAGGAGATTAAATAATGCATCTTGCAGGTCTAATCCTAACATCTAGTCAACCAGTTACAGGGTAGACAAACTGGGCCAGGGTGAGCATTGTGAATTTGTCCTTTCAAGTAAAGGCATTCAGAGGGCGAAGATCTAAAATAAGACGAAGGCCTCCAGCCTTTTTTGGTAGACAACTCATCCCAATTTCCAAATCCTGAACCCTCTAGATGTCCTTTTGGGCAACAGAGCTTGCATCAAGGTCGATAGGTGGTCGCCTGTAAGCCACTGTAAAGTGGGAGGTAGTTGTGGTGGGTCAGAAAGAACTGGAAAGGCATAGCACTGTTGGACGACATGAAGGACCCATCTATTATATGTGATGGATTGCCACCATGTGAGAGAATGTTCCTGCCTCCTAGAGGGTGGTTGTGCACCACAAAGGGAAAACCTACGCAGCTTGGAGGATAATGCCACAAGGAGGGGAAATGGCAAGATCGGTCCCCCCTGTGATCTGCAAACTGTTTGCCTAACCCTGTCCCAGTAAGGACTGAGGTGATTGCAGTGAGGTCTGGGAGGGTTGTAGTTGCCTATATGCCAACCTGTGGAGTAGCATCAGAAAGGAAAAAAATTAATGAGGAAACTGTCTGGCATTGATGGGTCATGAAAAATGAAATAAGATGCAGCTTACTGGTGATAACTTAGACTTCAAACTCTCAGGAATAAGAACCTGCATAACAAAATCAGAGTCGCATGGTGCCAGTCTGGGGAATCTGCCCACTCTCCTGGTCGCCGGTGGGCTACAGCAAGGCTTTGGCCAAGTGCCCATAAGGGTGTCAGTTACAGATTCTTTGAACAGGGGAATAAGGGCTCAGAGGAAGCAGGCCCAGATTCCAAGCCTTCGAAGGACATTGATCCTAACTTTACCAGAAGGTTGGTGTAGGTCGAGGGCCTCAGCACCATGTCTAATTATCACAGCAGAGGAAGCACTTACTTTTGTTGGCAGGGAAAACAATCCTGTATCAAGCCCAGCGTAAATCTATGTACAAGCGGTCAGCATAATGTTGAGGCAAATGATTCCCACCACCACCACTGTCATTTCCAGGTGGTGGTCAAATCTGCTCAGAATCAAAACCAAAAAGATGGTGGAGCCTCAGCAGTAGATGGTGTATGGTCTGAATCAGGCGTAGGGGAACCGGTGGGATGTAGTGAAGTTAGTGCAGGACCTCACTCATTGACAAGAAGAATTCTGCATAACCTACATGATGCAGCATGCTACCCATGCAGGCAAGCACTTCAGCCAGGGTCTCCAAGCACAATAGAAATGCTGCAATACATTAGAATGCCCATACATTCAATTAAACACTCAATTCAAAGGCAGACTTTGTCTTTGCCAATACTTAACTTAAGCATTCAACTCTACAAAGTGACGGTATTTATAAAACGTCTATGCAACTGCTCTAGTGTGACTATTTTAAAATGATGTAGAGGAATCATGGACGATTCTGGAGGTAGTCTACATTTTAGAACATCGTCTGTATGTTCTCTAACTGTTAAGGCATGTCACAAATGTAATCAAATATTTACAATATAAGTTTTTACTGACTCCGCCGCAGTGTGGAAACTGAAGTGAAAGATAGATTACAATTAACGTCCAAAGCAAAGAATCAATCTGATGAAGCGGACTATCAGGCCGGAGCTTTTAATTCATATTTCAGGTACTCCCAGTGTACATTTCTCAAGCAACATTTATGAGAACGTTAGGCATAATGGACAGCTTAAAAGGGCGCTTACAAATCCAAACCCCAAATCTCACGGACAAAAACAGTCATCAATTAAGGGTAGGTGCTGCTGCTCCTAGCTTATCCAGAAATTCTCCAACACTACATGCTACATCTGTACTTAGACGGCCAAGGAAACAGTGGCAGGTAAACTGGGCTCCAGGATGTTTGACTGGATGGGGAAAGCACTGAACTCTCAATTTTTCTGTCAAATTCTGGAATAGAGGATGCCCCCTATGAAAGTCTTTTCTATGTTTTTTCCCTCTAATTAAACGTATCTAATCTTCCAATATAAATGAACTGGGGAAAGGGGACAATTAATATGGATACTTAAAGTCTATATCTTAAGAAAGGATGGATTCAACATATTTTTATGACAGTGTGTCACAAATACTTACCTAAACAACTCTGGAGCTGGAGAGTTGTTGGAAGACAAAACATCAGGCGGGAGATGTACAAAGGAACAAATAAGGAATCTATTAAATTCTTGGACACTGCAAGTAGGCTCAAATTTAATAGACATTATTGGAAAAATTGGCCACATTAGAAGGATGAAAAACATTTTGTTATAAGATGACACTTATTCTGTTTATTTGTTGTTGTACCTTCCTTGTTTTATGATTTCAAAAAATAAAATTTAAAAAAAGAAAAAGGTGGGATGGGTGTCAGGAGTAAAATCAGTATATTTAAGAACAACATTTCACCTGCCATGCTATTTTAGCCAAATCTCTATAGACTTTAGATTTGTCATAGGTTAATTAATGTTTGGGCCAAAGAAACGAACCATACACCCAACACAACCTACTTATCATGTATTTAATTGCACCAAACATTTTTTTTTTTTATGTGGGCTTGCTGCCTAATGAAACAGATTCATCTACATATCACCCAGAGAAATCCAAAGCCACTTTCCTTTTTAGGTTGAGCATTCGAGACATCTTGTATATATTTTAGTACATACTTTAGTGTATGCTTACATGTGTATGTACTTTGTGGGCTCTGGAGATCAGCCCTAGGACTTGTCTGCTTCCGCTTAGAGTCTTGTTTTCTGTTCGACTGCCTCTATATAACTGTCTTGATAGAAAATGACCAGCAGAGGTCCGTAAAATACCAAAATTGCCTAGTGCTGAGGGACTTTTTTATTTTTCAGGCGACTGCCTCTATGTAACTTTCTTGATAGAAAACGACCAGCAGAGGTTAGTAAAATACCAGAATCACTTTAGCATTCTCTCTATTCCAGTCCATAGATATGGTCTTCCACAAGCACCCGTAGACAATATTTTTTTCAAATCTTGTATTTTCAGTGATATGACCACCGAAGGCCCTGCTTTTATATTAAAAACAGCTTTGGACTAAACCATTTCCCGCTGAAAGGCAATATTTCTCTCCATTTGTTCCCATACCTGATGTGTCACGCAGGTTGGTGCTTACTTTCCCTCCATGTTAAAGAACAGTAGATGTTTCAGCGCCCAGCCTAATGTGCTGCATAGCTAAATACATATAAGTTCCCAAAGGCAAGACCGAATACATTGCAAATGCTTGTTCTAGTAATTCTGGGTGCATCAAGATAAGGCATTCGCTAGATGAAAATTAAGCTAAGGAGAGTGCTGCGCCCTTCCCCTCCCACTTCCCACCTTTCATGCCCTGTTGGAAAACTGCATTTTCTTGAGCATAGTCGGGACTATGCTAAAAATGGACAAATACGATCTCACATTACTTCTCCTTATATTACCATTAGCATTCATCCCAACCAGCTGGCCAAGTTGCATGAAACTATTTTACCAGAGCTTGAAATGAGCACAAGCCAAGTACCCTGAGCTGCAACAAATGTATTGTATTTCTAAATGAGATCAGAAACCTAACACTCCAAGAGTGTTGCATGTAATCAGCAGCTGTCCCTAGGAGCAACTGAGTGTAACAACAAAGTGTATATCACCAACTAGCAACCCACCCAAAACACCCCTTCATTAACCTTTCAGAAAATTTATGTTTGCAACACAGATTTCAAATTGCTACAGTTGAAAAGCAAACCTGAAGCAACACACGTATGATCCAGAAATCAAGGATAGACCCATCTAAAGCTAGTGGCCTGCTGTGTGTTTGCAGGTCTGTTACTCAGGGGTGGCCCTGACACCCAACCGTCACAATACTACCCATCGATCACAGAACTGATAACTGTATAGTCAAAACCTTCCAGTAAAACGAGTGGAGTCCAGAATCAGCGTACAAAATAATACAGATGTCTACTCACAGACAAGCCGCATAACAATATTTTGGCAGTTAGTGCTTCCTTGGTATATGGACTAATTCATTGTATATGCACAATCCAAGTGCCATCATTCGAACCCCTTCCAGGCAAGACCTGAAACATGACAGAGCGCTCTCACAGGATGTTCCCCTATGGGTTTTTTCTATTTATGGTTTCATAAGGTACGGTGTTGATACACCATTCAGTGGGAGATGTCCTTTTACAGAAGTGGATGCTATCTATTGAACTGCCACTTTGCAGCGATTGTAAGCTTTTGAGGCCTCCAAGCACAAGGAATGAAAAATACAAGCTATTACTTGGGAAACGCCTTTATGGAGTGTCACTGGAGCCCTTCTTGGGGGCTCATGTTCGATGTTATTATTAAAAGGTACAGATGCATCAACCTTTCATGAAATGTAGGCACTGGTTGTCCAAAAATGAGACAAGGAACCTGTGTATTTGTTAAATGCCATTCAGCGCATTTGAGGGCATGAGAAGTTGTGGGTTTTGAAGAGTGTCATTTAGCCTTGAAGAAGTCCCAACTGCTTATTAGAATGAAACACGACTATCTTTCATCCTGTTGCGAAATGAAATGAAGGATCTTTTTAGAAACATATTGAGTGTTCTGGACTCGTGGCACTTCGGATCTATGTTGCTGAATTTTTTGAATGGATCAACATTTTAATTAATTGAATATTTAGCTCATGTGGCTATCCTTAAAATCTGTACAGATCTGTCCGTTCAAGGACATATACTGAACATTCCTAAACACCAGTGTATAAAAGGTTAAGATCCAAAGGAAATCTTGCATGCAACCAAAAAATGTACTGGTTACGTGGTTCAAACATCTTTTACATGCATGTGATGGCATTAGCTTACCTTGACAACGGGGGACCAGATTTTTTGCAGGAAAACACTAATACACACTCTAAAGTCAGTCAAGTGTACAACATTTTTATTTCAGCTTAGCAACAATTTATTGAGACAAAAATAATCAGAACAAGGGAAGAAATGGCATCCCAATTTAATCTGTCACAGAAGTCAAAACACAAATCGAGTTGAATTTGAACAAATGAAGGGTTTCCACATTTACTGTGAAGTAATATTAAACAAAGAAATATAATTTATGCAACTTCATCTATTTTGACAATTCAACATTTTTATTCTTTAGAAATTGTCTGCTTTTTGACATTGGTTAGTTGCTCAGCTCATCTCAGAAGTGAAGACATGTTTCACACTTCAGTCATATGATCATGTGAGCCTCTACATATTTAATGTAACATTTCAAAGACTAATTCATTTTATAAATGAAGTGGATAATACAAACTTCGGTTATTCTATACAAACATTAACATACAAGAGTTTCCTTTAGTAATTATTAAAGATAAATGGCTGCCATAATAAAGCCATAGGAAAGGCAGCAGGTTGTATAGTTACCTCCTTATGGGCAAAATCCCTGCCCCAAAACTATGCAACCTACTACCTCTTCCTAGGAGCCCACTGTGTCTTCATCACTTCTCCAAAACGGGTGCTGAACAATGACATAAAAATTAAACATTTTTTCCCAAAATATTACCATACAACCAAACAGGTAGATACAAAACTTTCAAAGTGCAGAAGTCAGAAGATGACAACTTCAACACGAAAACAGAATTTCAAGTTTAAAAAACTACTACAAAACAAGGTCTCTATCAGTATTCTGGTACACCATCAACATGAGTCCTATAGCTATTCGGGAATATAAACAAGGTGACCTGAACTTGAGAAGCCAGTTCAAATAGCAATTTTAGAGATTTCTCCCATTGGTAGGCGAGCGAGTACTAAAAACAAGACAGTTGTCACACTTTGCTTTTTCTTGATTGGTAATCGATTTTTAAAAACTGCAACAATTACTCGTAAATAAAACTGAGAACTGTAATATTCTGAAGGTTAGGGATGTTCATCTATAAAGCCGAAGTTGGTCTACTCAACAGGGAAGGCAATAGATTGTATAGTTATCTCCAGAATAAGGTAAAATCACTACCTCACAACTATACAATCTACTACCTCACTCCGCTAGAGCAAATGGTATATGCAAATAATTTGGATCACATCCTAATTTTCAAGGTGCATTTTTTCATGACTTATTCATTGCACAAGCACTTACACCATCTGGTGTCAAACAGTGTACAATAAAATAACTATTACAAAAATTCACTTAGCCACACTGATCTACCTTGACATTTACCTTGACTGTGGTAAAAAGACTTTACCACACTGTAACCTGGCTCCACTGGAATTTTGTCGTCTACTTTGACACTTTGAGAAAGACAGTAGATTGTATAGTTATCTCCCAGCGGTGGGTATGACCCTAAAACTATACAACCTACTACCTCATCCCACAGTACAAACATCTTTCATCATAGCTTGAACACGAGGAGTTTTTTTTTTTTTTAAGGCTACAGCTGTAGAAACAATAGTAGAAAAACCTGTATAGAAACAAAAATTCAAAGAACATTTTTTCATTGTGACTTAATTTAAAATAAAGTGACCCTCATAAAATTTAAGGTATTTTGCAAACATTTTGAAAGATTTGCATGATCATCTGAACAGTCAGCAGAGAGTGAATAGCCTAGGTTCTGCTAGGTAAACTTTAGTTAAACTTTTTTGCTAAACTGCATACTTAAATAGAGGCAGAACTATTTTACAGAAAATTTTATAAGACTGCTATCAACCAACAGAAGAACATGCTTTCAGCAAGTCTAACCAAAACATCAGTGAACCCACTGTTAAGTATTTTCTGGAAACATTAAACACAGATTGTTGGCTATTTTAAAATAAGGCTGGTTACAGGTTCCTTAATTGTGGCAAGCCAAATGCCTTCGTGTTGGTAAATCAAAAAGGTTAAAGCTATTACCCTAATAAAAACGTCTTACTTCACGGGTGCTTAATCGGTGACCTCTGATTTAACGTGCAATAACATATCTGCACAAAACTATTGCAAAGGAAATCGTTTGGCCAACTTTTTCTGACACAAGTACTTTAAAAGCATACTGTGAAAATGACAGATTACAAAAAATGTAGGTTGTGAAAATGACAAATTACAAAAACTGTAGGTTGGTGCATCATTCTGAGAAAGTGTTTCAAGTTCACATCTCAACATAAAATGCTCTACGATTTTAGCACAGAATTGAGCTGGTTGTTCCCAAATAGATGCCTCACCTGAAGGTAGGAACTCAACTTGTAATTAATTCTTCATACTTGCCACAAATACCACATACAGATCAAAGCCAGTTCCTTGCCTTCAGCACCCTACAACGAAATAAAAAAGTTTTTTCAAAAGAAGATACGAGACACAAAAAGTTGTCATATTTTCAAACACGGTTACATTGAATTTTTCCAACAGTCCATTAACTCACTTATCTGCAATAAGGAATGTTGTAAATACGAGAAAAATAATCCTTTGAGCAAAGCACTGATAAAAATACAAAAGCATTCAACGAATAGTTATATACACATACTGAAAAACCAAAGGTTAAAGGGCTGTTTTATTGTGGTGAAATGTAAATGAACTAGACCATTGAAGTGGACCAGTTGATGTTCTAACTCGCACCCCTGCCATGCAGTGTTATCAACGAGGTTGCGATGATATCAATGAGGTCTTAGAACATGCAGGAGAGATGTAATATGTGAGATAATTAGTAAAGTTTGGCAAATGTGCAATGTATAGTTACTTAAGATAACTATAACTGGTGAATTTCAGTGGTTTTGTTAATTTTTTTACCCAGGCAAGTAAATTCCAGAGTGACAAAGCATTTTTTACTTTTGGATTAGTAGCTGTGCATGATCACTACTGGTAATCTTAAATATGGCACCCACTAATCTGGTCTGAGGTGATTACTATTATATTTCTAATAATATCTGTAGCTCAGGCGGATTTTCATTGAACATAAATAGCTCTTATTGCAGAAAATGTTGGAGACTTCTGATCCCATGGGTCTCCCACAGCACTTGGGTTGCAGACTGTATTGTCTCCTGAACTCCACAGGAGCAGAGCACGGTAGTGAGGGAGACGGTGCCTGGCCAAATTACAGAGGAAGGTCATCAAAAACGGTGGAGTTGAAGGGAGGTGGGCGTCCACAACAGACACTAATTTATCGTTCCAGGGGCTTGCCGACAGTATTTTCACCGCGCGTATTTGGGGAGATGTAGCTAAAAGGAATTTGGAAGAGTCCTTTGAACCACACGTAACCCCAGATTGTTATTTGCTTCACAACCAGTCTCTGGCTCTCTAGGTACTCTCGGAGACCCTCCATGCCGTTATCTGTGACCTTTGGGCACTGCTAGCAGGCAGTGGGTTCTGCAAGTAGCTGCAGGCAGCTATTACTTTGCATCGCTTTCAGCCCTCCGCACAACACTTGATCTTTGACTCTCCTCCACAGTTGGTTCCTGGCCTGGTGCATATCAGAGTCCTGCCTAAGCAGACTATCGTACACCCGCAAACTAAAAGCCATTTGCACCTTAATGTGGGGTGTTAGTAGGTGGGATGATGGTGTTGCTCTCATGAGAGATGGGGAAGCAGCAGGGCTTTCACCCCACCAGATTTTATCTCACTGATGCAAGAAAGCAAAGATAAAATCAGAGTCCTGCACCTGGATAACCAAGTTACTACTTTGGACTCATGGCTTTTTGTAC
Organism: Triturus cristatus; assembly: GCF_964204655.1. Lineage (NCBI taxonomy): Eukaryota > Metazoa > Chordata > Amphibia > Caudata > Salamandridae > Triturus > Triturus cristatus. Next base: position 140,332,633 of record NC_140592.1, read on the forward strand.
TTTTACAATGTAGTGAGGGTGAGACTCAAAGCCTTACTTTCATGAGGTGGTAGTGGTTAGAAACCCAGCCTTAATGATAAATTGAACAACTATTAAGCCATAGGTCTGCATTGATTCCCAACGTTAGTCTTTGTCAATCTTGTTTTGTCATGGTTTTTTACATTAAAAAAAAATATAAACAAAAAGATGCATTAACCCCTTCGACGCGCTTGACGGAACGGTTCCGTCATGCACGTCGGTTGGGCTGTGCTTATGACGGAACCGTTTGTCATGGCCCCGCCCGCGCACGGAATCTTCAGCGTGGCGCGGAAATCCGCGCCGCGCTGAAGGGGTTAATAAGTATGCATTAATAAAAAAAAACGAAGAGCAAAAATATTTTTGGTCTCAAACCTTGCCATAAGAGTGCCTGGTACTGAAGGGAACTATGTGCGAGATGGGCTAGTTGTGAAAGAAGAATGCAGTCACTCATAGTAAAGCTAGCCTATAACTGAAGTAGAATGACCAACTCACTTAACCATGCTGGAATAGGCAGAAGACAACAATGTGAATAACATATAAAACACATAAAGAGGGCTGGCCAATGCCACACATAAAACACTGAATAACTTTAATATCCAAGCAGTGCTACACTTGAGACAAATAAGAGAAATCGCCAGCAAGTAAATTAAACTGGATCTAAAGAAAAGAAATAAGGGGCTTGCTCCTTCTGGAGCAGAAATAAACAGCAACTATTTTTTAGCTCCTGCGCGCTAGGCTCTACACTTTCCTAAATCTATGGCTTTTTGACCAATACTATCCTTTCCGAAGGAGCAAGGCATGATTCTATGATTCCTAGAACTAGTCTAATCTCGGTTTTTTGTAAGGACTTTTTTCCTGCAATGAATTCAGATTCTTTGATGACAACAGAGAAGATTGAGCACCTGCACTAGACGTTTGTGATTGCATGGTTAACTGGGCTAACCAGAATTTTAAAAAAGCATGGACAGAATGGCACAGGTTTTCCAAGATATGAAGAGGACATTTCCCCTAACAAATATTGTAGTACAGTCCAAGAGAGTGGCGGCCTTTGATTTTATATAGGACTGGCAACATTCAATCTAGAGGGTGATGCCTATGTACACTACTTCTGCTTTGACTTCACTTTTCGAAGGGAGTGGGTGAATTAGAGGGCATTTTCAGCTAAATTAGATTTTATAGTACCAAAATTAACTTTTTACTTTTTCTATTAAATGCAAACAGCAGTAAATGTTCTTCCACATCTAGAGGTTCTTCTGGACTTCATTATAAAAATAAAAACATGTATAGAAATGGATTCTAGCATCTCTGACAAACTCGGGTAAAAGTGTTAACGTAAAATAAATTCAATAACAGCAAATGTAAAAAGGAAAATAAAGAAATTAACTAGCATCCCTCTGTTTTCTAGTTTAAGGTATACCTTTAACTCTGTTTGAAACTATGCTAATTCTATTCACAGAACGAGAGAAGATAATTCAACAGTTTACAAGTGGATCTGTTTCAGGTGTAGAATTCAGTTGATTTCAATGACGTTTTCTTCCACATATCAGATTCCAATCTTCAGTTAAGGAGGATTCTTTTCTCTAGCATGATTGTTTAACATGACTTGGTAAAGGAGGCAGCATATTTCTGTTCTCTTTTCAGTTATACAATATACTAAAACAGCAGAGCCCATAATCCTTTGAGTGCAATTAGACTTTCAGAACAAAGAATCTTAATTAGCCCAGCATAGGGTGTTTAACCACCCCATGTGCTCTCCTTGGGAGGGTTTCTTCCATGCAACCAATTCAAAGATGCATGTGTTAATTCGGCTAGTAAACCATTGAGATTTTTGCATGTTTGAGGGGGGGGGGGATTAAAGGGAGGAAGGTGCGTGGGTATTCTCACATGTATCCACCTTAAAGATTTTGACATAAAGGAACGCAGTGTTAGCCGATTACAGAGAAGTCTCTATTCTGATTACAGAGATAAGTCTCTATTCTGATAAGTAGTTGCCTTCAGAACTCCACGTTGTCTCTTATATAGGCATGCAACTGAATACGTGGGGCTTATGGAATGAATAAAATATAAAACAAAAAAAAAAAACAAAAAAGAATCCTGGGTTCTAGAACACAGATCAAGGAGTAACTTAAATGCAGTTTTGTCTAGACCAATAGAGCATTTTGATGGTTTGGCTCTTACGTATTCAGCCTCATCTAGGATTGCAGGATTGATTTGTAGTGTTAAGTTTGATTGGTAGAAACTGTTTTGCAAAATAAGTTGAAATTTAACGTCCCTAGGGTCTCTCAAAATGCAAAAAAAATTGATTCAATGGAATGGGCAAAATCCTCGGTTTCAAAATCAGAATCATATTCTACATATTCTAACCTTGGTAACTTTGAATAATATTCAGTAAGACGAGAAAAGGAACAGCACATGGTAGATCACTTGCATTTAAAGGGGGAATACAAGGCACCAGAAAGAGAGGTTCCAATCAAGATACATGGTATGGCATAAACATTGATAGTAATAAAGGAAGACACCATATAAATGTAGTCTTTCAATTTTCTTCAACCGAGATTGTATCAGTGGAAAGAAAGCTAACAAATTGCAAAGTACTAACTGCGCCCATAGTACACTCTTTCCAGCTCCAACCACTCACTGTTGCATTGGGTGATTAAAATAGGTTATAAGTAAAGTATAAGTGAAGTCTCACTCATAATATTTACTACTGTGGGTAGACTGTGGGCGTCGGGGCATTTATTTGTTAGCTAGAATATTTACAGGATCTTTCTTTTTCTTTTCAGGTTGTAGTCAGTTACAGGCCTTTGAATTCTCCTTCCTAGCATATAGGACTTAAACCCCCCCCCCCCCTTTGAAAGTGTTAAGTCTTTTATCAGTGTCACAACTTATAGGGGCCTACTCACCTCTTTGTAAAGTATGGAGGATAAGGGCATATTCCTGTCAATTATAGCCTTTTGTGTAAGTAACTGGAGCTGAATGCTCTAGACAGGGACTGCACTACCTATGTACACTCAAAAGTGAGTATGTAACAAATTAAACAAAGCTTATGAAATACTTGAGATGACAAACTAATAAACATCATCAAGACCAATGTATATATCTGGTTCGTCCATGAACATTCGCATATCTGAAAAACGGATCAGAGTTTCTTCTTGTTGAAGTGTTGTTTAATCACACTCATTTCAAAGTGAAAAAGTTCATGATACAATGATCCAAATCGAATGAAGAATCAAATGACAAAGCTCAATTTTCCCAATGCCTTTCGGGCGTAGAATTCGCCCTTCTTCAGGGGATATCTATGAATGAAAACAAAATGATCGAATTAAATGATTCAAAGGAAACTATTAACAAAATAAAGGATGGAAAGGCTCAACGCCACCAAACAGTTTTTAGACGAAGTCAGGAGGTTGAAAGTTAAAAGCACGTCACCAATAGAATTGAGAAAAGCTGCTGTGTGTACAAGGAGGGGTAGCGGCTTGTACAGTGCGTGAGAGCAAAAAGTGGATAAAAATCACCGTGTGAAAAAAGCTATAAGACAATACATACACAAATTGCTTCAGAAAACACTACCTATAAAAGAATGATGGAGCTGGTTTCAACTGCGTGGCTGAAACAGTGAAATAAGGTTGCCTTCAAGAAAATAAGGAAAGTGGCCCATAGGTAATTAGCGGTGCTGAGGAGCAGACCGACAGTTGTCGAAAGTGTGGAAAGATGAAAGACTATGAAGTAACTCACCGAGCGTTTGCGGAACGCTTAGGACCAGATTGCTGTGGGAGAACGGCTGCGTGCGGTTGCACGAGCGTAATGGCACTAAGGGACTTGGCGTTGTGCAGAAATGGACCTGGAGAGAGCGTAAGGATTGAAGGTTAAAAGTTGTCTTATGTGTATCTGAATGCTCGTGAGATGAGGCCTGTCGAGCAAATGTCATAGGGGAAGTTACCTTGTGCAATGCTCTCTAAATCCGCGCTCTGAATCCGAAGAATGTCGAGGTGATAAAGCGAACTGGAATCTGTATATAGCAACGGCGTCCAGACCACGTTAGCGTGGGGAGGTGCCGGTACGAAAAAATAAAGGATGGACTGAGGGGAGTGTAGTGGACGCAAGTGAGCGGCCATCTTAGGTTGGGAGATGTACTGGTTGAAGATAACAGCGATTGTGGAAGAAAAAAGGTAGTGAGAAAAGAAATAATAGTGGAACAGAATAAAAAGAAGAACTAAGGAGATCCCGAACACCAAGAGAATTCTAGAATAAGATCTCAGCTGAAATGAGAAAATAAAAGAGTGAAAACGGTTAGGCTTGTCCGTATCATACATGTGGACAATGACACAGTATTCTGCCTATTTACAATCTATTGCGTGGTTGCTTACAATGATGTCGTATCCTGCCTATTTACAGTCTATATGAGAATTACATACAGGCATGCTGTCTGTGTAAGTCAAATGTAGATGTCGACATGTAATAACACGCGGATAACGCTAGTGCATGGAGGATAAACATGAGTGTAGGAATGTGCGCACATTATGTGAGCTATTATAATGCATGATCAAAAGCTCAACAATTACAATCTGCGGTGTCCCACGTGGTATCCCAATGACTACTTAACTCTGTATCAATTGGATGAGCGTAATGTGAACTTCCTCTCATATAGCTAAATGGAAATGTCGGCATATGCCGAAGTATTAGGTGTAGGTAATGGAATGTGCTTGCCTGAAAAATGTGTGACTCCCAAAAAAATGTAAATAAGACTTAGAGTGATGGTGGACTTACTGAAAAAAATTGCTCTAGTGCACTGGTTAATAACCCTGACCTCCTTCTGTTCACGAATATGGAGGGAAATGTTACAAGAAACATGCAAACTCAATCTTATCATTGAGACCCTTGGGACTCAAGGTATTGAGATACCGAATCCAGAAGGATTCCCTCTGAACAATGAACTTGCTCATGTCACGATCATTATGCAATTTAATGACTTCAATCACACTGAATTTTAGTTGAGCGATCGTGTGATGAGCATCACACCAATGATTAGCAAGTGGTGAAGTTGTAGATCTGGTACGAATACGGCTTTTGTGTTCCGTGATACGGGTACGTAGGGATCTTTCAGTTTTACCTACGTAATATAGCCACAGGGGCATCGGATAATGTATATCACGTTCGAGGTATTGCAGTTGGCTGTGAAATGAAATTTGACTGGCTTGCCCGACCAGGGATGAGCCATAGATGCACCCGTGATGACATTATTGCAATGGGAACAGTTTTAACACTTAATCATGCCCTTCGGTACCCGATTGTTAGTGGGACCACATTTCTTAAGAAGTTCCTTCAAGCTATTGGAGCGTTTGTACGCAAAAATCGGTGGGTTTTTAAACAGATCTCCGAAGTCTGGTTCTGCCTGTAGCAGATCCCATCTGTTTAGTATAGTTTTTTTGATGGCAGGCGAGAGGGTAGAGAACTTTGAGACATAGACCTCTCTAGTTTGTGTAAGTTTTATTTGTCTGTCAAGTAATGTGGACCTAGAGACCTGATTGAGTCGTTCAACCGATGACTCTATGAGTGTCCTAGGATATCCACGTGCCAAGAACTGTTCTTTTGTGTCTTCGAGAGTAGTGTGCAATTGTGAAGTATCTGAAGTGATGCGCTTTATTCTCAAAAATTGAGAATAAGGGAGATGTCTTTTCAAGGACTGCGGATGAAAGCTGTCATAAAGGAGCATGTTGTTGCGGTCCGTGGGTTCTTTTTAACAGAGAGGTGGTGATCTTATTAGACGTCAATTCAATATGTACATCAAGGTACGTGATGGAATGTTTGTCCAGTGTGTATGTGAACTGTATTCTAGGATTACAGTCATTGAGCGATAAAAGTTTGGTTTCCAAAGTATGTTTGTTACCTTGCCACATAATGAAAATATCAATGTATCTACGATATATGATGAGGTTATCAGTCCATTCCCTGTCATTCAGGATGTTGTCTTGTTCGAATTTCATCATGTATATATTTGCGTAGCTTGGAGCTCCCGCAAAACCCATGGATGTACCATTAATAGGATTCTCAAGAATCAGAAATAGTGATGGGTTGCTTCGACCATGTTCTGGATGGACCCCTTAGACTCTTCACTTTAAGATCTGTGGGCTGTGCATCCACTGCCTTGGTTGACGTATTACAGTCCTTTTACTGAGCTGTCTGTGAATCTCCTCAACTGAGATGCCTGTGAGATCCTCTTAGGCTGTCTCGACACTGCATGGGTGTTAGAATGCAGATTCTCTATATTAGATGCAGTGGTAATTCTTCGGTCCTCCCTCCTTCCCATATGGGAGGAATCCAAAAAGTTGCTACTGCAGCTGGTAGCGCTTGCGCTGTCACTATAGACATGATCAACATCAAGCCTTATTTATAAAAATCTGTAAGAACGCATATGCACCTCTTCTATTCTTACACTCCCCACAATATCCATGCTTATGTACTGTGAAGCCAGACAAAACACTTCTACTCTGCCTCCGAAGATCACGCACTGCAATTAATTTTTTTCACCACACATCATACAAACTACAAACATCCTTCCAACCAAAATTTTATAGGACACTCAGGAATACAATAAAAATCAGAGTGTTATATAGCTTGTTACTCAACAATCCACAACCCTTTTTCAGGCATCGCAAGGAGTATGAAATGTGCTTTATTAATACCAACAAAATACAAAGGAACAAAAAAGGTGGAAAAGAAGTGACGGAACGAAATAAGGGGCATTTATGGATTATGGACCAGATTTCATTTTATGAGTGTATGTTCCTCAATCAGGCACTACAGTGGCTTGATACAGGATACGCAAGTTTGCTTTTTACAGTTTTCAGTGATATTAATCCCTGCAGAGGCTGCTCTTAACTACTGTGGTCAGGGGGGAATCATCCCAATGGCTGTTGGAAAGTCCTGAAATCAAAAGTGCAGCCTTATCGTTATCAAAAGCCCTTCCCAACAATTGGTAACGCAACTGGCAAGGATCCCCCCTACCAACCTTTACGACAAACTAAGAAAATCTAAGATCTATAGAGGTGTGTCAACATATTCCTTGCAACCCATCTGCCTTAGGCAAATCTGAAGTTCTACTAGGGCACTCTGGTCACCAGTGATTATGTACTTCATACTTCACTATAATGTCATACACTGGTATTTCGAATAAAAGGAAAAAAACTTAAGTTGTGAATGTATTACTGAATTTCAAACCAATTCATCCTGAATTTTAAACCAAAATTGACTCCTTACACCCATTCATGTACGTATGGTGATATTAATTTTGTTTATATCTTCATGTTTCACTCAACATTGTTAACTTAGCTAATGCATATTCATTGTATGTGCTGAAATATCTGCTTTACATTTTGTACAGTATAAATAACGTAATCTCCCATCGAAAGTTCATGAACAGTCGTACCAGCAAAAGCTGCATACGAGCTAACAGCAACAGTATGTGGCAACTGTTTGGACTACTTAGAACAAGGAAGATTGCAATCCCTAGTTCTGCACCATCAACCACAAGCTTGTGGATATGCAATGCATGAGGAACCCACCGAGACTACTCCTAGTGACCCCCAAAGCAGCACTACATCCTCTTCAACCAAGACATTGAGGGAAACGGAATAGTGCAGTAAACATTGACTCCGATTTGAATCCCTTTTAGAGAGGAAAGGCACAAGCCTTGGCCTCCTTCTCAAGAAATGTCCTGCATGTTACAACGCTTTATCTACACTGTGATTTCATCTGTAATGCACATCATCAAACTGACAACAGCACCCACATGTAACCCACAGAGAAACACTGGTTCAAAGACACAAAGGTACCAGCAGAAACAGACACTGGAAATGCAAACAGCAGGACATACGAAAAGAAGCACAGGAATTTATCAAGAGGAAAGGGTGCTCGGAAGAGGCAGACACCAACACTGTGGAGACACAAATACATGGGGGCAAAAGGGAGACCGGATGTATGGACATGGAGAGATGTTGAAATGTGGGATGTAAGAAGATATTATGGAAAAACAGAGGAGATCTGGGAAGACTCTAGGAAGAAATTAAGGACATTTTAACAAATGGGAGACAAAGAAATGGGTAAACTCTGCTAAACAAGATATAGCACACAAAAAAACAGAAAATGACATAAGGAGACATGAACACTGGGGAGAAAAGGACACGGAAGACACAAACCTGGGTACAGTCTTTGGAAAGGCACCGAGACAGAGATGGGAATGAACTGGTGTTTCTCCGCTACTGTGAATGAGCGGAAGAGACTGAGCAGAACCCATTAGACAGACACAGAGGGACACAGACACATGGAACAATGTGAGAAGAATTGACATGGGAACACGCGGAGAAGTAAACAGTGGGGGGAGGCTCAAGAGAAAACAAATGTGAAACACAATCCCTCTATCGCAGTCTGATTGCAAATTGAAAGCAGAGATTTTCCTATCAAAAGCACACTACACTATGAAGCCAAAGCAATGACAGTTCCCTTTATACCACAAGGTGACAGCTTTTTAAAACAAAAAATAAATAAATAAATAAAAAAATAAAATAAAAAACCTTCTTACTCAAGCCAAATCAGCTTTATTTTGGTACATTAGTTGCTACCTACTCATGAAAAACATTTTTAATATGTCTTCCTTGGAAAACTACCATCGGACAGGATAAGCAGTAAATAGTGTAAAAAACAGGCAGCAGGATTTGTAAAACTCTAAACAATAAGGGTAGAGGCTGGCCTAATAAAAAAACAAATGTTAACTATTAAAGAGTATGCTTAAAGCACAAGAACAGTCTATTTTGAAAAAAATAAAATCTTAGGTTAAGGATTGGCCTTAAATACCTGCTTAACAAGGAGAACATATTAAAATCTGAAAAATTATCATCCTCTACATAACACTCCATACATTAGAACCCCCCTCCATTCAATTATTGCACGGGATTTTAATTGCAGACTGTGTCAAAACCACAGAAACGTCATGTTCTGTGTTTTTAACTAAGAGGAACGCGAAACACTGCATTTGAAGCCCAACGTCCAATGGGAGGCTCTCAATGACGTAATGTCAATATTTAATATAATTAACACATTAGCTCATAATTGAAGAGACCCCTTATGCATTCCCACATTAAAAGGTAAAGGAGTCCTGCAGAATTACAGATTTTGTATTCTTGACTTTAGTCTAACAATGTGGTAATTGGTTTTACTGTAATAAAGAATAGTTTCTTACCCATATCCACATTTCATCTCATTTTGCTCTCAAGAGGGGTAAGGCTGATTCTGTTCCCACATATCCTAGAGTAGAATCTATCAAAGAAAATGGCCTTAGGATAAAGTGGGCATCACTGAACTCGAAGGACTTTTGGGAAGATTTACTGATGTGTAACATGAAGGAGAGGTTTTGTGCAGATAACTAGGCTGACCCAAATGCCATTAGTGTTTTTTGGTCCCAATTTATGCTATATTCAGATGTTTGCTGACAGTTCATCACCAGCGTAAACCAAAGAAATAGTTTGATTCTTCTTGCTCGCTGGCTTATTGTAATATATTGTTTGCTTTTTAAAAAAATGCAGCCAGTGACAAGTTTGAGGAAAGACCTCGTAGAGCAGTTTATGAAACAAACTCTTTTGTTGAGGAAATCAGCTCTTAGTGTAGAAGACTTGGATAAATTACACAAAGCAAGCACTTCAAAGGATAGAGTCTCCTTTTGGAAGGTAAAGAATTGTTTAAGTAACAATACATTGCCTAGCTTGGAGTCGTCAGTACAGGCCTAGGATTGGGTAGCCCATTTTAGAAAAAGATATTTAGTATTGCATATTGAGTTCATCACAGAATCCTGTTACGCCTCCGTAGATACTCCACCAATTGTGTTCACCATGAAGGAGGTAACTGTGGCCATTAACAGTAATCCAAAGGGAAGGGCCCCATGGCATTACTGGGTGCACATGGTCTTATGTCTCCAATTATTTCTAACATCTTATATACTGCCACATGTTCTAAGTTTCCCTTATCGTGGTCTCAATAAATCATCATGACAGTTTTCAAGAAGGGTAACGAAAGTGACCAAAGTCATTATCATCCCATTTCACTTCCTGACTGTGGAGCCTAGTATACTGGGCCAATGACAGAAATATTAGCTCTGATATTCAATATGGTTTTAGATCTGGGCAGGGTCTATAGAACAGTGCCCAAACTTCCATCGTTTAATTAATACAATACTGTCAAACAAAAAGCTATACGTTAGGTGCTCAAGGATTTAAGTTAAGCATTTGACCAAATAAACTGATCAAAGTTGTGGTCAAATATGCCTTCTCTCGGAGTCAAGACTGCCATTGTTAATTTTGGTTTTATTTTTTATGTTCAGGTCTTTTGGCAAAGGTCCAGTATGGGTGTGGTGGAGAATGCACAGTCTTGTTTTAAATTGAGGGGTTCACAAGGGAAGCATTTTGGCCCCATTTCTTTTTATCTTAAACAATAAGAAAAAAAAAATAACACCACCACACAGGGCCAGGATATGCCACAATTGGGTCATGCCCAATTCCTGCCTTACTTTGTGTGAATGACACTGTGTTGATGGCACACTCAGCAAATGGTCTGAATAAATTATGACATTACTTTATAGCCTTTATTGACCAACTTGATTTAAGTTCAAAACCTTTATTGGGCCGATAGTCCCTAGGCAAATTAAATCAAGATCATATTAAATGCTGAACAGACAACCACTAAGATTCAAACTTTTACATTTATGGGATTTTCTTTTGATCGAACTGATAAACAATTCCATTGATTGTCAATTTGGAGACATTTCACGTATTCACCACTATCAATTCATCACTTCCTAAAAAACACGTGTATTTCCTGTTCTTTCCATGCCCCTCTTGTTTGAAAGTGATTACTCTTTTTAACCCGTTCGACGCTTGTGACGGAGCGGTTCCGTCACGTGCGTCGGTTGCGCTGTGCGCATGACGGAACCGCTCCGTCATGGCCCCGCCCGCACACGGAATCTTCAGCGCGGCGCGGAAATCCGCGCCGCGCTGAAGGGGTTAATGTTAAATTTCAAGTAATCCAACAACACACAAAAAGAAGTAGGAGTAAACAATGTCTGGCTCCAAGAGTCAAGTGGCAAAGTTAATATGTTTGAAAAACTGCCCTCACCCACTAAATTGTGGCATGCTTCTTCGTTGGGCTGCTAAACACGCCTGCGCAGACCAACACCTGGGGTGGAGCAATAGGGAGGGGAGAAAAACAATACATACATAAAGAAGAGTAGGGATAAAGGAAAGGAAATAATATGTGCAGATAATAAGACTCTCAAACTAGCTCAGGAATATCTGCTACCATTTTTTATTCGCGGATTTCCTGGACAGGATTCATGCTTGAAATGGAGGGTGGTGGTGGTGGGGTTGAATATAAACCGTTCACCCTGCATGCAAGTCGGCATGTTTCTGCTGGTTTAGTGTCTTTTCCCACATTCGTCATGACCTCAAAATCTCCTATAAAATACCCTCCTTTCCTACCTTTATTTCAGCAGCTCGAGGAATGACCGTGTTTTCCCACAAACTCTGTTCTCACACTTCAGAAAAACCTTTGGGTGGAAAAATAGTCAAGTGGAAAAAAAAGATTTGTGCAAAAAGGTGATTATATATATATATGTGCATATATAAAAACATATGACTGTGCCACTAGAGAGCTTGTTAGCGAGTTTACAGCTAAACCCATTGAAATTGAATCTATAAGTTTTCCTTGGTCTGCCGTGTATCAGTAATTAAACATACACATGATTTAATTCATCATTATTCTTCATAATTATCGTTTTTAGCATTGGAAATCATTACTAGGACATAACCACCAAATCAGTCACCCAAAGCGGTTACATCATCACAAAAGTTGGAACTGTATCACCGTACCGAGTTTCACAGTTGTTGAAACTCGAAAAGGCGTGGGAGGGAGGGCGTCTCTTCCATCACATGCCCAATGTGTGAGCTGCAGCCCATCGGAAAACTGTGGGTACTGTTGGGTCTTACCGCGTTTCAGCAGTAATCAAAATGAGTGTGCCAAATGTAGTCCCATTGAGTTTAGAATGTCACATTAACCCCCTATCCATATGCTGGAATCTCCATCCACACACTGCTAAGAGTGCGGACAACCGACACCAACCCCTCTTACTTCATCAAGGTAAGGCCGCCGTTCAGACGCGGTCTCTCTGTATGCCGCGAAGGTGCCGGGCTACCCCGGTCTCCCTATACGCAGTCTCCTCTTCCAGTCACGTGACAATTGGAAGGGGTCACATGACTGAAATCTGTCTTAGAGAACTGGAGAGTATTCACCTCTCAGGACTCCCCGCCATGTTGGGAGCATAGTGTCTCAGTCTTCCAATACAACGTATCCTCTTCACGTCACGTGGCTAATGGAAGCAGTCACGTAATCAGTCTGTTTTAAAGAACCATAAAGTGTTCCCCTCTCAGGACCTCCATTATTTTGGGAGCGTAGTTTGATAACGTCAGATGACTAGAGTACCGTTGATCTTGTGCTCATTGAACATAGGAGTACTGCAGATAGTTTTAGATAAAAACATGATTGTACTCTTCCCCTTTCAAGGTGATGTATAGTATGCTCAATGAGTAAGGTTGGTCTACCCTATACTGCATAGAGCAAGGGTATCGTGTGACATCATTGGTGAGAGTGACCTCTCCTACCAATGTCCAGGTATGCCCATCAGAACAACTTTGCGGGCAATCCAACCCTTTCTGTACACCTTTATAATTAAGGTCCAAGATCACAATATGGTTGGCATACAAAAGCGAGGATAGATTGAGACGGCCTAACTTCGGATCATCCCCTCCCATTTTATTCAAAGCAACAGGTAGATCAAACACACAAAGAAAATAATACCGGAGCTAACGAGCATCCTTCTAGACCATTATTCGTTAGGTTATCGTGGGTTATCCCCAAAAATCTTATCAGTAGAACATGACACCAAGTAAAGGAATAAAGTTCAATTATAATTCTATTTAGAAGCTCTAGCATTTTCAATTCTGAGCTTTTACCACAGAGTAGGTCTGTCTACGGTCAGGATAGACCAAACACAGTTGGGGTAAAATCGATAAAGCCCATGTAAATAAGCATATATCACGACAACATACAAGATTAACTGCAGAACTGTAATTGTATTTATACAACGCTTACTACTCATGACGAAGCGTTGAAGTGGTTTGCAGCGAGTAGCATGCTACTCCGAAACCCAACATTAGAGGTTAGTAGATTGGTGCGTTGTGTTAGGTTTGTGTTTTTGATTGAATTTATAGTAGCGATAGAAGTATGGGAATAGATTTGAAAGGGGAAGCAGCAAGTTGTTTTTATAAGTAGTGGTTGCGAGTGCCCGTTGGTTGGATGATATGGCTAAAAAAAGGGGGGGGGTGCGGAGAAGGATATTTGGGGGTTCATAGTCAGAAAGGTTTGGGATGAGTCAGAGAGAGGAGGAATAGGACAAAGGTTGAAAGATTGTTTTTTGATGAAATTATGCATACATATATGCACATGACATTTGGTGAGGCTTTATTAGCTGGAAGTCCACTCTATATAAATACCCATGTGCAAAGGAGAAGCAATATTTATATGGTAGGATGTGCACATTTATCTTGTGGTGAAGTATGCAAGTTTATTCATGACATTTCTTAAAGTTTTGATAGCAGTATGAAGTAAACTCCTTTATGTATGTATTTAAACAACGGTATCCCGGCACTCCAAAGTTACAGTTACAGTTTATGTGGTTGTTAACCACAGAAGCGTAGAACAGAATATTGACAATGAAACTGGCTGCAGAACAGATTAGGTCCTCACAGTAGTATGTAAAAAAAGGATAGTTTAATTACAAATGTTTACAGAAATAGGAAAGAATCGCAGTCATGAGTATACTTCAGAAATCCCTAATACAATAGGCAACATTCAATATTTCATGAAAAGAGACCATATGGTCTCCAAATCTTAGTTCCAGATGGATAACAGCTTCTAAAACCTTTATGGGATACAGCCTCCTGGAGATATATCTAGGTTTTATCAGCCCGTTTTTTGTGTGTGGCTCTCCACCTTGTCCGCCTTCAGAAATTAATCCTTTTCTCCTTAGAAAAATGTAAGAATTGCCACCTTTGCGACTTTTTGATCAATTTGTTCAGACTCCACTCTCTACGGCCCTAAGCAAGGGATCCCTTATTTACCAGAGTGAAACCTTGCAGCACTGGGCTTTTTGCCACAAATTTCAACATGCCTTGCTCAAATTTGGAAAGTGAATTGAGTCCCAGAACAGTTATATCTTTTAAAGCATTTTTAGGCCTTCCTTTAATTTTTCTTTGTTTGAGACTTTCCAATGCACCCTACTATTAGCTGCACTTAAGTGTACTTTAGCCATTTTCAGGTTCCAATGCAAGGTATCCACTGGGGATATGTCTGTTAAAAGATATTATTTTATGGTCACACCAGAGATTATCTAGTATCTCTAGGTCAGCTAATAATCTAAATGTAAGAAATTAAGTGAATATATAATCTATTGTTGAACTGCTCTTTCCACAACTGTAAGTTTATTAGGCTAGAATATCTTTATCCAATCTTCATTTACAACAAAGGAGCGGTTACCCCTACAAACTTCTAGTAGGAGCTTTCCTCTTTTATCTACTCTCGATTACATCGGAAAAAAAATGGGACTTGGCTAATTCTAGCAAAACTTGAGTATTATTTTTTTAAACCATACAGAGCCTTAAGGGAGGAGAGAAAATATTAAAACCCTTTGAGGCCCCGTGTGAAAACTGCACCCACCGCCTGTATTATGGAAGAGGCAGAATTGTTTGGCTCCTTCTCAGGGTGCAAGCTAAATTTTGCTAAAACTCAGACAATCCTTAAGTACCAACCTGATATTTTGCCAAAGTTAAAGATACTGCCACATATTTAGGTATCCGCCTTAGTAGTCAGGTTGAGGATATAATTACTATAAATCATGAGCTACTTCTCAAATCAGTTACGATTAAGCTACGCAGTTGGCACCGGATCACCCTCAGCATCCTAGGTAGGTGTAATGTTAACAAAATGAATGTACTGAACAGGTTTTTATATCTGTTCAATTCAATTCCCCTTCGGGTCCCACGATCTTTTTTTGAGCATCTGGAAAGCGTCATAGGCAGCTTTATCTGGGGGTATAGACGTGCCAGAAGGGCCCTCAGCTTTATTAAATTGTCTTACAAACAAGGGAGCTTTAAGTTCCCAGATTTTAAGCTGTAAGACTGGGCTGCATTCGCCGGGCGAATTCAGAATTTGCTAACAGGCTAGAAGCTGGTTGATCCTCATTGCCTTATCAGCTAGCTTGTGGACCGTCGATAAGATTTATTCTCTACAAGACTTCAGATCCTAATTACTACAAACAGGTTGGATTCAAGGCAGTTAGGGACAAAACCAGGAACCGGCATGTGATCTGTAATTAATACTCACTGCCCTTGTTGCATTATTTCACAGTTTTTTGGGGTAATCTAATACTTCCTGAAATATTTCAGGACTAGGTCAGAAGAGCCTGGAAACGTATAGATTTCAACAGACTATGTCAATTGTACGACAGGCAGGGGTTTCTTTTCATTCTCTACATAAAATGAGGAGTGTGGGCTCCCGCCTAGTTCTTCTTTTAAATCTACAAGTAAGGGATTATTTCTTACACGGACAGAACCGGTCAGATATACCATATTAATCTGAAATATTGCCAGGTATATATTGGAATTCTTGTAAACTTTCTTTTAATACATTTTATCCGAACCTTATTGCATCAGTTGATGACGACAGTATGCAGCTAGCTGCAAAATTAAGTCAGCTTCTTATAAAATGATGTAACAGCAGAAGAAATACAGAAGGCCTTGGATACCTAAAGTTCGAGCAGTAGCCTCAATCAGTTTGAAATCGCAGCAACATAGGACAATCTTTATGTTGTATTAGACGTCCGAGCTTATATATATCTAAGCGGGCAACATCTTGATCTTCTGCTGAGTCGTTCTGCCCAAAATGTAAGTCCTTTGCGGCAGACTTAAAGCACATGTTTAAGACTGTCCGCTGTTAAAATCATTCTGGAATGATGTATTCTCAAAGCTCACAGGGCATCTGGGCCGTGAGTTTTAGCTTACAAATGAGCACATTTTTCTTGGGTTTAAACAGGAGGCCATCAGCCTCTATTATCATTGTATGTGCCCGTTCAGGTATCGCTTGAGTTTGGATAAACCCTACCTGCCTGAAAGTTAACGAGTTCTGGGCACTGCTCAGACAGGTGTGAGAGTCTGAATCAGCCTTACTTGAGGTTAGTGGCCCTCACCCGTGCTTAAGATTCAAAAGGATCTGGTCTAGTGATCAATGGGAATAGTCCGGTTTTGTTTTCCACGACATTTCACATTTTTTGTTGTCTCTATTCTCCTTTTTCCTCCCTAAATTCCCTGATCACTCTTCTTGCTATCGACCTTATCTAACCTATGTCCCAACTAGGTGTTTCATTCTATGCATGTGTTAAAGTGTTTTTTTATTTTGTCTTTATTTTATGTTCTGTATTGTATCACACTAATGGCTAAATGAAAAAAATAAAACTGCACTAACCATAGAGATTTCGCTTGGTCGGGTTTCAAACTTCCAGTACAGATTTCACAGAAGCGATTTATCCTTGGCAATCATGCATTTGCTCCTATGTTTCCTTAAGGGTTGGACACGCTGGAGCTTCCCCCTGTTCCTGCGATTTTATTTCTGCTGAATCAACCATGCATTCAACATTGTTCTGCAAGTTGTATTTTTACACAAATGTTTGTTTGCACTATTGCTAAGACCAATAAAGTATTAACTATCACACCATACAATTGTTTTTCTACATATACTTTCGGAAGAGTTAACTTGCCCTTATCATTGGGGATCTTCAAACTGCAATTAAAGATAGGAATGGTCCGTTGTCTGACGTAATCTAACTTTTAACAAAAACAGGTTTGAATTAAAAAAAAAAAGTCTGGACTATTATTGCGGTTATTTTAGCCATCTCATTTGTGATTTATATTGCTCTGTATTAATTATGTATTAGTCTACATGCTTTTTATCATCCAAATACAAGCATGAAAGTAGAGAGAAGTAACCGCCGACTTCAATGAGCAAAGAGATGCCAATAAACCCAGAGATGCCAATAAACCCATCACTGACAAAAAGAAAAATTACTTTAGGAAATAAAAATGGGGGCTCTGTGAAAATCACATAACAGGGTTTCACACTAGTCAAAGAAAAAATATGGTAGTAATTTAGAATTTTACATGTTTGGTACCAAAGGGCCCTCAGGGGGCTCAAATCATTATTCTTGCCCTTTTGTATAAGTAGACATTATATTTGATTTTTTACTCAATCCACTAAGTATCCAAAACAGTCTCCCCATTTTAGAGGGAAAAAGGCTAAAAACAATATCACTGTTTCACAATCATATATAAACCATGAAAAAGGGCATGGAAAAATTAAAACTGACGGAATCCACCACCAAAAACTACAAGTTGATAGGTAGGATCATTGCAACAGATTACCAGTATAAAATAAATTTTTTTAAAAAGTCATTGAGCACACAAATCCAGGAGATTCTGCACTTGGGCCAACCAGTAAGTCTTACCAAGAAACAAATCAGATCAACCGTACGGCTTCATTCTCTCAATCAGACGTTCATGTAAATGCCAAAGATCCATCGACAAGTATAAAGACCTCTTCTTTTACGACTCAGAGCAAAGATTCCAAACAAAGGAAATCAAAAACCCTTTACAGACCCAATTTTGACGTCTTCAAAGAAGGAAAAGAGCAGGATGACAATTTCAGACTGATCTGTACAGAAAAACAAAAATGTTTGCAAACATTACCTACAGCCCATACCTTCAATGGGAAATTCACATATAGAGAAAATTACATTAATCCTAACAGACGCAAAGCGAAAAAGACATTTTAAGAATCAAGTACAGACCTATACAAAACTCAGTCTAGACAGTGGACATAAAGAAAATTTGACCTTTGTTCCTCTTTCCAAAAGACAACATATTTGATACTTTTCATATAGCGATGGTCTGAGCACTTAAAACAAATGATACACAGTCTTGCTAATAAGTAAAACCATTGATTAGAAACGCGTAGTATAAAAATAGATAGTTTACCAATTCTGAATCACAAACTACAATCTTGAAGATCAAAAACAGCCAAAGGGTGTTAATTATTACACTAGATTAACAAATGACCCACTTATCGAAATGTTAAATACATAGCATTAAAAACGGTGCCAGCAAGTTTCTTAATTTGATTGTACATTTGTCAGTCTCAATATGTTAGGTTGTACTCAAACCACATAAAAGGAGGCTTTTCACCTTAGAGACCCATCAATCCAGGACAGGCTAATTTTTTAATGAAGCACAGCTCTGAAAAAGCATGTGCAATCTGTTTTTCTTTATTTCAATATTTATTTAACCTTGGGCTCCCAACAAGTTTAAGTACGAACGTTTACTCTCTAAATTTATAACTTGCTAATATAATCATTTACCATAGTGAAAAAGTAATTTTCTTTATAGACAGAAGTATTTTAAGGCAGTAATACCTCTAGAAGCAGATTTTAAAACGATAGGCATTTGTTTTAGATATTTAATGTTTTCTTCTTAGTTGGAACTCTCGTACATGAGCAAAACGCATATATAAGGTAGCATAAAATAGTAGCGACCCTTTTTATAGCACTGCCGATCAAACTGATTTGGGCACATTTCGTTGAAGGTGATGAAAGCTGATATGTTGCAGAAATAATCACTAATTGGAAGGAAAAAATGACTAATTGTTATTGAAGTATAAAGAAAGTAGTTATACAGAGGCACCTGCAGATTACATCTTTCTTTCTATTTACTACCTACTAGAGCATTCTAAAATGCCAAGAGGATTTTGCATTTCAGAACAGGCTACACCATATTCCGTGTATGACATGAGGATTTTTCTCCAAAACAAAGATTCTGCAATAAACACCATGGGTTATTTCAGCAACAACCGGCGATAATTATCGCTAAGTGCACTTAGCGCTGGGATAATTATCGCCGGCTAACGTGGATTTTTATCGCTGAGATGGCATGCTATTAGCAACGCTCATCTCAAAAGCGATAAAAATTCTAGCGCTAACTGCCTAACGTGAGATTATCGCTGGAAACCCAGCGATAATCTCACAAAATGTGGCGTTATCTCTTGGATAGGGTCTCACAAACTTAGCCACGATATCCACCTTCCATAGGATATCATGGCTAAGTCAGTCCTGAAGCAGGCATAAGTAAAGTAGCGATAACAGGGGTTAGCGAAATTTCTCCTGTCATGTTAGGTCAGGAACGCCCACTTTGCATCTCATTAGAGATGCAAAGCTGGGCGTTAAGATTTCGCGCGCTAATGCAAGGTTTCACACGTTAGCGTGACCTTGCTAATTAGGCAATCGCCGCTTTTCGGCTGAAAACGGCCGCAAAAGCGGCGATAATTTTCTATCGCCGCCTTGCTGATATGACCCCTTGTTTGCTCTTCTTAGACAAACCCATTCACATGGATGTGGAATCCTATAGCCCGACGTCCAGGACATATTGTTTGGGGTCAAGGGCAACAAGTTGTAATGTGTATTTTGTCCTTGGGGTAAGTAGGCCCAACCCCCTGCAGCAAAAACTCTTTGGCTGCCAGTTTGCAGTACCACATTTTAGATCATGGAAGGGCATTGTCTACAGTTTAGGTAATGTGTGTCCATGTGGTAATGCTGTTCAAACTTGTATTTATGGTTCATTAATTGAATGCCTTTTATTATTAGGGTGAGCGCTCCAAGTAAATGTTGTAAGTTCGGACTGCGCTACCGACAGTGGTTCCAGTATAAAATTGCACACGTTTTCAAAGTTTAGTAATATGAGGCTATGTATAATGCTCCCAGAATGCTCTCTGATTATATGCAAATATTTTCAGGAGCTTGAAAGCAAGAGTGATGATTCTTTGCTTTCAGAATAAAAGGTTCACAATAAAATGCAAGTAGGAAAAAACCATTTTGATAAACTACTGTAAGATTTCAGGTACCATATCTTTGCCGCATCATTTAGTAAAATGTTGATGTATGCTAGTATTTACCAAAAATATTAATCAGTGTAACCAGTTTAAATACAATTATGGAAAACAAAAATAAACCAGCATTGTCAAAGCCAGTAGGTCTGAAATTGGAGGTCAGTCTTTTGGTTTTGACAATGCGTGACTGTGGAGAGGTGTGGCTCACTGGTTAGAGGCGGCAGACCCGTAAGCAGAGGACGGCCCGGGACCAGGGTTCGATTCCCGACGCGGCAGGGTCGTGGACCAGGGTCAGCGGGCTCGATAATTCTCGCCTCGGTGCCTACTCCAGTCAGGGACCACACTCGGCAACTCTGGGCATTAGCTTGCCTCATCTTCACAACGCCCCCCCAGACCGCCGGGGATGCTTGGTCGCACCTTAGAGATACCCATTAGGGACCATCTCTCAGGGTGAGCCAGGACGGGTTCCCCAGCGGTCGAAGCGCAGAGATACTCCTCCGGGAGTCGATTCTAGCGCTATATAAACCCACAATTAAATTAAATATAGGCATGGTTTTTGTAAAACCTTATCGGTGTGGGTGCTGCTGGGCCCTCACCATCTTAACAAACATTGGTGAAAGCAAAAAAAGATTTGGTCTCAAAAAGTGCACATTGCGTTGGGCGCGTGGGCGAACACAATCCAGTTGGCTGCTGGAGGGCTGAAATATCTGGGAGTGTTTCTGTTGGATGTGCCGGCTGTTTCCTGAGAACGAAAACTGGCACCGGTATGGGAGCGGGTCCGCACGGATGTCAAGACCTGGTCTCGTATGTCTTTGACGCTGTATAGCAGATCAGCAATTTTTAAAATGGTGGCGCTTCCTTGGCTGCTCTACCAGCTACAGAATCACCCGTACCCGATCCCGCCTCGATGGTTCCGGCTGGTGAACTCTATGCTGGGGCAGTTTCTGTGGGAGGGGGGTAAAGTGTGCGTGGCCCTTCGAACATGCCTTCTATCCCCTTACTGCGGAGGACTCACGTCCTCGGATATCCTGTCATATTACCAGGCCTCGCATCTCCTTGTCCTTAATGAGTGGTGGTATGGCGATAGGAGGCATCCGGCGTATGCTTTGGAACGACTGCTTATGGGGTCCAATGCATTGCACACCATTCTGTATTCGGCGCCCTTGCACGGCAGGATGCCGTCGGCCACGCGGGTGGTTTTCCTGATATGGCGGCAGGCGTTGCGTCGCATGGGTTGGTGAAATACCTTGACTGGGGGAGACCCCCCTTTGAAACAATGGCCGCTTACCAGAACTGGCGGCCCTACAGGGCTTCCGAGGATGGGAGGATATCGGCATCTCGACCCTGGGGGATGTTATCAGAGGCACGACACTTAAGTCTTTCCAGGACCTACAGAGGGAATTTTCTATGCCCCAGTCACAATTGTATAGGTATCTCCAATTTCGCCATGCCTTGTCCCCTAGTCTGGAAGGCCTGGCATCCCTCCCTGAGTTAAGTCCGCTGGAAGCGAGAGTTTTTATGGGAGACTTGGAGACCAAGAAGATCTCCCAGATCTATCAAGCCCTAGTTATACACTGTTCCACAACGCTTCAGAAGCTGTGGGGGGACTGGGATACAGATGTGGGTGCATTAGAAGAGGAGGACTGGAAGGAGGCCCTGGCGGCTCCTAGGGAAGCGGCCATAGCGATGCACCTGCGCCTCATACAGTTTAAATATCTGCATAGGGTCTACTTTACCCGGGTTCGATTGTACCGAGCGGGCTTGATCGCCTCCCCGGAGTGATGTGGCCAGGAGGAAGGTACATTTATACATACTACCTGGCATTGCCTTTCCCTGGATCGGTTTTAGAAGGGGGTGTTTACCCGTCTGTCGGAGGTCCTGGAATGGGAGCTTCCGTGAACGCCGCAGCTTGCGCTGCTACATGTCATAGAGGGCATTGGGGGTAATATTTACAAGAGTCACCTCATGCGACTTGGCTTCACACTGGCAAAGCGGGACATAGCTAGGGCATGGAAGGCACCACGAGCTCCATCGGTGACCGCATGGAAAAACGGCCTAGATTTCTGTATGGGGCTGGAACAGCCTATTTTTGTGGCCAGGGGCTGCCCACGTAAACATAAAATATGGAAAAGATGGGCGGATTACCGGGATATGTGGCTGGAGCCGCCAGTAGCTGTAGAGGTTCATCCACTAGGATAATTCTTGAGGTTTGCCAGGAGTGGGGGGATAATAGATGATTCTTTCTGCACTCAGCATCTAGTAGTTTAGGGATGATGTATAATTACCAAGGATGACAGTCTTGTGGAAGAGTTAAACCACTCTAGACTCAAGTTGGTGTTGCCTTCTGTATTAATTAATTAATTACCTTGTTTCATTATCACATTGGTGGTAGTGCCTGTTCCAGATAGAATGTTTCAGTCTCCCATGAGTGCAAATGGGCAGATGTGCATTAAAATGTTGTTGCAAAAACTGTTGATGTGACATGGTGTGATGGGTCCCCGATCAATGATGGCAGCCGAAGTTGTTGATATTGTAGGTAAAGTAACAGAGAATGCAGGTGTAACTGAAGCGCAGTGTTAGAAGCCAAAAATTAAATATTTAAGATTTTAGTGATTACTTTGTTTTACCTCAAAAGATTTGTAATACTGAAGAGGACAATGGAAGCGATAACTAAGCTCTGTCCTTTCACGTCTCTCGGTTGCTATTGAGCCAGCAGACCTTTGCTTTAAACTAAGCACTGCGATGAAGTCTGTGGTGAAAGATATCCAAGATGTTGAAACCTCTATACCACTTTGACCAGCTGGAGCTTCTATCCCAATCACTGTTCAGTGTGTGAGATCTCTCAAATTACTGATCATTTACAGCTAATGGTGGGTTACCTGAAAGATTCGCCAATGCGCTCACTGCTGGCATAAAAGATATAGATACGAAGATGGTTCTCCGAGAATATTTGATTGGTTTACATTGAAACTTTTGTATGAATACCAGTCTACCACATTATTAGGCCATGACTGAAAGCACACAATGTGCCACGTACTGGTGTTTAATACACATCCGCAGCTAGGGAAACCAGGACCGTTTTAAGGTTTTCTAAGCAAGGGGATGCAAATTAGCAAGTAGTAGGAGTTCTTATATGGTGATGTATCCATCTAGCATTCTGTCTTCCACAAATCACTAGCCAGCATAAACCACCAAGGCAATTAGTTTCTTATAACTTAATACGGTTCATATTAAACAGGTCAAGATCTACTCAAGTCGACTTTATGAGACTGAATTAAAAAATATTAAATTAAAAAGGCAAGAAAGTTCTGCTTTAATAGTTTCCTTTAAGAATCAGCGATATC
This sequence comes from Triturus cristatus, assembly GCF_964204655.1. NCBI lineage: Eukaryota > Metazoa > Chordata > Amphibia > Caudata > Salamandridae > Triturus > Triturus cristatus. The sequence continues at coordinate 140,356,077 of NC_140592.1, forward strand.
ATGCCAGTGATAAATACGATCCTAGCTTAGGAAGTAATTTGTAGAATGGCCCTACCTCCACCGCACTAGCCCCTGATGCAATTACCATGAGAACAAAAATAGCATTATGATGTTAAAGGACAACATCCTGTTTACTGAAAAAGAAACTATATCTATTGACTGTGTAACCCTAATAGGTTACCCAGATGCCTATGGAAAACAACTACCTCCAATGCATCCCTGTGATACCAAGTAGAAGGCAGCACCAGATATGTTCTCATTTTATGCCTCTTGCCAAGTTCTCTTGCAAGTCCCACGTGATGTTAGGGCTGTAAACAAAAATACTGAGCCTTTGCCGTAAGTCAAGCATTCCCTATAACGGGTGGTTTATATGAAATACGTGCAACTTACATTTTATAATAACATGCCTCGAATGTGTAAATGTAATTGGAGACCTTATTTGGCGCGGGAAAATGTCAGTGAGTCTCTAAACTTAACTCTAAGTGAAAGATTTGATGATTGTAAAAAAGGACGATTTTTTTTTTAAGTACTTTAGAATAACTTGTTGGCCCAAGTCGAATGTCGAATCATGTTTACAATAAGAGAGGGGGAAAAAAAATCACTAGTAACAGAAACGTTGGTAATTTGTATTTTTGAAGTCAGAGGTTTTGTTTTTTACTAAAGTTTGTCCCACAATCTTATTTTCATTCAACTGTACAGATATGTCATACAAATGCATTTATTTAGACATTTTCCAACCTTGCTCTGAATGTTTTGCGCTTTCACCTAGAATATTGTCCCGGTTGAAAAGTCATAAGAGAAACTAATAAACCGACAGTTTAATGAATAATATATATTAGGCAATGGTGTGGAAATTACAACTCGAGCTCTTACCAAGTCTGTTTTCCTCAAAAACGCCAAATAGAAGATTGCAAAGATTGAAATAAACCCTCTTGCCTCCGTGAGTAGAATCCCTGCTGAGAAAACAAAGGATTATGTCAAGAACGGCCCAGAGATTACATTTTTAAAGAGGGATATTTGTGTTTTTATAACATGCGTCCAAAGAGATTTATAGTTCTTGACAAGCTAAACGAGGTTAAAAAAAAACTACGATAATCTGCTGCATCTTACCTACTTCGCCTGGTTTCCGACAGTCGGCTGCGGTAGACTGCTGCATACTGCCTATTACAGGCAAAGCAGAGGCGCGCAGTCGGCTCGGATGGCCGGGACACACCTCCAGCATACCAACCCCCAAGGCCAAGGTCTCCCCTTCCAGCAAACCTGATGGCGGAAGTGACGTCGATCCGAAATTGGCAGGCCGAACAACCACTCGGCAAAAAGCAGAATATGAAGGGACCCTATAGGCTTTCATCGCGTGGGTGGGGCTTGCGTAAATCATGTTTCAGAGAAAGCCGAGGTTGCTAAATAGGATAAATGTGACTGAATGCTGCGGCGCTCTTTTTTCCGGGGTACCTTAGAACCAAACCGTAACGGTAGGGGGGGGGGGGCAGACTACCGGAGCAATGTTCAGGGGCAACGAGTACTATAATAGGGGTGGACGTAATGGCATGGTGCAGGGAGAGTAACGGCCCAATAATTAAACAAAACTGTAAAGTATGAGTACTAGTCAGAGATAAAAAGGGAAATTCACCGTCATATATGGTATCTGGATGAATGTGGAGCATAAATTGCAAAACAGAATGGAAGACAAAATAATGAGCGGCAGAAAGGCTGGCTGAGGCAGTAAAGTTGGCAACATGACAGACACGAGAGCTTGTCGAGAAGATGCATGCTGGGAAATATAACATAATTAGCAATTCATTCGAATCAGGTCGCAAATTAGCAAGTACAGTTAATGGTGCAAAGCCAGTATGTTAAAATTGAAGTACGCGGAAGTTGGCGTGGACGTAGACCTTGGGATCTCATTTAATGCCGTGGCCTGCTATGTAAGGCAACAAAAAATGATTTTTATCGCGAGTAAACTGGAAGCTCACAAGATCCGATTTTCCCCAAATGCCACCAATGCGTCTCATTTTCCGCCAATCATGATTAGCAACCACTAGTCGGAAGCATGGTCAGAGTGCGTTTTTGGAAAAAAGAGGCGTTATTCTAGCGCGTGAGGCAATAGCAACATAAAATAGGAAAAAGTAATGAGAATGGAAGCAATAAATAAGAAATGTGATTTTAGATTGCCTACAGCCATTGTCGAGCGACTTTTCGGAATATCGGATACATAAATTACTACGAAACGTTTATTTTACGATGCTTTTTCAAAACGTCCATGCATTCAAATATCGGGTTGATATCGACTGCCAAATATTCTTCCATGCACGGAGGATGGGATATTGTCAATGTCATGATCGAGTAGAATAGCTACCTACGAGGGTGTAGCCTATCACGATAGAGGAAAAAAAAATCTTCAGAAAATTGAAAGGGCTACATGCCAACGTCTAACGTGGAGGAATGGCGAAAACTATAAATTCAGGCGGCACATAACGTACTACGGTACTAGACAGCATGCCAAACCATCCCCCTCAGAACTGCCCTCACTGGATCCGGCTATGCTACGTGAAACCCTTGAACTTGAACTGCAGGTTTCCCCCTCGGCGGCAGCTTCTCCTCCATACCCGAAGGCAGAGCGTTTCATCTTCCCCGGTGAGTCAGCGGCCGCACCTCTTCCCTCCATACTGGTTGACGGAGCACAGTTCCCAACCCGCCCCGGTCGAGACAGCGGCTGCCCGCCCTCCAGCAGTAAAGTCCCCCGCTCTTCTGCCTGCTCAGGGCTCTACCCCGCCTTAAAGCACCCTTCCTCCCCTACGCCCTGTCTTGCGCATGGCCTCCCCTCTGCCTGCGAAAATGGCGGTTGGCCTCTCGGCACTGACTGGAATGTCATTTCCGCCCGTGTCTTCTCACCCCCGGGGGACGAGCGACGAGGCCCAGCTAGGCAGCATTTGAACGTTCAAGATCCCTTTCCATTCGTCGCTGCCTTTCCCTGCCTGTCGCCGCTCATTCCTCTGCTAGTGACTACGGAAGAGCGTCTCGCGGGCTGAAGCACCAGCATGGACCCACTCGGTGCACTAACCTGTAACCAGCGAGTACCCGGATGTAGCGTAGCCTCTGCTGCCGCCGTTTCGTTGCTGCCCTGGGCTGGAAAATTACCCGGATGGAGCTGCAGCTGTACTGTACAGTTCAGTACAGTAAGCATAGATATAGAAAAGGGACGACAAAGGCATGCATAGGCGCACATTATTCTGCACCTACTAGACGAGATAGCCATTTTGGAAGTATAAGTGCTTCATGCACTTGAAAGCAAGAACCGCAGTTATTCATGAAGTCAGCAACCTCCCTTCTTTCCACCAAAAAGGTCTTTATTTTACATTTGCCTCCATAGAAATTATTTGTCATTATTTATTTCTAGCTTTGTGTTGCCAAAAATAAAATAAGAAATACGAACTTTTCTTAAAGTGGCAAAATATTTATTCGTTTTTGCTCCATTTGTGTTGCCTTGAAGGACATTTTTTGACTGTCAAGTCAAAAAGGCTTTATTTCGATAAAAATTATCATAAAAGCATCACAATTTAAAAATGTACAGAGAAATTTGATTATAAATTCATCTAAAAATATACCTTTTCAGTAAAAAAAAAAAATACATCATCATATTTAAAAGGAATTAAACAAGTATTTTTAGCCTTTTACTTCTTATGGCCCATGCCCATGATAAAAATTTTGACAGAACACAAGCATAAAAAGGGCGGGAGTCAGACATTAAAATGCGCAATGCTTCAGCATGGTGCCTGGTTCCCAACAAGCGACACAAATGCTTTAGCCATCTGCTTCTTGGGTGAGCATACTCCTTACATTCAAATAGAAAGTGTGCCACAGTCTCTTCTCTGAACGTGCAAAGATCAGTGGTCTGATCTTTGGATTTCCACCGAGAAGTAAACGCGCGAAGAGGAAGTAAACGCGCGAAGAGGAAGAGAACAAGTTCTAAATTTGAAGTAGAGGGACCTATCAAAGGGTCTTTCGATGATATCTAGGTATGGTTCCCGGAATGGTAAGTCCTTGAATTTCAGGAAGTCCTCCGTGAGGCTGCCCAAGGCATTATTAGTATTCCGCTGGGTCGCGATCCAATTCCAAAATAATTTCTTCAAAAATGCTTTCGGAGGAGAAGACCTATTCTCCCAGGCTTCACTTAGACCCAGATCACATAAAAGGGCTTTCAAGTCTCTCAGCCATTTTATCTTGTGCCACCCGGGGGATGACATTACTTCGGAAAGGCCCTTTGCATATTTTGCCAATTCAGGGACCCTCCACAACCTGGCCCATAAGAGTAGTGGGCGAAGTTTTGCTAGATCGCTAATGGGTTGGCGACCCAAATCTAACAACAACGGGATCATTGGAGTGCCCTGAGGAAGTGACATAATCGCTCTATAGAACTTCCTCTCAGATCTTGTTAACTCACTAATATTATATGAGCCCCAGAGTTCGGCCCCATAGAGAGCAGAACTGACTCCCCTAGCAGCATAGATTTCAATGACAGGGGCAATAGGTCTAGATGCACAAGCCCGCTGCTCTTTCAAAAGTGCCCCTGTTACCCTCTTGTGTGCTAGTAACATTTTGCTTAGATGGGGAGCCCACTGCATATTATGTGACAATCGGATTCCCAGGTAGTCGAATACATCCACCCTCCCCAAGGGTATAGCGTTCAATTGTGGGGAACAAACAGATTTTTTTTGGGGGGGGGGGGTTCATCACCAGGAACTTGGTTTTTTCAGTATTGATAATCAAGCCCCTTTGTACACAAAAATGCTGGAAGTTGTTAAGCGATTTTTGGAGGCCCATCGGGGATTTAGACAGTAAGAGCGTGTCATCCGCAAAGAGGAGGGTCGGTATGCGCTCACCCGCCAGGGAAGGTTCATCTGAAGGATCTTTCAGCAGATGCTCGACCACTCCATTGACATATAGTGAAAAAAGGGTGGGAGCAAGAACACATCCCTGACGGACCCCTCTCTCAACCGGAATTCTACTAGTCTTCTCGCCTTCTGATCCCCATCTAATCTGAGCAAAAGTGTCTTCATGGAGTCTTACAATTAATCGTAAAATATAATGGGGTAACCCCATGTCACCAAGCACTCTCCAAAGAGTCAGCCTAGGGACGAGGTCAAAGGCAGTCTTCAGGTCAATAAACGCAAGATAAAGACTGCCTTTGCCTATGACCACCACCTTCCAATATATTAAGAGAAGTCTAAATGCTTGTTCTATTGTGCCAGTACCTGCTCTAAAGCCTGCCTGGTAGTCGGAAAGGATGTTATTATCACTAATCCATTGTGATATTCTAAGCAACAATACTTTACCGACCACCTTTTGGGTTATGTCCAGCAGGCTTATGGGTCTATAGTTAGCTGGGTCTTCCCTCGCCCCTTTTTTAAAGATGGGTACGACCTCAGCCCCTTTCCAGGATGAGGGGATTCGAGCACCCTTGGAAATTGCAATGAGCAAGCAGTGAATAAATTTAGCCCATTTCGGGACATCAGAACGTAACAGATCGCCGGGTGTTAAATGGTAGCGGCAGTTTCAGTCGATAACCTTTCAAGTATTTGCCCGGCGGTAATCGCCTCTCATACCACTCGATAATTTACCAATAAAAGAGGCAGGCGCCGGAGACTGGAAGGCAGTAAACAAAGTTTTATTCCGTCGGAGCAGAACACATCAGATCAGACAGCAAGGTATCGTCACGAGGTGCTCTAACTGCATCTCTGAGACCTGGTCTCTTATACACTGGTTTATTGCTTTATTACACATAGTACATTCTTGAGATTCCCTTGATGTACGGGGGGAATATCCCCTGAAGCCCCGGTTCAGATCCGATCCCACACATAGATACAGTAGGAGTTCCCACCCCACCCACAGTAGGAGATGGCTATTGCGCAGCAGGGTATTCCGCCAATTCCTGGGGGGGTGTGTGACCGGTCGGGTCTCAGGGAGTAGGGGCTTTGATCTACTGTAATCCCTTTGATGTGGGGTGTTTCCCTTACAGTAGGGGCAATAAACTGCATCCGCAGGGCTAGGTGATGGCCTGGGACCAGTTCAGACAATGGGGCGCAGAGGAAGGGGGTTATCAAAGGAGAGGCATGACCATGTATGGGTTGTCGGTCGGAAGTGGTTCCGTAGCAGGGTCGCGCAGAAAGAGAGGGTTTATGGCCTGTATGAGAGAGCGGGGGTGGCCAGCGCGCGGGGGATGCTCGCAGCGCCAAGGGGACCGCGCTGGCGATTGACAATGAGTGGGGAGAGAGTGGGGGGCCTAAAATGGCGGCCGTGCATTCGCTGTGCGTGGCGCTGGGGAGAGGCAAGATGGCGCAGATAATGTTCAGTTTGCAAGCTAAATTTCCACAGTCCTCCCTTTTAACATATCTCGCCAGCTTGTCTAGTTCGGATTTATCCCCATAATACTACGGACCTCCACCTCATAAAGGGCTTTCATCCGCTCTGTTTCAAAGTTCAAAGTCTTAGGGCAGATGCAGTTCATAAAAAGCGAACATAAAGGTGGCAGACACTGAATCCCCAAGCAACATCCACATAGTATCACAATCGGTATTAGGATAAATGAAAACAGCCTCCATCCCCAACTTTTAATAGCGTCCCAAAACCAACTCCCCAGCGACCATTCTTCTTGCTCTTGATGGACCTCTGTGGACAGTCTGTGGAGGTGTTCAATTGCTTTGTAGACTGAGGGTGAGTTGTCTGGTACGTAGGTACAACAGCTGGATCCAATGATGCGGCATGCTCCTCCACGATCAGCCAGAACCACATCTAGAACGAGGCGGTTCTGAAGGGCCACTAAGCGGACGGCCTGGAGCTCGGCGGTGTTGTTGGCGAGGGCGCCAGCCGTAATGTTCATTGCCGTTTCGACTGCCTGGGTTAAGTGGCGGATGGCACGGCTGTTTGCCATTGGGCCCCAGAGTGGAACAAGGCCTTTGACTGCGTCCATGAACTGTGCTCCGGTGGAGTCGGCCTGTACAATGTCTTTGGCCCGTTTCTGTCGGTGATGGTTTGCTGGGGCCACATACGTCGGAGGAAGGACAAAGGCGATGTAGCAAGTGCCTCCCCAACCTCTCGGGAGCCAGGTGTAGGCCTTAGTACCACAGACGAAGTACATATTCGGGGAGGCAACAAAGGAGGGTGGGTCAACTGAATCCAATGTTCGGGTGATGAGGCAGGAGCTGTGGCCCACCAGCTGTGCCCCCAGGCCTTCGAGGCATACAGATCCAGTGATGTTGATGACGGACAGGGCCACTGTTAGGGTGGCGGCCGTCCGTTTTCGGAGGTAAGAGAAGGTGGGTCTGGCTGGATTGTTGAACACTTGCATTTCAACTCGTTCTTTGGCAGGGATGTCCATGTGAAAGGAAGTGTTCGATCTCAGAGGGCAGAAGAGGGCGGAAGTTCTACCAGTTTTGTTCATCCAGAACCCATGGTAGAAGTGTGACATGGTTCTGCCGGAAGTGGCATTGTCCTTGTAGCTCTCCTGCAGAAGGATCAGCCAGGCGAGGCAGGAACCATGGACAGAAAAAGGTGAAGGGATGAAAGGGATTGAGTGCCCAGTGGCATGCGGTAGCAATCCACAGATCCAGCAGTTAGTGGCGTTGGTGGCAAGATTGTGTTGGTGGAGCAACTGCACAAAAGAGTTATTCCAGAACTCCTTACGCCTTTCTCGGAGTTGGGGTGAAAGTGAGATCAGATGGTGCTCCTTCGTGGTGGTAGGTTGAACGGTGGTCAGCAATGTCTTATGAGCGGGTGTGTTCTCCTCCATGATCCAGAAGGTGACCATGAGGAGAAGGCAAAAGAGAAGGGTAATAAAAAGTGTTATAGTCTTAAAGCTGTGCATTCGGTCAGTCTTTGGGTTTCTGTAGGGGATCTTCGGACGTCCGGTTGCTTCCATCACCTTCATGTCGGGCGCTTCCATCACCTTCGAGAGACTCGGTAGCGGGCAGAACCACAGACTTTGCTTAGTTTCTCTCCTGGTGGCCTTTGAAGTGACTAGGCTATCGCTCTGAGATTTCCACTTAGCCTGTGGTCTGCTTAGCCGAAGTTCTCTCCTTTCGTCGCAAGTTATACCCTTCTTTGGATGGCACAGTGGGATCGGGATATTCAATCAATTCAAGTGTCTCTGTATCCGGGCAGCGGCTCAGGGATGGTCGGTCTTTGTTCAGGAGTTCCTCTTGGGCGGTGACGTTGTCCGTGGTTGTCAGGGTCGGTGATATCTTCTTGCAGTGGTGTGCATGCAGCCAATTGCGTTTCCCCTCCACTCGAAGAGCTGTTCGGGTGGTGATCAGGACTTGCAGGGGGCCCGTCCACCGGGGCTCCAGACTCTTGGTGCGCTGGCAGTTACGCACTAAGACGAAGTCACCTGGTTGAATGTCGTGCCCGGGGCCCCTGGAAACATCGGGAATGGCGTGCAGCACCTGCTGATGGATGATAGACAACGTTTTAGTTAGATTGTACAGATAATCAGACATAAGGACGTCCGGGACGTCGTGGATGGATGTTGGTTTTGGTGCAGTCCAAAGGTTCATGGGCCGCCCGAAGACGACCTCGTAGGGGGTTAAGTGGTGTTTGGTGGGGGTGGAACGCATTGATAGCAAGGCTAGTGGGAGAGCGTCTGGCCATCTTAGCCCTGTGGTGGCGACTATTTTTGCTATCTTAAGCTTCAATGTGGCATTGTGTCGTTCAACCAGGCCTGCAGATTGGGGATGGAAAACCGCATGGAACTTCTGTTTTACACCCAACCCTTTTAAGATGAGTTGGATAACTTCGGCTACGAAGTGGGGGCCATTGTCGCTCCACAAAATTCGACAAAGGCCGTATCGGGGGAAGAATTCCTTCAGTAGTACCTTTGCGGTAGTCATAGCGGTGTTGTCATGGGTTGGGTAGGCTTCCACCCACTTGCTGAAGGCACACACAATGACGAGTACATACTTCAAACCTTGGCACCTTTCTAGCTGGACATAGTCCATTTGTAGGACTTCAAAGGGGTGATTGGGGACCCCAAACCCTCCCCGGGGTACAGCAGTTCCTTTCCCAGGGTTGTGTTGGAGGCATACTAGGCATTGTTGGACTAGACGTTTGGCCGAGTCTGGTATTTTGTCGTTGTGCCAGACTTTAGAGATGAGTTCGATCATGGGGGCAGACCCTATGTGTGCGGGGGAGTGAGCCATGGTCAGCATGGGGATCAAGTATGAATCTGGTAACAACCATTTGTTCAAGTCTTTGGTTCGCCAGCAACCGTCATCGTCCTTCAATCCCACCCGGGCCCATTCAGTTAACTCGTGTGGTGTGCTGGCTAGTTGGATATCCCTAATTGTTTCCCTAGCATCCTTCCATTTCTCAGTTTGTGACCTGGTCACGTACATACGGGTCGTGGACCTATTCTCGGCTGTGGTCCGGGCAGTAATGTCAGCTAGTGCATTTCCCTGTCCTATAATGTCTGTCACCTTCTTGTGTGCCTGGCATTTGATCACAGCTAACCGTGTGGGGAGGAGGACTGCTTCGGTCAGGGCAGAGACTAGATCTCCATGCAGGATGGGTGTGCCATGAGAAGTCAAGAATCCCCTCTCTTTCCATAAGAGCCCAAAGTGGTGAACTACCCCGAAGGCATACTGACTGTCTGTGTAAATGTTTGCGGTTGTCCCTGCTGCCAGGATGCAAGCTCGTGTAAGAGCAATTAGTTCCGCCGCCTGTGCGGATCGCTGTGTGATGCGGGCTGTCTCAACAATTGTTCGGGCTGTGGTGACTGCATAGGCAGCCGAGGTGGTGCCATCGGGGAGCTTGATGCATGAGCCATCCACCCACAGTTCTCCGTCAGGGTCCGGGAAGGCAGTATCCCGGAGGTCAACCCTACTCTTGGTTTGTTCGTCGGTGAGGGTCACGCAATCATGTATAGGGGATGCATTGGGGTCAGCGTCAGGGAGAGGCAGTAGTGTAGCTGGATTCAGAGTGGTGCATCGTTTCAATGTGATGTGGGGTGCAAGCAGAGTCAGTTCATAACCGGTCAGTCGTGCGCTAGTCAGGTGTTGAGTCTTGGTTTGGTTCAGGAGGGTGTCAACAGCATGGGGTACCAATACCGTGAGGGGGTTCGAGAGCACGATCCCCTCACTTTGTCGGATAGAGACAGCAGCGGCGGCTACTGCTCGAAGACAGGCGGGCAAAGCTCTGGCTACGGGGTCGAGAGTGGCAGAGAAGTAGGCACAAGGGCGTTGCTTAGGGCCTATGGACTGGGTTAGGACAGACAACGCACACCCCTCCCTTTCGTGGGTGTAGAGGGAGAAAGGTTTAGTGTAGTCTGGGGTTCCTAGGACTGGGGCCGAGCAGAGGGCGTCTCGTAATTCTTTGAAGGAGGATTGACATTCAGGTGTCCAGGGGAGGGGGAAGGGGACATCCTTAGCCAGCAGGGAAAGCAGAGGTTTTATGGTAAGACTGAAGTTTGGCAACCACTGTCGACAAAAGGAGGTGAGGCCCACTAGGGATCGTACTTGCTTCTGAGTTTTGGGAACGGGGGTTTCTAGGATGGTTTGAATTCGGTCAGGGGTAAGTTTCCTCCCGTCTTTGGATAGTAGGTGGCCTAGATACGTTACCTGGGGCTGGCAGAATTGCAATTTCTTTCTGGAGACCTTGTGACCGTTCTCCGCAAGGAAGCGGAGGAGGTGAATGGTGGCTGTGACGGCAAGAGGAGTGGTGTCGGCCGCCAAAAGAATGTCATCGACGTACTGTATCAACACCACTCCATCGGGTAGTTGGACTGCATCCAGTTGTCTCTTGAGGGCTTGGCTGTAAATACTGGGACTCTCAGTGTAGCCTTGGGGTGCCCTGCAGAATCTGTACGAACGGGCTTTTAAGGTGAAGCCGAACAGGTAGCGGCTGTCTGGGTGGATGGGGATGGAAAAGAATGCGTTCTTGAGGTCAATAACAGTAAAGATGGTGGCAGTAGATGGAATCAGGGTGAGGATGGTGGTGATGTCTGAGACTACGGGGTACTGGGGTATGACTACTTTGTTAACCTCTCGCAAGTCAACAATGAAACGGTAGGCTTTCTCATCCCCCTCGCCTTGCTTCTTTACAATGGGTAGGATAGGGCTGTTGCAAACATTACTGACTACTTCTTCTACCACTCCTGCCTCGACCAGGGACTCGATGATTTCCACCAATGCCTTCTCGCCTTCGGGTGATATCCGATACTGTGGAAGCTTTGGGAGCACTGCATCCGGTCGGACGGTTATGTGTACCGGGTCGATCACCATGCGCCCTACATCTGAGTCGGTTTTAGCCCATAGATGTGAAGGTAATGTGTCGAGTAGGGACGTATCAGCATCGGTTATAGAGAGCATACGTCGTGTGTGACAGGGTCTGGATAGATCTGGGTTATCGTGTAGGATGACTCGAACTCCGTCTGGGGAGCATCTGATGGTGGCTCGAAAATGTTTTAGCAAATCGAGCCCCATAATAGCATCGGGGGTGTTGGAGGAGAGCAGAAAGGTCGTGTCAGTGGTGTTATCTTCTAAGTCAAAGGAGATTGGTGCTGATAAGGGGTTAGTGGAGGGCGTTCCGTCAAAGCCTATTGAGGTTACGTGTGAGCCAGACAAGGGTGCCCTAGGAATCAGTCGTTTAGATAACGCACTACGTGTCGCCCCAGTATCTACCAGGAATGGAGATTTTGTGCCCAAGACCTTAGCGGTGACGTAAGGACCTTGCTGGTCAACACGGAGTTCGACTGGATCCCTCCCTTGTCCCTGGCGGTCCTATGCGAAGTCCTGGGTGCTCTCGTAGTCGGACTGCTGATACTGGTTTTGTCGGGGGCGATCAAAGGTGTTCGGTCTGCCTGGCCTGTCGTTGATGGTGTTGTTCGTGTGCCCTCGTCCCTGTCCTCTATTTCTGGGGTCATAGGCTGTGTCTCTGGGGTCCCTATTCTTGTTCATTTCCAGAAGGGCCGGGCACTGGGACTTCCAGTGTCCGAACCCTCTACAGAACGCACATTGATTCCCATCTAAGTCTCTCCGTCCGTTGTAGGGTGTAGGTGTATGGTCTCTAGGGGGTAGCTTTCTAGGGGCGGTTGGTTGGTAATTCTCTTTTGGGGGTTCCCTTCCTATGGTCACCCCTTGCAACTGTGCTATCATCACCCTCTCCTTTAATTCCTTTTTCTTCTTCTCTGATGCCCTATCGTTCTCGTTCTTCTGGTTTTCGTAGTACTGGGCCATCCGGAGAATTGCTGCGGGTTTGGAGGCTGCCCAACTACTCTCGCTGGTCTGTAGTTTCTGGGAAACTTCTGGCGACAGACCCTTTACATAATTCTGGACAAAGAGATGATGTCCGGTTGCGGTGGTCATGTCTTGGCCACTGTAATCGGAGAACACAGTCTCGAATCGGGAGAAGTATTCAGACACATCCTCCTGGGGTTTCTGGCGGCAAGCCGTCACTATCGACCAGTCTACCTTTCTTTCTGGGATTAGAGTCTTCAGTTTTAGTACAATCTTGTCTGGGAGCTCTAAGATGGCCTTCGGGGGTTTCTGTCCTGGTTCTCGCTGTTTATCTATGGTATCGAGTTGTACCCAGGTATATCCGAACGGCTCAGCGTGGTCAACTTTCCGGATTTGTTTCCACACATCAGCCGGCAGGCATAGCCCAAAGAACAAGTCGATATCTGCTAACGTCATTATCGTTGAGCCTAAGGCTGTACCCAATTCAGTGTAGAAGGCGGTCGGGTTCTTTCTCAAGTCGGGTAGAGTCTTTCTAAAGGTCAAAATATCTTGCCGGTCCCACGGCTGGTAGACCCAGTTATATACAACCCTTCCCTTCGCATCTTGGTGGTTGATGTCGTCGTGTGTTCCCTGACCCCGTGGGGGGACCCAGTAGGGGGCAGCTTCTTTAATGGGCATCATGGCATCGGACCTTCCTCCCTGAGGCTTAGTTGCTATGGGGGTTTCTGTTTTGGTGGTCTGTCCATGTTCTTTAAGGTGTCGGTAGACCTCGAGTGTACGAGTGAAGAGGTTCGCTACATCGCCCTCTCTTTCTTCCCCAATGTCTACCTTCCTATATAGGGCCGCTAAGCCTTCGGGGCCTTTATCGTGGTACCTATCCTCATATGCATTCAGGGCGTGATAACAGAGCCGTACGACGAAGTGTCGTCTGCGGCTGTCGGCGTACGAGTTATACACGTCTGTTATATACTCCTCACTTTCTTTTCGTTCCACCAGCGTCCCTACTATCTTGTCAATTCCTGCTCGTTCATCCTTAGTTAATCGATTCATTCTGGTGGACTCTTTCTTTCCTATCTCATGGTCGTCTAGCGTTGTAGTCGACGTTGGGTTCGGCACAAGAGGCTCAGCCGGCGCGGAGGCCGTGAGGGCCGAGGCCCCTGTACTGCTTTCGCTCGTGTTCGGGGGTTGTGGGTGTTGCACTATTGATTGGGAGGGTGCATACGGAGGGGGCATGTAAATGATCGGGGGACCTAACAGTAACTCGTCATTCGTTCGCTGCTTGGAGGACAACTCAGGGTAGAGCAAAGAAGGGGTCCTAACAGCGTACTGGCCTGAGGTTTCGGGCTCCTGTCTTAGTTTAGTTTCCCTTCTCTCCTTTATGTCTTCGTCTAACTTTCTAGCGGCAAGGTGAGCTGCCTTTCGTAATTCCTTTTCTGCTTTTACTTCTTCCCTCTTTTTCCGTTGCGTCGCTTCTTTGCGCCACATGCCGATACTGTCAAGCATAGTAGGCGTCGTCTTGTTGCTACGCAGAGCTATTTCTAGCGCTTCTATCTTATGGTCGTCGAAGGATCCCATCAGTGGCCACTGACTTTCGGGGTCCTTCTTGGTATACTTATGCCACAGTTTGCTATAAGCTACGGCAACTACTCCATATTTAGTGAACATGTCCTTATTAGGGGTGCCTTCCTGTGGAGCCGGGTGGTTCGCCTCTAATAAGCGGTCCGGGCAGAACCAACTACCAATCAGTGGGGAGAAGATAGGCATGACGGGTTTCAACGGGGACAAAAGTCTGCGTTACCTACCCTTCACTATCTGCAAAGGGAGAGAGAGAGAGAGTATTTCTACTCCTCCCCGTTTGTAGACAGCGAATATCTCAAAAAGAACAATCAATGAGCAATACTAGTATTTCCAAAGCATCAAACAATCAATCAATTATTTCTCAATTTGTCGTGTATCACGACCTTACCCGGACCGCGTGGACAGTTTCTCGTCTTCCGCCTCCAGCGCCCGATCGTCCTCTACTCTCCGTATTTGCCGCGGCACTCCTGATGGTTCCCAGTCAGGACCGTAGATCACTCGAGAGAGGTCTGCTCGGAACCAGTGAAGTTCGGATGATCGGCTGCCAGACGAGGGTCTATTGGGCAGGAGCTCTCCCGATCGTTGCAGTCGTTCACTCTGTCGTCGGGACCTCTCCCACTGGATCCACGTGTCGCTGATGGGCCCCACGTTTGGGACGCCAATTGTTAAATGGTAGCGGCAGTTTCAGTGGATAACCTTTCAAGTATTTGCCCGGCGGTAATCGCCTCTCATACCACTCGATAATTTACCAATAAAAGAGGCAGGCGCCGGAGACTGGAAGGCAGGAAACAAAGTTTTATTCCGTCGGAGCAGAACACATCAGATCAGACAGCAAGGTATCGTCACGAGGTGCTCTAACTGCATCTATGAGACCTGGTCTCTTATACACTGGTTTATTGCTTTATTACACATAGTACATTCTTGAGATTCCCTTGATGTACGGGGGGAATATCCCCTGAAGCCCCGGTTCAGATCCGATCCCACACATAGATACAGTAGGAGTTCCCACCCCACCCACAGTAGGAGATGGCTATTGCGCAGCAGGGTATTCCGCCAATTCCTGGGGGGGTGTGTGACCGTTCGGGTCTCAGGGAGTAGGGGCTTTGATCTACTGTAATCCCTTTGATGTGGGGTGTTTCCCTTACAGTAGGGGCAATAAACTGCATCCGCAGGGCTAGGTGATGGCCTGGGACCAGTTCAGACAATGGGGCGCAGAGGAAGGGGGTTATCAAAGGAGAGGCATGACCATGTATGGGTTGTCGGTCGGAAGTGGTTCCGTAGCAGGGTCGCGCAGAAAGAGAGGGTTTATGGCCTGTATGAGAGAGCGGGGGTGGCCAGCGCGCGGGGGATGCTCGCAGCGCCAAGGGGACCGCGCTGGCGATTGACAATGAGTGGGGAGAGAGTGGGGTGCCTAAAATGGCGGCCGTGCATTCGCTGTGCGTGGCGCTGGGGAGAGGCAAGATGGCGCAGATAATGTTCAGTTTGCAAGCTAAATTTCCACACGGGGATACCGTCTGGCCCCGCCGCCTTTTGGGGCTTAATAGTACTAATGGCATACTCTATTTCTTTTATGGAGAAGGTGGAATCAGAGTCTACTAGGTCTAGCTCCCAATCCTTTTGTGCTAAGATAATATCAGTTGTATCAGTAGCATACTCAGCTCTTCTTGTTAGGGGGTCGCAATTTACTGAAGTCACCTTCCTTTCCTGGTCATCCTTGGGAGTGCCAATAATAGTGTTGTTAGAAGGGGAAGAGTACAGCTTAGCAAAGTGGTTGACCCAGACTTGACTAGAGATATTACAAGTTATAAGGTCAGAGTCTGGTCTTTTATTTTTCCTGATTATGTCCCAGAAGCGCCTTGGATCTTTCCCATGGCTTGCCTCTTTTAGAGAGCACCAAAAATATTCTTCCCAGTCCTTCTTAGCACTAACTAGTAGTTGTTTATAGTTATTTCTAGCTCGTTGTATAGCTACTTGGGATTTACTTCTTATAGCCCCAATCAAGAGTTTTTGCGTGCCTACAAGCCGATGTGTACCATTCGCTTGTCGCTCTTGGGTTTCGAGTAACCACATTTTTGGAAGAGGACTCCCTTTTCAGGAATACATTCCCAATTATCGTGAGTGTTTCCTCGAAAACAGATGTAGCTTTTCCAGGATTTGACGAAGCCAAATCAAAGCTGTCCAACTTCGTCTGTGAGGCTAAAAGGACAGTATTTATAGTATTGAGTTTGGTCTCGTCTACTGATACTATATTCCACTTTAGTCGTCTCCCACATGCGGAGACTGAAACGTTCTGGGTTAGGTTGGAAGGGTTTTTAATTAAATTACTAATCCAAGGATTTTTAAGGGATAGGGAAAGTGAGTTGTGGTCGCTTTCAACTGAGGGTAAAACTACCATATCCTGTACCAAACCCCAAAGTTTAAAATCTAACAAGATATAGTCGATCCTTGAGGTGTGATTAATTCTGTTATATGTGGCGGCACCCATGGTGTCTGAGATTGTGCGGCCATTTGTGGCTCGTAAGCCAAACTCCAACGAAAGGGCATTGAGCTGGATCGCACATTGAGACCATTTTTTGATCGGGGGGATTGTTAGAGCAGGAATTCCCCATCTAGCATCGTCCTCGCCCAAGTCAAAGGTGTCACCCAACTGTAATGGCTCATAGGTGCAGTTAAAATCACCCGCCACCAGGACTTGAGCACCAGCTGTATGTTCTCTAAGCTCCGTTTCTAGGATTGCCACTATCGGGGACATAGACCCATGTTTGGTACCTCTAACATATATGTTATACAGGTCAAGCTTTAGGCCTCTACTGGGGCCTCTCAAGGATATTCCTAGGATATCAGGGCTATTGATTTGCTTAGGTTTTATATTACAATTTAAGTCGATGCTTACCCAGATAAGAAGGCCTCCCGAAGGACGACCCTTCCCGTTTCTAGGTGGCACTGCTGGAACAAAATGCGTAGTATAGCCAACTCGATATAGGGGTTCCAGACTCCAAGTCTCTTGGAATAAGCAAATCTCATGGTTCCCCACTAGAACATTCCAGTCAGGGATGCTCAGTTTCCTTTGGATGCCAGCTAAGTTCCAGCTAAGAATCTTAAGGCTACCCATAGGATCGTGGGCAGTCTTAATAACAGTGCCCAAGTGGTCAATAGAGGACGGGAATATGGCTGGTTGACTAGGTTCAGCAGGAATAGAAAACTGGGCATCAATAAGCCCTGGATGAGAAGAAGGGGAGGAACATAGAGCTACAGGTTGCAATATTACTTGATTATTAGTTTGGGAAACCAGAGGTTTATAACAATTATCAGAGTTTTGCTTAATTGTAGGACTTTCAAGAGGTTGTAAAATTTTGGTGCTAGATTGATTAATGCCCTCAAGTCCATATCCTAATCGCAGTGGTGGTCAATCCACTGCTTCTAGACAACTGAATCTATTGGTAACTGGAGCACCTTTCCAGCCTACAGGGGGGGCTATATTTCTAGCTTCCTGTACATACCAATCGTCCCATTCCCTTCTACTGTCACGCGTACTGATATGGGGCCGGTTGCTAGCCAGGTTATCAATATACCTATTTATAGGAGGGTAAAAGAAAGAGAGCCTTTTTATTTCTATGCCATCAGTCTTATCCCACATACCCCTATGGCAAATATAGTCAACCGTACGTGGGTCATCAAAATTAACTATAACACAATCTCCCCGGATCGATTTCATCTCATTACCTAGCCAGGGTACCCTACGCACCATTAGAATCTTGCTACGACAGTGTGCTGGGAGCGGTCTATTGGTGGTAAGCCAATGGAGTACCTTATTTTTTAAGGACAGTGTCGGTTCCTCAGTGTTTGGATTTAGCTTAGGGACCCCGGTCAGAATTGCAACATATGGGCCTGCTTCAGGTGGTAGATGGATATGGAGCCCTCTAATATCTATACTCTCGGTATTAGGGAGCAAGGGGCCTACTTGTTTAGCAGGTGCAGATTCCATGGTAGTAATGGTAGGATGGACAGCAAGTTCACATGGTTGATTGCCCTTTTTCAATAGAGCAGGGGGTGACTTTAGACTTAAATTGGGGCCAATAGGGGTAATAGTAGGCGCTTTCGGCCCTGCTGTTAAGTTTGTTTTGGCTATTTTTGGTTGGCCTGGATGGGCTGGGACAACCTTCGTCTGGATCATAGGGGATGCATTCAGGGAAGCTATTTGCTTTTCTATGTTAGAGAGTGAAAGTTGTAAGGGCTGCAGATGAACCTTAATAAGTTCACCCAGCCGAAGTAGTAATTGATTATTTATCTCACAAATTTTACAACCCTCACCAGAGCTACCCAACCTGCTAGAATTATTAAGGATCGCAGAGCAGGGAGTCGTATCAGCTACAGCTTTGATAGAAGTGCTCTGAGGTAGTGCACTCTTAGTGGGCTTAAGAGCAGTTGGGATTTTTTTAGTAAGTTTGTATTTGTTCACTACCTTGGCCTTCTTCCGTTTGGGAACCGCGCCTTCCCTCTTCCCTCTTGACTGCTCAATAGTCAATACCTCCTGTCTTGGGCTCATAATTGGTTGCAGGATCTTCTCAGGCATCTCGCTTAGTTGTGTGTCCGAGAGTTCCTCTGATACTGAGAGATCAACCACGTTTGGGACACCGTGTAATTCCACTGGGACTTCAATTAGGGGCCTGATTTCCCCGTGGCTAGTAGGTGTTTTGGCTAATGCCAGGAGGCCTAAGGAGGAACGTCTAGCTAAGGCCAGATCCTGGGACACCCTGCGTTCCAAAAGAGACATACCCTGATTGATTGCCTCGTTAGCCCTAGTAATATATTGGTCAATTGGGCCAATTGCATTTGTAACCCCTGGTATGGTTTTAGTCTTGCTACCTCTAGTCATCATAACAGTACTAGTGTGCTCAAACACTCCCACACAATCAATTTCAAATATATCAAATGATCAACAGTGGGACACAAGAGTTCCAACAGCAAATATAAAGGGGGTGGCCCAGTCCAGTCTTACCCGGTCTTGAACGGGCTTAAATGGGCCCGCCCTTTGCCCGGGCTTAGCCCGGCGTCGCCCGCGCGCGTCCCGCGACGCGGAGGGAGCCGTGATCTTTTAAGCGCCTCCGGGCGCGTTGGCGGCGTCAGCAAGGGAGTCTGGGGGCTGTAGTCTCCCCCCGCTCTCGTCCGCGATGTGAAGTGGCGGCGGCGGGGGAGACACGCAGCAGAAGGGAGCCCAGGAGCTGCGGCGGCGATGGCAGAATGCAGAGCAACAAGAGATTACCCCAACAGGTAGGCAGGTGTCTCCAAATTAGGCTTCCCGCTCCCCCGAGGAAGCCATGATCTTTTAAGCGCCTCCGGGCGCGTTGGCGGCGTCAGCGGCCGCAAGGGAGTCTGGGGGCTGTAGTCTACCCCTGCTCTCGTCCGCGATGTGAAGTGGTGGCGGCGGGGGAGACACGCAGCAGAAGGGAGCCCAGGAGCTGCGGCGGCGATGGCAGAATGCAGAGCAACAAGAGATTACCCCAACAGGTAGGCAGGTGTCTCCAAATTAGGCTTCCCGCTCCCCCGAGGGAGCCGTGATCTTTTAAGCGCCTCCGGGCGCGTTGGCGGCGTCAGCGGCCGCAAGGGAGTCTGGGGGCTGTAGTCTCCCCCCGCTCTCGTCCGCGATGTGAAGTGGCGGCGGCAGGGGAGACACGCAGCAGAAGGGAGCCCAGGAGCTGCGGCGGCGATGGCAGAATGCAGAGCAACAAGAGATTACCCCAACAGGTAGGCAGGTGTCTTCAAATTAGGATTTTTTGACTGTTTCTTTAGCAACCTTTAAAATGTTATGGCAGTTCATATACTTGGATAGTCCATTTCCATTTCAAAAAACTTTATTTCGGTCAATGAGACCATAATATGTTAACAGTACATAGCTGCCAAGGTTTCAGGTTGCTATGTGTGACATTTTTTAAATTTCAGTGCAATTATGAGTGACATTTCAACAATTATGAGTGACAATTTTTCGCGAGCAAAACCAAGCAATGAAGTCCATGGGAACGGATAAATATTACAAATTATACCCTTTTGAGCTGTGAGAAACTCTAAAAAGATCTTGAAACTGCTGTAGAGCACCTGAAATTAAAGGTTTCTATTGATCACAAAATGTCGGCTTTTTATAACTAGGTGTTCTTTGTATTCTGGGATTGTATACCCATGCATTATGATAGGAAAGGAGAAAACTATTAATCTCAAAATGCAAAGTGTTTAGGATTAACAAGTCAGGATTCACGGTGTTACAATTCGCATGAAGAACACAACAGGAAGCAGGTACGGATCGGCCAAACCCTTCTCTCCACCATAATAACCACAAGCTCCAACCAGGCCTGGACTGACCCAAAAGCAGAAGCAATTGCTGCTCAGTGTGCATATTCACCTTCCTGCCAGTAACAAGAACGCAAGCCTGACTGGGGTTGGACTGGCCTGTTACGATTATTGCCTTCACTATTGCTCACTATTCTGCAGCAGATCACAGGAAGATCGTATTGCACCGAGCCACTTATCTTTAGGGTTACCACCAGGCTCTTTTTTTTTTTTACTGGCATGATCAGTATTTTATTGGCCTGGCTGTTCTGAGGAGCCCCGAAAGTCGATATTTTTCCTCTCATCAGTTTATACTTTAAACAGTAAAAATAAGAACAGTTTGCAGTGTTCGGGGGCTGCGAAATTAATGATAGCTGACTCATAAGTAAAGACAGAAATTCCATCGTAAAATATATACACTCAGGGGCGTAGGAGACACTAAAATTCTGGGGGGGACTGGGACAACCTTGTGCACTTTCCAGTGACCCTATACAAATCACCGCCCGTTAAACAAATACAATCGCATACTTTTAAAGTGAAATATTGAGAAAAGCAGGCATGTAGTCACAGTTTGCATGTATGCTTTATTGTTATTTACATTCATATAGTAATGAGACCAAATGTTTAAAAAAAACATATATATGAATCTTGCATCTTAATGCACAAAGCAAACAAAGGCCGCTGACTTAGGGTGGGGGCGTCGTGTTTGCAAGTGCATTATAGTTTGAAAAGTACCTGCTGCTGCATTCCTGGTCTCCAGCAATTTTCAGGCAACAATAAAAATGTGAAGATAACTTTGGTGATTAATGTTCTTTTTTTGAGAGAGATCGAAGGCTTGTCTAGTGAGTTTTAATTCAAAAGGTCAGTGAGTTACTGCTTTTGTCTGAGATATTCTTTTGGTATTTGAAGTTTATAAGTTAAAATCCTAACATTGA
Organism: Triturus cristatus; assembly: GCF_964204655.1. Taxonomy (NCBI): domain Eukaryota; kingdom Metazoa; phylum Chordata; class Amphibia; order Caudata; family Salamandridae; genus Triturus; species Triturus cristatus. The sequence continues at coordinate 140,377,135 of NC_140592.1, forward strand.
ACAGTGAGTTATTAACCGTCATCAAAGAGCTGCATAAAAACTTCATTGTATAGATTAGAATGTTATGATTTTTCCCCAGTCTTTCCCTATCCTAATGTTGGAAAATGGGTTCATTAGGATAGAAATCAATTCTGATTATTGAAGAGAACCCCCCAACCATGGTGTTATGTTTTACATTCTGAGTTTGTGTTTCTCTAGTGTTGCAAAGCCGCCCTGGGCACTCCCCAACTTTTTGCTGACTGGTACTGGTGGTACCTGACTGACTGACCCTGGCCTCTGCCTAAACAGCCAGTGCTATTCTGAAAGAGGCACTTAAAAATACAGTGAAAACACCTACATACACTAGGGTGCACTATGGGTTAGGGTACTCCTATGATTGGCATGACCTCTCCTATAAGGCCCTAGTAAATAATAGGGCAGGGGGATTAGAACTACTTTTAAGTCCCTAGAATATAATAAGGCATGGCAGTTTAGAGGCCAGCAGCCCTTTCTGCGCTTGCATGTGTGCACTGCTGAAGCCTGAGGTCAGTTTAAAAGTAGCCCTGTGTTATAGGGCTGCTTTTAAAATGCAAATTGTGCCCAAACTCGACTTTTGGGTTTGGGGAACTTACAAATTGATCAACTACAATGTTGGGGCAAAATTAAGTGGAAAAATGTTTTCCACTTAACTATGGATGTATCATATTTGCCACATAATACATCATCTGCTGCATAATCTAACTATTTCCTCCAAAACAATTTTGTAGCTCAAACGGATCCCAAATTACTAAAAGAAATGTAACTTGTGTTGCTGTGAAGTTTAGGGCCCTTTGCAAAGGTTAGTAAAGAAAACAATTCGTAAGAAAACAATCGGTCCCAGACACTCCTAATGACACTCAAATTAATACCTGTAGGAGAGTGTAGTATGCAATCAATTCATACAACCGAAAATGTATAATGTAAAGGCACATTCAACAGGGAAATCTCATAGATAAAAGGCCAACCAAAGTCAATTAAATTGCAAACATCAATTTATTTCCCGCTGAATCATATTCATAAAATGCAAATTTAGGGGCTGACTACGATGGCAGGCGGACTTCAGTGCCATCGAATCGGGGAATGGGACCGCTGGCCTTCAAGGTGGAGGCCCCACGATAGGCATTACAATGCGACTGCCACTACGGTGTTCGCAGTGCCTATCTTTTACATTGCAGCAGGTGCTGCTGGCTGCATCATCCGCCGCAAAGTTAAAAAAAAAAGGAACATGTTAAATATATCGGTGCCTGCCACATGGTGCAGTGATATGTTGTGGGGCATCATAGATGCCCCCCAGGACCCATGTCTGGGGGCCAGGGGTAAAGGGGCCTGCTACGGGCCCCCAATGTCCCTTTTGCCAGCATTTCCATGGCAGGTGAACCGCCATTGATAAGCTGGCGGGTAAGGGACATTGTAATCCCTGCTGCGGTGCATGGTAGGCACCACCAGCATTGTAGGAACCACGAGCCCCTCCACCACACCGGCGGGCTCAAGAAGCCCGTCGGGTGCGTGGTGGTTGGTCTTTCCAACCGCCAGGTAACCACCCGCCATTGTAATATGGCGGGCTGTGATGCAGTCACCAATGGCGGTGGGACCGCCACCGACGGGGTGACGTGGCGGTCCCACTGCCATTATAATCACCCCCTAAGTTTGGTGTGCATGCAAATCCTACATTGCCAACCCCTGGCAAGTTGCACTGCTAGTGCTGGAAAAAGGCCAATGGAGGTACCAATGGGTGAGGTGGACTGGCCTCAAGGGTCTTGTGACCTCAGTGACAGATTCACTGTCGATCTAGGATGTGCTTCTTCATATGCCTGCCCGTAAGACTGGAAGTGAACTGCAGTATGGATTGTGGTGGACAGGTCCACCTGCGGGTGCTAAGACACCTGGGCTTCTAAGGTCTATCGGGCCTTCTAAGGTGTAGCATCGGAATAAGCTCTGTCAGGAGTGTGGTATGGTGAACTGGTCATGAAGGTCTGAACATGGTTCTCCAGTTCCAAATTCAGCAGCTCTGGCCAGAGTGCCACATTCTCTCCCACACTGAACACCATACTGCCCCACTGAGAGAAACTCGCACTGCCTTCATCACAACTCAATTGTGCTGCGACTAAATTCAAATTATGCACTAGACAACAGTAAAATGCTGTCTGAAAAAAATGAATAACACCCTGGAAAAAGCAAACACTCATAGGGAATGCAAGAATAAGCAAAGCATGTGAACTGTAATCAGAAGAAAACATGGTTACCTTAACGGTTTTAAACTCATTATTCAGAAATCAGTAAGTGATTTTGCCTGAAAAGTTCAAGACATGGCTACAGGACCAGGAAGACCCCTTTCAATGTCCATTGCTTATATCCTTTCAAAATGTATGCAGTTTGGTTTAAAAAAGACCACATCCCCAAACACAGAGCCGCATTTTATAAGCTAAAATAATTAAAAAGTTGAAAACGATCATATTAAACGTTTCCACTCTACCCATCAAGCAGGTATTGCAGTCCCTTTAGGAATGGCGCACTTACCCACCCTGGGAAAACAATGTTGTTCAAAGAAAGAAGATAAAAAGAAAGTAGCGCTTTCACTGGCAAACTCTGTAAAGTGGCGCTAATGTGTGTGGGTGTAAATAACAGTCTGGCCTGTCTGCTGTCCACTCTGTATTGCTTTATTTAGGTATTTAACCATTTTTTCTCTCCATTCCGAGGTTTTTCTTTTCAATAGAAAACGGCCAGAAAATGAGGACATATACAGCCAAAGTGTTCAGCCTTTTTTGGTTCAATTTCACAGGGGAACAAATAAAGAAAAGGAGAGGCAAGAGAGAGTACCTTAAGAGCTGCCTCTTGAAATCAGCACGTAAGCAGGAGCGAGACAGTGACAGAAAGAGAGGGAGGAATAAAGAGAGGAGGGCAGCCGCCAGAGGCAGATCAGGAGTAGTGGACACGGTCCTTGCCATGAAGGAAAAGAGACAGCATTTATTTTTTCTCCGTTCTCTGCCCTTCCCAGAACGGCTGAGCCTTCCTGCAGCATAACAAAAGGCAGAGGGCGGGTGGCCTCTGACTCCAGGCAGGTCAAGTGCAGGGCCATTAGGTAGCGCTTTCGCGTGCTAATGGCCCTGCGATAACAGAAGGGAAAGGGGAAATTCCTTTGTCCCCTCGTCCCCCCCACCCTTGTCCCCCGTGTCCCCCCCACTCCAAAATCTGGGGGGATATATCTCCCGCGTCCCCCACACTTCCTACGCCCATGTATACACTATACAAAGACAATTTCTTTTATAACTTTCAGTCCTGCTTGAGCCTCAAATCGTCATGAGCATATGGCCAGTATTTAGCAACCTTACTTACTAGTGTGAGGGAAATGCTGAAGGTGCCTACTTGTTGTCTCCATTCAATAGTGCTGGAGTCCATAGCAATGTAGGCAGGGGCACAAGGCAGTTGCAATTCGACCAGTGGCAATGGAGACATCAGTCCAGTTTTTCACAAGTTAGTGACCACAGTGGTGCTGGATAGTTGCTTCAGGGAGAGGCTATTTGACCCCGGGGCAGAGGAGTCAGAGTGCACAGCACAGACTGCGGACGGCCTGCAATACTGGTCTCTGGTGCAGTGCCGAGTACAGTAGCACAATGCTGTCTTTTAAAGACAGTACTTGGGCGCCTGGTCACAGCGTGACCGGACAGGTGTGCCTCAGCACCGGTCGGGCTGGCAGACAAACAGTTGGCAGATCCTGCTTTAGCCAGCCTTTGCCCACTGGGCCCCTCTGGCTTCGCCCTGGTAATCAAACCGATGCAGAGCAAATGTGGACTGAAGGCCGCCCTGTCCTACGTGGGAGCTGGCCCAAACAGGATGTGAGGCCCCAACTACATGGATCGCCAGACAGGTGTCTAAGTAATTTAAAATGAAAGTCAACAATCAACTGACTCGCGGACTCCACAGCCTGACATTGAAGCCTGAGGCACAGGCACAAAACATAGGTAACAGCCAGGGTGCACGCAATGGTAATCTTGAATTCAAATACGACCCAACTCAGCCCTAAAAATCAATCACCCCGAGTGATGCGGTCCGTCCTGGTCGGCGCGCAGCTACCTGCCCAGCTTCGCAGCCACCAGCGTGGCACAGATGATGCCTAATTAAGAGTCAACACAGAGGTAAGGTAACCCTATAAAAATCCTTACCCTGAGCGGTCGTCCCCGGTCAGCGCGCCGATATCTGCCCAGCCCCGCAGCCAGATGCCCAGATCATCACGCCAGCGGGGCTGTCACAGAGATACAACAGGCTCCGACACCGCTGCGCTGAAAGTAATTGGAACCAGGACCGTCAATGGCTCACCCCTACCGGCCCAATTTGTGTTTTGTTAGGCTGTATTGATGCAGATTGGGGTGTACAAAATCTCCCTACTTCCACGGATAGAGTAATTTCACAGTTACACGCACATACACCCATCATACACTAGGGCCCATTTCACTAACATACACTCAAATACTCTACCAGCACTGAACCTGTGGAAAGAAAACTCCTAAACACCCCACATCTACACTGAGGTCGATAAGACCTAGTTATTGTAATTGTCCTGAGTCATAATCTAAACAATCTATACATCAATAATCAAATAGAGTACTCAATAATTGACAAGAAATAATCATCAACACCGTATTTAAAATTATGGTTCTTTATCTAAAATTAGTCAAAGGAAATCAATCAGAATAAATCATTTTTTCATAATTACCTATTCTAGCTAAATGTCAGAATGGGTCATCAGGACAAGACTCTCAGTAGAAGTCTCCCGAGTCACCGTCCTCACAGCATCGATCCTCACCAACGCAGGTTTGGGAAGAAGTGGCAAAGTGGCCTTAAACCCTCTCTAGGCTAACAATATTTATAGAGAAACTTGCAATATTATAGAAACATAAAATGTTCTAAACGTCCGCTGAACCGCTGAGCAGAGCGAGCAGGAAAGGATGTAGCATCGCTACATTTGGAAAATCTCCGCTCAGAAAAAATCACAAAAATAAAAAGACAGAACAGGAACCAAAACTTTAAAAGTAACTTTCGACATCCACATTTCCTCGGAACTAACATGATGACTTCAGAGTCCATTCAGTTCATTCCTTATGGCTCCTTTGTCCTCCCAAGGCTATTCGGATGTTTCTTGGAGACTTGCCCAGCACTGCTGCTGTCCTCACGGAAAATTTTAACCAGGCGAAGACTGTGGTCAGATGACTTCGACCATATTCAGCAAGGCCCTCTCATCACAAATCTCTCACTCGAGGCCAGGCTGCAAACGGCGGCCATTTTATTCTAGGCCAAAATAGACCATCTTAATTAAAAGAGACAAAAACAACGTTACCACAGCATAGTGATTAAACAGTGTTAACCCCACTAATACCCTTATGTGTATGTAATTATCTAGCCTTTGCAACACAGAAAAGCATTAATTCAAAAGCGTTTCGTGCTTTAAAATAAACAGCACTCAGCAACGTTTATTTAATAAAACATGCACATTATCAATAAGCAAACGAAAGCATTCCCACGTGTCGGTTTTCTTCTCATTAGTACGTGTTGGTAAGTTTAAAACATTTACACAAAACAAATAATTAGTAATTAATAATTAATAATTTTAATTATGACAAATAGACAAACCAGAGCTTAAAAACCCAATAGATTTTCATCAGAAAACTCTGCTCCAGCAATCCCCCCTTTGGTGATATTATCACCAAATAAACAACCCAAAAAAAAAAAAAAAAAAAAATTTAGTGAAATTTAGTCCCATTTTAGGAGAAATTTCTCCTTACACAACACTACACACCAGACACTCTTTCATCATCCCTCTTTGTTTCTAAATAGACACTCTCCCTTAATTCTTCTAATTCAATTTCTTGTGGTTCTCTTTTCAACCTTTTATTTCTCTTTTCATTGTTTCTTTTAATTCATTTCTTTTTCCCACCCCTGTTTTTACAACACAAACACACCAATCTCAATATCAATAAAGCAACAATTATGCAAGTCAAAGGAAACAATATCTTACCTATAATAGTACTACCTATTTTTGCAATAAAATTCTTAACAGCAACTATTTTATTAACTATTTTAGTCCAAATACTTTCAGCTTCAAGTGGTACTAATTCTTCATGCAAATCAGTAATATTTTTTATCTAGACCTTCAGGTCTTTGCTTTCATCTGGAATGTAAGTGCAACAATGTTGAACTTTCAGCATTCCACAAACTCCACCCTCCTTAGCTAATAGAATATCAAGGGCAAGTCTATTTTGCATAGACATGGCACGTACGGCAATTAGTTCCGTATTCACCAAAAGAAACCCTCCAGCGGTATTTGTCGATAAGCGATCCACCACTGTTGACAGTTTCCGAATCCCATAAGCATTCAAAGAAATTCCCACTGCTGGAATTAAAGCTCCAAAAATGTCACCCACTATTTCAGACCAAGTTTCCCTCTTGAAGCGCATTAGTAAATTAATATGTTCTACATCTTCTATTCTATCTATATGAAAGATCTTTGGAAAGACCAGGCCCACATAACACGTGCCATACCAATGGTCAGGCAACTTGTAATAAGCCTTGTTCCCACAAACATAATACACTCCTGGAAAAATTGTATCTTCTCCACCTCTGAAACCCCATCCTGTTGCAATGAAGTATGTATCATGACATTCACTAGTCCCAACAAAATATGTATCATATTGGGATTTCCCTCTTGTAATGCACAGCTTACCCTTCTGTGGTGCATCTAGAGCTAAAGTTGGACTAACCCCATTTCTTAATTCTTTTCCCATCTCAATGTCCCAAATTGTCTCACTCACTTTATATTTCCCTGCCTTTTCATGCATGCTCAATCTCCTTTCCTCCACCATATTTAGGAAAGCTTTCTCCTCTTCTTTCAAACTGCAAGTTAAATTATTCTTAAAAATGTAATCTAATGTTAATTCTTCTTTCTCAATAAAAATCTCACCAAAAATGTTAGCTTCTTTAGCTGGATTCAGCTTTTTGTTCATAGGCAATTGCCCAAAAATACTATCTTTGTTAGACATCTTATAATCTATTTTCCCTAACAAATAAAAAACACTACTTAATACACTACAATAAATTCCATACGTAGCTGGTAAATGGTGATAAGTAACACCCTCTGAAACGGATGCAGGTAATTGCATACAAACATAGCAACCCCTAACTCCCATTGTTTTCACATATTCGTATAACAACTTTGAAAAAACATTACTAGAAAAATCATTAATTGACCTATCTTTATGCATGTAAGTAATACTAATTCTAGTTGGAACTACTTTTTGCGAACTCTTCTCCGCATTTGTCACATTCTCTATATGCATCTCAAATGTACCTATTGTAACTCTAAATGTAACTAATAAAGCTAAAACACCCCATAGTAGCATTAATAATCCAGTACAGCAGCAGCACATTCTACACCATCTTCTTAAAAAGGCACATCTACTTTGGTTATTCTCTATGTTAGCCATTTTACTACTTTGACCTTGTCTTTTGACTTAGCCTCTACTACTCCACTACTGAAATTTCTCGAACTTTGGATTACTTCAGACAGCTGAATTTCAGACTTTCTCCTTTTCACTTTTCTCCAAGTGATTTCTTTTGTTCACTCAATTTGGATATTCATCACTTTTCACTCCTTCTTCTTCAGCAACATCAAATTGTATCAGATCATCAACAACATCCTGTGCATCCGACTCTTCTCCAATGTCAGTCAGGATAACTTTTAAGATTCCAACAGATTTTTCCTTTTCCTCAACCACTTTTCTCAAGATCCCCTCCGGATTGTCTCGATTCACTGTTTCTTCTTCAGACAGTGCCACATAAGACCATTCCGGTGATCTGTACTTTTGGTTGGGTTTTCTAATTCTCTTTATCTCCTCAGGTTCTCTTGACTCCTTTTGTTCCTTTCTTTTTACTTCATTTTGACTCGACACCTCATTCACTTGTTCAGCTTTCGGTGTATTCCCTCTTATCAGTCTGTATCTCAGCCTCTTTACTCTGTTGTTAGGCCAAAAATCTCCTCTTACAACCTTTTTCGGTCTCGTTGCTGTATTATTTCTTTCTCCAATCCAAGTTCTCTTTCTCAGAACTCGACCTTCTGATTTTCCATTCTCACTTTCATCCGATTCTGTTTCAAATGCCTCTTGTTCTTCAGCAGTTTTCTTTCGCTCCACAGTCTTTTTCACCACTATTTGAGACTTCCCTACTTCTGTCCCTCCTCGGGTCTCCGACACGCAATCTTCTTGCTGTCTACTTGTCCCTTCACCTAGCTTGTCAAGAATGTTCCCTACACCTCCTCGGGGGTCTTCCGCAATCTGTCCCTCTCTATCTTCTTCTGACCCTACTTCTTCAGATATAATCTCAAGTGGTTCTTCAATCTCCTCCTCTTCTGATTCAGGAGTAATTTCTGTGGAACTGCTCTTTTCTTTTCTTTTTCCTCCACTGCTTTTTGGAACTTCAGGCTCTCTTACAGAATCTGATCTCCTTTCTGAGATTCTCAATGGTTCTCTTGAAACCTTTTCTGCTTCTTTTCCTGAACTTTGATTTTTTTCTCACTGGTTCTGGGTCTTCATCATCACTGGAATCTGACTCTTCAAAATACTCTCTACCAGCCCCATCTTTTGGGTTTGGAACTCTGAGTATGACTCGCATGTACCCAGTTTTTCACACCAGCACACTTCACTGCAGTTGTCGTAGTTAGAATGACTTGTCTTGGTCTTCCCCACCTTGGAACCAAGCAATTTCTTCTTCTGTGTACTTTAATCCTTACCCAGTCCCCTGGACTCAGATCATGAGCTTGCTTCTTCTCAAGTGTGGTAGCTTCTTCTCCAATCTGGTGAAACACAGAATGAACTGCGTCAGCCAGGCCTTTACAGTAATCCAAAATCATGTCATCAGTTATTGTCATCAACTTATTGACAGGTACATATGCATGTCGCATTGCACGTCCCATTATGATTTCGTGCGGACTTAAACCAGTAGTTCTATCTGGAGTAGATCTAATAGTCATTAGCACTAGAGGCAAGACATCGGGCCATTTCATACCAGTGGCTAAACACATCTTACCAATCCTGTTCTTGATTGTGCCGTTTATCTGCTCAACAACACCAGAAGCCTCTGGTCTGTATGCACAATGTAGCTTCTGCTGTATGCTTAATGCTTCACAAATCAAACTCATGAGTTCATTATAGAAGTGTCCACCTCTATCAGACTCAATCGTTACCGGAAATCCGTACCTAGGAATCAACTCTCTTAACAGTAACTTTGCCACTGTGACTCCATCATTTCTCCTAGTCGGATAGGCCTCAACCCATCTTGAAAACAAACAGACTACCACTAGTACATACCTTAATCTGTTTACTTGGGGCATTTCAATGAAATCAATCTGCATTCTTGTAAAAGGACCTCCTTCTCTGCCTATTGTTCCCAGACTCACCACTGTCTTTTTCCCAGTGTTAAATTGCTGGCAAATCAAACATCTTTGACAAATACTTTCTGCAATTGTCCTGAACTTTGCATTGTACCAGGTTTGTTTAAAAGACCTGATCATCGCATCCCTTCCCAAATGTCCCTGGCCATGATACATCCTTGCCATTGTCGACAGCATGGAGTTCGGCATTACTGGTCTGCCATCTCTATAGACCCAAACTTGATCTGTCTCTCTTGGGGCACAACCTGCCTTGATCCAATCTTTCTTTTCTTCCTCCCTTGCCTCATCCTGCAACTGTTTCACTTCATCCCACGTCTCTAAGACATTAGTAAACATCACAGAACAAAAAGACATTTCACCTTCTCGTTCCCGATTAATTGACTGGTTATTTTTAGCGCAATATTGAGCAATGTCATTTGCGTATCGATTGCCAACTGTCACAAAATCATCTCCTTGTCCATGAGCAGCACATTTCACAACTGCTAATTCTTTAGGCAGCTGTATCGCCTCAAGTAATTTTCCAATCACTTCACCAAATCCATACTGACTATCAGTCATCACAGACGTTCTCAAATCTTTCCCAATTTCACAAGCTTTTGTCAATGCCACTAATTCAGCAACTTGCGCAGATTTCACTCCTTTCAATGGTGATGCTTCCATTACTTCTGAAACTTTGCACACTGCATATGCTGCACATAGCACACCCTCATCATTCCTCAGGCATGATCCATCCACAAACAACACATGATCACTCTCATGCAAGGGAAGATCCCTTATGTCTGGTCTCGGTTTTGTACAGTAATCAAGCACATCCAAACAATTGTGATCATCTTCTGTTTTCACACCCACATTTTCAATATCCGGCAACAATGTCGCTGGATTCACATTCACACATCTCTCTAAAGTCACATTTGATGCTTCCGGCAACAATGTCGCTGGATTCACATTCACACATCTCTCCAAAGTCACATTTGATGCTCCCAGAATGACTTTCTCATATTTAGTCAACCGACTATGTGACATGTATTGAGTTCTGCTTCTTGTCAAAAGAATTGCCACATTATGAGGTACGAATACCCTTACAGGATATCCCATTATGATTCCCTCACTCTGTTCCAGGCTTCTGCATGTTGCAGCCACAGATTTCAGACATCCTGGTAAACCTACAGCTACAGGATCAAGTGTCGATGAGAAGTACGCAATAGGCCTCCTCAGCTGTCCATGCTTCTGAATTAACACTGAAAGTGCACATCCATTCCTCTCACTGCAGTACAATTCAAACTCCTTTTCATAGTCTGGCATACCCAAAGCAGGGGCTTCACACATTCTGCTTTTCAACTCTTCAAATGCTGCCATTTGTTCTCCATCTAGTTCCAATGGGTCTGTCATCTCACTTTTTGTCAGCTTAATCAGTGGCTTTGCTATCAGCGAGAAATTAATTATCCACTGACGACAATAACCCACCATTCCCAGGAACATTCTCACTTCCCTCTGGGTCTTTGGGGCCTTCATTCCCCTGATGATTTTGATCCTGTCATCAGTCACTTTTCTCAGACCTTTTTCAATATTGTGTCCAAGATAATGCACCTCTTTCTTGCAGAATTGCAATTTGGCTGGAGATACTTTTAACCCTCCATCTGCCAGATGATTCAGTAAAGCTATAGTATCTACTTCACAAGCTTCACGTGTCTTTGATGCCACAAGTAGGTCATCAATATACTGCACTAGTACTGAGTTTTCAGGCATGATCAAACTCTCCAATGACTTTTTCAATAACTGTTTGAATATCGAAGGACTCTCTGTATACCCCTGTATGATACGACACCATGCTAAAATACGCTGGCCAAATCTAAATGCAAAAATCGGCTGGCTGTCATGATGCAATGGAATTGAAAAGAAAGCATGACACAAATCAATCACTGTATACCACTCAGCATCATGTGGAATCTGATACAAAATCACTGATGGATTTGGCACAATAGGACAACATGCCACCACAATTTGGTTAACTTTTCTCAAATCTTGTACAATCCTGAACTTCCCATTAGGCTTCTTTAGCCCCATTATCGGTGAATTACACGGACTACTCAGTAGTTCTCTCAGAACTCCCTGCTGAATCATTTTCTCAATTATAGGAGTTATTCCCTCTATTATTTCTGGTGTCATTTTGTACTGAGGAATGTTAGGATAAGTAATTCCCTCTTTCACTGAAATTTTCACAGGATCTACATTATTCATCAATCCCACATCCTCTCCAGTAAAATCCCAAACTGTCCTTTTCACTGTGTCTCTCAGCTCTTGAGGCAAATCCTCCGGATCAAACACAGCCTATGCACCAATTAACTCATTCTCTCTATTTTCTAGAGTCATTCGGTACAAAACATCCTCATCTGGTGTTTCAAAAGCTATTCCATCCGGTGTACAAAAAATTGTACAATTCATTTTACATAACAAATCCCTACCTAACAGGTTCACTGGACTTGTGTCACAGACGATAAATCTGTGCATGTCTGAAAATTTCCCTATTTGTACTCTTACTGGTTCAGTAAGACGTGTCCTGATTTGTGTATTGGCTACACCAACTACTTGGATTGCTTCATCCGAGAGAGGAAGATTTCTAATATCTGTTGACCTGACAGTTGATCTTGTCGCACCTGTGTCTACCAAAAAAGTAACACTTTCTTCATTTATTTTCCCATCTACAAATGGTCCTGCCTGGTCTATTTCTAGATTTGCAACAAGTATGCACTCTTCCTCCTCTCTTCGGCACCGTCAATAATCACCCTCAGACTCACTCCCTTCATTCTTTAACAAGTACTGTTGTACCTGGTTAGAACGCCTTGGTTTGTTTACCTGCTCATCATTGTAGAATCCCGAATCCGGATTATACTTTTGTGATCCTCTATTCTGCGGCAAGGGCGGTTTGGCTCTTGACTCTGCTGTCTCACAACTTTCTGTTGTTGCTGCTGTTGATTATTCCCTTCGTTCTGCACCTGCTGATTTAAGGATTTTCCCTCATTATTCACTAATGGTGGATTGGTACACTCAGATCTCCAATGTCCCAGTTGGCCACAGTTGTGACATGGGAACTTTTTTTTAGCTTCCTCAAGATTCCCCTTTCCTTTCCCTGCATACCTAGGTCTATTCCCTGCATTATTTCCTGCATTATTCGCCTGTTCCACCAACTGTGCTTCCTGTCTTTCCGCAACTTTCACTTGTGCCCACATTGCTTTCTCTTTCAGCTTTCTCTGTTTTGCTTCAATTTCATCACTGAAGTATTTTGCATGTCTCAGAATCTCATCTATTTTCTTACTCTGCCAATCCACAGTATGCTCACGAATTCTTTCACTAATCTCAGGTCTCAGGCCATATACAAATCTGTATACAAAATGACTCAAATCCTTGTCACCCAGGTGTTCATCTCCACTGAATTGCTTAAACGCCAGTATCAGCCTCTCGTAAAAAGCATGAACTGATTCTTTTGCTTCCTGATGTGTTCGATCTATTTTAACCCAGTCTGTCTCTTTTGGAGGTACTTTATTTTTCAGGTATACGATCACCTGCTCATACTTTCTCATTACTTCTGGATCTGGTGCTCCTGTTCTCTGATCTCTTGGATATTCCTCAGTAGGCCAACTTACAACTATTTTACACTCAGCCCACAAGTCTGCTGGAACAATTATATCAAACAGACTATTCAGGTCAATCCACAGCACTTTTGACAATTTCACAAACCTGTCTACCTGCCTATACCACTCGACGGGCTTTTCTCTCAATCGAGGGAAATCATTCGTAAATGATAAAATATCCTGTCTGGTCCATGGAACATGTACATATCCTCCTCCAGGTATTTCTCTCATAGGATAAGCATCCACTGGTTTCTCTTTTTCTCTCACAGGAAATGCTGAATAAGTTATATCTCCTGATTCTTCCCTCTTCTTGTACCACCTATCCTTCCACTTCTCAACATCACCCCATTTTCGCAATAAAGCGATCATCTCTTTAATCTGTCCTGTTCTACCAGTACCATTCAAATTTTCAATATCTTTATCTGTGAAATCCATCCTGTAAGACTTCTGCAAAACTTTCACTTTATCAATGTCAACTCCATAGTCATTTGCTATTGCTCTTAATCTGTCATGTGTATTTTTAGTTCTCCAGGTGATGTTTTTACACATAAATAACAATTCACCATCATGATGCTTTTTTAGAATTTCTGTAGGAACTGTCCCTGCAACAAGCTCTTCTAATTCTACACGTAACCTAGCTACATCAATTGCTTGTGAATCTTTATCCCTCTTTTGAAGAACTTTCATCCAATCATTCAAATCTTCAGCTGTTATTTCAGTAGATTTTCTCACTGGAACCACTTTCTTCTGCGGTTCTAAAATTGGCATCCCTGAACAACTAGCTTCACCGGCATCCAATCCTGAATTAGACTGTACCTCTAATCCTTCACTACATGTGTCATGTCTGGATTGCCTCAGATCACTACTTTCTATCCTTCTTCCTGAATCTCCTGAAGGACCAGCCAAACTTGTCAATCTATTCCCAACATATGGAATCACCAAACCATTCTCACCCATCCTCTGCTTATCAAAAACAGGCATAATCGGACCTATAGTTACGGGCACCGTAACAGCGTCTAGATTCTTTGTCAGCTCTTTGATCTTTTCAGTCAATTCCGATGTAGTTCTGGCTAATTCTCTCGTATTTTCGCCACTGCTTCTATTCTCTCTTTCCCTGAAAGGATTACCACTTCTTAACTCAGGTGTCACGTTTTCTGTCTCAATGATACGCACTGTATCTCTTATCGGAGAAACAACTGGTGTACTCTCTTCTGGTTCTGGTCTATATGGAGGTGGTCTTTTGTAAATCATGTCATTCAAGACCTCATCCTCATATTCATTAACTCCATATCTCCTCACTTCTGCCTCAGGAACCCTTTCTGTTCCCTCTTCAACTGTTCTCATAGGATATAATCCCTCTGACATACTAGCATCTCGCCATCTCGTCATTCGATCATGATGAGTTTCACGACCATGTCTCCTCCCAAACATATACCTATAGTTTCCCCCAGACCTCTGTTTCTCTCGCTCATGTACTTCCTCTTCCCATTCCACTAAAGCCTCAAACTGTGTCGGCCTTGGTCTTGGGTCAAGACATAACATCTTTTCCCGTAAATTTTTCAACACGGCCAGATTAAATGAACCATGTTCTGGAAATGCTAAAACACCATCTTCCTTTGTATACCTAACCCAATTCTCCAACCATATACAGGTATGATACCCATGAAGGATGCAGGCGTTTTCGATGGAGGTAACAATTCACCCTCTCTCGTTTTAACATCTTTATCCTTGTCGAACCACTTTCTGATTTTTCCGAACAATGTTTTTTTCTTTTTCTCTTCTTGGTAATACATTTTAACGTTTACCAAACTTTCTAATCCCTTCCGTAATACAACTTAATAGTACGATGTTTTATCCAATAACAGCGCGACTCACACTAACGCACCAATCCTAGAGCGTCTACGTCACTAGAATAGCTCTACCAATCCTTGCGCGGCTCACACCAACGCACCAATCTCAGCGCAAGCACTGTTCTGATCTAATATCCAATCAGAGCGCGGTCTGTTTGACCTCAGCAGTCGCTGCAGTCGCTTCTGTCTCCTGTCTCTTGTCACTCGTCTACCCCTCCTTTACAAAATTTCTCAGTAGACTCCGTGTCAAATTTCTACAAAATCTATTAGTTACAACATATAAACATCTCCATTGTCTGCTTCGCTAACCACAGAATAGTAAAGAAAATCTATTTCACAAGAATCCCGTTGACACAGTAGCACATCCCTCTACTCTGCCCTTCTAACATACATTCATTAATTGTTTCCTCTAGGACTTGTCAAAAGAGTCTTACAATCAACTAAATATATGAACATTCACGCACATTCATACAAGGAAATATATAGTACATACACACAGAATCCTGCTTTTCCCGAGAACAGCGAACAATCTGCTCCACTACAGAACTATATCACACGTTAACCAAGCAGCTTACCTCTGCCCAGTTTCTCAAACAAGCTCAGAGAATACCTATTACTTCTCCCGCGATAAGCTTTAACGGTGAACCTTACGGATCCCTGGGACTTAAGACCAGAGTTTCACAGATAACCTTCACTACCATACGCACCCCTTATATACCAGAAATATTTCTAAGAGTAACATACGACAATGTCACTGATTCCGAACCCAGACAATGTGACGCGCAACTTCAATTGTCACACGTTTTTCCTACAATCCCGTCTTTCCCGAGAGCAGCATATACTTCCCTCTGCCCTACTACGGAACTGCTACTAGCTCCCAAGTTCCAGAAGCACTACATATAACTCAACATGACGACTCCAACATATAGTATTAGTACATATACCAACATCAATCAATAATCAATAAGCTAATGTACAAGCAATCTAATCAGATCAAGACAATCATCAATAACCATCCTCACTCTGCTACCAGGAAATTGATGCAGATTGGGGTGTACAAAATCTCCCTACTTCCACGGATAGAGTAATTTCACAGTTACACGCACATACACCCATCATACACTAGGGCCCATTTCACTAACATACACTCAAATACTCTACCAGCACTGAACCTGTGGAAAGAAAACTCCTAAACACCCCACATCTACACTGAGGTCGATAAGACCTAGTTATTGTAATTGTCCTGAGTCATAATCTAAACAATCTATACATCAATATTCAAATAGAGTACTCAATAATTGACAAGAAATAATCATCAACACCGTATTTAAAATTATGGTTCTTTATCTAAAATTAGTCAAAGGAAATCAATCAGAATAAATCATTTTTTCATAATTACCTATTCTAGCTAAATGTCAGAATGGGTCATCAGGACAAGTCTCTCAGTAGAAGTCTCCCGAGTCACCGTCCTCACAGCATCGATCCTCACCAACGCAGGTTTGGGAAGAAGTGGCAAAGTGGCCTTAAACCCTCTCTAGGCTAACAATATTTATAGAGAAACTTGCAATATTATAGAAACATAAAATGTTCTAAACGTCCGCTGAACCGCTGAGCAGAGCGAGCAGGAAAGGATGTAGCATCGCTACATTTGGAAAATCTCCGCTCAGAAAAAATCACAAAAATAAAAAGACAGAACAGGAACCAAAAATTAAAAAGTAACTTTCGACATCCACATTTCCTCGGAACTAACATGATGACTTCAGAGTCCATTCAGTTCATTCGTTATGGCTCCTTTGTACTCCCAAGGCTATTCGGATGTTTCTTGGAGACTTGCCCAGCACTGCTGCTGTCCTCACGGAAAATTTTAACCAGGCGAAGACTGTGGTCAGATGACTTCGACCATATTCAGCAAGGCCCTCTCATCACAAATCTCTCACTCGAGGCCAGGCTGCAAACGGCGGCCATTTTATTCTAGGCCAAAATAGACCATCTTAATTAAAAGAGACAAAAACAACGTTACCACAGCATAGTGATTAAACAGTGTTAACCCCACTAATACCCTTATGTGTATGTAATTATCTAGCCTTTGCAACACAGAAAAGCATTAATTCAAAAGCGTTTCGTGCTTTAAAATAAACAGCACTCAGCAACGTTTATTTAATAAAACATGCACATTATCAATAAGCAAACGAAAGCATTCCCACGTGTCGGTTTTCTTCTCATTAGTACGTGTTGGTAAGTTTAAAACATTTACACAAAACAAATAATTAGTAATTAATAATTAATAATTTTAATTATGACAAATAGACAAACCAGAGCTTAAAAACCCAATAGATTTTCATCAGAAAACTCTGCTCCAGCAGTATCATGTCGCAGTTGAAAATTGAGTGATCACCAACATACTAAGACTTCAGCTCAACATAGGCAGTGCACGCAGGCGAAGATAGCCATCAGCACGCTAATATTAAACCACATTTTAGTAGAAGAGAGCGATATCTCACTCCATTGACTTACTTTGAGAGGCGAGAGGCTGCAAACTGATAACGGGCCCGACCGCCTTGTGGTCACAACCACTCCACCAGCATGAAGATTCAGCGGCAGAGATGCACGGTGGTGTGTTCTGGCCTGGGATCTAGCAGTCACCGCAGTCCTGTCCTCTGGGTCGGGTCAGGTTAGCGGCCGGTCGTGGATGTCGATCATATTTTTTAAAATATGATTACTGTGGAACCGAGCAGCGCTCATTGCCACTGCAGCGCCAGCACCCACAGCTACCGCAACTCAGGAACTGCAACCAAACTCCCGCGCACACAGCAGGACGTTACGTCAGTCATGCGCAGTTGGAATCGAAATTGTTACATTGTAACAGCTAAGCAAGAGAGCTGCTGGAGCACCTAAAGCCTGCTGGGAGCCACTCCAACTTTAGTTTAGCATTCCAAGGGTGCATAACAGTGCTAGAACGGCTTGACAGCGAGCTATGCCTATTATGCGTGACCTTGCATTTCAGTGCGTGATGCGGACCACCACACTGAAATGCGTTAGTATCACGCCTGATGCGTGATACTTGGCAGGGCTGACAGTACAGACAGTAATACATAAAATACATGGAAAAAAAGCAATATATTAAGATAAAATAAGTCAAAACTCGGATAAAACTTCGTTAAAATTCATTATAACGGGGAGAACTTGATCTAAATAAGGTGCTATAAGTCCACGAGCAACAATTACCCCAAATCAAGTTGATATCTTCAAATTTCCATTATTCAATAGTGTTGAGTTTTAAAATGTAGCAGGTTAAAAAATAATAAACACATAGATTGAATGGTTAAAAAGACTAATGTAAATAAGGAATCACAAGATGGGCACTGTGAAAAAGTTTA